>NW_024429183.1:10451604-13336604 GCF_017639785.1 Mesocricetus auratus | reverse complement strand
TGTCAAGTTGACAGTTAATGCTAACTAGTTCATTTTACCAAGACAGAAATGATGGGAAAGGTCTAGCACAGGTGGAATGAATCTTGGGTACCTGTCTTCACCATTAATATGAATACTTGGACATCCATGAACTACCTGCTAAACATCCTCTTTTTGATTTGTAGAGGTGTCTTAGTTTGGGTTTTTATTGTTGTAAAGAGACACTATAACCATGGTAAGTCTTACAAAGATTGGGGTGGTGTCTTACAGTTTCAGAGATTCAGTCCATCTGCAGCAGAATGGGGAGCATGACAGTGTACAGGCAGATGTGGTGCTGGAGCTAAGGTTACTACATCTTCCAGGTAACAGGAAGTTGACTGACTGTCACACTGAGTGAAGCTTGAGAAAAAGACCTCAAAACCCGCCCCTACAGTGACATACTTCCTCCAACAAAACCACACATACTCCAACATGGCCAAACCTCCTAATAGCAGGTCTGTGCTGAGCCTAAATCTTCAAAATCAAACCCAACCTGTCTGCATCAGCCCTGTGGAATGTTTCAGTACAGGTAACACCCTCTTCTGATCTCTGGTATGCACATGGTGTGCATACATACATGTAGGCAAACAATCATATGTACAAACTAAAAATAAATACATTAAGTATTATCTACCTATAGTCTTTCTTTTACAATTTGATAGCATCTCAGTCTACGTAAGACCTTGAGCTCTGTGCATCCATTTAGCTGGATTCTTTCTCCAAAAACACATCAGGAAGATGAAGGGAAAGTTCTACTAGAAAAGGCCCAAGGAGAGTAGGGTGGAGATGAGCTTTTATCTGACCTCTGGGAGCATCAGGCATACACGGTGCACATACTATACACATGGGCAAGACATTCATACATATAAAAATGAAGACAAATCTTTTTAAATTATTTTAAATAAAATAAAAACAACAAAATGCTTTCATCACTCTCTCATTTAATCCCTACAACAACCCTGTGAAGTAGCTGCCACTAACAGGTAAGGGAGCAGATTTGAATGGCCTGAGCAAATTTTCCCAGGTCACATAGCTAGTTATTGTCATGAGGCTTCAAAGGACGCTGTAACGATAAGCGACACACTTACTGAAAGTAAAACTAAGTATTTATTGTAGAAATTACTCACAAGATACCAAACAAGTAACCCAGATGAGCCCAGTAGTCCCCCCCCCCCGCCGAACCGGAAGCCGAAATCCGGGAAAAGAGACAAGACTTCCTGTGTGCTGTCTTTTATGCCTTCCCCCGTAACGCCCCCTAGCCATGCCCAAAAGTGGGCCTGGCTAGTGACGTAGTTCACCGCCTACGTACGTATATACGTCTTTACGTCTGGCCGTATATGTCTTTAGTCATGCCTAAAGTGGGTGTGGTTAGCGGTGTGGTAAACCGCTCTTTTATTACCTCATCTGTATGCGCCTCTAGTAAGTCACATGGTTAATGGCGGCATACAGGCTTCCTCCTACATTGTCAGATCCTGACCCAAACTCCTGTATGCCCAACTCTTGAACACATGCTGCATTCTGCTGAGCTTTGCCAGCCAGTGACTTCCAAAGTGCTTACCCCTTGTGAGAGCATGGGACTTTGAGAGGCATCAATGAATTGAAAGTGTGAGCATCTGGATGTGAGACCTCAGGGTGTGACTGAGGCTGAGTAATTCATCTTCACCTAAAAGAACACGAGCTGGTCATGGCTGCATCCCTTCCAGCTCTTAGGTGACTCCCCTGACTCTAGGATGGCAAGGCAGGAAATCAGTCACCTTTCAGCCCAGAGTTCCTCCTGTTCTGCCTTCTTGCTGCTTATGCCCCTTCCTCTTGGTCTTCCCCAGCCTAGACTGTTTATACACCAACACCACACACATTGAGGTGAACTTCAATGTGGACGTGATAAAGCCAGGGAAGACACTGGAGATCCCAATTACCTTCTACCCTCGGGAAGCTATCAACTACCGGGAACTCATCCCATTTGAAATCAATGGGCTCTCTCAACAGATAGTGGAGATCAAAGGGAAAGGTACAGAAATGAAGGTAAGAGACAGTGGGAACTTCACAACCCTCCTCCTTCCTCTTTCCAGACTCTTGGCTGCTGGAATCCACACCTCTTCACTGAAGTCCCACCTGGCCCCACAGCCACTTTGCCCCAAATAAACACACAGAAGCTGTATTAATTAGAAAACTATTGGCCGATGGCTAGGACTTCTTATTGCTAGCTGTCTTAATTATTAACTCATAAGTACTAATCTATGTATTTCAACATGGCCTTATCTTACCAGAGAAAGCCTGACACATCCCATCTTCCCATTCTGTATATAGTGTCTCTCCCTGGCGGCCTCTCTCCACCTCCCCTCCCCAGAATTCTCCTCGTCTCATAGCCTCACCTATACTTCCTGTCTGGCCAGCGGCCAATCAGTGTTTTATTCATCAACCAATAAGAGAAACACATATACAGAAGGACATCCCCCATCACTCCGTATCTCCCCTTCTCTGTTCCTGGAATTGCTCCATGCAATATCATCTGGCCCCACCAAGGTGCTGTCCCAAATCACAGAAGGTGGGGAGGAATTTTTAGACTAGGCTGAAGCAAATCCCGCCTCTCACTCAGAACCAGACTCCTTGCATCGATGAACTGACAGCTGCAGCACTAAAGACACTTCTTGGAAAAGCGCCGCATGCAACGTCCCACTGGAGGGCGTGTCATGTGCGGACATAGGGGTCAGCTGTGAGCTGTCTATCCCTCCTCCTCACCCTCACTGGTGAATGTTTACAGCCAGCTGTGGATCCCACATCTGTAGGAAATGGTCCTGTCCTGATAGTCACCCCTGTGTTCCTAGCACCTGATAACTACATCTGGTATTTGTCTAGTGGCGATATTTGTATTGTAACAGAAGGTTTAAGAAGTCCGGAAAAAAAATCAAGATTCTCAAGAATACATAGGCTATTTCAACAAATGAGCAAGGGGAGGGGTGTGTGGCAGCCTTCCCCCAAGCCACAGGAGCAATAGGACATTGCCACCTGGTGTGTCTTGTCATCGCAAAGCACAGCTCTTGCTGTGAAGAGAATTAGAAATAATCTGTTGTAAGCCAAATATGTGTGATGAAGGATTGTTCTCAAGATCTGGGTTAACATGAATGACATGATCCACAATCCAAAAGGCTGTGTGAGCATTTATAGTCAGAACTAAGGAAAGTCACAGGTGTGTGTGTGTGTATGTGTGTGTGTGTGTGTGTGCTCACGTGCACATTGATGGGGATAAGTTACACAGAGAGGGAAAATCTGCAGGTTTCAGAGGTTCCACTGCTTCCATCTCCATAGTGGGTGAAAGCTAGTAATGAAAGGAGGAGCACCTGACCTGAAGCAGTTAGGTCATGGAAAGAGGGAGCTGCCCTTGCTTTCACGGGACGCAAGCATCATGTTTGTTTTCCACACTGACTGACAAACTCTACTCCCTACTCTTTCTGGTCACACAGATTTTAGTTCTGGACCCAGCCAACAGGATCGTGAAGTTGGGAGCTGTTCTGCCAGGACAGGTTGTAAGGAAAACAGTTTCCATCATAAACAACAGCCTTGCCCAGCTCACCTTTAACCAGTCAGTCCTGTTCTCCGTTCCAGAACTCCAGGAAGCCAAGGTCAGTGTAGGGAAGTGGGAAGGCTGGGGGACAGGGCGTGGGGGTTTGCAGGACACAGAAAAATTGGCTGTGAGCAGCCAGCCAGAGCAAGAAGCCCAGAGAGTGTCTCATCCCAGGACTCTACATTACCCACCGTCTCATGAAGACAAAGAGGGAAAACCCCTTGTTCTCTTTCTCCACAAATCCAAAGCTAAACTCAGTCCCAGTGGGTCAGGGCCCTTAACCTCCTGGCCTGATCAGTGCTTGCTTGCTTGGTGGTCCCTTTATTAGGAGTTGGGGAATAGAACCCAGGATCTTTCACTTAGTGGACAAGTACTCTGCCAGTGAACTCTACCCCCATATGTCTATATCAAACTGCCTCTTCAAGGGTAACCAGAAAGTGACCTGCCTTGAGTCATTACCTCAGGCTAGTTCCCAAAGTCCTTGGGAAACTCCCAGGACAGTTGTTTCCTCCCATGTCTCTCACCTCACTCCATCAGCCTCAGGGCATTCCTGCCAAGTACTCCCTGATCTACAGAGTGTAGGCGTTGCCTTCCTTGAGGAAGAAGTGAGTTTGCTTTTCAACAGGACTAAGAGGGAAAAGGAAGCCAGATGGGAATTTATTCTGTGGCTCCCAAACTTTAGAATACAGTCACCTGGGGAACTTTAGAAAATGTAGCTTCGCAGGGCAGTAGTGGCACATGCCTTTAATATTTGAGGCCAGCCTGGTCTACAGAGTGAGTTCCAGGACAGAAAGGGCTACCAAGAGAAACCCTGTCTCAAAAAACAAAAACAAAACAAATAAACAGGTCAAATGAAACCATTATCCTGTATGTTAACTAAAATACAAATAATAAAGAGAAAGCACTGACTAATAAGACACAGATCCGCCCAGGATTCTCAGGGGAGCCGAATCATTGTTTTGGGTGTCTGGAACTTGTATTTTCTTTCTTTCTTCTTTTTTCTTCTTTCTTTTTCTCTTCCTTCCTTCCTTTTGTTTTTTTTTTTGTTTGTTTGTTTGTTTTTTTGTTTTTCGAGACAGAGTTTTTCTGTAGCTTTGGAGACTATCCTGGAACTAGCTCCGTAGACCAGGCTGGGCTCAAACTGACAGATCTGCCTGTCTCTACCTCCAGAGTGCTGGGATTAAAGGCGTGCCACCACACCCAGCCATTATGGCATTTAACAGTCTGTGTGTGTGTGTGTGTGTGTGTGTGTGTGTGTGTGTGTGTGTGTGTGTGTCTGTGTCTGTGTGTGTGTGTCTGTGTGTGTGTGTGTGTCTGTGTGTCTGTGTGTCTATACCTTGTTCTTATTCACCACCCCCATCTCTCCTTTCCTATCCCTATTCACCCATTCTTTCTCTTTCCCTTCCTCGCCTCAGAGTGTCTCTTCTACTTTCTTGTCATATGTGTGTGTGTTATAGATGTTAACTCTAGATTCAGCATATGGGAAAAAGCATGCAGTGTTTTGCATTTTCTCCCATTATCCTGTCTTATTCCCACTCTTCCCTCCCTTATACCACTTCCTCCTCACTCATAGTCCTCACGTTACTTGCACCACGCACGTGCGCGCGCACACACATTCACATACACACACTCACACACACAGAGGGGGGTCAGTTAAATCAAGGCTGCATGTGAGAGGAAACATGTGGTCTTGCATTTCTGAGTCTGGTTCATTTCCCTTAACCTGACACCCTCCCACTTGGGAGCACTAGACAAAGACTGGATTGACGTTTCTTGTGTCATGATTCCAGTTACCGTTCCCTTTACCATGGAGGAAGAAGGAAGAATGAAATACCCAACAGGGGCTGAAAAAATGGGACAGTACAGGAAATTAACATTTGCTGGATCCCTGTCATATGCCACACATTTTATAGACATGATCTCGCCCTTCATTGAAGAGCAGGTGAAGGGGACGGCTTGAATAACTTATCAAAGATGGCCCAGCTGGTAACATATGAGATTTGGTCCCTGGACTGAGAGCCCCGGCAGCTCTGAGGCCTGAGAAGCCTCCCTGTCCTCAGCTTCTGAGCCATGCCGTCTTCCTGTCTAGGTCATCACCTTGGATCCCTTCCACAATATCACCCTGAAGCCTAAAGAAACCTGCAAGTTGGAGGTTACCTTCTCCCCCAAGAAGCGCATCCCTCCTTTCTCTGAGGAAGTGTTCATGGAATGGATGGGGCTACTGCGTCCCCTCTTTCTCCTTAGTGGCTGCTGTCAGGCCCTGGAGATTTCCCTGGACCAGGAGCATCTTCCCTTTGGTCCTGTCGTGTATCAGACACGAGCAACACGGCGCATCCTCATGATGAACACAGGCGATGTGGGCGCCAGGTAGGACGGACAGCGGTGCCTCCCACCAGAGGCCATAACAGACCTGAATTCTGCCCCTTGCCTCAGAAGAAACATGACAATTGCAGCTGCCACCATGACTGCATGGCAGAAAACATGGGTACATGACCATCACCTGCCTCACACAACTTAATCTCAACAACTAGGTAGCTAAGACTGTAATACAATCTCTGTGGTTGAGATACTGAGGCAGGAGGGTGGACAATGCATAGTAATACCCTTTCTTCAAAACAAACAAAAAAAGAACTAAGGCCAGGCATATTAGTACTCTTTTGTAATTCTAGCACTAAAGGGCCAGCAAGTGGAAGCAGGAGGATCAGTAGTTCCAGGCAGCTCTGCCTATATATGTTCCAAGGCCACGTCAGCCTGGACTATATGAAGCATTGTTTAAAAGAGGAGGTGGTGCTGGGGATGTAACTCAGCGATAGAGCAATTACATAGCGTGTCTAGGTCCTGAGTTCAATTCCCAGCATCACAAAAAAGAAAAGAGAAAGAGAGAGGCAGGGAGGAAGGGATGGAGAGAGAGGAAAAGGAGTGGGGAGAAATATGGAGACAAAGTGTGATCTCTAGGGATCATTACCATGAGAGAAAATACTAGTAGTACAATTCTCAATCTGTTTTAGTATAAATGAAGTATAAAAAGATTAATTGACTTCTAAATCACATATGTATCAGTAAACATGGGTATAAAGCTGGGTATGCTTACCTGGAATCAACCCAGTCTCTGAGGTAGGCACTTTACAGCCTTATTTCACAGATGAAGTGAGGCTTAGAGATTCCACAACCAGGAAATGAAAAGACAGGACCAGAACCTAGGCTCTTCCTTCTTGCTGTTCATGAATTGACACGGCTGTCCAGGGGCCCTCGCCACATAGACTCAGTGTTGTGCCACCAAGAGGGATGTTATAGGGTAGCCCTGTTTTGGAAGGACTGTTCTTCACCATTCATGCTCTCCCTTCTGCCCATACCAAGTGCCCAATTACAGGGATGACCCCATGGGGTCATCAAGATCCCAAAGCCAAGGGCAGGCATAGCTCTCACATACAGGGCTTGTCGCCACCCTTTTGGATCTAAACAGGTAGTGCATGAAATGGTCAAGGCTACAGTCTTAATGGACTGTGGTCCTAGTCTAGCCACTTGCTAACTATGCTACCTTGGGAACAAATGTGTACATGTTCATACATACATTCCTTAGCTGTCATTCATGGACAATAAATGTAGCCACTTCTCACCCCTGTTCAACTCTAAGAGGGAGCAGAGTCCCCTTACCCAGAAAGCGACCTTGGCCCATGTTCTCTAACCACCTCTACTCTAACAGGGCTTCCTCCTCCTAGAGCCTAAGGAGTAGTCAAGGTGGGGACCATGGTGTCAAAAGTCCAAGAGACATCTTTTCCTTGCATACCCGCAGAATGTTAACATGCTGTCTCTCTTGTCTTCTTCTGTCTTGGAAAAGGTTTAAATGGGATGTCAAGAAACTCAAGCCCCACTTCTCCATCAGCCCTGAAGAAGGTTACATCACCTCAGGCATGGAGGTTGCTTTAGAAGTAACCTACCATCCCACTGAGATAGGAAGGGAGAGTCTCTATAAAAACATTCTCTGCTTCATCCAAGGGGCAAGCCCTCTGAGCCTCACCCTGTCTGGCGTCTGCGTGGGACTGCCTTCAGTAAAAGAGGTAAGTAGGCATTGGCCAGGGATGACCAAGGCCGGAGTAAGTCCAGCGAGGGTATTCAGCCCAGTTCCTCCCTGCCACAGGGACTTGGCACATACCATAGCCACTGCTTGAATGATCTTTCTTCCCTCTTCTTTTACTTAATTTGTGTTCTTTCTTCAGCTTGTGATTCAAGTATTACATCCTCAAGGCAGCTTCAAGGAGACCGGCTAGATAAAATTCTGGTATAAGAACTGGGAGCAGGGAACAGGGCACAGCTGGGTCAGTGAAGTGCTCACCGCACAAGCATTCTGTTCTTCCTTCTGGAGCAGGAGGACTCTGAGCCTTGAGTAGATCTGTGCTTTAATGGGGTCAAACCAGATGTTGACACATGTCAGAGGAAGCGAGGCTAATGAGAAGCACTTCCCATAGATGATGGGACATGGCAGTGGCTTTGATGGCACAGGGTACAGCAGAAGGTGAATATTTTACTTCAGGGCTCCACCTGTCTCTGTCCCCTCAGTTCTGGAGTTGCAGACAGACCCTGCCACACCTGGCTTTTATGTGGATGCTAGGAATTGAACACAGGTCCTCATGTCTGCACTGAAATGCTTTGACTAACAATGTGTGTCCAGCCACTACACAATGCAATTGTGTAAAGTTGTAAGGAAAAGTGAAACCGTGGCGTTTGCAGGAAAAATGTATGCAACTCAAAATCATATGTTCAATGGAGTAAACATATGAAACATATTGAAGCCAGTTTCAAAATTTATATGTGTTTATGTGTTCATGTGTGTGTATCTGTATATAGGGAGGCGTAGAGCTAGAAAGAAGGAACCCAAAAATATGTGTTGAAGGAATGAGGGGAAAGGAAATTGTCCATTGGAATTCACTATGGGAAACACTGTTTAAAAAAAAAAACCCTTCCCACCAGACAAAGGTGGCGCACGCCTTTAATCCCAGCACTAGGAAGGCAGAAGCAGGCGGATCTCTATGAGTTCAAGGCTGGCCGGGTCTACAAAGTAAGTTATAGGATAGCCAGAGCTATTGCACAGAGAAACCCTGTCTCCAAAAACAAAAACAAAACTCTATTCCCTCACGCTCGCACTGTAGCTCTGGCCCCTGAAAGACAGTTCAGAAGAGATGGCAGGGAACGTGATTGCCCTGCTCCTTCCAGGTGGTGAATTTCAACTGCCAAGTGCGCTCCCGGCACACGCAGACCATCATGCTCTCAAACCGTACCAACCAGACCTGGAATCTGCACCCCATATTTGAGGGTGAGCACTGGGAGGGGCCGGAGTTCATTACCCTGGAGGCCCATCAGCAAAATAAGCCCTACGAGATCACCTACAAGCCCCGCACCATGACTCTGGAGAACCGCAAGCACCAGGTAAACTGAGGCCTTCTGCCTGCTTTCTGACACAGGGTAAGCGAGGAGCTGTGTAGACAAGAGGCAGACTGCAGTTTCAGAGCTCAGAGTTGGAAGAATACTCAAGTGAGGAGTGAGGAGTGAGGACCCGGGTCCTGGAGCGGTGGGAAGCTGTGATTGCTGTCAGGCAGTAGCTCCCCCATTGGCCATGTTCTTCTTAGAATCCAGGGGCTCGGTCCTGAAATGAAGCACTAGACCAAACATCGAGAAATTCACATTTAGGTTAAGCATATCAGTAACATCAAGGTATCTGTAATAAAACTCAGAAGAGAGTCATTATGATGTCTCAGTGGGTAAATGTGCCTGTGCCTGTGCCTGCCACCAAGCCTTACAAAGTTCAGTCCCCAAAACCAACAAGTTAGAAGGGGAAAACTGACTCTCACAAGCTGTCCTCTGATTTCCTCACATGCAGTGCCATATGTACACACACACACACACACACACACACACACACACACACACTAAATAAATAAATATACAATTTAAGGGCTGGAGAGAGACGGCTCAACAGTTAAGAGCACTTGCTATTCTTACAGAGGACCTGAACTCTGTTCCCAATACCTATGTAGGGTAGCTCGTAACCACCTATAATTCCAGTTTCAGGGGACTCCAGTGTCCTCTCTGGCCTCTGTAGACTCTACACACCTACACAGAGGCACATAAATAAAAATAATAAAAATAAATCTTTTTGAAATTTAATTTTAAAAATCGCACTGAGCGGTGGTGGCATATGCCTTTAATCCCAGTACTTGGGAGGCAGACGAGGGCATATCTCCAAGTTCGAGGCCAGCCTTGTTTACATAGTAAGCTCTAGGACAGTCAGGGTGACAAAGAGAAACCCTTTCTCAAAAAATACAAGAAGCAAACAAACAAGCAAAAAATCAGTAAAGGAAAGCAGCCAGTTTTTGTGCTTAGAAGCAAATGTTTTCATGAGTCTTCACTCTCCATCCAATACAACGAGCTTCTGATTCTGTGAAAGACCCTGTCTTAAAGGAATATCGTGGAAAGCAATAAAGGAAGACACACAGTGTCCTCCTTTGACTTCCAAGTGGTTATACACAGGTTCACTCATCTACAAACCCATGTGCATATCACACACACACACACACAGACACCACATATGCATACATATATCCATCATCATGTACATACCACATACACATACGCATACCACTCATACACACACATGCATACATGTAGACACACATACCACTCACACACATACAACACATAAACATATAACACACACTCATACACACCAATGTACACACATATATACTCACATACATTAACCACACATACACACACATGCATACATATACACACGTACCACATATGCATACCACTCACACATATCACATACACACACACACAACACACACACACACACAACACACACACACACACACAACACACCAAGAGTTAAAATTTTAAAGTAAAAGTGTTAGATTTACTTGCCCCCTCCAGGTCAGATAGGTGCCTGTTAATATAGGATCTTCTGTGCCATTCTGATTTGTTACTTCTTCCAAGGGCACTCTCTTTTTCCCCCTCCCGGATGGGACTGGCTGGCTATATGCCCTGCATGGAACTGCCGAACAACCCAAAGCTGTTGCCAATATCTACCGTGAGGTTCCATGTAAGACTCCCTATACTGAGCTCCTGCCAATCAGCAACTGGCTGAACAAGCCCCAGAGGTGAGGGAGTGGGCGAATGGTCAGGGTGGGGGAGCAGATGACTTCCACCATCCATCTTGGTCCTTTCCTTGCTCAGGGCCTACAGAGAGTGTCAGACTCAGGGAGTCAGAGACATAGCCCTCAATGTAGCCAGGTGTCTCATGGACCCAATCTTCTTGTTCAGTGTTCATTCTTATAGATCATAGCGCATTGCCTCCCACAAAATAAATGCCCAATGAATATCAGTTCTGATCATCCTAACAGCCATCGTCTTTGTTATTGCTGAGTGTCTGATAGCCTGAGCTACTAGCCAGAGAAGAAAGGCCCTCAAACTGTGCTTACAGCAGGCAGTAGAGAGGAATACAAGGACCAGCAGAGATCAAGAGCAAGTAGCCTCATCCTTTCCTTGCACAGAGAACAAATGGAGACTAGCAGTGCATCTTCCTGAAGACCACCTGCTTGGCATAGTAGACAAAAGCTCAGATCTAAGTCTGAACCCCAGTTTTGTCAGTAGCCACACATGTTGTCTGAGCGTGTTGTGGTCCTTCTTTGGGCCTGCGT
The DNA here is from genome assembly GCF_017639785.1 of Mesocricetus auratus. NCBI lineage: Eukaryota > Metazoa > Chordata > Mammalia > Rodentia > Cricetidae > Mesocricetus > Mesocricetus auratus. Next base: position 13,325,327 of record NW_024429183.1, on the reverse strand, counting down.
TTCCTCCTCCATAAAGCAGAGGTATTAATGAAACAAACCTCCTCTAGACATTATGACATCTGGGTATCAGTAACTAATGTGGAGAAGGGACTACTGGATACCTGGCTCAATAAATGGTAGTTACTGTCATTATGGATGGCAGAATGAAGACTAAAACAGACCTACACAATTTCCATAAAAGTAATAGACACAGCCCCTCTCCTTCCTTTGTTTGGATAGCCTCACGTCAATGTCTCTCATCGTTTCTCATTCTCTCTCTCCTCTCTTGTACTGCTCCAGATTTCGGGTCATTGTGGAAATATTGAAACCAGAGAAACAAGACCTAAGTGTCACTATGAAAGGCCTTGATTATATTGATGTACTATCTGGCTCCAAGAAAGGCTACAAGCTGAACTTCTTTTCCCACAAGGAGGGACTATACACTGCAAAGGTATCACCACATCAATGGCACCTCCCCAAACCCTGGAGGTTTGACCCTAGGGTGTTAGAGACTAGCAGATGCCATACTCTAGGCACTGTCCCCAGACACCCATAGTGTTCACTCTGTGCTATCTTGCCTAATTCATTCATTTGTTTAATAGGTATGAATTGACTACATAGGCCATGTTCTGTGCTGAGTGCTGGTAACACAGCAATGGCCAAAGCCAAGCAAGTTCTCTAGTCTTATAAAGTATAGTCTAGTGGAGGGAAACAGACATTCTTCTGTCAATATGTAACTTTCTAATGAGATAAGCTCTTTGACCTAGGGGACATATGTGAACTCGTAACTTCACAGGAGAAGTCAGGACTGAAGCCTTGAGTGTTGCTTGTTTATAAACAGTCTTTGAAGCTATTGTCAACGATGGAATCACCAAGGGAAAGGTTTTAAAGTATAAAATTAGACAAGGTCTTGAAAAGAATGTATGTAGAAGCCAGGATGTATAAATAAAATTGCCACCTAATAATGGTAAGATTAACAATCCAATGCATTAAGAAGAGCAAAATCTTGAACAGATTCTACTTCACAAGAGTAACCACATGAAATCCAGGCACGGTGGCACATACCTGAAGTCCCAGCACTCAGGAGAGTGTGAGGCCTGCCTCTGCAGTTGTGTGCTAAACTGAGCTATGTGAGACCCTGTCTCAAAAGAAACTAGTTTCAAGTTGCTATGTATTAACAACTCAGAAGCACACCAGGACAGCAACCCCATTTCCCCTGGAAGAGTTCTGACAGATGAGCAGTGTATCAGCTGTAGGGAGGGGCTGTTTAGTGTTCCCTGGGTGAGCTCTGAAGTCACCCCAGGCAGGGTACCTCTTTGCACATAACCTTGAACACATCACTGAGCTTTGCTGCACTTCCATTCCCTCCTCTGTGAGGACATTGCCAATGTATCGTGAAGATCATGCAGCCTGGCATAGACTAACCCCCCAGTAAGTGTTAGATGCTGTCTGTCATTGGTGTCATTCTCACTAACAACTCTGGCTCCAACAGTAGCAGGTGTGAATCCCACTGTAGCTTGAAGGTCTGGAGACCTCACTTGTTCTCTGGAGTTGCCTAGCTGTCCCCACTGGTAAAATTCTGCCAAGGAACCAAGCTGCTGTAGTGTCTTCTAAAGTGAACTGAAATTCTTAAATCATCTTTTTCCTGACAAAAGCCAGGCTATAGTTCCTAAAGAGAAAGGCTGCCAATAGGGATGGGACTGGCTGGCCATACCACCCCAGTGTGTGCTTCATGCTCCCAGCAAGGCCCCCAGACAGTAGGACACCCTGAGTGCAGACAGAGGACCCTGGGCTAATGTCTCTTCTCCCCTGCTTCTTTCTATTCTCCCTGTGAACACAGGTGATCTTCCGGAACGAGGTGACCAATGAGTTCTTGTACTACACTGTGAGTTTCAGGGTCATCCCTTCTGGCATTATAAAAACCATCCAGATGACAAGCTCAGTCCGCCAGAGTGCATCAGCCTCCATCAAGTTGGAGAATCCCCTGCCCTATTCTGTGACCTTCTCTACAGAGTGCAAGTTGAATGACATCAACCTACCTTCCCAGTTTGCTGTACCTGCAAACTCTGAGGTAAGACCCTTTCTGCCAAAATACCCTTGAGGGCTATGACAGAGGTTTCCAACTATGGGGTCTCTGGGTCTGTGTTCTGCAACGCTGAGTGTGAGCCAGCCCTAATAGAGGACAGGAAGAATGACAAGGGACAGTCAACCTCACATTCCTTTCTTCTATAGCCAAAGTCTTCATATGAACTCGGGATACTTAGCTTTAGTGTGAACAGGTAAAATGGACTCCTTTATACTTACTTTGTCTATTGATTGTTTGCCTTGTCCAAACTAAAGGAAAAACATCTTTTTGCTAATTATAAAAGTAGCATAGAGATAGAAGTGTACCTTAGTTGCAGAGCACTTATCCAACATGCATAGGGTATCCTGGGTTCAATCCCCAGGCCATACACACAGAGTATCATGGATTCTATTGTGAAAAAGAAATCAGTATATAAAGTATCAGGATAAAACACACATACACACACACACACACACACACGTGCACATGTACACATGCACCACATACACATGTATATGAACATGCATGTGTACACACACACACATACACATGCTTGTGCATATGTTGCTTGTTCTTGCTTATGTACAGAGTGTTCTGGAGAGCCACACAACCTCCAACCATGGTTAAGGGAACATGGTGAGGAATTATGAACCAAGGAGAATGTGGGCTTTCCTTTTTCTTCCTTTTATCAGTCTATCATTCCAAAACTCACTGTCTAAACTTCCCTACCTCCCAAGATCTTTCTTGTCCAACTATGCCCGTTCCCCCACTCCATCCCTTCATCTCCAGGACCTAAGTTAGTTTTCTCTGCTCTCCTGCCCATTGTTATCAAGATTGTATCTGTCCTTTGTCTCCTATATCTTTATGTGGTCAAATAAGTTGTACTCTCAACGATTTCTCCCCAAGCCAGGCTGCTTCAGAAGGGGGCTTCAGTTTTTGGTGGTGGTGTTTTGGGTTGGCTTCTTTGAGACAGGGTCTCACTGTGTCACCCAGAATGGACTCAAACTCATGATCTTATTTTGCTTGCAGCGCTTGACCAGTTCAGGCTCTCCTTTCAAGTGTTCCAATATTCTCTACTGCCCCCACTAAACTAATCTTATTACAACAGCTTGCAGGTCAATGGAAACCACCAATCCAGCCTCTGCTGGAGTGTCCCACAAAGCTTTCCAGGCTATGTGGACCCCCTCAACTCAAGGGTGATCTGGGCTCTCTGGCTCTCAGTGATGATGCTCCCCCACCATGCAGGCTCATTGATATTGGAACTTTGGCTCTATCAACTCACATCTGAGTTTGAAGTCATCTTTATACTTAGTTTCATTATAGATATTAGCTTGTTCTTGTTATTTTGAGCCTCACTGATCTATGTGTTTGAGCGTAGAGTAGGTATTGGAGGTGAATCCAAACAATGTTGTAACTACTATTATCCTTTTACCCTAAACCTGGAGAACTGGTTTCTATGTATAATATGAGTAGAAGTTTCACTTTGCTCCCCCAAGTCAATATGAATCATCTCAGGCTAAAATTCTCATTTTAAACTGGGCATGATGGCACATGTCTGTAATCACAGTATTCCAAAGGTATGGGAAACAGGATCAGAAGTTCAAGATAACCCTCAACTATGTATTGAGTTTGAGACCACCTTGAGCTTCTTGTCTCAAAAAAAAAGAAGCAAAGAAAAAAACCTCATCTCATCTTCCCCCTGCTGGAATATGCCAAGACTTCTTTGTTTTATTAAAATATACTTAGAGAAGGGTTGGTTGACATTAAATAGAGTTGTCGACCAATTATTCTGCTGATAGCTTGCACTCTTGCTACTATTCAGGAATATATCAGTTATTCTTGACTCTTCACTTCTATGTAAATTTTGAAACCAAGTTGCTCAGAAGGAATAAAGACAAATAAAAAGAACTCTGGATTTTGCATGGAATTCCATTGAACCTATCAATTATTTTAAAAATCGGCCATCTGTTATCTGTTGATCCATAACAAATTACTCTCGAACTTAGCATCTTGTGGACCAGCAAACGCTTGCTGGCTGCACAATCAGGACTCTAGCTGGGGGGTGGTGATGGGGTGGGGGGCTGTGTCTCATGAGGCTCCAATCTGGCAGTCGACCTGGTACCACACCTGAGAATAGATAATCTGCTTCCAGATTCGGGCACGGGGTTGCTGGAAAGGCTTTTAGTTCCCTGTTGGCAGTTGGCTGGGCCTCGGTTAGTCATCATGTGAAGCTCTCCCCAAAGCATTTTCCAACATGGCCCACTTCCCTAGACTGAAAGATGTAAGGGATCGTGGCTAGCCTGCAAGGGAGAGAGGCGTGCACCAGACAGAAGCTTGCAGGCATACTCTTACTGCCTCCTCTCAGGAGTGACCTGCAAGGGCTTTATCTACTAAGCTCTCCTCCGCCCTGCCCTGGAATTTACTTAAGGAGGAAAACAATTGGAAGAGCTAGGGATTAGACCCTGAGCCTTGTGCTTTCTTGAAAAGCTTCTTCGTCCTACTGAGCTACAGAGCCAGTTTCCCCATACCCCTTCACCCCTGCTTTTTTGAGACAGGTCCTCACTAAATTACTCTGGCTGGACTGGAACACACTCTCTAACCCAGACAGGTCTTGATCTTGTGCTCTTCCTGTCTCAGACTCTCCATTAGCTAGTTATAAGACCGTCGTCACCAGGTTTGGCCACTGATTTTGTTTGTTTTCAATACAGGGTTTCTTTGTACAGCCCTGACTGTCCTGGGGCTCTCTTTGTAGGCTGGCCTCGAACTCAGAGATCTACCTACCTCTGTCCTGAGTGCTGGGGTTAAAGGTTTAGACCACCGTTGCCCAGTTTGATTTTTTTTAATGCTGGAAAGTCTATTTAGGGCCTTAGGCATGCTAGGCAAGTGCTCTATTACTTGATCTATACCCCTAGTCCCTGGCTCCTGAGTAAATGTCTTTAACAGTTATACTACTACCTAGACTTTCTGTTTCTTCTTGAGTATATTTCTGTAAGCTGTATTTGTTTTTGCATTCATTTATTCATGTCAACTTTAATTATAAAACCACTTTTGTATCACATTCTGTTTGCTGAATGTTTGCAGCTTTAGTGACACTCTTTTTATTCTAACTACTTTTCAATAAGAATTGTTCTTATTTTAATTTTTAAATTATTTTAATGATGTGCATGTGGGGGTGGGGTATGTGCCCATGAGTGCAGGTGTCTGAAGATGTTAGAGGTATTGGATTCCCCTAGGGGATAGAGCCACAGGTGGTCGAGAGCCACAGGTGTTCGTGAGCCACCTAATGTAGGTTCTGGAGCTTGAACCATGGTCCTCTAGAAGAACAGTGTGTTCTGAACTGATGAACCATCTCTCCAGCCTGTGGTTTTTTTTGTGTTTTATTAATAACTATTATGGTAAAAACATTTAAGCTATATAGAAGCATATGAAATAGTAAAAAAATCCCATACCCATTCCTCCCAAACGTAACACCAGGAATTTTGTTGTTGTTCTTATTGTTGTTATTGTTTTTCTTGTTTGTTTGTTTGTTTTTCTTTTTTTGTTTGTTTTTTACGAAACAGGGTTTTTCTGTATTGTTTTGGAGGCTGTCAGTCCAGCCCGGCCTCGAACTCACAGAGATCCGCCTGCCTCTGCCTCCCAAGTGCTGGGATTAAAGGCGTGTGCCACCACCGCCTGGCTTGTTTTTCTTTTTTTATTTTATTTTTTTATTTATTTTTAAGTTTAAATTTAGATTAAAAACAAGGTTGCTTCGAAAGTCAGTTCCAGGTCCCTCTCCCTTTCCCTCCCCTCCTCCCGTGCCCTCCCCCCCAACCCCCCCATTGTCCCCTCATTTCCCCAGGGAGGGTGAGGCCCTCTATGGGGGTGTCCATAGTCTGTCATTTCATCCAGGGCAGGGCCTAGACCCTCCCCCAAGAGTTCAGGGTGAGAGTGCATCTCACATTGTTGGATGAGAGTCCAAAGTCCATGTGTATACTCGGGATGAGTACTGATCTGCTACCCAAGGCTCAATAGATTACCTAGGCCTCCTCACTGACACCCACGTTCAGGGGGTCTTGATCAGTCCCATGCTGGATTCCCAGGCATCAGCCTGGGATTCAAGAGTTAACCTTTGTCAGGTCAGCTGTTTCTAGGGTTTAACCAGCCCAGTCTTAATCCCTTTGGTCATCAGTCCTCCCTCTGGTTGGTTGTTTTTCAAGACAGGATTTCTCTGTGTAACAATTCTGGCTGTCCTAGAACTCACTCTGTAGACTAGACTGGCCTTGAACTCCTCCTGCCTCTGCCTCCCGAATTCTGGGATTAAAGGCGTGTGCTGCTACTGCCTGCCTAGGAATAGCTTTTCTCACAGATTCTTTTGTACACAATTAACAAAAATGGGCCAGCAAAGTGGCTCAGTGGGCAGAGGCTTTGCACACAGGCCTGACAGTGGCTCAGTGGGCAGAGGCTTTGCACACAGGCCTGACAGTTTGAGCTTGATCCTCGGGTGTCACAAGGTAGCAGGCGAGGACCAAATGCAGAAAGTTGCCCTCTAGCCAAGCACATATGTGCATACACAGAATAAGTTAATATCTAATAAACAAGTATGAGCTTTATGTATTTTCTTCTACCTACAACATCAACATCTCTCATTACAATTCTGCCTCATTCTTTTGTGACTGTATGATATTCTACTGAGATGGGAAGACTCCCAAATCATTAAACCAATCTCCTACTAGTGGTGCTTTTGAGTCATTCTCTCTCTTTGATATTATAAACAATACCTTCAGTTTCATCTTGTAAGAATGGGGGAGAGACAATGTCTCCCCTCCAGTAAAGATGGAACCCAGGAAGTTGTTCTGAGAATGACTGTGTGTGGAGAAGGGGCTGTCTGACCTTTAGCTGCCTGCTGGTTTCTATAAATGTGCTTCCCTAGAAAGGGGCTAATACCTGTTTCTTAGAGTTAGAGTCAGAGAAATAACTGGAATGGAGAAAGCCAGGGAGGATGAAAGGGAGAGAGAATGGGCTAACCTGGGCTGAAGTTTCCACGCTCAGGGTCAGCATCAGTATTTGTATCTGAAGCATTATTTTTGCCACCACCTGCTTCAAGGCCTGGGGTCGGTCACTTGATGGGAGATGATGGGTCAAACCTCCCACATAACAAGCGCCTTTGCCTTCTCTTGCAGGGAGCATTCTCATTTGAATTCCAGCCCCTGAAAGCTGGAGAAACCTTTGGAAGACTGACCCTGCACAACAGTGACTTGGGTTACTACCAGTACGAGCTAGTTCTGAAGGCCTTGCCTGCACCTCCAGAGAAAACTGTCCACTTCCAGACCGTTCTTGGCAGCAACCAAAGCATCTTGGCCAAGTTCACCAATTATACCCGGCAGAAGACAGAGTACTACTGTAAGGTGAGCGAGCTGTGGGGTGAGCGGGCTGCAGGGTGAGCGGGCTTCAGGATAACAGGTTGCTGGGTGAGCAGGCTGTGGGATAAGAGGACTGTAGGGTGAGTGGACTCTAAATGGAGATAATGGCCCTGTCTCAGCCATTTCCTGTTTCTATAAATGAAAACCACAGGATGGATAATTTATAAAATGAATAAATAAATAACAGTTTATTCAGCTCACAATTCTGAAAATTGAGTGGTCCAAGGTCGAAGGGCTACAGGTGGTAAGGTCCTCTTGTTGGTGAGTACTCACTTGAGGAGTCCCAGAGTCATAAGGGGTGAATCTATGTGGGGAACAACTGGCTTTTATAAACAGATATACTCTCAAAGCTGAGCCCATCAGTCTGCTAATCCATGGATGGATGCACTTATACAAGAGGGCTGCCCTAATGACCCAGTCTCCTCTTAGAGAGCCCACATCTTTATTACCTCACCAAGGAGATTAATTTTCATCATGAGTTTCAGTGAGACATCCAAGTCATAGTAGCCTTCGACCTGCAACCTCACAGGAGTACTATGAGCCCTTACATGCATGCAATATATCTGCAAAGACTACTCCTTCCTTAGTACATGGCCCATAGCAAGCATTTCATACACGTTAGGCATTATGACAGTTGGAATGCAAGGCAGAAAACCTAAATAACAGTAAATAGAAATGTGTGCCTCTGACAATAGTCTGGATGTGAGCAGTCTGGTCTAGAATGGCAATTCTGTGACATTAGCCACCAAGACTCTTCCTGTCCCAATACTCTGTTCTGTAGAGTTGCTTTGGCCCTCTTGAACCAAGATAGATTACAATGACATTCATGCAGGGAAAATGAGTTGCATGCAACACTTCTCCCAATATCCCATGGAACAAAATTTCACAGGACTAAACCCCACCACAAGGGGAATAAGGAAGACAGACATTTGAAATGGATGATCATGTCCCCAGTGAAAATCAAGAATCCATGGTTATAACTAGAAGCATGGGTCTCTCGGCTGTCATACCAATCAAGACAGACTAGGTTATGTGTAGTCTGATATCTGGGTGTCTCAAAAGAGAAAAAAAAGTTTATTTCTTGCTTGGACTGTCTATCCAGTAAGGGGCCGTAGGAGACTCTGTTTATCACAGTTACTTGAGGATTCTGCTGAAGAACAACTCCTATGTCAAATGCTTCTTCTGGCCATAGCATTCAAAGGGTGAAAAGACCCTGATGGGACTGTGGACAATTAAATGTTCTAGGATGCTAATGGCACTGTTTAGTGTTGTCCAAGTCAGACTGTCCCATCTTCCATGTGAATGAAAAGAGAGAAGAACTAGATATGGAGAACAGTCCCAGCTCCCCCCCCATCACCATCTAGCTGTACATCTTACGGTGCATTATCAACATCTCTCAGTGCCAAGGTTGGAATAGTAATGAGAGATGCTTACCTGAAAAAACCCCAACTCCACAGTGTATAGGATATCACATAACAGCCTGCCCAACCTCACACAAACATAAATCCTTTAATGTCAGAGAGTGGAAGGGCTTGGTTTGGGCTCCTATAAGTCTCTTTAGGATCCTGTGTGAGTCAAGGTACTCTGTTTCCCTTTCAGACAGACTGTCCTGACTTCCACACGGAAAGAATCATTAATGCAGCCCCAGGAGCCCAGGGTGGCACCGAGGTCAGCGTGGAAGTCTTTTTTGAGCCCAGTCGCCTAGGTGAGACCAAAGGCATCCTGAGCCTGTCATCACTCATAGGTGGTGAATACATCATCCCACTCTTCGGAATTGCTCTACCCCCCAAGCCCCAAGGCCCCTTCCTAATCAGAGCCGGATACAACATCGTCATCCCCTTCAAGAATGTCTTCTTGCATACATCAAACTTCTCCTTCATTGTGGAGAACCCAGCCTTCACTATCCGGGCTGCAGAGTCCGTGCGGCCCAAGAAGATCAACAACATCACAGTCTACTTTGAAGGGAACCCATCAGGCAGTAAAACCCCTATCACCACCAAGCTGATTGTCACCTGCCCTCAGTGCAAAGGCACCGAATCTGGAATCAAATGGGTTTATTATCTGAAGGGGATCACCCCATAAGTCACAACCTCATCAGCCAATGCCATCTCAGTCCACAAGCCACATGCTGTGCCATCCTAACAAAGAACAGAGAAGAAAATGGGAATTTCCCAAGGACATTCTTATATGTCAGTTATAGAGGAAGTTATTTCTATGTTATGTTTTATAAATACAGATATGAAACTTATGTTCCACATTAAAATTTATAGTGGCACACTACAGATCTACATTCAGGCTAAATGAATCAGTGGCAGTCTCAATATTGTGGTCCCCACAGATAAGCACTCACAGTGATCCCAGCTTGTGAGGAGACACGGTATCCATTCACGCTCTTCACACAGCACTTTCACGTGTCGGTGCAGGGGACTGCTGATTCTTCTTCAGATGTCATCAGCCCCCACACAGGACTCTGTTTTGATGTGGTATCTCTTAAAAGCTAAAGAAATAGTCGTCTTCAGAGTGATGGACAGGTCACATTAGGGCAACTCGGGGATGCTACCCCTCCCTGTTTCTCTTGTGTTTTATTCCATCAGCCTCCAGATCTCATTTCTGTTCACTCTAGGAGGTAAATCCTCATTGGAATTTGGATTCTGGAGAATGCTAATGAGGAAAGAATGCCTCCCTCTTTCCTCCCCAACCCTGAGTAGAGCAGTCAGTTGGAGGTCACTGGCTCTCTGCTCATCTGTACACACAGTCGCCTAATTCTCACCTAAAACATACCCTCCCCAAATACTGATTGAATTGGGCTGGAGCAAGATTATCATGTATTCTTATGATATGCGTGTGTATACACATAACTGCAGGGTGAGACCCAGGGCCACACAGCGAGCCCAGCGATTCCTTCGTGACACTCCATCTCAGTCAGGAATCCCTCCATGGTAAAGACCTTATCTCAATTTTGTGTTGAAACTGCAGCTATGCCACATGCTTTGAAAGGGTGGCCATCTCAGTAAGTGTCTTTACTGCACGTCCCCCAGGAAGTTCCACCCGCACGGAGGTGTGGAGCACCCACCTCAGCCCAAAGGCCTGACCCCACACCCACGTTCATTAACAGGACCACTGACTATGGGGCCACATGTTAAATCAATATGGCTAGACACTGGCTCTGAAGTAGATTTGCTGCTATAGACGCTAACCTTTCACTGAGTATCCCCCTGCTTCCAGACAGCCCACCTGCAAGAGACAAGAGGTATGAAAGCAGATGGCCATTTGGGAACTAAGTCTCTAAAGAAGTAGATGTCTGCCAGGAGGTGGTGGCATACACCTTGTATCCCAGCACTTGGGAGGCAGAAGCAGGCAGATCTCTGTGAGTTCGAGACCAGCCTGGTCTACAAGAGCTAGTTCCAGGACAGCCTCCAAAGCCACAGAGAAACCTGCCTCAAACTGCCCCCTAAAAAAGAAGTAGATGTCCAAATGGTCCCAGGACCACCCCCAGAAGCAGCATCTGGTAAGCTGCTAAAGACCCAAGGACTCAGTCTCCAGAATAGATTTGTTGAGTTAGAATCCAGTAACCTGCTTTTTAATAAGCCCAGGACCTATGGTAGGCTTGGAGGGGATAGTTTAGGAGTTCTCTTTGCTTGGTTGGGGTTTGGCCAGGCTCTTTCAAGGCAGATTCTCAACATGTAGCTCAAGTTGTCTTTGAACTCCATTCCTCTTGCCTCAGCCTTGTGAGTACCAGAATTACACTTTGTAGTACCACATTGACTTAAATGGTGGTGTTGTGTGTGTACACACATGTGCCTGCATTTATGTGTGTGTGTGATGGTGTGGGTATGCATTTGCCATGGCACCTGTATGGGGGTCAGAGAAGAGCCTCAGGTATCAGTACCTGCCTAGAGACAGGATCTCTCTTGTTCACTTCTGCTTATGCCAGGCTGTCTGGCCCACGAGCTTCCAGAGATTCTCCTGTATCTCTCTGCCGTCTCCCAAGAGGGGCACACTGGGATTACAGACACACTCACTACTGTCTCCAGTTTTTACGTAGGTTCTTGTTTTCAAGTGTAGATCATCAGACTTGTGCAGCAAGTGACTTGCCCACCAAGTCATCTCCCAAGCCCTTAAAAATCTTTTATCAACAGAAAAAGAGCTTCAACTTTTTATGCCCCCTCACAATCCTCAGCCAGTCCATGCTATACACAACAAAAGCCAAATTAAGCTTTCCCTATAATGCTTGTAAACTCAAACCTATAGGTCAAACCAATTCATTCTACAGCCAGTAAAGATACTACTAAGTAGGAGCCAGCAGCTGAAGGCACTTGCTGCCACACCTAACAACCTGAGCTCAATCCCCTGGACCCACACTGGAGGAAAGAAGTCCTCTGACTTCCACACATGTACCATGATATGCACAAGCCCATCAACCAAGGCATCCGGCAGCATTGCACATTAATTATTCTACATCCCTAAGGTACCAGGGAAGTTCCTTTCTAGAAACTTCTGACCTGAAGGTGGACAAAGCATTCGTTTGGGCTTTATGGAGAAACTGGTTTCTTAGCAACCTGATTCAGAGTGAAGTTTCCAGAGAAAAGAGCTCCCGCTGGTTGGAAAAGAAGAAAAGAACCTGCTTAGCTTCATTTATTAAAGGCTTTATAATAGTGTGACCCTTGGGAAATTCAGTTCACCTTTACGAAGAAGCCAACCCCAACAAGCAATGTAAAACGGGTGAAATATTTTTCTAGAAATGGATTCACTGGAAATGAAGGCACATTGTAGGAAACAGATCACAACCACCCCATTACCTTGTTTGTTTGGTTTGGTTTTTTCCTTATATCAACCATCATGGAATCCAGAGTGCCTAAACTTTGCACAGCATTGTGTAATGTCCTTGACAAGTACTTGATGCAAGGTAAAAGGAGGACAAGACATTTTTTCGCAGGGCATGAGTCTATGTACGTCTATCAAGGTTTTCATACCAGTGGGGTGCTCGAGGGGCTCCTTCCTCCAGTCACTGGATTGTGTTGGGGACGCTTTTGCCACATGTGAAAACCCTATGGGTAAGAAAACATACTCATGGAATTTTGTTGGTTAATTTCTCCATGACTTCTTGAGTTTTAGATTAGGCCCAATGTTTGTTTACTATGGACACATAACACACAATTGCCAGCCTAGAAGCTTAAAACAACAAAGGTTTATTCTCTCTCTGTTTCTGTGAGTCAAGAGTTCATGTGAACTGAGCAGGTTCTCTATCCAGAGATCCACAAGCCTAAACAAAGGACCAACCTCATTTTCATGTATATGCCTCTGAGTTTCCCTTGTATTTTGTCAAAATTCATTTCCTGTGTCTTATGACAGGAATCATACTTTCTTGGCAATTGATGATAAGGGACTGCTATCAGCAACTAGAGACTACTGTCATTACCATCATAAATTTCTCACAATATGACTCCTGGGGCCATCAGGAAACTCTTCACACATCAAATTTCAAGTTACTTTGAGGTCTCACCTGATTATATCAGGCCAACCCACAATAATCTTTCCCCTCCCCTTTAATTCAACATTATTGCAAAATCTTTTCTGCTCTCGAACACAATAATTCTGGATTAGCTCATTATATTTACAGGAGTTGTTCACATTCAAGGACTCTGCCCACCACAGCCCCTCACTCACCATGTCTCTGATCTGTGAGCTAGAGCTGATGCTCCACTTTCAAGGTCATGGTAGCTTTATGTGTGTGCTTTTTACTTGTTAAAAATTGTGGCATCCTGGATCTAAGAACAAATGCAGTATTCCTTGGACTCAAGGGTAAGCCAGACCCCCTTCTCCTAAATTCCCAACTCTGAAAGCTTTGTTGAATTCAGGTATATTCCCCTGTTAACTGTATCTTTAATCACTCTACAGCAACAACCCTCCCCCATTTTATCACACATTCAAGTCCTGTTCCACTATTTAATGTGACAACCCAAAGAAGCTACTTTCCCATGATTCCATGTAGATGTCTACCTGCCCTCAGCAAATTTGGAACTGCTATCTATAACCTAGCCCTCCTGGGTATCAGATCATGCACACACATAGGTCAGCTAGTGTTGTGGGGCATCCACCAGACACAGACACAGGTTTAAGCCAATAGAAAGTCTTCATTAGCTGGCAGCAACTATGCTGAAGGTTCAGGATCCCAGTGTAGCCCCAAGACTTTCTCAGATGTGGCTGAGCTTTTAAGCACAAATCCACATTTCAGTTAGCAATACAGCTCAGTTAGCAAGAACAGTTAGCTAGAAAAGAACTACAGAAACCAAAAAGCAAGGTTAGTGCATTTAGAGACTTTCCCAGAACTATGGTCTTTAAAGGATTAGGTTTTTGTTTTCATTTTGGCAAGTGATGCTGTCTACATGCTGGGTTTTATGGCCTGGGGATCTGTTACAGTTAACATCTGCAATTTTAGGAGACAATACCACTTTTACATGGCCAATATTTTAATATGTCTTAGGAAGCATATTGAATCTATTATTTTAGGGCACAAGCAAGGCTGAGGTGAGAACTTAAGTAAATAGATTTGAAGGACTGGCGAGTTGACTCAGCCTATAGGATGTTAAGCCACACAAGCCTGGAGATCTGACTTCAGATCCCTAGTGCCCACTTAAAGCCTGGTCGGGCAGCTGTGTGGTGGGGGAGTGAAGACGACAGGCCCGTACTTGGGGCTCACTGGCCAGCTACCCTAGCCAAATCCATGAATGTCAAGTTCAGCAAGAGACTTTGTCATGAAAAAGTCAGGGCTGGAGAAGTATCTCAGTTAGCTGACCAGCATACACAAAGCCTTCGATTCAGTCCTCAACACCACATGAACCCCGTAATCCCAACACTAATGAGGTGGAGGTCAGAGGATCGTAAGTTTTTAGTTTTATCTTAAGAATGTATTAACTGCTGTGTAGGCAGAAGTTTCTGTCCCACCTGCAGCTCCCAAATAAAAACACTGATGCTTCTATTAATCATTAATGCTCAGCCAATAGCTCAGGCTTTGTTACTATCTAAGTCTTAGATTTAAATTAACCCATATTTCTTATCTACGCTCTGCCATGCGGCTTGGTGCCTTTTCTTAGTACAGCACACTCTCTCTGTGTCTGCTGGTGACTCCAGACTCCCCCTTCATTCTCAGTTTGTCTCTCCCACCTACCTTATCCTGTTCAGCTATTGGCCAGTCACTTTTTTATTAAGCCAGTCATAGTGGCATATATTCACACAGTGTAAAGGGTTTTCCACATTTCCCCCTTTTTGTCTAATAAAAAGGAAGGTTTTAACTTTAACATGCTAAAATTATATACAACAAAAACAGTTATCAAGTAAGAATTAGTTACAATCTCTAGTTTACTTGTATTTGCCAAAAATAGAGAAAACATTGTTATCTATTTTTGTGACTCTAAAGCTTTATACTTATTTCCTTTTATCATAACTAAGGAAAATACTATGATTATATAGTCTTCAACTCTATCAAAGATCCCAAAAAGATGAAATGTTACCTAATGACAGGGACATCTGACTGCCTAGACAGTCACCCTAAGTTCTGTAATACTGGGGCCTCCAACTCTGACCTCCAGGCATATTATATCTGACAGACTTTCCTGTGAAGTAGGAAATTTTGAAGGACTGTCCTTGTCTTGGCAAAGTCTAACAGTCACTTTCTTTGTTACGCCAACTTCGTAAGACCCCAAAAGAGACCAAGGAACAGACTCTGATGCAAACGCATAAGGTTTAATTTTACAAGCCTTAGCAGGGACCCTGTCCAGCAAACTGGCACAGCAGCTGCAGGAAAAGGGTCCTGACCTCATTGTAAGGGGTTTTTAAAGGAAAAAAAACACACAAGCAGGGTGGTACGTGCTTTGACTGCTCAGGATTGGGTAAGAGTAGGTGGCCTAGGGGAATTTCCAAATTGTTACTAACAGTTGCCCACAAGGACAGTTGTGATGACAAGATGTTATTTACCAAAATCAGTCACTGCCTGACCACCCGGATGGGGTCACTCTGTCCTGGGTGGGCACAGTTTGGGTGCTTCTTGGAACTGCTTATGGTTTCTTGGCTGGCGCTGAATCAGCCTTGTGCCATACAGGGAATTTCTCAACTCCATCCTCTCCAGTTTACCTTGCTCTTACGTCTTTTGCATCCTGCTGGTCCAATTTGGACAGTAGTCAGCAATTGAGGTAAGAGCAGTTTCTTTGCCCATATGGCTAGCTTCTGCCATAAAGAAAACAAACTCCATATAGAGGTTTTTTAATGCCCATCATTTTCTTTTGAAGTAAGTTGGTGCTGCCAGGAGCAGACATGTCTCACTGTCAAGAAAAGCCTTAGTTTATTAAACATATTAAATGCCATATACTATGGATCTCTGAAGTGTTTAAAGACAATCTATCTAAATATATATGTATCTGACCTTGAAAACATACCTAATATGAATGTAAGTTTGACAATCATAGATAACTACTAATTTGTTTTTTGTTTTTGTTTTTCAAGATAGGGTTTCTCTGTAGCTTTGGAGCCTATCCTGGAACTCACTTTGTAGAACAGGCTAGTTTCGAACTCACAGAGATCTGCCTGTCTCTGCCTCCTAAATACTGGGATTAAGGCATGTGCTACCACCACCCAGCCTAATTTGTATTCTTAATTATACATTACATTTTTAAATGAGTTGCATAAGCACAATATCCCAAACAAAAGTAGGAATATATAAAGACATTATAACAAAATTAGCTTTAAATTTCTATCAATATAACAAAATCCATAACCAATGTGAAATATTTAAGACTAGTAGTTGTTTTTTTGGTTTAAAAGTAGATTCAATAATCTACCCTATCTATCATTTCTATATTCCTCCCTTTTTCTTTTAAGAATGAGATCCCTGAGATCTAATCATCTCCTTGGTTTATGCTTTTTTTTTTACCATTATCTAACACCCTTAAATGATAACACCTATTTTGGGAATGTAGGTGTTGTTTTCTCTAGAGTACTTCTAGTTGTTTGGAGCCCTGGTAGTTTTTGGACCCTGGGAAAATTTAGGATATGGTTAAGTCTTGGCTGTAGTATTCTGTGAGGCTGGATCATCTAAGTCAGCAGCCTTGAAGCTGTTCTGGATTCTGGACCACCTGGGCCATCCATTTTTTTATTGTTCTCTAGTCCCTTGTCATGAAAATCCATAAACTTTTAAAGGTAACATACATATCTATATTAATATAAGCATAGACTCTACATTGTACACAAGTCAGCCAAAGATAATATTCTATTTTATGTTTGAGCATATATGTTACATGTTTTGTAGTTTTTCTAGGTTTATTTCTTTATGACTGTAGCCAGAATTTCAGGGCCTCTTCCCTGATCATCTTCAACCTTGACAAATCCACAGCCTCTCACTTTCTGTGGGAACAAAAGCATAACTTCTTTCCTAAAGTAATACATTTTTTAACTTACATTTTGAAGTTAAGACTTTTTAAAGTATATAGGTTGGTTTAATTTAGCAGCTTTCACAATCCATTGTGTCTTGGCAAATATTGACCCTTCCTCAGCATCAAAAAATTCAAAGACAACACAATCACATACAGTATACAGACTCTATGTGTATTTTCCATCTTTACCATGACTTTTTCTTTTATATTACTTTGCTCCCTTTTTAAGGACTTTATTTTAAAATTATATATTTTTAATCTATGAGTGTATATACTCTTTCTTTTCTCTCCCAAGCCTACATATTTTTAAACACACTGTAACCTGTTTAGAGGGTTTGTTGGTTTTGGGTTTTTTTTCATCTTAATCTGTGCTTGCAAAGTATCTGTAATCTTTTTCTGACTGCATGAGCCCTTAAACTGTTAAGCAGCAAGGCTAGGACCTTCCACCTCTGTTTTGGCTGCTGGATTCCTCTGGCAGGCAGCTGCCAGGAGATGCTTTTCTGTACGGCAGCCTTTGTGAGAGACTTCCAGAACCTGCCAAGCTGATTATCTCATGGCGGCTATTGGCTCTATACTGGGTGGCACGAGAGACAGGAAACTAAGAATCTGCTCTGGGTGTCGAGAATCCTTACCCAAGCTCTCTCAGGATATAGTTACTGAAGGTTTGGGCACCACTGCTGTGTTAAAACATCATAATTAGGAGTATATCACTGAGGGAAGTCAAGGCAGGAACCTGGAGGTAGGAGCTGATGCAGAAGCCATGGAGGAGTGCTGCTTACTGGCTTGCTCCTTATAGCTTGCTCAGCCTACTTTGCTTACAGAACCCTGAACTATCTGCCCAGGGGTGCCACCACCCATAATGGACTGGGTTCTCACAAATAAAAAATGTCCTAATCTTATAGACTCAACTGTGGTTCCCTCCTCTTAGAAGATTCTAGTTTGTGTCAAGTTGACATAAAAACTAGCCAGGACAGCTATCCTTAGTTGCATAGTTTGAATCCAGTCTAGGACACATGAGACCCTGTCTCAAGATCAGAGTGGAAAAAAATAAGAGCTATAGAGGACACCTAACCTCAGGTCTCCATACCAAGCACCAGGTAAAATCAGCTGTGGTACTGCACACCTGTAATCCCTGCACTCAGCAGGTGAAGACAAGAGGATCAGGAGTTCAAGGCTATCCTCAAAGCTATATAGGCAGTTTGAGGACCTGTCTCGAAAATAATTGGGCTGGACAAAGACATCTACTGCCAATGAAGACAAGAGTTCGATTCCACCAAGTTGTCTTCTAACCTCCAAACACGCACCTTGGTGCATACACACACGCGCGCGCGCGCGCGGCTAGGAAATAGTGAAAATGGTGGAAACGTTGGCATAAGCGAAAGTGACAGTTAAGTGACTAAAGAACTAATGCATAATTAAACTGATCTAGGCTCCCTCTGTAAGCTCTGTTCCCAGACGCACGCTCTGCGATGAAACTCTGGCAGCACGTCCGGAGCTCCTCCAGCCACCTGTTCTCTCTCACACAACACACAGCTCGTAACCGAGCCGCGGGCGGGGAGAGGGTGGAGCCCTGAGGAGCGTGGCCAATGCGCCAGAGAAAGCGTGCGGGGCCGTGGCCTCAGAGGGGCGGAACCCTCGGCCGGCGGAAGGCGGAAGTGCCTGCAGCGTCACGTGACCCGGATAACATGGCCGCTGCCCACTGAACGTTGCCGGGTCCTGGCGGGAGCTGGTCGCGTGTGCGGTGGGGTGGTCCGGGTAGCGCGTGGGAGAGAGCAGGGTTGAGGCAGGGGACCTGAGGCGGCACGCGGCGGCAGGACAAGGCAGGCGGGCCCGGGGCGGTGTAGCCCATGAACGGGCTCCGGGGTCCGCGCCGAGCCGCACACTCCCCTTGCCCTGGCGCGGCCCCGGTAGCCTCGGGCTAAGGTGTCTCGAAGCTCCCGGGCGCAGCGCGAGCTGCCACCATGAATCCGGAGAAGGATTTCGCGCCGCTCACGCCCAACATCGTGCGGGCCCTGAATGATAAACTCTACGAAAAGCGGAAGGTGGCAGCGCTGGAGATCGAGAAGTAAGAGCTACTGGGACCCCGCCCTGGCTATGCATCTGCAGGCGGCTCTGCTTGTCCCGGGCGAAGGTTCGGTATTGACCGCTCAGGTTTCAGCTCTTAGCGCATTGCTTTAGAGCGGGAAATCCAGGAGCCCCATCTTTGCCAAGTTCTTTAGCCTCCTGGTGCCCCCAAATAGCCGCAGTGAAAATGAACTGACTTAACGTGTGTGCGGTACTTAGCACAGTGCCTGGCACGCGAGGAATCCTCAGTGTGGCCTCAGCCAAAGCCAGCTAAGATCAGAGAGTGGCCTCTGAAGGGATGGAGGACTTGCTTGTGATGTTGTCCCGCCGGCTCTTTTTAACTTCTGAAGAGACCGTTAAGTGGCCAAGTGTAGAAATCAGGTCAAAGCATGATCCGCTGCTCAGAGGATTGTCGTGTTTAATCTTGAGTTGTGTCACCCTACCTTGAAAGGAGATTTGACCTTCCCTCTTCTTCAGGATTGTGTGTGTGTGTGTGTGTGTGTGTGTGTGTGTGTGTGTGTGTGTGTGTGTGTGTAATGGTGCATTGCTGTTTCCTTTGTTTCCAAGTGTTCGAAATAGGGAACGTTTAATTGGTAATGTTTTGCTGAGTATGTGTGTGTGAGCACGTGAAGTTTTTTCCCCCCAAGCAAATCTTACAGTCAAGTGAGTAGGTGGTTTCAGAAAAGTGGAAAGAAGCAACCTGTGAAACTAGAAAAACATTGAAGTCTAGGAGCTTAAATGTCCAACATGGTAACAACGGACTGTTTGTATCTATTTAAAGTTAAGATGGCCAGACTGGTGACCCAGGCCTGTAATTCTGGCACTTGGAAGGCTGAAACAAGTTTGAGATTAGCTACACCCAGTCTCAAGAAAAAAGTAATACATTAATAAAAGTGTTAAATTCATTTTAAATTAAAAATCAGTTTCACTACCCATATTCCAGGTGTTCAGTAGCCAACCACTACTGCTGCACAGTGCAGAACAGAAAACATTTACGTCATCACACAGTGCTCCCTCAGACAGCCCTAAACTGCAGGGTAGTGCTCATTTATTGACCTAGGATAGATTCTTTCCTCAAGGTTTCCTGACCTCAATGCTGTTGATATTTGGAGATGCATAATCCCTGGTTATCGTGGGCAGTTCTGTGCCGTGTGGGGTTTCTAGCATAATCCCTGGTTATCGAGGGCAGTTCTGTGCCGTGTGGGGTTTCTAGCATAATCCCTGGTTGTCGTGGGCAGTTCTGTGCCGTGTGGGGTTTCTAGCATAATCCCTGGTTATCGTGGGCAGTTCTGTGCCGTGTGGGGTTTCTAGCATAATCCCTGGTTATCGTGGGCAGTTCTGTGCCGGGTGGGGTTTCTAGCATAATCCCTGGTTATCGAGGGCAGTTCTGTGCCGGGTGGGGTTTCTAGCATAATCCCTGGTTATCGAGGGCAGTTCTGTGCCGGGTGGGGTTTCTAGCACAATCCCTGGTTATCGTGGGCAGTTCTGTGCCGGGTGGGGTTTCTAGCATAATCCCTGGTTATCGAGGGCAGTTCTGTGCCTCTGCCCTCTACCCACTAGATGCCAGTAGTGCTCCATCAGTTGTGACAGCCCAGATTGTCTTCAGATATTGCCAAATGTCTCTTGAGGGTACAAAATCACACCAGTTGAGAACAGCTGCCTTGTCCTGGACTAATGGCTTTGGACTTAGGTGAGAAGACCCTCCCATTCATCTGTAGTACTCAGCATGTCCACCCAAGCTTTCTTTCCTCAGCCACCACTTTTTTTTTTTTGAGCTACCTCTTTTCATACAGCTTTGTGTTTACAACCTTGCTTTCCAGTGCCTAGCAAGTCTTAACAGGATTGCCGTGATCAAAGTGGGACCCAAAGATGGTGTATAGGCATGGTTGTGGTCCATGTCCTGGTGGCTTTGCGAAGTTGCAGTAATGTCAGCTTTCCATTACTGTATCAAACACTTGAGATTTAAATGGATGCGGCGATCTCGGATCAGTTGGCTCTGTTGCTTTTGGGATTGTGGTGAAGCCCTTCGAGGACACCCCCCAAAAAGAGCTCTCAATAAGCCCAACTCTAAAACCTGTCAGATAGTGCTGGGCTGGGGGCTATACCTTGAATACATGGACCTTTGAGAAACAACTAAGATCTAGACCGTTGCACACTGACAGCAGTTTTGTCTACCGACTCAGCTTCACAGAAGTACCTGCTTTTCTCCTGACCGGAGTGAGTGCTCTGTTAGGTTCTTGAACAAGGCTGTCACAACATCAATGCTTCCAGCACAGTCTGTATAAATATTCCCTGCAGGTGGTTCTGTGGGAGCTTTGTTGTTAATTTGACACTGCCCTTGATTTGGAAAATTCAGAGAAGCTTCCTAGGTCCTCAAGGGGGCTATGACCTCCTAAGAGCAAAGACAGTTTATTTATCTTCTGCACTAACATGGTGCCTAGTGGCATTTGACACATGCCCACCAGAATGATAGGAAAGTAGCATTATAGCTTAAGGACTTTGCTACTCAAGAGTGGCCTGCAGACAGCTACTGAGAAGAAATTCTAGCACATGTTACAGTTTGACAAGTGCTAACTTCCAAGACCCTCTGTTCTGTCCATAGAATGTTCCATATTTGCATATATTATTCATCAAACTGATCCTGGTCAGACTAGTCCTCAGCCAGATAGTCTATTAATGAGGCACCACAAACACCCCATAAAAGTCAGAACACTGGCAGTTGCCTCTGCAGTGTAGACAGCTTATGTGCTACAGAAGTGAGGGTGCTTGTCCTGTCCTTAGGTGAGTGACCTTTCCAAGGCACCCTATTTCTTAAGAGACCACATGGAGTAGCTGGGCTTCTGACTCCTCTTCACTGGTTGGGTGAGCCTGAGCAAGCTAATTAGCCTCAATGTCTTCATCCGCAAACTAATAATAGTATTCATTGGGGCATTTGATTACTGGAGCTAATGTTGTGAAAGTGCTAAATGCAGTACTGGACACACGGCAACTGTTATGTAATGTACAAACAGCTGTTACATAACTATTTTAAATATTTACATTTGCTTTATGTCAGTACTGCTCTTGCCACTTTTTGGTTGTCAGGATAATGGCCTTCAGAAGATACCTTCATCCCTGGAACCTGTGAAAATGTGATTTAAGACAGTAGATACACGCCTGAGAAGATGGCTCAGTGGGAACATTAGTTCTTTTTCTGTTGCTGCCGTAAAACACCATGATCCAAAATCAGCTTATGGAAGAAAGGGTTTGTTCTGGTTTATGGCTTCAGAGGGGCAGTCCGTAATGGCAAGGCATGCATGGCAGCTCACAGCTGAAACAGGAAGCTGAGAAATCATACCCCATCCACTCGCATAAAGCAAAAAGAGCAAACTGCAAGTGGGATGAAACTGAACTTTCAAAGCCTTCCTCCAGTGACATACTTCCAGCAAGACTCCACATCCTAAAGGTTCCATAGCCTCCCAAACAGTGCCACCACTGGCCACCAAATGTTTAGATATGCAAACCTACAGGGGATGTTTCTCACTCAAATACCACAGTGGGAAAAGTGCCTGCTATGCCAGCGTGAGAACCTGGATCCCAGCACTTATGAAGAACCTGGGGTTGGCAGCATGTACCCAGAACCCCAGTGCCTGAGCTTACTGGTCAGTCTAGCTGAAACAGTGAGCTTCAGGTTCAGTGAGAGACCCGGTCTCAAAAGCTAAAGTTCTACTTACCTCTCCTGTGATGGAGACAAATGCCAACGTTGGCTCTAGCCTCCACACGCACTCAAGTGTAGTTGGACATGCCCCTGTCATGTATCACGAGGGGGGGGGAGCAGATACAAGCAGAGTTGCTAATCAGATAACTTTAAAATGTGACGAGAAGCCATTCTAACCCCAAGCATCCTTTAGTGTGAAAGAGGGAACCAAGAAAGAACATTAGAGACTCCAGCAGCCATCACTGGCTTTGAAGTTCTAAGGGGCAGCTAGCCAGGGAATGTGGGCATTATCTAGAAGCTGGCAAGAAGGTGGATTTTCCTGTAGAGCATGGCCCTCAACCTTCCTAATACTGTGATCCTTTAATACAGTTCCTCATGTTGTGGTGGCCCCCAACAATAAAATGATTTTCATTACTATTTCAGAACTGTAATGTTGCTATTGTTATGAAGTGCAATGTAAATATGTGATGTGCATGATATCTGATATGTGACCCCCAAAGGGATTATGACCCACAGGTTGAGAACTGCTTCTTAGTGCCTCCAAAATATAAAGCAACTTGCCCATACCTTGATTAGCTCAGTAAGACCCATAATAAATCCTGTCTTAGGCCTCTTCTAGTAAAATGTAGCAGTAGCCAGTAGAAAACTGGTACAACTGGGGGAGACACTGGTGATAAAGCTCCGTGAGCAACACAGGGTTTGTCTAGAAACTCTAGACCCATACGCCCGCCCCTCCAAGGCCTTGAGCTCCATGGAAGAAGAAACCCACCTTCACATCATGCCATCTCTCAAGAGGAGACTGAAGGCCTGGCTGCCCACTAGGTTTGCCCCTGGCTTTCCTAGACCAAGCAGGAAGCCCACAGCCTCATGGACAGCTGAGCAGTAGTCAGAGTGAGATGCGTTTGGGACCCTTTAAAGTACAGCCCCAGAGAACAGGATTCAAATTCCAAAGGTGGAACAAGAGACCGCTTGTGGTATTCAGGAGGCCGGAGTCTCAGACTTCTCTAGTTACTCTAGTTGAAACTGCCCACTGAGTGGAGTGTGAGATAGGGGAAGTAATGTAAGCTGAGAGGTGGTGTGTTTGAGTTTTTCTCCAAAATCCCTAAGCACACAGATAGGGTTAAAATAGTCTGCCCCCGATGCTATAGCAAAGTACCGCTGCTGGTGGCTTCAGTAGTAGCCGTTCATTTCCCACAGTTCTGGGTCTGGGCCTTTTCTCCACATCTTGTAAAGCTGGAGTATAAAAGGCACCAGGTCACTATGGTCATCAGTGGGCACAGTGACCTGAGATCACAGCTGTGTAAAGTTCCATCTGCCACACCCATGGAGGAGAAGTGGGATACAGAGGGACATAGAGAAGCATCCCTGTGCTTAGCCATTGTCTACCCACCCCTCCTCTCACTGCCCTATGAACCAGGTGGTACTAATCCATTTCACAAATGAGAAAGTGGAGATTTTTTACTAAATCATCTTTCCCAGGTTAACAGCTGGACCCTGGATGTACAGCCCAGGTTTATCTGTCCCAAAAGGCATCCCTGCAAGCTGGGTATATAAACCCTATCTCCAGGCAAGAAATCACACGTGTTAGTGGGCTCCCCACTCAAAGGGTGGTGTGTGGGTAATAAATTTCATCCTTGAACATCTCTGTAGTGGCTTAGCTGCCGCTTTCAGTTCTCTGGAGCCCATCCACTCTCATGACAGCCAGTACTGCATTTGGTGTTCCTGAGGGAAGTAAGATCTTTTATAGTTATTGCAGGCCCTCAGATGCTAAATGTGCGAGAAAAGGTATGCATGGTTCCACTGTGCTAGCATGTTTTGTCCGGTGTCTAGTGGCACCAGGGAGCCTACTGGGCACAGGATCTGAAGAGCTGCCTTCTACTGCCTCAGTCAGCACGGCGCCACGGTAGCATAAAGACAAGGCACTCAAGATTTTTGAATGTCAGTTTTGGGTTGTTTTGTTTGTTTTGAAGAGTTTTTTTGAGAAAGATTTTCACATAGCCCAGGTTGGCCTCTAAACTCCTTGTGTAGCCAGAGATGACCTTGTCATCATGCCTGATCTGTGTAGTGCTAGGCGTAGAACCCAGGGCTTTGTGCATGCTAGCCCCTGTTCATTTTTTTGAGACAGGGTCTCATGTTTCAATGTTGAGGATGGAAATCAGAGCCTTATGCATGCTAGGCAAGTACTTTACCAACTACACTACATCCTCAGTATCCACTTTGGATTTTTGTAGCCTTTCAATTTCAAGGGACACAGTGATTGATCAGTATAAATGAAAAGATTAGTAAAATGCCGGTCTATTCCCTCCTGGAGAGAGAACAGAGGGCACTGTGGCTATTGGAGCAGGTCGTGCAGACTCTGTAGAGAGGAGGCTTGCTCACATTTCATAATGGCTTCTCTAGCATTCCGGAGTTTAGCTTTCACCACAGCCATTCAACTCCAACAAGTGCAATCTTACCTGCACTTCAAATTCCAAAAGCCTATTAATGTGGTGTGCTTTGAGAGCCCAAGCTCAGTTAGGGACCAGAACTCTGAATGATAACTTGCATAGTTTCAGTTCCTGGACGTGTCCTAGAGTGGTTTGAGGCAACCTGTGGAGTTTAGAGCTTGGACTTAGCCTGCTGTTTATCAGCAGTGGAACCTACAGCTGATTGTCCTGGGGTCAGAGGCTTACAGTTGCTTGTTTTTGAGACAGGGTTTCTCTATGCAGCCCTGGCTGTCCTGGATCTTGCTCTGGAGGCCAGGGTGGCCTCGAACTCAGATATCTACCTATGTCCCTCCTGAATGCTGGAATTAAAGGTGTGTGACACAATTGCCTGGAGAAGATTGCATTTATGACTTCTGGTTGAATGTTTCTGTGGTTGTTTGTTTGCTTGTTTGCTTTGTGGGGGGATTGTGTGTTTGTTTTGGTTTTTTTGTTTGTTTGTTTTGGTTTTGGTTTTTTATGTGCCTTGAAAGCATGCTGGGTAAAAGAAGCCAGCCAGTCACAAAAGTCCAGAAGTACCTTATCATTAGAGACAGCAGATTGTGGTTGCCGGAGATTGAGAGAGAAAGGCGAGAGGAAGGGGAGTGACAATCAAAGGGCCAGATTTTCTTTAGCGTTTATGAAAATGCCTTAAAGTGATCGTGATACTAGCTGTACAACTCTGAATGTGCTAAACCCACTGGGCTGTGTACTTGTAAGTAGTTAATTGACGTGTTGTAGATTATATTTTGTCTTGAAGTAAGAAGACGGGCGTTAAATCATTACAGTGAGGGGGCACTTACTGAGAGCCACAGCTGTAAATCATTACAGTGAGGGGGCACTTACTGAGAGCCACAGCTGTAAATCATTACAGTGAGGGGCACTTACTGAGAGCCACAGGTGTTGTCATCTAAAATCAAAACCCTCCTTTCTCTCTTCTCGTATGATTTTGGTTGGGGAAGGGTGTCAGATGTTTTGTTTGTATTATGTGTATGAGTTTTCCCTGCATGTGTGTTTGTGAACCACATGTGTGTTGTGCCCATGGAAGCCGGAAGAGGGCATCAGATTACCTGTAACTGGAGTTACAGACAAGTGTGCTGCCATTTGAGTGCTGGGAATTGAAGCTGCATCCTTTGGAAGAGCCTCAAGTGGTCTTAACTGTTGAACTATCTCTCCAACCCTTAGGTTTTTTTTTTAACTAATACTTTTATTCCTTGATAATTTCATACATGCATATCATATTTTTTACCATATTCACTCCCAGCTTGCCCCCTCACTCAGTATGTGTTTTGTGGGTTAAAGTCTCAGGCCTTGTCAGAAGACACTGGTTTGTCCTCAGAGGCACAAGTTCATTCCCATTCAGTTTTCTGGTGATGTGTGAGCAGATGGAACCAACTTACTCTAGTACTCAATGGAACAGATGGAGATAGACTTACCCAGATTCTCTTTAGGAAATCACTGCCTGGGTGTGCTGTCTGAATACATATGTCATATGGAGAACTGAGACAGAATTGGATTTGTAAGGGGGAAAAAAATTTGTAAGGCAGCCCCACATCTAGGCTGCAGGTTTCATAACAAAGGAATGTATGTCAAGTCTAGGCTTACCTTTATAGCCTCCTCAGAGCCAGAATGAGACAGGCTACTTGGTCATCATCATTTGTTGAATGAGCGTTGCTTGGATGGTGTGTGTAGAACACATTATTTCCTGGTTCTGACTTTACTGTGGTGCTGGTACTTGAGCATGTGCAATGCAGAATATGTGACACACATTATCTGGTTCTCTTGTGTAAAGTGAAATTCTTGTGATTATTTCACAAAGCTTTGTGATCTTGGGCTGCTTAGTCTCCTCAGCTGTAAACTGGATTGAAGAATAAGTACTAGATTGGGTAGCAGGTTTTAATCACCAGCTGTCTTAGTTAGGGTTATCATTGGCTGTGGTGAAACACCATGACCAAAAGCAATTGGAGGACAGGGTTTATTTGGCTTAGCTTCCACATCATCAGAGGAAGTCAGGACAGGAACTCAAACAGGGAGAAACCTGGAGCTGATGCAGAGACCATGGAGGGATGCTGCTTACAAACTTGCTCCTCGTGGCTTGTTCAGCCTGCTTTGTTATAGAACCCAGGAACAGGACCCAGAAGAATCCCCACCCACAGTGGGTTGGTCCCTTCCCCATCAGTCACTAAGGAAATGTCCTGCGGTTTCTTTGCTTACAACTTTAGTCATCTGGAGGAATTTTCCAAATTGAGGTTCCCTCCTCTCAGACGACTGTACCTTGTGTCAAGTTGACATAAAACTAGCCAGCACCCATATGTAAATAGCCAGTACCTTGCCTGGCAGACAGTAAGGGCTCAGGCGATGTTTATTGGTTTCTTCTCTTCACAGTAGAAAACAGCTCTCCAGGTTCATTTCAAACTGTCTTGAGGATGTGCCTCGTCTGCATTCCTTGTGTGTGTGGTGGAGACTTCGGGGATGTCTGAACACTGAGCAAGGCGGATGATGTATAGAAAAGCCACTTTTCACCTGAGTGCCTGAGTCAGCACAAGAGAATCGTCACTGAATATGTTTACTTTCCAGCTACAGTGGCCTCAAGAGAGGAGGAAGAAACTGTGATACAGTTGAAAGGACATACTATGTTGATGTCAAGGGTTCAAACCTTCTGTGATCCCTAGGGTTGTTCAGATCCTGAAGTTGAGCATGATAGTAACTACTACAGTAACTAACCTCTAGAGTCTACAGCATAACCTGAGTGCTAGCCTACTCACCAGTCTGTGTAGCCTGGGACTTTCACTGCCCCTTGTTACAGGGGCAGGGGCTGTGTTGTGAGTGCAGGCTGTAGCTGTGTGGCAGAGTGTGGCCCCAGGTTTTCTCTAGACTGATTAACAATCCAAAAATGTTCTACCATCTGTAGTTCCCTCTACCAAGGGAGTGGTCAGTGTAGCAGTCTCTTCCATATCTTGGGAGTTGTTGAACCTTGTGTTGGCCAACCTTGGGGCTCCTGTCTTGGGTGTCTCTGCCAGCCTCCCATACCTCCAACCAGTTGCATGCAGAGGCTCTGAGAAACCACTAGAGGGCACAGTGCCACTAGGGTGTCTGTCTCGTTGAACCGTTTTCAGCACTTTGTAGGGAAACCAGGTGGTAGTGGTGTCTCTTCTCAGGAGTATAGAACAGTAAATCCTGAGGCCTTTGTGTCACTGAAGGACCCCAGGGATTCATGATTGGGCGAGTTTCTAGGCCAGATAGTAACTTCAAAACCGAGTTCAGCCAAAGACCCCCCACATCTGTCTCCCAAGCTGTAGATGAAAGCTGTGGCAGCCGAGAGTCTTTGAGGAAGACTGGGCCTGGAGCTGGTGCCTGCTGGTGAGCTTTACTTACTCTGCTTCCTTTGTGGCTGCTTTTCCTCTCTGCACTCTCCCTGTGAAGTCACAAGACCAAGGCACTAGCTGGCGGAGGGCACAGTTTTAGAGTGCAGCTGCCCCTCAGCAGGATCACTTCAGGTCACATCGCAGTGTGTGTGTGTGTCTTTCTCCAGGCACCAGCCTGGCCGGAGTGTAGTGAGCTGGGCTCTTCTCGGTGTGTGTTCTGAGATCACAGGAACGGTGTCCTTTGCTCACGCTAACTTGTGATAAGATTAGAAGGGCTCAGCACCGTCGGATGCTGCATCAATTAACCCCACAGGCCACGGTTTCCCGTGCCAGCAACATGACAGCACAAGACTTTGCCCATATTTGCCCTACAGCTTGCACCCCCGTCAGCTCTGCTGGTCTTTGCAGACTGACTCCACTGGCAGATGTTTGTTTACTGATTGGTCAGCTGCTGATGCATAGCACTGACCTGGAGACAGCTGGGCCTGGAGTTGCAGAGAAGAATGAGACATTATGGAGGTAGACGGTGACATCAATCAGTATGCTTCTGAGCACTAAGTGCTTCTGGGTGCAGAGAAGGAGTGAGGTCACTGGGACCAGCACCTTAGCTGGTTGACCATGAAAGGGCAGGAAGCAGAGGAGGCTCTCAAAGGCTGGGTATATGAGGAGGGCGGACCTGAATGTTAGGGGAGCTGGCCCCTAGGAAGCTGGGGCTAGTGGAGTGGAAGGAGATGCTGGGGAGTGGGCAGACTAGAGAGCTCGTGTGACCTGTTGATTGCTGAGGGTGGGCTTGATTGTGGAACAAGACTGGCCCTAGGATAGCCCTTGTGCTGTCTGAGCTGCTAATATTGATGAGAAAGTGCTAGAAAAGTTTCCCTCCTGGGAAACATACACACACAGTAAGCCTCCCAGCTGGTGTCCAACAGAAGAAAGTTTAACGGAGTTCATGAGTTGCCCCCACTTTCCATCTTCTCCTTTAAAACACCCTGTTGTTATTGAAAGCTGTGGCTCTGACACCAAGGCCACGTTCCCTCCCCCCACCCCACCCCTTTTACCAGAAAGTTCCGCTGGGAGCCTATGCTGTCTTCAGAGCTTCCTTACTGCCTTTCAGATTCCTAGTGCCCACAACTGCAACTCAGGTTCCCATCCATCCCTACTGGCCAATTTCCATGGCTCCTTGTGGCCACCAGAGGGAGATGCAGGTTGCTTTGCCAAGTCTTGAGGGTCTTGCACTGTGACTTGGAGCCAGCTCTCAGCCAGCATGCTTCAGAACTCTCCCTTGCCTACCTGGTTAGCCCACAGCACAGTTCTCCTGCAGAGACACCGGCGTTCTTGCCTTCCTCACCTCACTGTTCCCTGTTCTTGTTGGCTTTGCACTATCATCCTGGAGGACTCTCGTGTTTTCTCCACCCACCCCAGCGTAGCATCCTTCAAAGCCAGGGAATGCATCCATGCAGGACTGTCTTCTAGGAGGAATGCTCCCCACTGCTACATGAATGTCCAGGAATCTGTAAGAGGCAGGAGAGGAGCTAATCACAGGGATGAATGTGGCAGGGAGACTAGCTCTCCTCTTGGGTCCTGGCTTGAACCTGGAGGATGTCCTCACTGCGTCCTCACATTCAAGGTGCTGCTGTGGCTTGTGCCAGGCAAAAGCAGAACTCAGCTTCTGGGCAAAGTTACTCACAGTGGCTGTGGTGTAGCCCATGTTCTTGAGTCTTCAATAAGGATGCTGGTTCAGGGTGCTTGTGGGATTTAGAAAAGGGTTTCCATCAAGAACATTTAAAAATCAAGCCAAGAACAAGTCATTTGCAAATTTATAACTATACTTAATACTCATGAGGCAGTGTGAAGTATTCACTTTCATCTCTTAGAATTAAAAAAAAAAAAAAAAGCTGCTACTGCATTGGCCGGGAATCGAACCCGGGCCTCCCGCGTGGCAGGCGAGAATTCTACCACTGAACCACCAATGCTCCAGCTGTGAGCAGCTGTGTGGCATCTCCCTTTAACCCCATTCCTGGGCTTCCTTGTGTTTATGTTGAGTCACAGGCTATGAGCCCAGTTCCTAACACTGCCACATCGGCACAGCTGCAAGGAGAGCAGCTAGCTCCACGGGAGGGAGCAAAGGATGGGTGTGGGTTTGGGGTTTATGTGAAGTAGATTTGCCTTGGGGCCTTGAGACCGGAAGGAGAGCTCCACTCCCTCCTCCTCAGTCAGCGGCAGACCACGTGAGACTCTGGGCGAGCCTCCCCTCTGGGCGAGGGTCCTGTTGAACCGTTGTGCCACTGTCAGCTTTCACACTGCTGCCTGCTGGCGCCTGGCCCAGACCAAGGACACTGCTGTGGAGTCCCTCTCAGGTGAAGTGAGGGACTCAGACTCCTACAGCCAGTCTTCCTTGTTAAAGAGTCCAGCAGCTCTCCATGAACTGAGCAGAGTCTGTAGTCTCAGTCACAGACATTTGGTCTGCTTTGTGCCTTCTGTGGTTGAGGAGCCTTGGCAGGATCTCTAAGAGGAAACTGACCAGAAAAGAACAAAAGAATAAAAGAGCAGCTCTGCATTGGCCGGGAATCGAACCCGGGCCTCCCGCGTGGCAGGCGAGAATTCTACCACTGAACCACCAATGCTGTGACTGTTTTGTGTGGTGTCTAAAGAGCTCTTCTTGGGGCTCTTTCCAAAACTCAGACCCACTGATGAAACACCAGGCTTCACCTGACTGGTTTGTCCTGTTTGGGAGACAGGCTTAGTGCATCTATTCTTTCCCAACCTTCTTACACATTGTTGCTTCTGAAGTCAGAGCCTGTGATCCGACAACTCCCACCTGAAAGCCCTTGAGCCATCTGTAACCTCAGCCCCCATAATGACATACTTTCTTTCCATACATGAGCCTTCCTTTACCATGAGCATGCACTGTGCCCATGAATCTCCTAACCTGTGAGCTAAATAAACCTCTTCTCTTTATAAGTGATCTGACTCTGGCATTTCTTTTTAAGAGGCAAAATGAACTAATACACCTGGCTTTCTTTACCTAGGAAATGCCTGTTAGTGTTTTTTAAATAATGTCTCAAATGGAACCACTCTGTAAGCCTCCTGGACCTAGACAACATGGTCTGCTTCTGTGGTAGCACCACTCCTCCATTTTGCAACAAGTTTCTGTTTGTGTGTGGATGTTGCCCCTGGGCTGGAGCCAGATGAAGCTGCACAGATGCAAAGAACTCCTTGAATGTGTGTGTGCGAAGCTGAGCAAGTGTTTGATAAAGATAGGTAATAGCTTTTTAAAAGTTGCATTTTTGATTCCTGGTAAGACATTAATTTACATCCTCTCAGATGCCTAGAAGTGAGCTAGTCCCACTGTTCCTCATTGCATTATATGCAGAAGGAAACTGAAACCCTGGGTAGGCCGACAGTTATGACCCAGCCAGCAGCAGAGCTGAGAGGGCCTGCCTACAGCTGACACCAGCCCTCTCTTGTAAGGTCATCTCTTTAGAGCCCAGGCGGCACCATAACCCCTCCCTCCTCTCTCTCCAGGCTGGTGCGGGACTTCGTGGCCCAGAACAACACCATGCAAATCAAACATGTGATCCAGACCCTGTCTCAGGAGTTTGCCCTGTCCCAGCACCCCCACAGCCGGAAAGGGGGTCTCATCGGCCTGGCAGCCTGCTCTATAGCCCTGGGCAAGGTATGTTTCCTCCTGAGGGACAAACACCAGGAATAGCTTCATTCTGATTGAAATCCAGACATTTTCGCACCCAAGCCCCAGAAGGGCCATTGCAAACTTGTGTTTTATCAAGACTCTCCCACACATGGCTTTGTGGCCTTGCAGCCATGTCTCTGTAGTGTGGTCTCACTTCTGGGAGGCTGGCTTAATGAATGTTTTAGTGCAGCCCTCCGAGGCACCAGACCGTCTGTTGCCACTGCCGGCTACAAAGCCAGGTGCCTAGCCCTTCTGACTGGTCCTCCTGCTGCTCATTACAGGACTCAGGGCTGTACCTGAAGGAGCTGATCGAGCCGGTGCTGACCTGCTTTAATGATGCAGACAGCAGGCTGCGCTACTACGCCTGCGAGGCCCTCTACAACATCGTCAAAGTGGCCCGAGGTGCCGTGCTGCCACACTTCAACGTGCTGTTTGACGGGCTGAGTAAGGTAACTTCTGAGTAAGCTAAGAACAGCCCACCCAGCTAACTTTATTCTTAAGTCTTTATTGAATCTTTGGGAGTTTCACATCGTGTGCCCCAATTCTGTTCATCCCCCATACTCCCCATCCCTGCTGTGCCGTCCTATTCATCCCCCAGGAAAGAAATCAAAACAATGTAAACAAGCAGACAAAAACAAGAACAACAGAAAACATACAGTAACCCTTTGTCCCTTAGCTTGACTGGCAAATGTTCATTGCAGTGAGTCACTGGTCTGCTTCAAGGCCTCTGGATTTTGGTAATCCACCCTCACTGGATCCTCACCAGAACTCCTCTGGGGTATCCTGTGGCCACCCAGAGTCTTCCACCCAGCTGACTTGACTTTCTAGAGAGCTTGGGACACACTGCCAGACGCATGTGAAGCAGATACTCATAAGGGACAAATACTGTCTGAATCCAATTTTTCATCGACTTTTTCTTGATGTTTCTGTCCATCTTCATTGCACTCTGTAAAAGTATCAGCCTGCCGTACACATTAACAGAAAAGCTGGTAGTTTGAGAAGCACTAACCTCCCAGACGTACACATTAACAGAAAAGCTGGTAGTTTGAGAAGCACTAACCTCCCAGACAAAGATGATAATGGTGACTCCACAGTGCAGACTGTGGTTGCAGCCTCCCTGGTGTGCTAAAGACTAATCCACCATAGAGCTTAGGGTCCCTGTTGCTCTCCTTCATGCCTCTCAGCCTGGTAGGGTTGCCTCCCCTCAGCCTGGAGGAGTTGTCTTCCCAGCCGTGCTGTAACTCCTGCAAAGTGAAGAGCATCTAAATGCCACCCTCACTGCTGCCTCAGTGCCCCGTGAAAGAACCAATCTTTTAAGATGGGATGCCCTGAGAGCAGCCAATGGAAACAACTACCTGGCCCAGTTCAGCTGGCCTGAGATCCCAGCAGAGATTGCAGGGAGGAAGCAGGGCTAT
The DNA here is from genome assembly GCF_017639785.1 of Mesocricetus auratus. Classification (NCBI taxonomy): domain Eukaryota; kingdom Metazoa; phylum Chordata; class Mammalia; order Rodentia; family Cricetidae; genus Mesocricetus; species Mesocricetus auratus. The sequence continues at coordinate 13,291,768 of NW_024429183.1, read as the reverse complement.
CCCTGAACAAATGGAAAGTCTACTGTAACTTCCCCTGCCTTTCTCAGGGTCAGGTACTGGGGAAAACACCACTTGGTGTTCTAATCTGCACCGTGGCCTTGCCTGTTGGTTTGCTTTAGTCCCTGCCTTCCATTCCACTATGACTGAACATTGCCTGTTTCTCTATTTTCGTGTCTCGTAGTTGGCTGCTGACCCAGACCCCAATGTGAAAAGTGGATCTGAACTCCTAGACCGACTTTTAAAGGTATTTCTACTTTATCTCTCTTTTATTTTCAGAATTTATTCCTCTGTCTATGTAGAGTAGAAGTTCTGGCATTCAAGATTTTCTTCCTCATTTAATTTATATATACATATATATTAAAGCTTACTGCTTGGTATGCAGTTCCCATGAGAATTATATAGAGCCATGTCACTACCACAGTCAAAATACAGAATTGTGCCACCCCCCTAAATGAAAATCTTCTGGTTTTGCCGGGGGGGGTTGGTTGGATCTATTTTATTATTTTATGTGTATAGATGCTTTGGCTGCATGTCTGTCTATATACCTGTGTGACTGATCACTGCAGAAATAATGAGGGTGTCATTTCCCCTGGAACTAGAGTTACAACTGGTTATAAGCTGCCATGTGGGTGCTGAGAATTAAACCTAGGTTCTCAAGAATAGCAGCCAGTGTTCTTAACTGCTGATCCATCTCTCCAGCCCAGAATCTTCTGCTTTAACGCCCCACCCAGAGCAATGGAGTTGTACTTTTACCCCAGCCTCCCATGACAGGATGCTGGGCTTTGCCCCAGACTTCAGCATAGGGTTTTGCCATTCATTTGGTCTCTTGACTTTTTTCTGCTCACCATCATCGTTTTGTTTGGCTTTGAGCCTGTGGCAGTGCCAATTCTCCAAGACCTCTCCTCCCTGGCTCTGGCTCTGCCATGGGTCCCTGACCCTCAAGTCAGCCCAGGGCCAGCAGCACAGCAAGCCCAGCTCTGGCTCTTCATAGACCCCACTCCTTTGATCCACAGGACATTGTGACAGAGAGCAACAAGTTTGACTTGGTGGGCTTCATACCCCTTTTGCGGGAGAGAATTTACTCCAACAATCAGTATGCCCGGCAGTTCATCATCTCATGGGTAAGGTCCAGTCCTTGATACATTCTTGCAGCTACAGGAGTCTCTGGTAGAGTCACATGAGCTCTGACACACAAGTGTTTCCTTCAGCTTGTATATCACCTAATAACCTTCAAACACCTCATCACCAAAAACACTGTGGCCTGGGCATGGTGGCACATGCCTTTAATCCCAGCGCTTAAGAGTAAGAAACAGGCAGATCTCTGAGTTCAAGGCCAGCCTGATCTGTAAAGCATTTCCAGGCCAGTTAGGACCACATAGTGAGACCCTGTCTCAAAAAACAAAGCAGCAAAAGCACTTTGTCCAATGTTGTCTTTACTGCCCGTCCTGTTTGCCCCCGGAAGGGATGAGATTCTCATCCTAGAAAATGCCCAGATCTCTGAAGCTCATAGTGCTGCATCCAGCAGCTCCACCATTGCTAACCTCCTAGCTTCACCCAGCCTTCCCCGTCATCCCCTCTCCCCCAACATCCAAATCATCTTGGGAGTCAAACTCCCTTTTCCTTGCACATTGAGCAGCACCACCCACCATAGATTCCTGCAGGGCATGACACAGGCCCCCAGTCCCTTTCACTGCTGGTCCCAGAGGAAGAGAGTAGGAGACAAGGCTCTGTACCTAGGCCAGGTCTCCCAGCTCTCCCTCTCACCACCCCCCTCTGTCAGATCCTGGTTCTGGTGTCGGTTCCGGACATTAACCTGCTGGATTACCTGCCGGAGATCCTGGATGGGCTCTTCCAGATCCTGGGTGACAATGGCAAAGAGATTCGGAAAATGTGAGTGGGGACCAGGCAGCTGCCACTCAATAGAATCCCTGTTGGTGCCCATGGTCTCATACAACTCCATGTTCTGGTGACCAGGACACACCCTTTACTTATTCCTATATCCTTCCCCATGGAGGAGTGGAGAGCTCATCTTCCCTTCTCTGCTCAGTGTCCTCCTGACAAGCAGAAATGGGCTGACATGCTAGCGCATTCTCCTTTTCTCATTGGTAGGTGCGAGGTGGTTCTTGGAGAATTCTTGAAAGAAATTAAGAAGAACCCCTCCAGTGTGAAGTTTGCTGAGATGGCCAACATCCTGGTGATCCACTGCCAGACCACAGGTGAGTGTTTGGAGACCCTGTAGTCACTAATGTCTCCTCAGAAGCCACTGTCTGTCATATGCAAGCTTCAGTATGTGGCAAAAGGGAGCCCAGGTGGGAGAGGCACTGTCTATGACTCTGGACCTGGACGCAGTAGGATGATGGGTGTGGGTAAGGAAGAGATCTGGCTTCTCTTTGGCTAATGCCATTTACCTGCTCAGAAGATCTTGTAGACATGCTTTGCCTTAAGTAAAGGTAGGATGCTTCGAGGTCAGAATTGCCTTTCTCTCAGCATCTGTTGGTTATCAAACCACAGTGAAACAGTCACAGAAACAGCTGCTTGTTACTGGCCATTAACCTACAGGTCAGCTGGGTAGTTTTGCTCCCATGGCCAGGCTGAACCTAATCATGCCCCCAAAGCCAGTTGTAAGGTCAGTTGGAGCTAGGTGGTCTGGGTTGGTCTCATACATCTGGCCCTTGACTGGCATGGGGTGATGGGGCTGGATGGTATCAGCAGGGTTCCAAGAGAGATAGGACATAGGTTTCTTGACCCCCTATGATTAAACCAGAGATACCATCACCATAACTACATGCTGTTGACCAGAAAAGCCAGTTTTCTGGATCTAAGGATAGGAAAATGAATTCCAGTTAGAAATGAAACACAAGTCATATTGCAATGGGGCGTGGTTCCAGGAAGGGTAGAGCATCATTGCTGTACAACAGAAGATTATTGCTCTCTCTTAACCTACCTTGACTAACCTTTAGAAGGCAGAGAGCCCAGGAAGTATCATATTCACATAGCTAGAAACAGTCAAACCCCTGATTCATCAACCTCCAGGCCTAGCCTGGTAGATGGGAAGGAACTCTCCAATGCATGTGCCAGCCCCTCTAGAAGCCATCAATCCCCTTCCAGATGACCTGATTCAACTGACAGCTATGTGCTGGATGCGGGAGTTCATCCAGCTGGCGGGCCGGGTAATGCTGCCCTACTCCTCTGGGATCCTGACTGCTGTCCTGCCCTGCTTGGCCTATGATGACCGCAAGAAAAGTATCCTTCACTCTGGAGAGGAGACTATCAAGTGGAGGGACCCTGAGTGGGATGGGACTCCCTTAGGCTCCTTTACTCTTTCAAATGGTCTAGCATCTAGGGAGCAGGAGACGGAGCTGAGTGTGGCTTAGAAAAGCAAGGGACACAAGACTAATGCTGGCTGTCCCCAGTCCTCACCTGCTTACTTCCAGATATGAGACAGCAATCCCATGTACCAAGTTTCCACCCCTCTGAGCTCATTCTGCAGTATGTTGGGTGGGAAAGATCCCAGTGGAAGAGGGATCGCCTGTGAGAAGAGGAGTATCTCACAAGGGTGCCTGTGGCAAGAGCAGGACTCAGGGAGGACTGAACCCATGACCGGGAAAACTGGTGGCCTCGGGCTTCAGGGGGTGTTTGCACAGGGGAGTCCCTTACATCAGTAGACAGGCATCAAGGAGGTGGCCAATGTGTGTAACCAGAGCCTGATGAAGCTGGTCACTCCTGAGGATGACGAACCAGATGAGCCAAAGCCAGTAGCACAGAGGCAGACAGAACCCAACCCTGAGGACTCCTTGCCAAAGCAGGAAGGGACAGCTAATGGTGAGTACCCTAATGTCAGAGTCCTCACTTCTGCTGCTGGGGAAACAGAGGTCCTGGGACTAAACTTGTAGTGTCGTTTACAGATGGTGACTGGTTTTAGTGCCTGCCTAGTGAAGCAGGTACTTTGTTAGCCCCACCCTGCAGGTCCTCATCTGCCCCCAGAGCTCATGCTCTCTCTTCACCCTTGCCGCCTCAAAGACCATTACATATTGCTCTTGGTCTCCTCCTGGCTTCAGCCACCAAATCATTGTTGGGAATATGACAGGAGCCCCAAGCTGTGCAGCTCATTTGATTTTCAGCATCTGGCCCTCCCTGCCCTAGCCATTCTCGGGGAGGATGGGTCAGAAAAATGCTGGTTTATTAAGTACTGGAGAGTTCTACTGCACAAGTCAGTGCCTTTAAACAGTCCTTTCAAAAGCTTTCATTACGTGTTTCCTTGTTTACTTGTAAAATAAAACCATTGTTTATGCTGATTGGAGATGGAGTTTGCCCTCCTGGACCTTTGTCATCAGTGTCTCTGACTATCTTTGGAGGGACATCCTCCTATTCAGTGAATCAGAAAATAAATGGATGCGAACCCTGTGCAGATGTCTAAGGGTGACAGAGCAGGATCTGAAACCTACAGTTGGAGCCAAAAGAACCACCATAGTCATAGTAGGTGCTTGCTGCCTCCTTGATGGAACCGCAGGTGCTCGGGGTCCCAGCACCTCCTTCTGCGGGTTTGGCTGGTGGAGTGCCTGAGTTTGGGTATCAGGTTTCAGCTGTGCCATCACCAGGGCAGTAAAACATCTGGAAGCAGAGCAGCGCACAGCTGGAGCACTGGTAGAGTGCTCACCTGCCACAAGGGAGGCTGGGGTTCGACTGTGGCCAGTGCAACAGCTTGAGCACTTTTGGAAAACTCCTGGAAAGAGGAAATTTAGGGAAGTTAGTAAAGACCTTTCACAGGAAAAGCTCTCTTTCTAGAAGCTAGAAGTCACAGTAATAATTTGTGAATTTGTGCTGGTGTGTGAGCTTTTTGTTTTGCTTTTCTTGTTTTATAATTCTCATTTTAGAATATTTGTACAGTAGGGGAAAGTTACAAAGCAGCAGGATTGCCTGCACCGAAGATGAGCAATGTCAAATTTGGGGCATGTCTTTTACATTTTTAACGTACACATAATTAAAATGATGTGTGTTGTGGGAACACCAGACCTTGAGCAGAGACTCACTTCCCCTTCTGCCTGGGAGTAGGCAGCTGTAGACAATGTTTAGTAAAAACATGTTTACTAAAAAACGATACAATAAGTTCCTGGAAAAGTCCTTCCCACGGAAACCGCCCTGTCCTCGACCTTGTCCAAAGACTAACCGCACCTTCAAAAACCCACACACATCCACCTCTGGTGTCAGAGCAGAACCAGCCAGGGTAGAGGAGAGAGCAGAAGCTTCTCTGGTGGGAGCTTTTCTTAGGAGGTTTTCTTGAACCTTTTTGGAGCCTGTTTAAAGTTTTCTTTATATCGTTGAACGAGTCTCTGTGTTGTCAATCCCTGACACCCTCCGCACGTTCTCGGACACAGGCCGCGCAGCAGACGTGACAGTGTGTTAGATAACTTTCTCTTCCTTGTTCTTGCTTGGCTTGCTTTTAGCTTCAGCTTGACATGAAAGTTAGGGTCTATGAACCCAGTAAACACATAGAATAGTGGTTGATTGGACTGAGGGGGGAAAAGGTCCTGGGACTGCTTGGGACAGATCCTGGTTTCTCTGGGAGATGATGGAAATATTCTAGAATTAAATAGGGTAATGACTATACACCTTTGTGATTGTCTTTAGAACCACCCAATTATATACTTTTTTTCCAGACAGGGTTTCTCTGTGTAGCTTTTGGAGCCTGTCCTGGAACTAGCTCTTGTAGACCAGGCTGGTCTCAAACTCACAGAGATCTGCCTGCCAAATGCTGGGATTAAAGGCATGTGCACCACCACCGCCTGACCCAATTATATACTTTAAAATGGCAAAGTTTGTTAAGCAAAATTCTGTGGTGTGAATTGTATTTCAGTTACTATGTATAAGGAGTTGGCAGCTGAGCCCCTCCCTGTCAGCTTCTGTGGCCCCAGAGCTCCCTGGAGAGGAGCTGATCCACTCTGTGGGTCATGGCAGCAGCTAAAAAGTGCTCTGTGAGCTGATACATTGGTGGTTCAGTGTTAGGATTCTCTCCTGCCATGTGGGAGGCCCAGGTTTGATTCCTGGCCAATGCAAAGTCTTTATCTTTTTAACTAGTTCTTCAAAGACTTTTTCAAGTAGCTGTCTGCTCAAGAGAACATTGCCCTAAACCAGGGTACATATCAGCAGCTTGACCTGATTTTATTACCTCATAAACAGCACTGTAAGAGATGAACAGCGCACTTTACAGTGGTTTCTAGAAACAGGAATATCTCACTTGACAGCTGTGTAATTATTCTCAGCCTTGCTCAGGTTATAACTAATCCATCTTTTCCAGGATGTCCAAGACAGAGTCCTAGCAAACCACTAGACAGATGATCCAACCAGGCAGTGGGCAAGCTTGTCCCATCCTTTCTCATTCAGGGTCTACTCCTACCATTCTGGCCAGAACCACAAGGCGTCCTGGCATCTCCTGCCTGGTCTTCCTCTTTTTGCCTCTCGTGCGTGCTCAGCTTGTGTTGCAGCATGCCCCACATGTGTCCCACAGCAGCATGCTCCTCATGGTGCACCTTCAGGCTGGCCCCTTTGTATGTGTGCATGTCAAACAGGCATGCACAGACCCAACCCTCCCAAAGCACAGAGCCTCCTCTGTACCCTCTGCCCCAAGTCCTGACCACCCGCAGCTTCCCCGTCAGCCCTGTCATTGATGGGCTATTCAGTGCAGAGTCCTTTCCATGACTGAGAGTCCTTGCAGTACTCAATATGCCTGACCTAACCCCACACTACTCCCTAAAAAATTCCCTAGTTGTCTTGGGCATCACAGTGAAAAGTTTCTATACCCAATAAGCCTCTCCACCAATGCAGCAATCCAAATCAGACCAAATCAAACCGAATTAGAAAAAGCCCACATTTAATGGATACAAGGCTCCCGGATGTCCTCCCAGCCCCCCAGAGAGGAGATGGGAAAGGGCGACCGGAAAAGCCACGAGTCTGTTTTCTGGGAGGCAGTTTAAATACTCTGTAGAAGTGGTCTTGAACATCTCTGGGGGAGGAGTCAGACTTTCTGAGATGCAACAGGGTTTGGAGAGAGATAGGGGAGGGTTTTGGGTGGAACCTCAACCATAACACACAGCACTGATTCTGGCATTTAAACAACCTGCCCGCTGGGTGGTGCTCGCCTTTAATCCCAGCACTCGGGATGCAGAGGCATGCGGATCTCTGTGAGTTCGAGACCAGCCTGGTCTACAAGAGCTAGTTCCAGGACAGCCTCCAAAGCCATAGAGAAACCCTGTCTTGAAAACAAAACAAAACAAAAAAAAACCTGCCCAGAAGTCCTGGCTCAGCCCTCTTCCAAGTTGTTTCGTCCTTCAACAACTACTTGACCTTTCTTCGGTCTCAGCCTCCCTAGCTTCCACACTTGGCTTTGCTGCTTAGCCTTTCCAACACTTAGTTTCCTTATTTGTTGAGTGGGGTAACCTTTGTCACCTAACCCGTATGGTGGCTGTGAGTTTCGAAATAGATTGTTGATTATGCGACAAATTCTCTTCACAGCAGGTGCTGTAGTATTATTTTAAATTGGGTGCTCCTTGACTAAATAAGGTTGCGACCCATAAACCCAATGACCGAAAATATTTTGAGTCAAAATGCATTTGAACACATTTAGAACACTACATCAGCATATAGTTGGCCAAAGCCATTCATCACAAAGCCTGCCAGGGGTGTTCTCTGTGTAGTTTTGTAAACTCTGTACTGAGAGCACAACACACAATTGTTGCATGAATACCACTTTTACAGCATGAGTAGTTAAGTCCCCAGAAGCAGTGTAAGTCAAAGCATGGTTATGTGTTCCCATAGCAAGAGCTTCCGCTGGGGCTTGTGCTGTGTTGTTTCTCCTCGTTGGGTTCTAAATGAGGGGAGCTGTACAGAGACTCTCCAGTAGAGAGCTTGAGGCAGCCCCGGTCTGTGTGTAGTAAAATCCACCTGTTTGCAAAGCTGGATTTGTCAGTACTGTCTATGGGCCCTGCAAATACAGGTAAATCAGACACAGATCTGCCTGTAAGGACAGCTACAGAGTGGGGATTACAGTGACACCAGGGTTGGGTTGCGAGAGACTGTACCTAGGCCCAGGGGAGGGAACACAGGCAACAGGCAGGCACAGCTTCCCAGAGGTCTTGAAACAACATGTTTGTTTATAAAATTCTGATTATCAAGGGAATCTGTGCTTCCTGAAGAGATGTTAGAAGGACAGCACTTACTGTAGGTAGTACCATCCAGGAGTCACCACTGACAACAACTTGGTTCTGGTGTTTTGTTTTAATGTATGTATATAACACTTGTGTATTTTTAATTTTGTTTTCACACACACCCAAAAAGATGGAATCATGAGAAATAGGGTGATTTACAGCTCGAGGTTTTTTTTTTCCACCACGAATATTTTTCCAGGTTAATCATCACTAATCTGAATTAATTTACTTTTTATTTGACATTATTTTAAAGAGTACAACTTAGTCATTTTAGTATCTTCACAGAGTAGAACAACCATCAATACTACATTTCCGCATCCCCCAGTGAGAAGCTCCTCCCTCCCCAGCCCTGCGCCACCTCCAGTGTTGAGTTTACCTGTTGAGAGCATTCATATACAGAAGCTATGCACTGTGTATCTGATTAGATCTGGCTTCTTTTACTTTGCATCATATTTTCAAGGTCCCCCATGTTTTAGCATGTATAAGTACTAAACTTCTTTTTATGAATAAACAATATTCCATGGTATAAGTAGATGTTGGGGTGAATTCTTTTACTGTGTGCATAGATATTAGGACTGTTTCTGCTACAGTTTTTTAAAAACCACAACATATAGTGACTTTCCCTTTTAGCCAGCATTGTATAATTAGGTATATTAATACAACTGGCCTCTGGACAGGTGATTCAAATATGTCTTTTGTCTTTGGGAATGCAGTTTATAATCTCCTTATTTGTTAAGCTTTGCTTCCCTATTAATGTACTGACCTTGTATCATTACATCAGACAGATAATGCTCTAATCTATTTAACCAATCTATCATAAATCACTTAGCTGCTTCTAATTCCATCTTAATCCTATAATCCTTGCTAAAAAGAAATTTCATGCACAAAAATCTTACAGACTTCTGCAATTATTTTCTAAGGATAAATTCATAAACTTTTAAGGCTTTTGATACCAATTTTGCTGCTGAGTGCCAGTTTCTAATCCCACCAACATGATGCAGGCCTCCAAGGATAAATAGGGCTTTTCCTGTGAGAGAAACCAGAAGGAGGAGCTTGTATCCTGGGACCTGGGATCACGAAGGAAGCCTTGAGGCTGAGGATGAGGATGAGACTTGCACCAGACACCCTGCCTTCATAGGAGGCAAACAGGGAAGAGGTTAAATAACCTAGCAGGTGTTTGACAGCATATATCACATGAGCTGAAGTGTTTAGTAGTTTAGCCTTAGGAACGAATTAATAGATATGTACTAAGGTTTATTTCTATGAATGTTCTTTTTAGATGATAAATGTTATAGAAAACTTCACAGAAAGAGAAAGCTCCATAGTCCAGGAGGGAGGCATAATTTTAAACAAGGTCCTTCCAGAAGGCCTCGATGACAGTGTGACATCTGAGTAAATACTGCATGAGGGAGGGAAATGTTTCCAGTGGAGGGGAAAAATGCCAGAGCACGACCCCAGAAGAGCAGGGTCTTTTGCACAGCAGCATTTCCTCTGGATCCCATAAGGATCACTATAGGTTTGAGCACAGGGACCCGTGGCAGAATTACAGCCACCATGTCAGAAACCTCCAAGAAGTAGAGGCACCACAGTGCAGTGACACAGTCTAGGCAGTATCAGCCCTTCAGAGGGAGTGGCTATCACAGAGAAAAGAGATGCTCACAGATAGGGTCCACATGTAGAACCAGGGAAAGGAGTCAGGTGACTGGAAGCATGAAGTGTCACTGTTCACTGAGTGTGGAGGGACGGTGAGGGTTTTGGGTTTTTTTTCTTTTTCTTTTTTTTTGTTGTTGTTTTGGTTTTTTGAGACAGGGTTTTTCTGTGTTGTTTTGGAGGCTGTCCTGGAACTCATTCTGTAGACCAGGCTGGCCTTGAACTCACAGAGATCTGCCTGCCTCTACCTCCTGAGTGCTGGGATTAAAGGCGTGAGCCACCAACGCCCAGCAACAGTGAGATTTTCAGAAGATGAGGAAATGTAGAATGTACTGGATTGTTATGCCTCTTAGACAGAAGCATGACCATAACTAGGTGATCCGCACTCCCCTGGCGGTCAGCTAGGGAGGGACCATTGGTATATAGCTATCTGGATCTATGAGACTGAATTTTACACACATGGCTTGAACCCAAAATGCCTCCCACAGCATAATGTTTTGAATAATTGGTTCCCAGCTTGTGGTACTATTTGGGCAGGTTATAAAACCTTTAGAAGGTGGAGCCTGCCAGGTGGAGATGAGTCATTTGGGAGGTAGACCTGTGAGAGTCTTAACTACACTTAGCCTAGCTACACTTAGGGTCTCTTCCTTGTTAACCGCCGCAGTGACCAGCCACTCACAGTTCATGTGAAGGCAGACTGAGGCACTCTGGCCTCCATGCCTTCTCCACAACTGAAGTCCCCAGAAACTAACCTAGATCCATGCAATCTTAGGTTACTTCTGCCAAGTATTTTGTAATTTGTATATTTGTGTAATCTTGGCAAGCAAAGTAGCTAATACACTGAGGGAGAATGCCAAGGGCTTGGGCATTAGAGAGAGGGGACTACCGTGGGCCTGAGCACACCATCCTGTAGGACGGAGCAAGGTAAAGGAGCCACCAGAGATAGGAAGAAGGAAAAAGTGAAGGCCACAGGGTAGCAACTGTGGAGAGCTGCATAAGCCGAAAAAGATGGGGGAGGGGGCGCTGGTCTTCACAGTGTGACGGCATCAGCATCGTAGGACGAGATTGGTGAGAGCAGGTTCTGAGACGGAAGGGAGAAGGAGGTGCACTAAGAATCAAAATTCTTCTGATGACTTATATGAAAATGGAGGGCAGAGAAATGTGGCACGGGCTGACGGGAGTTGAGAGCAAGGATTTTTCTTCCTTGGTTTTGTTTTACTCTTGCTTGTTAGATTATTTGGGGGTTGAATTTTGTTTTTGAGATAGGTTCTTGCTGCACCATACATTCTGGCCTGAAACAACAGGACTCCTAAAGTTCTCTTGCCTCAACTCTTGCTTAGCTGGGGCTGTGTGGATGAGTGGTGCTGCGCTAGAGAAAATAGAGCATGTCTGTCTCCACCACCACTAGTGCTGGAAATCATCAGTCTAATACAGGCCAGAGGCTATGTCCCTTCTGCATCCTCTCAAGAAGGATCCATTTCCTGCCTTTCCCTGTCTCTAAAAGCCACCTGCATACCTGGCATATGGGCCCATCCTCCTTTGTCATTAAAACTCAATGGGAGAGGCTGACTCAAGTGGTTTGAGTATAGAATCTAGGGATCTACTCCCTATGCTTACCTCTGACCTGCTGTGACTTAGAACTGGTACTTAACCTCTCTGTGCCTCGGTGACCCCATTTGTCTAATGGTGACAATAAAGCCTTATATATAGTGGTGAGGAGAACTAAAGGAGTTTGTGAAGAGCCTGGGGAAATGACTGAACAGTAAGTGAATGGAGCGGGGTAGCAGAAGGCATCCTGTCCACCTCGGCTTGAACACTTACCTCTGGCTGATCTCTCAGTCCTTCCTCCCCATCTACTCCCCTCTGGAGATACGTGCTTCTTAAAGATAAAAGCTCATTTTGTAGGAAAATACAAAAGCTCATTTTATAAAAGTTGTCACCATCTGGTCATTATACCTCAGCAAACCTCAGCAAAGAAAAAAATCCCTAATGCGATCCAGTATCCAGATAGGGCTCATATTTCCCCATGGATTTGCGATTTGGGTAGGGGCAGGTTGCTGTTTTGTTTTCCACTTTGAGTCAAGAGCAAATTACATACAGTACACTTGACTGGATGTCTGTTATATTACCATCTGTCTTCTCTCCTCCCCTGAAACTGGATCAGAGCTAGAAAGATGACTCAGTCGGTGAAGCATGAGGTCTAGAGGTAGACTTATGTAAAAGCCAAGGGAACATGGTGGCACACCTCAGTTCTAAGGAGATAGAAACAGGATCCCCAAAGCAACTGACTGGCTAGACTTGTTTAATCAGCCAGCTCCAACTTGCTGAAGACCTGCCTAGGTACAGAAGATGAAAAGAAAGGCACCTGACATCAGCCTCTGGCTTCTCGTATGCACACCCAAGGTTGTCCACACATGTGAACTCACATACAGCCACACACCACACATACATACATATGCAAAAAAAATTATATTGGGGAAGAGACTGGAGATTAAACAAATGTCCTATTTTCCCCACAAACCACTTCCCTAGTAAGGAACTGGTCATAGCTTCACTGGCAAAGCTGACCTGCAACAGACAATCCAGTAGAGTTTGCCTCCAGGTAGGCTTCTATTTGCATCTATCCTTCTGTCCCTTCTGTCTGTCTTCTTGAGACGGATCCTTCAGATTCTTGCTGTGTCACCCAAGCTGGTGTTCAACTCTGCATTCTCCTGTGTCAGCCTCTTAAGTGCTGGGGTTGCAGGAGGGCAACATTTTTCCTATCAAGCTCTCTGTGTGTGTGTGTGTGTGTGTTGCTAGGGATCAAACCCAGCCAGAGAGATGGCTAAGTGGAAGTAGAGATGCCCCTGAGGGAATCTGAGATATGTGATTGGTACTCCCTAACATTTAATCTACGAATGTGTGGTTCCTGTAAGATGAGGAGGGTGGCCTTCAGGGTATGGATCCTGGCTCTTGGTTCAGTTTGTCCTTCCCATCCTCACTGTGCTTCTCATCTGCCTCCAGGCCCTGGGAACCATGGTATAGGCCAGGCAAGCTCCACAACAGACCTGGCCTGCTGCCACAGCCTGCCCTCCTCTGCTTCTGCGACTAGAGAAGACAGGTGGCAGTGTGGGCCTCTTATTAAACATAGAAATAAAGATCCCCTTTACCAGGGAGGAAGAGCGACCGTAGGCTATTTCTGGAATAAGCCAAAGACTTGATTTGTAATTTTCAGAAAATACTTTATTTGTAAACTTTAAAACTTTTAAGAAGTTGAAATTGGTAACATTTGAACAATAGGAACAATGGTAGTCCCCATGGTAACAGACAGCTGGGGTGATGCTGCACCTGTAATCCTTGTGCTTGTTCTATGGAGGCAGGCAATTGACTGCAGGGTGACCCTCTCTTATATTTCAGTTTCAGGCCAGCCTGGGCTACATGAGACCTTGTCTTTTAAAAGTAAAATCAAGCAAATAAAACCTTGCAGAATCAATATCCATGACTCCATAATGTTTGACATTAGTAACTGAATGAATGAATGACAAAGAAGGGACAGCTCTTCCTTACAGAGGAATTCCAGCTAAGGCAAGAAGGGAACTGGAGATGTGGCTTTAGTCATAGAACACTTGCCTAGCATGTGCAAGGGACCTGTAGAATAGGGCACTTTCTGTGTGAGCACATAATGCTGAACTGGCCCTTAAGGAGGCCAGTGGCTGCATATGCACTTCCAGCATGGAGAAGCCTTAGCCCCCAGAGCCTCCCATGGGAATATCAGTCATCTTAAATTCAAACTTTCCACTCCGCAGTCCTCCTGTTCCTACCCTTCCCAGCCACACAGCTTCCTCTCCTCAGAGTGCTCACAACCACACAGGGTCTGAACACACACACACACACACACACACACACACACACACACACACACACACCGGTGTACAGCTGTGTGACCCTATCTGACCTTGCCTTGCTTTCTTCACCTCCATGATGAGCGTAATGGCAGTCCTGACACTATAGGCTTGTCACAATAAATGAGCTAACATCTGTTGGCTGTTTAAAATTATTCCTCAGGCATCCAAACAGCTATGTAAGCATTTGTTACGTAAATGGAAAAACTGCTCTGTTAGGGATTTGTATGTTTCTCTTCTTGCATACGTTTATGATGTGTGTGTGTGTGTGTGTGTGTGTGTGTGTGTGTGTGTGTGTGTACACGTGGGCATGCAACAGAACCCAGCCCATGGCCTCATTCATGTTAGGCAGATGCTCTACCACTGAGCTACATCCCAGCCTGGCTTTTTCCTCTTGATGTGAAGGGGCGGTTTCCTATGTTGAATGTTAATTTTGACAGTGAAATTCATTGTAAATGCTTTCTCCCAGCACCTTTTTAACTGTTGGAAGACATTGCTGACTGGGCAGAAGTTGCAGCTCTCCCACAGCCTTGCAATAAGCTTGGCAAAATGGAGCTCCCTCCCTCTAGCAGAACTTCCTGCCCTCGTCTGGAGGATGGCCCTGGACCTGGAGGACTGACCTTATCTAAAGCTGTCTCTAAAACCTGATTCATCTTTAGCTTGACCCTTGGCACAGATCCCTATTGAGAAGACTTGCACTAGGAGCTCTGCTATAGGACCCTATTGCTACATACTAAGCCTTGTGATAGGAGTATGCCATTTAATGCATATTTGGGTTTGCCCCCAGACTCCCCAATCCTCTATATTCCTTATACTCTGGAATGAAATCAAGCTGATTCACTGAGAGCTGTCTCCTAGAGGGTTGTCTCTTTTTGTGCTCGTGGACCACCAGAGCTTTCTGTTGCCCCATCTGCCTCTTTCCCCTCTTGATCTGGTGGCCCACAGGCCCAGAGGGAAAGAGGACCCCCACACCTAATCAGTTTTCAACTTCTTCTTTTTCTCTCTCATACATTATATCCTGACCAGTTTACCTTCCTCTAAGCTTCCCTACCCCCCACCTCCCCTCTTCCCCAGATCCATTCCTCCATTTCCCAACAGAAGAAAGAGCAGGCCTCCTAGAGATATCCACTGAGCATAGCCTGACAATTTGCAATGAGACTAGGCACAAACCCTCATCAAGACTAAACAAGTCACCCCAATAAGAGGAAAAGGGTCCCAAAAACAGACAAAAGAGTCAGAGACACCCCCCACTCCCACTGTTGAGAGTCCCACAAGAACACCAAGCTATACAACCATAAGTATGTATGAAGGACCTAGCCCAGACTCGTACAGAATCTGTGTGTGTTGCTTCAGTCTCTGTGAGTCCCTGTGAACCCTGCTTAGTTGGTTGTGTGGGCCATTTTCTTGTGGTGACCTCAACTCCTCTGGCTCCTATAATCCTTCCTCCCTCTCTTCTGTGGTCCCACCTAATGTTTACCTGTGGATCTCTGTATATGCTCCCATCAGCTGCTGGAAGAAGCCTTTCTGATGATGTTTGGGCTAGATTCCAATCTACAAGTATAACATAATATCATTTGGAATCATTTTGTTCTTTTTTCTTTTGTTTTTGGGGTATGTGTGTGTGTGTGTTGCCAGTCGTTCCTGGTCTCTGGGCCATCCAGCCTCTAGTTCCTAGCCATACTGGCAGTGTTAGGCATGGGTTCTCTATCATGGAGTAGGCCTCAAGTTGAACCAGTCATTGGTTGGCCACTCCCACAAGTTCTGTACCACCTTTACTTCAGCACATCTTGCAGGCAGGACAGAGTGTAGGTTCAAGGTTTTGTGGCTAGGTTGATGTCCCAGGCCTACCACTGGGAGCCTAGCCTGGTGTACTGGGTGGTTTTGTGTGTCAACTTGACACAAGCTAGAATCATCAGAAAGAAAGCCTCAGTTGAGGAAATGCCTTGATGAGATCCATCTATAAGGTATTTTCTCATTTAATGACCAGTGCAGGGGAGGGGACATGGTGGGTGGTGCCATTCCTGGGCAGATAATCCGGGGCTCTATGAGAAGGCAGGTTGAGCAAGCCATGGGGAGCAAACTAATAAGCAGCTCCCCTCCATGACTTCTGCATCAGCTCCTGCCTCTTGGGATCCTGCCCTGTTTGAGTTCCTGTGCTGACTTCCTTTAGTGATAAACAGCAATGCTGAAGTTTAAGCCTAAAAGCCCTTTCCTCCCCAACTTGCTTTTTGGTCATGGTGTTTTTGTCACAGCCATAGAAACCCTAACTGAGACACCTGGTTATAGAAGATGGCCAGTTCAGACTCCAAATCCCCAATACTAGAAGACTTTGCTAGGGTCACTCTCATAGATTCCAGGGAGTTTACACTGCCCTGGGTTTCTGCATTACCCCTGTCCCCGAAAATGCCACTGATCCACCCCTCCATCCTCCTGATCCCTCTCGTTCCATCACCACCTGTCCCCAGACCACCTGTAAAATCTATTTCCTTTTCCCAGGGAGGTCTATGCGTTCCCCGCCTTGAACCTTCCTTGTTGCTTAGCCTCTCTGGGTCTGTGGATTGTAGCATTATTATCCTTTACTTAACAGCTAATGTCCACTTATAAGTGAGCACATACCATGTTTGTCTTTCTGGGTTTGGGTTACCTCACTTGGGACAGTTTTTCCTAGTTCCATCAAATGTCAAGATGTTATTATTTTTAACAGCTGAGTAACTCTGTTGTGTAAATGTACCACATTTTCTTTTTCCATTCTTCAGTTGAGGAGCATCTAGGTTGTTTCCAGTTTCTGGCTGTTATGAATAAAATCGCTATGAACATAGTTGAGCAAGTGTCCTTGAGGTAGGATGGAGCATTCTTTGGGTATATGCCTAGAGTGGTATAGCTGGATCTTGAGATAGATCAGTTCCCAATTTTCTAAGGAACTGCCGTATTGATTGCCATTGTAGCTGTGCAAGTTTGCACTCCCATCATCAGTGGAAGGCGTTTCCCTTGTTCCATGTCCTCGCCAGCATGAGCTGTCACTTGTGTTTTAATCTTAGCCATTCTGACTGGTGTAAGATGGAATCTCAAAGTACTTTTGATTTGCATTTCCCTGATGGTTAAGGTCGTTGAACACTTAAGTGTTTCTCAGCCATTTGAGATTCCTCTGTTCAGAATTCTCCATTTAGATCTGTATACCACTTTTAGTTGGATTATTTGCTTTCTTGATGTTTAGTTTAAGTTTTTTATATATTTTGGATAATTAACCTCTGTCAGATGTGGAGTTGGTGAAAATGTTTTCCCATTCTGTAGACTGTCAATTTGTCCTATTGGAGGTGTCCTTCGCCTTAGAGAAGCTTTTTCAGTTTCATGAGGTCCCATTTATCAATTGTTGTTTTTAGTGCCTGTGCTATCAGTGTTGTTTAGGAAGTCTCCTCCTGTGCCAATGTGTTCAGGATTGTCCCCCACTTTCTCTTCTACTAGGTTCAGTGCATCTGATTGTTCTTGCTTGTTTTTGGGTTTTTTTTTTGTTTTGTTTTTAGTTTATCTTGTGTCTATGTACTTCACTAAAGGTGTTTATCAGCTGTAGGAGTTCCCTGGTATAATTTTCGGGGTCACTTATATATACTATCATATTATCTGCCAATTTCAATACTTAGACTTTTTCCTTTCCAATTTGTATCCCCTTTATCTCATTCAGCTGTCTTATTGCTCCAGCTAGAATTTCAAGTACTATATTGAATAGCTATGGAGAGAGTGGACAGCCTTGTTCCAGATTTTAGTGGAATTGCTTTGAGTTTCTCTCCATTTAATTTGTTGTAAATTGCCTTCGTTATGTTTAGTTGTATCCCTTGTATCCCTAATCTCGCCAATATTTTTTTATGATTTATTTTATGTGTTTGTTTTACTTGCTTGTATGTCTGTGTATCACATTTGTGCCTGGTGCCTGTGGAGTTCAGAAGAGGACATTGTATTCACCACTGGAACTGGAATTACAGACAGTTGTGAGCTGCCATATGGGTACTGTGAATTGAATCCAGGTCCTCTACAAGAGCAACAAGTATTCTTGACTGCTGAGCCGTCTCTCCAACCTCTTAGTTTCTTGTTTTTCTTTTCTTTCTTTTGGTTTTTTGGGACAGGTTCTCTGTGCACCTTTTGTTGTCCTGGAACTCACTCTGTAGACCAGGCTGGCCTCTAACTCATAGAGATCTACCTACCTCTGCCTCGCAAGTGCTGGGATTAAGGCAGGCACCGCCACTACCCATCTTCTCCAAGACTTTTATCATGAAGGGATGTTAGATTTTTGTCAAAGACTTTTTCAGCATCTGATGAGATGATCTTGTGGGGTTTTTTTTCTTTCAGCTTTTTTTTTATATGGTGGGTTATTATTGTCAGATTTTTGTATGTTGAACCATTTTTGCATCTTTGGGATGAAGCCTACTTGGTCATGGTGAATGATCTTTTTGATGTGTCGTTGGATTCAGTTTGCAAGTATTTATTAAGTATCTATGTTTATGAGGGAAATCAATCTGTAATTATCTTTTGTTGTCTTTCTTTGTGTGGTTTGACTATCAGGGTGACTATGGCTTCATAGAAAAATTTTGTGGAATAATTTGAGGGGTGTTAACCCTTTGAAAGTCTGGTAGAATTCTGCACCAAAACATTCTGACTGGGGGGGGGAGCAGCTTTTGATGACTGCTTCTAGTTTCCTAAAGCAAAGTCTACTTAAATTGTTTATATGATCTTGATTTAACCTTGGTAAGTGGTATCTATCAGGAAAATTATCTATGGAGTACAGGTCTTTTAAAAATATGACCTAATGATACTTTGGATTTTCTCATTGTCTGTTGTTATATCTACCTTTTTGTTTCTGATATTCTCTCTCCTTTTAAGCTAGTTTGGATAAGAGTTTATCTGTCTGGTTGATTTTTCTCAAAAAAAAAAAAAACCTCTTGTTTCATTGATTCTTTATATTGTTCTCTTTGTGTATATTTTATTGATTTTAGTTCTCAGTTTGATTATTTCCTGCCATCTACTTCTCTTGGGTGAGCTTGCTTCTTTTTGATGTAGAGCTTTTAGATATGCTGTTAAGTTGCTAGTGTGAGATCTCTCCAATTTCTTTACATTGACGCTTAGTGTTACAAACTTTCCTTTTAGCAGTGATTTCGTTGTGTCCCATAAGTTTGGGTATGTCGTGCATTCATTTTCATTGAATTCTAGGAAGTCTTTAATTTCTTTATTTCCACCTCTACCCAGCAGTTACTCAGTAGAGAGTTGCTCAGTTTCCATTAGTTTGTAGGCTTTCTGTTGTTGTTGTTGAAATCCAGTTTTAATCCATGGTGGTTTGATGGGATACAAGGGGTTATTTCAGTTTTATTATATCTCCTGAGACTTCCTTTGTGACAAAGTGTGTGGTCAATTTTTGAGAATGTTCTATGAGGTGCTGAGAAAAGGACTTATTCTTTTGTGTTTGGGGGGAAATGTTCTGTAGCTATCCATTAGGTCCATTTGGTTCATAATGTCTGTTACTCCATTATTTCTCTGTTTAGTTTTTGTCTGGATGACCTGTCCATTATTGAGAGTGGGGTATTGAAGTCTCCCACTATCAGTGTGTGAGGGTCGATATGTGATTTAAGCTTTAGCAATGTTTCATTACAAATATGGGTGCCCTTGTGTTTAGGGCATAGATATTAAGAATTGAAAGATCATCTTGGTGTATTTTTCCTTTAATGAGTATGAAGTGTCCTTCCCAGTCTCTTTTAATTAGTTTTGAAGTCTATTTTGTTAGATATTAGAATGGCTATACCAACTCTTTTCTTAGGTACATTTACTTGGAAAATCTTTTTCCAACCCTTTACTCTAAGGTAATGTCTATCTTTGATGTTGAGATGTGTTTCTTGTATTCAGCAAAAGGATGGCTGCTGTTTTTGCATCTATTCTGTTAGTCTGTGTGTTTCTTTTTATTGGGAAATTGAGGCCATTGATATTGAGACATTCAATGACCAAGGATTTCTAATTCCCTTATTTTATTGGTGGTGGTGGTGGTTGTGTGTGTGTGTGTGTGTGTGTGTGTGTGTGTGTGTGTGTGTTTCCCTTATTTTAATTTTGCTGACATAAGATTATTTTCTGTGTTTTCATGGGTGTAGTTAACCTCCCTGGGGTAGAGTTTTCCTTCTAGTACCCTCTGTCAGGCTAGATTTGTGGATAAATATTGTTTAAATTTGAGTTTATCAAGGAATATCTTGTTTTGTTCATCTATGATGATTGAAAGTTTTGCTGGGTATAATAATCTGGACAGGCATCCTTGGTCTCAGGCCTTTCTGACTTTTGGAATCTCCATTGAGAAGTCGGGTATGATTCTAATAGGTCTTGTATGTTACTTGGCCTTTTTCCCTTGCAGTTTTTAATATTCTTTCTTTTCTCTGTGTGTTTAGTGTTTTGATTATTGTGTGGCTAGGGAACTTTCTTTTCTGATCCAATCTATTTGGTGTTCTATAAACTTCTTGTACATTTATAGGCATGTTCTTCTTTAGGTTAGGAAAGTTTTCCTATGTTTTTGTTGAAAATATTTTCTGGGCCTTTGAGCTGGGATTCTTCTATTCCTATTGTTCTTTTTCTTTTCTTTTCTTTGATAGGAGTTCTTTTTTTTTTTTTTTTTGGTTTTGGGTTTGGGTGTTGTTGTTGTTGTTTTTGTTTTTGTTTGAGACAGGGTTTCACAGCATAACCCTGATTGTCCTGGAACTCAGCTCTGTAAACCAGGCTGGCCTCAAACTTACAGAGATCTGCTTGCCTCTGCCTCCCCAGTGCTGGGATTAAAGGTGTGTACCACCACCTGACATATTCCTCTTACTCTTAGATTTGGTCTTTTTTTGTGTCCCAGATTTCTTGGATGTTTTGTGTCAGGAAGCTTTTAGATTTAATATTTTCTTTGATTGATGTATCTATTTTTTTCTATCATATCTTCAATGCCTAAGATTCTTTCTTCCATCTGTTGTGTTCTGTTGTGATATTTGCATGTGTAGTTCCTGTTTGCTTACCTAGATTTTTCATTTCCAGGATTCCCTCAGTTTGTGTTTTCTTTATTGTTTCTATTTCCATTTTCATGTCTTGAACAGTTTTATTCATTTCCTTCAACTGTTTTTTGTTAGCTTTCTTTAAGGGATTTATTCGTTTCCTCTGATTTTTTTGTTTGCTTCCTTCTGGATTTCTTTAAGGGATTTATCCATTTCCTCTTTAAGGATTCCTGTCATCTTAATAAATTTGGTTTTAAGGTTGTATTCTTGTGCTTCATCTGTGGTGGACTATTCAGGGCTTGCTCTAGCAGGATGGCTGGACTCTGATGGTGTCATGTTACCCTGGCTGTTGTTGATTGTGTTCTTTCACTGGCATCTAGGCATCTGGTTTGGGGTAATTATAGGTCTCCGTGCAGACTTTGGGGTTTGTCTATACTGGATGGATTCCCCCCCCCCCTTGGTTTCTGTTTCCTCTCTGGTCTTCTGACTGGAGTGGCCTGTGGTTGTGTAGAAGGTCTCTACCCAAGTTGGGGTTTTGGCAGCTGATGCGACCTCTGGTCCAGCCAGGGACCCACCTCGGGAGTCGGGGGCTGAGATATGCTTATGGGGAGGGGCGGGGTGATTAGGTGTAGGCTAGGAGGACACTGGGTGGGGACAGTGCTGGGGCTGGCAAGCTACCTGTGGTTCTGGTGGCCTGCATGGCCTCTGGTCCAGCAGGGTGCCTCCGCTGGAGTTGGGGCCAGGGTGAGGGGAAGGCTGGTGGGAGTGGGCTGGACAAGCACTGAGAAAATGGGGGCAGTCCATGGGCAACCAGCCCACCCAGGCCTGCTTGACCTCTACTAGAACAAGGGGTTCCCCCAGAGCTGTGGGCCAGGATATGGTGACAGGAGGAGAGGCATTTGAGAGTAGGCTGGCAGGGCACTGAGGAGTACCGATGGTATGCAGGCTGGGGTCTTACCTGGAGTTCTGGGTGCCGGTGTGGACTCTCATGCACAAGGACTTCCTCTAGAGTTGTAGGCCAGGGTTATTGATGGAGGTGGTGAGAGTGTTAGTTGTCTGAGGTCCTGGGAGGGCTTACCTGAAGTTCTGGGTGTCAGCATGGCCTCTGGTAAAGCAGGAGACTCCAGTTTTCCATTTCAGTTAGCCTATCAGGTTTTTTTCTTTATGATTTTTGCCTTTTGGTCTGGTTGAGAAATTCTCTTCATGTATCCTTGTGAAGAAATTTTAAACTCAGACCTGATTGAGAAGCACTGACAATTTAGGAGAATACAGGGGACATATGACTATGACAAAAATTCCAGGCAGAAACTAAGACAAACAGCTTTTCCTCTGTCTCTCTGTGTCTGTCTGTCCGTCTGTCTGTCTGTCTGTCCGTCTGTCTTTTCTAATGTGTGTAAATGGCTCTCTGGAAAAATTCCAGGCTTCTAATACAGTCTGATTGAGAGCATGTCATGGACTGTCTTTTATCTCCAGTTTCTTATCTCTACGAGACTGGTACTGTCTAAGTTATTGAAAAAAAAATCACTTTTAAAAAATAACTTGAAGTGTACAGAAAAAATGCAGAAGAGTAAAGAGCTCCTTTTGTATTATTCTCTGAGTTGTCTGGAACTTTAGTAGGTAGGGCACTGCTGACTCCACTATACACACCTAACCTGACTGTCCTCAGTGTTCCCCTCCTATCAAAAAAAAAAACAAAACCTCCACACTACTCTTAGTCGCTGTCTTCTACATCACCTCCACTCTGTGACACTTGTGAAGGACTGGCCAGTGGCTTTGAAAGGGTGCTGCAGAAGTCCTTTGTCTGCAGCGCATCCTGTTGGGGCTGCACTGGCTCAGTACTGACTGGTGATACTGACCTTGTTTCTGAGCACCTCACACTGCTGACTCCCTCCTCCTTTCCTTGATGCTCTACGCTGTCACCAATGCCTGGCCAGGGCTGGGGTTAGAAGAGAGTCCTCCTGGCAGCCTTCCAGATGCACAGTGTCTTGGCTCTTTAGGAAACTTAATTAGGTGCCAAAAGAAAAAGGTTGGAATTATCTCAGTCCTGTTCTGCTTGGGACCTGCAACAGAAAGCCAAGTATTGTAAAGGTTTTGAGTTGGCCACATGCCGCCTGACTTGTGCTGAGTGCAAGGTCACAATTCTTTCCTGAATCAATTTTAGAACATTTTCAATGACCAAAAAAGAAGCCCTTACCCATCACACTCCACTCCCCGGAAATCCTCCAACCCTAGGCAACCTCTAGTCTACTTTCTGTCTCCAGACATGTCTGTTCTGGATATTTCCTATAAATAGAATCTTAGTATGTAATCATTTGGAATTGGCTTCTTTGACTCAGCATGTCTTTAAAGTTCGTCCATTCTGTAGCCTGTACCTCTTTAGTTGCTTAGTAATGTTGCCTTTTGTTTATCCACACATAGGCATTTGGGCTGTTTCCACCATTTGACTATGGTAGGTAACTGCATTGCCATAAAATGCAGCTTTTGTAAGGTACAGGTTCCCATTGCTCTTGGGTGGAGCTCTTGGAGCAGGATTATGGGCCACCTGATAGCTGTGTTTAACTTTTAAGAACTCCCAGCTTGTTGTACACAGCGACAACACCATTTCACATTCCCACCAGTGATGCATAGGAGTTTCTGTTCCTCCTCACCCTTCCTAATGAAATAGTGTCTCATTGTGAATTTATCTTTATTCCCTGCTGGCTAAGGTGTTGAATAACCCAGTTCATGTGCAGCCACTGCCCTTGGCCTATAGGCCCTTCTGAAATGTCCCAGTTGTGTTCAGCATGAGTGTCCCCAGCTTGTGAGAGCCCTGTGCCTAGAAATGCTCAGACCTGGCTGTTTATCCTGAGACCTAGGGACTGCAGAAGCACTGGGTCCTTGACTTCCTTTTCAGGAGTCTGAATAGAAGTGTGGGTGCTGGGAACCAGGGTCTTGTTTCTACAAATGAGCAGGCAGGCTTCAGTGTCACCTCGTTCCTCTTCCTCCCCAGGAGGTCCAGGTGGTTCCTGTGACTCCAGCTTCGGAAGTGGCATCAGTGTCTTCACCTCAGCCAGGTAAGTGGTTTGTGAAAAGCCAGTGGTCTAGATCTTTCTGGGCAAAAGAGACTGCAACAAAGACCCAAGGAAAACTGTCTGAGGTCACTGCCTGGGGAGTCCCTGGTACACAAAGGAGATACTTGAGGAAATCTAAAGGATTCCATGGAAACCCTCTCCACCCAGTTCCTCTGGACAGATAGCCTTTGGGAAGCATTGGGAGCCCCTGGGGTCAGTAAATACACATTCTCAAAGCCCAGTGTGTGTGGTGATGGCTGTGAGGTTGCAGATGCCTTCACCCAGAGCCTTTTCCTAACCCAAGGCAAGACTGACTGTGCACAGGGAGGCGTGGAAGACAGGAAGGGCACAGAAATCAGAATCGTGACTGTAGTAGATGTCTTCTCTCCCAGGATGACTGTCATAGCACAGGCTTCCACAGGGGGGCAGCGCAGGCCAGGGAGCAAAGTCATCCCCTGCCTTTCCAACCTGCTCCTACAGGGAGACCCTGGGATCTCC
The DNA here is from genome assembly GCF_017639785.1 of Mesocricetus auratus. Lineage (NCBI taxonomy): Eukaryota > Metazoa > Chordata > Mammalia > Rodentia > Cricetidae > Mesocricetus > Mesocricetus auratus. The sequence goes on along the minus strand of NW_024429183.1, from coordinate 13,267,496 downwards.
TAGGGAAGGACCTGTCCTGGGCTGAGTCCGCTGACCTACCTACTGAAGCTGTGTGGGTGGCAATTCCCTCAGTAACTGTACCCCAGTACTATCTCCCGCAGTGAGCAGCGGGTGACTGGTAACTCCCAGCCACTTTCACAGGCTTGTCATACATTCCTAGACACCTGCCTGGGCCCGTCCCCACAGCTTCTGAGGTAAAGAATCAGATCATAAATGGGACCCCAACTTTGACACACTTCAATGGGAGACAACAAAGTAGCCAGCAACTTTCCAGGAGACAGTGGAACTGTAGAGGAGGGTGATTGCACCACAGAGGATGGGGTCAAGCCACTGTGACTGGGGAACGTGCTCCTGCAGCCAGGCACTGTGCTCACCTGATGTCAGACCACTGAGACATTGCTGGTGTCTAGTCCCAGGATTGACAGCATCATTGTATCTGTTTTAGGGATGGGAAAGGAGGGGAGGGTGGCTCTGTACATGATGGACTTAGGAGAGAGTCAGAGAGTCAGAGAAGGGACTGCAGGTCAAGCTGAGGAGCTGGCAGCCTGAGAGGCGTGTTTGAAAAGTGGGCATGGCAGCTTTGCTGATGGACGAATGAGAGGAACAGGAAGAGTCACCTCTGGATGTTTAGTTAACGCTAAACCCAGGGTGCCCTGGTACATTCCTAAGCTGGACTGGAAGGAAAAACAGGTGTAACAGGCACTCTGGATGCTGCCCCTCGGGGTGCTAGGCATCCTCAGGCGGGAGGAGGCCAGCGTGGATGCTGAGTTTTGGAACTCAGGACTGGACGATATGTGAACCCTCTGCAGATTTCAGCACTGGGCATGGAGGCTTTGGAAGCCAGTAGCATATGTAGCAGTGGCAGGGCCAGTGCTCCCACTTGTAGCCAGAAAGACTAACTTGACAGTGTGATTTGGGTTATAGGGACTGTCACACTTCAAGGAGTGACAGCGGGGTGAAGAAAGAAGCAGAGACAGTGCGTGACTGACGGACTACAAAGGTGGCATGACCTTTGGAAACTTAAGCTCTGCCGGGTGGGCCTACAGAGACTTCAGTTCCTGTGTTCAGGTCACAAACCAGCTAGCTGGAACCAGGGTTAGTTTACACCTGTCACTCAGAAGCCAGTGCTGAATCCAACCTTTTGAAAACACAAACAAGGAAACAAAACACAGAAGATGATCACAGGCTACACTGGGGCAGGAAGATTGTCCTTTGGTAGCATTATGGCCTCCAGCCTGTGCTAGGAAGGATGTAGCCCCAGGACTTGTGAGAACAGACTAGATGCTCAGAGCCTCTGTCCTGCTCCCTCCAGGGCTACTGAGCTTGTACAGATGATGTCACTGAGGTGACACCAAGAAACCTGCCTTCCCACCTTGTAGATGCATTGCTTACCCAGAGCACTACCAAAATGGTCAGCTAAGAACAGTGGCTAGGAGGAGACTTCCTGGTCATTAGCCTCTTGGTGACCACCAGTCCTTAGAGAGTCTAGTGAAGCTGTGGACCTTCTCCTAGGAAAACACACATCCACATAAAATTCTGGATCCATTAGCTGATCAGGGATCAGACTGGGGTACAGGGAGTTCAAAGCATTGAGAGACCACAGCTGTCTTCCTCTCCCTATCTGAGGTCCAGGCTTAGCCACCAAGAGATCCACTCAGTAAACCAGTGACATCCCTGTCTGAGTGGGTAGGCAGACAGTCAAGCAGTACCACTCAAAGGGTCTGACCTCCTCTGCCCTTCTCAGTGTAGATTCGTGGGAAGCTGAAAGCAGGCCTCCTTAAGGAGAGGTAGAAAGCAAAGACAGCAGAATGGAAGAGACATGGTGGAAAGCAAGACAAAGGCAGACGGGGTTTCTCCACTGCTGCCTTTCTGCTCACCGGGTGCGTCCCTTCCTCTGGAGAGAGAGGGTCCCGGTCCATATCCTGCCGTGTATAGAAACTGGCGTGGGGTGTGTGTGGCAGCATTGACCCAGAGAGGAATGGGATACGAATGAGTTAAAGTATGTGGAAACCCTGGCAGACAGCAAGCACTTGGTCACACTGCCTCACTGGTTACCACAGGACCCTCCTTATCCCAGCCATCAAAACGAGGAGACAGGCCAGAGGTTAAGTCTTCTGGAAGCCACCCAGCTAATCAGTGATGAGGTGAAAATCCAAGCTAGTCTCTCTGGCCCCAGAGCACCAGCATTTGCTTGCTGAGTTGTTAGAGAGTTGCAGAAGGGTTGCACATTGGCTTCTCTGACACATTTGGCAGGTTTTTGGACAGGTGTGTGGACATCCCCCTGGCAGCTAGGACCTTGCCAAGGGCCATGCTGTCATCAGTGACCATTCAGGACTGTGCTTCTGGCATGGTTGGCTACCCCGTACCATAACCAGCAGAAAAATCTAGAAGTCAATGCTGCCCAACATTGAGGGACTGCTGATTGAAAAGAATATGTAATGACCTGGCGTTTTTAGAAAGGCAATGTTGAATTCATAAGCTCCAATTTGACTGCTATAATATAATACAGCTACCCCCAGAGAACCACTGACTAGGTGGTTGTGAGTTGGTGGCATCAGAAGCATGGCTGGGCAAGTTTGTGCCATGCACTTGGATATTGTAATACATGTGCGTGTAAGACTCGTCAGGAGATGCTTTACTGGAAAAAAAATGCTTGCTGAAGACACCTTGAAATAACTCAGAAACTCTCAGGAGTGACTGTCTAGACATTCTGGAACCAGTATAGAAATGTATTTTAAACTTCCTCTGAGCACTGTTTTGTTCATGATGGGTTAGCCAGAGCAGAGGACACTGCATCTCAGGCTTGGCCTCATAGAGGGAAGCTGATCGCTTTGTGTAAGCACACCCCACTCCCAAGAAGGCCCCACAGCCCCTGCTCCCTACAAGCACAGGCAGAACTCAGCAGCCAGCACCACCCAGGAAAGCAGCTGAGAGCTGCCTGCTCAAGGACAGATGGGATCCTAAACCCTCCTTTGCCAGTCACTAAGATAAGTGTGCAGCTGTTTCCCTTGACCTTCACCTTGAGTTACCCAAGGGAAGTGGACCCCAAAGGGTGTCTCCAGCTAAGGCAGTGAGTTCTCAGCCCTTAGCATCTGGATCAGTGCAGAGAGAGGCAGCATTGAAGTATCAGCATGGCACGGTGCTGCCAGTGTCCTCCCTTTGTTGCGTGGGCACCACCTGAAGGGACTGCCAGGGCTGGTTCAGCTGAGTTGTAGAGTAGTCCTCAGACACAGGCCCCCACACAGCATCCTCAACACCCTGTTGCTTCTGCTGGACAAAGGACCCACTGCAGACTCTAGACAATGCTATCAAAATATGGCTGAAAAAGAGGCAGCTACCTTTGAATAGCCACCTGCATTGTTAAGGCTTAGGACCGTGACAGGCATCTACTTCATCACTGAGCCAGAGAACCAAGCATCACTCTGGAAGGAAGGAGCTCTATAAGAGGCCAGCCCAGGTTTCAGAAAAGCAAGATCTGGATATAAGACAGGAAACTCTGGCCATCGGCAGAGAGAAATGGAGTATGGAGAAATTATGAGAGCCAGCAAGGATAGCTGTGCTGGCTGCAGAGCCCCCTGACCTAGGATGTGATGCTGATGGAAAATGCATGCTAGATTTCAAAGGCTAGGACTCAGGCTGATGTGATCTTTATGTTCAGCTTATTGATTGTATGTTGATATGCTAATGTCTTAGCTTAGTTAAAACATGAAAGCTAATTTCGACTTGGAAACTAGAGAATGTAGGAGCCCATCTGTGCTGCAACTGTGTTTCTGTTGGACAGAGAGCAGAATAGAGTGATAAAGAGCTTGACTGGCCACTGTTTCTTCCACTGTGGCCCTGCCTATCTTTTGCTGCCAACTCCTTGACAGTTTGAAATGCTCAAAAGCCATCAGGAACGCCTAGCCACGTGACTCTTGGGAAGGCACAGTGGCCGCCTTCCTCTGTGCAAAGGCTCTATTCTGAGTTCTGTCACTGTGTCACATACTGAGATCATCTAGTTCCTGAGAATGGATTGCCCACTCTCAACCCTGAAACAGGCACCAGGGGACCACCAAAGTGTATTAAGCAGCAATTTTGCCTAGCCGTTATAGAGACATGTCCCCTTAGAATCACAACACATGAGCTTCAGAATCTGCAGGCTGGTGAGGAACACACAGCCATCAAGTTCCTGGTGCAGATGAATAATTGAATAGCCTGCAAAACCAAGAAAGGCCATTTTGTGTAGGTGGATAGTGGAACCACCTGGCCTCAAGACACTGAAAATGCAGCCTGCACTGTTCAGTCATCACTTTGAAGAAATGCATTGTGATGGACAGTGGGGTGTAAGTGTGGTTCTGAGTGTGCATACCCAGGGGGTGCTGAAGGTCATGGGGAGAGAATGACCCCAGGCTTCATTTTGGTCTTGCCCACAGCATTGACAGGGCTCCAGTGACCCTGCACCTGGATGGGATTGTGCAAGTCCTGAACTGCCACCTCAGTGACACAGCCATTGGGATGATGACCAGGATTGCCGTTCTGAAGTGGCTTTACCATCTCTACATCAAAACTCCCCGCAAGGTGAGCTTGAAACCAGCTCTGCAAAAGGCCAGTGGGCTTTCGGGGTCTGCCCATGCTCGGTGTTGAGGGTATGGCCATTTAGAGAAAGCCTGGCAAGCAGAAGAGTGGCAGGCGCTATGAGGTGCTGTGGGCCAGGGGCGGGGCAAGGAGCTCACAAGTACCCCCTTCTCTGCTCTCCAGATGTTCCGGCACACAGACAGCCTCTTCCCTATCCTACTTCAGACGTTATCTGATGAATCCGATGAGGTAGGTCCCCAAGCCCCGCCTTCTTTATGAAACATCAATTTCCCAGCCTTCCTGCTAGTGAGCTGTGGGGTCTTCACAGCTTAGAGATGCTTGTCTGATTGATGTTGTGTTCTTAAACCAAAACTGCATTTAACATTCCGAGGAAGGATGTTTCTTCTGTAGGTCAGCACTTGGAACAGGACATGAGTTTATAGCTCTACCTGAGTTTGTTTTCCCTGGAAGTCAGTTGTGAGTGTGGCTTTGGGGTCAGCCTGCCTGAGAACAAGGCATGGCCCTGCCTTGCTGCCCAAACTGCTCTGCCTCAGTTTCCTCCTCTGTCTGATGAGGATAGCAGTAGTACCTGTGTTTTGGAATGAAACGGACGTTTGTAAAGGGCTATGTGGTTGTATTGTTTCACCTGCACACCAGTTGGACCACCAACTTAAAATTGGTCCCAAAGCCTTGCTTCGTTGGGGTCATCATGAGCTGCTAGTGTGAAAAGGAGAGGGTGGCCTGGGTGGGGACAGGGCACTGCAACTCACTAATATTCTACCTTCATTCTTGGCATCATTTGTGCCAGAGTTCAGGCAGGGGGTTCTTTTCAGGGCTCCCCTGCCTCTTAGCCAAGGGGCAGAACATGCCTGTTTTCAAGGAAACAATCCTCCATCATCCATGTCCGCCCTTCTGACTGTATGTTAGATGCTGATTAATGGTCTAAGCTGTGATGCGGCTCTCTCCCTTTCCTGGGCTCTCGGGCCCTGTGAGGGAGGGTAAAGCCTTGTCTTCACATAGCAGTAGGCATATGACTTGTGCAATAGGGTCATGGGGGAGGACAGGATTGGGGTTGGGAGAAAAGGACATTGTCGACTTCCTTGGAATGATGCAGCTCGGTCTTCCCTGAGCTGGTAGGAGGCTCACTCAGGGTCCTAGCAACTGTCCTGCAACCGGAATTTGCTTTCTTGAACTTGGGCTGATGAGAAAAACCAGCAGGCAAGTGTCACCCTCTAGGTCCTCTCGGGTTCTCTCCATTTCCAGAAATATCCCAAACAAATGGTGTGTGCACACCCTTTGCCCCTCTTCCCCACATACACCCTCTTCTCTCCCCACCCCCACCCCCTGCAGTTTGAGACCCAGGTGAATGTGTGGCCCAGCTCTGCCTATGAGCTGGAGGTGACTCATCAAGGAGTTCAGAGCCAAAAGAAAGGGAGAAGTCTGCTGATTGGCTCTTTCCATAGGACTTCACTGGAAGCAGCTGAGTCTTCAGTCCTTTAACTTGAGTTGTTTAATCCCATCCAGCCGCCTTTGCTTGGAATTGGCTTTTGTGTGTGTGTGTGTGTGTTTAGTGGGAGCACAGGAGATACAGTCCATTAAACTGCTCTGTTCGGGTTGCGGCTGTGGAAACTCGATTTGCTGAAGTGCCAAATGTTGTCAGGGCTTTGGGGCACATCTTGTGGGCCTCTTGAGGAGAGGATTAAAGCTGGTCTTGGGGACAGTTTTTTTGGGGGGAGGTGCTATGATAGAATGGGCTCTCCTGCCTTTCAAGAGGGATCTGGGGAGCTTAATAATCACTGGTGAGTCAGGTTTGTGCCACACTCTCATTCTTCGCCAGGATGCCATTCCTGAACGTTCCCTGCCCAGTTTCTTTGACCTTGAAGACACACTGTGGACTTGGCGTTGGGAGTCCTTTCCTCCTGGGTCTTCTGTAGGAGATACAGGAAGTGTTCCCTGGTGGGGTTTTCCAAATTGCCCAGACAGTGCTCTGATCTCCCTGGAGCTGCTTGGGGTTTGCAGACCATGCTGGACTCTGGTTGTAGATGTTAAAGAACCTCAGAGCAGCTCTGGAGAAAGGGGAAGCTCTGCTATTTCCATTTTGCAGCACACACAAACACTAAGACATTTAACTTGTCCACAGCTAAGATATACTAGAGCCTAAACTCAAAACCAGATCTGTTTGAAGCCAAGCTGTATCTCCTTAACTGTTTAATTACCATGCCATGTCCCATCAAGTATAGAGCCTGGGGAGGTGGGCACTTGGGTTTCCTCCTGATTTCTCCAGAAGGATCACTGCCCTTTTCCCTCTTGTTCTGTACAGAGTCACAGTTCAATATGGAATATTTTATGTTTTGAAAAAACCCTTTCCTCTTCAGCCCTAAATCCTTTGTCCTCTTTGCTTATTGATTTGCGGAAGCTCTTTATATATTTAGGACATCTATTTGTCATCTCTGTTGCAAATGTTTTTCTCTCTCAATAATACTATAATAAACCCTCTAGTTTATATTATATTCCTCACTTTGGTTTAGAGCTACTAACCCCAGGAGACAGAGTGTGCCCAGGTGTTGGTGATGCAAGAGCTAGGCACAGAGAAGACAGAGCTCAGAGACGTAGCTCATCCCACCTTCTGTATTCTGCAGCCCTGTTAGCCTGTGGCCTCTCTAGAGTGTCTTGACTGCCGTTGTTCTTCATTTCTGCCAGAGTGACAGATTGGTAGGCTACACCCTTCTGGCATGCATTGTCTAGTCTTCCTTTATTCGGGATAAGTGACTGTTTCCTCCCTGCCGCCTGCTCCTTGTAGACATTATCTGAATCCTTTTTGTCAGAAACAGTTTGCAGGTGTCAAATTAATATTCTTGGCACTGAAGTAGAAATCCTCCCATTAGCTACAGATCCAAAAACTTGTTTTTTATGAAGAATGTGACCCTGATTTCCCCAACGTGGAATGCAGAGCAATGCTCAGAGCTTCCTGGTGGGCCTCCATGTTAGGCTCTGTGCTTCCCCTGCCCAGAAGGTGCCAGGTGACAGCTGCCAGTTTTCTGAGAAAGCTCTGCCTGAAGACAGGTTCCTCTCTACCTTGCTGATAGGCTGGACCCAGAGGCTTCAGGTGACCCCTGCATCCCGTGCATAGGTGCCTCGGAGCCTACATTTAGATTTCTCATGGGAGAGGCACTCAGTCTCAGAAGAAACCTGGAAGGACCATATGTCCTCTCTGGAGTGAATGTGGACAGCCTGAACAGTTGGCTTCCAGAGCACAGGGCGGAATCCTACCTCTGGGCTATCATTGGTGCTGAGTGGCCTTTCATAAGGAATTTAATCTGCCTGAGCCCATGAAATGAGACTAATGAAGTCCATACCTGCCTTCTAGATAGAACACAGAGACACAGTACTCACAGACCCTGCCCACCACAGTCACCTTCCTGTTCTCCTAGGTTCACCTATTGAGAAACTGGATTTTTCAAAACATTGAGTTCCCATGCCTGGAAGCAAGGCTCATACCCAGTAAGGCATCTTGTCCTTCACATCAGGGTTTGTATGGGGTGTATTCAAGTAATGGACATAACACAGCATTTTCATTCCTTTATGATCTACAGTGGCATCCCTGCCTGGTGACAATGCAGCTTGGTGGCCAGGGACACAAGCCTTAGGAGCTAGCAGTCCAGAACAGAAGTCCAGTCCTGGCTCTGCCTCCTAATGATTGGCTAGCCTGTTCCCATAAAGGAAAAGTAGCAGACATCTCTGTCTAGGTGTGTTAGAAAGGTTGAATGAACTTGTGAGCATCAGATGCTAAGCACAGGACCTGGAATGCAGGATGACCTAAGACAAACAGAGGCTCCTCAGATTCTCTGTAGAAGACTTCAGCAAGATGAGCCCCATGTCTACTCACAGCCCTCTCCCGTAGTTTCTCCAGCACCTAATCACAGGGTGCCCTCATTTCTGTCTTCCTCCTGCGTGTGGGGCACAGAGTAGGCTAAGGAACCTGTGTTCCCATAGAAAGCCAGGCAGTGGGCAATGGGAAAGCGAAGAGCGCCCCTTCGTGTCCTTCCTCCCCTCCCTCAGCCTCCCCAGCAGCCCTGGGTTAAAGCTGGCGTTCAGGGCCAGCCTCTCTTAGAGCCCTGTCGTCAGCATGTTCCACCATGTCTGAAACATCACTCCTCATGCTAGCTGAGGAAGACCTCCAGCTGGCTGCCTCCCACCCAGGGGGAGAGGGAGAAAGGAAATCATTGGCAGAAACTCACCAGGACCTCAGCAGCCATGGCCTCTCAGAAGCAAATCCTCTGAGACCAGTAAGTAGGCCCTGCTGGGTCCCACGTTACTATGGACCTGTCCTGTTAGCAGTGGGGCCCGTTTGGCCTACCCTGCCTCAACATCTCAGGTCTCAGAAGAGATTACCAACCCAGAAGTCACTATCAAGACAAGTTTCTGACAGAAGCTTTAGCCTGCTTTGAGTGGTACAAAAGCAGCAAAAAGAATGAGAACCACCCTTCTGGCAAATGTGTCAGGTAACATCCTGGAGCATTGCTCATCATAGCCTTGGTGCAGCCATGGGGCAGGTCTCAGGAATGTCTTAGGGCACCTGAGAGAGGGCTTTTTATAAAGGTGCCAAGAGTCCCATGTAAGCACAGTGATGGTCCCTGACCTAGAAGAGACCGCTGCGTTTCCTGTCCTCACCTGATGAGATGTGTCACAAGTACCCAGACCTGTGAGCATCCTTAAGCTGCTGGCTGTCCTCACTGGTGTACCTCTCTGCCTGTACTGTTAGTCTCCAATTCTGCGCCTCTGGTTCCCTCACCAACAGGGTAAGGCCCACGGATAAGCCTGGACTTTATTTGAGGCTTTGCCCTGGCAGGAGTTGGGAAGTTAAACCTGTTTTCATGGTACAGGCCTCTGGAGGAAGGGAACAGAAAAGGTGAAGAGATTCTTGGCCCTCAAGGGAGAGGGCTTGTCTGGCCAAGTCAAACTGCCAAAGACCTCTCAGAACTCATTTGTAACTGAAGAAGACGCTCAGGCTTTGCTGGGATAGCGCTATTAATGTGGCCTCTCCAGGCAGGTGCCCACCCTAGCACCTGAGCAGATCAGGGAGAGGCTACTTTGTTTTTGTGCATTGTGATTTTACATTTATGTGTGTGTGTGTGTGTGTGTGTGTGTGTCTATGTAGTAATCAGACCATCACTTGTGGGAACCAGTTCTTTCCTTCTACCCAGTAGGTTCCCAAGATCACATTCAGGTCATTTGGCTTGGTAGGAAGCCTCCCCACCACTACCAGCAACTGAGGCTATCCTTGGCCCAGTCTCAAGGCCAAGCAGCCCTGTTGTCCTGTTGAGTCCCTTTTTTTTCTTTTTTTTAAACATCTATTAAAAACAGGCTTTATCTCGAGGAAATACCCTTACTTTAGTAGGTTTCCATAAAGTCCCAGCACCTATACCTTCCTCTCTTTCTTTTTATATGTTTTTTATTTAAATTAGAAACAAGCTTGCTTCACATATCAATCCCAGCTCCCTCTCCATCCCCTCCTCTCCTGCCCCCCCAGCCCCCTGCCCAATCCCCACTTCATTCCCCAGGGAGTGTGAGGCTCTCCATGGGGGATCTCCAGAGTCTGTCATTTCGTTCAGGGCAGGGCCTAGGCCCTCCCCCAAGTGTCCAGGCTGAGAGAACATCCCTCATTGTGGGATGGGCATGCAAAGTCCATTTGTGTGCCAGGGGTAAATACTGATCTACTACCCAAAGCCCCCTAGGTTGCCTAGGCCTCCTCATTGACACACACTTTCAGGGGGTCTGGATGAGTCCCTGTTTTTTCTCGGTACACCTGATTACAGTCGTAAGCACCTTGATGTCCCCATTATCAAGGAGTCTTGCCACTTCAGTCTAGTGAGCTTGGGACCAACTGAGCTTGGGGTTACCTGCTTTGTTTAGTGATAACAGAGGCATTGGCATGAAGCGTACCTCAAAAGGAAGCCCAACCAGCAGCTTGCTATGAGAAGGCTATGTTCTTGTAGATTCCAAGGTGATCAGGTCTCTTCTGTCCCCAGAGAGAGGACCTTCAGTTGAAGATTAGCTGTCTCAGGGTCTGCCTCCAAAGGGAGGCTTCTAGTTAAATAGAGGCACTTCTATTAAAGCAACTTGGGGAGCCAATGATGGCCCCCTCTGGTAGCCTCGAGGGCAGTTTCCTTTGGGAACCATGCTGCAGCGAGCCTGTGAGAAGACCAGGACACACATAGGTCCACTGTTCCACTGCATCTGTCTTATGCGCTCATTTCTTTTCCTGTTGCTATGCTGGGATACTCTGACAAAGGCAACTTAAGGGAGAAGTGGCGCATGTGCAAGGGAACATACGGTCCATTGTAGCAAGGTAAATTGGGCAAGACCTTGAAGCAACTGGTATCATGTTCACAACCAGGAAGCAGAAAGGGTAAGTATAAATGCATGCTGCTGCATGATTCCCTTTTTCATTATACAGGTCAGGGTCCCCTGTCCAAGGAATGGGCTAGTCTTCCTACCTCAATTAATACGAGCGGGATAACCTACCATAGCATATCTAGAGTCCTGTGTCCCAGGTGAGGCTAGACTTGGCAGAATAGCAATTAATACCAACAGCAAATCTGCCCAGTAGTTCTAGAATGGTTTCAGTTCTCTGGAGGTTCCTACATAAGGAAGATAACTCACCCAAGGTCTTGCAGCCAAGAGCTGGAATTGGGAGCTGGGTAGATCTGATCCAGGGGATCTAAAACCCCACATAGTCTCTGCTGTGAACAAGGGCCAGCTCAGATTAAGTTACAGCCATGTAGGACTGCTCTCATATTGCCCTGATAGAATTTTGTCTTTGACTGGCCTTCAGTTATGAATGTACCCTCCCCTCAGAGCATTTGAACTTGACCTTGCCTTTTCCAGGCCTCACGAGCTTTCTCTAGACTACTCACAGGTGGGACAGGGAGTCAGTGTCTCTTATCAGACCAGAAGCTCTCTCTGTCCTCCATCTGGCTTTCTAAAAAGCTGAGGCCAATGACTGAGATCCCCAGGGGTCTCAGAGTTCAGAAGGCCTCTGGTCCCATGCCACCCAGCTCTCCACAGGACCAGTTTTCTTCTCTAAGACACTGGAGTTGGACTGGATTGTACTTGGTCCTTTCTAGCTCTGACTTTGTGTGGTCCTGACTCCACTCCCTGGAATACTAATGCTGTGTGCTCAAAAGCGTCAGTCTTCCCTAAGAATGGGACTTGTTCTTCCGTCTCAGACCCTTGCCTCGGTTTTTATTCCACTCCACTTTTCATTCCGTCTACTCCAAAACAAACAAAAACAACCTCTCCATTTCTGCCTCAATTCCACAGGTTTCCTTAAACTCAGATTACCCAGTAAGGTTAGAATCTCCACCCATAATACACTAAGATAATGTCAGTAGCTAAGAGCTTAATTCTTCCAGCCAGGGGCCTACTCCATGTGAGAAAATGGAGGGCTCAGGGTTCTCCCCCACTGCAGCACAGGGACCTTGTCCACAGCACTAGATGCTACATCCCACTCTACCACAGCTGACCCTGCAACTTCCTACTTTCCTCTTCTCCCAAGTCTTCTCCCAAGTAGCAGGCAACAGAAGCTTCCAGCCAGCAAGAAAAAGACACTGGAGACCAGCCCCAGCCAGATCCCCTGGCCTAGCTCCTCAGTAGCTGTATCCTGCAGCCCAGAAAAAGTACCTGGAGCCATTGCTAGGAACCTAGGGAGGATGTCGATCTAAATTGAGTCCTTGTCAACAAGTTGTTGCCAAGGATGGGGCACAACAGTTGTGTCCATCTAGTGGGCCTCTGCTCTTTCTCATTCTAGATTTCACACTTTTCTCACAGTCTCTACATTAGCCACCCTAGAGTGAATGGGGAACCCACAGTAACCACGGGAAGCCTGTAGTCATCCCACTCACAAAGCCAGTTTTGCGGGCCAGGAGGGTCTGCATATTTATGTCTGTCTAGATATTACTATGCAACAGAGGGCAAACATACAACCAAATCTGAGGACAGTAGCTGCCATGGGTGGAGTGGTATAGCAGGCTGATGCTGGCCCCTGATTGGAGGGGGGGGTAGACTGAGACAGGCAGCAGAAAAGCAGGCTTGCTTTCCCAGGGATGGAGCCTGCTTGCAGCAGGAAGACTATACAAAGGGGGCCCATTAGGTTCAGCCTTCTCCTGGGATAGGAAACTGAGTTGTTTACAGGGCTGGGTAAACCACCTAGCCCTGCCGCAGGCCCCCAATGCCCATCTCTCCTTGAACTTCCAAAGTGATCACACCCCAGAGGTCAAAGTGCAACTATTAGGCTTCAAAGCCCTGCAGCACTGTCCAAACTCGGCTGTGTCAGAATCCTCTGCAACTTCAAAGCCAGCTGCCTGGGCCTCATCCCCAGTCCCCTCAGCTGTACCCTCAGCTTAAGCATGGTTGCCTGGGAGGCACTGGCATCTTTCACAAATCCCAGAAGACATGGAGCACATGGCTGATTGGGAACTACAACTATGGACCAGCATGAGATCTGTGGAAGCTGGAACCCCCAGCTCTCAGCCCCCATGCCTCTCCATGTAGGCCATGGCCCACTGTGCTCACCCCATGCCCACACACTGCTTCTGGCATCCTTAGAAGTGAAGTGTTCTTCCAGAATGTGTTGTTCCTTTTCCTTGTCTGGAAAGCTGAGTTTCAGTGGCAGTGTCCTGTGAGGTCAGACACTGGGGCCAGAAGAGGACCACTATCCGTGGTGACAGTTCACCCACTCACAGGCTCTATCACAGGCCTGGTACCCAGCACTCAGCTTCGTCCTCCCAGTAGCCTCACAAGAGGACTCTGTGGGTTTTTTCCATTTCCCCTAAGAGGAAACTAGTTTCAAAGAACCCAGAGAAGTTAGGAATTCATTCAGTCAGGATGTGTAGATGGTCTCGTGAATCACTCAGGAGCCATGTATGAGCTCTCCGTTGCTGTCCTCTACTCCACTCCCTCTCTTTCCCTCCCTCCTCCTCTGTCACTCTTTCTGACTGTCCTGTCCCCAATACTACATCTTCTTCTGCACATTAAGACTGGGCCAGGACCTCTCTGCCTTTATATCATCCCTTCATAGCCCTGCGGTTAGCTAAGAGCTGTAAGAGGGAGAAGTCTGCCCAGCCCATAGCTTATGCTCAGAAACATATCACAAGAAGGGGAACAACCAAGTTGGCTGCAGAGTGTGCTGATCCTGCCCAACCTTGTCCCTGTCTCGGGCCAGGTGCTGTGGGAAGCTTACCAATAAGCCAGGGTTAAGCAGAGCTTGGGGAGCCCTCCCCTAGGATGTGTACTCAGAGTCAGCCAACATTACCTGTGAGTTGTGTACATGTACAGCTGGAAGTTACTTTGCTTTGCCAAGACACCAAAAAGCAACCTGAGTGGCTTTCTAATGGGAAGGGAAATGTGTCCACACCTGGACAGACCTCCTTACCTACACAAATTCTGGACTCTGTTCTTTGGGGCAGTGCTCATCTTGTTGCAGAAGGCGGGATTATTGTGGTGCCGTGTAGACCACAGCTTTGCTCAGAGTGCCAGCCTGCCTACTGCTTTCTGCAGCTCCTGTTTACCTTGTGTCTAGGGCAGAGGCCTCCAGCCCTAGTGCCAGCTGGTGTGGGTGCATACCCCACTGCTCTTGGCCTCCAATCTGGCTTCCTAGGGTGAATTCTCTGGCTGATTCCCCAAACCCCAGGGCAGCAAGAGCCAAGTCCTATGTGGTCAGGGATGGAGGAGGCCTGGCCACTGAGCTATACCCTTGTAACAAAAGGAACTAGTTTCTATGTGGGCAGAAGCAGAAAGCCCAAGGTTCCTGTGAAAGCCAGACCTCGGTGCCTCTGCCCTTCCTGTCAGCCTTACTTCACAGCATGAGGGGCAGCGTGACCTGGCCCAGATCACCTGCAAGGCACCACTGTCAGCTGTTCTGGACCGAGGCTTCAGATATTCCTTGGCTTCGGCTTACACTGGCCAGAGTGCAGTGTCCAGAGTCTGGAGCTGCGTCCATCTCTCTCGCCTGTACAAAGGGTGCCAATTGGGAACATTCTTGGAGCTTCCTCCCAGCCAGCACAGAAGAGAGCAGAGTTTGGGAATTTCCTGACAACAGAAAAAAGATTCTCCTTCAAAGGCGCTCGGCTGCTGAGTCACTTGACATCTAGAGCCTCAGCTAGTGCTTGCCTGTCTTAAGCTAGAGCTTCCTAATGCGTCCTAAAGCTCAGTGGGTAGCTTAACGTGAGACTCTTGTCTATCCACCCCTTTGGCAGCAGCTATTCCAGACTATGCATCTTCTATTTCCTTTCCCTATGCTACATACAGGATAGTGACTGCTAAGTGATTTCCTGGGGCTTAGAGCCAGAGTAGTGTTGGTTGGAAGCAAGGACAGGCTTCCTGGTGTGGGGACTTGAACCTGCAGTACTTGTCTGCAGATTGTAGCCTCACCAGCTGGGGCACAGGAACAGCCAGTGCCCTGGAAAGGCGGAGAGTCATCCAGTCACACTTCATTTCCTGCGCTGTCTCTAGACAGGTACTGGAGTAAGGCCCCCTCCCCCCCCACCCCCGGTTGGCCAGCAGAAGATGGGAGAGAAGCAGCACAGGCCAGGAGAGAGCTGCCCTTGGCTGCTGGAAAGTAAGGGTGACAGATGAGTGTCCACATTTATCCTATATGGAAAATGCCACTAACTACTATAAAGTTGTCTCCAACAAAGATTAACTTACAAATACCCTGGCTTTCTCTTCTCTGCTGTCCACCCCGTGGGAAATACGAAGCCCCTTTATCACAACTCCTGAGGCTTCCCTTGGTGATACCTTGACAGATGCCATTTGTTCTTACCATCCTCAACCTTGACCCTTGCACTCCAGCAAGGAGTCAAGGCAGCAACATTGCACTCCAGAATCAGGGACCAGCTGATGCCCCCAACCCCCTCCCACTGCCATGGTAACAGCAGGCACTCCTGCTTCTGCAGAATATTGCTTTCTTGTAACTTCCCTCCCCCTCCCCTCTTCTTTCTCTCACACAAAAAGAAAGCACAAGTGTTTTATATTCATTTTGCAAAAATGCTGTGTAGTGCATACTAATTGGTGTGGCTTCCTCCTGCTTTCTTTGCGCTAGTCCCCATCCTCAGAGCCAGGACTCTGGGCCAGCCATGGGCATGGGCCCAGGCAGCCTGCTCACTGGCAGAAGGACTGGATCTGGGATTCTGGGGGCAGAAGGAGACAGGCCACATGTCTGTGGCTCTGGGGCCTTTCCTTCTGGCCTTGTGGGTCCTTGTCCCACAGCTTCCAACCACACTCCAAGGATTGCAGGGTCTCCAGGGAAATGTAGAATACCACAGCCCTGGCTGGGCACAGAGATGCAAAGCCAGGTCTGACAGGAAGGGTGGACCTCTGCTGTCCCTGCTGTCTTTCCGAGAGCTCCTGTTGACAAGACCTTTCTCTGCAATAGCTCTCCTCTCTGGGCCAGATCTTTATTTTGGTTGTTGCTTCAAAGCCTCAGGATCCAAGTTATGATTATGAGTCAGCTGATAAACAGCTAGCAATGGGATTTGATCACTAGAGGTGATGTCAGAGCTACTATACAGTCCCACAGTAGCTCCCCGGTATTCTCCATAAGTCATTCCTTGCCCTCCATTCAAGCAGCCCTTCCTTCTTGGATTCTGTTCTGTTTAAGGGGCAGGAAGGGTCAGTTCATTGTATGTGCACCTGTGCATGTATGGTGCCCCAGGCAGGACTGTGGGCTTTTTGCCAGTCCCTGGGACCAGAAACAAATCATTTGCTTTGTAAGCACAGGAGGAGTGGCTGGGATCACCAAAGGAACCTGTAGACAACATTTCCGGCTTTAATTGTGCAATTGAAGTGTAATTTGCATTCATTTGCCATTTGATGTTAAACTTCCTAAAATAAGAGAGTTCTGAATGCAAAATGTGCAGCCTTCCTGGCTCTGCTCTCCTGTCCAGTGGGCAGGAGGAAGTAATGGAAAGATGGATAGTGCACAATCTCATGAAAAGCCCTGGGTGTGAACACTGCTATTCCCACCCCATCATCAAGCCAAGGCCATTAACAGCTTGGTGTTGGGATTAAAAGTCTTATAATGAGAGTGGTAAATCAGACTCTTTGTGCCTTCTTTCTGTGCTCTGCACATGAAGTCCCCTTCTTCCTTGGTGTCCATAAGGGATTGATTCAGAGACCCTTTGGATTCAGAATCCCTTCTACAAAATGGGCCAGTATTTACATATAATCTCATACTTTGTTCCATGCACTTTAAGTTTTCTCTAGGTGGCATATTATACTCAATGCAATTAAATGTGAGGGCAACACTATTATGCTTCATTGTTTAGAAAATAAGAAAAAAAGCCTTCACCTGCCCTGTATACATGTTCATCACCTAATATTTTCAGTCCACAGTTGGTTGAATCCTTGGGCACAGACAGCCAGCTGGTCTCACAGCCTTCAGGGCAGTTTTGCATGATCAAGCCTCCATTTGTATATACAGAGAAATGGAATACTATTATCTTGCAAAATGGAGCCCACATTCCTTTGTGTGGGTCATAAGCTTGTGATGGTCCACCCTAACCTCCTACCTGAGCCTGGTTTCTAGCTACACACATCTTCTAGCACCCACATCCCTCTCTGGAGCTAAAGCACCCCAACCTTTGTTTCCCAGAATGTGCCAACTTGTTCTCTGCATCCATAAGCAGCTTATGTTGGTTAAGAGAATGTTTCGAATGCCCTACACATGCGCGCGCACGCACGCACGCACGCACTTGGTAGATGTATGTTCAAGTGCTTCCAAAGGCTCCTGGCTGTCCTCAGGCCAAGTTGCTAGTTCCTGAGTCACAGAGGCATTCTTTCAGTAAATGTTTAATTTTACATCCTACAGCCTGCTGTGACTGAGGCAGAGCCTTTCCTGTCTAGCTCTGTGTCTCCTATAGTCAGAGCAGAACCATAGTAGCTACTCAGTAGATGTTAACAAGAGGAGAGCTGCACTAGATAACATGAACTGATCTGGGGTGAGGGTTGGAAGTCTGGAATGTCTGACCACAAAGCCCTGAGTAGTTTTATTAACTACTGGGTATGAAGCAAGCACTCTTTATCTTGAGCTGGTGACTGTACAAATCTGAGATCCCTCCTGTAAGAGTGGAAGGTGACTCTGATGATGACTGAGAGTGTTAATTCTGACCAGAGGCAAGTACAGCTTGCTCCTCTGACCTTGTCCCTTGTAGCCTGTGTCTTGAGCTGCTCTGGGAGATGTGATCTTATACAAGCCATTCTTCTTATATGCTACTGGTTATTCCTAGGCATCTCTTCAGATGGAAAAAAAAATGTCTCTTGGACATCTAGTGGATTGCATACCTGATGTCAGGGATCATACAAGAGCTGGCCTGGTATAATCTATGCCATGCCCCAGTCAACCTTACTTGCCCGTACTTTCTCACTCAGGACATGTGACCTCCAGAATTTGTTGCTCGGAGGGCTTGTGCCCTGTCTTCCTGCCCAGACAGATCTGAGAGAAGCAGCTTAACTTTAGAAACAAAGTACTAGAAGGAAACCAGGGTGACCTCCTCCTCATCCTGATTTCTCCTGATCTGAACCAATTGTCAGATCTTAGGACATTAGAAGGAACTGCCACTTGGGCAGTGGTGAAAGAAAGTGAATTCTCTAAACATGCTACGGGACTGGGAATTAGGATGCCTGTAGAACCACTTTCACATTGCAGAGCCCATGCCCTTTCCATTGTTAAGCACACATATGCATGTTTTGGCAAGTGAAGATCAGAGGACAACTTCCGGTAATTGGTCCTTTCCTTCTACCTTGTGAGTTCTGGGAATTAATCTCAGATTAGCAATTTTGGTGGCAAGTAGTTTTACCTGCTAAGCCATCTTGCCTGCCCTCTCTACCTTTTTGAGAGAGTCTCTCACTGAACCTGGAGCTCAGCATTTTAGCTAAACTGACTGATCAGCAAGCCCCCTGGATATGCCTGTCTCCTGCACATGTCTGTGGTTACAGATATGTGCCACTGTGCCTGACTTTTTTACATTTTACCCACTGAGCCGTCTCCCCAAGCCCACATTAATCCTGCCTCTCCCTGAGTGCTTCAATCACAGGTGTCCACACACTTCATACTCCCGGTGAGTCTTGGGATCTTGAAGGGAAGGGAAGCAGCTTGTTGTCTACGGTGTATGGTGTTGCTCAGCTCCACTATGCATAGGTTGAGTGTATAGACTGTGATATTCTCAAATTACAGTGTGTATAGTTAGGGCATAAGCCCATCTTCAGTTGAGGAGCTTTTGTACTTACAGGGTTTTGTAGTCATCGTCACTGTCTGATTCCAGAACATTTCATCACCCTAAAAGGATTCCCATCTTAGCCTTATCTTGACTTTGTATTTACCATTCCTCCCAACTAACCTCTCAGGGCCCTGCAACAGAACTCTGCAACTTTTCCCCTGGTCCCCTTCCCTACCATGTTTTTTTTTCCTCCCCTCCTCCTTCCACACCACCCAATTATTAATTCTTGATCTGGCTTCAAAGAAGCACAGTAAAGGCACAGTTGTCCCTGTCATCAGCCGATGTTTGCTGAGCATATGCTGGGTGCCAGGGTTAGTCCTAAGGATGTACATGTGTGTGAGGCAGAGGCAGGCCTTCTTGAGACCAATGACCCTTACACAACGGGGCATGCACCCATTGTGATGTCTTCCCAACAGTGCATGTCCCAGGTCCCTACTGCCCACTGTATAATGCCACAGTGGGATGGACTTTGCCATCCTGAAGCTCAGGTGCTAAGTAAAAATTATTCAGTTTCAGGGCTACGGACGTTTTAGAGGCAGCCCTAGGGAAAAGAGGACCACATGGCCTAGCATAACTTGCACTTGTATTCTGCCTCTCCCTGAAAGAGTACAGTAGGCATTGCCAGGCATTGGTGGCACAAGCCTTTAATCCCAGCACACAGGAGGCAGAGGCAAGTAGATCTCTGTGAGTTCGAGGCCAGGCTGGTCTACAGAGAGAGTTCCAGGACAGGCTCCAAAGTTACACAGAGAAACCCTGTCTAAGAGGAGTTCATTCAGCAGGTAGGCAGCTGAAGCAGTCTTGCCCACATCCAAAACTAAGTGGAAACATTTAGGAGACATTCCTGTCTGGATGTTAGAAAGCCTTTTAGCACTGGAGGGCAGAATCACACTCAAAGTATAGAGGACCCTTTGGGTTCTGTGTGGCCTGGTGTTAACCTCTGCAGTGACATCTGTTCTTAGATAGGGCCATGGCCTCATACGATACAGAGACCAAGAGATACATCCTATGTATGGTTCATCCTGGTGCCCAGGACCTGCATCTCAAGGAGCCCCTTCCAGTCCTTCTTCAGAATAAAGAGGAGGGCTGTGGGAAGAGCATCACCCTCAGTGACCTCTTAACCCGTACCTTCACCACATTTCCCCAGGCACTTTCACAGCAATAGGCAAGTGGCACTTGGTCTGCAGGCCCTCCCTGCCCTACATGACACTCCTCATCCTGACTTCACCCCTGCCACATCAGCTCAGCTCAAAATAGGAAGTTTGTCCTTCATCATCCGCTTGTCTCCCCAGGTTGTCTTGAAGGATCTGGAAGTGTTGGCAGAAATTGCTTCCTCCCCTGCAGGCCAGACGGATGACCCAGGCACTCCTGATGGTCCTGACTTCCGAGTCAGTCACTCGGAGCTTCGGGTGCCCAGCTCTGGCAGAGCCAACCTGCTAAACCCTCCCAGTAAGTATTTCCCTGGGGGCTCTGTCCTGAGAAAATGCTAATGCTGAGTCTTATCTTGTACCAGGAGGTCATTCATAAGGCTGTTCTGCCATGAGGGTCAATAGATTGCCTACCCATGGTCTTCCTTCATTAAAGAGACAGGCCTCCTGCTGCCTCCTGGCTCACACTCCAGTGGCCCCCGAAGAGACCCTCACAATCCTTTTTCCTCCTCTTTGGCACTTTGGATGCTTTTGAACCACTGACTAGGCATTAAACCCTCTGAGGCAATTTCTCCACAGACAGGCAACCAGCCAGGACCTTCAGTCTTGGGTCTCACAGGTGGAAAAAGGCTAGGGAGCCATTTCCTCCTCACCAAAGCTCAGAATAGCTCTCAGCATGGCAGGCAGCCCAGACAAGAGACAGGATAATTCAAACAGGCTGTTTCCAGGCTATCCTTGCAAGTGAAGGTATAGCCAAGGCATTCCTAGTGCTTGTTCCTC
Source organism: Mesocricetus auratus (assembly GCF_017639785.1). NCBI lineage: Eukaryota > Metazoa > Chordata > Mammalia > Rodentia > Cricetidae > Mesocricetus > Mesocricetus auratus. The sequence goes on along the minus strand of NW_024429183.1, from coordinate 13,246,741 downwards.
AGTTCCTTCAGGTGGCAGGTAGCTCTTCTCCCTGGCCACACTGCCTAGCTCCTTCTCTCCCAGGCACTGACCACCTCCTTCAGCAACATGGTCCTTAAAAAGGCCCAAGGACACAGGTTGGTAGGAAATCACCCCATGAGTCTTGGATGTTTGCCAGGTCTTTGACCCTTAAACCCCTCATGCTGTCTAGACACAAGGACCTCGTTAGCTTCACACAGACTCACAGCCTTTCAGTGACACTGTCTGTCTTACAGCTCTGTGATATTCGGGGCCCCTAGCCTTGGGCCCATGTTACACCCGCCCTCTCCCCGTAGAAGCCTCTCACTGCTTGGCCAGACACCATGTCCAGTGTCTGAGAAATTCAGAGTATTTTCAAGGCTCCACAGGCCTTGGTACACCCCTGGATATGCCAAGTCACATCACAGATCATGTACTGAAGACACCGCTCCATGACAAAGAAAGCTATGGGTAGCAGCAGGCACGTGGGAGCCTGGGCTGTGGGCTCCCCTGCTGCATGCTCTGCCTGATGTGGAGAGTGAGGGACTCTAGCAGCAGCCTGGCTTCCTCTCTCCCATTTCCCTAGGATGCCGTCACTTCCTCACTCAGGAGACCAGTTTCCCCCAGGCAGTCATTAGCTGTGGTCCAGGAAGCAGCTCCCATATCCTGATGCCAGGACCCCTCCTGTGGCTCCCACCTCCTGTCCCTCCGCAGAGGAGCTCATTCTCTCCCCTCTGTCTCCAAGTCAGCATACAGGAGTCTGCCCCAGATTTGGGGGCTAGATGGCAGAGAGGAAGTGCAGTGGTGTAGAAGAGGTAGTAGGAGCTACACTGAGATGGAGAGAAGCTTTTCCTTAGATGGGGTGGAGGGGGCAGGAGGAGCCCAGAAGAAAGGAGCCCTGCAGTGGCCCTCAGTCCTTGCTCCCTAGGAGGCAGCACTCTACCGTCTCTGCATCTTCAGGTGGCAGCAGCAGCAGACGAAGATGCCTGGTGCTCCCAGAACCCTCTGTGCTCTTTTACTTTATCTATAAGCGTCTTTTCTTTTCCTCCTGGGCACAAACAAGTGACAGCTGTAATGTGGGTTCCTGCTACTGAGGGTATGAGCCAAGAAACTACTGTAGGCACCCACTCTAGAATTGGGATCCTGCAAGGTTCCTGAGGGTCATAGGGTATCAAAAGCATGCTGCTGCTTAGAGACAAAAGCTTAGGGAACTTACATGGTAGAGAACTCTGAATCTCAGCTCCTCGCCCCACCAAAATGGACAGGCTGCTAATGAGGTTGAAGTAGTGGGGACTCTTACCCTGGTCTGCTGAAGCTACCAGAATGGCTCACATCAGCCAGGGACACTCAGAAATGATAGGAAAAAACACCACCAAAACATCCCAGGTGGGCAGAAAATCAGTCCTGGGAAGAATCCCAGGGAGGTGCCCATAGCCAGTACTGTGGTTTCCTTCACAAACCCACAATACTGGGAGCTACAAAGTTAGCCTGAGCCCTTTATGGTACTTGGGACTGTAAGACCTCCAAACAGATGGAGATGCAGTCACATCTGCTTCTCCACAACTGGCATCAGAGTTTACAAGTGTGTTCATGACTCTGGAAGGTCAAGATCAAATCAGTAAGAAAGGAATGCAGGAAGCCAGCTCGCCCTCTGCTCTCTCCTGGCTTGGCTGCCTTGGGAGGCCCACAGCAGACGCCCTGGATGTGTGGGGTAGTGTTGAGGTCAGAAGACATGCAGGAAATGTTCTCATTGCTCTGCTGGCTGCTCTTCCCCAGATTACTTCCTGGGCATACACTGGGGTTTGTCATGGACAGAGGATACAAGGCCCGCCCTTCTTCCTGTCTAGAGCCCACTGTCCCTCTACCTCTGCAGGACACAGACCTGAGAACCTGGGACTGCAGTGCTGTGTCCCACAAGAGGAAATCACTCCACCCTCCATGCAGGAACTTTCTAGAAGGCAGCATCAGGGCATCTGCAAGAAGCCAGTGGCCCCTCCTTCACTTTAGATCTGTGCACTCAAGTGGTGCAGATCCCTCCCTGGTAAAGAGCAGGCCTGGGGGAGTGCTGTGTTGCCCTACATGCAGCACCACAGTGGTTCCCAGAGCACGGGAGACGGATTTTTCCTCGTGCATGACCTAGCATAAACATCTCTCCCCCCAGCATAGAGACCCAGGTCTGCCTTCCACCTCCTTTGTTCTTGGCCAGAAAACAAGTGCCTCTAAAACAACAGGAGAGCTGCCTACACAAAGGCCTCTGAGCAAAGCTGGCTCCCACCCTGGGGCTCCTGGGGCTCAGCTCACTGTATCCATCTCTGCCTGACTCAGAAGTCTGCATGTGTATTGCCAGGCTGTGGAAAGAAGGGACAGTAGCCAGACCTCTGTGGGACTACCCTCACCCATAGAACAGTGAGTAGGACTCAAAATTCTAAGATCCCAGGATCCATCTCTCTCTCCCAAGGCCTGGACAGCTCTGCTATTATGAAGATATCAGGCCTGGGGAGACCCGGGTACCCTCAGGGTCCATGGCCAAGTAAGCAGTCGAGTGGCAATCGGGGCTAAGGGTCACGACAAGTCTGATGCTTGAGCTAAAATTCGTCTGCCATAACCTGCCTGCTTGCCATGAGCAGTTCTTTCTTTTCTCTTTCATTTTTTTTTTAAAGCAGGGTCTCATATATCCCAGGTTGGCTTTAAATTCATTTGGTAGCCAAGGATAACCTTGATTTTTAAATCATCCAACCTCCACCTTCCAGATGCTAGGGTTACAGGTGTGTACCACCACTAGGGAGGAGCTAAGGAAGGCTTTATGCATGCCTGGCAATCATTCTATTCCAAACCTCATTGATGGGCTAAAAACTACTCATGGTGACATACCCTGCAGGGCTCACTGGTCTGGTATCTGCACCTCTAGCTCTGAAAGAGACAAAGGTGAAATGTTCCAATTCCACTTCATTCCCTGCAGCCCAGGCCAGTGTGACCAGATGTCAACAGTATCTTCCTATCACCAGACAAACAAGCCCTGGAAGAAACCCAGGAGGCTTTCGGGAACTAGGCCATATCTCCCTGTGGTAGCAGTGGTCACAGTAGCCGCCAGCATTTCCATGCACTTACTGAAACCTGGCTCTGTGCTAAGCACTTTACGGGGTTGTTCACCTGGACCAGCCCAACTTCATCAGCAACTCTGAGAGAAGAGCAGGCTTTAGTCCCTGACTGAGGACTGTGACAGGCATTTGTCCTGGCCCAGGAACCTGGCTGTCTATCCCAGTTTTGCTGCCGTGGGAAGCTTCCTTCACCTGAGGGGAGGAACAGTAGGAGCCTAGCTATCACTGAGAGTGGTCTGGGTGCCCTGCACCCAGCTGTGACCCCAGCCTGCCAGTTCCCAGAGCAGTAGTTCTTTTCTTCACGGTGATTCCAGGGACCCCATTCTGGACTCAAACTACATAGACCTCACTTCCTGTCCTGCTGCCTTCTGTTTACTATAACCACAGCTGATGTCACAGCTCCCCCAAGAGCTCCCCTAAAATCTGAAAATTACTCCTAAGCCCCTCTTTGACTGATTATCTTGTCTTGTGCTGTAAGCCAAACAGCTGGAACATCTCCTAGATATGGGTGAGGCTCCGGCTCCTGTCCTGGGTGGTTACCTCTGGGATCAGGTCACCGGGGTGGTGTTGGTGTTGTGTCCTCCATTCATGAAGCCATGGAATGAGTGCAGTCTCCAATTCTACAACTCCCTCTTCAAAAAGAAAAGAGAAAACCAGCTTGGCCTCCCTTTCTTCCAGCCACTTAATTCCATGGGGAAGTTACTCCTTCTCCACCATTCTCCCTTGTGCCCCATACCAGCCTCCCAGTCATGCTTCCCTTCCCTGAAGCACTTCCTTTTTTGTTATTATTGCTGGTTTGGTTTGGTTTTGAGACAGGCTTCTCTATGTAGCCCTGGCTGTCTTTGAACTCTCTATATAGACCAGGATGTCCTGGGACTCACAGAGGTCCTCCTGCCTCAGTATCATAAGTGCTGAGATTAAAGGTGTGTGCCACCACACGCCAAGCTTCATGAAGCACTTTTCTGTGCCAAGAATGGACTGTACTCCTTCCTCTGAGATGGTCACAGGTGAGAAGCCAGCTCATTGTCTCCATGGCCTGGCTAAATCAGCAACAGGGTCCAGATCTCATCTGTCCCTTTGGCCTTCTGGGTGTGCTCTCAATAGCCACTGGCCCTTTCCCTGCCCCTCAAGGCAGAAAATCCTAATAGCTACTCAGTTGGACTGTCCAGATCCCTGGGCCTGACCTCAGCAAGGAAGAAGGTAGAGAATGAAGCAGGGACCCTGCAAGTGGAGTCTGAGCTGGTGGCTAATGTTTTTGCATCTGGTTCTGTTGCACTGTAACTTGGGTTGTGTATTGAGGCCAGAGCTATTTTTATCCTGACATGTGAGGCTCCTTCACGTCATAGCCACAAAACTCAATCCAAAACATCCCAGGGAAGGTTGTTTGTGAGGCGTTCTGCAGATTCTCATGTCGCCACATCAGGTTTCACTTAGTAACATCTGCAGGGCTAGCTCCCCAGCCACCACCCCACCGGCCTCTCTTTGTATACAGAGGACTCCCCACAGCATCTGTCTGCCCCTGAGCAGCCAGTCAGTCATGTGAGCTTCCTTCTAGAGCCCCCACAGGCATCTCGCTTGCCCAAGCCAGAAATACAAGGCAGATGTGTGTGACTGAGGGATTGTACTCTCCCTCATATCCTTATCCTCTTCGGGTCAGGAAATGGAGAGCCTGCTCCTCTCCGCCCTTCAGGAAGAGCCCCCTAAGACACAGCCCTTTCCTCTCCTTCCTGGCCTGCTGGTTCCCACCAAAACAGCTTGTCCACCATTTGAATGGACCTACAGAACTGCACTGTTGGTAATGTTAAGGACAGTCTGCTAGGATACCTCTGTCCAGATGCAGATCCGGAGGGCATGCCCTACATCAGGCCGAGCCAGGCCCCGCTCTGCCTGTCCTCAGGCATGTGCAGCACCAGCCCATCTGAGACAGAGCCCTTCAGACTGCACAACCAGATGAGCAAGAGCTGGGGGTGGGCGGAAGAGGCTGGTGGAGGTGTCTGAGCTGTCCCCTGGGAGGTGCAGGCTGCAGTGAAGCAGAAATCTCTGCAGTCACACTCCTGGGGTGAGTTTGTTCTCGCCACCTCCTCTCCTGAGCCGCACAGCCCTGGCCAAGAACTATTAGGTTTGAGATGGGGCAGGTGACTCAAGAGGACACTGAGTCAGATGATTGGGGACTGAGGAATTTATTAGATGTTATTTAAACACAATGAATAAGAGAGCGGGGGGGGAGCAGCAACATGGTGGGAGCTCCAAGGAGAATTCAAGTCCCAGCAGCAGAGAGAGAGCATGGCAGGATCTCTAAAAGAAAATCAGTGTTCAAGTGGCAGAAGAGGGACTCTCTCTCTTACGCCATTTTAGGATGGGGGAGAAGTACACAGCAAGAGGCTGCAGCCAAGCTCTCTGGTTCCCAGATGGACAGCAGGGAAGGGGTACAGAGCAGGACGTGGCACCTCTTTGACCTAAACTCACTTTTCAGGTGAGATGTGATGGCACAGGCAAGTCTGATAGCTGGGGATTCATAGACAGCGTCCCATCGGGCCTGTAGGTGTCTCTGAGAGGAGGCCTGAACAGAGGCTGTATTCCAACAATCTTACAAGAGCCTCTTTCCTTGGGTTCACCAGACAGCAGGCCTGAAGGCTCCTGGGTCAGAGGAGGTTGGGCAAAAGAGAAGAGCTCTCACAGAGCCTGACTCTGTCACCAGTGAGCATTGACAGCTCCCCTTGCCTACGACTCCCAACCCTCAATGGATGCAGTGGTCTTCCTAGTGAGTGGGTTTCTAAGGTCAGAGGTTCTGTTCCTAATGGTTGCATTCAATAAGGCCAGTCTGGGGTTCTGGATGACTCACCCTAAACTGTCACAGCTAAGCCTCCTGTCAGCTGAGTCTTGGGAAAGGCACATGGCTCTAGTTGGGGAATACTTGGCTTTCTCTTGTGTGTGGTCTGTGAGCAACAGGCTCACTTGAAGGACTGAGCTCACAGGTTTACATAGAGGACACTGCTCGTAAGAACTAATCACTTGTCCCATGTGCCTTCTATCTCCACTGAAGGCCACCATCAGTTAGCCTGGGCACTGAGAGTCCATTTGGAACAGTGAGAGAGCTCTTACTAAAGGAGCAGAGATGAGTCCATGGTAACCAGGGTAACCCCAAGCCATCTCTCATTGTCTATGGCCAGTCTGTCAGCTGACCTGGGGAGTGGGGCGCAGATAACTCCTTCCTCCCTGAAATATCCCAACAGAATTCTGTGTTTGTTTCAGATCCTAATTCTCCCTGCATTTCCAGCCTGTTCAGCAGGAAATGAGAACAGTCAAGTCTGCCCCACACAGTGCTGCAGGACAGGAGACATTTGCTGACGTCACACTCACCCCGTTTATCGAACACAAACTCGTGGCATGCCTTGTCCAGTACATTGCATGTGCTGTCTCAGTTGTTAGGAACTCTTACTGCCCTTATCTAGAGATGAAGAAACTGAGGCCTGAGCAGCATGCTTGAGGCTTTCTTCCCCCTGTCCTGGTGAGGCTGGAATGCCAGTGTTCCCAAAGTACCCTGCTCCTTAGGGCTCCCAGACAGCCACAGCCAGGGAGGACTCATTTGTGGTTACTCTCTTCATTGGTCCCACTGTCCTTTTAAGCTAGTGGCCTTAGAGCTGGAAATGAGATGACCCAGGGGTGCACATAGAGAAGCAGGAAGGAGACAGGAACCCAGATAATGCAGAGATATACCCAAGAGAAGCTTACAGTTAACTGGATTCCTGTTCACATGTCCCTGGGGGCTGTGGGGGTAGGTAACCAGGCCATGACAGCCATCACTGAATGTATCTCCTGTGGGGAGGATGGTGAGGTGGGGCTGCCTCAACAGCTGTCTTTAGCCACCTCTTCTGAAGTCTGCCCCAGCTGGGCATGAGTTACTTGACCTGTAAGAATGTGGCACTTGATTCTGCAGACAGCCCCTATGGGCCAGGGAGCAAAGATGATTTGCCATTCAGCCAGACTGTCCCCAGCATGGACCTAGAACGGTGCAGTACAAACAGCACGAAGTTGAATGAGGCCTGGCCTTAAACTGGGCTTTTCACTCGATTCCCCAGCACAGTTCCCCAGGGGTGGTCTGGAAGGGTCTTGGATAGAGAATGTTGTCTAGAAGAATCTTGGGATTTGGAAGTGTGGAGGATTGTGTAGAAAGGTCTTGGGGTTGAAGACTACAGGGTTTGGAGGTAAAGGGTCTATTAGGAGTCTAAAGAATAAGAATGACAGGATTTAAAGCTTCTGCAGCTGGGGGACAGGCACACACACACACACACACACACACACACACACACACACACACACACACACACAAAATACCTTCTGGCTCCCAGCCACTTCCCTATAAAGATCAGGAGAAAACACAGATGACCCTGGGGTATTTCAGTGCCTCTGTAGCCACTGGCCACCAGTCTCTGGGAGACTTGTTGTGGTGCCCTGGGTGGTTTTGTACATTCTTTTACATACCTGGCCTAATGCTTCTGGAGGCTCATTTGTGCTCCCACAGACAAGCTTGATCTGTGAGGACCCTTCCATCCTGCCTGCTCTTTCAGGGAGAGAAGCTTCTAGACCAGAGAGAGGCCAACTCAGAAACTGACAGTCTCTGCTGCCTCAGTTGGCCCTATTTAGTCTACTATTTCAAAACCATGAGCAGCCAAAGAAAGAAATGACATATTGGACTTAACCAAAATGTAAAGTTTTGTGGGACTGGTGGTGTATACAGTGGTAGAAGCTGCCTAGCATGCATGAGGCCTGTAGCACCACAAAAGTTGTTTGTTTCATGCAATACTAGGAATTTAACCAATGGCCTTGAACACAGTAAGCAAATGCTCTACCATTGAGCTGTGTCCCCAGCCCAGATATTTTTGTTTTAGAGGACAGTATCAAGAAAATGGACTAGGAACCAGGCATTGGTGGTGAATGCCTTTAATTCCCAGCACTGGGGAGGCAGAGGCAGGCGGATCTCTGTCAGTTCAAGGCCAGCCTGGTCTACAGAGCAGGTTCCAGGACAGCCTCCAAACAATACAGAGAAACCCTGTCTCGAAAAAAAAAAAAAGTAAATGGACTAGGATGTAGTTTGCTGTGGAGAAACCCACAGAATAGGAGAAAATGTTTATAAACCACCTACCTGATAAGAACCTACATATACGAGGATCTCTACTAACAAAAAGTCAAGTAGTGCTGGGCGGGAGGCAGCGGCAGGCAGATCTCTATGAGTTCGAGACCAGCCTGGTCTACAAGAGTTAGTTCTAGGACAGCCTCCAAAGCCACAGAGAAACCCAGTCTTGAAAAACAAACAAACAAAAAAAGTCAAATAGTTCAATTTTGGAAATAGGCAAAGGAATTGAGTACTTGTTTCTCCAGAAAAGGATAAACATAGGCACCATAAGAATGAGTAACACCATCACTAAAAACTACAACTCAGAACCACAGTGAAACACCACTTCCCGCCCCCTGGGCCGGCTATAGTGAAAGGCGGATAGCACGCTGGAGAGGGCGTGGAGAAGGTAGAGCCTCCTTTGTAGCCACTTTAAAGAGGCCTGCCAGTTCCTCAAGACCCAGACAGTTTCTTTCCTAGGTGTATAGCCAAGAGAAAGGAAAAACTGTCCATACAGAACTTGTAAGCTTGACTGTTTACAGCAGCATTATCCATAATAGCCACAAAGTGGACACCAAGTACTTGCCATTTGATGAATTAACAAATACAATATGGTATATCCATTTTTCAGCCATAAAAATGAATAAAGAATACATATACACAAGTAGAATGAACCTTGAATGTAGACTACATGAAAAAAGCCATATTGGGTTTCATTTATTCATGCAAAATGTCCAGAATAGGCAAGTATGTAGATAAGGATTTGTTCTCAAGGCTTGGAGGAGAGACTAGGAAGTAAAGCTAGCACAGGATTCCAGTAGAAGAATAATTAAAATATTCCACAGCTAGTGGTGGTTTCTGTGCAATGACGAATGTTCTGAAAACTTGAAAATGGTGTGCTTTGAAAGGCATGCTTTATGGGGCAAGGATGAGACTAATCAAGCTATTATTTTAACAAAGATGACCCAGTATTGCATTGGGCAGACTGAGAAATCCCCCCATCCTTGTCACCCCGTTCCAGCATTAGACTGCATTAGAAAGGAAGGCAGATCCTATGGGGTGTATGACTAACCCACACCAGAACAAGCCCAGCATCCCATCAGCTTTCCTCGTTCCCTCAGTGCCAGAAGCTTCACCAAGGGCACATGGGCAAGAGCAGGCTGGAGGAGTGGTGGTGTGAGGCTCTGAGCATGTTTTCAGCTGCGGAGTGTGAAGGAGCCAGCCGACATTGCAGCCCAAAAGAGCACCTTAACTATCCCAATGCTAGATGAGGACCCAAACAAGTCACCATTTGCTTGGTGTTCACTGTCTTTAGCCAGTCATTGTGTGCATGATTTATGGGCTTTTCTCAACACTAGGAAAGGAATTTATCTTGAACCTCGTCGGGGGTTGTTAACTTTGTTGACCATGGAGAGGTTGCACTTATCATCTTTTTGTTGTTGTTTTGGTTATTTGTTGTTCTAGTTTGATTTGGGGTGGGTTTTTTTTAGGGGTACTGTTGGTTTAGTTTGTTTGGTTTGGTTTTTCCAGACAGAGTTTCTGTGTAGACCAGGCTGGCCTCAAACTCAGAAATGTACCTGCTTCTGCCTCCCAAATGCTGCGATTAAAGGCATGTGCCACCATGCCCAGCTGTCTATCTAACCTCTTTATTCTCTGGCCACTGATTGTCCTTAATTGTGCAAAGTAAGCCCCACGTATATCTAATTTGTTGGGATAGTGGCTCCCCACTGTGTTCATTTGTTATTTTTTAAGCTTTATTTTGGGTTACATATATATGTGTGTAACTATGTTTGGGTTTGTGCACAGATTTCCTTGGAGGCTAGAAGATAGTGTCAGATCCCCTGGAGTTACAGGTGATTTTGAGCACCTAGGGTGGGTACTGGGAGTTAAACTCAAGTTCTCCACAGCAACAGTATGTGCCCTAATCACAAAGCCGTCCGTCCAGGTCCTGTTTGGTTTTTATTGTAGCACCTAATGGAGGTCTTACCCATGAGATGTTCACTGAGTGCTATGGGATTAGATGGAGGAGTGAAGCAGTAAATTGTATCTGCTTGTACATGCTCATATAGTCCTTGCTTCCAGTCTGTGGCCCTTGGGTGGAGATTTTTCCCTCATCTTTTTACACACATTCTTGTGGCGCTTACAACTGCATTCTGTATCATCACCCAGTAGGCATACAATCAGATTAAATCCTGACTGTTCCTTTTTCTGCAGGTACCAAAGGCTTAGAATGTTCTCCTTCCACTCCCACCATGAACTCCTACTTTTACAAGTTCATGATCAACCTTCTGCAGACATTCAGCAGTGAACGGAAGCTCCTGGAGGCCAGAGGCCCATTCATCATCAGGTCAGCCCTATCTGCCCCAGCTTTGAATCTCTCACTGCATGGTGCAGAGTAGCCACCTGCTTTTCTTTCTTTCTTCTTCCCCTTTTCCTGACCTTTGCATTGTCCTTGGAAGAAATAAGAAGGTTCTTCCCTTGCTAGATTGTGGTGCTACCAACATGAAGTAGGGAGTCCTTGGCAGTTCTTTAAAACTTCTGATAAAATACCCTCTCCATCAGTGCTACCATTGTTCTTTTGAAGAAAGTAATGAGCCAGAGAGAACATGACAGACTGGAGCCCTGCTACTAACTAACACAGATTTAGCACGTTCTATGAAGCCAGGCTCTTGAGTTGACAGGTCTGAAAATTTGTCATCCCGTGCATGGGACTCCCTTTGTCTTGTCCTCTGCATCATGAAACAGTGTCACCAAAAGAGTGCCCAGTGTCACTTTCAGGCTAATGAAAGCTAGATCAAGAACAAAAATTCCTTGTTTCTTATCTAAATTTAAACTGGAAAATAAAATATAAAATAAATAAATAAAAATAAAGTATATGAAAATTTCCAGCATAAAAAAAAGAACAAAAATTCCTGCAGACTTCCCAACATAGCCAAGTGGAAGAACCTTCCAGAATGATCCAAATGGTCCTAGATGCTCTATAGCAGCAGGTCTTAGGTCTGCTTATTAAAACCTACCTAGGCCTAGTTCTTGACCATTGGAATCAAAATCTCAGGCTTAATGTGGCTAAGGGTGCTTGGGGAGCAGACTGTATTGTGTGATCACAGGAGTGGGAGAGTTGGATACCCAGGAGAGCCCCAGTTTACACAGACAACTTGATGGCAGGAATGCACAGGAAGAGTTTATTTCTCTGTGAACCTGAACACAAAGTTGAGCAGAGCTCAGAGATCCTCTCCTTGTCCTCTGGAGTCTCACTATATCCAGCATGGCGGTCTCTTGCTGTTCAGAGCTTGGTCCCCTTAAGAACTGTGCTGAGTTCTGTCAGCCTCCAGACCAGGCCTCACTCCACCCAACACAGCCATAAAGGTTGTCTTAGCCCTGGGCACTGGCACAAAGAACCCAGTTAAGTGGGTCCTTAACTTTACGTAGAGGTTAGTGGGTGAGAAACTACATGACAAGGAGTGATTTCTGGCCTGAAAGGTTGCTGTGTTGGAAGAATGAGTTAGAAAGCCAAGATGGATGGACAATTGGGATGCTGTGGTCTAGATGAGACTGGCTGACTGTCAAGGCCATGGGCAGCAGTGTTGACTGGGAATGAAGTGCAGGAGGGACAAGGGGAAGTGTCAGGGCCCTGAGCCCTGAGAGTGTCAGAGTGACAACAGCCACATGCTTGAGTTTGAATTGCTTTGAGAGCATCAAAAGTAAAATGTCAAAGCAGCAGTTTGATGCATCAAAGAGAGACCTAGTTCTAAGTTGCAAGTCTGGAAATGGATAATGTAGTCACTTAGTCAACAGATAATTACTCAGCACCTGCGCAAAGTATGGTTCTAGTTGGTTCTGCCCTGTAGAGTTTTCATTTTTAGGGAATAAAAGGAGCCAAGTAAGGGAAGGAGTCTGGGGTTGAGCCCTAAGAAGCTTCACATATGCTGGTTAGGCAAAGGAAGAAGCCAGAAGGGAGACTGAGAATGGCCAGAAAGGTGAAGGAAGTGGAGGTAAGAGAAGCGGGGAGGGGCAGCGAGGGAAGATGAAGCCTGAAGAAGATCTGAGAGTGGATGCCGAAGCCTGCTCAGCCACAGTGAGCTCAGGAGATGGGGACAAGACAGGGAAAGGGAGAAGAGAGAGCTTGGTGGAAAGGCTGTCTGCACGGTGGAGGAACACAGGCTAGATTAAGGTCAGAACAGAGTTGAAGACACCCTGGGAACTAGACCAAAGGACTGTTATGAGAAAGAACAGTAGAACCACAGCAGGAGGAAGGGGCTTCTGATGTCTGACTCCCTAAAGGATGTCCCTGTGGTCTGGAGAGGTTATCATCCCTCAGTACTGTGGGCATTTGAATCCAGGTCATTCTTTGTGGTGGAGCTGTAGGATGTTTAAACAGCATCCCCAACCTCTAGCCTCCAGGTGCAAGTAGCACCTGCCCCCACCTATTTTGGACAATCAAAAATGTTCAGAGACTGAGCTGGTAGCTCAGATGTAGAGCACCTGCTCAGTGTCCTTGAGGACCAAGAATGCACCAGTCGAGAGCCACTGTTAATCTGGAAGTGGCTCAAGTCAAGTGGCAGGAGCACAGTTGGTGAGTACATGACACCACTACAAACGGATTCTTCACCCCGTTGGCCAAAAGCGGAAGATCACTGTGTTGTTGGCTTTTGTTTGTTTGTAGTTGGTTGTTTTTACTCTTTATTCTTTGGGGGCCCACCACCAAGCTCCCAAATAATTCACACACAGACACTTATTCTTAATTATAAATGCCTGGCCTTGGCTTGGCTTGGCTTGTTTTTAGCCAGCTTTTCTTAAATTATCCCATCGACCTTTTAGCTCTGGGCTTTTTCTTTTTCTTACTTCTATATATCTTACTTTCACTCTTAACTTTGAGACTAGTTGTGTGGGTGAGCAGCTGGCCCCTAGCATCCTCCTCTCCTTGTTCTCTTGCTCCTTGATCTCTCTTGCTTCCTAATCCCTCTTTTTCTCCTTGTATTTATTCTTTCTGCCTGCTAGTCCCACCTATCCTTTCTCCTACCTTGCTATTGGCCATTCAGTTCCTATTAGACCTATCAGGTGTTTTAGACAGACAAAGTAACACAACTTCACAGAGTTAAACATACACAACATAAAAGAGTGCAACGCAGCCGGGCGTTGGTAGCTCACGCCTTTAATCCCAGAACTCGGGAGGCAGAGGCAGGTGGATCTCTGTGAGTTCGAGGCCAGCCTGGTCTACAGAGTGAGTTCCAGGACAGCCTCCAAAGCCACAGAGAAACCCTGTCTCGAAAAACCAAAAAAAAAAAAAAAAAAAAGAATGCAACGCATCTTTGCATCATTAAATAAATGTTTCACAGCATAAACAAATGTAACACATAGTATAATAATATTCTACAACAGCATTGGGTTTTCCCCCCATGGAAATGGACATGGAGATTGAAGCAGATGTGAGATAGAACTCCCAGGAGCCAGAGTGTCCTCACATGAGTAACAGTGAACTTCTTGTGGTTTTCCAGACTGCAGAGGTGTCAGCACTCTTGGTGAGCAGTCCTCATCTGGTAAACTCAGGGAGCCAGTAGAGAGAGGGCTTTGGAAAAGGTAGGGGTAGCCAGCTGGCTCTCTGGAGGACAGAGCTGCCCTGGGTTTTCCATGCTTCCTAACTGCAGACTGAGGTCTTGAGCAGAAATGCAGGTGGCATGGATGTGCTTGGGCCTCCTCCCTACCTGAGACTCCATGAAGCTGGTAGCCAAGCTACTACCTGTTTCTGTTTACAGACTTCAGGTCAGTAAAACTTTGCTGGGAATGATAGAAATTCTCGTTTTTGCTTAAGGGAAAGTGTGCTTAAGAAGCAATGTGCTTGGAGTTGGGCTGCACACTCCTCACTGCTAATTCAGCACCCACTATGTTGTCCCTCTGGCGTAGCTGACAGAGCTTGGAACCTCAAGGACTCCTGGACATATGCATGCTAAGGAACCTGGGCCAGAACTATGGTCCCAGCTCCTCAAAGGACTCGAGAGCAGGGCCATGGGTCATCTCTCGTTGTCCTCTGAGCACTCGGAATATCCAGCATGGCAATCACTTGCTGTTCAGAGTTCAGTTTCCTCCATAACTGTGCTGGGCTCTGAGCGGTCATCCAGGCCAGGCCTTACCCCACCCAACACAGCCACAGAGGGTCTCATCCCTGGTACTGGTACAACAGTCCTTCACTAGGATCGCTGCTTGGCCTTAGCTCTAGTCATCCAGCTTTCTGCCACCATGCCCCAAAACCTGTACCTGAGAACCTGCTGCCTCCCAAGCCAGTGCCCAGCCACTGCTGACCAACCCCCCAAGTCACTGTCTCAGACACCCAGGGTGGACTCTGAGGGCACACAGACCTGCAACTCCCTCCCTGTACAAGACATTAAGGCCTTCGATGAGATGGGGGGCTGTCATCCTGCATCTTTGTTTTATATAATTCTCTTCTGCTGATAGCTTTAAAGAGGGAACATATTCAAACTGGGTACTGTGATTCGCAGCTGTTATCCCAGCACTGGGGAAGCTGAGGTAAGAGGATTGCTGTGAGTTCAAGGCCAGCCTAGGCTACACAGTGACCTAAACAAGCATGAGCCCCCCCCCTCCACTGGCTCAGTCAGTAAAGTACTTGGTGCTCAAGCACTGGGGCTTGAGCTCATATCCCAAAGCCTATATAAAAACAGGGCATGGCAGTGTGAGCGTGTAATTCCTGTGTTAGGTGCGGGGACATAGGTAGATCCCTGGACCTCACTGGCTGTCTGGATTAGCCGAACTGATTGAGCTTCAGGTTCAGTGAGTGACCCTGTGTTAATAAATAAGTGTGGAGAGCACTCAAGGAAAGACAGGGGGTGTCGACCTCTGGCCTCCTCGTGCCAAAAAAAAGAACGGCGGGAAGGGCTTGCTAATGGCACGCACACTAACGGAGCCGCAGGCCTGATGAGGGACACAGTGGTGGTTTCTCAACCCCCCTCCTTCAGCTGTCCAGTTGTCCCTCTTGGTCCCTAGTTCTGCACACTGATAGAGATGAAAGATTGCTCCTGTGAACAAGCTAGAAGCTATCATTTGTGCAGTGGTGTGTTTAGGGCCCAGGGCAGCTGCCATTGGTGGGAAGACAAAAGGCATCCAGAGCTCTTGGGAAAAATAAATATCTAGTGGGCCCTCAGCACTGAGAGAATTTTCTTCAGTCTCCTCACCCCACACTGTTCCCAGACTGCACCTGATGTGGAACCAGAGGCAGGAATGGAAGACCAGGCCTCAGTGTCCACCCAGCTCCTTACCTTGTGGACATAGTCATTTAGATCATGAGTTGAGATTGAGGGAGCCAGTGGTGCCAAGTCCTCATCTTTCAGCCAGCCTCACAAGCCCTAACCTACGTCTAGGCCCTTCCCTTGGTTTGGTTGGAGGAAGATGGCACACATGGAGCAGGGTACCCCAAACTTGCCCACACACCCTCAAAGCCTAAGGAAGTGTGTGGCATTTGGAGGAAGGCTTAGATTCTTATTTGGGTTGCTCTTACTATGATGAGACACCGTAACCGAAAGCAACTGGGAAGGGTTTATTTGGCTTACACTTCTACATTACAGTTCCTCGTCAAAGGCAGTCAGCAGGGACTCAAACAGG
Organism: Mesocricetus auratus; assembly: GCF_017639785.1. Taxonomy (NCBI): domain Eukaryota; kingdom Metazoa; phylum Chordata; class Mammalia; order Rodentia; family Cricetidae; genus Mesocricetus; species Mesocricetus auratus. The sequence goes on along the minus strand of NW_024429183.1, from coordinate 13,230,922 downwards.
GCAGGAATCTGAAGGCAGGAGCTGGTGCAGAGGCCATGGTGGACGGCTGTTTACAGGCTTACTCCTTTAAAGGATTGCTCAGCTTGCTTTCTTATAGAACCCAGGACCATCTGCCCAGATGTGGCTCCACCCACAATGGGCTGAGCCCTCCCACATCAATCACTAATTAAGAAAATGCCCTACAGGCTTGCCTACAGCCCAGTCTTACAGAGGCTCCATTGAGCCTCCACCTTTCAGATGACTCTAGCTTGTGTTAAGTTGACATAAAAACTAGCCTGCTAGCACAGGTTCAAATCCCAGTTCCTCGAAGTTGTAACCTTTGTAACTATGTGGCATGCTTCCAAATCCTTCCTGCTTTGTCTGTGAAACGCAAATGTTAATGGTGCCCGTCTAGCCATTCTATGATGAGATTGAGTCAGCTCGAATGGGTTCCAGCCCCAGTACTGATGATGTTTGATGAAGAAAAACTGCTCTCCAGTCTCTGACATGAGCATGGCTTCTTCCTGTGAAGAACAGGAACAAGCTTCATGGGAGAGTAGGATAATTAAACCTTGTGTCCTAAAAGCCCTGCCCCAGTGGCCAGGGCACCCAGCAGTGCCCAGCCCGGCCCCACTAAACCAACTCTGCCTGAAGTAGGTGTTGGTGTGCATTGCCCTCCTCCGGCGTCTTCCCACCCTCCATGCTAATGCTAGCTGAACAGATCCAGGCCTTGTCTGCCTGTGAACCACCCCACTTATACACAGGAGAAAAGGAAAGGAGGGAGAAAAGCTAGCCTCTTTGATAAGCTGTGATATGAACTCTGCCGTAACCCAACAGCTGTGATCTTTACAAGCCCGCTTCTGTGCTGGGAAGTAGCAAGTCTGAAGACACTCCACTCTGCCTGCCAACAGGGCCTCTGGCCAGCCTCCTTTGGCTCCATCAACTGCGAGTTTTCCCCCTCCTCTTCCTCCCTGCTGCCTTGCAAAGAGCACTTGCCAGAGAATGCTTTCATTTTTAACAAGCCACTGTGTGCTGTGAATGCAAGGCCTGCAGCTCGACTGCCCAGTCGATGGTAGATAAGTCTGGAGCACCCTCCCAGGGACAGGGGCGCTGAGGTAGGTATCTGGAAAGGATGATCCAGGACCCACTTAGGAAAGGAACAGTCATGAACCTTCCTTCCATGATACCCATCGTGAGGCTTCGTTCTAGTCCCTCTCTCCCCACCCTATGCTCCTGCTAATTAATACTGCCTCCCCTAGTGCCCTGGGTTCCCATGTGAGCCTTTGTGTCATGAAGAGAAGGGAGTTGATTGGCCACTGAGGTAGGTGGTAGAGCTGTGCAGACTCTAGGAAGGAGGGTGTCAGGAGAAGCCACTCTTTGATTCCATAACTTGGAAATTCCACTAAGCAGCTCATGAGGGTTAATCCGCCCTCCTCCAAGCCCAATTCTGTCATACCCCAAGGATCCCCCAAGTATTACCCTAGTCTCTAGAGTCCCTTTTCTTAGAGACACCCTCCCCTTCAGCCTGTATATCTTTGTAGTTGTCATCTCATCTGTTGGGGTCATGGACCAGGACCCCAAAAGCTCATTGTACTATGCTGATAGAAAACAAAGTGTCAAGGCCCGCTGTCCTAGTTAAACTGGCATTTCAGAAAAGCATGCTTGCCCCCTGGTGCCCGCTTCTAAGAGTGGTCTAAGGGGCATCAGTCAGCTCTCTTCCAGCTGCCCTTTAATGGGTTGCCTTCACTTGCTCAAAACAAAAATAAATTACCACAGCAAACACACACCAGTCTGAATCTGCCTGCAAGAGAAGATCCTGACCCTCCTACTGGGATTGCAAGTGGAATTTGATCTTTTATTAGTTTGCAGCCCTATTGAGTGGGTCCCCAGCTGAGGAAAGGAGCCAGGACATTGAACAAAACTGGAGGAAACCTCGTAACGTCTGACACCCTGCTCAGGAGAAGCTTCTCTTCTTGCCAGCTTTAATTAAAGTCTGCCCAGCTCCTTGTAGGAATTTTCTAGAGCCTTCCCCATTTGCCCCTCCACCCACCCAGCTCTGGGCTCGGGAAGTGATGTTTTTGTTTCAACTCAAAACAACAAAGGGGAATGTTCAGCAGAATACACTTTGCATAACCAGCCCTCAACCTCAGATTTAACTGAAAACAATTCTGTGCCAGTGAACATGGCACACAGACCCAGGAGTCCAGTCTGACACACAAAGGTAAAAAGACGCCTCATAAAGACCAGCATGCAGGAACCCTGAGCCAAGTGACCAGCAGCCCAGCCTAGAGACTGTCTGGAGCTGAGACCATCCTGCTCCTCTAAGCAGTCCCCATGCCCGGCATACCCACTGGCACTCCCTGAGGAGGGCTGTCTTTTTGTCTGGAAAATAGAAACCACATGTGATGGGTCTTATGAGGCCAGTCTGGGATTGATTAGGTCCTCCTGGGGCCTGTGGGGAGGAGCAGAGCACTGGCCTGAGGAAGCGCCCCTCTCTGCTCTGAGCAAGGCTGTGTGTGCAGAGGTTAGAGACCACAGGTGAGCAGGCAGAGGGAGGCCATGTGTCCTTCAGGGTGACCCCTATTACCACAGCCCAAATTGCCAAGCTCCCCTAAGCCAACTGTGTGTCACAGTTTCCAGGAGGCCCTGGCAGGAGGGGAAGATTAGGCAGCAGATTGGTGGGAAAGTTGGTCAGCTTCGAGCCCACTCCATGGATGTGCAGTAATGGGCTCCATTCCACAGCTGTGGCACCTGCCTGGCCCCCATCCAGCCTCCCACACAGTACCTACCTGATAGTCCATACACCTGAGATCTCAGCCATAGCCCAGGCAGCTGGCAGCACTGAGGGTGATTCTAAAGAGTGGTTTTCAGGAGCTGAAAACTTGACAACGAATTTCACTCTGAAGCTGTGAGCTTGTTTCCAGATGGACTTATAAAACTCTGGATCTGTTTAGAATTTACCTAAGTGTGCCAGGAAACTTACAAAGTTTTGACACTGGTAAGTCAGACAGCTTGGTGAATTAGCAAGCAACGAAAATGTATCCTAGTATAGAATCTTTAGAAAAAAAAAGTATTGGAATTGGCCCCTGGAAGTCATGTTGCATCCTTCTGCCTTCCTCTGCATGAGAGGCAGGACAGACAAGTGGGGTCCTTAGTTTCCAAGGGCAGCTTGTGAACTCCTGGAAAGACAGCTCCGGATGCATGCAGTCCATTGTGTGCTGCGCTCCTCGGGAAGCCTCCCTTTTTTCCTGATATCAGGTCAGCACACGCTTCCTGGGGCTGCCTTTGAGACAGATCCTTATGGGGCTGTCCCTTCTTGTCCCTCATGTGATTGCCGTTAGCACATAGGGATGTCACAGAGTCCCCCACACCCTGGGCCCTGACTTTAGGAGGGTTTCTCTCATATGCATGTGTGAAAGGCCTCTAGACCAACTGCTGCTTGCAGAAAAAGAGAGGCCTCACCTTGGAGCATGGGTGATGACCATTGGAGAGGCTTGGCTGGGGGGAGCTGGGGTGCCAAACCTGCCTCAGTGACCAGAGAAGGCAGTCCACAGGGAAAGTCAGGCCAAGTACCTCTTCATACTGTAGCCTAGGAAGGCCCACCAAATAGGCCCTTAGGATCTGAAGTGGACAATTGGACAGTAAATTTCTATAAAGTTGATTGCCTCAGCCCTTGGGGAGATTTTAAGCTTTTGGTCTCTTGTTGTCATCATCATGTGGTTGCTTTGTTGTTGGTGATGCTTTTTTAATGTCCCTATAACAGTAGAGCACTTACCCCACCTCCTCCATTCTTAGGCTTGGGATATGATCTGCAGTGGTATGGACCCCACAGCTGAGGTTTCTCTCCAGATGTGGGATCTTGTATACAAGAAAGGGAAAGTGTTCGTGAGGATAGTGAGATGTTCAGAAGCGCCGTTCATGAACACCAGCAGCCAGGCTCAAAGACCCTGTGCTCCTCAGTGCTCCCACTAGGGGCTTTGTGCTGCCTACAGCACTCAAAAGGCACACCTGGAAAAACCAGAAAGTACGTGTTGTCCTTCCCTGAGAAGTGCAGTAACTGTCCAGACCTGAAAGCCCATGTCTCCTCATTCATTTCCATACCAGGGCCAGACTCGGTATCAGCTAGACCAGCTCCCTTTCCACAGAGCAGAGGATGATTCTTGGAGAATGGCTGGCAGGGAGTCACCTTTGGCAGAGCCATCATGCTGAACTCCTCCAGAATCCTGTGAGGATCTTAGCTCTCATTCAGAAGCAACTCTGCTCTTATAGCACCCCCCTCTTGTCAGCCCATAGAGCAGTCCACATAGAGACCCCCTGGCATCACTACCTTCAGTCTGTCTCCTAGGCCCTCCGGCTCTCCACACTATTCCACCCCACTCCCTGTCTCTGGTGAGCCAGATTCGTTTCCTTGGACCTCCCTGGCATTTTGACAGTGTCTCTCTTGGTCAGAATCTGACTGTTGCTCAAGGGCACACATCTCATCCCCCTGGCTTATCAGGATGGCTTGAGTCCTCGACATCCGCCCCTCTCATTTCAAAGCTACGCTGAGGTGAACTCAAGGCGAGACTGGTCCTCTCGTGTTTCTTCTGGGCTCCATCAGTTACATGTGATGTGTGCTTTCAGCCTGGACTCTCACTCTTGCCTTCCAGATACTGCTTTTTCAATAGCAAAGTTTTTGTCTCTTTCTCCACACCCTGAACACAGCCACAGCCACACTCTGAGTTCCATCCACATTTGTGCTTTACCTAAAGCCTTGTCGTCAGCAAATTCATGGCCTCAGGCAGATTCTTTTACACTATACCACTGTATGCCTGGCCGCTCCTGAGAATCCCCAGCCCTTCTTGCTGCCCCTAAGAGTATGATTTGGATCTATCCTGTGCCACCAAGGTCCAGCTTGATTTTTGCTTGATTTTGCTGTTTCTGGTAAAACCACCCCCTTTCTTAATCACACTTTTGCCTCAGTTATGTGGATTGGTCTTTCTTCCCTCTCCTGCCTGTGTAACAGCCTTCCCTCCCTCTGCTGCGTTTCCTTTGTGAGTGTAAATTTTAAGAAAGATATACTCCTGAAAGTACAGGAGCCAGCCATGTGGCACATGCCTGTAATCTAGTACTTCCTGAGTTCAAGGCCCACCTGAGCTATGTAGAGAGACCCTACCTCAAACACAAAAAGTGCATAAACCATGAGTGCATTATGGGTCAGCTGATTTTTCACTAGTTGTCCCATTTATATGAGAAATAGAGCTCTCTAGCACTGCTCAGCCCTTCATGTGTTTCACAATATCTGCCTCCCTACCCTTTCCCAAGTAGCCCCTCCCAACTTCCTGGAGGTTCTGAACATCATCTAGTTTGCGTTCTCTTCTAAAGCCTGGCTTCTCAGTGGGGTCTTCTACTGTGTGAAAATGCCATAACTTATTATCTTTTCTAATATTAATGGGCGTATAGGTTCTTTTCAGTCAGTACAATTCGGAATAATAATGCTGTGAATGTATGACCTTGTGCATTTTGGGGGGTACATACATACATACATGCATGCATGCATACACACACACACACACACATATATACACACATTCTTATTAGGTTTACGCCTAGGAATTGTGGGGCTGCAGGTGAACGTACATTCACAGTTCTAGGAGAGTATAGAGTGTTTGATTCTAACCATTCTGGTACATTTGTACTCTTAGCCACATTGTCCTAAGGACTGGAGTTGAACAACTTCCCACAGTTTATTTGCCTTCTGGATATCCTCCTGTGTGCGTCTGCTCATAGCACTTTCCCATTGGCTCTCAGTGTTTTCTTACTGATTTGTGGGAAGGTTTTTATGTGCTCTGAATCTCTGAATCCAGCTTCTCCCCATGCATGCACTGTGATCACTCGTTCCGTGGCATGCCTTATCACCTTTAACATCTAGGTGATGCACTTTCCTGTATAGTTGGCATGTTTAGTGATTTGTATGCTTTCATGTGGGTTGAGAGGCTCCTAGAATCATCCATTTCCAGCTTATTCTTGTGAGGCATTCCCTGTGAGCCGGACACAGCTCTATCACCTGAAACCCACAGGCATTATTTATTTGCTCAGACCAAGGACCTGGAGAACACCTAATCAGCCATGATCATAGACATGATCACCACATCATGTAGCCATCGTATTTCAGAAGGCCATGCTCTAGAGGAGACCCCTGACTGCTGTAGACAGTGGCATGTGTTTCTGGTAGTGGCAGGAGTGGGCTGTGGGGTTCTGGGGGAGAAGCCTAACCAATCCCTCACAGAGTAGAGAGCAGCAGATCTCCAAGGAAAAGGAACACCTTATTAGAAGGTGCTGGAAGTCCAGAAAAGATACCTTCCTGAATAGTGTTCTTTCTGTACAATTCTGGCCATGCTAGAAATTGAACCTGGGACATTTCATATCCTGTGTGCTTTCCCACTGAACTACTCCCCCAACCCTGAATTTGTTTTGTCTGTACATGTTCATGAGTGTGCATATGGGTGTGGGTGTGTATACTCTGTAAATGGAGACCAGTCCTGTCCTCTCAGCACCAAAGCCTTCAGCAGCTGACCTAGGCTTGAGTTTCATTAGACCAGTGTGACCAGAGAGCACCAGAGCCTTACTGTCCTAGCAGGGGCCTTTGCCCACTCTGCTGCAGGAAGCTGTGTGATCATCCTGTGCCCAGATGAGGAGCTGTTTATGGAACCAGAAGCTAAGACAGTAGACACTGGGGAGGCAGTCCCAACAGACCCTGTGGTTTGGATTTAATGCCAGTTGCAGGGGAGTAGAAACAAGGCCAGTGAGAGCCACTGTGGCACGGCACGGCAGGACTTCCCCTTGTAGAGTGCAGCCTTCCCGCCAGCCTGGTTCCAGAGCCGCATCAGTCCCAAATGAACACACAGGAGGCTATATTAATTATGAAGCTGTTGGCCTTGCTTGGTTTCTTACTGGCTATCTCTGACTTAAGTATTTACTCCATAATTGTAAATCTAAGTATTTCTCTTACCGGAGAAAGGGGTCCAGACCTCTTACCCCTATGGCAGCTACATCGTGGCTCTGCCTCTCTTTCCCAGAATCCTCCTTGACTCCTAATCCCACCTATCTTGCTTCCCTATTGGCCCACAGTGCTTTATTCAACAACCAATAAGAGACAGATTTCAGAATGACATCTCCCATCACCCCTTATTTCCAACAACCATGCACTCCATCCCTCCAAGAGAGCAAAGTGGAATAAAGTCATATATGTGACCCAGAGGACGCCCCCCCCAGGCACAACCTGGAAGCAGGCTGTAGAAGTGGTCAGGGGATGTAGGCAGCACACAGGGAAGACCAGTGCCTGCCTTCACTGACGTCACCACACGTGTTAGACTGCAAGCACTGGTGCTAGCAGAGCCAGCTTCATTCCCCTTTCCACATTGAGCCCCCAGGCCATTACAGAAGAAGGTGCCACAAGAGTCTCAGGCAGCCAGCGGCCAGAGGGGTCCTTAAATCTGTGTGTGTGTGTGTGTGTGTGTGTGTGTGTGTGTGTGTGTGTGTGTGTGTGTACAGGTTCGTGCCTCCCACGGCGTGTATGGAGGTCAAAGGTCAACCTTGAATGTAAGTCCTTGCTGTCCACTTTGCTTTTTAATCCAAGCTTACTGGCCTGTAGGAGTGTTGTGATTACAGATGCATGCTACCATCCAAATTCAGGTACTCATGCTTGCATAGCAAGCACTATACACTGAACCATTCCCCCAACCCCTCAGCCAGGTTCTTTAACACAGCCAGGAAGCTGAGGCTCTTATTTTTAAGTAGCTACTTACTTGTGCTGCCTTTATGTAGTGCCTGGAGTGAACCCTCACAGCCCTTCCTCCATGGTCCCAGGAGGGTGTGGTGTGCAGCAGCGTTGCAGAGAGGTTAGAGAGCCTGGATAGTTGGAGAAGAGTGCTCACCTCACTGGAGGCGGGGTCAGATTCCCTCAGTAACGCCATCTGTTCCATGAATACCCAGCCCCCACACCAGCTCTGAACTGTGGTGTCCACCTGCACCACGGTAACCCTAGTGGCGTAGGTGGACAAGTGTCAAGAGAGAAATGCCGTCCAGTGTTGTGACTGTCTGAAGGTGGAAATGCTGCTACGGTGCAGCTTGGGGCAAGTAGGAAAAGGGTGCCTGCCCCGCAGCTTCCACAAAGCCAGGAAGCTGTGACCTGGATCTGATGTTTTCTCAAAGCATAAAAGTGCCCTAGTTTTCCCTCTCCTCGGGCTTCGGTGAAGCCGTGCCAAGATTGGCTTTTAAAGACTGCCTGAAACGTGGTTTGGAGCCAAAAATCTATAGAGCCAGTGCATTTGTGACCTTGTTGAAAGTGCTTACTGAGAAGAATCATGGGGTGCGATGGGGGTGGGGCACTCCTTTTATAAATTTAAGGAAAAAATTATTTGGTCCATGCCCACTCCCACTCCCATTCCCACCTCTTTCCCACCTGACTTGACTGCAGCCTCCCAGCATCCATGTCTCCCATTCATCCAAACCCTTCCCCCACCGCCAGCCCCTCACCATCCCCCACGCATTATCAGTAATGAAAAATACCAATGGGTAAAAATAAGGAGCCCAGTGATGGCCCTGGAAACTAGGCCACAGCTGTCAAGCCAGGCAAGAGCCCTCGGTCTGAGAACGAAACTGTTAGGATCAAGTGCCAAGGCGTTCCCCGGCTCTGAAAGGGCCCGAGAGAATCTACCTGACATCCGGTAAGGTGCCACTTGCTGCTGCTGGCCCAGAGAGCACCTAGCAGCCATTGGTCACTGAGCAGGCCTGTCCGGTGTGCTCTCCAGTGTCAGGCCTGGTGCCCATTGCAGTGAGCAGTGCTCGTCCCTGCCCTCGGGCTTAGTCATGATCACAAGCAGTGGCACCACAGTATGATGGTACGCTGTGGGAGCAGATGGGGTGGGGGTAGGGTGCCCAAGGGTAGAAGAGCCCAGGAAAGCTTCCAGAAAAAAAAGTCTAAGCTGAGCCACGAAATGTCTGTAAGAACTCAGTGGGAGTGGGAAAGCAGAGGTGCTCCTGACCCTGCTCCGGACTCCACAGGCTGGAACCCAAGGCCTCAGAAGGACCTGTGTGTGACTGAGGGGAGAGGGAATCTAGGTAGGGCAGGGGAACTTGGTGCTTTACAAGCAGCCCTACAGTACCCAGTGAGCCACTAAAGGGCTAGAGCTGTTCAGAAAAGCCCCTCCACCTGGATGGGGTGTCTGGGTTCCCAAGAGAATCTGCCACCTCACAGCCACCCTGAGCATACAGGATGGGCTGTAGGCATGCAAGAGGCTGTGCCTGAAATGAATAATTGGCTTCCTTCCATGTTTCTAGAACTTCCAGTGAAGCAGAAGGCATGTGGGGCCCAGAGGCTGCCCGGAGAAAATTGAAAGAAATGGAGGGGACTCTCATCCATTGTAACAGCTGTAGCCTCTCACCCCACCCCCTGAGTACACCAGCAGAGGTTAGTCAGGACGGTGTTGCAGTCAGCTTGCTCAACAAGGAGCCTTGCTGCATTCTAGACAATTCTGTGTCTTGGTATCTAAACAGATCATCTGAACTAAGCTTAAAACTTTGGTACCCAGAGCTGTGGCACCCCTCAGTTCAGGGATGCTGGCTTCAGTCAGTTCATTCCAGGGCCCTCTGAATTTAGACTTTTCTTCACCCAGTCATCTCTCCTGAGGAGAGCCCGTTTCCTTCCTCTCCCATGGGCTGAGCCCTTCCTTTCAGATGAATGAAGGTCTGCCTCTCCTTTCCTGAAGGACCCCCACCCACCTCTGTCGGAAGCCTGGCCCTAACAGTTGGCGAGTCCCGACATCCCTTCCTTCCACCTGCCCTTGAAGCCTGGCTGGCTGTGCCAGTCCAACCCCTCCTGCTTCTCCTGACTCCCGCCCTCCCCACCCCCGCGGCATCATAATCCATTTCTTGCGTCTTCACTGTGTGCTTCATGTGAGAGCACTCCATTTCCTGAGCCTCCATAGGAAAACCTGTCTGTCCTTTCTTTTCCTGGGGGAAGCCCTGAAGAAGAGAAATGACTAGTCCTTCCATCCCCTCCTGATTCAGGAGTGGTGTCTAACATAGAGGGCAAGTCTCCGGCCACTGGAAGTCTAGCTCCTCAGAACAGTGACCTGGGCTTGGTGTCATGGCTGTCAAGTGTCCCCTGTTTCTGACTTGACTCCACAGATAAGTTCCTGTAGTCACAGCTTTGGGAAGTGGGTCACCGCCTATTTCATCCCTGTGGTGTCTCTTCATCATGGACAACCAGGGTCCCTTCTTCAGGCTGCTGACCAGTGTCCAGGCGAGGAAAGACGGGCACTAAGATGTCGAGCAAACGAGGAGAGGCACTTCTAGTCACCCCACGGTCTGTGGCCTCGATGTCACCACCTGTGACCTGAGATTATCCCACCTGCCACCCACTCAGAGATGCCCCCTTACTCTTAAAATTAAGAGAGATTGAACAAAAGTAGAATTTAGTTTTTCACGTTTTCTCTGTATGTTAGGTATGTTGGGCATGGAGCGTGGAGGTTGGAACAGCGTGCGGGAGTCAGTGCTGTCCTTCTCCTGTGTAGGACCAGAAGACAACGGGGCCATCAGTTTGGGCAGCAAGCACCCCATCTTCTGAGCCTTCTCACCAGCCCCAAAGTGGTGTTTAAACAGCACCCATGAGGGTGGCCTGCTCTGTTAGTGGCAGTGTCACACACAGTAATAGCCAGGACGCTTGTATGAGGTGGGGTGGCTGCTCCCAGTGAAGATGGGGCCTCACTTCCATTGATAAGACTTTCCTTATTTCTTAAATTCCATTTCGGGAGACAGCCTCCCCTGTAGTAGGCTCCCCTGTCTCCATGTGGAGCCTGGCCTTTTTTCCCACTCGTATTATGCTAATCACTCCTTGCAAACAGGCAGACTTTGTAGGAGGTTTGCCTGGTTTTAGATGAAACATACGCCTTTGAAGCAAAGAGCCACAGTAGCTAAAAATACCATTTCCCGGCTGTTGATCCTCTCATTTGTAAAATGCATGTTTCCATTGTTAAATGTGCACCAGTCCCTCAGGAGAGGGAAGCCCTGCCACCAAGTCACCCAGCCAGGGTCCTGCCACCCACTGGTGAGGCGCCACCTTCCAAAAGTACTGCTCTAGGGCCCTGCCTCTGACAGTTTCCCCAAGAGAGCCCCCAGATTCTCAGCTGCCTCGGGCTTCTCCCCAGCCCACCACTACACTAGCCATTGGTCTCAGGCCTGCAAGTCCGCTACCACTGAGCTGTCTTCATTTGACACAAGCTCTCCCTGAGTTACCTGGACTGGCTTTTAATGTACCGTGTAGCTCAGGCAGCCTTGAATTTGTTAGACACTGCCCTGAACTCTGAGATGGAGTACAGTGGCCCTCAGGAGAGGGACCCTTTGAGGAGGTCAGACATGTGGATGTAAAACCCCTATGTTTTGAGTGTATACACCTTTAATCCCAGAACTCAGGAGGCAGAACAAGTGGATCTCTGTGAGTTCAAGGCCAGCCTGGTCTACAGAGTGAGTTCCAGGACAGTCAGGACTACACAGAGAAACCCTGTCTCAAAACCTTGATGTGTAGCTGGCTGCTCTCTGCTCAAGTGGGCAGCAATGGGATCCTGAAGGGAAGGGAGTCACTCCCCCTCCTCCCTGGCACAAACCCTGCTCGTGGGAACCTGATCTGTAAGCATGTCCTGGGACCAACGTATCTTCCAGGGTGAGTCTCAAGGGCACCTCATGACTAAGGTTCTTCTTTGTTCTCATGCACTCAATCCAGTGAAGGCTTCCTGGGCAGGGAACATTTGGTCCCAAAGCCTACTTCAAACATCTTAAAATTCCCTGAAAAAGATGATCACAGAAGGAATGTTTCCAACCTTCTGCACTGGTAGTAAGAAAACTTTCTTTTTTGGCTCCAGATACCTGATGGGTGGTCACACACACACACACACACACACACACACACACACACACACACACACACACACACACACACACACACACCATGTTTGTCTCACCCTAGCTGCTGCTCTCTGCTGCCCTGCTGGCCATTTCAGACACTGAACCTGTTACCATTTTCCAGAAAGCTCTGCAGTGTGGCTGCTCTGATGTTTGTTCTTTGTTGCCAGTAGTGGGAATTAGTATTTAACTTCCTCTTCCATCTTCCATCGCTTATTCCGTGCTCCCTTAGTGGGCACTTGTAACGAGCCACAGAAAACCATCTCCATTCATGAAATCTCACAGAAGCCTTAAACTAGACATGTGAAGCCCAGAGACTCTCCGGTCAGTACAGCTCCTGAAGAAAGGACTGCTACCATCTGTGAACGTCAGATGCAGCCAGAGAAGCAGGAACAGCAAAGCCAGTGCAGCGGCTGGCTCGCTGATCTTACTTCCCCAGGGAGCTGGTGCCTCAGGAGGTGATTGTAGTCATGAGGCTGACAGGAAGCCACTGCCTGAGGTGAGGATGCCAGGAAGAGTCCTGGGTCTTCCTGAGAGTTGGTCTCATTGTCCTTCTCTGAGAACAGAAGACAGGGCGATACACAGCAGGCAGAGACCAGCAGAGAGGAGAAGGGTGCAGTACCACGCAGAAATGAAGACAGAGGGTCTGGGGAGGGGAGGGTGGAGCCTCTGCCCAAAGCTCCAAGGCCGAGCCCGGCTCTACAGCTGCACAGTCCCTGATAGTGCTGGTAAATCCCCCATGTTCTCCCAAGGTGGCATTGCTAGTGCCCAGAGCAGCCACCCTGATGGGCAGGTTGAACAGTACCTCTCAGGCCTGTTCTGGAAGCTTAGCAATGCAGAACACAAGCCCCCAGAGAGGGGGTCTTAGTGCAGGTCTGTGGAGAGCTCCAGTATCGTAATGTGTCTTCCTAGCTTGAGGAGCCCACCAGAGTGGGTGAGGACAGTGATAGGACCAGACGTGGTAACTTTATGTGGAAAGGTATCACCGGAAGTCAAAATGGCAGGCCCAGGTTAGAACTCAGAATACACTGAATCCTATGGAAGACATGTAACATGAGCAAGTATCAGGATCCCTGTGATCACCTGGACCCACAGTTACAAGGCTGCAAGGCCAGCATTTGAAGGGAAGCGTTGTCACCTCGGGCCATGGTCACATGTACACTGGACCTGCTGCAGAATCCTACCAAGGCCTCGGTGTCTGGCCGCACACTGTAAATGTTTAGGGATCTATAAACAGTCATGACGAGCCATCCCTTGGCCTCGAATGAAAGGACTCACTTGGGAATGACTCGATGAAGTAAGAGTCACCAAGCAGAAGAGTGCTAGCAGGAAGACTGTTGGGGCAGTGGACACCCCAGTCATTCGGGGTGAAGAGGACTGGGCTCTGGGCAGTGGACACCCCAGTCATTCAGGGGTGGAGAGGACTGGCCCCACTGGGCTCTGGGCACTGCGAGGACTTCTGCAGGCTGAAGAGGAGACTGGCACAGACGGACGAAGGGCCAACTCTGCCATGGGCTTCCGAGCTCAGGAACGGAGCTCTCAGGTGGAGGAGGGAGGGTGGTTCGCTTCTTTGTGCACCTGCCATATTCTGTCTGGCCAACTAAAAACCAAGTTCTGACCCCACTGTGGTCCTGAACTTAAATCTCTTCTGTCCCATAGGGATTGGAGTACGTGAGCCAGGCTGAAAGGTGACAGGGACTTACACAGCAGGAGGGTCTGAGGCCAAAAGCCACATGCCAGGCTGAGCCGCCTCTCCGCAGACAAGCACCTCTGCAGGGAAGGTGCAGCATGTTCTCAGGAAGGAAGTCTTGCTTAAGGTCAGAGCCCAGAGGACATCGAAGGGAAAGCGGTTACGTCAGTGGCTCTCGGGTAGTCACCAAGGAGACCCCAAGGCACTTAGGACTCAGGGTGCCGTTTCCCTGGCAGTCTCAGCCCTAGATTCAGAACAGCAACTTTGACCATATCTCCCTGGGTACCAGAAGTAATTGCACTAAAATCTCCCACTCGGGACCTCAGGCAGCAGCTGGCCTGGGACCCCTGACACAAGTTTCTGGGAACCTGCTGTTGGAGTCACTTCTGTTGACCTCTCCCGTGGTCTGAGTTCAAGCCTGACTGAACTGTGCATGCAGTTTCCAGGCCCTGCTCTTTTCCTGCCCCTTGGAACACAAGCAATTGCCCTGGCAGCTAATACTAAGCGTGGATCGCAGGGCAGCATTGCTTCAGCCAGTTGTGGTCACTGCCACAGAGGTGGTCCAAGTGCCGGTTGGTTTGCAGTATGCTGTCCTGGGACCCTGGGGGGTTCTGGGAAACTGGGCTCAGAAGGCCTCAGTGGGCTGGCAGAGCAGTGGTAGAGCTTTTGCCTAGAATGCACTGGAGAAAAGTTAATTACTAAGAAAACCCCAGTGGCTCTCATGGCAGTTACCCTTACTGTCTTCCTGGGAAACCAAGTTCAAGTCCTTGTACCAACTGGGTCCAGAGCCTGTGAGTTAGCTGTGTGGACAGGTAGCAGCTGAGAGAGTTAGTGCTGGGTATGACCTCATGGGGCCCGGACAAAGTCTGTGGTGTGTGCCCCATCCTCATCCTCCTGTAGAAAGGGCATCGCTGCAGTGACACCTGAGCACATGGAAAGGTGTTTTAATGCACAGACTGAGAACATGTCCAGCTCTCCTCTATGGCCACTGATAGGAAGGAAATGGAAGTTCCAGCAGAGGAAATGCCCATGGTGGAGAGGCAGGCATTTAGAAGATTGGGCCTTCAGGCAGGGCCCAGACTGCCCCATTCCGTCATCTTGCTCACCAGCCTTGTCCTCTGCTGCCTCTGTCTCCAGCACCAAAGCACTTCCTCGGCCAAAGCCCAGGGCCTTCCTCTCTCCCTTCCTCAAGCCTCCACTATGTGCCTATATCCAGCCGTGTTCTGGGGTGTCTCTGCTTAACAGAGATGATACCTCCTCTTCTGGGACACAAACCCAGACCTCATCAAAGCAGAGAACTCTCTGCAGCTTCTGGAAGTGCAGCTGCCGAAGCCTAAAGCCTCGCACGCACCCTGAGCACATTCCAGACCCATCCTACCCCTCGGTCCCTGGACTGGCTGCCTTACGTCAGTCAGATTGACACAAACTGGGGTCACTTGGGAAGTGGGAACCTCAACTGATAAAATTCCCCCTTCCAGGTTGGCAAGCCTGTGATGCTTTTTGGTGTTGTTTTGGGTTTTGGAGACAGGATTTCTCTGCATAGCCCTAGCTGTCCTGGAACTCGCTGTGTGGACCAGGCTGGCCTGAACTCACAAAGATCTGCTTGCCTCCACCTCCTGAGTGCTGGGATTAAAGGCTGTGCCACCACTGCCCAGCTTGTGGTGCATTCCTTGATTGATAACTGATGGGGCAGGGTCCGGCTCACTTCAGGAAGTGCCTCCCCTGGCCTGGTGGTCCTGAGTCTTATAAGAAGCAGGCTAAACAAGGCAGGAAGAGCCAGCCAGGAAGCAGCATTCCTCTGTGGGCTCTGCGTTCCTGCCTCCAGGTTCCTGTCCTGGATTCCCTGGTTGATAACTATAAGTTATAAGACGAAATTAACCCTTTCCTCCCCCAAGCTGTTTGTGGTCATGGTGTTTTATCACAGCAGCAAAAACTCCAGCTGATACAACCTTTCAGCATGCAGTTCCACGAGTGTCCATCCCCTCCATTCCAGTCCAATCCCTTGACTGAGAGAAATTTGTCTGGACTAAAAGGAGCTAGTGCTCAGCTTGAAGGGCCAACCTCAGCTCTGGAAAAGGATACTAGGAGCAAGGTAAGAAGGGGGTGAAGGCTGTCCTGACAAGGCAGTAACAAAGGAGGCTCAGACTGCACCTGGATTGTGCCTTGGAGAGCAGGTAATAAATGCAAGGACAGTAAGACCCAGCAGGCCCCTAAGCCAGCCAAAGGTAACTTCCGTTCTGAGGACAGGGTGTTATTCCCATGGTGGGGCCCCCTAAACCCTACCCTGGGCTGTGGAGAAGCAGAAGTCGCCTCTCCTGCTCTCCCCTGTAGCTTTGGGACCTAGAGCAAACTCAGAGTAAGGGCATGCCGCCTCAGCGAAAGGTCAGCTTCCTAAGACAGCTCCCGCCCTTTGAAACCATCCCTGGGAAGAGCCCACCCAGGTGTCTATGACAACTCTTCCTCCCGCCTAGCAGTAGCCTCTATTGAACAGAGGGACAAACAGCACAGAAGACAAAAGGCCCCTTCCTCTCGCTTCATCTGTCCCCTTTCCATCAACTCTTAGCAAGACCCAGAAAAACAAGCCCTCGATGCCACTGCCTCCCTCTTTCCCCGCCCAAGTAACTTAAGTGTATCAGACACATCAACTGCATTAAACACGATGGGTTTTTAAGGCATGAGTTGGCAGGGTTGCGGCAGCTGCCTTTGCCCTGAGGGGCACACTGCCTAAGATTGATGGAAATAAATAAAACAGATTTACAGTTTTCATACTTGGGAAGCAGGGAGTTGGAAGGGAAGGGAATAGGGGGAGGAGAAGCAGAGTGCACTGGGAATCTAGAGCTTTCTGAACCTGGGCTGAGAGCCCACTCTTTCTCCCACCCAAGCTTCTGCTGACTGGAAGTTGCTTTCTCTTTAAATCCCTGAGGCAACCCAGCTGTTAGTCAGGGAGCAGGCCCTGCTCCCAGGGGATGGCTCTGGCCTCTGCATTTTCTAACCTTGATGTTAGTTTGTACCCAGGGATCCGCTGGGCATGTGGAGCAAAGTGCCCAGGCCCCCCGGCCTTGAGCCCTTAAGCGGAACATGAACATCTAATAGTGACCAATGTAGAGAAGAAGCAAGAGTCCCCACCGTGTGTGGTGCTGCTGGGGGTGGAAATGAAGCTTCAGAGGGAGAAGGAAGACGTTGAACAGGAGGCTGAGTCAGTGGGGGAAGATGTAGTGATCTGCCCTGACCTCAAGACAGGTGGACCTAGGTACCTGGAGCTTGTACCTATTTGCCCATCTTGCAGAGGCAGGCTTGGAGGTGCCCTTTGGTCCCAGGTTACCTTCCCAGGCACCTACTAGAGATCTCTGAACCTGGGCAGAACAGAGAAAGAATCCAGTCCTGATGCTAGACCACAAAAACAAAGAACTAAATAAGGCAGTGTTGGGAACTGGGGACTTGTGCTCGGTGAGATGCCAGGTATACCCTCCTGTATTAGACAGAGCTATTCCTAACAGGAGGTACCAAATGAAATTATCTAAACCCTGCTTCTCATGTAACATAAACAAGGTACTAAGAATATTGGGACTTGCCAGCTACGGCTTACTCTGATATTTCCTGCTTGTCACTGGCCAGCTAGCATAGAGGCAAGTGAGGGTTGGAACAGGAATGGTCGGTATTAATAGCCGCTGTAGAGGTTGCAGTGGGAGGACAGTGGGTGCTCCAGCTGCCATCTCTTTGCTCAGGAGGCTGGTGGTTGAGTTTGTCCCCCACAGGCCAGCTGTTCACCATTCTGCCAGTGGACATCTTGATGTGGTGACATTGGGACAGTCCGGAATGTCAGAGACTCCTGCCTAGAGGTCACTCATCTCTATTTCCTTAACTTACCTCGGGTTCCTTGGGTACCCTTCCCATCCCTGTGCCCAATAGCCGGGGCTGGCTCCTAAAATCACTGCAGGCTGTCACCATCTGGCTAGCTAGTGGAAGGACTCTCCCTTCCTTCCAGACTGAGCACTTCCCCAAATATTCCTGCTGGAGGTCAGAGGCCTTTCTGCTTCTGCTTTTTGTCACTCCCTAAAACAGGGTGGGAAGGAAGAGGAAGTCAGCAGCCTGAATGTCCAGCAAGTGACACAGCCCCCTCCCTAGCTGCCCTCAGGTCCCGTGTCATCTCGCCTCGCTCATGCTATGATGAAACAAGTCAGGCCGGGAGGGACCATGGGGAAGCAGCATGCCTTACAAGACTCAGAGTCAGAGCCAGAAGAATCCGTGAAGGGGGCCGACATGAATGTCCGGAGCATGAGGTCTGAGGATCTGGGAAGGATTGGTGACAACGTGGGTGGGGGAGGCTTGTTTGGCCTTGTAACTGTGCTAGCTTATACTTGAAGGATGTAGGGGAGTAGGGCCCTGGGAAGAACCTAAAGCCACATGTCAAGTTCAGTTCCCCAGGAAAACACAGCAGAAGGAAAGCACACCAGAGGGAGACATCTGTTGGTGCCTGGCTCTTCTCTTGCTCTGGGTCAAGCTTTCTCCTGCCTGGTATGACCACTAGTGGCTCCGGAGCCACTTACAAAACTAGTAAGGCCTTCCTCCCTTGGGGCAGTGTTCCCAACGGTTGAGACTAATGGGTGAGTACCAGGTGGGGGCTTGGGGAACACACCTTCCTCCGGCTCTCCAAGGATAGCGATCGAGGTGACAGTGAGGTACATGTTCACAGCAACCTGGTAGGTGCGGTGCAGCGCCTCTAGCTGACACTGGCCTCCCAGAGAAGATCCCTATGGGCAAAGCAGTGTTGTCTCAGCTCCCAGGGAAAAGTAGCAGTCCCTCTCTTGAGTCCCAGGGGTGTTTGGCTGTTCCTTGGGAGCCCTGGGTCTGTATTGGAGGAGCAAGGAGCAGCCATTACCCAACTAGACAGCACTCAGGAAGCACAAAATGGGGGGAGGGGCAGAACCACGCCCACAAGGCTCTGGGCTGGGCCTGATAGGCTTGGAGCCCCAGTTGGAGGCCAGCAGCCAGCTGCTGCCTAGTGAGACCCTTCCTAAGTAGTACATGACCACACATACCTAGCCACTTCCCTCCTGCCATTTCCTGAGTCACAGGCCCACATCAGGGGCTTCTTACTGAAAGGACACAGACACGGACCCATGTCCAGGTTAGTTAGCACGAGATGACCCCTCAGAGACCCTGTTGAAGTTGCTTCCCACCCCAGCGCTCTACCTTGTCCCTAAGCACTTTCCAGGCCATTGTCTCGTGATGAATAGCACTTTAATATGGGTATTAAAAAACATGGGCAAATGTGTAATGCTTGCAAGCTGTGTTCCATTATTGACGCTATGCTTGAGAGCCAAGCAGGCAGCTCAAGCCAGGCTGGGACTCAGCAGAGAAGTGATGACGCAGCAGCCCTGCAAGGCAGCCATCTGCCAGGCCTCCACTGGGCAGGGACAGGCACACGAGAGGCAGAGTGATGAGGAAGAGCTCAGGCTCAGAAAGCTGACTCTTCTGATTCTGCATTCTCCATTTTTCCTCTCCAGTCATCTACGTGACCTGACCAGCAGCCTGGTCCTCCCTGAACCCCAGACTCTTTCTGCAAACTGCAGAAAACCACAGAAGGCCTTGTTCACACTCCAGTGCCAGGCACTTGAAGCTGTGGCTGCCTGTGCAGTCCTGGGATGGGATTTGGAGTTATCCCTCCCTGCTTCCTGGTGGTGGATATACAAGCACCCTATTCTGACAAAGTGCCTGTTCGCACTCTCTCTTCCTGCCTCCTCCCCTCCCCATCCTACGTAGACTTGCCTCCTGTCCTCTTTGCTTCCTAGGGCAGCACCTTGACGTGGTGGGCACGCTGGACAGGACAGAGCTGCTCTTCTTGCCCTGACCTGGCCTGTGCTGCACCTTTGTGACAGGGAAGTGTGGGAGGTATTGGGCCCACCTCTGCCTCCTTCCACAAGTCCTACCTGAAGGACTAAAAACACCCACCCAGCAGGAGCCTTGGGAGCTGCTGGCCAGAAGTACAGCCCACCAGGCTCTGCCTAGCAGTCTCCTGGGGTGAGGTTCTCATCAGATGTCCAGAGCATCAGGAGGAGCTCAGAGTCAGGCCTTGGTGGGGGCTTCCCACTCTTGCTCTCTAGGGACCTGTTCCCAGCTTCTCACTCTGCACTATGGCCTTTCACAAGCGAGACTCCTGGTGAGAAGGAGCTGTGGTTAGAACTTAAGTACTGCCTCCTAGAGGATCATATGGTAAAGACCCACATGTGGTCCCCAGCGTGGAGCTGTTGGGAGGTCACTGGGAGCATGCCCTTGGAGGGGTTGTGGAACCTCAGTCTCTCTCTGCTTCCTGGCTTCTGATGGAAGTGTTTTGCCTCACAATTTGCTCCCAACATGGGAGGCCATCCCCAACTTAGGCCCAAAGTCAGAGGGCCTCCAGGTTTGTACTGGAGCCTCCAGAACAATGAGCCAAAGAGACCTTTTGTTACTGTGTTTCGTTACCTCAGCAAAGCAAAGAGGGCGGCCGCGTGTAGTTTGTGTTCCAGCCTGCTGTTCAGGCTGCCATGGAAGTGTGTGCTCTGGAGTCTTCCTAAGATGAACTAGCCTCCCCAGGGAAGTCAGGAGAGACAGAGCATGTAGGCACCTGCCTGTGGATGAGCAAAGTGCCAGAATTGAGAACAGTAATACCTGTAGACCTGTCTGTGTACTTTTTTATTCTTTTCCCATTTTTCCTGTGTATGTAGTAGGGAGGCATGTTTTTTCATGTGTGGACATACATATGTGTGCACATGCATGTAGAGGCCCAAGGTTGAGGTTGGGATTCATCCTCATTAGCTCTTCTGTCATATTCATTAAGGTGGGGTCTCTCAAACCTAGAGCTTGCTGACATGTCTAGTCTGCTCTGATTTCCACCTTCTGTGGCTGGCCATCATACCCACCCCGCGTTTACATGCATTTCAGGTCCTCCCGCTCAGATAGCACACACTGTAACCCCTGAGCCATTTCCCCAGCCTCTGTACATGAAGCCTTTGAACGTGGAGAGCAAGGTCCCTTCTCGCGGCAACATCCAACCATCGTGATGGCACAGCTGCTGGGCATCAGGCCCTCTTAGTGTAGGTACCTGAGGGTAGCAGACAAGAGTCTAGCAAAAGTGCAGCCACAGTGACGGTGCTCTGAACGAAATAGGGTCTGCTCTTCGAAGAGGTTGGAAGGCAGAGAAGGCACATCACACCCAGGCTTCCTCAGGATGCAAAGTAGACAAGAGGCCTCGATAGCCAGAAGTCAGCACAACCGATGTGGTAAGGTCCACATCAGAAGACAAGCCCAGAAGGCGGATCTCTGTGAGTTCGAGACTAGCCTGGACTACCAAGCGAGTTCCAGGACAGCCTCCAAAGCCACAGAGAAACCCTGTCTCGAAAAATCAAAAAAAAAAAAAAAAAAGAAGACAAGCCCAGAAGCTGAGGTGTCCCTAAGGGAGAAAGGGGTGCTGAAACTGGGGCGAGAGGGGTTTTGTACTCAGCAGCAGAAGCCGGACTTCACAGTAGATCCAACCAGAAGCCATAGATGAGGCCCTAAGGAAGAGAGGGACCAGGTTGGGTCTGCCTTTTAGATTTGTCAGAGCTGGTGTGAGAGGGCCTGGAAAGAGCGCTTAGCTTTTTGAGTTCATACTGCTTTTACAGAGGACCCAAGTTTGGTTCCCAGTACCTACGTTGGGCATCTCACAACCATCTGTAACTGCCACTACAAGGGCATCTGAGGCCCCCGGCCTCTGTGGGCACCTGTACTAATACACACAATTAAAAATAATAAAAATATTTTTAAGGTTTGTTATATATAGTGTTCTGCCTGCATGTATGCCTGCAGGCCAGAAGAGGGCACCAGATCTCATTACAGCTGGTTGTGAACCACCATGTGGTTGCTGGGAATTGAACTCAGGACCTCTGGAAGAGCAGGCAGTGCTTAACCTCTGAGTCATCTCTCCAGCCCTAATAAAAATATTTTTAAAGTAAATAATTTTCTTTTAAATGAGGAGGAGTCAGACTGAGGGGTGTCTTGGTACTGGCCAGGAGGATGTGGCTGGCTTTTTCCCCAGGGCAGTGGTAGCCCAAAGATGATGCTGAGGGGGAGATGCTCAAAGCCTATGGCTGAACCAGGATTAATGACCGGGGATCAGGGAGTGGAGTGGGCTGTATAATGGAGTTTACTCCCACAGAAAGGTGAATCCGCAGGGATACCAAGAGTCTCCTTGTGGACCTGTGATGCTCAGAATGCCTGGGAGATATCCACAGGGACTGTCCCCGCTAAGAGTCCCTTCAGTGAAGCCCAGGGAAGGAGGGGCACATATGGAAGTCACAGACTCTAGGCCACTTTGAAAATATTCGTGGGACTCGAGCCCACTGGGAGTCAAAGACCAGAGAGGAGGGGTGTGGCACGGCCGGGTGAGGTAGAGGGAACCAATGGCAAGCAAGCTCTACCACCTGACCTATAGCACCATCAGGCAGGCAGCAT
Source organism: Mesocricetus auratus (assembly GCF_017639785.1). Lineage (NCBI taxonomy): Eukaryota > Metazoa > Chordata > Mammalia > Rodentia > Cricetidae > Mesocricetus > Mesocricetus auratus. The sequence goes on along the minus strand of NW_024429183.1, from coordinate 13,208,844 downwards.
TCCCCGGGTTCTCAGGCACAGCAGGGGCCATGGTACCTTCCTGCTTCTTCTCAGCCTTTCCTGTCCCTCCAAACCATCCCTAACCCTCCAGCTGCTGCAAGTTCCAGCCTGGCTGGCCTGGGGTCCTTGGAAAGCACTGCCTGGCAGCCGTTCAGCTGCTGGCCTCTGTCATGGAGACGGCAGCAGCTGCAGGCGACAGACACTTGTGACCATTTGTCAGTACTCTTCTCCCCAGACTGCCCTTTTTGAACATTTCTGTCCCACGGCCTTGGAGACAGGGCTCATCCCTGGGTGGACGGGGGCAGTAAACATTGTCTGACTTCTACAGAAGAGCTACCACCTGCCTGCTGACTGTCATCTGTATCTTGGAGGCTTTTGTCCCTGGGTGCCATGCACCAAACACTGGGCACCTCACATGAGCAACTGGGCAACCTGCCTTCTGGTTGCTCCCCCCATTTTAGACGGGTATTGCCCCCAGTTAAAACATTAAGAATTGCTGTACAGAGATACTGGGATCATCTGGCCGGGTGTGAGGCCACAGGTTCCATTGGATCTAGGCTAGAGATATTTGCACTTCATAGTTTGCCTTCCATTACCAAATACTCTGGGTTTCTTGGCTGGGTCTGGAGATATGGCAGAATCCTCTCAAGCCTAGATGCAAAGCCATGACTGGTGTTCATAAAAAAGAAAGAAATGCAGCCTTGATCAAGTTCCAGACAAGTCCGGTGCCTGGGAAGAAGTAACCTTGTTTCAGGCTTGTTGTCTCAAAGCGTGGTTCGTGTTGTACAGTGCACAATACCTGAAGCCTCTACCCCTTGCCTAGTTGGTGGTGCTGCTTCCCCGGGGTAGGGACAGGCAGGCAGGCAGAGGACATCAGCCCCACGCCAGAGGCCATGGGACAAGGTACGTTGAACCACTAGTCCCTATCCAACAGGAAGCAGATACACGCACCTGCTCACTAGCCCGTTGCCCACTCCTGCTCCACCAACAGGCCCCTCCCAGCCTGACTTCAAGCTACGCTTGTCTGCTGTTATTTCACCTTGCCCCAGGGACCCTGGGAAACCCACTTTTCTTCATTCTCCAGGTTCCTCTTTGGTAGCAGAGCCTCTTTCTTAGAGCCCAGTCCTCACCCCAAGGCTCTGACAAAAAGAAATACATGGGGGTCAGTGGAGCCAGGCACCACTACGGTCCAGTTGCTTCACTTTCCTGTGCCTCTGGGTTGACAGAGGGTCCAACCTCCCTGTGCCTCTGGGTTGACAGAGGGTCCATTCAGTCCACAAGTGCTGCCAGACCCAGTGACCTACAGGAATCCCTCCAGCTAAGGCCACAACTGAGCAGCACAGACACTCTGACCCCAAGGAGCTTTCACGACTTGTATGTGGAGATATTCTCAGATGAAGATGAAGTCTAGAGAGAAGGAAGGTCAGAGAAAGGCAGGAACACCTTGGCATGGGAGCCGGAGGTATTGTTGATGTATGTGGGAGACACACATGATATACAGATTTGTTGATGTGTATGAAATCCTAGAATGGTATCTTGGTGCATCCCTGGTAGCCAGAGGCCTGGGGAGGAGGGATACAAATAGAGCGTATAAACCATGGTTTCTGGATCAAGGTAGGTGATGACGGGAAGTTAAGAGCGGGCGTTCTGTGTGCTCCGTGGTCCCATTTCCACACACACGCCAGCACTGAGGCCCCCACCTCCAGCCCTAGGATAGAGCAGATTCCTCTAGGGCCCTTAAAAGCCTCCATAGTCTCACCTTTTCTGGCTTGCTTTCCAGGCAGCTCTGCCTCCTGCTGAATGCAGAGAACATCTTCCACTCTATGGCAGACATCCTGCTTCGGGAGGAGGACCTCAAGTTCGCGTCCACCATGGTGCACACCCTCAATACTATCCTGCTCACTTCCACTGAGCTCTTCCAGCTGAGAAACCAGCTCAAGGACCTGAAGACTCTGGTACTCTGTGCCCCCAGTGTTAGGTCTGTGGGTGTGCAGGCATGCAGCTCATCCTCAGCTGGTCCCAGGAGGCTCACAGCGGGTGGCTAAGCTGGGAGTCGTCCCTTCACAAGGCCTGTCCACATGCTCTCCCAGTTTCTGCCCCACCTCTCACTGTCCCTTTGGAAGCAGGCTCTGCTGGTTCTGAGATACCCCGCTCAGCAAAGTCCCTTCTCGTGGTCAAAACTGAAATAGTGCTGGGAAACAAAGGGTTAATTGCTCTCCTTGTGTTCCTCCTTGCTCTGGCCCCACTCCCACAGCTGGACACATCTGTCTCATAAAATGCCTGTCGTCAGTCATTGTTTCCTGTCCCAGGCTTTGGGTAAGGTTGCCCAAAGGTAGACCAGGAAGATCAGAGAGACACTGCAGGCCTAGGAGACATGCCTCTCACAGGTCCACATGATGTGGCCAAGGCACTGAGTGGGCTTCCCTCAGCTTACAGGGACCAATGCCATCGTGGAAACACGAGGGCCAAGGATTTATTTCCCAATCTGGGTTTGGGTCACTTTACCTCTGCCCCCTGCCCAGCATGACCCTAATGCAACCCCTCCCTGGGAGGCTCAAGGACATTTAAGCCCTGGTCTGTGAGGACCTCTGAGGCCAAGTGGCTTGGAGTGCCAGTCCACAGCCCTGCCTTCCTCTGGGGGTTCCTTGCAGACATTTGCAGAGGCTTTAAGAATTTTCTTCAGGCTCAGGGCTCCTTGAGTATGGGCTCAACTGCAGGACTGGTTTCCCGGTACACTGAGAGCGTCAAGTGGGCTGCCAAAGTAGGGGAAGGTGGGATCTGAAGGACTGAGGAGACTAGCCCCTGAGGAGATTTCTTCCCAGCCCCAAGCTCTGGAACCACAGAGTTCTGAGAGACAATTACTGTCATTTTGCCAGGGGCAGAAATGCCAGCTTACAAAGGGTAGGCTCACTTTTGAGTAGGCCCTTGCTGCCACTACCACGTGGCTCTGTGAGGCCAGGAGGTAATGACAGGGTCTGAGGAGCTGTCAGCATTTCCTTTGTGACAGCTCGTTCCCAGCAGGGCTGCCAAACACAGCCCAGTGCTGAGCTGGCACCCCAGCTCCCCCCAAGAGCCCCGTGTCACAGCCCCTCAAGGTCCTTCCTTCATAGGTCCTGTGTGGGCCCAGTGACAGCGAGCGAGCCTTCTAACTGCTGCACCTCTCCCCCAGGAAAGCCAGAACCTCTTCTGCTGCCTGTATCGCTCCTGGTGCCACAACCCAGTCACCACCGTGTCACTCTGTTTCCTCACCCAGAACTACCGGCACGCCTATGACCTCATCCAGAAGTTGTATCCTTCACTGTCGGTCAGTCCCCAGTGGGGCCAGGAGTGGCCCTACTGCCACCGTCCTATACCCATCTTCCAGGGTTGGGACATCACCAAGGCCTCCACCAGGGTTGCCGTGGGGTATGTTCAGGAAGGGGTTGTTATTGGTAAACAGGGCCCCTTTAGAGCCTCCTGAAGAGGAGGCAGACCTGGAAAACCTCAGGCTGAGTAAGAGAAGAAAAGGGTACTCAGTTCCCTATATCTCTTGCTAGCCCCTTCTATAGATAGAAAAGACCTTGTTACAAGAACATGCTGGGCAGGCCTGTAGAGCTGACTCACATGGCAAAACTTGGGAAGCTTCAAGAAGGGCCAGGAGCCCACCCCACACACAAGACTTACCTGCCTCACCAGAAGGCATCCGTAGTCAGAATTGTTTTTAATCTGCCACTGAGAAGCAGAACACCCTTATCTTTGAGCCTGACTTGCGACCTAGGATCAAGACAATATTCAGGCAATAAGGCTCACCTCCTGCTGTGATGGCCCAGAGCCGGGAGCCGTGAAGGCTTCAGTGAAGTGTCTAGTGTGTTCTTGTCTGCCACCCTTCCAAAGCCTAAACCTGCCCTACTCGGCCACTCATGTGATCCAGAGACCAGAACACCCAATTCCCAAGCTCCCCTAGCCTGCCAATGAGTTGTCCTCTCAGGCAAAAACCAGGAGCCTCTCCTGCCCAACCCTCTCCTGAGCTATAAGGCCACAGTAAGTGTCTTCCTGGGCCTAGGAAGGCAAAGGACAGCTGTAGAAGTAGAATCCAAGCACCCATGCAAAAGGGACAGCTGGGCCACGTCCCATCTAGAAGGACAGACAGGCAGAGAATACACCTATATTTCTCATGTGCTAAAGCCCACTTGGAGAGAGCCAGGCTGTGCACTGTAAACTAGGTCTCAGGAGGGACATGGGATTCTGAGCCCAGGCCCTAGGGTCTATCCTTTGCCACCCTTGGGCAAAGATACTCCCAATGGGGAGACTTTCCTTGACTGCCCACCCAGTGGGGACCTGGAAGTCACCGTGGACTTCCTTACAGAGGTGGACAAACTGGTGCAGCTGATTGAGTGTCCCATCTTTACATGTAAGAGTCGCTGTCCAGACCCTTGCCCTGAATACACCTGCCATGGCCTTCAGCTGGCCTGGACGGAGAAGGGGGGGTTGGAGCCAAGTTCAGATACCATCTTGCCTGAACATGGAGAGGGAAAAGAGGGCAATGGCCCCATGAGTGTACTAGAATGTCAAGAACGTAATATTAAGAGTTGATAGTGGGCCGGACGGTGGTGGCGCACGCCTTTAATCCCAGCACTCGGGAGGCAGAGGCAGGCGGATCTCTGTGAGTTCGAGGCCAGCCTAGTCTACCGAGCTAGTTCCAGGACAGCCTCCAAAGCCACAGAGAAACCCTGTCTCGAAAAAACCAAAAAAAAAAGAGTTGATAGTGGCTGGCGATAAGATGCCAACTGGAGTGGCATAGGGTGCATGGCATCAGAACTTAATTTTGTCTGCTTCCTCAAAATGTGTCACATACACACGGGCTAGTGCTAACATGAAACCCTTCAAAATGTTAAAACCAGATCCTGCCCTGGGCTGTCCCTAGCTGTTCCTCTCCAGCCTACTGCCTCTTCCCTGACTCTCTGGGGGTCTAGGCACCCCTTACACATATTCCTGCTTGTCCAGGAGCTGTGCTCTCTCCTCTCCTAAAGGAGAGGTAGCATTTGCCAGGAGCCAATGGGCAGGAGCTGCCTAGTGAGTAACACCCAGGCTGAATGTGCAGAAGCAGCACTAGCTGGGCTAGCACAGATCTTGACACCTCCACATATGCAGCGCCTGCTCCCCACAGCAGCAAACACTCCAAATAATATGTATATTTACAGTGTGCTAGGGAAGCCAGAGGCAGCCCTGGCTGTAACCACCTTCCTAACCTCAGCAGCAGGGGCTCAAGGATCCTCCTCCACAGCTCCCTCACAGCTAAAGGACCCACGGCTCCAAGTGGCAGGGGCTGCAGTGACTCAGGTCCTGGAGTCAGGAGAGAAACCCTCTTCCCAACCCATCCAAAGCATGCGCTGGCTGCCTGGCATCTCCCCTACTGAGGGTCCCACAGGGTAGAGGGACCCCCCCCCCAAGGCAAGTCTAGACTGATCCAGAGAAAGCCCTGAGCAGCTCACCCCGAAGAATAAGATGGGGAAAGTGCTGACCGCAAAGATGAAAGGCAGGCCTAGTTTCCTCTAGGCCCAAAGGGAAGTGGAAGTAGGTTCCGGCCTCTCCAGAGCTGTGTGCATGGTAAAAAGGTTTCCTATGCACACACCTTGCAGATCAGCTCCTCTGTAACCCAGCAGGGTTCCTCCGTGCTCCCCCAGCTAGCCGAGCACCCTCCAATGCAGTTCAGTCCTCACACAGCCTACCTGGAGCTAGCACCCAGTCTCACAGCCCTGGGCTTCTTACTACCCAGCTATAAAGCAGGGCTCAAACAAGCCCTTGGGTTTGATTAGTTTGCTTGAGTGGCTCACAGAACTCTGGGAAGCACATTTGCAGCTTCTCATAAAGGACACTACAGTGGAATTGGAGAAAGAGGATGACATACCTTTCCTAATCCAAGCCTGAGTTCTTATGGGAGCTTCATTATTTAAGCATTGATTTGCTTTGGCCATTGGAGATCAGCTCAACCTTCAGTACATCAGCAAGCAAGACTTTTTGTTTCAGAGACTGAGGATTGTAGAAGTTCTGTGCTGGGAAACTCAGATGAATATCAGATATGTATGTTAGCATATCATAGGTGTCTGTGACTTCTGCCTCTTGGAATAAGGGGAGGAACTAAAAGAGGCCACCTAGTCCTCTGCTACCTGCTACCTGCATCCTCCCAAGCTCCTTGCCCAACTCCTGCTGGGAAGCAAGACCACTCTCCAAGGCCCGGGGCTACTCTGGAAGGTGTAGCTCATTGTCTACACTTGTCTGCCAAGGTCTAAGCTGCAGGAGGAACAGTGGTACTACAGGGTCCAGGAGGGAAGGGAGAGCATCTCTCCCATCCGGTCTCCCCAGCAGGCCTTGGATAAGCTGCCACCTTGAGATGCAGCTGACCACTAGCAGGTCCAAACTCCTAGGGTAGATACAGATGCTGGCCAGAAAGCAAGAGTGTCCCTGCCTTTGAAGGGGTGGGGCGATAAGCGGCTGTGTCTAAGTCGAATATCCAAATCACCTCCCAGACACTCAGGGCTTTGGTGTGTGCCTCACTACACAAAAAGGCATTTTCTCATCCTGCCCTCCCTCAGCAAAGCCTAATCCACTCTTTCTCTCCAGCTCACCCTATTTATAGCTCACGTGCTGGCACGTGCAGAGCCAACTGGGGAATCTGTTATTCTACAAGCCCCCACCCCCCAGCCCTCATTACCAAGGAAGCAGCTGAGCCTAGGGGAGGTGGGCCTAACCCAACAGCAGGTTTGGGGATCTTAGGCTGAAGGGGCAACTAGATATGTCAGTCAAATGGGTGGGTAGGGAAAAATTAGGTCACAGAAATGGCTTCAGTTCTCTGAGAAAAGGGTCCCGGGCCTGGCTGTCTGTGGGGGAGCCACTACTTCGTCGTAAGACAGGTGTGCCTATCAGGGCTAGGTCCAGGACACTTCCAGGCCTCTCCAGACAGGAGAAGGCAGGGGATCTGGGCTCCTATATTCCAGAGCAGGGCCAGGATCCCTGACCCTTGACCTCTGTCCCGAGACAGATCTGCGCCTGCAGCTGCTGGATGTGAAGAACAACCCATACCTGATCAAGGCCCTGTATGGCCTGCTCATGCTGCTGCCCCAGAGCAGTGCCTTCCAGCTGCTCTCTCACCGGCTCCAGTGCGTGCCCAACCCGGAGCTGCTGCAGACTGAGTGAGTGCCGGGCCCCGGACACTGCCCTCGGCCTCCAGGCCCTGTCATACTTTACCCCTTTGTCACTTCAGCCCCGTCCACCCCACCTTTTGTCTCCAAATCCACAGCAGATCTCAACATGGGAGGTTCTGGTAGTGTTTAAGGGGAAGAAATATATAGCCATGCTTTTCTGAGCAGCTTGGGGGAACTCAGAGAGACTAGGCTTCAGTTTGAGATCTTTGCCTAGCAGAGGCCCCTGGAGAAAGAAGCTCCAGGGATGGAGAGTGAGGGGTCCAGAGAGCCAGGTAGAGCTGAGTCTTAGGCACCTCCCAAACTTAGATGCCTTGCCATTCCATTCTAGCAGATGTTCAAACCTGGCCCTCTGAGAGCCCCAACATCACTAGGACCTTGCCACCACCATTCCAGAGGAACAGGAGCTTCTCTGCTAGGGAGGGTCCTGTTCTCAGGAGGAACATGTCTGACTGGCCCAGCCTGGCATCCTCTGGGCAAGGGGGTCCAAGCTCCCACCCTGAACCCCTGTGCTGGCCATGGCCCCACAGCCTGTTGGGCTGTGTCTATATTTGGTAACCCTTGGAGGCTTTGCCTCATCCACAGGCATTTGGCATCAGAGATGGAAAATTTCACTTGTCAGGTCGCCATGGAAACAAGCAGAGCCACTGGGAAGATTTACGCTGAATGGAGTGCACCCAGCTTGCATCAGCTGCCCTGTGTGTCTAGAATTCCCTCCTAGGCCATTGGAGCCACTCAGCAGGCCTGGCGCCTTGCTGCAGTGAAGCCCTGCGGCGTTTGTCCTGAGGGTGGATGCAGACAGCCTTAGGACAGGCCTGCTGCCTGGTCTGCTCTTTCCTGCCCCTTTCCCAGTCAGCCTTGTGCTGACTTGAGTCGTTTCAGCCCCCAGTTTCAACCAAGTAGAGTCTGGAGTGCTTGGTGTGTTGAGTATACACAGGATGCAGGAAAGCCACCGCAGGCTTGGGCTGGGTTCCCCCCCCCAGATGAGCATCCCCTGCTTCTGAGAGCAGAGAGGCCTTGAGGTGGTGACAGGCCTCCTTGGTCTGTCTTCCATGGGCACTGATGAGAGGTGGAGGAAGGGAGAAGGCAGCAGGAAGTGCTCTGCCCTGGGAGAGGCCTCAGGCCAGGCCACAAACCAGAGCCCCTTTCTGGTCTGTGGCAGGGGAAGGAAAGCTGTCTAAGTCAAGGCAAGATAAATCCCCAGAGAGGAACTAAGTAAAAGGGTCTCCTCGGCCTGTATATGGTCCATCAAGATAATCTTGAGCCCAAGGAATAAGCCCTTGTGTAGATGACTCTCATATGGGTCAGTGAATGGTTTCAGACCTGGAATAGGATCTGGCCTAAGTTCTCCATAGCTTTGCTGTGTGGCCTCGGGCAAGTTCCATACCCTCTCTGGGCTCCCAGTTTCTTGGTAAATGCACATGTGGACTAAATGAGAAGGAAGTGTTGGGGTGTTGTCAGCCTGCCGGCCTTTGGGAAGAGCTGGGAAAATTGAATGTAGATACAGGCATGGAAACAGTGGGTGGCAAAGGACCTCAGACAGCTGGAGGAGGAGTCAGATTGCAGGGTTGAGTACAGAGGGGCAGCTCACACTCTGGAAAGGGGCTGTGGGCAGTCCCAACCTAGGGTGGGCCAGGCAGCTGGCAGACAGCTGGCCTGCAAGCAGAACAGCTGGGGAGGTTTATGCACTCCCACCCATACCTTCCTGTGGTCTCGATAGGGTTTGGGGACCGTAGGCCACTCTCAGGCTTTAAAATCGTCCTCAGCGAGGCAAGAGGGATTCCAAAAGAAAAGCTGGTGGCAGATATGTGGGTGGGATGGTGGGGCAGCGTGTCAGCTTTGGACTGGGGAATCACCACTCCCCCCTGCCAGCCAGGTGGATTATGGGAAAGAAAGCACGGCGTTGTGATGGGTGGTGTGACGCTTATAATCCAAGCACTAGAGAGGTAAAGGCAGGAGAGTCAGGAGTTCAAAGGTGTCCTTGACTATAAAGGCCAGCCTGAGGTCCATAAGATGCTGCCTCAAGCAAGCAGCAAGGCTGGGAAGGGTCCCCGAGCATGGGCAGAACTGGCTGTCTATCATTTTGTTCCAGTTTGCTTTCTATTGCTATGACAAAACACTGGCAAAGGCAACTTGGGAAGAAGGGGTTTATTTCATCTTACACTTCCAGGTGACAGTCCATCACTGAGAAGTCAGGGCAGGAGCTGAAGCAGAGACCATGGAGGAAAGTAGCCTACTGGTTTGCTCTGCATGGCTTCCTCAGCTTGCTGGCTTATACAACCCAGGACCACCTACCTGTGCAGGGGTGGCACCACCCCCATCAGTCATTAATCGAGAAATGCCCCACATACCTGCCTGCAGGCCAGTCTGATGAAGGCAGTTCCTCAGTTGAAGCTCCCTCTTCCAAAGCAACTCTAGTTTGTGTCAAGCTGACAGACTGACAACACCCCTCAAACCCTCTAATTAGTCCCTGCCTAAACTTAGGCCCTACGTTTTCTAAGGGTGTTGTCAAGACAGCATGTAGACTCATGGGCACCCCCCCCCCTCGTCTCTGTGACCTTGAGTCTCTCCCCTGGACCTAGGGCTACAAGCTCCAAGCCTCTGCCCCCTTAGGAGTCTGGATTGTTCCCTTCATGGATAGCTGCTGGGCCAGAGAATCCCTTTCTCCCATTCCCAAGGGGTCAGCAAGCATCAGAAGCCCCGAAATGGCAACCAGGAGGCAGTGGCCAAGGCCCAGGAGAACTTCGGCCACAGATAGACACTGAGATGTCTTCAGGCAGGGTGTCCTCCCTGAAAGAGGAAAGAGCCGTGTGGACTGGCCCGTGGGAGGTAGACTCGAGTCTCCAAGGTTGAATCTGGGAGCAGTTGTGCCCTGATCCTAGCCTGAAGCTGGGCAGGCCACAACACCTTCTGGTTTCAGCCATTGGTTTTTCTAACCCAGCCAACCTCACTGGGGAAGCTGCCATTGTGGGATCTCCGTTGTGCCTCGCTAATCTAGACAGCAGCCAGGTGTACCAGGCCCTGGCCTGCCTGCTCTCTGAGAGCCAGGGCTGTGTGTAGTTGCCCATCTCATACCTGAGCTGGGGCTAGACACCAGGCAAGTGTCTTTCATGTAATATCAGGAGGGAACCTTATACCCAGGACATGACATGGCTCCTGTGGCAACCTCCTTTATAGACTAAGAAATGGAGTCAGATGCCCAAAGTCACATGTCTAGGCCAGGCCTGCCTAGCTCCTTTCCTTGGCTGCTGTTAGCACCAGCCATGCTGGGGCCTCTTCACTAACTCCAAAGTCCCAGGAAGTCTGCTTAAGTGAGTGGCCCACAGTCTTCATGAAACCCTTTGCCAGGGCTCCCAAGCCTGTGAGGGAGGGGGCACAGGGGGTGCATACAGCTATGCTGGAGAGACACTTAGCAACGGGACAGGAACCTGTGAGACAACAAGGTTGGTACGTCAGACAGTTGGGAGGGCCGTGTGTACTGCAGACACTCAGTGCACAGCCTATGCTGCTATGCAGAACCGCAAAGGAGAATGGTAGCAGCAGGAGTGTGGGTCCAGGGGTGACATAAGCTCTTCTTTGCTGGGGACAGTAGTGATCACGGGCCCTGGAACCCAATGCCCTGCCAAGTTGCAGGTTCAGCAGAGACTTCAGTGATCCCTGCTGTCTACATCACCAGCCATGCCACGGAGAAAGGGCTGGGCTGCTGCCTCCCCCTTCTCCACAGACCCTGTTCCAGGCCCCAGCTGGCTTCCTGGCTGGCTGCTAGCCCTGGCTCTCACCCCAAAGGGAGCCACTGGTAAACAGGAAATGCTTCCCCGTGCAGTGCCTGCTCTGGGCGCCATCAGCAACCCACAGGCTGAGAGACATCCAAGCACTGTGTTGCTGTTCCCAGCAGCTGCAGGAAGGGGGTAGACCTGGGACCCCAAACACTGTGGGTCTGACTACAGGAAGGGGGTAGACATGGGACCCCAAACACTGTGGATCTGGCTGCTGGAAAGGGTTTCTGGGCAGGATCATGCACATGCACAGACACTGATTCTAACTTCTGCCTGTCTTCCCAGAGACAGTCTGAAAGCTGCCCCCAAGTCCCAAAAAGGTGACTCCCCCAGCATCGACTACACAGAGCTACTGCAGCACTTCGAGAAAGTCCAGAAACAGCACCTGGAAGTAAGACACCAGCGCAGCGGGCGTGGAGATCACCTGGACCGCAGAGTTGTCCTCTGATGTGCCTGTCATGGAAAGGGCCCAGGTGGCCCATGAAGCACTCAGGGTCTCTAGCCTGAGGTCACAAGATGCCTGAGAACCTGTCTCAGGCAGGGCTGGACCTGACCACCAGCCCAGGATAGGGAGGGACCATCTGCTCTGTCAACTCCAGCTCCTGCCAGTGGAGTGCCTGGACCTGAGCACTGTCAGCTACACCTGGCTTGGGACCAAGGGCTTCCCTCCTGAGTCAGGCCATAGCCTCGGAATCCAGAAGCAGCCTCTTTCTAGTCACCCTGTGAGAAGAACTTGACCTTGGCCCCCAAAGCACTGGCATGGTGTATACGTATGTAAGTGTGTGTGTGTGTGTGTGTGTGTGTGTGTGTGTGTGTGTGTATGTGTGTGTGTGTGTACATCTGCGTGGATAATGCATACAGGTCACCAGAATGACGTCCATCCCTGCCCCAATAAAGAAATGACAGAACCCTTAGCCAAGCCTGCCTGCTCCTTCTCTGCTGACACTTGTGCCTGACGCTCTGGCTGCCCTAGGGCCTTGTCTGTCCTGCAAAGCTGGCTTCATGCTAGGCCCTGCTCATTCACCTGAAGGGGATGTGGTTCAGGGCTCAGCCATTCCCAGGACCAGCACCTTCCTCTTGACTTTACTCCCATTCCTTAATCCTGGTTTCTGACTCCCTGCGATGTGGATGGCCCCACAAGCAGGGCACTACAGATCACGGGGTGGTGGGAGGAAAGTAGTCAGAGGTGGATGCCCCAACTTTTGATTTAAGTTCAAAGAACCTCTGTACTTGTCACCAGACTCTGGCCTCTCTTGGCTTGGCCTTCTGATGAACCCCTAGTTGCCTACTGTGTCCCTTTAGTCGCCAGGAGTTTGTACCTTTTTTTTTCCCCTAGAGCCTTAACTAGGTGTTCCTCATGAGAGCAGGTTCACCTGGAGTCTCCAGGGCGACAGCAGTATTTGCCCTCGACCACGTGCACATGCGCGCATCCCCACACACTACACTGCAGGTCCGACACAGACCCCTACTCACGAGGAAGCTGGGCCAGGACACCATCACTAGTTCCACCCCAAATCCAGGTGGCATCAGCACCAGTAAGAAAAACGGAAGGACATGTGTACACGAGGGTTGGACTTAATGGATAGTCTGTTGTGGACAGCTCCCGTACAGCCTGCTCCCTGTTAACCATCCGTATGGCGGGATGCGCTAAGGACCGCATCCGCAGTGGGGCTCATCTTTAGCCAGCCCGTAGCCTTGAAGGTGCAAGTGGGGGGCCGCTCCCGCCGGGGGCTGGTCGGGCCCCGCCCCTGCGCCGCCCCGACCTGCGGTGGCGCCCGCGCCCGCCGGCCCCTCTCGCCCGACCAGTCTGGCAGCGCCAGGGCTCGGATTTCAAAGCCCTGGTTTCTGGCCGTGAATGGGCCCGCGCCCGCCCGGCCTTTCCCACAGCCCCCTCCCGCGCTCCCTCCCCGCGGCCCTCCCTCCGCCGCGCCCACGTGACGCCCAAGCCTCGGCGGCTCGGATTACCGCCGCCGCCGCTCCAGTGCCCGCGCCGAGGCTGCGCCGCGAACTGCCCGCGCCGCGCCCCCAGCCCCACCGAGCCATGGCCCGCGCCACTCGTCCACGACCCATAACCCCGGAGCGCGGGGCAGCCGGCCGCTGAGAGCGCGGTCTCGAGACCCGCGGCGCGGCCCCGGAGCGGCGGCCCGGCCCCTCCCCTGCGCGGCTCCCCGCGCCCCTTGCGCGCCCTGCTGCCGCGCGCCCGGCCCCAGCATGGAGACGGCAGAGAAGGAGTGCGGCGCCCTGGGCGGGCTCTTCCAGGCCATCGTCAACGACATGAAGGTACCCCCGGGCGAGCTCGGGGAGCGGGTCCCCTCCGAGGGACGCGTGGCGGGCAGCCGTGTCCTGCTGTGGCCGTACGGCACGATGTTCGTGTGTCTGTGTGTCTGTGTGTCGGTGTGTCCGTGAGCCGGTGCCCTTGTCTGAGCCTGCCCTGCTGCGCCCGCCTGGTTCCAGGGTCTCTGGGTGCCTGTCTGAGCCGGGTTGGGAGGGGTGAGTGCTTGCAGGTTGGGCTGTCCGTGAGGTCGCCCCTTACAATCCCAATCCAAGGCTGAGCACCAGCGAGCTCTCCGTGCCTCAGACCCCTAAACTATGAATTGGATTTGCCTCCAGGACCGACCCCTAAGTCCCTTTAACGGATCCAAGGTCTCTTGGGCCTCCGCCCCCTTCCACCACAATCCCCCCCCCCCCCATATACACACACACACACATACCCCGACGCCCAGACAATGCTGTCACCGCCAAGGCAGGAAAAAATAATAAAGCAAAGAACCGTTAACTCTTTCCCCGCCAGCCTGTATCTGCGTGGACGCAGCCCCACCCCCCACCACCACCACCAACAGCAACCCCAGCAAGCTCCAGTACCCCAGTTCTCGGGCGGGTGGGGTCATCCCTGCAATCCAATGATAGGACGGACTGAATCCACCTTTGGAGGAGGTAGGCAGAAGCTCTGTGTTGGTGAAGCAACCCCGGGCAGGGGGACCGCTTTCAGCAGCCCCCATTTCCTGATCACTCAAGGTCAGACTGAACTGGCACTCCTTTTAGATGGGGAAACTGAGGCCTAGGAATGGCTCAAGGTCATTAAGGAGACCATTAGATCCTGCTTCTGACCTCAGCCCTGATTTACCGAATTCTCCTTCACTCCAAAAGAGACCAGTGTTTGACAGGACAGCTCCAATAGGCAGGGAGAGCTTCAGTGGCAGGGTGGGAGTCAAGAACAGTGTTCCTGCCCTCCACCATGCCCCTCCCCTAGTCTGGGAGCAGGATGGCAGACAGGGAAGGAACTAGGCCCTGCACCAAAACACCTGAGCCTCCCTCTTCCCCACCCTAGGCTCACACGAACTAACCAAGAACCACCCAGATTCCTACTAGACCCTGGGGTCTGCGGAACCCACATACAACTGCACCCCACCGAGGGTTCCAGGCAAGTGCTTGAGGAAGGTGATGCCAAGGGAGCACCCCAGTGAGGAGCGGCATCTCCCAGATCCTTACCCTAGAAAGAGGCCTGAAACCACGCTGGCCTGGGGTTTGCCAGGTGACAGCATGCCAGCGCCTTCCCATAGGTCTGTACTTTCCCCTGGGACCCCATCCCTGGCAACTCACCCTGAGGGCCCCTTCGCTGGCCCTCGGCATTCTGTGCCCATTCTAGCATTATAAGCTCGGTACCAGCATCCCTTTCTGAAACTGGGTAACCCAGACCACCTCCCCTGGCCACTGCTGGGCTGGCAGAGGGTGGAAGCTGCCAGCACTGCCTCCCACTGGCAGCCACTCCGCAAACACTGCAGCAAGCAGCCGCTTCTGCCCAGAGAAGCAGCAGGATTGTGTCCTCCATTTCCGCCAGTTGCAAGGAACTCCCATGAGATACGGGTCCAGGCTCAGCAAGGAGCTCAGGCTAAGTGGCAGGCAAGATTGCTGGATAGGTGAGGGCAGGCTGGAAGAGCCCTTATTGTCACATCACATGCGATATGCCGTATCAATGGCAGGTGTGTCATCAGGGACCCTGGCACGATAGACGGGCTGGCCACCCCGAGGCTGGTCGACTGGACTCCAGAAAACTGCTTCAGGCTGTCTCACTCAGGGGCCACCAGCAAGAAGTTAAGGACACTCAGATTGCCCCATGGGGCTGATCCCCAGGGAGCTCCCCACAATACTCCCTCTGGAGCTACTAGAAAGGCCAACTCTGGGCTGAGGGACGGTCTGGGAGGAGGGGTCCCCAATCATGTCTACATGGACAGAGGAAGGCACAACCCCAGAGTCTGGGAGGGCCCTGGAGAGCTAGTCCACTCTGCCTTCTCTCTCTGTCTCAAGCCAGTGAGCCCAGAGTCTTGAACTTGCCTAGGGCCAGAGGCCTTGTCAATAGGGATGATGCGGCCCCCTCCCTCACTGGGCTATCCAGAAAATGGGCTCATCATTGTCCAGAGTGGAGAGTGCCACAGACACAGGCCCTGGCTGTGGGGAAGGGCTCCTCACGGAGAGGTGGCACACTCGTGCCCTCCTAAACGGTTTCAGTTCGCCCTCAGTAAGTGCCCCCAGGAGCCCACACGCAAGCCCTGTGAGGGAGCTGTGTCCCTTCTCTTGATTTTACAGCTGAAGAAACCTGGGGCTATGGGTACAATGCCAGGGTCACCCCCACCCAAAGCCACACACTCCGTCTCAGCCATAGCCACGTTTGTCTCACCCTAACCCCCCTCCCCCTCTCCAGGGCAGTCCCCAAGCTTGTGGCAGGCCTGGTGTCGTCCCCATTCTCTCAGTCCCCATCATCCCCCCCCCCAAACCCAGGGTCTCTCTATCTTGATATGTCTGATATAAGATCAGACCTTGACCCCCGGTCCCTGTGACCTCAGAGAAATCAGTGAGCTTCCCTGAGCCTCTAGTTCCTCATCAGGAAAATGGGCTTCATTCCGGACAGGGTGTTGTAAGGATTGACCCAGAACACCTGACCAGGTGGTGCAGCTACGTGGCTTGTGATGACATGCAGGGGCTTAGAACCTGAGCCTGGTGAAGCTGACCCTCTCCCTGGGGCATGTGTCATTCATGCTTTTCTCTCTCTTTTGCCTTCGAGGGGGACGTGGGGGGAAGAAGCCCATGCCCTTAAAGACTGGGGTGTCTGAATCCATCTTCTGAGAGGAAACAGGGCTTGCCTTCCCAACACAATGGTTTGTCCCCCACCACTGGGACTGCCCAGGGGTTGCTGAGGGAACCAAGCTTTCCTGGGGACCAGGAGAATGGACATTGGACGCCCTGCACCCCAGCATTTTCTCTGCACTCTGGAGGGAGGTCTTAGCAGGCTTCCCTGCCAAGTGGCATTTAGGACGTATGAGAGTACCCCCTCTTGAAAGACCCCAAGAGGCCAATGCCTGTATTAGCTCCTGGGAACTGCAGGGACCTCCAGGCCTTTTTACCCTGTGCTGTGTGGATGGGGACAGCCCACCCACAGCCTTCTCCTTGCAGCCTGGTGCACTTCTCAAATATTTGCTCTCCCTGCCACTGGCCTGACTGGGCAGGGAGAGGGCGCTTTTTGAGGGTCTGTGAAGCGGCCCGCCTTCTTGCTGTCCTTGGAGAAGCTGGCTGGACCTACCTCGGGGTTCCAGCCAAGCCCAGCCCTCCCTGAGTCCTTGGGACCTGAGACTCTACTATCTCTTTGACCTTAAGAGAAGCCTCAGCCCCAGTCAGTCTGTGTGGGACAGGGACTGGGCCTTTGGTAGCTCTGGGCTACCTTTCAAAGAGCAAAATCTCCCTCAGCCCCTCCCACCCCCCCCCTCACCCCCGGCCAAAGCTGAACTTTCTCCAGGCCTGGCGGTCATGAAGAGAGCATTAGCCAGAAAAGCCCCTTAATCAGACTGGACAACTCAGTCACCAGGAGCCCGAACTCACTAGTGGGAAACCCCCTCCCAACGTAGAGCCTCTGGCCAGGCTAGGATAAAGGCCACACTGTTCCCCTGGAGGGGAGAGGAGGGGCTGGAGAAAGGTGTCTCTGTTGGCCGCACAAGGCCCCATTCAGCCTGGGGCCTACTTGTCCCAGGCTGGCTGACCAGGCTGTGTAGCAGCCATGGCCTCCCTGGGCCTGTGAGCCACCAGTGCTGGCCAGGGTTGACCGGCCTGCCCAAAGCAGCTTCCGGCCACATTAGACCTGTGTGCCTTTAGCTCTGTCAGACCCCACCTTCCACCACAAGGACAGATAGAGCCCAGAGCCTCATGAGGAAGCCCCTGAGGACACTGTCTGCCACCCATTGTCTCCTCCGTCTCCACCAAAGGAGCATGGGTGTCACATGGTTACCAACTGCAGACCAGACAGACTTCTCCAGCCTAGTCCCAGGCCCTGGGCCCTCTCTTGCCCCAGCGGGCTCCGACACCTCCTCTATGCACGGGCAGGGCCATCGCAGACACTGCCCAGAGTTTAGACATGCGGGGAGCCTAAAGCCCCATCTCACAGCGTCTTGCTTCTCTCCCATGTCATCACAGAGCTCCTACCCCATCTGGGAGGACTTCAACTCCAAGGCTGCAAAGCTCCACTCTCAGCTGAGGTGAGGCGCAGGCGGGGTTGTCCACGCTGGGGAGGGATGGCCAGAGAAGGCCTCTCAGCTGCTCACACACCCCGCTGTCCGTCTCCCCAGGACCACCGTGCTGGCTGCTGTGGCCTTCCTCGATGCCTTCCAGAAAGTAGCTGACATGGCCACCAACACCCGAGGTGGGGAGGGAGCGTGGTTGGAGGTGGGGGTGCGCCCAGTGGGCCGGGAGGCTGGAGAGGGATATGGGCCTTGGGAAGGACACAAAGCCCAGAATGGAGACCTTGGCTTCTGTTGTGATGGCATGGGACAGGTGAGCAGTGACAGGGACGTTACCAGGAGATCATCCTCCTGCTATGGGCAGCTCAGTTAACCTCTCAGTGGCAGCTGTTGACGGCTCTGTAGTTCCTTAGTCATCCCCTTGTGCCTTCTGCAAGTTGTATGGGGCAGGTGAATAGTCCCTGGGGACTTGGAGGCCCCTTTTCCTCTTGGTTCATCTAGCAAGCACCTGGGATCCCACACAGTTGAGTGCTAACACAATCCAGGGCTGCATCCTGTGGGATCTGCACCCACCTAGGTCCCAGTAGAACAATTCAGAAATGTTGCTGGCTTTTCCTTGGGTGTCTCATCTTTGTCCCAGCTAGGAAAGGGGGAGGGCTCCAGGACTGGCCAGCGGGGCACCCGAAGCCAGAAACCAACGAAGGCTAGGATGGCCCAATATGTCCCAACCCTAGTTCCAAGGGCTACGAGATTGCAGGTGATGGGGGCGGGGCGGAGCGTCCTTTCAGGGACAGCGCGCCCCCTCGTGGCCCGAAGCCGGGACTGCAGAGCCCCCCCCCCAGCCAGGCCCCTTCCCATGTAGCTTGCTTCCTTGCCAGGGGCCACGCGGGACATTGGCTCAGCGCTCACGCGCATGTGCATGCGCCACCGCAGCATCGAGACCAAGCTGCGGCAGTTCACCAAGTGAGTGGGCACAGCGGACCGCAGGGGCATTCTAGCCTCGAGAGGCCATCCGTAGCCTACCTCAGCCCCCTAGTCCTGACCCACGACTCTGTCCCACAGTGCGCTGCTGGAGAGCCTTATCAATCCACTGCAGGAGCGCATCGAAGACTGGAAGAAGTCAGCCAACCAACTGGACAAGGACCATGCTAAAGGTAGGGTGGGACTCTGCGGGGGGGGGTTCCAGAGCCTCTCCTCGGGGACCCCTTACTATAGCTCCCCTCTCACCCCTGCACAGAGTACAAGCGAGCCAGGCATGAAATCAAAAAGAAGTCATCCGACACGCTGAAGCTGCAGAAGAAGGCACGCAAAGGTAGAGCCCGCGGCACCCCCCTGAGGCCCAGTGCCTCGGCCCCGTTCCATAGGCCCAGCTGCCCTGTGGAGCACAGCCAGGGCATCGTCCTGGCCAGGGGGTCCTGTCCCCAGCACAGGTCACCCCAACATGTCGGGTGGGACTGAGGGAGCACCCAGCACCCCAGACTGCCCAGGCCCCCACCCCTCCCCAGGAGTGGCTCACCCGGCTGTCTTTCACACATTCTTTCTTTCTCTGTCTCCTCTCCTCCTCCCACATCCGTCCTGTAGAGCTGCTTGGTAAGTCAAATGTCCGTCCCTCCAGCTGCTCCTTGTTGCCTCTCTCTGCCTCCACCCCCACCCCCAGCTCAGGGCCACTGGAAGGAACCTCTCCAGGCCAAGGAGGAGAAGGCGGATGGTCCGGCAAGGGAGGGGCCTGGGGCACACTTCCCTTGGTGTCCTTAGGACCCCTGTCCAGAAATGAGTCCCAAGCCACCTCTGGGTCAGTGTGCCAGGCCAAGAGGGGTTCAGTGGCTGGGCGGGGTGGGGGTCACAGGCCCTGGCTGTCCCACCTCCTTCCCCCTGACCATTTCCTCCACACCGTCCTTTCTCCTCTCTCTGTCTCTCACTGCTTCTTTGTGCCGCTGCTGCTGTCCTGTGCACTGGTCCCTGAGCTGAGCTCTGACCCATGCTGACACACTCCTGCCTGCTTCCCAGGCAGCTCCAGACCCCTGCACCTCTTAGTGGCCTGGCCTGAAGCTGAGCTGAGCCCTCCCCTGCTCCCTTTGCCTCCCCTCCACCCCCATCCCCCCACCCCCTGCTCTCAGCCATTTCCCTCTGTCTCTTGAGGTCAGGGCTACCCTGCTGGGCCAGTTAAAGCCTCCTGAGGGGTAGAGGCCTCCAGGTGGCCTCCCTGTGGTCCGGCCCACCCCATTTCCCATGTGGCTTTACAGCTTGGTGTTGCTGTGTCTGTGAGTCTGTCTGCGTGTCTTCTCTGCCTGCTCTGGTGGGACCAGCCCCTCCACAAGCCTTAGAGTCTGCTCCATGCTCCCTGGCTCCCTTGCCCCAACCCCACAGCCAAAAGCACCCCACGGGGGCCTAAGCCATAGGTACAGTCACCCAGGCCAGCGTCCCCAGCGCGGCCTCTCCTCCCAACCCCTGCAGGAAAAGGAGACCTGCAGCCTCAGCTGGACAGTGCGCTGCAAGACGTCAATGACATGTACCTGCTACTGGAAGAGACGGAGAAGCAGGCAGTCCGCCGGGCACTGATCGAGGAGCGCGGGCGCTTCTGCACCTTCACCGCGTTTCTTCAGCCTGTGGTGGTGGGTCTCCTGATGATTTGGACCCTCCCCCTGGGGAGGGGTGGGG
The DNA here is from genome assembly GCF_017639785.1 of Mesocricetus auratus. Lineage (NCBI taxonomy): Eukaryota > Metazoa > Chordata > Mammalia > Rodentia > Cricetidae > Mesocricetus > Mesocricetus auratus. Next base: position 13,188,729 of record NW_024429183.1, on the reverse strand, counting down.
ACAGGCCCGGGGTAGACCTCCTAACCTCCCACATTGCTTCTTGGGGATCCTGGGTGAGTTCACTCAGGGCCTGGTATGCCTGGCCTGAAAGCAGGTCTTACAGCTCGTGACACTCTGGCTGAATATACGTAGATGTTTACATGAGTGACCCTGGTTGTACAGGCCCAGCCTGGGTCAGCGTTAATGATCAGGGAAGGGCCAGAGAGGAGACGCCTAACGGGCCTGTTTCACCAGAGTGGGTGGCCAGGTGCGGGAGCTCAGGGACTGACTGGCTGCTTCCTCAGAACGGCGAGCTGACCATGCTGGGAGAGATCACCCACCTCCAGGGCATCATTGACGACCTGGTGGTGCTGACTGCAGAACCGCACAAGCTGCCTCCCGCCAGTGAGCAGGTGCGGCCAGCCCTGGAGTCAAGGGCCAAGACCAGGACCAGGGAAGAGATGGTCCTGCCCTCGTGTGGGGACCGTAGATAAAAGAGAAGAGGAAAGTATTTGGGGGAGGTACCTGGGGGAAGAGGGCCAGAAACTGTCCAATGGCCCCGAGGGATTTCTGTACATGCCTGCCCTGGTGACGTATGAATTGCTCAGGACCCAGTAGGGCTCACACAGACACAGAAGGGCAGAAGCCAGGTCCCTGGGGCTTGACCCCTCAAAACATAGAGGTCCCTGGGTGCCATCCGTTTCCGGATCACCTCCCTTCCCGTAGAACCAAAGCCATCCCACACAGAGGCGCACACTGCACTGGACAGCCCCTGTGGTTGGTAACTGCCTGTGTACCTCGAACTCAGCAGCACGCCCCCCTCGGGTTGCCTCACTGAGTTCTTTCAACTGTGTTCTGAGCTGTCTCCAGCTCACGGAAGAAAGCACGACTCAGAAAGGTCCAGAGACCATCTCCGCCCCTGATGTCATGGCATGAGTCCTTGGTAGCACCTGCTTGTCCCTTGTCTCCTGCCTGGTGGGACAAGGTTCAGTAATAAGCCAGAATGACTAGGGTAGGGTGGCTTGATGTCTTCAGGGTCATCTCCTGAGGTGTAGTCCATGGTTGGGGACACAGTGAAGGATGCCCTGCCCTACAGCTCTCAGAAGCAGGGTAAGACATTCTAGCCTTAGGAGTCGCCTCTAATGACCGCCCCCATGTCCCCGTCCAGGTGATCAAAGACCTGAAGGGCTCCGACTATAGCTGGTCGTACCAGACACCACCCTCATCACCCAGCAGCTCCAGCTCCCGGAAGTCCAGCATGTGCAGGTGGGTGGGGAGTAATGGAGGGTGGACGGGGAGGTAATCCCAGGAAGGTCTAGGGAAACCCAGGAACGCTGGCTTAGCAATTGCTTCAGCACCGCACTGGAACTCACACTGCCTCTAAGCATCCAAGCACTTTTTTTTTTTTTTTTTTTTTGGTTCTACGAGACAGGGTTTCTCTGTATTATTTTGGAGGCTGTCGGTCCAGCCTAGCCTCGAACTCACAGAGATACGCCTGCCTCTGCCTCCCGAGTGCTGGGATTAAAGGCGTGCGCCACCAACACCCGGCTCCAAGCACTTTTCACACACAGGGCGTATGGGCGAGGCGTGTTGGCAGGAAAGGCGGGTGGGCAGTGGCTTCATTGATGGAGTGTCGCTGTGTGCCAAGGCGCCAAGGGTTTTTCTACATTGAGTCCTGGCACCGTTGCGTCAGGAGGGGAACTGAGACACTTGAGTTGTAATTTAGCCACTGGCCCCTGCCGGGCCTAGCACAGTCTGTTATGGTAGCGATAAGAAGGTGGGATCCAGGAAGGGAAGCAGGAAGATCATGGCTTCAGGGCCAACCTGGGCTGCTTATTAAGACCCTATCTCAAAAAATAAATGTAACAGGTTAAGTGGAGCAACATTTTTGGTAGTGCACGCCTTTTATCCCAGCACAAGGAAACCAGAGGCAGGTGGATCTCTGAGAGTTCAAGGCCAGCCTAGACAACACAGTGAGTGTCAAGACTATGTAGAGATACTGGTTGCATGCATACCTTTAATCCCAGCATTTGGACGGGGAGGGCAGGAAATCAAGGTCATTCATAACTATATGCCAAGTCGGAAGCCAGCCTAGACTATATGAGACCCTGCCCCAATATAGAAAACTAAAAAAGAGTCTAAGATCAAGAAGCTTCCGGGAATATCTGTTTGGGCTTCAGGGTAAAGGACACTCCAGCCTCATGGTTGCCTCAAGTTGGTCTCCGGCAATTGCCACAGGTTTCAGCCCTGGCTTGAGTGGGCTTTGGGGGGTCTCCATCAGGCTGGCCCTGAGGTCAGTTAGAAGGGGATGCTTATGGTTCAAGGGACCTCAGGTAGGGAAGGCAGTGAACTCAGCAGCTTATGGATTAGCAAGGCTCTGTCTCAGGTACCCTTCTCCCCAGAATGTTCTCTGTCTGGGCACTGGGAGCTAGAAAGAAGCTAGACCCAATGATCGGTGGGCCCACAGCTTCTGGGGCCTCTTCAGACCCTGGATGAGTGGCAGTGGCTGTCCCAGGAGGACTGTAATTATAAAGGAGATGTTTAGGGGTGGGGCTTTGGAGGACCAAGGTCACGCCCAGGAGAAGGGCAGTCTCCACTCCCAGGAATGCCGGCTAGAGGTGGAATGGATGGGCAAAGGGGAGAGCCCCAGAAAACTGCACCCCTTGAGAGGGGGTGACAAGGTGATGACAAGGTAGGACCAGCCTGGCAAGCACCCTCCATTTCCAGACGCCATCATCTCCCCATATGCCAGGTAGTCAACTGTGACTAGACAGCAAGAAGCAGGCTGTGAGGAGGCAGTTGAGAAACTCCCAGCCTTGTGTCTGTTCTCAGTTTCCAGTGCCTGGTGACTCAGCTCCCCCATCATGAACAACCAGTGTGGTGGTGACATGGGAAGCGGAGGGACTCCCCACGGTGGGGGCACGCTGACAGGGACTCCCTGCTGGGCGATGCCGTCCCGGGGCTCCTCGGCAGTGCCTGGCTCTCAGCACCTCGTAGTCTGACGTTTTCTTCTCCTTCCTTTGCTCCTCGTCTCTTCCCACCCTCATCTGTCACCCTCCCCCCTTTACACACACCCGTGTCTCCCCGTCTGGCTGCTGTGTCTCTCCCTTCACCCCCCTAGCGCCCCCAGCAGCAGTAGCAGTGCCAAGGGTGGCGGAGCCCCATGGCCTGGGGGTGCCCAAACATACTCACCCAGTTCCACCTGTCGCTACCGCAGCCTGGCACAGCCGGCCACCACCCGCCTCTCCAGTGTCTCTTCCCATGACTCTGGCTTCGTCTCCCAGGACGCCGCCTACTCCAAGCCCCCTTCGCCCATGCCTTCAGACATCACCAGCCAGGTGAGAGGACATCGGGAGGACCACAGGGGTGGGGAGCAGGAGCCTCATGCCAGCCTCGGGCTGTCCTTGAGAGGGGAAGCAGTTAGCTCATGGAGACTGGTCGCACGGCCTTCCTGCTGTCCTGCGTGTCTCTCATTTTTCTCCATCTCCAAGCTGCTTTTAAACAGTGTATCACTGTGTCTGAGGTGAGCCTCGTCTGGACATTCTTGTTCTATCCAAGCTGACAGTTTCTGTGCTGATGATGCCCAGAACGCTGTACAAACTAGACAAGCACTCTGCCACTGAACTATGCCTCTAGCCTTAGCCATTTGTGTATGTAGTAGTTTTACTATTTATTGTTTTATGAGAGAGGCTGTTTTGTCTGCACATTGTCTATGTATTGTGTGTGTGCCTGGTGTGTAAGAAGGCCAGAAGAGAGCCTTAGATGGACAGTTATGAACTGCAGTGTGGGTGCTAGCAAGTGAAGCAGCCAGTGGTCTCAACGGCTGAGCTGTCGCCCACATGTGGTAGTCTTACATCAGGGTATTAGGTAGCACAGTGTGCATGTGTGTGCGTGTGCGTGTGTGCGTGTGTGCGCGTGCGTGTGCGTGTGTTTCTTTTTATTGTTTTAAATTGTGGGTAGGTACGTGTCTGCATATGGGTGTATGCCTGTGAGTGCAGATGCCCATGGAGGTCGGAGGCTTTGGAGCTCCTCCAGCTGAAGTTACAGGCAGTTGTCAGCTCTCTGGCGTGGATGCTGGGAACCGAACTCAGGGCCCCTGGGAAAGCGGCAAGTGGTGCTCTTAGTCACTGAGCCATCCCTCCAGCCCATGGCGTGGCTTTTCTGTATGGGATCTAGGGATCAAGCTCAGGACCTCACTCTTTCTGTCTCTCAGTCCCCAGTAATTACCTGTTCACCCTACTTTCATTGCTTCCGTTCTGCTGGGGTTAGAATTAAATGTATGTCACATTCTTCTGTCTTTCTGTGTCTCTTTCTTCAATAAGGACTTAGGGTGTTTTTTGTTGTTGTTCAATTGATTCATTAATGTTTTGGGCTTTTGGTTTTTTAATCAGGGACAAGTTTTCCCTATATATTGCAGGCTGGTCTCAAACTAGCAATCTCCCTGCTTCAGCCTCCTAAGTGCTAGGATTACAGGACTGCAACTTCATGCCTGGCTCATTTCATTTTAGGCTCATAAAAGAGCTGTAAACAGCTAGGAATCCTGCCCACAGTCTTACCTCAAGGTCACCATCTTACGTAACCACCAAACAATTTTTTTGTTTGTTTGTGTTTAACCCCCTTGGTTTTTGTTTTGGTTTTTCAGTTTTGGGAGTTTGTTTGTTTTTGGTTTTCCAAGACAGGGTTTCTCTGGGTAGCTTTGTAGACCAGAGACCCGCCTGCCTCCGCCTCCCGAGTGCTGGGATTAAAGGCCTGCGCCGCCTCTCACTGTGTGACTCAGGCTGGCCCCAAACTCCATCTTCTTGCCTCAGCCTTCTAAATGTTGTGATTATGGATGTGAGATGCGACACCCAGCTTAAATACCAAGGTGACATTCTTTTTTCTGGCACTAAGAATGGAACCCAAGGACTTGTGCAGGCTAGGCAAGCACCCTGTCCCTGAGCCCCCAAACCATTTCAGAACTGGGGGAATAAGACTGGCCCAATGGCCTCACACCACATGTTCTACAGCCCTTTGTTTTGCTTTGTTGTATTTGTTTTTTGGGGGGTGACCCCCTCCACACACATACACATTTAGCTAGTTTCCTCTCTGCTGTCCTTTTATCTGGTCCAGGAGACCAGAGTGCAGCAGAAAACCCTGGGTTGCATTGAGTTCTTAGTGCCATCCACGCTTCTCCTATGTGCGATGGTGCAGTTTTCTGTCTAGAATCTCAACTTTGGTATGGTGAATACCACCATTCAGATATTTTATAGACTGCCTGTTAGTTTGGGCTGGTCTGATGTCTTCTTGTTGAGAATAAAAGGCCAAACGTCTCTGGCAAGAGTACCACAGAAGTGGTGTTCTCTCTACTGTGAGATGTCGTTTTGCCTCATGACTGGTGACGAGACGGAGTTGGCCAGACTACCCACTGTTCCTTTCCTCTTGTAATTAATGAGGTATCCTGTGGGTCACACCTTGAGACTCTACAAATACCCTCCCTGCTCCCCACCAATTATTCACACCTTTATTTCAGCACCTTCACCTGTTCAAAAGGGATTTCCTGATTCCATCGTTCCTCCCATTTATCGACTGAAATCCCACTGGAAAATCAAGGCATCCCTTCTCCCCACATATTTGTGTACACAGTTACCTATGTGTGCCATAATGGACTCATAAAACTGTGTGATCTATGAGTTAAAACCCACTGCCACTGAGTGCCAAGAATTTTAATTGATATACGCTGTCCATCCATACAAAGTAAATATATATCTGAAAAAGTCTGCAACTGAACACACTCATGCCGTCAGCACCAAAAACAAGACACAGCTGACCCCAACGTTCCTGCATGCCTCCATCACTACACACCTGTAACTTACTAGGCTAGGCGCGTAGCTCAGTTGTCAAACACTTATATAGCATTCATGAAGCCTTGGGTTTGATCCCAGTACCACAAAAAATTACATATATGGTTTATATGAAACCATGCAGGATGTGTCTTGTGTGTTTGACTTCTGCTCCCAGCATTATGTTTATGAGCTATGAGATTCATCTGTTTTACATGGAAACGGGTATCATTTTCATTGATATATCATTCCATTGAATACGTATGTAATTTATTTGAGTAGTCTAGGTTGCTGGGACATTTAAATAGTTCCCTGGTATTCTAGCTTCATTTCTGTGAGAAAAATATCCTAACAAAAAAAGCAGTTTACAGGGGAAAGGGATTTATTCATCTTTTAATCCAGATAATAGGCCACCTTTATGGGCAAGGTAGAAACTTCAAACAGCTCATTAACAGTTACGAGCAGAGAAGTGAACGAATGCTTGCTTGCTTGTGCTCAGCCTGATTTCTCCACTCATTCAGATCGGGCCTAGGGAATGGTGCCGCCTATGTGGGCTGGATCAGTTAACTTCAGACAACCACCCATAGACATGTGCACAGGCCAATCCAATGCAGACATTCCCTACAGAGCGAGTTCCAGGACAGCCTCCAAAGCTACAGAGAAACCCTGTCTCGAAAAACTAAAAAAAAAAGACTCTCCTCTTAAGTGATGCTGTATTCTGTCGAGTTAAGAAAGCTAGCCATCCCACCACGGCTGCTCATGGTGCTGCTGTGCACATTCACGGTGCTGTGGGAAATGTGGGTGGGCAGGCGTACCACTATGAATCACAAGATTCTCGTTACCAAGGTTGTGACAGCTGTTGGCTGTGCCACAACCCTAACAGCCCTGGCATTTTAGAACTTTTTCACTTTAGTTGTTTTGATATGCATACAGTAGTAATAGTGCCTGTACTTTAATGCTTCTTATGATAATGCGGTAGAACATTTTTTATACTTTTTCTTTGAGACGGTCTCACTACATAGTCCTGGTCATCCTGGAACTCCATCTGTAGACCAGGCTGACCTCGAACTCACAGAGATCCGCCTGCCTCTGCCTCCCGAGTGCTGGGATTAAAGGCGTGTGCCACTAGGTCTAATGTATTTTTCATACTTGTAAAGAACATTTGAATATCTTTTTTTTTTTTTTTTTGGTTTTTTTTTCCGAGACAGGGTTTCTCTGTGGCTTTGGCGGCTGTCCTGGAACTAGCTCTTGTAGACCAGGCTGGTCTCGAACTCACAGAGATCCGCCTGCCTCTGCCTCCCGAGTGCTGAGATTAAAGGCATGGGCCACCAACGCCCGGCTTGAATATCTTTTTGCAGGACCTATTCATATCATTTGCCCACTTTTCTTTTTTTTAATGTTTATTTTTATGCATACAGTGTTCTGCCAGAAGAAGGCACCAGACCTCATTATGGATGGTTGTGAGCCACCATGTGGTTGCTGGGAATTGAACTCAGGACCTCTGGAAGAGCAGCCAGTGCCCTTAACCTCTGAGCTATCTCTCCAGCCCCCATTTGCCCACTTTTCATGAGAGAGTGTTTGCGTGTATGTTGATTTTTAGAATTCTACATATATTGTAGGTACATATCCTTCATCAGAAATATTCTCTGAGCTAGGCGTTGGTGGCCCATGCCTTTAATCGCAGCACTCGGGAGGCAGAGGCAGGCAGATCTCTGTGAGTTCAAGACCAGCCTGGTCTACAAGAGCTAGTTCCAGGATAGCCTCCAAAGCCACAGAGAAACCCTGCCTCTGAAAAAAAAGAAAAGAAAAAGAAATATTCTCTGAGTACTATTTTACTACCTTATTGGTATCTATGTATCTATGTTCTTTTTTTTTTTTTTTTTTTTTGAGACAGGATTTCTCTTTGTAGCCCTGGTTGTCCTGGATCTTGCTCTGTGGACCAGGCTAGCCTCAAACTCATGTGTCTGCCTCTGCCTCCTCAGTGCTAGAATTAAAGGCATGTGCTGGTATCTGTTTTCTAATATTTCCATGTTTTTATTTCATGTGTTAATTATTTTCCTGCCTGCATACATGCAGTGCCTGAGGAGACCTGAAAAGGGCATCAGAATCCTTGGAACTGGAGTTACAGCTAGTGGGAATTGAACCCAGGTCTTCTACAAGAACAGCAGTGCTCTTAACTGCTGAGCCATCTCTCTAGCCCTTTTAGTAGTATCTTTGAAGGACCAAATGTCCCTAATTTTAAGATCAGTCCAATTTATCCATTTTAAAAATCATTAGCGCTTTTGTTGTTCTGCTTGAGATACTGAATCATTCAAAAGCTCTTTATTCTGTCATCGTATTTCTCTAGCCCTTTTAGTCTCTGATTTATTTTTAAGATTTATTATGTATACAGTGTTCTGTCTGCATGTATGCCTTCAGGCCAGAAGAGGGCACCAGATCTCATTCAAGGTGGTTGTGAGCCACCATGTGGTTGCTGGTAATTGAACTCAGGACCTCCGGAAGAGCAGTCAGTGCTCTTAACTACTGAGCCATCTCTCCAGACCCTCTCTGATGTCTTTTTCTTGCTTTATTGCCCTGACAGGGATTGCTTGAAAATGGTGATAGTGGACATCTTTGTCTTTTCCCCAGCCTCAGAGGGAAAGGTGTCCATATCTCTGTGGATCTTCTCTTTTGGGCTAAAGAAGTTCCTTACTGTTAATGGCTTGTGTTATTTTTTTTTCTTTTTTGTGTGTTAACCTTCTTGCTAAGTTTTTTTGTTGTGGTTGTTGTTGTTTTTGTTTTTTTGTTTTGTTTTGTTCTTTTTACAGGGTTTCTCTGTAGCTTTGGAGGCTGTCCTGGAACTCGCTCTATACACCAGGCTCGTCTCAGACTCACAGAGATTCACCTGCTTCTGCTTCCCAAGTGCTGGGATTAAAGGCGTGAGCCACCACCACCACCTGGCTCTTGCTGAGTTGGAGATATTATATATATAACATATATAAATTATATATTTATTTATTATTTATTATATATATGTGAGTGCTTTGTTTTCTTCCATACCAGAAAAGAGCACCAGATCTCATTACAGATGGCTGTGAGCCACCACGTGGTTGCTGGGAACTGAACTCAGGACCTCTGGAAGAGCAGCCAATCAGTGCTCTTAACCGCTGAACCATCTCTCCAGCCCTCTTGCTGAGTTTTAACACTGGGTTTTTTACTGGGTTAATGTCACATTGCTGAATGTGAATGTGTTATTTCTGTTATTTCTCCCTCGGGTGACCCCTGCTCCTCACTGCAGGAAACGTTGTAGTCTAAGTCAGGGATGTCACGGAAGCGTTGGTAGGGAAGGCTGCCGCTGAAGCTTCCCGGGCTTAGCTGGTCATCACATGGCGATGGGGTCATCCGACTCCAGCTCTGCTCTCACTGCAGAGTCAGCATCTGCCTTGAGGTCCCCTCTTCCTTGACAGCTCCTGTACTGCCCTGTCCTCCTCCTCCCTGCCACTGAGCCTCAGCACCCCCAAAGACTTGCGAACCTCGTCTCTAATCAGCCTTGTCCCACCCGACTGCTGCCCCATGCCTAGCCCTAGCCCCAATCCTTCCCTTGCTCCAGGTCGTACATGTGGTTGTGCACAGAGAGCTGATGGCCATCTCAGTCACATGTGCCCAGAATGGCACTCAGGACTGTGTAGTCCCTTCTTTCCATGCCATCCCTGAGAAAACAGTGACATCATCAACCGGGATGCCCAAACCAAACACCCTTGTGTGTCCCCAGTGTCACTCTTTCCCTTGCCGCCACAAGCAAGCTGTCGGTAGTGAATTCTCTAAGTTGAAGCCTTAAAACACAGGCTGGGTTGTGGGCAGGGCAGTGCCTGCAGGATGTGCCCTGGGCTGCTGCCTCTGTGTCTGTGGTGGTCTTGGTGGCTCTACCACCAGGAGGGGAGTACAGGGTCAAATGCTGAATCGGACCGCCCACTGCACGCTACCACTGTGACCAGACCTCTTTTCTCCTCCCTGCCTCGCTGGCCTGTCTGTCCGCGGGGGCCCCCATCTGCGACCACCCGCTCGCCTCTGCATGGCAGAAGTCCTCCAGCTCTGCGTCCTCCGAGGCCTCAGAAACCTGCCAGTCGGTTAGCGAGTGCAGCTCCCCCACCTCGGTCAGTGCCCTTGGCCCCAGTCCCATGACCATTACCCGATGCCCACCCCATGCCCTCCTGACCTGGGGCAGTTGCCACAGCGCGGGCTGCCAGATTCAGCAGGAAGCTGTATGGCCTGGCGTTTGTTTGTGATACAGCCACACCCAGGCGCTTCTGTGGTCATACCTCTCTGTCTTGGGACATCCTGCCCTGCCCCGGGCTGGTGGAACAGAGCAGTCACCACTGCCCACCAGATTCGGGCCTGAGCCCTGATTGTGAACAAGAGACCCCTCACTGATCAGTACCCCCTGAGCCTCAGCCACAAAGAAGGGCCTCTGGTCACGGGCAACAAGGCCTAGGGTCTTCCTAACTTGCCTGCCGTACCTTGCAGGACTGGACCAAGACTGGTCCCCATGAACAGCCCTCGGCCACCACCCTGCAGCGGAGGAAAGATCGGGTGGAGCTCCTGCGAGACACTGAGCCGGGCCCCACTGGGGGAAGCGCTGTGGGCTCCAGTGGAGAGGAGGTACCCCGTCCCCGGATGTCTCCTGCAACCATAGCAGCCAAAGTAAGTGACAGCTGGCTCCCAGCCAGGCCGCACCTTCACTCCTGGGTCAGGGCCAGCATACCCACAGGTGGTCTTCTGGGCCCTCTCTGTCCACCTCAGTGGAGCCACCTAGACTCCCAAAAGAAGGTGGAGGTGGAGGTCAGTCTCTAGTCCGCCATTTTCCCCACCCTCAGCATGGTGAGGAGGTGTCCCCTGCAGCCAGTGATCTGGCCATGGTGCTGACCCGTGGACTGAGCCTGGAACACCAGAAGAGCAGCCGGGACTCGCTGCAGTACTCCAGTGGCTACAGCACGCAGACGACCACGCCTTCGTGCTCCGAGGACACCATCCCCTCCCAAGGTGGGCCTAGAGGCGTCCCACAGGCTGAGTGTGCTTGCTGGGCCTTCCCAGACGCAGGACCCACCCAACCCTGGACACCCGGGATGAGGGTCCCACGGAAGAGGCCTGCCTTCCCTCTCTCTGTCTCCCTTGAGTAGGTGTGGGGTTCAGGGAGCCCCCTTGACCCTGGGCTCACCACGCCCTGTGTCTCCAGGCTCAGACTACGACTGCTACTCTGTGAATGGGGATGCGGACAGCGAGGGCCCCCCTGAGTTCGACAAATCATCCACCATCCCTCGAAACAGCAACATTGCCCAGAACTACCGCCGCCTGATCCAGACCAAGCGCCCGGCCTCCACTGCTGGGCTGCCCACTGCAGGGCTGCCCACGGCCATGGGGCTACCTTCAGGTGCACCCCCTGGTGTGGCCACCATCCGCCGCACACCCTCTACCAAGCCCACTGTGCGCCGCGCCCTGTCCAGCGCGGGCCCCATCCCCATCCGCCCACCCATCGTCCCTGTGAAGACACCCACAGTGCCCGACTCCCCTGGTTATGTGGGGCCCACGCGGGCGGGCAGCGAGGAGTGTGTCTTCTATACCGACGAGGCGGCCTCGCCTCTGGCTGCAGACCTGGCCAAAGCCTCCCCGAAGAGGCTCAGCCTGCCCAACACAGCCTGGGGCAGCCCATCCCCTGAGGCAGCTAGCCACAGCGGGGCTGGGGTGGGGCTGGCCGCTGAGGACGATGAAGAGCAGCAGCTGGCTGCCAACAGGCACAGCCTGGTGGAGAAGCTCGGGGAGCTGGTGGCCGGTGCCCACGCCCTGGGTGAGGGCCAGTTCCCTTTCCCTACTGCTCTGTCGGCCACCCCTTCAGAGGAGACACCCACCCCACCCCCTGCTGCCACCAGTGACCCCCCAGCCGAAGACATGCTGGTGGCCATTCGGCGAGGGGTCCGGCTCCGCAGGACCGTCACCAACGACAGGTCGGCGCCCCGCATCTTATGATGGTGCCGCCCTCCCCTCCCTATCTGGGCTGGCACACGTAGGTGGCCTGATCTGCGAGCAGCGGCCAGCCACTGAGCAGTGGCTCAGCCAGAAGACAGAACAGCGTCAGGAATGAGGCACAGCCACTTTACAGAAAGACAGCCAGGCTGATCTCAGCATCTCATGGGAAGTGACTTCCTTCGCGCACCTCGCCAGGACAGAGCCTGTTTTATACTTCCCTCACCCACTCCTCCCTGTAGGCCCTGCTGTGCCCCAACCCCAGAGCCCATAACCAAGGGCTGGGCCTGCCACACGGCCCCACCTGGCCTGGGGTCCACGATTTCCTTCCTCTGTTCCTGCTGCCCCCAGGGCCGTGTGCCCGGCTCTTCCCTTGAATGCCGGCTTCCCCTTCTCCCTGTCTGGGCCCCATGCCCTTTCCTCTGCCTTTACCCTGCCTCTCCAGGCTCTACTCTTTTGGGGACAGGGTGGTCATGGAGGGGCCAGGCACCCAATCAGCTGAGTACCAATTTGTGACTGGGGTTAGGGAACCGTCAAGTCTTGGGAAGCCAGGCCCACTTGAGGGGAAGGAGAGCCTAGAGGGAGGAAATGTAGGGGCCTTGTCTCAGGGGACCTTCCAGCACCCTTCCCTGGGAGGAGTAGCTAGTGGAGGCGAGGCAGGGCAGCCGGAGGGTGAGGCCAGAAGCCCACAGCAGGTGTTTCACACATCCTGCTCTCCTCTGGACACTTTGAGGCTTTAACTTGGGGACACCTTGGGGTTACAGTCTCGCCCGTTGCTGGGGATAAGGGCTGGAGCATTAGAGGGTATGGGGGGGATATTTTATGACTGTAATAAAATGGAGCTGGCCCCAGACAGGAACTACGTGTGGGGCTAGCTGGTGGTACAGGGTGTGTGTCTGAGTGCCTGAGAGACAGATGTGGGGGCCCCACAGTGGGCTCGTGGCAGGAGAAGGGTGGAGTCAGCTTTCACTAAACCAGGGGGAGCTACTCTTCTCGCCACCGTCTCGAGTGTTGGTAGAATAAGGCTTGAGAGGGTAGGCCAGGGGCCTGGGCAGTCTGTGTGGTCTGAGTGAGCTGCAGGCCCAGCTCAGAGAAAGTCTTAGCAGGCCAGTTCTGACTTTCTGTTGCCAGAGGCAATGCCATCATTGCTTGCAGGCCTGGCTGGGTCTGGCAGCAGGGGCCTGAGAAGCGGGGACTGCCTCCACTGTGCAACCCCAAGTCTGAGCAAGTCAAAGCACGTTATGTGTAGGGCGAGAGGAGAGATTCAGGAGGTGCGGGTAGAGCAGGCAGCAAACTCCCTCGCCCCACAGGGAGTCCAGAGAGCATGCCTTGTTCTGGACGGAGTGGAGTCGGGGCCGATCTGGGCCCAAGGTTAAGGGAGCTCCAATGCCCATGAGATTTCTAGAGAATGAGTTCCCGGTCTGAGACCTGGTCCGCTAACGTCAGTTGTAACCAGACCCCCAAGTATAGGGCCGGGAAAGCAGGTGGCCAGTTGTGGAACCCTGGGGTAACATACTGGCTGCACCTTCCCCAGCAGGGCTCTCAGGGCCGATGGAAAGGGATGCGGGATGTGGGCCCTACACTCGGGGTGTGGCTGGGTCCTGGAGGAGGGGGTGTTCCTGAGAGCATGGGCTCCGAGCCCTGAAGAGAAGGAGGTCAGGGCCTCCCCAGGGAGAGGATGGGGTGGCATCCCCACTCCCACTCAGCCTCCCTCCATCCCTCCCCCGCTCACCTTCTCTGTAGTGTCCACCCCTCATGTAGGCCCACCCTCGGGATCCGAGCCAACCACCCTGCACCACAGACTTTGCTTTGGGGCTTCTTCACATACATTTTATTTTTCGTTTTGTACAGCAAAATATTCTTTTCAAATGTGTCTTTTGACTGACGTAACTTTTCTGGTGCTGTTAACGTGTTCCTTTTTTTTTTAATTTATTTTGCACCCTTCTGGTTCCTCCTCATCCTCCACCTCCCATCCTCCATCCCACCAGAACCACTTTTTTTTTCTTTTCTTTCTGTCAAGTTTTGGATAAATTCTCCTACCCTCCCCTTTTCCATCCTCTCCTTGATTTAAATAGTCACTGCTACAAGTAACAAATGCACTGTGAAGATTCCAGTATTAATAAAGTGGTACTGTAGTTAACACCCTGGGCCTGCCTGCCTTCCCTGGGCTGTGGTACTGTAGTTAACACCCTGGGCCTGCCTGCCTTTCCTGAGCTGCAGGGCCTGCTCTGCTCCCCACCCCTGCGTCCCGGCCTTCGTCAGCCCCGAGCTGGGTTGATACAAGCCACGGAGAAGTGGGGTGCTTGGTCAGAGGCCTGAGTCGAACCCTGAAGTGCTCCCACGGGACTGTGGGGACGCTGGAGGGAGGGAACAACCATGGTCCAGGAGGCCCCTTGGCGCCCCAGCATACTTTATTCAGGCCTGCTGACGCGTCAGAACACAGCTGGAAGAACCGAGTAAGTGCTCAGTGGCCCTGGGGAAGGATGGGCCCATTGCAACTGCACACACTCAGTGCGGGCCCCAGGCAGAACCAAGCCGACCCTCCATCGCCAGAACTCAGCCCCTCCAGCTTCACCCTCACAGATTCGAGCCAAACCAAACAAGTGGTCGTTTAATAGAAAAGGAACCAGAAGAGCACTGCTGTGGCAAGATACGGCATTTGGTCGGCCCTCAGCCCAGCACCCGACGTTCAGCACAACTGCAAAGCCCCAGGGAGTCCCAGAACTCCCTGCGGCACCCCATCTCCAGCCACACACCCGTGGGGCTACAGCGTGTGCACACTTCAGAGCCAGTCACAGGTAGGGGTGGCTGTGGGGGCAGCAGCCAGCCTTAAACTCCACGCCTCTCCCTTGAGGCTCCAGGTGGTATCAGGCACAGTGCCATTCCCAGGGGGCTTTCCCTGCAGGTCTGCCTACCCGCCATCCCACGAAGTCTCAGACCCAGGCCAGTTCCTGGCCCAACCCGGGGCCACCCCCGACTGCTCAGGGCAATGGACCGCGGCTTGAGCCCGGGGCACGGGGCAGGGAGGTGGAGGGCTGCCCCGGCAAAGGGTAAACGTTGGCAGCCGCACACTGCATCAAGGAGCCCGGACTGTGGGCGTGGAGACTCGGCAGCTCACAGTCCTGCCACTTGAGGATGGGACTTTGTTTACCTACGAGACACAAAGAAAAACAAGCCCTGCAGGACAGACCCGCCATGCCACACATTCTTGTCTCCACACTCTAGGCCCATCCCAGCTTCCAGAAACAGCCAAGAAAAGAGGGCATCCCCAAGACGGTGTGGACTCTGTGCACAAACCTGGGCCCAGATCCCTTGGCCTGCTGTTGCCAGCCCCACCCACAGGGTTTCCTTACAGCAAGAGCAGTACAGCAGCTCCATGACCCGGAAGCAGTTATCCAGCAAGGCTTTGGGCCGCACCAGCTTCAGGCTTAGGCCTGGGGTACTCAGAAGAGATAACACAGCTTCCACCTGAGGGCCGATCTCCACATCCTGAGATAGAAGAAACCATCAGGACAAGCAAAGAGAGAGGGACCCCACCACATGAGAACCATGGCAGCTGTCTAGCCTGGAGACGTCCCAACAAAATACAGCTTCTAGGGATCAGAAGGCCAGGAGGGTCCCTGCTGTCACCCCTCACAGAGGGTTCTGCTTTGTCATCAGAAAATAATCACAGAGCACAGGTCAGCACAGGGAGGAAGCTGGGACCTCCTTGTCGCTCCAGCAGGCCCGGTCACCAGCCTCCGACCCGGAAAACTGTCCGTCAGGAAGCAAAGCCCTCTGCTGAGGACCCCTGAGGCGAGAGTCACGCAGGAGAAGCTGAACATGCAGCTCCAAGCTCAGGTAATTTCTCGTCACAAAGCTTAGCAGAAAGGACAGTGTGGAGGGAGCTGTTGGCCCTGGAAGCCCAGAGCCACTGTAGAGGCATCATGGAAAGGGTAGGGCCTGAATTAAAGACGACTGTAGCTCACGCAAAGCCCTGAGCTGCGCTCTGTGCCCCAGGCCCTCCAAAATACCCTCAGTCCTACCATTCCATACCTGTGGGCGTGACCCTTTTTGGAAACTGTAGAAGTAATCAAGGTTCTCAAGTTTACATCATCGTGTTTTTAGGGCGGATGCTAAATCCAGTGGCTAATTGGTGTTGGGAATAGAACCTAGGGTCTTACCTACACTAGACCAGCTCTTTATATTCCCAGCCCTGGGGTCTCTATAGAGAACGGTCAGAAAGACAGAGGGGAACCGCCCAGAGCCACGTGATAAAGGTCATGAAGAGGCAGGAGCCACAAGAAGAATGAACGGGTCAGAGTGATACTGCCTCTTGCCAAGAACAGGACACACCGCCTAAGGCTGGGAGAGCGAAGACCTTTCAGGGGAAACTGTCCCTGCCAAGATCTTAATTCTGGACTTCTGGTTTCCAGGAGTTTGGTGTAAGTCACCCAGTTTGAGGTAATTCCTGACAGCAGCCTAAAAAAGTTATGGTCAACCCAGCCCACAGTCCAGTTCCTGTCTGGAAACAACGAAGATACCCAAAGCAAGCATGCATACATACATACATACATACATACATACATACATACATACATATCCTTGCCTAATGACAACCACCACCACCAAGGGCCACTGAGTGGCCATCAGAGACACTCAAAGTCAGAAACAGCAGGCAGGAGATATTCCAAAAGCAGAAGAACAGTCTAAAGCTGGGTGTGGTGGCATACACCTGTAACCTCTCCCTCGGGAGGCTGAGGGATGCAGAAGGAGCATAATTATGCCTGGACAAGAATGAGACCTTGACTCTACAAACAAAACAAAAAGAAAGACCGGCAAAAGCTAACTGGCATTCCTCAATCAGCTTAATACAGTATCAGTATCATCATGTGACCCAGTGGTCATAGCATCATCATGTGGCCCAGCGATTCCAATGTTTTTTGGGTTTTTTTTTTTTCGAGACAGGGTTTCTCTGTATTGTTTTGGAGGCTGTCCTGGAACTCGCTCTGTAGACCAGGCTGGCCTCGAACTCACAGAGATCCGCCTGCCTCTGCCTCCCGAGTGCTGGGATTAAATGCGTGCACCACCAATGCCTGGCTTTGTTTTGTTTTTTTGTTTTGTTTTTGTTTCGTTTTGCGATTCCACTGTTAAGACACTGCTATTTTCTTTTTTTGTTCCTTTCTTTTTTTAAAAGTTATTTATTATATATACAGTGTTCTGCTGCAGGTCAGAAAAGGGCACCAGATTGTATTATAGACAGTTGTGAGCCACCATGTAGATGCTGGGGATTGAACTCAGGACCTCTGGAAGAGCAGTCAGTGCTCTTAACCACTGAGCCATCTCTCCAGCCCTTGTTACACCTTTCCTGAAGTGCTGGGATTAAACATGCTCCTTTACTCCTGGTCCCTGTTTTGTTTTTGAGACAAGATCTGGATACATAGCCGAGGCTGGCTCCAATCTTACAAACCTCCTGCCACACCCAGCCTGCAAAGTGTGGGATTAGAGTCTGTTCAACTTTGTCAGATTCAACACATAAAATTAGAAAACTTTACCTAAGAACAAGCAACTAGACACAAATAGACAGATGGTGTATGACCCATCTTAGAAGCTATTCCAAGAAAAGCAAGTACATAATAGGAAAAAAAGACAGATTATGGGTTACTGGGGGTGGGAAGAGGTAAGAAATGGCGGCTTCCTGTATACAATTTCTTTGTGAGGTAATGGAAAAGAGTCTGAAATGGGTATGGTGATAGATGTATAGCCCTGTAAGTGTAAATCATGCCACCGAACCACCAACTAAAAATAGTCAAAACAGCAGGCTTTACATTGTAAAGTGTGCTCCCTCTTAACATAGCCTCCAGGTCTTTATCAAAGACTTTGTTTTAGTTGCCTTTTCTTAAATAATTTTTTCTCTTATTTATGTGTATAAGTGTGTGTGTGTGTGTGTGTGTGTGTGTGTGTGTGTGCTCCACCTATATGTGAGTGCCTATGGGGGCCAGTAGAGGGTGCTGGATTGTCTGGAGCTTGAGTTGTGAGCCAACTGACTTGAAAGCTGGGATCCTCTCTCCAAGAACAGCAAGTGCTCTTAACCAGTGAATCATCTTCCCAGGCCCAGTTTCTAATGGAAGCAATGAAAGCTGAGTAGAGGCCAGAATAATGCAGAACCCAGAGTCCCGACATCTCCCAGAGGATGAGGAGATAGGACAGGGTCATCAAATCCACATTTTATGGCTGGATAAGATTTAGGTGTCAACCCTTTCCTTTATAAGTGATAATCCTACAAGCCCTGTAGTGAAACAACTTGTTCAGATTACGCGGTTGGAAACAGCCAGTGTTCAGGTCTCGGGACCTGACCTCCTACATCACACACTGCTGTCAGCAGAGAAGGGAAGTGCCACACAGCTTCAAAGCCAGGACACAGACTGTTAACAGTGTCAGAAGACAGGAAGGCTAAGGCTGGCTGCAGGACTGGGCGTAGCTCAGTGGTAGAGGGGGTACCAGTATTCTGACCCAACTCCCAGCAGCAGGGAGGGCAAAGGAAAAGGGCCAGACCCCACTACACCCGGGTAATAAAACCGTCTCTGTGTTCAGCACTTTCGTACAGAGAGCCCAGGGCCAGGTCTAGAGGACTGAGGTCCTCAAACTCTCCCCCCAGCCTTGCTCCCATGAGCCTTCTGGAGTCTGTTCTATGGGTGAAACAATGGTGGGCAAAGCCCTTTCCACAAGCCAGATCAGTTTGCCAAGGACACCCATATTGCCCACAAGCACAAAAGGGCAGATTCCTGTGACCTTCTGGGCAGGGACTGGGGGAGCCATCAGGATGGCTCTAACAGCTATGAAAACAGTCCCTGTCCCTGAGCTCACAGCTGGTGTCGGATGGTCTGGCTCTGGGCTAGGGAGGACAGGCAGCTGGCCCAGCAGGGCCACACCAAAGGCCCGAGGACACGTGACTCTGCCTGTCACTTTGCAACTCAGGAGCCCTTTTGGTTGACTCTCAGATGGTTTGGGAATTTGTTTTCAAGACGGGATCCCACTACGCAGCCCAGATCAGCCTCAAACTTCACATCTTTCTTCAGTCTCCAGAGTACTGGGTTGCACTCATGCCACGGCCATGGCTTTTCCCTTCCGTTTCCTTCTAAACTAAGTCGTAGCCATTAGCGTTTACCCTCAGTGTCACATGGTTTGTTTTATTAAAACATGCCATGGCCGGGCGGTGGTGGCGCACGCCTTTAATCCCAGCACTCGGGAGGCACAGGCAAGGGATCTCTGTGAGTTCGAGACCAAACCTGGTCTACGGAGCGAGTTCCAGGACAGGCCCCAAAACAATACAGAGAAACCCTGTCTTGGAAAAAAAAAAAAACATGCCACGGATCGATCCATGATTATTACGCAGAATAGTTTCAAAACTGAAAATTCCTGTCACTCTTCCTTCCCCCCTCTCTAGGGGAGCGTCACTTTTCAGATGCAGAAGTGAAGTCAGGGGATTCCCTGGCTCGTCCAAGACTCAGGGGAGACACAGCCTGATCTACATAGCAAATTTCAGGCCAGGCAGGGCTTCACAGTGAGACTCTGTCTCTAAACAAACAAATAAATAAATGCTGTCCTACGACTACGATGTGCCCCGTGTACCCAAGAACTCACTGTAGCTCTGCTTGCCTGCACAAGGTCTGTACAAAGTCAAGCCAGCATTATTAGTGAACAGTTCAGTGGGCAGCATTAATTGGACTCAGTGGGTTATAAAATAAAAACGACCATAATAAAATCAAAATAGTTGAAGTTTAAAAAAAAAAGAGGCCAGGCATTGGTAGCACACGCCTTTAATCCCAACACTTGGGAGGCAGAGGCAGGAGGATCTCTGTGAGTTCAAGACCAGCCTGGTCTACAAGAGCTAGTTCCAGGACAGCCTCCAAAGCCACAGAGAAACCCTGTCTCAGGAAAAAAAAAAAAAAAAAAAGATCTCATGTAAGCCCAAAACAAGGTCCCAAGTTCCTCCTGTCCCTCATCCCAGCGCCTTGGCTCGTGGCGCGTCCTGACACCTCCTCCTTCCTCGGTTGCGTTGCCTGCACGCCATCCCGTGTCTCCCACGCCCTCGGAGCATGGCGGGACTTCCCCTTCACAGCCCTTTGCCTGATCTGTCAGACCCGCACAGCCGCGCACACAGCTAGCTCACCACGAGGCTCCGCTGGACATTCCCCAGCAATGTCTGGACCTCCTGCAGGTACTGCCAGGATGGGTGGCCCTCCAGCAGCACATCCAACACAGACTCGGTGGCGTTGAGACTCACCAAGACCCACAGGTACCGCAGCTCCCGCTGGCTCACACGGGCCTTCTGCTGCAGGGACAGGAGAGATCACTGAAATACAAGCTCCACCTCCGGGCTGCGACCACACCCCACGGACTTGCCACTGCCTGGGAGCAGCCACAGTCAACCAGACAACCTTGGGCCAAGGTCAGCCACAGGCTTGCTTGAGTGGCTAGGAAAAGCCCCTGGTCACTAGGACAACCTGCCAAGGACCCACATGCTTCTGAGGACATCATGGAAGGCAGAGAACTCCCCATCCCAGGAGGGGTCCTCACCAGCCTCGTGATGTTGGCGACTCTGAGTACCCCCTCATAAGGCACAGCGACCCTGTAGTTGATGGGGAAGTAATGTTTCTGGGGAGAAACAAAACGTGAGATCAGAAGCAGAAATGACTTACATAGAACCCCCAAGAGAAGGACCCAGCCTAACTGTGAGGGCAGACAGATCCTCTGTGGAGGAAACAGCCCTCTTTCCTCTGAGACAAAGGGAGGGTGAAATCAGATACACAGTTCTGTAAGGGCTGAAGTTTCTGGCCCAGGGTATGGACTGAGGACTTCCAGGAAGACATGTTACTTTGGAGGTGAGGGGCAAGGCAACCTTTGCATAGCTCTGTGAACACACTAAACACCAGCGAGTCTGATACCTTATTATTTATTGTTATTATTAATAGTGTGTGTGTGTGTGTGTGTGTGTGTGTGTGTGTGGTGTCTGTGTCTGTGTGTGCAGGCATGTACATGCCTTAGCACTGATATGGAGGTCAAAGGATACGTCTCAGGAGTAGTTCTCTCCTCCTGCCTTTATTTGGGTTCTGGGAATCGAACCCTGGTCACCAGACTTGCGTAGCAGGTGCTTTTACTCATGGAGCCATCTCACCAGCCGGTGTTGTACACTGTCAGTCAGTGGGTTGTATATGAATGCCATCTCAACAGAGATGGTCTCAAAGGTAGTCCTAAAGAGCTGGGCATGTGCTTGGAAACCCAGCACTTGGGAAACTGAAGCAGGAAGATCTCAAGTTCAAAGCCAGCCTCTCCAACATAATGAGACCCTGTGTCAAAAAGGCAAAACAATGGCTAGGGAATGAATGGTAGAGTGCTTGTCTAGCATAGACCAGGCCCTGGGTTTGCATAACTGTGTGGCACCCATCTGTGATCCTGGCCCTCAGAAAGTAGAAGCAGGGGGTTAGAAGTTCAAGGCCATCCTCTGCACAAAGTAAATTCAAGGCTGACCTAGGATAGATTAAGTCTTTAAAAAAGAAAGAGAGCCAGGCACTGGGGTGAATGCCTTTAATTCCAGCACTTGGGAGGCAGAGGCAGGCGGATCTCTGTGAGTTCCAGGCCAGCCTGGTCTACAGAGTGAGTTCCAGGACAGCCTCCAAAACAATACAGAGAAACCCTGTCTCGAAAAACAAAAAAAAAAAAAAAAAAAAAAAAGATGAAAGTAGGTGTAGGGGCTGGAGAGATGGCTCAGAGGTTAACAGCACTGCCTGCTCTTCCAGAGGTCCTGAGTTCAATTCCCAGCTATCATGTGGTGGCTCACAACCATCTGTAATGAGATCCGGTGCCCTCTTCTGTCGTGCAGGCAGACATGCAGACAGAACACTGCATACACAATAAATAAATAAATCTTTAAGAAAGAAAGCAGCTGGAAAGGTGAGGGAGGGAGCAGGTGGGAGGTACACACTACACACATTGGTTACGTGGTGGAAGGGGGGGGGTGCTACTATAACCTTGGGCCCGACATATCTTGGGTGGGGGTAAGCAATGCTCCAGGTGAGCCCTGGACTTGGAAATAGGGATCCATTTGGTGCTCTTCTGGTTACCATGTACTGAAGCCGGTTCCTGTACTGCAGCTTGACCCGAAGGTAGCCTGTAAGGTCACACTCTTGGGTCAGAGTCCACATCTCCAAATGCTCGCTCCCCAGAGCCAGGCCAAGTAGGATCCCAAGACCTGCGGGCCACACCCAACAAGAGCTATGAGCACCCGGCACTCAGTGTATTTGCACTCCCTGGTGTGCAGAGCTGCACCCGTTTTCAAGGGCGACAAGGACCCATGAGAAAGGCAGGCCACCCTTCCCCGATCAGCAGAGTCTCAGGGAGACACCCACATCCGGTCTCCGGCCTCCCCTAGCTCCTTCTTTGTGGGGCTAGTACGATGTGCCCGACCCAGCACCCTCAGCCCCTTCCTTGTCAGGAGCGGCAGATTTCCCTTTAGAGTTTTTGGATACGAATTCTAGTTCCAGATCTTAAAGTGGCTTTTGGTGAGCCAGAGACTTCCTTCTATGACATGTGTGACCTTGGCATTCTTCTCCGTTAGACATACCAGCAGGTCTATGGCTCCTTCCAATCTGATGGCTCTGGGACGCTCAACAGACATCACACATCAGCTGTCCCAACAACAAATAATGGGCAGTCTTTTGAAACAGTACCTGTAATTACCACTAGGTGTCAGGGTAGCCTCAAAAACCAACCCTTGGGATCTGCGTGTACACTTGAACAGTAAAATATTATTGAGAGAACTTACAATAAATACGAATAGGGGTCAAGTGGATGAGAGAAACATGAAAAAAAGTGATACCCAAAGGGCCAACTTCACTATTAGGATAAATAGTTTCAAATGAAAACAATTGGATGCAATCTGCAGCCAGAGAAACAGATACACACAAAGCAGGGCTTACCCCTTGACAAGGAAATGGAAAGGTTTTTATAAGATAATTTCATTTTAATAATCCTGATGCTGCCAAAAGAGCTCTCAGCCTGGAAATACATTTGACACATTTAATAATAAAATGGATCTAAACTCTTCTATCTTTGACCCACTGACTGTGACCCACTAAACTCATAAACTAGAAAGCAAACAGATTTATGGACAAAGACCTACGCAGCATCATGATCCTTTTTGCCATTGTTTACTTATGGAGGAGACTGCTCGTGGCGCTGTATATGCTATGGGGAGTACTTAGGATATGCTTAACGACCCTCTTACGGGACTATGAGTCAACAACATCTTTGATGCATAAGACAACTTTAGACTTATTAAGGGATTTCCTGTGCTATGGAAAATGAGGATGCAAATAAATATGCCAAATTTCTGTGGGAGATTATTACACTCATCATTGTTCTAGAACGTGTTTTAATGTTCTCCAGTGTGTATCTTTTTTTTAAACATAGTCTCACTATGCAGCCCAAACTGGCCTGAAGTCACAGAGATCCACCACCTCCTCCTTCCTGGGTGCTGGGATTTCATTTTTGTTTTTCAGACAGGGTTTCTTATATAGCCCTACCTGTCCTGAAACTCACTCTGTAGACCAGACTGGTCTCAAACTCACAGAGATCCTCCTGCCTCTGCCTCCCGAGTGCTGGGATTAAAGGTGTGCGCCACCATGCCCAGTTTACTATCTTGTCGTCAAAACCAATAATTACCCTTTACAGAGCTAGTTCCAGGACAGGCTCCAAAACAATACAGAGAAACCCTGTCTCGAAAAACCAGAAAGAAGAAGAAGAAGAAGAAGAAGAAGAAGAAGAAGAAGAAGAAGAAGAAGAAGAAGAAGAAGAAGAAGAAGAAGAAGAAGAAGTAGAAGAAGAAGAAAAAGTAGAAGAAGAAGAAGAAGAAGAAGAAAAAGTAGAAGAAGAAGAAGAAGAAGAAGAAGAGGAAGAGGAAGAGGAAGAAGAAGAAGAAGAAGAAGAAGAAGAAGAAGAAGAAGAAGAAGAAGAAGAAGAAGAAGAAGAAGAAGAAGAAGAAGAAGAAGAAGAAGAAAGTATGCTGAGCCAAGCGGTGGTGGCGCACGCCTTTAATCCCAGCAGAAGCAGATGGATCTCTCTGAGTTCGAGGCCAGCCTGATCTACAGAGCTAGTGAAATCCTGTCTCAAAAAAACCAAAACAAACAACAAAAGCAGGCTGAGTAAGCCATGGAAAGCAAGCCAGTGAGCAGCTCTCCTCCATGGCCCTGACTTCAGTTCCTGCCCTGACTTCCTTCACAGTGACTTCAGCTGTAAGATGAAATAAAACCTCTCCTCACAAAGTCACTTTATAGTCATGGGGTTTCATCACAGCAATGGAAGGAAAACTAAAGCTGATGGTGGTGACGCACATCTTTTAATCCCAGCGCTAGGGAGGCAGAGGCAGGTGGATCTCTCTGAGTTCGAGGCCAGCCTGGTCTACAGAATAAGCTCCAGGACAGCCAAGGCTGTTACACAGAGAAACATAAAAACTAGAAATGTCATGAAAGATAAAAAATAAGCCGGGCGTTGGTGGCACACGCCTTTAATCCCAGCACTCGGGAGGCAGAGGCAGGCGGATCACTGTGAGTTCGAGACCAGCCTGGTCTACCGAGTGAGTTCCAGGACAGCCTCCAAAGCCACAGGGAAACCCTGTCTCGAAAAACCAAATAAATAAAAAAGAAGAAGGCAAACCAAGACATGGTCTTAGAACAGCTACAGCAGCCAAGCCTGGCATAGCTGCCACATAGCTGTCCCTGAAAAGCCTGTCCATAGGTGACCTACCTTCCCCTACGTGAGACACTCTTGCAGCCAGGCCACTGTTTCTAATTGTAAATGTGTGTTCGGCTGCCTCCACCAGGAGAAACTGGGGACCAGGCAGAGACTGCACAGCCGAAAGCTCAAGACTAACTGTCACTCTCGTGCTTTGTGTCCCAGGAGCCACATAGCCCGTGTCCTACTGACCCTGGCTAGGAGGCTTCCCTGTCACCTCCTCCTTCCAGAGGTAAGAACCAGGAGGCAGAGGCAAGACTAAGGAACAATCAGTGTGAGGCTCTCCCTGGCCCAGACATTGGTGGGAGAAGAGGGCATCCGAAGTATTCTGCAGGGATAAATGAGGCTCGTCACCTCCATCCCCACTGGCCAATGTGAGCCTGTATAATGGGGTGAATAGCATCCCCCTCCCAAGTTCGTATTCACCTGGAATCTCGGAGTGACTATTTGCAAATAGGCTCTCTGCAGGTGTAATTAAAACAAAGGCCCTTGATGTGAGGCCATCCTGAGCATAGGGAGAGCCTAGACCCAGTGACTGGTGTTCCAGGAGGAAGACCGTGCAGAGGGAAAGGCCTTGCAGATGGAGGTGGTGTGCGAATTGGCAACGCTGCCACACACCAAGGAACACAGGGAGCCACAAGACTGTAAGAGGCAGGAAGACCCTCCTATAGAGCCTTCGGAAGCTATGGTGATCAGGGACCCCAGTTTCAGACTTCCAATTCCCAGAACCAGGAGAAAACACATTGCCAGAGCTGAGTCACAAATTCATGATATGTCAGGGAAACCTAACAGCCCCCAGGATCCTCAGCACTCTGCCAAGTTCCGAGATACAATCTGAAGCCCCCTCCTGCCAGCGCTGTGCCTTCCCCTAGATGAGACACACTTGCCTCACTTCTCAGGCGGGGCTAGTGAGATGACTCAGACAATAAAGGCATTGTCATCAAACCCAAAGTCCTGAGTTCAATCCCCAGCACCCACATGGTGGGAGGAGAGAACAGACTCTCCTTCTTCTGCCTTCCAGACACATGCCATGGTACACACACACACAAGAACACAATAAATAAATAAAGGTCATCACTTGGGGCTGGAGAGGTAGCTCAGTGGCTCAGAGCACTTCCTGCTCTTCTATAAGACCCAAGTTCAGTTCCCAGCACCATGTCAGGCAGCTATAATGCCAGCTCCAGGGAGATCTAATACCTCTGGCCTCCAAGGGCATTAGCACTCATGTGTGCATACCCATTAATTAAAAACAATAAAACCGAATCTTTAAGTGCAATCACTTTAACTCAAGAACTGAGCCTCAGTTCTCTAATCTCTCTGCCTGACGTTCAAGGGCTGGGGAGCCCGCCGATGACCTAGCCTGCCTTTGAGTCCTCCAGAAGACCCTCACCCATGCTGCTACCCCTGTTCCTTTAAGATGTGAGAGCTTCCAGAACACTGGGTCTGACGGGGTCCTTCACCCATCCTGAATGTCCCCACCCTTTGTAGTATCTGGGGACAGAACGTGCCCAGCTCCTTTCTGAAGACTTGTGGATTCCAGCCCCTGCCCTCCTTTATGTGGTACTTCAAGTCGCAGTGAGGATGGGGCATGCGTAAGGTCCTTGTCATGACAACGACTCTGCACTAGCCCTTGGCTGCCATTTGGTCTGTAGGGTCTCAGCCTGGCTTCCCACCCAGCAGGCATAGGCATCCCTTCAGGTCCGTTCCTGATTTCTGTCCTCATCTCAACTTATTTTTCTTTTTACCAGGAACATTATTTTCTTTCTGCTTTTTTAAAAAAATTTTTGACCTGAAATGGAGGGAGGGGTAGAGGGGGCTGGTTGGCTTCCTTTTCCAGACCTCCCCTGTCCCATGTGTTATGCCTTCCCTACCCCCCACTAGCCACACCCAGGAGGATGGAAATCCTGTCTCTACAACCTCTGTCCCCACCCTGCACCCCAGAGCCAATGAAACAACAGAGGTGAGAAGCTGCCACCCACCCCAGTGTCTGCCTCACCCTGCATCGGCTGTGCCCACTCAGCTTGCACATCTGAGCCTGAGGTCAGAGGCCGGCAGAGCAGAGAGTGGCCGTGGATCCCAGTCCCCAAGGCTGCCTGCAACCCTCTGGGAAGCATCTCAACTTCTTACCAACAAGAACTGCCCTGGTTGCTATGGCTACAGCAAAGCCACCCACCCACCAAGGCCTCCCAGGACAGGATCCCCAGATATAATCCCCTTCCCCCCAGTACTCACAGTATAACCAGGCAAGTCCCCAGGGCATGATGGTGCACTGGGTGCCCCCTGAGAGCAGAGGCACTGTCCCCAGCAGTGTGTCCAGAGGCCTGAGCTGGGACCTACATGGCCTCGGGTCAGCAAAGGTGGCCACCGAGTCGGGAAGGGCTGGCCCAGCCTGAGGGGGGCAGGTACTCCTGGGATAGCTACCGCCCTATCTGCTTGGCAGGGCGGAGGACATCCAGGGGGCGGTGGCTGCTAGTCCCATTGCAGCTCAGGAGCTGATGTGAGACAGTGGCTTTAGGGTCTCAGAAGGAGGAGGAGGAAGAGAAGAGAGTCCCCAGCAGGCCTCTTGGAATCTGGGGCTGGGTGGCGCTTTCTCTGGTTCCTCCGACTGCAGCTGCTCAGTGTGAAGTCTAGCTCTGGAAAAAGAAGGAGGAGAGAGACTGATTATGTAAGAGCAACGCTGCCACTCAGCCACCAGCCAGGAAAGGAAGACCCACCATGCACGCTGTCCCCGCTGCCAGTACCGAGATACCCAGCCCTGTCTTCACACACAAAAAATGACTCCAGGTCAGGGCACCTCAGTAACTGCCTGGAGCCCAAGAGTGAGTCTACGGGCTGGCAGCCCCGAGCTGGGACTAAAGGAGCAATGGTGCTTACAAACCAGGAGGCTGCCTGGAGGAGGTGAGGCACCAGGTCAGATCTGAGTGACATTGCTTCAGGGGAGACTGAGGAGTGTCTTACCCTGCGTTCACCGTCACTCTCTGTCACCCATCTGTGTCTCCTGCCAGGTAAAAATTGATGGGTCAGTTTAATTTGAATTGCAGATAAATGAACAGTTTTTCTGGTAAAGTATTTGATGTGTAATATTGTAGGTACCAAATATTGCATGTGGCAATAAATAAATATACCAATAAATAAATAAACACCGTAGCCAGCTGTGGTAACACAACAGGGAAGTCACGGTACTCTAGAGGCTGAAGCACGAGGATGAAGAGACCGATCGGGCCACATAGCAAGACTCTAAAAAGCAAACAAAAGACAGGGTGGGGTGGCCCACATCTTTAATCCCGGCAGAGGTAGGTGGATCTCTGAGTTCAAAGCCAGCCTGGTCTACAGAGCGAATTCCAGGACAGTCAGGGCTACACAGAAAAACCCTGTCTCAGAAAAACAAAACAAAACAACAAGTATGTGAGAGGAATTCAAGCCTGGCCTGCTGGTGATTAGCCCTGAAAGTCAACATCCCCATAGAGCCTGCCCACTCCCTCACTCTCACAGGGCCAGCAAATTGTGGGCTGTGGTTCCATTTTGCAGATGAGGTAGAGGTGGCCGTCGGCAAAGACAGCTCAGAAACTGGATTTCTCATAGGGCTCTATTCCATCCCTTCCTGATTTTCCCTTCCTGTATCTCCTTAGTGGCCTCAACTCAGGGCATGGGGTGGAGGGGGGGAGGGGGAGGGGGAAGCAGGGGTGTTGGAGGAGACCCTCTCCATCGTGATGTCTGTGACATTACTACAGAATGTACCAAATTGCTAGCCCTTGGGCTGGGGGTGGCTTTAGTGGAAGAGAGCTTGTGGGGTTTGCAGGAGGCTCCGAGGCCAAGCCTAGCAGAGACGCAGCTAGGAGGTAGGAAGCCCAAAGCCAGTCTGGGCTGCCCAAGGAATTTTTGGCTAGGGCTAGCCTGGGCAACATAAGCATGGGCTACATAGTAAGACCTTGTCTAAAACAGCACAGCAGACAGGCCAGCCCTCCTCCTCAGAGCCCCTGAAACAGACACGGTCACATACAAGGAAGCGCATTGCTCAGATTTACCCACCCTGGTGACCTTCCTATTATGGGGCCACTGGAAGCACTACACTAGCTATGCCCCCGGGACATAGTCTCATATTAGCAGCCAAGGGTGACCTTGAACAGCTGATCTTCTGCTCTCTACTGCTCTCTACCCCCTGAGAGCTGGACTTACCGGCGAGCATCCCCACACTCCATTTATACAGTGATGAGTTCAAACCCAGGCCTTCATGCATTCTAGACAAGCACTCTACCAGCTGAGGTACATCCCCAGCCCCAACTATATCACTTAATTGTTATTTGCATTATTATGCAAATTATGTTATTATATACATATAAATATTAACATATAACATATAAATATATAAATAAATATATCTACATGTATGTATAGTTTTTGCAGTATATAACTAAAAATTTTTGGCAAATTCAGAGCTATGTAACCACTACAATAATCACTTATAAAACACTTCCTTCAGCGGGCCAGGGCACACTTTTAATCCCAGCACTCGGGAGGCAGAGGCAGGTGGATCTCTGTGAGTTCAAGGTCAACCTGGTCTACAGACTGAGTTCCAGGACAGGCTCCAAAGTTACAGAGAAACCCTGCCTGGAAAAAAACAAAAACAAAACGAAACGAAAAACCTACTTTTTTTTTTTTTTTGGTTTTTTTTCGAGACAGGGTTTCTCTGTGGCTTTGGAGGCTGTCCTGGAACTCACTTGGTAGTCCAGGCTGGTCTCGAATTCACAGAGATCCGCCTGCCTCTGCCTCCCGAGTGCTGGGATTAAAGGCGTGCGCCACCAACGCCCGGCTAAAAACTTACTTTCTTAACCCAAAACACCATCCCCCCCTCTTCCCACAGCAGCATGACAGCAGACCACCTGTTTCCTCTCCAGCACGTTTATTTCTCCCCAGGTGCCCCATAAATGCCATCTTGGGGTGCAGATTTTGCATTTCACTTCTTTCACTTGCCATGGTGAATTTGGGGTGTTGTCATGTTGATGAGTGTGTTAATAGTTTCCTCTTTTTCCTTGCCCAGTAACAGTCCCTTGTGTAGACAAATCATTGTGTCTACACACCAATACAGAAGCATTTGAATTGATCCAGTCTTTGACGATAATGAATATATAATGATGATAGTGCTAAAGTCCTCAGTGGACAGGCTTTGGCGTGGATGGAAGCTTCCACCTCTCTTGAGTCCTGCTGCAATGTCCCACTGTCCTTTAGACCATTGGGACTCCTCATGCCAGCCAGAGAACCTGCACTACCTATCACCACCGTTACTCATCCTTGAATTCTCCCATGCACAGAACTTGGGGGAGCAGTTCCTACAGCCCAGATTTCCTCACATGGGCACACACATCAAAGGGTTCTTCAGGTTGTCCAAATTGAAGAAATTCTGTTGCACCCTCTTTGTGCGTGTGTGCATGCGTGTGTGCGTGTGTGTGCGTGTGTGTGTGTGTGTGTGTGTGTGTTGGACACACATGTGTGTGTGCAGGTGCATGCCCAAATGCATGGACAGAGGTCAGAGGAGGGTGTCAGGCATCTTACTCAATCACACTCCACCTTATTTCTTTGAGACAGGATCTCTCTCTGGACCCGGAGCTAGGCTGGCAGCAGGACACCCCAGCTATGGCCTGTCTACCTCCTCCACAGCGCTGGGGTTATAGGTGCATGTATAGCTAAGCCTGTTGTGTTTGTTTGTTTGTTTTTGCTTGGGTACCAGGAATTAAAACTCGGGCCCTCACCTGCTGAGCCATGTCCCCAGCCCTGTTGCAGCTTCTTCATTCAGAAAGGACTGCAGCATTGAGGCCCACCATGCATCTTGGTTTGTGTGTTCCCAATGGAGAAGTCAAGTGGGAAAGAGAGGCCCAACCAATCGCATGTCACACATGAGTCGTGTCTGTGGTTCCAGTATGAGCCCCACTGAAAAGGGAGCAGCAGGAGAAAGACCCCAAGGAAGCTGCCACGGAGGATGGTGTCTGATAGCAGGCTTTGGATCTGGGCTATGGGCACAAGGGACATCGCGATACTGCTGTGGTGGCCTGAGTTAGATGCCCCCCCATAGTCTCAGATTTTTGGATATAGGGCCCCAGGTGGTAGTGTTGTTTGCGGAGGCTTAAGTGTGCTTTATCGGAGGAAGGGGGTCACTGGAGGCTGGCTTTAAGAGTTTAAATATTCAGAAGGTGGTGGCACACACCTTTAATCCCAGCACTCGCACTCGGGAGGCCAAGGCAGGCAGATCTCTGTGAGCTCAAGGCCAGCCTGGTCCACAAAGCTAAAAAAAAAAAAAAAAAGGTT
The DNA here is from genome assembly GCF_017639785.1 of Mesocricetus auratus. NCBI lineage: Eukaryota > Metazoa > Chordata > Mammalia > Rodentia > Cricetidae > Mesocricetus > Mesocricetus auratus. Next base: position 13,157,863 of record NW_024429183.1, on the reverse strand, counting down.
ATTCACCATTTGGCTGGGCGGTGGTGGTGCAGGCCTTTAATCCTAGCACTTGGGAGGTAGAGGCAAGCTGATCTCTGTGAGTTCGAGGCCAAACTGGTCTACAGAGTGAGTTCCAGGACTGACTCCAAAGCAATACAGAGAAACCCTGTCTGGAAAAACCAAAAAGATTCACTCTCTAGGCTTCCTGCTTAGGGTCCTAGCCACCCCACCTGCTACCTCCACTCCACCTTCATGGACTCTTAACTTTCTGGAACCGTAAGTTCAAATAAACTCTTCCTTCCATAAGTTGCCTTGGTCATGGTGCTTTATCCTCCCTACAGAACGTACTGATAAAATGGCCGAAGTAAGTCCTGCTTGGAGCCTACGGGCCCTGCCCTCTTTGACAATGATACCCAACCCTGACCTGCCATCTTTCTGCGCTCAAGACTGTGACTTGCTCGGATTCCAGGAGGGTGGGACCTGCCTGGATTTCTGCCTCTACCTCTGGGTCCCTGTCTCAGGGTGAGGACGGAGGGATGAAGGTGGATGGAGTTTGCGCCTTTCCCAGTTCACCCCACCCCACCCCCGGGGATTCTAGGCATTATTAGGAAATTCATAGAGGGAAAGAACAAAAAAATAAAAGAGGGTGGAGTGGTCAGCATAGTTCCCCGATGAAAAGCAGTTTCAAAGTCACAGAGACAAACAAAAGCAAATATCAATCTCACTAAATCATGACTCCAGGGTCCTGGGTTGGGGGCAGGGTCAGAGAGAGGGCAGGTGTGGGGGGAGGAGAGGGGGTGGATGAGCTAAATCTTCCATGGAGGGAAGCAAGGACTTGCTTGTGTGATTTGGGAGAGATTAGATATGGTTGGGCGTGTTTGTTTTTGTGGTATTGGAGTTGGAGCGCAGGGCAGACAGCATGTTAGAGGTGAGCGGGGTAGCTCTTGCCTTTTCTAATGTGCTACATCCCAGTCCTTGACAGATAGCTACTTCATGTTTTTGTTTTTGCTTTGAGACAATGTCTCATTGTGTGGCCCCAACTGGCATGGAACTAACCATGTAGAACAGGCTGGTGTCCAGCTCATACAGATTCACCTGTCTCTGCCTCCCCAGGGCTGGGATTAAAGGTGTTCGCTACCATGTTTGGTTGTTAGCTGTTTCATTCGTTTGTTTAAATTCCTATACGTACGTAGAAAGCAGAAAGTGGGGAGGAGGGACAGGCGAAGGCCCGGTGTTGTTAGCAATACCACATTGAACTATTTCAGTCTTTAACTCTGCAGATAGAACTTGGTTTTTTTTTTTTGTTGTTTTTGTTTTTTTTTTGAGACAAGGTCTTATGTATGCATCGCAGATCAGCTTCAGTATGTCGCCCCAAAGATGACTTTGAACTTCCATTCCTCCTGGTTCAGCCTCCTGTGCTGGGATAATTGGTGGTGTTACCACTTCCGTTTTTCGTCTTACCAGGGATCAAATCGAGAGAGTGGGACAAAAGTGTTTCACCAATTGGGCTACCTCACAGCCTACAGTGTGGGCTACCTCACAGCCTACAGTTTAGCCTACCTCACAGCCTGCAGTGTGGACTACCTCACAGTTTGGGCTACCTTACAGCCTGCAGTGTGGACTACCTCACAGCCTACAGTTTAGCCTACCTCACAGCCTGCAGTGTGGACTACCTCACCGTTTGGGCTACCTCACAGCCTACAGTGTGGACTACCTCACAGTTTGGGCTACCTCACAGCCTGCAGTGTGGACTACCTCACAGTTTGGGCTACCTCACAGCCTGCAGTGTGGACTACCTCACAGTTTGGGCTACCTCACAGCCTACAGTTTGGACTTATATGCTTTTTTTCTTTTTAAGGAACTCCTATTTTGAGCTGTCCACCCAAGTCAGGATCCTCTCACTGTCCCCTCTCTTCTGAAGTCACCTGCTTTGGTCTTTCCCCTGCCTGAGGACTAGCACCTCCTCCTCAGGGAGGGAGCGGTGGGGTCTGAGTTCAGATCATGGCAGCTAAGCTCTGGAGCCAGTCGGCAGCACAGAAGACAGACAAGGAAACATCAGGACCTATGTACGAAGCCCTCAGAGTTCCCAGGAAGCCTCTGTCACTCTGTGACAATCACCATACTATTAATAGAGTCTGAAAGAGTTCATTTTTTCACAAACTGTAGGCTTGGATATGCTGATAACATTGATCCGCTGATCCTGGTTGATCTTCACTGACCATGAGTGGGCTTGGTTGATGCGTACTGAGTTCGGTTGCTCTTGCCTGGGCTTGGATGATCCGAGCCGATCTCCACTGGACTCAGCTATTTTACACTGAGCCTTGTTGATCCTGGCTCCGTTTAGCTGGTCCAGGTTGAGCCCTCTGACCTAAACTGGCCTCAGCTGGCCCAAGTTGGCCTCTGCTGGTTCAAGATGGATTCAGCTGATCCCATCTGAGTTTGGCTGGTGCAGAGTAGCCCAGGGTAGCCCCACTCATGCTAGTGAGTTTGCAGAGTGCTGGCTGATCTAGATTGGTTTCACTGGGATCATAGCTGTGAGGGGTAGCCTAGGCTAATTCTCACAGCAGAAGCAGAAGCCCAAGAAAGGAGGCCAGTGAGTCGAGGCCCCTTAAGTACTAGACTCAGAACAACGACACCAACCACTTTGGTAGCTCAGGGCTGGTGATATACTCTGCTTTCTGATGAAAGGAACGGGGTGCAGTGTGAGGCCCTGGATGGGTGTGGACAAACAATTGGGGCCATGTTTGCAACCCATCTATTACACCTACCTGGAACATTCTTCACCCCCAAAGAGGCCAGGCATGACCTAAAAGTATTAGGGGACAGAATATTGGGTCACCTGCCCAGCCTGGCTACTTTTCTTTAAGTAGGACAAACCCCAAAGACTTCAGAGGCATTCCTTACAAGCCCACATCCTAGAGATGAGAAATGGAGACCTAGAGGGGGAGGGAACTGGCCCAAAGCCATATCCGGGCCTCCCAACCCATTTTCCTCCTGGGAACCAAGCCACGGCTCCTTAAGAATGTAGGAGGCTCAGACAGTGAGCTCTGGGCTCAGGGCTGGATCAACAGATGTTCTAAACAGGGAGGAGGTGGAAGAAAGTGGGTCTGAGCCTAAGACTTAGATAAAGAGAGGCAGCTGGGTGTGGTGATACACTTGGAAGGTACCTCCAGGGGCATCAGGAGTTCAAGGTCATCCTTGGCTACAAAGTGAGTTTAAGGCTAGCTACATGAAACCCTAAGGAGTGGGATATGAAATCTATAGACATGGGCCCTGGGCTAATGGATTAGACAGGACTCATATAGTTACAGTTCCTGTATCTATCTGCTTCTGTGTGTGTGTGTGTGTGTGTGTGTGTGTGTGTGTGTGTGTGTGTGTGTGTGTGTGTAAGAGAGAGCAAGATTGCAGAGCAGTGGGGTTCAGTGATAGCGGTTCAGGCTATCAAACTTTTGTAACACTTGCTTTTACCTCCTAGCCACCTTACCAGCCCTCTTTCCTTTCTCCTTTCTTCCTTCCCTCCCTCCCTCCCTCTTTCTTCTTGACAAGGTCTCACACAGTCCAGGCTGGCCTCAGACTTGGTATATACCAAGGACAAACTTGAGTTGACTCCTTGTGCCCTCTGCCTCCACTCCCAGAGTTAGAATCACAGCCATATCTTACCATGCCTTTTGTATGTGGTGCGCAGACTTCATGCATATTAGTCAAGCCCTCTACCACTGGGTTGCATCCCTGACCCCCAAAATCTCTATATCTGAGTAGTACTTCACCCATTACTCCTTTCCTACCAAGGAAAGGGCGTGAATTTAACACGGAACCAACCGCTGGCCACACGTAAGAAAGACGTCAGACTCCTCCCCCAGTAAATCACTCATTAGTACTTATTCTGACTCCTGTCCAGACTGTGGCAACTACTAATAATCTATCTCTATGGCTCAACTTGGTCAGGACATTTCATACAGATGGAACTGCATAGCACTTGGTCCTTTCCCCTGGCTTCTCTCCCTTAGCATCATGTTCGCAAGGTTCATTCATCTGTAGCACCTAAGAACTGAATGCTTGAGTCACTTCTGGGCCAGTGAGATGGCTCATTAGGAAAAAGTGCTTGCCACCAAGCCTGACAACATGAGCTCAGTCTCCAGAGCCCACAAGGTGAAGTGTGGTGCTATATTACTTATTTAATAAAAAATGCCTGAAGAATCAAAATACAAAGCCAGTCACACTAATTAACTATAGAAGCTGGGCAGTGGTGGCACACACCTTTAATCCCAGGACTCAGGAGACAAAGGCAGATGGATCTCTGTGAGTCCAAGGGCACCTAGGGCTACACAAGATTGAATCAGTTTAAAGGAGAAACAGCTCACACAAAGGAGATCTTTGCCCTTGGGATGCCATGCATTTAATCCTAGCTCTAGAGAGGTATATAAGATAGGAGTGGGGCATTCAGTATTCAGTCTCAGGGAATTATTCTCCACCCACACTGAGGACAGGATCAGCCTGATGTAGGGGTAAGAGCTAGTGGCCACCTGCTTCACTTCTCTGATATTCAGTAGCTTTGTCAAATCATAAACACAGTAAAGGTGTGCCACTACACATGTGTGCCCACACACATACATGTGCAAAAAAGTAAATAAAATGTAAGCCAGAGAGATGACTCAAGGGTTAAGAACACTTCCTGTGCTTCCAGAGGACCAAGGTTCAGTTCCCAGCATCCACACTGTGTACCATTCAGGGGGATCTAATGCCCTCTTCTGGCCTCCATGGATACCTGCACGCACTGGCATATTATTAACACAAACACTCATGTACACACACAAAAAAAATCTACTAAATTTTTAAAAGCTATATCTCTCCAAAATTCATGTGTTGAAGTCCAACCTAACTAATACGATGGCATTTAGAGATGAGAACATGATTAGGGTTAGCTAAGGGTAGTCAATTTCTCATGGTAAGATGAAAGTCTATGGAGGCTAGAAAGATGACTCTGGTTAGGATCACTGGCTGCTCTTCCAAAGGATCTGTGTTCAATTCCCAGCACCCACATGACAGCTCGCTGTTAACTCCAGTCCATGAGGGGCTGTGTCCTCTTCTGGCACCTCACATATATGGTGCACAGACATACATGTAGGCAAGACATCCATACACATAACTTTTAAAAACTTTGTATTGGCTTATTTATTTTATTTGATGTATATGTGTGCATGTGCCAAGTGTATGTGTGTGCATCACATATGTGCAGACAGGTACTCTTCAGGCCAGAGGGCATTGAGTGTCTGGGAACTGGAGTTACAGGGGATTGTGAGTCTTCTGATACAGGTTCTGGGAACCAAACCAGATCTTCTGCAAGTGTTCAAGCCCCTGACCCATCTCTCCAGCCCCTGACTGTTTGTTTCTTCTGAAGCAGTCATAGGTCAGGGACCTCCTGGTCTGAACAGTTCCTTTGTCTTCATGGTGGTAGCTGCACTCTAGTTAACTGCTTATTTCAGTGTATTAAAGCTGTTTTTAGCCGGGCGTTGGTGGCGCACGCCTTTAATCCCAGCACTCGGGAGGCAGAGGCAGGAGGATCTTTGTGAGTTCGAGGCCAGCCTGGTCTACAGAGCGAGTTCCAGGACAGCCAAAGCTACACACAGAGAAAGAAACACTGTCTCGAAAAACCAAAAAAAAAAAAAAAAAAAAAAAGCTGTTTTTAAGTTTGATCGAGGTACAGTTGATATGAAGTAAAGCTCAGCCTCCAAGTGAACAAATTTGAAAATGTACACTATTCCAGGGGCTGGAGAGATGGCTCTGTGGTCAGGAGCACTTCTGCTCTTGCAAATGACCCAAGTTTTATTCCCAGCACCCATACTGGGCCTTTTACAACTCCCTATACCTCCATGGTCACCCTCTTCTGGCCTCCAAGGGCACCTACCCCCACATGACAGACAAACACACACCATACACATAGATAAAAGCAAAATAATTTTTTTTTGGTTTTTCAAGAAAGGGTTTCTCCGTAGCTTTCGAGACTGTCCTGGAACTTGCTCTGTAGACCGGGCTGGCCTTGAACTCACAGAAATCCACCTGCCTCTGCCTCCCAGGTGCTGGGATTAAAGGCATGCACCACCAACGCCCGGCTATAAATATTTTTTTAAAAGGAAATGTAGCCAGGCGGTGGTGGCGCACGCCTTTAATCCCAGCACTCGGGAGGCAGAGGCAGACGGATCTCTGTGAGTTCGAGGCCAGGCTGGACCACAGCCTCCAAAACAATACAGAGAAACCCTGTCTCGTAAACCCCCCCAAAAAAAGGAAATGTAGACTATTCCTATGACTTGGGCCTCTTTGCAGCTAGTCTTCTTCCCAGTCTCCCACTGATCTGGCTTCTGTCTTTAGAGTCAGACGTTCTCCAGAAATGTCTAGAGTGAACTCGTAATCCATTATCCTCACTGCCTGCTCTCACTTGGCAGGCACTTTGAGGATCACATGCTGGTGAGGCTGGTGGCGATGTGTTCCTTTCAGGTCTGAGCAGAGGCCCACTGTGCTACAATCTGCTTCTCCACGTGTCACTAATGGATGCTAGAATTGCTTCCAGGGTTTTACAATATGAACAAAGATGCAATTCACAATGTTCACAGGTTGTTATAGTCTGGACATAGCTTCAGTTTGTCCCCAAGGATGCGATGCACTTGGAAGCTTGGCTCTGTGTACATCCCCAGCTCTCAATGCTGGGAGAGAGTAAAATCTTTAAGATGTGGTACCCAGGGCTGGAGAAATGGCTCAGAGGTTAAGAGCACTGACTGTGCTTCCAGAGGACCCTGGTTCAATTCCCAGCACCCACATGGCAAGGAACCAATCAGAAGCTAGCTGGCGGGCTCTGGATGTGCTTTACAGTAACAGTGGAGTGCAGAGCACAGCAAAGGCCCTGGGATCAACACAGGACGTGTTGCCCTAGCTTGGAAGCACACCAATCCTGAGACTGTTACAGACCCCAGACGCTCCCCTTGCTCTGCTCCAATAAATTCCTGCTCCACGGTCCTTTTCCCTCCACCTGCAGTGTCAGACAGACAGAGGACCCGAGTTAATACAGTTAACTCGTTAATTAATTAAAGACTCTTTGCTTTTGCATCAGATCAGGTCTCTTGGTGATTTGGGGGTTCGGAATTTGGGCACAACAGTGGTAGCAGGCACCCGCAATCACAACACTCTAGGAACTGAGGCAAAATTATTGGGAGTTTAGAGACAACCTGGGCTACACAGTGAATTGAAATCCAGCCTATACTAGTCTCAAAGAGGAGTGGAGGCGGGACCACCGCCTTGAGGAATTTATGCAATTCTCCTGAGATCCCAGTTTGCTTCTGGGAGAAAGGATTGTTATAAAAGAGCAAGGCCAGCCCCTCCCCCCTTTCGGGTAACCTGTCCTGACCTCCCTCCACCAGAGAGGCTCAGCCTGTGCTGATGCTGTACCCTTGACCCTCAAAAACTATTAGCTAAATGAGGCAGTTCTTCCTTCTCTTCCTTATCTCCCGCCTTCCCCTCCTCCCACCTCTTGTTTGGTTTTGGTCGTTGGATTGTTTGTGTTAAACGTAGTCTTGCTTGCTAACCCAGACTCAGGCTCAAGATCCTTCCACTTTCAGCTTCCCCGTGCTGGATTCCAGGCATGCACCACCACTCCTGACAATATGTTTCCTTTATATTGCTATCCAGTCTCCAGTATTCTTTATGCTGATGAAAAATAGACCAGGACAAGGCCTTTCTGTGAGCCTGGTTTTCTCTTCTCTCCTGAGGGTAACATGGAATTATACTGGAGACTGAACTATAAAAAACAGCTAAGATGGGACTGGAGTCTCAGCGGTTAAGACCACTGGCTGTTCCTCCAGAGAACCCGGGTTCAATTCCCAGCACCCACATGGCGGCTCACAACTGTCTGTAACCCCAAGATCTGACACCCTCACACAGATATACATGGCAGGCAAAATACCAATGCACATAAAATAAAAATAAATAAAATATATAGAAACAGTCAAATATTTTCCAAAGTGGCCATCTATTACTGTCTTTGGTGTGCAAGTTGTTTTGAGAACTCCTTCTAGTTTTTGAGATCTCCCCTCCCCCAGGGGATGTGCCTGTAATCCTGATGCTGGGGAGATGGAGACAGAAAGGACCTATGCCTGTTTTGACTTCTGAATGTCACAAGCATGCATGCACGCACGTGTGCGCTCACACACACACACACACTCATCACTCACAGTGCTATAGTGCTGTAGGAATCTCTCTGAACTTCTGGTCTGAATGCTGCTTGATTCTTGGTGGGCTACATAGTGAGACACTATCTCAAAAACCAAATCTAAACCCAGCAGTGGTGGCGCACGCCTTTAATCCCAGCACTTGGGTGACATAGGCAGGCGGATCTCTGTGAGTTCAAGGCCAGCCTTTCTCTACAGACAGAGTTCCAGGACAGCCAGAGAAACCCTGTCTCAAAAAAACAAAAACAAAAAAAAATTTAAAAAGAAGGAAGGAAGGAAGGAAGGAAGGAAGGAAGGAAGGAAGGAAAGGAAGGAAGGAAAAGAAAAAATCTAATCCGTAGTATGTCTCATGTTCTTCTGCCTGAAGACCATGGTGCAGTTTCTCTGCCCTGCTACTTCCATAGTTTTCATTTACTATTTTGTGTGTGTGCGCGCACTAGCTAGTGTGCATCCGTGTGCGAGTGAATGTGCACACACATGCCAACAGCGGGAGCAGGAAACCCAAAGCTTCATGGAATTGACTCGCCCCTTCCACCCTGACATGACTTCCAGGCTCAAACTCAGGCTCTAGCTCTGGAGGACTTCATGCACTAAGCCATCTTCTGGGTTCTGCTGCACTTCCACCGTCCGAATCCAGAGCTGACTACAGCTCTGGCCTTTGCGGTGACCAGACGGAAGTCCACGCTGTCTGTACTCCCTGCTGACATTCTGTTCACTCAGTGAGAGCTGCTGGGTGTCCTCTTCTAACTCGCCCTGTTTTCCTATGAGTCCTTTCCCACGAGGCAAGCCAAGGCAGCAGCAGATCAGAGCTTTGCCAACATGTCTGATATGAATAAAATACTGTTCTTTCAGCCTACATCTGGCCTTCCCCTGAAATCAGATAGGATCCGGGCCCATGAGCTTTATTTCCAAGCAGCTGCTTACCAAGCTTGACTTAGTTCTGCACTGACACTGACTTCATTTAGAAAATTCACAGCCACTGGAGTGATTTTTTTTTTTTAGACAGAGTCTCACTGTGTAGCCCTTGCTGGCCTGGAACTCTCTATTATAAATCAGGCTGGCCTTGAAATCACAGAGATCTACCTGCCTTTGTCTCACAAGGTCTGGGTATTAATGGCACATGCTACTATGCCCCACTTAATTTTTTAAAAGATTTATCTATTTATTATGCATACAGTGTTCTGTATGCCTGCAGGCCAGAAGAGGGCACCAGATCTCATTACAGATGGTTGTGAGTCATCATGTGGTTACTGGAATTGAACTCAGGACCTCTGGAAGAGCAGCAACCAGTGCTCTTAACCTCTGAGCCATCTCTCCAGCCCCCCACTTAATTTTTTTTATTACATTCTTTTATCATTTGTGTAGAAGGGGTGTGTGTGTATGCCACTGTGCACATTTGGAGGTCAGAGGGCAACTTTTGGAAGTGAATTCTCTTCTTCCATGGGTGAACCCTGGGATTGAACTGAGGTCTTCAGGCTTGGTATCAAGTGTCTTTATCTGCTGAGCTACCTCATCAGCCCCTGGAGTGGTTCTCCTCAGGTGAATCCCTGGGTCCAGGACCAAAAGGAGTCACAGAGGGGTTAAAGTACATTAGCACGGCAGAGTCTTTTCCATAGAGCATCAGTTCCCAACCTCCCTGAAGACATTGAGCAAAACAGTTGTAGATATTGTCGGGTGGCCATGACTGAAGGTCTGGTGTGACTGGGAGCCCATGGGCAGAAGTGAAGGATGTACTAATGGTCTAAGAAATACAGGACAATTCCAGGCCCAGATGTCAACATCACTACATCCTAGAAAGGGAAGAGTGAAAAATACCCAGAAAGGGAATTCGGTGTGTTTGTGTTGCTTGTTTTGGCTGGTGGTTTGTTTTTCAACTTTTAATCTTACATATTATGTATGTCTCTCTGTGTGATGTGTGTAAGTATGAGCAAGTGTAGACATGTGGAGAAGCCAGTGGACGCATTCAGGAGTTGGTCCTTTCTTTCCACTGGGTATCTCAGGAATGGAGTCAGATGTCAGGCTTGCACAGAGAGCATGTTTATCAGCTGAGCTATCTTGACAGCTGGTTTGAGGGTTTTTGAGACAGGATTTCACTATGTAGCCCAGACTGGCCTAGAGCTTGTTCCTCAGTCTCCAAATGTTGGGGTTATAGGTATGCACCAACCTGTCCAGATAAATTCAATTTTTTTTACCTACAAGATCCAGGAACCATGGAAGACTATCTAAACCAGTTATGACACATGACCGACCCATGTTTAGAGAAAATTGTGTGAGTAATTACGTGACATAGATCATCATGGTGACACCAGACACAAGAACTAAATGAAAACAGTTTACTAAAGGTCTGTCTCAGAGGGCCCCAGATCCCAGGGGAGATCCTAAGAAGCCTGCACTGGACATGGCCCTTACAGTCAACACTCAGGAAGCACCTACTGTTTGCCTGCCATTGCAGGAAGCTGCATGCAAGCCGACAGGAAGCAGAATGATAAATGAAGAAGTAGAAGACAGTATCATAGGAATTGTATGACAAGGGACCGTAGGGGAGTGGGGACTGGGAAGCAGGAAAGTTTCCTCAGGGGTGACAATGACACCAGCTTTCAGAACCACCATCTCCACTGAGCTCTGCCTGGCTGTGATTACACCTTTAATCCCAACTCAAGACCAGCCTGGTCTACACCTAGAGTTCTAGGCAGCCAGGGTGGCACAGTGAGGCCTTTTCTTCAAAACAAAAACAAGAACAGAAAAAGAACCCACCACCACAACACAAAACAACCTCCCCCCCTCAAAAAAACCCCAAGAGACTAGAGAGATGACTCAGGCCATAGAGTACCTACCATGCATGCATGATGGCCCAAGCATGGATCCCAGCACTCATATAAAAAGCTGGGTGTGGTGGCATGGACCTGAGTCCCAGTGCTGGGAGTAGAGACAAGAGGAGCCCAGAGAGAGCTCAGTAGCAAGTCAGTGAGATCCTCATTCTCAAACAACAAGGTGAAAAACAGTAGAGAAACACACTCAACCTCTGGCCTCAGTACATACAAACATGTGCACCTGCACACACACACACACACACACACACACACACACACACACACACACACACACAGTGGAAGAGCAAGAGGAAAGATACCTGGCTTGACTTATGACCTCTATAGGCTCATGTACACATGTGCATATGCACCCTCACCACACATGAACACATGAACACATGCACATGCACACATGCACATGCACACATGCACATGCACACATGCACATGAACACATGCACACATACACACATGAACACACACACATACACACATGAACACATAAAACACTAAAAGTGCGGTTGAAAAGAAGGAACAAAACATGCATGTGATGCTGTATTTGTTTTGTTGTTGTTGCTTTTTTGAGACAGGGTTTCTCTGTGGCTTTGGAGCCTGTCCTGGAACTAGCTCTTGTAGACCAGGGTGGTCTCGAACTCACAGAGATCCGCCTGCCTCTGCCTCCTGAGTGCTGGGATTAAAGGTGTGCGCCACCAACACCCAGCTTGTATTTGTTTTATAGATGACAAGCTCATGCCAGTTAGTCTTGTCAGCTTTGTGGGACTTGGAATCTCTGGGCCTTTCTAGATTAGGCTAGCTAGGTGAGAAGAACCATCCTAACTGAGTGTGGGTGCCACTATCCCCTACTAAATAAACAGGAGAAAGTGATTTGAACTGTTACATTCACCTCTCTGTGTCCTGACTGTGAATGCCATGAGACCAGTCACCTCACGCTCAGGCTGCCATGACTGCCCTGTCATGACGGACTGTATCCTCAAACTATGAGTCAAAGCAAGCCTTTCTTTCCTGAAGTTGCTTTGTCAGGGCTTTGTCACACCAAGTCAAGTGACTATTTCAATACAGTTCCCCAAATAGAAAATAAGCCAAATATCCTCCCCTACAAGACTGGACATGCAGTTGCTCCTGCAATGATACCATGGAATACTACATAGTCATCAAAAGGAGCAAACTTCTAATCCAAGCAACATCATGAAGGAGGCTCAAAACCATTACTTTAGCCGGGCGCTGGTGGCGCACGCCTTTAATCCCAGCACTCAGGAGGCAGAGGCAGGCGGATCTCTGTGAGTTCGAGGCCAGGCTGGACCGACAGCCTCCAAAACAATACAGAGAAACCCTGTCTCAAAAAAAAAAAAAAAAACATTACTTTGGGGAAAAGAAGCCAGCTGTAAGATACCACATACTAGCCGGGCATTGGTGGCGCACGCCTTTAATTCCAGCACTTGGGAGGCAGAGGCAGGCGGATCTCTGTGAGCTTGAGACCAGCCTGGTCTACAAGAGCTAGTCTCAGGACACTCCAAAGCCACAGAGAAACCCTGTCTCGAAAAAGAAAAAAACAAAAAAAGATACCACATGCTTTGTAATTGCATTTATTAGAATGTAAGAATAGTTTTTTAAATGCTTATCTATAGTCATAGACACCAACTATAGTTATCTAGAATGGGCAATGCTGGTTAGAGCTGGCTAGAAGAAGCCTGAGAGAACATTGTGGAAAATTAGGAAGGTTCCATCTCTTGCCTGGAGTAGTGGTTACATAATTGCAATGCTGCCATTACTGGATAGGCAGCCACCCCTTCCTCCAAACTTACAGACTCTAAGACTCTCAGCACACACCCTTACATAGAGAGCCTTTTTAGACGTAATTAACTGAATTAGAGTGAGGTCAAACTGCACTGGAGTAGTCCCTAATCCAATAACTGTGTTCTCACATCTATGGTGTTTTGTTTTATTGGGTGACAGAATTTCGAGTAACTCAAGCTAGCCTCAACTATTTGACAAAGCAGAGGATGACCTTGAACTCCTGATCCTCCTGCATCCACTTCCCAAGCTTATAGGCATGTTCCACCCTGCCCAGCTTTTATGCAGTACAAAGGAGGGATGGAAGCCAGGGAGGACTCCATGCTTGGTAGGCAAGTCCTCTGCTGCCTGAACTCCACCTCGGGCTCTCATGAAGAGAGGGAATAGGGATGCAGAGATCACATGCCGATGGAGGTGCGGACTGCAGACACACACACAAAGGAACAGGAGCTGCTGCAACCACAGGAAGCTGGCGGAGGGTGCAGCATTCCCCCACCCCTCACCCCCCCCCCCCCGCCCAGTCTGCAGGAAGAACAGGGCTCTATCCACACTTAGATCGTGCACGAGTCTCTAGCCTCCAGACCTGTGAGAAAGCACAGCTGCGTTGCTATAATAAGCTATCGAGTTCACCGTCCTACAGAACCACGCTAACAAATTGAATTTGTAAGTTCTACCGGCTTTATTTTAAGTAAGCTATACTTCCAAATTTAAAAATAAACAAGACCTCGTTGGAAGCAGAAAGCTGGTGAAAGCTTCGTCCTGTCTGCAAAAGAGCTTTTGGAGCACGGTCCAGCATCGTGCAGAAAATTGAAGGTGGCCCTCATTGGGTGCAGCCCAGCCTGACCTGGCCCAGTGCCTCTCCCTTCATGCTCACTAACCATGTGAAAATACACGCTCTGGGCTGGAGAGTTGACTCAGCACGTAAGAACGTTTGCTGCTCTTTTGAGGACCCGGGCTGGATTCCTGGCACCAACATGCTGTCTTGAAACCCTGATTTCCATTTCTGACCTCCGTGGGCACCAAGCAAGGCACATGATACACTTCATACATCAGGCATAGCAGCCATGTATATAAAATAATAAAATAAATAAATCTTAAAAAACCCTTTAAAAATATTTCCTTAGCCGGGCGTTGGTGGCGCACGCCTTTAATCCCAACACTTGGGAGGCAGAGGCAGGCAGATCTCTGTGAGTTCGAGGCCAGCCTGGTCTACAAGAGCTAGTTCCAGGACCGCCTCCAAAGCCACAGAGAAACCCTGTCTGGAAAAACCAAAAAAAAAAAAAAAATTTCCTTAGCCAACATGCTCACAGCACTCCCTCAGATGCAAATGTCACACGGTCCATGGGAAGCACTGCCTAAGAGACCCGCTTCATGGATGCTGTGTTCAAAAGCAACCTGATCCCCTGCCACAGAGAGGCCTGCTTAGGAGCTGAGAGGGGTCTATTTGCTCATAGATTCATTTATTTATTTTTATTATGTGTGCATGAGTGTTCTGCCTGTATGCATGTATTCCTAGTGCCTATGGAAACAAGAAAAGGGCATCAGATCTCTGGAACTGGGTTTACAGACATGTAGTGCTGGGAAGTGAACTCTGAACCTCTGGAAGAGACGAAAGTGCTCTAAACCATGGAGTCATCTCTCCAGGGCTGAAAGTAAACTTCTTAAGTGCTCTTCTTTGACTCCATGGTGAAAGCTCCCGACCCTGAGAGATGGCCCTGGCACACCCTGCACATGTCTGCATGAGAGTCAGGGCCAGCCAAAGTCTGAAGACATAGACAAATCTGGCCCAGGCCCTACTGGGTATGTGATCCCCACAAAGTCTCCTCACATTTGCTGGCAGCCCTTCATGTACTAGAGGAATTTTCCATGCATGAGCTCTAACTCACTGCATTCCACAACAAAGCCTGAGGGAGGAACTTACAACTCTCTCATTCTGATGAGGAAATGGAGGGAGGGAAAACTAATGTGTCCCAGTTGGGGGCAGAACAGTGATTTCAGCTCAACCAGCCCAGAAAACACTGGCTTCTTTGTTTTGTTCTTGGGACAGGGTCTTACCATGTAGTCAATCTGCCTTCAAACTCTTAGTCTATGGCTTCTGCCGTGTAATGGGGTTACAGGCACATGCTATCGAGGGATCCCCTGGAGTTGGAGTTACAGGTGGCTGTGAACATCCCATTGTGGGTGCTGAGAACCTAACTCAGGTCTTTTGTGGGATCAGTTTGCATTCTTAACCTCTGAGCCATTTCTCCAGCCCTCACTGTTGTCTTACCCTTTGGGGTGTCCTGCTGAGAAAAAGCCACATCCTGAGATGTGACTGAGACCCCAGAGGATTTCCTTTGTTTACAATTCATATCCTTTAACCATTTTTTCCACATTTCATTCTTGAGACAATTATAGCAATGAGAATTGAGAATAGACCCCGAGACTCCAAGCCTTTTGGGACATCCTCCAAAACATAAACAGAATGAATACAGGATGGAGGCTCTTGGGCTACTTTTCTGAGCTTTAATATGTTGTGGTTTGTTCTGTAGTGACAATTAACAAAAACAAGAGGCTGAGCTAGAAATGACTGAGCTGAGAGTCAGGCAGTTGTTCCCAACTTGGTGGCAATTCCTCCTGTCCATTTATTATCCCAGGAAGGCCTGGGAGCTGGGTTTCCCAGGAGGAACTCAAACCAGGAGTGCATGCTTCAGGGCAGCAGGTGTGGTGAGGAGTTACCAGCTCTGCATTGGTCTACACAGCAGTTCCCGATGGCATTGGCCGCTCACAAAAGCCTCTCCAACTGGGTGGCACAGGACACTAAAGGACGGAAAGGAATGCATTCCAGGGGTCCAAGGATGGATTGAGATTAAGAAAAGCTCATAATACCAGGACTTGGTGGTGCACACCTTTGACCCCAGCACTCTGGAGGCAGAGGCAGGTGGATCTCTGTGAGTTCAAAGCCAGCCTGGTCTACAGAGCGAGTGCCAGGACAGTCTCCAAAGTCACAGAGAAACCGTGTATCAAAAAAAACAAAAAAAAACAAAAAAAAGAAAAAGAAAGAAAAAATAACTTATTAATCAGCTTCTCCATTTAGAAACAAAAAGGGAGCCATCTGGAAAGAAACACAGGAGCCTCTCCTGCCACACACTGGGATGAATTCCAAACGATGAAATTTTGAATGTAAAATAATAGATGAAAACACAAGGCACAATTCTGTCATCTGAAAGTGAGGAAGTCTTTTGTATCTAAGATTAAACACTATTTAAAGTCATCAATGTTCAGTCACCTGTCTACATATAAATATAAATGTGTGCAGGATGAACTGACGGGTGGCTTAGCAAATAAAGGCGCTTGCTGACAAGTCTGATAATGTCAGTTCGATTCCTAGAACCCATGGGGTGAAGGAGAGAGTAGACTTCTGTAAGTTGTCCACCAACCTCCACATGCCCACTGAGGTTTTTTTTTTTTTTTTGTTTTGTTTTTGGTTTTTCGAGACAGGGTTTCTCTGTGGCTTTGGAGGCTGTCCTGGAACTCACTTTGTAGACCAGGCTGGTCTCGAACTCACAGAGATCCGCCTGCTTCTGCCTCCCGAGTGCTGGGATTAAAGGCGTGCGCCACCACCGGCGGGCAGAAATAGTTTTTTAAATAGTTGTGTATACAAGAGTGTGTATACAAGCGTTTCAGGCAGTGCTCTTTGTTCCTGCCCAGCGTTCTGCCCCTGAGGCAGGTCTAATCAATTTTTCTTTTGAGGAAAAAGAAGCCAGTGGGTAGTGGCACATACCTTTCATCCCAGCACCCGGGAGGCAGAGGTAAGAGGATGTCTTTGTGTTTGAGGGCAGTCTGGTCTACAGAGTGAGTTTTAGGACACCCAGGGTTACACAAAGAAACCCTGTCTTGGAATGGGTGGGGAGGAGAAAGGAGACAGAAATGCTACATTGGGTGCAACTGTGTTTAAGACAAAAAGCTAGCTAATCCCTAAACAGCTCCTAGCAATAAGGGAGAAGAGCCAATACTTCTAACTTTAAAATAAGTAAGTAAAGGACTTGAGTCAGACAGCATATATGGTGCTCTGGGTTAGATGCCCAGCATGGCATAGACTTGACACACTGGTTCATACCTATGATTCCAACAACTGTAAGGAGTAGGGGGGAATAATTCACACTCAAGTATAAAAGACCAGTAGGTACGGATCAGAAGTTCAAGGTCATCCTTGGCTACATGATGTCCACTGTGAGTTCCAAGGAGGGCACATAAGAGCCTGTCTGGAGAGAGGACTAGAGAGAAAGAGCTGGGGATTGTCATTAGATTTTCATCTGACCCAGAATTCTCTCCCGCTCCCCTTAGTTTGTGACTGCCCGAGTCCTAGCCTCTGGAGTCACCCGTACATATCAGTTAGAAGTTTAACAGAGGGGAGATACCATCTCTACAACCATGGAGAAGTTGTCATCCATGCTAGGGTAAGACTTTTCGGTGGTACACTGTTTTGGGGTCACCCATGATCCTGTAAATATCTCTCACCCATGTTCCTGTGAGCCCTAATTTCTCACCCATGAGCCTGTAAATAAGCCCAATAAACCCGCTAGTTCATCATCCCTGTGGTCTGTCTTTGGTGCCCCATCTGAGGTGAGTTTGCCTCAGGCTCATGCCAGCTCAGAAGCTAATGCAACAGACAGTTATCAAGAAAAAAACCAGCTGAGCGGTGGTGTGGTGGCGCACACCTTTAATCTCAGCACTCAGGAAGCAGAGGCAGCAGGATCTCTATGAGTTTGAGCCAACCTGGTCTACAAGTTCCAGGCCAGCCAGGGTTACACAGGGAAACCCTGTCTTGAAAAACCAAAACCAAACAAACACAAAGAAATCAGAAATGGTATTTAAATTAAGGTACTTTCACAACACATTCAACTGAAGGCCATACAGAGTCACCATTGTTTATCAGATCGTTACAGAGCCAGTAACCTGGCAACTGAGCCCACTGATGTGGCAAAATGGTAATTTCTCTTCCAAAGCTGATACAGGTGCAGTTTGGTGCCTCCTTTGTGGAGGAAAAGTTGGCAGCATCACTCAGAATTGCTAAAGCAGATACCTAGCAGTCAATGCCATGTCTGGGAAGCCACCCTGCATGTGTAATCACACGTGCACAAGGCCACATGGGCAAGGTTCTTCACACTTTCTGATAACAGACGGAGAACAGCCCAAATGCTCACCACACAGGGGCACAGTGCATTATCTTCCCTAAAATGAAACATGTGACACTGCGGATTCTAGCTGCTAACTCTGCTCAACAGAGTAAAGCACTTTATAATGTTTACATATATGTTTGCATGTACTTAAAAAGAGTTCCAGTTGCTGGGTGGTGGTGGCACACACCTTTAATCCCAGCAACTCGGGAGGCAGAGGCAGGCGGATCTCTGTGAGTTCGAGGCCAGCCTGGTCTACAGAGCAAGTTCCAGGACAGCTTCCAAAGCCACAGAGAAACCCTGTTTCAACCCCCTTAAAAAAAAAAAGAGTCTGAGTTGTGATAATTCACACTCAAGAGTGAAAGACTGGCAGCTCAGAATTTTCTCACAAACAATTCATATTTAAAAGAGGATAATCTAGGCCATTGAGATGACTCAACTCATAAAAGCCCTTACTGCCAGGCCTGATGACCCAAGTTCTCTCTCCAACACCCACATGGTGGAAAGAGAGAACTTGACTGCTGCCTTCATACAGGCACTGGGCACATGCATGCACACAAACACACACGATTTTAAAACTTAAAAAAGAGGCAGGGTTGGAGAGATGGTTCATTGGGTGAGAGAGTTTGCTGCTCTCGCAGAGGACCCCAGTTTACGCCCCAGCACCCACGTTGGACAACTCACAAGCACTTGTAACTTCAGAGCTGTGGAATCTGATGTCCTCTTCTCGCCTCTCTGGGCACTTGTACTCTTGTGCATATACCCACACATAGACATACACATATTCATCTAGTTAAAATTAAACAAACGAGATAGTAAAATAAAAAGGAAAGCTTGATCTTTGTTAACTAAAAAGTCTACAATTTTCTAAGATTTCATTTTCTTTTTAAATTCATTTTTGCTAGTTACAGCTATGTGTATGTACATGGTGGGTGTCTGTGTGCAGGTGTCTGCAGAGGCCAGAGACATTGGATCCCCCTGGAGCTGGACTTACAGGTGCTTGGGAACCACCTGACTGACGTGTGTGCTGGAAATGAAGCATGGGTCCTCTAGAAGAGCAACGTGTGCTGTTCACGGCCGAGTCATCACTCCAGCTCCTAAGTCTACAGTTTGATGGACCTTTTGCCAGGAAAGAATTCTGTCATTCAATAGACTTGTTGTCAGCATCATAAAGTAAGCTGGAAAATGCTTGAGCTGCAAGTCCACAAGTTCTGGGGACAGACTTCCTCACTTACCTCATGGCTGGTTAAAGCTGGTCAGAAACAATAATCTAAAGCCAGCTACCCAGGAAGAGCAGGGACTGAGTGGTTATGGGATGTTTGTGGGAAAAGAACTTCCCACCATTGTTCATTGTCGTGTGGTTTAAACCACATGAATCTATTACCTAATCAAAATATTAAATAGGGAAAGAGGCAACCTAAACCTTGGTTGGGACCCACAATATCTTCTGGTTCCTGCTCTCACTTGTCATTAGAACAATATGTCATCAGATAATGCTAAACACTCCCTAGCACTTTTATTGCCTGTAATAGCTCACTGACGCCCACTAGACACATCTGACATGGCTATTACTCCAGCGAGACAGGCAAGATAGAAGAGCCAGACAGTTCAGCATCTGATAGACCTCTGCTTCCTCTTCGCAGAGCAACACTGTAGACCAGCTGGGCAGTGCAGGCACAGGGGCCCTGGGAAGAGGACACCAAACTTGCCCTGCTGCACATCTGTAACCCCATCTCCAAGGGGAAGAACAGAGGCGTGAAGACTGCTGGGTCACGATGGCTCCCAGCCTGTTAGACAAAACTCAAGCCCCGGGTTCAGGGAGGGACTCTGCTTCAGAGAACAGGTGGAGAGCGACAGTGTACCTGGCACCGTCTTCTGGCTCTACAGATAAGAGAAGCTTCACACATTCATGTATGCACATGAACACACGCACACAAACACGGACTAGCAAGACGGCTCAGCTGGTAAAGGTACCTGCTGCCAAGCCTGATGACTTGAGTTCAAGCCTTGGACCCCACATGGTAAAAGGAGAGGACCAACTCTGCAGGTAAACCTCTGCACACATGCCATGCAAAGAACAAAATTCTTGCTGGTCGTTGGTGGCACACGCCTTTAATCCCAGCACTTGGGAGGCAGAGGCAGGTGGATCTCTGTGAGTTCGAGGTCAGCCTGGTCTACAGAGCTGATTCCAGTTCAGTAAAACTTTAGTATGCTTAGGGCACCCATGAGATATGGACCAGGTAATGTGTTCCTGTAATTCCAGCTACTCAGGAGACTGAGGCAGGAAGATCAAAGCTCAAGGTTAGCCTTAGCAATTTAGAGAGACTGTCTGAAAATAATTTCTGTAAGAGAGCTGGGAGCTAAATTGGTAGAGTATTTTCCCAGTATACATGAAGTCCTGGATTTGATTCCCAGCATCACATAAACTGGGCATGGAAGCACCTGCCTGTAATTCCCAGCATTTGAGAGGTAGCAGCAGGAGGGTCAGAAGATCAAGGTTATCCTCAGTTGTAGAGCAAGTACCAGGCCAGCCTGGGCTACATGAAACCCACTATCAACGAAAAGGTAGGCAGGGGCTATGGCTTTAGCTCAATAAAAGAGCATTCACCTAGCATTTGCAAGGTCCTGGGTTCTATCCACAGCACTGTAAACAGATGAAGAAAGAACCCTCTGAGAGGCTATGCGAAGGTGGGGCCCTCAGAGATGCTCTTAGGGCATCTGCGGCCCATGGACTTGAGTGTCCAGCAAGTGCCCACTGTTGCAGGTACGGCAGTGATATGTAGGGTATCTGATAAGCAACCCCTGTGAAAGGGTCATTCAACCCCAAAGGGATCACGACCCATAGGTTGAGAACCACTGTTCTAGACAACAGCCAGGAGATTCGTGACATCTGTGTAGCAGGGAGCTTCTCCCAAACTTCCAGGCTACACTTTGGCTTCATTTCTTGGGGGGTGTTGAGACGTAGGACCATGAACTCCTACACTCAGATGATCCTCCTGCCTCAGGCTTCCAAGGAGCTGGAACTACAGGTGTGTGTCGCTGCACTTGGCCAAGCTGTTTACTTTTTTAGATAAACTTACATTTCCCCCTTCCCTTTCCTCCCTCCAAGTCCTCCCTAAACCCCTCCTTACTCTCCTTCAAACTCATGGTCTTTTCTTATTGATCGTTATTGTATGCATATAAGTATATACATATATATTCCTGAATATAGCTTCCTCCTCCCGTATAATGCTACACGTGTGTGTGTGTGTGTGTGTGTGTGTGTGTGTGTGTGTGTGTGTGTGTGTGTGTTTCAGGGATGACCATTTTGGCATTGGACGGCCAGCTGGTGCACTCTTCTCTGGGGGTCCACCTCTCCGGTTCCCAGTTTTCCTCAGTTGCCTCTAGTTCTTTGTGTAGGGTTGAGGCCTCATGGGATTTCCTCTGTCTACTTTGGCATGTCCATTGGTGAGCTGTTCATTTTTTTTAAGTTTAATCTTTTTTTAAATTATTATTATTTTATTTAGGTTATAAACAATCTTGTTTCACATGTCAATCCCAGCTCCCTCTCCCTCCCCTCCTCCCCTGCCCTCCCCATCAGGTCCCCCAGTAACCCCACCCAGTCTCTACTCTGATCTCCAGGGAGGGTGAGGCCCTTCATGGTGGATCTCCAGTGACTGTCATTTCATTTAGGGCAGGGCCTAGGCCCTCCTTCAAGAGTCCGGCTGAGATAAAATGAATTCTGAGTCACCTTCTCATCCAAAGGTGCACCCCTCTGACAGGCCCAGCTGTGGGACTCTCCGGAAGACAGCAAGTGTGCGCCTGGCTGTGGAGGGGAACTCTTGCAGAAAAGCCCTCCTTAAACAGCGGGGGCCTGGGCTTGGCAGGGAGAGGGGATTTGTTGGGTGTTAACTCTTCCTTCCCAGTCCAAGTGTAACCTAATTGCCCTCTAAACCCAACAAAGTGTGGGTCAGTGAGATAACTTATCAGGTAAAGGCACTTGCCACCAAGCCTGATAACCTGAGTTCAACCCCTGGGGCCAAGAAAGAGAGACCAGACTCTCACAAGTTATCTTCTGAGCTCCACATATGCACCATGGCACACATGTGCACACACTAACAAAAAATGTAATTTAAAAGTAACAAAGGTGAGAAGGAGAGGAGGCTGCAGAGCATCTTTTCATTTCTAGAAGTTTCTTGGAATCTGCATTTAGAATAACCACTAGCTCTCCCCACAGCCTCTGAGCAGCCATCCTGGTCTGGCCTTCCTTCCTCCTCTCCCTGTCCCCCTCTCCCAGTGCCATCCATTGTCCCCGCTGTTAACCTGTTCCTTTGCCCTCCCTCTGTCTAGAATGTTCTGTGTGGAATGCTTCCCAGCAGACTCAGTCTTGCCCATTCAAGCCTCGCCTCCTAGAGAAGCCTCCTCTGGTCATCCCACACAAGCCCCAAAGCCTTTAGCAATGGCCACACTGACATTGTCTCAAGTCTGTTCCGTGTGTGCTGTACATCTCCCAGTGAGTTCTGCTCAGGGGGCCCAGAACCTGGCTCTGTCTTATTGCTGTATTCCCAGAGGGTGCTGCTAGCTGGGCAGAGGAGACTCTGACCCCCTGAGAAGGGAAATCTGAGTGAACAGATTAGACATCAGGGTCAATGGAGAAGCCAAGCCAGGCCACCAAACAGCAGTTAGAGGGGTCCCTCAGCAGCTGGAGAAAATGGCACAGGCCCTGGGTAGCAAGGATAACCCCCAACAAGCCTCAGTGTCATGAAGTTCTCCCTGGTCCACTTCCCCTCTTAGCTGCCACCCATTAACGTGTGTTGGTGTCTATAGGAAGATGCTTGTTTTGGAGACACAGTTGTTCCTTAAGCCTCTCTTCCACCCTGAGTCCCTGAGAAAGCCACAGGGCTCTGGAAGGGAGCACCACCTTGGAGTTACAAGGCTGAGTCAACCTACCACAAACTGAAACAGGAGCAGAAGAAATCCCCCAGCACCCAGGCCCTCCCTGTCCGTGTGTGCATGTTCATGCGCCTGTGTGTCTGTGTTTGTTTGTCTTCCTGTGTCTGCGTATGTTCATTGTTTGTGAGACAGTCACGCGTGTGCATGTGGAAGCCAGAAGACAAGGCCTCAGCGACACCATCCATCTAGATCAGGTTGGCCTCAAAATCACAGAGATCGGCCTGCCTTTGTCTCCTGAGTCCTGGGGTTAAAGGAACACTTTAATCACCCCACCTGGCTCACCCATCTTATTTTGAGGCGAGGTCTCTCTCACTGGTCTTGAGCTTGCTAATCAGGCTAGGCTGGCCAGTGAGTGCCATGAGTCTGCCTGTCCTTGTCCCAACCCTTCGCCCTAGTGCTGGATGACACACATGCATGTGGGCAGCACCATTCCTGTCTTTAAAAAATGGGTTCCGAGGTTTTAACCCAGGTCTTCTCGATGGCGCAGTGAGCACTTTATTGACTGGGCTATCTCCCACCCTAGGCCTGGTCTTGATGAGGAATCAGACCCAGCTGGAGGCTCCTGGTCCCCAAAGTCCAGTCTCCTAACAGTATGGCCTCCTAGGAATGAGGCATCACTTTAGCAGTTTAAAAACCAGCCACGTTCAGGAACTGAAAAGGGAAAAGTACGTTGTCATTTCAGTAGAGGCAGAAAATGCCTTTGACACAACCCTTTCTGGATTAAAACTCTCAGTCGGCTATGCCTGTGAGGGGACTTCCTCCACGTGGGACAGCAGTGAGTCACCAAAAGGCTCATTTTCTCTACACCTGGGACAAGACATGGGCATCTGCACTCGACACCGATGCTCAGCAGTGCCCACAGGGTCTAGCCAGTACAACAAAATAAAACATGCAGTGAACGGATAAAAGCCAAGGGCACAAGCACTGTAAAGGAAAAGGACGCCGGTCCTGATTTCTAGACAATCTTATTCTTTATGTAGAAAACCCTAAGGGTGTATGAAACCACTAATCAATGTGTTCAGCAAGACAGCAGGACACAAAAGCACCACACAAAAATATAAAATTAGAGTAATTTAAGCTAGGCATGGTATATGTTTGTAATCCCAGCACCTGGGGAGTGCAGGCAGGTGGGTCAGCTCAGTGTTTCCCTTAGCTACATCGTGTGTTTGAGACCAGCCTGAGTTACAATAGACCTGGTCTTTCTAAAAAAGGACACACCAGAGTTAGTGAGATGGCTCAGTGTGTAAGGACACCTGCTACCAAACCTGCCAACCTAAGTTTTCCCCTGAGATCCACTTAGTGGAAGAAGAGACCCAAACTTTCAGAGTGACCCTCTCTCCTCCATCTGTGGCATGCATTCCCAACCTCCACACACCCAAGGGACCAGAGTCAGCCCAGCAGTACATGTTGCTCTTGCAGAAGACCTGGGTTCAGTTCCCAGAACCCACATGGTAGTTCACAATTGTATGTAACCCCAGTTCCAGAGGATCAAATGTCCTCTTTTGGCCTCTGCAGACAATACACACATGGTGCACAGACATACATGCTGGCAAAACACTCATGCACATAAAATAAAACACATAAAACTGTTACATTTCAATATTCTAGCAACAGAGGTCAGAAACAATTGCACTGTCCATCAGGAGATAAATGGGTAAAAAAGATGTATCTACATAATGGAATACTACTCTGTCAATTATTAGTATGTACAGTAACACAAAAGAATCTCAGATAAATCATATGCATTGATAGAAATCAGACCCCTCAAAAGAAAGAACACCCTCTATAAAGTATTAATTCTAAACTATAAAAATTCAAACTTCTCTAAAGCAACAGAAAAGTGGGGTAATTACAGTTTAGATATGGGATGGAGGATGACATAGGCCTGAAGAAAGTGTGACAATGATTGACACCTCCCTTTTTATCCCATCTTCCCCAACCCCTCTTCTCCCTCCCTTCTCCTCACCTTGATCATAAAGCACATATTCAACATGGAACATAATATTGCAGTACCTGCAGCTTATTTCACGGCCACTTCTATATTTTGTAGTTTAAATAATTTTCCTAGACTTTCTTTTTATTTTGTACGAATGGGTGTTTTGCCTATGTGTGTATATGTACACCATGCGTGCACAGTGCCCTTGGAGAGCAGAAGACGGCATCAGAGTTCTTTTGTACTTAGAAGAAAGAGGTAGAATAAAGGTTACCCCAGGGCTGAGGGATGGAGTGGGAGGGCAGTGGGGAGCTATTTAATGGGCAGTTTTGTTCAGATGAAAATAGACAACAATGATGGTTACATACCCTGTGTGTATTCATATGACTGAATTGTTCACTTAAAATGGTCAGAGTGGTCAATTTTATGTTACGAATATTTCATTACTATTGCAAACATTTTTTAAGAGAGCTGGGTACGGTGGTGCGTGCCTATAATCCCAGTACTTGGGAGACGGAGCCAGGAGGATCAGGCACTAAAAACCTGCTTTAACTACACGATTTATTTGAGGCCGGCCTGAGTTATATAGGTCATTTTGTCTCAGAGAGAGAGAGAGAGAGAGAGAGAGAGAGAGAGAGAGAGAGAGAGAGAGAGAGAGAGAGAGAGAGAGAGAGAGAGAAAGAAATTCAAAAGGAGGCAGACAAGATGTCCCAAAAGGTCAAAGAGCATGCTGCTAAGTCTAATGACCTGAGTTCAGTTCCTAGGACCCACATGACAAAAGGGAAAACTGACTCCTGCAAGTTGTCCTCTGAGACACACACACACACACACACACACACACACACACACACACACACACACGCACGCACGCACGCACGCACGCACACACGTGCATGTGCACACATATACACAATAAATAAATACATGTAAAAAGTTATTTTAAATTCAAAAGGACTCACCTATAAATAGACCCTTGAATATGGGGGGAGGGCTAGGTGTTGAACCAAGATCTTGTGCTTGAGAGGAGAAACTTCTCAGCCTCCCCTCCCGGGTGGGGTGTCTTTGTTTTCAAAGAGGCCCCAAAAGGCTCTCATTTCCACAGAGACACACAGCTTTCCATGCAGCCAGGACTGCTGGGAGTCAGCCCCCACCCTGCTGCAGCTTAGTGGCCCTGCGCCTGCTGCACTGGGCACAGGAATGCCCTCCCCTCCCCCCAGCAAAGAAATCACACTCACCTGTATACCTGTAAGGATGTGCGTGCCCCCCCCACAGGTACCCAATGGCACACACTCTTAACCACACAAATACATATACACCCACTGCAAGACACACACACACACACACACTCTCTCTCTCTCTCTCTCTCTCTCTCTCTCTCTCTCTCTCTCTCTCTCTCTCACGCCAGCTCTTCAGCCACACATGGCTGCCAATCCCTGGCTGCTAGCCCCTGCTGTCCTCTGAGAATCCGCCCAAAGGGTCCTACACACCCACTCTGCACTTCATCTTGGCCAGGCTAGGAGCTGCTCAACTGCTGCACCTTGCCTGGTACCCCCTTTCTCTCCCCATCACTTCCTCCTTCTCTTTCTCTCCCCGCCACCACCACCTCCTCCTCATCCGGCACAGCAGATCGGATGCCAGGGCCTTGACCCGAGACGGTCACTTTTTCATCACTTCAGGAATGTTCCTGGAGAGGAACAATGGAGAAACAGAATTCTTGGTGAACAGAGCAGCTTTGTTTCTTGTTGTTGGGATGTCCCTCTGGCCCCCAGCATGCACGGGTGGGTTTGGCCTCACACTTGTTGACTTTGGGTTCATGTCTCACTCTTCCATGGATGCTGCTGGGGGTACCACACCCTCACCCATCCCCAGACCTGGTCCCCTCATTCCAGCTCTGGGCAGGGTTGGCTCTGTTACATTAGTAAAGTCACAGAATTGATCACCCTTCAGATTCACGTCTCCAGATCCTTCCAGAACAAGAGCCCTCCTCAGACTCCGGGCCCCTAACTCAGAGCATTACTCATGCAATGAATGCCGATTAGCCTGCTGGTGAGGAATAGGGTGGCTTTCCCTCTCTCCTGTATCTGCATTGGCAGCTTTGAGGGAATACAATCGTGGTGCATTCCCAAGTGGATGGGAAGGTCTGGGGACCCGGATGGGAAGCGGTCCCAGCCTCCTCGTTCTCCTTCTCACTCTAGCTCCCACGGTAACCCACGTTCATCCAGGAGACGCTTTTCAAACAGGTCACCAAGTCCCCGTTTCACTCGGAGCAGCATCGAGAAAGCCTACTACTTGATGTGCATCTCTGAGCAGCGCGTCTCTCGTGTGCCCAGGGGCTTGGCACACAGAGATGGAAAACTGAACCCAGCTGCTGGCACTGGTGGGAATGCCAAGTTACGGTGAGCAAGAAGCCAGGGGGGGAGAGACGTGGTTCTGCCGGTCTGAACAGGCCCAGAGAGGGAGGAGGTGGAGAGGGGGCTCGCAGATAGAGAGAAACCAGTTAGTAGAAGGCTTGCCTGGCATGTACAAAGCTGTGGGTTCCATCCCCAGAACTGCACACACCAGTCATCGTGGTGTGTGCCTCCAACCCCAACACTGCGGAGGCAGAGCCAGAGGATCCACAGGTGAAGATCATCTCAAATAAGCAGCTCCATGAGATCCTATCTCAAAACAATAACACAAAGCCAAGAAACGGCCAAACACCTCCTTCCTTCCAGACTACCTGTGAGAATCTATGAGAAGACAGAAAAAAACAAAACAAAAAATGAAAGAGGCTCACTTCTTCCTGAGGGGTAGCTCATCTCCCTAACGTGGAGCCGAGCCTAGGGAGGAGGGTTGTTCCAGAACTTTCAGAAACACTTGTCACCAGGGTCAGTGATCTGCAGGTCCCATCAGCACTCAGCAGGGGCTGAGGTGTGAGCACTTGGGCTGTTTACCCCTTCCCAGCTTCCTGCCTTCTCACGGTGGACACCTGCATGTACCAGATGTCAGCCTAAAGAGGGCAGGGGGAGCACAGCATGACATCACCATCCTCCATGCCTTCTCACAGTTCCCCTAGCATTTGTGTGCCTTCTTCCAGAGACTTCTCTGTGTATGTCCACAGAGCCTCCTGCTACCACACCAGAGCACCCAGGCACCTCCCTGCCTCCGAGGAGTTGAATGGCAGGTGCCCTGACTATCCACCTGGAACCTCACCATGGGACCTGTTTGGAAGCAGTCTCTGCAGAGCTGACCTCCATGGCTGTAATCCCAATGACCTGGGGGCTGAGGCAGGAGAATGGCTACGAATTTGAGGCCAGAGTGGGCTGCATTAGTGAGTTCCAGGTCAGCTGAACTACAGAATGATAGCCTCTAAAACAAAAATGACAATAATCAGAGTAATCTTTATAGATGCCATTAATTGAGATGCAGTCAGATTAGGGTGTAATCAGACTCCGTGACTGGTGTCCTCACGAGAGGAGAGATGCACACAGATAAAAGGCCATCTGCTAACAGATCACTCAGAGCGATGATAGGCAGCAAACCCAGATTACCAGGCACTGGCCAGGAAGCAGCCTCCTGAAGGAGCCTGATGATACCCGACCTCCAGGCTTTCCATTTCCAAAACTGGGAGAGAGGGAAATTAACAGAAGGCTAATTCATACCTCCACCAGTCAGTGTATCTGGGCATCTGTGATCCTGCCTCCCTTTCCTACCAACGGCTGAATACACCACTGTATATAGTCTGCCTCCTGTTACTGTTAGTCTTTTGTAATCCTATTTATTTATTTATTTATTTTTTGAGATAGGGTTTCTCTGTGTAGCCCTGGCTGTCCTGGAAATCACTCTGTAGACCAGGTTGGCCTCCAACTCACACAGATCCGCCTCCCAAGTGCTGGGATTAAAGGCATGCAACATCACTGCCCATCTTGTAATCTTTTCTCTTTTGGGGGGTGATATTTAATTTTTTATTACACATATTCATTTATTTATTTGTGTTTGCATACACACATGTACACGCACATGGTTGCTGTGACACGTTTATGGAGGTCAGAAGACAACTTACGGGAGTAGGTTCTCTCCCTCCGTCATGAGGGTTCGGGAGATCCGGCTTGGCAGCAATCACCTCTGCCCACTTGGCCAGCTCACCAGCCCCCTTTGCAATCTAAATCTTAAACAAGCTAAGTTCAGTGACTGTCTGCACAGACAGCTTTGTGCAGACCTGGCTCCCGTGAGGGAGCAGAATTCCGACGCCAGAGATCTGGGAGTACATTGGGTGCATTTAAATGTCTGAAAACTAATGCAACATCCATCGGAAGAGATCAGAGTAATTTATGTTTTGACAAGAAGCCTAGGAGAGCTGTTTTCATTGGCTCACTCTCTTGTTTTTTATTGCCTTTGTGTGTTGTCGTTCATGTTCCAAATTAACGGGAGTGAGCTGTCACAAGTGCCTGGATTTTCCTGTGGTATCACTACAAGGCAATCATACTATTCTTTGTTGTTGTTTTGAGACAGGCTCTTACTATGTAGTCCAGCTGGGCTAGAACTCACTGTGTAACCCAGCCTGACTTCCTTCTCAATATTCTCCTGCTTCTGTCTCCTGAGTTCTGGTGTTAGAGACATGCGCCACTGCTCCCAACTATAATGCAATAATGTTCTTGAAAAAAATTCACTTTTTGTTTGTTTGTTTGTTTTGTGTATACAGGTGTTTTTCCTGCATTTGTCTGTGCACCATGTATGTGCCTGGTACCTGTGGAGGTCAGAAGAGCTCAGATCCGTGTCACTGGAGTTACAACAACAAGGGGAACCATTAAACTTAAGTAAATGCAATCGCAGAGCTCCAGCTGACAACTCCACAGTGCACAGAGTCTGGAGCCAAAGGGAAAGGTCACATTCTCCCAAGCCAGCCATCATAAGCAGCTAAAGAGCCAGAAGAAAGAAGGAAGGGAGGAAGAGAGGGAAGGAGGGGGAGGGAGGGGGAGGGAGGGAGGGAGGAAGGGAAAGTGTAGTGTGATCTGGTGCTGGCAAGGGGACCTGGGCATCCTACACGTTCAGTCTGAACACAGATTCTGTGTGTTTAGCTTGAGTATATCAGGGACAACTCCCTGTGTGCCTCCCATCCGCCCCCACAACCTCAATGTACCCCAGGGCTTCTAAGCCTCTAGTCCTAGAGGAGAGCAAATCCACTTCAAATCTGCTCTATTATGTAAAACTGTACATATATTTATGTATACACACATAAATATTGGGTTTTTTTGAGTCATGATAGAACATAGCTTAGGTTAACCTTCATCTTACTTGTAGCCAAGGATGACCTTGAACTCCTAATCTTCCTGTCTATCCCCCAAAAGCTGGGATTATCAGTAAGTGCCAGCACGCCCGTGATTTATTTCATTTTGTTTTGAGGTTTTGGTGCTGGAGATTGCACCCAGGGCCTTATACACAATAGGCAAGAGTTCCACCACTGAGCTCATCCCCAGCGGTAATTAGTTTCTAAAGAAAGATTTAAGAACTATTTCTTTTCTTTTTTGGTTTTTCGAGACAGGGTTTCTATGTATTGTTTTGGAGGCTGTCCTGGGACTCACTCTGTAGGGCAGTCTGGCCTCGAACTCACAGAGATCCGCCTGCCTCTGCCTCCCGAGTACTGGGATTAAAGGCGTGCGCCACCAACGCCCGGCCGGCAAGAACTATTTTTTTTTTTTTTTTTTTTGGTTTTTCGAGACAGGGTTTCTCTGTGGCTTTGGAGGCTGTCCTGGAACTCGCTTGGTAGTCCAGGCTGGTCTCGAACTCACAGAGATCCGCCTGCCTCTGCCTCCCGAGTGCTGGGATTAAAGGCGTGCACCACCAACGCCCGGCCGGCAAGAACTATTTTATACATTAATTTTTCTGGGAATATCATGGGTTTTACGGGCAGACAGGCAGGACCCAAGTCCTCCTGTACCTCAACACCTGGTTCAGTCTCCTCTTCCTCTCCGTCCTCCCCTCTCCCGCCTGACAGCCATGCCTCACAGGGCTAGGTCAAGCGTTCAGAACTCCGACACTATAGTGACAGTAATGATGATGAGCCTATACCATTTCCATGGACAGAGAAAGGAGTGCCTTTCTCTCACCCCACAAGAGGGGAGCGGCAATGAGCAAGACCAAGCGGCAACCTCGCCAGAGAAGCAGTCCGTGAAGCCACTTTCCTACTCATAGGGAAATATGGAAAGCACCTGGCTGGGGTCCAGCCCCAGCTGGTCCAGCTGGTCTGCAGCCTATGCCTCATCAGTTACTGGTGCCTGGGACAGCCCCTCCAGGGAGGCCTACAGAGCATGCCACCCAGTGCAGGGGGAGGAAAAGAGCCTGGAGAGGGAGGGGTACCACCTTCCCCACTGTATGACCTTGGGGGAGCCCCTAAGCAACCTCTCCGTCCATCACAAAGTATTCCTCCCAAAGCCCTGCCCAGGGCAGTAAGGAGGCCACAGGAAGAGCAGAAGGAAGGGAAGTCCTGCTTGTGTGTGATCCCACAGCCAGTGAGGGACACCCCGTTAGCAGACAACAGTTTCCTCCTCTGCAGTACTAACAGTCCCACTTCACCTGATGGCTCTCCAAGTCCTGAACTAGTGCTGTCAGAGGCCTTGCTCCCTGCCCGGCACAGAAGCACAGAGAAGGTCCCCCAGACTGCACTCCCAGCTAAAAGCAACGTTCTAGGTAAACCACTGTCCCTGCCTGGACCTCCTCCACTGCACTGTGGACATCATAGTTATCCTGCCTGAGAGCTGAGTCAGGAGGCCACTGAGTCACCGCCACTAAGATGGCATTGCTGCCCAGCAGATGATAAAATGGTGCTAGGCAAATTCTGGTCTTGACATCTAGAAAGCTGGGTTCCAAACACAAAGTTACCAAAATGAACTGAACTCAACATTACGTGCCGGACTTTGAGCCTTGGAAAAAAGTTATCCAAAAGGGTCTGCACTCATTTTTTTTCTTTTAATACAGAGTCTCAAACTCACCACATAGCCAAGACCTTGAACTTCTGATCAACCTGCCTCCACCTCCACAGCTCTGGAATCATAGGCCTGCGCCATTATGCCAGTTTCTGCAGGGCTAAAGATCAAGCCTGGGGTTTCATGCGCACTAGGCAAGCTTGCTACCAACTGAACTACATCCTGTCCTAGGAGGCTGTCACTTAATGGAAGAAGGTGGTTCCTGGTCAAGGTCATCGTTGCCCTCAGATCCTGTAACCCCAAGCAGGGTGAGTCTAGCTCTCGGGGGAGTCAGCACCCCCTAATGGTGTGAAGCCAGCCAGCGAGGACTTTCTGGTCAGGAATGAAGGTGGACTGTGGCAGCTGACTCCACCCCTAGCATAGCGTTGGCACCTGCACAGACAGGATACCAGGGGCGGGAGCAGCCAGCTTGGGAGAGGTGAACAGGAAGTCTTCAATGGCTTCAAGAGCTTCAGCCACAGTGTGTGAGTTCAAGTCCCACTTGCCAGCTGCTGGCTGCCTCAGGCAGCAGCTTAACCCCAGGCCTGCATCTCAGGTGGTAATAGCCCCTGTCCTAAGGTTGGAGAAAGGACTCAAGATTGGGCCTGTTTACATCAGGGCTGGGCATGGCCCGGGGTGAAGGCAGCAACTGCTACAACTGCCATTGTGCATAAGGTTGCGGTCGAGGTTTGTCTTCAACTCCCCAAGACCTGGGTCCCACTGTGCACACACTTGTTATGTAACCTTGCCTGGACTGATCACATCAGAAAGGCACAAAGTCTCAGGGACACCCTGACTTTGTCCTCATGCCCTCTGGGAATTTCCTCTGCACTCACCAGCCTCTCCCGACTTGCTTCCACTGACAGGGAACTCACCAGTCATGAGGCAGCCTGCTCCACACACAGACAGTTCAGTTCTCCACCCTGCTAACTGCCCCTCAGTGAAAGCCAGCTCTCTTGCCAGGGACTTTCCAATATGTGGAATCAACCCATTCATAAACACTAGGAATCCCCTGAGCAGGGCCCCAGTCATTCCTCCAGGAAACCTCTCCTAAACCCATCTCTCCCATCCAGCTCTGAGCAGCTGCTGAAGACTGAGCAACTCTTCAGTGCCCAGGTCTGAAATGTTGCCACTAGCTTCAGGAAGCCTGCTTTCCACAGACCTAACACAAATGTGTGTGTGTGTGTTGCTCCACTGAATACCCGCAGAAGCCCTGGGAGTTTTTATAAAATTGTGGCTAAACAAAACAAAACAAATCAAAGTGAGTTCCAGGACAGCCAAGGCTACACAGAGAAAACCCTGTCCGGAAAAATCAAACCAATGAGCCAGGCATTGGTGGCGCACGCCTTTAATCCCAGCACTTGGGAGGCAGAGGCAGGCGGATCCGTGTGAATTCGAGGCCAGCTTGGTCTACAGAGCAAGTTTCAGGACAGCCTCCAAAGCAATACAGAGAAACCCTGTCTCAAAAAAAAAAAAGAAGAAGAAAGAAAAAAAAAATCAAACCAAACAAACAAACAAAATCTAAGCCAGGCAATGGTGGCACAGTACTTTAATTCCAGAACTCAAGAGACAGAGGTAGATGGATCTCTGTGAGTCTGAGGCCAGCCTGGGCCACAAATTGAGTTTCGGGATGGCCTGGGCTGTTACACAGAGAAACCCTGTTTCAAAACACACACAAACAAACAAGCAAACAAAAAGCTGAGAGCTGGAAATGCCACTCAGTCAACAGAGAGCTTGCTGGCAAGTGCGAAGCCCTGGGGTCCACCCTCAGCTCTGTTTAAACTGGGCACGGTGGCCCAGACGACCCCAGCGCTTGGCCGGCAGAGGCAGGAGACCAGCATTTAAGGCAATCCCCAATTTCTCACTTTAATCATTTTCAGCGCACAGTTCAGATGAAGTGAGCACCAACATCGTTGTGTAATCCCCATCCCCACCCTTCTCTAGAACCTTCTTAGTTTGCAAAACTGAAACTTTGTCTCCCTCTCTCATCCTCTCTGTGTGTGACATTAGCATTCAGCGGTATGGTTCCCTAACCTTGTGGAAGTAGAATCATACAGTTTTTATTGTATTTGGCTTCTTTCACTTAGTGTAATGTCCTCAAAGCTCAGTCATGTTGGAACATGTGACTGCATTTTTTGTTTGTTTGTTTTGAGACAGGGTTTTTCTGTGTAGCTCTGGCTCTTCTGGAACTGAATCTATAGACCAGGGTGGCCTCAAACTCACAGAGTCTGCCTGCTTCTGCCTCCTGAGTGCTGGGAATAAAGGTGTGCGCCACTGCCTGGCTCATTTTCTTCCTTTTTAAACCTGAATAGTATTTCTCTGTACAATTATGTTCCATTTGACTTATCCATTCCTCTGTTTATAGTAGCCTGCTTCCTACCTCTTGTCTAATAGAAATGTGAACACACTATGAACATAGTTGTATAAATACCTCTTGGAGATCCTGCTTCTAATTCTTTTCAGTACACATCCAGATGTGGAATGACTGGATATGGTAATTCTTCCTTTGAGAAATGGCCGATGTTCCCTTGTACTACCAACAGTGCACAAGCTTCCAATCTCTCCCCCCACCACTCTCTGTCACTCTGTCTGTCTGCCTGTCGGCCTGTCTGCCTGTCGGCCTGTCTGCCTGTCGGCCTGTCGCGCTCTCTCACTCTCTGACAGCCATCTTAAGAGTCATAAGGTAGTCTGGGGACATGCTGATTTCATTCCATTGTATAGCTAGCTCCCTGTTACAGATGCTGCAGACAGCAGGTGAAAAGACTAGGATTCAAGCCCAAGGCTGTCTACAGCTGTCCAGTTTTCTGTCCCATCCTCACTGCCCAGCTGGTGAGTGTCACTGTGAGGCTCTACCAAATCCAAGCTCCATTCAGGGCTTGCCAGACTACAGAAGAGCTGGTGATATCAAAGGAAACTGCTCCCAGGAATTTCAAGACTCACTCCGGGCCCCAGATGTCCCTGTCCAAGGCAACCCTGAAACTAACACTTGAGCCCAGGTGTACATCTTGGGTTAGCTTAGTCACCTGATGGGCCAGAAGCCGCCAGGTGAAACCTGGATTACCACTTGGTAAAAGGACATGGCTGTCGCACAGATTCTGGAATCTAGTGGGATTGCTGGGCCAGCATAAGTAATGGGGTAGCTGGAGGCCAACCAAGCACATCCATGCCCTCCCACAGCCCTGCATTCTGGCCTCCTACCTGCACGATCATGGGCAAATCGGAGCCCCCTCGGCCTCATTTCTTCATCTGTAACGTGGGGGAGACTTATTGGAGCTGTGCAAGAAGCCATGAACACTGACAGAGCACAGGCACCAGACCACGCCCAGCATGGCTGCCTTCTCCCATGCTGCCCTGGCCTACCTCTGCACTGCTAGGAGACTGGCAGAGGCTTACTAAGGGATCACTCTTGTAGGTGACTCCCTTGAAGACAAACACATTTGGTATCCAAGTTCCAGTCAACTTCATAAAATAAATAATAATTATTTGGGGGAAACACGGATATGCGCCACTGTGCTGTTTAGAACATAGTGGGTTGGAGTAATGTAAATTCATCTGCCTGAAAGGGTGGGGGCTCTGCATTTACAGGAATCCGTAGCACATTGTCAGGTGGAGAAAGAAACAAACCATAAGGAGAGGTGTGAATAAGTGACCCTGGGTGAGGCAAACACTCACTTCTCCAAGCATGGCTGCCCAATTGTAGCATTAGCAAGCATCACCTAAGAGCCTGAGAGAAACACCCACATGCTGGGCCCCATCTCCGGCCTTCAGCATGAGGACCCACATTTTAATTCCCTGGTGACACTTCATGTGCACCTATAGTGTGAGAGGTAAGGAAGTAGGGCGATGACGTAAGGCCTGTCAGGGAAGTTGCACCGGCCTGAAATCTTAGGAGCCTGTGGCAGGAGGAAGGTGAATTCAGAGGCCAGCCTGGAAGTCTTGTGTTATTTCTAAATTAGCATTTTAAAAATGATTACATTTATGTAGTGTATGCTTGGGTATGTGTACACACGTGTGTTCACATGCATGTGTATGTGTATGTGGTGAGAGAGAGAGAGAGAGAGAGAGAGAGAGAGAGAGAGAGAGAGAGAGAGAGAAAGGGGAGCAGTTTGCAGGAGTCTGCTTTCTCTTTCTAACATGTGATTCTTGGGGGCTGACCGCAGATCATCAGGCCTGGAGACAAGCACCTTTGACCTCTGAGCCATCTTGGCCAGCCCTGGATTGGTATTTTTTGTAATCGCATAAAATAAAAAGCACTAACCCTGAAGAGGCTTAAGAAATAGAAGATTGAAAATTAACTCCTTGGAGAAAACAAAAGAAAAGGTTTTGTGGCTTTAGACTTGGTGGTTATTTCTCAAATAGGATACCAAAAATTACAGGCAGCAGGCCTGGAGTGATGGCTCAGTGGCTAAGAGCACTGGTTATTTATTCTTCCTGAGGACCTGGGTTTGATTCCTAGCATTCACATGTTGGCTCACAACTGTCTATAACTCTAGTCCCAGAGGGTCAGATGCTCTCTTTTGACCACACTGCAGGGATGTGGTGCACGACCTTACATACAGGCAACACACCACCCTTACACATAAAAAACTGTAATGTAGTAGTCAAAGCAGAAACAGCCAAGTAAAATTACAACAAAATTGCACCAACTGACATGGAATTAACTTGTGTTAACCAAGAGACATGGATAAAGAAATAAGAATAATTTTTAAATTAAACAATGAAGCCTGGTGGTGGTAGCGGCGGCGGCGCATACCTTTAATCCCAGCACTCGGGAGGCAGAGGCAGACAGAGCTCTATGAATTTGAGGCCACCCTGATCTACAGAGCGAGTTCCAGGACAGTCAAGACTACACAGAGAAACCCTGTCTCAAAAAAACACAAACAAAAAATTAAAAATTGAATAAAGAAGATGTGGTGTGTGTGTTTTTGTAAAAGTTTTTGCACGCAGGATACAATCAGCAAAGTGAAAGGCAGTTTACAGAGTGAAGAAAATATGTATGAATCTAGCTGATAAGGGGTTAAAACCCAGAATTTATCAAGAATTCCTCCCAATAACAACTTAAACAACTTAATTAGAACATGGCAAAGGACTTGCATAGTTTGTTAAAGATCACACACGCATATGAAAGGATCATTAGTCATTACGGAAACATAAACAGGAGCTTCCCTGAGACACCAACACATCCATTAGGGTGGATGTCATCAACAATGACTGCCAGCAAATAAACTTCGATAAGGATGAGGCGACATGGAGCCCTTGAGCTGTGTATGGTGGTCCTCAAAAAAATTGAAAATAGAATTAGCATAAGGTTCAGCAAAAGAGCTGAAAGCAAAGGCTGGAAGGCAGGTTCAAGTTACCCATGTCCATAGTGGCTTGTTCACTATAGGCAAAGACAGAAGCAATTACAGTCTGTGGACAGATGGATAGATAAGCAGAAACCGTATATATACTGTATGTAATATATATATATACACTGTATGCATACATACAATGGAATGTCACTCGGCTTGAAGAGGGAAGAGAGCCATGCCACACACTACAGCATGGAGAAACCTTGAGGGCAGTTTGCCAAGTGAAATGCACGGTTCACAAGAGACTTAGACTCCAGGTAGAAGAGTGATCAAAATCATAGAGAGAAAGTAGAAAGGCTGTCACCCGGAGCTGGGGAGAGGGGCTGGGGAGTGGTTTAGTGGGTAGAGTTTCTGTTTTGCAAGATCAGTTGCCTTAATAGTATGTGTACACTCAACACCACTACTGGACTGTAAATGGAGAAATGAGACGGTGAAAACCTGTCTGCAGAGGGACACCAAGGACACAGGGAAACTGAAGCAGGAACATGCTGGCTGTTGATATGCTGGAGGGAGGGGATGGTTGAAAGGATGCATGAGTGGCCAGGCCAGACAGGAAGCTGGGTCCTGGTTGTGTAATCTTGTATAGCCTTGTGCTGTGAAAGCTTATGGGTTGATACCCAGACAGCTTTAACATGTGGGGGGTGATCTTCCTCTGCAGCTGCCGGGAAGTCCTCATCTGTCTGACTTCTCAAGCTCATCACAAGAACCTTCCCATGTCCCAACCCATGCCCATCCCCGATCCTGGAGAGGGTCCCAGGGACAGGTTTGCTGGTTCCCCTTCCAGAACACCATGCCACTAGAGCATGGAGACCTCTGAGAAGTTTAAGAGGTTCCCAGGCCAAGTACAGCTCAGGTCCCAAGAGATGTTCCATAGTTGAAGGACATGGCTCTCACACACAATCGTGCATGACACAGAACACAGAACTCCCTTGGGATTGTTCTAGAGTCTCCCAGATCCAGGGAACAGACTGCACTTTCAGACATGATGTCTCTTTCTCCCAAAGCCGAGTCAGGGACGCCCAGGACAGTGCAGTCTCAGGGGCAGGGATTTAGAGTAGAGACTGCGGTAGCCATGGCTTCCAGAGACCTTCTAATGACTTCTTGAAGAGCTGTAAGAAACCTCCTTGTCCCAAGCTGTCATCTAAAGAGATCTATGTGCTCCCATAAGGGACAAGAACCAGATCTCCAGAGTCCCAGAACCCAAGTCCTAGGCCAGGCCTCCTTGTGCAGACCTTTGCTTAGCTCTTTATTTTGGGTGTTGACAAAGTCCCTGAGGTATGGTAGAAGGCTAGATGCATTCCAGGCCATGATACAATCCCCCCACAGAAGCTGTCAGCACAGGATCTCAGTGAGGTAAAGTTGCAATTCTCACTTCACCAACATTCTTCAGTGTCTTCTCATGTCTCCCCCTTTTCCCTTGCCCAGCCTGGAAGCCCACCAGAACTTATCCTAACCCAAACTCACTGTTAGCCCTCACTGCTGCAGTTCCTTCCTCCTGGTCTCCGCCTAATCAGCTGCTATGCATTCTTTAGCATTGAGTGTTCCTAAAGACCCAGAGGACAGGATCACTGACCCTACTTTCTACATACAAGCTACACGCCTGTTTCAAAAGTAGAAGAGCCTCTACCTACCTTGGGTTCCCAACACTGTGATCAGCTGCCCTCATAAGGTTGTTGACTGAGAAAACGAATGCGATTTTCTACCTGTCTCTGTCGTTTATTGTGGTACCTGCCCCGGAAGCGTTGATGATGATAGGCTAACTAGCGGGTATTTACTTGTGTTGACTCATGCTAACCGTGCACAGGTGTTCACATTTCTATGTCACAGGTAAGATGCCTGAGTACACACAGTGATGGCATGCCTCCCAGATGTAGCAAGAGGTACAAACTGCAGTGGGATCCATCCAAGGTTCACTATGATGCACCACATGTATACCCTGCAACGCACCATCGCAGCCGCAGTGTGGGGACCAGAAGAGGCACCTACAGACATCCTGGGGTTCCCCACTGCTCTGAGATCTCTTAGGCCTATGTTGTGGAGGTGGCTGAGGTGGTATGGTGTTTTGAATGAGCTGTCTGTCCACCAGAAGTCTTGGGCATTTGAATACTTGATCCTAGCTGGAAGGAATATTAGGAAAGATTAGGAGGTGTGGACTGTCACTAGGGGTGGGTTCTAAAGTTTCTAGTGAGTGAGTTCTCTGCCTCCTGCCCATGGATCTAGATGTGAACTCTCAGCTGCTGCTCAAGTCGCCTGCCACCATCCCTTTGTCCCATCATTTTAAATTCCAGTATCCCAGAAACATAAGCCCAGTTAAATTCACTTATAAATAGCTTTGGGAATTGGGCATTGGTGGCGCACGCCTTTAATCCCAGCACTGGTGAGGCAGAGACAGGCGGATCTCTGTGAGTTCAAGGACAGCAAGGTCTACAGAGCGAGTTCCAGGACAGGCTCCAAAGCTACACAGTAAAACCCTGTCTTGAAAAACCAAAACCAACTAATCAACCAACCAACCAACCAAATTGCTTTGGTCTTGGTGTTTTACCCCAGCAATAGAAAAGTAACTAATATAGAAATGAAGGATGACATTCCTGATGTGACATGGAGGGAGGACAGGGCCTGGGGTCATTCAAAGGAGTCTGACCCTGACAACCAATTTTCTGACCTCAGGACAGACAAGAGTTAAAAAAAAAAAGTCCTCTGTCAGCCACCAAGCCTTTAACTCAGAGGGCTGGGAAGAACATGCCCTTCCCAGACTTTCTCATCCTGTTCGGCTTCGTAATGGCCCAGGGACAGTCCCAGGCTGGAAGAGCCCTTTAGATGTTTCTGGAGAATGAGATATGCTAGATGCCATGCATACTGTCTGTCTCCCAATAAACCCCTGAAACTTTCCAACCTCTATTTTACATTCAAATCAAGGTACAACATTATTAAGTGAGAATTCAAGACCAGCCATCCATGTGCATACAAACCAAGCTAGTAAACACTATGCAATTTTGCTTCCAATTCATTCCTGAAGTTTCCTGAGAGCAAAAGTCACAGCATCAAGGGACCAGAACAGAATAACTATGTCCTGTAATTCCTGCGAGGGAGCTAACCCATGTGCTATGTGAGCAGCATCACAGAAATGTCCTTACCCTTTGCCCCAAGTATTCATTCGGGGTGGAGAATGGGCTCTGGGGAGAGGGAAAAAAGAACAGAGATGCTAAAAAGGCCAAGAGAAGCTATTTCCACAGTCTTCCATGGAAATTGAGCTACTAGTTGCAAAAACATGTAGAAACAATTGAACTTCACAGGGAACAAAGGCACTGTGAGTCAGGGCCACACAGTAAGACTGTCTAAATTTTTTTTAAAGTGGGCAAAATATAAGGATACAACACTTTATTGTAAGTTTAGAACACTGGCTCACCTATGCCATTTTTCTGTGTGTGTTGCAATGTGGAAACATTTTATGTGTCATTACTTAGTCACTGCCCACCTTTCTTTGAGGCAGGGTCTCCCACTGATCTGGAACTAGCAAAGCAGGCTAGACTGCCCAGCCAGCAAGTCCCAAGGATCCACCTGTCCTGACCTCCCAGCACTGGGATTACAAACATCCCACCATGTCCAGGGTTCTTTACACAGGTTCTAGGGAAAGAACCCAGGTCTTCAAGACTGCGAGCATTTTACTGACTGAGCTCTCTCCCCAGTCTCGTTTCCTTTTCTTTCTTTCTTTCTTTCTTCTTCTTTCTTCTTCTTCTTCTTTCTCTTCTTCTTCTTTCTTTCTTCTTCTTCTTCTTCTTCTTCTTCTTCTTCTTCTTCTTCTTCTTCTTTTTTTTTTGAGGCTGGTCTTGAACTTGCTAAGTAATCAAGGATGACCAACACTCCTACCTCCACCTCCCACATGTTGGGATTACAGGTGTGTGCCACCATGCCAGCTAGCCTCAATTAATTTTTAACTAGGAGGTTCATACAAGCAATAATTCATACACATAGCACATTAAGGTATACAGACCTAAGGCAATCTGCAACTCCCAAGAAGCCAAAACCAATTCAGAATGTGGGTTTGTCCATTGACAAAACTCAGACGGGAACACAGGGAGGTTAATTTAATAGTTACATGGCTGTTTTTCTCCAGCGTGACTGGTAAAGCAAAGGTTAAAAACTGAAACCCAGCAGCAGGTAGCTCACACCATTTCAGAGCTTCAGCACCGGATGTGCCAACTCTAGCTCGAATCCCTTTGGCTTGAAGAGTGAAGCCACAGTTAAACTGGTGAGGGAAAGGCTGGCGACTGGGTGAGAGCAGCCATGTGCAAGCAAACCCCGAGTGCTAGTTACCTACTCACCTGCTGGGATGTGGGCTTCAACAGATTGCTGGAAGGGCCCGGAGCAGGTGCCTTGGAGCCGTGGCAGTAAGTGTCATGTGGGAGAGGCTGTGATGGCCCCTCAGCCTACAATCCAGTCTTCCTGTCAGAGGGTGGGGAACACAAGCCACAGCAGCTCAGACTTGATTCTAGAACGGGAGCCAGCAAGGGTTGGGTGGGGCGGGGCCATGTGGCCCCAGCCTGGCTTGGAGTAGGAGGGAGTCTCAAACAGAGCCGAGGGAACAGCCTTGATGGTGAGCTGGGGGTGTCTTTAGAATTCAAGCCCTGTTTTCTATGTATATTGGACTGGTTTTTAGGGACAATTCTGGGTCATCTCCAGAGTCCCTGGATTCAGACAAGATCCTCTCATAAAACTGAATACAGCTAAGGGTGACTAGGCAAGTTTGTTGGGGCCTCAATTGCTGGGGACCCAATCATCTAGACAAAGACCCGAGCTCAGGATGGTGTTCATGAATTCACAGCCCTGTGGGAACCTCTGGGGTCTCTGAGCCACACCTGCGGACACTTTTGCTTATCTAGTAATGGTGAAGAGGTTGAGCGGTTCTGTGTGGCAGGACAGCACCTCTTTCTTTGCTCAAACTTTTTTTTTCTAATGGGATCTTTATGTAGCCAAGGCTAGCTTCAAGCCTTCTGTGTAACTCAAACTGACCTAGAGTTTGGAGTGCTATGATTACAGGTGTGTGCCACTTTCCTAATTGTATGACTATTTGGAATAGTTGGAGATGGTTGCCCCCATCTCCCAAAGGATCCTTCAGTTCCTCCACCACTAGACATCACAATGGTGGTGGCGGTGTGTTGAAAGCATGGAATTATCAACCTGAACACAGAATCTCTCAGTAAGGGCCACTCAATTAACATCTGACTCCACAAAGTTTAGTCTGGGAATGCTGGCATGGTCACAAGGGTTTGCCCTATTCTAAATGCTAATGAGTGGTGTTGTTCAAGAAATGCTTTCTGAATTAGACTGAGAAAACTGGATTCCCTGAACTTGCGGCAGGACAATATGCCCACACTGGAATGTGCCCAACTAATTCCCCACCCCACACAGTAGCGACTCTGACCACACATGCAGGCCCTTCACAAAAGCTCTGCCAAGGCAGTCTGTCCGTGTCCTCTAGGTGTCCCATTTCTAGGATGGTAGTTCAGGATGGAGGGGGTAGCATGTCCTCCAGAGCCAGGGCCACCCTCAGGAAGTCAGTACTCCTGTTACCACAGCCACATTCAAGTTAGTTAGTGGATTCCATTGTCCAAAGCTTTTGCATGGATCCCTTTGCCACATAGCGTCTAGCAGATGTTTCTCAAGGCTTTGTGGGTAAAGCTGCACTTCTCTTGTTCCAGCATCATGTGTCTCTCTGACATTACCAGTGCCTGAAGCCTAGCAAATACACTACTTGTCTTTACTCCCATGTCTGGATACACACATTACCATGTATGGACTTTCTTCGCAGACCTTATCAAAAGCTAAGATGGTTCAGCCAGGAAAGGCACCTGCTGTCAAGCCTGACAATCTAAGTTTGATCCTAAGGTCCCACTTGGTATAGAGTATTCCTACCAGTTGTCCCCTCAATGTACACACCTACACGTATTATGTACATGCCTATATGTCCACAAAATAAATAAAATGTAAAAACAAAAAAAAACCAACAAATAAAACCTTTTATCCTAACATTGTTGTTCATAGAACAGGCTAGGTCTGCTGGGTGAGTCTGTGGTTTGCAAATGAGATCCATGCAGGAGCCAGATACAGGCCGGCTACCTCTGGACTATATGGTGGAGCTGAACTGAAGACAGCCCTTCAGCAACCTCAAAGCGAGCATTCATCTGCCTCTTCTAAAACTGTAACTTCTAAAACCAACTGGTGCTTGCTGTGTTGCTTTGAATAAGCACCAATCGCAGCTAGTGAGGTCTAGTCACTTACACCAGACTCAGAAATACAAGCGAGGTGCTCGATACAGGAGTCTAGACAAGTCCTATGTTCGAATGGGCAAATCACGATGACAGATTTTTTTATTGGCTGGCTGCCTGTTCTGCCTCAGCTTTTAAGACACAGGACTTCCTGATTTTTCCTAAGCTGTGCTTTTTTTGTTTTTCGAGACAGGGTTTCTCTGTATTGTTTTGGAGGCTGTCCTCTAAGCTGTGTTTTTTTAACCGGAGGAATCAGACGTGGCCCCTAAGTTCTTCTGAGACTCGGTGACACTCGCTTCATTGCTCTTCTCACTGTCCTCAGTGGGAAATTGTCAGGTTATCAATACTCACCTCCAACCTGGGATAGAATAGACCCAGGACAGAACTGGTGCCCATTACTCTTTCAGTGGCCAACATTTCCAATGCTGGCTTTTCAAGAAACAGCTCTGGCTTGTGTTGGCTCGAACTGACAACCAGTTAATACTGTTGCATTCAGTTCACTAGAACTCTGGTTCCCAAATAAAAAACAAGCTTAAGTCTTTGACAGTCTCTCTACCATGCTACACTAGCTATGCTCTCCAACAGTGTTTTTTGGACAAGCTTTCAAGAGATTAATTTTAAACATGCATAAACTTAAAATATACAAAAGTACAGTATTTCATATATAGATGAATAAGTGGATATCTCATGCAAACATGGCATTTCTACTTTGAATAGAAAACAGAATTAAGGAATTAAGAGATCCTGAAAGCAGGGTAGATGAAAAAAAACACCTCAGCATTTCTGCCCCTCAATAAAGGCTGGGAGCTGGGAGCACCCAGCATCTTGGACA
Source organism: Mesocricetus auratus (assembly GCF_017639785.1). NCBI lineage: Eukaryota > Metazoa > Chordata > Mammalia > Rodentia > Cricetidae > Mesocricetus > Mesocricetus auratus. Next base: position 13,113,633 of record NW_024429183.1, on the reverse strand, counting down.
CCCGCCCTCTCCCTGTGAGGCAGGGAACCCGGAGTACATTCCTTGTTCTAGCAGCTGTCCTGCAAGCATTACATTTACACAAACCAAAAACAGCAACATTCCAGGCACAGTCCAACTTGAACCCCCTCCCCACAGGAATGCTATTCTTGGCAAGAGATCTTCCAGAGGAAGCAACATCTGCAAACCCCCTGCCCTGTGAGGCCAGGGGAAAGCTGAGGCAGCTGAGCAGCTCTGCCAGCTCTCAGATCCAAGAAGCAGGGGATTTACAGAGAGGAGTAAACCTAAGCGAACCCTCCTTTTCTCAGCTCCCCAACAGCCTCTGCCAGGTCTAAGGAGGCTTACTTAGGTAGCTCCTTAATTACCTACTTGCTATTTAACTACTGAACCATGGTGGTACCCTTAAACAATTCAGACTCACCCATTTGCTATAACCTTATTAAAATGTTGTCCTGATTCTTTTTTTAAAAACAGGGGTGTTTTCTTTTTTGAGACAGGGTTTCATGTGTAGCTCTGGTTGTCCTGGAACTCAGGGATTCACCTGCCTCTGCCTCCCAAATGCTGGGATTAATGGTATGCACCACTATGGCCCTGCAAAACTGAGGTGTCTAATGCCTGACCCAGGATGGTATCAGGAATTCACTCTACACTACAAAGCTGGGAACTGGATCATGCCTGCAATTCCAGAACTCGAAGGGCTTAAGTTGCTTGAGTTCTGAGCCAGCTGAAACTAGAGGCCCTTATCTTAGAAAATATATGTGCAATCACTCCCAATCATGGCTCTTACCCAATGAGAGACGCAAAAAGTTTAGTCAATTTAGGTGACTAAGTGGAGAAATTCAACTTTTACTATTACATCATGCACCGAGACCAGCATGGAGTCTGGGTATCTCCAGGTTCAACATACGGAAGAGCTGCCTTTAAAGACTAGGGCTTCCCATACAGCTGACCGGGAAGTTGATTATGGCTTCCACGGTTCTGAAATTAGGCCACTTCTGGCCAAAAGGATGGCAGTACATAGTCCTTCCTTATATACCCACCCCCAAGGCCAATGTGCAACCTGGCCAAGATGTGTATTGCAGATACGTTCTCTTCCAGGTCATCCATGTGTCTCTATGCAGGGCCTACATGACTATCCTTAGGGACAGGCTAGTATGTGAGTACGTCTGTGCTAAGTGACTCCTAAGCATCAGACTCAAAATCTCAGGGGCCACTTAGGTCAAGCACTGTGAAATCAGACCATCTAGGAATGGTGCATGCCAAATGTAATATTTTTAAGATCTCAGAGTAGCAAGGATCTGAGGGGAAGGACAATATCCAAGAGGAAGAGAAGAGGGGTTATGTTCACATGGTTGGTGAGCTCATGTTTTATCGCCACAACAAAGAACCAAGACATGCTTAAGAAATCACTAGAACCGCCTTCCAGGCCCCACACACTGGCATCCCCAGCTTCAGCTTCAGGTTAGTTTGGGTCTCCCTGGGGACATCCCCCACACCCCATCCCCTCAATCTTCCTGGGTCCCGCTCCTGGTATCCAGAGGACCCGCCCACACAGGAAAGGCATCAGTCCTTCCAGACCCCACCCTTCGGTGCCCCCAGCTTCAGACCCCACCCTCCAGCATCCCTAGCTTCAGCTTCAGAAAAGAAGGAGACCAGTGGAGACAGAAAGACTCCACCTGAACAACTGGAAGAAGGGATGGGAAGAAGACAGAATAAGAGGTCACTCAGCAATAGAAAGACCAACATGACTCCACCAGAATCTAGAGACCCAACGCCAGCATGACCTGAAAAGCTCTACATAGACGAAGCAGAAGAGACAGACCTTAAAAATTGTTTTCTGAAGATGATAGACATCCTCAAAGACAAAACGAGGAAATCCCTTAAAGAAATAGGAGAAAAAGCAAACAAAAAAATACATGAAATGGGGAAAAGGCAAACCAAAAAGTTCAAGAAATAAACAATCTCTCAAAGAATCTAAAGAGTACCAAGAAAAAAACAACCAAACAAATGAAGGAAACAACTCAAAACAGTTGAAGGATTGAAAGCTGAAATAGAAACGATAAAGAAAACACAGAATGAGGGGATGCTGGAAATAGAAAAGCTGGGTAAACGATCAGGAATTACAGATGCAAGTATCACCAATATAATTCAAGAGATAGAAGACAGAATCTCAGGTGTTGAAGACTCATTAGAGGATATAGAGTCAACCAAAGAAAATCTCAAAACCAACAAATCCCTAACACAAAATATCCAGGAAATATGGGACACTGTGAAGAAGCCTAACCTGAGAATAATAGGTACACAAGAAGGCGAAGAAATACAGCTCAAAGGTACAGAAAACATATTCAACAAAATCATAGAAGAAAACTTCCCTGACCTAAAGAAGTATATGCCTATGAAAATATAAGAATCTAACAGAACACCAAATAGGCTGGACCAGAAAAGAGAAGTCACCTCGTCACATAATAATCAAAACATCAAATCTACAGAAGAGAAAATATTAAGAGCAGCTAAAGAAAAAGGCCAAGTAACGTATAAAGGCAGACCTATCCGAATTACACCTGACTTCTCAATGGAAACTATGAAAGCCAGAAGATCCTGGACAGATGTCCTACAAACACTAAGGGAACAAGAATGCCATCCCAGACTACTATATCCAGCAAAGCTTTCAATTACCATAGATGGAGAAAACAAAATATTCCATGACAAAGCCAGATTTAAACAATATGTATCCATGAATCCAGCTCTACAGAAAGTGTTGGAAGGAAAACTTAGATCCAACGAAGATAACTACACTCACAAAGACATAGGCAATAGATAATCCCACTTTACCAAACACCAAAAGAAAAAAGGGAGGAGAACCTACACACAATAACTCCACTACCAATGAATCAAGCACAAACAAGAACCATCAATCAATGGTCATTAATATCCCTTAATATCAACAGTCTCAACTTGCCGATAAAAAGATACAGACTAGCAGAATGGATACGAAGACAGAACCCATCCTTCTGCTGCATACAAGAAATACATCTCAATGTCAAAGACAGATGTTATCTCAGAGTAAAGGGTTGGGAAAAGATTTTCCAATTAAATGGACCCAAGAAACAAGCAGGTGTAGCAATCCTAACATCTAACAAACTAGACTTCAAATTAAAATCAATCAAAAGAGAAGAAGGTCATTTCATATTCAAAGGAAAAGTCCATCAAGATGAAGACTCAATTTTGAACATCTATGCCTCAAATACAAAGGCACCCACATTCGTGAAGAAACATTACTAAAGCTAAAATCGCACATAAAATCTCACACACTAATAGTAGGAGACTTCAACACTCCGCTTTCACCGCTAGACAGGACCTCTAGGCAGAAACTTAACAAAGAAACAAAAGAACTAATAGAAGTTATGACCCAACTGGGTTTAACAGACATCTATAGAACATTCCACCAAAACACAAAAGGATATACCTTCTTCTCGGCGCCACATGGAACCTTCTCTAAAACTGACCATATAATAGGAAACATAGCAAACCTCCACAGATACAAAAATATTGGAATAACCCCCTGTATCTTATCAGACCACCATGCATTAAAATTAGAATTCAACAATAACACAAATCGCAGAAATGCTACAAACTCATGGAAATTGAACAATGCACAATTGCACCATCCCTGGGTAAAGGAAGAAATAAAAAAGAAATTAAAGACTTCCTGGAATTCAATGAGAATGAAGACACAACATATCCAAACTTATGGGACACTCTGAAAGCAGAGCTGAGAGGAAAGTTCATAGACGAAGTGCCCACATGAAGAAACTGGAGAACAGTCACACTAGAGAATTAATAGCATAGCTGAATGCTCTAGAACAAAAAGAAGCAAACTCACCCAGGAGGAGCAGACACCAGGAAATAATCAAATTGAGCGCTGAAATCAATCAAGTAGAAATCAGGAAAACATTGAGAAGAATCAATGAAACAAAGAGTTGGTTCTTTGAGAAAAATCAACAAAATAGACAAACCTCTGTTCAAACTAACCAAAAAACAGAGAGAGAGCATGCCAATTAACAAAATCAGAAATGAAAAGGGGGGCATAACAATGGACACTGAGGAAATCCAGAGAATCATCAGGGCATATGTTGAAAATCTGTACTCCACAAAATTCGAAAATTTAAAGGAAATGGACAATTTCCTGGATAGCTATCACTTGCGGGAATGCAGGGATGGTTCAACATTAGAAAATCTATCAATGTAATCCACCACATAAACAAACTGCAAAAGAAAAAGCATATGATTATTTCACTAGATGCTGAAAAAGCTTTTGACAAAATCCAGCACCCCTTCATGATAAAGGTCCTAGAGAGATCAGGGATAACAGGAACATACCTGAACATAATAAAAGCAATATACAGTAAGCCAACAGCTAACATCAAACTAAATGTAGAGAAACTCAACACAATCCTCTAAAATCAGGAATAAGACAAGGCTGTCCACTCTCTCCATATCTCTTCAATATTGTACTTGAAGTTCTAGCTAGAGCAATAAGACAACAAAAGGATATCAAGGGGATACAAATAGGAAAAGAAGTCAAGCTTTCACTATTTGCAGACGATAGGATAGTTTATATAAGAGACCCAAAAAACTCTGCAAGGGAACTCCTAGAGCTGATAAACACCTTCAGCAAAGTGGCAGGATACAAGGTTAACTAAAAAAAAAATCAGTGGCCTTACTATATACAGATAATAAAGTGGCTGAGAAAGAAATCAGAGAAACATCACCCTTTACAATAGCCATCAAATATCTGGGGATGTTAACCAAAGAAGTGCAAGACTTGTATATCAAAAACTTTGAGTCTCTAAAGAAAGAAACCAAAGAGGATACCAGAAAATGGAAAGATCTCCCATGCTCTTGGATTGGTAGGATCAACATAGTAAAAATGGCAATCTTACTGAAAGCAATATACAGATTTAACACAATCCCCATTAAAATCCCCGCACAATTCTTCACAGACCTTGAAAGAACAATAATCAATTTTGTATGGAAAAACAAAAGACCCAGGATAGTTAAAAACCTTATTCAACAAAGCAACATCTGGAGGCATCACCATCCCTGACTTCAAGCTCTATTATAGAGCTGTAGTCCTGAAAACAGCTTGGTATTGGCACAAAAATAGACAGGTAGACCAATGGAACCTAATTGAGAACCATGATTTTAACATACCTATGAACACTTGATTTTGACAAAGAAGCTAAAACTATAATACAATGGAAAAAAGAAAGCATCTTCAATGGTGCTGGGCATAACTGGGTATTGAGATGCAGAAAACTGCAGATAGATCCATGCCTATCGCCTTGCACAAAACTTAAGTCCAAATGGATCAAAGACCTCAACATAAATCCAACCACACTGAAACTCTTAGAAGAGAAAGTGGGTGGTACCCTTGAAAGAATTGGTACAGGAGACCACTTCCTGAACATAACACCAGTAGCACAGGCACTAAGATCAACAATTAACAAATGGGACCTCCTGAAACTAAGAAGCTTCTGTAAGGCAAAGGACACAGTCAGCAAGACGAAAAGGCAGTCCACAGAATGGGAAAAGATATTCACTAACTCCACATCTGACAGAGGGCTGATCTCCAAAATTTACAAAGAACTCAAGAAGCAAGTCTCCAAAACACCAAAGGATCCAATCAAAAAGCGGGGTACGGAACTAAATAGAGAATTCTCAATAGGGGAGTCTAAAATGGCTGATAGACACTTGAGAAAGTGCAACATCCTTAGCTATCAGGGAAATACAAATCAAAACTGAGATACCATCTCACTCCTGTCAGAATGGCTAAAATCAAAAACACCGAAGACAATTTATTCTAGAGAGGATGTGTAGAGAAGGTAACATTCCTCCACTGCTGGTGGGAGTGGCAACTCATACAGCCACTTTGGAAATCAGTATGGAGATTCCTCAGGAAAATGGGAATCAATCTACCACAAGACCCAGCAATTCTATTCTTAGGCATATATCCAAAAGATGCCCATTCAAACAACAAGGATGTCTGTTCCACTATGTTCATAGCAGCGCTATTATTTGTAATAGCCAGAACCTGGAAGCAACCTAGATGCCCCTCAACTGAAGAGTGGATAGAGAAAATGTGGTACATTTACACAATGGAGTACTACTCAGCAGAAAAAAAACACAATGGAATCTTGAAATTTGCAGGTAAATGGATGGCACTAGAAGAAACCATCCTGAGTGATGTAACCCAGTCACAAAAAGACAAACATGTTATGTACTCACTCATATATGGATTTTAGATATGGATCAGGATAGTGCCAGTCTGCACTTCCACTGACAGAGAGTCTGGGAAACAGGAAAGAACCTAAGAGATATGCATTGTACCCCAGAGAAGAGGAATGAGGCAAGATCTTCTAAACAGATTGGGAACAAGGTGAGGGGTGGGGAGTGGGAACTGGGAAGAAGAGAGGGGGAGAAAAGTAAGAAAGAGTAGGTCATGGGGAAACAGTAAGGTTGAGTGGGGGTTAGAACAGGCGGAGAACAGGATGAGAAATACCATAAAAGAGGGAGTCGTAGGTTAGAAGACAGATCTGGCACCAGTGAGACTCTAGTGATCTAAAGGGATGACACCAACTGGCAAGCTAAGCAAAAGTAGAGAGACCACCTGAAATGCCCATTCCTGATAATGAACTTGATGTCCTTAACCATCCTGGGGCCTTCATCCAGTGACTGATGGAAGCAGAGGCAAACACCCACAGTTAAACATTGAACTGAACCCAAGGAACCCAGCGACAGAAAGAGAGGAGCGATGAGCAAATTGGCAAAGAATGGGCTGGCAAAACCAGCAGAGACAGCTTATTTGAACAAGGGGGAGCTCTTGGACCCCAGACCAACAGCTGGGAGGCCAGCATGGGACTGATCCTGACCCCCTGAGTGTGAGAGTCAGTGAGGAGGCCTGGGTAACCTATAGGGCCCTGGGCAGTAGACAAGTGCTTATCTCTGGTATACAAAGGGACTTCGTGTGTCCATAACATAAAGAGGGATGCTCTCTCAGCCTGGACTCTTAGGGGAGTGCCTGGACCCTGCCCTGAGTGAAATGACAGACTCTAGATATCCCCTATGTGGAAGGAAGTGGGGATAGGGTGGGAGGCTGGGAGGATGGTGGAGAAGGTGTGGGAGGAGGGGAAGGAGAGGGAACTGGGATTGACATGTGAAGTAAGCTATCTAAAATTAAAGTAAAAAATAAATAAAGAAATCACCAGAACCAAGATGTCCACATAGGTACCTAGAAGTAATACTTAGCTATTGCAGCAACTTGGGCTTAAATGTTTCTCCTGAATTTGTATCCCCAGAAAAAGACACATTGATGCTGGCTACCTTAAGAACTAGTTTTATATATCAAGGAGGGTTCAGAGGGTAGAACCGAGCCATAGTGTAACCAGCCTGGCTGCACCTTAGCTCGCCTCCCTCCATCTCCCAAAGCAACATTGTATAAAACTGTATTTACAGGAAACAATGAAAGTAAGTGTGTACAAAAGTAGACAAGAGCCAGATTGTAGGGATGGCTTTGGGAATAGGGAAGACTGTCTTCCACACTGAAGCACAGGGCCACACACATTATGTTCCAGGAGCAGACCTCAGTGCCAACTGTAGGGAGAAGCAGTCGTTCCAAAGGAAGAGTTGAGGGTGCAGAGCTATCGGCTTTATCGGTGCAGTCTTAATTACCACATCACCTTTCTCCTGCCATGTGGCAGAAGCCAGACAATAGTGATGGGAACAAGAGGGACTGTTGGGCAAGCCCCCAGATGAAGATGGGCTCAGAAAGCATAACGGGTTCGAATATCCTCAAGCTTCTTGGACACTTCAGGTGGAGTTCGGTCCAGCTCTTCAGAGACATTCTTCTGCTTGTTGGGCTCCATGGAGTTGAACTGCTCACAAAGGTCCCCATCAATCACATTCTAAGACACAAGGGAGTCAGAGGAGGATAAAGTTAATTTGTCCAAAGAAAAAGGCACATACTATGAAAACCCTCAAGTACCCTCCTCCCCAGTAGCCATCTTTCAGATTGGCAAAACCTGGTGTGGCTTTGTCTCTGGCTACTAAGGGTCTGCCTTCCAGGAAGCAGTATCACCAACCACATGCCCTTCATCAATCCACTCCTCTAGATTCCTCCCCTAGAGCTGGCTGCTTAAATATCCCACATTAGTCTGAATTCATGATGCTCCTACCTCAGCCTTTCAAGTGCTGGAATTATAGGGCGCACTACCACACTGAGTTGTAACTATCTGATTCTTAAGAAACAGAGGCTGCCGGGTGGTGGCGGTGCACGCCTTTAATCCCAGCACTTGGGAGGCAGAGGCAGGTGGATCTCTGCAAGTTCTAGACCAAGCCTGGTCTACCAAGCAAGTTTCAGGACAGGCTCCAAAACAATATAGAGAAACCCTGTATCAAACAAACAAAACAACAAAAACAAACAAACAAACAAACAAAAAAAGAGAGAGAAAGAAACAGAGGCCAACAGAAAAGACCAGTGAAGGGTTTAGGATTCCTTTTCCAACTTACCTTAACAGGGAAATAATAAGAACGAAAGCTGAGATGGTCCCGCCCACAAAGAGGAGGATGCTCAGACCGTAGGTGCATTTCAACATGCTGGAAGAAGTCGTGATCCTAATGGAAGAAACAGAATCTATGTCTGAGAAAGAAGTGATATCAACTGCTGGACTATGCTTTCCAAAACAAAGTATGACAAGTCACTGAGCTTTCAAGAGCCAGGGCCTCACTATACAACCCAACCTGGCCTTCAACTTGAAATCCTCTTGACAGTAGCTTACTGAGTGTTGGGATTATGTGCCACCATGCCCAATTCCAAGCCACTGATTCTTGCCAGGCAAACATATCCCATGGGACATTGATCTCAGAATAGAACCCTGTACCTATACATCATGGAATCAAAGACCTTCCTCAAAGAACTGACGATTCTGTTTTCTAGGTACTTTAACTGTTACCTTACACAATTTTCATAACACTACTAATTATAAGTAAAGCCTTACTATCCTAGGCAGACTGAACACCAAGAAACAATCTGAGGGAGAACAAAATAAGGACAATGTGGGGACTCAACCTCATGAGATGTGAAAGGGACAAGGATGCCAATTCCTCCAGATAAAGTGGTATAAACAAGTGATTCTGAGCCTCCAGGAATCAGTGTGGTCTTCTGTAACGACAGTACCGTCTCACCGACATGGTAGTTCATGATGACCTCTGCCTGCAAACCACAAAGAGTTCGGTAACTGTTTGTCCCCACTTCTGTTCTGTTCCTAAGAGCCTCCAGGCATGTCACACACCTCCCGCCTTTTGTGCTATAGATGGAACCCTGGGCCTCATGCATGAATGTCAGGTAAGTATTCCACCTACTAAAATACACCACAGCACCTTTACCAGCCTTTAAAATCTAAAACTCATGGAACTCTAAAGATGCTTTAAAAATTGTTCATCATCACTTAAAGCTTTGTATTCAGATCATTTAGAATAATCAATTACTATCTAAAAATCTTTTTGGACAAGCACAGTAGTACACGCCTGTAATCTCAGCATTCAGGTGGCTAAGGCCTGGGTTATACAGTACATTTCTGGGTAATTGAACAGTGGGACTCCTTCTTAAAAAGAGAGAGAGAGAATAACAGAAAATCATTAAAACTACCACCATTTTAGGTTTAAAGATCTCCCTTTTTTCTTTTATAGGCAGGTCCTCAATGACCCAGAATTCACAATCCTGCTTTTAGTAACCCAGGTACTAGTATAAATGGAACTTTAAAAAAAAAAAAAAAAAAAAAGCCGGGCGTTGGTGGCACACGCCTTTAATCCCAGCACTCGGGAGGCAGAGGCAGGCGGATCTCTGTGAGTTCCAGGCCAGCCTGGTCTACAGAGTGAGTTCCAGGACAGCCTCCAAAACAATACAGAGAAACCCTGTCTCGAAAAACCAAAAAAAAAAAAAAAAAAAAAAAAAACAACCAAACAAGATGTTCATTAAAGACATACATGATGCTAGGACAAAAGAAATGGCTCAATGGTTATGAGTATGCACTGCACTCCCAGAGGACTGGAGTTCAAGCCCCAGCACCCACATCACATGACTCTAGTTCCATGGGGATCTGACTCCTCTGGACTCCACAGCCACCTGCACTCATGCCCACATACCTACAATACACACATACAATTGAAAAACCAAAATAAATAATTTTTAAAAAGTAAATTTTAAATAGAAGGTTTTGTTTATAAAGATGGGATAGGTAATATAATATAATATAATATAATCACCTTATGAAAGTCGAAACATCCATGCATTACAGGTAAAGGACCACAGAAAAGGTATCGGGTGTGCTTTTTCTATTGAGTCCTTTCTGCAACCTTACCTTCTGTGACGCTCCATTGAGCAAGCCTCGATCCCACAAGGCTTTGTTTCCGGTGGGATCCTCATCAACTTCATCATTGGTGTTAGGTGGAAGCCTTACCTACAAAGAAGTCACACAATCTTTTTTTAAAAAGCCTTTTCTTTTTTTAAAATTTAAATTAGAAACAAGCTTGCTTCACATGTCAATCCCACCTCCCTCTCTCTCCCCTCCTACCCTGTCCCCTTCATCCCCCAACCCCCACTCTACTCTCCAGGGAGAGTGAGGCCCTTCATGGGGGATGTTAAAGTCTGTCATATCATCCGGAGCAGGGCCTAGGCCCTCCCCTATGTGTCCAGGCTGAGACAGCATCCCTCCACGTGGAATGGACTCCCAAAGTCCATCTGGATGACAGGGATAAATCCTGATCTATTGACTTAGGCCCCAAAGAATGCCAAGGCCTCCTCACTGACAACCACGTTCAGGGGGTCTGGATCAGCCCCATGCTGGCTCTTAGGTACCAGTCTGGGGTCCATGAGTTCCCCTTGAAGTGATACAATCTTAAGCTTACCAGGCTCAAACATTATGTTTGCCCTGGGTTTTAGCAAGCAACCTAGACAGAGGCTTGTGTCAGTCTCCTGCTGCTTAAGAAGCGAGAAGTCACAAGAACAAGTCACAAACAAGGGCTCAACACTGCTAAGAGCAAAATCAGACCACAAAACATGTGAGAACTCAAGCTGTCTGAAAATTCACCACATATCAAGAGTTTGGCAAAACGTAAAAAAATAAATTTAGTTCAATACTAAACTCACCTTCATTTACTTATGAGACAGGGTCTCACTATGTGAGCCTTGGCTGGCCTCAAAACCATAAGGATCTACCTGCCTCTACCTCTTGCTCATTGGGTCAAAGATGTGTACCATTGCACCTTGCCTGAATTCATCACTATTGAACCATATTCTGAGGGGAGGATAAAGGTGAACCAAAGCCTGAGGGATTTCCCAGGGAGGTAGGACAGCTTGAACATAAAAGATTTTCATAAGGGTAAGACCTGAATAGGACTGAGTTTTATATCTATACTTAACTTTCCATATTAGAGAATATAACCTTTGTTCCTTTGTTTAACCACATCACAAACTGAGCCAGATTTCCCTCATGTCATGGTCACCCAAAGAACCAATACCAACTCACCACACAAATGTTGCCAAACTTGTCTGCCCCAGCCACAGTGTCATAGTCGAGAAGGCTGGCGGTAGTGACCCATCTGGGGTAGGTGTCATCAGCAAAGATAATGAGCTGGTTCTCATTACGCTTGTAGCGAACCCAGATGAAACTTTCTTGGACATCAGACACAATAACCCTGTGCCCAATAGTCTGGATCCCAGATATATAATTGGCAATATGCTAGGAAAAAGTAAAGACAGCAATTTGTATAATTCGTGAACTTAAAAATCTACAACCCAGAACTGAAAAGTCCAGTTTTCCCTGACTACAATATACATTCTGGGCAAGTGTGAGGCAAACACCCAGTCCTTGTTTGGCTCCAAAATTGTTTTTAATTTTGTATGTGCACATGAATATGCACATGTGGAGATCAGAGGATGACTCTGAGAAATCAGCCCTCTCTTCCCACCATGTTGGTTCCAGGAATCCAACACAACTTGTCAAACTTAGTGGCAAGAGCCTTAACCTGTGATCCATTTTGCCTTGCCTCGTTTTGCTTTCTAAGATAGGGTCTTCATGTACCCCAGGCTAGTCTTGAACAACTGGTTCGTAGTGACTCAGCTTCTTTTTTTTTCCCCGGTTTTTACGAGACAGGGTTTCTCTGTATTGTTTTGGAGGCTATCGGTCCAGCCTGGTCTCGAACTCACAGAGATCCGCCTGCCTCTGCCTCCCGGGTGCTGGGATTAAAGGCGTGCGCCACCAACGCCCGGCCTTGACTCAGCTTCTTTATTGCTAGGATAACAGTAATTCATTACAACACCCAGCAGAAACTATCCCCCCCAATAGTGAAAACAATGTTTAATTCTCCTAGTTAAATTCCTTGTAATACAGGATAGGAAGCTTGTTTGGAGGAGCCAATATATGAGATGTACTGCCTTTTTTCAAGACACTCCTAATAAAATAAACTGGTGCCATCATCCTGCCTCACAACAGTGCATTTACCTTATTCTCACATTTTCGAAGTAACTTCTTTTTCCCCAGATCATAGACTCGTAAAAGCTTCCCCACACCAATCAATACCCTCCCCTGGAATGGGGCAATGGCAGCAGGGACCTCTTCCACTGGAGTCTGTGAAAGGAAAAGAATGTCATGGGAGCTTTCAGAAAGAACACACAGCTAACTACACACTTATAAACACCTGACACAGAACTATTTCTGTAAGCATTAATCAAGAAGGCAGACAGAAAGTAACATGTACTTTGCTCACCATACGAATCAACTGCCCATGCAGCAGTCAGTCCCCATCAAACCGTCCCACACAATACATTTCACCCAGCAAGAAATGCCACAAGTGTGGTATTCCCATCGCCTACCTGCTGAGTGCTGCTCAGAGGCCTGTACTAGTATATAACACCACACACTAACAGCAAAGTCTTAACATCAAAGAAGCAACTGAGGTTTGTGAAAGGATGAGAAAAGAATGCTACTAAAAAAGTGACATCTTAGTTTCAAGGCTGAGGTGTTTAACATTAAGGAGTGTGATAATTTATATTCCCTAGATGAAGCAGTCAGATTCAGGTATTATTAATATATAGACAGAACATAAACTAATACTTAATTAGATTGCAGTAAAATAAAAATAAAACAAAAATTTACACTTCAGAGCATATACTTTAGTGGCATTAAATGTATTCACACTGCACAGCAATCACCAGCATCATGTACAGATTTTTTTAAAAGGTTTATTTATTTGTTACGTAGGCAGTGTTCTGTCTGCATGTATCCCTGCAGGCAAGAAGAGGGCACCAAATCTCATTACAGACGGTTGTGAGCCACCATGTGGTTGCTGGGAATTGAACAAGACCTTTGGAAGAGCAGCCGTGCTTTTTTTTTTTTTTTTTTTTTGGTTTTTCCAGACAGGGTTTCTCTGTGGCTTTGGAGGTTGTCCTGGAACTCGCTCTTGTAGACCAGGCAGGCCTTGAACTCAGAAATCTGCCTGCCTCCGCCTTTAATTCCGCTGGAATTAAAGGCGCGTGATACCAATGCCTGGCTCGCAGCCAGTGCTCTTAACCTCTGAGCCATCTCTCCAGCCCCTCATGTACAGATCTTTATTGTTCTCCCAAACAGAAACTGTTCTATTAAAGAGTAACTTCCTGGAACCTGTTAATTCTTTAGTTGATTGATAAGTTTTGGACATAAACTGATGCATTGCTTAGTAACACAGTAAACAAGAAGGCTAACTCACTGTCTTTCTCAGCATAGTGGGTGGTGAGAATCCAGGCTTTCTGTGCCAGGCACAGAACATCATTCAAGTATAGAGGTCCTAGTATGTTCCACATGCTGCCCCAAAATGAATTAGAGCCAACAAGCTACTGTCCAAAAAGACCCCACTCAGCCTGGCATGGTGGTACAATCCCAGCACTCAGAAGGCAGAGGTAGGAAGATTTTAGGAAGACCTTTTTGAGGTTAAATCTACATAGAGAGACTGTCTCAAAACAACAACAACAAGGGTTGGAGAAATGGCTCAGAGGCTAATGGATGCTCTTCAAGATGACCTGAGTTCAATTCCCAACAACCACATGGTGGCTCACAGCTATCTATAAGATCTGGTGCCCTCTTCTGGCCTGCAGGTGTACATGCAGGCAGAACACTGCATAGAATAAATAAAGTAGAATTAAACAAACAAAACCCCCATACAAACTGAAGATCTGACCCAGAAATATAGCATAAAATGGGAGAATCCAGTAAGATATAAAATCCAAGAGAACCAGAAGATGGTTTATTGGCTGGGCGGTGGTGATGCACTCCTTTAATTCTAGCACTTGGGAAGCAGAGGCAGGTAGATCTCCATGAGTTTGAGGCCAGCCTGGTCTACAGAGCTAGTTTTAGGACAGCCACAGCACACAGAGAAACCCTGTTTCAAAAAAAAAAAAAAAGAGCAACAAACCCAGAACAAAACAAAAAAGCTAGTTCTTACCTTGTGTAAAAACTCCAACTTTTCCCCATTGTTCACAAGCTTGTATGTATAGACAAAGCCCCCTGCCACAGAGCGAGGGCTCAGTATCAAGTCCTTGGCCACACCGACCAGCACATACCAGTCTTCACCAGTGTTGGAGAACCTACACACTGCCACACTACAAATAGACAAAGAAGGAAAAGCCAGGCATTAGTCAAAACCCCAAGAACCTGTGATCACACTACCAAACCTCAGACGGACCTCATATCCTTACCTAAAGGCTGCCTCATTCTGTTCCAGTTGGACAAGGTCTAGTGTATTCCCCTGGATAGGGTTCATCACCCGAATCACAGAGGCCCACTGCCCATTGCCAGCCTTGGGAGCTCCAAAAATAGATTCAGGGAGGTTTTCATTAAGGAATGCTGCTGCCATTTCTGCAGCCAATTCCCGCTCATCCTCTCCTGCTGCTTCCACCATTTCCTAAATCCAGAAAGCAAGAAGAGGTTAAGAAAGGAAAATCAGTAAAAAAAAAAAAAAAAAGTCTGTTACCGAAGACCAGGATCCCCCAAACAGAGATTCAAGGGAGAGTCTTCAGACAACTCTACTGGCAGAGGCACCTGTGGCCTATAATCTGAGTTAGTTCCTCAGCTTCTACAAAAGGCACAGAACACCATATTCATATCTGCATTCAACCACTCAAATACACAACTAAAAAAAGTCAAGGAAAAATGCACAAGTAAGGAGATCATTAAATGGGAAAACCAAATACTAGTAGTTACATCTGAGTAGAAAATGCCAAAAAGAACATTAACTGTGACAAATTATTTTCATTTCTGAAAACTCAGAAACAAAAATGGCGTTTCCCTAGGGCTTGCTGCTTTCCCTGGTCAAGACTAGCTATCTCCTCTCTTTTCAACTGGATATGGTTTCCACATAGCTGGTTATTTAGCAAAGAGTTTCCAGATGAAGTGGTGCTGTGGAGGAAATCTGAAATTTGTGCTCAAATTCAGGTATCATATAACTTAGCATCTTCTGGAGACCCAAGAGATAGAGAACAGTTCCACACTGGGAGCTAAATTTTGAATAACCCAGGCCAGCCTATTTGTCCTTGGCCACAAGAAAGCTTTTAAAAGCAAGTAAAAGAGTAAAAAAACTAAAAAAAAAAAACTAAAAAAAAACTAAAAAAAAAAAAAAGAGTAAAAACTTCCCTTAAAAGGTCCTAGTTTATAGTTTTAGAAATAGGACCCCCCAAACTTTATCTCTTATTTTGTAGCCCTAGGAATCTAGCCTAGAGCTTTGTACATTAGACATACATTATACCATTGAGCTACAGATACAAAACCCTGGCTCTTTAGAAGGCAGGCGGACTTCTGTAAATACAGGGCCAGTCTGGTCTACATAATGAGTACCAGGACAGCCAAGGCTACATAGCAAAACCTTGTCTCAAAAACAAACAGCTTGGAGAGATGGCTCAGCGGCTGACATTCTAGAGAACCTAGGTTCAATTCCCACACATACAAGTCAGATGACACCTGTCTGTAACTCAGTTCCAGAGAATCTGACACCCTCAAACCAATGCACATAAAATAAAAAACAAATACTGCAGCTGTATTTGCTAGTACACAAATAATGCCAGCACTTGAGAAGTTGGGGAGCAGGATCATCCAGAGTTCCCCGTGAGCCAGAGCTATGGTTTGAGACCCTGTCTCCAAGGTGTGTGTGTGTGTGTGTGTGTGGGAGGAAGAAAATCATAGATGTCTTAATTCCAACTTTTACCTCTGCCATCTGCTGCTTTCTCTGAGCCTTTGTAGCTTCAGTGTAGGCATTGTGGTCTGTCTCAATGATGATAAGGTTGTTGCTCTCAGGGTGGATGACAAACTTCCTGGGTGTATACTGCAGTGGAAAAGCTACTTGATTGAAGACAGCACCAAGCTTCTCCAATGCCAAAATCCTATAGGAATAGACAAGAGAATTAAATAAGTTACCACCTAGTCTAGGAACTGACAAGATGAACCATGACCAGACACAGTAAACAACTGTTGAGGCTCTAACAATGACATTAGGCAGCATGAGATAAACAGCTCTCTGCGTTTAAAAGACTATATAAAGGTTTTCTCCCCTACTTTTCACTGCAATTTTGTTTTCACCACTGAAAATATATTAAAATCATCAAAAAGTATGTTGCTACAAATATAGTTGAGTAAATGTCCTTGTGGTGTAAGCTGTCATTGGTGTTTTTGATCTTAGCCATTCTGATCAATGTAAGATGGAATCTCAGAGTGGTTTTGATTTGCATTTTCCTGATGACTAAGGATGTTGAGCCTAGATGCTCCTCAACTGAAGAATGGATATAGAAAATGTGGTATATTTACACAATGGAGCACTACTCAGCAGTAAGAAACAATGACATCTTAAAATTCACAGGCAAATGGACAGAACTAGAAAAAAAATCCTAAGTGAGGTAACCCCCATTCAGAAAGATATAGCATGTACTCACTCACAAGTGGATACCAAACATAAAGCAAAAGATACCTATCCTACAATCCATAACCCAAGAGAAGCTTGAACCCTCTTGGAAGCAGATGAAAAAAATCTACAACTAACCATGGGTCAAGCTCCTGGAGCACAACTGAAGTGAGGGAGGAGCAATAATATGAACAAAGGAGTCAAGACCATGATGGGGAAACACACAGAATCAGCTGACCTGAGCTAGTGAGAGATCACTGACGCCGGTCTGACAAATGCAGAACCTGCATTAAGACTGAACTAGACTCCCTTAATACAGGTGACAATGGCATGACTGGGACAAAATATGAGGCCACTGGCAGTGTATCCAAGATCTAACTCTAATGCATAAATTGCGTAGTGGAGTCCATTCTATATGGAGAGATACCATGCCCAGCCTAGACACAGGAGTGTGGGGGTGGAGAGATGCCTTGGTCCTGCCTCAACTAGATAACAGGACAGACTTCCTAGGGGAGGCCTTACCCTCTCCATGGAGCAGATGGGAAGAAGGGAGGAGTGGGGGGAATGGGAAGACAGGAGGGAGGGGGAACTAGAATTAGAATGTAAAAAGTAAATTAATAAAATAATTATGAAAGCTTTAAATCATTTCATAGTTAACACGACAGTATAAAGTTCAGGGGCCATGGAAAAAAGGTTCAGTTGATAAAGTGACAGTATGGAGTCACGAGGAGCTTAATTATGCACCCCAAAACCCATGTAAAAAGGGCATGGCAGTACATGACTACAATCCCTGAGCTATGTAAAAAGAGACAAGAGGATATCTGGGGCTTGAGAGCAGCCAGCTTAGCCAATTGGCAAACTCCTTTCAGTGAAAGACCCTGTCTCAAAAATTACGTGGAGAGTGTGCCCGCTATGAACTTGGGAGAGTGGGGACTAAAGTCTCATGCTCATGCAATAGCCAACTTTATTCAGATCATCAGACAACTTATACTTCAGGGTTAGGAGAGTCACATGGGGCTGGAGAGATGGTTCAGAGGTTAAGAGCACTGGCTGCTCTTCCATAAGTCCTGAGTTCAAATCCCAGCAACAACATGGTGGCTCACAACCATCTGTAATGAGATCTGGTACCCTCTTCTGGCATGACAGTGTACATGGAGACAGAATGTTGTTTACATAATAATTTTTAAAAAAAAGAAGAGTCACACGAGTAAGGTGTTCAATTACAAGGACAAGCCACATGTAGCAAAAGCATGTTTTTCCATAGTCATATGGATCACAACAGCTGAACAAGTTTTTGCCACATGCGGCTTGTCCTTGTGACTAAGTACCTTCCCTATCATGTTTTATAAAATAAGATGGATGCTCTTCTAACAAGAAACATCCCAGCTTTTGGAAATTCCTGACGAGAGAGCCAACAAGCACCAAGACACATACATTCTTTCCAATAAGATATAGAGACATTACCCAAGTGGATGGGTGAAACAGGGCAATAATAAACATGAAATGTATATACCAAATAAAATTCTGGAAGATAGGAAGAGGCGCACTGCCAACTATGAATTAAACTACAAATCTGAGAAATGCGCGTACAAATTAGAAAAAAACAAAAACAAAAGCAAAGGTCTTGGACTTTAAGGACACATGCCTTTAATCCCAGCACTCGGGAGGCAGAGGCAGGCGGATCGCTGTGAGTTCGAGGCTGGGCTGGACTGACAGCCTCGAAAACAATACAGAGAAACCCTGTCTCGTAAAAACCAAAAAAGAAAAAAAGATAAAAAAGAAAAATACCAGTCTTTTAAAACTACAGCACACCTATTAAGATGACAGAATCAAACATAAAAGCAAGAGTCTGCAAGAATGGGGTAACATGGAAATTCTATCTTCTTGGCTACTATGAACTTTGGAAGGCAGTCTGGTAGACATCAAAGGTAAAGTGAGTGGAGTTACTATCAATTCAACTTTTTTCTTTGACCCATCACCAAGCCTGGCTGGCCTTGAACTTCATGTGCCTGAGGATGACCTTGAATTTCTGACCTCTTACCTTCACAGGTAGAACTGGGATTAGAAGTAACATAAACTACCACACAGTTTAATTCATTCTTTCAAAACTGGGCAATGGTGGAGCACACCTGTAACCCCAGCACTAAGCAGGCAGAGGCAGGCTGATCTCTGGGTTTGAGGCCAGCTTGTCTATAGAGCTAGTACCACAACAGCTGGGGCTACACAGAGACACCCTGTCTGGAAAACACAACAAATTAATTAATTAAAATTAAGATATAATCCTGTAGATGATAACATAGTAAGAAAGAGTTATGAGATTTAACACTTGCTCTAAAACTAAACCAGTAACATGACCATTTCACCAGTAATCTTAAAGTGTAAGACTATAGTATAATAAGTTTTAAAGCTTGGCTCCAAAAAGTCTAAACAGAAGCTAAATGCCAAGCATTGAAACTTGGCTCACAGGTTCTGAAATCCTGTTTCAATTGCAACACCCTTTCCTGGAAAAGAGGTGGCCATCAGCCATCGCTGTACAAATTCAAACTCTGGCAGAACCAGTTAGAAGGCTTGGCAGAAAGGCTTCCTGCTGGGCTCCAAACAAGGGTTTTCTCTCACCTTAAGGTGTTGGTGGAGATGGCAACAATACCTTCAGGACACTGTTCAGAGGCGAAGCCAGATGCAAACTCCAGAGTCTCGTAAGAAAGTGGGGTGAGATGGAAACGGGATTGGTAAGAGTAGCTTAACCATGAGCGACTGGACATGGCCAAAACCTGGAGAAGAAAGAGACCTAATCAAACTGGGAAAAGCTCAAACATTTTGGTCTCTAATTTTAGAAACCTACAAAGCCACTTTTAGCAAAGTGAGCCCAAAGAAGAGACAGCACAAGGCTTATTGTATAGAAAAATAAAAAAACATCAAACTACATCAAGCATGATTCTCTGGATAAATGAGAGTATAAATGAGAGATTCTATTACAAGGCTGGACAGCTGTGGAATTAAATAAGGTAACATTTTGAACTAGCATAGTAGCCAGCATTATTAACTTTAAAACGACAGAGACAAGGCTCTCTTATTAGGCAGGGAGTCACAATATCAGTATAATCTTGCCTTGAATGGAAGGAGTCCAGTTTCCCCCATCCCTGATAGCCCAGACTAAAGAAAAGACTCAAAGGATCAATACTGAAGCTTTCTATAGCCTCATAATGTCACAGTGCCATGCCATGGAATACCCCTTAGAAAACTCTAGATTAAGTCAGGCAGTGGTGACATATGCCTTTAGTCCCAGCAATGGGAAGACAGGGACAGGCAGATATCTTTGAGTTCGAGGGCAGCCTGGTCTACAAGAGCTAGTTTCAGGACAGTTAAGGCTACACAGAGAAACCCTGTCTTGAAAAACAAACAAACAAAAAGAAGAAGAAGAAAAAAAAAGCTGGAGAGATGGTTCAGTGGTTAAGAGCACTGACTGCTTTTCCAGAGAACCTGATTCAATTCTCAGCACCTACATGGCACATCACAATTGTAATTCCAGTTCCAGGGGACCTGACACCCATGGCAAAAACATCAATGCACATAAAATTAAACAAAACAAAATACAAAAAAAAAAAAAAAAAAAAACCAAACAAACAAACAAACAACCCCCCCCCAAAAAAACTCTCTAAAAGAACTCAGCACTTGGGAGGCAGAGGCAAGTGGATCTCTGTGAGTTCGAGGCCAGCCTGGTCTACAGTGCAAGTTCCAGGACAGCCAGGGCTACACAGAGAAACTGTCTGAACTCCCCCTCCCCCAAAGAACCCAGAATGTCCCAAAGACAGAACTAATGTCAAAATATCTACAAAGAATCAAACAAAAAGTTCACATTGGCACCAATATTCAAATATCTTTTTATTACTTACAGCCTCCTGGCCTTGCATCCGGACTCGGAAGAGTTTCACAGGACGGGACCCCAGATACCTAGTTCGAGTGTCAGACAGATCCCCAGTGACTGGGTCTAGAACAGTTCTCAGCAGTACACCATTCTAATCGAAAAGATATGAACAGGTAAAGCCTACTTATGATGGAAACTTTTTAGCTATGAGATTTTTCCTTGACTACTTTAACAGACAGAAGGATATAACTTATTGGTGAAAACATAACACAAATCATAACACCCCAATAATCAACAATTCATTCATTCTCTCAGTTACTAAGCATCTAAGTAAAAGATACTTCTTACTATACATACATGTATATGCATCATGTGTATTAAAAAATGTATTTGTTAACTTATTTTCTATAACTTAAAAACAGACCCAAAGCTACTGACTGTGATCTAAGTATCATTTCACCAAAAAGGAACAAGGTTTTAGGGATAACTGATTCAAGGAAGAAACCAGAATATTTACGATGCAAAGAGACCCCAATAGTGCAAGAAAGCAGCAATATAGTGGGGTCAAATAGACTAACTTCAAGGGGATCTCTATCAAATCAACTAGGATGATTGTTATGGCCCTAAATCCTTATCTGTAAAATTATTGACTAAAGAAGGGGCTGGTGAGCCGGGTGTTGGTGGCGCACGCCTTTAATCCCAGCACTCGGGAGGCAGAGGCAGGCAGATCTCTGTGAGTTCGAGGCCAGCCTGGTCTACAAAGTGAGTTCCAGGACAGCCTCCAAAGCCACAGAGAAACCCTGTCTCAAAAAACCAAAAAGAAGGGGCTGGTGAAGAGATAAACTATATTTAGAGCAAAGGAATAAACTCATTTTGTTTTACAGAGACTTGATTACAAATATTTCCAGACATCATATACTTCCTAATGGGATGCAACCAGAGTACACAGTAGCACTTTTAACTATTCTTTCCCTTACCCAAATAGTTATGAATGAATGTCATCAACTTCTCTTTTTGTTTTTTGAAAACAGGGCTTCTCTGTGTACAGTCCTGGCTGTAGACCAGGCTGGCCTTGACCTCAGAGATCCACCTGCCTCTGTGGGTCCTCCCGCCTCCCATTAAAGGTATGCGACATCACTGCCAGTCCTAATGTCATCCACTTCTATGGCCCAAACTAACCACAATTTTTCAGGAAGTTATAACATGTACAAAATATCAGATATTCAAAAACTGTTACTAATCTTGGTGGGTATGACATCACTCGTTCCTTAAAGCAAACACTGTAAAGGCAACATTACTAAGTATAGGTGGAATGATTTATTGCCTTGGATCTACTTCAAAATACTCTCAGAAAAGTGTGGACGAAGGCTCATTGTATTAATCCATGCCTAGTGCCTGAGTATTTCTAAATGAGAAACTAAAATTTAAAAAAGCAGAAACACCTCATCTAAATGAGGTACGTCTAAATGTCTCTATGTAAATACTGATTAAGGAAATGAAAAGTACATGAGAGCATTGCTGCTATCTTATGGTAGGTTCCTGCTTTTCTGCAATGGCACGGTCAGCTGCCTTGACTATAGGAATATCCAGGGCTTCGCTAGAGCTAATGTGGTCTATTTCAAAAGGCAGGAATACTGTGGGAATCTCCAAAGCATCAATAACAAAGCATTTTTACCAGTTATGAAGACTCTTTGTTCATACAATTTCCAGGCCTGCACAGTATGTTCTAAGTGCTTAGAAAATGAATCTATGACAGCACTATAAAATGACTTTCATGAAGTGACTATGTAGAACCATGGGCAATGAAAAATGCCTATACTGGACAAAGGAAAGACAGATATTATCTACAGAAGGCCTGACACCAACATGAGCCCCTGGGCTTCTTACCTGTAGTCCAATGTTCAGGTATAAGAAGCCAATAGAGCCCCTCTCACCCAGCTCATCTTGTTTCTCGGTCCCACCCATTTCTACAATACACAGAGACTCAGGCTGGGCGGGGAGAGCCTGCATACTCAGAGGCTGTAAACAGTCCTGTGAAAGGAAGAAAAACAAAAAAGAGCCATGAGAGATAAAAATAACATACTCATAGATTGTTAGGATTGAAGTAAGATCTTTCTTGAGGGCAAAGAAAACCCCAAAAGTAAACTGAGGCAGTACAGGGTCATTAACTCTAAATCTCAGAACAATCGTTGGGAACTCTTGCTTATTTTTGTCAAAGTGGATAATGGTCAAAGGAAGCAAAGAATATCTTCCTGAAAATAATGTAAGGCCATAGAACAAGTAAAATTCCTTTTTTACCAAACAATTTGGGGTTTTAAACTACAAAGGGAAGGCTGGAAAGATGGCTCCAGTAGTTAAAAGAACTTGTTGCTCTCCCAGAGGGCCTGAGCTCCCAGGATTCACATGATGGCTCAAAATTATCCATTTCAGGAGATCAGAGACCTTCTGGTACACATACAGACATACAAAGCAAAACACTAATAAAGAAAAGAGGCAATGACAATAGGTATGAATTTAGGGATCCAGCTACTTAGGCCCCACCCACTAAAGAGGGTACCACTCACTGATGGGTCAAGGGAGATGATTCTGACAGTGTTGTCCACCAGCCCCACAGCCAGGAATCGAGATCGCTGTTCTCCTGGCGGCACGTTGGCCAGACTCATGCACACCACATCTGCCGACATCTCTTTCCGCTCTGTGTATTCATTCAACTGTCCTGACTATGAGGAAGGAAAACAAAATAGGTCTATGTGCTTTAATTGACCCTAAAACTCTGGGCCTAGGAAGGGGAGATGGGTTATTAAAACTTACTTTTGCCTCCTCTTATCCCTCTTTTTGCTTTTGAAACAGGGTTTCATGTAGGTTATACTGTGTAGCCAAGGATGAACTTGAACTTTAGGCCCCACCGCCTCCACTGAGTACTGTGATTACAAAGGGTCCTATCACATCCAGTTTATGCAGTGCTGGGGATCTACCAGCTGAGCTACATTACTAGCACCTGTCCACATCTGGCTCCTCTTATAATAGTCAAGGGCCACGAATTTCACCATTTCAGGTCCCATAATCAACTTCACAGGTTAATGTCGAACACTTTAATGCCTCAGGGAAAAAAATTTAAGAGATCTTTGACAAAAAGCTGGATGTAGCACGACTAACCTAGATCAGGAAACAGGAATATATATATAAACTTCATGAGAACCCTGAACGAAGCCAGCTGTGATAGATGCCAGGCAGTAGTGGCACATGCACTTGGTCAGAGGCAGGAGGATCTCTGTGAGTTAGAGGCCAGCCTGGTCTACAAACCAAGTTCTAGGACAGCCAGGGCTGTTACACAGAGAAACCCTGTCTCAGGGAGGAGATGGGATCCCCAAAACAAAAAAACAACAACTGGGGGCTGGAGAGATAGCTCAGCAGTTAAGAACATTGGCTGCTCTTACTGAGGTCTTGAGTTCTATTCCCAACAACCACATGGTTGCTCACAACCATCTATAGTGGGATCTGATGCCCTCTTTTGACATAGAGCACTCATAAAAAATTAAAAAAGCAAAAACCTGAAAACAGCCGGGCGGTGGTGGTGCACGTCTTTAATCCCAGCACCCGGGAGGCAGAGGCAGGTGGATCTCTGAGTTCGAGGCCAGGCTGGACTGACAGCCTCCAAAACAATACAGAGAAACCCTGTCTCGTAAAAAAAACAAAAAAACAAAAAAACAAAAAAAAAAACCAAACCAAACCAAACAAACGAACCTGAAAACAGAAAAAAATAAAGTCTTTGCTAAATATTTGTCAGATAACGGAGGTGAGTAAGACAGAGGTGGCATGTACTTTATTCCCAGCGTTCAGTAGAAGAAGGCAGATTTCTAAGCTCAAGACCAGCTTGGTCTACAGAGTGAGTGCCAGGACATCCAGGGCTACATAAAGAAATGCCTCAAAACAAAACAAAACTAGTAATAATAAAATGAGGATGAGGTACAAAAAAAATAAGTATTTCATTGTCAAAAGAGGATTTCACAATTCTAGTCTGAAAGAGACTTACTAATTTTTGTCCCTTAGAAGGGTCAAATTCGTGCTGGAGGGACAGTTTAAGGGTTGGGTTTACTGCCCTGTTCTTGGCAAAACTCAGTTCGGTTCCCAACATCCACACAGTGGCTTGTAACTCAAGTTCCAGGAGGAGATTCAACAGTGTCTTCTGTATACATTATGTACATAAACTCATTCAGGCACAATTACATACACATAATAATAATAAACCTTTTAAAAAGGGCCAGACTGTTTTATGAGCACATTCATTCCAATTCTTTTTCTTGAGAATATACATACAAGATACAAGATACTGACAACCATACTATATATACTGCTAACAATATTACCAATGCTTCAGAATCCCACCCCAAGAGCCATGAAGAAAAGTAATACATGGTCAACAACAACAAAATAAATAACATACAGGATCCATCTCAAAATAGACAAGTTCTCCTCCAGTCAGGGCGATCACTACTTGTCGCTGGTTCACTGCACACTTCACAATCGTTTTCTTGCCAGGCGTCTTCCACTCATTGACTCTCTTATCTGCTCGTATGTGTCGAATGCCATCTGGATACACCTAGAAGTCAAAGAATAAAATCTAACTAGCAATTTTATTATCATCCAGAAGGATCTTCACACCTGCCAAACCTGGAATCATACAATTGAGGTATTAACTAGAGTTAGTAGAGCCCAGACAAATCAATTTTTAAAGAAATGTTTTTAAATTTCATGCTTTGTCACATCACTTCAAAGTCCAAAACCCACTTGTTAAATGAGAACAGCAGTAATGGTTTCTTGTTTTTGAAACAGAAATGCAAACTGAGAGGAAATGTTGTGCTTCAAATTCTCCAAATTGCTTAGTTAGTAAAATCTTAAAGGAATTAAGTGTACTTTTTTTAAGTTGATAAAACATGTAACCCTTCTGAGGCTTTCTGGAAGGTGAGAACGGAGACATGAATACAGGCACACCATGGGCAAGGAAAGACACAGCACACTGAGCAGGTAAGCAAGCTCACCTGAACCAATGCATCATCTCCTAATAAGGAGCAGGACAAGGTTGGAGTGGTACCCAAGAACCCAGAGTCAGTCACTTCTTCCACAGTCTCTCCGATAGATAGCACAAGCGTGGCATTCACGAAAGACACAATGATGTAGGCATCAAACTCATCTGGAAAAAAAAAAAGAAAGGAATGGTTAGGAAAGAACTCAAATTTACTAGCATTAGAAAGACAACTGAGATACTAAGAGTTTCAGAAACCTTCCACACACTCCTATGTGTAGTCACTACACACATGCACACAGAACAGGATGTCCAAAAGAAGACTGAGGGTCCTAGAAACCTACAAATAAATGCCCCAAAACACTGATTACAAATGTCATCCTCATATCTCTGAATTAGGAAACAGAGGGGACAATACAAAAATAAATAGTATAAGGAAATCTTAAATAACTATGTGTATGTGAATAAAAACTAGAGCAAATCAGTTTGTACCAATTGTTGACTGACTGATAACGTATCATATAGTCCAGGTTGGGACTCAAATTCACTATATAACCAAAGATGACCTTGAACTTCACTCCTGTACTGGAATTACAGGTATGTACCACCATACCCAGCTTATAACGTGCTAGGGATGGAACCCAGAGTTTCCTGCACATTGGGCAACTGAGTCAATCCTGCTTAATTCCAACCCAATTAATGATTTTTGTGCGCCCCCCCCAAGGGTTTCTCTGTAGCTCTGGAGGCTGTCCTGGAACTTCCTCAATAGACCATCCTGGCCTCGAACTCAGAGATCCTCCTGCCTCTGCCTTTGAAGTGTTGGGAATTAAAGGTGTGTGCCACCACCACCAGGCCATCTTACAAATATTTTAAGAGAAGTTTCTACCTCTAGACCCATCAGGTACGGTGGAACACCCCTCTGAACACTTAGAGGAGGCAGAGGCAGATCTCAGTTCAAGACTACGCAATAATACTCTTGCCTCAAAAAACAACAAAAAACACCCCCAAAACCCCAAAAGACCCCCACCCCTAAGTTCTTCCAAAGGAAGCAAAGATGTAACAATATAATCTTTAGTAACTAAAAGGACTACTGGAGACTTGAGCATATTTAGTTATTCTAGGGCTAGAAACTGGGAATTC
Organism: Mesocricetus auratus; assembly: GCF_017639785.1. Taxonomy (NCBI): domain Eukaryota; kingdom Metazoa; phylum Chordata; class Mammalia; order Rodentia; family Cricetidae; genus Mesocricetus; species Mesocricetus auratus. Next base: position 13,086,628 of record NW_024429183.1, on the reverse strand, counting down.
TATTCCCACTGGGAATAAGAGAAGAGTTCCAGTTAACCAGGAAATGGGAGAAGGGAGAATGTTGATATTTTCAAGTTCTTGACCTCTCTGGTTTTTCACTATTTAAAAATGTTAACAACACAGTGGTTAAGAGCAATCTTATTAGAATTTGCCTTTCATAATATAGTTGAATAAACAAACACTAACGAGTTTCTCAAGGTCATTAAGATCTGAGTTCTATATAAAGTCAACCTTAGTTTCCTCTGCACAATCCCACTGTCAAAGGCCATCTATTTCCCATACCCTCATTCTACAGAATAAAACAACTTTTGAGTTGCCTACATCCACAACATAGAATACTGGACATATGTTATATCAATGTTTTTGTTACCTTTTATCCCAACCCAGAAATCAGCTAAACAAAGGGCAGAATAACAGAATAAAGCACTACACTAGATTGGCAGCTATAGAGCTGTTTATCCTGAGCCTTGTCAGAGTTCAATGCCACAGGACTAAAGTACACCCACACCAAGGACCATTTCTAGTTTGTATTACTCTAAAATTACTTATTATTAGAATTATTAGAATCAGCATTCTTTATAGGAGAGGTAAAGGCATGTTATCAGTGTAACCTACATAGTGATACTCATTAGCAGGACATACAGTTTGGTGAGTTGTAATCAGTACTTTATAACAGAAATAATGCTATGAAATTGTTTCACACAGTAAGGGTTATGTGCTGTTTGACGAAACTTCCAGTTAGTAATACATGTATGCAACAAGAGTGGTTGGAAAGCAAGAACCAAAGACCGTTCCCAACAGGTTAAGTTCTGATGGCTAGACCAGTAGTGGTAACTTACAAAGTACAAAATACAATTTACAAAACTTAAGTAGTACTAGACCAGATACTAGGTGCTATTGTGTAGTTGTACTGCTATAACTGTTAGCATGTGTCAAATGCTTTGGAGGCATCATATACAATGGTTTTACAGTACAAAGCACTGCTTGCTATCATAAATGACTTAAGGCCTGGTGAGATGGCTCAGAGGGAGGCTTGCTGCACAGGCCTGGTGATCCAATTTCTACCCACAGGAACCACATAAAGAAGGATGGAGAGAACCAACTCCACAAAGCTGTCCTCTGCACTCCAAAAGCATGCTGAGGTACATGTGCCCACACATACACCATAATAAGTAAATAGTATTTTTAAAAGCAAATTAGAATATAGTTGTTTCTAAATGGATTTCTAATAGTTTACAGAAAGACCCAAATTAATCTTGACACCAAACTTAAAACTTTATTTCAGCTCTGAACTTTTGACCTGGAAGTTTCTGACATGTAGTAAGAAACTGCTTATTTTTATAAGAACACTGCATCATGTCCCATGTTTCCATTTATTAAAACTTGGTACCTTGAAAGCTGTGTAAGACTAACTTAAAGCCAACCCATAAAAAGGTTTTAAATGGCCACACTTTCCAGGATCTTCCCTTAGTTGAGAGGGAAAGGGGGTCTTTTTGCAAGAGAAATCATCCAATTTTTTACTTAACTATTAAGAGAATGGGGTTAAGAAGGGGTGCCCACATCTACACCTTCCCTTACCCACAAGTCCAGACTACTCAGAGATAAAGGAAATGCTAAATTAACTTAAAATAGGGGTCACACTTTGACTAAATGATTCAACAAGTGAGAGCACCATGCCTAAAGCTTTACCAGCTCCTTTAATCACAGATTTCCTGAAACAAAAAATACTAAGCACAATAAAACTTCTACCATTTCCATTCTCAGCAAAAGATGTCCTACAACAGATTAATTTCTCTTAGGGAGATTACAGGGTAAACGTTGACATTCAGAACAAAAATCAAGCTTCAGGTACAATATAAGAATTATAAAAATTCACAATGTTTTTTTCTAGAGGTTGTAAGTTTTACAAAAATATTACTTTTTGTCTCAGTGAAGAATCTCTTGGGAAAGAGAAAAGCTCTTTAGGCCCAAGTTCAGCATAATTGCCTCTCTCTTTCTACCCCACACCCCTTTTGAGCATTACAGAAGCAGCCCAGAGACGGAATGCTTTACTTTTCTTGCCTTATGATCAGCTATTCTACAAACAGCTCTTTCCAAAAGACAACACAAGCAACAAAGTATATGACTAAGCCACTGGTACTTCATTCTCATTCAGAGTACCTGGCCATTTGCTTGTCTCAGTTTTTTTTGTTTTGTTTTTTGGCTCTTCAAGACAGGGTTCTCTGGCTGTCCTGGAACTCATTCTGCAGGCTGGCCTCAAAAATCACAGATAATCTGCCTGCCTCTAGCTCCTGAGTGCTGGTATTAAAGGCATGCGCTGCCACCACCACCCAGCTCCTCAGTTTAATATATATACTTCTCGAGGTCCTAAACCTTCAGTCAATATATCTGGAATGGATAATTCCAAAAGAGAATGAAGCTGTGGTTTGCTAGTTACACATTCTTTCAGTTTAATAAAAGCCAACTAGTTCTATTGTCCAGACTCGGGAAAAGGCGAGGCTTTCTGCAGATGTGTGATTGTCACTATGACACATACTGACATCCACCTGCAGAGACACCATTAGGACAGCCTCAGTATTCTGTGCAGGTCATCCCTTTCCCTATAAGATCCCACAGTAGACCCTAGCAGTAGGTACACACCTGTGATAATCAGCACCTTCACCAGCCACCTGTGGAAGAGAAAAAAAGGCTTGGTATTGGTAGTATACATCACCAAGTACCAGCCAAGGTTAGTATTTGCCTGAAGACGGAAACACGTATGGATAGAGGAATGCTCACTCAATAGTGACATGGGATATCTGGAAAGAAAATGACCAGAAAACCTGACATGTTTTTGTGGGTATCTGCCCCAAACTACAGTAAAAAGTAAAACTGATCAGGAAATATTTGCTACCTAGGTTTTGAGATTACCAGAAGAACAAGTTTCAATTATCAGTTCCATCACACTAGAAAATACCTGCCTACCACTTTCTTTGGCAAACAGCTGCCTGTCTAAATACCTTTCTTTACTTTCAAATAAGCCTCTTTTCGGTTTTATAATCTCCCCCTGCCAGGATGCTTCTTGTACTTTTCAGTGCATACAGGAGTTGGATACCTGTCTTTTTGGTAGTTCTATAATACAGGATCTAGACCCAGAGCTCGGTGCATGCTTGTCAAGTGCTTTATCACTGAACTACTCCAATCTCTTATATGACAAGTGCTCTGAGGCAGAAATTCTATGTTAATTACTCTGAAAAGATGACTACAGGATGAAAGCACACAAGAAACCAATACTATAGACTCCCACCAGAGTTAGTCAAAATGAGCATTGTATTAGGATTCAGGAGACAATTTTCTGCTACTATTTAGATGTATTGGCTTTAGAGTCAACACTTGAGATTTTCTTCTGCAAATCTAAATCTGCTCTAAAAAGTTTCAAAAACTGTCTAAAAATCAGAAGCTTGGCACGGTAACACATGCCTGTCATCACCAACCACACTCAGGGAAGCTGAGAAAGGTCTGTGAATACAAAGCCACTGGTGACACACCGAGTACTAGGCTAGCCTGAGTATACAATAAGATCTACCTTTAAATAAAAACATTGGATTTCTCAAAGCACCTTTCTAGTTTAACTAACCTAGGTAAGATTTACTAGAACTTTATTATCAAAGTCCACCAAAATTAAGACCAACAATAACTAGATTCTCTATGTAGAAATTACATTCAATGTAGAAATCTCTTCAAACCAAATATCCAATCACCTCTCAGCTAAAACAAGCCCACAAATTTCCTGTTGTTACTCCCCTTTCAACTCATTTGATTCCAACTATGAAAACAAAATCCACACACACATATACACACACAAAAAAAATGCAGTGTTCTAATAAATTCCCCTCCTACACATTTCCCAGCTCCCTTCAGCTTGTTACATTCAACAAGAACATCTAAACCTCAGGCAGAATTACAGCTGTTTTCCAGCCAAAGCTTTGTTTGCTGGCCGGATCTCACTTACTAGTTCCACATTCCTGAGAGAAAAGATGAAAATGAGGTCTCAGAACAATAACCTTCTGCTCCAAAGTGAACCACAGGAAACATGACAAGAGTTTTATGGGATTGAAATTCAATGTTGCAACACATTCTTGTTGTTGGAGTACCATGCAAACTACAATACTTTCAACTTTAAGGTGAGGTGACCATTTTTTATTCAAGAACTCAGATGCCATCTCTTTCACAACCATTTTTCTACTCTTAAATTGGATCCACTCAATCAATCTATAATTTTTAAGCATGAGCAGAACTGATCAATTAATAGGTTTTATAATCTTGACTTTCACTGTGATTTCAGCACAATGAAAACATAGTTCAAGTACAACGAGAAAACAACCATTTTCCCTTAGAACATCTCTTACACAGGTAAAACCAGAGCTTTATAAATCCAAAAATCATACAGGCAGCTGGATGATTCTGAAATGTTTATGCTGCAACTAAAACATAAACAACCATTCTATTCCCTCTCTATCCACTTTCAGAAAGACCAGAAGGTACCCTGATCAGAAGAAGCCTCAAAAAGTGGGGTGTTGTGCCAGAAGTTTCTGGGGTACTAGATGAAGCGATATAGACATATTATGAATGCGGTTTCTAAGTTTCCCATGGCAATGGTTCCCAAGACCCATCTTGACTACCAGGAAAGGGACACTTACCTTCAATATGCCGACGTACTGTCCAGACAGCATTGGGGTTACCAGGGAGCTCAGAAACAGCCATTTCTGACACCTAAAAGGAGAGCAGGCAAGCCACAGATCCAGTGAGCACGAAATTCTACTTCTTACACACTATACTAGATAATAATATGCTAAAGGCAAAGACCTCACCCTGTATAATACAGTAAAAGAACTGGAACACTTAGTGAAAAAAAGAACCTAAAATCCAAAGATTGGAGGCACAGGCAGCAAAAGTCAAAAAGAAGAAAAAAAAAAAAAATCCCCGTACTTGGGAGGCAGAGACAGGTGGATTTCTGTGAGTTCAAGGCCAGCCTGGTCTAGTGAGCAAGCTCCAGGACAGGCTCCAAAGGTACAGAGAAACCCTGTCACGAGGGAAGAAAAACAAAACAAAACAAAACAAAACACAAGCACTACTGGAAATAAATGAAACAGTCTAACTCAGTATATTATTGCTTTCTCTAATTTTGCCAAGACAAAACGGTATCTCTTCACAGATTATTTATTGCCTTTGGAATTTTTAAAAATGTAATTACATTTTTAAAAAATGTAAATTATTCAGAGACAGAGTGCTTCATACAGTGTACTATGTAACTATACCTTATAGAAAAGAACAAGAAAATTCAAGGCACTACCCTTTTCAGTTTCCAAGAACAGTAAGACATAAGAACTTCATTAGTAAAACTTATGTGTCAAGTATCCTACTCAACTAAGAGAAAATTTGGTTTCTATTCAGTAAGACTATAGACAAAGACAGGCATACGAGAGAGAACAAAGCAATAATAACTGTTTTCAAAATATAACAAAAGCTCTGCTTATAAAGTTGTAAGGACAGAGGGCAAGCCATTAAAAAGCAACTCTGGAGTCCTTTATCTTACACTACACAAAGCTTTCTTCTTTGTGTTCAGACATTCCTCACTAGGAGTCAAAGAGCAGTAAGTAACTGAGAACTTCGGCTCCTGGTATGCAGATTTGGACAGTGGGACTGCTCTGTCTGGGACCAGCTCTAGTTACAATGAGACCTTTTCTTTAAAAACAACAAAAGAAAGCCAGGTAGTGATGTACGACTTTAATCCCAGTGCTCAGGAGGCAAGGCAACTGTACCTCTGTGAGTTCAATGCCAGCTAGGTCTACAGAGCAAGTTCCAGGACAGCAGGGCCACACAGAGAAACCCTCTCTCAAAACAAACAAAACAAAACAAAAAGGAATAGGGGAATAACAGGAAGAGAAGAAAAAGAAAAGTCAAGCAGGTGTACATATTGGTTCTAAATTTGATCAAGCCCACCCAAAACTTAGTGAAATAATGAATATTTTGGCGGTGAAAATATTTTGATTTCCAAAATAACTCCGTTGAACAAACTAGCCTTGAACTCAAAAACCTTTCTACTTTTGAATACTGTGGCTCAAGTTACAGACTTGTGCCTCCACTTTTATGACTACATTATGGCATATCTTATGCCATCATTAAGTGAGTTTTATAGAACTAAAGTTTACAGTTGCTATTTAGTAAAGCCTTTAAACAAAGGTCATCTTGGCAATATCTCAACACAAATTGATGAAAAACAGACAACAGGGGGGCTGGAGAGATGGCTCAGAGGTTAAGAGCATTAACTGTTCTTCCAGAGGTCCTGAGTTCAATTTCCAGACCCTACACAACCGTCTATAATGAGATCTGATGCCCTCTTCTGGCGAGTAGGCAAATGTGTACATAGAACATTGTATACATAATAAATCTTAAAAAAAGAAAAGAAAAACAGTCATCTTAACACCTACTTTGCCAACCACAAACTCTAACTTCAAATGGTCATGGAAAATACTATTTACTTCCGCCAAGATGTCACAGGGAGTGAACGAGTAAGGGAAAGGTAATCTGAACTCTATAAACTTGAGGGATAAGAGAAAATAAATATTTGTTCATAAAAACAGTAGTTTATCTTTGACTTCCTCAAAGTAAGCCTGTACAATGTTCTGTGTTGGCCTTCCTTTCACATCATAAAGGGAACCAAGAAATTCCCGTCTTACCTCAAGTCCATGCCTTAAGACTCTCAGTGATGACCGGGGTCCCCTACCACAGGCTACATACAGCTGTGGAGTGTCTTCATTGGCCAGATCAGCTATCTGCACAACAAGGCGAAAATGTCTATTGTACTAAGCTTTCAAATACAACTATGAAAGGACAAACTATTCTCAATTTAAAGTTACATAATGGCTACTGATTGGGAAAAGAGAAAAGGCCCCAGTGTTCCACATTAAACAAACAAGAAAACCCCACAAAAAAACTGTTGGGTGGTGGTGGCACACTTAATCCCAGCACTCAGGAGGTAGAGGCAAGAAGAAGTCAGCAGCCTGAGTCTGGTTGACAGAGTGAGTTCCAAGACAGCAAGGAATACACAGAGAAACCTGTCTTGAAAAACAAAACAACAAAAACCAAACACTTATGTAATTTGTTCAGAAGTCAGAAAGGAACTTTGACATTGAGTGAAATGAAGTTTCTTCCACTGTAATTAAAAGAGTCAAATTATATTGAATAATTATAACTTTGTCACTCATAAAAACAATTTTAACATAAGTTTACAGGTGTTTCAATGACCTTAACCACTACTTCAAACAATTATATAGTTGCATATATGCTTATGATATGGCTAGCCAACTCATATGTATCTGCACCAAGGACAGTGTTCAACTTGAATCTTATACAATCAGTCAGGCAGGACAGCTTAACCCTGTAGTCCCAGCACTCAGGAGGCTGAGGCAGGAGGATAGTGTGTTCAAGACTAGACTTGAGCTACAGAGTTAAGACTGTCTCAGAACAAACACCCCTCATAGACTGATAAGTTTTAGGCCCTGAACTCCAGTTTTTCACAGCAGTGACTGCACAGAGAGGAAAACCTTAAATGATCACATTTCAATTTAATAACCGGCTGGCACAGTGTGGAGGTGACTGATTAAAGTCATACCTGGCAAAACAGAATGGGAGAGAGGCTGTCCAGTTCATCAACCAGCACAAGGTTTTTGAGTGGTCTTGGCTGAAAAAAGAATGTGTCTCCTTCTTCTAGTGGCATGGCAGATGAAAATTCAGGTTCTTCATCATCATCTCCAAGATGGGCAATTTGATATAAGTAGCTGTGGAAAAGCAAAGAATTTTCTTTGACACAGATTATGCATAAATGATTGATCATAGTCAGATTTCAGTATACTGGGAAATGGGATATGATTCCAAAGTTAGCTGTAAAAACTTTAAAGGGAGATGAAAGAAGGTACTTAGGCAAATGGCATGTTGAAGAACGAGAGTATGGACTAGGGAGAGCTCAGTTGGAGGAATGCCTAACATCCAAGCATGGGGACCCTAGTTCAGATTCTCAACACCATATAAAACTCAGGATGCAGCAATACCCATCTATAATCCCAGAGCTGGGGAGACAGGCATGGATCAGTGTACTTCAGGTTCAGTCAAGACCTTGTTTCAGAAAATGAGGTAAAGAACCTTGAGGAAAACACCTGACACTCACACATGCATCTACTGGAGACAAGGCAGAAATAGCACAATCTCCTAGAAAGCATCTACACTTTAATTATGAGAAAACTGAGCTTAAAATTAGTGTTTTGCATACACGTTAGCAGCTTCTGGTAAGACCTTGTCATTTATGTAAGTGATTTGAAGTTGTGGATATTGGTTTTAAATAGCAACTGGAGTTGAGAGATTTCTTTCATTTGGCAATGAAAATCCACCAAAGATTGTTAATACAGAGTAATGTCACTAAGGAAACAACTCTATAAAGACTGGATTTCGCAGGAAACCCAATTAAGTTTCGATTAGAACCACAAAAAGAAGTAAAAATAGAACTTTGCATTTGACTAAAAGTAGTAGAAGAAAAATAAATTGAGAACTTATAAATCACTAGAAGTGGCTCTTTTATAGTCATTAATAAAAAATCCTGGTCGTGGCACACTGGTGATGTGGGCAGGCAGTGTAGTTACTAACAACCTTCAAGTTTAGGTCTGCACAAGAAGTACTTGTCGAACCTCTCTGGTTTTTAGTTTTCTAGAGACAATCATCTCACTATGTAGCCCAAGCTGGCTTCAAACTTGAGATTTTCTTGCCTCAGTCTCCTAAGCGCTGGGATCTAGGTATATGACAACACACACTCAGCTAAAGGTATTTTGCAGACATTCAGAGGCAGTGACTGAAGCCATGAAGTAAAGGAAGCACACACACAAAAAAAAAAGACACAAAAATGAGACTGGAGGGAGCCTTGGGAAGGTGGTGGCTTAAGAGCATTTGCTGGTTTTTTGTTTGTTTTGTTTTTCAAAACAGGGTTTCTCTGTATTGTTTTGGAGGCTGTCCTGGAACTCGTTCTGTAGACCAGGCTGGCCTCACAGTGATCCGCCTGCCTCTGCCTCCTGAGTGCTGGGATTAAAGGTGTGTGCCACCAATGCCCAGCTGCAGTTGCTGTTCTTACAGAGAACCTGAGTTCAGTTCCTAGCATCTATATCTTGACTTGTTCCAGATGCCCTCTTCTGGCTTTCTACATGCATGTGGTGCATATACATACAGTCAGCATACACACACATAAAATAACATTTTAAATAACTTTAAAAAAACCATTTATTAAATGAGAGAGAGAGAGAGAGAGAATATACAATAGAAAAAAAGGGCTGGGGTAAATGCATACAAAGAGAAAACAAGAGCAATGCTTCTTCTGAAAAACCTTTACAACTCTGTGAAAACCTCCCTAGCTCTGAAACCACACCAACCACACCTCCCTTCTGCCAACTTTTACTATTTATGGTAATCAATGTAAACTGGGACAATAAAAGGATTACTCACTGATTTCCAAATTCTGATGCCACAAAAAGGAAGCCTGTTTTAAGCACACACATTGCAGCAGCAACAGGCACGGTATCAAAATACTTCAGGCGAATCTCAGTTACCTGGAGTAAAAAGACTAGTGTAAAGGCAAGTACAGCTTGGCCACAGAAACCTGCTGTCATTCACCACAAGCAGAACTAAGTAAAAAACAAAAACAAACAAAAGAATCTCACTATGTTCAGTATCTAAACAACAAGGGAAGAAATGATAACTCAGACCTGCTGGGTCTACTGCTCTCTCTGTTTCAACCCCAAAGTTAATTTAGACTAAGTCTATATGACACAGAAAAATTGAAAATGACTGCCTAACCTTTACAAATCGTACCAATTCCTACCTAAATGGTACCTAGGTAACTAAAACTGCCTATTGATCACATCAATAAAAGACCATGCATATTATCAACTTCCAAGACATGAAGAGCTTTTTTCTGATTCACATCAATTATTGTTACGACTTTACAAGACCAGATACTAATTAGCCAGAATGGGAAAACCCATTTTCACATTCAAACCCAAAAGTAACCACTTTCTAAGGTATCTAAATTTCTTTTTGCTTTAATTAAAAGTATGTTTTTGTCTCATGACCATACATCATATATATAAAACAAACAAACAAACAAAAAAAAAGCACGGGCTGGAGAGACGGCTCAGAGGTTAAGAGCACTCGTTCTTCTAGAGATCCTGAGCTAGAATCCCAGCAACCACATGGTGACTCACAACCATCTGTAATGAGATCTGGTGCCCTCTTCTGACCTGCAGGAATACTGCCGGCAGAACACTGTATGCATAATAAATAAATTAAAAAAAAAAAAAAAAGAAAGAGAAGGCCTCCATGAGACCAGTCAAAAAGGACAAAACAAGACACAATAAGAAAAGGCAAAAGCCCTCTTTGACTTGTCAAGAATCAGGTGTACTTACTCCCTATCTTAACGCAGGGAAACATCATGATGGATAGATGGTTGCAAAGAAGCTTTGTAAATCTTACATGTATATATAGCAAGTACTTTAGACAAGAGCTTTAAATTATATTCAAATTAAAACAGACTACAAAAATACATATTTCCCCCTCCATCCATGGTCTACTTACCATATCTTCATCTGTCTCTAAAGTAATCTTAAAGATATCTCCCTGCTCCGTTTGGGCCAAAAAGAAGAACATGGACTTGGTTTTATGGGTAGCAGAGCAAACAAAAATCATTCCTCTTTCAGGGTCATCCAGGTCATTCTAGCAAGGTCAAATGTATAATCAACATCTTAGAAACAGGTACTCTTTATTCTAGAATTCAGTACTTTAACAATAGGAACTATACAGACTACTCAAGATCTAACATACAACTATTAACCACAGAAGCTGCCAACTGAACAAAACAACTAAAAACTTGTCTGATAGAAATACATACTAGCCGGGTGGTGGTGGCGCACGCCTTTAATCCCAGCACTCGGGAGGCAGAGGCAGGTGAATCTCTGTGAGTTCGAGACTAAGCCTGGTCTACCGAGCAAGTTCCAGGACAGGCTCCAAAACAATACAGAGAAACCCTGTCTCGAAAAACCAAAAAAAAAAAAATCAAAGCTGAGGGGAACAAAATAAGATCGAATGTGCCCAGAGGATTCAGACTGCACAGGAAAGAATATCTACACACCTCAAAAACCACCATCATATGCTATAACTTCACAATTAAGTAAATAAGGTAGGCACTGCCTTAGTGATCATTTGCTCAATAGGCAGAGAGCTCCCCTAGCATGTGCAAAGCCTTGGGTCCCAGAGCTGAATAAACAAGGCATGGTAGCACATGTCTGTAATCCTGTCACTTGGAAGGACACAAGAATTACAGAAAGACAAGCTTATCCTGAGCTAACCTGAGCCTATCCCAGGTTAGAAAATAACAAAATAGTAATTTCCCCTCTTAAAAATACCAGTTTTAGAAAAAGAACATTTACTTCTTCAAATAACTAAAATTTGGCAACAGATATACTAGGGCCAGTGAGATGGCTAAGTAGATAGCAATGCTTGCTAAGCTTAACAACCCCAGTTTAATTAAAGGCCCACACAATGGAAGGACTCTTGAAGTTTGTCCTGTCTGACCTCCATACATGTACCTTGGCATACATGCAAAAAGAGAGAGATAGGCCAGGTGGTGGTAGGGTACAACCACCACCTGAGTTTGAGGTCAGCCTGGTGTATACAGCTAGTTCCAGGTCAGTCAGGACTACACAGAGAAACCCTGTCCTGGGAAGAAAAGGGAAAGCGGCTATTCCATAATCATAAAAATATAATTCATTTTCCAAACAACAATTGAATATCCTCTATGGCAAAAACCTTACCCGTCTCCTGGGAATTGGACATCGGATATCTGGTTGGTCACCAAAGTTCTTATAGGTGATATAATTTTCAGAACAGATCAGCACTCCACTTGGACCATCTGACCCTCCAGGAACTATGAGAGGAAAGAAATAAAAAAGTTTAACAGTAACTTAAGCTGGGTGTTGGTGGTACACGCCTTTAATCCCAGCACTTGGAAGGCAGAGGCAGGCGGATCTCTTATGAGTTCGAGGCCAGCCTGGTCTACAGTTCCAGGACAGCCTCCAAAACAATAGAGATACCCTGTCTCGAAAAACAAAAACAAAAACAAAAACAAAAACACGTAACTTAAGCTACTCTAAGCTGCTTTTATTTTCAACTGCTCTCCTCACTTGATAAGGTTGTATGCCAGAAGCTAAAAGACAAGCAAACCAAGTATCTTTTCCCTGATGTCCACTTTAAATGGAAGTCCTTGGCAGGTGGAGGAGGTAAGAGGATCAAAAGCCAAGTCACCTTCAGTTACACAAAGAGTTTGGGGCTAGCCTGAGCTGTATGAAAGCCTGTCTCTGAAAATTGAAATAAAGCCAGGAATGGTAGTATCTATCTATAATCCCAGTACTTAGAGTTCAAGAGTTATCTACACTAAAAGACTTGAAACCAGCCTCAAGTGCTTAACACACAAGCAAGAGGGTCATTTAAAAACGGTAGATGAGCTTGGCAGTGGTGGCACACACCTTTAATCCAGCACTTAGAAGGCAGAGGCAGGCAGATCTGTTAGTCCAAGGCCAGCCTGGTCTACAAAAAGAGTTCCAGGACAGGCTCCAACGCAATACAGAAAAACCCTCTCTTGAAATACAAAACAAAACAAGCTGTTAAATAAAAGCATACCCTGTAATCTCAGCACTGGGGGGGAACGAGATGGAGAGGATGATATCCCTGGGGTTTGCTGTCAGTGCTCTTAGCCGCTGAGCCATCTTCCAGGCCTCGTCCTCAGTTCTGATATGCACATAAAATCATATAACTCTATCACTCTGTTCTCTCTCCCTCTCTGGCTTTTTGAGACAGGGTTTCTATGTGCGGATTTGGAGCCTGTCCTGAAACTCACTTTGTGGACCAGACTGGCCTTGAACTCAGAGATCTTGCCTGCTTCTACCTCCTGAGCACTGGGATTAAAGGTGTGCACCAATATTGCCTGACTCATCAATCTCTTTAGATCACTAACAGTAATGCTTTTCAAGTTCAAAATTGACTTGTCTTCACATTCCAGAGCATAAGAGTTATTAAACAGCACCTTTTGTTTGTTTCTCTATGTAGCCCTGCATGTCCTAGAACTCATTCTGTGGATCAGGCTGGCCTTTACTTCAGAGATCCCCTGCTGGAATTAAAGACATGTGGCACACAGACTTTTTTTTAAACTCACTTTACCATCTTAATGTTTAGCCTCAAGAAAAACAGAAGCTTGGTACGATAGTCAACATCTGTAATTCCAACACTAGGGGACTAAGGCAAGAACAGTCATGAATTCAGGCTTAGCTTGTGCTAACTAACCAGGACTACAGAATGAGAACTTGTCTAAAACAATAAAACAGAAACATACAAGGCTAAGGGAATTAATTAATCCTATGTAGTCAAACCTATTGAATTTAGTCATAACATGGAGCAAGCAAAAGATACAAAAAAGGCTGGAGAGAAGGCTCAGCAGTTAAGAGCACTGGCTGCTCTTCCAGAGACTGGGAGTTCAATCCCAGCACCCTTATGACAATTCACAATTGTCTGACTCTGCCCTCTATAGACATACATAAAAGGGAAACACCCATATAAAGTAACTTTAACAGAAAAAAGAGGGGGGCACAAAGCAACACTGGACAAAAGTACCTGTAATAAGGAAGTTGCCATGTTCCTCCAAGGGTTCACTGTATTTTCGAACCACATGATTTAAACCAAGGTCTAATTCATAGAAAGTGAGCGTCTGCTGGGTGTTAGCTGCTGCTTCACCTGTCGGATCATTGTCTGCTTCCTGTGGGACAGTGCCGCAAAGACAAAACAGGAAGTTTTAGACTTAAAAAGGATATCAGGACCTTGCATTTACACAAGGAAGTAAAAGTTCACAGATTCCAAACAGTTTCCAGAAAAGCATCTATAATGGGAAAAAGATATGCTAGCAAGAAAGAGAAAAAATTTAAATAAAAGAGTAATTTAAGATCTGTTTCACTCAGAGGAGCAGATATCTGGGAGGAAGTGGAGGGAGCAGGAGAGGAGGGAGGGAGAACTGGGATTGGAATGTAAAAAATTGAATACATCCATACAATGAAGGAAACTGTTTAGGAAAAACTTGAGATGAATGGAGAGCGAGACAGTGAGCTAGTCTTCAGTACCTCATAATCCATTTCCAGACAAGCAAACATAGGATTTTCAAATCCTACATCTACTCCAACCACATGATATACTAGCGTGTTTGCTTTGTGGGCCTCCAGAGGAGATGAAATGGTAAGTCGGGCTGCAGCATCTCTGTTCAAGATATATACCAGTTTTTGCTTCTCAATTGCACCTATAGTTGAAAGAAATGAAACACACCAGATTTCCACACAATGACGGGATAGACATTTAGATATACACAATGTCTATTCTTTTAAAATAAGATCACTAACAGTCATCATTAACTGTACAAAAGTAGTATAAAGCCCTCTATTGTTAGCAGGCAACAAAATCATTATAACCTCTCTGTAATAAAAATCTTAATACCCCTTTAATTTTTCAAAATTTTTAAGGTGCCCTGGACTTAAGGACACTGAGAAACACAACAGTAACTAATGTATTTGTTAGCTACCCTTTGAATTAAGCCTAGTGGTTTGTAACTGAAGGGTTGCCCTCTAGAGAGGCCTGATCAGACACACAGAATCTCCTTCAAGAGTTCATCAGAGAAGAGACATGAAAGTGAATCATCACTTCAGGCTGAAGAAAGCAACCACACTGACTACAACTAAGATCACTTCACGGTAGCCTGTGCTACCGATGAATTAATTTTTTCCAAGTAGATAAAAAGTAGTTACTTTATGACTTTCCTACTATTTTAAAAGGAAGCCTTTAACAAAATTAAATCAACTAAATGTTAGTACATTAAGTGACAGACTGGAACACTGCAAAGATCAAAGCATGAGCACATGGAAAAATCAGAGAAGCCTCAAGAATAAATAAAGTAAGTTACTCACTAATCATAACAGCTCTCCCTTTGGGATCCACAGCTAAGAACTGTCCAGGAACAATGCGGCGACATCCACTTTTGCCAAAAGTTTCTTGGTGAATTTTCTCAAACATATTCTTAGATGGCTGGTATTCCAAGATAACAATTCGGCCCGAGTCACTACCCACTACAATGTAGTCTTTGGTGCCACCTGTTAGCCTAAAGGCCATAAGTGACCGGATAACACCAAACACTTCCACGGTAAGGAGGGTATGTACTTTGCCAGTGTTAGGGTCTGGGCGAAGTAACTCCAAGATCTTCCCACGAGAAACAACAATTTCCTGTTGTTTGGTTCCTAAGTCACCAAAAAATAAAGATCATAAATACTCAGAATGAGCCCCAAAATAACCAGGTTGGATAGAAAGGGCAGTGAAGACAAATGGAATTAGTTGGGGGAATCTATGTTTTGAGTTAATTTATTACACTTGAAAAGGTACTTTCCCCAGAATTGACCTAACCAAAGTAATTATAAAGGGCTAAATAAATAAAAACAAAACAAGCTCATTTTCCTAAAATAGGTTACCAATAACACAATTGGGAAATACTTGTTACTGATAATGATCCTGCATGGATTCATATCCTTATGCTCATATGGCAAGCACTTTATCCATGATGCTAACTTAGTTGTCAGGTTTAACAAGTGCTTTCATCAGATAAGCTATCTTGCCAGTCCTTTTTCTTTTTTAAGACTATGTATCTTAGGTGGGTGGTGGTGGTACACACCTTTAACCTCAGCACTCAGGAAGCAGAGGCAGAGGCAAGCAGATCTCTGGGAGTTCATGGCCAGTCCGGTTTACAGAGCTGGTTCCAGAACAGTCAAGGCTATACACAGCCTATATAGCTTAGGTTAGCCTCAAACTCACCATGTACTTCAGACTTCAGGCTGACCTTCAACTCATGCTCATAATACCTCAGCCTCCTGAGTGTTAGGGCTATAGGCATGAACTATCACACCCATTTAAGATATTCTTTTCAGCAAATCTGATATCAAACTCCAGATTAAGACCTGTTATCCCAGCTCTGGGAGGCTAAGGCAGGAGGACTACCAAGTGAGGACATCTTGGACTAAAGTGAGACTGTCTTTGGAAAGAAAAAAAAAGGACTATGACTTGTACAGCTTATGTTTCACAACAATACACAACTTGGGAAGAAATATGCACTTATATTCAGAATCATATGGAAGGAAATGCATCTGAAATTGAGTGACAAATAATACACCATAATTTAACACACTGATTTTTTTGTAAATGGGAAGCATTTCTGCAACAAAAGATAAGCACTATATGTATAATTTTAACATAAGTATTAATTCATTTCAATTTACAAAATTAATACCTAGAGAACTTACCAGAGAAGTTGCCATGAATGGCAAAGCTGATGCCAGTGGCCCGCTGTAAGGTCAAGTTGTACAGAAACATGGTGACAAGCAAAACCGTGACACAGTACTTCTGTCTTGGATATACCAATAGTCAACGGAGGCTACAAATACAAAAACATAAAAAGAAATTCTGTATGGGACCTTCTGTTTGAAGACAGAACCAGTAGAGTTAAGGCCTACTACAGAACACCATACTTATTAAGAGTGCCTTTTCAAGCCAGGCGCTGGTGATGCACATCTTTAATTCCAGCACTCGGGAGCAGAGGTAGGAGGATCTTTGTTGAGTTCGAAGCCATCGTGGTGTACAAAGTGAGTTCCTGAACAGTCAAGGCTATTACACAGAGAAGCTCTGTCTCGAGATACCAAGAGCTTGCAGGGAAGGAATGTATCTTATTGCTAGAATCCTTGTTTAGTGTGTATGAGGCCCTTGGTTGCATTCTCAAGGGGGAAAAAAATACAGCATCATTTACATGTTAGGCAACACTCGGTATACATATCACATGAATCTTATGAAAGCCTGCATATTGGCATGAGCCTGCATTGTGAGCCCTCTGAGCTACACAGTGAATCCCAGAACGGACAATACAGCAATAATCTGAAAGATTCTTTCTGCCAGGTGGTGGTGGTACACGCCTTTAATCCCAGCACTCGGGAGGCAGAGGCAGGCAGATCTCTGAGTTCAAGGCCAGCCTGGTCTACAGAGTGAATTCCAGGACTGACTACAAACTAAACAGAGAAACCCTGTCTTGAAAAAAAATTTTACTTTTTTCTCTGAAACAAGGTCTCATGTAGTTCTTTTTTGTTTTGAGACAGGGTTTCTCTGTGTAGCTTTAGAGCCTATCCTGGCACTCGCTCTGTAGACCAGGCTGGCCTTGAACTCACAGAGATCTGACTGCCTCTCTTCCAAAAGTGTGCACCAACAATGCCTGGTTTCATTTGTATAATATAGTCTGAGTTCCAGAACTCAGAGATACTCCTGCCTCTGCCTCCCAGCTACCGAGATTAAAATGACAAGCACCACTGCATCCAGCTACCCCCGTTTTAGGGAGAAAGAAAAATTAAGCCAGGCATTATGGCTCTTTTCTGCAATCCTAGCACTGGAGAGGCAGAATTAGGATTACTACATATTCAGTGGCCAAAAAATCAAAAACAAACTATGGCCAAGGAAACTTAAGCTCAAAAATTATATTCATTGCCCAACATATAGAAAGTAGTGAACTGCCAGGAACTAGAACTTGCTCAATTAATGCAACATGCCTACATCTTTTTTGCATTCAAAACTCAACTACATGGTAAAAGCTTCAGACCCATTTCCATTGACCCAATAAATACTCTTTGGGAATAAATCTTTCCGTATGCTTATATATGTGTATAAATATTCAAGAACACACATTTATGCCATACTTTGTCCCCTCTTTAACCAAAGGATGGATACTAGCTATATTCAATACATTGCAAATTCTTTATGAATTGCCTTTTTGCTACATACACAGAGAGTCTTATTCAATAGCTATATTATAACTCACTTAGCAAAACTATTAATACTGCATATACAGGTTCATAAGATTTATTACCAGAAGTTGAACTGGCAGATTGAGGGATTTAAAATTTAAAATCGTTGGCATGCATGAGTTCCAGTTGCACCAAAGTGACATTTGCTCAAACTTTGGTCTTTGTTATCTTGGTCTAGTTTTCACTTGCATCTCTTAAGGCTCTATATTTGAGAATATTGTGCTTGTGGCTATGGGAAAGAAACCCCTGGCGTTGTGCTAGAGCTAGGTTACACTTCAGATCAGATGAACGATTAAAATGAACGTCTATTCACTCATTAAATAGGAAAACAAACGGGTTCCCTACCGTATTAAAGGGATGCATCCTGGAGGAATATCACACTAGTACTACAATAAATGCCAGGAAACATTAATCGCCAAAACTTGGAAAGCTTCCCTCCCCGCCCCTGCTCCAAGCTAAGAAGCCCGTGATTTCTTCAGTTCCAAGATCACCTTTTACATCTCGCACACTCTTCAGACAAATGCTATTAGCCTTCATTTTTTTTAAACAGGAGGATACATGTTAAACAAAATCCAAACCAGATTCTCAGATACAAAGGCTGTTTTCGTTATTTACACTTCTTGTAACTTGGCGTCAACAATTTATTCCCTCCAGAGTCTCCCTGTCACCTCCGGCCTCGCACTCTAGAGAATACTGCCTCAACCTCCCCGCGTGCTGGGAATAGAGGAGTGCGCCACCACGTCAGACTTGCAAGCCTTATTTTAAAGGACTCGTCCCCACTCTGCAAAGAGAAGCGAGGGGGAAGAGTCCAGGAAGCCATTTGAGCACTGCAAGCATTTTCCTAATTTCCTCACGCCTACCAAATCCCTCCGGCCTAAAACTGCCTCTGCGACTACCGCCAAAGTGCCGAGCAGCTCCTCTCGTGTAACGGCTCTCCACTTCTTCCGCGACAGACAAGTTGCCAGGCCACTTTTTTACCCTGCTGGAAGAAGGATGGCGTCGCTATCCGATGGATGCTGAATTCCTTCAAGGCCTAAGCCACCGCCAAAGCCAACCCGCCGGCGTCCGCCATTAGCCCTCAAGACGGGGCCTTCGGGTGGCGCGCGACGGGAAAAGGTATCCAGCCTCCGCCTGATAAAAAGATGTATTTTTAAAATGCTTTACTCTTGCTTCTGCGGGCTTTCAAGTTATTTGACTATTACAGTAGATTTGCTGTAGAATAGAAAATTAATTTTAGAACTAGACTTGAAATTCATTGATCGGGCATCTCTGTGGACAGCCCAAAGCTCGCCACGCCAACGCAGCGGGGACCTCGCGAGCCCGGAAGCGCCTAAGAGGAACCAAGATGGCGGATGTGGAATCCCCTCCGAAGTTGCCAGGAGCGCCTCCGCCACCGGAGGGTGTGCGAGGAGGCCACTGCTCCGAAATCTCCACCGAGCTCATTCGCTCTCTGACAGAGCTGCAGGAGCTGGAAGCCGTGTACGAACGCCTCTGCGGCGAGGAGGTGGGGAGCTGATACTCATTTTTCCTGAAGGAATTCAGCGGCACAGGACATCAGAGGCGTCAGTCCCTTTACCAGGGACTTAGCTCCCTAAGACGCTTTAGTGTAGTTGGGCATTTGGGTACACCTGTCAGTTCTGTTCTCTCAAGCTTATTTGGCTAGTTGCCTGGACTGTCTTCTTTCTTGGTCTACACCGGTGTTGATTTCCCTGACCAGTAAAACTGGAAGTAGCGTGTGTTGTTTATTATATATGCATACAGCGGGTGTGGGTGTGTATCAAATTGTTATTTATTATATATGCACACAGTGTGTGTGTGTGTGTGTGTGAAATTGTTTGATTTCCAGAATAAGAATTGCTTTGGCTTGAGAAGTGAAAAGTTAATTAAAGTTTTTTCTCGACTCATTTAAGGGAGAAGTTATTGCCAATCAGCTTGAAATTTTAAGACTGTTTTGTAGGGAATGATTATGTGTGTAATTTTAGCATTTCAGTTAAATGCAACGCTTGGTATACGTTTGAAAATTTTCTTATTTTGAGACGGCCTCGTTGTTGCCCTGTCTGTGGCAACCTCCCAAGCTACTGGTACTGTAGGCAAGCTCACATTTCTTTTGAAAGCTCCCTGCTAGGAGTTTGAATTTTAAAGACTAAGGCACAGCTAGCTATCTTAGTCACAGACAAGTCATTTCATCTCTTGTACCTTTGATGTATTTTCAAGTAATGGGTATGTACAGAATTCTTATTCCTTTCTATTGATAGTATGTTATCTCTTTATACCTTTACTTTTTCATGGCAACCTGATGCTGTCAGTTTAGTTTCCAGTGTGGTTGGATTCCTTGCTAGTCAGATGTAAAAGTTTGGCAGCTGTTTTCTCAGTGAACTTTTTTTTCTTTTAGACAGGATGTAACTATATAGCCCTACCTGGCCTGCTATTTACTATATAGATGATTATTATCTTTCAGTATTTTCAAATGTTGCTTTGCATCAATTCTAGCAGTTTCTCATACTTTCTCAGTAAGAGGTGTTTTAAAGTTCAACGCCTTGACTTAACATTCCTAACATTAGCAGGGCGTTGGTGGCGCATGCCTTTAATCCCAGCACTTGGGAGGCAGAGACAGGTGAATCTCTGTAAGTTCGAGACCAAGCCTGGTCTACCGAGTGAGTTCCAGGACAGGCTCCAAAACAATACAGAGAAACCCTGTCTCGAAAAACCAAAAAAAAAAAAAAAAAACATTCCTAACATTATATTCATTGAGTCAATTAATACATTGGAGAAATTTTTGAGAACTTATGCATGTAATAACGTTGGCTCATAATTACCCCCTCTGTATACTAAGTACATAGGAAGAAAGAACTTTTTTTTAATGTTATGGCTTCTGTGGAAATTTCATTTGTTTACGCTAACATATTATATTTTGTTTCTTTTTAAAATTTATGTGTGCGGGAAAGCAAGTGTTTCAAAGAACAGGTGTAGAAGTCAGAGGACAATTTTCATAATTGATCTCTCTTTCTACCATGTGGACCCTAAGGATTAAATTCTAGTCATCAGACTTGATGGCAAGAGTCATTTCTCCAGGCTTTGTTTTGATTTTGCGACAAGGTCTCATGTGGCTCATGTAGCTCAAATTGACTATGTGGCTAAAACTGGCCTTAACTCCCGCCTGTCTCCTGAGTGCTGGGATAACAAAGGAAGCATCAACACACATCTGGATTAGCCACTAAATTTTAGAGCCTATTTGTGTGAAACACTCTACAAGTAGTATTGAATAAATACTCATCTGCTAGATGGAATAAGATATACTTGAAATAAGCTATGTGTAATGGGTATGCCTATAATCCTAGCACTTGAGAAGTAAAGAAAGAACAAGAGTTCAAGTCATCCTGAATTTCAGAACAAATGAGAGACCATCCTGAGTCACATGAGACTCTATATCAAAACAAACATGAGAAAAATTACATAGCCAATTATTTAGTCCAAAACAACAAACCAAAGCAGTGTTAATGTCCAAAGGGACTATAGTGGGAGGAAAAAAATTTGAAATGGGATTCACCTTTTAGCCAGGTTGAATTGGATAACTTTGTTTTGGGTTGGTTTGTTGTTTTGAGACAGGGTTTCTCTATGTAGTACTGGCTGTCTAGGAACTCGTGTGTATACAAGGCTGACTTCAAACTCACAGAGATCCAACTGCCTCTTCTTCCCATTGCTGGCATTAAAGATGTATGCCGTTACACCTGGCTAAATTAGATAACTCCCAAAGTTCCTTGTACCTAGGGTTAGGCAAAGAGTTTAGTATTTGAACACTTGCCTGGCAGGTACCAGGTGGTAAATTTAATCCCTAGTAATTTAAAAAGGAAATTCCTAGTCAGGCATGGAATTTCTTTAATCCCAGCATTCAAGAGGCAGGCAGATCTCTTGAGGCTATCCTGGTCTACAGATCAAGTTTCAGGATGGTCAGGGCTACACCCAAAAAAAAAAAAAAAAAAAAAACCCTGTCTTCTAAAAGAAAAGAAAGAGAAACTTCCTTATATGCATTCTGAGATAAGATGTTTGTTCATGTTTCAGAAAGTAGTAGAGAAAGAGCTGGATGCTCTTTTGGAACAGCAAAACACCATTGAGAGTAAGATGGTCACTCTCCACAGGATGGGGTGAGTATGTATCACAGCAAAGTTGTACATTCCAATGGGGAGCACTGGATAAAATTAGTTTTCCTAGCCAAATAATAGTCCAGGCTTTTACGAGGGTAAGGTGGGAGAAGCTTGCTGCAAGTTCAAGGCCAGCCTGGGCTACAAAGTGAGACTCTGTCTCAAGAAAGGAAAAAAAGGATTCTTTTTCATAACTTTGTTTTATGAACTGACAGGCATTTGAACTGAAAAGGAACAATATTCAAAGCAATATACACTTTGGTAGTTATCAAAAAGTCTTGAAACCCCAAATAATGGCTCAGATCTGTAATCAATCCTTGGAGTTGGAGGTAGAATTATCAGGAATTCAAGGCAGTTTGAGCCACATAAGACCCGAAGAAGAACAAAAAAGTCTGGCTTTAGACTACAATCAGGAACGGTGCTACACAGCTTTACTCTAATAGTTCGGAGGTAGGGGCAGGTGGATGTGGGGTTCAAGGCCAACTTCAGCTACATAGTAAGCTAAAAGTCTAGCCTAGGCTATGAAAAACCCTCTCAAAAAGCAAAACACAAATAATGTCCTTGATCCACATGGAACCTTGTTAAAATGCAAATTTTGGCCAGGCAGTGGTGGCATGTGCTTTTAGTCCCGGCACTTGGAAGGTAGAGGCAAGTAGATCTCTGAGTATGATGCCACCCTGGACTACAGAGTGAGTGCAGAACAGCCAGGGCTGCACAAAGGAGACCCTGTCTTGCAGCCCCCCTCCCAAAAAAAGAACTGCTTTTATCAATTTTGTATATTTCCTGAACATTGTGGTGTATGCCTATAATCTAAGTATTCAGGAATCTGAAGCAGCAGGATCTCAGTTTGAGGCCAGCTTGAAATGCTGCCTCAAAAAGGTGTAGAGGGGGACAAGGGACCCTGGGTGTGGTATTAAACACCTGTAATCCTAACACTTAGAAGATAAAAACAGGAGGATCAGGAGTTCAAGGCTCTCTTCTGCTTACACAGTGAGTTTAAGGCCATCCAAGCCTACATTAGATCTCATTATCAAAGCAAACAAAAAGAGTTGGGGACATGGCTCAATGATAGAGCATTTTCCTAGCCTGCACAATGCTCTGGGTTCAATCCCACGCGCGCGCACGCGCGTGTGTGTGTCTTTCTGTCTGTCTGTCTTTCTCTCTCTCTCTCACACACACACACACACACAGAGGGAGGGGAGAGAGAGAGGGAGAGAGTTGTGAAATAGGAGAA
The DNA here is from genome assembly GCF_017639785.1 of Mesocricetus auratus. NCBI lineage: Eukaryota > Metazoa > Chordata > Mammalia > Rodentia > Cricetidae > Mesocricetus > Mesocricetus auratus. Next base: position 13,063,259 of record NW_024429183.1, on the reverse strand, counting down.
GTGAGACTAGAAGACATTCTCCATCTAGGGGGAACAAACAAGCAAACACCTATTCCCTCTGCCTCTGTGGATAAGTGTGCCTTGACAATGTCTGTCTCTAGTCCCAACCTGCAGTTGATTGAGGGAGATGCAGAGCAGCTGGCTGGAATGATCACCTTTACCTGCAACCTAGCTGAGAATGTGTCCAGCAAAGTCCGTCAGCTTGACCTGGCCAAGGTAATCCCACTGAGTTTTTGATGTTTAGGCTCATAGAAGAGAGGGAAGATGTTACATTAGAGATTAGAAAAGAACCATCCAGTAAAAATGCAATAGACAATACCAGAACCAGACAAGATACCACATGAAAACTCTAGATCATTAGCTCTTATGCATATACAAATAAAAATTCTCAATAAGCATTAAACGCAAATCCAACAACATAAAAAGGCTTGTCCTAGGAATGCAAAGGTGGTTTAACATCTGAAAAACAAGTAATGTAATGTCTACAGGGCTTGGTAGAGTATTTGCCTAGCATGCACTCAAGCCCTGGATTAGATTCCAGCACTGCAATGCTATGTTTCTGGTATTACATACATCTTAATTCAGTTATAAAGTTAATGAAATGAATATGGGCTCTTCTCATCCATCCTTCTATTGAAATGAATTAACCACATTAATTGAATCATGACATCTGTTAATGTCTTGATTATCATCATAACAGTTTATAAGTGGTAGTTTTTTTTTAAAATTTTGCCAGCAAAAAAAGGGCTGACATTTAACTAGATTCTGCTCCTAAATTTCTCTATGTTTTAAAGAGTGTTTTGAAGCAATAGGACATTGTCTTTAATCACAAAGAATTTTTGCAGAACCGGCTCTATCAGGCCATTCAGAGAGCTGATGACATCTTGGACCTGAAGTTCTGCATGGATGGAGTTCAGACTGCTTTGAGGAATGAAGATTATGAGCAGGCTGCGGCCCATATTCATCGTTACTTGTGCTTGGACAAATCAGTCATTGAGCTCAGCCGACAAGGCAAAGAAGGTCAGCATGATTGATTAATGATTATGGTTTAGTTATAAGCATCTGTGATCTAAACTAAGCAAACTCAAGAAAAGTGTGTGTTGCTGGGTATGATGCCTCAAGTCTATAGTGCAGTACTTGGGAGGCCAATGTGGGGGATCCCGTGAGTTCTAGGCCAACCTACTACAAAGTGAGACCCATATCTCTAAAAACACAACAAACAAGCAAAAACAAGATGAAATTTAGAAAGGTATGTATTATTAGGATGCTTCTGTATCTGGCAGTATGCTGTAAACACTGTACCATCCTAGAACAGATATTATTCCCCTTTGATAGATATCCTAATTGCTGTCTTTGCCAACTTGACATAAGCTAGAGTTACCTGGGAGGAACCTCAATGGAGAAAATGCCTACATTAGATTGTCTATAGGTGAGTCTGTGGGGCATTTGCTTAATTAGTGACTGATGTAAAAGGGCCCAACTCACTCTAGGTGGTGCCACATCTGGGTCAGTGGTCCATGAGACCAAGCAGTAAGCAACAGTTTTCCATGGCCTCTGCTTCAGCTCCTTCCTCCAGATTCCTGCCTGAGCTCCTGCCTTGGCTTAGCCATTGATGGACTGTTACCTATAAGCCATGCACTAGAAAGAAGTGCTTCATGTAGTACTCTGGACTTTCTGTGGTTTAGCCACTCCATCTCTGTAGAGTAGTCATTTGCCCTATATTCTATTGCAAGTGACCCTTGAGCTCTTCTTTGGGCCAGGACATAGACTGCTTCCAGTATTTTGCAAATACTCTTCATGCTTTTGCTTCTGTCTCTTTGCTTATCACAGTCCTCTTTTCCTGGAATGTGTGTCCCTCGTACTCAGATCTCAAAGTCCTGTCCAGGTTTAAGAGATGATACATAACCTTTTCTAGAAAGTCTTTTTAATTCTTTCATCCAGAAATATAACTTTTAGGCACCTTTCTTATGATTTTTATCATAAATTCAATTGTATTATGTATTTTAGGACACAGACTTTATCTTTTACTTGATTGTAATTTTCATGGCAGATTCATCTTTCAGTCATCCAAATTTGTTGTTGTTTTGTTTTTTCGAGACAGGGTTTCTCTGTGGCTTTGGAGGCTGTCCTGGAACTAGCTCTTGTAGGCCAGGCTGGTCTCGAACTCACAGAGATCCTGCTGCCTCTGCCTCCCAAGTGCTAGGATTAAAGGCGTGTGACACCACTGCTCAGCTGCTAGTCCAGTATCTTGTACACAGTCAGATCAGTATTTATTGTCATGTGAATAGTGGTACACAAAGTGGCATGGATCTGATATAGCGCCATTCTTTACATTGATCTTCATTTTCTCTCCATTGAGCAGGAAGCATTATTGATGCCAACCTGAAATTGCTGCAGGAAGCTGAGCAGCGTCTTAAAGCCATAGTAGCTGAGAAGTTTGCTGTGGCTACCAAAGAAGGTGATTTGCCCCAGGTGGAGCGATTCTTCAAGATATATCCACTGCTTGGTTTACATGAGGAGGGGCTAAGCAAGTTCTCGGAATACCTTTGTAAACAGGTATGGGCATTGTGTTAGTCAGGGTTCTCTAGAGTCGCAGAACTTATGGAATGAATCTCTCTTTTTATAAAGGGGATTTGTTGGAATGACTGTAGTCCAACTAATCCAACAATGGCTGGCTGTAAACAGAAAGTCTAAGAATCTAGTAGTTGCTCAGTTCCACAAGGCTGGTGTCTCAACTGGTCTTCTATATATATTGGAATCCCAAAAAGTAGGCTCCGGTGCCAGTGAAGGAATGGATGTGCTTTCAAGGAGAGGATAAGCAGGCAAAGAGTAAAAGCTTCCTTTTTCTGTAGACTCCAGCAGAAGGTATAGCCCAGGTTAAAGGTAGATCAAGGTTAAGGTTTGGATCCAAGGCGAGTGTCTTTGGGCCTCAAGACTGAGTAAAAGGCCTGTGTCTTCCAGCCTCAAAGGTCCAGACTAGAAGTGGATTCACCCATGCCAAACCAATCAGAAAAGCTTTTGCCAGGCGTTGGTGGTGCACACACTTGGGAGGCAGAGGCAGGCGGATCTCTGATTTTGAGGCCAGCCTGCTCTACAGAAAAAGTTCCAGGACAGCCTCCAAAACAATACAGAGAAACCTTGTCTCAAAAAACCGAAAGAAAGAGAGAGAGAGAGAGAGAGAGAGAGAGAGAGAGAGAGAGAGAGAGAGAGAGAGAGAGAGAGAGAGAGAGAGAGAGAAGCTCTCACAGGTGTGAAGGTGTGACCTCCATTTCTGGATTGTAGTTCATTCTAGATGTAGTCAAGTTCACAACCAAGAATAGCTATCACAGGCAGTAATTATTTAGTAGAATGATAGTATAGTTCTTTGCCTACAGAGTAAGACACTGTTGCTTGTTTAATTCTTCCTACATAGTACTAGAGAAGAACCTAGGACTTCGTGCATTGTATGCAGTCACTCTATCACTAAGCTATGTCTCCAGCACTCACTAGCCTCACTCTAACACACAGAAGCCTTAAACTTGAGAGTCTCCAACTTCAGCTTCACAAGTTGCTGGGTTTGTCAACAACAGGCCAGGCTAACAAGTCCAGTTTTGTTCTTTGTGCCTCTGATTGGCTGGGAATTTGCTGGGTATAATCTGGGAGAATTAGATACATGCATTCATTTGACACGTTTTTTTATCGCCTGTTGTTCTCCAGGCAGAGACCCCCATCTCATACAAACATACAAATAAACAATAAAAATTAAGCAAGATGACTCAGTGAGTAGAGTCATTTGCTGTCAAGCCTAAAAACCTCAGTTCAATCCCTGGGACCTACATGATGGAAAAAAGAAAAAAAGAAACAATTCCAGTAAGTTATCTTCTGGCCTTCAGACATGCATTGAGGCATACACATACATACATACACACACGCATACACAGAGAGAGAGAGAGAGGGAGAGAGAGAGAGGGAGGGAGGGAGAGGGACAGAGAGAGAGAATAAAACATTTAATTAAGTAAAATTGCTAGGCATCATGGTATAGCGTGTTTGTGATGCTACATCTAAGGCAGGAACATCACTAGTTTAAAGCCAGCCTCATGTATACGATCAGTTCTAAGCCGGTTTGGACTATATAGAGGGACCCTGTATTAATAAATAAATAAAATGCCCTGTGGCACGTTTTTAATTTTAAAGTATATTAATCTTTTTAATTTGTATTTTATGTGTATGAGGCTTTTGCCTGCATGTGTATCTGCACCACTTGCATGCCTGGTGCCTGTAACCAGAATTACAGGTGGTTATGAGCTACTTTGTAGGTGCTGGGAATTGAATGAAGGTTCTCTGAAAGAACAGCCAGTGCTCTGATCCACTGAGCCATCTCCAGCCCCCTCAGCAAAGCACTGTAAATAGTTACGTTTTAAGATCATTATTGAAATTAGGAGTATTTCTCCATTTAGCTAATAGTAGTCCATATTTTCAAAGAGATTTAAATATTTATTCCCCTCAATAAAAGAGCTGTCATGCTGAGCATGATTGCATATAGCAAAGTTCCAGGCCACATGCCAGGGTTACATAATGAGACCCTGCCTCCAAAAGATATATTAATTAGTCGGGCAATAGTGGTGCACGACTTTAATCCCAGAACTCAGGAGGCAGAGACAGGCAGATCTCTTTGAGTTTGCAGCCAGCCTGATCTACAGAGTGAGTTCCAGGACAGGCTCCAAAGCTAAACAGAGAAACCCTGTCTCAAAAAAAAAATTAATTAAAGGTTATCAAATTTTCAGATTCCTTGACCTACTTGAGCACCCACAAAGAGGTTCCTTAATGAAGCCTCCAACCTCCAACCACCAAGGAAAGCTGACAGGAAGCCTTTGGTCTGAGAAATATGTGTGTTTTTCTGCTTTCAGGTGGCCAGTAAGGCTGAGGAGAACCTGCTCTTGGTGCTGGGGTCAGACTTGAGTGATCGAAGAGCTGCAGTCATTTTTGCAGATACTCTCACTCTCCTGTTTGAAGGTGAGCCTCTTTCTCTGCTCTGAGGAAGCCAAAGACACTTGGTTCTGACGTCTGCATCCTTGCCTTGCCTTTCTCTCTACTCAGGGTGTTTGGTCCAATTCTGTAGTTTTCTATGTGTTGATAAAAGTAAATTTAACCTAAAATAAATACTACAGGAAGGTGATCTATTTCTCTAAAGCTAGAGAAAACAGCATTACTATGACTTCTCAAGTGCCTGTTCATATACCAACCACTGTTTATATTTAATAAAGTTTCTTAGCAGCATCAAGCAACAGCTAGAATTGGGCATTTCAAATAGTGAAATAGCTGAGAGGGATTGAGATACACTTTGATGGGAAAAGGAATTTATTTTATGAAAAAATACCTGTGAAATCAACTCTCACTTCTAGGGATTGCCCGAATTGTGGAAACCCACCAACCCATAGTGGAGACTTATTATGGACCTGGGAGACTCTATGCGCTGATCAAATATCTTCAGGAAGAATGTGACCGGCAGGTGGAGCAGGTGGTGAGCAGGTTCATCAAGCAGAGGGACTACCAACAGCAGGTGAGCAGAGGAAGCTACCCACAGTCTGAAAGCAGCTTTAGTCAGGGCACTCAGTAGAGTAAACTAGAAGAAATGAAAATAAAAAGTGCCAAGAGATGGGCTGGAGAGGTGGCTCAGAGGTTAGGAGCACTGCCTGCCCTTCCAAAGGTCCTGAGTTCAATTCCTAGCAACCACATGGTGGCTCACAACCATCTGTAATGGGATCTGGTGTCCTCTTGTGGCCTGCAGGCATACATGCAGACAGAACACTGTATACATAATAAATAGATAAATAGATAGGAGGAGGAAAGTTGCTGATGGTAACTGCCCTGCATCTTGCCTATTACTACCTTAACACAACAGAAACAGGAGGAAGACCAATCTCTACCATTGAATATACAACAGTGCGCTCTATTGATGCAAAGAGAATTTTCCTCTCACAGGATGCTATTGTATGTCAAATATTAATAATTTGCTTTGGATTTCACCTTAGTTCCTTATGGCTTCCTTTTTCCAGAACTATTTTCCATATCTGTAAGCACAGGAAATAAAAGTAGCACATAGAAATAGAAATGGCCGCCGGGCGTTGGTGGCGCACGCCTTTAATCCCAGCACTTGGGAGGCAGAGGCAGGCGGATGTCTGTGAGTTCGAGGCCAGCCTGGTAGATTGGCTCATGTCTATAAGCAAACCCCTGACAAAGAGAATGTCATTAGCACTACTCTTATTTTATTTTTTTTAAGACTTACTGCTTTTTTCTGGGCAGTGGTGGCTCATGCCTTAGATCCAAGCACTCAGGAGGCAGAAGCAGGCGGATCTCTATGAGTTCAAGGCCAGCCTGGTCTACAAAGTGAGTTCCAGGATAGACTCCAAGACTACAAAGAAACCCTGTCTCACAAAAACCAAAACAAACAAAAAAGACTTGCTGTTTTTATTTTCTTTGAATGTTTTGACTGTGTGTGTGTGTGTGTGTGTGTGTGTGTGTGTGTGTGTGTGTGTGTGTGTGTGTGTGTGCAGCATGTGCATGCCTAGTGCTCATGGAGGTCAGAAGAAGGCACCAGATCCCTTGGAACTGAAGTTACAGATGGTTGTTAGCCATCACATGGGTTCTGGGAACCCAGTCCCAATCTGCAAGAACAGCAAGTGTTCTAGACCACTAGACCATTTCACTGGCCTCTAGCATTCCTTTTTGTAATAACAAGGGCCAGAGAGATGGCTTAGTGGTTAAGAGCATCTGCTGCTCTTCTAAAGAACCTGAGTTTGATTCCAGCATCTCACATTGGCTGACAACCATCTGTGACTCTAGTTCTAAAGGATTTGAAGCCCTCTTTGGCCTTCACAGACAGTGCATACAGTACACAAAATAAAAAATAAATAACCAGTCCGTAGTGATTCACACCTGTAATCTTAGTACTTGGGAGGCAGAGTCAGGTGGATCTCTGAGTTCAAGGCCACTGTGGTCTGCAAATTGAGTTACAAAACAGGTGTCTCAGTAAATGGATGGATGGATGGGTGGGTGGGTGGGTGGATGGATGGATGGATAAGTGTAAACAGAGATGAGCAACAGTACCTAAACCAGAAAGTCAACCTCTAGCCTAAAAGAAAAGTAGGCCTAGTTAGCAACCTGAAGCTTAGCCTTATAGGCTAGAATGGCCAGTGGGAGACAGGAATACTGTTCTGATTTCTGTGGTGTTTTGCAGTTCCGGCTTGTCCAGACTAACTTGATGAGAAATTCTGCAACAGAAAAAATTGAACCAAGGTAATAATCCTTCCCCCTGTAAGAGTTTTGATCACTATTTACATCCAGTTTAGAGACTACTTTGTTAAAATGGGGTTTTATTTTTAATTTTTTCTTTTTGGTTTTTGGTGTTTTTTTTTTTTTGGTGGGGAGTTGCTTGTTTTTTTGTTTTGTTTGCTTTGGTGTTCTGGTTTTTTGTTTGTTTGGTTTTGGGGGGATTTTTTTTGTTTGTTATTTTTGTTTTTGTTTTTCAAGACAGTGTTTCTCTGTATTGCTTTAGAGCCTGTCCTGGAACTTGCTCTGTAAACCAGGCTGATCTGGAACTCACCAAGATCTACCTGTCTCTGCCTCTGGAGTGCTAGGATAAAAGGCATATGCCACCAACACTTGTGTTGTTTTTTGAGATAAGATCTCTCTATGTGCTATCCTGGAACTTTACATGTAGACCAGGCTAACCTTGAATTCATAGAGATCCACCTGCCCCTGCCTCCCACCTGGGATTGGAGACCTATGCCACCATGCCCACAATGATCTTACTATTTTTATTTTATGTGTATTGGTGCTTTGCTTGCATATATGTCTGTGTGAGGGTGTCTGATTCCTGGAACTGGAATTATAGTTGTGAGCTGCCATGTAGATGCTGGGACTTGAACTTGGGACCTCTGGAAGAACAGCCAGACTCATAGCAATCCATCTGCTTCAGTCTTTCAAGTGCTGAGATTACAGACATGAGCCACCAATTTCCAACTCTCAAATTTCTCCTAATAGAATGTACAATACAAAAATATATAGCACATATAGTTAATAAAGAATAATAGATCATTGGCTGAAGATATCTCAGTTGGTAAGAGTGCTTACCTAGTATGCACAAAGCCCAACACCACATAAAAATAAGCATGATGTATAACATGATAAATAAAAGACCCAGAGACTGATATTGGGGTTCAAGCTGAAGATTAGAAAAGCAAAGTAGCAGACCACTAGCTCTTACCACTACCTCAGGATGAATGGGCTGATCCTGGCTCCACCAAACCCAGGCTGCTGCCTGTCCTCAGTGTGACTAGAGAATGAATGCCCGATACTGACCCTGTTTCTGTCTTAAATACCTCTCAGGAGTCCTAGGATTAAAAGTGTGAGCTCTAATTCTCTTTTAGACTGATTCACTCCAATGTATCCCTGATACTGACCCTGTTTCTGTCTTAAATACCTCTCAGGAGTCCTGGGATTAAAAGTGCGAGCTCTAATTCTCTTTTAGACTGATTCACTCCAATGCATCCCTGATACTGACCCTGTTTCTGTCTTAAATACCTCTCAGGAGTCCTGGGATTAAAAGTGTGAGCTCTAATTCTCTTTTAGACTGATTCACTCCAATGTATCCCTGGGTGGCCTGGGATTCACAGGAACCATCTACCTCTTAATCCAGAGTTTTAGGATTAAAGGTATGTACTACCACCTCCTAGCTTCTGGCTGCTGGGATTAAAGGTGTGTACCTGGCTTCTATGACTTGCGGCTGACTTTGCTTTCTGAATCCTCAGGCAATAATACTAGCATCCCAGAAAGTAGAGGCAGGAGGATCAGAAGTACAAGGTCATAGTCAGCTACATACTAAATTCAAGGCTAGCCTGTACTACATGAGACCCTATTTCAAAAAGAAAATTAGGGACTGGAGAGGTTGCTTAATGGTTAAGAGCATCTACTGCTCTTCCAGAGGATCCAAGTTTTGTTTCCAGCACCCAGATCAGTGGCTCACAATTACCTGTAATTCCAGCTCCAGGAAATCCAGCATCTCTGAAATCAGTGGGTACCTACACCTACCCAGATACAGACAAACACATACACACATCATTAATTTTTTTTTAATTAGGGAGCTAGAGAGATGGATCAGCAGTGAAGAACACTATCTTCCATTTGGCAGCTTACAACTATCTGTAACTCCAGTTCTAGGGGTTCCAACACATTCTTTGCCCTCTGCAGGCACTACATGCTCTTGTTGAGTAGACGTACATACGTGTGGGCAAAACACCCATACACATAAAATAAAATAAACTTTTTAAATGTTTTTAATTTAAAAAATTAAATAAAAATTTTTACTCTGTACATGTTATATACCAGATACAGGTCGCTATGCTAGCAAGGTGACCAAAACCAGATATAATTCTTCTTTTTTTTTTTTTTTTGGTTTTTATGAGACAGGGTTTCTCTATTATTTTGGAGGCTGTCGGTCCCAGCCCGGCCTCGAACTCACAGAGATCCGCCTGCCTCTGCCTCCCGAGTGCTGGGATTAAGCAATTCCTTTCTTATGGCACTATAGTCTATCAAAATAATTTGCTTTCTATTTCTGTGATAAACACCAATATCCAAAAGCAATTTGCAGTAGGGAAGGTATTTAGCTTATATCTTCCAATCACAGTCAACACAAAAACTCAAGCAGGCCGAAACTCTGGAGTGTTACTTACTGACATGTTCTTCCTGGCCTGCTAATTTTTCTTTGTTATACATTCCAGGACCACCTCCCTGGGACAGCACCTCCTGCTTAGGGTTCTGGGCTGTTTCATACTAGTCATTAATCAAGAAAATGCCTGACAGACTTGCCTATAAGCCAATCCTATGGAAGCATTTTCTCATTTGAGGTTTGGGGTTCCAGAAGACCCTAGATCGTATTAAATTGATTTAAAAAAAAAAAGCGCCCAGGAGCTGGGTGGTGGTAGTGCATGCCTTTAATCCCAGCACTCAGGAGGCAGAGGCCAACCTGGTCTGTAGAGTAAGTTCCAGGACAGCTAGGGCTACACAGAGAAACCCTGTCCTTTTTTGTTTGTTTGTTTTTTGAGACAGGGTTTCTCTGTGGCTTTGGAGGCTGTCCTGGAACTAGCTGGTCTCGAACTCACAAAGATCCACCTGCCTCTGCCTCCTAAGTGCTGGGATTAAAGGCATGCGCCACCATCACCCAGCCAGAGAAACCCTGTCTTAAGAATCCAAAACAAGGGCTGGAGAGATGGCTCAGCCGTTAAAGGCTAGGCTCACAACCAAAACACCAAAACGAACAACCTAACCAGCAGAATAATAATAGCTAACACAATATAATGTTCATTGTATGCTAGGCATTGCTATAAGCACTTAACAAATATTAAACCACTTCAAGATATGTCAACGTATACACTACTGGCATTTTGACTAGATAGTTTGGGGGGGGTTGTTTTGGGTTTTTGTGGTTTTTCGAGACAGGGTTTCTCTGTGTAGCTTTGGAGCCTGTCTTGGCATTTACTCTGTAGACCAGGCTGGCCATCACCACCTGGCTTGGTTTTTGTTTTGTTTTTCAGGAACTGCCCTGTAAACTATGAGATAGATAGCAGCATCCCTGTCTGTATCCACTATAGTCCTCTGGGGGGAACCAAATCAGTAGTAAATCACTGATTTAATTTATAACTATTTCAGATGAACAAACTAAAGCCTGGAAATGCTTTGACTTGACCAAGGTAACAAAGGTAATAGAGCTAGAAAATGGCAGAGCCAGAAATCTAATCCAAGCAGTTTAGCTCTAGAGTACATGATGTTAACCACTGAGGTATTGAAGTATAAGGTACAAGCAAGCATGTAATGAGATATAACCAAATATGGGCAAGTTCCAGGAATTCTTTGGTTTTTTTGTTTGTTTGTTTGTTTGTTTTTGTTTTTCAAGACAGGGTTTCTCTGTATTGTTTTGGAGGCTGTCCTAGAACTCGCTCTGTAGACCAGGCTGGCCTCGAACTCACAGAGATCCACCTGCCTCTGCCTCCCGAGTGCTGGGATTAAAGGCATGTGCCACCAACGCCCGGCCTCCAGGAATTCTTCCTGAGGAAATGGCCATAGGTCTGAGACTGGAAGAGTGAGTTGGAGATAGCGTAAGGGAAGTATGTGCAAAATATTGGAAAAAACTTGAAATAAGATGAATATTAGGGAGTCGTTGTAGAGTTAGTTCCAGGTCATGTATCAATAGCTAGATTTATGTTTTGTCCACTTCTTTTCAGTGTGTGAAGGGAGTTTGTACATATAATGTAAATCAGGTTCATCTTCTTGTTCATGTGGATACCAGCAGTTGCAGCACAATTCATTGAATGGGTCATTCATTCCTCCATTCAACTGTCTTAATAGTCTCAATAAAAATCACTCATGAGGCAGAGGCAGGAGGATCTCTGTGAATTTGAGACCAGTGTGGTTTATGGAGTGAGTTCTAGGCCAGCCAGGACTATATAAAGAGACCCTGTCTTTAGAGGAAAAAAATATCAGTTAGACTGCCTGGACTCTCAATTCTATTCCATTTATACATACATCTTTCTAATAATGCATAGTCTTGACTAATAAAGCTTTGGTGGGTGTGTGTTTGTGTGTGTGTGTGTGTGTGTGTGTGTATACGTACCTGTGTACATGCACTCGAGTACATAGTGTGTGTTTGTTTATATGTGTGAGTCCTCAGACCAGAGGAGACTTTAGGTATCCTATTCTGTCATTCTCCTCTTCTGCTTTCCACCTCATTCACTTAAGACCAAATCTATCACTGGACTTAAAACTTGCTGTTTCAGGTAGGCTGGTTGGCCTGGCTTCTTCCTTTTTTCTTTCTTTCTTTTTTTATTTTTTATTTATTTATTTATTTATTTTTGGTTTTTTCAAGACAGGGTTTCTCTGTGGCTTTGGAGGCTGTCCTGGTACTCACTCTGTAGACCAGGCTGGCCTTGAACTCACAGAGATCCGCCTGCCTCTGCCTCCCAAGTGCTGGGATTAAAGGCGTGCGCCACCAACGCCCGGCATTTCTTTCTTTTTTTAAATAATAAATTTGCTTATTTATTTTACAGTTTCCCCTCCTCTCCTCTCAGTCCCTCCCTGTCTCCCCCTCCCCCATCCACTATTCTTTTGTTTCTGTTTAAGAAAGGGCAGGTCTCCCATGAGTATCAACAAAATATGGCATATCAAATTGCACCTCCCCACGTATTAAGTAAGACTGGTTAAGGCGACCCAGTATGAGGAGTAGAGTCCCAAAAGCCTGTACAAGTATTGGAGACAGTCTCTGTTCCCACTGTTAGGAGTCCCACAAAAGGACGAAGCTACACAACTGTATCTTTTTTTTAAAACATGGATGCTGGGGGTTCCAACTCAGGGCCTCATTTTGTGCAGCAAGCATTCTTAGCCGGTGAACTCAGGAAGTTCAAGTCCTCAAATATTGTTTTCTCGGGCTTGTTTTGTTTGTTCACTGAGAGAGATGAATAGATATAGGACATGGTTTAATGGTATGTCCTAAAATCTCATGGTTTGACTGAAGATTACGGAAGAGTATTTTCTTTCACATAAGCATATGTAATTTCCATATTGGAGGTAAATGATTCAGGTACTGGCACATGAAAAATATGTTGAAGCTGGGTGTAGTGGCGCACACCTTTAATCCCAGCACTCAGGAGGCACAAGCAGGCAGATCTCTGTGGGTTCCAGGGCAGCCTGGTCTACAGAGTGAGTTCCAGGACAGCCAGGGCTATATAGTGAGACTGTGCTAAAAAAAGAAAATGTGGCTGGGCGTTGGTGGCGCTCGCCTTTAATCCCAGCACTCAGGAGGCAGAGGCAGGCGGATCTTTCTGAGTTCGAGGCCAGGCTGGTCTACAGAGTGAGTTCTAGAACAGCCTCCAAAAAACAATACAGAGAAACCTTGTCTCGAAAAACCAAAAAAAGAAAAAGAAAATGTGGTTGATAGCTGTCTCTATAACAAACAAGGCAGCGCAGCCATCAAGCAGAACTACCCTTATGTACCTGGGTAGGAAGGAGGGAATCTGTGTTTACCTTGTAGCCCTTCTATTTACAGGAATAAAGTATTCTTACTCCCTGTGTTCTTTGTCTCAGGGAGCTGGACCCTGTCCTGACTGAGGTCACCCTGATGAATGCTAGAAGTGAGCTGTACTTACGCTTCCTCAGGAAGAGGGTCAGTGCAGATTTTGAGGTGGGGGACTCCATGGCTTCAGAAGATGTAAAGCAAGGTAAAACCTATTTTCATATTGCATTGGAGGACTGACATAAAGCTGTTGCCACTGTGTTGTCATAGCCATGTCACAGCACTCTTAATAAGGTCTCTGAACAAAATGGCCTTTAGTAGAAATGTTCAGGGTGCCACATTTTAGAATAGGACTGGGATTTTGAGGCTTCTAAACACTTCATATAAAGGCAAGGAAAACTGATGTCTATTCATTTCTTATTCTCTTCTCTATGCCAGCTCTCATCTATAGTTATACTTAGAAAACGTGTGCATGTAAATGTCTAAATAGTACAAAAGAGCTGTTACACTAGTGAACTTTTAGAAATGACAATGTCCTGGAACTGGATTGTAGCCACTGTTGCACAATTACAATAAATTGCTAAAGATCATTGAATTGTACACATACGATGGTGAATTCTGTGGACTAGAAGTTATACCTCAGAAAGCTTAAGTCTGTAGTGAAAACAGGACATCTCTAGTTCCAGCCCTGAGTTATATAGCAAAAACCTTTCTCAAAAAAGAAAAACTAAGCTGGGCATGGTGGCACACCTTTAATTGCAGTAATCTGGAAGCAGAGGCAGGCAGATCTTTGAAGCCAGCATGGCCTACAAAAGAGTTCCAGGACAGCCAAGGCTACACAGGGAAACCCCGTCTTGAAAAATAAGTTAAAACTCTAAAATTCAAATTAAATTTAAAATTTAAAACTCAGTTCTTAGCCACATTTGAAGTCTCAAGAGTGCCCACAAAGCTGGGCATGGTGGCACACTGTGGTAATACTAGTATTTGTCTGATCTGGACCAGCAAGCCATTCTTTGTGACAAGGTCCTGAGAGATCCAGGGGATTGGAGAGAAAGAAGATAGAAAGGTGAGAGACCTTGCATAAAATATTCTTATGTAAAGCAAGCTCATTAAGAAGTATATCATCAAGCCGGGTGACGGTGGTAGTGCACTTCTTTAATTCCAGCATTTGGGAGGCAGAGGCAGGTGAATCTTTTTGAGTTCAAAGCCAGCCTGGTCTACAAGAGCTAGCCTCCAAAGCCACAGAGAAACCCTGTCTTGAAAAAAAGAAAAAAGAAAAAAGTACAGCATCTTGTATACTATTTCCAGGGGAGAAATGGGAAGAAGTCAGCAGAAACCAACATACAATGGGACGAAGTCAGCGGGAAGCTAGACAAACAGTGTTGCACTAGGGGAACACAGGAGTATCTCAAGGACATTACAGACTAAGTACATAGTGGTCTTGAAACTGATAGCTATAGCCCCATAAAATGGGGAGAGTTGAGTTCTCAGGATCCAAAGTCACAGCTCCCCAAGGCCCAGGCCCCAGGCCATTACCAGCTCTGCCAAGCATATTCCTGGTTTTGAACATCAGAGCCTCAGGGAATATCTCCCAAGGCCCTGGCTCTAGGCCAAGCATATTGCTGGTTTTAGAGAAGGAGCTATGTTCCTTCTCCACACATTAGAGCCTCAGAGAAAGCTTTAGATCAGTCCAGCCCTCAAACACTTAGCTGAGACAAGTGCCACCACAGGTACTATCCAGGGTTGTGTGTGTGTGTGTGTGTGTGTGTGTGTGTGTGTGTGTGTGTGTGTGTGTGTGTGTGTATCAAGACTTCATTAAAGGGGTGTGGGAGTGGGGTGTCCTGCCTTACCTTTTTTTTTTCATATGTGTATATATTCACATATCTATGGATGCATGTGTGTGACGGCCCAAAGTTCATATGGCGTATCTTCAGTTGTCTCCACCTTACATATTAAATTATCTGACAAAATGTCCAGGGATGCTCTAATTCCAGGACATGGGAAGGGCTGAAGCAGGAGAATCACAAGTAAGTAAGCTGGGACTAGGATTTAACACAGTGGTAGAGTATTCATGTAGCATGTATGAGGCCCTGGGTTCCATCCTAGTATACCAAGAAAAAAAGAATAGTAACCGAGGGGCTGGAGAGATTGTTCAGAATGCAAGAGTGCTCTCTGCTCTTCCGGAGATTCAGAGTTTGATTCCTAATGCTCACGTTGAGCAGCCCAGAACCACCTGGAACTCCAGCTCCAGGGGATGCCCCCTTCTAGCAGACATTTACATGCACATAAACATACAGACACATACCCATAAATAATCACATACATCTTTAAAAAGGAATTACGGTGAAAAAAAATAAATATGTAGAAAAGTATTGTCTACAGTATGATTTTTTGTTGTTGTTTTGTTTTGTTTTTCAAAACAGGATTTCCCTGTGTAGTCTTGGCTGTCCTGGAATTTGCTCTATAGACCAGGCTGGCCTCAAACTCACAGAGATCCGCTTGCCTCTGCCTCCTGATGCTGGGATTAAAGGCCTGAGCCACCACTGCCCGGTTTACACTGTGATTTTAATCACGGAAAATATAAATCTGTTTGGATCAAAAACTAGAAGGGAACTTGAAAAATGAAAAACATTGCTGTTTCCCATGGGGGGAAAAAAGTGAATGTTCCTTTCTTGGCTGTCCCCTAGAGCACCAGAAGTGCCTGGACAAACTCCTCAATAACTGTCTATTGAGCTGTACCATGCAGGAGCTAATTGGCTTCTATATTACCATGGAGGAGTACTTCATGAGGGAGACTGTCAATAAGGTAGGACATTAGGATACATTTCTTGCAAATGGGGCTCCCTGTCCAAGAAGCCATGCTGAATGAAATGGCTGGTCCTGCTTAGAGAGTACTTTTCAGTGCAGACTGGGTAACACTGCTGTGTGTAAGAGGACATCTCCAGAGTTGTTCCACTCTTCACATTACTAGCTGGGTCTTTCCCAGAGGTTACAAAAGAGCAGCTCAGCTTCCCCATGGAGTATGCTTGTTCCCTGCCTCCCTGCAGGTATATGGAGTAGCATTTCTGTGTCTGACATCCCAGGTAATGGATATCACCAAGGCAAAGGCCCCAAGTACTAAGTTTTCTAATGTGATGATCATTAGGAAGTGAGGTGGTTTTTTGTTGTTTTGTCAGGATGTAGAAAAGGGTACAGAGACTGAACTAGTATAAACAGAACTATCTAGAACATGCAGAACTGGGATACTCACCGAGAACTTTGACTTTTGTTAGGCTGTGGCTCTGGATACCTATGAGAAGGGCCAGTTGACGTCCAGCATGGTGGATGATGTCTTCTACATTGTTAAAAAGTGCATTGGACGAGCTCTGTCCAGCTCTAGCATTGATTGTCTCTGTGCCATGATCAACCTTGCCACCAGAGAGCTGGAAGCTGACTTCAGGTACTGTTGACTTCCTTTCTGCTTTTGAGGCATAAAAGCTCTAGTTGTATTTTATTCCTTGGTATCATCTGTTTCTTTTCTTTTTTCATTATGGGTCAAATTCAGTTCTATGCAAGATAAAACAAGCTGGGCAAGATGACACATGACACACGCCTTTAATCCCAGAACTTGGGAGGCAGAGGCAGGTGGATCTCTGAGTTTGAGGCCAGCCTGGTGTACAGAACAGGTTCCAAGATAGCCAGAACTCAAAGAAACCCTGTCTGGAAAAAAAAAATATTGTAAGTTCCTTTTCCTAATACAACATCCTTAGCTTGGAGCAACTGTCCATCAGCTTTATATGCCTAATTTAATTCACTAAAGTATGTTGAAATTGTCATTACCCTCAGATCCAAAAGAAAAGCGTGTGGTTTAGATTAAAACAGTACTTATGAATGCTTAGTTTCCATTTCTATAAGCCAGGCACTATACCAAATAGCCCCTGCCACCTAATGTTTTCCGGTTTTTCAGACTGTACTGGAACTTGGCTCTGTAGACTGGGCTGGCCTTGAACGCATCAGAGATCCACGTGCGTCTGCCTCCTGAGTACTGAGATTAAAGGCGTGTTCCATCACACCCAGTTCATGCCCCTCCCCTCCATATTTAATTATAGAAAAAACATGATATAGGGCAGATGAGATGGCTCAGAAGATAAAGATACTGCATGCCTGATGACCTGAGTTTACTCTCCAGAGTCCACATAGTAGAAGGGAAAGCAACTCCTACAAGGTGGTTCCCTCACCTCCACGAATGTGCTGTAGCATGTGTCCCCCTCACACAAAATAAATAATATTTTTTTTAAAAAAGGATATGGGAACTGTGCTTAGAGAGATTGTATTCTTTGTCATGAGTCACATACCTAAGAAGTAGAACAGAAAATCTAGTATTGACTTGACTCAAAATGTTTCCTCAGCTCCTACATGGTACTGCTTTTCACTGAGTTCTACTGTCCCCTCTTTGATGAAGCTTGGTAGTAGTAACTAAAAGCCTGATTAGCTAAAACCACAATGACGCTGTCAGGACCCTCATAAACAGTGTCGTTTCTGAAGAAGAGTGGGGTCCCCCAAAAGAGCAGCTGGTACTATTGAGTCAGAGTAGTGGGTACTCTGTTGTTGCTGTCCTGTAGACCAGGTTGAACACTGTAACTCTGCATGAGACATTCTGCTCCACAGAGATGTTCTTTGTAATAAGCTGCGGATGGGCTTCCCAGCCACCACCTTGCAAGACATCCAGCGTGGGGTGACCAGTGCTGTCAACATCATGCACAGCAGCCTCCAGCAGGGCAAGTTTGACACAAAAGGCATCGAAAGCACTGATGAAGCCAAGATGTCCTTCCTGGTAGGTGGCCATTAGGCTGGCGGCTGGGGCTGTTTTGTTATTAAGGGTTACTAGGGTTCTGAAATACGTAATACAGCCAAGGCTGATCTCGAACTTGCTATGTAAAAAAGTATGCCCTTTAACTTTAGTCTTCCTGCTTCTACCTGTGGAATGCTGGGTATGGTGCTGTCTACCAACTGAGCCACATCCCAGCTCCCTTGAAAGGTTATACTACAACCTCTTAGCCAAATTATAAAGAGCCTTGGGGTGATGGCTTTCCCTGTAGAACTTAGTAGAAAAGGAAAACTCCTCTAGGTTCTGAAACCACTTCTTACCCAGGAAGCTGCTCTGAGCAACCTGAGGCATAATATGTACTTTTTTTTGTTTTTTTGTCTTCTTTTCTGTAAAGAGAAGCCTTTTCCTTGCTAGCCGCTTTGGTTTTTCCCCACCAGTCACCTGGGTCTGCTGTGTTGTAGTCCCCAAATAACACACAAGATGCTATACTAATTATGAAGCTGTTGGCCTTGCTTGTTTCTTACTGGCTAGCTCTGACTTAAGTATTTACCCCATAATTGCTAATCTAAGTATTTCTCTTACCGGAGAAAAGTTTCCAGGCTTCTTATCCCTATGGCAGCTACATCTTGACTCCCTGTGTTTCTCCTACCCTGAGTCCTCCTAGACTCCTAGTCCCACCTATCTTGCTTCCCTATTGGCCAACAGTGCTTTATTGACATATACACAGGACTTCCCCATCAGTTTTCTTTTTTTGTCAAAAGCCTAGGTTCCTCATTTCTCCTCAGTGTTCTTCCCAGGATGACTCTGCCAAGCTGTTGAGGGGCTCTACAGTGTAGACATCCACCACAAAACCAACTCTAGTATCTATGCCAGGTTTCTATACTGCTTTTCTGAGGAGAGGCCCACAGTCTAGATGGATACCAACCCTTTATGCCTACCAAGACTGCTTTTCTAGTAACTTCCTCTTTGGAACATGCCTATAATCTCAGCACTTAGGAAACTGAGAAAGGGGATCATAAATTCAGGGTTATCTTTGACTGCTATCCAGACTACTTCAAGGAGCCACACAAACGAGAGATGTAATGAAGTGATGAGTCCTTTGTATGATAACAGGGAAAGAGAAGCCTGAGAGGATAAAAAGATTGCACAGGGTAGCAGCCAGTTTGTAACATACCAAAGAACACAAAAGAGAACCGAGTTCATAATCAGGTCTCTCTGACACATGCTGACTTGACATGAATGGGAATAGCACTGTTATTAGTCCTTTGTGTTCCATTTTCTACATCACTAGACTTGAATTTGGTGCCTGAGGCCTGGAGACTGAAGCTTTCAGTCAACAATCCACAGATGGATTGGGTGCAAAACAATGTGTCCATGCAATGCAGTTCTTAGTCCTCGGCTTCCATCAGATTCAGATACCTTATCTAAAACTTGCTGCCTTACCCTGTACAGGTAAATCACACTGACTAGTTACCAGGCATATCCAACATGGACACAGTTATTTTAGCTGCCCTGTCCTCTTTCTGACTTTGAAATTTTTTTCCCTTGAGACAGCTGTAGTAGTTCACATCTTTAATCCCCATGCTCAAGAGGCAAAAGTAGAGGCAAATAGATCTCTGTGAATTTGAGGCCAGCCAGGGTTACCTTATCTCAAAAAAAAAAACAAATAGAAAAAATATTTTCTCTTGTATGAGTTTCATCTATCTGGGATATTGTGGTGGTGTTCAAAAAAAAGGACCAACCTAGACTTGGTATTGTACATTTATCGTCCCAGCACTTAGGAGATGAAAGCAGGAGAATGAGTTGAACAACAGCTGTGTTTATTTACAAAGTTCAAAGTCAGCCTGGTATACGTGAGACTGTGGGTTTACTTTTTGTTGTTGTTGTTGTTGTTGTTTTTAGTTTTTCGAGACAGAATTTCTCTGTGTAGCCCTAGCTATCTTGGTAGTCTTTATGGTGGTCTCATGACCCTGGCATAATAAAGGTTACAGTGCTCAAGTATTAAAGGTGGGCAGCATTATGCCCAGCCTTTTTTTTTTTTTAAAGACACAGTTTCAGTCAGGCATGGTAGCACATGCCTTTAGTCCTAGCACAGAGAAAAGGAATAGGATGGTGAGCTAAAGAGAGACTGACAGAGGGTGGAATGTGCTGTCAGTTAGAATGAACAGATCATTCATAGAGCATTCTGGCTTTATAGATTCAGTATAACCATTATCTCCACCATGGAGTCTTCCTTGAGTTCCTCGAACCTAAGATGCTTTCCTCTAGATGGTCATATTTGCACCTTGTCACTTTTATTTCCATACTGCCTTTTTTTTTTTTATTTTAAAGCCAGGGTTTCATATATCCCAGGTCAGCCTCAACTCACTATGTATGTAGCCAAGGGTGACTTTGAATTTCTGATCTTTCTGTCTTCGCCTCCTGAATAATGGAGTTATAGGTGAGCCCTACTGTATCTGGTTTTATGCAGGGCTTTATGTATGTTCTGTAAACATTCTACCAACTGAGTTATCACCTTTAATGCTTTTTTTAAAGGATTTATTTATCTCTGTGTATATGTGTATCTATGAGAGATTAAATGCATGTGGGAAAAAAGAGTGTGCATGCCTCATCATTCAGAGTCCAAAAGAGGATTTTGGAGCCCTTGAAGCTGTAGTTCTAGGCATTTGTAGGTGCTGGCATACAGACTCCAGCCCTCATGATTGTACAGTGAGCGTTCTGATCTGTCTCTCTAGTCCCCATACTGCTTTTTATGGTTGCTCTTTCTGCACCTACTCTCACGGACAGGTGAATCATTAAACAAGGAGCCCTTAGCCCATACTTGAGATTCATGCATTCTAATCCTGACTCTAGTGTTGAGGGCTTTCCACTTTGAATTTCTGTCTTCATCCCTGTTTTATTTTTTATCAGTGTTTTTCACTAACTGACTTTGTATCATACGTAAGAGTTAGGAGGCTAGACCTGGCTGGGTGCTAGGAATTCAGTCCAGAGTTTTGCCCTTGCTAAGCACACATTCTATTACTGAAGTATACTGCCTGTTGTAGGGGAGTGTATTTTGTCTGTTTTGCTGTAGTTTTTTCCTCAGTATCTAGGACAGTGCCTGGCCTATTACAAGTGCTCTGTATATGTTTGCAATTTTTACCAAGCCTGTCATCTTTGAGCCCAGGACTTACCACATACCTGTTTGTCTTGAGTTGTTCGTGGCATGTTGCTTCTGCAGTCAGTACGGTTTTGTAGCTTTGGTATTGAGAACAGGAGAAAGTGGGAGCCCGGCTCACCGTTCTATCCACACCAAGATCTGAGTGTCCTGCCAAATAACAGTGGGGCTGCCTTTCCATAGCTGGGTCTGAACTCAAGCTCAGTACTTCTCTGAGCCGCATGAAATGTTGCTGTCAGCCACTTTGTGTTGTTGGAGTGGGCTGTAAGCCCAGTGATCGATCATAAATTGACATTCCTTTTTCATCATCTTCCAGGTGACTCTGAATAATGTGGAAGTCTGCAGTGAAAATATCTCAACTCTGAAGAAGAATCTGGAGGTACAAGGGAAATTGTTCATCAGTTTTTAGTAGATAGAGCCACTCTTGTTAGAGAAAGGGCACTGAACACCTGTCCTGAAGTGACTGAGCATTGTCTGGAACAGAGCCACATTTGTAGGAGCTCACTGGTGATTGGCAGTTTAGCAAGGGATCTTTGGCCTGCTAGGGAAGATGACCAGGCCAACTCCTTTCATTCTGAACTGCAGTTCTCTGTCCTATACAATGAGGTACAGATTTCAGTACTGCCCTGCTGATGGTTTGTCGAATGCTCTCATGAATTACAATTGAGTATGCTTCATAAAAGTACTTTTAAAAAAAGTTTTAGGGACTGGAGAGCTGTCTAAGCAGTTAAGAACACTTCCAGAGGACCCAAGTTTGGTTCCCAGCACCCATTTCAAGCAGCTCACAATTCCCTGTAACTCCAACTCCTGGACATCCAGCATACTCTTTTGGCCTCCATGGGCCCCCTTACACACACACACACACACACCCCTTACATTCACCTAGAAACACATACATATACATTTTTTAAAATTATGATAAAGAGCCGGGCAGTGGTGGCGCACGCCTTTAACCCCAGCACTCGGGAGGCAGAGGCTCTCTGTGAGTTCGAGGCCAGGCTGGACCGACAGCCTCCAAAACAATACAGAGAAACCCTGTCTCGTAAAAACCAAAAAAAAAAAAAAAAAAAAATTATGATAAAGGCCTGTATAAATAAAATTAAGTAAGGTTTACCAAATCCTGAATTAAGCCAGTTGCTTTTTCTAAAGATTTGTTATTTTTAATTTTGTATATGTGAAGTTAAAAGGGTATGTGCACATGAGTGCAGGTGCTCTCATAGACCAAAGGTACCATATCCCCTGGAGCTGAATTTACAGGCAGTTGTGAGCTGCCCAACACAGATGCTGGGAACTCAACCCAGGTCCTCTGGAAGCCATTGCTCCAGTCCCTGCTGTCATTAAAAAAAAAAAAAAAAAAAACTACAGAGCATAGTAGAAATTTCTTAGGTCTTGAAGTCAGATACTAGAATATCCAAATCTCTACTAGACCTCTAACCAATTGTGTGGCTTTAGGCAAGCTCTGTTTTAAGTTTCCAAAGTCTCAGTTGTAAAACAAAGATAATGAAGTATGTACTAACAGTCTCAAAAAAAACAAGACAGCATGGGGCAACATTGTGAGGTGTTAAAGTGACTTTCCAGAAAGGGGAAAACAAGGGTCCTGCCTCCAAGGTGGACACTAGCTGGAGGATGCTTTGCAGCAGAGGCAGAGGGCTGCCTGTGGAAACCCGTGTGACCTTGGGGTAGGCTCTGAGAAAACAGCCAGACATTGACCAAGTTAGGAATTTAGCCGGGCGTTGGTGGCGCACGCCTTTAATCCCAGCACTCGGGAGGCAGAGGCAGGCAGATCTCTGTGAGTTCGAGGCCAGCCTGGTCTACAAAGTGAATTCCAGGACAGCCTCCAAAACAACAGAGAAACCCTGTCTCAAAAAACCAAAAAAAAAAAAAAAAAAAAAAAAAAAGTTAGGAATTTATCCTCCAAAACTTTAAATGAAATAAAATAAGGTGATACATCATACAAACAGCACAGTGTCTATTGCATGGGATTAAAGGTGTGTACCACCATGCTTGGCTCTTGTGTTTGAATCCAGGACCTTACACATGGTAGGCCACCACTCTTATCTCTAAACTCTCTAGCATGTTAGCACTCTAGAATTATTCCTAGTTGTATCCTTGATATCAGTCTGTTAGGGTTTGAAAAAACAGAAAGCTCATAAAGTTGATGGAAATTCATAACTCAGCCAGCAGAATTAGCCACATGAGAAAAGAGATAACAAAACAGGGTCTGGTGGTGGTGGCGCACACCTTTAATCCTAGCACTTGTGGGGAGGCAGAGGCAGGTGGATCTCTGTGAGTTCTTGAACAGCCAAGGCTACATAGAGAAACCCTGTCTCAAAAAAACAGGAAAAAGAAAATGAGAGAGAGATGGATAGCAAATAGCTAAGACAGAACAATCCCATCAGTGAGATTTGCATTTCGCAGACACTCTGTCCCAGACCCATCACAGCGTTTTTGCAAAGGCAGGTGTGTTTCCAGATGAGGTGAAAGATAAAAGTCTGAGTGAGGGAGCTGCTATGAGAATGGAGTCTTCTACCATCCCTCTGCAGTCTGCACTGAAGCTGTATAGAAAGAACAGCATAAACTTTGACAACCTGAAACACCACGAGTTTCAAACAGGTCACCCTGCAGGGGTCAGGGCTGAAGGATAGTGACAGGAACAATACCCTGGGTCAGATACCTCAGCCAGAATCCAGCTCCATATCCTACTGTACTGATTGCAGCAAGTTATTAAATCTCTGAGCTTCAGTTTCCTTATCTGTGCCTCAAGGATAATAATACTATTTCATAGGACAAACATGTTTTATTTATTTTTAAGTTTAAGTTATTTATAATCTATTTTTGGCTTTTTGAGACAGGGTTTCTCTGTGTAACAGTCCTGGCTATCCTGGAACTCGCTCTGTAGACCAGGCTGGCCTTGACTCACAGAGATTCACCTGCCTCTGCCTCCTGAGTTCTGGGGTTAAAGGTGTGTGCCACCACCCTCCAGCTTTAATCTTTTTCTGAATATATGACTTGGGGGGGGGTGCTTGAGAGAGAGAGAGCGTGTGTGTGTGTGTGTGTGTGTGTGTGTGTGTGTGTGTGTGTGTGTGTGTGTGTGTGTGTGTGTGTTTGTGTGTGTTAAAGGAGGATAAGAACTTTATTTTGTTTTTTCAAAACAGAATTTCCTCTATATAGCCCTGGCTGTCCTGCCGACAAGGCTGGCCTCAAACTCAGATCTGCCTGCGTTTGCCTTCCAAATTCTGGGATTAAAGGCCTGCACTATATCGTTTTCATAAAGTCATTTAGGAAATACTTGACTGAACCAGAACTTGAACCTAGAAATGTTAGCCTTAAATGTTTTTACTGTTGTTGTTTGTTTGTTTGTTTATTTGTTTTTTCAAGACAGGGTTTATCTGCGTAGTCCTGGCTGTCCTGGAACTCACTTTGTAGACCAAGTTGACCTTGAACTCACAGAGATCTGCCTCCCTCTGCTTCTCAAGTGCTGGGATTAAAGGTATATGCCACCACTGCCTGGCTTTTTTTTTTTTTTTTTAAGATTTATTATATTTGCCGGGCGTTGGTGGCGCACGCCTTTAATTCCAGCACTCAGGAGGCAGAGGCAGGCGGATCTCTGTGAGTTCGAGGCCAGCCTGGTCTACAAGAGCTAGTTCCAGGACAGCCTCCAAAAGCCTCGGAGAAACCCTGCCTCAAAAATCAAAAAAAAAAAAAAAAAAAAAGATTTATTATATTTATGTGCATTGATGTTTCACCTTCATAGATGTCTGTGTGAGGATGCCAGATCCCCTAGAACTGGAGGTACAGACAGTTGTGAGCTGCCATGTGGTCATTGCTCTTAACTGCTAAGCCATCTCTCCAGTCCTGTCAGCTGGGCGATGGTAGCATGCACCTTTAATCCCAGCACTTGGGAGGCAGAGTTCAAGGCCAGCCTGGTCTACAAGAGGTAGTTCCAGGACAGCCAGGGGCTGAAAAACACAAACAAAAAAAACCAAACTTCTACAATTTCTGTTTCTTATTCTCTTCCTGACACTGGTACACTCATATTTGGGGGCAGGGTTGAAAACAAAGTAGAGAGTAGCCAGTAGAGAATCTTCTTGGAGAAGTCTAGTAAAGGAAAAATAGCTACTTGAATATTGACCCTTTTTGCCCCTGCTCACAATCTAATGGCATAGGCACAGTCAGTCTCTAAAGCTATTATTTTCTCCTAGAGTGACTGCACCAAGCTGTTCAATCAGGGCATTGGAGGAGAACAGGCCCAGGCCAAGTTTGACAGCTGCCTTTCTGACTTAGCTGCTGTGTCCAACAAATTTCGAGACCTCTTGCAGGTAAGACCACATGCTGCTGCCATGAGCTCTGAGAGGACTGTCAGCTGGCTTGCCATGGGCTCCGAGGTGGGCAGAGAGACAGGGAGCCAGGGCAAGGAGGAAGCATGCAGACACTGAAGGTGTGCCAACCCTTGGGACCAAAGGCCCACTTCATTTTTAGCATGTGTCACATGAACAAGCCAGTGTCTTGTCCTTTGCAGTTTTTGTTTGGTGGCTCCAAAATGACAAGAGCCTTCAGAAAGATGTTCAGAGGAGTTGAACCACATAGTTCAATGATGCTTGGCCTTAGCCACAGACACTGTCTAACACCAGGCATTATGAAATCACCTTTTGAGAGTTACTAAAACAATCTCAGCACCACACTCACCTCTGGACCCAAATCTCCACAGATCTGGAAAGGAACAGGTTCCTGGCTTTTATTGTCATAACTGCCACTATGATTCTCGAAGCCTGCTCAGCTGCAGAAATCAAGAAAAGGTGGAAGATGAGGGTGGAGCGTGTGTCTGATGTGTCTCTGTCTTGTCTTGGTACAGGAAGGGTTGACAGAGCTCAACAGTTCAGCAGTCAAGCCGCAAGTGCAACCTTGGATCAACACTTTTCTCTCAGTCTCCCACAACATCGAGGAGGTCAGCCTGACCACAGCCGTTGTCAAAGACAGTGAACAGACTAGACCTTAAGTGCTGTCAGCCCACCTCCATCTCCATCAAAGATAGAGTTCTCCCAGGGAACAGTTTGTTCCTGCTGTCAGGATGGCTGAGAGAGACATGTGAAGGATTCGTGCCTTTCCGTGACTGATCTCATGCTGAGGCACATTTTGCCCCACCTATCATAGACCTAGGAGCCCTTTTTTAATTTTTGAGACAGTCTCACTATATAGCCTGACTAGTCTGGAATCCACAGAATTCTGCCTGCCTCTGCCCCCCAAGTGCCCTGCCACCACACCCAACCATCTAAGAGTTTTATTCTCCTGGTCTAACATTGCCCTGGTATATGGACCACTGCTACAGCCCAGAGCTGTTAGCTGGATATAGGAGCATTGCTGGCCAGCCTAGGACTCAAGCTGTTTTTCTGGTTTTAGTTAGAGGGTTGGTTTGTTGGTTTGTTTGTTTGTTTGGGTTTTGGTTTTTGAATGGGGAATGTTTTTATTTATTTTTATCAAGCAAGGGTCTCATCTCATTGTGTAATCAAAGCTGACATCAAACTTAGAGCAACCCTACCTTGGCTTCTGAGGTCACAGATGTAAAACACCATGCCCATTCAGGCTGATTTTAAAGTCAGAAACTACAGGGAGAAGGACTTACATCATTTATTTAAAAGGGCAAGGGGCAGGGTGAGGGTTAGTAGTGTTTCTTACTTAGAAAGAGGCCCTTTGCAGCCCCCACTTGCTTCTGACCATAGGAAGAATTCAATGACTATGAGGCCAATGACCCTTGGGTACAGCAGTTCATCCTCAACCTGGAACAACAGATGGCAGAGTTCAAGGTAAGTGGGGGTTGTGGAATTACCCCTTCTGCTCTCACTGGCATCCTGTGGCCTACCACTCTTGCTGTAACCCTACTGAGTCACAGCCTATGTTCCTGTCTCATTGGAAGACTCCAGTGTAAAGGCAGAGGGCTGAATGGACTCCACTGATAACAAGCTTTTGTGCAGGCCAGCCTGTCCCCAGTCATCTATGACAGCTTGACCAGCCTCATGACCAGCCTTGTTGCTGTTGAGTTGGAAAAAGTGGTTCTAAAGTCTACCTTCAACAGGGTAAGTTCAAAGGAACGTGGGTCCATCCCAAGTTTATATCCTGTCTGCCACCACACACTCTGCTGCTTATGTAGGCCCAGTTCTGTCTGGCTTCTGAGATACTAGAACAGACTCGGGTCACAGGCCCTATGGTGGTCTTGCCTCCTAGTTCTATTTTTTTTTTTTTTCTTTTGGTTTTTTTCGAGACAGAGTTTCTTTGTGGCTTTGGACGCTGTCCTGGAACTCGCTTGGTAGTCCAGGCTGGTCTCAAACTTACAGAGATCCACCTGCCTCTGCCTCCCGAGTGCTGGGATTAAAGGCGTGCGCCACCAACGCCCGGCCCTAGTTCTATATTTTAAAATTCTCTCTCTGTCTCTCTCTCTCCATTATTTATTTGGTGGGGAGTACATGCCACAGTGTACATGTGGACAACTTGTAGGTTCTCCTTGCGGGTTCTAGGAATCAAACGCAGATGGTCAGGGTTGGTGGCAAGCACCTCTACCTGCTGAGCCATCCATCTCCTCAGCCTTTGCCTCTCAGTGTGAGGACCACTGGATTCTAGTTCTGTCTCATCATAGGGCCAGACCTTAAATAGACAAGGTTTGTGTTCATTCTCCGGTAGCTAGGCGGTCTGCAGTTTGACAAGGAACTGAGGTCACTCATTGCATACCTTACCACGGTGACAACTTGGACCATCCGAGACAAGTTCGCCCGGCTCTCCCAAATGGCTACAATCCTCAATCTAGAGCGGGTATGTGACTCCCTCAACCCAGCCTGGAAAAGTGACTGGAAAGATTCCATAGCCAAGTTTGGGACTCTGTCACTTGCTAGCAATGCAGTTCTACAAGGCACCTTCCTATGTGTCCCTGCCTTGTCTTTGTTTTTTGGTTGTTTGTTTGGTTTTGGTTTCTCTGACTGTGGAGGCTGCCCTGGAGCTAGCTCTTGTAGACCAGAGATCCATCTGCCTCTGCCTCCAGTGCGCCACCACCGCCCGGCCCTGCCTTGTCTTTGTAAAGCACAGGAGCTTCCCTCTGAGTAGACTCACCCTGAACTAGCTTATTCTTCCCCACAGGTGACCGAGATACTAGATTACTGGGGCGCAAACTCTGGCCCTTTGACATGGCGCCTCACCCCTGCTGAAGTGCGACAGGTGCTGGCTCTGCGCATAGACTTCCGTGCTGAGGACATCAAGAGGCTGCGCCTGTAGCTGCCATGTGGTGCCATGTGGCCCACCACACTTCAGGACCTGTTTTCTAAGTAGCTACAGCCGAAGAGCTGTGCAAAGCTATCTGGCTTGGGTATGCCGGGGGCCCAGATTATACCACTGTGTAGCAGCCAGAGCATGAACTGGACCCACTCCCAAGTTCCGCCCAGTAGCAATTGAGGCTGGCGGCAATGGGAAAGGTGCTTTAGGACATCCTTTCCAACGTAGAGAGGTGGGAGACCAAGCAGGCAACCTATGGTCCAGCGCCTTCCCATGAGTGGTCATTCTCTCACCACACTACAGTAGACACAGTGACCTGACAGCATGAGAGCTCGAAGGCACCTGGGGACTAGAGACAAGGCTATAGTGTTCACAAATAAACATCAGAATAAACACTGCTTGGAGATGTGCCATTGTGTTGGGTCTAGGAAGGGCTAGCTGCTTGGGCAAAACCATTCCATTAGTAGCCCTAAAACCTGAAGTCAAATGCATGAGACCTCAGCTTTCCATTCCAGTTACATGACACGGAGAGCCTTCACCCAGTCTTGGACTTCAGCCCTTTCTTGGGCTGTCAGCACCAGGAGCTGGATCAATTCAGGAGTAGCTTCCTAGGTGCCAGAAGTGGGAATTATTGCCAAGAAAGAGCTTTCTGAGGATAACCTTTGAAAATTAGAATTTATTCCAAGAAGGCCAGTGTTGAGAACCCATTGCCACTAGATTCCTTTGGCACTATCTGGAATGTTGCTGGAAAAGGCTTAGGTCATCAAAAACTTCCTGTTTATTGGTTCACTGCCGCAGACCTGGAAATAGACCTCCACCACCCATCCCCCATTGGGCTGAGGATCAAAGCTGAACAAGGGAATGGAATGTCTAAAAGTGTATCATCAGGGTTGGTCTGATTGTCATCCCTTCCAAGGCCCTAGTCCACATGGGACGCTATTTAAGATTTTCCTTAGTCCAGATGGAGTAGAGGCCAAGTCTTAGCCACTGCCAGCCATGAAGTACAGTCCAATTTACAAACACTGCCTCTTCCGCCCAAGTCTTGCTTCCTTATCAGCAGCCTTGAAGAGGTAGGTGATGAATCGCAAGCTGAACTCCACTGAAGGGAAATGCAGCTGTAGCTCTAAGCGTTGCCTGCTTCAGAGGGCCCAGCCCCACAAAGACAGGTTTCGCTTCCTAGCAGCTGCAAGCTCAGACCCTGAGTGTCCACTTCCACCAGGTGCACACTGTAGTTGCCGAGGCCCTGGACAAGACAGAAGGAATTTAGAGAGAGCTTTAGACAACTCCCAGGCCTTTTGGAAGCTGGACTGGTACAGGGCCAGGAGGACCATGAGTTGATAGGCCACAGCCGGGTGTTTCACGCCAACCAACTTCCACCCTGAGAGCAACACATACCTCAACTTTGGCCAGCACAGCTTCCAGAGCCTCTTTCTGCCGTGGTTCCTTTGTCAACAGATAGAGAAAGCCCCCACCACCTGCCCCTGCCAGGCTTTGGCCATACACGTGAGGGGCCAGGATATCCATCATTCGCCGCACAGCCAGTGGCTCACAGCCAGGGGCCATAAGCTTCTTCTGCTCCCAATATGAGGTCAGGTACTGGCCCAGCAGAGGCAAGTTTCCTGGGGTTGGGAGAGAGGGATGGTTTGCCTGATACAGAGGGAAGGAGGTCAAAAGACAGGTACTTCTTGGTCAGTATTAGGTCAACTGCACAGGGTTGAGGACTGATATGCACAAAGCAATTAGCACAGTGCCCAGTCCAGGCAGTGTTCTATAGCCTTACCCTTGGGCTCCCACTTCCCTGCAGCCCAGGCAAGGCTGAGCCTCTCTGTCCTGTTTTCTGGTAAATGGGGTTGGAGGGCCTTTCCCATGAGAGAAATTTCATGCTGATAGGGCTCCCACAAGGAGAAAACAGGGGAGCTCCAAGGGCCTAATATGTGGAGTTGTGTCAGGCCTGAGACAAGGCTCACCTCTGGATGCATGAATACCTCACCTTGGCGAAAAGCGTCAGCACATTTCTCAGTCTGCCGCACCAGTCTGCGGGCATTCTGCACCACAGCAGGCAGCCGAGCATACCAGTTCCTCAGCACATCCTGCAGGCGGGACATGAACGGTGCAGTGAGGATTGGGTCCAGCCAAGCCCAGCCAAGAAAGTGCCTTCCTTACTTAGGGGCTGAGCTCACCTGCAGCAGATTCCGAGCCAGCCGGGTCTTGCCAGTGTACACCAGAAGGAGGTGGTCATTGATCTTCTGGACAAAGCCCTCAGGCACAGTGATTTCCTCTACCTCCACCTTTAGGGGCAGCTGAGCCCGGGAGCGTCCCACCTTGATGCCAGGCATTAGGCCACTCACTTGGTCCTGCCAGCCACCTCCTATGAACCCAAAGTCCTGTCACTGTTGGAGCCTCTGTGGCCCAACCTCACCCAGCCTAGTTTCATGGCCCTGACCCTCTATCTGGGACCAGAATGGGAAGACAGCTTGTTCCCACTCTAGCTGAGACTAGTGAGTCATGACAGAAGCCCAATCCCAGAAAGGGAAAGGGGCTGCAGTCAAGACCCCAGTTTTATTGCAAATCTGACATGTAATTAGAATAGGCATAAGGCACATCAGAAAGATAGAGCGTCCATGTAATCTGCCAGCGCCCCAGCAATCTAAGAGTGTTGGAAGATAAGTTCATGAGGGCAAAAAGATGGCTCAGCAGTTCAAAGTGCCTACTGCTCTGTCTGAGGAGCAGAATTTGGTTTCCAGCACCCATATTTCATAACTACCTGTAGCAATAACTCAAGGGAATTAAATACCTTATGGTTCCTGTAGGCACCCACAAGTACACATACCCACACAAAGATACACAAAATAAAATGTCTTTTTTTTTTTAATTATAGGGCTAGAGATACAGTTCCACAGTTAAAAGCACTGGCTGTTTTTCCAGAAGACCCAGGTTGAATTTCCAGTGCACACATGGTGGCTAGCATTAAGTCCCAGGGGTAATTCAACAACCTCTTCTGGCCTCTACAGATCTCTCTGCATGTAATGCACAGACATGTACACAGACAAACCACCTATGCACATAAAATAAATAAGAAACCTAGAAAAAGTTTATTTTTTTAAAAAAAGAAAGAAGCTTGTTGGGCAGTGGTGGTGTATGCCTTCAATCCCAGCACTTGGGAGGCAGAGGCAGGTAGATCTCTGAAGCCAGCCTGGGCCACACAGAGAAACCCTGTCTCAACGCAAATAAACAAAAAGCTCAAGGCCCTTAGCATTCATGAGCTCTAGTACTTCAAATAATACATAAATAGGTAGATATATAATCTGACAAAACAAACTGCTTTGGGGTTTTGGTCCTTGATTTTTTTTTGTTTTGTTTTGTTTTGTTTTGTTTTTTTTGGTTTTTTGAGACAGGATTTCTCTGTGGCTTGGAACTAGCTCTTGTAGACCAGGCTGGTCTCAAACTCACAGAGCTCTGCCTGCCTCTACCTCCCAAGTGTTGGAATTAAAGGCATGTGCCACCACTGCCCAGCTTAGTCCTTGATATTTGAGGAAGCATATGCATGTGTGTATATAAATATATGAGTGGGTTATATACCCATGTGATCAGAGGTCAACACTCCACTTTTAATTTAAAAAAAAAAGATTTTATGGTGTGTGTGTGTGTGTGTGTGTAGGTACATATACATGAATGCAGTGCCCCAAGAGGTTAGAAGAGGGTGTCAGGTCCCTTGGAGCTGGATTTACAGGTGCTTCATGAGCTAGGAACTCTACCACCTGGAGCTCACCAATTGGCTGGCCAATGAGCCCTGGGGATTCCCTGGTGCCCACCTCCCAGGACAGGTCATAAGCACATGCTTTCACATCAAGATTTTCACACTGGTACTGGGGATCTAAGGTCAGGTCCTCATGTTTGTATAACGAGCACTTACCCACTGAGCTATCTCTCCAAACTCCAATCCCTCAGTATTTAAGAATCTAAAGTACAGAATGCAGATGGCAAAAAGCATCTAAAATTTTACAGCCACCATATAAGAGAGCTGGAAATGTCAAGAATATACTATACTCGCCGGGCGTTGGTGGCGCACGCCTTTAATCCCAGCACTTGGGAGGCAGAAGCAGGTGGATCTCTGTGAGTTCGAGGCCAGCCTGGTCTACAAAGCGAGTTCCAGGACAGCCTCCAAAACAATACAGTGAAACCTTGTCTCGAAAAACCAAAAAAAAAAAAAAAAAAAAAAGAATATACTATACTCTTCTTCAGAGCACTCAGTGCAGCTGCAAATGACACATTCACTCCAGTGGCTACTAATGAATGTCTAGGTCCCTTACATCCCATGGCTTTCTCAAAAGGACATGTTTTTTGCTCATTTTATCCCCAGGGCCCAATAGAGTAGATTATGAATAAATGTCAGTTGACCAAATGAACTTGAATGGCACACCTCAAAAGGAACTGAAAGCTCCCAGATCTCTTTTGCTAATGACTGCTATTGTGGGATGTGAGTACAAAAGTGGGGCTATAGCCGGGCGGTGGTGGCTCACGCCTTTAATCCCAGCACTCAGGAAGCAGAGGCAGGTGGATCTTAATAAATTCAGGTCCAGCCTGGTCTACACAGAGAGTTCCAGGACAGCCTCCAAAGCTACAGAAAGTCCCTGTCTCAAAAAACAAGAAGAAGAAGAAGGTAGAGCTACAGTGGAGTTGGGGAAGACCCCCATACATCTTTGAAGCAGTTTCCTTCAGGTTATGCCACAGATGAGACCCCTGGGCAAACCAGACAAATGTGTGGCTGCTTTATATGATACTCAGCTTCCAAATGCCATGATGGCCAGGAGAAGTCTGTTACCAAGGACATCTCAGAGCACAGTCTTAGCTGGGCCCTCACTCTTCTACCATATACGGAGCAAATGTTCATTGCCTGCCAGGCGGTGGTGGCGCACGCCTTTAATCCCAGCACCCGGGAGGCAGAGGTCTCGTAAAAACCAAAAAAAAAAAAAAAAAAAAAAAAAATGTTCATTGCCCAAGAGAGTGTCAAGTTGCCAGGAAGAAGACTGAAGGTCCATCTTGCAAACCCGGATCTGCCCCACAGATTCTGAAGGAGAGCCTGCAGTGGGGTGGTCATGAAGACCATCATCGGGCACCACAGCTACCCAATAACGAAAGAAAGGCACAATTGGGCCTGGAGAATTGGATCAGCACTTTTTTTTTGCTTTGTTTTGTTTTGTTTTCCAAGGCAGGGTTTCTCTGTATTGTTTTGGAGGCTGTCGGACCAGCCCGGCCTCGAACTCACAGAGATCCGCCTGCCTCTGCCTCCCGAGTGCTGGGACCACCGCCCAGTTGGCTCAGCACTTTAAGAGCATTTACTTTCAGAGTACCCAGGTTCAGTCCTCATGCAGCCAAATGCTCAGATGCAAAAAGGAAAGGAGCAATAGTTTTTGGCCTTCAAGAAGGCATTCATGGCACGTTAGCTACTTTGAGATAAAACATTTCAAGTAGAAGTCAAAGTGACAAGGAAATCATAACCAGTTTAAAGAGTAACAGGGAGGGAGAGGGAGGTGGGATTGACATGTGAAACAAACTTGTTTCTAACTTTTTTTTTTTTTCGAGACAGGGTTTCTCTGTGGCTTTTGGAGGCTGTCCTGGAACTAGCTCTTGTAGATCAGGCTGGCCTCGAACTCACAGACATCCGCCTGCCTCTGCCTCCCAAGTGCTGGGATTAAAGGCGTGCGCCACCAACGCCCGGCTTTGTTTCTAACTTAAATAAAAAAAAAGAGAAAAAATCAATAAAGCAGAAAGAAAAAGAAAAGAGTAGCAGTTACCAGTTACGTGGCTATTGGTAAATTAGGGAACCCGCTGTACAGGGTCTATGGAAAACGTCGGGGTTCTCCATCCCCCTAGACCACTTTGTACCTGTGGTGAGCACCTGTTCCAGGTGCAACACTGCGTGGATCAAGGCCTCCGTGCCTACTGCCCGGCCTGCAGCCCGCTGTAAGGCAGCCAGGGCAGCCCCTGCTAGGATGCTGCTGGTGCCTGCAAACAGAGGAGGGTACCATTAGTCATGAGCCACTTCTGCCCAGTCCACCCCACTCTTTCTGCTGCACAGAGGCCAAGGACCAGGATCATAAGCAAGACTGAGGAGCTGAAACAAAAAGATAGACAGCAGGGGCCCAGGGTTTACTTACCAAGCCCGGAGCCATGGGGCAGCTCTGACCAAGTGTGCAACTCAAAGCCACCATTAAAGGAGTGTAACAACTGTTCGCGCAGAGGGATCTCAGAGTGGATGTGCACAATACCCGCACAGATAAAGGCTGCCTTCAGCAAGGCTCCTGATGGATGAACACAAAAGAAGGAATTGCACTCCTAGGCCATCACTTAGCCTACCCGCATTGCAATCTCTCAGTCCAAGATGGAGCTCCTCTGGTTAGGACAATGCAGGCTCCATCCTCAAACCATAGAAGAGCATCAAGGCTCTCTACCACTGGCAAATGTGTCACTTTATCCTGTGCTAGTTTGTACCTAACAAGGGTCACCACCAGCCCTTTTCTAGTCTTCCAGGGCTCCTCAAACATACTGGTTAGCCCTAAGGTCAGATCCTCAATAGTCTGCAGTCCTCTGCGGATGAATCTCAGAGTTCTTCCCTCATCCCAGCTCTGGCTGTCATCCCTACTTAATGCCCTAGTTACCTTGGGTAGTATTTATCCCTGGCGTACATATAGACTTTGGGTGCCCATGCCACAATATGGAATGCTCTCTCAGCCTGGACTCTTGGGGGAGAGCCTAGGCCCTGCCCTGGATGAAATGACAGACTCTGGAGATCCCCCATGGAGGGCCTCACCCTCCCTGGGGATCAGAATGGAGATTGGAGGGGAGTCTGGGGGGAGGGGGAGGAGGGGAGGGAGAGGGAGCTGGGATTGACATGTGAAACAAGCTTGTTTCTAACTTAAATTAAAAAAAAGGAAGGGGAAAAAAAAAAACCAATGCCCTAGTTGTCCTGACCTGGGGCGTGTGGCTGGCAGTAATCTTGTAGGTCATCCAGGCTCCGGCACACTGTCTTCATGGTCATCTCATCTTGTCGAGGCCCCACGGCCAGCCACAGCTCAGGCTCCAGGATGCGGCGTGCCTTGGCCCCGATGGGCCGGCAGCCATCCACCCGCACAGCCAGGCCCAACACTGCTCCACCAAGTTCATAGGCAATGGGTGGTGTGTCACTCCAGCCACCTATAGCAGTTCAAAAGGTGGTCACAGAGCCTGCTAGCCTGGCTCTGAGGAAGTTAGTTACGCATACCGCACCCAAGAGACTCACCAGAGAAATCCACACGAGCTGGGCACTCGGTCACCACCCATTGCCCAGGTGCTGGCAGCTCCACCGGCTGGGTGGAGACAAAGTGCTGGGATGTCATCACAGCCTGGCGGATCAGGATCTGCTCAGCACCCTCATAATGGCGGGCAGCTCGAACCAGCAAGGCAGGCCTGACAGGAGGGAAGACAGCCAGTCGCATGGAGCCCCAAGCTAGGGGTTGCCTGCCTGTCTTGGTCAATATGAACACCCTCTTTCTGAGTTCCCACCATCAGGAGATCCTTCCCTGGATGGCTTCTCAATGGGTTCCGACTGATCAACACCCACCTGCTCAGCCACTTCTCTCTTTCCTGGGCAAGCGCCTCCACACCCCTCACCAGGTCTCCACACTCCAAGTATGAGAAAGGCTGAATCCACTCAGGGTTGGCAGCCGGCCCGCTGCGTAAGCCTCCTCGGCCCTCTGCCATGCAACCCAGGACATCTGCCACACAAGCCAGAGCCCGGGCTGCCACACCCGGGTCTTCTGCTCCAGCTGCAACTGAGGGACCAGGAATTAGAAGGCTGCTGGCCCCTAATACTCCGCCCCCAGTCTCAACAGTCCCCCAACACCCCAGATTCCTCATTCCACCAGCTTTTGTCAAGTCGTGCACATACCCGTGAATGCATCCTACTCTACCTAGCAAAGATTTTACTCTGCTAGCTCCAGCCCAAATGCATCCTCCACTGTGTCTGAGACATCAGAGTGGTTAAGAGTTAAGGCTGGGGTCGTCGAGGAGGCCTGGGGTGAATGCACTTGCTGCCAAACCTGACGAGCAGAATTCAACCCCTGGCACCCATATGGTGAAAGGAGAGAACACGTTGTCCTCTAATAGTACGTGCACACATATGTGCACACACATAAAAATAAATTATTAAAAAACGTTTGGTTTCAAGACAGGGTTTCTTATGTGTAGCCCTGGCTATCCTAGAACTCACTTTGTTCACCAGGCTGGCCTGAAACTCATAGATAGATCCACCTGCCTCTGCCTCCAACTGCTGGGATTAAAGGTGTGTAACACCACCACCTGGCTTAAATACATAATTTTAAGAGTTCAGGGGTCAAACCACGTGGGTTCAAGCCTTAGTCTCAACCAGCTGTATGGCTATGGGTAATTAACTTAAACAAGGAAAAGGTTCCAATCTTCTCAGGGCCACTAATAAGGCACTTTCTATAAGGCTGAGAATCTTAGCCACCCGGCCATATGGTCCCTCTACAGCGGGGGAAGAGCTGCCACATGCCAGGTCCCTGCTGGAGCTCTGCACCCCCATCCTGGCACTCAGTACAGAACACACAGGCCTGTAGATACCATAAGGACCCAGAGGCTTAGCAGCCGGGCCTCAATCTCCCACTAAAAGCCTTACTAACAGGGATGAAGCCTTCTAAGAACTAAACTTGGGTGCTTCTTCTATTTTAGAATTGCATGGCCCCCTGGCACTTTCAACTGGTGGCTCAGAGGGCAGGCAGGGCAGGAGACCATAGTTTGACTCTGGCACACTCACCCTTGTCCAATGTGGCCAGCAGGGGTCCAGAACAGCCTTCACCAACAGCAGCCCGGATCAGCGGGAGCAGGCAGAGGTCGTGCCGGGCCTCTAGTACATGCCTTGCCTTCTGCAAGGCCTGGCAGAAGAACAGATCGCGACGGGAGGCCAGTGTGGCAGCCCGGTCCAGGCAAGGCTGCAGCTGCTCCCATGACAGGCGCCAAGAGGCTCGCCAGGCCCGCAGGGCCTCACCTCTGTCCTCCTGGGGGTACAGCATCCACAGCACATCCTGGGGCCCCAGGGCCCTCGTGGGATGGAGCACAGGGAAAAGGCGGGCACTGAGAAGGCATCGATCTGAGGGGGGCGTGTCTGGGTCCCACAGGTCCCAGTCTCTGGGTGCAGAGAGGTGCATTAGTGGGAAGGAATCTAAGGTTCCTGCCTCCTTCCCAATCCCTGGCCCTGTCTGTCAACTCATGAGGAAGGGACATACTCCCCCGTGGGAGGCAGCAGTGTATTGCAAGGGGAGGGAGGCCATGCTTCCCTGTTATCTTGCCTAAGATACTAAATAAAAATCCCAGAGTGAAAACACAGTACAACAGGGGATTAGAGCTGCACAGGGGGAGTACTAGAGAGACTCCAGCTGTTCCAGACAGGCCTGGCAGGGCGGTGAGAGGGCTGGACAGGGCTGCTCAGGGACCTGGCCGCCCAGGCCCACAGAGGCCTGCTGGAGTATCCAGCTTACTCACCGAATGCCTGTCTTCTTGAAGAACTCCTTCCAGGACATGTTGAGATACATGCCTGCCCCCTGTCTCTGGGGGAAGAGGAAGAGGCAGTCAGGCATTCAGGAGCCTTTGAAAGGGAAGAGGGGACACCAGGCCAGAGGCTGGGGAACAGATGCTCCAAAAGGGACTGGAAAAGAGACACACACACAGGAACAGGTTCTTTTAGACCACTTTAACACTTCCGCCCCAATACCTAGGATTTAGCGCAGAATCCTGAGTTGTACTCCTGATGGGGGCTATTACTGGCCATGGGACCCAAGGCAAGCTACCTCCTTTAAACCTCAATCACCAGCCTCTAAAAAGGGGATAAAATTCTCTAAGGTCTATTGAGACATCTGGCGACACCCCCACCCTCAGTGCTCCAGAGACCCCTGTGACAGGATAGAGCCAGACCCTGTGGGCTCCCCAAAGTCTGAAGATGGAGGCAAAGGAACATGCAATGGATGCCTACTTCCCAGCTGTCCAGGCGGCCAACAAGGGTAAATGCTCGGCTCAGGGAGCCGTGCATCCGCACATGGTGTCCCTGAAGGATGAGGTCATGGAGCTCCAGGCCATGCAGTGCCTCGGAGTGGGCAGTATCCAGGCCACTCACAAAGCAGCCAGCGCCAATATGAACAGGGCCCTGAGAGGAAGCGGGCAGGCGTCTTGAGGTGGGAAGCAGGTACATGGGACATCCAAACAAATGCTGAGCAATGGCACCCACCCCATATGCTTCCCCTGCCCGTGTGTCAGGCCTCACCCTCAGATGGCAGTGCTGCAGGACACTCCGAGGCCCCAGGTGTACAGGACCCTCCAGCAGGCAGCTGACCACAGAGCATGAAGCCTCTAGCAGCTGTGGCTCCTGTGAAGCCAGGGAAGAAAACTCAGGAAAGTTGAAGGCCAGGGGCCAGGGGCTACCTTAATTCTCCCTTGGAAACACATCTCTGGGCGGGAAGTGTAAAGACCCACTGCACTCCGGGAACTTCAACCAGCCAGATCCCCTGCTAGACCTGGTCTGGCCTAAGCCAAAGAACATCTGTTTCCCATGTCATCTTTCCAGCTACTCCTATCCCAAGAGCAACCTCTGAACTCCATCTGTCCTGTCCCCCAGCATCATGGCTCTGACCCAGACCCACAGAGACCCACCCCACAGAAAGGTCTTCCCTAGCTTCTGACGTAGCTCCCTAGCTCTGTGGCCTTAGATAAGTTCCTTAGTGTCTCCAAGCCTCCAGGGCCGGTGGGATATCTAAGTGTGGTGGTGCACGCCTTTAATCCCAGCACTCAAGAGGCAGAGGCAGGAGGATCTCTGTGAGTTCGAGGCCAGCCTGGTCTATGTAGCACATTCCAGGGCTGTTACACAGAGAAACCCTGTATCAGAGAGGGAAAAAAAAAAGTTCAAGGTCATCCTTGGAAACATACCAAGTTTGAGGTCAGCCTGGACTACAATAGACCATATCTCCAAAAACATAAAAATAAAAAAGATAGTTACTAATTAATTAAAGTAGAGACAGCACCTTAATTCATAGGTAAACTGTTTCAAGCACGGGGTCTTTTTCTGAAGCGCACATCTCACTTGACCTCAAGAACCCAGCAGGCACCTGCTAAGGGGCAGGTCATTCTCACCTCCACCTGGGAGTGGACGATCTGGGCCACAGCAACCCCAGGCATTGTGAGGCTATGCAGGAACTCACTGGCATCAGCAGTCATATAGCTGTAGCCACCATCAGGGACATACACTGTAAAGACATAAGTATGGACCCCAGGGGCTTGAGAGATGGCTCCGTGGTTAAGAACACATACTGTTCTTACAGAGGACTGGAGTTCAATTCCCAGCAGCCATATCAAGAGGCTCACAACCACCTGTAACTCCAGCTCCAGGGGGTCCAATGCCCTCTTTTGCCCTCTGAGGGTACCAGCACCCACATGTACATACCAACAGGCAGACACACAAACACACATATAACTTTTAAACTAAAAAAATAAATCCTCTTTTTAAAAGCACTGGCTCCAACCCTGTGCCTGCTGCAGCTCCAATGCAAGCTCAGGTGGCTGCCAGCAGACATCCTCACCAGACACTAGAGAAGCAGGCATGGGGTGAGTCCCTGGGTGAGTGACAAAGCTGAGGTTCATGTATACAACCTGTGCCAGGCCCATAGACAGCAGGTGGAGAAAGCAGCCAAAGCAAGAGACAAGAGGAAGACAGGAAATGGAGAGCTCTGGATGGACAGAGAATATCTGTCCAGTCCATTAGCTGGCCTGCCTGGTCTACAGTGCAGGAGGCAGCTTTCTCTCCACCCCACAGGACTAGAAATACTCACCCAGTGGGAATGGTGGCACATGCACTTGGGAGGCAGAGGCAGGTTGGCCTTTGTGAGTTAGAAGCCAGCCTGGTGTACAGAGGGAGCTCCAGGACAGCTGGAGCTACACAGAGAAACCCTGTCTCAAAAAACAAAACCAAACACATACACAAAGAAAACAATACCCACCCATAGTGAGGGGCTGATCTCGGAGCTCCCTCCACAGCTGGGCTCGGGCTCCCTTGAGGTAACCTGCTACGTCTGTGTCGCCTTGCCCCATCTCTGGGGGCCGCCCAGCCAGGAAGCTCTCCCTGTTCACATTCCGAGCCATGCAGAGCAGGATGTCGAAAAACAGAGACAGCTGGGTGAGGGTAAGAAGCACAGCTATTGGCAGGGCAGCAGCTGGGCCCCACAATCCCAAGGCTGGGCTGGGAGAGCCCCATCTGCAGAGATGCTGACCCACAAAGGGAAAAGGGCTGCCACACAGCATCTCACCCCCAGCCAGGTGACCCCAGTTGCCTTGCTTCAGTCACCTGCACAGGCTGGGCGCCAGAGTCCAAGCCCATATAGGTGCAGGCATCCAGAGGTGGGCTCACGTGGGTAGCCAGGAGGTGCTCAGCAGTCTCCACAGAGAAGAAGACAACCCCGGAGACCTGGAGGGACACACAAGGCTCAGGCATGAGTTGAGGCGGCACATGCCATGAGCCACAGGCATGGACTTTTTGGACCACCCAGCTCCCAGATTCCAGTTTGGGCAGCTTCTGCCAAAGCACCTGACGGAAGCCCCTCAACCTTCAGGCTCCTGCCAAAGCCACTCCACACGGTTCCCAGCACTCCCACCTACATCCATCCTGGGCTGCTTCTGCATCTCTTCCTACCTAACTCACTCAAATCTGGTTGCCTTCTGGCATAGGACAACACTCTGAACTTCCAAGTCTACCTGCTCCATGAACTCCGGCTCCACTGCTAACCCTGAACGTCCCTTTAGGTTCTGGTTCTAGCTCGGCTGGGAACACATAAAAAGAGTGGGGCTTTTCCCCAGAAAGAAAAGGAAACTGTCCCCCCATTCCAAAGGTCCCCAAAATCCCTCATATCAAGTCCAGCAACCATACCAGTGGTACCAGCCCGTCAGGCCCGACACACCGCTGTAGTTCTGCCTTAGTGCCCTGGTAGTAAATGTCCAACACAAAGCCCTGTGGGGAGGGGAGGAACAGAATTAGGGACAGGAGCAATAGAGGACCAGAAAGGGGGCACAGCTGAGATTGTCACATGGTCTCCATGCGACAAGACGCTAGTCTGGCAGGTACCAATGTATTTGCGGGGCCACAAGCGCCACAGACTTCTGCCTGTAGAAGGCTGAGGGCGGCTTTAATGGCTGCTCCTCTCTTGGCACTTGAACACGGCCTGGCATGCAGGGGCGAGTGAGCACCAGAGCAGTACCATACAGGAAAACTCGGGCTCGAGACCACATGGAGTACCAAGGACAACAGGTTCTAGGTCTGGAAACACAAACCTGCCCCAGGGCAGCTCAGCTGTACCCAGGAGTAATACCTGCGAGTCAGTGAGGTAGACGCCATGGTTGAGAGCGTAGGTCAGGCTCCCAGGGAAGGCAATCACTCTGGTTCCCCGGAAGCCATCCCAATTGATCCCTAGGGGAAGGCACAATCAGGGAGGCAATGTAAGGAGCCCAGCCATGAGGAAGCAAGGGCATCTGGGCAGCTCCAAAAGGGAACTATAGTTTCCAAGGCCAAGTGGACATTCCTCTGGAAAAATGGCAACCCCTCCTCCGATAAAGTTCTTCCACAAAGAACTGTGGGCCAGAAGGGTGGGGCAGTTCTGGCCATTCCTATTTGGGTGTTTTGGTTTTGGGTTTTTTTTTCTGGTGGGAGTGTGAGTGAGAACTCATTATAGCTTGAACTTGCTGCAATATTCCTGCTTCCTCCTCCTGAGTAGCTAGAATTGTAGGCATGAGGCACCACAACCAGCTACCGAGTCTACAGATGGGCAGACTGAGGCTCAACAGAGCAATGCTAGCCTCTTGGCCTGGCCTATGCTTCCTTTATAAATAGGCTGCCAAAACAGGGTGGGCTAGCGAGGTAGAGCCAGTCGTAGGTGTGGAGAGGGAGAGTGGTCCTTGGCTGTCCCAGGCTCACCGGGGTTTGGAGGAACAGACAGAAGCATGTCGGTGCTGCAGACCCACACACCTGGTGGGGAGCCAGGACCCAGCTGCAGGGGGCCAGGGGGAGAGAGAGAAGAAAGAAAGCTTAGCTAGTGACGGGCCAGTCCTTCCTCTACACTCTCTTCCCGTGGCGGCTTGTTAATCTCTGCCAGCCAGTTAATCCCAGAGGAGTCTGCTGCTGGAGTATCAGGGCCTCTCAAGAGCCATGATGTCAGCGTTAAGTCCCTTCCTTCTCAACCCCAAGCTGTACTTCTTGTTTGTTTTTAGGGGACAGGGTCTCACTATGTAGGCCTGGCTGGACTGGAACTTAAGAGATGCACCTGACTCTGCTCCTGAGTACTGGGATCAAAGGCATGCATCACCACACCTGGCCCCAAAACTAACTGCTTGAAGTTCCAACTGTGCTCACTGCAGACCATTCTTTCTGGGGTTCCTTTCCCATCTGAGCCACACAGACCCTTACTGATAGCTCAGAATGTGCAAACTGGCTCTCTCTGGGATGGGCCACCCTTGTCAACTACCTGGCCTTACCCGGTAGGTCATGATGTCCAACAGGCAGTCCAGGTTGCATACCAAGGCCTCCACAGGGGCCTGCGGATTCTCCACAGGGAGACAAGTGAAGGCCCTGCCACAGTCATCGAAGGGGAAGTCTCGGCCCTATGGGGCAAGCAGAACCTCATAAGAGGAAATCCTTGATGTGGAGAAGCCAGACACCTCAGCCGGAACACTATAGCAGAGTGGCAGACATTAAGTAGAAAAGGTTTTTAAAAAGTGTTATAGTGATGGTTCTTCTTTGGATTTTTACAATTAACAAGATTAATGTGCAAAATTAGAAAATGTATACATGCAAAAGGAAAAAACATCCTGAAGAACACTAAGTACTGCCCTCATTTTGAGGTATATCCTACCAGATTTTCATTAATACAATGGAGGTCAAAGAACAAAAGGAGTTGGGTCCCCACTTCTACTACTTGGGTCTCGGGTGACAGAAGGTGTCCTTACCCCTTTCATTCATACTTTCTCTAAATTTTGTTTTTTTAACAGACGTAAGCTGGTCAGGCATGGTGGCACATGCCGTCAATTCCAGCACTCGAGGAGCAGAGGCAGGTGGGTCTCTGAGATTAGCCTGGTGTACACAGTGAGCTCCAGGTCATCCAGAGCTACATAGAAAGGCCCTGCCTCAAAAACAAAGAGCATAAGCTCAGTAGACCAGAGAAGTGACTCAGTTGGTGGTATGCTTGCCTAGCTCACATGAAGTCCTAGGTGTAAACCCTGGCATCATAGAAACCGTGCAGGGTGGCACAGCCTGCAATCCCACACTTGGGAGGTGGAGAATCAGAAGTTAGGTCTGTTCTCAGCTTCATACCAAGTCTGAAGCAAGGCAAGGGTACCTGAGGCTCTGCCTCTTTTTGTTTTCAGTGTGTATGTGTGCATGCCTGCTTGTCTATATTAGCATCATGTGCCTGCAGAAGTCAAAAGAGGGCATCAAATGCTGGGATTATGAGAACACAAAGCCATGCCCAGATTTTATGTGGGTGTTGGGGATT
This sequence comes from Mesocricetus auratus, assembly GCF_017639785.1. Lineage (NCBI taxonomy): Eukaryota > Metazoa > Chordata > Mammalia > Rodentia > Cricetidae > Mesocricetus > Mesocricetus auratus. Next base: position 13,019,424 of record NW_024429183.1, on the reverse strand, counting down.
TGAACTCAGGTCTTCATAGTTACACAGCAAATGTTCTTACCCTCTGAGCCTTCTCTCCATCTCCAAATGAACCTTTTAATTCATCTAAAATACAGACCTAACTAGCTCCCAGTTTCCAGACGTTTCAGCTCATTCAGATCCCTCTGGATTTACACAATGAACAGCTCCAACCTTCTGCACAGCCCATACCGTGTTTCCACTTACCATGTGCAAGATGAGGATCCAAGCTGCGTGCAGGACATCAGACGTGACAACCTGTCAAGAGCAGGACAGCCCTGTTGACAGAGGCCTTGGGCAGATGGCACCTAAGGATGATACCTCCTGTCCAGGGAGGGGCTCCAACACAGGTATCAAAAGGAAAAAAAGGCAAGATCAAGACCAATGAGCAGCCGGGCGTTGGTGGCGCACACCTTTAATCCCAGCACTCGGGAGGCAGAGGCAGGCGGATCTCTGTGAGTTCGAGGCCAGCCTGGTCTACTGAGCGAGTTCCAGGACAGCCTCCAAAACAATACAGAGAAACCCTGTCTCGAAAAACCAAAAAAAAAAAAGACCAATGAGCATGTGGGGCACGGTGGCTCACGTCTTAATCCTGGCACTTGAGGAACAAAGGCAGGAAAATCTCTGTGAGTTCAAGGCCAGCCTGGTCTACACAGTGAGTTCCAGGACAGCCAGGGCTACACAGAGAGACACTGTCTCAATAGATACATAAATTTAAAACACACACACAAAAAAAAAACCAGTTAGGAATAGCCTGGCAGGTAGCCATCCACTTGGGGCACTTCCTTGACTTATCTGAAGGAGACAACAGGCAGCAATTTGAGGCCAGATGAGTGCCTTGGGAGGTGTCCGCTCCAATAGCAACTACAGTACTCTCATCCCCCTTGCCAGTTCCACCTCCACGGCTGGAGAATGGCTAAGACTAGGACCACCGTCCTCCACACCTTTGTGCTATGCAAGCAAGGTGACTGCGTACAACAGCCAGGGGACAGAGCCTGTGGGAAGCACACGCATCCTTCTCAAAGGGAGGCCACACACTCAGTTCCACTGAACAGGTGCCTTAAGGGAACAAGAGTATAAAGTGGCAAGATCTATGAATGCTTTTGTTTTGTTTTGGAGACAAAGTCTCACTATGTAGCCCTGGCTGGTAGAAACTCACTGTGGACTATCCTGGCCTTCAACTCACAGAAGAGTCACTGCCTCTGCCTCCCAAGTGCTGAGATAACAGGCATGTGCCATCACACCCAGCAAGATCTCTGAACGTTTACAAGAGAAGCAAGCTGGAAAGCATCCTACTTGAATACCGAGATCCTGGCTCCAAACTTCTTGAGACAAGGTTTTATTTTACTATGTGACCCAGGTTGGCCTTAAGCTTGTGGCAATCCTCCTGCCTTGGCCTTCTGAGTGTTACCATGCCTGGTTTCTGGCTCCTTTCTAAAAATACTCCATAGACTCACCCTGCCTTTTGCCCTTACCTGGATGGCATTGCAGAGATGAGTTTGTCCAACTTACACACTCCAAATCAACAGCCAAATGCTGAACCAACTAGGAGTTGAAGCTCAAGGAAACTATGTCCTAACAGGGACGTGGACCAGAGGGGCGGCAGCTCAGAAACACTCACGGTGAAGCCCGCACGAGCACTCAGGTGTTCAGCAGCCACCAGCAGCGCATTGAGGGTGGCTCCTCCACTGCCTACTCGAGTCTGGGGGTCCTCCACAGCCAGTAACAGTGTCCCAGCAGGGATCTGCTCCCGCTTCTGCCGTACCTCCAGTTCTGTGATCAAAATACATGCTGGCACACACAGTCACCACCCACCTGGCCCAAAGCTACTGTATGTAGCTTTCCATACAGTAGACAACTAGATCCTTTCCAAACTCTTGGGAGGTAAGTACTGTTACACTCATTTTACAGATACCAAAAACTAAAGGCTGGGGCTGGAGAGATGGTTCAACAGTTAGGAGCACTTGCTGCTCATCCAGAGGACCCAAGTTCAATTCCCAGTACCCATATGGCAGCTAACAACTGTTTGTAACTCTAAGATCTGACACCCTCACACACACATGTAGGCAAAACCACCAATGTCTATAAAATAAATAAATGTTTAAAAATGATCCCTTAAAAAAAAAAGAAAGAAAACTAAAGGCCAGCTGGGCGTCTATGGTGCATGCCTTTAATCCCAGCACTCGGGAGGCAGAGGCAGATGGATCTCTGTGAGTTCAAGGCCAGTCTGGTCTACAAATTGAGTTCCAGGACAACCTCCAAAGCTACACAGAGAAACCCTGTCTGGAAAAACCAAAAAAAAAAGAAAAAAAAAGAAAAAGAAAACTAAAGGCCAATGAAGTGATATGTGTATCAAGTCACAAGACTAGGGAGAAGTCTGTCTTAACCCAAGTCTACAAGGCTCCCAGTGCAGCAGAAGTCTGGTAAGTAAGAGGGTTGGAGAGTCCCAGTTTAAGGTAAAGGTTGAAGGGCATGTCACCTACCTCTCTGAAAGACCTGGACACTGTCCTTGTACTGGCATGTCAGGACGATGACTGTCCAATCAACCCCTCTTGGGTGATCCATTCCCGCTAAAATGGAGGGGTGAGGAGACTCCTGAAACAACAATGGGTGATATATATGAATATTTTTAAAGGTCAGACATTAAAATTAACTCTTTCCAGTATACAGTTTTATGAATTTCAACACAATAATAGATTCTTTTTAATTTTTAATTTTATTATTTTATGTGTATGAGTGTTTTGCCTGCACGTTCATATTGTATGACATGAGTGTCTGGTGCCTTCAGAGGTCAGAAGAGGGTATCAATTCCCCTGGGACTGGAGTTGCTGATGGTTGTGAGCCAACATGTATGTGCTGGGAATCAAACTTAGGTCCTCTGCAAGAGTAGCAAGTGGTGGCGCACCCCTTTAATCTCAGCACTCGGGAGGCAGAGGCAGGCGGATCTCTTGAGTTCGAGGTCAACCTGGTCTTCAGAGCGAGTTCCAGGACAGCCAGGGCTACACAGAGACACCCTTAAGGGGGGAGTAGCAAGTGTTCTTAACCAATGAGCCATCTGTCCAACGACCCCTTATCCATAACTTTGTTCATTGGACTTGTAAAATGTCCCCCTCCCCAAAACAATTTGTGGCTGAGTGAATGACAGATCTTTCCAGGGTGACAAAGGGAGTAAGAGAGTTTTAACTTCACCCTGTTTAGGAGAGAATGAAGGCTCTGAAATAGTCTTTGGGTCAAAGGTCCTAGTCCTGGTTGGTTTTTCTGTTGATAGAACGCAGAGTCTGCTGGGAAGAACCGCAATTGAAGAACTGCCTCATTCAGATTGCCTGAGGGCATGTCTTTGAGAAACTGCTTTGATTGATGACTGATGTGGAAGGCCCTATCCCGAGGCAGGTGGACTGGGTCATAGAAGGAACCAGATGAGCAAGCAGCATTCCTCCCTGGCTCCAGCTCCAAATATCTGCCTGGAGTTCCTGCCCTGAACTCCCTATGTGACAGACTGCCACCTAGAGGTGTAAGACAAATACACCTTCCCTTTCCTCCCCAGGTTGCTTTCAGTAGTTTATCACAGTAATAGAAAAGCAAACGTAGATAACCCTGAATACTAAGGGGGTAAAAAAAATCAGGGAAAACCTCAGGAAACCAAGCAAGGCTGAGGGGCATTCCCGGCCAGATCAGCCAAAAGAGTATTTAATACCCCAAGTAACACTTAGGCAGTGTTCTGAGACAGCATGCCAAAGGCATTATAGCAACAGCTCATCAGAGTCACACACCAGCCCTACAATTGCTTATCACACTGCAGATAAAGAACCTGGGTCTAAAGAGTAAGGAGGCCTAAGGTCAGGTAGAGTTAGAACACGCAGCCGGGTGTGTCAGTGTTTGTCCTCTCAGGATTAGTTCCGTGTCACACGTGGCATTTGCACAGTGATCTCAGAATACAGAGAGTTAATTACTGCAACGCTTTGCCCATTTTTTTAAAGATTTATTTAATATGTATACAGCATTCAGCCTTGGATGCCAGGAGAGGGCACCAAATCTCATTACAGATGGCTGTGAGCCACCATGTGGTTTCTGGGAATTGAACTCAGGACCTCTGGAAGTGCAGTCAGTGCTCTTAACCTCTGAGCCATCTCTCCAGCCCCACTTTGCTCACTTTTAACAGAACTTCATTTGCCCAACCCAAGTTGGAGTTTTTTGGATTGGGCTTTTTTTTTTTTTTTTTTGAGTTAAAACAGGGTCTTGTGAATCCTGCACTGGGCTCTGATTCACTATGTAGCCAAGGGTAGCCTCAAACTTCTGATCCTACTGCCTCCATCTCCTGTGTACTGTAAAGGTTTGTGCAACTTACCTAGGAAAGTTTTTTGTTTGCTTGTTTGGATTTTTAGTTTTGTTTTCTAGTGCTACGAAACCTCAAAAAATTATAGGATAGAGCATATATCCAAAGACAATAAAATAATAGGCCCCTCATACACACACACACACACACACACACACACACACACTTTAAGTACATATTTTTGAGATAGGCTCTCACTTTGTAAGCCTAGCCGGCCTCAAACTTCCCATCCTCCTCCCTCCACTTCCTAATACTGGGTTTATTGTGCTCGGCTTACGGCAAGGACTATGAACATTTCAACATTTAAAAAACTTAAAAGTTAAAGCTCCCCTCCCTCGCTCTCTCTCTCACCCCCCCTCCCTCCCTCCCTTTCCTTCTCTCTCTCTGAACATTTAAGCATTTAAAAAACTTTAAAAGTGCCGGGCAGTGGTGTGCTCACCTTTAATTCCAGCACTTGGGAGGCAGAGGCAGGCAGATCTCTGTGAGTTCAAGGCCAGCCTGGTCTACAGAGTAAGTTCCAGGACAGTCTCCAAAAAGAGAAACCCTATCTTAAAAAAAAAAAAAAACTCTGTGTGTGTGTGTGTGTGTGTGTGTGTGTGTGTGTGTGTTTGAGACAGGGTTTCTCTGTGGCTTTGGAGGCTGTCCTGGAACTCGCTCTTGTAGACCAGGATGGTCTCAAACTCACAGAGATCCGCCTGCCTCTGCCTCCCGAGCACTGGAATTAAAGGCATGCGCCACCACCGCCTGGCAAAAAATAACTTTTTAAAAGTGTGTGTGTGTGTGTGTGTGTGTGTGTGTGCTTCCTGAAGAACAAGTATGTGTGTGCCTGCAGCTTCCTGAAGAACAAGAGTGTGTGTGTGTGTGTGTGTGTGTGTGTGTGTGTGTGTGTGTGTGTGTCTGCAGCTTTCTGAAGAACAAACAAGAGATAGAAAGAAGTTGGCTGGGAGTAAAATCAGAATGTAAACAGCACGTTCATGAAATGAGTACCTAGTGGGGTAAACTGAGTTAGGAGAAAGACTCAAATAAAAATTAGAGCAGTGCTGGCACATCGGAGCTCCACCGGCTCAAGGGAATGCCCCTCTGTGAGCTAGGTGTCCACAAGTCGCAGGGCTCCCTCTGAAAATCCTAGATCAAGAGAAAGCTGCACTGCAGAGGTCCCCTGCAGCTAGCTATCGTGGTGGCGACAGTAGAGATACCGGAGACCCACGGGAAGGTGCCCCAAACAGGAGCAGAACTGAAGCCCCCCGCAGACCCACATACCTGCGTCGGCCTAGAGCTCGCAGAGCCGGCTCTTTAACACGGCTGCGCGCTTAGCGCAGTGCACCCTGGGAAATGGAGTTCTTTTGGAGTCGCCGGCGCTAGCTCTCAGCCCCATAGTTTTTGAAGGGAGAGAGTTCTTAAACTTAGAGAGAATGCACCACCAGCTTCCAGAACTACAACCCTCAGAGAGGACAAGGAGTCTTAAAGACACAGACCCATTTTTGGAACTCCGAATACCACTAAAGGTGTGATTTTGACTTTTAAAAACACTTTTTAAAATTATTTTTATTATTACCATCATTAACATCATTTTATATACATGAGTGTTTTGCCTTCACCACATGCATGCCAGAAGAGGATGTCAGATAAAGGCATTGAATCCCCAGAAACTGAAGTTAAAGACCATTGAGGAGCAGCCATCTCTCCAGCCTTTCTTTTTTTTTTCCTAGATAGGGTCTCCCAGGCTAGCCCTAGCTGAAACTCCTGCTTCAGTCTACAGAGTGCTAGGACTATGTGCATTTACCACCATACTCTTCACTCTTTTTCTTTTCTTTTAAAATTTTTACTTCTTTTCCCTGGCAGAAGCCCACAGCCACTATTATTCTGGAGAGCTGTGCAGAAGTAGGGGGTTCACCATTGTTGTTGTTGAGGGAACCTATGCAGCTAGAGGTGGATTGGCAGTTGGTAGTGTTTTCCTCAGATGGATCCTTCTGGAATAAACTTCCAACTCTGCAGTAGAAAGAGGACCAGCAAAGTTTTGCAAAAATTGTGGATGGCAGCACTGTTTGTCATTGCAGAAAACTGGAAAATAACCCCAGTGTCCCTGTCTAGTGTTCTATGTCCTATGCAGATTTTAACTAAATACAGCTGATATATATGCACAATGACAAACTCTCTTGAAGACATTTTGTTAGGCAGGATGGGGGGGCACAGGCCTGTAATTCAAGGTCATCCTCAGCTACATAACCCAGGTAGAGGTGGGAAAAGAACCAACTCAAGAAGTTGTCCTTTGACCATGCCCTACCAACTTTCAGTCTTGCTTTGGTCCAGTATTTCCTCACTGTGTTCCCTTTACTCCCCCTTTGGAATGGTGATGTATATCCTGTGTCATTGTATGTTGGAAGTATGAGATCTGCTCTTTGATTTAGACTTTACAAAGGGATTACAGTTAAAAGATTTCCTGAGTCTCAGAAAGGACTTTGGACTTTAAACACTGTTGAGACTATAAAAGACTATGGGGACTTTGGAAGTTGGATTGAATGCATTTTGCACTATGATATGGCTACAAGTCTGTGGGGGCCAGGGAGTGGAATGTGGTGACTTGAATGAAAATAGCCCCTACAGGTTCATATATTAGAATGCTTAGTCACCAGGGAGTGGAACTGTTTGGGAGGAGTAGAAGGATTAGGAAGTGTGACCTTGTTGGAGGAAGTGTGTCACTGGGGATGAGCTTTGAGGTTTCACTAGCCAATGCCAGGCCAAGTGCCCCTCTCTCTGCCTGGAGATCAGGATGTAAAGCTCTCAGCTTCCGGCCATGCCTGCCTGTGTGTCACGATGCTCCCTACCATGATGATAATGAACTAAGCCTCTGAAACTGTAAGCCAGCCTGCAATTAAATGCTTTCCTTTATAAGAGTTGCCTTAGTAATGATGTCTCTTCACAACAACAGAACACACACACACACACACACACACACACTTTTTGTTGTTGTTGGTTTTGGTTTTGGTTTCTCAAGACAGGGTTTTTCTGTGTAGGCCTGGCTGTCCTGGAACTCCTTCTGTAGACTAGGCTGGCCTTGAACTCAGAGATCCACCTGCCTCTGCCTCCCAAGTACTGGGATTAAAGATGTGCACCACCACTGCCCAGCTGTTAGAAATATTTTTAAATACTGCTTTATGGGAGGTGGATGCAGAACCAGGAATTGAAGAGCAACCATGCTACATCCTGAATTTGAGAACCACCTCGGAAAGGGGGAAAACAATATGTTATGATTTTGATGGGGTAGCTCAGTGATAGAGCACTCGGTTAGCATGCAAGAGGCCCTGGGGTCCTAAACATCCCTAAAATACGTAAAGGAACAAGACTTGCAGCAAATCTATCTTGGGACAGAACATGCTATAGGGTATAGGTGAGGATAGGCAAGATGAGCTGTATCTGTATTTGAGTTTTTCTTACAAGAATGCACTTTGCAAATTTGGTGTCCTTTACAAAGGAGCCTGTTGCTGGAGTTTCTTGTCCATCCTGGTCCCACAGCTGCTTTAGCCCCAAATAAACATACAGGAGATATATTAATTATAAAACTGTAGGCAGATATCTAAGGCTTCTTATTGGCTAGCTCTGCTTTATTATTAACCCATTTCTATAAATCTATGTATTTCCACGTGGTCTTGACTTACCGGGGAATGACCGAACCTATTGCTCCTCAAGATGCCTCTCTGCCTATCTTTCTCAGAATTCTCCTCATCTCCTACTCCCACCTATCTTCCTGCCTCTATTGGCCAATAGAAGAAACATATGCACAGAAGGGCATCCCCCATCAGGAGCCTGAGAGGTCATGAGGTCAGTCTCATTTGAGATGGGGGACTGTTCTGTAATTTTGTATATTCTTAGTCAGTCACATAGCTGTGTCTGCCTGTTTCCATCTGTAAAATGAGTTAACGGTAGTTCCCAAGGCCTCTGGTGGTTGGGTGGGTTTCATTCCATAATAAACAATAGGGAAACAAACAAACAAAACCCAGCCATTATTATTATTGTTGTCCCACTCTTGTGGCTCTATTAAAGCGGGATTTTTGGTTTGTTCACTACTGCATCTTCAGGCTCTAGGACAGTGCCTCAGATACTGTTAAGTAGTTAGAAACACTTGAATGAAAGAATGAAAAGCATTTCCTGCCCTGCTCCCATTCGAGTCATCCCTTCTCTTCACTGGACCCCAGTCTCCCTCATCCTTCTCCAGCGCCTGTTTCTTCTATGAACACAGGAAACCTCTCTCAAGTGATGAGGTACCTGCCTCTTCTTGCTGCTGTTTCAGCAATGCAGATCCCAGCAGAAATGCCTGCTGCTGCAGTTTTGGCAGTAGCTCCTTAAAACAGAATGTGTCCCCAAAGAGCTTGGAAGCAAAGGGCTTCACTCAGACCCCAGAGCATGCACAGTTTGAGGACAGGGATGCCAGACTTGCTCTAGCACTTTCCAGACAGACAAGCGGAGCTACTCAAGGAAGGTTTCCTTAGGTGGAAGTCCAGCCCTGGCCAGATGTGGTGGCTCATACCTGGCCTATAATCTTAACATTCAGGAGGCAGAAGCAGAGGCAGGAGGATCACCCAAAGTTCAAGGCCAGTATGGTCTATATAAGTAAATCAGTAGATCCTGCTTAAAAACAAATGATTTTTGTGTGGGGAGGGCAGAGATCTGGGTGGTGGTGGCACACACCTTTAATCCCAGCACTTGGGAGCATAGGCAGGTGAATCTCTGTGAGTACAAGGCTAGCCTAGTCTACAGAGCAAGTTCCAGGACAGCAAGAACTGTTGCACAGAGAAACCCTGTCTTGAAAAACCAAAAAATGGAAGGAAGGAGAGAAAAAAGACATAATTTATACTGAAGAGATGCCTCACAGGTCCTGAGTTCAATTCCCAGCAACCATCTGTAATGAGATCTGGTGCCCTCTTCTGGCATGCAGGTATATATGTGCAGGCAGAACACTGTATATGTAATAAAGAAAAAAAGAAAGGAAGAATTCCTTGCTTTGGCACGGTTGTGGTTTAGGGCTGTAATCACAACACTTGAGAGACTGAGGAGGGAGGGTTGAGAATTCCAGTCCAGCCAGGGCTATATTCCAAGATCTTCCTTAAAAGGGGAAGAAGGAAGGACTGAAGAAAAGGCTAGTAGTTAAGAGCACCTCCTGTTCTTCTAAGGACCAAGTTCAGTTCCCAACCCCCACATCTGGCGTTCAGACCTGTAACATCAGCTCCAGGGGATCCAATGCCCTTTTCTGGGCTTTGCAGCTACCTACATGCATGCAGCTACCTGGACTACCAAAAAATATATATTTTTTTATTTTTATTTTTATTTATTTATTTATTTTTGGTTTTTCGAGACAGGGTTTCTCTGTGGCTTTAGAGGCTGTCCTGGAACTCGCTCTGTAGACCAGGCTGGCCTCGAACTCACAGAGATCCGCCTGCCTCTGCCTCCCGAGTGCTGGGATTAAAGGCGTGAGCCACCAACGCCCGGCTCAAAAAATATTTTAAAAAGAAAAAAAGCAGGGCTGGAGAGATGACTCAGAAGTTAAAAGCACTTGTTGCTCTTCCAGAGGATCTGAGTTCATCCCAGACCCATATCCGTTGGTCACAACAATTCCAACTCCAAGGGATAGTCACCCCAATTGGCCTCCTTAGACACCCAGATACTTGCAGCATACGCTTACACAGACATATACATATGTCTTAGTGTTCATAGCAGGGAGCATGGTAGAATGCAGTCAGGCATGGTGTTCCTCAGGCAGCAGGGAGGGAGAGAGAGGGAGAGAGAGGAGAGAGAGAGAGAGAGAGAGAGAGAGAGAGAGAGAGAGAGAGAGAGAGAGAGAGAGCTGCCCTATCACGAGCTATTGAAACCTCATAGCCCACTCCCAGTGACACACCTCCTCCAGCAAAGCCACACCACCTGGATTCTTCACAAACAGTCATCAACTGGGAACTAAACATACAAATATATGAGCCTTTGGGGGTCAATCTCTTTCAAACCACCACAACACATACAAATAAATAAAAATAAAATCCTGTTTAAAAAAGAAAGAAAGCACTTGGGTCTAGGGATTATCTCTGTGGCACAGACCTTGCCTAGCCTGTACAAGTCTTCAGGGTTTTCCCCCTGAAGAGGGGCGTGGAAAAAACAAGAAGTCCTGCCCCACACATTTCCTGTTGGCTGAAAACAAGAGCTTTCCTACAATTGACAAAATCAGGGAAGAATCCCTACAATGACTGGAATCCTTCAAGAGTGTTAAGAAAACGAATTGGGGGCTGAAGAGATGGCTCAGAGGTTAAGAGCACTGGCTACTCTTCCAAAGGTCTTGAGGTCAATTTCCAGCACCCTCATGGTTGCTCACAACCATCTGTAATGAGATCTGGTACCTTCTGGTCTGCAGACATACATGCAGACAGAACACATTAATAAATCTTGAAGCACTTGCTCTTCAGAGGACCTGAGTGTGACTCGAAGCACCCATGACAACTGTCTCAGAACCCCCTGGTAACCCCATGCCCATAGGGATCTTGGGGGCTCATGCTCTTAAGAATAATAAATAAACCGGGCATGATGGCACATGGCCTTTAATCCCAGCACTAGGGAGGCAGATCTCTGAGTTTAAAGACAGTGAGTTTCTATAGAGTGAGTTTCGGGACATCCAGGACTACACAGAGAAACCCTGTCTTGAAAAATGTAAATAAATAAATATAATTAAGAAAAAAGAAAACGAATTAGGGGCAGGCTGTAGAGACAGCTCAGTGGCTAAGAGTACGGGCTGCTCTTGAAAAGTACCTGGGTTTGATTCCCAGGACTCACTTGGTGGCTACAACCATCTGTAACTCTGGTTCCATGGGATCTGACCTTCACAGGCATCAGGAACACATTCAATACACAGATATATATGCGGGCAAACAACTCAGGCATCCAAATGAAAATGAATTAAAAAAATGAGCCATGATGGCTTAGAACCCAAATGCACGTGGTCTTTGACTTTACCCTTACCTGCCCTCCTCCCTAATCTGGAAACCTAAACAAGGCACATCATTAATCACTGTATTATTTTATTAACACAAGGAAGTTCTTGTAGGTTTATGTCACATGACTGTAATCACAGCGCTCGAGGTAGAGACAGAAGGCTCAGGAGTCCAAAGCCAATCTCAATTACACAGTGAATTTGGGGCTAGTTTGGGTTATATGAAATCCTGTCTCTTTTTTGGTCTGTTTTTTCAAGACAGGGTCTCACCATGTAGCCCTGGCCTTCCTGGAACTCCCTCTGTAAACCAGGCTGACCTTGAACTCTGTCTCAGACTCCTGAGTGCTGGGATTAAAAGCATGCACCCCCACTGCCTACTGAGAGCCTGTCTCCAAAAGGTTTGGGGCCAGAGAGAAGGCTCAGCTGGTAAAGTGGGACCTGAATGGGGGGTCTCTGGCAGCCATATAAGTGCATCTGTGGTCCTAGTGCTGGGAGAGCAGAGACAGGAGGTCCTCGGCCAGCCAGGTTAGCTAAATCAGTGAGTTGCTTCCAGATTCAGTGGTATACTGGCTGGGTTTGTGTCAACTTGACACAAACTAGAGTCATCAGAAAGGAAGGAGTCTCAGTTGAGGAAATGCCCCTATGAGATCCAGCTAGCTGTAAGGCATTTTCTCCTTTAGGGATCAGTGGGGGAGAGCCCAGTCCATAGTGGGTGGTGCCACCCCTGAGCTGGTGGTCCTGGGTTCTATAGGAAAAACCAACTGAGCAGACCATAGGAAGCGAGCCAGTAAGCAGCTCTCCTCCATGGCCTCTGTATCTGTTCCTGCCCCTGCAATCCTGCTCTGTTTGAGTTCCTGTTCTGACTTCCTTCAATGATGAACATCAGTGTTGAAGTGTAAGCTGAACTAAACCCTTTCCTACCCAACTTGCTTTTTAGTGTTGGTGTTTCATTGCAGCAATAGAAACCATAACTAAGACAAATGAAAAACCCTATCTTAAAAAAAAAAGCCAAGTGTGGTAGCCCATGCCTGTCATCCCAGCAATAGAGAGGCAGAGGCAGCTGAACCATCAATTCAAGCCCATTTGGTCTACATAGTCAATTCCAGATCAGCCTGGGGATGCACTGAGACCCTGTCTCAAAAAAACAAAAAACCAATAACAAAAACCCCACAATAATAAATTAAATGAGGAGACAGACTGAGAAAGATCCTGTAATTGACTTCTTACCTCTGTAAGCACACTTGTCTGCACACGTGCACATATCACATACACTACACACACAGCAGAAGGATAGGTAGACAGACAGACAGATTGGTTTACCTGAATCTATACACAGTGGAACAAGTCTCCAATAACATAACTGATAGGACAATAAAAAGAAAACTGGGCCTGATGGCACAAACTTGTAATCCTGAAGCTGGTGACTCACTGTGAATTCAAGGCCAGGTTACCTTACACAATGAGTACTAGGGCAACCAGGGCTTTGTAGCAGTAACCGTTCTTAAGTTGGGTATGGTAGTGCCAACCTGTAACCCCAGCACTTGGGAGGTGGAGGCAGGAGGATCAGTAATTCAAGGCCAGCTACGAGTACATGACACCTGAGAGGGGAAAGAACCCAGATTTCAGACAGTATTCTTTTTGAAGGGGGTACTGTCCTAATTTGCTTTTCTGCGGCTGTGATAAAACACTCTGGTCAAAAGCAACTTAGGGAAGAAAAGATTTCTTTGGCTTACACCTCAAGGTCACAATCCCTCTTTGAAGAAAGTCAGGGTAGGAGCTGAAGCAGAAAAACCATGAAGGAATGCTGCTGCTTCCTCTTGACTTGCTGGTTCTGGGCAATAATCAGCCAGATCAGTCAGAGTGGTTTTTTGGTTTTTGGTTTTTTTTCCCCCATAGGTTTTAAAGACAGGGTTTCTCTGTGTAACAGTCTGGCCATCCTGGAACTCACTCTGTAGACCAGGCTGACCTCGAACTCACAGAGATCTGCCTGCCTGTACCTCCCGAGTGCTGGGATTAACATATGTACCACCATGCCCAGCTTCAGCCAGAGTTCTTTTTTTTTTTTTAAAGATTTATTTATTATGTATACAGTGTCCTGTCTGCATGTATCCCTGCAGGCAGAAGAGGGCACCAGATCTCCTTACAGATGGTTGTGAGCCACCATGTGGTTGCTGGGAATTGAACTCAGGTCCTCTGGAAAGGCAGTCAGTGCTCTTAACCACTGAGCCATCTCTCCTGTCCCTGGAGATTTTATTAATAAAAATTTAATATAGGTTTAAGCACAAGTGTTAAGCAAAAGAGAGGCACTTAGAAGAAAATAAGAATATGAGTATAGGCTTCTCAAAGAGGAGTTATAGACAGCAAAATGCACCTAAATGTGAATATATAGGATTTGAGTATCAACTTGACACAGGCTAGAAGACATCAGAAGGAGCTTCAGCTGAGGAATCCAGCTGTAAGACACTTTCTCATTTAGTGATCAATGGGGGAGGACTCAGTTCATCGTGGGTGGTGCCATCCCTGGGTTGCTGGTCTTGGGTTCTATAAAAAGGTAGGTGGTCTGAGCAAGCCATGGGATGCAGGGAAGCAAACCAGTAAGCAGCTCCCCTTCATGATCTCTGCATCAGCTCCTGCCTCCCGGATCCTGCCCTGTTTGAGTTCCTGTCCTAACTTCCTTCAGTGAACAGCCATGTTGAAGTGTAAACCAAATAAACCCTTTCCTCCCCAACTTGCCTTTTGGTCATAGTGTTTCATGCCAGCAACAGAAATCTAAGACAGATTGGTACCAGCATAGTGGGGTATTGCTGTGACAGACCTGGCCATGCTTTAGGGAGGATTGTGAAAGGACTTTGGAACTTTGGGCTAGAAGAGCCCATTGAGTGTTGAGACCTTAGTGGAATGTTCTGTGGAACCTTGGAAGATAAGAATATTGAGAGCAGTGCAGATGATGGAGGCCTGGCTTGTGAAATTTCAGAGGGAAGGTTAAAGACTATACCAGGGCTGTTTTCTATTTTAAGATTCTATGGCTCGACAGGCAGTGGTGGCTCACGCCTTTATTCCCAGCACTCGGGAGGTAGAGGCAAGCGGATCTCTGTGAGTTTGAGACCAGCTTGGTCTACAAGAGCTAGTTCTAGGACAGCCTCCAAAGCCACAGTAAAACACTGTCTTGGGGGCGGGGGGAGAAAGAGAAAGAAAAAGATTCTATGACTCTGGTTAGCTGGGGCTGAAGAACCAGCTGTGATTAACAAGATACCAGAACTACTGACGTGAAATCTTTACATTACTGGGACAATTGATGCTGGTCAGCTGGAACTAAGAAATTATTGGTAAGATGGCTCAGAGGTTAAGAGCACTAGCTGCTCTTCCAGAGATACCTGAGTTCAATTCCCAGCAACCACATGATGACTCACAACTATCTATGAGATCTGGTGCTGTCTTCTGGTGTATGCATACATAATAAATAAATGTTTTGAGGAAGAAGGAGACCATGGAGGTGAAATCTTCTGGGAAGTGTTTGCTAAGAACACAGAGAAGCTGTATTCAGAGGCAGCCAAGGTTGTACTTTGTGCTGGCATTCAGATTTGGTAATGTGTAAGCCTGCCCCAGGTGGTATTGGCTTTGAAGGTATGAAGGGGTCAGGGAGAGCAGCTATGACTTGGCATTGTAAAGCACCAAGAAAGGCCATTGGTGAAAGTGCAGCCTCGGTGGCAGTTGAAGGCCAGGATTGAAGGGATCATGCAAAGAAGTTGAGGCTTGGCACCATAAAGAGAGCCTGTGAGAGGTTATTGGTGAAGGTGCATCCGAGTTGCAGCAAGGAACCCCAGAATTTCAGAGATGCCAGTACCATGGGATGACCACCGAGAACAGCAGCATCAGTGGAACAGAGCCAGCTGGACTCTAGAAAGATAAATTGTGTGTACTGAGAGGGCAGAGCTGGAGAAGTGACCCAAGCCCTTTGGAGGAGCTCAGAACATCGTGACTGAATCCCAGATAATTGGACATTGAGTTATGCTGTTGGAGTTGGTTTTACTTGTCTCACATTGTTCCCTTGTTCTTCCCTCTTGAAGAAAGGTGAGGACAAGCAGGCAAAGAACAAACCCTTCCTTCTTCCACTGTCCGTAAGCAGGCTTCCAGCAGAAGATGTGGCCCAAATTAAAGGTGTGCATTCCAGCCTCAAGGTCTGGATTAAAGGCATGTTGTCTCCTTGCTTCAAGATATGAATCACAAGTGTGCCTTCCATTTCTGGATTATGGTTCATTCCAGAGTAGTAAGTTGACAACCAAGAATAGCCATCACAGGGAGTAATTGACCAATTATTTTATTATTAGTCATATATACCATTTGGTACCTCTCAGTTATGTTTCAAAAGGTATCTAAGAATACCCACCCTTTTTCTCTTTTTCTTTCTTTCTTTTTTGGTTTTTGCGAGACAGGGTTTCTCTGTATTGTTTTGGAGGTTGTCCTGGAACTCACTCTGTAGACCAGGCTGGCCTCGAACTCACAGAGATCTGCCTGCCTCTACCTCCCGAGTGCTGGGATTAAAGGCATGCCCCACCAATACCACTTGTTCTTTTATTTCTTTCTTTTGATAAGTGAGATTAGGTACAGCAGGGTAAGAGCAGAGTAGATGTAGTCAAACTCAGACAGGCCACAGTTTGGACACAGTGCAGGTGTCCAGGGGCTACAGTGGCTCACAGCTGTAGCCCCAACACTTTGTGAGGGGTGAAGCAGAGGCCTTGCCCTACATTCAAGCCCTTCCTGAGTTACAAAGTCAAATCCTGCCTCAAATGTGAATTTCAAAAAGGGAGGTGGCCGAGCCATTAAGTGCTTGCCAAGAAAGCTTGCAAACCTAAGTTCCAGGCATGGTCAAGGTTGCAGCAGAGGGTTGCAGAATCTCTGAGGCTTGCTGCTGAATCAGAGTCCCGGATTGAACTAGAAGCTTTGTCTCAAGAAATAGGATAGAGTGTTAGGGAAATCCTTCACAGGGTAAAGGCAATTACTGTCAACCTGATGACCAGAGTTTGATTCCCAGGCTCTACATGGTAGAAAGAGACAACACATACATCATTCTCTGACTTCCACACAAATGCCATGTACAAGCATGTACATACATAGCACACACACACACAATGCAGATAAGACGGAGAGTGATTGAAAAAGATAAGATTCTCAGCATCCACTTCTACACACACTTGGCACACATATATGCCCATAATAACTAACCAAATAAATAAATGAATTGAAAGCAGGGACTCAAAGAGATGTTAGTATGCTCATGTTTGTAACAGTATTACAACAGCCAAGAGATGGAAGCAGTTCATCATTGATGAATGGATAAAGAAAATGTGGTATATGCCTACAACGGGATATTATTCAGCCTTAAAAAGGAAGGAAATTCTGACATATGCTTCAGCGTGGATGAGCCCTGAGGACATTACACTGAGTACAATAAGCCACTCACAGGAAGAACAACAGCAGAGCACTACGCAATTCTGCTGAAGTGGGGGAATCATACATTCGTTCTCTTCTGATGAAGCCTCCTATTTACACGTGTTGGGAAGTAATCCAATTCATAGAAACAGAGAGTATTGAGGACATAGCTGAGTTGGCAGAGTATGAGCCGAGATCAAGATCAAGATTGTGTGTTCGACCCTCAGTACTGGGCTGGGGAGAAGGTGGAATGGTGGCTGTCAGGCTAGGAAGGAGGCAGAGTGGGAACTAGTGTTTTGTAAGATTATGGTAAGAATTACAGAGATGGATGGCAGTGATAATTATAGAATATAAATAGACTTCATTCCATCACTGAAAAATGGCTACTTTGGTTATGTTGGTAAACTCTGTTGTGTAATTTATCACAATAAAAAAGGAAAGCCAGGTTACATGTGTGTGTAACGGTGGGTGTTAAGTGTCTTCTTCAATCACTTTCTGCTTTAAGATTTTTAATTATGGAGCCGGGCGTTGGTGGCGCACGCCTTTAATCCCAGCACTCGGGAGGCAGAGGCAGGCAGATCTCTGTAAATTCGAGACCAGCCTGGACTACCAAGCGAGTTCTAGGACAGCCTCCAAAGCCACAGAGAAACCCTGTCTCGAAAAACCAAAAAAAAAAAAAAGATTTTTAATTATGTGTATATGTTTGAGGGCAGGTGGGTATTTGCATATGTGAGTGCAGGTATCTGAGGAATCCAGAAGAGGGGGTTGGGTTCTCTGGAGTTAGAGTTACAGGAAGTTTTTGACAGTGGCTTATCCTCTTTTTTTGTTTGTTTTGTTTTTCAAGACAAGGTTTCTCTGTGTAGCTCTGGCTGTCCTGGAACTTGCTCTGTTGAACAGGCTGGCCTCAAACTTAGACATTCGCCTCTGCACCCTAAGTGCTTGGATTAAAGGTGTGTGAATCACACTTGTAATCTAGTACTTGAGAGGTGGAGGCAGGAGTATCAGGAATTTAAGGTCATCCTCAGCTACATAACAAGTTCCAGACCAGTCTAGGTTACATGAGAACCTTTCTCACAATATAAAGTCCACACAAAACTAGTGAGACAGCTCAACAGGTAAAGGAGCTTACCTTGCAAACCTGGAAACCTGCATTCACTCCACACACCCCACATGAAGCTGAAAGCAGAGACCCGGCTACAGAATTGTCCTCTGACCACACCCCCATTCACACACACACACTGCATACTATTTAAAACAAATACCACATTTATTTTTTGAGGCAGGGTCTCCTCATACAGTCCCGGTTGGCCTGGAACTTATTTTGTTGATCAGACTGGACTCAAACTCAGAGATCTGCCAGCCTTTGCCTCCTGAGTGCTGGGATTAAAGACATGCATCATCTCACCCAGCCGTATAGGCACATACTGAAAGAGGGAAAAAAGGTGTCATGCTTAGTTTCAGGTGTCACCTTGATACACCTGAGAAGGAGGAACCTCAGTTAAATAAGTGCCTCCTTTCCTTTGGTTTGGTATCTGGGCAAGTCTATAGGGACATTTTCTTAACTGTTTTTCACTTTTTTTTTCCTGGAGCTGAGGTCTGAACCCAGGGTCTTGTGTAGGAGGAAGTCTGATGCCGCCATTAAACATGTGACTTATTAGAGGCGCATACAGATGAGGTAATAAAAGGGCGGTTTACCACACCGCTAACCACACCCACTTTAGGCAGGACTAAAGACGTATACGGCTGGACGTAAAGACGTATACGTACGTAGGCGGTGAACTACGTCACTAGCCAGGCCCACTTTTGGGCATGGCTAGGGGGGCGTTACGGGGGAAGGTATAAAAGACAGCACACAGGAAGTCTCCCTCTTTTTTTTCCTGGAGTTCGGCTTCCGGTTCGGCAGCTGGAAACTGCTTGGCTCCTCTGGGTTTGGTATCTTGTGAGTAATTTCTACAATAAATACTTAGCTTTACTTTCAGTAATTGTGTGTCGCGTATCGTTACAGCGTCCATTGAAGCCTACAGTCTTGGGTTTGCTAGGCAAGCATTCTATCACTGAGCTGAATCCCCAACTCCCTAATATCTTAACGGTTAATTGATATGAGAGGGTTCACTTCCTATAGGCAGTGCAACTTCTGGGCAGGGGTCCTGGGATCTGTAAGAAAGCAGACTAGGCAAGCCAGTAAGCAGCGTTCCCTGAGGCTTCAGCTTCTACCCCTGCCTCCAGCTCCTGCCCTGGTTTCCCTTCATAATAGACTGTAAGCTGTAAAATGAATTGAGCTATTTCCTCTCAAGGTTGAAAGTTTTCATGGTGTTTATCACAGCAATAGAAAGCTAACTAAAATAGAAAGTTAAAACATTTTAATAAAAAATTTTCCTGGGCGTTTGTGACGCACACCTTTAACCCTAGCACTAGGGAGGCAGAGGCAGGTGGATCTC
Organism: Mesocricetus auratus; assembly: GCF_017639785.1. Taxonomy (NCBI): domain Eukaryota; kingdom Metazoa; phylum Chordata; class Mammalia; order Rodentia; family Cricetidae; genus Mesocricetus; species Mesocricetus auratus. The sequence continues at coordinate 13,000,259 of NW_024429183.1, read as the reverse complement.
TGTGAGTTCAAGGCCAGCCTGATCTACAAAGCAAGTGTCAGGTGTCAGGATAGGCTCCAAAGCCACAGAGAAACCCTGTCTTGAAAAACCAATAAATAAACAAATAAATAAATAAATTTAAATAAAAAGAAGCCTAGCAAGCATAGTGGCTCTCATCTTTAATTCTAGCACTGGGGAGGCAGAGGCAGATGGCTCTCTGTGAGTTATAGGCCAGCCTGTCTACAGAGTTCCAGGACACCCAGAGCTAGATATTAAGATCCTACCTCAAAAATAAAATAAAATAATAAAGCTAGGTTAAGACTGCTATAAATAACTTTCGTAAGAAAAAACACCAGTCAGGCATGGTGGCATACGCCTTTAATCCCAGCACTGAGGGGCAGAGGCAGGCAGATTTCTGTGAGTTCGAGACCAGTCTGGTCTTCAGAGTGAGTTCCAGGATAGCCAGGACCACACAGAGAAACCCTCCTGGAAAAACCAAAACCAACCAACCAAAACTCCAAACTGACATCAGACACCTAAGGGAGAATTTTCTTGACACTAGTTGGGAAGTAGTCAGAGTGATGATGGAGCCAAGGAACAGAGAGATGTCCTGTTCAGGGAAAGGCACTGGATTCTTCCTGAACAACCTGCTAACAGAAAACCGAGGGTTGGGAGGGTTACTCAGTGGCAGAGCACAGGCTTAAATGCATAAGGCTCTGAGTCCTGTTGCCAGCATCATCTTTTGTTTTCTTTCTTTTCAAATTGGGAGATGGGTGAGAAAAGCATGAAGACAGTTTACATCTGCCTGTGAGATTTGTTGCCATTGCAAATTACTGCAATGGAGATGGAAACATCTTTGCAAAAGGTCTTGGTCACTCATTTTATGGGTAGAGACTTGGGCTGCCGAGGTATTACCTAGTCCCTTTCCATCCACCCATCCACCCTCTCTCAGAATAGACTGTGATGGCGACACAGATGTAAACAAAGCAGAAAAACATTCCTGAGTCAATTTTAGTCAGGGTTCAATGCTTCTGTTAGTCACTTGGCTGCTTGCCCACAGCAAAGTGAGCACTTACCCTTCACTCCTAGGTGAATGGAGTGGGGTAGGTTGGGATGGGGGAGGCTAGAGACTGACCTCTAGGACTCAAAGTAGGTATTTTCAGATTTTTAAAAAATGAAGTCAGTTAAAGTAGTAAGAATGGATTTTAATCAGTAACAAACTGCTGGAATAAGAATCTAAGATTTTGTTTTGTTTTGCTTTGTTTTGTTTTTTTGAGACAGTGTTTCTCTGTGTGGCTCTGGATGTCCTAGAACTTACTCTATAGACCAGGCTGGCCTCAAATTCACAGAGATCCACCTGTCTCTGCCTCCCAAGTACTGGAGCTAAAAGTGTGCACTACTACTGCCTGAATAAGAATTTAAGAAGAGGGCTGGAGAGATGGCTCAGAGGTTAAGAGCACTGACTGCTCTTCCAGAGTTCAATTCCCAGCAACCACATGGTGGCTCACAACCATCTGTAGTGAGATCTGGTGCCCTCTTCTGGCGGGTAGGCAGAACACTGTATATCTAATAAATAAATAAATAAATCTTAAAAAAAAAGAATTTAGGAAGAGAAGCCAGGCATTGGTGGCGCATGCTTTTAATCCCAGCACTCGGGAGGCAGAATTTAGGAAAAAAATAACTCAGTTTGGATTTGTACAGAGGTGCTTTAAAAGGGAGAGGGAGGGGTAGGAGTCAATGAAGTTGGGCTTCCTGTGTCTGTTGCTGACTACTAATGAAGTTAGAATTTAACCTCCCACAAAGAATGCCTATCCTTCCTGATGATTGCATTGTAAATATGTGGGGTTTTTTGTTTTGTTTTGTTTTTCGAGACAGGGTTTCTCTCTATTGTTTTGGAGGCTGTCCTGGAACCATCTGTAGACCAGGCTGGCCTCGATCTCACAGAGATCCACCTGCCTATACCTCCCAAGTGCTGGGATTAAAGGCGTGCACCACCAATGCCCGGAATATGTGGATTTTTGATCTCTGAGATTCTTCTGAGTTGTAGAAGATTTAAATATCATGTACATCCCAAAGGATAAGAGTCACAATTATAAAATCTTGGGTAAACTCTCCGAGAAAGAGAGATGCATGTAGGTATGTGCACATGTGAATGTAGGTGCCCCTGGAAGCCAGAAGAGGGCCTAGGATTCCTTAGAACTGGAGTTACAGGTAGTTGTGAGCTGGTATATGGGAGCTGGGAACCAAATCTTGTCCTCTCTGTAGGCGTTTCGGGATGGGTCGGGACAGGATGGAACAGGAGTGGGTCAGGTATTCTGGCACTCGGGAGCCAAGGACACTGAGTGTTACACAGCTCAGGTAGAAAGGTATCCTGGAGCTCGGGAGCCAAGGACCACCACAGGTTGCAGTAAGTTTGGCAGCTTACAGCCTTGTCTCAGAGAAAGGCTTTTCCGGTGTATCAGCTCCGCTCCGGCAGGACAGGGTCTTCCAGCTGGGGATGTTTGCCTAGTGTAGCAGTTTTGCTAGGCAGATTTCTCGAGCGAAGTTGCTACAGTTCAGCTCAGAGTGTAACAACTCCGCTCTGCCAAGGAAGGTTTCCCGGGCAAGTGTTACAGCGCTGCTTGCTCTGCTCTGCCCAGGGTCGCCTCTGCTCTGTCGCCGCCGAAAAGAAGATCTTCACCCAAAGGTCATCCAAAGGGGTTTATTGGAAGGCAGCTGGACCAGCCAAGCTGAACAGACACAGGGTTTATATAGGGATTCCTGGGGTTGGGGAAATTTTTCCAGAGTAGGGATTGGTCCGATTTCAGTGCTGAGCTCAGATTGGCTAGAGCTCTGCTCCGGGATTGGTTACTTTTTTACACAGGATTAGGGTCAGATTTGGCTCTGGTTTCAGGGCCAAAGTGTGTTTCTTTCTCTGGTCCTTTTTAGCCTTTTGGCTCCAATTTTAGGGCCAGGGTGCATTTCTTTCACTGACTCTGATTCCAGGGACAAAGTGTGTTCCTTTGGCTCTGTTCAGGGTGTGTTTCTTTGACTGGTCCCTTTTCCCTACACTCTCCAAGAGTAGCAAATGCTCTTAACCAGTGAGGGGACCTTTGTAAAAACAACAAGTGCTCTTAACCACTGAGGCAACTCTCCAGCCCCATGAAGGATGATCTTAATGGTGAAACAAAACAAAACAGACATCTTTAATGCTAGCACTTGGGAGCCAGAGGCAGGCAAATCTCTGTGAGCTCAAGGCCAGCCTGCTCTACAGAGCTAGTTGCAGGACAGCCATGACTGTTGCACAGAGAAATTCTGTCTCAAAAACAAATAACAGGGCTGGAGAGATGACTCAGAGGTTAAGAGTACTGACTGCTCTTCCTGAGGTCCTGAGTTCAATTCCCAGCAACCACATGGTGGCTCGCAACCATATGCAATGAGATCTGGTGCCCTCTTCTGGTCTGCAGGCACACATGCAGACAGAACACTGTATACATAATAATTACATCTTAAACAAAAAGCATAACAAAGGAAACAATCAGAGGTCAAGAGTACTTGCTGCTCTTTCAGAGAACCCAGGTTTGACTCCCAGCACGGAGGCTTACATTTGTCTGTAACCCCAGTTTTAGAGAATCCAATGTCACTTCTGGCACTTAGCTACATAGTTACATAGTTACATAGAAGCAACTGTCTCTCTTGTTTTTTCCCCTCTGTGTAGCAGCCTTAGCTGTCCTGAAACTAGTTTTGTAGAACAGGCTTACCTCCAACTCACAGAGATCCACCTGCCTCTGCCTCCTGAGTGCTGGGCTTAAAGGCGTGCGCCACCACTGCCTGGCCAAAGCACCTGTCTCAGTTTGGGTTTTATTGCTGTGAAGAGACACCATGACCATGGCAACTCTTTTTTTTAAAAAGATTTTATTTATTTATTATGAATACAACATCCTGCCTCCATGTATGTCTGCACACCAGAAGAGGGCACCAGATCTCATTATGGATGGTTGTGAGCCGCCATGTGGTTGCTGGGAATTGAACTCAGGACCTCTGGAAGAGCAGTCAGTGCTCTTAACCTCTGAGCCATCTCTCCAGCCCCCCATGGCAACTCTTATAAAGTTATTTAATTGGGGGTGACTTGCATACTGTTTGAGAGGTTCAATCCATTCTTGTAATGGAAGGAAACACAGTAGCGTGCAGACAGACACGGTGCTGTAAAAGGAGCTGAGAGTTCTACATCTTGATCAGCAGGCAGCAGGGAGAGATTGTCACTGTGGGTATCCATCCCCAGTGACACACTTCCTCTAGCCAGGCAACACCTCCTAATAATGCCATTTCCTATGAATCAAGCATTCAATCTCATGAGTCTATGGGGGCCATTCCTATTCAAACCTCCACAGCATCGTACACATAAATGAATTGTTTCCAAAGTGCATTGCAGGGTGTGGTGGCTCATATCCACAATCCCAACCCACAGGAGGATGAGGCAGGATCCAACATAGATTCCAGGCAGGCCTGGCTTATAAAGTGAATTCGAGGCCACATTGGGTTACATAATAAGAGAAAGAAAGCACAGACAGGAAAATTCTAGGGGCCCAAAGCTAATGAACCAAAAACTTATGGTTAGGACCAGAAGTCTGCTTGATCAGGCTACTTAGGGAGATTCCAACACACACCAGTGTGAGAACTATTGGCCAGTCAGAGACGTTTGAAGGGTAGATGTGCCATCAATTAAGAACTTCATAATGGGGGCTGGAGAGATGGCTCAGAGGTTAAGAGCACTGGCTGGTCTTCCAGAGGTCCTGAGTTCAATTCCCAGCAACCACATGGTGGCTCACAACCATCTGCAATTCAATCTGGTGCCCTCTTCTGGCGTGTAGACAGAACACTGTATATGTAATAAATACATATTAAAAAATACATCTTAAAAAAATAAAAGAGAACAGTAAAAAAAAAGAACATAATGGTTTGAAGCTAGGTTTGAAAGTTAAAGAAAGAACTGGTTTTCTGATGTGGATGAATATTTAAAATGTGTGCACTTTACCCTAGGGAATAGGTAGCTAAGGGCATCTAAGAGACAGAAGTCTGGAGTGAGGCGATGCCCTAGTGGATGAGGGCCCGTAGGTCGCCTACAAGACACCTCGCAGGTGGGGTACACAGTCTAAGTGAGGACAAACCCCATTCCCACATCGCTGCTGGGGCGCCCCTATTTCGAAGAGCCTGTATCTAGCGGCCTCACTGCAGCTGCAGCTTGCAGGGCCAGGGCATGAACCCAGCTGGCTCAGGTCGTGGCTCTTGGCAAGAGCAAGTACAAACAGTCCCCTTCAGCTGGGCTCGGCCGCAGTTGATCACAGCCATATGGGAGAGGCATCCTCAGCTTATTCGCATCCTTTGATGAACCAGGTACCAAAGCCCGACTTGGGCGCCACAGACTGCATCGTCCAGGTTTCAGGTGCCCGGAGACGCGTGTCTGGGAAACACATGAAGATGCCCCTTAATACTGCGCCTTAACCCCCCAAATCCGGGCAGAACTACAAAGACCATGATCCCAGATATGGGAGTGCATTGCTTTCTGGGAGTGATAGTCCCTAATGCGGAGCACTGCTGGCAGGTCCTGCACCGCAGGACTACATATCCCAGCGTGCCTGGACAAGTTAGGGGATAGGAGGGAGGGGAGAGCCCTGGAGGATGTGAATGGGGAGGGGGCACCCGCCCCCTTCCCCCACCCTTCCTTTTGCTGGGCAGGCGTGGGGGGAGGGGCCGGGCTGAAGCTGCAGTCGAGGCGCTCCGGGAGGGCAGGGCCAAGCAAGGGAGGGACTGGCCCAAGGCAGGCGAACTGGAGAGCCTGGAAGCTAACGGGTCCGGGCGCGGGAGGCGGCGGCGGCGGCGGCAGCTTTCTGCACGGGCGGAGGCGGCGGCAGGAGCGGCAGGCATGGCCCGCGCGGCGCCCAGCGCAGACTGAGGTGCGCGGGCGGGATGAGAGAGGGAGGGATGCGGGACTCCCCGGGCCCCGTACTGCCCCAACCCTCCTCCATGCGGGCGGAGGGCTTGGCTCAGAGGCCCAGACCCTTCGGGTCCAGCCCATCAACTTCCCCCGGGTCTGGGCGCCGTGTGGGCGGGGGTCTGGCAGCCTTGGCCTCGATCTGGATCCCCGCCTTCAGCTCCTGCATATCTAGCTACTCCCAGTCTCCCAGGCGCTCCTGTGGCACTCCTTGCTGGCAGCCCCCAGCCCCAGCCCTTGAGTTCCCTGTCCTAGCCCACACTTCCACACCCCAGGTGTTGGTACCTCCAGCCTCCGGGGCTTGAGAACCTGCTCCATCCGGAAACCCCTGCCCCACTTCTGGCCAGAACCTGTCCGCATCACCCGCACTTCTTTCCTCTACCCCTCGGCCTTCCCCCACCTAGCGCTGACCCCTAGCCACGCTCTGTGGCCTAGTTCTTTCTAATAAGACCTGACAGCTTGACCTCCTTCCTACTTTGGAGAAACTGAGGCATGAACCAACCAGAAACTTAGTCAGTGTGCCTGCCCCCTGGACTCTGGCCTGAGCCCTTGTCCCTCCTGTTCCTTCCACCCCTTGTCATGTAGGACACGTTACTTCCTCCAGTCAAGCCCCTGTGGCTGGATCAGACTTCCCAGCCCCTTCCTTCCCTGGGCCGAGCTCACACCAGTACCTCCTTGTTTAGTTCTTCTGTTACTTCTGTCGCCCCCTCCCTTGCATAGCCCTCCTAGAGAGGGGTCTCTGTCCCTTTGCTGCTTGCTCAAGTTAGCCTTCCTGTTTCACTCCCGCCAACTGCATCCTTCTCCCATATTGCCTCCATACACTGAGAATGATTCAGGGCACCCTGGGGCCCCTGGGAAGTAGATCCTAGCCACTAACCCATACTCCTACTTGTGTACAAATGTCTAGAAGCTGGTTGGCCTTCTCTTCCTCGTGCTTGGTGGGCTCCGAAGTCTGGGTTGGAAGGGACCATTTACCTTCATGGAGATGGTGGCATTGGAGAGCTCTGGTCGCTATGTCTCTTAGCTAATCTGGCATCTGCTGCTAACTTTGGAGGGGGGCGCCCCTTCTGGGAGGGATGCCTGATATGAGCTCTGAGTGCTCTGTGGAGGAGGGCACTGTGCCTGTAGGCGGTGAACTCCAGTTTAGTCCTGGTGCATCTGATTTGAAGGGAAGAGGGAGGGAGGACACAGACGTGGTGTAATTCCGTTTTTTGTTTGTTTGGGTTTTGCCATCTTCCTCCGCTGATTTTTTTTTGGGTGACACTTTTCTTCCCCTTTCTCCAGTCTCCCGGTAGAAAGTGGGGAAGGGGGGGATAATTCTGAAGTTTGTGGGGGTCCCGAGTGAGCAGTCTTGATCTGAACCAGATGGTTCTCTGCTTCAACATGGCCCCTCCCATGACCCCTCCCCCTTGGCTGTGAATAGGATGCTTTTAACCTTGTAACTTGAGAATGGAGAAGCGAGGCCAGGGGACCAACTGTCTGTGTGAACGTTTATGTCTACATCGGCACACTCTGCAAGCTTGCCAGGGGCCAGTGGGAGTGTCCGTGCTCCCAGAGACTAGAGTTCTGTGGGATGCTGATAGGCCATAGGCACCTTTAGAGACCAAAAGATAGAACTGGTTTTGAAGCCCATAAGAGTCACTGGAGTAAGGCAGGGTGGCACATACCTGTTATGCCAGCATTCAGGATAGCATGAAGATTGCCATTTAAAGGCACCCTAGGCTATGCAGTGGGATCTTGTCTCAGAAACCTCCAGAAAGGGGTCTGTGAGATGGCTTCCAGGTAAAGGTACTTGCCAAACAAGACTGGCAACTTGGGTTTAATCCCTGGAGCCCAAATAAGTTGGAAGAAGAGAACTGACTCCATAAACTTGTCCTCTGATCTCCACACACAAACCATGGCACTCACATATCATGTGCATACCCCCACATAGAGTTTTAAAAAGAAACAAAACCACTAGAGTTTTGTTTTCCCTATTTGAGTTTTGCTCTTAAACCAGGCCTCGGGGTGAGGGTTATCTTTCTTTGGAAGACTGTTTTGGACTGAGGACTGTCTGTAACAGCAAGGTGTGGAGGGAAATAAGGCATCTTGGTTCCTTCCTTGGCTTGAGTTCTTGGCTTTAAAGATTCCGATTGTCTCACTGTATGTGTCCGTGTGTGTGTATGAGTGTGTGCATGTGGGTGCCCTCAGAGGCCAGAAGAGGGCACCAGATGCCCTGGAACTGGAGTTTCAGGTGGTTGTAAGACACCTGATGTGAGTTCTGGGAACCGCTGCAAAAACAGCAAGTGCTCTTCACCACTGAGCCATTTTTTTTTCTCAGAAGATAGTATAGGGAATATGGCTTGAGGAAAGGGGTGGGAAATGTATTCCTTTGTTATAATGTAGTGTATTTTGTTTGCCTTGTAGTGATTTTGTGTATTTGCATTTTGTTTTGTTTTTTGAAACAAGGTCTTGCATGAGTCTAGACTGTTTTCAGATTTGATGTGTGACTGAAGATGGCCTTGAACTCCTGATTCTCTTGCCACTGCCTTGGAGCTCTGGAATTACCGGTGTGCGCCCTGATGCTGAGCTGTGAACTTGATTTTGTGGAAGTTCTTTAAAAGCATCTTTATTTCTGAAATACTTTGGTAGGTGCTCAATTGAAGCAGAGGTTTTGTCCTTGTTGCTGTTTTGCTTTCATTTTTTTAAGTAATTAATTTGGTGTTCGTGTGTTCCTATGTGTCGTGACCCACGTGTGGAGGTCAGAGTAGAGTTTGCAGGAGTTGGTTCACTCTCCCACCATGTGGGTTCTGGGAATCAAACTCAGGCGGTCAGGCTTGGTGGCATGCACCTTTACCCACTGAGCCATTCTGCCTACCTTTGTTTTCACTTTTGAAGTGGCCTCTTACTGTATAGCCCTGGTTGACCTGGAACCTACTGGTGTAGTCCAGGCTGGCTTGGAGCTTTTAGTGACCGTCCTGTCTCTAACTCCTGACTGCTGGGCTTACAGATTTCTACCACAGTGCCTGGCAAAGCAGGAAGGCTTATGATTAAAAGTTTGTGGCTGGATTCTTTGTACTTTGCAGGTCTTGAAATCATCAGGAGAAATGGTTAAGGTACAGATACCTGTGTCATGTTGCCAGAGTTTTTTGATTCAGTTGGTCTGAATTCGAATCTCTCTCAGCTCCTTGAGTCTAATGTTTTGAAAGACAGGGAAGTGAGCCATTACAGCTGCACGGTAAACTAATCCCTGAAGAAAGACTTTCGTCCACCTTAGTTCCCCATCATGGCTTGTTCTGGCAGCTGTGCTATGTTAGCCTTGTTCTTTCATTCTGATGCTGCCCGGGTTTGGCTGGGTTAGTGAGAGGCCTGACTTGTGGGGAGCCTGAGCTAGCAGTCCTGCTATAACCACGGCCCCATTGTTCTTGGAGAGAAGGCCTCATGACCAAACAGGATGTTTAGGAACCAGGAGTGCCTGGACACAATAAAGCAGCAACTGAGACAGACTCTTGTCTGTTCCATGTAGATTTTCCAGACTGAGAGGACTGGGGTACCTGCCAGGTGAAGTCCTGTTATGGCTGCACACTGGACAGGATACCCAGAATCTGGAGTTTAGATAAACCAGAGGAATCATGTAGTGTTTTGCAAATATTTCCTGTCAGTTTACAGGCCAATGAGAAGTAGATACACGTATATAGGAAAAAATATATCCAGGCAGACATAGTGAGGGACAGAAAGGCAAGGCATGGGTCTCATAGTAGCCCCAGGGCTCCTGACTCCAGCCCATCTGTTAAAACAGTCCTTCTAACAGCTCCAGTAATGGGTTCATTGAGTGCACACTGCTAGCCCAGCACTGCAGTAGATGTCCTCATGCAGTAGGGAATCTTCATGGCACCATTGCAAGGTTGGCATTATTGAGATTATTTCGTATGTAAAATTTAAAGTGAAACATCCGGGGCTGGGGAGATAATCTTGGTTCATAAAGAGCTTGCCTTACAAATACGGGGACCTGAGTTAAATTCCTAGCACCCAAATAAAAAATGTCAGGCATGGTGGTGCACACTTGTAATCCCAGTGCAGGAAACGCAGAGGCAGGAAGATTCCTGGAGCTTGCTGGTCAGCCAGTCCAGTCTAATTGGTGAGGTCCAGGCCAATAAGAGACGTGCCTCAGAGGAAGGGAATGCTCTGCACACAAACAAATATGTGCACACAAGAACAAAACAACAAAAACAACAGAAAGCAGGTGTGGTAGTGCATATTTGTAATCCTAGGACTTGGGAACCTGAAATAGCAGGGTTATGAGTTCAAGGTTAGTCTGGGCTATATAGCAAGACCCTATCTGAAGAAATCAAAACAACAAAAGTTGACAGGAGAAAAGTATAACTTTTTAAAATTAATTAATTATAGTTTGACATGCTGTAAGACTTTCAGATTGAAGACCCCGGCAAACTATCCTTTTTTTTTTTTTTTTTTTTGGTTTTTCGAGACAGGGTTTCTCTGTGGCTTTGGAGGCTGTCCTGGAACTCGCTCAGTAGACCAGGCTGGTCTCCAACTCACAGTGATCCACCTGCCTCTGTCTCCCGAGTGCTGGGATTAAAGGCGTGCGCCGCCAACGCCTGGCTGTGAACTATCCATTTTTAATGCTTGGGTTGAGGAAGCTTAGAGAACTGTGCAGAAATAAGATGGGACAAAAAAAAAAAAAAAAAAAAAAAAGGCTACCCTAATGCCTGCTAGCTGCTTCATAGCTTGTGGTAGAATCACTTCTTTTTGGATGTAGAACAGAATGCTGTCTATTATGGATATGTTGCTGTCAGACAAGGGAGGCAAGGGGGGCGATAAGAGTGGCATTTTAGGTCTTACAGCTTGTTCTGGCAAAGAGGTTCTAATTTGTTGTTCGTTTTTTAGAGGTCTCTACAGTATTCCTTGGGGGTGGGGAACAGCCTCTTTGAAGGGAGAAAAGAGGGTTGAGAGATGTGAAGAGAGTGTTTCTTTGATAAGAAAGGGATCTCCTGGAAGGCTGTGAGGTGACAATCAGAGGGATGACTTGGGACTCACACCCCTTCAGGGTCTCAGGGCGCACATAGCAGGAACCAGATGCTAGCCTCATGAGAGTGTCATGGTCTTGGTCTCCAAGATAAATCTGGGCTGTGCCCAGATTCCCGTCGAAGCCTGGGCCTTTTGCCACCCAGTGGTGAGGGCAGGACTGGTGGCGGCGTGACAGGAAGTCCCTCCCGACTCTGTTTAGAGAATGTGAAAATAGTCACTGTGCATACTATGAGAGACTTAGGCAAGGACTTGAGTTGGCAGGTGGTAAAGGGGTTAATGTGACAGGTTTCTGAGTCAGCCAAGAGCAGACTGATAGGCAACCTGGTATGGCAGTGTCATCAGGGAGCAAGGGGAGGAGGGATGATACCCAAACCAAGATGGGGCCCGAGTAAGATGTAATGAGAGCTGGGGCTTGGCAGTAGGAACGGAAAAGAGAAGACTGAAAGAGGTTGTGGAAGGTCAGTATCACATGGAAAATACTTGATTTGCGGGAGTTTGGCATTTTGATGCCTAAGTGATGAGGCTTGGTTCCTTGAGCTGAAAGGGGCCACCCAAGAGGAGGGTTTTCGGGAGATAATCTGGCCTACTTTGCAGAAGCTGTCGGTGGCTGCCAACAACATACCTAGCATCTCCATCAGTATTTTTACTCCTGTCCCCAAGCTGTCTGAGGCTGGGTGTCTCAAGCCCCAGAGGCCCTCCCTCCATCGTAACTAAGAGCAGCTGGGGCTTTGTGGCCGGCACTGCCACATCTCTTTCCTCCACTCCTTAGCCTAGGATGGGCTTCTCTGTTTCTTATACCGGAACTGTGTGCCTCCCTTTCCATCAGTCCCCCTGGCGACCCCACGTTCCTGCATATCCAAGTCCTTAGCAGTCAGAGGGCCTGGCGCTTTTCTCTGGGGACTTGTGTCTTCTTTCTCTTTGCTCAGAATGCTTGTGAATAAGTCTTTCTTAACTATTAGGGTTGGAATCTCCAAGTAGTGCTTCCCAAGGAGAGAATCTCAACTTTGCCTGCACCTACAGGGTGCAGATTTTTCCTTTAGCTATGCAGGACTCACCAGGGACAGCTGCTTGTGTCCCCGACCAGCCGCTCTCAAGTTCTTCTTGTTGCTTATTTATAAATCATTATTGCAATTACAACATATTGTCAATTGAGCGTTCGTGTAGCCATCACAGATCTCATCTAGGGCTCGGGCACAGCTGGGCTTTGAGCCACCCCAGACTTCTGGCTAAGCCCTGGGGGAATTCCTCCCGTGGAGTGGACAGGAAGGCAAGAGCAGGGTCCACTAAAGGGGCACACAGAAGAATACTCTATTCTCGGAGGTCCCCAGAGCAAAGTGGTGTTTCTGTCCATTAAGATCTCTGTGATGCTTTCCTGACTTTTAACACAGAACGGAGAGAGGTGGTGGCAAAAGGGAGGAGGGGAGGAAATGTAGAAGGGGGAAATGTGATTTGTGCTTATTTTGGTTTGGTTGCTAAAATTGTTTAAAGATTATGTGTCTGCTTGTGTGTCAGTCTGTGGGTGTGAGCACGCAAGTGGCGGTGCCCACAGAGGCGTCAGACCTTCCAGGCACTGGCACCACAGGCAGGTCTAAGCTGCCTAATGTAGATTCTGGGACCTGAAACTTTTATCCTCTGTAGACTGAGTTGTATCTCCAGTCCATGGGTACTAAAATTTTTATTTGTAAAATATCGATATTAGCCAAGCGTTGGTGGCGCACGCCTTTAATCCCAGAACTCGGGAGGTAGAGGCAGGCGGATCTCTGTGAGTTTGAGGCCAGCCTGGTCTACAGAGCGAGTTCTAAGACAGGCTCCAAAATAATGTAGAGAAACCCTGTCTCAAAAAACAAACAAACAAAAATATCAACATTAAACGTAGTTCCAGGATGAGATGTTGAAGAGCGGCTGGACGGCGGTGGCGCACACCTTTAATCCCAGCAGTCCGGAGGCAGAGTGAGTTCCAGAAACAGCCAGGGTTACACAGAGAAATCCTGTCTCAAAAAAGCGAACAAACAAAAAAGTCGTTGGAACACTTAAGAGGGTGCTCAGCCTAGCCTCTTCCTTCAGGTGCACTGGCACGAGAAGGCCTGGAATCCCGAGTTATTCCTGCTGAGCTGTTGGGGAAGGGGCAGTAGGACCCAGAAGACCCTGAATTCTCCTGTAGCCTGGTACATGAGCTGAGCCCGTTGTCATCCTTTTGTTTGTTTGTTTGTTTTCTTGGAGACTGGGGTCTCATCTGGTCCAGGCTAACCTGGAACATGTTATGTAATCCAGACTGGCTTCAAATTCATGGTCCCCCTATGTCTACCTCTTATGCCACCATGTCCAGTGGAATTTTTTTCTTTTTTGTTTCCTTCTCTTCTGATTGGGATCAGAATGAGGCTAGTCCGCAGAGTCACTGAAAGCTACCATTTACTGTGTGGTTAGGGCTGAGGCTGTCTGTGGGCGGAGGCTTCTTGGCTTGTGAAAGGGCAGCACTGTGGGGTTGAAGGGACCTCAACCTGGGGACCCCAAGAAGCAGCCCTCACTGCTCTCTGCCTCTTCTGCCTTGAATCTCTCAAGGGCTGGAGTCCTAGCCCTGTGCAAAGACCGCAGCCTCTCATCCTTAGCAGGTCATCTGCCTTCAGAGGAAGAAAAGCAGCAACAAATGCAAATAGCTAATTGGTCTAGAGGGAACTGCTGGGCAGAAAAATCAACAAGTTTTTTGTTTCTGTGGTTAAAGGGGACATGGAGGGGATGGGGCTGGTAGAGGAGAGGGGAGAAAAGAGGTGGATTGTGGGTATGATCCATGTAAGAGAATTGAAGGAGTAATTCTTCAATTACTCCTTCCCCTGCCACCTGCCCCTGCCACCCCCTCTCCCACGATGACTCCCACTCTAACTCCTCCTGCCCTTCCCCATAGGGTCCCTTTGCTTTCAGAAGGAAACTTATAAAAGTAGAATGCCAAGTCTTTTGTCTCTGACCCCCCTTCCCACCCATGACCAGTTACAGACAAAGTTCTTGTCATTTGAAGTACATGGTGGCTTGGAGCTAAAATGCCAGGAGGAAATTAAAGTTTCTATGAGCCTGTACTGAATCCTTGGGCTGTGCAGAGAATAGATAGAAACCCAAGGAGATGTGGTGGGAAAGACCTGGGAGGGGCTTTTGCATTCAGCTTTCATTCTCTTGGAAGCAAGGAAGGCCCACTGGGCTTTGGCTATCCTAGGGTTTCCTGTGGTTGGCCTTCTCTCTTCTTCTCTGTCCCAGAGGGTTTGGTGGACCTGTACCTGTTTAGCTTCTGGCTGGTTCCTCAACGTCACTTGGGAATACCCTAGGTGCCAAGGGCAGGGGAGATGATTCTAAAGATTTAGTGTGTGTGTGTGTGTGTGTGTGTGTGTGTGTGTGTGTGTATGTGCATGCGTGCATGTGTGTGCATGTGCACATGTGTCATATGTGTGGCTACCTGTAGAAGCCAAAAGAGACTATTAGATCCCTAGGAGCTGAAGTTACAGGTATTTGTGAGCTGCCCAGTGTGGGTGCTGGGAACCAAATTCCAGTCCTCTGTAAGAGCAGCAATGATACTTCATTGCTGAGCTAATTCTCCAGCCCCAGAGATAAATCTAGACTCAGAAAACTGAAGAGGATAAAAAATGGTGGACCCTGTTCTAGGGCAAGGAGTTATTTTCTCATCCCTGCTGTGAAATGGGGAACAGATAAATAGATTCCATCAAGGTTCAGAGTGGTAGGTGTTTGATGAAGCAGTATCATCGGGTCCTGAAAGGCAAGACATTCTTGACCATGAAGTCATAGTGGGAAAACTTCTAGAATGAATGTGAGTTTCAATCTCAAATGGGATACCTCATAGTTTACATAGGGGATACCCAGCTGTCGACATTCTTCCACCAACACTGGTAGTCTTGGCAACTCCTTTTTTCGTGGGGGTGGTTTTTCAAGACAGGGTTTCTCTGTAATTCTGGCTGTCCTAGAACTCACTTTGTAGATCAGACTGGTCTCGAACTCAGAGATCTGCCTGCCTATCCTTTCCTCTTATCTACCCCTGATCTGTGGGTCCCTGCCATTCATTTTATGCAGGACAGGGAGAAGAGCCAGCTGCAATTCCTTTGTTGGCAGTCTCCAAGCATTCTCTAGAGATTTGGGATAGGGATGTTTGGTTCTCGAAAAGAGGAAGCTACTCATTTTCAGGGCAGCCGAACTTAACTTTCGCAGTGCAGGACTGAGTGTGGCAGGGTGCACGTACAATATAAACACACTTGACTATCTGCAGTGCTGTGTGGTCCAAGGCAAGCCACAGTTCCTCTCTGGGATTCACATCCACATGTGGATAAAGAACTCAGAGGGCTGCGGAGGGGTTCACTCTCAAACCATCTGGTCAACCCAACAGAGGAGTACTGCATTCTGAGTAGGAGAGTAGAGTGGGAGCCCAGAATGCACTGTGCGGTCCAGACGTCTGGAAGTTGGTTTGACCTTTCTCCTGATCTTTGTGGATGCATTAAGCAGCAAACAGGCAGTTCTGGTTTCTCTGGGGAACTTAGGTTCCTGCAGCCAGGGGAACTGTTTCGCTGTTGTCAGTTCCTCACTCCCCCCGCCTGCCAATCCTTATTGTAACTCTGCTGGGGTTCAGGTAGAAAGGTTCCTGAGGCCTCGCTTTACACCCTATCTTCTTATTTTTCAAAAGTAATTTATTTTTATGTGCATTGGTGTTTTGCCTGCATGTATATCTGTGAGAAGGTGTCAGATCTTGGAGTCACAGACAGTTGTGAGCTGCCATGTGGGTGCTGGGAATTGAACCCAGGTCCTCTGGAAGAGCAGGCAGTGCTCTAAACCACTGAGCCAACTCTCCATTATGCTATCTTGTTAGGCTGGCCATCCATAAGCCCTGAAAGCTGATTCATATGGTTCTTATTTTTCACCCCAAGTTCTCTGTTCCTCTTTCCCTCCCCCCCACCCCCCCAAGACAGGGTTTTTCTGTGTAGCCTTGACTGTCCTGAAACTCAGATCCACCTGCCTCTGCCTGCAGGGATTAAAGGCATGTGCCACCACCTCTTTAGACTCAGCTCTGCTCGTTCCTTAAGCCCAGGTGGGAGGTGGGATCACAGATGGGTCACACCAGGTAGAATGTCTGCCTGGCTTGAGAACCTGCCTGGCATGGGCACTGGTAGGGTCTCAGTGGAGGAGGAAGACGTGAGAGGGAGGCTACACACACAGAGATGCGAAGCCCGGACACAAAAAGTTAGGGAAGCAAGGCACAAAGTTTCTTGGCTCATTATCCGAGGCTTTGGGACAGACAGGGCCTCCGTGCCCCACCCTGCCCAGGAGGAGGAGGCATGCTCTCTGGCTGAGGCAGGGCTGGGCTGGGCTGCTCACAGAAGATTGTGCCTGCCTGAAAGTGTGGGAGGGCTTGTTTTCTGCAGCTTGGCAGCTTTGTGAGGGTTCAGTGTGATAAGAAGGAAGATGGATTCCTTGGTTGGTTTTTGCACACAGACAGCTGCCTCCTTCTGGGCAGCACAATGGCCCCTGCCAGTCTATTGTGCGGCTCCATTGGCTCTTGTGAAACACCGAGTCTTGGCTTCAGCCCAGCCGGGTTTCCCCTGCCTGGCTGCTAGCTTCCCCTCCCATCTGGGGTCAGATGAGGTCCACATTGTGGAGTGGTCATGTTGAGACCCAGCCAACTCTAAGCTTGACCTAGAAGTCTGAATCCTCCCTAGGAGAGGGGTCAAGGCCTCCAGCCTAAGCAGCAACTTCCACACCTCCCTGTCCCATTTTACCTTGTTTGGGACTTGTTTTGTTTTAACTTGACTTGTTATTGTTGTGGTGGTGTAGATACAATGAGGATGGGCACTGGCACTTGTACCACACCAGCTAGAGGACAGTTTTGTGGATTCAGGTCTCTCCTTCCATCTTTGCATTGCTTCAGGGATGGAATTCAGAGTTGTCAGATTGAGCAGTAAGTTAGCCATCTCACCAGTCCTGTTTTGGTTTTGTTTTGGGGTAGAAGGCCTCATTCCATGGCTTTCCAATGGACAAGATTGGCTTTAAACTTTTGGTGAGTTTCTGTCTTCTGCCTCTCCAGTTCTGGGGTTACAGGTTTTAAGATTCTGGTTTTAAGGTGTCTGCTGCTCAGACCTGATGATATGCAGAAATTTGGGGAGCCCTACCATGCTCAAGAGCATTAGGAGGTGTGGCTGTTTCTGGGGGAGGGTTCACATTTGTGGAGATTCCTTGAGCTTTCCCTGTGGAGATGGAGTCTGAGGGGATCTCTTTAGTAGAGCTGGGGTTCAGAAGGCATCTGTGGTGGAGAATGACAGTTCTTTGGCTCGCACAGACAGCTGTAGATGTGGAGTGAACTTGAAAGATTAGGGAGAGATTTAGATAGTAAAATCAATTGGATTTTAGACTGACTCAGAAAGGGAAGGAATGTCACAGGTGACTCAACATTTCAGGGTGAGATGGATGATAGAGTCCCCTTCCAGAAACTGGTGATACAGAAAAGAAAGGAGGCTGGACGTGAGGGACCTCGATCACCTGTGAGTTTGTTTGATGCAACCGGAGACTAAGGAAGGTACTTTGGGGATACTATAAAATACATGATTTAAGAGGCAATAAATACCATCTATGGTGGTAGATGTATTTAATCCCAGCACTCAGGAAGTGAGGCAGGAGTCTGAGTTCGAGGCTAGCCTGGTCTACATAGTGAATTTCAGGCCAGCGAGTTACACATTGAAACCCTGTCTCAAAAAACAAGAAAAACAAAGCAGGGCGTTGGTGGCACACGCCTTTAATCCCAGCACTCGGGAGGCAGAGGCAGGCGGATCTCTGTGAGTTCAAGGCCAGCCTGGTCTACAAAGTGAGTTCCAGGACAGCCTTCAAAGCTACAGAGAAACCCTGTCTCAAAAAACAAAAACAAAAACAAAACAAAAAAAAAAAACAAGAAAAACAAACAACAACAAAAAAGAGAGACAATATCCAGGAGTTAATGGATGGACGGTCCAGGCATTCAGTGCACTGTGTAGCATTATTTGAAAAGCCAGCGATGATGTTTACTGGTTAAGATGTAGTTTTGGAAAGGACATCACCCTGCATTATAGGCTTTATCTAGAATCATATTCTTTTTCCCCCCTTTTGGTGCTGGAGCTTGAACCCAGGGCCTTATGCATGGTAGACAAACATTCTACCAGGGAGCCGCCTTCCCAGCCAGGCAGAATCGTATTCCATTACCCTTGACAGTAACATCTGGTTGGGGTATGGTGACTAGATGTCAAAAGGCAAGGGTCCTGGGGTGTGGCCCGGTGATAAAGCCCCTACCTGAGATGCTCGGGGCCCTGGGTTCAACTTCTAGAAGACATGGGGAAAGCATGGTAAAAGTCCCCAGGAGGGGGTGGGAACACAGCCAAACACATCTTTCCTTGTTGAGTTTTCCCTGTGGCTGGGGAATTCTGGCCATGGCATTGCTGATCCCAGGCCTCCCTATATAGTCCCAAACACCAGACAGAGCCTCCTTTAAGGAGTGCAGGTTTGAGTAGTGACCCTGGCTAGAAAAGGACTTTGGTCCTAGCCAGAAGCAAGCTGCTACCAGGAATCCCAGAATGTCAGCTCCAGACCACTGCTATTCTCATGGGTCTCTGAGCTGGGCTGACCTATCAAGGCTGTGGTATTTAAGTGCAGGTTCCAGACATTCTTTTTAGGTAACATAGCAAGTGATACAGTGCTAAAATTGTTTAAGAAATGGAAAATGATTGTACATGTGTCTGAGACTGTCTTAGTTGGACTTCTTTTATTATAAAAAAATCTACCTTGCTAGGAGTGGTGACACATGCCTTTAATCCCAACAGAGACAGACTGACTGATCCCTGTAAATTCCATGCCAGCCTGGTCTACAGAGAGAGTTCCAGGACAGCCAGAGATACATAATTACCTAACAGAGAGGCCTTGTCTTAATAAACAACAACAAAAATCCACCTCACTTACCCCCCATGTGATGGCATATAAGTGTAATCCCAGCACTTGGGGAGTGGAGGCAGGAGGGTCAGGAGTTCAAGGTCATCTTTAGCCACATAATCAGTTTGAGACCAACCTGGGGTACCTGAGACTGTCCCAAGGAGAAGAGAAAAGAAAACCCATGTCAAAGTGCACTTTGACTAAAGGGAAGCTATTGTTTCACGTACCTTACGTTTGGCTCCATCCTCCTAGCACCCTTCCTGGGATTACTATAGAGAATCCTAAACTGGGACTAAAGCTCAGTCCTGGCTTAGCCAACTCCTCAGCTGAATGCATTTGGTGCTCTCATTTGCTGGGCCTGGGTTGCATGACATAGAGATAGTAATTTGAAGAGAGATGAGTCTTTAAAGGAAAATTGTGTATTGTTCATTATGAAGACATTGCATATTGAAGAGGTGTCTGATGCTTTTGGGTCCCTGGAGACCTGATGATAGCTCGGTGGCCTAATTTTTATATCAGTAACCACTATAGGTAAACCCATAGTGCTTATTACTACTTATTAATTTACCTTGTTAAGGATTGAATGCTAGCAAGGACACATGTCTAATAATCCCAGAAATCAGAAGGTGAAGGCTAGAAGATCATTCATTGAAGACCAGCCTAGGTTACATAGGCGCTCAGGTCAATCTCAGCTATATAGCAAGATCCTGTCTCACAATAACCAAATGTTAGCAGGGCATGATAATCTGAGCTCTTGGGAGTGGAGGCAGGAGGATCAGGAGTTTAAGGCCACCCAAGATGGGATTTTGTCGAAAACAACAGACAGCAGCAAAGCCCCATGTGGGTGAGGAACTGAGACAGGCTCCAATACAGCCCTGGTGGCTCCAATACAGCCCTGGTGGCTCCAGTACAGCCCTGGTGGCTCCAGTATAGTCCTGGTGGCTCCAGTATGCAGTGGCAGTTTTTAGGGAGGAGTCACTTCCCTGCCCCTAATGCTCATTCACAACTCATTCTTCCCATGGACTACAGGGTAAAAAGCTAGTGTAGACAGGTGACAGACAGCAAATGGCAACCTCCATGGTGTCTGGTGTTACACAGGGATGTATCTGAAATGGGGACACTTGCTGATGGTGGTTTCATCCAGGTCCCAGTAAACAGGATTTGCCCCAGTTCTGCTTGCATTCTATTCTGAAGTTATCTCCCCTGCCATCTCTCTTGCCTCTGTGGTGATTATTGCAGGGCCTATCAGGATGTGGCTTGAGGTGTTAAGAGAAGCTTTTTCCTTGCTAGCCGCTTTGGTTTATCCCCCGCCAGTCGCCTGGGCTCTGCCGCGCCAGCCTGGTTCTAGATCCGCATGAGTCCCAAATAAACACACAGGAGGCTATATTAATTATGAAGCTGTTGGCCTTGCTTGTTTCTAACTGGCTAGCTCTGACTTAAGTAATTACCCCATAATTGTTAATCTAAGTATGTTTCTTACCAGAGAAGGTTCCAGGCTTCCTACCCCAATGGCGGTTACATCTCGAACTCTCTCCTTTCTCCTTCCCAGAATCCTCCTGGACTCCTAGCCCCACCTATCTAGATTCCTATTGGCCAGACAGTACTTTATTAACATAAGACTTCCCCAACATCTCCTCTTTTCTGTTTAAACAAAAAGAAAGGTCTTAATTTTAACATAGTCAAATTGTATATGACAGAACAGTTATCAAGTAAGAACATAGTTACAATATTTTAGCAAGATCTAAAGAAAATATCATCCTTGTGAGTCCAAAGTCCTATATGTAGCTTATCTTTTATCATAACTAAGGAAAACTATAATTATAACTATCTGTCTTCAACTCCATCAAAGACCACAGAAGGATAATATATAAACACTAGGATTGACAGAGACATCTTACTGCCTGGACAGTCACCCGAAGTTCCTCTGTAACGTTGGGGCATCCATCTTCAGCCCATAGGCCACAATGTGTCTGGAACACTTCTCAGCAAAGCAGGAAATTTCAAACTGTCCATCTGCGTTGGCAGTCTGTCAGTCATTTTTCTTTGTCCTGCAGAAAGTCTCGTAGACTCTTCATCAAGCAGGAACCCTGTAAGACTGAGTTCAGTAGTCACTTTCCTGTGGGTCCTGCATGTCCAGATGATACAACAACAGTCAAACAATCTAGGCAAGAGCAGTTTCTTGCCCAAATGGCTAATCTTGCCATGTTGAAAGCAAATTCCATAACAAGTTTCTTCGATGCCCATCTTCCTCTCAGACGTAATTGGTGCTGCCAGGAGCAGACATTTCTCATTGTCAAGACAAACCCTAAACCATTTTAAATGCCATGTTCTGAAGGTCTTTGAGAGGTTTGAAGACTGTCTATCTATCTCAAATATATTTCTGTATATCTAGAACACCTAACTTACCTAACTATAAATTCTATTATAAGTAACTATCTATAGTCTGTATTCAATTATGCATTCCGTTGTAAAAGATCAGTATAAGCACAATACTTAATCAAGAGGAGAAATATAAGCATCACAAAATTGACCTTGAATTTGTATCAATAAATTAAAAATAATACCCATACCATAATTCCCCTTTTTACCATTAAAAGGAGATTGGCTGTGATCATTAGCCAATTATAAACAATCCCATTTAAATGAAAACAAAGAGTTATAAACAAGATGGGAATTGGGACGTCGCTCATTCCAAACTGCTTCCTGCTGGAAGGGGGCGCCGTTCATACCATGGGAATCATGACAAAACTCAGAAACCTGTATAAGTCCATATTTTCAGGGTCTGTAAAGCTGCATCATCTTAGCTGTCTCAATAGTTGGAACACCTGGTCCACTGCTTCCGGGGGTCTTGGTTTGTCGAACCACAGAAACATGGAAGGAATCCTTAGCTTTTCATTTTCTGTAGAAACATAAATAAAAACTCCTTTTCCAAGTAACATATCCTTATACTTAAATTTTGAAGTCAAGGCATTTTCAAAAGATAGAAGTTGGATTAATTCAGCAGCATTTATAATCAAGTGTACTTTAGCAGCTGTTCCTTCCTTAGCAATCAAAAAACTGAAAAACATAATAGCGTACAGTATCCAGACTCTCTGTGTATTTTCCATCTTTACGTGGCTTATTTATTTATCTATTATTACTTTATTTATTTTACTTTTATTTATTTTTCTTTGAGACAGGATTTCTCTTTGGAAATCTGCCTGCCTCTGCCTCTGCCTCTGGAGTAAATCCTACCAGCATGCGCCACCACAACGCCGGCTTTTGTATTTATTTACCACTTTGTCGTTTCATTTTCTCTCTCAATCTCACGTATATTTTTAAACACACTGTAAACCTTTAGAAGTTTTTCTTTATCCAAGTCTGACTTTACTGTAAATCTTTATGTTTTTCTGGCCACGTGTCTTATCTGTAAAACCGTGGCTGTTTTAAACTGCCGTTTCAAGATGGCGGGCATAAGCGTGATTTCAGCTTACCGCCTCAGTCCATGTTGACATCCAGCAAAAGCTGCCACTTCCAGCTGTACGTACACACTTTTCAATCGTTAGCAGAGTCTCTTAAAACAACCTTGCTGGGTTTTTTTTTTCTTTTTATGCCGAGTCAGGAAGACTCCGGTAAGCAAGCCGCGTGAATCTCGGCTTGTCGCTAGCAAAACAGAGCACACCTGAGAAAAATGCTGCTACCAAAAATCTGTGCTTCTCTCCGTTCTTCTGTTTCTAAAATTCCTTTAAAGCTTTTGTTATTTTGCGTGGAAATTCATGATCCCACTCCTGATCAACCATTATGTTAAGAGAAGCTTTTTCTTTTGCTAGCCGCTTTGGTTTATCCCCGCCAGTCGCCTGGGCTCTGCCGCGCCAGCCTGGTTCTAGATCCGCACGAGTCCCAAATAAACACACAGGAGGCTATATTAATTATGAAGCTGTTGGCCTTGCTTGTTTCTAACTGGCTAGCTCTGACTTAAGTAATTACCCCATAATTGTTAATCTAAGTATGTTTCTTACCAGGAGAATAGTTCCAGGCTTCCTACCCCAATGGCGGTTACATCTCGAACTCTCTCCTTTCTCCTTCCCAGAATCCTCCTGGACTCCTAGCCCCACCTATCTAGATTCCTATTGGCCAGACAGTACTTTATTAACATAAGACTTCCCCAACATTGAGGGATGTTGTACTTTATAGATTTTTCTGGGGATTTCCTAGTGGGGACTCTCGTGCCCCTGTGACTTCTTTGAGATAGAGCACCCATCCAGGACAGTGGGATAGATTTGAGCTGAAAGACAAAATTAGCCCTCTGTGAGCCTCTGTTCTCTGCCCCTTCCAGCTTGTGAGAGTAAAGGTTTTTGAGCTGGTTTGCCTGAGCCAGGGGATTCTGAGATTCCCCACAGTGTTCCCTATTGGCAAGAGGAGACGAGAGTTCAATCTTGGATGGTCTCCTTGCCGTAGCTGGGCTACTGGGCCTGGGCCTCTGGTTGGGGAAGGGAAGAATGTACCTGTGAGGGACTTTGGCCTAGTTGAGGATATGACATTTTATACTGACCAAGTGCTGGAGGACCTGGAGCTCTGGGCAGGCCTCAGCAGCTCGATTCTCGGGCAGTGCAGTAGGCTTTTCTGAGTGTTAGTCTGAATTCCTCCTTCGTTATACCCATCTCCCGGTCTTGACTATTTCCTCCTCTTCAGGTGTTTGCTGGCAGCCAGTTTGTTCCTCCTGCACTGTTTGCCAGCCCAGAATGGCAGGAGTATGCAATCTGCCCCTTTAGTTTTGTGCCCAGTGCCTGGCCTGGCTCAGTCCCCATCTCCTTAGGCTTACACGCAGGGTCTCTTGCTGTCTGTGCGTCCTTCTTCTCTGTGGGGTTGAAGGTCACAACTATTACCTGTTAAATTTTGCCAGGAGTTTGTGAGACTAGCAAAAGGCAGGCATGCATTGTCAAGCTTACCACACACATGGAGGACTGAGGCCAAATCAGAAAGGTGTGACTTGCATAAAGATACATAGCTGTGTAGCAAAGGCTACAGATTATGTAGCTGAGGGTGACCCGACCTTTCTGTGTGACAAGAGCAGGAATTGCAGATGTGTGCTAGCACTCTGTGCTGGGTTGTTTTGTTTCTCTCTCATGTTGGCTACAAAATGTCAGTTCTGGGTTAGGTTGGTGACTCAGTTGGTGAAGGGTCTGCAATGTAAACCTGAGGACTTGAGGTTGGATCCCAGCATCCATGTTTTTGTTTTTGTTTTTAAAGCCAGGAGTAGTTGCACCACCTATAACTTTAGTGTGTGTATTGTGTGTGTGTGTGCAGGGGGGGGGTCTTCAATTCTTTTTTGTTTTTTGTTTTTTTGTTTTGTTTTGTTTTTGAGACAGGATTTCTCTGTATTGTTTTGGAGCCTGTCCTGGAACTCGCTCTGTAGACCAGGCTGGCCTCGAACTCACAGAGATCCGCCTGCCTCTGCCTCCCGAGTGCTGGGATTAAAGGCGTGTGCCACCAATGCCTGGCATGGTTCTTCAATTCTAAGGCACCTACTAGGATGATGATACTACAGCCTTAATAAGGGAAGGCAAGGGGGCTCAAAAGCATGCCTGGACCCCACTCTGAACAACTCTGAGGTCACCTGTACCTAGGCTCTCTGATGTATTTGTTGGAAATCCCTGTCATAATCTAGATGATAAAGTCTGTTTGCTGAGAGCCATCATAAATGGATTGAGGCCCTATGTCCTCACTCTGAGACAGCTGAGAGCATCAATGTCAGCCACTATGAGTGTCATTTTTTTCAAGGAGCTTAGAGCTTAGGACAGATCCAGGAACAGGAGTCATCCTTGAGGCTGGGCATGGAGACATGGAAGGCCCCTTTCTCCCCCAAACCTGGACTTTCTCACCTGGAGCTGAGGCTCAGAAGCAGTGCAAGGAGAAGGTCCCTGTGCGCCTACTCATAGCAGCCAGTGTTGGCGATTTCCAGCAGTGGGAAGGTGACAACTTAGCAACCAGACGCCTTCCCCAGTAGGTCTCAGCATATCATCAGCTCCTCCGTGAAGAGCTGAAGTCGGCGAGAGCTGAAAGCTGTGTGAACCGGGCCTCTGCCCTGCCCCATCTCCTGGGGATGGACTAATATGGAAAAGCGGGGCACAGGGTTGGTACTAGAGGTACCAGATGGCACCGGCTGCCCTTGGACTCAGAAGGAAAAGTCTATGCTTGCTTACTCACTCAGTCTCCACCGTCTCTGGCTGTCTCTTTCTAAGCAGGATCTTGCTCTGTAGCCCCTGCTGGTCTAGAACTCGCTGTGTACACCACACTGGCCTTGGGTTTTCAGTGATCTCTCTATGACAGTGGTTCTCAACCTGTGGGGCTTAGCCCCTTTGAGTGTTGAATGACCCTTTCACGGGGTTGCATCAGATATCCTGCATATCAGACATTTACATTATAATTTATAATGGTAGCAAAATTACAGCTATGAAGTAGCATCAGAAATAACTTTATGGTTGGGGGTCACCACAACATGAGCAACTGTATTAAAGGGTCGCAGCATTAGGAAGGTTTCGAAGCCATGCTCCAAGGCATTAAGGTTGCAGGTATATGCTACCACACCTTGTGTAACCAAAACTTTGATGATCTCTGCAGGAAAGATGACACAGTGACCGAGCAAGGGCCCCAACTCTAGCCTCCTCCATTCCTTCACTGTGCTGCTTTCTGTCTCTACTTCCTAGGGACATGGGTGTGGAGGGAGGGATGGCATTGCTTGTCTTAAGTCTTCTGGTCCTAGCATGGATGCAGACATCTTCAGATTTCTATTAGCATAGTTACCATGGGCTGACCTTCTCAAAAGTCATTACTAAATATAAAAGGAGAACAAAAGAAAGCTAAAGATCGGGTGTTCACAGAATATGGCAGCCTGTCCCACAGAGTGCAAGTTTCCAGTTTGTGCCAAGAATTTGGATCCTGTTCTGATTTACACTGCCTGGAGACAGCCACCTATAGGGCCAGAATGCCCCGGCATGGCTGTTGGCTTCACCCTCTGGTCTAGGGCCAGTCTGTTTCCCTGTCTAGACACCCTCAGTCACCCATGCCACCAGTAACCCTGCCTCTGCCCTGCCTCCTCCTGTCTACCCCAGGGCTCATTTGCTTTGTGTGTGTGTGTGTGTGTGTGTGTGTGCGCGCGTGTGTGTGCATGTGTGTGTGCGCGCATGTGTGTGTGTGTGCGTGTGTGTGTGCGTGTGTGTGTGTGTGTGTGTATGTATGTGTGTGTGCGTGCGTGTGTGTGTGTGTGTGTGTGTGTGTGTGTGTGTGGTGTGTGTGTGTGCGTGTGTGTGGTGTGTGTGCGTGCGTGCGTGTGTGTGTGCGTGTGTGTGCGTGCGTGCGTGCGTGTGTGTGTGTGCGTGTGTGTGTGCGTGCGTGCGTGCGTGTGTGTGTGTGTGTGGTGTGTGCGTGCGTGCGTGTGTGTGTGTGGTGTGTGTGTGTGCGTGCGTGCGTGTGTGTGTGTGTGTGTGTGTGTGTGTGCGTGCGTGCGTGCGTGCGTGTGTGTGTGTGTGTGTGCGTGCGTGCGTGCGTGCGTGCGTGTGTGTGTGTGTGTGTGTGTGTGTGTGCTCCCCTTCCTTGGTCGGCTAGGGGATTAGCACTTACATGGCTGTGTCTTATTCTGAGTAAGCCTTCACTAAACCGACTCTTGACACAGTGCTCAAGGCCTGAGTAAACCCACAAGCTGCCAAACTAAAGGGCTGGTGGTTCTTCAGCATCTGATCTTGGCAGGAACTGTAGAAGTCTCCCCACCTGGTTCCTTCCTCCCACTGGGCCACAAGAATAGAAACTGATAAGACGCTGGCTTGGTTGATGAAAGTATATTGGGTGGGTTAGCAGAAGGAATTTTTTTTTTAGATTTGGTGGGGAAAAGTACTTTGAAGTCATATGTTCTTGATGAAGGAAGTAGATAATAGGCTGACCACAAAGCTAGGTTTCCAGGCTGCAGCACTGTTCCCTGCTTTCGCTTGGCTGAGGCCCAAGAGCTGGACAGGTTTCCAGAGCCCAGACTGCTACCCAAAAGCATGCAGTACCTACTACAAGCCAGATGTCCAGATGGGGTCTCAAGAAATCCGGAGAAACTCTGCCTCCAGGAAATGTGAAAACAGGAATGATTTTTTTAAGGTTAAGTTTTATAGATGTTTACATTTGTAATCCAACAGTTGGAGGTCTGAGGCAGGAGGATCATAAGTTTGAGGACACCCAGACTATATAGCAAGATCCTGTGCCAAAAAGAGGAGTGTGGTGTAGGGAAGATGTTACATTGTCAGGAGCAGGCTGCTGTCCTCATCCTGATGCTCACGTTAGAGCCCTTCAAAGTGGGGTCCTCCCCTTTCCCTTCCTTCCCCCCATCCTCTCCCCCACTTTGAGACAGGGTCTTATTCTGGCTGGCCTGGAATATGTTATATAGATCAGGATGGTTTCAAACTGGTAGAGATCTGCTTACCTCTGTGCTGGAATTAAAGGCATGAACCACCACACATGGTTAGGCTGCTGCTCCTGCTGCTGCTGCTTGAGGATTTTATGTATTTTATGTATATGAATGTTTTGTCTGCATGTATGCACCATGTGAGTGCAGTACTCAAGGAGGCCACAAGAGGAGAGTGGCTGCCTTGGAACTGGTGGTACAGAAGGTTGTGAACAGCGTGTGGGTGCTGGGAGCTGATCTTGGGCCCTCTGCAAGAGCAGCAAGTGCTGTTAACCCCAGAACCATCTCTCTCATGATCCTGTTTGATGTGATACATTTTTGTGAATATATATATAGGCATATAAAATAGGCATACAAATCAAACATTTACTGATGATAAATCATAAAGAATATTTGACATTTTTATTGGTTTAAAAGAAAAATTTAAATTTAGAGAGAGAGAGAGAGAGAGAGAGAGAGAGAGAGAGAGAGAGAGAGAAAAGGAACTTTGTGGAGTTAGTTCTCTCCTCCCACCTTTCTGTCCGTTCCAAAGTGTGAGCTCAAGTTGTCACTGCGGCGTTCATGGCAGACTTTCACTACAAGCACTTTTACCCACGGAGTCATCTTGCTGGTCCTTTTTGGCTTTTGGAGACAGAGTCTCATGTATCCTCAAACTAGCTATATAGCTGAGGACAACTGCGAACTCCTGATCTCCTTCCTCTGGCTTCTAAGCACTGGGATTGCATGCTGAACTTGGACTATCATCTGATGCTGCCTGGTCTCAGATGCAAAGCATCCTACCTAGGACATTTCACCTGAATGGCATGGCTGAGCCGTGGATATGGAAGATGCCATATAGAAGCCATTGGGGGTGTGGTACGTTACTGGGACTGATGACAGAGAACCCAGTTCTCACCTTTTTTTTTGTTTTGTTTTGTTTTGTTATCTGTCTTTGTAGCCCTTGCTGGCCTGGCATTTGCTCTGTAGTCCAGTTTAGCTTTGAACTCTTGGCAAGCCTCCCGTGATACAGAGTGCTGGGATTAGAAGTGTCTTGCTTTCATCTCAAAAGTGTGACCCTGGAACTAGCTAGACTGCTCCTGCCTGACCTTTGGCCACTGGGCTGAGGCTACTGCACACTGAGCCTTTTGGGAACTTGTGTCCCAAGAGGGCTTTTAGTAGTCTCAAGGGCTGTAGTTGGTCCAGTGTGTCCCAACTTTAGACGAAGCCTATCCCAAAGAGGCCTGGGATCCTGTTTAGTCAAACGTCCATGGAAACTCCTCAGACTCTGGCTTGTATCTTTCTTTTCCAGGGAAGCAGTCCATGTGACTTCTTGGGCCTGATAGGTTGGTCTTTGGGTTGATTTTCTGGTTTGTAGTCTATAGAGAATGTAGGGGTAGGTGTTGACTTTCTATGTTGTGTACTTCAGCTTCAGGCCTGGGCTGAAGCCTGGCTGGATTTTTGAGCTGTAGAAAGCATCCTGGAGGACTTCAGGAACATAGATTCTGCTGCCTAGATATGTACTGGCTAGAGTTATATGTGCCTGAGTCCAGAACTTTGCCATCAGCCATGGCTGGGGTCAAGCAGGCCCTAGCCTTTCCCAATACTCACGGGTACCACACTCCTGTAATACTAGCACTTGCGAGATGGAGGCAGGAGGAGCAAGAGTTTAAGATTATCTTCAGCTGCATAGTGAGTTAGAGACCGCCTGGGCAACATAAGACCCAGTTTCCAAAACATAACAAAACCAGGAACTGGAGAGAGAGTTTAGCTGTTAAGATGTCAACTTAACAACCACTCATAACTCCAGTTCCAAGGGATATGATGCCCTCCTCTGGCCTCCTCAGACACTGTATAGACACTTCTCTCTCTCTCTCTCTCTCTCTCTCTCTCTCTCTCTCTCTCTCTCTCTCTCTCTCTCTCTCTCTCTCTCTCTCTCTCTCTCACACACACACATAATTTTTTTGAAAACTGACCCAAGCCAGGCAGTGGTGGCACATACCTTTAATCCCAGCACTCAAGAGGCAGAAGCTGGTGAATCTCTGTGAGTTTGAGGCCAGCCTGGTCTACAAATTGAGTTCCAGGGCAGCCAGAACTGTTATACAGAGAAACCCTGTCTCAAAAAAAAATTCCTAAATCAAAACCAAACCAAACAAGCAAGAACCCCACCCAACAAAAACGATATAGGAATGCTTGGTTTTTTTTCGGGACTGGGTTTCTCTGTGTATCTCTGGCTGTCTTTGAACCCTGGAACTCTATATAGACCAGGTTGGTCTTGAACTCACAGAGATCTACCTGCTTCTGCCTCTTCATTCACCAATACACCTGGTGATTTAGGAATCCTTTGGTGTTGGTAGGGTTGAAAACCAGGAAGATATCTTCCTGCCTCATCTACCATTTTTTTCTGAATCATCCTGGCTGGATTGGGCTATTTTAGGAGAGCAATTGCCTTTAGGAGAACAAAGGCCCTAACTACTGGCTCTTCCTTCCTTGACTGCATGTTCTTTCTGAGAATTGTGGTGTGGGAACCCTGTAACCATGTGGTTCCTGACCTGTGGGTGCACGGGCTGGAGAACAGCCAGTTAAATAGGCAAGAAACAGCCTGCCCGGCTGGTGGTGACCTCTTCTCTCCCATCATGGGTGTTAGAATGTGGTCAGATTGATTCTCTCTGTGTCTATCTGGACCTAACCCATGATGGCCAACAATCCTCTTACCTCTGCCTCCTAAGCACTAGGATTTGGGGGCTTAAATCCACACCTAACTCATTCTTCGACCCTTCTTTTAATCTTCCAAAACCAGGAGACAGAGTCTGTGTGTGTTTGGGAAGGGAGGAGTTAGGGAGGATTGGCCCGACTAGTTGTTAAACAGAGCCAGGATGGGGATAGAGCATTGCCTTTACCCCCAAGGAGTACCCTCTCTTCCTCCTGAAGCCGTGGCTCTGTCCCCAGCACCAGGGTTCCACAGGGGTTTATTTCTTTGAGATAAGCCATGGGAACACATCACCAGCTCCGTGAAGAGAGTGAGACCCCGAGTGCCAGTCTTGAAGATGGCTTGTCCCTTGGTCAGCCTGTGGCAGGGCTGCCCTCCTGGAGGAAGCCTGACTAGTAAGAGCTAAGGAGTTCTTAAAACAGAGCAAACCCACTGCTCTGCTCCTGGGTAGAAGAGGCTGGCCTCATTGCAGTCAGAGAGCAGCCACTTAGCTTTGTGGAGGGAGTAGTGATGTGGCTTAGCAGAGAGGGACATGCTAGGGCAGGCTGGCTGTCAGTCCCTTCCTGAATGATCGCACCTTCTTTTTTCCCCTGTGAGTCAGAGCATTCTCTAGGTGGTCGGGAAGCAGAGGGAAGAGTTTTTCTACGGCTCTTCACTAGGCATCCATAGTGTGGCTAAGATCAGTCATGAAGTGACCAACAGCCATCAAACCCTGTCTAAAAGGAAGACAGAAAGCACCCTAGTCTCGTCTTGAAGAGGCTAAGTCAGGGGTATTGTCCCTTGAAGGTAGGAAGAGAGATAGCTCAATTGGGCGGTGAAAGCCACAAGTCTGGGCCATGCAAGCTCCTGTCTGACTTCCCTTCACACAGCATTTCTCCACCCTAATCTCCACTTCTCCACTTCCTCCAAAGCCTTGGCTTCTCTCCCTCGGTCTAAACCCTACCCTGAATATGTCCTGCCTCATTTGAGCTGGCTCTCTCTCTCTCTCTCTCTCTCTCTCTCTCTCTCTCTCTCTCTCTCTCTCTCTCTCTCTCTCTCTCTCTCTCTCTCTCTGTGTGTCTCTCTCTCTCTCTCGCTCTGTGTGTGTGTGTGTCTCTCTCTCTCTCTCTCGCTCTCTGTGTGTGTGTGTCTCTGTCTCTCTCTATGTGTCTCTCTCTGTTTCTCTCTGTCTCTGTGTCTCTCTCTGTCTTTCTTTCTCTCCCTCCCTCCCTCCCTCCCTCCCTCCTCTCTCTCCCTCTCTCTCTCTCTCTCTCTCTCTCTCTCTCTCTCTCTCTGTGTGTGTCTCTCTCTCTGTTTCTCTCTGTCTCTGTGTCTCTCTCTCTCTGTTTCTGTCTCTCTCTCTGTCTTTCTTTCTCTCCCTCCCTCCCTCTCTCTCTGTGTGTCTCTTTCTGTCTGTCTCTCTGTGTGTCTCTGTGTCTCTCTTTCTCTCTCTCCCCCCCCCCTCCTGCATTCAGGGCTTCTATGCATCTCTGCTTCTCATGTCTGAGCCTCAAGGAGAACCCTCCTGTCTTTCCTAGAATCCAACTGTTGACTTATGACAGGAGAGCCACAGGTGTGGGATGGGTCCTAGGGAGATGTTTAGAGACTGTTCTGTGTGGTTGGACGAAGTAGCAGCTGGATAAGAGGTGCACACAACACTTTTGTTTCATGTAGGAGTAAGGACCATCCAAGGCATGTCTGGCTCTGAGACCTCTGTGTACCTGGCACTGTGTGAGGTAGCAGTGACTGTGATTGGAGAGAGGGTGCTGGACCAGGACTGCTGCCCCTGGGGGAGACTGGTCTCAGTGTGGGAGTGCTGATGGGGTGGGGCGGTGGGGGGCACTACTTATATGCAAGGCTTATGCCTCAGCATGCTGTCAAGAGTTATGAGGCCAAGAATTACCCAAATGGAATGGGGGCCAGGTGAACTGTGGTCCTCAGCTTGCACACCCGGGAGGAAGGTTGGTGTGCTGGGATCCTTTTGCTTCTAATCTTTTCTGGATGCCATGAAAAGGTTGCCAGTCTCACCTTATAGATGAGGACATACATCAGAGAGGTCTGATGGTTAACAGGTGACCAGTGGCAATGCCAGAATGTGAATCCACATTTGGCTAGGTACTTAGTTATTTTCGGAGGCTATGTGTTTATGTTAGTAGAGGAGCGATCTTTTTTACTTCTAGCTACTCAAGAGACTGAGGCAGAAGGATCATAAGTTTGAGGTATTCCTAGGCAACTTAGTGAAACCTGTCATAATTTTTTCATAAGCATACAAAAAAAAAAGCTGGTAAGCCGGGCGTTGGTGGCGCTCGCCTTTAATCCCAGCACTCAGGAGGAGGTAGAGGCAAGCAGATCTCTGTGAGTTTGAGGCCAGCCTGGTCTACAGAGAGAGTTCCAGGACAGCCTCCAAAACAATACAGAGAAACCCTGTCTCGAAAAACAACAACAACAAAAAGCTGGTAATTATAGCTAAGTGGTAAAGTACTTGGCTAGCATTTGTTACTCTCTAGTACTGAATGATTAAAAAAATTAGAGAAAACTCTTCTATATTCTGGGGACAGATGAGTATGGGGCAGAATATAATTAACATCTCTATCTGCATACTTAAAAAATATTTCAGCTGGACATGCTGGTCTGTGCCTGTGATCCTAGGATTTCAAGATTCTCCTTGGCTACATAGTGAGTTCTAGGCCAACATGAGACTTTGTTTCAACAACAAAAAAGGGATGAGTATAGTTAGAGGACTTATCCATCTCTTGGAGGACTTAACCCATCTTGAAGTCCTAGCACTTTTGGAAGTAGAGGCAGGAGGCTCAGAAGTTCAAGAGCTAGTTCAAGGTGAACCTGGGGCCCAAAATAAAGTTTCAAAACAATTTTCATAACCAGTGTTCTTTCTGAGTTGTATAGCTTAAGGTTACTTATACAGAGATGATGGTTAGGCAAACATTTATTGATTCTAATATTTCTATGTGTGTGGGTGTTTTGCTTGTGTGTCTGTCTGTGTACCACATGTGTGTTGTGCTGAGACTGAAAGAGGATTTCAGATCTCCTGGAACTGGATTTACAGAGTGTGTGAGAAGCCATCTGGGTGCTGGGAACCGAACCCAAGTCCTCTGAAAGAGCAGCCAGTGCTCTTAACCAGGTAGCTATCTTTCCAGCCCCCTTAATGCCAATTTTATATAGGACTATACTAGACCATAGAGTAGAGCAGAGATGATGCTTTAAATAATACAATCTCTATGCCTTGAAATTAATTAATATATTTAATTTTGAGACCATCTCACTGTAGCCCAAGCTGGTCTGGATCTGACTACAGTTCAGGTTGTAGATTTTATACTAAGTGAGAGAAGTAGACACATTTATGTTTTTATTTAGTTCCAGTGTAGACTCTTTTTTAATAAATGTGGGCCAGATACTGCTTGTGATTCAAATGAGTTCATATCCCAAGAGGGTAGGGTATGATTGGAAATGAGCCTGTTTTTTGGATCTCTGGATGCTGTTTATGATCATGAGTCTGACCTTGGCCTCATGTAGAAGATAATGAGTAAAGTCTGAAGTGTCACGTGGGCATACCACAGGGCTGGAAAAGACATGGTTTGCAGAAACAAAAAGGACTGAGGGCAGACCCTCCGGAATACACAGAGAGAAACAGGTTAAAAACAGAAGGAAAGCCGGGCGTTGGTGGCACACGCCTTTAATCCCAGCACTCGGGAGGCAGAGGCAGGCGGATCTCTGTGAGTTCGAGGCCAGCCTGGTCTACAAGAGCTAGTTCCAGGGCAGCCTCCAAAGCCACAGAGAAACCCTGTCTTGAAAAACCAAAAACCAAAAAAAAAAAAAAAAAAAAAAACAGAAGGAAATAGAGAGGTCCAGAGAGACTGGGAAGATGGAAGAGTCCAGATAGTGGTCAGCAGCATCTAACCGAAGTCATCTGAAAGAGTGAAGGGTGAAGGCAGTGTCACCGGAGCTGGTGTCAGCACCTAGCAGCCCGGCTCAGCTCTGCATCCTCATTAGCCAGTTCAAACAGAAAAAGGAGGGTCATTCAGTGTGACCACATCGGACAAGAGGTCCACTGATCTTTCCACCAGGTCTGTCCTGCGTTCCTGTTGTGAGGTTTATGGAAAGCTATGAAATTCAGTCAAGTTGTCCTGTCCATCATTGTCTGAGCTTCTTTCTCCAGAGGTAGTCTGACAAGTTGTCAGCATTGTAGGAAATGTCTTTCTGGGAGACAAGTTTCCACCCTGGCTAGCGTCAGACTTCTTGAAGCCTTTTTCCTTCTCCCTGTAGGAGATTCCCAAGGGTAATTCCAACCTCTTGGGGTGACTTGTTTCAAAAATCTGATTACCAAAGTAAGGAACACAAGTGTTTTCCCCTTTTAAAAAAGACTTATTTTACTTTAAAAACTCTCTCTCTGTGTGTGTGTGTGTGTGTGTGTACATACATGCGCATACAGGTGCCTGCATAATCCAGAAGAGAAGGTCAGATGCCCTGAAGCATGTGAAAAGCAAGCTTCCTTTTCTCTCTGGACAGTTTTCTACTTGAAGTGGTACAATGTCTGGAGCGTAGCAGCCATTCACAGCTATAGAGTAAAACACCCTACACTCCAAAGATGGATACACACCCTGACTGTAGGCTTAGTTTCCATACTTCTCATTATTACCTAACTCAATTCTATTTGCAGGCTTGGGATGGAAACCAGGATGCCAGACACACCAAGTAGGCTTCCTACCACTGAACCACAGCCCCAGCCACAACTATGAGTACATAATCATTCTCAAAATCATACTCTCTGTGTCTCCGCCCCCTTCCTTCCTGTATCTCCCAAAACTGACTCAAATACCTAGGTGCAAGAAGTTATCCCACTTCAGTCTCCAGAAGAGCTGGGACTATGCATAGGCCATAATACATGGCATGGCATCTGAAAAAATATTTTTTACATTTATCTATTGGAGGGAGAGGGCAGCCATGCCACAGTAGATGTATAGAGCTCAGAGGCCAACTTGTGGACTTTTGGGAGTTGAGTCTCTCCTTCCATCTTGCTGGGTCTGGGGTTGACCTCAGGTTGTCAGATCTGGCAAGAACCACCTTTACCTGCAGAACCATCTCATTAACCTGGGTAGTATCGATTTCTGTACTAACTGTTGGTATCAGCAACCTGTTCTTCCTCTACAGGTCTGCCTGCCTTCCCTCCCTCCCTCCCTCCCTCCCTCCCTCCCTCCCTCCCTCCCTCCCTCCCTCCCTCCCTCCCTCCCTCCCTCTCTCCCTCCCTCTCTCTCTCTCTCTCTCTCTCTCTCTCTCTCTCTCTCCCTCTCTCTCTCTCTCTGTCTCTCTCTCTCTCTTTCTCTGTCTGTCTCTCTCATCCTTTTTTCTTTTTATTTTTTTCAGCTTGAGATAGAATCTCACTGTGTAGCCCCAGGCTGGGCTTGAATTTACAGCAGTCTTCCTGTCTCAGCCTAAGTGCTGGGATTACAGATGTGAGCAGTCATGTGTGGCTTGGAGGCTGTCTTCTTGGAGCAGCTCAGCTCTGTCTCCTAAGTAAGCCCCCGAAAGCCAGCCACTCACAAACAGTAGTCAGCAGCTTGCTTTTCCAGACTCAGGCCAGCAGGCCTGGGGCTTTAACCCTGCTTCTTCTCTGTGTTCCTGACCGGTTCTTACCTGGCCAATGCTTAGCCACTGTGCTTGTGGTGAGGGGAAGGGGAGTTACTGATTTTAGAATTTTATCTTTTTATGACTGCTGTGCTTACAGTATAAGTTTACAGTGCCATCTTGATGGGATGCGTTGGATTGAGCTATTCATATCAGGGAACTGGGGATCACTGCCAATGCCTGTCTCTTGGGAAGGAATATCAAGCCATCGCTAATAAGACTGATAGAACTGCAGCCAGCACTGAGGGAAACAGACTGACAGGCCTGGAGCAAGCTGATGGCAAGCACTAGGCAATGCTGCTATCCTATTCCCACCCTCGCCTTTAGTTCAGGTCACAGCAGATAGGGACAGGGTGTGCTGCTGCGACAACCGGGATCTTTCAGATAAGAACCGAACAAGATAATACACTGCCAAGAGCAACTTCATAGCACCTGACGATTTCAGACTCTCACCTGGTCAGAGATAACTATCGGCCATGTGGATGCTCTTGAAGAAAGGCACATTTAGCTGTCTGCCAAGGCCAAGTCTAACTTTTTTTTTTTTTCCTGAGACAGGGTTTCTCTGTGGCTTTGGAGGCTGTCCTGGAACTTGCTCTGTAGACCAGTTTGGCCTTGAACTCACAGAAATCCACCTGCTTCTGCCTCCTGAGTGCTGGGATAAAAGGTGTGTGCCACCACTGCCTGGCCCAAATAAATACATAAAGGCAAGAAGGCAATCCTACTGCAACTGACATGCCTGGAAGGAATGAGGACATTCTAATAGATGCTTGTGGGGGGCTGAAAAGGTGGCTCGCTGAGGCAGAGGGTGTACTTTTCTTGCAGAGGACCCGAGTTCCATTCACAGACAGCCCTGGGAGTCATCGCCTTCATTCTTTAACTTAAATTGGTCTGTCTTTACACTAGTATCTGATTTAAAGAAAGAAGAGGCTGGCTACGGTTGGCTTTAATTAGTCTGGCTTCATGTGTTGGGCCTTAGCTTCCTAAACCGGATCAGGATACTGTTGGCAGGAAAGGAAAAAAAGCCACTGCCAGTGGGTAACTGGCACCATCTGCCACAGATGGCAAAACATGCAAGCAAAAGTCCAGAGACAGACAGACAGACACCGAGAGAGAATGAGAGTGTGTGGAGGCTAGAGGAAAACCCCAGGCGCCATCTCCTTTGTTTTTTGAGGTAGCATCTCTCATACATCAAGAGGCTCAGGAATTGTCTTCCCCAGCACCGGGATTACAAGTATTTGCCATTGCACCAGCGTTTTCATTAATATGGTTTCTGGAACTCAAGCTCAGGTCCCCATCCTTGCACCCGAAGCACTTTACTGACTGGGTAACCTTCTCAGCTTCCAAAATGGATTTTTAATTGGAAAAAAAGGGGGGAATTCTAACTTGTTAAGTGCATTTGTCAAAGAGGAATGGAGTGGAGTAAGGCAGGGAATTGAATTGACGGGTCACACCAAGTTTCCATCATTTTCTAGAAAATAACTCCAGTGAAGAGCTGCGTTTCATCAGAAAAATGTAGGTGTGCTGACAATTTAAAAAGAAGAATCCAACTTTTAAACCAGAAGAGGAAAAAGTGGTGTGGGTGGGAGGGACAATATATCAGCCCACTGAAAATTAAGAAAACAAAGAAACTAAACAAAAGATAGTAGAGAAAACACAAAGTAAGAAAAAAGAGTATGAATAAATATGTAAGCACAGTGGACGGCGGGAGGGAGAAACAAGGAGACCTGCGCTTGGTTCCCAGAAACCACATCTGGTAGCTTACAACCATCTGTAACCCCAGGTCCAGAGGTCTGACACCTTCTCCTGGCCTCCTTGGGCACCTGCTTACATGTGTACACACACATACACATAAATAATACAAAGCCTTTTAAAAATGAAAACAAAACCAGTGGGATATGGTGGCAAGAAGGTTAAGGGAAGCCAGACAGTGGTGGCCTTTAATCCTGGGCAGAGGCAGGCGGATCTCTGAGTTTGAGGCCAGCCTGGTCTACAGAGCAAGTTCTAGGATAGCCAGGGCTACACAGAAAAACCTGGTCTCAGAACACCCCCCCCCAAAAAAAGCAAAAACTGTAATAAGGGACTAGAGAGATGATGGCTCAGTAATTAAGAACACTTGTTGCTCTTGCAGATCTGGGTTCAGTTCCCATTACCTACATGGCAACTCATAACTGTCTGTAACTCCTGTTTCAGGGGATCTGATGCTGTCTCCTGGCCTCCACAGGCACCAGCCAATACACGCAGGCAAAATAGTCATAGAGGTAAACTAAATAAACAACCAACAATAGGTCTTGGCTAGATGAATCAGCAGGTAAAAGTGTTTTCACCCACACAGTGGAAGAAGAAATCCAACTCTTTGCAAGTTTCTCTCTGACCTTCACACTTGTACTGTGGCACATAGAAGTAAACGTAATTTAGGACAAAAACGAAGCATGGGTCAGCCAGAAGAGGGCGTCAGATCATCTAGAACTGGAGTTACAGATAGCTGTGAGCCACCATGTACATGCTGGGTATAGGACTCAGGTTTTTTTGAAGAGCAGCCAAGTGCTCTTAATTGCTGAGTCATCTCTCCAGCCCCAAGACAAAGCTTTTTAAGAACAACTTTGTAGAGTCGATTCTTTCTGTCTTTTCAGTGGGTTATAGTGATCACTTTTACCATAGAGCTTGCTTCACCCAGAAGGTGGGAGTTGGCTGCTGTAGTGTGTTGGCAGGAACCAATAGAAAAAGAGAATTTTCAATGGTATACCCAGTTGGTAGGAAAGTTTGGAAGGTTTATGGAGGAGGCAATGGTCTTGGGATTCACTTCTGTCTGGCTGACCTGGTTAGCTAGTCCTGGGATTTTTGATCAGGAATAGTAAAATGAGAAGCCACCCCCAGAAGTGCCTGGAGTTCTTAGTGCACCCTGATGTTTGAGTAGTAGGCTGATTTGCTGTCCTCAGGAGGAGGCTTTAGGAGATGATACCCTCAGGCATGCTGGGAGTGGATGTATAGAGCTCTGCCCCTCCCCGACCCCCAGTGCCTTACTTTGACATTTCTTGTCTGTGCCAACCAAGGAAGTTGCAAATTGTGTTCAGCTGAGCCGATCTGAGGCTGTGCTGTGCTGTGTTCCACTGCTCTATTTCCGTAGCTGGTCTCCTTGGAGCTGACCGAGACGGACTCTGTAAGGACACTGTAGCCTACTGAGTGGCCCCTGCTGGCCCTCTTCCCAGTGCCCTTTGCACTGTTTACCACAGTGCTGGCGAGGGCCTCCTGTGGGCCTTCAGTTTCGCTTTGTTTTGTGGGGGCCTCCTCTGACCATGCGTTCCCTGGCTATCAAAAGGGAGGCAGGCCGGTGGATCTACTCTTTCAGGCCTGACGTGCCTCAGCTTCCTGGGTGCTACTTTCTTAGCAGTCTGAGATTGGTTAGGTCTCATGGAAACGATTATTATATGGTCTCCCCAAATTTACAAAATTTGTGTCCTCAAACCTCTCTCTTTTTTTTTCTTTTTTTTTTTTTTTTGAGACAGGGTTTCTATGTGTAGCTTTGGAGCCTGTCCTGGAACTCACTCTTTAAATCAGGCTGGCCTCAAACTCACAGAGATCTGCATGCGTCTTCCTCCTGAGTGCTGGGATTAAAGGCGTGCACCACCACCACCCTGCTGGCCTCAAACCTCTTATAAAGTCATAGCAATGTAAAAGTTGGGCATGGACATACGTGCCTACACTCCCAGCATTTGAGGAGCTGAGGCAAGAGGGTTGCTACAAGTTCTGGACAGCCAGAGCTACGTAGTAAAACACTGGCTTTGGTTGGGGTGGGTGGGTACACCCCTCAACACACACGATATGTAGCTCATGCATTTCAAGTGAACATTTAAAACTCTTTCTCGCAATGTGTTTATTTGTGTGTGGGATGGGGTGCACACACTGGTGGAGGTCAAGAACAACTTCAGGGAGTTGGTTCTCAGAGTCTACCATGTGTCCCTGGACACCCGTGGTCAGGCTTGGTGTAAGCACCTTTACCTGCTGAGCCGGTTACTGGCCCAGTGTGGTAACATCTTATAGCCCAGTCTGGCTTTGAACTCTTTCAGTGTTGGGGTCACAGGTATGAACCACCACATACACTAGTACTTTCTAAAACCCAGAAATCTGCCTCAAATAGAACACTAACTGTATCAGTCTTTGCTGTTAAGTGGGGAAGAAGAAAACTTCGTCCAAATCCATGCGATTCTCCCTGCACTTCTAAAGCTCTTTTCCTGAGAAGGCGGGTTATCCCAGACAGCCCGTTTTGTGCCCAGAAACAATGAGCCATTCTCGAAACACTTAGTTAGACCAGCTATGAAGAGGTACAGCTGGGTCTGTACTCACGGTTCAGCAAGCATCATGGGCAACGCATTCTCCTGGATCTTGGATGGTCGATTGAAGCCCATGGCATAGACTCCCTGGAGAAGCTGGGGTTTCCTAGGAGGAAAGACAGAGATGAGATGGGTTTTAGATAAGATTTCGGTATGTAGCCCTGGCAGGTCTGGACTTGCTATTGTAGATCATAGTGACCTCGAACTCACAGAGATCCACTTGTCTCAGCTTCCTCTGTGCTGGGATTAAAAGTATATGCCATCCATACGAATGGATTTTGAGAGTCTATTCCACATGGAGGGATGCTCTCAGCCTGGACACATGTGGGAGGGCCTAGACCCTGCCTCAGATATGACAAACTTTGGATATCCCCCATGAAGAACCTCACCCTCCCTGGGGAGTGGAGTAGGGATTGGGTGGGGGAACTGGTGGGGCGCGGGGGGAGGAAGAGAGGGAGAGGGAGCTTGAATTGATATGTGAAGCAAGCTTGTTTCTAATTTAAATAAATAAATAAATATGCCATCATACCTAGCTTTGTTTTTAAGACTCCCCTCTCTTTTTTTTTTTTGGTTTTTCGAGACAGGGTTTCTCTGTGGCTTTGGAGGCTATCCTGGAACTCGCTTGGTAGTCCAGGCTGGTCTCGAACTTACAGAGATCCGCCTGCCTCTGCCTCCCGAGTGCTGGGATTAAAGGCGTGCGCCACCAACGCCCGGCTCAAGACTCCCCCTCTCTTTATGGAGTCCAGGCTAACCTGAAACTGTCCATGTAGCCCATGGTAGCCTTGAACTCATGATTCTCCTGCCTTTGCCTTTCAAGTGCTGAGACTACAGGCACATGCCACCACACCCATTTCTTCCATTTTATGTGAGGATATGCATGGACTTTCTGTGAGGAGAAAGTGTGGAGGAGAGGGATTTCAGTCAGGACATGAGGGGTTCACAAGTGGAAAGAAGACACGTAAGAGCCAGTGTCGGATGACCACTGGGGCTACAGTATGCGTCTAGAGGCTCTGCTGCCTCCACTGCTTCCTCCGCTTCCGTCCGTCTACCGCGTAAGCTTCAGCTGCCTGTAACAGGGTGGACGTGGGCTTCCAAAGCAGGAATTGCCTTGCTCATACCTAAACATATTGTTGAACTAGGGTCTTAGTTTTTGTTTTCTCTGTCCCTATCAAGGCAGTCCAATTACCTGATACTGATTATACTGATTTAAATCCCAAGGAGTCGGTGACATCTCTGGCAGAGACGTTTCCTCTGGAAGCTTCCTAGGCCATTTTGTCCAGCCCCACTCTTATGGCCATCCTCCCCCCTGAAGATCCTCATTCCCTCAGCCATCCATCCTACAAAGTCACTGCTTCCTAGGGCTACCTGCCCCGTGAATGGCTCCCTTCAGATCATAGAAGCTGGAAACAGGACTCTACAAAACTAAATTATTTTCCTTAGGTGTTGGGCATGGATATGGGCAAAGGGAGACCTAGAAGATACAATAGGTTGGTTTCTTATTTTCGACCTGTTTAGCCAAAGTTTGCTTTAAGGTGTAATTGTCATGACCCAGTGAACAGTTGAAGAAGCTCATTTAAGTCAGTGTTTGGGGTCTCCCTGAAGTCAATTCAGGGGCCTTGGATGAAGCATGTGAGCGAAGCTTTGGGTGTTTTGTTGTTGTTTAAGGCATGGGCTCATGTATCCCAGGCTGGACTCAACCTTGCTATCTAGTCAACAATGACCATGAACTTCTAGTCCTTCTGGTCTACCTCATGAGTGCTGGGACTATAGGTGTGTACCACCATGCCTCGTGCAGTCCTGCACATTGAACCCAGAGTTTCATGCACTCTAGTCAGAACCCTACCACCTGAGCCATATCTCCAGCCTGGTGGTGTTTCCCTTTCAGTTTTTTTGAGATGTTCTTATTTTGCCCAGGCTGTCTTCAAACTTGCTATGCAGGGGAGGCTGGTTGTCTTAGTCACTGCTCTGTTGCTGTAAACAGATATGACCAAGGCGACTCTTACACAAGAAAGGATTTAATTGGGGGCTCACTTAGTGTTTCAGAGGTTTAGCCATCCATTATCATCTACAGCAGGGAGCCTGACTGGGAGCATGACAGCATGCTCTGGAGTAGAAGCTAAGTGCTACATCCTGATCCACAGGCCAAGTGAGAGACACTGGGCTTGACATGGGCTTTTGAAACCTCAAAGCCTGCCCCCATTGACAGGCTTCCTCCAATAAGATCACACCTCCTAATCCTTCAAGTCCTTTCAAATAGTACCATTCCCTAGTGACTAAGCATCTGAATATAAGAGCCTATGTCAGCCATTATTTAAGGTACCACAATGGTATTAAACTCAAAAAATTCTCCTGCATTTATGTCCCAAGAGCTGGGGTTACAGGAATGTACCTTCGTGCCTGGCTTGAAGCTTCAAAAATATTTATTTATTTGTGTGTGTGTGTGTGTGTGTGTGTGTGTGTGTGTGTACATCAGAGGACAACTTTAGGCAGTCGGCTCTTTCCCTTCTACTATGTGGGTCCCAGGGATTGAATTCAGGTCAGCAGGCATGGAAGAAAGTGCTTTTACCTTCTGAGCTATCTCAGCACCTCTGCCCTTCCCTTTCTCCCATGAGCCTTTGCAGCTGCAGTGGCTTACAGGCTTCTTTCAGCACTCTGGCTCTTCTCAGGCTTTGGAGTCAGATCAGGTCTCAGAGCTCACTGCCATTCATAGGGTCACAGCCATCAGCAAGTACTTTCACATCTGTAAGCATCATTTTCCCAATCTAGAATAACATCTTCCCTGTTGTATTGTGCTAATATCCAGTCCTTGGTGGCTCTGGGGTTTAGTTTCACTGAAGCAATTTGAGCCATTACAAAATGAGGGACCTGGGGACTTTTTTTTAAAGACTTATTTATTTTTATTTTCTGAGTATGGGTGTTTTGTCCACATGTATGTCTGTGCATCTAGTGCATACCTGGTGCCCAAGGAGGCCAGAAGAGGGCAATGGATCCTCTAGAAATGGAGTTACAGATGATTGTGAGCTGCTGTCCTGTGACTGGTGGGAGCTGGACCGGGTTTCTGGAAAAGCAGACGGTACTATTGACCACTGAGCCGTCTCTCTAGACCACCCTTCTTAACTTGTTCCTCGTGTGTGCAATGGGGGTGGAAGATCAGAAGAAGACAACTTTGTAGAGAGTTCCAGGGATTGAATGAAGGCTGTCAGCTCGTGTGAGCTCTTTGCCGCTGAACCATCTTGCTCCTTCCTCAGATTCACTACTAAACAGCCCTCAGCCAGCTCCTTATCTTCCTGCTCCTTCCTTCTGAGGCTGCGGGCTGCTGTTCCAGCTGGCATCTTTTTTTAAACATAGATCCTCAGACAGCCTGCAGCTGTCAGCAGCAGCCAGAGAACCCTAGAATGTCTGACTGGAGCTTTCAACAAGGAAGAGTGAATGTGAGACCCAGGATCATGTCAGAACTTACTCTAGCTGGCAATTTGAAGAGAAGGTTTAAGGGATTCCCTTAGCATGGATTCAAGCTCCTTTTCCTCACGCCAGTACTCAAACAGCTCAGCAAATGGCCTCTTCTCCCTGTTGTCTGCCAGTACAGTGTGGAGCCTTGGGCTGTTGGACTCTTTTGTCCATACTACACAGATGAAGAAAATTGCCCATGGGCTTAGTTGGTGGTGGTTCCGAACCAGAAACCCGACTCCTGACGTGCTTTCCCTGAGCAGCAGAGCAGGAAGGATTGGTCATGGTTCACTGGACCAATCAGAAATGCTGCCTGTACAATTCACACCTGAAAGATCACGGACAAGTTCCTGCCAGCTTCCCATAGGCACTAGAAGTTCTCTGAGGGCATTATGTGGGGAGGCCATTATTCTCAGACCTTGCCTTCTTCTCTGGGCCGATTTCTCCTCAGTTTTGCCTGAGAGTAACTACACAAAGCTGGACAAGGCGTGTCAGCCCTTGCCATCAGACTCTGGGAAATTAGCTTACTCCTTGTTTATTTTCAGGCTAATTAGTGAAGATGCTGCACTAACTCAATCCTGCCGGACTGGGGGTTAGGCAAAGTAATGCTATCTCTGGACAGTTCCAGGAGAGAACCCTTTCTTTTTTCTACCCTTTTGTTAAGGAGTATGTATCTCCTTTACTGCTGGCCTTGTCTCCTCTGAGACCATGGGTGGGGCCTCTGTGTGTGTGTGTGTGTGTGTGT
Organism: Mesocricetus auratus; assembly: GCF_017639785.1. NCBI lineage: Eukaryota > Metazoa > Chordata > Mammalia > Rodentia > Cricetidae > Mesocricetus > Mesocricetus auratus. The sequence continues at coordinate 12,956,105 of NW_024429183.1, read as the reverse complement.
GTGTGTGTGTGTGTGTGTGTGTGTATGAATGAGAGAGAGACAGGCAGAGACAGAGACAGACAGAGAGGGTGAGTCTGTGTGTGCGGGGGTGGGGGGGTGGGGGGTGAGTACATGTGTATGTGTGAGAGACAGAGAGAGACTCTGTGTGTGTGTATGTGTGTGTTCCTGCTGTCTATATGCAATTCTTTTTCCTCTCTGAATTTCAGGGTCATGCTGTGGCAACCTGGCACCTAGCAGGTGAGGAAGAGCCTGACGGGATTACGGCTAGCAGGAGCCAAGGGCAGGACCACCTCACCCCAGAGGCAGGGGTGGGCAGGACAGCTGCCCTGCCGAGGCCGGCAGTCCCAGGGAAGTTGTCGGGAGCCTGGTGAGGAGCTCTTCAAGCTCTGCTGAACCACATGGCTTAGACACAGCACCTTCCTGAGCAGCAGCCGTTCCCAGCCCCAGAGGACCCCACAGGAGGAGTAGGTGCTTTGTGATCGGCTGTGCAGCTGCAGCTGGGGCTGCACTCACCAGGAGAGAGGACCAGCCCCGCTGATTGGAAGCATCAGAACAGAAGCTACAGAGAGGAAGGCCTTGGTTTTTGCAGCGGTTTCCTGATGCCCAGAAAGATTATTGGTTTTCTTTTTTGGCCTTGGGTGTGGCTCCTTTCCCCTGGCCAAATAGTCGGGCCAGGAGAGCCTGTGAGTGTGAAGAGGACTCTTGCATGGAATGCAGGCCCCCTGAAGCCAGTGTGCTCTCTGCCGTGATCAGGGTTCCAGGACTTCCCCACTGCAGGGGAGGAGGGGCTGCCTCAGTGTCTGCTCATGAGCCACAAGGACCCCGACTGTTCCAGACTGGACCTTTTCAAGCCACCAAAGAGGGGGATCCCTGGAGCTGGCAGCCAGCAGTCACAAGGGACTAGAGGGCTGGGATGGACTGACCTCTGCCTTGACAGGGTGGCAGAAGAAGCAGAGCCTTTGTGGCCCAGCTAGTGACTGAGAGATCTGATGAAGCCTTAAGCAGAGGCTCCCGTGGCTCAGGGACGGGGGGAGGGAGGGGGGCTACTCCTGTAGACGTGCTTTCTCCTTGTTTGAGGGAGGGTGTGGCAAGAGTCCCCTGCCACACCTCGTGCCCCTATGCCCTTTACACGTGCTGCCAAAACAAGCAGGCTGCACCGTGGCTGGCCCCACAGTGGGCTGGGAAAGGATTGGCCACGGTGACAGCCGCCCCCGTGGCCAGCACGATGAAGTGCTCCCTGCGGGTGTGGTTCCTCTCTGTGGCCTTCCTGCTGGTGTTCATCATGTCCCTGCTCTTTACCTACTCACACCACAGCATGGCCACCTTGCCCTACCTGGACTCGGGGGCCCTAGGTGGAACACACCGGGTGAAGCTGGTGCCAGGGTATACGGGACTACAGCGCCTTGGCAAGGAGGGGCTTCCGGGGAAAAGTTGTGCCTGCAGCCGCTGCATGGGTGATGCTGGTACCTCTGACTGGTTTGACAGCCACTTTGACAGCAACATCTCACCTGTCTGGACCAGAGATAACATGAATCTCCCCCCAGATGTCCAGAGGTGGTGGATGGTAAGAACTGTGGCCCCTTCTGCTGCCTTCTTTCCAGAATCGGTTCGTTTTGGAGCCGCTCTGACAGCCCCCTTTTGGGCTTCGGCTGTCTGTGTCATGACTCCCAGCACCCTAACAGAGTGGGAAGCCCATCTGGTCTGAGCCGTATACCTGGGTCACAGCTTGCTGACAGGCAGAGTGAGCTTTGACCTGGAAGGAGAGAGAACTACTATTTGTGGTGCTTGTAGGAGCCTAGCCTGACGCCTAAAAATGCTGTTGGCCTACGGCAACAGCAGTCCGAGTGAGAAAGTGAGTGAGGACCTGAAGGCCATGCCATAGATAGAGGCTTTCTGCTAGCCAGCACCCCACAGTTGCAGCAGCTGCTACCCTGCCAGCAAGAGACTCGTGCTGCTCCCTCCTCCAACTTCTTTTTTGAAAATTATTGTTATTTACGGTGCGTGCATGCCTGCGTGTGTGTGTGTGCATACACATGTGATGTAGTGGTTGGTGTATGGGTGGCAGAGTGCACATCTGGAGGTCAGAGGACAACTTTGTGGAGTTGGTGCTTTCTTCTACCTTTCCATGGGTCCCAGGGATTGAACTCAGATTGCCGGGCTGTGCAGTGAGCTCCATTCCTCACTCACTCATCTTGCCTGCCTTCCTCCAGCCTCTCATTAGACTCCAGAAGCCTGGTTTCGTGTGCACAGTGTATATGCCTGCTTTTGACAATTAAAAAAAATTGGTATGTGAATAGATGTTCTCTGTGCATGTATTTCTATGTACCACTTGTGTACCTGGTGCCCTCAGAGGCCAGAAGAGGGCTTTGGATTCTCTGAAACTGGAGCTACAGATATTTGTGAGCCACCATGTGGGTGCTGGAAATTGAACCTGGGTCCTTTGGAAGAGCAGCCAGTGCTCTTAACTACAGAGCCATCTCTGTAGCCCTTTAGATGTGCTGTGCATGTTTTATGTGTTTGTGAGGACATGTAGGGTTATGTTTGTGGAAGCCAGAGGTTGTGACTACCTTATTTTTGTTGTTGTTGTTGTTCATTTTTGAGGCAGGTCTCCCTGTGTAGCTCTGGCTGTTCTGGAATTCACTATGTAGACCAGACTGGCCTTGAACTTACAGAGCTCTGATTGCCTCTGTCTCCCAAGTGCTGGGATTAAAGCACACGAGCCCATCTGGCTTTTACATAGGTGCTGGGAATCTGACCTCAGGCTTTCATTGCTTGCACAACAGGCACTTTTTCCTAAGCTATCTCCCTAGCCTAGAAGTATGAATTTTGTTTTGTTTTTATTTTTTGAGGCAGAGTTTCTCTGTGTAACTCTGGCTGTCTTGGAACTCGGAACTGTAGACCAGGCTGGCCTCAAACTCACAGAAATCCACCTGCCTCTGCCTCCCTAGTGCGGGGATTAAAAGTATGCATCACCACAGCCCAGCCAGAAATATGGATTTTAAGACTGAATATTCTATTGCTAAATGTTGGCTCAGAGTAATTATAAACATTCAAGAGTCACTTTTGGTTCTTACAGTTGCTGGGAGAAGATTGCTTGGGGCTGGGAGAGAGCACTGTAAACCTCAGGTACTAAGGGAGATGGAAGCAGAGGAGCCTCAGAAGGGTCTATAACATTCCTATTTTCCTAGGTTCCTCAGACCTTTTCATATCCTCCACCCTGCCCCCATCATCTCCAGAGCCTCTCTTCCCAGGCTCTACAGGGCCATCTGGTTGCCTCCTGGGCCAAGAATGGGGCCTGTAGGCTGCCTGCTTTCCCTGGCATGGACAGTGAGTTCCTGGTCCCTGTTCCTCCAGCCAGCATGGAAGCAAGATGACTCTCCTCCTTTTTCAGGGACATGAGGATATTTGGCCATTATCCTGGACAGCTGCCCAGAAACCTGTTTATTGGCCCAAACTGTTAGCTTCCTCCAAGACTACCATCAGCCCTTTTGTTGTTATAGCACTCAGGAGGCAGAGCCAGGCGGATCTCTGTGAGTTGGAGACCAGCCTGGTCTACAAGAGCTAGTTCCAGGACAGCCTCCCAAGCCACAGAGAAACCCTGTCTCAGAAAAACCAAAAAAAAAAAAAAAAAAAAAAAAAGGGTCCAGTGTCTTGTAGTCCACCATCGTAGTCTCGGGGGTAACCTTGTAGAGCCAGACCAGGACTCTGAGCAGGGGTGAATTTCCAGAGGATGAGACAGGTCTCCAATCACAGGGATGGAACTCAGAGGCTGTTTAGACACTCTGTTCCTCAACCCACACTTCTTCCTGTTGCCCACTGTTGTCCTCTCTGGCCATAAAGCTGGGAATTCTTGTCTCAGAGCCAGGCTTCTGCTCCAGAAAAGCCTTTGGCCCCCTGAGCAGCTCCTGTTTGCCCACAAACCCCCTGGACTATGCCTCAGTCTACAGCAATGTAGACCAGGCTCTCAGAGATCCCCCTGCCTCTGCCTCCTGAGTACTGGGGCTAAAGGTGTGCACCACTGCCTGGCTGGTTGACTGGATCTTTAAAAACTTATTTCCCTCCCTCCCTCTGTCTGTCCGTCCCCTCCCTCTCTCACTCTGTGTGTGTGTGTGTGTGTGTGTGTGTGTGTGTGTGTGTGTGTGTGTGTGTGTGTATGTATGTGTGAGTCCATTTTCTCCAACTGTGTGGGTCCTATGTCTTGAGTATTGGTCATCAGGCATGACAGCAAGTGCCTTCACCTCCTGAGACATCTCAGTGGCCCATGGATTTCCTTTTTTATTTGGGGTAGGTATATGATCTTTTGTTTGCTGTATGCCCCATCTCCTTTGCTCCTATGTATCATCTGCCTGGCCCCATTGAGCATTGGACTGTGGCAGGGTGTGGTGGTATATATCTGTAATCCCAGCACTCAGGAGGTTGAGGCAAGAGGATCACTGTGTGGTCAGAGTCAGCCCGTGTTACATAGCAAGCTCAAAACCAGCCTGGACTATGTACTAAAACCCTGTCTCTAACAAAACACAATGCTTAGGAGGTAGAGACAGAAGGATCAGGAGTGTGAAGCACACCTCAGCTACTTGGAGTCTTTGTTGATCATTAGCAGTTTGGGTTCCAGCCCTTGCTAAGGGGCCAAGGGAGCCAGTTTATTTCAACCACCTGGCTTTGGAGAAACTTACCTACTTTTTTTTTTTTTTGAACCCCAGAGGGTTCAGAGTGGCTACAGACAAGTCCCACTGGTGCCCCCAGGACACAGATTGGAACAGATTCCCCCAAAGACATTACTCTGCTTTATGGCCCAGGCCTAGAAGCCCTCCAAAATGCCTCAAATAGCACTTTGACACTGCAACCCCCACCCCAAGTCTCTCGAGAGCATTGGAGGAGCAGCCTGTGACTGACAGGGTGCTGAGTATTGGTCTCAATAGTGGGAGTCAAGGCCTTGCTGCCATTGAGAGAGGTGTTGCTCAGTGCCTGGGGGGGGAAGGCCTGTGTGGCTCTGACTGCAGGGGAGGTTTGAAGGGGTGAATCTCTCTAGCCTCACAGCCATCTCCCTTGCCCAGATGCTGCAACCCCAGTTCAAGTCACACAACACCAATGAGGTGCTGGAGAAGCTGTTTCAGATCGTGCCTGGCGAGAACCCCTACCGCTTCCGGGATCCCCACCAGTGCCGGCGCTGTGCTGTGGTGGGAAACTCAGGCAACCTCCGGGGCTCTGGCTATGGACAAGATGTGGATGGCCATAACTTTATCATGAGGTGAGCTCTCAGGAAACCAGGCAGGGATGGGGAAGACAGCCCATGAAGCGTCCTTGGGGTACCAGAGGACAGCTTGCAAGAGTCCCTCCACCTCCTGGTCCCATGAATTAAACTCAGATTTTCAGCCTTGGTGGCAAGCTCTTTTACCCACTGAGTCATCTTGTCAGCTTTCTTTGGCCTTTTCTGATAGGGCACAAGTACAGGTGCCCAGTGTGCTAAGGGACACCAGCTCCCAGAGGCTTCAGTTTGTAGGCTTGGTCTCTCCCCTAGTTTTTCCCAGGCTGGGTGTATACGAAGTGTTCAAAATATAAATTTTGGGGGCTGTAGAGGTGGCTCAGTAAGACACTTGTTGTCCTTGCAGAGGACCAGAGTCTGGGTCCCAGCACCTCTGTGGCAGCTCCAAGTCATCTGTGACTCTATTTTCAGGGGATCCAATACTCCACGGGCATGACACTTAATTATTATGTATTCTTACATGCAGTTGAAACACTTAAAATAAAAATTAATATTTTTTAAAGCCCACAAAATATAAATTTGGGAGGATAGGCATGTATATCTCAGTTGCCTGGCACACACAGAAACTGTGGGGTTAGTCCTGAGCACTGCACACACCAGGCTCAGTGGCGTTCTACTTCTCTTTGGTGTTAGAAGAACCTTGTTAAAGTTACTGGGACTGGAGAGACGACTCAGCGGTTGAGAGTACATACTGCTCTCTCAAAGGACCCAGGTTCAGTTCCTGGTATCCATGTCACATGACTCACAACTGGCAGTGACTCAACACCAGAGCATCTGACCCCTCTGGCTTCCATGGGCACCTATACTCACATGCATACATGTGTACACACACATACACACACATATATACACATACATATGCATATATATGTATATATTACATTATATATGTAACACATCATATATATTATTTAAAATGATAATAAATATTTTTAAAAGAACAATATTACTGGCAGGAGGTATTCTTGTTACTGCCCCTTTTACTGTCTTTGCAGTGCACTAAATCAGCTTATCCAAACACTTGGATGGCAGAAACAGATGGATCTCTGAGTGTGAGACAGCCATGGCTACATAGTGAGACCCTGTCTCAGAAAAAACCCCAAACCTCATGCTGGGGATATTGTCCAGTTGGTAGAGCGCTTGTCTAGGATGTACAAAGGCTCTGGGCTTGAGGCTCAGCACTGTGTAAGCGAGGCATGGCGGCACACGCCTAGATAGAGGCAGGAAGATAAAGAAGTTCAAGCTCATCTTTGGCTACCTAGTAAGTTCAAAGCCAACCTGAGATATGTGGACACCTCTGACTGTGTTTCAAAAACAAGTAAGCAGGGTTAGGGAGACAGTTCAGGTTGTAAAGTACTTGTTATGCAAGCCCCAGAACCAGAGTTCAGGTACAAATGCACCCATATAAAAGCTGGGATTGTAGCATGCTCCTATACTCCAGTGCTGGTGCATTGGGACTGATGGACCCCGGGGGCTTGCTGGTCAGTCTAGCTAAAATAGCAAGCTCAAGTTTCAAGGAGAAACCCTGTCTAAAAAACTGAGGTGGGCATTGGGGAGTCAGCTCAGTAGATACAGGCGCTTGTTGGGCAGCCCTGACAACCTGATTTTGGATTCTCAGAGCCCGTATAAAACCAGATGCTATAGCTTAGGCTTCTTTAATCCCAGTGCTTCCCTAAGGGAGCTGAGAGGCAGAGACACTCTCCAGATGCCTGAGCCTCCACTGTCCCAGCTGGCACAGTGGCAAGGAGACCCTGTCTCAAGGAGGAAAGGTGAGAACTGACACCCAGACTCTGTTCTCTGACCTCTGCACGTGGATGATGACATGTGTGCAGGCACACACAAATAAATCGAGCAGACAGCCAGAGAGGAAGACTCCCTTTGTCGCTAATAGCCTCTACGTGCACAGGTGACTGCACACACACGTGAATGAATGAATAAATAAAATGCTGAAATGCCAGGTTTCTCCTAAGCATCTCCTAGGATGAGCATTGCAGAAAGACCAGATTTCCCAGGAGGTAGAAGGCCTTTGTCTTAGAAACTGTTACTGTCTCCATAGCAACACCAACATAGCACTATGTCTCTGAGGCTTTCCATAACGCCAGAGCCACTTGGGTTATCGTCACTCTCCACTTGCTGACACTTTACAGGGAGGGAAGCTGGGAGCTGGTAGAACTCTCTTCTGAGAGAAGGTGGCTGATATTTGGGAATGAGGCTTCTATCACCTTCCTTCTTCAAGGCCGCTCCAGATGCCTGAGCACCTGCTTCTCTGGGCAACTCTTTCATTAGGTTCCTGGGTGATGATTGGGAACCCCCCCCAGGGTGGGGGGGTCAAAGCCTGCAGATCCAAAATCTATGACTACTTCTGATGTGGGTGTCCTGGCTGCAGATACATTCACAGAGTCTCCTTCACATGAGGCAAGGTCAGATGTGGTATCTGGAGTGGGCCCTAGAACTGCTTTGTAGAAAGGGTGATCCCGATAGTAGTTGGCCGGCCGTCTGTGGTCTATATAAAGAGCCAGATGGCAGCAGAGGCTGCTGCTTACAGGCTTCTCTTGATTTGGAACCAGCAAGGGAAGCCTTCCACCCCAGAATCAAGGAGAGCATTACAGTGAAATATAGCTCTAACTGCTTCTCTGTCCCCTCACCTCCAGCTGTCACGTGTAAATTCTTTTTTGTTTGTTTGTTTGTGTGTTTTTGTTTTGAGACAGGGTTTCTCTGTACTGCTTTGGAGCCTGTCCTGGAACTTGCCCTCCTGTAAATTCTTTAATCTCATTGATGACCCCAACTGGAATTGAACTTATCTGCTGCCTCTAACCACTCTCTGGTGACAGAGGCATCTATAAGATGAGACAGCCAGACACTGTGTGCTCTAAGTAAAGTGTAATCCACCCTGCCCAGTGTTTCTTTGGCTGCTGAAGGCAGCTTGGGACAGAGAGGTTTCTGGAATGCATGACTCCACGTCCCAGAGATCCATGTCATCCTTTGGCCCTTTTCCAGGGCATGACTTTATCTAGAATGAATCAGCCTCCAAAAGAATGCCCCGCTTCTTCTCATTCCTGTAGGGGCTATGAAACATCATCTTGGACTTCATTTTGCAACTTCATTCCCAGTCCCTTGCTGTCTGGGGCCCGGAGTGGTTGGAAGACAAGTGAAGGAAACGCAGGGGTGAGAAGTAGGTGATGTCACTGCTAGGTCTAAGCCTTCTTGAGACCTCTGGCTACGGTGAAGAAAGCATGCAGTGGGCCTTTAGAAGCCAGCCTGAGGCAACCATAGTCTCCTATCACACAAAATAATAATGAGCTTCATTATGATATTTTCTCATGTATATAATTTATTTTGATCATAGTCACCTACCATTGCTTTCCATTGTTCCTCTGTCCGCCCAGTGCCTCCTCCCAAATAGTCCTTCTTTCACAGCCTTTTTCCTAAAATTGGATAGTCACAGCCTTTTGATCTTCAGAGCTTTGGTCTTTGAGTCTCTGGTAAGATGAAGTTTGCACCTTAGGTCCTCACAAGTGTAAATCTGGGTCCCAGCATCAGCCCAGCCCGGCATCACCAGCCAAATTCCTCTACATTCTTCCTGCCTTTTCCAGCCGTAGGCGACTGGGAGGCTTCCATACCTTCTCTGGCATTTCTGCTACTGGGAGAGGAGCAGGAGGAAAACAGTAGAGGTGCCTTGTAGCAAAGGAAGCCTACACCCAGCCAAGCCCATGGTGTCAGCCACTCTGACAGGGACATTTGTAGTGGTTTCATATAGCTGGCATGAAGGATAAGGAGGCACCTGGAGATTGTTCCTCCCTTCTGGGTCCCCGGGCCATCATGAAGGAGCAGAGCATGTGGTCACCCTACTGTGGTGGTCATGATGCTACAAGGTACTCCATCCTCAGGAGACAGAAATGCTTGCATAAAAGTTGGCAGAAAACAGCACCAGCAGGCTCATGCTTAGAGCTGTTTCAGCTGTGATGTAAGATATTTATCAAAATGGGAGCCTTTCAGGCGGATCTCTGTGAGTTCGAGACCAGCCTGGATTACCAAGTGAGTTCCAGGACAGCCTCCAAAGCCATAGAGAAACCCTGTCTCGAAAAACCAAAAAAAAAAAAAAAAATGGGAGCCTTTCTTGGACTTAGTGGTACACATCTATAATACCAGCACTCGAGGGTAGAAGCTGGAGGGTCAGGAGTTCAAGGCCAGTGTTAGGTCCATAGCAAATTTAAGTTTAGTCTGGGCTATATGAGATCCTGTCTCAAAAAAGAAAAAAGGAATTGGGGTACTTTCCACCACTTTATGCTTCACTGAATAGTGTTGGGTTTGTTGCCAGCAGGTAAAATCTACTCCACTATGATACCTAAATGGTATTCAGTTGATGAATAATGTACAAAATGTACACACCAGTCCTTTGATAATGGAATGGTCTTATTTTTACTCAAGCAACCATTGCTGAGTCAAAGTGTACATCATTTTACATTTTTTTAGAAAATATTTTTGAGGCAGGTGTCACTCTGTAGCCCAGGGTGGCCTCAAATGTATGGCAACCCTTCTGCCTCAGCTTCTTGAATGCTGGGACTATAGGCATAGCCATCATGTCCAGCTTCCATTTTCATTTTTGGTGAGTGCTAAATTATCATCTAAAACACACGTACCACTTTCCATGGTAGCTGCTTTTCATATCACCCTCTTTTCTTCTCCAGGATGAATCAGGCACCAACTGTGGGCTTTGAGAAGGATGTTGGCAGCCGAACAACCCACCATTTCATGTACCCCGAGAGTGCCAAGAACCTGCCTGCCAATGTCAGCTTCGTGCTGGTACCCTTCAAGGCCCTGGACCTAATGTGGATTGCCAGCGCCCTCTCTACAGGACAGATCCGATTGTGAGCATCTTTGCTGGCTGGGTTCAAAATATTCTATAACTGAATTAGTGAGAAGAGAGGGCTCAACACGGTGGGTGAGAGGAGGACACAGCTCTTCTGTGTCTCTTCCTACGTGGTGTACTGGTGGCAAAAAATTTGAACATCCAGTTTGTGTTGGTTTCTCCAGGAGGCAGCTCTGGACTGTGGATCTCTTCTTTCTGGTAACTGTCCCTGTTATCTTAATTCTGTCACAGCTGGAAACCCTGGGCAATCCATTTCACTGAGGGGTTTGTTATTGCTATTCTTATGATTTTATTTGACCTTTGAGACGAGGTCTTGATAGGTCGGTAAAACTGGCCTTAAGCTTGCTCTGAACTGAAGCAGAACTTGAATTTGTGATCCTTCTGCTTCAGCGTCCCAGGTAGCTGGGATTACAGGTCTGTGTCACAAGGCCTGTTTACCAAAGGTTTGGTGGTTTTTTTTTAAAATATGTATTTATTTGTTTTATGTGTATGTATGTGTACCACAAGAATGCAGGAGCCCAGGGAGGTTGAAAGAGGACATCAGATTTCCCTGGAACTGGAGTTACAGTTGGTTTGGGACTGCCATGTGCATCTAAGAACTAAAAGTGACTCCTCTGCAAGAGGAACAAACATTTTTAACCACTGAGCCATCTCTCCAGCCCCTTGCTTTTTCTGTGTGTGTGTGTGTGTGTGTGTGTGTGTGTGTGTGTTTCTTGAGGCAGAGTCTCATGTAGCCAAGGCTGCTGGCTTTGAACTAATTTTCCTGCCTCCACCCCCACAATTCTTGGGTACAGGGATATGCCACTACTGATTCTTACAAACAAAACAAAAAAATTAGATGTATTTATTTTAGAAGTATGAATGTTTGCCTGCACATGTATATATGTTGTTACCACGTGTGTGTCTGGTACCTGCGTAGGTCAGAACTGGTGTGAACATGACACCCGAGTTCGGTCCCCAAGACCCACATGGTAGATGGAGAGAACCCATTCTTGCAAGTTGTCCTCTGACATGTATGCTGTGGTGCTCGTGTATCCCAACACACAAATAAATGAATGTGATTAAAAGTTAGTAACGTTTTGATGAATTCAGAATGCTGTAAACATGACAATTTAAGAATGTCTTTATTCTCTAAAGGTCTTTGTTCTAGTAATACCCCAATAACCCAATCATCTTATCGCAGTCCTGAATAACCATTTCCTCTACTCTGCCTCACTTTTACTTTTTTGTTTGTTTTTTGAGTCAGGGTTTCTCTGTAACTTTTGGAGGCTGTCCTGGAACTCACTCAGGAGACCAGGCTGGCCTCGAACTCACAGAGATCCGCCTGCCTCTACCTCCTGAGTGCTGGGATTTCTTAGAAAACTTAGGACCACCAGCCAAGGGATGGCATCACCCACAATGGGTGGGGCCCTCTTACATCAGTCACTAATTGACAGAATTCCCTGCAGCCCAATCTTATGGAGACATTTTCACAATTTAGATCCTCCTCTCAGATGCTTCTAGCTTGTGTCAGCTGACATAAAAATTAGCCAGGACACTTGATGAGTTTGAGATGACAGCTAATCCAAGTGTAGAGTTCCCCAGCAGTTTGGGGGAAGAAAGCTTGAGATTAGAGGTCCACAGGCTTGACTTAACGATCTCAACTTTATCCTGAAAGCCATGGAAGGTTTCTAATCAAGGTCCTGCAGTGATGAACATGCAATAGAAATAGATTATTCTAGAAATTTCGAGGCTGTCACCATTTGGGCATAAGGATCAGGAGATATCTTGGGTCCTGAAGAGCCATCTGAAAGGTTTTTTTTTCCTTTTCTGTCTTGCAGCACCTATGCTCCAGTGAAGTCCTTCCTTCGAGTGGACAAAGAAAAGGTAAACTCCCTGCCTCCTGCTCTTTTGATGATGGCTTACTCAAGGTGTGTCTAGTCCTATGGCTCAGGAGTTGCACAGTGAGTTTCCAAGACCGTCAAACTCTGCATCTGCTATTATTCCTGCCTCCAGCCCTGACCACAGGAACCTAGGAAAAACCATGTGTAGCACTACTGAGGAATTGCTAGAAGCTGCTCAAGGCCTGCCCCGAATCTCTAGGCTTCCAAACCCTTCATGTGCCTCTTATTCTCCTCACAGGTCCAGATTTACAACCCAGCCTTCTTCAAGTACATCCATGACAGGTGGACGGAGCACCATGGACGGTACCCTTCCACAGGGATGCTGGTGCTCTTCTTTGCACTGCATGTGTGTGATGAGGTAGGCAGTTTGTGCCAGTCTAGAGGGGAAGTAACAGAGCCCCAAAACAGAGGGAAACAGCCCCTTTCCTATCTTAGCAGCGACTCTAGTGGTGTGGCTTAGGTACTCTCATATATGTACTATAAACAAAACAGTATATTCCAGTATATTCGCATTTCCAAATCTTTATTACCTTTTTGGCTTCACTAAAAAAAGTTACTTAGTCGGGCCTGGTGTCACACGCCTTTAATTTCAGCACTCAGGAAGCAGAGGCAGGTGATCTCTGAGTTCCAGGACAGCCAGGCTAACACAAGGAAACCCTGTCTCGAAAAACCTAAGTAAATAATAAAGTAAAAGTACCTCGTTGAAAAGTTAAATTTAGAGCTGCGTCATGGTGGCGCCTGTAATGTCAGCCCTGGAGAGGCTGAGCCAGGAGCCGTCCACCTGGGCCACATAGCACCCTTCTATAGAAAAGCAAAAAACGTATGTGAAAGACAGAGGACGCAGCAGTCCCCCTGAGTCAGAGTCCTTGGATCTGGCTTAGGTTTACCACACCCAGGTCCCTGACTCGCAGTGACCCCTGTGCCACCCTCTCCCCAGGTGAACGTGTATGGGTTCGGGGCTGACAGCCGAGGCAATTGGCACCACTACTGGGAGAACAACCGGTATGCGGGCGAGTTCCGGAAGACAGGCGTACATGACGCCGACTTCGAAGCCCACATCATTGACATGCTGGCCAAGGCCAGCAAGATCGAGGTCTACCGAGGGAACTGAGCTGCCCAGGGCACATCAGGACCAGTGAAGCTTCGGTCCGGCGAGCACAGGATATCGCTCACCAATCAGACTCTGCTGTTTCCAGCAACCAATCAGTGCTGCCGTCAGGCGGGAGCTTCTCTTTCTCAGCCAATCATGCGACTCAAGGAGAACTTCCGGCGCCGCTGTCTCCACCAATCATGGCCTTGGGAGGCGGCGGGGCCTCGACCCCTCTCCCCCTCCTCACCTTGCTTTGGATAAGTTTTCTTTTCCACCTTTTAAGAGGCCAGTTCTAGTCCCGGCAGGAGCGCCTTGGACTGCTCATTTCTCAGTTAGGCCTGGATGGGTGAGTGAAGCCCACCAAAGAAATGTGGCCGCAGTGAGACCTCCTCCAGGGCGTTCCGTGGCTCACCAGGTGGTAGGGGATTAGTCTCACCCCCAGCTGGGTGAACCTCCCTAGGGCCTCACTCCACTTGTCAGCAAGGGGTAGGAGCTCCACCCGGTCACTTGCAAGGTGCTTCTCTCTCGTGTGCCCTCACTTCTACTGTCCCCCACCACGTTCTTAGCGTCTGACCTTCGGCCCTGGGCTTTCAGCTCTCCTGTTGATCTTGAGACAAAATGACACCACAGGGAGGGAAGCTGCTGCTCACGCACTCAGTCATTCGCGCGCGTGCACACGCGCCACACACACACACACACACACACACACACACACACACACACACACACAGCAGCAGCAGCAGCAGCACAGTGGACAACAGGCTAGGGAGGAGAGCCCAGCTGCCTGTGCATGTACTTTTTTCTTTCATTGTCACCCCAAAGAGGAGCAGGCAGCCCTTTGCTTGGGGTAGGATTTGCTTTGGGCTCATACTTTAGTTCCCCTGAAGCTGCCAGGGATGGCTGCCCAAGATTGCTTGACAATTCTTTGCAGGCCTTGCAGATGTCCTGGAGCTTTGCTGGGGAGGAGTGGATTGGTGGCTGCCAGGCACGCCTCCTCCTGTCCACCCTGCTTACTCGCCTGTCCTAACGCACTTTCTGGCTCCTAGAGAGCTGCTGAGTAAAGAATTAGGGGTTACAACTGGAAGCTACATGCATGACTCGACCCGAGTCAAGGTTGAGATGCAGTGGGTGAAAGGGCTTCAGTGACTTAATCGGGCCACAGAAAGTACTCCCCCTTCCCTGCAGTGTGCACATAAATTATTTCCCATTCTTAACTCGACATTATCCAGCCTCCTGGCTGGGGGAAAGTCACCCAAAGGGAGAGTATTAGAGGGTTGGGGTGAGGTAGCAGGTACCCCTAAAAACTAATACATTAGGAACCTTTTTTGAATCTGTCCCCATTCCAAAAGCAGGGGTGGAGGAAAGGGGGATACGCTGAGTGGGGCTACAGGGGAACCTCTCAGGGCTCTGGCCATCTGCAGTCAAGGCACCAGCGTTCTGCTCTTGCCTGTCTCATCTCTGCTCTCAAGACGCTGCTGTGATGAGAAGTTGAAAAACAATGCAATTATGCCAAACAGTATTGAGAAGAATAATTTATTTTTCTCCCCTTCCTCCCCTTGTATTGTTTAAACCATTAATCCCCATTCTGGAAGAGATAGGTCCCAGCACCCAGATCTTTTCTTCTAGTTATTTAAACATTTGAATTTTTCCTTCCCTTTCTTTTTCTGAATTAAAAAGAACAAACCCCATGGAGTCACTCATCTGTTCTGAGCTGTACTGTGGATCTAAGGAGACACTATAATGGTAAGGATGTTTGGGAGAACAAAGCAATTCTGATAGCCTCTTACATGAGCCTAGTTCATCGACTCTGCTCTCTGAAGCCCCCCCCAGGAATATAATTATTGCGATTTAAAAATTTATTGCACCAGGTAGGATGGCATGTACCTTTAATCCCAGGAGTTGGAGGCTGAGGCAGGAAAATAAATTAAAGGCTAACCTTAGCTGTCTGGCAAGTTTGAGGCCAGTCTGGGATATATGAGACCGTTTCTCAAAAGAAAAGTGAGCAAAAAATGAATTCACTGTCCCCTCTTCAGATTCCTCTAAAGAGTAAAAGACCTGGAAAGAATTCCTGGCTCACCTGAGAAGTGCTTTTATAAATGCAGGCCTCCACTAGAGGTTCATGTTGATACATCTCAGCACCCATAAAGTTGTCCTTCCCCATGGGGAGAGCCTCTCTGGAGTTCTCCTGCCTTTGGCATTTTTCTGCTGACCCAGTAACAATCCACAGGCCTCCCATCTTGCTGCCAGGGTAACAAGGCGCTTTACAGGAGTGGTTCTCTGGGAGGACTGCTGAGGCACAGTGCCCCCTCGGCTTTGCACATCATTAAGGATAATGCTTAAGGATAAAGGTTAAATAAACTTAAGGAGGGTAGCAGGGGAAAAATGGTGGATCTGTACCTTAACTCACTAAAATAGATGTCAAATGGATCACAGAACTGAATTTAAAAACCCCTACAAGGAATCCTTTTTAATATACTGTCACATTTTAGGTATTGCAAGTTTTGTAGTTAGATTTTCCTCCCATGCTTTATGGTTCCCCCTATAATGAAGGCTTTAATTTTATTTTTTTTTTATTCCATTTTGTTAGAATACTCTTTACAGCTATTTTAACTCATTCCTATAGTCCCTGGGAGGCTGTGGAGGCATGCCATTTAACCAAACACTAATAGGCACTTCCTTGGTATCCTGGTCTCTGTGGCTTTGCACTCTGGGTATTTAACTCTTCTGTCATGATGAAGGCTTCTGAGTATAGGGATAGAGGACTGTCCCTTTTGTTAGAATAGGGGACCAATGTAGAGAGGCTGCATCAGCATTATTCATAGAAACAACCTACCAGGGCTGACACTAGGGTGCTGTACAATCAGCTGTGACCTGGGATGAAAGCCATCACTCCATCACCAGTCCACAGACTATCTGCCTTGCTTTTTTTTTTTTCTTTCAAGACAGGGTGGTTGTCTTGTGTATGTGTGTGGCCCTGGCTATCCTACAACTTGCCAAGACCAGGCTGCATTGAACTCAGAGATCCACCTGCCTCTGTCTCCCAAGTGCTGGGATTAAAGGTGTGCGCCACCACTGCCTGGCTATCTGCCGTGTTTTAAAGTAAGATATGTTCTGAATCATAGTGCTCATATCACAACCCTTCTCTGGACCCAAAACCTCTCACACACAAAGAGCTATGGTGCCTCTTACGTGAACACAAAGCACTATTACACACACTTTTGAATGAGCATGTATTAGTCTAGTAAGCAGAAAAATACAAATAACAAACCATGATTAGTAAAATGTTTCTCATAGTCACTTAAAAATTTCTGAAAATGATGTTATCACTGATTTATCTCATTCATACAATGTATGAAGTAACCCATAAGTCTGCTAACGGCATAATGTTTTTGTTTGGTCAGAACTTCCTTTCTAAATTGCTGCTTGGCATGAAATCCCATGGACTAGAACCAAACAATCGAGTCAGGTACAGAACAGATGGAGTGAACATGAGGAAAGACAGGCCCCATCTTCAAAGGGCCGAAACACCAATCTTCCTCTGAGTCTGTGATTTTGTTGACTTCCATCTTGTCTGCCAATCTGAAGGATAAAGCAGCAGCCAAGATACTTGCCGAAAGGAATGGGTGGGTGGGGCACTCAGGGCTCTACTGGTTCTATAAAAGGTATCTGAGCTACAGCCAGGGCTCTCCTGGCCTGTCTGAACCACTTTTGCCTGGAGGGTTAGTTCAAACACATTGGAGGCAGAGTGGGCAGCAACTTCTGGGCCCAAACATCACCAGCAGCAACAATATTGCCATAAAAGAAAAATGTGGCTTTAAAGGGAGATAGAGCTAAGGACTCTTTTTTTGAGACAAGGTCTCACTTTGTAGCTCTGGCTACCCTGGAACTCTAGATTGGGTTGGCCGGGAATTGAGATACTCCTGCCTCTGCCTCTCAGGTGCTGAGATTAAAGGTGCTGAGGCACAGTGCCCCCTCGGCTTTGCACATCATTAAGGATAATGCTTAAGGATAAAGGTTAAATAAACTTAAGGAGGGTAGCAGGGGAAAAATGGTGGATCTGTACCTTAACTCACTAAAATAGATGTCAAATGGATCACAGAACTGAATTTAAAAACCCCTACAAGGAATCCTTTTTAATATACTGTCACATTTTAGGTATTGCAAGTTTTGTAGTTAGATTTTCCTCCCATGCTTTATGGTTCCCCCTATAATGAAGGCTTTAATTTTATTTTTTTTTTATTCCATTTTGTTAGAATACTCTTTACAGCTATTTTAACTCATTCCTATAGTCCCTGGGAGGCTGTGGAGGCATGCCATTTAACCAAACACTAATAGGCACTTCCTTGGTATCCTGGTCTCTGTGGCTTTGCACTCTGGGTATTTAACTCTTCTGTCATGATGAAGGCTTCTGAGTATAGGGATAGAGGACTGTCCCTTTTGTTAGAATAGGGGACCAATGTAGAGAGGCTGCATCAGCATTATTCATAGAAACAACCTACCAGGGCTGACACTAGGGTGCTGTACAATCAGCTGTGACCTGGGATGAAAGCCATCACTCCATCACCAGTCCACAGACTATCTGCCTTGCTTTTTTTTTCTTTCAAGACAGGGTGGTTGTCTTGTGTATGTGTGTGGCCCTGGCTATCCTACAACTTGCCAAGACCAGGCTGCATTGAACTCAGAGATCCACCTGCCTCTGTCTCCCAAGTGCTGGGATTAAAGGTGTGCGCCACCACTGCCTGGCTATCTGCCGTGTTTTAAAGTAAGATATGTTCTGAATCATAGTGCTCATATCACAACCCTTCTCTGGACCCAAAACCTCTCACACACAAAGAGCTATGGTGCCTCTTACGTGAACACAAAGCACTATTACACACACTTTTGAATGAGCATGTATTAGTCTAGTAAGCAGAAAAATACAAATAACAAACCATGATTAGTAAAATGTTTCTCATAGTCACTTAAAAATTTCTGAAAATGATGTTATCACTGATTTATCTCATTCATACAATGTATGAAGTAACCCATAAGTCTGCTAACGGCATAATGTTTTTGTTTGGTCAGAACTTCCTTTCTAAATTGCTGCTTGGCATGAAATCCCATGGACTAGAACCAAACAATCGAGTCAGGTACAGAACAGATGGAGTGAACATGAGGAAAGACAGGCCCCATCTTCAAAGGGCCGAAACACCAATCTTCCTCTGAGTCTGTGATTTTGTTGACTTCCATCTTGTCTGCCAATCTGAAGGATAAAGCAGCAGCCAAGATACTTGCCGAAAGGAATGGGTGGGTGGGGCACTCAGGGCTCTACTGGTTCTATAAAAGGTATCTGAGCTACAGCCAGGGCTCTCCTGGCCTGTCTGAACCACTTTTGCCTGGAGGGTTAGTTCAAACACATTGGAGGCAGAGTGGGCAGCAACTTCTGGGCCCAAACATCACCAGCAGCAACAATATTGCCATAAAAGAAAAATGTGGCTTTAAAGGGAGATAGAGCTAAGGACTCTTTTTTTGAGACAAGGTCTCACTTTGTAGCTCTGGCTACCCTGGAACTCTAGATTGGGTTGGCCGGGAATTGAGATACTCCTGCCTCTGCCTCTCAGGTGCTGAGATTAAAGGTGTGCACCACCACACCTGGCTAGGACTATTTTCTAAAATGCAAAATTGTTCCTTGAATTTCCCCCTACTCTATGCACAAATTTGTCAAGTCCAAACATGATTCTGAATGAGGTAGGTAGTCTCTACTCAGGCCTTGGTCTTTGAGGTGCCCGTCAAGGCCTTTGCCATGAAAGCACTAGGCTCCCAGGCAGGGACAGTGCTGAGGGTGGCGCCAGTCGCTGGTGAAGCTTCTCAGTTGGCTATTTTCTCGATCTCATCCAAATCATCTGTGTCCAATCTTTCTATCTTCTTATCTGAGGGAAAAACAGATTGGAAGACCACCATGAACTACCATGGAGATGCAACAGAAGTCATCTAGAACAAACATCATGGCAGTCTGGGGAGGTGCTTAGCTGTGGGACAGTGGTGCGTCCTCCGGGCACAAAGCAAGCTTTCTGAGCCTGAGCAGCTGACTACAGGTCCCTGGTCACGCATACTGACATCCCAGGGAAGTTGTCAGGTTCTCCTAGCTCGGTGTCAGGGCGCTGATACTCCAGTCCCCCAGCCCTGAATGTGCAGGTGCTCTCCTGACAACATCCAGGTGGAGCCAGCTGTGCAGGGACAGAGCCCACCTCGGGGACAAAGGAAACCTCCCCTCCCCCACACTCCCCTCTGAAAAGGGTTCCAGGCACAGCTAACTCAGGGACTCACTAAAATGCTCCTGGATTCTGTTGAGGATGTTCATGCTGTGCTTGCTGTCAACCATGTTTACTGCCAGACCCCTCTTGCCAAAGCGGCCAGTGCGTCCGATGCGATGCAGGTAGGTCTCATTGTCTGGGTTCCCGTCCTTGTCCACAGGAAGGTCAAAATTGATGACGACAGACACTTGTTCAACATCAATACCTGCACAAAGGGGTTGCAGGGAGGCAGGCAGGAGACAAAGGGGCCACCGTCAACCACAGAAACTACTGGAAACATGGCTTGGGCAGGTCACTGGTCGCTAAAGAGGACACCTACAGGGCTGTAGCCTAGGCAGAAGGACAGAACTCTGGCAGAAGAGAGAAAGCAAGTGTCTGGAAGCCTGAGTGTCTTCCCACCAAGGCAGGACTGCTGGCTTTGGCTTCTTCCAAGTGTTTCTGACTGTCCTCCTACAAAGGAATGTCCCTAAAACCCTCCCACCTCCGTGAGACTACTTTTCTTGCTCACAGGGCCTGGGACCCCAAGCCTGGTGAACGGGACCAGTGTCTGCTCACCACGGGCACACACGTTGGTGGTCACCAGGACCTTCTCTTTGCCTTCCCGGAAGCGCTCAATCACAGCTGCCCTCTGTTCCACCATCATTTCTCCACTCAGCAGAGCCACCTGGTGTCCCTCTTTGGAGAGTTCTGCTGCCAGCCAGCTAGCTGTTTTGCGGGTCTGGGAAAAAAAGCCAAAACCAAAATCAAAACAACAAAACAAAACAAAAAACACCAAAAACCAAACATTTAAAAAATATTAGCACTGAAAGAGACTATTGCGGACCTAGAAGACTCTCTGAAATTTACCAGGTAAACATTACGTAAGCTAAAACTGCCAATCTTACAGTACAATAACAAGCAGAAATGTCACCTGGGAAACAATTTTACAGTGTTACCACTATAAAAATACACTTGGGTCTAAAGACATGGTTCAGTGGGCAAAGATACGATGCTCAGGGTGATAACCAGAGTTTGAATCCAGAGACTCACATGGTGGAAGAAGAAAACCGACTTCCCAGATATCCTGACACACTGTGGCATGTACACACACAAATTAATTAATTAAAAAAAATACACTTAACGCTGATGCAGAAAAATCTGAAGTTGAAGGCCAGTCTGAGCTATATAGTAAGACCTTATCTCAAAACCAAAACAGATCTGGATGGGTCACAAGAGGGGTAAGGGAAATCAGAGTCTTTGAGCTGTCCTTGTCCTGAAGAGAAATGTCAAGAGTTTGACATGTCAGACATGCTATGTCAGAGACATGAAGGGATGATTCTGAGTAAGGGAATTCTCAAGAGATAGGACTACTGAATGCAATACACAATCCTGGACTGACTGCCTCAGGTTTAACATAACATAAAGCAAAAAGGGCTGAAGAGATGACTCAGTAGTTAAGAGAATATATTGCAAATTTAATCACAGCACTTGGGAGGCAGAGGTAGATGACTCTGAATTTGAGGCTAGGTTGGTCTACAGAGCCTGTTCCAAGACAGCCAGGGCCACACAGAGAGAAACTCTGTCTTGAAAAACCAAGGCAAAATAAAATAAAGATCACAGTAGAAAGAACTGTACTGGCAGAAGATGAAGTGTGAGAAGGGGCTGAAGGAAGGAGTGGCAGTGCATCCCCTGCAGGCCTGCGGCAGCTACTCACATGGCAGAAGATCATGGCTTGGGCGATGGTGATGGCCCCATACAGGTTGCACAGGGCCTGGAACTTCTCCTCTCTGCTATTGCAAAGGACATAATACTGTTTGATAGTGTCCAAAGTCTCCTCCTCACGCTTAAGTTTGATGATGTTGGGGTCTGGGACCACTTTCTGGGCAAACTTCCACACTGAGTCTTCAAAGGTGGCAGAGAAGAGCAGCATCTGGCAGTTTCTGGGCAGCATCCTGCAAGTGGAGGCCCAGGCACTTTGCACGACTCCAATGTTTTGATCAGAAAGAACACAAGCCCAGCCTCTGCAGCCTGGGTGGGCTGCAGCCCCAGCAAGCTGAGTGGCATATAGAACATCCTGGGGAGGGAGGAGCAGACCCAGTGTGGCACTGGGCTGAATGAGGGTTCCAGGTCTCCCTTCTCAGCACAGGCTGGGAGCATGGTGAGAGCATGTGGAAATGGCCCAGCACGCAAATACTGCTGCACAGACCAGAGCAGAGAACCCAGAGATGCAAGAGGAGGCTTTGGCTCCAGTCCCTACCTCTGGATGCGGATGCTCTGGTCTTGGTGGCCCTGAGTTGCTATCATCACGTCAGCCTCGTCCAGAACAAACACCTTGATCTTCTTGGGGTCAATGAACTTCAGCTTGGAGCACCAGTCCAGGACGGTTCCGGGGGTGCCAATGACAATCTGCTCATTGACCTTCTGACCTCTGTCCACTGTGGAAAAGACATGTTTTCTTCAGGTATTCCAAAGGAAAGCCAGCTCTGGAAATAAAAGCCTTATACACCCTCTCAGAACTGTCAGAACAAATAAACTCCAGATTTCAAAACACCTATGGAGGCTGGTAAGAAGGTCAGCATGTAAAGGCCTCTGTCAGGCCTGAGAACTGAATTCAATCCTGGGAAGCACATGGTGGCAGGGAAGGACTGACTCGCACAAGCTATCCTCTGACCTAAACACACCGTGGCTACTATTCTCCACTGCACAAACAAACACACACTCTTCAACTGTGAAGTAGGACAATCCCTGTACAGTGCATTTTAGAAACAAAATGTGTGTGCTGATATATTATTTATGACTTAATAAAGATTACCTGAAGGATCAAAATGCAAAGCCAGCCACACTAGTTAGCTATAGAAGCTGGGCAGTGGGCTGGGCACTGGTGGCGCATGCCTTTAGTCCCAGCACTCGGGAGGCAGAGGCAGGTAGATCTCTGTGAGTTCGAGACCAGTCTGGTCTACAAGAGCTAGTTCCAGGACAGCCTTCAAAGCCACAGAGAAAACCTGTCTCAAAAAACCAAACAAGCAAACAAAATTAAAAAAAAAAAAAAAAACCCACAAAAACAAAAACAAGCTGGGCAGTGGTAGCACACATCTTTAATCCCAGGACTCAAGAGACAAAGGCAGATGGATTTCTGTGAGTTCTAGGCCACCCAGGGTTACATTAGAGTCAATCAGTCTAAAAGAGAAACAGTTCACACAAAGGAGACCTCAGCATTTGAGATCCCACGCCTTTAATCCCAGCTCTAAACAGGTATATAAGATAGGAGCGGGCATTCAGTATTCAGTCTCAGGGAATTATTCTCTACCCACACTGAGTACAAGACAGCCCTTTCAGTCTGCGGTAGAGGTAAGAGCTAGTGGCTGGCTGCTTTGCTTCTCTGATCGTCAGCTTGAGCCACCATATATGTCTCTGGGTTTTTAATTTTTGTGTTACAATGTACAGGTTTCTTTCTACTTTCTCCTAAAAACTTTGAAAAAAAATTTTTATTAGATTGTGGTGGATATGCTTGGTGCCTTCAAAGGCCAGAACGGGGATCCAGATCCCCTGGAATTGGAGTTATAGATAGTTAGCTGCCCCATGTGGGTCCTAGGAATTGAACCTGGGTCCTCTGAAAGAACAAGTGCTCTCTCTAATACTGTGAGCCATCTCTGCAGCCTCTCCTAAGCTTCATATCCGGCCCTTGTTAACACTGTTTATCATCCTCTTCCATGCAGCTCACTTCTTTCCTCCTGAACTGGGTGGCCTGAGTCAAGGATCCCGGCACAGACTCTGTCTGCTTTCTCTCCTATAGACATTCTATTTGTATAGCGAGTTTCCCAAAGGACACATCTGTAGCTTAAAACACACACACACACACACACACAAACACACACACCCATCCACCCACCCCACGTCTCTGAAACTGTTACTATTTTCAGGTCTTACCCCATATACTCACATTTATTGCCTCGAACAGCATAAGCTAGCTTCAGTTCTGGATGAAATTTGCCCATCTGCTCAATCACCTTTCCTGTCTGAAGTGCCAGTTCATATGTTGGGGACAGGCACAAACACTGGCAGAGGAATTGCAGATGAGTTTAGTAATAGACAAGAGGCATAAGCCCACAAGTACCTGATGATATTATCTTTTAAATAGTGCTGGGGACCTCTTCCTCAAGCAGGCCCACCTCTCACCTGCTGAATGAATGCCTTCAGTAGGGAACCTGCCCTAGTGGGAGCCCTGCTTCAGTATTGGTAGAAGCCTTAAGAAACTACTGCTTAAATTTGCTGTCAGCAAAAGAATTCTACCCTGTCAAAGACTGAAGCACTTAACCTGCTTTGTGGGAGCCAAAGACTAATGTTAGTCATACCTCACCAGCTGGCACTACACTGCCTCAGGACATGCAAGCCAGAGCCCCCAGGCCTCTAATGCTCACCTGAGGGTATCTGTCTGCTGGTTCCACTCTGCTGAGCATAGCTAAAACAAAGGCGGCTGTTTTCCCAGTACCAGACTGTGACTGGGCAATAAGGTTCTGTGGGCTGCATTGACAAAGAACAGAAATAATTTAATATTGGAGCAAGATGTGGTGATCCATGTTTTTAACCCTAGCAGTTAAAGAGTCAGAAACATGCAGATTACTTTGAGTTCAAGAGCAGACTCCAAAGTAAGTTCTGCTAGGCAGAAAAAAAGTTAATATTGGTTAAACATAATCAAACATCCAGGGCTGGTGAGATAGCTCAGAGGTTGAAGAGCACTGTCTGTTCTTCCAGAGGTCCTGAGTTCAATTCCCAGCAACTATATGGTGCCTCACAACCATCTATGAGATATGGTACTCTCTTCTGGTGTGTGCATACATGTAGGCAGAATGCTGTATATATGATAAATAAATAATTCTTAAAAAAAAAAACATAGTCAAAAATCTGCCAGGTGGTGGTGGTGCACACCTTTAATCCCAGCACTCCAGAGGCAGGTGGATCTCTGTGAGTTCGAGGTCAGCCTGGTCTACAGAGTGAGTTCCAAAACAGCCAGAGCTGTTACACAGAGAAATCCTGTCTCAAAAAAAGAAAAAAAAGAAATCTCAAAATGTTTTTCCCTAGATAGTATGAATTTCTCTCCACTTAAGTTTCTTTATATTGTCTATGTTTCTGCACTGAAGAGAAATTAACCTTAATACATTATTTCACCTAGAATGCTGAGAATTGGACCTGTGCCCTGGCACATGCTATGCAAGCAATCTGTCACTGAACTATATTCCTTTTTTTCCCCCTGAGACAGGGTTTCTCTGTGTATCCAGGATAGACTCCAAAGTTACAGAGAAACACTGTCTGGAAAACACCAACTCCCTGCCTCAATAAAAAGAATTGATTATTTAGATGGGTTCACACCAACAAAACTCTGATTCCAGACTTTGCAGTGTCCTAGTTTTATGCCCCAAATGTACTAGGGAGATCAAGAATGCAGAGTAAGAGCTGGGCCACCAACGTCCCAGTGATGTTTTCTGCTGAGTTAAATAACATGTTCCCAAATTCAGCTCTTTCTGAACACTCTCTAGATCTAATGGGTGTTTTAGAAGGAACCTTTTCAATCTATCTCATCTGACTCAATAACCATGGTGTTTTGTCATTAAAAAAAGAAGTTGAGCTAAAAAGTCATACAAAATACTGTATCATTTGTCTAAGCTTTAAAAATATGCAAGCTGCCCTTAGATAACTATACACATAGTGAAAGTACAAACACCCAAGGAGATAATAACCATCTCAGATGACATTTGCTTCAGAACAGGTAGGCAAGGGGTGGGAAGGAGGGTTTAAGGGAGATTCCACAAACAACTGAACTGATGTTATATCTTATATTCTAAAGCTAGAGAGATATTACTGGTATCCTTCTGTATAGTTTTTGTTATGGAGCTTAAAATTTTCTAAGTAGTATTTTTAAAAACTTTTTTATATGTATGGGTGTTTCACATATGTATACAAAGAGGGCATCAGATACTCTGGGATTAGTTATACACATGGTTGTAAACTACAATGTGGTTGCTAGGAATTGAACCTGGGACCTATGAGAGAGGACCAAGTGCTCTTAACTGCTGAGTCAGCCCTTTAGTTCTTCAAAAACAGTTTTTTGAACCAATTTTTTTGTTTGTTTTTGAAAAGGCAGAGATTAAACCTAGGTCATCAAGAATGCCAAGCAAGGGCCAGGAGTGTTAGTACACATCTTTAACTCCAGCACTCAGCAGAACTTGAGGCCAGCCTGGTCTACACAATCAGCTCCAGGCAGGCCAAGACTACATAGTGAAACCCTGTCTCAACAAAACCAAAATGAACGAATAAACAAACAAATAAATAAATGAAAAGAATGCCAAGGAATCGGTCTACAATTGAGGTAAGTTCCAGATACTATTTCTGGATTTACTTATTCACTTATTTAATTTTGAGATAATGTATCACTGTAGTCCACTCTGGTCTTGAAATCAAAATCCCCCTACATCAGCCTCTCAAAGGCTAGAATTATAGGTATGATCCACCAGATACTCAGCTCCAAAATATTATCTAAAACATAAGAAAAAAATTTTTTTGAGACAGGGTTTCTCTGTATTGTTTTGGAGGCTGTTCTGGAACTAGCTCTTGTAGACCAGGCTGGTCTCAAACCCATAGAGATCCATCCACCTGCCTCTGCCTCCCAAGTGCTGCCTCCCAAGGCGTGCGCCACTACCACCCATGCGAAGAAAAATATTTTAAACATAAAATCTTATAACTGTCTAAAACATTAGTTCTCAGCCTGTGGGTTGAGGCCTTTTGATGTTTTAACAGCCCTTTCATAGGGGTCACGTAAAACCACTGGGGAAAAACACGTATTTACATTACCATTCATTAACAGTAGCAAAATTAAAGAAAGTAATTTTATGGTTGTGGGGGTCATACAACATGAGGAATTGTATTAAAGGGTTACAGCATTAGCAAGGTTGAGAACCACAGGCCTAAAATGGATAATTATTTCTATCTATCTTTTTTTTTTGAGATAGGGTTTCTCAGTGTAGCTTTGGAGCCTATCCTGGTACTCACTCTATAGACCAGGCTGGCCTCAAACTCATAGAGATCTGGCTGCCTCTGCCTCCCGAGTGCTGGGACTAAAGGAGTTAATTTTATTTTTACTGCTAAATGGAAACAATGAAGAACTGAGTGCATGGGGGGCATGGGAGGATGGGAGAGGGAACTGGGATTGATATATAAAATAAGATTGTTTCTAATTTAAATAAAAAAGTAAGAAAGGGTATTTAAAAAACTGAGTGCATAGAGATGTGGAGTTGTCTCAATGGTTAAGAGGACTTCCTGCTCTTTCACAGGACAGAGGTTCAGTTCCCAGGATCTATGCAGGGTAGGGCACACACCACCTGTAAATCCAGATCCAAGAGATCCAATGTCCACTTTTAGACTCTGCGCACACACATGCACATGCTCACACACAGATACATATACATCTATGTACATAATTATAAATAAATCTTTTAAAGAATGATTTACTATTTTTTTATTCAGTGCATTGTTTTGCCTATATGTATGAGGGTGTCAGATCACTGGAACTGGAGTGACAGACAGTTGTAAGCAGCCATGTGGGTGCTGGGTATTGAGCTCTGGTCCTGTGACAGAGTAGCCAGTATTCATGACCACTGAGCCATCTCTCCAGCACTTGAAAATAAATCTTAAAAAATATATTTACATAAAAAAGAAATTTGAGGGGCCGAAGAGATGACTCAGTGGTTAAGAGCACTAGCTGCTCTTCCAGAGGTCCTGAGTTCAATTCCCAGCACCCACATGGTGGTTCTATCTATAGTGGGAGGCCTTCTTTTGTCATGTAGGCAGAATGCTATACACATAATGAATGAACTTTTAAAAAAAGAAAAAGGAAATGTGAGCCAGGCAGTGGTGGCTCACACCTTAAATACCAGTAATCAAGAGGCCAAGGCAGGCCTTGGATCTCATGAATTTGAGGTAAGCCTGGTCTAGAGTAAGTACCAGGACAGTGAGGGATACACAGAGAAACCCTGTATTGAAAAACCAAACTAAAGATGAACAAACAAACAAACCCCAAGAAAAAGAAAAGAGCTCACATCCATGCGATTCTCCCTGCACTTCTAAAGCTCTTTTCCTGAGAAGGCGGGTTATCCCAGACAGCCCGTTTTGTGCCCAGAAACAATGAGCCATTCGCGAAACACTTAGTTAAACCAGATATGAAGAGGTACAGCTGGGTCTGTACTCACGGTTCAGCAAGCATCATGGGCAACGCATTCTCCTGGATCTTGGATGGTCGATTGAAGCCCATGGCATAGACTCCCTGGAGAAGCTGGGGTTTCCTAGGAGGAAAGACAGAGATGAGATGGGTTTCTAGCAATTAAAATGTTTTCAGCGGTTCATCATATATCAAGACATGATGCCTCCTATCTCAATCAAACTATTATTCTAAAATCTACATTTATTTATTCTCTATGTATGCATGTGCCATGGTGAACAGGTGGAGGTCAGAGGGTAACATGAACAAGTCAGTGCTCTCCTTTCCCCATGGAGGTCCTGGGGACTGAACTCAGGTAATCAGGCTTGGTGGAAAGTGCCTTTACCCAATGAACCACCTCACCAACTCCAAACTATTATTTAAAAAGATTTATTTTTACTCTATGTGTATGAATTCACATTTATGCAAAGGTGTGTGGGTGCCCATGGAAGGCAGAAGAATGTAACATGAAAAATAAATGAGCCAGAGACAGATACTGGGGTTCAAGCTTCAAGATGAAGATCAGAGAAGCAAAGCAACCAGTAGATCTTACCTCTACCCAGCTGAAATAGCAATCCTGTCACCATGAAAATTGTCAGAGGCAAAAGCTCTGAATTTCTGTCTCCTCCTCCTTCTACTCCTTTCCTCAGCCAACCATGTCTCCTAGTGCTGGGATTAAAGGCGTGTGATCCCAAGAGCTGGGAGTGAGCTCTTACTCTTCACGCTTGTGTAGGCCAGGGTGGTCTTGAACTCAGAGCGATCCATTTGTCTCTCTCCTTAGTCCTGGAGTTAAAGGTGTGTGACACCATTGCCTAGCTGCTACTGATAACTAGTATGGCTGTGGCTGGCTTTGCTTTCTGATACTTCGGGCAATCTTTATTGAATCATAATTAATATATCACCATAGAAGGGGGCACTGGATCCCCGCAAACAAGCAGTTATGAGCTGCTTGATGTGGGTGCTGTCCTCTGCAAGAGCAGCACCTAGTGCTATGGATGAACCATCAGTCCAGCCCTCACCCATCCAAAGCATCACCTTACACTATAAATGTCACTCTGAGACTGTTACAGTTTCTTAAATAGACCTGAAGAACCCACACTTTCAGCAAGCCATCCTAGCTGGTCATGAAATACATTATAAAGGTAAATTCCTAAAATAAACACTGCTTGCTACAGAGATGTAATGTTCAATTTCTTTGGAAAAATGGAATTTTCAGGGGTTTTTTGGCTAGTGTCTCAAGTAGCCAAGGCTATCCTTAATTATTTGGTCTTGCCTTTTATTGGGGCAGAGAGGGATGTTTTTTTAAGACAGGGTTTCTCTGTGTAGCCCTGGCTCTTCTGGAACTCACTTTGTAGACCAGGCTGGGTTCAAACTCAGAGATCTGCCTGCCTCTGCCTTCCCAGTGCTGGGATTCTTTTTCACCACTCATTTTTCATAACTATTTTTATTTCTTGGAGACAAGGTCTGTCTATGTAGCCCTGCTGTCCTGACTGTCTCTTGAGTATCACCAGTTATGCAGACCAGGATTGGTGCATGCACTAGAACTGCACTGCCATCCTGAATTTCAGTATTTCTCTATTTAGATGTCAAGTGTGAGCCCCAATTTTGTGTACTCAGCTGGCTGAATACACAGGGCAAGAAAAAGGAAGAACAGTGATTAAGCTAGTTTCTATTTGTTGATATGGTAACCCGGTAAGTGTGGTTGTTGGGACAGTTTGAATGAAGTCAGAGGCCAGAGCTAGCTACTAGTCAACCAAGATTAAACAGAGGTTTTGGAGGACTGAGGAGAGAGGACAGGAGTAGTATGGCAGATGGGAAGGGATCGTGGCTCTTTTGGAGGCAGGAACAGAGCAGTAGGAAGGCCTGGTGGTTGCTCTGTTTCTCTGATCTTTCAGGTTCTTAGCCCGATACCTGATTCCTGAATTTTATTGATAAAGAACAATTAAATTGGCCAGGTGGTGGTGGCACACATCTTTAATCCTAGCACTCGGGAAGCAGAGGTAGGCAGATCTTTATGAGTTCGAGGCCAGCCTGGTCTACAGAGTGAGTTCCAGGACAGCCTCCAAAGCTACAGAAACCCTGTCTCAACTCCACCAAACAAACCAAACAAAAACAGAACCAGAGGTTTTGGAAGACTGTAGACAGACAGGACAGGAAGTGGTAAGGCGGGGCTGAGAGGGATCAGGACTCTTTTGGAGGAAGAAATGGAGCAGGTAGGAGAGGACTGGTGGCTTCTCTGATCCTTCAGATTCTTACCCCCATACTGACTCCTGAATTTTTACTGATAAAGAATAGATTAACACTTGACTTATTTATCATTACTGTGTGTACTGCATGATGTATCTATGCGTGTGGGTCTGACAGTCATGGTCCATGCACATGTGGATTTTTCAGGAGTTAGTTTTGTTCCTCTACCATGGATTCTGAAGACTGGACTAAGGTTATATCCAGTAAAAAGACACCTTGCCAGCCCAGCAAGCTTTTTGCTTTTGTTTTTAAAGGCTGGCCTTGAACTCATTATGTTGCTGAGGGTAGCTTTGAATTCCTGATCATTTTACCTTTCACCTCCACCTTGAGTGCTGTATCACCGCCCACCCTTCAGAGCTCAGCTTTTCACAGAAAAGCTAATAGCTGGGCATGGTGTCTCACACACTAAAGAAAGTTGAGGTAAAGGACTGCCTCAAGTTGTGTACTATTCCGGACTACACAGTGGTAGTGTATATTGGATCTGGTCAGCCTAAGCTACTGAGACTTTATCTTTAAAAAAGAAAGAGGTGTAGGGAGAGGACTAGCGAGATGATATGAGTATGATCTGTCAGATGGGACCCACATGGTAGAAAGAGGGAACTGACTCCCACAAGTTATCCTCTGACCTCTGCACATGCATACACACATACAAATAAATGCAATAAAAAAGTTTAAAAGACAAAGGGGCTGGAGAGATGGCTCAGTAGACAGCTGTTCTTCCAAAGGAACTTACTTGGTTAGATTCTCAACACCCATGTGGCAACTTACAACTCCAGTTACATGGGATCTGACCGCCCTCTTCTGGTCTTTCTGTGTAGGCAAAACATCCACACAGAAAAAAAATGAAAATTTTATATTTTAAATAAAAATGGTGGCTCAGGCCGGGCGTTGGTGGCGCAGGCCTTTAATCCCAGCACTCGGGAGACAGAGGCAGGCGGATCTCTGTGAGTTCGAGACCAGCCTGGACTACCAAGCGAGTTCCAGGACAGCCTCCAAAGCCACAGAGATACCCTGTCTCGAAAAACCAAAAAAAAAAAAAAAAAAAAAAAAAAAAAATGGTGGCTCAGAGGCAGGCAGATCTGGGTTCAAGGCCAACCTGGAAAAAGAGTGAGTGCCAGTCTAGCTAACAGGTAAGCTATGAGTTCATCAAGAGACCCTGCCCAAAAACAGGATGGGAAATAATAAGAACAGTGTCCCCAATGTCATTGTCTGGCCTCCAAGTATGTGCACATGCATTCCCATGCACAGGTACACATACACAAGTCCCACACACACAAAATGAGAAAACCCCAAACAATAAAATAACCCAAGTACTCTAGGCAATCTAGGTTCCATCCAGTTACCTTCCATCAAATAAGTAAGAGAAAACCTGCCTAAAAGAACAATTTAGGAGCTGGAGAGATGGCTCAGCGGTTATGAGCACTGGCTGCTCTTCCAGAGAACCTGGGTTCAATTCTCAGCACCCACATGGCAGCTCACAACTGTCTGTAGCTTCAGTTCCAGGAGACATGACACCCTCACACAGACATACATGTAAACAAAACACCAATGTGAATGAAATTAAAAAAAGAAAGAACAATTCAAGCTCCAAGCAGTAGCTCAGATCTGCAAGTGCAGTACCTGGCTGGCCAAGGCAGGAGGATCTGTATGAGCTCCAAGTTAGCCATGTGGCTACATAGATTCTTTCAAAAAGAATCAGCAATCCATCAGCAGCTAAACTGAGAGTACAAGTCTTTCAAATGAAAGGCATTTAAAACTCAGTGAGCTCAGAAGAATTCATTCAACAGTTGAGACAACTGGCTCATACCTGTAATCCTAGCACTTAGGAGGATTACTGAGTCCTAGACTAACCTACACTACCTAGTTGACTAGACACAGTAGTGTTCACTACAGACACAATAATGTTGACCTCAGACACTGTAGTGCTAACTACAGACACAGTACTGTACAGTTCAAATAATTAAAAACAGAAAACCCCGGGACTGGAGAGATGGTTCAGTGGTTAAGAGCAAACTGCAGCTCTTCCAGAGGACCTGGGTTTGATTCTCAGCACCCACACAGCATATAACAGTCTGTAACTGAAATTCCAGGGGATCTGATGCCCTCTTCTGATCTGCAAGCATTGCATATACATGGTGCACAGACAAACATGCAGGCAAAACACCTACACACATAAAATAAAAATAATAAATCTTTAAAAAAAAAAAGAAAACTCCTTCTGAGAGCTATTAAGTACATTTATTATTAGGGGGGGTTCCTTCCCTCAATGCTGGCCTATCAAAGGCTTCTATGTATTTTAGGTGTCAAGAATCCAGGCTCTTCAGACAGTTTCTAAAGCAGGCTAAAGTTTGTAAAGC
The DNA here is from genome assembly GCF_017639785.1 of Mesocricetus auratus. NCBI lineage: Eukaryota > Metazoa > Chordata > Mammalia > Rodentia > Cricetidae > Mesocricetus > Mesocricetus auratus. The sequence continues at coordinate 12,923,875 of NW_024429183.1, read as the reverse complement.
CTGTAGACTTCCAAAGGGCTTACCTAATTAGACATTTCTGACATCCAGAAATCACCTGTCAGCCAATATTTTATTCAAAGCTCTAAGACTATAAAAGAAAAAAAAAAGATTTTCAGCTATGATGAATAAATCTGTAGCACTTCAGTTTCTACTAAGAAAATCATGTACTGTGGTACAACACCTGTAGTCCTAGTTACCCAGGAGGCTCAGGTGGGAGGATCCTTGAGCCCAGGTGTCCAAGGCTTGCAAGGGCAACACAGTGAGATCCCACATGCACACTGTAACCCAGGCAGATCCTGAACTTCTGAATCTCTTACTTCAAAGCAGCTAGGTCATGGGCCTGCATCACTACCAGGCCACCGAGATTTAGTATCCAAAGAAAAAGAAAAAAGTTATACTGGAAGCAAAAAGGGTAGCCAAAAAAGAGTGTAGAAAACCATCACTTATTCAATACAGTTTCATTTGTCCTAGGCTGGCCTCAAACTTGCTGTATAATCTAGAGTGACCTTGAGTTTTTAAAAAGATCCTCCTGCCTGCACAATCCCCCAAACGCTAGGATTACACGTGTGCCATCTAATTCCTGTTTTGTGCAGTGCTAGGGATCAAACACACGACTTCATATTTGCTAAGCAAGTACTTATTCTATTACAACTCTCAACCCTCCCAAACTAATGTTTGAGTCAAGTAGATTTATTTGTTTGTGTTTTTTTTTTCCAGACAGGGTTTTTCTGTGTAGCCCTGGCTGTCCTAGAACTCAGAAATCTATCTGTCTCTGCCTCCTGAGTGCTGTGACTAAAGGCATGAGCCACAACTGCCCAGCAAATCATGTAGATTAACTACTCAAAAGATGTAAATATGATTTTCAAAACAAAACAAACAAACAAACAAACAAAAAACCCCACATAACCTTTTTTTAAAGCCAAAGATAAAGTCCAGAAAATGTAACCTTGGCTGTCCTGGAATTTACCCTGAAGACCAGGTCTGCCTCTGCTGACCAAGGCATGTGCTACCACCGCTGACTTTTAGTTGTTGCTGTTGTTTTTTGAGATAGGATCTTTCCACCTAATTCTGGCTAGACTGAACTCCACTTGCTTCTGTCTACTTGGATTAAACATGTGCACCACCATGCCCAGTTCAGAGATGTTTTTTCACTGGGACTGGGTAACAGCTGTTCAAAGCAATGGATACTCACAGGCGAAGCTCTTCAAAAGACTTCACTGAGTAGAGAGGGGAGTTTGGGTCCCTCTGCAGGACTTCTACTTGGTTGGTGTTATCCACAAGATTGCTTCTGATGAGCTTGTTGAGTAAAGACTGAGCAGCTCTGTCCTCTGTCAGGAAGAAAGCAGATGTTCTTCATCCACATGAGGCAAGGCCTGCCCTTGAGAAAATACACTCCCTATTTCTGCATCAGACCTTTACAAGCACTCAGTTGGAGAAAAGCCCAATTCCACTCCCTTTCATTTTTGATTTATTACAGAGATTGTCTCACATGAACTCACAGTTCTGGGAGTCCTGCCCTTGCAATGAATAAGCTATTTTTTGTTTTGTTTTAAACCTCATTTGCCTTAGCTTCCCAAATAGCTTAGACTGAAAGCATGATGCTTCTAAATGACCTTATCACCTACAGTGACACCCTTTTGTTTTCTGTTTCTCCAGTGTTGGGGATAGAACTCAGAGTCTAGCATACATGTCCAGCCTGACACACTCCCTTTTTGCTTCTTGTATGTGTATGTAATGTATGTGTTGCTATGAGCACAAAGATGTGCACAAGTGTACACATCATGCATCTTCCTCAAATGCTTCGTCACCTTATTTTTTGAGATGGGGTCCTTCAATGAGCCTGCAGTTTATTAATTTTTTTAGACTGGCTGGGCAGAAAGCTCAGGATCCCCGTTGTCATTCCATCCACTCCTCCATCCACCACCAGAGCTATGCTTACAGATGAATTACTACTGCTCATGGTTTTCTTGTGGTACAAACTGGGGGTATAAACCCAGGCCACCACTTCATGGGGGGCAGGCCACTGTTGAAGACATTTTCTTTGGCTTCAAGTTCAGCGCACTTTTGTGGAATATTAGTTGAAAATGAATTACATTTGTTTATACTGTGGAATAATTCATTTAATGATGCAAATGCATTGCATTCTTTTATATTGCATTTGTTTAACTCAGTGAAGCTGTGTTAGTTTGCCTGTCTAAAATACTTGATTGGTCTAATAAAGAACTGAATGGCCAATAGCTAGGCAGGACAGGGATAGGCAGGGCTGCCAAGCAGAGAGAATAAATAGAAGGAGAAAAAGAAAACAGGGAGGAGGTAGTAAAGGAGGAGAGGAGGATGCCAGGGGCTGCCACCCAGCCACACGATGGAATATATAGGAGAGGTATACAAAACTAGAGAAAGGTAAAAGCCCAGAGGCAAAAGGTAGACCGGATAATTTAAGAGCTGGCCAGAAATAAGCCAAGCTAAGGCTTGGCATTCCTAAGAAATAAGTTTCCATGTGATTATTTTGGAGGTGGGTTAAAAACTACACGCTCTTTTGATGTCCCCATCACTTCCCTGTCTTATAACTCAGTGTTTCTAGCTTCAGGTAGGTAAGCCTTGGTTATACCAAGTCTCTCACAAGAGTACCTCAAAGAATGGTTACCTTTCTCTTCTTCCTCAGTCTTCTCCGCAGTGGTACTGGTTTTGATGACACCTACACAAGAAAACAGTCGTCACCAGGAAGACAAACACAACCCACGTATAGGTTGGGACAATGGAAACACTAACCCTAAAGTGAACAAACGTAAAGAACTGGCATTTTTAAATGCTTAGTGGATTCTGTGTTTACAAAGCATGTAAGAGCTTAAGAAAAAACTTAAATTTGAACACAGAATCACAAAAATATTGGTTTCTGGGCTGGAGAGATGGCTCAGAGGTTAAGAGCACTGACTGCTCTTCCAGAGGTCTTGAGTTCAATTCCCAGCAACCACATGGTGGCTGACAACCATCTACAATTCAATCTGGTGTATATGTAATTAATAAATAAAAAAATCTTAAAAAAAATATTGGTTTCTGACTTAGTTATCCTAAAAAAAAAAAAAGCATAGCATTACATAGCAAATTCTATTTCCTATTTTTTACCTATAAGACTAGAAAAAACTCGGCCGGGAGTTGGTGACACACGCCTTTAATCCCAGCACTTGGGAGGCAGAGGCAGGTGGATCTCTGTGAGTTCGAGGCCAGCCTGGTCTACAGAGCTAGTTCCAGGACAGTCTCCAAAACAATACAGAGAAACCCTGTCTCGAAAAACCAAAAAAAAAAAAAAAAGACTAGAAAAACTCAAAAGTCTGACTAAACATTTTGTGATTAAACTATAAGGTAACAGATACTTTCAGGCTCTGTTGACAGAAATATAAAATTGTAGAATACTGCCTTACATGATGGTGAATGTCTGTAATCCCAGGACTGGGGAAGCAGAAGCAAGTTCACTCATGAATTTGAAGCTAGCCTGGTCTATATATAAATTCTATATCAGTCAAGGCTATATATTGAGACCCAAACCACTAAAAATAAAACAATTTTAGAGAGGGAATTTTATGCCTTGTTTTTGAGACAGGGTCTCATGTAGTCCAGGCTGGCCTAGAGTTTGTTATGTAGCAGGGAATGAAAATGATACTGAATGTGTGATCCTCTCGCTTCTATTTCCAAATACTTAGATTATAAAGATGCAGCAGCATTCCTGATTTATATGATAGTAAGGATTGGACCCATGTTCCTGGACACTATCTAGCAGCCTACCCCTACTTGGAAAAATATTTTTAAGCCAGGTGGTGGTGGCCCTCGCCTTTAATGTCAGCAGTTGAGAAGCAGAGGCAAACAGATATCTGTGAATTCAAGGCCAGCCTGGTCTACAAAACAAGCCTGTGATACAGAGAAATCCTAACACACACAAACACACAGTGAATGATTGGGTAAAAGTATTTGCTGACACACACACACACACACACAAAAGTATTTGCTGACACACACACACACACACACACACACACACACACACACACACAGTGAATGATTGGGTAAAGGTATTTGCTGCCAAACATGATGACCTGAGTTCAATCTCCAGGTCAGACTCGGCAGACAAAAACAACTTCTTTAATTGTCCTGACTTTCTTTTTTCATCCCCCCCCCCCCGCTTTTTTTTAAGACAGGGTTTCTCTGAAGCATTGGAGCCTGTCTTGGAACTCCCTCTGTAGACCAGGCTGGCCTTGAACTCACAGAGACCTGCCTGCCTATGCCTCCTGCCTCCTGATTGCTGGTGTGTGCCACCATTGCCTGGCTATAAAAATTTATTACAGACTTATTTTTGCTGTAATTATATAATGTCTAAGCACATGAGTGCAGATGTTCTCAGAGGCTAGGAAAGGAAGTATTTATAGGACACTGTGAGTTATCTGATGTGGGTGCTGAGAACAGAAATGAGTTTCTGCAAGAGCAATGAGAACTCTTAACTACTGAGCTATCTTTCCAGCACACCACAATTTTTTCTCAAAGTCTTATACTCTTGACCTAGCAAATCCATTCAGAGTAATTAGTGTAGAAACACATTTCACAACATGAAGTATTGAAGCTCATAGTTATTCTAAGACATACTGTTTATAATAATACCAAATTGAGACAAACCCTAGATAACTGATTAATGACATATCAACATAATGCAATGCTGGTCAATATGGAGAGCATGCAAAGGAATATTGTGGCATGAAAAAAAAATACAGTATACTGTGCATTGTCTTGTCATCTCTCAGAGGTAGGGAGTGATAGGGAGAGAGGAACCAGAGAACAGAGACAATGAAAATATGAATCCCTATAAACCTAAACAGTAAGCAAAACGAAACTAAAATGTCACTAACAGTAGTTACTTATGTGTCACAAATTTAACTCAGAATTCCTAAAATTTATTTATCCTGTCCTAACCCCCAGTACCTCAGAAAGGCACCTTATCTGAAAATGGAGTTAAGTGTGCCCAACTCCAATATTACTGGACCCATATAAAAAGGGAAATCTAAGACTGAGGAGTAACAGAGCACTTGCCTTGAATGTCTAAGACTCTGTGTTTGATCCCCAGCATTTCCAATCACCCAGTCAATCAGTTAATCAACAAAGAAAGAATGCTATGTAGAAGAATACCATGTGAGATCTGGGTAAAATCATTAAAACCCAACGAACAGCAAAAACTGCCAGCCAAGGCTTAGAATAAGGTCTTTTTACAAGCTCTCAAAAACAACAAACCTTGCTGACACCTTGATCTTAGAATTCTTATCTCCTGAGCTTTCAGACAATAAGCTACTATGGGTTGGTTTTTGGGTTTTTGTTTTGTTTTGTTGTTTGGAGAAAGGGTCTTACTCTGTAGCTCTGGCTGGCCTCTAACTCAGAAATCCACCCACCTCTGCCTCTTCTGGCTTACAGCAACACATTTGGGAGCTATTGTGGTTTTAACTACCCACCTTTGAGGTGGTTTGTTAGAGGTACCCCAGCAAATGAACACAGGTAGTCACAGAACAGTAGACACTGGGGCAGTGTGGAAAAAGGAGGCCTTGTGCCTTTTCATACTTTCTTTTTTATTTGTTTCTGAGACAAAGTTTTGCTATGTAGCCCTGGGGAGGGGTAGGGGGATGGTCTAAAAAACTTCAATAATCCTCCGGATCACTGGCATCACAAATGGAAGCCACCACGGCTGGCTTTAATCTAGTCCCGTTTCAAAAGATTTAAACATTAAGTAAATATGAGAGCAATCCAATAGTGACTTGTGTGTGTGCTTTGGGGTTTTTTTTCCCCCCAAGACAGGGTTTTTCTGTTAGTCCTGGCTATCTTGGAACTTACTCTGGCCTCGAACTCAGAGATTCCCCTGCCTCTGCTTCCCAAATGCTGGGATTAAAGGTATACACCAATACCACCTGGCTGTGACTTTTGTTTTTAAGGCTCCATTGTGGTGCTGACATCTGTTGAATGACTCTAGGACAGTTCACTGCTCACTGCACATGTGAGCGGTGGCACAAGCACAGGTGTAACTCTGGTACCTAGTCTGTAGTTACCCATGACTCACCATTGGTGTCTGCTTTGACTTTTTCTTCTTTGATCTGCAAACTGCTCATCTGAGTAAGAATAAAAGGAAACAGTAAGCAAAAGATCTGACCAAGGAAGGCAGTGGGGATGCATGGTGAAAGGTTAACAGAAACTACTGCAGAGCTGGTTGGGGGAACTAGTTTGTTCTACCCAACACAGAAGTGCTAAAAGCCTGGGCAAAAGCACCTCATGTTTCCTCAACAGCATAAAAAGAGGAGGTAGGCATGGGTTAAATGTAATGGTATAAGGAAAAGTGGGGGAGCTTGAAATTTACACTCTCTAGAACATCTCCAAGTTTTTGTTTGCCTAGGTTTGGATGATGATAGGGTAAACCCAGGACACAGGACTCGTGGCCTTTATTTATATTTTTTTTTGTTTAAGATTTATTTATTGTGTATACAGTATTCTGCCTGCTGTATGCCTGCAGATCAAAAGCACACTAGGACCATGTGCGTGCTGGGAGTTGGAACTCAGGGCCTCTAGAAGAGAGCAGTCAGTGCTCTTAATCAATGAGCCATCTCTCCAGCCCCCAGTACTTGTGTCCTTAATGGCAGATGTGCTACCAGAAAGCCATGCCCCAACTTCTTTAACCCTATCAACAGCAAATCAATCAAAGTCCTCTATCCTATCAACCACCTGCATGGTAGGTTACTCTAAAATGCGTTACAATAAACTGGGTGTGGTGAAACAGCACTTGGGGATGGAGGCAGGAAGAATGAAGCTGAAGGTCGTGAGTTAGAAGCCAGTTTGTGCCGCATGAGACTTTGCCTTTAAAAAAACAAAACAACAAAACTATTACAATGAAAATTCTAGAACTTCAATAAAAGTTGTTTTTTTAAATTAACTGTTGGCTACATGGTCTTTATCAACAGAAACTGGATTGTTAATTTATAACAGAAAATACACTCAGAGCAGAAATTAATAAATTTGCAATCAAGTCTCCACTTTCACAAACTTTAAAATTTATTTCGCCTGCATGTCTGTCTGTGTGAGGGTGTCAGAAGCCCTGGAAGTAGAATTACAGACAGGAGTGAGCTGTCATGTAGATATTGGGAATTGTACTGGGTTCTCTGGAAGAGCAGTCAGCGCTTTTAACCACTAAGTCATCATTCCAGTCCCTCACAAACATTTCTTATGACCTAAAAACTGCTAAGAGTGATTTGAAGATGGTAAAGATGGTAATCTTGACTGTCAACTCGACAGTCCTTAGAATCAATAAAAGACAACCCTCTGAGGAGTTTACCTGAGGGAGGAAGACCACCACTACACCAAATCTGGGCAGCACTACTCCCTGCATTAGGGTCCTGGACTGAATGAGAAGGTGAGTGAAGCATCAATCATCATCATCACCACATCATCATCATCAATCTCTCTCTTAAGGACCACTGTGACTCCCAGCACCATGCCTTCCACCATAATGAACCATGTGTCCGTCCTTCTTAAACCATGAGCCAAAATAAACTTTTAAGTTGTTCTTGTCATGTATTTTGCCACAGCAAAGATCAAAGCAACTAATACACTGGTATTTAAGATATGTTCCCAGGGCCCTAGGTCTGCCCCCAGGTCCCTTAATGTCAAGAGTTGTTGGTTTTTTGAGACAGGGTCTCTCTACATAGCATTGGCTGTCCTGGGACACACTATGTATACCAGTCTGTCCTTGAACTCACAGAGACCCATCTGTTTCGGCCTCCTAAGTACTAAGATTAAAAGCGGGAGCCAATACACCTACCATGAACTGTTATCCTTCCTGGAATATTGCTCTCAGAATTACTATACTCTGCTAAATGATAATGTCTTTTCCAAGTTGCCCTCTCCAACTGACACTACTAGGCCTTTGAGAAAAGGAGATCTACTCACACATGCATAACTTACCTTTCTATGGCTGTGATTTAAAAAAACATAATCAGGACAATTTACAGAAGAGTTGACTTGGGCTTGTGGTTCTAAGAGTTATTCTAGGGTAAGAGTCCACTATGGCAGATCAGAGGCATGGTGACTGCAGCTAGAAGCTGAGGGCTTTCATGTTGAACTGCTTTTGAAATAGGGCTTTTATTTTCCCCACAAGGCTTGTCTCCAGTGGCCAGCCAATCAAATGCCGCACACAACCTCTAATGATTAATATTGCCTCTGTGGACAGGAAATGTACACAGGTCTACGTGGCGAAAGGTGTATGTGTGTTGGGGTGGTGGTGGTGAAGCATTATCTCAAGGGGCATCAGGTGTATGTGTGTTGGGGTGGTGGTGGTGAAGCATTATCTCAAGGGGCATCAGGTGTATGTGTGTTGGGGTGGTGGTGGTGAAGCATTATCTCAAGGGGCATCAGGTGTATGTGTGTTGGGGTGGTGGTGGTGAAGCATTATCTCAAGGGGCATCAGGTGTATGTGTGTTGGGGTGGTGGTGGTGAAGCATTATCTCAAGGGGCATCAGGTGTATGTGTGTTGGGGTGGTGGTGGTGAAGCATTATCTCAAGGGGCATCAGGTGTATGTGTGTTGGGGTGGTGGTGGTGAAGCATTATCTCAAGGGGCATCAGCCTTCTAATCAACAAGCATAATGGCTCGGTAAAATATCAAGGATGTCTATCTAGGTGATACCGGTGATCTTCATATTATGAGATTAGGTACATATTTTTTACCCTTGCAGTGCAGGGTGTCCACCTGGGCCTTGTTCAGGCTAGGCAAGTGTAACTTACAAAACTTAAGTCCCCAGCTTTGGATAGTACACTTTAAAAAATGAGAAAGGTAGGTATGGTGGTACCCTCCTGCAATTCCAGTTAGGACAGGAGGATTAGTGGAGTCCAAGGGTTTGAGGCCAGACTGAGATCTCCTTCTCAAACACACATAATTAAATTGAAAACAATTCCCAATCACTCTTTTAAGGATAATCTCATATTAAACATTAGATTTGAATCTTCAGATGGAGCTCATAAAATAGTTCAGTGGGTAATTGCATGTCATCAAGTCTGGTGAACTGAATCCATCCCTGGGACCACGCTGTAGGATGAGAACCTAGCCTCACAAGTTGTCTTCTGACCTCCACACACACCATGATGCATGCATGCTCAAAACGCATACATACACAAAATACAATTAATGGTTAAAGAAATAAATACTGGAGCTACAGTGAAGGTTCCGTGGTTAAGAGAGCTTGCTGCTCTTGCAGGAGTTTAGGGTTTGGTTCCCAGCATCCACAGTAAGGCTCATGTTGGTTTCTACCTCCATTTCCCTCTTCTAACATATGTAGGCACAAAAGGAGTGCACAGATAAACACAAAACAAACAGAAGCAGATATTAAAGAAAGTATTTGAGCCACCCGAGCTAAACAGTGATCTGCAGGCCATCCGGTCTGTCTCAAAAACAAAACAAAGGCAGCAAGCCTGTAATTCCAGCAATTAAGAGGAGGTAGAAAGACATCAGGAGTACTTAAGGACAGCCTCAGCTACCCAGCAAGTCAGAAGCCAACCCGGACTAAAGGAAACCCTGTCTCGAACACACCAACACACCACCACCACCACCACACACGTCTAAGAAATGAAACTAAATGTCACTAAAAAAAATTTTTTTTTTTTTTTTTGGTTTTTCGAGACAGGGTTTCTCTGTGGCTTTGGAGGCTGTCCTGGAACTAGCTCTTGTAGACCAGGCTGGCCTCGAACTCACAGAGATCCGCCTGCCTCTGCCTCCCGAGTGCTGGGATTAAAGGCGTGCGCCACCAACGCCCGGCGTAATGTCACTAAAATATTAACTAAAGAGTTTGTATTTGTAGCTATGCGAAGCATTAAAGCAAAGCAAAAAAAAAAAAGTTATTCCGGAGAGCTACAAACTGCCAAACACATTACACACATGTAAGAAATTGGGTGAAAAGTAGCATAAATGCACCCCAAAACTTTCCCTTAACAATGGAAAAGAGAACTTTATGTTGCCATTTGTTATAAAAGGACAAGAGAAGGAGCCAGTTTGGGGCCTCGCACACATAGTGAGGACAGAGTCACCACGGGAAAACTTTTCAGTTCAAATTCGGATACGAAGCTCGCTGCGGATTTTCTTCACTCTAGAAGCAAATCAGCACTAAGTGATTGCCCGCAGCAAACTCCTGCGGCGCGCGGGCCGACCCGACTCGGAGGTCCCGGTGCTGGAAACAGCGTCCGCCTGAGTCCCCCATCCCCGCCAGGCCACTGACCGACTTGACAGCGGCTTCCTGTTCGTCCACCGCCAACGCCCAGGAGTCGGTGGCCATGGTCCCCGAGGCAAGCGGGATCTGCAGAGGCTCCACACCCCGCCAACACCAGCGTGAAGTCCCAACCAGCGCCAAGCGCCACTCACGCGGAGCGGAAGGAGACGTGCGCGGGGCTGACGTCAGTTCCTGTCCCGCTTGGTCGTCATCCACTCGCGCCCCCCTCTCAGGACAGAAAGCATGCTGTGTTTTAAGAACCTATTTCGTTAGGTGTGGTCTGATTGTGAGTTGTGCCCAAGAGCGCTGCAAAGAGTAACTTTTAGTACTCACTGTATCTCTTCATTTCATAGTAAAATAGTTTTAAGTACGGTTTTGAAACTCTGTGGTTTTGAAACAAGGTTTCTTGCAGTTAGCTGCCTTAAACTGTTTTCTCCTTCACTTGTCAAATGCCGAGATAACAAGGGATCCGACGCCTTTTACTAGCCTTTTCGGTCGCAGACATATACATGCATACACATAATGAAAAATAAAATGAGCCGAGCGGTGATGACACAGGCCTTTAATTACACAGGCAGGTGGATCTCTGAATTCGAGGCCAGCCTGGTTTACAGAGCAAGTTCCAGGACAGCCTCCAAAACAATACAGAGAAACCCTGTCTCAAAAAAACAAACAAAAAGACCCCATCTCAAAAACAAAACAAAACTGTATAAAGGGCTGGAGGTGTGGCTTCATCACTACAGAGCGCTTGTCCAGCATAAGGGATGCTTGGGTTTTGATTCCCAGCACTAAGATTAACAATGAAAAAATGATTGTGAAGTATTTTTTGAGGATATGTAAAACTTTCGAAGACATTAATATGGCACATTTTGCAATCCCTGGTGTTGCTTGCTATCTCAGAATTTAGTAGTAAAGATGTACCTCCTTACCCTTACTGTACTGGAGTACAAGGGAAGACATATATAAAGAAGCAGATCCCAAAGGGCAGGAGCAAATATGAAGTAATGTTAAGAGGGGTCTGGTACCAGAAAGTCTAGGCTTATTATGAATTTGTCTCTTCCTAACGGAGTGTTGTAGGCCCATTCACCCATTTGTTGTGAAAACTCAATGAATTAATTGGCTTTGGAAGACTGCTTGACATTATGTCAATAAGGGAAGTACAGGGCATTATGGGAGATTAAGACAGAAATGGAGCATAAGATTTTACCACTGAAATAGGAAGAAGAGATCCAGTGCAAAGTGGAATTTAAGATTCATGGGACTGCCAGGCCGTGGTGGTTCATGGCTTTAATCCCCAGCACTTGGGAGGCAGAGGCAGGCAGATCTCTGTGAGTTTGAGGCCAACCTGGCCTACAGTGTTAGTTCCAGGACAACCAGAACTGTTACACAGAGAAACTCTGTCTCAAAAAAACAAAAACAAATTTAAAAGGGGGGAGGAGGGCTGAAGAGACAGCTCAGAGATTGAAAGCACTAATTACTCTTCCAGAGAACCTCAGTTCAATTCCCAGCACCCATATGGCAACTCACAACTGTCTAAGATCTGACACCCACACAGACACACACATTCAGGCAAAACATCAATGCACATAAAATAAAAAGTGATTTAAAAATTCATGGAATCGCTGGGCGGTGGTGGCGCATGCCTTTAATCCCAGCACTCGGGAGGCAGAGGCAGGCGGATCTCTGTGAGTTCGAGGCCGGGCTGGACCGATAGCCTCCAAAACAATACAGAGAAACCCTGCCTCGAAAAACCAAAAAAAAAAAAAAAAATTCATGGAATCACAAATTGTTTGGAAAATCTAGGTGGCAGAGAAGACGCAGCCTGCAGGGTCGTCAGTGTGTTGAGCTTTTTTTTTTTTTTTTTTTCTGGGTGAAGGGGGTTTAAAGACAGTTTCTCTGTGTAACAACCTTGGTTGTCCTGGGACACACTTCATAGACCACACTGGCCTTGAACTCAGAGATCCATCTGCCTCTGCTTTCCAAGTGTTGGGATTAAAGGCTTGCACCACCACAACCAGGGAACTCATTTTTTTTATCTCCAGTCAATAGGTACTAAAAATTTTATTTGTAAAATATCAATATTAATCGGAAATTGGTAGCACACACCTTTAATCCCAGCACTCAGGAGGCAGAGGCAGGTGGATCTCTATGAGTTCGAGGCCAGTCTGAAGTGCCAAGACAGGCTCAAAAGCTACACAGAGAAACCCTGTCTCGGGAAAAAAAAAAGACTTTTTGCCTGCACTTATATTTGTGTGTCAGATCCCCTGGAACTAGAGTTACAGTGGTGAGAAGCCATGTGGGTGCTGGGAATTGAGCCTGGGTCCTCTAGAACAGCCAGTGCTCTTAACCATGGGGCTCTCTCTCCAGCCCTGAGATTTTTCTAAGAGAACAGGATTTTCAGGAGGGGACTGACAGTTTGTCCCCTCCCCTTGTATTGTGCTTCCTGACCCTCTGCTGCACTAGAGGGCTCCTATTTCCAAGTCCCCTTTCCTTCCCCCCACATTCACATCAGCTAGAAGCCTGGAGGTGAAATTTTCTACTCACCTTAACTATGGCAATTTCTTCCCATTTTTGTTTTTGCTTCAGCTTGAGCGGGATGACGTGAAGAACTGAGAAATTAGGAAGGAAAGTACACAGGCCCATCACATTAGAACTGGAGCACAGTACGGGCTGCGTGAAACAGGATGCATTTGAATGAAGCAGGCACCTGGACTGGAGAGACCCTCTCAACTTCATTTTGTACTTGAAACAAAAATGAAAAGTGGTTTCTGTCTTCTTTTTAGATCCAGTCTCGCTTTGACCTCACAGTTCTCCTGCCTCACCCCTCTGACTGTTGAGATTACAGGCTTGTGCTACCAAGCATAGCTAAGGCTGTGTACATCTGGTTGGCTTGGAACTATGTAGACCAGGTTGGCCTCAAACTCTTAGAAATCCACCTATGCCTGTCTACTAAAAAACTAGGATTAAAGTCATGCATTGGCACATCTGACAAGCCATTGTTTGGAGACACAGCAATGGACAACTGATCCAAAGGACTTGGTATTTTATTGGCTGAGGAGCAGGAAGCAAGATTTATGTTGAATTCCAGGTTTCTAATTTGAACAATAGGCAACTGTGATGCCATTTTGTGAGGTCAAGTTAGAGGAGGAACTCAGAGCAGGGTTAAAGGTTTGAGTTGGTGGGTTTGCTGGGCTCCAGTATAAGCACAGTGGTTTCTGCTACCCTAGAATTCAACAATCAGGTCTTGGGATAGGGTTTTCTTTTTTCCTTTTTTTTGGGTGGGGGAGCAGGTGTTCCAGCAGATAGAGCCAAAGGATTAAAGAAAGTTACCGGTGGCAAAGAGGAGAAAATGACCAAGAACTAAGGCATGAAGAGATTAATAAAAGCATCAAGGAGCTTAGGACATGGTCAGAAAAAGACCAAAAAGTAGCTAGAATACTCTAGAATAGCTCTAATTCCCGTAGAAGTATCGTTGCATACTGATGAGAAATCAAGTATGAATAGAAAATGTATTCCAGATTAGGCTTGCACAGACTATCAGTGTCCTTTTCAGGAGAACTGTGGGGAGCAGAACTACAGAGGGAGTACTACTGGTGGTCAATGCATTCAATAACCCTCTTGTAACCTTTGGCCAGAAGGCGCAAGTGCTGGAGCTGGTGTAGTACTGTACACTTTTAATGCAGATACTGGAAAAGCAGAGGAAGACTGAGTTTAAGGCCAGCATGATCATGTCTCAACAAGATAGGATATAAAGAGATGGTTCAGTTGTTAAAAGCACATACTGCTCTTTCAAAGGAACGAGGTTTGGGTCCCAGCTCATAATTGCCGGCAAGGAGAGTTCTAGGGATTGGATGCCCTCTGCTGGCTAGGGTTAGGGTTAGAATGCAGACAAACCACCCACACACAGTTATGAAAATATATTTATTTAAAATGGTGAGCAAATCTTAAAACTTAAACTTTGTGTGTGGATATGCACCATTGCCCCACTAATAAGGTCTAAGGGCAACTCCCTCAGGCAGGTTTTCTACCTTTAGAAGCTGGTTTCTGGGATGAACTCACTGAGCCACTAGCCAGATCTTGATAATGTCTATGCATATTTAGCAGCGAATGCTGTCAGATAACAAAATAAACAGAGCACACACACACACACACACACACACACACACACACACACACACACACACACACACACACCAGGCTGATTTGGCCACATAACTGGAGTTGTCCTTTTTTCCCTGCCTGCCTGCCTCACTCCCTCCCTCCCTCTCTCCTTGAGAGAGCATTTCTGTGTAGCTCTGGCTGTCCTGGAACTCACTCTGTAGACCAGGCTGGCTTAGAACTCAGAGATCTGCCTCCTGAGTGCTGAGATTAAAGGACGCACAACCACAGCCTAGCCTGAGTTGTAAAAGGGAGGCTTGCCCTCAGGGATAATTATAGTAACCTAAACTCAGTAGACTGTTCTTAAATTGAGGAATTTTAGAGTTCTGGGAACACACTGATAAGGATATAAGAGAAGAGTAAAGACTGAAAACAAGTGCTGTCTTTTAGGGAAAGCTGTCTTTTACCTTGGCAAAAGCTAGCCACAGTCCCAGGCTAAAAGGGCCCAGAAAGGTCTGCACTCTCACTCATGTCCCTCTTCTGTCCATGAACTATAGCTGAGGCAAAGGGGTGAGTGTCCCATTTGGAAAGCACACATGTCAGGCATCTCTGTCAAGTTTCACCTCACCTTTTATTTTGGTGAGACATGATCTATATATATAGCCTCACAACAGTACTCAAACTTTCAGCCCCTCCAAGTGTTAAGATTACAGATGTACGCCACCATAACCAGCTTGTCCTGTATGCCCCCCCCCGTTCTATTCCAATTCCCCATTTAGTAACTGAAACTACTACACAGAAGCCACCTCCTTGGCCCCTGGATTCTAAAGCCACTGCAGTCTGGAGGCCAAGAAAAGCATGTGCTATCCTCATGTGTCTGTGCCTTCACACTAGGTTTTCAAAGCTGTTCTGGGGAAGCCCTATCTCAGCTAATGGATTAAAAAAAGCAGTGTATGTATTAGTTGGGTTAATCTCATGCCCCAGGGTCCTTTATGGAAGATACATCAACATCTGGTCAACAAAATACACCATGTTTATTCTCAGGCAGAGAAAAAAGTTCATATAAAATTACAAGGGTTTCCCAAGAACCTGGTGTGTCTAATGAGGGAGGGCCAAGAGAAACTTGAAGAGGATCCCTTAAATCTTAATTACCTTGGGTGGTGCAGGTGAAGGAAGCAGTCAGTCTAATTTCATTACATTTGTGATTTAAGAATTTCTGAATGTACTGCTAGTGCTTAATGTTGACTCCTCAGCCTCCAGACCTGCTGCTGGCTACACCTGTTCTTCAGACTTCCCAATCCTGGCTATTCTGTCACAGCAGAATAGTGGACTATGACACAGTCAAAATCTAATTACTGGGTCTTGGTAGTCCTGCCTAGAATCCCAATGCTCAGAATGCTGAGGCAGAATTGCTTTGATTTCCAGGCCAGCCTGTGTTAAATAGTGAGACCCTCACAATCACAACAACAAAAAACATTCTATTCTGTAAACCTTGACTTTTCTCTCCCACACACGGCCAGACTGAACTCTGTCTTCCTAGTATATCTCTTTTAGCCTTGTCAATTGACTTTGGAGTCAAAGTGTACATATTTCTAATTAATTCCTGTCAGCCTGCCGAGTGCTGGGATTATAGATATGCACCACTGTAGTACTTTTTATTCTAGTCTTCTGCTTTCTGTGACGGGGTCTCCTGTACACCAGGCTGATCTCAAATTCTCTTTGTAGCTAAAGATGACCCTGGGCTCCTGATCTTCATATCACTTCCTAAACAATGGGATTACTGGCATGTTTCACCATTCTAAGCTTTAGTCTTAGTATTTCCAGGCTGGATTCCTCTTGTCACAAGACTGCTTTCTCATGTACAAACCCCACTCCTGCTAGTGCTGGGACCGACAGGTGTGACCCATCATCACTCTTGGTCTGTAGCCATACTGCCCTATTTATGCGCCCCCCCCATGACTGAGAGGATGTATCTACAGACTGAATTTATCAGCAATGACTTTTATCTGGCTAGTTAGCCTGAACCCTGTTTTACTGCAGTGGGGTAGGAATTGTGTGTGTGTGTGTGTGTGTGTGTGTGTGTGTGTCCCTCTGGCAAGTAAGCAGAATCCTGGGTCAATGGAGAATTCCAAGAAACTCATGTTAGAACAGTACCAACTGAAATAGACTAACTAGGCAATGATTAGCCTAAGGCAAACATGTGACTTCACTTAATAGCAACAACCATAAGATGCTACTTCCTTCTTATAATCATTAAAGTCTTAGTAACATGAACACTTCATAATTAACATCAGTAAAGACTATGTCTCACCTTTAATCCCAGCACTTGGGAAGCAGAGGCCAAATTCAAAGCCACCTGGTCTATCACAGAGTTAGTTCCAGGATATCCAGGGCTATAGAGAAACACTGTCTCAACAAACAAACAAAAGTCTATGTCTCAACGATTAGATCTTATGAATACAACAAATAAATGATACTCAGAACACCTCAGTCTGGCATGATGGTGCACACCTGTAATTCTAGCACTCAGGAAACTGAGGCAGGAATTTGGAGTTTGAAGAAAAAAAACAAAAAACCAAAAACCAAAAACCAATAAAACCTATTGCTTGTGGATAATGAACATCACAAAAATTTTCATTAGACAAAAACATTTCTTTCCCTGAGCTTCTCTCTTCTTTTCCTGAGCTTCTTTGTTCTAGGGTTCAATTTACCATTTCATAGATACATAACTTTATTGAAATCAGTCACAAAGAATCCCTGGGCCCAAGGATTGGCAAGCTCAATATATTCTTAGACTCCTGACAGCACTAAGCTGGCCCTGGGGGACAGGTGGTGGTAGGAATGAGTGTGGACTGTGAAGGAATATGGCCTACAGTGACATCAGTGACATTCCAGAATCATCCATAATTGTGGGTCTAACCTTTTTAAAAAGTATGTCATCCTTTGAGTCCTCCCAAGAAATTATTTAAACTCAAACTAAATGCATATACTTCACAGACATCATGAACCCAGCCAGTGAATTCTCAGGGATCCAAAACACTAAGAACGGCTGAGCTACACTTCCACCAGAGGCCACCGGAGAATCTGCTGCACAATTTCCCCATCTTCCTCTTCATACTTAGGAAGAGTCTACATACTTCTCTAGGTATAGTCCTTGTTTTTAGTTATTTCAAGTTTGGTTCACAGGATTTTGGGAAAACAAAAAATTTCTCCTCTGCTAAGATAGATCAGAGTTGGCCAGGAGCAAACAAAGAGTTCTACTCAGGCAAACGCCCAGATGATGGAGCTGGCCTTTAGATACAGGAGCACAGAAAATGCCTCTTCCATGGTTGGGAATAACAATTTTTCAGTGTAAAGTCTTAGTCTTACCTAGCATATGTAAGGCTTTGGGTTTGAGTCCCAGCACAACACATACATTAAAAAATCCTAGAAAGAGGAATCACTCTATGTCCAAGTCAAAGAACTGAAGAAGATGCCTTCTAGCTCATTTCATCTCTGCTGTCACTTTGTGGGCACCTACGGCCTAGCCAGGTGTGAGGAATTCTCCATTTCTATTGTTTGCATTTACTAACTCTACTCACAGGTGCCAAGTGAGAAAGGAGCAAATGCTCGGTGATTATTCTTGTCTTGGACAGATAAATGGCTGTGGTCCATCTTGTCCCTCACCACACTCCTTTGTATTCATTCCAGGCACTGTGAACACAGATGATCAGAATCCCTTTAGAATCGAGATGCCCAATGTCTGTAAGCATTACCTAGCTCTGACAGAACTACCTTTTGGAACTGCATGCAAAGCAAGAATTTTTGACAACTGCTGATCATGTCTAGACCTGTTTAGATTGAAGCTGCCCGTCAGAAACTTGAAGCTACAGTATTCACTGAGTATCCGAATCTCAGGTACCCTTTTATTTGGCTGGCACTAGTAAGGGTTAAGGTGATGTTACAGATGTAAAAACGATGGTGCAAGTAACCCATGATACGTTTTGTGTGATGACTTTTCCAGGGTCTTGCAAAGTATGAACCCAGAACCAACTAATAACCAGATATGTACTGCACACAGATTGCTACCTGCTGAAAAGAACAGGTTATGTTTCTGAGGTACAAACCTGAATAGAGAGGCCCCAAAGGCATTTTGGTCCAACATAGTAAATTTCTTCCTGGAATGAGTTAGTCATAGCACACCAAGTCCTAAGCAGCAGCTCACAGACCAACTCCTCACGACATCCTCTTGACACTAGGACTGGCTTACATACCTAACCTACTTGGGGACTCTGCCTCTGTGAGCCCTCATTTCTCCTGCACTATCACTTCCACAGGGCTGGTCTGCATACTCTGAGTCAAAGAACAGCTAAGGTTTCTCATAAGAAATCGGGGCATATGATCTAGACTAGATAATGATGGAGAAATTATGGCCAAAAAAAAAAAAAAAAGACGGAACTTCTAAAAGGTAAATTTCTGTGTATTCATGCCTAATCTTCCAAAGTTGTGTAAACAAATTTTCTACCATCCCCCATCATTTGCCCAAACGTAATTCTGAATGAGGTAGGTAGTCTCTACTCAGGCCTTGGTCTTTGAGGTGCCCATCAAGGCCTTTGCCATGAAAGCACTAGGCTCCCAGGCAGGGACAGTGCTGAGGGTGGCGCCAGTCGCTGGTGAAGCTTCTCAGTTGGCTATTTTCTCGATCTCATCCAAATCATCTGTGTCCAATCTTTCTATCTTCTTATCTGAGGGAAAAACAGATTGGAAGACCACCATGAACTACCATGGAGATGCAACAGAAGTCATCTAGAACAAACATCATGGCAGTCTGGGGAGGTGCTTAGCTGTGGGACAGTGGTGCGTCCTCCGGGCACAAAGCAAGCTTTCTGAGCCTGAGCAGCTGACTACAGGTCCCTGGTCACGCATACTGACATCCCAGGGAAGTTGTCAGGTTCTCCTAGCTCGGTGTCAGGGCGCTGATACTCCAGTCCCCCAGCCCTGAATGTGCAGGTGCTCTCCTGACAACATCCAGGTGGAGCCAGCTGTGCAGGGACAGAGCCCACCTCCGGGATAAAGGAAACCTCCCCTCCCCCACACTCCCCTCTGAAAAGGGTTCCAGGCACAGCTAACTCAGGGACTCACTAAAATGCTCCTGGATTCTGTTGAGGATGCTCATGTTGTGCTTGCTGTCAACCATGTTTACTGCCAGACCCCTCTTGCCAAAGCGGCCAGTGCGTCCAATGCGATGCAGGTAGGTCTCATTGTCTGGGTTCCCGTCCTTGTCCACAGGAAGGTCAAAATTGATGACGACAGACACTTGTTCAACATCAATACCTGCACAAAGGGGTTGCAGGGAGGCAGGCAGGAGACAAAGGGGCCACCGTCACCACAGAAACTACTGGAAACATGGCTTGGGCAGGTCACTGGTCGCTAAAGAGGACACCTACAGGGCTGTAGCCTAGGCAGAAGGACAGAACTCTGGCAGAAGAGAGAAAGCAAGTGTCTGGGAGCCTGAGTGTCTTCCCACCAAGGCAGGACTGCTGGCTTTGGCTTCTTCCAAGTGTTTCTGACTGTCCTCCTACAAAGGAATGTCCCTAAAACCCTCCCACCTCCGTGAGACCACTTTTCTTGCTCACAGGGCCTGGGACCCCAAGCCTGGTGAACGGGACCAGTGTCTGCTCACCACGGGCACACACGTTGGTGGTCACCAGGACCTTCTCTTTGCCTTCCCGGAAGCGCTCAATCACAGCTGCCCTCTGTTCCACCATCATTTCTCCACTCAGCAGAGCCACCTGGTGTCCCTCTTTGGAGAGTTCTGCTGCCAGCCAGCTAGCTGTTTTGCGGGTCTGGAGTGAAAAGAATTGTTTTTATTTATTTTATTTTATTTTATTTTATTTTATTTTTGGTTTTTCGAGACAGGGTTTCTCTGTATTGTTTTGGAGGCTGTCCTGGAACTAGCTCGGTAGACCAGGCTGGCCTCGAACTCACAGAGATCCGCCTGCCTCTGCCTCCCGAGTGCTGGAATTAAAGGCGCACGCCACCAACGTCCGGCTTTATTTTTATTTTTTTTAAATTATTTTATGTACATTGGTGTTTTTCCTGCATGAATGCCTTTATGTGAGTATTGAATCCCCTGGAACAAGAGTTACAGACAGTTGTGAGCTGCCATGTGGGTGCTGGGAATTGAACTCAGGTCCTGTGGAATAGCAGTGAGGGCTCTTAACTACTGAGCCACCTGTCCAGCCCCCATGAATTGTTTTTAATGAAGAGCCATATAAAATAAAAATAAAAATAAAAAAGATACCCACAAAAAGATGGATCGTGACCTATATGATACTTCAGGCTCTGATGAATTCAGTGGGCTGTCCAGGTTTAAACTTTCTCATGTGTAGAAGTTTCAGAACGATGGCAAGATGGTGGGGGCGGGACACGGAACTGGAATAAAATAATCTGGCTGCCAGGCATTGGTGGTGCACGCCTTTAATCCCAGCACTCGGGAGGCAGAGGCAGGCGGATCTCTGTGAGTTCGAGACCAGCCTGGACTACCAAACGAGTTCCAGGACAGCCTCCAAAGCCACAGAGAAACCCTGTCTCGAAAAACCAAAAAAAAAAAAAATCTCTGCCTAGGACTGGAGAGATGTTTCATTCATTAAGAGCACATAATGCTCTTGCAGAGGACCTGAGTTCAGTCCCCAACACCTACATTAAGTGGCTCAAAACCACCTATAACTGCAACTCCAGGGATCTGATGCCTGAAGCCTCTAAGGCACTTGCACACATGAGCACATATACATACCACACATACCACACAGCAGATCACAACAGATTAAAGGAGAAAGAAATGGCTTAAGATGTTTTCTTGCATGGAATTTTGGTCTTATAATTAATTTGGATAAACTAATTAACTGCTGTTACTTTTTCATGTAAGACTATGTTTAGCCAGGCATGGAGGTGCACACTTTTGATCCCAGCACTTGGAAGACAGAGGCAGGTGGATCTCTGTGAGTTTTAAGATAGCCAGGACTACACAGAGAAATCCTGTCTTGAAAAAACAAAGACCAACTATATCTCCATTTCTGAATAGTCCATATACTTAATGTTTAAAAAATTATAAGCATGTCGGGAAAATGACTCAGAGCATAAAAGCGAATGTTGGTACAATCCTGACAACTTGAGATCATATCCAAGCTGATGTAAAAGTCTAATGTACACATTTACAGGCTAGTGAACCTGGAGTATAGACTGTAGCTGCAAACAGGAGAGACCCTGCCTCAAAGACAAGGTAGAAGACTCATACTGTAAAAATCTTCTCTAACCACCTCACAGCGCTATTCACATACATGCACAACACATTATTGATTGATTGATTGATTTGTTGGGTTGCTTTTTCGGGACAAGGTTTCTCTGTGTAGCACTGGATGTCCTGGAACTTACTCTGTAGACCAGGCTGGCCTCTAACTTACAGAGATCTGCCTGTATCAGTCTCCCAGGTGCTGGGATTAAAGTTGTGCACAACCACGGCCCAGATCATTCATTCATTCATTCATTTAATTTATTTATTTATTAGACAAGGCCTCTCATTGCATATCAGTGAGATGGTCTTGAACATCTGCCAGAGACATCTACCTGACTCTGCCTCCTGCTAGGACTTAAAAGTATATGACTGGCCATAGTTTTTATTTTTTTTTAATTTATGTAGTGTTTGATAGGAAGGAAGGGGTGAAGCATGAACATGCTACTGAGCACTTGAGGAGTTCAAATGATAACATTCAGGATTCAGTTGTCACTTCCAACCAGGCGGATCCTGGGAATCAAATCCAGGTGGTGATGCTTGACAACGATCACCTGTACTCATTGGGTCATCTTGGCAGCCTAAGTGGTTTACTTTTTAAATTTTTATTATATTTATGTAGAATGCATGTATGTGTGTACACAGGCAACATGTGGGTTCTGGGAATTAAGCTGGGGTCATTATCCATCATCTATTGAAGTACACTGAAATCCAGGGCTGGAGAGAGAAGGTTCAGTGGTTGAGTATACTTGCTCCTCCTGCAAAGGACCAGTACTCAGTTCCCAGGACCACCTGTAACTCAGCTCCAGGGGGATATAAAGTCTCTCCTGCTTTCTACAGGTACTCACACACATATGTGCATACAGATACATGCACACACATAAGATACATTTTTTAAAATTGTATAAACAGGCATGGTGGTGATGCTTTTCATCCCAGCACTTGCAGAGGCAGAGGCAGAGGCAGAGGGATCTGTGTTCAAGGCCAGCTAGGACAACATAGTGAGACTCTGCCAAAAAATAAAAATTAAAAAAAAAGTTATCAGCCGGGCGGTGGTGGCACACGCCTTTAATCCCAGCACTCGGGAGGCAGAGGCAGGAGGATCTTTGTGCGTTCGAGGCCAGGCTGGACCGATAGCCCCCGAAACAATACAGAGAAACCCTGTCTCGTAAAAACCAAAAAAAAAAAAAAAAAAAAAAAAAAAAAAAGTTATCAGTGGATTTTCTTTCTTCCTTTCTTTTATTTTTTCCTAGACAGACTTTTTCTGTGTATATAACCTTGGCTGTCCTGGAATCAGCTGTGTAGACCAGGCTGGCCATGAACTCTGAGAGATTGCTTGCTTCCTGAGTGCTGGTGTTAAAGGCACGCACCATCACCATCTGGCTTCAGTTTTTTGTTTTTCTGCTTTGTTTTTGTGGTGCTGAGTATCAATTCTAAAATAATGCATGTTAGTCAAATATGCTACAACTGAGCTACATTGTCAGCTCATTATTTGTGATTTGGAGAATTTCCTTTTTTTTTTTTTTTTTTTTTTGATAAGGTTTCTCTGTGTTTAACAGCTCTGGCTGTCCTAGAACTCACTTTGTACACCAGAATGGCCTCAAACTCACAGAGATTCACCTGCCTCTGCCTCCCAAGTGCTGGAACTAAATGCTTGTGCCGCTACTGCCCGGCAGGAGAATTTCTTTTAAAAGGAATCTGTAAATATGCTCAACTAAATCAACAATAAACTCAAAAATCCAAGGAGACTATTGCCCAGGCAGGTGGAGGTGGACTGTCACTTCCCTTCATTGCAATTGTCCTCTTCAGCTGAGCAGTGGAGATTACTGCCTCCCCGAGGTGCCAATGACAATGCTATTCATTGGCCTACAAACAGCAGGGAAGAGCAGTGCATCCCCTGCAGGCCTGCGGCAGCTACTCACATGGCAGAAGATCATGGCTTGGGCGATGGTGATGGCCCCATACAGGTTGCACAGGGCCTGGAACTTCTCCTCTCTGCTATTGCAAAGGACATAATACTGTTTGATGGTGTCCAAAGTCTCCTCCTCACGCTTAAGTTTGATGATGTTGGGGTCTGGGACCACTTTCTGGGCAAACTTCCACACTGAGTCTTCAAAGGTGGCAGAGAAGAGCAGCATCTGGCAGTTTCTGGGCAGCATCCTGCAAGTGGAGGCCCAGGCACTTTGCACGACTCCAATGTTTTGATCAGAAAGAACACAAGCCCAGCCTCTGCAGCCTGGGTGGGCTGCAGCCCCAGCAAGCTGAGTGGCATACAGAGCATCCTGGGGAGGGAGGAGCAGACCCAGTGTGGCACTGGGCTGAATGAGGGTTCCAGGTCTCCCTTCTCAGCACAGGCTGGGAGCATGGTGAGAGCATGTGGAAATGGCCCAGCACGCAAATACTGCTGCACAGACCAGAGCAGAGAACCCAGAGATGCAAGAGGAGGCTTTGGCTCCAGTCCCTACCTCTGGATGCGGATGCTCTGGTCTTGGTGGCCCTGAGTTGCTATCATCACGTCAGCCTCGTCCAGAACAAACACCTTGATCTTCTTGGGGTCAATGAACTTCAGCTTGGAGCACCAGTCCAGGACGGTCCCGGGGGTGCCAATGACAATCTGCTCACTGACCTTCTGACCTCTGTCCACTGTGGAAAAGACATGTTTTCTTCAGGTATTCCAAAGGAAAGCCAGCTCTCCACTCTGAGACACTTTGTAGCTATTTTGTATTTAATACTAATGATTTTCTGTTACTACTTTAAGGAAAGTTTGGATGCCACTATAATATCTAATGGGCACATTTAATCAAATTTAGAATTTATGAAATCATAAAGGTGTAACAAAGCATGATAAAAGAGGAGTTAGGTATGGTAGTGGACTTCTATAATCCTAGTACACAGGAGGCTGAAGCAGAATTGTAGGACTAGACTTTAGCAACTAAAGAACATTTTGACTACAAATGGGCAAGGGTAAAGCAGATATTAGTTTTCTAGGGAACTTTAATTTTCTTGGTTGGAACAAGGGCATTATATTATATAATGTCCACATGAGACGCATACTGAAAGACTTAGGAAGAATGAATTACAATAAGACAATTTACTTTCAAGCGTTCCACAAAAATGTATAAACATATCAATAAAGAAAATTCGGCCGGGCCAGGCAGTGGTGGCGCATGCCTTTAATCCCAGCACTTGGGAGACAGGAGCAGGCGGATCTCTGTGAGTTCAAGACCAGCTTGGTCTACAAGAGCAAGTTCCAGGACAGCCTCCAAAGCCACGGAGAAAAACTGTCTTGAAAAACAAAAAAAAAAAAAAAAAAAAAAAAAAAAAAGAAAATTAGGCAAATGTTAAGTTTCTGAATCTGGGGAGCATACATGTGTTCACTGAACTGTTTTAACTCCTGGGTATGTTTTGAAGTGTCTCAAAATTAAAAGGAGTTATTAGATTTATTTATGATCTAGTCCCACATACTCATACTCACATTTATTGCCTCGAACAGCATAAGCTAACTTCAGTTCAGGGTAAAACTTGCCCATCTGTTCAATCACTTTTCCTGTTTGAAGAGCAAGCTCATAGGTTGGAGAAAGGCAGAGACACTGTAGAGAAGAGAGTGCAGAATAAGAACTCTTGACAAAAGTCTGTTTGGCCCCGGGGGCCTTCATATTAGAAGCTACCCATCCATCTGGGGCCACAGGAAAAATTATATAAAGCAGACGTTTGTCAAAAAAAACAAAAAACAAAAAAGCACTTCTTTTTGCTTTCAGGACAAGGTTTCTCTGTGTAACCTGGCTGTCCTAGAATTTACAGAGATCCGCCTGTCTCTGCCTCCAGAGTGCTGGGATTAAAGGTGTGCACCACCAATGCCCAGCTAGCAGTAGTGCTCTTAACTGCTGAGCCATCTTTCCAACCACAACATTTCACTTTTAAACTGCTGGGTCACAGCTAGAATTATTAGTGATTAGACTATGGCTAGGTAAAGACACTTGAAAATAGAGACTGCCAGCCAGGCATAGCAACAAATATCTTTGATCCCAGCACTCACGAGGCAGAGGCAGGTGGATGCCTTGAGTTTAATGCCAGAGTGTTCTACAAGGACAGCCAACACTAAATAATGAGCTTCACAATGAAAACCAATTTCGAAAAAGGAAGAAAAGGAGCAGCAGTTGGCCACTGAAGCATACACACACACACACACCCTACCCATGAGCAGCTGTGCTAGATACATTTTGTTGTATTTCTACGACAACACCCATAATTTCAGGAGGAAAGATGTGGGCTTAAGAGGGCAGACTTCATCATGCTGAGGAAGCTGTAACTGCAAAAGTATGAAGTATCTGGTCACATTGCCATTGCATTTACAGTCAGGAAGCAGAGAGACAAATGCTAGTGCTTCCTATCCCCCTTATAAAGGGATGACGTCATTCACACTCAATTAAACTCACTTGGAAACACCCTTACTGACTCACCCAGAGGCATGTAGACATCCCAGGTTTTTTTTTTTTTTTTTTTGGTTTTACGAGACAGGGTTTCTCTGTATTGTTTTGGAGGCTGTCGGTCCAGCCTGGCCTCGAACTCACAGAGATCCGCCTGCCTCTTCCTCCCGAGTTCTGGGATTAAAGGCATGCGTCACCACTGCCCGGCATCCCAGGGGATTTTAAATCTCATCACATTGATGAACAAAGTTTGAAATTCCAGTTGAAGATTAGGTTCTTTCTCACTTAGAAAATTCTCAGAACTTTCTCTTCTTTTTCTCCCTCCTTTTTAGGGGCAAGGTCTTGCTACATGGACCAAGCTGATCTCAAGATGACTATAGAGCCCAGGGTATCCTTAAATTCAAACTCAACTTCTCTCTGCCTCTTAAACTCTAAGATTACAGGCATACACTATCATGCCTGGCAGTTGTTAGAACTTTCTAACTTATGAGGATTGTAAAATGAAATTTTTTTTCTACAAGAAAAAGCATCAAGCTTAATAGCAGTCGTCAAGGATTTCTACATTCTATCTGTATTCAATTTGAATTCTGGTTTATATAAAATGGGATCAAGCCAGATGTCGTGTCCCATGTTTATAATCCCAGCACAGGAGAGGCTCCGGAGGGTTGCTGGAAACTCATGGCTAGCCTGAATCATTGTAGTAAGTTTCAGTACAGCTCAAACTAGAGGGAGACCTTAAAAGAGGAGGAGGAGGGAGGCCCTTTCTGAAAAAATGATAAAAGCTTTTTGGTTTGGTTAAGATGAACATATAAAGAACATTTCATAGCTATATAGAATGGAATACTATCCAAAATTTGTAAAATGGATGGACTTAGAATTTATTAAGGGGGGCTGGAGAGATGGCTCAGAGGTTAAGAGCACCAACTGCTCTTCCAGAGGTTCTGAGTTCAATTCCCAGCAACCACATGGTGGCTTACAACCATCCATAATGAGATCTGGTGCCCTCTTCTGGCGTACAGGCATACATGGAGGCAGGATGTTGTATTCATAAAAATAAATAAATCTTTAAAAAAAAAAAAAGAATGTATTTAGGAAGGTCATACAACCTTAAAGGAAAGAAACACACTTTCTCCTTCACTTGGGAATTCTAGCCTATAACATGTATGTAAACAAATATACATGTGGATACAGTATAACCTGTAGAAAGGAGAACAAGAAAGGTAAATATTGGATAAAAGAAGAGAGAATCCAAGTAACAAATTTTAGGCCAGGGCTTCATAATACAGAGACCCTGTCTCAAAAAACAAAACAAAACAAAACAAAAAATATGATAATGAAAGTATTAATGATCTGGGTTTTATTCCCAGCATTCACATTGAGGCTCACAACCCTCTGTAACTCCAATTCCAAGGAATATGCTGCTTTCTTCTGGCTTCTGCAGGAACCAAACACACCTGGTGCACAAACACACTAATAATATAGGCAACATAAAAGTAAAAACAAAAATCCTATGTGGGTGTTGGTGGCACATGCCTTTAAAACCTGCACTTGGGAGGCAGAGGCAGGAGGGTCCAAAGCTACAGAGAAACCTTGTCTTGAGAAAAAAAAAAAAAAAAAAGAAAACTTCAATATAAAGCACCATAGGTTCAGAATGATTCTCTGTGTAGCTCTGGCTGTCCTGGAACTCACTCTGTAGACCCGGCTGGCCTGGAACTCAGAGATCCACCTGAATCTGTCTCCCTAGTGATGGAATTAAAGGTGTGTGCCGCCACCGCCGCCAACACCCCCAGAATGATTTTTCTAATTGTATAAATCCATTAAAATGTAGAATTTGGGTTTGGCTAATAATACTGCATAATTATTTTTATATAAAAGTATTTTCAATGAAGGTTTTGTTTATAATATATATATTTTTTTATTTTTTCAGATTATAATTACATCATTTACCCTCTTCTGTTTCCTCCCTCCAAACTTTGCCTTGTACCTCACCACTGCTTTCTTTCAAATTCATTACCTGGCTGGGCAATGGTGGCACTCGCCTTTAATGCCATCATTCAGGAGGAAGAGGCAAGTGGATCTCTGTGAGTTCAAGGCCAGCGTGGTCTTTGTACAAAGCAAGTTCCAGGACAGCCAGAGCTAAACAGTGAAACCCTGTCTCCAAAAACAAACAAAGCAAAGCAAATTCATTGCCTCTTTTTTCCTAAATATATAAACATAACCTGCTCAGTCTAGTTAGTTACATGTATGTATATGTTTCAGGGCTGACCATTTAGAAAGAGAAGAAAAAAGACAGGGTTTCACTCTAGCCCAAAACAGCCTGAAACTTTTACGTACATGCTACCCTCAAACTCACAGCAACCCTCCTGCCTCTGCCTGCCATGTACTGTGATTACAAGTGCAAATAACCTGACTATCCACACACTGGCTTTTAGTTCAGGAATACTGTTATCACCTTTAGCCTATATGATAGTCAGAAACTCAAATTCTCAAAGTTCTTACCTGGGGATAGCTGTTTGCCGGCTCTACTTGGCTGAGCATGGCCAACACAAAGGCAGCTGTTTTGCCAGTACCAGATTGAGATTGGGCAATTAAGTTCTGTGGGCTGCACAAGGGAAAAAAAGGTTCAGGAGCTCCACCATCAAGTAAGTTTTCAAAGGGCTAGTGAGTTGGCTTAGCAGCTAACTAAAGCAATTTCCAAAACACAGATGGTGGTTCACAACTATCTGTAATTCCAGTTCCAGGGGATATGATACCTTCTTCTGACATTGTCCGGTACCAGAAAAGCAAGCAACACACATACATTCACACAGGCAAAACACACAGATAAGAAAGTTTTAAAAGTTTTTCAAAAACAGAAGTGAACAAAGTTTAAAAATGAGTTTTTGGCCAGGTGGTGGTAGTACACACCTTTAATCCCAGCGCTTGGGAGGCAGAGGCAGGCAGATAGATCTCTGTAAATTCGAGGCCAACCTGGTTTGCAAAGTGAGTTCCAGGACAGCCAGGGCTGTTACACAGAGAAACCCTGTTTCGAAACCCTCCCAAAAAGAAAGAAAATATCGTAATAAAATCCACTATTTTGTCAATTAATAAGCTAACAAAAATACAAATTTGAGAAAAAGAATAGACAAAACTTAAGAAAATAAATGTCAAGACCAGAGAAGTGTCTTCTCATCACGGTAGAAATAAGAAATTCAGGACGCTGGGGATGTGTCTCAGTTGGTAGACTATTCCTCTAGCACGAAGAAAGCCTTAAATTTGACCCCTATCATTGCATAAACGTGGTATGGTGGTCCATGCCTATAAATCTAGCACTTGGGGGTTTAGAAATTCAAAACCATCAAGTCTGGAGAGAAGGCTCTATATTTACAACTGCTTGCTGTTCTACAAGATGTCAGTTTGGTTCCCAGCAGGTCAATAGTCTAGGGGATGTAGCTACTTCCCTCTTCTGGCCTCTGAAGGTACCTGTACATGTGTTGCATACACTCAAACAGATGCATTACAAAAGAAAAAGTCATCTTCAGCAACATAAGAGAATTTAAGGCCAGCCGGGTCTATACTGAGATTTTTTTTCTCAAAACAACTCTTATTGTCACCAAAATCAACCTCATACCTCACCAAAAACAAGCAAAAAAACATCAAAAAGATTAGTAGACAGATACATGAAAAAATAAAAATGTTGCCGGGCGTTAGTGGCGCATGCCTTTAATCCCAGCACTCGGGAGGCAGAGGCAGGCGGTTCTCTGTGAGTTCGAGGCCAGCCTGGTCTACAAGAGCTAGTTCCAGGACAGCCTCCAAAGCCACAGAGAAACCCTGTCTCAAAAAACCAAAAAATAAATAAATAAATAAATAAATAAATAAATAAATAAATAAAATAAAAATGTTACTGGTATAATCTAGGTTGTAGGTATATGGGCATTTTTCTATAAAATCTGTTCAAATTCACTGAATGTCTTAGGCTTTTCATAACAATATATTGAGAGTAAAAATAACAAAATGGCTCAGTAGGTAAAAGGTGCTTGCTGCAAAGCCTGATGACCTTAGTTTGATTTTCTAGGAACCACATGATGGAAGTCAAGAACTTGACTCCCTGAATTTATGCTCTGATCTCCATGCACATGCGCATGCGCGCACTCTCTCTCTCTCTCTCTCTCTCTCTCTCTCTCTCTCTCTCTCTCTCTCTCTCTCTCTCACACACACACACACACACACACACACACACACACACACACACGTAATAAAATCCTTTTTTAAAAGCCAGACAAAGCCAAAGCAGAGGCAGGTGGATCTCTGTGAGTTCGAGACCAGCCTGGTCTATAAGAGCGAGTTCCAGGACAGCCTCCAAAGCCACAGAGAAACCCTGTCTAGGGGTGGGGAAAAAAAAAGCCAAACAAATAGCTGGTATACATTGTGGGGTTTTTTTTGTTTTGTTTTAAATTGCTGAAGCTGGACTTGAATTCACTTTATAGCTTGAGCAGACCTTCAACCTTTTATCCTCATGCCTCAGCTTCCTAAATATCTGGGATTATTAGTCATGAACCAACAGGCTTAAATTGTTTTAAAAAATACCAAATGACAGATGCTGTAGTTTTATGGAGTTACATACGGTTCAGCAAGCATCAAAGGCAATGCATTCTCTTGTATTTTGGATGGACGGTTGAAACCCATAGCATAGACTCCCTGGAGAAGCTGTGGTTTCCTAGAAAAACCATTAAAGATGAAAGTCACTTAGATTGAGGAACACAGCAAAGTATACAGGAGATTTTTTTCCTCTTTTTCACTTGTACACATAGTATCTAACTGAGAACTGAACACAATGTGGGAATACAACTAAAGCTTTTACAGACTGCCTGAACATTGTATTTAACAGCCTGAAGTACCTAATGCATATTATTACCTCATGTAGGTAAACATATGCTGTATGAAAAATACGTATAGCCAGGACATGATGTCTATATGACTGCAGAAAGCAATGGATACTCACAGGCGAAGCTCTTCAAAAGACTTCACTGAGTAGAGAGGGGAGTTTGGGTCCCTCTGCAGGACTTCTACTTGGTTGGTGTTATCCACAAGATTGCTTCTGATGAGCTTGTTGAGTAAAGACTGAGCAGCTCTGTCCTCTGAAAAAAGAGTAGGGGAGTATTTAAAGTCCATAAATTGAGTTCCAGGACAGCCTCCAAAGCCACAGAGACCCTGTCTCGAAAAACCAAAAAAAAATAAAATAAAATAAAATAAATAAATAAAGTCCATAAATTTGGGGGGCTGAAGAGATGGCTCAGAAGTTAAGAGCATTGGCTGATCTTCCAGAAGTCCTGAGTTCAATTCCCAGTTATAGATGGTGACTCACAACCATCTATAACAAAATCTGGCACCCTTTCTGACATGAAAGTGTATATGCAGGTAGAATACTGTATACATTAGAAATAAATAAATCTTTAAAAAAGTCTGTGAACAGCCTCCAAAGCCACAGAGAAACCTTGTCTCAAAAAACCAAAAAAAAAAAAAAAAAAAAAAAAAAAAAAGGCTGTGAAATTAACAGTCATAGGTATTTAGGGTTAGGGTTAATTTTGATTTTAAAATATAATAAAAAATGGAAAATTTCTCTGAAATATAAACCATTAATTCCTTTACATGCTGATTAAACTGAACTTTATCTTAGCACTGTAATACCTACTCAATGTCAACACAAGTTGGGTCTAACAGTGAAGCCTCATGCTAGCAAGGAAGCAAGCTGGTCCTAAGACCTGCTGGCAAGTAGTCTAGCTGAATTAGAGAACTCCAAGGTCAATGAGAGACCATCTCAAAAAATAAGGTGGAAAGATGATTAATGGTTGCACTAACTTTTAATCCCAGCACTCAGAAAGCAGAAGCAGGTGAATCTCTGTGAGTTCAAAGTCAGCCTGGTCTACAGAGCGAGTGCCAGGATAGGCTCCAAAGCTATACAGAGAAACCCTGTCTCAAAAAACAAAAACAAAAGCAACAACAACAAAAAATTAATCCCAGCACTAAGGAAACAGTGGCAGAGGTAGGCAGGCCTCAGTTCCATATCCATGTGAGCCCCAAGACAGACAG
The DNA here is from genome assembly GCF_017639785.1 of Mesocricetus auratus. Taxonomy (NCBI): domain Eukaryota; kingdom Metazoa; phylum Chordata; class Mammalia; order Rodentia; family Cricetidae; genus Mesocricetus; species Mesocricetus auratus. The sequence continues at coordinate 12,891,742 of NW_024429183.1, read as the reverse complement.
ACAAGGCTACAGAAAGATGTGAAGAGTGACTGAAGAAGATACCTGATGTTAATCTCTAGCCTCCATATGCGAGTGCTTGCACGCACACATGCATGCGCATGCACACACCCCCCTCAAACTGGGTGTGGTGGCACATGTCACTAATCCCAGCACTCGGGACAGAGGAAAGAAAATTACCACAAGTTCTAATTCAACTGCATAGAGTTACAGGCCAGCAAGGGCTACATAGCAAGATCTTGTCTGAAAAACTTAATAAATGAATGAATGAATGAATAAATGAAGCCTTGTCATAATTTTTTCTAGAAGATTGAACCTCATTTACATAGCTTAAAGGCTATATTACCTTTCTCTTCTTCATCTGTTTTCTCTGCATTAGCACAGATTTTAACAACAGCACCTTGATCAGATACAAAGTAGATGTTACTCAAAATCTTATCCCATATCTAGCAACCCAGACAATTCTAATTCTAAGGGGAGAAATTATCAAATTTTTACAACAAAACAAGTAAGGAAACCAAGCCACTACTAAAACAAATTTATTCTCTCTAAATAAAGTTTAGAAGGTCTGGAGAGATGGCTCAGTGGTAATGAGCACTGACTGCTCTTCCACAGGACCCCAATTCAATTCCCAGGTCCCACATGGCAGCTCACAGCTTTCTGTAACTCTAGTTCTAGGGAACCTGACACCTATGGCAAAAAACCAATGCACATAAAATATATAAATTAAAAATAAAATTTAGAAACACTGCTTATATAAGATTATTTGCCTTGTACTATTTTAAAAACATGCATAGTTCTGCCACAGCATTGACATTTCTGAAATAGTATAGAATGGTAGCCACAGCACTGATTAGAAAGCATCTTTGTGCGCAAAATACCTGCAAATCATATCGTCAATGTGAACACAATGCCATAAAAATACCATATATGTAAATTACTGACTAATAGAAATATATAGTCAAGTAATATTGTAATTACATAAAAACATACACATGATTGTGTTTTCAAGTGAGATAAATATTAACATTGCTCTGATCTTGGTTGTTTGCTTCTTGTGGTTCTTGAGAACCGAGGGCCTTGTTTGTATATGTAGGCATGCACTTTATATTACGCTTAAAGCCCTACTCCACCTTACATTTTTTAACAGATATAAAGTCAGGTTGACATTTAGAACATGTAAACTGACAAGTTGCTCAAACTTTATGTGCATCCCACTATAAACCAAAGAACAGTTAAAAACAATCATCCCTGTCAACATAGTCCTACAATAAGCAATAAACTGAATAATTTACATGCTAGGTAGGTATTCTCATTCTTATATTAAACATTCTTTAATTATATAACCCAGTTTATTGATACCCAAGTCAAACAAATATCAGTATCCACTACTGTCCTTTGTCTAGTATAAATGCACTAAATTTCCAGGTAGTTGCTATATCAAAATAGAAATACCTAAAAATTCTCTTCAAACTAGCTTTAGTTACTCACCATTGGCATCTGGTTTGATTTTCTCCTCCTTAAGATGCAAGTTGCTCAACTAAATGGAGAATGTGGGGGGGAACGGAAAGTGTCAGGAAAATCACTTAAAGACCGAGTTAACAGAGCCTCCCTAACAACAGTGGAAGAACTATTCTCAAGACCTATTCGCTAGGCGTATTCAGTAGCAATGATTCATTAGCTTGTTCTGCTGGGTTCCTTTTACTTCCAAATGGTTAAAAGAAAATAACACAATTTGCCATAAATACAGCAGTAGGAAAGAAAACAAAGATTATACAGTAGTCCCGAACTCACATTTCCTAATTACAATTTCTACGAAGAATTATAATTTGTAAGCTTGCTTAATGCTTTCTTTTACAGAGACTTTCTCAGTAAGATTTCGTCAGAACTGTCTCCGAAAATTAAAGAAATGCAAAGACTGGGAAAAATGTAGTCTCCCTTTAGATAGCCAAGACCAGGCAGAGCAGCAGTGACCCAATTTAGTTATATGGCTGGGTAGGTCTGAGCCAGACCAGGACAGCTAACACGCAGCCGCACATTCAAGCTGCTTTGTGCTGGGTCTGACATTTTAACTAGCACATCTTGGAGCACTGTGGCAACAGGCACAACCAAAATTACCCAAGACAGGTTCAACTGGGACTAGAAAAGAAGAAATCGATCAGAGAAATGTTCTAAGACAAGAATTACCAGGACTTTGTCAAACAGTATAAATTAGAAATATCCTGGTATGACTTATGTCCAACAATGAAAATGTAAATATCTTAATAGGGGGCTGGAGAGATGGCTCAGCAGTAAAGAGCACTGACTGCTCTCCCAAAGGTCCCGAGTTCAATTCCCAGCAACTATATGGTGGTTCATAACCATCTACAATGAGATCTAATTCCTTCTTCTGGCATGCAGGAGAGCATGTAGGCAGAGCACTCACATATATAAAATAGACAGACAGATAAATGCCTTAATGACAGGGAGTATTTTTTATTTGCATCTAGCACAAAGCAGTAACACTAATCATGAAATATATTAAGTAGATACTCAGTTATCATCTAGCAAAGGGTTTAAAGACTGAGGAATCATTATAATGAAATGGTTATTTCTTAAACCAGTGCCAGGTTCTCTAAGTCCATAAACAAGGAAAAGAGGAAAGTTGAATTGGTAGCTAGATGCAGATGGAGGAACCCCACTGGTCTTCATGGAAACTAAAACTTACAGAACCTGTAGTGTTACAGAACAGTAGGGAGGAACATATGAAAGACAGTAGACAAAGAAGATTAGCAGAAGGAACAAAGGAAATCTTAAAACTAAAAATCCTTCATTCAGCCAGGCAGTAGTGGCAGACGTCTTTAATCCCAGCCCAGCACTCCGGAGGCAGAGGCCCCCAAATTTCTGAGTTCAAGGCCAGCCTGGTCTACAGAGAGAGTTCCAGGACAGCCAGGGATACACAGAGAAACCCAATTTCAAAAAACCAAGGTGGGGGAGGGGCTAGATACTGGGCATGGTTACCCATACCTGTGATCTCAGAACTCAACCAGTGAAAGCAGGAGGCTTAGGAGTTCAAGACCATCCTGGACTACATGGTAAGTTGGAGGCCAGCTCAGGCTCCATGAGACCCTGTGTCTAAAAGGAGGAGGGAAGGACAGGAGGAAGAAGAGAGTACATTCAACAAAAGAGAAAGGAAGAAAGAATGCCTCTGAATGAGATGGATAGCAAATCTGCAGCTTTCCCTTCCCCTCCAAAAATGAGCTGTACTCTAAAAATAGGAGTGGCCTGGTAGTTCAGCTTGAATCAGACTAAAGGTCATGAAAGAAACAGGGGTATTAGAATGCTTGATGTACTTGGACATCTTGATATAAAGACTACTAGCATAGAACTAAGGAGTGCACTGCTAACAAACAAACCACAAAGCAATTAAAAACTCCAAGAAAAACAAGTTTTATCGAGTAGGTAAGGGACTGGCCAAGGAGACTCAGTGGGTAGACATTTGCCACCACACTGAAGACCTGAGTTCACCCCTCAGGACCTATGAGGTACAAGGAAAGAAGCAACTCCTCCAGTTCTCTTCTGTTTCCCACATCCATGCTATGGCAGATCACTCCCCACACACACAGTCAAATACATGTAACTTAAAAAATGGAAAGAGCTAGTCATGATGGCAAATGCCTTTAGTCCCAGCCCTTGGGAGGCAGAGGCAGGTGGATCTCTAAGTTCAAGACCAACCTAGCATATATAATGAGTTCCAGGACAGTCAGGACTATGTAGAGAGACCCAGTCTCAAAAAAAAAAAGTACGTAGGAAATAATAATATAAATAGAATGTCCATTTAATTAAAAGATAACATTTTAATCAAAACTGGAATCTTGGCCTGGTGGCTCATACCTGTAATCCTCAAACTGGGGAAAGTAAGGCAGAAGAACTGTTGAAAGTTAAATTCCAGTTGGGCTACATAGTGACTTAAAGTTTATAATATATGTTAACATACATAAAATTACATGCAAACAATAAAATTGTCTTAATTTTTTAAAAGAACTGCAAAAATAAACCTCCAAGCCCCAAATCATTCAATCAATGAATGAGCCAATCAACTAAATAGATACCCCCCAAAAGAAAACAAACAAACAAACAAACAAACAAACAAACAAATAAATAAATAAATGGGACTGGGAATGTAGCTCAGTTGGTAGAGTGCTTGCCTACCACACAGGAAATTTGAGTTCCATTCTAAGAACTGCATGAACTGTGCATTATAACTATGCATTCCTGTAATCCCAGCACTTGGGAAATGTTAACAAGATCAGTTAATGCAGTCAATACAGAAATCAGTATGGACATAAAAAACCAGACAATAGAACATGATCCACATGATTCGGCTATACCACTCTTGGTGTGCTCAAAGGATGGAAGACAAAGTCAAGATACCACAGAGATACTTACACATATGTACTTATAGCTACAACAGTCAGGAAATGGAACTAGCTTGGATGTCCATTCATAGATGAATGGATAAAACAAATGTGGTATACACAGTGGAATTTTATGGAGCTATAGAGAAAATATATCTGCACAAAATGAATGCGACTGGAAATCATTATGTTAAGCAAAATAAATCAGACCAAGGAAAACAAATACATGTTTTTCCCTCATAATGCAAAATTACATATGTGGGTGTTTGTACACCTATTTATATGTGTATTTATAGGTCACAAAACTAGAAAGGGGATCCCGAGGGAGGTGAGAAATAGGGGATAGCTGAAAGCAGAAACAGGGCTTCAAGGGTGAAGAAAGAGACCCAGTGGAGGGAAGGGCCTGAGGGAGAGTACGGGAAGAGAACAAAGAAAGCATCATGACACATATATATAAAGATGCTACGGCAAAACCTAGTACTTTGTATACTAACTTAAAAATTCACCAAAAATATTTCTCGCCAGGCAGTGGTAGCATGCACCTTTAATCCCAGCACTCAGAAGGAAGAGACAGGTGGATCTCTGTGAGTTCCAAGCCAGTATGGTTTATAGAGCAAGTTCCAGGACAGCCAAAGGCCTATAATCCTAGCACTCAGGACATAAGAGACAGAGGATCAGGAGTTCCAGTCCTATCTATCTATCTATCTATCTATCTATCTATCTATCTATCTATCTATCTATCTATCTATCTCAAGGTCCTGTCTCATAAAAATACCCTCCTCAGTGAACAAAGCCCAAAACACCACTTTTCTTTAAACTACATGGATTAATAACTATATATATTATAGTAAAAGTTTTGACCTAAAATAAGCTTTTTTCTTTCAGGTTTGCCTTGAACTCCTCCAAGAGATACGATGAGAGGTGCCACATCATGCCAGCCTGAACCTTTACTATTTAGAAGCTAAACAAAAGAGCCTAGAGACACAGGGAAGGGCCCAGGCCCTGCCCCAAATGATATAACAAGACTTTGAAGATCCCCTCATGGAAGGTCTCACCCTCCTGGGAAGCAGTAAGGTATTGGGATGGGGGCTGGGGGGGGCAGGGGAGGAGTGGAGGGAGAAGGGGGATTGACATGTAAAACAAGCTTGTTTCTAATTTAAATTTTAAAAAAAGGAAAAAGCCGGGCATTGGTGGCGTATGCCTTTAATCCCAACATTTGGGAGGCAGAGGCAGGCGGATCTCTGTGAGTTCGAGGCCAACCTGGTCTACAGAGCGAGTTCCAGGACAGCATCCAAAACAACACAGAGAAACACTGTCTCGAAAAACAAAAACAAAACAAAACAAAAAGTTAAAGTAGACAAATCCTTATTCTTGGAAAATTCACAGACATATGTACTGAGAGTTACATTCAAATCTCTACCAAATTTCAGAATGTGTAGAAATTGATTCTACATAACAGTATTTAACTCAAGTCTTGCTACAATGTATCAGGCTAAGAAAAAAGAGCTAATCAAGAGAGGATTTACTGACAGACAGACCAGTCAATCATCCAGCACTAATAACCAAGTGGAAGGATTTATAGAGGAGTAAGACATGGTCCCTGAGCCCAAGAGACTCATATCTGAAGATACATAAAAATTGCCATCCGAGGTTATGAGTGCAATCGATTATCAACCCTGATACCAGGAAGACAGGCAGGTGGCTGGATCACCCAAATTGAGTTTATACAACGTGGGAGGAGCTGGATAATCAAAGTCAGCTTTGGGGTCAAGTCCCATTCCCGCCAGGCTCCTCCGCCCTGCACTAACCTAAACAGTGTCCTTCTAAAAAACCGAGATCCTGACAGGCACTGGCCCCCTGGTCCTCCAGCGGCTGGTGAAAACTCACCGACTCGGCCGCGGCTTCCTGTTCGTCCACCGCTAGGGCCCAGGAATCCGTGGCCATATTCCCCGCTGCCGGGCCAGTGCTGACAGGCTCGCCCGCTTAGGCTGTGCGGCCGCGGGCTCAGATGGGTCGCAGCGAGGTCCAGCTCCGCCCCGGGGGAATCATTCACCACGGCGCAGACAACCGGAAGCGGCGCACCGCGGTGTCGTCAGAGTCCGCGTCAGCTCTGCGCCCCTATAGTCCAGGGGACCCGGCACCTCTAAGGTAGTCTTCAGGTCCCCGCTCCTCCCACTCTGCCGCAACTGAGGCAGGCACCCAAGATTAAATGCTCTCTCGGACTAAAGGAGGGAAATCACACTCACACCCAGCACGGTGGCATAGAAGAGCTCATATAATTGTTAGTCAGAATGCATAAGCAAGCAAGTAGCTGTTTTAACTTTTCATGTTATTTAAAATGTCTCAACTTACTGGACTTTTAGCTAAGATCAAGATAGTATCTGTTCTTATCAATTTAATAAGATGTCTAAGTATTGGCAATCAGTCCCATGAAACAAAGGGTTAAGTGCTCAAAGATCTGTTCCAAATTGAGCTTTGAAAACACCAAATTCTTGGTAAATTGAAATTTCTTGGTAAAATATCAGATACCAGAAAAAGTCAGTTTGTCCAACCAATCCAATTCAATTCCTGGTGGCAAGAGTCACTTAATAAGGAAATATATGGATTTTGGAATCATCTATGCCTTCTTCGGATGGCCAGCTCTCCTCTCCTATGTAAAGGTTGTGTAGCTAGCATTTTATTTATTTAGTTTTCAATAATTTTTTTTTTTGGTTTTTCGAGACAGGGTTCCTCTGTGGCTTTGGAGGCTGTCCTGGAACTTGCTTGGTAGTCCAGGCTGGTCTCGAACTCACAGAGATCCGCCTGCCTCTGCCTCCCGAGTGCTGGGATTAAAGGCGTACGCCACCAACGCCTGGCTGTTTTCAATAATTTTTAAAAGACTTGCATATTTTATGTGCATGGGTGTTTCACTTGCATTTCTATGTGTATCGTATGTGTATCAGGGGCCCATAAAAGTCAAAGAGGGTATTGTATACCCTAGAAGTGGAGTTATGGATAGCTGTGAACTACAATGTGGGTATTGGGAATTGAACCCAGGTCCTCTGCAAGAGCCGCTAACACTCTTAACCTCTGAGCCATCATTTTTCCAGCCTTAGTTTTGGATAATTTTTAAAAGGAGGAAATAGCTCTAGTTTTTAAAGTACTAAAATAAGGACCAAAATACTTGCTTTCCCCTAAATGGGATCAAACAGGACATTATCCCTGGTTACTTCCCTAGAAGCAATTGGAGCATTTTCCTGGAACTTTATGAGAACATTTTACTAATATTACATGACAAATTAATCTCGAGCAATGTTGAGCAGGTAAGGATGGTGTAGTCAAGGGGAAAACCAAGCACAGTCTGGGAGCTATGACCACATTTCGTAGTCAGAAGAAACCCTGGGGAACATCATCTAGAAAGACATTCAGTTATTTTCTATTTTTCAAGGCTACCGAAGGTTAAAAAAATTCCAAACAAATGAACTTAAACAGTAAATTATGCAAGATGAAATATAAAGCAGTAGGTTCTCCTTGCTCAGCAAAATGAAACAAACTCACATAGATGTGTGTGGAGAATGGAAGTCATCAGAAACACAATGGGGACTATTTATGAGGGGTTTTAATTCACAGTGATCTGCCTGCCTCAGTCTCCAAATGCTGGAATTACAAGCACGAGCCATCACCCCCACCTGAAACTTCATTTTGAATTCTGAAATTATTTTCCATGTGCTCATTTACTTTTGAGACAGAATTCCAGAAAACCAAACCCAAACTAAAAATTGTACATCAAGTCATGGTGGTACAACCTAATCCCAGTATTTGAGATGCTGAGGCAGGAGAATAAGGAGTTGGAGATCAACATGACCATCTTATTTAAAAACAAACAAACAAACAAAAAAAACCTTAGTTTGGTGATACAGCCTTTAATCCCAGCACTCAGGAAGCACAGGTAGGCTGATTTCTATGAGTTCGAGACCAGTCTGGTCCACATAGTTTCAGGCCACCCAGGGTTATAAATAGTGAGACTATCTCAAAAAAAATTGTTTTTACCTCATGTCATGAAGGGAATACCTCAGCTTCTGGGGAATGGGAGGAAAATTAAAGAGGGCATGAATGTGACCTGATGTGCTATGTCCTTTATAAAATTGTGAAAAAAATTTAAAAACAAGTTACACACACACACTACCTAGGCTCCTACCAGTGGGCTTAAGAAATAAAACAATAGCCGGGTGGTGGTGGCGCACATCTTTCATCCCAGCACTCAGGAGGCAGAGGCAGGCGGATCTCTGTGAGTTCCAGGACAGCCTGGTCTTCAAAGAGTTCCAGGACAATCTCCAAAAACTACAGAGAAACCCTGTCTCAAAAAACAAAAAATAAAACATCAGTTGGCTGTGATGGTGCATGACTTTAATTCCAGCAAGCCCTGTGAATACAAGGCCAGCCTGGTATACAGAGCGAATTCCAGGACATCCAAGGCTACAGACACCCTGTCTGGAGAAACCAAAAAAAACATGAAACTGGGGCTGGAGAGATGGCTCAGAGGTTAAGAGCACTGGCTGCTCTTCCAGAGGTCCTGAGTTCAATTCCCAGCAACCACACAATGGCTCACAACCATCCACAATGAGATCTGGTGCTCTCTCTTGGCTTGCAGGGATACACGCAGACAGAACAATGTATATGTAATAAATAAATAAATCTCAAAAAACATGAAACTATTCTCTTGCTTAGTAGGACATGCTAGACCCTGAATGTATTTGAAAACCTCAAATGTTCTTGCATACCTCAAACACAAAATTTCAACTGAAGAACCCTCAAATCCCAACCAGGTGGTTTCCCTTGTAATTCCTGTACTTGGAAGGTAGAAACAGAAAGATCCAGTACAAGGTCATTGTTGGCTATATAATGAGTTTGAGGGTAACCTAGGCTAGTGTGATGTTTCAGGATCTCAACAAAGGAAAGAATAAAAACACCCTCACAACGGGCACAGCTATCCTGAATTAAATTTTGTGTTAGCTGGATGGTGGTGGCTCACATCTTTAATCCCAGCCAGCACTCAGAAGGCAGAGGCAGGTGGATCTGAGTTCAAGGCCAGCCTGTTCTACAGAGTGAGTTTCAGGGCAGCCAGGAACACACAAAGAAACCCTGCATGAACAGCGACAACAAAATAATAATAAATAAATAAATAAATAAATAAATAAATAAATAAATAACGTGACTCTCAGACTCCACCTGTAATAAAGCTGAGCAATGTGAGACTCTTGAGAAGGGCGTGGAGAAAGACCCCTTATGCACTTTAATTCAGTCTCCTGTATTTAATCCCTTGTAGCGGTTGCCAGTCTGTTTCCTAATTTATGGTAAGCAGACAACTGGGTTCTGAGAGATCCCAGGGACCTCGGGCCTGGTGCTTAGCTGTCTTCTCCCCCTTCTTTCTTGCAGTGGGGAAAGCACCTAAAGGAACACAAGGAGAGCTACCTGCAAAGATACTCACGCCACTTAAGGTCAGGGAAAGTGGATTCCGCCCTTGTGCTCGGGCTCGGGCTCGGGCTCGACCCGGCCAGCAGCTCCGGCCACCACGGCTCAACATGGCGGTTAGGCTTCCTCAACTGCCACTCACAATCTGAGCCAAGCCTAAGCTCCATTGGCTGAGGCTTTGAACTCGGCTCCTCCTAGCCAATCAAAAGAGGGCAGGGAACGGCTCTTGCATGGGCACGTGCACATGAGAACTCTTGCCTCCAAAGACCCATAGAAACCTTGCCCAGAAGGTCTCTTGAAGTCTCAAGTTTGTCATTTGTTGCTGCCTTGATCACTGACTAGAAATCCCTTGACAAAAGTACAGTGTCTATTTTTCAGGAAAGGCGAGTCTGAGCCGGGTCGGTGGTGGCTCACGCTTTTAGTCCCCGCACTCGGGAGGCAGAGACAAGCAGATCTGAGTACGAAGCTATTCTGATCTCTATATTAAGGTCCTACAGAGTATTCAAAACAAAACAAAAAAAGAGAAGGTCTTGCTATGAACTTGTGAACAAAAACTACTGAAAAGAGGCTGTGTGTGCAGATACTGGTCGACTGATTAGATGATATTTCAGTACTGCAGAGAGATTGGACTGTGGCCAGTCCAGGGACTAATTTCTTTATTTTGAGCTGGTCTAGCCCTCTAGAAACAGGCCTTCTTTACCCATCTCTGTGTTGGACCTAAAATCTTGTACCAATAGAAACTATTTGGAATCTGTTAACTTAGCGCTAGCTGACTTCCACCAACCCAAAAGCTAAGGATGCCTTCAGATAACATCTTGGACCTATAGAAAACTTTCCCCACCTTGTTATATTCACCTCTCTGATATATCCACCAATGTATTTTAGATTACCTTGATTTATGACTTCTTTGTTCTGTAAAACTAATGAAACAGTTTCCATGTTGGAATATGTAATTTGGGGTTTTCTCATTTGTGAAAGGGGAATACTAGCAGGCATAATGATACAGTTTAAAAATTAAACTTTGTGTGGGATATTTAGTGTAATGCCTTGTTTATTAATTTTTGTTTGTTCGTGTGTTATTTTGAGACAGGGTCTACTATAGCCTAAAGGTGTTCTTGAACTCCGAGTCCCCCTGCCTCTACCTCTCAAGTGCAGGAATTAGACGTGTGGGTCATCATTAAAGGCTTTCCTCGGAATGGTGGTAGGTTTTCTAAAGCAAATGGAGAGACGGCTGTCCTTTAACTTGTGTTAGGTCATTTCTATCTCTTCACAACCAAGAAACTGGAATAAGAAGGACAATACAAAGCTATGCCTGGTAGCACAGGACTGTAATCCAGCCTTCTCTGGAGGCTGGGACAACCTGGACCACTTATCCAGACCCTGTCTCAAAAAGAGAGAGCTGGAGCTACTGCTAAGCGCTAAAGCACTTTGGGGTGGTTGAAACACTTACTGCAGTCCAAAGTACCGTTAAACGAGAAATTCAAGTTTACTTGCGGTAACAATAAGAACATTTGATTGGTGCACACGTGTATTCCTAGCTCTTGACAGGCAGGGTGGCAGGAAAATACCCTGATTTCGAGGCCAGCCTGGTGTCTGTTTTTAAAAGGTCGAAAAAAGAACCTTTGAGGTCTGTGTATCACTTTGCAGTTAAAACAGGAGTGCTCTGCCAAAATCTGTAATCGCCACCAAATTCATGTTTTCATCCCTCTTATCTGTAGACTACTAGGGAATTACCAAAATGTCGGCCTCCTAGAGCCAATGGCCAACCCTGTCACGTGACACTCATGTCCCAGCTTTCTAGATCATTGCATCAGCCGAGCCCAGCAGCCTTCCCAGAAACCGGCTTGCAAACTCATTCGCGCTCCGAATGATTGGCGTGTGAGTGGACCAATAATATCTGTGGAAGAAAAGGCGTAACGGAGCGCTTTTCATGAGAGGGCTCTGATTGGATGGCGAGGTACGCGTCTGGCGCCGGTTGTGGCGGCCGGGTACTGCTGTGTGTGTGCGCATCTGAGGGAGCAGGTAACGGGGGCGTCTGGCGGTGGGCTTTGGGCGAGGGCCCGGACCCTGGAGGAAAGCAACAGGGGCCTCGAGAGCTCTACGAGAAGAGCCGGCCCTTGGAGGGGGTGGGGCAGCTGCAGTCGGCCGCCGGGTCGGGCCGCCCCGCCCCTGGCCTGGGGAGCGGGATCTAGGCTGCAGCCGAGCCTCAGGCTCGGTAGGAGCTCGAACTCCAGAGTAGCTTTTGCTGTTCTCTCGGAGCACTGAAAGTAGAGCGGCCTCGGGTGGACTTGCCCAGGCCCAAGACCTTGGGAAGATCGCGGTCGTTCAGTGACCACCCAGTCCTAAGGGTTTATCTCCTCTAGTTTTAATCCCTTAACGAATTGGGGGGGGGGGGCTGAAGTCCAGGGTGACCCTGGTGGGTGGAGTCCAGGTGAGAGACATCTCCATGCTTTTTAGGTTCTCATACCTTATCCCAGACTCAGCTCTGTAGACCGGGCAGGCCTTGAACTCGAGGCTGTTCTGCCTGGGCACTTGGAGTGCTGAAATTACAGGCGTAAGCCACCACTCTCAATATCCCTTCCTCAGCCTCCTGAGCGCTGGGATTTTTTTGTCTGGCTGGGGACACAGCTTTGACAGTCTTCATCCTCTGTAGGGCTAATAACCAACGTGTTAGATCCCAGTTAACACTTGTTATTTCTGTATATAGTGGTCTCCCTATGGAGGGCACTGACTGACTCTCCACCTTGGTTTTCAGTACAATACATGTTCATTATGTTGAATAAGTAAGCAAAGATAGGAAATTCAAATGTTCTTTGGAATGTGACTTTACCTCAGGTTACCTATTTAGAGAAGCAGTTTTCCTTACCAACTAGGACTTGTTAGAAGGGTAAATTCATTTTTGCAACCATTGTTGAGAGAGGCATGCAGAGGAGGGTTGAAAGAAGGCTATGTGACAAGACTTCTGAAAACCTTCACCTTGACAATCCTTATGAACAGCAAGAACCAGTTTTTTTCACTCAGCCTGGTTTAGCATCTTTTTACCCCTTTGGGGCATCTGAGTGATATGTTTGAGTTGTAAGTAAATCAGTTGGAGTTGTGGTTGGCTGTGTCAGGATGTGGCTATTTTTAGAAACTCTATGCTTAGCCGTGCTGTGGTGGTGGTGGTGGTGGTGGTGGTGGTGGTGGTGGTGGTGGTGGTGGTGGTGGTGGTGGTGGTGGTGCACACTTTAATCCCATCACTCCAGAGGCAGAGGCAGGTGGATCTCTGTGAGTTCGAGACCAGCCTGGTCTACAGAGCGAGTTCCAAGACAGCCTCTAAAACAACACAGAAACCCTGTCTCGAAACACCCCCCCCAATAATTAAATAGACAAAAATAAAAACTATGCTTATTGATGTAAATAGTATTTATTTCATTAGGTTTTGGTCCTCACAAAATCCTGTTCAATACAGGGACTAAACTCAGGCTAAAGTGATGCAGGTAAGGTTAGAGCTGGGTCTAGAATTCTACAGACTTTTAGATAATATCACGAATGAGATAGTTGTCATTTTTCTGGATACCCAGTGCAGCATGGCACTACATCACTAGGCAGTTACTGATACACTGACCAAAACTTGTCTTTTCTCCCCTCCCCCCCCCACACACCCTGCCTTTCAGAGACACATTACATATGCAAAAGGCTTTGAAACTGTAAAGTTGCCTTTTTTTTTTTTTTTGACTTCTCGCTCTTCTGAGTCCCTGTGCTTATTTATTCAGTCGGCTTTTCTTCCTATAGCATGCTCATTTTGAAACAATGCATACTTTCACTGAGCTACACCCCCAGTTTTTTTATGCATAATAAATAAACAAATCTGCAGGCCAGAAGAGGGCACCCAATCTCATGATAGATGGTTGTAAGCCACCATGTGGTTGCTGGGAATTGAACTCAGGACCTTTGGAAGATTGGAAGAACAGTCAGTGCTCCCAACCTCTGAGCCATCTCTCCAGCCCCCACCCCCAGTTCTTAGTAAGCCATATATATGTGAATGATTAATTTTGTTTTATGTACATTGGCTTGAGGTTTTAGATCCCCTGGAACTCTGGAGTTGTAGACAGTTGTGAGCTGCCATGTGGGTGCTGGGAATTGAACCCAGGTCCTCTGGAAGTTCTCTTTACCGCTTGCTGAGCCATCTCTCCAGCCTGGGTTGGTACATTCTTGATACTTTAGGGTGGCCCGTGGAACATATAGGCTTATCCTTGGGCTCACCAAAGTGTCAGCCCAAACCTAGCAGCTCTGGCTTTGGGGATCTGGAACTGTGAACAACTCTTAGGATGCAGGTTAACAAAGAGTTTGAAAGATCTAGGTGAGTAGATACAGGCCCCTCCTTTCGTTGAAATGACTCCCTCAAGGATTCAGATTAGAATCCAGGTCTCCTAATCTCTCCGCCTTCCTCACTGGGACCGTAGAGACCATGAAGTCCGTGATTCTTTTCTGATTCCTGGCATTGGATGCTCAGCGCGTGTTTGTGTAATGAATGAAAACATGAGGAAGTCACCGCTCTGCTTGATGTCTGCTGAGGTTGACAGGTGTAGAATGGCTGGCTGCTCTGCGAGTGCGGCAAAAATCTTTCTTTGACAAACACTATTCCCTGGGACATTGCAACACAGAGAGTTTAAGATCAAAAAAGAAAAGCTAACCTTTGTCATTCTTTGACTTGGCTTGAGAAGCCACGAGTCTTGCATAATGCCTACTTTTAGTTTTATTTCCCCTAGTTTCCCATCATCCTTTCTTTTGGTTAGTTCCCTGAGGTGCCTTTCAAGATGGACTCCCCGCTAACAGCAAGAGAAATCCGGGAGCGGTTTATAAATTTCTTCAGACGGAATGAGCACACCTACGTCCACTCTTCGGCTACCATCCCGCTGGATGACCCCACGTTGCTCTTTGCCAATGCAGGCATGAACCAGGTAAAGGTTTTCTTTCTTTCTTTCTCCCTGACGACTGACTGACTGACTGACTGAAGGAGCAGAGCGGCAGGTAAAGCTCTTGGAGTCAGACAGACTCTGGGTTCTGTCGCTTACCAGGTAAACCTATGTGGCTTCCTGCAGTGACCCCGAGCTTCTGAAATGAAACAGTGCTGCTTGGGGATTATGTTTTGTAAGAGGGGTTGGAAAGATGGCTCTCACACCCGGCCAATACATTCATTTTTAGTGAGTCTTGAAAAGATGATTTTTTTAGCATTTGAGATCAAGGATTTGATGGGCCAGGTGATAGGTGCGGGGTGTGAAAGTGTGTTGCTTTAATCCTAGCAGTTGAGGAGCAGAGGAAGATGGCTCTGCTTGAGGCCATAGTGATCTTCAGGACAGCCAGGGCTACATAATACAGAGATCCTGTCTCAAAAGAAAGATAGAATTTAAGAGAATTTGAGGTCAAACTAGTATACACAGTAAGACCCAGTCTCAAAGAATTAAAAATTTTTTTTCTTTTTGGAGCTCAAGACAATTTTTCTTTCTTTCTTTCTTTCTTTCTTTTTTTTTTTTTTTTCTGAGACAGGGTTTCTCTATATTGTTTTGGAAAGTCTCCTGGCACTTGTTCTGTAGACCAGGCTGGCCGAGAACTCACAAGAGATCCACCTGCCTCTGCCTCCTGAGTGCTGGGATTAAAGGTGTGCACCACCAACGCCCAGCTAAGAACAATTTTTCTTAACATTTCAAAGAGAACCCCAAGACAAGCAAACCTGTGCATCTGTAGCAGTTGCCTAGAGGAGAAGGGAGAATTAAAAAGCCATGCTGCTTGTGTTGAGCTGTCACGGTGGTCAGTCAGACAGGCAGGGAGAGAAGCGTTAGAGGAAGAGAGTAAGGAAGTCGAAAGTGTCTGAGAAAGCATTCTCAGAGCAGAGGTAGAAGGAAGGAAAGAAACCATACTTTACTGCATAATTGAGAAAACGGGCTGACTCAGAAAGGTGTGTGGCTACAGCCCTGTAAGCTATTGCCCCACCCCCAAAAACAACGTTTCAAGATTTTATCTTTTCATTGTCTCTTTCTTCTGAGGACAAAAAAACTATTTTTCTTGGAGAGTTTGGGGGCTAGAGAGATGAGCACTGGCTGCTTGTCTGGAGGATACAGGTTCAATTCCCAGCATTCATAGGGTGTCTCACAATTATTTGTAACTTCATTTCTAGGGATCCAATGCCCTTTTCTGGCTCCTTGGGCACAAGACGAACACATGATATACAGACATATATGCAGGCAAAACACTGATGCACATAAAAATAAAATTAAAATTTTTCTTAAAAATGTTTACAGCGGGAGCAGTGGTAGTTCACGCCTTTAATCCCAGCACTTGGGAGGCAGAGGCAAGTGGATCTCTTGTGTGTTTGAGGACAGCCTGGTCTACAGAGTGAGTTCCGGGACAGCCAAGGTAGAGAAACCCTGTCTCAAAAAACAAAAAATGTTTACAATGTTTTCTTTCTTTTCTTACTGGAGATTGGACCTGGGGCTTCAAGGTGTTATCAGCAAGGACCAGGCTGGCCTAAAACTCACAGAGATCCATTTACCTCTGTCTCCCAAGAGCTGGCATTAAAGACATATATCACCACACCTGGCCTAGCCTAGCAAACATTTTTTAATCTTTTTTATGTTTATTTTGTTTTATATGTGTGTGCATTTTGTCTGTATGCTACATGTATACCTGCCAGAAAAGGGTGTCAAAGTCCTTGGAACTTGTTGTGAGCCATCATGTGGGTGCTGGGAATGGAACATGGTTCTGTCAGAACAGCAAGTGCTTTTAACCCTGAGCTATCTCTTCGCGCTCTTAAAATCTTTATTTATTTTCATTTTACATGTATGCATGCTGCTTGTACATATTCATGTACTCCACGTGCATGCTGTGCCCACAGAAGCCAAAAGGGGTAGTTGAATTCACCTAGAGTTGGAATTAGAGACAATTGTGAGCTACCACACACATGCCGAGAACTCAGCTTGGTTCCTCTGCAAGAGCACCAAGATCTCTTAAATGCTGAGCCATCTCTCTGGTCACAAGTAGCTGCTGGTCTCTAAGTTTGAAAACATGAAGTTGCACAGGCCTGGTGAGAACAATAAACCCCAGCTGAATGATTGGCAGTGACACGTCAGAGTGTGATCGGATGAATTCCCAGGACAGGGCATAGCAAGCCTGCGTGTCCAAGCTGTCATCAGCTGGTGGTGATTACACTTCTCTAATCCATCTCCGTGTTTTTCTTCTTTGTCACCTTTACTCACAAGTGTCACATGAGTTTTACCAGAAGGATGATCTGAGATAGTAGTTCTTTGCCTGTGTATGGGTTGTGACCCCTTTAAGGGGGGTCACGTATCGGATATCCTGCATATCAGGTATTTCATTGCAATTTTTAACCATGGCAAAATTACAGTTAGGAAGTAGCAAGGAAATAATTTTATGGTTGGGGGTCACTGCAACATGTGGAACTGGATTAAAGGGTCGCAGCATTAGGAAGGTTGAAAACCACTGATCTAAGTTATCAGGGTTGTTACAGACAGTTTCACACATCTGCTTTCCCTGTGCAGGTGCTATTACTAGCAGTGGTGGAGACCTTTATTTAGGGAATTAGGTCTAGGAAGCAGTTGCTCCAGATGGTCTTTGCCTTGGTTCCGTCATTCTCCTGCTTCTAAGTATCAAGGCTCACAAAATCCAAACCACTTCCTGCCAGGTTAAGGACACTTGACATAGCCTGCAGTCCTTTAAAAGTTAAACTGTTCCTTTCTCTTTTTTTAGTTCAAACCCATCTTCCTAAATACAATTGACCCATCTCACCCTTTGGCAAAGCTGAGCAGAGCTGCCAATACCCAGAAATGCATCCGTGCTGGGGGCAAACACAACGACCTGGATGATGTGGGCAAGGACGTCTACCACCACACCTTCTTTGAGATGCTGGGCTCCTGGTCTTTTGGAGATTATTTCAAGGTAAGATCAACATAGGTGACTTAGTTTTCTTGTTTGTTTGGTTTGGTTTGGGTTTTTTGTTTTGTTTTTATTTTTGTTTTTCAAGACACAGGGTTTCTCTGTGTAATAGTCCTGGCTGCCCTCTGTAGACCAGGCTAGCCTCAAACTCACAGAGATCCACCTACTTCTGCCTCCCAAGTGCTGGGATAAATAAGACATGCGCCACCACCTCCTGCGTAGTTTTTTATAACACGAGGATAATTTCCACAAAGGGAACAAGTTACTAATTTTTATTGTTTTAAAACATGAAATTATCATTTAGAAGATTCAGGAATAAAGGCATTTAATAATTCTGAGACTCCCTAGAAAACTTTTGTCATTTGATGGTTTCAGTTTCTATTTCCTATATAAATTGAATCTTTGTAGTTCATAATGAAGAGATATTGAGTCCATGTTCTGTGTCTTTCTTTTTTTAGGAATTGGCATGTAAGATGGCCCTGGAACTTCTCACCCAGGAGTTTGCTATTCCAGTTGAAAGACTCTATGTTACTTACTTTGGCGGAGATGAAGCAGCCGGCCTAGAGCCAGATCTGGAGTGTAAACAGATCTGGCAAAATTTAGGGTAAGGGGGCTGGAGAGATGGTTCAGTAGTTGAGAGCTCAAACTGCTCTTGCAGAGGACTGGAGTTCTGTTCTTAGTCCTGAAGCTATGGTTCACAGCAAGCACCTCAAGGGGCTCTAACACCTCTGGCCCCTGAGGTACCTGCATTCACATGGACATCAATTTTACAAGTTCTTTAAAGAAATTCTTAAATATTAAAAAAGGGGGGGTGTTAGAGATAAGAATGTAACCTGCTTAGTGAGAGAGATTCCTAAATTCAGGATGGTCAGCCATCCACCCATAATCCTTCCCTTTCTTTTCAGTGGGTTCCAAATATATCCTCAGTCACTCAACTATACCCCCAGCTCCTTGGCAGTTACTACATTTCAGTGTATAGCCCAAGTTTGATGTCATACCTATAATCCTTATACCCTGGTAGCAGAGATAGCAGGGTTCTGAGTTCAGGGCCAGTTTTGGCTACAGAACAAGCCTCTGTCTTAAAAACAAAAAAAAAATTTCATTTTAAGTTTTGACAGGAACATGCCACATCTAAACCATGGTAGTCTTTGGAACTTTTGTTAAGAAAACATGTCATGTAGTGAATCACAGCATTGATGCCAGCACTTAGACGGCAAAAGCAGTGGATTTCTGTGAGTCAGCCAACCCCATCTACATAGCTCTGTTCATGCCAGCCAAGACTATATGGTGAGACCCTGTCTCAGGAAAAAAGACAAGAAAATTTGCTTAAATTATGTTCATATTCAAAATAAATTTTTGTTTCGTTTTTTTGAGATAGAATTTCTCTGTAGCTTTGGGTGCTGTCTTGTAACTTGCTTAGTAGACCAGGCTGTCCTCAAACAGAGATCCGCCTGTCTCTGTCTCCCAAGTGCTGGGATTAAAGGTGTACCTCACCACCACCAGCCAAAATATTTTTTTTTCTAGGCTTTATCTGTATCTTGACATATTGGGTTGTGATCATAGAATTATGAGGAGTCATGTTCTGCTTCCTTAGTAGGCTTTGAATGTAGGCTATAAGTGATTGCCAAAGAGGGAGACTCTCTGGCATTGTGTGGTAGAAGCAAGTCTTGAAAGGAATCCTGTTGATGGCATCAGATGGGTTTATCTTGTTTGCTCTTTGCAGATTGGATGATGCCAAAATTCTGCCTGGCAACATGAAGGACAACTTCTGGGAGATGGGTGACACGGGCCCCTGTGGTCCCTGCAGCGAGATCCACTATGACCGGATTGGTGGTAGGGACGCAGCACACCTCGTCAACCAGGATGACCCCAATGTGCTAGAGATCTGGAACCTTGTGTTTATCCAGTATAACAGGTAGTGTGGGCCCTGCTCCTTCCTGTTAAGAACAGTCCCTTTTCTTTAACCAAGCAGAGAAAGAGAAATAAGCTGTACAGCTGTGTCTATGGCTGAAGTTTGTTTGGGATCTGTATTTCTGGAGACAGTGAGCAGCTTCAGATGCTCCTGGGATCATGCACTTTTTAAAATTCTATTGTCAGGGTTCCATTCTGATTGGAACAATGTACCTCCTTTAGAAGCTAATTTTGTGTCATATAATGCCTTGCTGAGCCATTTGCCTTCTGTTTAAGAATAAGGAGCTGGGAATGGTGGCGTATACCTTTAATCCTGGCATTCAGGAGGCAAAGGCAGGATGATCTCTATGAGTTCAAGGCTAGCCCGGTCTACATAATGAAGCTACACAGCTAGGGCTATGTAGAGACCCTGTCTCAACTCTACTGCCAACTCCCCCAAAATAAGAAGTAAGGCAAGGGTGCTGGATATGTGTCTACCCCTCTCTTCACAAACCACACAAGGGCACATGGTGAATAGTAACTTTCAAACAATGCTAAGTGAGTTTTAACCAACAGGGCCCAGAGAAATAGCCTGGGTCTTTGCTTCAACTTCCTCTTTTTATCATACAGGGAAACTGATGGCCTTCTGAAACCTCTTCCCAAGAAAAGTATTGATACAGGGATGGGCCTTGAGAGACTAGTATCTGTGCTGCAGAACAAGATGTCCAACTATGACACTGACCTTTTTGTTCCTTACTTCGAAGCCATTCAGAAGGTACTGATCCTTCTATGGAGGTTTGCAGGTTAGACTTTTAGCACTGCCATCATAGATGAATGGCCATGTGCTTTGACAGCCCAAAGTACTTGTTGCCACCTGCCTACTTCATTATTGTTAGCATATCTTTGTCTGAATAAGGGGAATTCTGTGTGTCGGTCTAGGACCTGGCTTGATGCTCTTTGGCTCTTTCCACTATCACTTTCTTGGATTTGTGGGATGTGGCAAGGTAGTCATCCTTTCTTTCCCAGACCTCCTCGCCCTCTAGGAGCCTGACTGTCATCGCCCTCTTCTGCTCTTTACCTGTAGGGGACAGGTGCCCGGCCGTACACTGGGAAAGTTGGTGCTGAGGATGCCGATGGAATTGACATGGCCTACAGGGTTCTGGCTGATCATGCTCGGACCATCACCGTGGCACTGGCTGATGGCGGCCGACCTGATAACACAGGACGGGGGTAAGTCACTCTCTGGGCAGGGTTTGGACTGGATTTTAAGGCCATACTTTTTATTATTGCTCTGTTGTTGTCTTTTGGAGAGGTACAGGAATCCCCTCCTCCCCTCTTTCTAAGAGCTAAAGGGAGTTTTAATTTATTTTAAGACTATATATTTAACAGTTTCTACTAAGTACTGAGGGAAAGCCGGCACTAAGGCTGTCAGACAGGATCTTGGCTCACCCCAGGAACCTGCAGTCCTGACAAGCTGGCCTAGGATAGGATCTTATACATCAGTCTGGTTTTGTCTTAGTAGGCAAACCAAATTTCTGTGAAAGCAGAGGGGAACAAAAAGTTCATGTTGCTCTGTTTTGAGCAGGGTCCTAAAGGGCCACCATGGAACTCCAGCTGTGGTGTTTCCTAGTGGATACTAAGGTCTGCTTTTCACAGGTATGTGCTGAGGCGGATTCTTCGCAGGGCTGTTCGATATTCCCATGAGAAACTGAATGCCAGCAGGGGTTTCTTTGCTACATTAGTTGATGTTGTCGTACAGTCCCTGGTACGTAGAGAAAGTTCCTGCTTTCGTTTTCTAGTCCAAGAGGCATGTAGTGGGTGGCATACTGTTAATGGATTTTTTTTTTTGTAAGATTTGTTTTGCCGGGCAGTAGTAGTGCATGCCTTAGTCCCAGCACTCAGGAGCCAGAGGCAGGTAGATATCTGTGAGTTCAAGGCTGGCCTGGTCTACAAAGTGAGTTCCAGGACAGCCAGGACTGTTATACAGAGAAACCCTGTCTCGAAAAACCAAAAAAAGAGAGATGTATTTATTTTATGTATGAGTGCTCTATCTGCATGTACCCTTTTATGCCAGAAGAGGGCTTCAGATCCCACTAGAGTTTATATTGAGCCACCTTGTGGTTGCTGGGAATTGAACTCAAAACCTCTGGAAGAGCAGCCAGTGCTTCTAACTGCTGAGCCATCTCTCCAACCCTTTAATGGATATTTTAAGAGCAAGATTGTGGAGGTCAGGTATGATGGTACACTTCTTTAATTCCAGCACTCGGGAGACAGAGGCCAGTGAGTTTGGGGCCAGCCTTATTTACATTGCAAGTTACAGGCCAGCCAGGATTATATACATCTCAAAAAAGAAGGGGTATGTCGAGGAACAGTCTCTGGTCTGACTGAGCCTCTTTTGTCAGGGAGATGCATTCCCTGAGCTAAAGAAGGATCCAGACATGGTGAAGGATATCATTAATGAAGAAGAGGTACAGTTTCTCAAGACACTCAGCAGAGGGCGGCGCATCCTGGACCGAAAAATTCAGAGCTTAGGAGACTGCAAGACCATTCCTGGTGAGACCCAATTTTCACCTTCCTCCAGCAGGCACAGGGAATCCTTCTGAGAAAGAGTGGTTTCTCACCTCTTCCAAGGCCTAAAATATTTTAATTAAACTGCTTTTGGTATAAAGTAAGACTTAGAGCAAAAGTAATTATAAAAGAATTTTCTGTGGTAAAAGTATTCAAACAATGCAGACGTGAAAAGCGAATACCTTTTCCAAATACATTTTTCGAGGCAAAACAACAACAGCACTGTTAGGAGTTAACTTGTTGGTACCTGCAATCTCAGCATGCTGAGGCAGGAGGCTTACAAGGCCAAGTATGTGATACAGAGCAAATACAGTCTCCAGAAGATAACAAAAGATTTTTGTGTCTATTCGCATGATATCGAAAAATAAGTGTTTTGTTGTTTTATGTTTGCATATAGAAATAACATTTGGGTCAGGGTGGTGGTGGTGCACACCTTTAATCCCAGCACTTGGGAGGTAGAGGCAGGTGGATCTCTGTGAGTTTGAGGCCAGCCTGATCTACAGAGCGAGTTCCATGACAGTCTCCAAACAATACAGAGAAACCCTGCCTCAAAAAACAAAAAGCAAGCAAATAGAAATAACATTTGGTGTGTGTCATCTTTATTGTTTTGGAGGCTGTTGGTCCAGCCCGGCCTCGAACTCACAGAGATCCACCTGACTCTGCCTCACCATTGCTGGGATTAAAGGCGTGAGCCACCATTGCCTGGCTATTTTCTTTTTATTGGTGTATAATGTTTAAAGAGAAAGATTAATAAACTCAAGAAACAGAAATTTACCTTCTGTTCAGTCCTAAAGGATTAGACTTGCCTTAACTCTGTTCACTTTGGTCACTCCCAGCAGTCCCCTGGGAGGGCTTGGCCTGGCTAAGGAAGGGTTTGTCCATGTCATTTTGATGTAATTCCTTTTTACTCTAGGAGATACTGCTTGGCTCCTCTATGACACTTACGGGTTCCCAGTGGATCTCACTGGGCTGATTGCTGAAGAGAAGGGCCTGGTGGTGGATATGGATGGCTTTGAAGAAGAGAGGAAGCTGGCCCAGGTAAGGGATGGAGAGGGACCTGGGGGTGCCGGTCTTCCCAGCTCACCTCTGTCTCCAGGGTGCCTTCTCTTTTTCTTTTCTTTTCTTTTCGCGTTTTTCGTTCTTTCCAAGACAGGGTTTCTCTGCGGCTTTGGAGGCTGTTCTGGAACTCACAGAGATCTCTGCCTGCCTCTGCGCCACCACCTATCCACCTTCACCTTTTTTTTTTTTAAGATTTATTTGTGTATTATGCATACAGTGTTTACCTACATGCCTGCAGGCCAGAAGAGGGCACCAGATCTCATTACAGTTGGCTGTGAGCCACCATGTGGTTGTTGGGAATTGAACTCAAGGCCTCTGGAAGAGCAGGCAGTGCTCTTAACCTCTGAGCCATCTCTCCAATCCGTCTTTTTTTGGTTTTTTAATGACAGTGTTTTTCTGTGTAACTCTGGCTGTCCTGGAACTCACTCTGTGGACCAGGCTGACCTCGAACTCAGAGATCTACCTGCCTCTGCCTCCTGAGTGCTGGGATTAAAGGGGTGCACCACTAATGCCAGGCCTGATTTTCTTTCTTAAAAAAATAGTCTCTATTTTTCTTATCACCAACACCAAAAAAGAAAAGAATGTGTAGTGTAGGCAGGAAAGGCAAGAGCTACTCAGGTACAAATCAGTTTGACTTCTTTCCCTTAAAAGTCTTTTCCTGCCGGGCGTTGGTGGTGCACACCTTTATTCCCAGCACTGGGGAGGCAGAGGAAGGTGGATCTCTGTGAGTTAGAGGCCAGCCTGGTCTACAGAGGGAGTTCCAGGACAGCCTCCAAAACAAGACAGAGAAACCCTGTCTGGGAAAAAAAAAAAAAAAAAAAAAACCTCTTTTCCTGCTGGGTGGTGGTAGCATGTGCCTTTAATCCCAGCACTTAGGAGGCAGAGGCAGGCGGATCTCAGTGAGTTCAATGCCAACCTGGTTTACAGAGTTCCAGGACAGTTATACAGAGAAACAATGTCTTGGGGTCAGGGAAAAACAAACTCAAAAAAGCCTTTTCCCTAGACCAGTAACTCTCAGCTGGGGCATTTGCAATAATGTGTTAACAGCAATTTTAGTTTTCACCTCATCTTGTTGATAGAGCTTAGAGATGCTGCTCAGTGTCCTGCATGCAAGAGGACAGCCCCAAAACAAAGGCTGGTCAAGCTCCAAATACCAGCAGTGCTAAGATTAAGAACACTATTCTTTAGTTTTTCCCGGGCCATGGATTAGCAAGCCTCACTTCTCTTTTCTCCTCCACTGAGGTAACTCAGAGTTTTTTTTTCTCTTGTTTTGACAGCTGAAGTCACAAGGCAAGGGAGCAGGTGGGGAAGACCTCATCATGCTGGACATTTATGCTATCGAGGAGCTCCGGGCAAAGGGTTTGGAGGCGACAGACGATTCTCCAAAGTATAACTACCATTCCGACTCCAGTGGTGCCTACGGTGTGTTGCTGTTCCTTCTGCTTCCTCTTAAGTCTCATAGGCATCCTTCCTTGGTGGTTTCCTTAACTATTTTGAATTATAGTTACAGAAAGTTGTTTTTTAAAACATCACAGGGGGGCTGGAGAGATGGCTCAGAGGTTAAGAGCACTGACTGCTCTTCCAGAGGTCTTGAGTTCAATTCCCAGCAACCACATGATGGCTCACAACCATCTAAAATTCCATCTGATGTATATGTAATAAATAAATAAAAAACAAAAAATAAATTAAAAAAAAAAACATCACAGGGAAGTTCCAGCTACTTTTCCCTTACTTGTAACACTTTACAGAAAAAAAAAGGCAGTTGGCCTTGAAGCATTATGTTGAACTCTGCACAGGCATAATATAATTTTAAAGAATCTAAATAAACAAATAAATATGCAGTTCTCTGCCTGGCAGAGATATTATACCAAAATCCATTTAGTGAGGTTGTTATTTATTTTGCCACCCCCCCCATGGGAAGGAAGTTTTATTGGTGAAAGGGAAGGGGAAGAAGGTAGAGAGGGAGGGAGACAGAGAGACTTGGTCTTTCAGAAATGGCAGGAGAGTTTGTTTTGTTTTACATTTCTTGAGACAGCATCCTACTGTGTAGCCCTGGGGAGTCTAGAACTTCCTACATAGACCAGGCTGGCCTTGAACTCACAGGAATCCACCCGTTTTGGCCTCCTAAGTGCTTAGATTAAAGCCATGTACCACCATGCCCATCCCAAATCCATTAGCTTTAAGTGTGTGTGAGAGTCAGAAACAGAGTAAGAACTAGAGTATTACAGCTGTATGAAGCAGAATCAGATTTACCAAGTTTGTTGTCTAAGATAGAGAGTGACCAACTGTCCAGTTTGTTCAGACATGCCTCAGTGTTAACACTGAAAGTTTGTACCCTAGAAAACCCCAAAGTTTTAGAAACTGGAACAGTTAGTCAACCTACTGAGTATTGATTCCCTGGTAGAAAATCAGTGTGCTAGTTATTTTGTAAAGTCTAATGATCTGGCTTTCAAAATAAAATTAAACAATTAGGACCTAAGTATCAAGAAATAGAGTTTAGGAAAAGTCAGCTAAGAATATGTGATTGGAGCCAGGTATGGTGTTACATGCTTTTAATCCCAACACCCAGGATGCAGAGGCAGGTGGATCTCTGTGACTTGGAGGCCATCCTGGCTTATATAGGCCAGCAAGGGCTACATATTAAGACCCTGTCTCCAAAACAACCACAAAGAGAGTATGTGAATTGGGCTGGGGATGGTAACTCAGTGGTGAAGTGCTTGTGTAACGTGTGAGTGTCTGTCAATTGTAACACGGGGAATATATGTATCAGCCAAGTCCCTGACCTCTCTTCCCCTATTTTTGTTTGTTGAGCAGTGTTTGAGTGCACAGTGGCTACGGTGCTTGCTCTGCGCAGGGAAAAGATGTTTGTGGAAGAGGTGGTCACTGGCCAGGAATGCGGAGTAGTGCTGGACAAGACCTGTTTCTATGCTGAACAAGGAGGGCAAATCTACGATGAAGGCTACTTGGTGAAGGTTGATGACAGCAGTGAGGATGTAAGGCCAAACGTCTTTCTTGTTGGCTGTGGAAGGCTAGGCATGGAGCTGGGTGGCCTCTTTTGTTCCTTCATACTCTGGGCTGTGGAAGCTGGTTTGACAGATGTTTGGGTTTTAGTCTTTTGTTGGTGTATCTTCTGCAGACAAGAGAGCTGCTTCTTTTTTTTTTTTTTTTTTTTTTTTGAGACAAGGTTTTTCTGTGTAGCCCTGGCAATCCTAGAATTTATTCTGTAGATCAGGCTAACCTCAAACTCAGAGATCCTCCTGCCTCTGCCTCCTGAGTGCTGAGATTAAAGGCGTGCACCACCACCACCTGATGAGGACCGCTTCTTATATGTGTGGCCGTCTCAATGTGTCCCCTTGTAAGGGGATCCTTGAAGCCAGTATGCAATGCAAATGTTAGCACTTGCTTCCTTATGAATGAGGATAATAAGGACACTCTTCACTTGTTGATTGGTTTTGTTGGCTTTTTTGTTTTATTTTGTCTTGTTTTGTTTTTGGAGACAAGCTTTCTCTGTATAACAGTCCTAACTGTCCTGGAACTCTCTCTGACCAGGCTGACCTCGAACTCACAGAGATGGCCTGCCTCTGCCTCTCAAGTACTGGGACTAAAGGTGTGCGCCACCGACCCAGCTTGTTTTTTGGCTTTTTGAGGCAGGGTCTCACACATATAGCTCAGGTGGGTCTTGAATGCCCAGTAACCTGCCTCAGCCTTTCCTGTGCTGAGAGTAGAGGCGTGCATCGCCATACCCAGCAGAGACTACTCTTGAAGGGCGAACATTTTACAGAAAGCTCAGCCTCTGACTTGGCCACTGCTAAGTGTTTGGTCCTGATGAGAGAGTCACTTGGTCTCCTTTGGTAGCTGATTTCTACCAGTAGGATAGGACCCTTTCATAGAATGTTAAGATGTTCCTTGCTGAGGAAGTAGCTCAGTTGGTAGAGCACTTAATTGGCATGAACAAGTGGGGCTATGTACTTGTAATCCTAGCACTTGTGATGAGAAGCCAGAAGATTAAGTTTCCCTAGGCTACCCAACACATTAAAGTACAGTATGTGTATCATGTAATGGTAGCTAGCGGCATATGTGTATAAAGGAGAATTGATATTTATTATTTGGAAATTTTCATTTTCCTATTGGTGTCTTTGACTCTGCAGAAAACTGAGTTTACAGTGAAGAATGCTCAGGTCCGAGGCGGGTATGTGTTGCATATAGGAACAATATATGGAAACCTGAAAGTGGGGGATCAAGTTCGGCTTTTTATTGATGAGGTAAGTTGTATATGCTAGTACATGCTTGATGTTTATTTATTTACTTAGGTCTTTTGTTTGTTTGATTTTTTTTTTTGTTTTTTGTTTTTTTTTGTTGTTTTTGTTTTTGTTTTGAGACAGGGTTTCTCTGTGGCTTTGGAGGCTGTCCTGGAACTAGCTTTTGTAGCCCAGGCTGGTCTCGAACTCACAGAGATCCGCCTGCCTCTGCCTCCCGAATTCTAGGATTAAAGGCATGCAGGCATGCATCACCATACCTGCCTTTTTTTTTTTTTTTTTTTTTTTTTTTTTTTTGGTTTTTCTGTGGCTTTGGAGGCTGTCCTGGAACTAGCTCTTGTAGACCAGGCTGGCCTCGAACTCACAGAGATCCGCCTGCCTCTGCCTCCCGAGTGCTGGGATTAAAGGCATGCGCCACCAACACCCGGCTTCCTGCCTATTTTTAATATTCTTTAAAGTATATTTATTTTATCTCTGTGTGCACATGCGGCAGCATGCATGTGGAGGTCAAGGACAACTTGAAAGAGTCAATTCTTACCGGTACCAGGTATTGACTCAGATTGTCAAGCTTGGTGGCAAGCACCTTTGCCCACCAAAACATTTCTTTGGCCTATCCTAAGTGAAACTGTTAGCAAACTGCAATAGTAAATTTTGGTGCATTTTGTAGATTGTAAGGGAAGACACTAACACTAAAGCCTATTTGCTCCCAAGTTAATCTTTTCATAAGTGTTTTATTTATTCTTTGACAATATCATACATGTATACAATTTATCTTGATCCTGTCTTAGAAACACCCCCTTCTCCTGTGGGTTGCTTTTCAAACTCCAAGAACTTTTTTAGGAGCCACGGAGCCTGTATTAAGAACCACGAAGGCAATGTGTGGGCCTATCTGCCATCCTTGTTCTTGGGCTTAAGCAGGAGGATTAAGAGTTTGAGGTCTAATCCCAGCACTCGGGAGGCAGAGGCAGGCAGATCTCTGTGAGTTCGAGGCCAGCCTGGTCTACAAGAGCTAGTTCCAGGACAGCCTCCAAAGCCACAGGGAAACCCTGTCTCGAAAAACCAAAAAAAAGAGTTTGAGGTCACCTCTGGGTTACACAGTGTGACCCTGTTTCAAAAAGAGAACAGAACTAGGCTCTGTTGGATGTGGCAGAGCCCCAGAGTAATAGCTTAAAAGCCGATAGCTCTGTTATATATGAATCAGGGGCTGTTTCTCCTTGCTTGTTGCTCATCTCTAGGCTTTGCTCAGGATTTGGTTCCCTGAACCAAAACAGTAGTTGTGAGACGTGTTGTCCAGGCCAGGGGTTAGCAAGCGTCCTTTTGGAAAGGGTTGGATCCTAAGTGCTTTTAGCTCTTAACACTATACAGTCTCAATCACAGTTCGT
The DNA here is from genome assembly GCF_017639785.1 of Mesocricetus auratus. Classification (NCBI taxonomy): domain Eukaryota; kingdom Metazoa; phylum Chordata; class Mammalia; order Rodentia; family Cricetidae; genus Mesocricetus; species Mesocricetus auratus. The sequence continues at coordinate 12,862,810 of NW_024429183.1, read as the reverse complement.
CAGCTGTGCTGTGGTCTGTATGTTTGCTGTGTATAAACAGATGAATGTAGTTGTGTTTCAATAAACACATTTATAAAACCAACAACAGGCTTGGCTTGGTGGCATGGGCGTTTAATTCCAGTACTCAGGAGGCAGAGGCGGGTAGAACTTTGAGTTCCAGGTTAGCCCAAGTTTCATAGTGAGCCACTGTTTCATAAAAAAACAAAACCCAAACAGACAACAAGTCAGATGTGGCCAGTGAGCCCTGTTCTATGCAGAGGAAAGGGGAGCTTAGTTGTGCACCTACACTTACCTATAAGGAAAGCTGGGGAAACTGTTTTTACCCTGAGCAGCCTTATATTGGACAGATTTTTCTAGTACTTGGGAACAGCTTTCTAGCAGCCATCTCTGCCCTCTGCAGCCCCGGCGAAGACCTGTCATGAGCAACCATACAGCCACGCATATTCTGAACTTCGCCCTGCGCTCCGTACTTGGGGAAGCGGACCAGAAAGGCTCACTGGTTGCTCCTGACCGCCTTCGGTTTGACTTCACTGCCAAGGGAGCCATGTCCACCCAGCAAATCAAGGAGGCTGAGGAGATTGTCAACGCCATGATTGAGGCAGCTAAGGTAGGTTCTCGGGACATGTGCTCCCTCTTCCTGCACTTTCTGCCTGGGAGGCTCAGCAGTCCAGATGGTCCCACTCTATTGAACCATGTCCTGACTCTTCATGGAGACGCTGAAAGCGATGGTTCTCTGACTGCTTTTATAGTGGTGACCCGTTAGCAGCCAGTGTTTTACGCTTACTTACATACAGTGTTTTCACTTCAGATTTGGATCACAGTTTAACAGAAAGGTTAGAAATTCCTGTCTGGCTTCTTTGCTCTTGCATGAGATATTTTTTCAGAAGACTTAAGGTGTGTGCCAGACTCAGTGGGGTTTCAGGCCCTGCTCTCTCCACGGCTGCTTCCTCACCTTCACAGGTTTTCCAGCTTTTTTTCTCTTGTCTTCTTTTTATGGCAGCCTGTCTATACCCAGGACTGTCCCCTGGCAGCAGCAAAAGCCATCCAAGGCCTTCGCGCCGTGTTTGATGAGACCTATCCTGACCCTGTGCGAGTCGTCTCCATTGGGGTCCCGGTGTCAGAACTGTTGGATGACCCCTCGGGGCCTGCCGGCTCCCTCACTTCTGTTGAGTTCTGTGGAGGAACGTGAGTACCTTGGTAGGAACAGCCACAGATGAGCTCACCTGCTGTTGGCACCCCACTTTGAGGATATGAAACAGACTAGACCAACTGTCATATTCCTTTGGTTGTTTATTATTTTGCCATGCTAAGCAAATGTTCCACCATTGAGCCTCAGACTCTCCTATTTCTAAGACTTTGTGCCAACCTCAGAATTCAACTGAGTGTTAGTGCACACTTTGAGTTTCCTGAGCAACTGGAGAATAAGCCCTATTTTTAGATCCATTTGTTTTAAGGCAATGTGTGAAGACTTTTAAAAGTAGGACTGGCCGGTTGTGGTGGCGCACGCCGGTAGGATTTGCTGAAGGAGGCAGAGGCAGGAGGATCACGAGTTCGAGGCCAGCCTGGGCTACACATTTTTTGGGGCTGGAGAGATGGCTCAGCGGTTAAGAGCACTGACTGTTCTTCCAAAGGTCCTGAGTTCAATTCCTGGCAACCACATGGTGGCTCACAACCACCTTGAATGAGATTTGGTGCCCTCTGCTGGCTTGCAGGCAGAAGACTGTATACACAATAAATAAATATAAAAAAAAAAAGTAGGACTGGAGAGATGGCTCAGTGGTTAAGAGCACTGGCTGCTCTTCTAGAGGTCCTCAGTTCAATTCCTAGCACGTGACAGTTTACTGTCTGTAACTTCAGTTCCAGGGGATCTGACACCTTTGTACAGACAGACATGCAAGCAAACACCAAAGCATATAAAATAAGAATAAATAGATCATTTATGGGTGTTTGTTAGTTTGTTTTTAATACTTCTTTATTTATTATGTATACACACACCAGAAGAGGGCACCAGATCTCATTATAGATGTGAGCCATCATGTGGTTGCTAGGAATTGAACTCTAGACCTCTGGAAGAGCAGCCAGTCCTTTTAACCTCTGAACCATCTCTCCAGCTCCCTAAAAAAAGTGTTTTAAAAAAAGTTTTTTGTCTCGGAAAAAAAAGATTTTTTAAAGTAATCTTCCAATATTCTCACCTACATAAATTTTACATATATTAAAATATAGCTCATGTTCCACCAAAAGATCAAAATGTCATTTGCAACCTAATGTGTCCCCTTTTATACTTGGAATGTTCTGAGGCCCTAGCTTCAGGCTCAGCCCAGCCTTCCCTCCCCCCTGTCCTTTCTCTTGCCTTTGCTTCTGGCCTATGATCTTAAACTCCCTTCAGAGTGAGAGGTCACTGGGGTGGCAGGTGGTGGATGTTTTTAATCCCAGCACTTGGAATGCAGAGGCAGACAGATGTCGGAGTTTGAGGCCACTCTGGGCTACATAGTGAATTCTTGGCCAGCCAGGGTTACACAGTATAAGACTCTTGTCTCAAAAAAATAGATCTTTACCTACTGCAAAGGATTGGATTCTTTTTGGGAGGAGGTATCTCACCCAGGGCTCCCAGACTTCCTCTTCTTCATAGCCTTTTATGCTCTGCCCTTCAGGCATCTACAGAACTCTAGTCACGCAGGAGCTTTCGTCATAGTTACTGAAGAAGCTATTGCCAAGGGTATCCGGAGGATTGTTGCTGTCACAGGTGCTGAAGCCCAGAAGGTGAGGTCAGGCCAGTGAGTGGGCCCTGCCTGTCAGAGGAAGCTATCACTGCACAAGATTTCTAGCTGTCAATGTTTGTCTTTTACATTGTGGGCCCGGTACATAATGGCACTTGCCACAAAGACTAACAACCTGAGTTTGTTGCCAGTGACCCACAAAGTGTAAGAAGAGAACTGACTCCATAAAGTTGTTCTCTGACTCCCACACATTCTGTTCTGTGCACACATGCACACACCACACACACACATCACATACAAAATAGTAATAGAAAGAAATTTCCCAAAACAGCATCACAATACATAAACTCTGCATCTTCCTCCCCACACAGCTGTGTGGGAGGGCAAGTCAGAGTTCTCCTGCTTCATGTGCTCTCCACATAGCCCGCATGTCCTCTCCACATAGCCTGCATGTCCCCCTAGTGTGAGGGACATGGCACAGAGGACCGTCGTTCTGTGGTGGGGACTCTAGCTTGTTTTGGATCCTGGGGAATGGTCATTTCACCAGGTGAAGGGCTGCTCATTCGTGAGTACCTGCTTACCCTTGAACCTGAGTTACAGTGCGGCCTTTGCTGGCAAGGTGTGTGTGGCTGGAGCACTTGCTTCCTGAAGGAAAGAAACCCCTGGTGTTTACAGCTCTACTTGTTCTCCTAGGCCCTCAGGAAGGCAGAGAGCTTGAGGAGATCTCTGTCTATCATGGAGGCCAAAGTGAAGGCCCAGACTGCACCCAACAAGGATGTGCAGCGGGAAATTGCTGACCTTGGTGAGGTGAGGATGGCCTCTCTCTGCTTCAGGATGTGTTCGCTCCTTAGCAAACCTGAGGAGTAAGACCATCCCTATGCTTGAACCTTCTGTCCTTTTATTTGTTGTACTTGTTTTGAGACAAAGTCTTATTTTGTAGCCCAGACTAGCCTAGAACACTCGATAGCTCAGGGTGACCTCAGATTTGTTCTGGCTATCATCTCTCTGCTAAATGAGCCACACACTGGGTGGGGGAGGTGGGGCGTAGGGTTTTTTGTTGCTGCTGCTGTTGTTTGAGAAAGGATATCACTATGTAACCCACTGCTCTTGAACTGTGTATAGCACAATGTCTGGTTATTTCTTAGTATGTTAAGCTTCCAGCGAGTTCACAGGGTATGTTAAGAGCTAAGCCCTCTTTATAATGACATTTTATCTCCAGCCCTGTTGTGATAGCTGCTACATTAATAGAGTGCCTGGTTTTGTTTGTTTTGGTTTGGGTTTTTTTTTGTTTTGTTTTGTTTTGTTTTTCAAGACAGGGTTTCTCTGTATTGTTTTGGAGGTTGTCCTGGAACTCGCTCTTGTAAACCAGGCTGGTCTTGAACTCACAGAAATCCACCTGCCTCTGGAGTGTTGGAATTAAAGGCCTACGCCACCAAAGCCCTGCTTGTTTTGTTTTTTTATCCAAAATTTTTTTGGGGGTGGGGGGATTCTCCTTCTCGCCTTCCCTCCTCCTCTCTCCTCTTCTACCCTCCCCCCTAGAGTCTTAAAGCCAGCAGATATTGTTGTGGTGTTTCTCTGTTCTCTCAGCCACTGACTATGGAAAACTTTGGCTCAAAGACGGTAGGGTGGGTTAGAGTGGGCTTGAATTTCATCCTACCACCTAGTAGTCCAAACCTGGACAGACTTGTGTTTTGGTTCCAGGCTTTGGCTACTGCAGTCATCCCCCAGTGGCAGAAAGATGAACAACGAGAGACTCTGAAATCCCTGAAGAAGGTCATGGATGACCTGGACCGTGCTAGCAAAGCCGATGTTCAGAAGCGAGTAAGTCTTGGCCATGGTGGCAGCTGGAAGAGCCCGAGGTTTCCCTGGACAGAGGCTCGTGGGGTTCAGAGTCTGGGCTCTTAGCCTGAGCCTCTCTCCTGGGCTTCTTGTAGGTGTTAGAGAAGACAAAGCAGCTGATTGACAGCAACCCCAACCAGCCCCTGGTCATCCTGGAGATGGAGAGCGGCGCCTCAGCCAAGGTAAGCAGGGACTAGGACCAGGGCTGCCCTACTTGTGAGCTGTGTGTGTTTTCCCTCCGAGCCTTGTCAGACCTCTGGTGGCTCTAAGGCCCACTGCTTAGTACTGAAGCTAGGCTGAGCCATGGAGAGATCTGGGAGCCTGAGGAAGAAGGAGCTCCCTGGGAGAGGGTTTGGGCAGGGCCCTGCCTTTGGTCTTCACATGGGTTCCTGGGGACAGCATCTGCTAAGGAAATGGGGTGGTGCTCTGAGAAAGCAGGGCTCCCTTCCCTGGTGCTATGACTTGACATGAAGTTACCCCACAGGCCCTGAATGAAGCTTTGAAGCTGTTCAAGACACATTCTCCTCAGACGTCTGCAATGCTCTTCACAGTGGACAACGAGGCTGGCAAGATCACATGCTTGTGTCAGGTTCCCCAGGTCAGAATTCCCTACGGCCTCACTAGATCAGGCAGGCTATGGTGGTACACGCCTTTAACCCCAGCACTCTCAGGAGGCAGAGGCAGGTGGTTCTCTGTGAGTTTGAGGCCAGGCTGGTCTACAGAGCGACTGCCAGGACAGAGGGGGGAAAAAAGCCTGCAAACCCCTATGTCAGTGGGAAATGCTATCTGTAGCTTCTCAGAGAGGGGTTCTTGGTAGTATTTGCCAAGACACTGTATGTGCGTGTGTGCACACGCGTGTGTGTTCCCCCAGGCCTTCCTGTTGGTAGATATATTAACTACTGGCTGACGCCTGGCATTGCTTTTTGTTTTTACCTTGATAGTGGCTATAGCTGCTCCCCTGTAGCAGCTGTGAGTCAGTCAGTCTTGGCCTCTGGTAGTGTCACCCAGGATATGAATGGGTATTGGTGTCTGCCCTCCTCGTGGTGTCCCACTGTTCCCTACCTCAATCCCATTTTCTATTCTAACTACCATTTCCCTTTCCTGTCTTCTAGAATGCAGCCAACCGGGGCCTAAAAGCCAGTGAATGGGTGCAGCAGGTTTCAGGCCTGATGGATGGTAAAGGAGGTGGCAAGGATGTGTCTGCCCAGGCCACAGGCAAGAACGTGGGCTGCCTCCAGGAAGCCTTGCAGCTTGCTACTTCCTTTGCCCAGCTCCGCCTGGGCGCTGTCGAGAACTGACAGGAGGGAAGCCCTCACTGGGAAGCATTTCCCCATCCGCCAGATGTGTCAGAGTGCTGACTGCATCCAGGAGCTCCCTGCCACGAAGACGTCTGAGTCTTGGACTTTTCAGTCGCCCTATCTATCCGTCCTAATCCAGCAGTAACTGGAGCATACCTGGAGCTGTCCTGTGACTCCTTGCCCCTTTCCGTTACTGCTCTGAGCCATATGTGTCCACGCCATCTGTCTAGAATCACTACCCCAGGAATGCTGCATAGCATCATCATGATCTTGTCTAGATAAGGTAACTCTGCCAACCCGAGACTTCTGGGTCCTCTGCGGTAGAGGAAGCCTTGTTGCTGCAGAAAATAAAAAGGACCATGTGCAATACTCAATGCATCATTCTCCTTTTTCTCCGGGGGTGGACCCTGACTTCCTGTATGTCTGCAGAGTACAGGCCACAGGTCCAGCTCGTTTCTGATTGATATTATCACAGAATACATCCTAGACCCCTGACCGTGAGGAGTGGCCCCTGGGATAGCAGAGACAGAATGGATGGGCTGAATTGAGGCATTCAATAGAGTGGGGAAGATTTCTACTCAAATCCCAAGTGGAGAAACAACTTTCTCAGTCTCTTGGGACCATGGGTGTCTCTTCTCTGCCTCCTTTTGAAGTTGCTGATATGAGGTCAGACAACTAATACAGGAAGTATAAGCATGCAGGTATCTGTCTCCCAGAAACTCTGTTTCTTAATGTAGTTCAAGGCCCTGGCCTGGCCCAGCCCTAAATGATTAGTTTGAGTCTACAAACAGCAGAGTCCGGAAGCAGTAGTGTGTGGGAGGTAGAGATATTGCCTGCTCGTGTCAGTTCGTCAGGGTGTTAGAAATATGTATGTATATGTATATATATACATAGATGTGTGAATGTGTCTATATATCCAGTATAGGAAGAGTGATTTCCATCAATTTATTAAACAAGTGTTAAAGCTAGCTGGGGGACTGAGTACAGGAGTGAACGAAAAGCCCTCACGTGCAAGTTTATGTAAAAAAGTGTGAATGCAAAATTCAAGAAATAACCTTAACAGGTCAGAGTCACAAAAACCAGGCCAAGTCCAGCTGTACCTCCTCCACGCCTCTAGGTGGCGGAGCAGCCACCTACCACTCTCCCGATAGGCTTCGCGCGGGCGCGCCTGTTTAAGCAGGCGGAAGAGCCGGTGCGCAAGGTAGCTCCACAGGCGGAAGTGGCCCGTACGCCGGTAGCCGCCATGCCGGGAGACCACCGTCGTATCCGCGGGCCGGAGGAGTCCCAGCCGCCGCAGCTGTACGCGGCCGACGAGGACGAGCTGCCTGCTGCCCGCGACCCGACGCGGCTACGGCCGGTGTACGCGCGCGCGGGGCTGCTGAGCCAGGCCAAGGGCTCAGCCTACCTGGAGGCGGGAGGCACCAAGGTGCTTTGCGCCGTGTCGGGCCCGCGCCAGGCCGAGGGCGGCGAGCGCGGCGGCGGCCCTGCGGGAGCGGGCGGCGAGGCCCCGGCCGCCCTCCGTGGCCGCCTGCTCTGTGACTTCCGCCGCGCGCCCTTCTCCGGTCGCCGACGTCGCGCGCCCCAGGGCGGCGGCGAGGAGCGCGAGTTGGGCCTGGCGCTGCAGGAGGCTCTGGAGCCCGCCGTGCGCCTGGGGCGCTACCCTCGCGCCCAGCTCGAGGTGTCGGCGCTGCTGCTGGAGGACGGCGGCTCCGCGCTGGCTGCGGCTCTCACGGCTGCGGCGCTCGCCCTGGCCGACGCGGGAGTGGAGATGTACGACCTGGTAGTGGGCTGCGGCCTGAGCCTCGCCCCGGGACCCTCGCCCACTTGGCTGCTGGACCCCACGCGGCTCGAGGAGGAGCACTCTGCGGCCGGCCTCACCGTGGCGCTCATGCCGGTGCTCAATCAGGTGGCCGGGTTGCTCGGCAGCGGGGAAGGCGGCCAGACTGAGAGTTGGACGGACGCGGTGCGCCTGGGCCTGGAAGGCTGCCAGCGCCTTTACCCAGTGCTGCAGCAGTGCTTGGTGCGGGCTGCCCGCCGGAGGGGCGCCGCCGCCCCGTCCTGATTGGAAAAGCTGAGCAACAAGGACACGCGCGGATGTCTGCTGTCGTCCTTCTTTCCCAAACGCACCGGCTGCTGGTCGCCTGGCTTGGCTGAGCTGAGAAACGAGAGTGGGAGGTAGCTCGCCCCGAAACAAAGCACCGGACAGCTGTGTTGGAGCGGCTTAAAGGGCCTGAGCAGCCTTACTCCCTAGTTGGAAAGGAAGGACTTCAGCTGGATTACCTGCTGAGTGAGCTGTGGTCTTGTAAGGGGCGGACCCTGTGCAGGCCAGCCTTTGGCTCCAGTGTATGATAAACTGCTTCTTTTGAGAGGACGGACAAGGGGACTTTGCCTTCTCACTACCAGAACTAAAACATAAAAACCTTTTTTATACCTGAAAATACATCTTGTGGTTTTTCTTGGTACTTGAGTTAGAAACAATGCTGTTTTGAACTGGGCGTGTGTTGAGTCTGTATTGTACTGCCTTAAATTTCCCTGTCTCTTAGCTCACTGTAAGTGAAAAGGAGTGACGTGCCTTAGAGGAGAAAACTCCTGCCCCAGAAGCAGTGTCTGAGGTGAAAAGACCGACATGTCAGAACAGCCAGAGCTGCAGAGAAACCCTGTCTCGACTAAACGACAGGAGAGTTAAATGGCCTCAGAAATCTGGGTGCACACCTATCCTCCCCTTTGGTTTGGTGAAGGACAAGACCTAGGAGTTGGGGACTGAAAATTTATGCTCTAGAAGGAAGCCTGTCACTTTCTCCTTTGGCCAGTAGAAGAGCATGACTGGAGGTTTCCATGAATTTGCAGAATGGTAGTGCAGAGCTTTAAACCCAGCACTGGTGGAGCAGAAGCAGGTGGATCTCTGACTTCTATGGCTGCAGAGCTACATAGAGAAACCCTGTTGCAAAAAAAGGAAAAAAAAGTGGAGTCCTGGGCTGGCTTCATCATCTGGTGTCTCCTGTCCAGTGTTGGCTCCTGGGAACAAGGCTCAGGGCAGCAGTGGACTACCAAAAGGAAGAATTCCTAAGTACTGTGGCACCATTTACAACCTGGCTACTCCTTAGGCAGAGCTGACTTGACTGACCAGGAGTGTAGGGTCCCTAATCTACACTGAGTTGAAGGAAGCTTTGTGAGGCTGTTACGGGTATCCTAGGGGTCTGCTCAGTCTCTTATGAGGACCTCATTAGAGCCCCTGATCAGGATGAAGAAATACACTTTTTCTTTTTTCCCTTGTGACATGACTCTTTGTAGAGCAGATCTGAAGTTAGTATTATACCAGTGAAAATCAAGATTAAAAAAACGGCATAAACGTTAATCTGCTTACTTTGAAGGATAGCTATGGCTTTGTAGGGTACATGGTGGTGGGTTTAACCAAAAGGGGTTGGTTAGGTGGGCACACATATAACCTCACAGTTGGGTGTCACTGTAGGGACACAAGTGTCTTTACTACTGTGGCTGAAGAAAAGAGCTTCCACACCACCAGGTTTAGCGGTGCATGGGGAAGGAAAATAAGCAGTCTGCATTCAGTGAGGGCTAATAGTGTTCTTTGGGGTCAGGGTCCTCCTGCAAGACTGGGGATGGTGAGATACTGCTGGTTGTGGGACTTCCCTACGCTGCCCACCCCTGGATTCATGGAAAAGACTTCAAAAGTTAAACCCACTACCATCGGGAGGTCTTCTGGGTGGGTTGGCTGAATCATGCTTCCATTTGCATCGCCCCAGAAAGGTTACTTCAGGTTGTGTGGGGTCTTCCAAAAACACAAGACAAGGAAACAATACACCCAAGAAGTAACACTGGAGCCTGGAAGGGTCCCCACCTCTGGGCTATCCAGGTCCAATGCTTGATTCTTCACCTGTAGGATTAATAGGAGAGGCTGGCTTAGCACGAGTGGGAGGCATAGTTTAGGAGAGAACCTACCAAAACCTAGGTTCCCCCATTCCCCTCCTACCCCTATGTCTTGGGACCTTTGCTGAGTCAGAGACTAGAATAGATTCTTTGGGGGATAGGAGGGTGCTGGAGATTGTCTGTGCTAAGCATACCCACTACCACTGAAGTCTGGAAACCCAGAACTAGCAAACAAGAGCAAACATTCTTTCCCTAAAGCCTATTCTTTTTCCAGGGCAATTGTGGCTTAGGCCCTAGGGAGCAGTGAGGACTCTCCTGAGCCCATCCAGCCTGAGTTAGGCAGGGGGTCATGAAGGAATTGACCATTACCAACCCTGACCTTGATGAGCAGACTTGGGAAGCAGTGTGGGACAAGGGTAGCGGAGGAAGAGACAAGAGGGCAGAGAAAACAAATAGTCATCAGTTCAGATTTGGATTGTTTCAATGTAGGCACATTAGTATTCCACAGCCTCCTTCGGCAGCATGGTACAATGCAGCCCCAAGACCCAGAGGCAACCAATGGGATGAGGCCAGAAAAGTGGCAGAAATTCAGATTTTTAACAAGCTTACGCCGCCCCCCCCGCTTTCCTTTCCAGAAGATGATATTTCTACCCAAGATTGACTCAAGTGTCCAAATGCCTGGCAGTAGCCCCTGATATAGCTGAGCTGAGATAACCAAACCCAGAGTTAAAGCTGGGGAGGCTGTCCTCGGCATTGCTCTTGGGTAGAGGTTGTAAGTCATTGTCTGGACCCTATGACTATAGGTTCCTAGACAAGCCAAAATGCCCTGTCTTTGCTCAGAGAGGCCACAAGTAGGGTGAAGGAGAGCAGACGGCTCACTGCTGGCCCCTTGTCTGTGCTCTGTGCTTCCCACTGAGCAGCCCCTTGGTAGGTAGGTCTCTGGCCCCTGGACACCTGCTGGAGCTCAGCATTTGTGCCTTGCTTCCAGGACACCTGTGACAAGTTCTGTCACTTTCTTTTGTTCCTGTTCTGAGAGTGGATAGTCAGTTTGGAGGTCCCCGCTGAGTCAACCAGGAGCCCAGCAGTAATCTAGAACTGCAGAGAACAAGAGTGAAAATGAGGCATCTGGGGGGTACTAGGACAACCTAGACATCACAGAGGTCTTCTGCTCATGGGAACTGCCAGGTGAAATGAAGAAGTATAATACTGGAGGCCTACAGTGAGAGAAAGCCACAGACAGAATCCCCAATGCTGGTATCTGCAGGAGCAGGAAAAACTGGGACTCGCTGTGAGTGTGACCTGGGCACCCTCTTGAGTACCTGACCTGTGTGCTGATGCCACTGCTGCTCCATGAACTCCAGACTCTCCAACAGGCTGTCCACCTGGGCTTTGATCTGGCTCAGCTCCCGCCTGATGGAATTCAGCTCCTCGGTCTGGACTGCTGAGAGAGGGGGGCAGGGTTGATGCCCACGTGAACACAGAGGCCGCAGGGAATGAGAAATACTGCCAGGGTTTCCAAGCATCCCTCCCTTCAGATCAGGCCACCCAACGCCTCCCTAGCACCGACAGTGAGACCTGAGCCCCTCACTCACTCTTCCTCTGCCCCGGGGGCAGATGGCTGTTCCTGCAGACCTTGTAAGGGCTGTAGGTGTTCTTGACCCTCCGACTTAGGTGGACCCTGCGGCTCTTGGCAGGCACCTGGTTGATGACTAGAGGGGTTCTCTTGCTTCCATCCACCCTAAAGACACAGGAGAGGAGGGAGCAGTCAAGTCAGCTGGTTCCACCTCTGCCTTCCCCAGGCAAAACTCACCCACTAGCTAGAGGGGTAAGCCTTCTCTGTTCCACTCATAGTTCAGTTCATAGTCACCACTGCTGTGGCAACAAATGAGGGGAAACCAGAGTCTGTCTGTCCCTCAGCTGAACTTGGGAGGCCAAGTATACAGTTCCCTCCCTCCCTCCCTCCCTCCCTCCCTCTCTCCTTTTCTTTCACCAGTCTTACATAGCCCTGGTTGGCCTCAAACTCCCTTTGTAGCTGAAGCTGCCCTTGAACTCCTGACCATCCTACCCCCACCTGTCACTCTTCCTTTGAATGTCATGATTCCTCCGCCAGAAGACACCCTAGGGTCCTACCCAAAGTCATTTTGGAGACCACAGCAAACCAGCTTCTCCATGATTGGACTCTGCCACCCCCACCCCCACCCCCGCAGGTGGCAGTAGGGGGACAATGTCCTGCAGCCCGCTGTCCAGCCAGAGCTCTTCTGCCTGAGCCAGGCACTGCTGATCTTCGGGATCTTAGTCAGGCAGAGGATGAAAGGGAAAACTTAAGCCAGAGCCCAAGGTCTCAGTGAGGGTATGGAGACTTTAGTCCTAACATGGAAACTGCCAGAATGCAGAGGTCAGCAAACTCGGAGGCCAGCAGCAAAAGTTAAGGCTCCCGCTAAGTCACCTGTCCTTGGCTGCAGGTCATGGAAAACGGCCAGCTCCTAAAAGGTACCAGGCTCTAGGGTCGCTCTCACCCCGCTTCACATGAAGAGATCTGTGCAGACTAGTGGGTTCCGTACATGAAGGGCTGGTGCGAATACACAACGCGTTGAGCCCTGTAGGGGATGAGGCTGGTGAGCATGTTGCGTTGGGAATAGGGTCTAAAGTTAAGCAACTGTATCCCTTAAGGTGATGTTGCCGTCGTGCCCAGCTCAAAGGCGGACTCCGAGATCCAAACGAAGGACAGGTTGCGGGTCGCCCTTTCAGGGTACCCAGAACTGTGATGAGATTTCCGGCCACCTCTGCTTCCTGGCTTCTGGAGGGCTGGGTGGGCGGTTGATGACATTCAGAGCTGCTTCGGATTCCGGCCGGTAGGAGGAAGATCGAGCGAGCTGGCGCAGGTCATGGGGGGAGAAGGCGTGCAGCCCTCCCCAGCGATGTGGGTCTGATTACAGGGAGAAGTTGTACGTCTAGGGCTCCAGATGATGAGTTTTAGAAACATCTGTTCCATTCCCTAAACAGAGACTAAACATCTGAACCAGTATGACACCTTCCTTCAGCACGGCATTGGTGGTTCAGTGGTAGAATTCTCGCCTGCCACGCGGGAGGCCCGGGTTCGATTCCCGGCCAATGCAGCGCTTATTTTTCTTTGCGTCTTTATCCTTTATTTCTAAAATTATTTTTCTTAAATAGCCAGAAATGAGTGTGTGAAGAGAGACTACTTCGTCCAAATATGAGACTGCAGGGTTATCGCATTCATTCCTGCATCCTCGCCAGTTGCCAGCAAGGAGTCTCATGGTTGAGTTAGTTCCTTCACGTACACAGCGACCCCGACCCTTGACTTTTTCTTCCAAGAGGAGCAATCTGGTTGCACTAGGGCTAATTGCTACAGTCTGTCTAAAAACTTAAGACTTTCCACACACGAGAGAGCGGAGGACGAGGGGGGAGGGAGGAGGGGGAAAAGGGAAGCGAGCGGCTGGGAGGAGAGAGGGCTCTAGGCAAAAACCAATCTCCCAGAGCTCCACTTTGGAGCAGAAAGGAACACGTATGGACCACTCCTTTCCCCACATCCTCCACATGGACCAGGTCGTTCAACCTCAGAAAAACATGCTAGAAACCAGTTCTTCTGAGGGCAATCCAAACCAAGAGGATCAGACCATGCTGCTCCCATCAACTGGGGAAAAATTTAGAAGTGTCCCAGTCCCAGTGAAAGCCACTTCTGTTTGCTTCTGCCCACATCTTGAATGCCCAGAAACCCTTCTGAACACAGCTCGAAGTCCCCATCGGTCCACGTGCAAACCTTTCTCTTAAAGTGCTCCAATAGAGGCTAACAGAATTGGATTCAAGCTTCGTAGGCCAGAAGTTGGAGTGAAAAATATGGACTTTAACAACAAAAGTATCAAGACCAAAAGTGTCAAGAACTGACCAACTGTACAGGCCCCCACGTAGCCTCAAAATGCCCTTGTTTTAAAAAAAAAAAAAAAAAAAGCAGGAGCTGGGTGGTGGTGGGGCAAGCCTTTAGTCTCAGGCCTCGGAGGCAGAGGCAGGCAGATCTCTGTGAGTTCATAGACCAGCCTGGTCACTCTCTGTGAGTTCAAGACCATCCTGGTCTACAAGAGCAGCCTCCAAAGCCACAGAGAAGAAACCATTCCTCCCAAAATAAATAAATGAACAAGAAGCGGAATTGATGGCTTCTGAGCCTTTTAACAGAGAAGCCTAGAGTCCCAAAACCAAACTCAAGTTGTTAGTCTTGTTGGCAAGCACCCTTACCCACTAAACCATCTCAGTAGCTCTGTTCTTTTTATTTTTTGTTTTGTTTTGTTCCAGACAGAATCTCACTATGTAGCTCTGGCTGTCCTGGAACTCACTATATAGTCAAAGCTGTCCTGAAACTCACAGAGATCCTACTGCCTTTACTTCCCAAGTGCTGAGACTAAAGGCAAGCACCACTAGCCCAGCCTGCTCTTATTCTTTTAATATCTGATATGTCCTCTATCCAAGGATTATATAGTAAATGAATTTTTGGTTTAGGAAGATAATCCTTGCTGTACTCATTATCTCCAGGAAGGGTGCACCCAATCTTTAATCCCAGCACTTGGGCAACAAAGGCAGGAAGATCTCTGAGTTTGAGGCCCGCCAGGGCTCCACAGTGAGTTCCAGGCCAGCCAGGGTTAAATAGGGAGATCTTGTCTAAAAATTAAATAAACCAATGAGTGGAAGGGAGAGAGATGGATGGGAGCATTAGGGGAAGTTGAAGGGAGTTAGTGGTGAATGGATATGATCAGTATACACTGTATAATGGTATGAAACTTTCAAGGAATAAAAATATTGTCTTAAATGAAATAGCTGCATAGTGGTGGCGCATTCCTTTAATCTCAGCACACAGGAGGCAGAGGCAGGTGGATCTCTGTGAGTTCAAGGCCAGCCTGATCTACAGAGCAAGTTCCAGTACAGCCAGAGTTAAACATAGAAAGCTTGTCTCGAAAAAAAAAAAAAAACAAAATAAATAAATAAAACAAAAATGCAGATAAACACATATAAAACAACTGAATGGGTAAAGTGACTCAGTGGGTAAAGGTGCATGTCACCCACACTGATAGCCTGAGTTTGATCCCCAGGACTCACATAGTAGATGAAGGGAACCAACTCTTGCAAGTTGAAGTTGTCCTCTGACTTCCACACAGGAGCCATGAAATATAGACACTTGTGTGAATGGACACACACACACACACACACACACACACACACACACATGCAAATTAATAAATGTAAAATTTAAATTCTAAAGTAACCACAAAAAATAAGTTTTCCTAAAAATTGTTTTAGGCATGCCAAGCTAAGGACAAGTTGTCATCCAGAAATGTCCCTAGACATCTAGAAAAACATTTTCTGACTCCCCACAGGAGAGGTTCTCCTTGGAAGACTCCCTGACTCTAGGCTGGCAGACGTCAGGTAATGTAGGCTTGATAAGGTGGAATGCACTGACTCAATTCCCTCAGTAACAGACAAGACCTGAGGCTCAAGAATAAGTCACAGAATTGAGCAGCCTGAGTTGCAGAGTGGGCAGCACACTTAGGGAATCTAGATTCCCTTTTCCATCTCAAACAAGTGGATGATCAGTCTCCCTTGCTGACAGGATGGACTCACTGGAAGATGGCCGTGTCCTGTGTCCTCTTCTGGCCTGGATGGGCAGAGCCTGGCCTGGACTCTCCAGCCATGTTCAGTCTGAGGGTGAGAGAAGAGTGGAACAGAAGCCAGGGAATGAAAAATGGACTGTAGGAGGATGGGTCCTGTGCACACAACAATGGGCAGCCTGGTTTTGGAAAAACCCTGGCAACCCCTATCCAGGGCTATGCTCAAGCTCCAGAAGGCCATACTGGAAGTCCCCTAAGGATTCCCTTTGCATCTTTCGAAACAAGAATTTCCTAAGGCTGGAAAGGTTGCATTATTTCCTTCAGACCCAAACCCACCTCGTTGCCCAGGCCCTGGAGTTTAGGGTGGCACCATCAAAAGACAGGAGGAAGAACGTCCGTGGTCCTTGTGTCCTCTGAGGAGACACCCAGTGCTGGGCCCGGCTAAGTCTTGAGAGTCCTCCCACTAGCAGCCCAGGATGGAGAGTGCCCGTGGCAGCCAGCCTTGGCTAGCCTGCCCCTGTCAGACCCACGCCCAGCACCTGCTCCTGAGCTAAGCCTCAAAGAGCCAGGGTTGCTGGGAGCCAGAAGCAAAAGGAACTTTTAGAATGCTATTTTTTATTGTTGGGGGTGAGGCACACACCACAGAGTGCATATGGAGGTGGGACAACTTGCTGGAGTCACAAGATAAAACTCAGCTTGTCAAGCTTGCCCAGCAAGAACATTACCCACTGAGCCATCTTGCTGGCCTGAAAAAGGAACTTGTTTTTCTTTAAATCCTAAATTCACAGGATTTTGGCCTTCAGTCAAATAGCTTCCCAGATTCCAGACAGAGATTTTTGTTTTTTGTTTTCTGTTTTTGTTTTTGTTTTTAACTCGAAGGAGGCACATGCCTGTGCACTCTGACGGCAGGACAAACAGAATGGAGAGTTTAAGGTCAACCTGGACTACAGATCTGTTTAATACAATTTAATAATAACACTACTGGCTTTTCCAATAACCTAAGAGTTGCAGCTCCTTCTGCCCATATGTAATCAAGTCCCATAGTTCAACTTATAGAGGATGCTGATTGTGGATGCCTCCACTTATGGACCCCCACATTTCTGCTCTAACTAGTAGGCCAGGCTGGCCTCTAATTCACAACCCTCTCACCTTAGACAGTCAGCAGAAAGCCACAGGCATTGACCACCACACCAAGGAAAATATTTTAAATACAAAACAACCTCTCAGCTCATATTGTGTGTGTGAGACAGAGACAGAAACAGAGAGACAGAAAGAAACAGACACACACACACACATACAGAGAGACAAAGACAGAGACAGACAGACACACCCACACACACCACCCACACCCACACACACACACACACACAGACACACACACACACACACACACACACACACACACACACACACACACACACACACGGAATACACCCAGAAACCAAAAAGAGGATGTCTTTATCACTCTACTTTATGCCTTTAAAACACTGTTTCTCCATCAGATGGTGGTGGTGCACACCTTTAATTCCCGCACTTGGGAAATAAGGCAGGCAGATCTCTGTGAATTCTAGGCCAGTCTGGTTTACAAAGTGAGTTCCAGGACAGTCAGGGCTAAATAGAGAGATTCTGTCTCCAAAAATCAAAAAACCAAAACCAAAACAAAACAAAAAACCAAACAAACAAACAAACAAACAAACAAGACTGTTTCTCACTGACCCTGGAACTAGGCTGGCAACTAGCAAGCTCCAGCAATTTTTCTGCCCCCCAACCCAAGTGTTGGGACTATAAGCCCTGGTGGTAACTGTTTATTTAGTATTTATTTAGAATAATTTAAAATTTTATTTTATGTGCACTGGTGTGACGGTTTCAGATTCCCTGGGACTAGGGTCACAGACAATAAATGGTAAGCTGCCATGTGGTTGCTTGGAATTGAACTCAGGACCTCTGGAAATGTAGCCAGTTCTCTTAACCTCTGAGCCCTCTCTCTAACCCCTGTTTGTTTGTTTGTTTTTACTTTTCTCTCTCTTTTTTCCATGTGGATGCTTAAACCCACAGGGATGTCTGCTCAATGGAGGAAGTAAAAAAACCCTACATTTCACCCCCAAAGTTGGGCGTGGTTCTTGTTAATGATATGGTAACCTTTTTATCTGTAAAGCTAGACACCAAAATCCCCCAGAATGATTATCCCAGACTCTCCCTCCCTAGACCTTTGTCTTTCAGTCAATAGAACCCATCATTAGGTTCTATCATAGAGTTGTTGCATGTACTTTATAGTCTGCTGACCTCTAATGTTATCTCTTTCAGAGATCATACCAGATCCTAGGCCAATGGTTCTCAACCAGTGGGTCTTGGCCCCTTTGTGTCTGGGGGTGTCGAATGAATGACCTGTTCACAGGGGTTAAATATCAGATATTTGCATTACAATTTATAACAGTAACAATGAAATAATTTTATGGTGGGGGGTCACCACAACATGAGGAACTGTATTAAAGGGCTACAGCATTAGGGAGGTTGAGAACCACTGTCCTAAGCCTTTACTTCTTAAAGGTGTTTCCATGCAGTCATGCCTTAAACTTTATTGTGCACCCAGAACTGGAATGATTGTTGCCTGGAAACTTTTTCCAAATTCTATTGTGTTTAAATATGTGTACAATAAACTGCCTGGCATTAGACTCTCTAGAAATTTGACCAGCCTGATTACTAAGTCAGGCTGAACCAAGTTTTAATTCTCACCTTTTTTTTCTTCCTTCCTTCCTTCCTTCTTTTCTTTTTTTTCAAAACAAGGTTTCTCTGTGTAGCCTGGGCTGTCCTGGCCCTGTAGACCAGGCTGGCCTCAAACTCACCGAGATCTCTGGCCTCTGTCCACCTAGTGCTGAGATCAAAGGTATGCACCACTACCGCCCTGCGGTGTGCACCACTATTGCCTGGCTCATTTTCAATTTTTTGTGGTTTGTTTTCCTGTCTGTCATGATGTTTGCAGGGACAACTGCAGTGCAGGAATTACTCTGGCCCTCTGATCAATCTTTCTACTAACTCTCCAACACACATTTGTAAAAGAAGGGTCATGAGACCCTTCTTAGCATTGCCAATTAAACATACCAGTTAAGCATCAGCTGGAGTCACCTTAAAGAAGAAAACAAAGGAGCTCTGAGTTCTGTAGCCTGCTCCTGGTGGGTAAGCCAGGGCCAAGGAAGCAGAGACCAAAGTTCCTGACCGAGAAAGATCCCACAGTTACTGTTTTGATTATACTGCCTCTGGGTACTGCTGACATGACCACCTCTCTGCCTAGAAATGGTGGGAAGATGGCTCCCTTGGAACCTGTGGGGCTGGCTGGGTTCAACGAACTAAGTAGGAACTTCAGTGAAGAATTGGGACAAGCCTGGGAGGCGGGTGCTGAGGACCATGGATTCCCCCTCACCATCTGGACAGATGGGATCTGGAGGGGGTGTGTGGTCTCAGCTCTGCCACAGATTCTCTTGTGACCTGGAGGTAATGTCCAGTAGGGGGCTGGATCTCTGCAGCAGTTTTGAAGTTCACATGGATAGTAGGGCAAGCAGCCAAGATTCTGAATTGGGGCTCCTTTGAATTGGGGCTCCTTTATCCATTGGTGTGAAATCATAGCAAGATCAGCTGGGATCCCATATTCTCAAGTGCAGGGGCAGGTTTTGTGATTATTAACCTGTGCAATCACAGGTGTCCCATGAGGAGAACTTTCAAGCTTTGTTATTTTGAAATTCTTTCCATTTTTAATTTTTTTGGGGGGGTTTCTTTTTTCTTTTTTTGTTTGTTTGTTTTTTGAGACAGGATTTCTCTGTGGCTTTGGAAGTTGTCCTCAAACTAGCTCTTGTAGACCAGGCTGGTCTCGAACTTACAGAGATCCACCTTCCTCTGCCTCTCAAGAGCTGGGACTAAAGGTGTGCGCCACCACCACCGAGCCCCATTTTTTTTTTTTTTTGTTTTTTTCGAGACAGGGTTTCTCTGTATTGTTTTGGAGGCTGTCCTGGAATTCGCTCAGTAGACCAGGCTGGCCTCGAACTCACAGAGATCCGCCTGCCTCTGCCTCCTTTGTACTGGGATTAAAGGCGTGCACCACCAATGTCCGGCTCCCATTTTTAATTTTTAAAATTGCATGTATTTGTTTGTATATGTGTGTGTATATGTACATCTTCACACTTGGGCCACTGAATGTTTATGAAGGTCAGAGAAGAACTCTCAGGAGTCAGTTTCTCACTATGTGGAACCAAACTGAGACAGATCCTATGTTCCTGAAAGAAGCTGAAAATGCTTCTTTCTATCTTCCTTTCCCAGCCTTCCTTAAAGTCAAGACCTGAGCACCTGACTTAGGACTTCCAATCAGACCCATAAACCCAGCTTTAAAAATGGTGACATACGCTGGGCAGTGGTGGCACACACCTTCAATGCCAGCATTTGGGAGGCAGAGGTAGGTGAATCTCAGTGAGTTCAAGGCCAGCCTGGTCTACAAAGTGAGTTCCAGGGGGCTGGAGAGATGCCTCACAGGTTAACAGCACTGGCTGGTGTTGTTTCCCTCTTTTCCCTGGAGAAGCAAAACACACCCTCCTTTACTATGGAGTTCAGGCTGGCCCAGAATGCAAAATCTTCTTGCCTTAGATCCCCAAACACTGAGATCACAGACACTAAACCCAGGTTACAAGCAGAACTTTTTGGAAGAACCAGATCCAGTTCCTACTGCTTATCAGGTCTGCCAGTGCAGGAAGGAAGTACTGGGCTATTTATATTTATATAATGTATGTGTGCCCGTGGCAGTCACAGGACAACGTGCGGGAGTCAGCTCTCTCCTTCCACCATGAGAGTCCCAGGCATTGAGCCTGGTCACCATACTTAACAGCAAGTGTCTGCATCTGCTGAATTATCTTGCTGCCCTGACTTTATTTGTTTGTTTGTTTTTAAAGCAGAGTTGTACATCATAACCCATATTGGCCTTGAATTTACTATATACCCCAGCTGTCCTTGAGATAACTGAATTCCTCCAGCCTTAGCCTTCTGAGTGCTGGAATTACAAGGACTGAGCCACCACATCTGGCAACATAATGAATTTCTATATTCTGGGGAATCAGACATCCTGGTCTAGAAGAGCTTGCCACATCATGGAAAAATAAAAGTCCCCAGATGCAATTCCACAGAGATAGGCATATGGTAAGCCAAGTCCTGTAAATTTTCCAGAATTTACTATGAAAATCCACTATGAGCACAAAATCTTTCTGAAAAGCTTATTGAAAACCTGTAATTCTTTTTCTTTTTCTTTTTTTTTCCCCAAGGCAGGGTTTGTCTGTATTGTTTGTCTCTAGACCAGGTTGGCCTCGAACTCACAGAGATTCATCTGCCTCCCGAGTGCTGGGATTAAAGGCGTGCGCCACCAGAAACCCTGTATGTTTCCCTAGGATTGGTGACTACATGGAATATATGTCTCCACCCCATGATGACACCTTAGCGGTGTCCACTGTACATCTGCTACCTCTCAAAACCCAGTCTCCTGAGCACAGATATTGGGGTGGAAGGATCTGGCGCCTGAGGTCCCCCTTCCTCCAGCCTCTGTGGGCACGCTACGGTTTCCAACACGCCTGCCCACCGAGGACCAACACTGGAACATGCAACTCCCCTAGCAAGAGTTAGGGCTAGGGGAAGAACTCAAGGAGCTGTGGGAGGGACTGAATTACCGGGAAGTGGGCGGGCCTCTCACTCTAGGGAGGTGGGGTCAAGGCGGGGGCGGGGCCTCTTCGTTTGGTACATGAATCCTGAACACTTTTAAAGTGGCTTCACATCTCTGTCGTCCCAAGTGGACTCTTAACTACAGGCCTGGGGGCCAACGCAAGAAGGTAAGGCCCTCCTGCCTCCAAGCAGGCATCGCAAGCGGCGGGCAATGCTTCAGGCATAGTTCTGGCAGACTTTTATCGACTGGAGAAAACAGATGAGCTGACCTAGAAGAGTTTGCCACACCAAGGAAAAGTAAAGTCCCCAGATGAGATTCCACATATATAAGCATGTGATAGGTCCCTCAGGTGTCCACACTGTGAGCGAGGGGTCAGTTCTTCCTGTGTGCCCCCTGGCTTCACCAGACAGGTTAAATCAGTGAAAGAAAACTGAAGCATTAAGTGATACCAAACTGACTAGGTTTGTTTCTCAGCTATGCTGCTTTGGGCACGTTACTCAACCTCTCTGCTGGCGTTTCTTCAGCTGTAAAATGATACGGTGATGTGTGCTAGTACTCCACAGGCGGAGACAACACACGCTCCTCAGAGTTTCAGGGTTTTTGTTTGTTTTTAACCTTGCTGCTCAAGGCACAATGCTGAGAGCTGCTAGAAGCAAAAGAAAAGAGGAGAAAGAGGCCCTTGAGTAAATTCAAGGCCAGCCTGAAATTGGCCAGCACAACAGAACAAAGCAGTAGCTTCAACGATGATACAAAAACAAAACAAAAGACACACAGGGAAAACAAGACAATTTTGATCAATTGCAAAGCTAACTGATTCATTACTTCATTTAATCCTTTGTAAAGGCTCTGGCCTGGAAAATTCCAGCTTCCCAAGGAGTTTGGTCCAAATGAAGCAGAGCAACTTCTGGCAACTGGCTCTGGCTTTTGCTTCAGGGGCCCATGGAAGCCCGTCTTTCCACTCAAAAGCAGGCTGAGGGTCCCTGGCTCTTCTCTTCCCATGCTAGACTCCTTTAGGACCCCCTATACATTTCTCATGGTGATGCAATGCTACCCTTACCCAGTGTCCAGCATTGTGCAAGTTCTGAGGCCTCTTTAGATGTGGTATATTCAGTTCCAGCCCAGCCCTGGTTTCACACAGGTGAGCAGTCAGACAAACTAACTTGTGCACTCAGGGGCTGGCGGGAGAGCTGCCTGGCCAGGCTCAGGGCCCTGGCTCCCACAGGGAGATGTGCTTCTTAGCTGGAAAGGAAGCATAACAGAGTGAGTCCTCCTAGGAGGGGGACTCTGATGTACTCATTTAGAAGTAGCCATGGCTGTGTTCTCTTAAGAACTCCAAATTCAAATAGGTGGATGCTGGGAGCTTGGATGTTCCAGGTTTTACTTCCCCTCCTCCATAGCTTATTGGGCTGTAGGCAATTAGGGAACAGTAAGGAATCTGATAGATCCCCAGGTGATAGCTTTCATGATTGGAGGAGAGGGACCCTGGAGAACTCCCCAGCAAGATGTGGGTCCAGTCATGTTTCTCTGCATGGGCATGATATGCAATGCTGGGCTATCATCCTCTCGAATCAGACAGCTGTAAATACAAGGCCCAGAGCAGGAAACTCTCTCTGACTCTGTGTGCCCGGACACACGCTGTTCCTATGATTTGGATATCCAAGCAACTTAGAGCAGACCGTTAGCACTAAGGGGTCAGGTATCAGAGGAGGGAAGCTGAGGGCATGGTCTCACCAAACTGACAGATGTAACGGTTCCTAGTTTTACAGCGTTGGTCATTCCAGTTGAAGGCAGCAGATGCCTGCATCTCCACACAGTTCCCAAACCTGCAGGGCCAGGATAAAGAGTGCTTAAGTAGAGGAATGAAACTGGGAATCTAGCAGAGTCTTTAACCCTAACCCCTTTAGGCCACCTGCATCTGTGAGACCCAGGTGTTTCTCATGCAGTGGGGCTGCTGGGAGCCAGGGCCTTTCTGTTCCCCAGACACCACAGGTCTCCACGGAGACTGGGAAGTCCCTCTAGCGCCCCACTCAGCCCAGTCCAGCACTTAGCCACAGCGAGAATAGACGAGCCCACACCCTTCTGCCACCAAGAGAATACATGCCGAAAGTCCCGTCAGGCCTGACTGCAACGAGGGTGTGCTGTGAGAGGTATTTGGAGCCCTTGGTGACCCTATAGACTCACCACCTCTGTCCCTGTCATGGCACTCCTGGGCTTTGAAGACCAGGGCGATGCCACATAGCCAGAATGTTCTCTGTACAGAACAGCTGGTGGGGTATCCATGATGAATGCAGATGGGTAGATGCCAGAAATGACGTATTGGTGCAGGCAGCCGGCAGATAAGGGAGTGGGTTACAGGCAGCAAGTACAAATGGTAATGACATATGGATGCAAACTTCTCGAGTCCCCTCTCCTATGTAATGTGCTTTCTGTGCCTTCCTTACCTCGGCCCCGTGTCTGCATCAGCTGGGTCCAGGCTTCCCTAAAACCAGTTAAAGTCTAAACCATCATAGGCTGGGTGAAGGTTCTTCAGTGGCATCTGAAGCTCAACCAGACAGGCCCAAGTGGGAAGTGGGCTTAGGGGAGGGTAAGCATCCCGGACTCACCCCTGGTTGTCAGGCTGCCCAAAGGCAAAACTGGTGAAGGACCGGTGTTCTCCAGTAGTCCAGCGGAAGGAGTCTTTAGCTGCCTTGTAGGTGAGACCTGGACCAGGGTAGCCAAGGTTGCCCACCATCTGAGAGTCCTAGCCTGCTGCCTAGTACCTTTTATGTTCCCAGATGTTAAACTTCTCTTTCCAGAACCTTCCCCACCCTGTGGTTCTTCCCTCCCTGCAGCCCTCTTCCCTGGAAGGAAATCATCCTGATGACTGACCCATCCCAGGCTCCATACCCCTGCTATCTGCTAGTAGGTGATGTGGGTTGCCACAGTCCACCTGGAGCCTTGTGGGGCTTCGGTCCTCCCCTTTACCATATCCTTCAACTGCCAAGCACTTACCAATCCAGAAATTCCTGGTCTCAAAGTCACTGTCAGTCACTTCGTTGGTGGTCTCCAGGCGGCCCAGGTAGAAGGCAAGGATGTCTTGTACTTTCTGGCTCTCGATCTGGGCTAGTACCCCACCTTTTCCCTGTAACCCCACTCTGGGTCATATGGGACACACTGTAGAGCTCAGGCCCAGAACTGTGTACCCATTCTGTTGTCCCACCACGGCCAGGATCCCAAATGTGTGTGCTGGCACACTAACCACTTCCAGTTTGGAGTAGTTAGCTGGAAGTTGGGGTACCTTAAACTTAGCTCAGCCTGGTGCAAGAGGGTAAGGATTCTGCAGTCAGCATACAAACTCGGGCTTTCCTGTTCCATCCCCAACAACCATCCTGCCTTTAAGAATGGAAATCCATTTTTTCTCCCCTGCCAGACTCCCCTCTGTGTGCACATGAACCCAATTGGCAGTTTATATGCCCAAGCGTGGTCCTGCTCTCACAAGAGTCTTGTCTCAATAACATGGCATCTTGAATATATTTAGGCCAATTGTCAGTATTAGCAAGTCAAGAAATACCAAGGGATACCTGTGTTTCTGGCTTCAGAAAACCATGTGTTCTGACCCTCCTGAGCTAGCATCCCAGCATGCCCACCACTAGCTGGAGCTGCGTCAAGACAGCTCTTTCCATAGGCCTTGTTCCTGGGTGTTAAGTGGGCTCCTGACTTGTATGAGTCTTAAACCTACGACTCCTGCTTTATCCTAATGAAGAGAGCCAGGCCAGGGGAAGTTGAAGAAACCATGTCTTGGTCCAAAGCCACCCAATCACGACTCTGTTTGAGACCCTGGGAAGGCAAGGGCCAACCCTCACCTGACATTTCATCTTGGCTCCGTAATAGGTGTCTGCCTCGGAAGACACCATGAAGCAGTCTCCATCAATCCTCAGGTCACAGGTGTGAAAAGGAAAGTGCACCTTGGCTGGCAGGAGGGACAGGAAAGCCCAAGTTTGTATGCCGACTGCAGAATCCTTACCCTCTCCCTCCAGGCTAGCTAAGTTTAAGGTACCCCAGCTTCCAGCTAACTACTCCAAACTGGAAGTGGGTAGAAGTCAGTAGTGTGCTGGTAAACTTGCAAGTGTGAGAATCTCAAGGGGGGGGGCTGGGGAATCTAGGGCTGCTGAGATGATTCAGTGGGTAAAGCGCTTGCTGCCCAGTCTGATGTTCTGGGTTCAGTTCCCAGGGCCCACATGGTGGAAGAAGGAGAGAATTGTCCTCTCACATCCACACCTGCTGTGTCACACACACACACACACACACACACACACACACACACACACACACACGTCATTTAAAAAAAGGGAGCAGTAGTGACACATACCCTTAGTCCCAGAATTCAGGAAGCAGAGGCAGGTGGGTTTCTGAGTGAGGCCAGCCTGGTCTACAGAGTGAGTTCCCTGACAGCCCTGTCCCCAACACAAAAATCTATAACTTGTAGCATTTGCCAATTCCATTGGTATAAATATCCCACTGCGGCCAATTTGAGGATATCCCTGTGTTTCTCCTGAGCAAGGAGTTGGTAATAGCTCGACACATGGACTCTTAGGAGCTGGTAAAATCAGATGCAGCCTTCCTCCCACCCCACTGAAGAGGGTTCTGAGAGCAACCTCGAGTTGAAACTCACTGGCACACTGGGCTCCCCCATAGCCGACATCACAGATGCAGGAACATTCTTCTTCCCGGAATCGGCCATGCACACACTGCACACTGCACCTCACTGCCGAGACAGGCCAGCCACAGCTAGAAGCTCTCCCAGAGACACAGCCTGCAAGGGCAGGCTTCCAGCTCCTGCCATGCTTGGCTGCTTTGGTTTGGTTCTCGTTGTAGAGAGAAGCAGACTGAGGTTCAGAAGGCCACGGAGCAGTGGGACAAGAGGGACCCCTTCTGCCTCCTAATTCTATCTTTGTTTCAATAGATAGTCTGAAGGGCCAAACCTGATTCTTTTTATTTTTTTTAAGCCAGAGTGTTACTCTGTAGCCCTATAGCTTACTATATAGCCTAGGTTGGCCTGGAGCTCATGACAGTCCTGCTGCCTCAGTCTCCCAAGTACTAGGATTATAGCCCTAAGCATTTTAAATTGTATGTATAGCTTAGGGTATGGCACACAGCTGGGCCCAGTGAGTTTTTTATGAATGAATGCACAAAGTCTGAAAACCCAGTAATCAATACTTTAAATGCACTTGAGACGCCCTCAGAACACTCTGAATCTTGGGCCACCTCAGCCCTCCAGCTGCAGGACACACCACTGGAAAGATGTACACCCACCCAGGTGCATCCCCTCAGGGCAGCCTGAATAGGCACTGAGTCCTCACCTTGGCAGTACCTCCCTGTGTAGCCCGGGGGACAGTGACAGTGACAAGTGCTAATGTTGAGATGGCCATGATTTCTGCAGCTCACGCGACATGGGTTTCTGGGAACCTCTGGTGAGAAGAGTAGGTAATTCTGAGAAGGGGCCTCTCTCTCCAGCAGGTCAGGCAGAATCTTTCCAGTCTGCTGAGGCCAAGACTTCCGGGACAGCCTCTCAGACTGCTTGGTCCCACCGATTCTAAGCCCTTTGTGCCCCTGCTGTTCCAGATACTCACCACAGAGGCCCCCTGCGTGATCCCAGGCTTTGAAGCAGCCGGAGACGCTGGCTGTGCAGAGCGAACACCAGGGGCCTTTCTTATACGGGGCGATCGTCTTCCCGTTGACATCCCAGTTGCCTCTGTGAGAGCAAGCATCAGAGGGTCTGGAGAACCTGGCCTTGGGCGGGGCAGGAGCAGGCGCTTTGGACGGAGTTGAGGCAGGGCCTTTTACGGGGAGGAATGGGTCCTGGATGCCTTCCCCATGGGCTCCTTTAGCACCTCAAGCCCAGTCAAAGATTCAGGGGGCTGGATGTGGCAGAGAGACCAGCAAGGAAACAAAAGATGACTTCTGTGTGGATCGATCGTGGATACATGCCCTCAGAACAGAAAGGCCTGCACTTCATGGCCGGACACTTTGTATCCTCTTCCTTTCCCCAAGAGGTAAAGGCGTTTTGGGTGGCTGCCGTGCATAGCTCACCCTGAGAGGAAGTCATCCATCCACTCTGCCTCTTCAGCCTCCCTGCCCTTCCACCCCACCCGGCCGCCAGTTATCACTCAGCCTATGGTGAGGGGCTTACCCGGGGGAGTAGACACAGACAAAGGCTTCCATGGCTGCCTGGTCCACAGAGCACAGATGCCTCCCACAGCCCAGCTGGCTGGAGGTGGCCCACACAAGCTGCAGAGAAGACAATGGTGCAGAGACCCTTTCAGACTAGCCTTACTTCAGTCTGGGGGATTGCAGCGCAGGCAATGGCACCTGGGGAGGCTTTGGTCTCCTTTACCTCCCTGGGGCCCAAGGAACAGCAGCTCTGCTGAGCAGAGCCATCAGAGTTGAGAGAAGCTTTTGGAAGGCAAGGGTTTTGAAGGTTACTAAGTGTTGGAAGGAGGGAAGATTGTGAGCAGATGGAGAGAGTGACAAAAGAAGGATATCAAGGACCGTGTGTAAGATTGGGAAAATGGCCACAGCCTTCCCTTCTCCCTCTACCAGTGGCATATCTGATATTTACATTACAATTCATAACAGTAGCAAAATTACAGTTATGAAGTTGCAATTAAATAATTTTATGGTTGGGGTCACCACAACTTGAGTAACTGTGTTTAGGGTATTGAAGCATTAGGAAGGTTCTAGGAAATCGCTATGTAAACAGGTTGGCCTCAAACTCATAGACTTCCACCTGCCTCTGCCCCCCCCCAGATGTTGGAATTAAAGGCATGTTCCATCATGCTCAGTTTATAGACTGTTCTTTTCTTCTGGAGGGTTAATCCAGGGCCTGGCACATACTAGGCAAGGGCTCTACCATTGAGCTACATTCCCCAAGTCTACTAACCTGTACTTTTTTTTTTCCTAAAGGAAAACCTCATATCATTTAGGTTAGCCTCAAATGCTCTGTGCACCCAAGGATGACTTTGAACTCCTGATCCTCCAGCCTTTACCTCCTAAGTACTAGGATTATAGGCATGCTCCATGTCTTGCTTTAATGTAATGTAATTTTTTTTTTGGTATTTACGAGACATAAACCGGGTTTCTCTGTATTGTTTTGGAGGCAGTCGGTCCAGCCTGGCCTCAAACTCACAGAGATCCCCTTGCCTCTGCCTCCCGAGTGCTGGGATTAAAGGCGTGCGCCACCACCGCCCGGTAATTTTTAAGTTTATAATTTTAGAGCTAGAGGTATAGTTCAGTGGTAAAGTGTTCTCCATCATGTGCAAGTCCCTGGGTTGAATCCCTAGGACCACACATACACAAAATTAAATGAAAAAAAAAAAAAGAGGAGAAAGGGACTGGAGAGATGGCTCAGAGGTTAAGAGCACTGGCTGCAATTCCAGAGGTCTTGAGTTCAATTTCCAGTGGCTCATAGCCATCTGTAATGAGATCTGGTGCCCTCTTCTGACATGCAGGCGGAATACTGTATACATAATAAATAAACAAAGCCTAAAAAAAAAGGAAAAAGGATAAAATATAATTTAAGGAAATAAATCCCCATATCATCATTGAAAACAAAACAAACAACAACCAAAAAACAGCCTAAGTAACAATAAAAACACTAATATAAAATTTATGGCAGATGGTGGTGGCTGATGCCTTTTTTTTTTTGTGTGTGTGTGTGTGTATACAGTCTTCTGCCTGCATGCCAGCAGAGGGCACCAGATCTCATTCAAGGTGTGGTTGCCTGGAATTGAACTCAGGACCTCTGGAAGAACAGTCAGTGCTCTTAACCACTGAGCCATCTCTCCAGCCCGGCTGATGTCTTTAATACCAGAATTTGGGAGGCAGAGGCAGGTAGAGCTCTGTGAATTCGAGGCCAGCCTGGTCTAAGAAGCTAGTGCCAGGACAGCCAGGGCTACACAAAGAAACCCTGTTTCAAAAAACAAACAAACAAAAAACCCTTATGGGATGGGGCAGGAGGATGGCTCGGCAGTTAAGAACACTGGCTTCTCTTTCAAAGGACCAGGGTTCAGTTCCCAGCACCCACATGGCAGTTCATAACAGTCTATAACTCTATTTCCAGAGGATCTGGCACCCTCATTCAGACATACATGCAGGAAAAACCCCAAGGTACATTAAAAAAAAATAAAAACAAAGTGTATGGGAAGAGGCTGGCCATGATGGCGAACACCCCGTCGGCACAGCACTGGAAGCTGGAGACAAGCGGCTTACCAAGCCGCGGTCACCCTGGGCTGTGTAGTGAGACCCTGCTCAAAGAAACAACAACACAGAGTGGTGCATTCTGCACGTGAGAGGTTGAGACAGGAGGATTGAAGTGAGCTTGAGGCCAGCCTGGCCGTGTTGGAAGACCCTGTTTAAAATGGAAATGTAGAGGGGAAAGGAAACAAATTTAAAAGTTCAAAATTCTTAAATTCATATAACAGAAATATTTAAAAAGACTAATATGGGACTGGGGCTGTAGTTCTGTTGGGAGAGTGCCTGCC
Source organism: Mesocricetus auratus (assembly GCF_017639785.1). Classification (NCBI taxonomy): domain Eukaryota; kingdom Metazoa; phylum Chordata; class Mammalia; order Rodentia; family Cricetidae; genus Mesocricetus; species Mesocricetus auratus. Next base: position 12,833,248 of record NW_024429183.1, on the reverse strand, counting down.
TAGCATTGTAAAACCAGGTATGGTGGCACTTGCCTGTCACCCTAGCACTTGGAAGCAAAGGACCAGAAGTTCAGGTCACCCTTAGAGTATCTATAAGCCTGGAATACTTGAGACCCTGTGTCAAAAAAAAAAAAGACTTCAAAACAAACAAACAAACAAACAAAACCAAAATGACTTCATATTAATGAGATAAAAATCCACATCAGGCTGGGCGTTGGTGGCATACCCCTTTAATCCCAGCATTCGGGAGACAGAAGCAGGCTGATCTCTGTGAGTTTGAGGCCAGCCTGGTCTACAGAGCGAGTTCCAGGACAGACTCCAAAACAATACAGAGAAACCCTGTCTCGAAAAACCAAAAAAAAAAAAAAAAAATCCACATCAGAAGACAAGAAGAGGTGGAATAGTAGCTTACCCCTGTAATCCAATACACACACACACACACAAAGCATACAAACAAACAAACAAACCACAAAACAGTGGGCCAGAGAGATAGCTCAGGAGGTAAAAGTGCCAACTACCCAAGATCCAACCCCCCGGAATTGTCCTCTGACCTCTGCATGTGTGTGGAGGCATACACATAAATAAGCAAATAAAATATTAAATGAAAGGATGACTGGGAAGACCATGGCCTAGGTACATCAGCAATACACTCACCTGTGTGTAGTGTGTACAGGTGGCGTTGTGGGCACACTCAGCATCCCCATGTCTATACTGAAGTCCTTCAGCGAACCAGAGGTTGACCACTTCGACAAAGGATGCTGAGCCCACAGGCAATAGCTGCACATTCCAGCCCACTTGCGGGATGTGCTGTGGGGCAGATACCAGGTCCGGGGTGACTGAAGTGCCACAGAGGGCTGCTCTGGCTTGAGCTGCTTGGGCCAGGCTCTCACTCCAGTCCTGGGAGTGGCAGAAACAAAGACATCGTCAGGTGGTGTATTCATTTTTTCCCTTTCCAGTTGCCATGTGACAAAAGCAGCTTAGGGGAGAGACAGTTTACTTGGCTCAAATTCCAATTCATCCCCACAGAGAAGACAAGGAGGCAAGAACTTGAAGTTGTTGGTCACAACCAGTCAAGAGCAGAGAGAGAACGAGTCAAGCATGCTACGCTCAGCTCACTGCATCCTTTTCCCTGGTGCTACGGTCTAGGACTCAAGCCCAGGGAATGGTGCCACCCACTGTTTCTTTTTTTTTTTTTTTTTTTTGGTTTTTCGAGACAGGGTTTCTCTGTGGCTTTGGAGGCTGTCCTGGAACTCACTTTGTAGACCAGGCTGGCCTCGAACTCACAGAGATCCGCCTGCCTCTGCCTCCCGAGTGCTGGGATTAAAGGCGTGTGCCACCAACGCCCGGCTCCCACTGTTTCTTTTTTCTTGGTATTTTGTTTTTGTTTGTTGGTTGGTCGGTCTGTTTTTGGTTTTTTGAGACAGGGTTTCTCTGTTGCTTTTTGGCTATTGTCCTGGAACTCGCTCTGCTGGTTTTGAACTCAGGGATTAAAGGCACGCACCACCACCGCCCAGTTTCTTGGTGTTTTTAGACAGCTTCTATCTGTGTAGCCCTGGCTGGCCTAAAACTCTCAGAGACGAGCCTGCCTTTGCTGGGATGAAAGGTGTGTGCTAATGTGCTCAGTTAGTACCACCCACTTTTAAACTGGGTCTTCCTATGCCAGTTAATGCGTCGAGACTGTCCGCCACAGATGCACCCCCAGGTCAACCTAATATAGACAATCACTCAGTGAAATTCTTTCTCAGGTGATTCTATTCAAGTTGCCATAATCAACACTAACCGTTACAACTGGCCTTTGGGTAAGAGGGAAGCTAATGGCAATGAGTCATCTCCCACTTCTCTGAGCATCTGTGGGGTGCCAGGTCATACTGAGCAAAGAGCTGGTTTCCTTACTGCAGAGTCACAGTGGGTTCTGGAGGGGCCTCCGGAGCTGCCCAAGGTATGTCAGGAAAGCAAATTGTGCCTCCTTCTTCCTGAGTCTTGCAACGACATCCTTAGGCCCTGCCTAGGGAACATCACCAGCGCAGGCAAGGGGATGATTTCTCTGTCATGTTCCCCATCTTGTAATATGAGCCTGGACAGTACCTGACTTGCAGGATGGCTAGCTCTGTGTTTTCTTTAAGAGCTGTCTCTGGCCACAGTCAGAACTCTGCTGCTCCCATCTGCCCAAATGTGATTTCTCCAGGCCTTTGACCGAAGGGCCCTGAGAAAGGGACAAACCACCAGCCAGCTAATCATAACCCTCAGGGTCCTGGGTGTGGAAGGACTCACTGCCAGGTATTACCACTTGGAAGACCTGGCTGCTCAGGACAGGAGGCATGAGTTGGAGACAGAGCCATGCAGAGGAGGGCAGGGGAGAGAAGCAGACCGCTCCCTCCTGGCCCTCCCCCACCTCCTGGGAAACTGACCCCTGAGCTCTCAAGGTCGCCACCCACTGTGGCTGTCAGCCTCAGTGGACTTTATGGGAGGCAGCCATGGGGAACCTTGCCCTCCCTTTCCCATTCCACCCTTGTTCCCGGGTCTGTTCACATGGGCTGGGTCTACTGGTGTCCCAGACTATGAAGGCAGCATGTCTGAGCCCCCATGATGATCAGCCCCAACCCTGCAACCTCAATCATGGAGCTTCTAAACTGCAAATAAGTGAATGAGTGAAGAACTTGGGAGAGGCCCCTAATACTTGCTAGACAAATCCTGGTCACATACCAGTCCCCCACAGCCCAGCGGGACGCTGCTCCCTCCCTGCTCTTCACCTCTCTGTTTCTGTTGGACTCCTTTGTGGAGCTCCTTTTCCCTGGAGGAGAGAAGCCTGGCTCCTCCATATTTGTTGATCTCCGTGGCAACAGGATGCCAGGAAAGGCAGGTTGGTCCTTTATTGAGTGTGAGTTGCTGAGGGCCCTGACCTCAGTACTAAGGGCTTTCCCTGAAGAAAGAAGCTACATAGTCCTCCAGCAACCAAGACCATGGTGCCCCCAGTGAAAGGGGATCTGGCACTGGCAAGGCCTCCTGAGCTCACTTTGGAGCTCAGGACCTCTGGCAGCCCTCTCGATACAGAGTGGTTGGGCATACTCACCATTCTCTGCATGTTGGCTGCAGGAGGCTGGACTTGGCTGCGCAGACGGTTGTGTAGGGAGAGGATTAAGAAACTCTCCTTCCTGCTCAGGGCTGGAGGCCAGGAGAGAAGGTTAGGTTGATGACCAGCAGCACCTGGGACTTCTCCATAGCCAGGCAAGAGTGCTGTCCCACCCAGGGACACAGATCTGAGATGAGGGGGGACAGTGGTAGGTGGGTAGGGGAGAACTCCCAGTACAGAGATGGAGGGAGGCCGGGAGAGAGACAGGGAAGTGCGTGAGGACAGACCAAGCGTAGAGCGATGCTGTGAGCTTGTGGCTTGTGGGTAGGGGATGATGTGGGAAGTAGGAGACCCAGCCCTGGACTAGAAGCAGTGCTAGCAGCGGCTCCTTTCTCCCATTGTGCTTCTTCTCAGGTCTCAGCTGCAGGCTGTCACCAGTACCTTTCCCTAACTCCTGGACCCATCTGCTTCTTCCTTCTTCCTCCCCGGTATCCTTCCCCCATGCCCCTCTGGATTGTCGTAATGGGTCCCCCATCATATCACATGAGTCCTGGGTACCTGACCTTTGGCATCCCTTCTTCAGGCTCACAATAGCACCCCTACTCCCATTTTTGCCCGTGTATCCCTTACCTTGGAGAGCTGGAACTGGTTCTGGCATTTGGGGTGCTGGCACCTCTGTGCAGGTGATGCCAAGGAGAGACAGGAGCAGAAGCAGGAGACCAAGCCATTGGCTCTGGCCTCCCCGACCCAGGGAGAGCTCTGGATGAATCCTTGGCCTGCCTGGTGCTGCAGACATGGCTTCTCTCAGCATTCCAACTAACTTCCCAGGCTTCCTGAAGCTATTCACAGTCTGAAGGAGTCAGGCTAAGCTGCCAGACAAAAGGAGGAGGCTAGTGAGTCATCATTGTGTCCAAACAGCCTCCCCTCAGTGGTGCACCGGCTTCAATGGAGACATAGAGCCCTTCTGAATGCCGCCTGCCTCCAGCTTCCGTGTCTGCTCCACAACAGCAAGCAGAGCAGTGTGCACTGACCCTGTGGCCCCTGCTAATCATTGTAGGATTATTAGCACCCTCGGGGAGCCCCCAAAGACCCTGCTGATTGGCCTACAGACATTCCAGGACTGTGGATTAGCGACCGATGGCTTTACCCTGGCAGGGACAATGTCCCCCAAGCCCATGGACAGCTTCTATTCCCCAGCTCTACTCGTGGGGTGGAGGCTGGGACTTTGGCAGGGAGCCCATAAAGCAAGCAGGAACTGGGCAAGACCCCAGGGGAGTTCTTTCCTTTCTTGGGAAGCTCATCCCAAACACCCAGCCATGAATTAAACATAAGGCAGGAAGTAACTATTCACCAGACAGGTGCCACTGGTGGGATCGTAGAAGAGTGAGCTGAGCCGCATTTTCAGGAGGAAAGGTGTGCCTTACAGGGATACTTCTGGGCAGTGTGAGAGGACCAGGCCAGCTCCAGGGCCCACCATGCTTACCCATGTGACTTTGGGCCAAGACAGGGGCAAGGCAGACAAAGAGGAGGGCGTGTGATGGATGCCCTTGGCTGACTTGAGTCCTGCTGGGTACAAGCCTGCCTCTAAACAAACAGACCACAGTGGAACAGGAAGACAGCAAATTGCCATGGTGTTTGGGGCCTAGCTGAAGCCTACATAATCCCTCCAGAATCTATGAAGATCTGCCACAGCCAAATCAAAGGCTGGCATGCAGACCCTGTATAGCCAAAGGCCCCCCAAGGCTACTCTCCTAAAGCGCGGCCTTGCAAACCATACTTTGTTTTTGTGAAGTTGGTGTAGTCCCTGACCCTGGAGTCGGCACTGTCTCAGATGTCACCCCTTTGGAAATTCTGCTGGGGCACAGGTGGAATGCATGGGCTTCTGGAGAAACGCTAATGGAATATGGATGTCAGGCAGTGAGGACAAGCCCAGCAGCAAGGTGTGCATCTTTGTACAGTACCCAGGGCCTCAAGAGCTTCTTCTGCCTCCAACAGGTGGCTTGGCAACTTCAGGCTCACCATAGTAGGTCCTATCCATGATGAATAAGACCTGCATTTTTATTTGTAAAAAAATTGCTGTTATGTGTGTGTTTGAGTATGGGTGTCTGAGTGCTACAACATGTGTGTGGAGGTCAGGAGATAACCTTTGAGAGAGAGTTTTCTCCTCCTTCCTGTTGTTCCTAGAAGTCAAACTCAGGTCACCCAGCTTGGTGGCAAGGACTATTTCCCACTGAGCTAAATTGCCAGCCCTATAGCCATCCTCTTAATAGAGCTTACAAAGCATGTTTACAGCGTAACTTATTCATGTCACAACAACCTTGTTCTGATGCTATTTGGCAGATGGGGAAGATGGACACAGTGAGTCTCAGGGCATTGCTCAGGGTACATACATCCCAGCTAATTCAGAACCTCTTGACATTCACATTCCCAGGGTTTTGACTTATTTACATAGTGGATCTTTCAGAGTTCAGTTTTCAATAACTTCTATCTGTGCTGGTGATAAATGACTCCATTCCTGGTCCTAGATTCCAGGATAAATATGTCTCATTGTCATTGGACTTTGAATTGGATAGAAGGAAAATAATTACTGGTGGAGCAACTTTAAAAAGTTTTCCTTCATTTTATGTTTATGGATGCCAGTGTGCATGCATCGTGAGTGTATCACCCACAGAGTCAGAAGAGGGTGTCAGATCCCCTGGGACTGGAGTTACAGATGGTTGGGAGCTGCCTGTGGGTGTTGGGACTTAAACCCAGGTTCTCTATCCTCTTAACAGCTGAGCCATCGCTCCCGACTATGGTGAGCATGAAGTTGTCAGGCCGTCTGTTGGAGCCTGAGGCCCTGGGTTTGTACAAAGCCACACCTAGCTACACACCCCACTCCCTGACATTCAAGTTGACAATCATATTCCATTAGTGTTTTTCCAGTACTTTTTTCATATGTAGCATAGAGTGGTTTGAATTTGTGAGCCATGCCTAGAGTCCCAGGTAGTTTGTCACAGCTGTGAAGTCTGACTAATGTCAGAAAGATGTTCCAACTTACTCCACTAAGATCAGTATTAACATCAAAGCCAGGTATAGACATCACAGGGAAACTACAAATCAGAATTCCTTATGAATACAGACACAAAACCTCTTTCAACAGAATATATAATCTGATTTAGCAACATATAAAGTAGATCAAACACCACAACTAATTAGTATTTAATTTAACAAGAATGCAAGGTTAGTTTACTATTTGAAACTCTAGGTTAATAAGTGTCTTAGGGTTTCTATTGCTGTGAAAAGATTCTATGATCATGGCAACACTTTTTTTTTCATAGTAACTCTTTTTTTTTTTTTTTTTTAGTTTTTCGAGACAGGGTTTCTCTGTATTGTTTTGGAGGCTGTCCTGGAACTCACTTGGTAGACCAGGCTGGCCTCAAACACACAGAGATCCGCCAGCCTCTGCCTCCCGAGTGCTTGGATTAAAGGCGTGTGCCACCAATGCCTGGCTTCATAGCAACTCTTATAAAGACAACATTTAATTGGGGTGTCTGGCTTACAGCTTCAGAGTTCAGTCCATCATCATCATGGTGGGGAGCATGGCGATGTACAGGTAGACATGGTGCTGGAGTAGCCAAGAGCCCTACATCTTGCAGGCAACAGGAAGTCAACTGAAACACTGGGAAATCTCACAGCCTGCCTCCACAGTGACACACTTCCTTCAACAAGGCGCCACCAATGCCTGGTACCACCACACTTCTTAATAGTGCCACTCCATATGAGATTACGGGGGCCATTTACATTCACACTACCACAATAAGTAAAGGACAAAACTCAGACGGTTGTCTCACAGATAGAAAAAGTATTTGAACTGGGTATAAAGTGCTTTCCTAGCATGAGCAGGGTCCTAGGTTCAATCCACAGGTCAGAAGGGGTAGGCGACAGAAAAAGTATTTGATAAAATCTGAAACCAGTCAACCTAGTGGTACAAACCTCTTGTCTCAGGTATTCTGAAGGCTGGAACTGAAGGATCATTTGAGCCTAGGAGGTTAGGTCAGTTTGGGCAACATAGCAAGACCCTGTATCAAATAATTAGAATACCTAACACAAAGCTTTGCAAAAATTCTCTGGATGGGATAGCATAAACCTTTAGTCCCAGTACCCAGGAGGCAGAGGCAGGCAGATTTCTGTGGGTTTGAGGCCAGCTTGGTCTATAATGTGAGTTTCAGGACAGTAAAGGCCATGTAGAGAGACCCTGTCTGAAATAACAGAAACAGAAACAAAAAATTTCAACAAATTTAGGAATAGATATGAAATTCCTTAGGTAGGTATGGTGGCTCATGTTTTTAATCCCACCGTTCTGGAATGCTAAAGTGGGAAGATTAACAGAAATTTGAAGCTAGCCTGCAGTATATAATGAGAACTTGTCTAAAAGCAAAATAAATAAAAGGATAAATGAAATCCCTGAATCTGATAAAGATTCCTAGTCAGGACTGAGTCGTAACATCCCCAATAGGCAGGATTTCTAACTCTAGTATTTCAGAACATGACTTATTTAGGATCTTTTCAGGGGTAATTGAGGTTAAGTATGCCTTTTGGGTGTGCTCTAATCCAGTCTGACTGATGTCCTTGGAAGAAAGGATTATAACACAGGTACGGAGGGAGACGATGATCTCTGCAAACCGAGGAGTGAGACCCTCAGGAGAAACCAGCATGTCTGTTCTTTGCTTTTGGTCTTTAAATGTTCAGAACTGGGACTAGATACATTTCTGTCAATTGCCCTGCCTTGCATGGTCAAGACGGGGTCAGTTACAGAAACACCTCAGACCTGGATCTGACAGCCAAAGGCCTGTGCTGTTCTCAGTGACAGCTGAAGACCTGCAATCACTGCCCCCAGCAAAACTGTGGAGACCACCAGAGCCTAAGGGAACCTGTCTGGTTTCATTTTAACTGATACATAGGCCCTTTAGATTACATTTCCAGTCATAGTTTATCCTTTTCAGATCTCTAAGGATACTGACTGTAGTTTTAAAAATACAAACACCATTCCAGGCTTTGGCTGCCTTCTCAGTTTTCTTCCTAACTAAAAATCAGGTGGCTGGCCTGGCTTCCTAAGGCTGATGCCAGGTCTAAAAACTATTTGCCTTGCTACCAGCTTTCAAATAAGAAATAAACTTACCAAATAGGTTTCAAAGTAACTTTTTTTTTTACTATTTCTTTGTTTAAAGGAACTTGTTTTACACTGACTACTACTGTAATCAACCACCTGTGCCTCCTGATAAAGAACTGGATAAAAAAAGATACAAAGTTTAAAGCTTAAGCTCTATGGATTGAAAAGTGTAAGGTCCGTGGACATAAAATCTTAAGCTAGGACTGAAAAATGATTTAAGATTTATAAAAATAAAAAATGTTTCAAATCTCTTCCCCTCTCTATGCTATTGTTATATTGAGACTTCAAAAGTTCAGAGTTTTGACATTAATCCTTAGAGCTCTGATGAGCTATAAATCTAGCTCTGGTAAACACTGACTAGTATTATCATAGTCACAAGCTCAAGATTTTAAATTCCCTTTGGTTGTTTTCTAAGAATAGAATTAAAAGTGTTTCTCATTGTGCTAAAAACATCTGCCTAACCTATCTATATTTTCCACGATATAGATTTCAGTACAGATTACAAACGATAACAGTGCTAACGTATCTGGAACTTTTGCCTCTTGGAAACGTTTCATATAAGCTTCAGGAAATCAACTTGGAGGATTATTCTACTTCTATTCCTTCTTGCAGTCGTCATCAGATATTTAGGATCCTGCTCTGCCCAAAGAGAGATTCACGCACTTCATTTAATAAACAAAAGGGGAGAGGATGCCAGAGGACCAGTCCGAGGAGCAGCAGGTGGCAGTTAGAGTTTGATGCGTCAGCCCACCAGGTGAATCCCTGATGGGTGAATCTTGGACAGGCGATACCCTGAGACCACAGGCACCAGAATGTCTTTTGCTTCTGCTGTGCCTTCATGTGTTTGCCATTGCCATCTTTCTCTGGTATCTGGCAGGATGTGGATGGGTGTCGGGGGGATCCCCACTCTCTGTAATGCAGTATGATTATCTCATGGAAATATCCCATTCTACTGGGCATTTTTACCTGTGGATTGTTATGAAGATGATTTCTTCTTAAGATGTACTGTCTAGTTGATAATAATGCTAGTTTAAATAAAGTTTGTTTTTTGTTTGGTTGTTTGGTTGGTTTTTTGAGACAGGGTTCTCTGTGACTTTGGAGGCTGGCCTGGAACTAGCTCTTGTAGATCAGGCTGGTCTCAAACTCACAGAGATCTGCCTGCCTCTGCCTCCTGAGTGCTTGGATTAAAAGCATGTGTCACGTTAAAAATATATTCAAGGAAATGTCACACAGATAGGGCCTAAGAGTTTCATCTAAGGAGCTGCAGAGATCACCTTTCAGGTTAACTATTAAGGGAAACAATGGAGTCCCAGGAGCCAGGCTGGCTCGAATTCTTTTAATCTTAATTGTAAATGAGAATTTACAAAGATCTTTATTACGGAGATTCAATGGGAAATACAGAATCACAAACACAGGAGAGATGGAAGCCTCTGTGGGTCCAGCTGCCGAGTCCGGCTGTTTTGTTCTGGAGAGATGTGAACGACCGCAAGGCTTGTTCTGCTCTGACCTCCAAGAGAGCCAGTGAGACCCCTTCTCTTCCTTACAAGAGATCACATCCATATATATATGACCTTGAAACTTAAACTTATATACATATATGTATGTATACAATATATGTATATACATATATCTTGATTAGAAGTAGAAATGTATAGTGCAATATAACAAAAAATCCTTAAATTGTAACAATATACAAAATATCTTAAACACATGTAGAAACATGTACATACAGTATGACAAAAATAATTTTACATCTGTGTGAAAAAACATTGTAAACAGAAACAGGAACATACACAATATGACAAATATAATTTTGAGTTTGTATCAATATACAAATTATCTCAGACAGGAATACAAAAATAACAATGAAAGTTGTCTATAATTAATAGTTGCTAAAGTAATTTACAAGTAGATACACTATCTCACTTGTTATCCTATCCTACCTATTCTTTTTTTTTTCTATACCAAACAAGAGTCCTGAGTCCAACTATTATTATTCTGCCCCCAACCCTATAATGTTATAACCAACCCTGAGAAAACCCCAAAACCATCCATCACGACTGTTGGGAGAGGGGGGATTGTTTTCTTAGAATTACTTCCAGCGATATCTCCATGGGATCCTGTAAAAAAGTAAAATGATGGTTAAGTCTCAAGAGTACTGCCGATAATAACTGTACACAGTCTCTGAGCAGTGGGTAGGGTTTATGTGAAGTTCTCAGAAGTGGTTCTGGCTAGAGAGTTGTAAGAAGGTGGACCAACTCAGCTAGCCAATTTGGAATTGTCTTGAGCAGTTGTTTTTGTTTTTTGTTTGTTTGGTTTTGTTTATCCAAAGCCAATCCTTAAGTGGTGCTTATTGGCTGATGGAATCATTAAAAACCAGGTGGAATCGTTGTTGTGGGGCCCCATCTTCTTTCTAGAGACTTGAGAGATGGCTGTTAGGAAAATTTATTGTTCACTTGGAAAACCTAAACATTATTAATATAAAAATGGAGAGTTAATTTTTGATAGATATGCATCCAAAGAAAGGTACTTTAATGTTGAAAGATGCATTCACGGGTTTCGCTGTGCATGATAGCTGGAAACAAAGGCTTTTCATTGTTGTTGTTGTTGTTGTTATGTGATAGGGTTTCTCTGTGTAACAGTCCTAGCTGTCCTGTAACTTGCTCTGTAGATCAGGCTGGCCTCGAACTCACAGAGAAATCCGTTTGCTTCTGCCTCCCAAGTTCTGTGATTAAAGGTTTGCGCCACCACCACCAGGCTGAAACAAAGCTGTAAAATAACTTCAGGTTAGATCAGATGTTTTGATAATAAATAACTTGGAGATGAAAAACCCTAAAAAACAATCTAAAGTTAACAAGGACACATAGCTGAGTTATAGATTCATTAGGTTAGGGTCAAAAAGACAAAACAGCCCAACTGTTCCTAGTTGATGTACTTTCCTTGCTAGGACTGATTGGTGATCAAAGGAGGTGATTAATTTCTTGTACCTATTTCTGCCCTCAATCTCCTAGTATAAAAAAACTATTAATGGCCGGGCGTTGGTGGCGCACGCTTTTAATCCCAGCACTCAGGAGGCAGAGGCAGGCAGATCTCTGTGAGTTCGAGGCCAGCCTGGTCTACAAAGAGAGTTCCAGGACAGCCTCCAAAACAATACAGAGAAACCCTGTCTCAAACAAAACAAAACAAAAAATAAAAGAACTGGCTGAGAAAATACCTTGTTTGCTTACACTGTGTTAATCTATAGCAAGTTGCTTGGGTATGAATGTACACAGGTTCTTGAGGATAATTTGTTTTTCACCTGTGATACACAAAATGTTTAATTATGTAAGGGATATGGATAACATACTGGCTTTTTCTTGTATTCACTGTAATCATTCACTTGAAAAACAGAATGTAAGCACATTGTAATCTCTATATTGCCTGAAAGATTTTGTTGGGGTATATAAACTGTAGAATAAAAATAAAGAGAAAGAATAAATAAGAATAGAGTAAGAAGGAAAACATGAAGTATGAGGGAATTGGGAGGAAAACATCAAGAGAGACAGAAGGGACATTTCTGGATAAGAAAAGAGAATACAGAAGAAGAATAAAGAAGGAAACCATCAAGAGAATGTGTGAGTGTCTTTTCCCTTAGGCAACCAAGTTTGATACCTGGAACCCACACAAAGGTGGAAAGAGAGACCCAAATCTGACAAGTTCTCCTCTGATACCCAGATGTACCAACCCACACAGTAAGTGAAACAAATAAATGCATAAAACCAAACGTCAAAATAAACAATTAAGTCACAAAAAATAAATAAGGTAGAGAGCAATGGAGGGGGAGTCCTCTGGATTCCACATGCATCTGCAGTTGTGGATACACACCACACACATGCATACACACACACACACACACACACTACACATGCATACACACATGCATACACACACACCACACATACCCACACATATACAACACCACACACATGCATACATATACACACACTACACATGCATACACACACATGCATATACACACACCACACACATGCATACACACACACCACACATACACACACATATACAACACCACACACATGCATACACACACACACTACACAGTCATACACACACACACATGCATATATACACACACATCCCACACATGCATATACACATACACCACACACATGCATACACACATACACGACACACATGTATACACACACATACACACACACACTTGCATACACACACACCCCACACATGCATGCACACATACACACACATACACACACCACATACAAATACATACACATACATACACACATACACATGCCACACACATGAATACACACACACACCACATACACACATACACACACACACAAATACCACACACACATAAAATTCTGTACTTCTTGGTATAACACTAGCCTAAGCATTCCAAGCCACTAGGTTTAATACTAAGTATCACACACATTAAAAAAAAAACAAACCAAAACAAAAAACTAGGGACTGGAGAGACGACTCAGAGGTTAAGAGTAGCTTCCAGAGGTCCTGAGATCAATTCCCAGCAACCACTGAATGTCTCACAACCATCTATAATGAGAGCTGGTGCCATTTTCAGGCATGCAGGCATATATACAGAATACTGTATATACAGTAAATAAATAAATCTTTAAAAAATAATCTAGTCAGGCCAGGCATTGGTGGCCCACGCCTTTAATCCCAGCACTCGGGAGGCAGAGGCAGTCGGATCTCTGTGAGTTGGGGGCCAGCCTGGTCTACAGAGCGAGTAACAGGACAACCTCCAAAGCAATACAGAGAAACCCTTTCTAGAAAAAAACAAAACAAAACAAAACAAAAAATCTAGTTAGGCGGTGGTGGCACATGCTTTTATTCCCAACACTTGGGAGGCAGTGGCAGATGGATCTCTGAGTTCAAAGGCAGCCTGATCTACAGAGTGAATTCCAGGACAGCCAGGGCTACAGAGTGAAATCCTGTCTTGAAAAACCAAGAGAAAAAAATCTAGTATTAATTGAACTGAATCAATAGATAAAATTTGGCCTTGCCGGGCGTTGGTGGCTCACGCCTTTAATCCCAGCACTCGGGAGGCAGAGGCAGGCGGATCTCTGTGAGTTCGAGGCCAGCCTGGTCTACAGAGCGAGTTCCAGGACAACCTCCAAAGCCACAGAGAAACCCTGTCTCGAAAAACCAAAAAAAAAAAAATTTGGCCTTTATCTATTTTGAATAGCCATCTTAACAGTATTGATTCTTGCAATCAATGGATGTAGAATGCCTTTTCATTTATTTTTTACTTCTCTTGTTTATTATTTGTGTGTGTGTGTGTGTTTGCACCACTGAAGCTCCCAAGCTTCCTTTCACTACATCGCTGGTACCTACAAGGAAAGGAGCAGGATAAAGGCAATACCCTGTACTCCCTGACCTAACTCTTCACTATTCCTCATCTCTTTGCTGCCTCACAAGCATCAAAGACAAGCCAGTAAGGACTCTAGATCATGATCTAGAACCAATCCTAGGTTAGCTTAACTTATAAAAATGAAGCCTGATTCTAATTCTCCTGAAATCTAACACAAAGTTCAGCATGTACATGTGTGGAGGTACCAGGCCAGAAGCAGGTGCTGGATGCCCTGGAACTGGGGTTGTGAAATACCTTGTGGATGCTGGTAATGGAACCCAGGTCTTCTGGAGAGCAGCCATTCTCTTAACCACTGTGTAGTGGGTCTTTCTCCATCCCACCACCCAGCTCCCAGATCACAACATGGAGATTTATATTAGTTATAATATACTTACATTAGTTATAAATGCTCAGTCAATACTTTAGGCCTGTTTTAGATAGCTTTTATAACGTAAATTAACCCATTTCTATTAATCTGTTGTTGCCCAAGGCTCATTTACCTCATCTACATAGCATCCATCCAGCTTTCCTGCTTCCTTTGTGTCTCTTTGCATCCCCACCCTTCTTCTCAATTTCCAGTATGCCTAGAAATTCTGCCTAGCTATTGGTCATTCAGCATTATATCAAACCAATCAGAGTGACACGTCTTCACAGTGTACAAAAAGATTATTCCACAACACCACTAAGCCGTCTTTCCAGCCTCTGCTATTTGCTTTTTAAGACCAGGTCTCATGTAGGCATTGCTGGCCTTCAACTCAAAAACCTTTTGCCTCCTCTTCCTAATGACTGCCTCTATTTTTGATCTTGGAGAGGAAAACATTTAGTCTGTGCACTGTTATGCTAGCTGAAGTTTTTGTAAGTGCTGTATTCATTTGTTAGGGTTGGGTCACCATTACAAGATACTATACTTTATGCAGTTTCATTGCTGGGGGGGATGATGGGGACCAGCTTCCAGCAGCACAGGGCTCAAAGGGAAATCCACAGAGTTGATGTACTGTGACTTTTTTTTTCTTTTTTTGGTTTTTTTGAGACAGGGTTTCTCTGTGTAGTTTTGGAGGCTGTCCTGGCACTCGCTCTGTAGACCAGGCTGGCCTCGAACTCACGTACTGTGACTTTTTTATCTTGCACTAAAACAAGATTTCCTTATTTTTTATGTGTATCTGTGTGTGTGCCAGCAACAAGTTTATGTGCCCCACATGCACACCCCTGTGGAGGTCAGAGGGTGACCACCCCCTGCCACTAGAGTTAAGTGAGAAGCTTAATATTGATACTGGACACCAAACCCAGCTCCTTTGCAAGAGCAATAAAAAATGTTTTTGTATCAGCACATACTTTATTTCTCATTTGTAAGACCATACAGACAGAATCACTTGATTGTATGCTAGCCATATGTCTATCTTGTTAAGAAACTTCACAAACTATTTTTATGTCAGCAGGTTGTGGAAGCTTCATTCCCCCACATACTTTATGTTAGTCACCATCTAATAAGCATGTATACTGCATCGTTGTGCGTCCTGTATTTTCTTTTTTAAATTATTCACATCATGAACCCTGATAACACTCACTCTCTAGTCCTCCAAGGTCCACCCACACTCTTATGACTCCCCCCAAAATACAAGTCCATTTGTGTTGCCCATCTACTTACTAGAGCATAGTCAAACTTGCAGTGGCCAGCTCCTCAGAGAACACTGAGTCCTGCCCCACCTGCTCCCCTGCCAGAAGTCATCATTTGTGGAGAGCTACACTTCAGCATCATTACCACAAATTTTAAGAGTCCTCTTCGATGGCTTTCTGCATAGGCTGGTACTTTTTTGCGGGGGTAGGGGGCCATAGAAGCTGATTATGTCTCTCTTCCTCAACTGTGAGTCTACCATCGATTCCACTGCAAATTAACCTATGAGACATTTCTCCAGCTTCCACCTTACTATTTTTTAAAAGATTTATTTATTTATTGTATATACCATATTCTGCCTGCATGCCAGAAGAGAGCACCAGATCTCATTACAGATGGTTGCAAGCCACCATGTGGTTGCTGGGAATTGAACTCAGGACCTCTGGAGGTGCAATCTGTGCTCTTAACCTCTGAGCCATCTCTCCAGCCCCCCAGCTTACATTTTTAAGTGTGTGTGTGTGTGTGTGTGTGTGTGTGTGTGTGTGTGTGTGTGTGTGTTTGAGACAGGGTTTCTCTGTGTAGCCTTGGCTGTCCTGGAACTTACTTTGTAGACCACCAGGTTGGCCTCAAACTCACAGAGATCTGCCTGCCTCTGCCTTAAGAGTGCTGGGATTAAAGGTACTTACCACCATACCTGGTCCATTTTTTAACATTTAAGAAAGACTTATCTTTATTTTAATATATGTGGGTGTTTTGCTGGTATGTATGCATGCCTGTGGACCATTTGAGTGCCTAGCTTAGCTGGAGTTACAGATGGTTGTAAGCTTCCATACAGGAATTGAACCCTGTATGTCTTCTGCAAAAACAGCCACTTAGCCATCTCTCCAGCTCTAACCACCTTAGTTTTTTTTTCCACCTTAGTTTTTTTAAGTCAGGATTTCCCACTGAACTTGGATCTTATCAATTTGCCTGGGCTGGCCGGTGAGCTTCAGAAGTCTTCCTGTCTTTGTCTCCCCAGTGCCAGGATCACAGACATGCCAGCACGCCTCCCCCACCTTTTCTTTCTTTCTTTATTTAGTTTTTTCGAGACAGAGTTTCTCTGCATTGTTTTGGAGGCTGTCCTGGAACTCGCTCTGTAGACCAGGCTGGCCTTGAACTCACAGAGATCCACCTGCCTCTGCCTCCCGAGTGCTGGGATTAAAAGAGGTGTGCCACCAACACCCGGCCCCACTTTTTAGTTTTTAAAAACTGATTCTTTGAGAATTTCACACCATGCATTCCAACCCTATGAGTTGTGGGGATTAAACTCTCATTCTCAAATTGCACAGCAAGCACTTTCCAGACTGGACCCTCTTCTCAGTCTCTCTCTTGGTGCAGCTGGCAGCAGTCGAGCACACCTTTAATGCCAGCATTTGGGAAATAGAGGCAGGTGCAGCCTGGTCTGCAGAGCAAGTTCCAGGACAGCAAGGGTTACACAGAGAAATCCTGTCTCAAAAAACAAAATAAAACAAAAACAGGGCTGGAGAGATAGCTCAGAGGTTAAGAGAACTGACTGCTCTTCCAGAGGTCCTGAGTCCAATTCCCAGCAACCACATGGCAGCTCACAACCATCTACAATTCAATCTGGTGCCCTCTTCCGGTATGTAGGCAGAACACTGTATATGTAATAAATAAACAAATCTTTTAAAAACAACAACAACAAAAAAGCCATGTATAGCTAGTGGGACATTCTGTAACCCAATACTTGTCACTTGGGAAATAGAAACAGGAGGATCAGAAATTTAAAGTCCTCCAACATGAGCTACATGAGACCCTGTCTCCATGAAACATAAAAAAATTAATTAATTGTGCCGGGCGTTGGTGGTGCACGCCTTTAATCCCAGCACTTGGGAGGCAGAGGCAGGCGGATCTCTGTGAGTTCGAGGCCAGCCTGGTCTACAGAGCTAGTTCCAGGACAGTTTCCAAAGCCACAGAGAAACCCTGTCTCGAAAAACCAAAAAAAAATTAATTAATTGAGAAGTAGTTCCTTAATCTCATGTGGCTATGATGCCCAGATGTTTGGTCAAATGTCAGCCTAGACACTATTAAAGGTATTCAAATGTGGTTGACACTTTAATTAATACACTTTGAGTAGGGCAGTTACCCTCCACAGGGCCTTAAGGAAAAAGACTAAGGCCTCTGGAAGATGAGACACTCTGTCCCCAGCTCTCCTTTGCACTTGAGATGACACATTCAGTTCTTCCCTGAGGGTCCAGCATGCTGACCAACCCAACAGAATCCAGGTTTGCCAGGGTATACGATTATAGGAGCCAACTCCTTAATATAAAGTATCTTGGGGCTGGAGAGATGGCTCAGAGGTTAAGAGCACTGACTGCTCTTCCAGAAGTCCTGAGTTCAATTCCCAGCACCCACATGGTGGCTCACAATCATCTGTAATGAGATCTGGTGCCCTCTTCTGACCTTCAGTCATACAAGCAGACAGAACACTGTATATATAATAGATGAAATCTTTAAAACAATAAATGTATCTCTCTCTTTCCCTCTGTAAGCCCTTTGGTTCTGTGTCTCAGGAGATCTCCAGCTAATACAGAGGCCTAGGCAACATAATCTCCAAACCACACACAAAGGGAAGGGAACACCTACATTTAGGTTCCCAGTTAGGTTCATCTCAAACCTGGCTATAGTAGGTGATACACCAGAGGTGTGTACTGGGGTACATGGTACATAGTTACTTCTAGTTTTATTTTTGGGACAGGGTCTCACTATCTAAACACCAGGCTGGACTTGAACTCACAGAGATCCATCTGCCTCTGTATCCCTAGTCCTGGGATTAAAGGTGTGAGTCACCATACCTGGCTTATTTTATTTCCATAAGTTTAAAATTTTTTGTTTTACGTGTGTGGGTGTTTTGTTGGCATGTATGTCTGTGAACCACGTGTGTATCCGCCTAATGCCTAAAGAGGCCAGAAATGGGCATCAGATGTCCTGGAACTAGAGTTACAGAAGGCTGTAAGCCACCATGTGAGTGCTAGGAATAGAACCTAGGTCCTCTAGACAGCAACCAGTGCTCTTAACCATGGAGCTATGCTTCCAGTCCCCCCCCCCTTTTTTTTGAGACAGGGTTTCTCTGTGGCTTTGAAGGCTGTCCTGGAACTAGCTCCTGTAGATCAGGCTGGTCTTGAACTCACAGAGATATGCCTGCCTCTGCCTCCCGAGTGCTGGGATTAAATGTGTGTGCCACCACCACCACTGCCCAACTCCAACCTTTACTTTTATCTTTGTGTGCATTTCTATGTGTGAATGTGAGCATTTGAATCCTATGGCATGTGTATGGAGACCAGAAAGCAACCTCCGGTGTCAATCTTTGCTTTTTTGTTTGAGACAGGGTCTCTTACTTTCAATGCTTTATATGCCAGCTGGCTGGCCCATGAGTTTCTGAGGATTCTCCAGTCTCTGCCTCCCATCTCTCTGTAAGAGTGCTGAGATGATAGAGACATGCTGCCGTGTCTGACTTATGGGAATTTGAACTTGGGTTCTTATTCTTGCACAGCAAGTATTTGATAAAGTACTGAACCATCTCCCCAACTCTCCCTCCCTCCATGTCTTTGTCTCTGGGTGTGTTAGGGTCTCACTATTTAGTCATGACTGACTTGGTATTTAATATGTAGCTGAAGGTGGCCTCAAACTTACAGCAATACCCTTGTTTTAGCCTCCCAAGTGCTTAGATTACAGGTATATATGCCTATATCGAAGTTGTGTTTTTGTTTTGTTTTTTTTACTATGAATTGAACCTAAGGCTTCATTTTTGTTAGGAAAACTCTATCAACTGAGCTATATTCCCAGTCTTCCCATCTACTTTTTCTTGTTGGGTTGTTATGTTGTTTTCCAATCTTTTGAGACGGTGTCACTGAATTTCCCAGAATGGCTTTGAAATTGCAGTCCCTGACTTAGGATGTAGCTTAGTTGTGTTTGTCAAGTATGCATGAAGCCCTGGGTGCAGTCCCAAGCACCACATAAAGGTGATGTAGTGACACGTGCCTGTAATCCCAGTAATTCTGAGGATCTTGAGGGAGGATGAGTAGTAGTTCAAGACCATCCTTCACTATAAAGCAGATTAGAAGCCAGTCTTGGCTACAAGAGACCTTGTCATCATTGACACCCCACTCAACAAGAACAAAGAAACAAAAGTAAAACAATAAAACAAAATTGCAGTCCTGCAGTAATCTCCTGAGTTTCTGGGATTACAGACGTGAACCATCAGTCCTCCTTTACCACAGCAGTCACTCTGAGTTATCTGCCTTCATAGGGAAATTTTATTGGTCTGATTTGGGATTCTAGTTAATCCTAATGGAGTTTATTCAATGTGAAGGAATTCAGGTCAGATCACTTCGATCCACGGCCCCATCGCCACCTAGTGGTCACTGTGTGAAGTCATAGGCAGAAACGAATCTCATCTAGTCTGTGAGGCAGTTACAGTTAATTCTCATTTTAAGATTGGCAAACAACCTTTTTTTTCAAGACAGGGTTTCTCTGTATACCTGGCTGTCTTAGAACTCACTTTGATCATGGAGATCCACCTGCCCTCTGTCTCCCTAGTGTTGGGATTAAAGGCATGTGCCACCACTGCCTGGCTCAGGCAAACAATTTTTAAAGAAACTTTACAACACCCAGCCACTACTTCCTATACCTACTGTATGTAATCCAGTCCCTGCTGCAAGAGGTCTCATGGTCTCAGGAGGTGCTCGAGTATATTGAAGTAACTGGAGAGGGATGCCATCTGAGCAGCTGTGGGGAAGTCATTATGCTGGGTTGAGACTTTTGGGGGGGTCACCCTTGTTCCTGGAAGTAAACCCTCAACCATGCTCTGTAAGTAAGCCAAACAAATTCACTCCTTTGCCAAGATGAACTCTGATGACATCATCCCTTTGCTCTGTCATTTGTGCCCTACCTGAGGTGATTAGACACTTGTTCACTTGTTCTCCTCAGGGAAAGTTCATGCAACAGGAAGACGAACAAATAAAGGGATATCAGGAAGCAAAACAGCGGGGGGGGGGGAGGACTTGGGAGGCAGAGGCAGTGGGTGGCTTTGATTTTGAGGCCAGCCTCATCTACATAGGGAATTTTAGAGTAGCCAGGGCTATATAGCGAGTCTCAAAGCGGGAGGTAGAGAGCTGGAGAGACGGCTCAGCAGTTAAGAGCATTTGCTGCTCAAGCAGAGGACCCAAACTTGGTTCTCAGCACTCACGTGGTAGTTCAAAACTATCCATAATTCTGGTTCTGGAGGATCCAATACCCTTCTGGGTTTTACAGGGATTAGGCACATACATACATGTAAACACTAAATCAAAAAAGCTTTTTTAAAAAGAAAGAAAAGGCTAGGCGTTGGTGGTGCATGTCTTTAATCCCAGCACTCGGGAGGCAGAGGCAGGTGGATCTCTGTGAGTTCGAGGCCAGCCTGGTCTACAGAGTGAGTTCCAGGAAAGACAGAGCTATATAGTAAGACCCTGTCTTGGAAAAAAAGGGGGGGGGGAAAGAAAGGTTCAAGTTCAGAACTTTCCCCAGCACAGCAGGGAAGGTGACAAGAGGACATCTCCATAGGCAGCTCCAAGACAGAGCCAGACCAAAGCCAAACTCAGGCCGTAGCACCTAGCATGGTCTTAGAGCCCAGTAACTGGACACGTGGTCTTTAAAGAGTTATTTGAGGTTGAATAGGTCCTGCAGTAGTAGTGCGCCCTACCCCAATATGACTGGGAATGTTGGGCATGGTAGCTCATGCTTATGATCCCAGCACTCAAAATGTAGATCAAGAGTTGAAAGCCATCCTTTTTTTTATTTTTCGAGACTGTGGCTTTGGAGGCTGTCCTGGACTAGCTCTTGTAGACCAGGCTGGTCTCGAAGGAGTTGAAAGCCATCTTTGACTATACACTAAGTTCAAGGCTAGCCTGGGCTACATGAGACCCTGGAGATAGATGGGGGTGGAGCACTACATGAAGCCATAGGGAGAAGATGGCCATCTGTAAGTCATCAGGCAGTTAGACACAGCCCTACCTAACAGATGCACACCACCCAGCAGGTGCAGCTACAATGCCCTGTGTTTTATATATGGAAGACAGGTAGTGAAAGCATGCCAGCAGCCTGTCTCTGACACGGTTCTTCTTCTTTGGATCTGATAAATAGTGCACATACCTTTCATTCCGCATCAACATGAACATGGGCTGACATGTATACAAGACAGGGTCCCATCTGTCTTTACTGTAAGTCAAGGGTAGACTGGAGTCAAGTGTGTTGACAGCAACACTAACTGGAGGAGGAGGACGGGAAGAGACTCTCTCCACAGTTAAGTCCAACACTTCACGGAGAATCAGAGTCAGTGTGCACCTTCTTTACCTTGGTTTCCAAAACCTTACACCTTAGTATCATGGGTGCAAATAGTTTTATGGGCAGGGCATCCTTTGAGATGGCAGATAACAAGTTACTACAGAAGGACATTTAAAAATGAACGTGACAAGAGTTATGGAAAAAATCTTAAATGAAATGTAGATGACTGGAAGTAATACACAATGCTAATACCACATTCATATAGGGCAGAAATGCTTAGTTACACTGTGTCCTCAGTCAGCTAGCCACTTTTTTGTTGTTTTCAAGACAGGGTCTCTCTTTGTAACTCTGGATGTCCTGGAACTCACTATGTAGATTAGGCTGGTCTTGAACTAATTCTGAGAGATCCACCTGCCTCTGCCTCCCAAGCTCTGGGATCAAAGGTGTACACCACTACTGCCCTGTTTAGTCAAATAGCCTCTTAATTCCATACCACAAGCTAACTCTACACAGAAACAGAAGTGGACTCAGGGGAAATACGCTCATAAGCACAAATAAGTTACAGGACAGTATAATAATTACAGTGGTACCCAATACATACCAAGATTTGACCAAAGAGACTGTGTGGGGTGATGGGAGCCTACAGTTCAAGATAACTTTTTCTTCTTTCTCATCCTCTTTTCCTCCCCAAGACAGGGTTTCTTTGTGTAACAATCCTAGTTGTCTTGGAAATCTCTTTGTAGACCAGACTGGCCTGGCACTCACAGAGATCTGCCTGTTTCTGCCTTTTGAGTGCTGGTATCAAAGACATGTGACACCATGCCAGGCTTTCTTTCTGGTTCTTACTAACCACAGCTACCAGAAATTTCAGAATGCAAGACATTAGAACGAACCTATGGAACGGTGCTCTGACTCCAGTTCTTAGTGTTCAGAGAACACCCTGATATGGCTTTTTAGAAACAGGTGTTAAAAATGTCTTCCTACTCTTGCAATCTCTGTATTTGACAAACAGATAAACAAGGATGCCAAATTGTGCTAGTGGTTGTAAGAAGGTACGAAGAACAAATCTTACCTTTGACAATGCAAAGAGCTTTTCGATTTAGCAATTCATAAGAGCTAATAATAATGGTTCCAGGTGGAGGAAACACCTACTGCATGTGACACAATATAGAGCATACCACCTCACTGCGTTCACTCTTCCCTGTAGATAGCTAGGTTTCTCCCAAGTTTTTATGCCTGGAAATGGTATGAGGCAGATGGCTTACAAAAAATCTCCCCAAATTGCATAAAAAAACATTATCCCCGAATCCCCGAATGCTTTTGATAGGTGAATGTCTTTTAATTTTTTTGGACAGATAGCATTAAATATGTAGCTAAAGTGAATTCATCTAGCAGGGGATTTCGAATGCCTTGAACTTTTATGTATCAGGAGAACAAGGGGTAATGTGTGGCAAGCAAGCCTAACAACCTAGCATTTGGGAGGTGGAGGCAGGAGAAATATTAGCTCAAAGTCATCTTCTGCTACATAGTTTGAATCCAGTCTAAGCTACATAAGACTTTTGTCTTTGAAAACACACACACATATACACACCAATACAAATAAACTTAAATAAATAAACTAAACAAACTAAAAAAAAAGGAGTAGGGCAGAGTTGAGTCTTTCATAGTCAGAGCTCATCTGGGCAGTCTTGTGGAAATTCAATGTCTAGTGAGTTGGGTATAAACCATGTGGAATGAATGGCTTCATGACAAGGAGATGCTGGCAACCTTGCCACTAGGGGCATAATCCCCTATTTCTCGTTCCTAGTCAGATCATCACTCAACCCAAAGCCACGCCATACACAGCTAGCAATAATGTTCAAGATTGGCATGTAGGACAAGATAGGCTTGGCCCAGAGAATGGCAACTAGAGAGCATGGCCCCAAATACAGCATTTCTGTTGCTATTGGTGCGAAGGGCATACTGGATGATGTGCCAGGCGCGGGTTGGTGGTGCTGGGAAGGTTTGGTCCTCAAGAGATCAGAGGGGCGCGTTGACATCGGTGTAAAGGCAGGTAGCGAACGCATATATTTGAGTTAGTGATGAGTTCTGTGAAGGAAAGAAAATTGGGTGATGTGACTGCCAGCCGGAGGTGATGGGCGGTAGAAGTTGTCACCGCAGCTCGAGTAAACAATGCCTCTTCCTCTGGGCAGAGACGAGCCGGGAAGGAGCAAGGAGTAAGATAGGAAGTCAGATCGGCTGATTCGGCCTCCGAGGTCCGGCCAGGCACGCAGAACAAGCTTTGTGACGAGCTCTGCCAAAGCCTGGCACAGGAAGGCTTTCAGCGACGTGCAGGATCCGAAAGGTGGCTCTGGGCTGCGGACGTATCTCAGCAGGACCGGGGCTCAGGCCTGGCGGAAGACGATCGCCCCAACTGCCCACACTAGGTTGAGGCTGTGGCCCAGCTCCGGGCTTTCCGCAGAAATGGAGCTACGGGAGAGCCAGGGACGAAACCAGAAAGCGCCTCCCGCACGCCGCCATCTTGACACGGGGGAGGCGTCGCGGGAGGGGCGGGGCCTGGCGAGACCCAAACAAGCCCACGTGCGGGCCGGTCCGTCGCGGTGACGTCACGGTGCGTTGGAGCGCGCGCCGGCCTTACCCTTGCCGCGGGGCCGTAAAGCGCGGAAGGTCGCGGGCCCGTGCAGTCCCGGAACTCACCGCTCTGCGTCCCGTCCCCTCCTCATGCCGCGTCCCCCTTCCTGGCCAGCGCAGACCCTCTTCAGCCGTTGTGCTGCCCTCCGCTTCCGCCGGGCGTCGTTGGACGCGTTGCGCCTCTTGCGGGCCCCTGAGGTAAGGAGGCGGCTACGACCTGCTAGTCCGGACGGCCTCATCGTCCCGTGAACTCCCGCGTCCTCCACGCCCCAGTCCTCCGCCTTTGGCCTCCGGCTCCCGGTTTTCCTCCTGGTCTCTGAGGCGGTGCGGTTGGGCGCCAGACTTGCGGGCAGCGGAGCTGTGCGGACTTCGGGGACCCGCGCCGGCTGCCCCGGGCCTGCGCGCGGGCTCTCCCAGGGTGGCTGGGCCTCGGGGCTGACCGCAGCTCGGGCGGGCACGCACCTGCTGTCACAGCCAGCTGTGCTCTCTACGTGTCTGCAGGCGGAATTGTTTTCCCGCCTAGAAGCGTGCTGTTCGGTTGTGCTTTACCAACTCTTGACGGAGACTATATCGGGCGGTGGGATTTCCAATGGGTGACTTGAGGGGTACTGAGGTTCGAGTCCATGGTCTTGGAGACCACTTTGAGCATTTATGCAGCCTTGCAATCTTGATGTATAGGGATGGCGTGTGATCGAGGGTCTAGTGGAAAGATAGCCTTTAAAGGGTCCGCTTTTTGGCGGCAGGCGCTTGTATCATTTTTCTTAAACTCTCTTGAGCATCCGCTGCATTTGTCGAAAAATACGACATCCTAAATCCGCAGGATTAGACTGCAGATGCAGATTCTGTTGCTAGTAAAGTTGTCCTGGTGATTCCACTGAGTTACGTGTGGGAGATGCGTCTGCATTCTACCTTCGTCCTTTGTGACCTATGCCTCATCCCTGCTACCAGAGGAAAACATCCAGGAATTGTTAAGAGATGTCACTGGTTTTGTCTTTTAAAGATAGGCTCTCACACTGTAGCCCAGGCTCACCCGGAACCTGGGACATTCGTCCTGATTCAGAATCCGGTGTGGTGGGCTTAAAAGTGGGAGCATTACTCCAGGCTAGAGCTGTCATCTTGTTGAGGTAAGAACTAGTCAGGGTTTGTTTAGACATTACTCTTACTAGTAGAGATAGTTATTTTCACGAAAGCATAAAAATTTAAAACCTCTTGACGCTTCATTACCTCCTCCTCCTCTCTCTTTCTCTGCCTTCTTCCCCCCACCCCCAGCTCCGGAGTGCTGCTTTAACATGAGTTGCCCGTTTGTATTGCATTGTTTGTTTTGTTTTGTTTTTCGAGACAGCATTTCTCTGTGGCTTTGGCGGCTGTCCTGGAACTAGCTCTTTTTTTTTTTTTTTTTGGTTTTTCGAGACAGGGTTTCTCTGTATTGTTTGGGAGGCTATCGGTCCAGCCCAGCCTCAAACTCACAGAGATCCGTCTGCCTCTGCCTCCCGAGTGCTGGGGCTAACTAAAGGCGTGCACCAACATCACCCGGCTCTTGCATTGTTTGATTTAGGCTTTCCACAACCGTGTGAGGTAGATATTTCTAGCTCATGTAACAGATAAGGAACCTGACACACAAAAACTTGCTCAGAGTCATACAGATGATGAGATGTAAGGAGATAAGGAGATTTAATACCTACATGTGCTTGTAGAGCTTGGATCCCCCGCGGATCACTGTATTACTCCTCCACTCAAATGCCTTATAGATTACTGGAGAGGATGAAAAGTTCTGTTCTGGGAGAACACAGAAGACTCCCTTATCCAAATACACTGTTACATAGGCTATGTTCTGAAGAGATACCTTTGCCCGGCAGACAAGCGGCAGAACTGTTTAGAGAAGCAATGCACACAAGACCAGGCATGCAGAAGAAAGTTAAGCCTGACTTGTTTGAGGAGTTACCAGTATGCTCCAACTTAGTGAGAGTTTGAGAGGCAAGAAGAACAGTGAGGCCAGAGATAAACCACATTGTGAAAAGTGTTGCACTTTGTTGTAAGGAGCTTTCACTTTTTCCTGCAGGGGTCAGCCTGTCATGGGAAGGTTGTGAGAAGAGCCTCGAAAGATTTCCATTGTGGAAGACAGCTCACTTACTCCTGTGTATGCATTTAGGTGTGTGGGAGAAAGGTGGTCACTAAAAGCAGAAGCTGTTAGGGGATTTGAAGAGAAGTAGATTTAGGAAATAGACTAGACAGGGAACGTCCTGAGAAATGATTGGGGAAGAGAGATGAGAAAGGGAGGAATCCAGGTGAGTCTGGATTCTAGTATGTGGAGCCACTGGGGACAGACACAGTGTAGGAAAGATGGAAAGTAAGGGAGGGGTGTTTGCATTTGGATGTGCTTGGTATTCCCTGTGGGATCAAGTGGACATAGCCATTCTGCACTTGATAAACAGATCTGAAGCTCAGGGAGTAGGATTCTTGGGTTAGGCCATGCATCATGGTGACATTTAAATCACCCAGGGGAAAGATGGGAAGGCTCAGAGTAGAAGATAGGTTCTAGCAAAGAGGTGTGAGCCAGGAACTGTAGTAGTGAAAGTGAAAACCTGTGTGCAGGTGGGAAGGAGTGATCTGTAATTAAGTGTGATGATGTGCCGGGTGCTGGTGGCACATGCCTTTAGTCCCAGCACTGGGGAGGCAGATCTCTGTGAATTCAAGGCCAGCCTAGTCTACAGAGTGAGTTTTAGGATAGGCTCCAAAGAGAAACCCTGTCTGGAAAAAACAAACAAACAGAAGTATGATGATGTGAGAGAGATATCCTCTGAAACCAGCAAATTGAGTGTTTTTGGTGAGAAAAGTGTCAGCACAGGGGCTGGAGAGATGGCTCAGTGGTTGAGAGCACTGACTGCTCTTCCAGACCTGGGTTCAATTCCTAGCACCCACATGGCATCTCACAACTGTCTGTAACTCCAAGATCTGACACTCTCACACAGACCAATGCACATAAAAAAAAACAAACAAAAAACTAGTGTCAGCACTATAATCAGACCAAAGCATGTTTTTTTTGTACAGGACGATGAAGGAGTTGGGGGTAGAATATTCTTTTTGTTTATTAATTTACTGTCAAGTGAACAATAAGTTTTTGAAAATTTCATTTCTTTATTTATTTGAGACAGGATATCGATACATAATGCTGGCTGGCCTGGAGCTTGCTATGTAGACCATGTTGGCTTAACTCTGTGCTTGGGTTAAAGGAGTGGTGCCACCATGCGCAACAAGAATGTCTCTCAAATTATTTATTTATTTATTTGGCAGAGTTACTCTGTAGCTTCCGAACCTGTCCTGGCACTCACAGAGATCTGTCTGCCTCTGCCTCTCCAGTGCTGGGATTAAAGGTATGCACCACCAGTGTTGCCGCTTTAGCCCCCAAATAACACACAAGACACTATATTAATTATGAAGCTGTTGGCCATTTGCTATGGTTTCTAATTGGCTAGCTCTGACTTAATTATTTACCCATAATTACTAATATATATTTTTAATAAGGTCTTATCTTCCTGAGAACACAGATTTGTGTCCTCTTCCCGGGAAGATCACATGGTGACAACTGTCTTCACTACATTTCCCAGAATCCTCCTAGCCTTGCTTCCCTGTTGGCCAACAGTGCTTTATTTATACCACTCAAACATACACAGAAGGACTTCCACATCATCTCCTCTTTTCTGTCTAAATAAAAGGAAAATGTTTTAACTTATCATAGTAGAATATAGAATATATAATAGAACAGTTATCAAGCAAGTACTATAGTTACAATATTTTGCCCATTAACATTTAGTAAGATTTAAAGAAAATATTTTATTATCTATCCTATCCATGTGAGTCTAAAGTCTTATATGTAGCTTATCTTTTATCATAACTAAGGAAAACTATAACTACAACTATCTATCTTCAACTCCATCAAAGACCACAGATGGATAATATATAAACACTAGAATTGACAGAGACATCTCGCTACCTGGACAGTCAACCCAAAGTTCCTCTGCAACATTGGGGCATCCATCTTCAGCCCATAAAGCCACAGTGTGTCTGGAAGACTTCTCAGCAAAGCAGGAAATTTTAAACTGTCCATCTCCATTGGCAGTTTGTCAATCATTTTTCTGTGTCCTGCAGAATGTCTGGCAGACTCTTCCATGAAGCTGGAACCCTGTAGGACTGTCCCAAGTTCAGCAGTCACTTTTCTGTGGGTCCTGCATGTCCATTTTATTTAGTAACAGTCAAGCAGTCCAGGCAAGAGCAGTTTCTTGCCCAAATGGCTAATCTTGCCATGTTGAAAGCAAAGTCCATAACGAGTTTCTTCGATGCCCATCTTCCTCTCAGATGTAGTTGGTGTGCCTGGAGAAGACATTTCTCATTGTCAAGAAAGACCCTAAACCATTTTAAATGCCATTTTCTGAAGCTCTTTGAAAGGTCTATCTATCTTATATATATATATATATATATATATATATATATGTATGTATGTATGTATGTATATATATATATATATATCTAGAAAACCTAACTAACCTAACTTTTGACTATCTATAACTGTACTATCTATAATCTGTACTTTTTTATACATTATATTTTAAAAGATCAGTATAAATACAATAATCAAGA
This sequence comes from Mesocricetus auratus, assembly GCF_017639785.1. Classification (NCBI taxonomy): domain Eukaryota; kingdom Metazoa; phylum Chordata; class Mammalia; order Rodentia; family Cricetidae; genus Mesocricetus; species Mesocricetus auratus. The sequence continues at coordinate 12,804,429 of NW_024429183.1, read as the reverse complement.
GGAGAAATACACATATCACAAAACTGACCTTAAATTTGTATTAATAAATGAAAATCCATTACAAGACAAAGTATTCATTTCTATATCATATTCCCTTTTTTCTTTTTAGAAAGAGATTGACTGTGATCATTACCATTTATAAGAAACACTGTAAAAATGAAAACAAACATTTAAACAATATTTGGGAGTTTGGGCATTGGTCGTTCCAAACTGCTTCCTGCTGGATGGGTGTGCTGTCCATACCATGGGGGTCATGACAAAACACAGAAACCTGTATAAGTCCTTGTTTTTGTAGTCTGCAAGACTGCATCATGTCAGATGTTTTAGGGATCACCTGGGCCACTGCTTCTGGGGTGCTTTGGTTCATTAAATCATATAAATCTGGAAGGAACCCATGGCTTTTCATTTTCTGTGGAAACATAAGCAAAATCTCTTTTCTCAAGTAACCTGTCCTTATATTTAAATTTAGAAGTCAAAGCATTTTTAAAATATGTAAGTTGGCCAGGCGTTGGTGGTGCACGCCTTTAATCCCAGCACTCGGGAGGCAGAGGCAGGTGGATCTCTGTGAGTTTGAGGCCAGGCTGGACCAACAGCCTCCAAAACAGAGAAACTCTGTCTCGTAAAACCAAAAAAAAAAAAAATATGTAAGTTGGATTATTTTAGCAGCATTTATAATCAAGTATATTTCAGCAGTTTTCCTTCCTTAGCAATTGAACAACTGAAAAACAATAGCATACAGTATCCAGACTCTCTTAAGTACTTTTCATCTTTACGTGGCTTCTTTACTCTATATCTTTTACTTGCATTCTCTTCCCGGGAAGATCCCAAGGCAACAACTCTCTTCACTACATTTCCCAGAATCCTCCTAGCCTCCTAGTCCCACCTATCTTGCTTCCCTATTGGCCAACAGTGCTTTATTTATACCATTTATACCAATCAAACATACACAGAAGGACTTCCCCCATTACCACCACTGCTCGGCATGTCTTATTTTTAATGAATGATGGTATGAAACACAAGGTCTTAGGTATAAATATATATATGGGATCTCTCTAGATAGCCCTGGCTGTTCTGGAACTTACTATGTAGACCAGGCTGGCATCAGAGATCCAGAGATCTGCCTGCCTCTGCCTCCTGAGTGCTGAGATTAAAGGTATATGCCGGGACTCCTAGCATCAAGAATAAATTTTTGTTTAAAAAATTTGTTTGGGGATTGGAGAGATGGCTCAGTAATTAAGAGCATTGGCTGCTCTTCTAAAGTGCCTAGGTTCAGTTCCCAGCACCAACACGACAACAACCAGTCTGTAACTTCAGTTCCAAGGGAATCTGGTGGCCTTTGTTTGGCTCCCTCAGGCACTGTGCATACACAGACAAATATGCAAATGACACATGCATGCACATAAAACAAAGAAGCAAACAAACAAGCAAAAAACTCAGTGGTAGACCTAAGCGTGGTGTGCATCTGTAATCAGCACTTTGGAATGTATTTGTAGGAAGATCGGAATTCAATCTCATGTATGGCTACGTAGTCTAGGATACTTAAGATTTTTATCTCAAAAAGAACAAGGACAAAGATCTCAGTGGCTGATGAGCAAAAAGGGGTCAATACCCTGCTGGGGAAATCCCCAGAAACAGCTGACCTGAGCAAGTGGGAACTCATGGACCCCAGTCTGACAACTGGGAACCTGAATAGGGCTGAACCAGGTCCCCTGAATGAGTGTCAGTCTATGGGGCCTTTGGCAGTGGAACCAGTATTTATCCCTGGTGCATGAATGGGCTTTGGGAGCCCATTCTCTATGGAGAGATACTCCCTCACCTAGATACACAGGGGAGGTCCTAGGCCCTGCCCCAAATGATGTGACAGACTTTGATGATCCCCCATGGGAGGTCTCACCCTCCCTGAGGAGTGGGTGGGGGTTGGTAAGGGGAATGGGAAGGTGGGAAGGAAAGGGAACTGGGATTGATATGTAAAATAAGATTGTTTTTAATTTAAATAAAAAGTAATTTTAAAAAATCTCAGTGGCCATTGTCTAGTCACTAAGGTATGAAGAAATTGGAACATAAGGCTTGGATGGTGGAAGACAACATTCTAGAAAATTACCATGCACACTGGTATTGATGATTGTGATATGGGAACACCTAATTCCTTTCTGTATTTGCATTTTTGCAAAGACTAATTTGTACAATTTCAAATTTTTTGAAATAAAAACTTTATGATAGGGAGCTTTTGTATCTTTTATTAGATTACCTAGAAGGAACTTGAGCATATTCCATGCTGAGGAGAAGGCACAAATGGCAGGAGATCATTGATTGCAGGGTGTAAAAGTAAGCAGTGCATTGGACTGAGATGCAGAGAGGGCAGGATAGAGGGGTTTCTAACACTTGTGGACAGACTTTCAACCTATTGAAGTTTCAGGAATGAACTGGGAGAAGCTCTCTGGGTAGGGAGGGAGAAAGCAGGTATGTAGAAATCATAGAGAAGAGCATGCTTATGTCTCTAGAGCCGGTACAGGCCTCTTAACCCGAATCACAAAGGAGCAGGGCTATCTTGGGTTTCTAGTGCTATGATAAAACACCATGACCAAAAGCAACTTAGGGAGGAGAGGGTTTATTTCATCTTAGAAATCTCAGCCATAAAAGTCAGGGAAGAAACATATGGCAGGAACTTGAAAGCAAGATCTGATGTGGAGGCCATAGAGGAGTGCTGCTTATTGGTTTTCTCCCCATAGCTTGCTTAGCCTGCTTTTTGATTGAGACAGAGTCTCTCTCTATATCCCTGACTGACCTGGAACTTACTCTGCAGACCAGACTGGCTTTGAACTCAGAGACCCACCTGCCTCTGTCTCCCGAGTGCTGGGACTAAAGGTATGTGCTACCTCTGCCCGGCCTCAACCTGTTTTCTTAGACACTTAGGAATTCTCCCCCCTAAACAAAATGTGGTGCACAGATATACATACAGACAAAACATTCATTTATAAAAATAAATCTAAAAGACATTTTTAAAAAGACTACAGTTCTGAGAGTCCTCTTTGATGGTGTCCTCTTTGGCCTTGGAGGGCATGGACCGATGGGGAGTCTGTAAATCCAGATGCTAGTAGTGGAGGTGGTGGCAGCTTTACTAGCGGTGTGCTGCTCTGATTCCCACATATCTGCCCCTCTGTGTCTTAAGCTCTGTAATGCTGGCATAGGCTTCTGTAGGTCATCCTTTGGTTTCTTGAGACTTAAACAGTCTTCTGTATTCCTGTTAGATTTTGTCAAAACCTTGTCTTTTTTTTTTTAAAGCCAGTAGTAATTTTGTGTATACTGGACCACACCAAATAATCAGTCTCTTGTGGTTGGGTTCTTCCTTCAGTTCCTGTTACCCAGAATTCACTTGATTCCTTATTGCCATTCTAAGCAAATATGATAGTCAGACTTGTTCTGTTGTCTTTAGTGTGTGTGTTTCCTGTGTCTTTGTCTCTATGCAGACTTTACTCTTCCAAGGCTCAACTTAAATCCTACTTTGAGTATGATCCTTTGCCTGATGATCTTAGCCTTACCCTTTTCTTTAGGCTGTGTGTGTGTGTGTGTATTTATATATTACATGTAAATATATATATATATATATTTCTTTTGGGTTGTCGAGACAGGGTTTCTCTGTAGCTTTGTAGACCAGGCTGACCTTGAACTCACTGAGATCTGCCTGCCTCTGCCCCTTGAGTGCTGGGATTAAAGGCGTGTGCCACTACTGCCAACCTAGGCTATTAATAATTTTATAGAAATACGTATGACATAGCTGGGCAGTGGTGGCATATACCATTATTCCCAGCACTCAGGAGACAGAGGCTGGTGTATCTTCGTGAGTTTGAGGCTAGTCTAGTCTACAGAGTGAGTTTCAGGATAGCCAAGGCTACACAGAGAAACCCTACCTCGAAAAACAAAACAAAAAAGAAATATGTATGACTTCTGTGTAAATATAAGCTAAAACCCTTTTCCTTCTTTCCATGGAAAGGTGTCTAATACTTTAGTTTTTGCTGCTTTCTCTGGGGCAATCCAGGCCTCTTTCACTGGGCTCTAGGTCCTGTCTCTTTTCTTCCTAAGGACTTTATTCTTTGATTTTACGTCTCCCTGGCTCTTCTGCTGGATTACAGTGCCTCCAATCACTAAGCTATCTCACTGGCACTTTTTCTTTCTGTCTGTGTCTCTCTGTCTGCCAGTATCGTATCTTTAGACTAGATCTCTAACCAGAGCTGGCCTGGAAATCTCAGTGTAGCTGAAGGATGACCTTGGACTTCTAGGGATCCTCTTGCTTTCCCCTCTCAAGTGCTAGGATTATAGACTGTGCTGCTATTCCCAGATTAGGCTTCTTTATGCCTTTTTTTCCCTGTTTTTGTTTTTTGTTTTCCTTTTGTTGTTGTTGTCATTGTTGTTGGTGTATTGTGCTTTTGAACCAGGATCTCCCTGTGTAATCCTGGAAATTCATATGTAGACCAGGTTGGCCTTGATCTCTCAGAGTTCCACCTGCCTCTGCTTCTAGATTTTAATCCTCCTCTGGGACTAATGGCATGCACCACTGTGCCTGACCTTTTTTTTTTTTTTTTTTTTGCTGTTTGTTTTGTTTTTAGCAGAATCTGAAACATAGGTCCTCAAATATATGTCACATGAATAGCTATTGTTCTTTGTTAAATTCTGTTCTCATTAGTCCTAAGAACTGAGTTCAATGGAGTGAAATTGTCTGTTTTTTTCTTTCTAGTTTGGATTCTTTGGATCTTCTCAATTGAGTGGAAACATATCTCTCAGTTGGTGATGCTTTACCGGTTACTGTCCATTGTCCAAAGACAAAGAACTAGCCCAGGATGGCAGACCTGGTCATCAGCAAGAAACAGCACATCAGTTGCCGAGTCACATTCTATCACTCTGCCTGCCCAGGCCCAGGTGGTCATCTGTGGGGGTGGAATCCTGGGTACATCCGTGGCCTATCACCTCTCCAAAATGGGGTGGCAGGATATTGTCCTTTTGGAGCAGGGCAGGTAAGGATTAAATTGGCTTGACTTGAGGTTTGGCTGCAATAACAGTACAGGGCTCTATCTTTTCCATAATGTCAGACCTGTAGCTAATCTAAATGTTATATACTAGTGTGAGAAGACCCAAGGTGAATTCTGCACTGTGGTTAGCTATGTTCTAGCACTCAGGTTTTCTACATTTTAGAGAAGTAGCAAAAAAAAAAGTAGTGTTTTTTTGGGGGGAGGGGTTATGTTTCAAGGAAGGGTTTCTCTGTGGCTTTGGAGGCTGTCCTGGGACTAGTTCTTGTAGACCAGGCTGACCTTGAACTCACAGAGATCCTCCTGCCTCTGCCTCCTGAGTGCTGGGATTAAAGGCATGTGCCACCACCGCCCGTGTCAACAGTGTTTTAAAAGGACATGTGTTCACAGCCTAGCTCATCTTACTCTGTACTGTCACATAGCACAGCTGCATTCTGTGTACATGAGCTGAAAAGAAGTGGCTACATTCTCCCCATTTTCTTATATTAATTTTCATTTAATTCAGTATAGTTTTGGATTTACTGGGGTTGAGAGACAGTCCAGCAGTTATAAGCACTCGGTACTCTTCTAGAGGACCCAGGTGTGGTTCCCAGCACCCACATGGCAGGTCAGTTCCAGAGCATCTGACACCCTTTTCTGGCCTCTGTAGGCACGAGGCACACATGTGGTACATACATATGTAAACAAAACACCCATACACATAAAAAGAAGACTATTATAATGTGGGGTATGTATGTGTGTGGATGGTTCTCTCCTCCACCTTTACTTTTTGGGGGTGGGCACAGTTTTTTTGTGACAGGGTTTTATTATGTAGCCCTGGATATACTAGAACTCACTCTAGACCATGTTGCCTCTGCCTCCTAAGTGCTGTTATTGAAGGTGTGCACCGCCAATACCCATCGACCTTTTTTTTTTAAGTGTGTGTATGTTTGTGTGCATATGTGAGTGCAGGTGCCAAAGAGCATCAAATAAGCTGGAGTTAATAGGTGGTTGTAAGCCTGGGTGCTGGGAACCAAACTCAGGTCTTCTAGAAGAATAGTAAGTTCCTTTAACTACTGAGCCGTCACCCCAATCATTTTTTTTTTTGGTTTGTTTATTTATTGCTTATATGTATGGCTATTTTGCCTTTAGGTATTTTATATAGCACATACATGCCTAGTGCCTTTGGAGGTCAGAAGATGGCTATGAGCTGCTGTGTAGGTGCTGGGAATCAAACCCATGTCCTCTGCAAGAGCAACAAGTGCTCTTAACTGCTGATAACAGTGTCACTGTTGTTTTGGCTGCCCTGAACTCAGAGATCTGCTTGTCTCTGCCTCCAGAGTTCAGGGATGTCCAGCTGGAGATTACAGGTGATTGTAAGCCATGATGGTGAGCTACCATTTGGATGCTGGGAATCAAACTTGGGTCCTTTTTTGTAAGAACAACCAGTGCTCTTAACCTGCTGTAACGTCTCTAGCCCTAGAACCTGGACTTAGGTCCATAGATATAAATGAATCTTTCTAACAGTATTTTGTATCTGTGCTGCAGGCTGGCTGCTGGCTCGACAAGGTTCTGTGCTGGCATCTTAAGCACTGCTAGACATTCAAGCATTGAACAGAAGATGGCAGACTATTCAAACAAACTCTATAGTCAGTTAGAGCAAGAAACAGGGATCCAAACAGGTAAGCAGGTAATCTGCTGTTTATTGGTCTTCTTGTCTCCAAACCCTTACTTGGTAGTAGTTGCTATATGGTCCTGTACTCTGTCTGATCTGATGATTAAGACTCGTGTTTGAGAATTTGCTGCAAGCCAGGGTGTTCCTTTGGGCAGGTATGTAGCTTGCCTTCCTCTTTAGAAGAAATTATAATCAGTATCCCAGGTCATTTTCAGACTCTAACTTTTTTATTTTTATTTTTATTTTTTTTGGTGGGAGTGCTTGGGATTGAACCCAAGGCCTGCAGATCCTTTCATTATTTTCATGATGGAAATTTTGTAGGTCTTTTTTGATTGTTTTTCTTTCCGAGACAGGGTTTCTCTATTTTGTTTTGGAGACTCCTGGAACTAGCTCTGTAGACCAGGCTGGCCTCAAACTCACAGAGATCCGCCTGCTTCTGCCTCCTGAGTGCTAGGATTAAAGGCGTGCGCCACCAATGCCTAGCTTGGAGGTCATTTTAAAGATAAATTTTACTCATACAATAAATGACAGCACTTAGCTCCTAAACAAGAGAAGGTCAACTCATAAACTTCACCAATTCATATTATAAAATATAGAAATAACATTATCTGTGTAGTTCGGGGAAAGAAGACTGAATTGTAAGATAGATAGTATGAAATAGTACTGGGGACTCATGAGGAGGCCAGCTAGGGAATGTAGGGAGAATGAACTGTCTTAAGGACAGGAATGCTAATAAGCAGTATGATCCCATTTGATGACAAAGTGGGAAAAGGGACTACTAGTTGGTTCAAAATTGATGGACTATCTAGAAACTGAGTATAGTTCAGTTTTCTGGGTAATGAAATGAAATGCTGTTATTTTGTTTGCTTCTCCTCTCCTAGTTCCTGCCCTGTAGGAACATCACCAAACTGCCTGTGTGGTAACTGAGCAAGGACTTTGAAACAAACTTAGTAAAAGTAGTTCTGCCTTGTTGTCCTTCTTTTTGTTGTAATTGAATTTTCTTTTTTAATTTTTTTTTTGTTTTCTTTTGTGTTTGAGACAGGGCTTCTCTGTACAGCCCTGGCTGTCCTGGAACTCACTCTGTAGACCAGGCTGGCCTCAACCTCAGAGATCTACCTGCCTCTGCCTCTTGAGTGCTGGGATTAGAGATGTGTGCCACCACTGCCTGGTTTTAGGATTTATTTCTGTATATGTGTGTCTGCATATGTGTATGTACATGTGTATGTGTAACCTCAGAGGCCAGAGAAGAGTGTCAGATCGATCCCCTGTCTACAGGCTTTATTGGGAAGACACCTGCTTTGTGCAGGACAAGTGAGAGACTCTCTGGTTGGTTGGACTGAATCTGGTGACAACATAAGGTGCTCGAGTCAAGCATAAGAGTTTGAGTCAGATGTGGGTCTATAGAGTGGGCCTAGGGTGGAGCACTGACTCCCAGTCCACTAATTGAATTACTGGTATTTTGCTGAGCTTTGTGTTACTCAGCTGGTTAGATTTCAGGAGAATTAGAATCAGGCTTCATTTTTATAAGTTAAGCTAACCTAGGATTGGTTCTAGATCATGGTCTAGAGTCCTTACTGGCTTGTCTTTGATGCTTGTGAGGCAGCAAAGAGATGAGGAATAGTGAAGAGTTAGGTCAGGGAGTACAGGGTATTGCCTTTAACCTGCTCCTTTCCTTGTAGGTACCAGCGATGTAGTGAAAGGAAGCTTGGGAGCTTCAGTGGTTGAGAGTCAGAGTGTACATGGGCTGGTGAGGTGGCTCCGTGGGTAAAATGCTCACTGCCAGACCTGAAACCTGAGTTCAAAACCTGAGACCCACATGGTGGAAAGAGAGAATTGACTCCCACAGTTAATTGTCTTCTTGACTGCCACCCAAAAGTGCTGTGGCACACATAAGCTCCCTGTCAAATAAACAAATAAAAATGTAGTAATTTTTAGAAAGGCAGAGCAGTGTTTGTGTGTAAACACCGTGTTGCTGTTTTTTTAATTTTTATTTTTCTGTTGTTTGTGTTTATGATGTGCCTGTGTGTATACAGAGGTCAGAGGAACCTTCTATCTGTTGAGGCAGGGCGTCTTGTTTGTGCTACTGTGCATAATCCAGGTTAGCTAGTTCACCAGCTTCTGGGCAGTTCTCCTGAATTCAACTTTTTGTGGGCTCCAGGAATTTAACTTAGGTTACCAGGCTAACATGACAGGCACTTTTACAACCACTGAAGCATCTTGCCAGCCCTTGGTCTGTTTTGTTAGTCAAGTTGAAGACGTGTATAGTCCAAATTTAGTGAGAAGAATACGACCTTGAACCCCTGATCTCTTGCCTCCTCCCACGTTAGAAATAATGTGCCATTCACAACCACAGTCTTTCCGTTGTCATATGACAGAATTTTATCAAGTAAATGGAATCAATATGACTAAAAGCTAGTAGTTTTTTTTTGGGTAAGGATCTAGATTAGTGGTAGAGTCTTTACTTAGCATATGGGAAGCCCTGAGTTTGATTCCTAGCAATGAAGAAAATAGAAATTAAAACTAATAGTTTCTACTGAGTGATGTAAGATGACTGAGTAAAGTAATTGCTGCCAAGTCTGATGACCTGAGTCCAGTTCCTGGGTCCTCCATGGTAGGAGAGAATCAAACTCAGAGCTCCATGTGTAGACTATGTGGGCATCTACACTAAATAGATAAATATATTTAAGATTTATTTGCTTGCTTGTTTAATTTTGGCCAAGCTGTCCTTGGCCACCCTGGAACTTGCTCTGTAGATCTGGCTGGCCTCAAACTCATGGCGATGTGCGATGCACCTGCCTCTGCCTCCCAAGTGCTGGAATTAAAGGCGTGCACCACCACTACCCAGATAAAGACTTATTTTCCTTTTTAAAAATTACGCATATTGGGCTGGAGAGATAGCTCAGAGGTTAAGAGCCCTGACTGCTCTTCCAGGGGTCCTGAGTTCAATTCCCAGCAACCACACGGTGACCCACAACCATCTACAATTCAATCTGGTGCTGTCTTCTGGCGTGTAGACAGAACACTGTGTATGTGATAAAAATTATGCACATTTATGTATCTCTGTTTAGCTATTTGCATATGAGTGCAGGTGCCCACAGGGGAAAGAACAGTTGGATCCTCCTAGAGCTGGAGTTGTAGGAGGTTGTGAGCCAAGGTTGTGAGGTGCTAAGAATTGAACTCATCCTCTGAAGAGAGAAGTATGTGTTTCTAACTGTAGCCATCTCTCCAGCCCTAAGTAAATATATTTAAAGCCACTATCTGCTGATTTTTGCAAAATAGAAATACAGAAAAATAAAATTACTGAGATTGGTAGGTGTAAAGCAGGATACAGGTGTTGCAATCAGGAAGGGTAGTGACATTTCTAAGTCTTACTTTCTACTATTTTGGCTTTAAAAATCTTATATAGCTGTGAGTAGTGACACACGCCTTTAGTCCTAGTACTCGGGAGGCAGAGGCAGGTGGATCTCCGTGAGTTTAAGGCCAGCCTGGTCTACATAGTGAGTTCTAACATAATGAGATCCAACATAATGAGACTCTGTCTTGGGTGGTGGCGCATGCCTTTAATCCCAGCACTTGGGAGGTGGGGGCAGAGGCAGGCGGATCTCTGTGAGTTCGAGACCAGTCTACAAGAGCTAGTTCCAGGACAAGCCTCCAAAGCCACAGAGAAACCCTGTCTCGAAAAAACAAAAACAAAAACAAAAAGAAAAAAAAACAGAGAGAGAGAGAGAGAGAGAGAGAGAGAGAGAGACTCTGTCTTGAAAACAGACAGAATCATATATTTATTTTAAAGATTAATTTTTGTTTTATGCGTATGTCCTAGTTACTGTTCTATTGCTGTGAGGACACACCATGACCAAGGCTATTTATAAAATAAAGTGTTTAATTGTGGGCTTGCTTACAGTTCAGAGGGTTAGAGTCCATGCATGATCATCATGCAGGAAGCATAGGGGAAGGCAGGCATAGTACTGGAACAGTAGCTAAGAGCTTACATCTGATCTGAAAGATGGAGGCAGAGAGAGTTTGAGACTGCGTCTGCTGTGGACTCTTTTAAAACCTCAGAGCCCGGGGCTGGAGAGATAGTTCAGAGGTTAAGAGCACTGACTGCTCTTCCAGAGGTCCTGAGTTCAATTCCCAGCAACCACATGGTGACTTGCAACTATCTGTAATGACTATAATTCAATCTGGTGCCCTCTTCTGGCGTGTAGGCAGAACACTGTATATGTAATAATAAATAAATCTTAAAAAAAAAAAAAAAAGAAACCTCAAAGCCCACCCCTAGTAACACGCTTCCTCCTACAAGACCACACTTCCTCATCTTTCCTAAACAGTCTATCACCTGGGAACCAAAAATTCAACTATATGAGCCTATGGGGACCATTCTCATTGAAATCACCACATTGTATGAGTATTTTGCCGGGTGTATGTGTACACGTATGTGTGTGTGCCTGGTGCCTGTGGAGACCAAAAGAGGATTTGGATCTCTCAGAACTGGAGTAAGGGTGGTTGTAAGGCGACATGTGGCCGGCCTCTTAGAACTGACCGTGGGTCCTCTGCAAGAGTATCAAGGGCTCTAAACTGCTGAGCTATCTTTCCAGCCCCACCTTTTGGAATCATTTTCACATTTGTATATTCAGATACAACATCTTTTTTTTTTTGAGAAGTTTTATTAGAAAGGGGAGAGAGAGGGAAGGAAAGAGAAAAGAGGTAAAGAGACACAGAGAGGGAAAACAGAAAAGAGGGAGACAGGAGCAGAAAGAGAGGAGAGCAGAGAGAGAGAAGAGATGGAAAGAGCAGTGGGAGGAGAGAACAGCTGGGAAGAGAGCAGGAAGAGAGGATGGGAAGAGCCCAACAGTATTTCAAGTGACTAACTATCACACTAAAGTAAGGTAAAAGAATTAGCCTAGGGAGCTTTCGATCATGGAATAATTTTTATTTCTTGTGTTTTAAGCCAGAGTCTTGCTATGCTGCTCTGGCTGCACTTGAACTCCTAGGCTCCAGGGACCTTCTTATTATAGCAGTTTCTTGTGTATCTGAGACTATAGTTGCCTCACATTATTCTCATGTTGACCAGGGTGTTTAAACTGTTTCCTCTTAGTCCAAAGACAGATACATTTAGCACAAATTGAAGTAAATTTGTTTCCTGAGGTGATGTGGATAGTTCTGTGTTTTCTATTTATCCTGAGATTCAGCAAATGAGTAATATATGACAGCAACTGGAGAATAAATAAAATAAGGCTAAAGAGAAGCAGGCTTCTCAGTGTTGGAGGAGAGCATATTATTGTTGCTGGTGACAAAATGTCTGACAAAAGCAACTTTAGGGGTTTATTTTAGCTTATGTTTGAGGGTGTAGACCACCTTAGTGGAGAAGGCATGGTGGAAGGAGCAGGAGGCGACTTGTCAGCTTGTGTCCAGTTAAGTAACAGATGAACGCTGCTGCTGTCTTCCATCTGGAACCCAGCCCGTGGGATGGTGCTTCCACATTCAGGGTTAACCCTTCCTGGAAATGCCCTCTAGACATGCCCAGATGTTTGTTTTCTAGGAAATTCTAAATCCTGTCGGTAGACAGTCAAGATTAACTACTAGGTTAAAATCCTGAAAGAAGCTGTAGCTCATGCTTGTGATCTCGGTATTTGGGAGGCTATAGCATTAATGAATATTGCCACGAATTCCAGAACAGTCTGGATTAAAGAGTTAGGCTCCATCTTAAAAAAACAGAACGGGCTGGAGAGTGATAGCTCAGTGGTAAGAGCATGTACTGTTCTTGAAAATTTTTTTTTCCAGACAGGGTTTCTCTGTATTGTTTTGGAGCCTGTTCTGGCACTTATTCTGTAGACCAGGCTGGCCTCAAACTCACAAAAATCCTCCTACCTCTGCTTCCCGAGTGCTGGGATTAAAGGTGTGTACCACCAATGCCCTGCTTCTGAACTGAATTCTTAACATCCACACCAGGAAGCTTGTAATTGCCTCTAAGTCTGACTCTAGGGAATCCAATACTCACTTCTGGCCTTTATAAGCACAGTGTTCACCTTTACAAACACAGACACATAATTTAAAAATAAATAAATGGCTGGGCAGTTGTGGCCTAGTACTTGGGAGGCAGAGGCCAGTCTGGTCTACAGAGTTCCAGGACAGCCAGGGCTACGCAGAGAAACCCTGTCTCAAAAAACAAAACAAAAGAATAATTGAATAAAATCTTTAAAAAAATAAACAAACTGAGCTAGGGACATAGCTCACATCATATAATGTGCTTGCCTCTCATTCATGAAGCCCTGGATTTGATTCTCAGCACTGCATAAAACTAGGTATGATGATACAAACGTATAAATTCAGTACTTAAGAGGTAGAGGTAGGAGAATCAGGAATTCAGAGACAGCCTGGAATGCTTGAAATCTTTCTAAAATGAGACACACACGCACGCACGCACGCACGCACACACACACACACACACACACACACACACACACACACACACACACACACACACCACACACAGAGGGAGAGGAGAGAGAGGAGGGAGAGCGAGTGAGCACGAATGCTGGTGAAATGGCTTAGTAGGTAAAACTTGTTGCCATGCAAGACTGACAGCCTGAGTTCAACTCCCTGAACCTGTATTGGAAGGAGAGAACAAACCCTTAAGAAGGTTGTCCTCTAACCCCCACATGCATGCTGTGGCACCTGTGTTTATCTACTCATATACATCATGTACACACATTAACAGTAAATTTTTTGGCCGGGCGGTGGTGGCGCACGCCTTTATCCAGCACTCGAGAGGCAGAGGCAGGCGGATCTCTGTGAGTTCGAGGCTGGGCTGGACCGACAGCCTCGAAAACAATACAGAGAAACCCTGTCTCGTAAAAACCAAAACAGTAAATTTTTTGGTTTTTTAGCCTGGGTGGAACGAACTTGCTGTGTAGACCATGCTGACCTCAAACTCACAGAGACCCATCCACCTGCCTCTCCTTCCAGGTGCTAGGATTAAAGGCATGCGCTATCAGGCTCAACTATACAAATTTTATTTGTTTGTTTTTGTTTTTTGAGACAGGGTTTCTCTGTGTAGCTTTGGAGCTTGTCCTGGAACTCACTCTGTAGACCAGAGCGGCCTGTAGACCCTTCCTCGGCCTCTTGAGTTCTGGGATTAAGAGGTGTGTGCCACCACTGTCAAGCAAAAAAAAAAGTTTAAGAGGAAAAAAAGGGGGCCTGGAGAGATAACTCAGAGGTTAAGAGCACTGGCTGCTCTTCAAGAGATCCTGAGTTCAATTCCCAGCAACCACATAGTGGCTCACAACTACCTGTAATGAGATCTGGTGCCCTCTTCTTGCCTGCAGGCAGAACACTGCGTACATAATGAATAAGCAAATCTTTAAAATGTACTTTGAAGTCATACTAAAGAAAGAAAAGGAAAAAATGAATATGGAAGGAGGTGAACTAGAGAGATGGCATTGGGTCTTGGTTTCAGAAGACCTTCTCACCCAAGAGGAATCACAGCTTAGTAAATAACTTAATTCCAGGAAACTTACAGCTCTAGACAGCCTAGCAGGCCAGGACATAGAGAAGAGGAATAAACTATTTAGTAGAACATTACTACCTCTGCAGGACATGAGAGTCTTGCAGTTAGTCACCCACTTGTTCAAGACTGAATGTCCTAAGAATGTTCACTTGGATGTTTTTAGGTTACAGCTTATTTGGCTGTACTGGGGAAGGAGTGGGGATCTGACTGTTTGGTGACTAGTGTTATAAATGGCTTTTACCAAAAGCATGTACCCCCACCAAGATTGAAAGGGAAAGAAGTAAAATATCTAAAAGGAGTGAAGAGTTCTTGCCCTAGTAAGAGTTTTAGCCTTACTATTATGAGTGCTTTTTAAAAATGGTTTATTTTTATTTTATGTGCATTGGTGCCCCACCTGCACGTTTGTCTGTGTGAGGGTGTCACATCTTGGAGTCAGAGACAATTGTGAGCTGTCATGTGGGTTCTGGGAATTGAACCTAGGTCCTCTGCAAGAGCAGTCCCAACTGTTGAGCCATCTCGTCAGCCCATGAATGCTTTTATATGTTAGAATTCTAGTTGACCCTCACAAAACTGTGTGTGGTGTGTTTTGAGTTTTGCTAGAAGCCCAAATTTACTCAAGGATAGTGAGTGGAAGCCCTATGAGTCACAATAGGTCTAACGTATAAATCTAGTGGATCCCTCTGGACTGCTCACTTAATTGACTTTTCTTACAGGTTACTTAAGGACAGGCTCAATCTCTCTGGCTCAAACTCAGGACCGGTTGATCTCTCTGAAGCGTATCAACTCAAGGCTGAAGTATGTAAGAGATTAGACACCCCTCCTGACTTTACCCACTTGACCTCTGCCAGAGAGCCCATTATTGTGGTTGTCCCCTTGTGTTATGTGGCAGTGTTGTAGGTATCCCTTCTGAGATCATCTCCCCGAAGAAAGTGGCTGAACTTCACCCTCTCCTCAATGTGCACGATCTGGTGGGGGCCATGCATGTTCCCGAAGATGCTGTAGTGTCCTCTGCTGATGTGGCTCTCGCCCTGGCAAGTGCTGCCTCCCAGAATGGTGAGTGGGTTTTTGTGGGATTATTTGTTTGTTTTATATTTGTTATTTTTTGCATGGGTTTGGGAAGAAGAGGTTATCTAAGAGAGTGTATTATGGTAGGGTAACAACAGCAGCTCAGATATGGAGAAAGTATCTTCAGTTTTGACCACTACATTGTGTTTTTCAGTTGCTCTGTTTAATTTTTTCCTCAGAGTCAATCTTTGTTGTTGTTATTGTTTTGTTCTAAGGAACTATTTGTGCTGATTAAAACACAACAGACTTAGGAAAGTCCCTGCCCCTGAACTTGAGAAGTGCCAAGGCTAGAGAAAAATTTGAGAGTTTAACATATAGCTTAAATGTGGTCCAGAGTAAATTAGAGAAAGACTTATTAGTGTCCTCAGTGTTACATAGACTTTATGATTCATTATAGTGCTGGGGATTGAACCCAGGGCTTTGGGCATGCCAGGCAGGTGTTCACTACAAGTTGTATGCCTTGCCTTTGATTTTTTTTTTTTTAAAGCTAGTGTTTCACTATTAGCTCAGGCTGACCTGGAACTTGACATGTCTCCAAATCTCAGACTCCTAAGTGTTGGAATTACAGGTGTAGTCTCTATATTGTGCTGAGGTCTTTTTGTTTGTTTTGTTTTGTTGAGACAAGGTTTCTCTATGTAGCTTTGGAGCCCTCAGACTCACAGAGATCCTCCTGCCTCTGTCTCCCCAGAGGTGGGATTAAAGGTGTGAGCCACCACCACCCAGCTATGGTTTTGTTATTAAGTTAAAGCACTGACCCAGTTTCTCCAGTGTCTCTTTGGAGTAAAAAATCTGTTTCAGAGACCTTAATTCTGTAACGTCAAATAATTACCTTCTTTTTTTTTTTTTTCCTCCTCCAAGACAGGGTTTCTCTGTGTAGTCCTGGCTGTCCTGGAACTCACTTTGTGGACCAGGCTGGCATTGAACTCAGAGGTCTGCCTGCCTCTGCCTCCCTGTACTGGGATTAAAGGTGTGTGCCACCAGTGCCCACTAATAACTTGCTGTCCTTTTCTTTATTTTGGTACAGGTGTTCAGATTTATGACAAGACAAGTGTTCTTCATGTATTGACCAAAAAAGGTCAAGTTACTGGAGTGGAGACAGATAAAGGGCAGATTGAATGCCAGTATTTTGTCAACTGTGCTGGTCAGGTAGGTTGGTCACAGTACTAGGTTTCTGACTTTAATTAATTTGGACTGTTTGGTGCCGAGATATAAGATTATTATTTTACTGATTAAGGAGACCAGGTACTGCACTGCTTATTTGTACCAGGTAATCCAGAATTGTATTCTAAACCAGAAACCTATACTTAGTTCTCAGATACAGACAGCTTTCCACACTGGGTAAAGTTGTGCCATCCTGGTCAGAAGGCCACCAAATAGGCAGCAACATAAATCCATGATTTTAGAGCTAAATTTATGTAATGTTACATTTCATTTACAAACTCAAGTATAACATCAGAACCATGGGTCCAATTTCTAGAATGTAAGTTGCGTCTTCTGAGGCAGATTGGTCACTTGCTCTCTACTTTACGTCTAAAGGAGATGTAGGAAATACTTCCTGTTGTATAAAGTTCATTTAATAATTGGCATTTGGAGTTTCTAGTTGATACCAGGCATTTTATTTATAGGGCCTCTTTTGGCTGGGAAATCCATCTTCTTTTCATTGAAAAGATGATTTTATGCTTAAAAAAGTATAGTGTTGCTCCCTGTTCAAACACTTGAACTAGATAAAGCAAGCTGAACTTGACTTCCCGTATCTGACACTGTAACAGGAGCACTCAGGAGCCACTTGAAATTAATTCAAGAGGCTGAACTTGCTCACCTGTGTTTCTGTTCCTCTCCTACCCACA
Organism: Mesocricetus auratus; assembly: GCF_017639785.1. Lineage (NCBI taxonomy): Eukaryota > Metazoa > Chordata > Mammalia > Rodentia > Cricetidae > Mesocricetus > Mesocricetus auratus. Next base: position 12,787,335 of record NW_024429183.1, on the reverse strand, counting down.
AATTGTCCATTGTAGTGGGCATACGAGCTGGGTCTGTCCAACGAGGAGCCCGTCAGTATCCCGCTGCATGCCTGTGAGCACTTCTACCTTCTGACTCGTCCCCGGGAAACCCCTCTGCAGAGCAACACACCAAGTGAGGACTTGTCCTTTTTTTTTTTTTTTTTTTTTTAAATAATTTTATCTCCTTCCTGGTATCCTGTCCTTTGAAAGGAAGACTTTTCATTAAGGACACATTATGCCTAGAGGAATTTTTTTTCTTTTCTGGAGCATGTTACAGGGAGGTGGTTCCAATTCTAACTTTTCTACTATTACTTCTTAGGAAAAGATGGCCCAAACGAACATGCCCTTAAGCAGTTTTTTGTTGTTTGTTTTTGTTGTTGTTGTTTTACAAGCTAATTTTAAACCCCCATAGAGGTTATTGAGAATTAGGAATATAACTTTTGCATTTTTTTTTTTTTTTGGTTTTTCGAGACAGGGTTTCTCAACTTTTGCATTTTTGTGTGGTATCAGTTGTAGAAGTGAATAGGTAGAGCCAGGTGGTGGGTGCGCACGCCTTTAATCCCAGCACTCAGGAGGCAGAGGCAGGCAGATCTCTGCATTTGAGGCCAGCCTGGTCTACAGAGTGAGTTCCAGGACAGCCAGAAAAACCCTGTCTCGAAAAATCAAAAATAAGGAAACAAATAAATAAAAGAAGAAATGCATAGGTAGGCCTATTTTGTTTTGTTTTTGTTTTTCTGAGACAGGGTTTCTCTATGTAGTTCTGGGTGTCCTGGAACTCCCTGGGTCGACCAAGCTGGCCTCAAACTGAGAGATTCCCCTGCCTCCTGAGTGCTGGGATTAAAGGCATATGCCAGCACTGCCCAGCTCTCCTTTATTTTTTGAGACAGGGCCTCATTGTATAGTCCTGGCTGACCTGGAACTCACCTTTGTGGGCATGGAGGCAGAGACAGGCATGCTAGTTTAGAAGGCTTTTGATACCACTTCAGAGAACGAACTCTGCACTTCCCTTTCCTGTTAGACTTTGACTAGGCACAGTGGTGGTAATATAGTTTGGTTGTGAGGTGTTGACAAAATGTTTAGATTTCCAGTAATGTTTGGGATAATCAGAGAAGCCATCATCTTGGTAATCCTGAGTGGGAAGAGCCTCCCTCATGACCTCTAGTGGTCATTTTTTTTTTTTGGGTTTTCGAGACAGGGTTTCTCTGTATTGTTTTGGAGGCTATCGGTCCAGCCCAGCCTCACAGAGATCCGCCTGTCTCTGCCTCCCGAGTGCTGGGATTATAGGCGTGCGCCACCACCGCCCAGCTTCTAGTGGTCATTTTTCAAAAATAATTTATTTTTATTTTATTTTATTAGCATTGATCAGTGTTTTGCCTGAATGTATGTCTGTATGATGTGTCAGATCCTTTGGAATTGGACAGTTGTGAGCTGCCATGTGGGTGCTGGTAATTGAACCCTGGTCGTCTGGAAGAACAGCCAATATTCTTAACTACTGAGCCATCTCTCTAGCCCCCCTCCAATGGTATTTTAAAACTAACGGATAACTAAATTTATTGGATGCTGTACGTTGGTAAAGCCTTTCCTGAGTGTTTTCTTTTTTCTCCATCCAGGAATCTGGCTGGTCTCTAACCCCTTGTTTTTCTCTTCACTCTACTTCCTTGTCTTCTCTCTTCTTCAGCTATTGTGGATGCTGATGGAAGAATTTACATTAGGAACTGGCAGGGTGGCATCTTGTCTGGAGGCTTTGAGAAAAACCCAAAACCTATTTTTACTGAGGGCAAGAACCAGTTGGAAATTCAGAACCTAAGGGAAGATTGGGATCACTTTGGTATGTGAAGTAAATTATAACAACAGTGCCTTCTACTTTTCTAAGATGTTATATTTTTCAAGGCATTTTCATGAGTAATCTTTAAGACAACTCCAGGAAGCACAATAGTAATCATGAAGAATAGTCTAGACTTTGCCTGATCTAAGGATATGGTTACTGGTTAGATTCAGGGGTCTACAGTCTTGTTTAATGAACTTGACTCATTTATTTAAATCACTGCTGATGCTTTAGACTAGAAAGGGGTCTTCTTTTGGTAAGATTTATATGAAATTGAAGAATTTCTAAAGAGCTGAACTATTAGCCAGGCATGGTGATGCCTGCTTGTAATCCCAGCATGTGGGAGGCTGAGGTAGGAGGATTTGTGAAAGTAGATTTTTTTTGCTAATATGGTCTTTATTAAGTTTTTAAGTAACTTTAATTGCCTTTATTGAATGATTACTTTAGTTCATGGTTATAAATGGAAAGGGTATGAAAGGCTACTCATCTCTCATCATTGATGAACTTTTTAAAAAATTAAGCTGCTGTTTATGGGAAACTTTAAACCCTTGTGCCCATCAGCCATTACTCCCGTTTCCATCCATTACTGCTATCCCATGGGACAGTGGTCAGAGAGAGTATAGCACAAGGTGCAAACCTGTTTTTACATCTGCCTCAGTGTAGGAAGTGCTGTCTTTCATGGAAACATTAGGTGGTCTTTAAGACCTTTTCCGTACATCCTGACCCCTTCAGGATTATTGCCTGTAGCCTCATGTATTTCTTTGTGTTCTGTAGCTCCTTATCTTTGAAGGGTATGATTTTTCTTACTCTGAATGCCAGGCATTTTGTAGATGTATTGAGTAATTCTACCAAGTTTTCTTCTTTCTGATAACTGACCAAATGACTCTTAGAAAAATCTTCCTTAAAGGATTTTTGGAAGGAGAAGTAAAAAGTGTAAGAAGTTGAAAAGCTTGAATTCCCCCAAGGTGAGGATTCTGTTTGGGTTTGTTTTGATTACTCAGAGCCCCTGCTGAGTTCCCTCCTGCGTAGGATGCCAGTGTTGGAGACTCTGGAGATTTTGAAGTTGGTGAATTGCCCTGAGACCTTCACCCCAGACATGAAGTGCATCATGGGCGAGTCTCCTGTAGTACAGGGCTACTTTGTCCTGGCAGGGATGAACTCTGCTGGCCTGTCGTTGGGTGGAGGAGCTGGAAAGTAAGTCTTTTTCCATAGAGTCACCTGTGGACACCTCAGCTTGCCAGGTTCTTCCCTTTCAGATTACTCATTGTTTATATATTCTGTGACCAGATTGTAATGTTAATAATAATAAATATTTTAGGGTTATTCAAAGTAATTTTTTGGGAGGCTTTCCTCATATTCTATAAATGTTACTACATAAAATACTGGGAACTCGTTCCTTTAGTCACAGAACCTATGGATTTTTACTTTTATTTTTTAACTTTTCAGTTGTAACACATGTTAGTGTTTTGATTGTAAAAGGTTAGAAGTAGCTGACTATGGTAAGTGAAATAGGCAGTCAAGCTAGGCAATTAAAATTTTAGTTTAAAAACAGGTACTTATAAAAATCAGATGGGGATGGGTGCCACATGTCTTTAATCCAAGCTGAAGAGGCAGAGGTCAGTCTGGTCCATGAAGAGAGTTCCAGGCCAGCTAGGTCTACATGGTGAGACCCCTGTTTAAAAAATAAAAAAATAAGCCAGTCACAGAAGGAGTAGTGATAGAAACAAAGTATTTTAGGGAAAGAGAAGATGGGGACTTACTGTTAAAAAGGTCTCGTGTTTCAACTCTGCAAGGTGAAATGAGTCTAGACATGGATTGTGGTAGTGGTTATATAATAGTGTAGAGGTGCTTGATTCCACTGATCCACACACTTAAAATGGTTGGTTGGTTGTCCTTGCTGTAAGCCTACAATCCCAGCCCTTGGGAGGTAAAGGCAGGAGAATCAGGAGTTCAAGACCATCCTCAGCAGCATAGGAGACCTTATTCTCAGGTTTTAAAACAGTTGATCGTCTAAACATGGTGACACATATTTGTCATCTTAGCTCTTAGGAGACTGAGGGAGTGCAGTGAGTTTGAGGCCAGCCTGGACTACATAGTAATTTCCATTCACCCTGGGTAAAGAGTGAGAAACCAGGGCCAAGCTTGGTGGCACACGCCTTTGATCCCAGCACTCGGACTCGGGAGGCAGAGGCAGGAAGATCTCTGAGTTTGAGGCCAGTCTGGTCTACAGAGTGAGTGCCAGGACATCCTCCAAAGCCACAGAGAAACCCTGTCTCAAAAAACAAAACAAAACAAAAAAAAAAAAAAAGAAAAATTAAATCATGAAGTCAGTATACCAAATAAATGGCTCTAAGAACAGAAGTTACTGGAAACTTTTGAAGCAAAGATGTGGTGAGAGGACTGGAGAGATGGCTCAGAAGTTAAGAGCACTGGATGCTCTTCAGAGGTCCTGAGTTCAATTCCCAGCAACCACATGGTGGCTCACAACCATCTGTAATGAGATCTGGTGCCCTCTTCTGGCCTGCAGGCAGAAATGCATGCAGAATACTATATACATAATAAATCTTAAAAAAAAAAAAGATGTGGTGAGATAGCTATATAATACTCTCCAAGTGACTGTTTAGACAAAACAACGGTAAATTTCCTCATAGATATGGCTTGTATTATAAACAGGCACTAGGAGCCTGTTATTAGATTAAAAACCTTCATAGTGAGGCTAGAGAGGTGGCTCAGCAGTTAAGAGTGCACCTCTTCCAAAGGACCCAGGCTTCAATTCCGGTACCTTCATGGTAGCTCACACCCATCTGTTATTCCAGTCCCAGCAGATCCCGTGATCTCTTCTGTCCTCTGCAAGCGCCAGGGTTTTTTTTGTTTGTTTGGTAGGGTTTTTTTGGGTACACACGTTTATATTCAGGCAAAACACCCATACACACAAATTAAAAAAAAAACCCTCAAAAGATGGATGGGGTGTCACTCGCGTGTAATCCCAGCACTTTCAAAGCAGAAGTAGGCAGATTTCTGTGGGTCTGAGGTTAGCCTGGTCTACATAGTGAGTTCCAGGACAGCCAAGGCTGTGTATAGAGACCCTGACTCAAAAAAAAATCTTCATAATGGTTCTATGAGAACAATACTTGGATCCATGTTTGTTCATTTTAGAAATTGTTAAGTAAATTGCCCAGAATTGCTCAACTTCTGACAACATAGACTCTTGATTCCATTGGTTCTTTTTTGTTTTTTAAATTTATTTTATGTGCATTGGTGTCTTGCCTGCATGGATGTCTGTGTGAGGGTGTTGGGTCCTCTGGAACTGGAGTTAGAGACAGGTGTGAGCTGCCATATGAGTGCTGGGAATTGCACCTGGGTCCTCTGGAAGAGCAGCCATTGTTCTTAACTGATGAACCATCTTTCCAGCTCAGTTCCATTGGTTCTTGATTTGTATATTATTTGAATTGTTCTCCGTATTATCTGAGGCTCAACAGCTTTTTGTCTCCATTTAAACAGGTTCCTTGCTGAATGGATGGTATATGGTTATCCCACTGAAAATGTCTGGGAATTGGATTTGCAGCGCTTTGGAGCCCTCCAGAGCAGCCGCACCTTTCTGCGTCACCGGGTCATGGAAGTCATGCGTAAGTGTGTCTTTATTCTAATTGCATTGCATTCAGTGGCCTATTTTACCATTCAAGGTTTCCCCTTAGCTCTCTAATAACTACATTGAATTGGTTTTCTCATGTGGTTATTTCAGGTCTGAGGATAGGACTTATGCCACATCTGGCACTTAGGAACATTTTTGATATATTGGGCCGTACTTACCTCTAGGAATAGGAAAGTAGAGTAGGACTTGCATCTCGTATGTAACAGCGTCCTGTGTGTTGCTAGCAAAACATCCTTTTCAGTTGGCCTGGAGTACTGCCTCTACTTTCCTCCTAGGTTTGGAGATCATTGGTAGTTTTTGTTATCTTGAGATGGAGTCTCATAGAATCCAGGCTTTCTTTAACTTGCTATATTGGTGAAGCTGGCCTTGAACTCCTAACCTTCCTGCCTCTATTTCCTAAGTGCTAGGATTAGAGATGTGTGCAGCATTCCCTGACTTTTGTCTTTGTTTTTTTCTTTTTGTGGTGCAGAGGTTTAAGGACCTCTTGCATGTTAGTAGGCAAGTTCTCTGTCACATCTAGAATACCCATTATTTTCTTTCTTTCTGAAAATTTATTAACATGTATTTATGTGTCTGGTATGTGTGGGGTACATGTGGGGGAGCAGGTGTGGGGGTCAGAGGACAACTTTGTAGAGTTGATTTTTCCTTCCTTCTGGAAGACTAGTTAGTGTTCTTATACTGATCCATCTCTCCAGCTCCAAAAATAAAGTCTTTTTTAAAAATTTTATTTTAAGCCAGGCGGTGGTGGCGCACGCCTTTAATCCCAGCACTCGGGAGGCAGAGGCAGGCGGATCTCAGTGAGTTCGAGGCTGGGCTGGACCGATAGCGTCCAAAACAATACAGAGAAACCCTGTCTCGAAAAACCAAAAAAAATTTTTTTTATTTTAGTATTATTTTATTATTATTATTTTTTTGTTTTTTTAAGACAGTGTTTCTTTGTGTAGCTTTGGAGCCTGTACTGAAACTCTGTAGACCAGGCTGACCTCGAACTCACAGAGATCCGCTTTCCTCTGCCTCCCCAGTGCTGGGACTAAAGGCGTGCGCCACCACTGCCAGGCTCAAAAATAAAATCTTAAAGGCAAAAAGCCAACTGGTGGTGCATGTCTTTAATTCCAGCATAGGAGGCAGAGGCAGGTGGATCTATCTGAGTTCAAAGCCAACCAGGTCTACAGATCAAGTTCCAGGACTAACTGGAACTTAGCCAAGGCTAAACAGAAAAACCTTTTCTTGAGAAGCAGAATGAAACAAAAAACAAAAACAAACAAAAAAATCACCTATGTTCCCTTTGGATATAGCCTTCATCTGTGCTTTGAAGTTTAGCAAGGTTTAGACTCATGACCTTTCTCCCATTGTTTCTTCCTACTAATTTGGAACTAAAAATGTAAACAGATATAAAATTGCTTGCTAGTGTTTTAAAGAAAGTTTACAGGCTGGTGTTTATAGGCCAGTGTTTACACATTGTTCTTCTGAACTAGTCATGTTCCACTGGGTGGTATTGACAATTGAGCTATATTTCCCTGCAAATTATGCTCTTTTGATTTTTTAAATTATCTAAATATCTTATTTGTATGGGTACTCTGCCTGTGTATATGCCTGTGCATCACTTTCATTCCTGGTACTTGTGGAGGCCAGAAGATGGTATCAGTCCCTGGACCTGGAGGAAAGGACAATTGTAAGCCATCATGTGGGTGATGGAAAATGAACCCAGGTCCTCTAGAAGGGCAACCAGTGCTCAAAATTGCTAAGAAGTCATTTCAACCCTCACCCCACCTTTTTTTAAGGTATGGAAACTGAACCACAGAGCCTCATGCATGCTAGGCAAGTGTATATCTGCCTCAGTCCTTTGTTTAGTTTTTACTTTGAGACAGGGTCTTGCTAAGTTGCTGCCCTAATTACTTTTTGCTGTGAAAAGACACCATGACCAAGGTAACTTATAAAAGAAAGCATTTAACTGGGAGCTTGTGGACAGTTTCAGAGAGCGAGTCCATGACCATTCATGACCATTATGGTTCAGAGCATGGCAGCAGACAGGATTGTTACTAGAGCAGTAACTGAGAGCTTATTTTATCTGCAAGTTGGAGGCAGAGAGAGGGGCACGGGGCCTAGTGTGGGCTTTGAAACTTCAAAAAGCACCCCAGTGACATACCTCCTAATCCTTCCCAAAACTGTTCCACCAGCTTGGGGACCTAACATTAAAATACATGAGCCTATGCGAGCCATTCTAGTTCAGGCCACCACACATTGCCCTGGCTTGGCTTGGCTTGGCTGGAATCCATTTGGTAGCCCAGGTCATCCTTGAATTTGAAGTCCTTCTACTTTAACCACTCAGGTCTTTGAGATTGTAGGCCTGTGCTGCTAGACCCAGCTGACAGACTATGTTTATTCCATTCTAGCTCTGATGTATGATCTGAAGGTTCCCCGATGGGACTTCCAGACTGGGAGACAGTTACGTACATCTCCTCTTTATGACCGGCTGGATGCTCAAGGAGCCAGATGGATGGAGAAACATGGATTTGAGAGGCCAAAGTACTTTGTTCCCCCCAATAAAGGTAAGAAGTGTCTGTTTGTCTCTCTCTTTTTTTTCCCCTTCTTTTTTCAAGACAGGGTTTCTCTGTATTGCTTTGGAGCCTGTCCTGGAACTCACTCTGTAGATCAGGCTGGCCTTAAACTCAGAGATCTACCTGCCTCTGCCTCCCAAGTGGTGGGACTAAAGGTGTGTGCCACCAACACCTGGCATGTCTGTCTCTTCTTTTTGAGATGGAATTTCACATTTTAACCTAGAATGGTTTATTTCAGGTTGGCTTTGAATCACACCTCTTATTTCAGCATCGTAAGTGTTGGGGTTATAGGTATAAGCCACCACGCTGGGCTTTGTGTGTGTGTGTGTGTGTGTGTGTGTGTGTGTGTGTGTGTGTGTGTGTGTGTGTTGGGGACTCAAATTCAAGTTCTCATGCTTGCATAGGCACTTTAACTACCAAGCCAATTCTTAAAACTGGTAATTAGTAAGTACATATAACTAGGATGTATTCCTGGAAGAATTAAAAATAAAATCTTGTAGGCTATAACAAAATATACAGGGGACTCTTTAGTGTCAAAACCCTTCCTTCCTACCTTGCTTTTTCTGTTTCATAGACCTTCTTGCATTGGAGCAGAGCAAGACTTTCTACAAGCCAGATTGGTTTGATATTGTGGAGTCTGAAGTCAAGTGCTGTAAGGAAGCTGTGTGTGTCATTGACATGTCTTCTTTCACAAAGTTTGAAATAACTGTAAGTATTTGGGAACCAAAACAGCAGGGTGAGAAACATTTTCTACTTATTGAATACTTGTCTTTCTTTTCTTCTTTCTTTCACTTATTTTTCATGATGTTTTTAAATTTTATGTGTATGGTTATTTTGTATGAATGTATGCCTGCACACTGTGTGCATGTAATGCCCGAGAACACCAGAAGAGGGCACTGGAGTCCCCGGGGATTGGAGTTACAGATAGCTGTGAGCTGTTAAATGGGTGCTGGGAAGTGACCCAGGTCCTTTGGAAAAACAGCCAGTACTCTTAACCACCAAGCCGTCTCTCCAGCCTCTAAGTGCCTTGTATAGGGGGAGGGGCAGGGTTTCTCTGTGTAGTCCTGATTGTCCTGGAACTTGCTCTGTAGACCAGGCTGGCCTCCCACTCCCAGATCTGCCTGCCTCTGCCTCCCGAGTGCTGGGATTGGATTAAAAATCCCAGCACTCGGGAGGCAGAGGCAGGCGGATCTCTGTGAGTTCGAGGCTGGGCTGGACCGATAGCCTCCAAAACAATACAGAGAAACCCTGTCTCGTAAAAACCAAAAAAAAAAAAAAAAAAAAAAAAATGGTGAGCGCCACTAGGCCAGCAAAGATTTTTTATGTATATGGGTGTTTTGTTTGCATGTGTATCTGCATATGAGAAGAGGCCATTGAATCCCATCTGACTCTCCTTGTAGATGGTTGTGAGTTGCCCTCTGGGTGCTGGGATTTGAACTCAAGACCTGGAAAAGCAGTTAGTCTCTTAACTACTCTACCATCTCTCCATCCCCAAATGCCTATATTTCATCTGCTACTTGAAAACTCGTTGTGAAAGAACTAGAACATTTTAGTGGTTCATCTGTATAATATTTTTCTGAAGTTTTAGCTCCTGTAACATAGTTTTTAATTTCCCTAGAATGCTCCATTTCTCCTAAGTACTGATGGTTAACTTTCCTCATGACTTTTTTTGTTTGTTTGTTTTTTTGAGACAGGGTTTCTCTGTGTAGCTTTGGAGCCTGTCCTGGCACTTGCTCTGTAGACCAGGCTGGCCTGGGACTCACAGAGATCCACTTCCTCATGATTTCTTATGGGGAAGTAATCTGCAAATACTGTCATGTGGCTGTTATATCATTGAATTTTCTCAGCAAGGTGTAGTACTGGATGTTTATGCTGCTAGGTTATCCTGTGTTTACGGTCCCTGTCTTACCCCTTTACTTACAGTCCACTGGTGATCAGGCATTAGAAAGTCTGCAGTACCTTTTCTCCAATGACCTGGATGTGCCAGTAGGCCACATTGTACACACTGGCATGCTCAATGAGTGTGGAGGGTACGAGAATGACTGCAGCATTGCACGCCTGAACAAACGCAGGTGAGTCGAGCTTCCATCCCTTGCTGCTCCTTCCATTAAACTGATACTTCAATAGTTCTCTAGGACTCAGAAACTGATTCAGAAACTCCTATCTTAGTCATTAGGCAGCTGTAAATAAAACTGCAGAAGCAAACAGAAAGGAGAAACTGAAGTTGGGTGGTTCATGCCTATAATGTCAGGTGTCTAAAACAGGTTTACTACAGGTTTGAGGCCAGCTTGGGCTACATGAGGAGTTGTAGGCTAGCTTGGGCTATAAAGTGAAACTAACTCTGTCTAAAAACACAACACAAAACCAGAAGTTTTATTATGTAATACTGGGTGTAGAAGTTAGCTACCCTAATGGGAGAAAAAAAATTTGGGGGGGTTTGTTGTTGTTGTTTTTCAAGACAGGGTTTCTCTGTGTAGCTCAGGCTGTCCTGGAACTCTCTCTGTAGACCAGGCTGACCTTGAACTCACTGAGATCTGCCTGCTTCTGCCTCCTGAGTGCTAGGATTAAAGATGTGCCCCACTGCCAACAGGCTCAGGAGAGAATTCTTCATGAATGTTATGTCTCTGTAATTTTGCTGTTACTGGTATAGAATCTATAATGGTAAAATAGCCCTCCTTGAAAGGTTAGAGATTGTTTCCAAGAGTTCTCAGTGGGGCTTTGAAACTACCTGAGAACTTAGTTGGTTTTTGATTATTCTTCTGCATTTTGGTTTTGATTATTTTTTTGGGGGGGGTCTCATTTTCAGTTTCTTCATGATCTCTCCAACTGACCAGCAAGTCCACTGTTGGGCCTGGCTTAACAAGTATATGCCAAAAGACAGCAACTTGCTGCTAGAGGACGTCACCTGGAAATATACAGGTAATCAGTCTTCTGAGGCTAGCCAAGTAAGGAAGCAGATCCAGATTGTCTCTATGCTATGTATAACTTACTTATATATGACTTGTACAAATGAGAGTCAGAATTAACGGTAAAGAGACACTCTAGGGCTGAGGTGATGATTCAGTAGTTAAGAGCACTTTCTATTTCTTGTAGAGGACCAAGGATTCTGTTCCCAGTGCCTACAGGGTAGCTCACAACTGCCTGTAACCCCAGTTTCAGGGGATCTGATGCCCTCTTTTGGCATTCCATGTGTATATGCCTACATGTACATATACATAAATGGAGACAAAACACCCATAGACATAAAAAAAAATATAAAAAATCTTTGGGGCTGGGGAGAGATGTCTCAGTTAGGAACACTGACTGTTCTTCCAGAGCACCCTGGTTCATCCACATGGCAGCTCACATCCAGCATCCTCTTCTGGCCTCCATGGGTACTGCATACATATGGTACACAGACATATGTAAAACATCCATGTTCATAAAATATGCATGCCTTTAATCTCAGCACTTGGGAGGCAGAGGCAGGTGGATCTCTGAGTTCTAGGCCAGCCTGGTCTACAGAGTGAGTTCCAGGACAGCCAGGCAAAACCCTGTTTTGAAACTCGCCCCCTCCCCAAACATCTTCAAATGAAAATAAGACATGCATATATACATATATGCCATATATATTTTTTTCTACAAATTGACTTTGTGTGTGTGTTCCAGCCTTGGGAAACACATGGTGGAAGGAGAAGACTGACTTGCATTCATCCCATTGAACCCATTCATCTCACCAGGCCTTTATTCTCATTAGTAGCAAATTATGATTAACTAATTGCTTCTAGCTTTGGAAACTACAGAATATTCTCGAACACTAATTGTGTACTAGCCTGTACTAGAGCAGTTAGTGTAGTTCTGTCATATGCATCAGAGTCTAGGCTGGGTAGACAGTTCTCTAGGTACTGATTTGGTATTGGGGCTGCTTCCATCATGTAGGAAGAGAAGGAGAACTATACAGTACTGGTATATGGCCAGCCTTGGAGGTGTCCTCTTAGCTAGGCCTTGTTCTCATGACCCTAGTCTCACTGCAGAGAAGACCACCATATTGGTGAAGAACCACACTAGCCAGGCTCTTCACATCTGCCAGTCAGCAGCTTCATTTAGCAGGTCTGTCAGCAGAAGTGTGTGTGCAAGAGCCCAGGTACTTGCCATTTGAACCTTAGGTTCCTAAGTAAAGGAACACTTTCGTAAGTCTCATCAGTTCTATACCAGAGAGCTGTTACCTCTAACAGGGCTGGGACATTCCTATTTTCAACGTGGCTGGAGATGAATGCCTCCTGAATGTCTAATCCTGATACTGAGACCTTCCTCCTTTATTTTATACCTCCCTAATGCTGGGATTAAAGGCATATGATACCAGGTGCTGAGACCATTTCTTTAGGACTGGTTAGTCTTGTGTAGATCTGGGTGGCCTTGTACTCACAGAGATCTGTCTACCTCTTAATCCTGAGTTCTAGGATTAAAGGTGTGTATCATCACTGCTTGTTCTCTATAGCTTGAAGCTGACTTTGTTTTTCTGAATCCTCTGGCAAACTTTAATAAATCATAAATAATACATCACCACAGTGGTGATTAGTGTTAATGCCTATTTGACAAAAATTTAGAATCACCTGAGAGATAAATGTACATGCCAGTGGGGAATTACCATATCAATAGGGGTAGAAGGAACCACCCAGTGTGGGCAGCACCATTCCCTGATGTGGATCCTGGAGTGTATAAATGGAGAAAGTGAATTAAGCAATTAACAGCATCCATTTGTCACTGTTACTCAGTTATGGATGTCATGTGGCCAGCTGCTTCAAGTTTCTAATGCTTTGATTACCCTCACATGATGGACTGACTTTGAACTGTGAATTAAAATAACTGTCCTTTAAGTTGCTTTTGCCAGTGTATTTTATCACAGTAGTAGGTAAAGAAACAAGGACAGTGGGCAAGCTCAGAAGAGACCCTTTGCATTGGCTCAGCTGTTCCTCTGGAGAGGCTGGACATCTCTTGTTCTTTTCCATATAGCCCTCAATCTGATTGGCCCTCGGGCTGTGGATGTGCTGTCTGAATTGTCCTATGCCCCTATGACTCCAGACCACTTTCCAACTCTGTTTTGCAAGGTAGGTGCTAGTAATCTAAACTTATGTTTGTGATGGGAGTCTCATGTAGTGCATGCTGATCTCAAAACTTGTTATGTAGCTGAGGGTGACCTTATACTTCTGACCTTGCCCAAGTGCTGGGATTGCAGATGTGTATGTACTTGGCTTATGTTTGGTTATATAGTGCTGAGAATCAAACCCATGGCTCCATGTGTGCTAGGCAAGCACTGTACCAGTTGAACCACATCCCTAGCAGAAGTTCTTTTTTTTAAGTGTTAGAGATATTTCTTCTATAGTGGTGGTAGGTTCCTATTCTTAATATGGCGTTAATACTTACATAGTGTTTTGACTTTTATTAAGCAATCAAAATGACCAAGATTCATTTTTTACTTTTTAAGCTTGCTGTGTTTAATAAGGATCAGGCTATTCTCTGAAATAGATCTGACTTATTTGAAAGTCAGATCTGTATATTTATTGGCTTCTGTAGCAGTTGGATTAAACTTTTAAGTAAAAGAGATGAACAATGAACAACAAAAGATAAAGGTAAACGCACATTGAAGTCAGATTCTTTCTCCCTATATTTGCTGCTTTTGTTTTTATACACATATTAACTTTTATACATGTGCCATCTTCAGGGAAGAAATGGGATAGCTGAACCCTAAACAACCTACTCTAGTTGTCTGACACACACTATAACTGAATAACTGAATGCTTTCCGGGAAGCAGTCACATAGCTAATTGGCAACTTGTAACATGCATCTGCTCAGCCATCAGTGGTGGAGGCTCTTGGAAGTTCAAACCTGAGTTGAGACGTTCATAGCAAATTGTTTAGCAGTTTCTTCTGTTCTCCCAGGCAGAGAAAACGTCATGTTAGTGAGCAGATCCCTCCTCAGGCTTGTCTGGACTTTAAAGAACAATCCAACCCATATTCCATTGCCTGGCAAATGCCATGGCTTGTCAAAATTCCTATGGAAGAGACTTGTTTCAGTGCTGTCTCAGACTTAACCACTTCCCTCCATAGAGCAACAATTATATCAGTGTAGCTTTTAAGTCTCCGGTCCCAGAGTAGATGAACTGTGTTCTGTGGGCATTGTCCTTTTTGTGGCAGATGCTTAATATTTGCTTTTAAAGTCCATCAGAGAGGACAGTTGATTGATCTTTATTGTTCCTGATGCTACTTGGCTAACTCAAGTGGTTTAACAAGATTTAGTAAAGAAAAGTATTTTGTACTTAGCAAAGAGTATGCCACACTTCTCACCATCAGCTTACCTGAAACTGGAAGTGGTAATGTTCTGAAGAAGAGATGTGGAGGCTGTGTCCAGTCTCAGGATGAAATGTGCGTTCCTTGGTCTGTATCACTTTTAGGATCCAACAGAGGGTGGGTACTGACTGGCACTGAGTCTCCTGACTAGCGAGGAGGGACTGGTGCTGACTACTTTGCTTTTCTTTGCAGGAGATGAGCGTGGGCTATGCAAATGGGATCCGAGTGATGAGTATGACCCACACGGGAGAGCCAGGCTTCATGCTGTACATCCCCATAGAGGTGAGAGGGTGTCTGGACAGGGCTGCCAGCTTCCCAGAATTCCTAAGCATTGCCAGGTTTGGAGTACTGTGTCCCATCAAGTCCTGGGTAGGCTACAGGAAAAAAGTTTTACCATTTTTAACAGTTAATGTTGAAGAGATACATTCATTTTAAAACTAAGAACTTGAGGGAGCACTGAATGCCTGGTTCTGTCTCTGCACCTACTTGATGTCTCATAGCCATCTGTATCTCTAGTTCTGGGAGGTAAGATGCCCTCTCCTGACCTCCATGGGCACCAGGCACACACATAATACAAATACATACAGGCAAATCACCCATGTACAAGGGATAGGAATAAAATGTTTAAACATCTTTAAAAAATAAAGACTTGGCTGAGGATGTAGTTGTTTTTCTAGAATGTAAGTCATTGATTTGATCCCCAGAACTCTATCAGCTGGGCACAGTAACACCTGCCCATAATCCCAGCACTTTGAAGGTGGGAAGCAGGAGTGTCAGTCTAGTGTGGGATACATGAGACTCTAGGGATCTCAAATATCCATACACAGTGGTAAGACAGATAACTCAACTGTTAAAGGCTAGGCTCACACCCAAAATGTCAAACACCAGCATATCTTTTCTCAACTTAACTTATGAAATCAGTTATAGATAAAAACTGATTATCTCCATCTAACTAGCTCCTATCAGTTAACAAGAACCTACTGTAGTAGTAGTACTCTTACTAATTTCTAATCAGTGATTTTCATGCATGTGCAGAGCTCCTAGCACCTTTTGAGGTTCTTGTTGGTTTTGAGACAGAGTTTCTCTGTGTAGCCCTGGCTGTCCTGGAACTTGATCTGCAGACCATACTGGCCTCAAACTCAGAGATCAGCTTGCCTCTGCTTCCCCAGTGCAGAATTAAAAGTGTGTGTCACCTGCCTATGATTTTTTTATATTAATTGATCTTGGGGGTCTCAGTATTATAGCCCAGGCTGGCCTAGAACTCATGATCCTGGGTGCTAGGATTATAGATGTGTACTAACATGTCTGGTTTTGCCAGTGGAGTTTAACTTCCCTTATAAATGAAGCAGAATGAAATTGAAAGTCAGTCTGCAGAGCTGACAGTCTTTCCATCCACCCTGTACCATCTTGCTTCTTAACTGCCGTGTTTTCTGGAGCACTCATTCTTGCTAGTCTTGGAACATGGGTAGATAGGCCACTGCTCTGCTGTCTAATACTTTGCTTCCCTTCTGGCATGTTCTTCCCCATAAAGACATCTCTAAGCTTACTAATATTCCCTCCCAAAACACACACACACACACACACACACACACACACACACACACACACACACACACACACACACACACGATTTATTATTTTTATATGTATGTGTGCCTGAATTTTATGTGTGGTACACATGTGTGTTCAGGGCCTGAGGAGGCCAGAAGAGGGTGTGAGAATTCCTGGACCTGGAGTCACAAATGGTGGTGAACTAATGGAGAGCTTTGGAAGAGCAAGTGCTCTTACCTGCTGAGCAGTCTCTCCAGCATTCATATCATTTTGTTGTTGCCGTTTCATTGAGATAGGGCCCTACAATATAGCTCTGGCAGTCCCGGAACTCATTATGTAGAATAGGCTGGCCTTGAATTTAAGGAGACCCCTGCTTCTGCCTTCTCAGTGCTGGGATTAAAGGCATGCACCACCTCCACCCAGCCCATGCTTCCTCTCTTACACCACAGTGCACTATTGGTCTTTTAATTTATGTAGTTAGTATATTTGTATGTGGGGGCATACTTGTGTCAAAGTTGATAAATTTTGAGAATTGGTTCTCTCTTGTCACTTTGTGGGATCCAGGGATCAAACTCTAAGTCCTAACATGGGGGCACAAAAACCTCAACCACTGAGCCTGATCTTTGGTATCAATTTAGTTGTTCATTTCTCCCCCACCACACACACTTTAAAAAAAAAAAAAAAGGTAGAGCTAGCCAAGCACTGGGGGTGAGGGTGGGGTAGGGAAGCAGAGGCAGGTGGATCTCTGAGTATGAGGCCAGCCTTGACTATAGAGTAAATTCCAGAATAGCCAAGCCTATACAGAGAAACGATCTTGAAAAACCAAAACAAACAAATGAAAAAACAAGGTAGGGCTTATTTTGATTCACAGTTTGAGTATGGTCCACTGAAGAGTTATGGTGGCAAAATTGTGTGTTTTGCCTGTATGTATATGTAGTGCCCATGGAGGTCAGAAAAGGGCATTGGATCTCTTGGGATTGGAGTTAAAGATGGTTATAAGCTGCCATGTGAGTGTTGGGAATTGAACCCAGGTCTCTGCAGGAATAGCAAGTACTTGTAACCCCTGACCCATCTCTCCAGCTCCTCTACTTTTTATATGTGATACTTTTTCCTGTGTTGTCATTTGATACATGGTATGAAGTTGTTTTTGCATGTGTATTGAACCAAGAGTCATATGCGTGCTAGGCACATATTCTACCACTGAGCTTTGTAACTGCTAGGAAAGCTGTTTACCAACTGAGCTGCAAGTCTTCAGCAGCTTCAAGGCTTTATTTTTAAAATATGAATGTGTCTGTTCAAAATTAACTGTTAAAAATGATAAAACCTGTTTGCTGCAGCCTACCCAAGAATCAGTGGGATGCATCTTTCCAATTAATTAGGAAGGAAATACACTGCTTGCTAACTTTTCTTCTGTTCATATAGTATGCTCTGCATGTCTACAATGAAGTGATGAGTGTTGGACAGAAGTATGGAATCCGGAATGCTGGGTATTATGCTCTTCGAAGTCTCCGAATTGAGAAGTTTTTTGCCTTCTGGGGGCAAGATTTAAACACCCTCACCACCCCACTGGAATGCGGAGGAGAGTCTCGAGTGAAGTTAGAGAAGGTATTGTTTATCCAGATACCCCCTTGTGCCTCTCAGTTGAGCAGTGTGATTTGTCTGGAATAGGAAGAGCTGAATAAATAAAGAAGAGCAGGAAAGACAGGGAAGTGCCAACATTGTACTGCCCAGGAAGTGGAGGACACTGGATACCACAAGTATTTATCTAAGTTAGTTATCTTATAGCCAGTTGCCTTTTAACTTTTAATTATGTGTCTGTGTGTATGTCTGTGTGAGGGTATGCATCTAAGTGCAGTTGCCAGGAGGGCGCTGGGAACTGAGCTTGGGTCCTCTACAAAAACTCATGTATTCTTAACTTCTGAGCCATCTCTCCAGCCCCAGGCATTATTGTTTTAAAACTGTAGTTCAATAGATTATTGCATGAATTCTTTCCCACTTCTGAACCTCATCCAGTGTCCTGTCCTCTTGGCGTCTCAGAAGCAGCAGTTTGTTTTTGTTCTAGAGTATAAGCGTGGCACAAGTATGCCAGTGTATGATTTCCTCTGCCCACCTTTAACGTAGACGGTGTTAAATTAGCACCTTGCTTTATTTACAAGTTTATTTAAGCAGTTCCCTGTCAGTACACCTGTAGTTTGTTTTCTTTCTTTTCTGAGACAGGGTCTCACAATATAGTCCTGGCTGGCCTGGAACTCAGATCCACCAGCCTCTCTACCTCTCAAGTGTTGTTGCCATCATGCCCAGCTATAGTATTCTTTTTTACCTCTACATATAATTAGATGTAGAAAATTATGCCGGTGTTGGTGGCACATGCCTTTAATCCCAGCACTCGGGAGGCAGAGGCAGGTGGATCTCTGAGTTCCAGGCCAGCCTGGTCTACAGAGTGAGTTCCAGGACAGCCTCCAAAGCCACAGAGTAACCCTATCTTGAAAGACAAAAAACAAACAAAATAATTACATGCAATATTTTTTGTGCTGTGAAAGTGTAATAACTCATTAAAATGACAAGTTTGTTCAGCTGTATGTATAACTATATGCATTGGTACATACATACGCATGGACTTTTAGTTGGAAATACACCAAGGTTACCTCTAACTTTGTGGAGCTGGTACTTTGCTGCCACCTTTATATGGGTTCTGGGCCTCTAACTCAGGATTCTAGGCTTTGTATGATAAGAGCCTTTCCCTGCTGAGCCATCTTGACATCCCTTTAGTAAGTAGTCTTGATTAATTATTCAATTTCCTTTTCTAATATTTGTTGTTTCATACAGGCTTGTGATTGAAATCTGTTCACAGCAGTATGTACTTTTGCTGCTACAAAAGTTCTTTGGTGTTTCTGTTGTGGATGCAGATTTTTCACAATGCCTCCAACATCGTTTTCTAAAAGCAGGAGTGGAGGTCTCTGTGTGCTGCGTTCCATTGCACTTACCCTGCTGCTCCCGCCTTGAGTGCCAAGGGCCATCATGTGGACTGGTAGCTCAGGCTTTTCCCCTTTTTTCTTTTCAGGGCATAGACTTCATTGGTCGGGATGCCCTGCTGCAGCAGAAGCAGAATGGGGTGTATAAACGCCTTGCTATGTTCATCCTGGATGACCACGACACAGACCTAGACTTGTGGCCTTGGTGGGGAGAACCCATTTACCGGAATGGGAAGTATGCTGGCAAGACCACCAGTAGTGCCTATAGCTACACTCTTGAGCGCCATGTATGCCTGGGTTATGTACACAATTTTTCTGAGGACAATGGGGAAGAGCAGGTGGTGACAGCGGATTTCATCAACCGAGGAGAATATGAAATTGACATTGCAGGACATCGGTTTCAGGCCAAGGCCAAGCTCTACCCAGTTACCTCCTTTTTTACTCACAAGCGTAGAAAGGATGATGTGGAGCTGAGTGACTTTCATGGGAAATAATGCCAAGTAATGCAGTCTCCTTTCTCCCATCCTCGTGAGGAGCAGCATTCTGGGAACTTTTTTCTCTGTCCCTGTCTCCTTACTAAAGGTACCTTTGTCTTCTCTCTTAACGTCAATGGCCCGCTTTACACTTTTTCCTTGAAAGCCATTTTTGTCCTCCCATTTCCTTTTCCTTTGCTGTTGCCCCTCCTGACAATCCAGGCTCTTTTCGTCCCTCCAGAGACTCACATTCCCACAGTGGAAGGCAGGAGTCACTTGTGGAGTTAAGGTGACAAACTCATGTTTAAATTCATCTTAAGGCAAGTTGGCATTACTCGAGTCATGTGCTGCTCTTGGTAGACTGCTGTGTCTGGTGTGCCTGGGAGCAGCACGCACCGCAAGCAGGCAGAAGGCTCTGTTTCACTGTGCTGCCGGTTACCACCTGATACCTCTCAACCATCTACCTCACTGATGAGAGGGATTGCACGGACACTGTCTGCTCTGTGGGAGGGACAGTAGTTAGCCTGGCCTCTCCAACTTTGTTCTTGGATGTTTGGGCCGGGGCAACCTGCCTGCAGTTCTCTTTATTTTCTGCTATTTTGTATAATGAGGTTGGTTGTTTTTTAGCTGAGTAAACAAGTATGCCAGTATTTGAAAGGAAAAAACCAAACCAAACCCATGTTGCCTTTGGTGTTGCTTTTCTCAGCAGGAGCGGTGTGAACTCAGATGTCGAGTTCCTACTGTTAGAAGAGTGTTGCTTTTCTTTCGGCTACTCATAGGTCAGCTAGCTATCCCTTCTTGATTTTCTTCAGATGGCTTCTCGCCTCACCTGTGCCTTGTGTAGCCTGCCTATGACCTCAACATTCATTCCTATCCCTTTAGAAGAGGGAGAAGGGATTAGGTGGGTTGTCTTGGGTGAGTAAGTAAACCATGCTGTTCGTACATGGTTCCAGAGAGCTACCAGAGACTCAAGTTTTACATCTGGCATGAACAAAGCCACACAGAGATGGCCATTGAGAGCTGTAAGTACAATGCAGGCCAGAGACTGCTTCCCATCTTTTCTTTACAGGTTCCACCCCCTCCCCCACAGAACCTTTGGAATAGAAAGTGACTGGGGCACCCACCAAATGCACTACACAATTCAGTGATACTGCTGTTTTCATTCTGTGATATGGTTTCCTCATTGGAGCTCAGGCTGGCCTCACATTTGCAGTGCCTTTGCTTTAGTCTCCGGAGTACTAGGACTCAGGTGTTGTGACAGTCTGTTTTCTGAAAGTGAAACTTGGATGTGACAGGCTATGCTATGTAACACCAACACTTAGCTTTCTCTTGTATACAAACTGACCTAGTCTGGATTTGAGAACCTTTAATTCAACTGTAGTTCTCAGTAACTTGGAAGCATTGGTTCTGCTAAATTTACATTAATAGAAATCTTTCATTTCTTTAGAGCAGCTCAAAATTCCCAAGTGTCTCTTTGGCATTACTGTAGGGCCTGTTATCCATTCAGACTAGTTCTTTTTGCACTTTTCTTGTTATTTTCTCCAGATAGGCCACTCCTACTTGGCTTCTGACAAAATTTAATTGGTTTATTAAAAGGGCACAGTCAGAGTTTAGTGTGAGGGGAGATTGCTATTTTGGAGGATATGTGTATTTAATGAGACGAGAGGCACTGTTTCTAGGCAAAGGGAAGAAAGGAGACATGCGGGTTGGAGAGATGGCTCAGAGGTTAAGAGCACTGACTGCTCTTCCAGAGGTCCTGAGTTCAATTCCCAGCAACCACATGGTGGCTCACAACCATCGGTAATGAGACCTGGTGCCCTCTTCGGGCCTGCAGACATACATGCAGGCAGAATACTATATGTTAAATAAATAAATAAATCTTAAAAAACAAAAAAAAGAAGAAAGGAGACATGCTTCACTAGAAAGCTTCGAGGCAGCAGCAGCAGGAACAGTGGAGATCAAGAGCCGGCCTGGGCTGACCTGTGAAGCTGGAGTAGAGACGCGCTGCTCTTTCATGTGCAGCTGTGACGATCCCGTCTGTGAAGGAAAGCTTAGTTGGAATTAAATACAAAAGAAAATTTTGACCTATGTGTTGATAGTAAAAATGTGGTAGCAAACTTGCTCTTTAACTGTCGGAAGTGTTACCACTTTGCTTCCAAATGGGGAGGAGGGTGGCACCTTCCAAAACAGTAGTAGTTTAAAATTGGGCATAGTACACCATTCAAATACATACGGATGTCATCTAGAGTATTTTCAGCATAGACTGATTCCTTCCTGCACTTGTTCATCTCTGGCTACTTAATTAACTGTCCTTTCTAAGTAGGCGGGAACTGCTGTATTTAAAATTACACAGCAACTTTCTTGGTAAATCTTCAGCTAGAAGTTGTAGCTGTTGCTGATATCAGCCCTTTGAGCTTACAGAAAGTGCTTATCTTGCTGGGAAGGCGTTAGAGGGACTGAGAGTGGGGTACATGGGCCTATTTAGAAATGCCTCCCCCAGGGGCTCATGGTCCTATTCCTTCAACTGTGATTAGGTGTTGGGTTTTCTGTGCTGCCGCTTGTTTACTGTGTACTCCAAAACAAACTTACATTAGGCGCAAAATACATCCTTAAGAGTTTCACTTGGTCCATTCAAACATAAATAATGCAAATCTTACTTCCCATTTTGCCCTGATACAAGTGCTTTAAATAGACAGATCTCTTCCACTAACCCTGAAGTTTTTCTTATGCTTCTTGTTATAAGCACCTTAGATAGTCGAGGGGACCATTTAACCTAAAACACCTGACCCACCAGTGTTGGTAGAGCATTCTGGACTCTTCAGGAACAAATGCAGGTTGTTAACAGAAATACTAGGTCTAGAGCAGTGGCTCTCAACCAGTAGGTTCCAAGGGGTCAAATGACCCTTTCACAGGAGTCGTTGCCTAAGACCATCGGAAAACACAGATGTTTACATTCATAACAGTGCAAAGTTGCATTTGTGAAGTGGCAACGAAAATAACTATGGTTGGAAGTCATCACGAAATGAGGAACTGTACTAAAAGGTCACAGCATTAGGAAGGTTGAGAACCACTGGTCTAGAGGCATTTGAAAATCCACAAAGAACAGTCACTGTACATCTTCAGTTGTGTGACATTTCCAACTCTTAGACAGTGGGGCTACCTTGGCTTACCTTGTATGACAGTACTCTCAGGGGGTAGCCTGTTAGCTGTAAGGGATTGTAAACGCTTCAGCTTTAGATGATAGATTCTCCAATCTGTTGTCACATCTACTTTCCAGAGATGAGGCATTCCATGTTCTCTTTGATTGTGGTAGCAATGAAATCTTCTTTAACAAGGTAACAAAGTATATTAAAGGCCTAAGGTTGGGCGTTTTCTGTGAACCTTCTTGAACGATCTATCATTAAGGCTTTCTTTTCCTCTTACTTGTTCTTTACACATGCAAGGCCTGTTTCTCAGTACTACCATAGTCATTTGAAATATACTCAAGCTTGTAACAGAGAGTTCCCTTCCATGTATAGGTACTGAGCTTACAAAAAGGGACAAGGAGAAACAGCTTGGTTAGTCTTAATTATAAGCACACCTCGCTGAAATTTTAGTTCTTCCTATGTCCCTATAGGGTCATCTAACACAGTACTAAACCCAATTTCTGTTAAGTCTCCAAGAGCCCATTTATGCAACAGTGGAGTACAAGCACTGCAGCTTGCCTTCTGTTGGGAAGTATGCTAGCTCTGGCCTCTCTCTGTGTCCCAAAAAAGTAACTAAATATGAAAAGCAGACTTAGAGATTTTAGTATTATACTGCCCTGTCTTTGGATTTGGGTGGCAGTGGCAATATGAGTTACAAATAGCAGGAATTGCTAAAGGTTTGCTTTGCTTCACGAAGACTCACTGATTATCCTCTAGCTTATGAACACATTTGCTAGCATCTGAAAAGATCTTCACCGTCCTTATGCCTCACAGTATTGGTACTAGCCCTGGAAGACTGTCATGGAAGAGCAGTTACATCATCATGTTTGTAGGGATGAACTACAAATTTCATCCTTGTATATCCCTTACTTGGCCCGAGGTTACAGATTTATCATTTTAGGATAATGAAGAATGACTTGTCATTTTTCATTGTCTGCATCCCAACACCCCCATCTCACATGTTGGTAAATAGTACCATAGTGTCAAGACAATACAGGTACATTTTCTTTTTTTTTTTTTTTTGGTTTTACGAGACAGGGTTTCTCTGTATTGCTTTGGAGGCTGTCCTGGAACTCACTCTGTAGACCAGCCCGGCCTCGAACTCACAGAGATCTGTCTGCCTCTGCCTCCCGAGTGCTGGGGTTAAAGGCGTGCGCCACCAACGCCCGGCTCAGGTACATTTTCTTATGGCTGATGAATGCTCATCTTCTGCTTACATCTGTAGGCACATAGATTGAGAAGCTGGTGAGTAGGGAAGTGTGTCTGAGCTATAGCTATGCCTGTGTGCATGTCAGAAATGGCAAGTGAGCTGTGGGCTGCTTTGGCAGCACCTCTCCTCTTCCTCTGCCTCCATTACTTTTGGTCTCCAAGGTGCTGATCTGTAAGCCCCCCATTTTCATGTCAATATGGGGCTTTGTCCTGCAGTTCCTCAACAGTACCAACCAACAAGGCTGGCTCTCACACAGCTTTGCCTTCTCTTGGTATGTTAAACATCAGCATTTTCTCTGTAGAAGCTCTTGGTCTCTCTCGGCAACTGTCCACATCTGAATGATGATATACATTTTCCTCGTTTTAATTCACCTGTTTTTAATCTTTGCAAACATCTACCTCCTTGTCCTCTTGTCTGAAGGACAGATTACAAGAGGAGGGGGAGTTACCTTTATCATGTTTCAGAAGGTCTGTACCAGGATTTCCTTTGCACACCAAGATCTGAAGCTTAGAGTACTTCTCTCAGCCTAGTTCTAGTGCCTTACACTCCAGAGTGTCCGGTAGTGGGCCGAGGTGGGAAGAAAGCAGAATGTTCAGTCGGGGTTCTCATCATCCACATCAGCCCTCCTTCCTCAGAATAACCTGGGTGTGGGTAAAAAGTTCTGCAGCTCATTTCACTGGAAGCTTTTCTAGTTCATAATTAACTCTGATCAGTGCTTAAGAAACATAGAACACCACTGTAGTTACTATAGAGTTCTGTAAACTTGCATTTAGTGTGGTTCTGCTCAGCTCCTTTCTGTTCCTGTGTAGTGTCAGCATGTGGTCCTGAGGACATTCTAGATACTGGAGTAAATAAGAACTTTTCTCAATCGCAGACTCAGCTGACTTTGGACACATGGGGTAACTGTGCTTTTTAGGCCAGATTTCAGTTGAGATTTTCTTTTCATGTATAAGTTATATAAATGAATAAAAAGATGTTTCTGTTAACTATTGTTATTTTTATTTGTGAAATGTCCTTTAACTGGCTACAACATGTTGTTTGCCCACCTTCTCAAAGGCTAACACTGTTCATAAAACCATGTATACCTGTGATGTCAAGGGGCTTAGAAACCTGAACATGACCCATATGCGTGTAAGCAAGCCCACATCTGTGATCTCTTCCCTTGTAGTCTCCCCAGCTTTCATCAGTCTCTGACTCTGCATCTCTAACATGATTACTAAAAATCCATGCTTTTCATAATAGGCTTTTACCACTCAGAGTTAACAACTCCTTTAAGGCATAATGCAAAGGTGCCAAGCTTTGGGTTGAATCTGTGCAAATTTTTGTTGCCTCAGCATTAGTGTGTGTATAAAAAACGCAGAAAACTGTCTTGGGGTTGGTCATTGAACCCAGGGCCCTGCATGTGCTAAGCACACATACTACCTACCACTTATCTACAAGAGTCCCCTTTGGACGTTTCCAGTTACTTTGAGTTTCATTGTCCTAGTTACTTTATAGGATGCATGCGGAGATAACATTCCATGCAGATGCTACCGGGGAACCACCTCCCTATGGACATAACCCTGATTGTGTTCCTGATGATCCAGCTTACATGGATTGTGCATAAGAGCCAGTGATCACCTCTTGGTGGTCATAATGTTTGTTACTTACCTAGGGGAACTTGTATAGGCTTGTTTTAATCTCACCAGTTGGAACTGAAGACATAGTTCTGTGTTAGAAGACATACCTGTCATTTTCAAGCCTCTTGCGTTTCATATCTGGCACTACAAAAAGAAAAAAAAAGCTACACAATGTAATAAACATTAAGTGTCAAGATTGTTGCCCCCCCCACCATGGCATACCTGCCTTATGAAGGTAGCCAATCTCAGCAGTTTCTGCTTTAGTCTCCATTCTTCAAGGAAATAAAAGGGAATAGAGTGGATACTTGCGTAGTTTCTTATATGAACCATCACACGTATACTCCTTGTTTTCTTTTTTTTGGTTTTTCGAGACAGGGTTTCTCTGTGGCTTTGGAGGCTGTCCTGGAACTCACTTTGTAGACCAGGCTGGCCTCGAACTCACAGTGCTGGGATTAAAGGCATATGCCACCAACGCCCGGCCTACTCCTTGTTTTCTTCATTTAATAGTCACCCCACAGGCCATCTGGTAGATGGATGTCTTCCCGTTTTAGCTAAGATTTTCAAGGGCTTGTCCCCCCAAAATAATTAAACATTGACCCACCAGAATCACTATTAAGGATGTCTTTTGTAATGCCCAGATGGGTAATTTGGAGAGAAAACCAAGTTTTCATGAGCTGTCTGCTTCATGTTTCCAGGCTTGCAAATTTTCTCTACAGGAGCGTTAGGTGACTACGGTGACACCAGATGTTGGGGCAGAAGGTAGACTCCTCACTTGCTGGTTTCCTCTCCCTTACCACTATCGATTGATTCTCCATTATAAGTTCCCAAAACTGTGATCAATGCCAAGATTTATCCCCAGTGACTTCTGAAAGCCAATAGTAGTAAGCTTTAGGGCACACTCAAGAGAATTGCTTGGAGAAATGATTCTGAGGTTAAGAGCACTTACTGCTCTTTAAAAAGTATATATTTGTGGGGCTGGAGAATTTGCTCAGCGGTTAAGAGCACTGGCTGTTCTTCCAGAGGACTGGTTTCAGTTCTCAGCACTCACATAGCAGCTCACAACTGTCTGACTCCAGTTCCACACCCTCACACCAGTGCACACAAATATGTATGTATCTAGGTGTTTTGCCTGCATGTATTTATTTGCTTAATGTATGTACTTGGTGTTCAAAGAGGCCAGAATGAGGGCATCAGATTCCCTGGGACTGCAGTTACAAAGTGTGAGCTGCTGGGAACTGAAGCCAGGTCCTCTGGAAGAGCAGCCAGTGCTGTCAACTAATGAGTTCTCTTTCCAACTCACACTTGGAGAGGACTTATGTGGGTTCAAGTCCCAGCAACCACGACCTCTTACAACCCTCTGTAGATCCTCTACAGACACCAGACACACAGGCATAAACATACATGATGCGCCCCCCCATTTGTTTTTTGTTTTTGTTTTTGGTTTTTTGGACAGTTTATCTGTATTGTTTTGGAGGCTATCCTGGAACTAGCTCTGAACCAGGCTGGCCTCGAACTCACAGAGACCCGCCTGCCTCTGTCTCCCAAGTGCTGGGATTAAAGGTGTGTGCCACCAGTGCCCGCTCTCTCTCTCTCTCTCTCTCTCTCTCTCTCTCTCTCTCTCTCTCTCTCTCTCTCTCTCTCTCTCTCTCTCTCTCTCGTGCGCGCGCGCACACACACACACACACCCTGCTATTTTTATTTTTTGTTGTGAGGCTAGCCTTTAACGGCTGAGCCATCTCTCCAGCCTCCCCCCCCGCCGCTATTTTTTTTTTTTTTTTTTTTTTTGGTTTTTCGAGACAGGGTTTCTCTGTGGCTTTGGAGGCTGTTCTGGAACTCGCTCTGTAGACCAGGCTGGCCTCGAACTCACGGAGATCTGCCTGCCTCTACCTCCCGAGTGCTTGGATTAAAGGCGTGCACCACCAATGCCCGGGCCCCCTGCTATTTTTTAAAACAGGGTTTTTCTGTCTCTTCTTCCTGAGTGCTGGTATTAAAGGTATGTGTCACCACCACCTAACTCTACCCTTTCTTTTTTTTAAAGATTTATTTATTATGTATACAGTGTTCTGTATGCCTGCAGGCCAGAAGAGGGCACCAGATCTCATTACAGATGGTTGTGAGTCACCATGTGTTTGCTGGGAATTGAACTCAGGACCTCTGGAAGAACAGCCAGTACTCAACCTCTGAGCCATCTCTCCAACCCCTTATTTCTTCTTTTAAGATAGGGTTTTTGTGTAGCATTGGAGCTTGTCCTGGAACTCCCTTTGTAGACCAGCTGACCTCCAACTCAAAGAGATCCACCTGCCTCTGCCTGAGTGCTGGGACTAAAGGCGTGTGTCACAACCGCCTGGCCTCTACCCTTTATTTTTACTTTTGTGTGTGATTCTCTCTGTGGGCATTTGAATGTTGTGTCATATGGAAAACAGCAACAGACCCAAAGTAGCTATGTGAATTGCATAGGTTGGGGTGAGATACATTGCTTGTATAGCACTTTCTTCAAGATCTGAGGCTCTAAGTCAGCAGGTTCCAAAAGGGAAAGAAACATCCATCGAGGAGGGAGGTTTTTTTTTTTTTTTTTTTTTTTGAGGCAGGGTTTCTCTGTGGATTTGGAGGCGAGGCTGTCCTGTATCCTGGAACTATAGTCCAGGCTGGTCTCGAACTCACAGAGATTCGCCTGCCTCTGCCTCCTGAGTGTTGGGATTAAAGGTGTGCACCACCATCACCTGGCCTACTAGGGAGGCTAGGAAACCCCTAGACTCTGAAACTGACCAGACAACACGGCTCCTTCCTCCCTCCCTCCCCAAGGATATATTATCAGTGCTGCAGCTGAAGAGACACTCAGACTAGCTGAGCTGCCCGGAAGAGACACTGCTCCCCAACCTGTCCAGGTGCCTGCAAGCTGTGTGACGGCCTTGGTGCCTACACCTTGTCATGTAGGAGTTTGAGCTCCTGATCCTCCTGGCCTCCACCTCACTGGCGCTGTGCTCCTACATTTGGCTTGCGTTCCTAGATTTTTTGTTTTTACATGAATCTAGTATTCTATCCCTACTTCCGTTTATTCCCTTACCCTCCCCATCCCCGCCTTTTTTTTTTTTTTTCAAGACAGGGTTTCTCTATGTAACAGCTCTGGCTGTCCTGAAACTAGGCCCCTTTTTCTCTTACAGACAGGGTCTCACCTGGTGGTGGTGGCGCACACCTTTAATGCCAGCAGAGGCAGGCAGATGGCAGATCTGTGAGTTCAAGGCCAGCCTGGTCTACAGAATGAGTTTGGGGACAGCCGGGACTGTTGGTTTTTTTTGGGGGGGTTATTTATTTATTTGTTTATTTATTTATTTTTGGTTTTACGAGACAGGGTTTCTCTGTATTGTTTTGGAGGCTGTTGGTCCAGCCCGGCCTCGAACACACAGAGATCCGCCTGCCTCTGCCTCCCGAGTGCTGGGATTAAAGGCATGCGCCACCACTGCCCAGCCTTTTTTTTTTTTTTTGGTTTTTCAAGACAGGGTTTCTCCGTATTGTTTTGGAGGCTGTCCTGGAACTGGCTCTTGTAGACCAGGCTGGCCTTGAACTCACAGAGATCTGCCTGCCTCTGCCTCCCAAGTGCTGGGATTAAAGGCATGCACCATCAACACCCAGCTCAGCCAGGACTGTTACACAGAGAAACCCTGTCCTGAAAAAAAATTAAAAAACAAAAACAAAACAGGGTCTCACACACCTCAGACTGGCCTCTGCCTCCTTGGATATTGTTGTAATTTAAGAAAAGCAGTGAGACAGAAAGATGCTGTTCGACAGGGTTCAAGCACAGGGTTGTTTTTTTTTTTAATTAGGGAAGAGGATCATAAAAAGGGGACAGGGAAGGGGGAAGATCAGCCTCTGGAGACAGGAGCAGCAGGAGAGAGGAGAGAAAAAAGTGGGGGAGAGAGAAGGATGGGCCTTTTTAAAAGGGAACATAGCAACTGTGCACAGGTGGTGCTCTTAGTGACTGCAGCTGAAGGCGTATCCTGTCAGAACCCCAAAGGGCAGCCCAGTACAGATGCCTGAATACTAACATTCCTCCTTTTTATTTATTATAAGAAGGTGAGCTAGAAAGGGGCAGCAGGTGGGCTGGAGAGATGGCTCACAGTTTAAGAGCACTGACTGCTCTTCCAAAGGTCCTGAGTTAAATTCCCAGCAACCACATGGTGGCTCACAACCATCTATGATGAGATTTTGTACCCTCTTCTGGCCTGCAGACATACATGCAGGCTGAATACTGTATGCATAATAAAATCTTTAAAAAAAAAAAAGGGTTAGCAGGTAAGGCGGGAATAAGAATGCCATGTTCTCAAGACTACCGCGTCAGCTAGTGTTGCTCATCTTTGGGGGACCTGGGAAAGCCGGGGTGCTACCCACGTCCTGGAGTCTGTTTCACTTCACTGTCCAGGTTCTTCTGAACTATTTTGCCTCCCAGACCTGGCAAAATGCCGTACTGGGTGGCTCTACATCTACTCCCTAGGGCTTAAAGCATCTGATCCTTTCCCGTCACCCTGACATGTTTGGTAGCCTTGCGCCTCCAGCACTATGGCCAGCAGCTGGTCCTGCAACACTAGCTGATTAGGAATGGTCAGTGGGTCTCCAAGAAAACATGCCAATGGGAGCAAGGAGGTATAGACGATGGCACAGCTCCCATGAGTGAGGCAGAGAAGACCCAAGGGTCTGCAATTCCTAGCGCCCGGGAATTCAGAGAGGGTCGATTTTGAGACAGGCACAGGCCACCCAATGAGTCACAACAAAGGATGGGCAGGGCTGGGGGGTCGAGGGAAGGGGCAAGGGCTCTGAGCTCGAGAGGCACAGTTGCCTGGTACCAGGACTTTGAGAAAAGCCAGAGGGCGAGGCGAGGACTGTGCTGGTGAAAGGAAACCTCACATGAAGGGAATTGTCAGAAGTGGATAACCTCACCAGAGACCCAATGGTTGGCACTGAATGGAAGGCAAAGCCATCAGCGAATGAAAAAACAGATTCGTTGCAGGTGGAAGAGAGCAGGTCTATTGAAGGTGAAGCAGGTGGGTAGGGTGCCAGCATGGAGTAATTACAAAGTTTCCGGAAGCTGATTTTTGGTAGGCTCATTCCACATGAGTGAGGCAGGACAAGATCCAATGGCTTTTATCAAGCAAGGATGGAGCGAGAAAGGCACAAACCACCTTGGCGATTCGTCAATCAAGGGGCGGGGCCGAAGGACCAGAGGATCCAAGCTGGCACAGGCCAACCAGGGTGGTCATGCAAAGGGTGGGGGCCAAGGTCTCAGAGCCCGAGGGAGCCTCGGTTATCTGACACCAGGACTTTACGAGGCCAAAAGGCGAAAAACCACGCTCGAGAGCCATGAGTCTGCACTTGTGGGAACAGCCTAAGGTGGGGAAGGTGGAGAGGCTCACCAATCATAACGATTTTGGATGGGAAGGCTCAGCGATCTGCAGAAGCAAGGCTGTCTGTCGTATGTGAATGGGGCTCCAGAGTCCTAGCATGCCTCAAACTGCCTACGGGCAGGAAGGAGATGCCAGGAGAGTCTTCCCTGTCAGGGAACCAATGCAATTTAAGAAAAGTAGCGTGTGAGAGAAAGACGCCAGGGGACAGGGTTCATGTAGAGGGGTGTATTAGCGAAAGGGATCATAAAAAGGGGAAAGGGAAGGGGGAGACCAAACTCGGGAGACAGGAGAGAGGAGAGAGGGAGAGAGAGTAGAGAGAAGGGGGAGAGGGAGGAACAAAAAGGGAGAGAAAGACAGGGATGGGAGGTGGGCAGGGCCCTTTAAAAAGGGAACATAGTGAATGTGCACAGGTGGTTTCTTAGCTGCTGCAGCTGAGGGCGTATCCTGTCAGAACCCCAAGGACAGGCCAGTACAGATGCCTGGATACTAACAGATACAGCCAAGGATGACCTAAAGCAATGGTTCTTAACCTTCCCAATTGCTGCAGCCCTTTAATACAATTCTTGTTGTGATGACCCCCAGCTATAAAATTATTTTGTTGCTACTTCATAACTGACTTTGCTACCTACTGATAGGAATTGTAATGTAAATATTTTTGGAGATAGGGCTTCAATAAAGGGGCCTTAACCCACAGGTTGAGGTCCCCTGGTCCAGAGCTTTGATTCCTGCTGTCTGTACCTCCTGAGAGCTGGGATTACAAGTGTGTGACACTATGCTTGCTGTATGCACTGGGAACCAACCCTAGGCCTCCAACATTTAAAGCACAATTATCTAGTTTTAGGACATCTCACCAGCCTGC
This sequence comes from Mesocricetus auratus, assembly GCF_017639785.1. Classification (NCBI taxonomy): domain Eukaryota; kingdom Metazoa; phylum Chordata; class Mammalia; order Rodentia; family Cricetidae; genus Mesocricetus; species Mesocricetus auratus. The sequence goes on along the minus strand of NW_024429183.1, from coordinate 12,755,708 downwards.
TAATATTTGTGTGTATCTTCTTAGGTTTTAATATTGTCCAGGTTGGTCTTAAACAAATGGGCTCAAGCTAACCTCCTCAGCCTCTGGGGGAGCTTGGACTACCTCATTTCTATTACTTAAAACAAAACATTATTTTGGGGGCTGGAGTGTTGTTAAGAGCACTTACTTATTGCTCTTCTCAAAGACACGTTTGATTCCTCCCATTCACATGGCCTCTAACAACCATGTGTGACTCTGGTTCTAGGGAGTGTGACTTCCTTTTCTGGCTTTGATGGACACTGCATGTATGTGTGCACAAGCATACACACAGGCAAAACAGCCACACACATAAAAGTATTACATGTAAGCCGGGCGTTGGTGGCACACGCCTCTAATCCCAGCACTCAGGAGGCAGAGGCAGGTGGGTCTCTGTGAGTTTGAGACCAGCATGGTCTACAGAGCGAGTTCTAGGACAGTCTCCAAAACAATACAGAGAAACCCTGTCTAGAAAAACAACAACAACAAAAAAGTATTACATGTAAAAATATTCTTATTTTAAGTATTTTGTTTGAGCCAGGGGATGGTGGCCTAAGCCTTTAGTGCCAGGATTCAGGAGGCAGAGGCAGGCAGATCTCTGTGAGTTTGAGGCCAACCTGGTCTACAGAGCAAATTCCAAAGTGGGTGCTGGGGATTGAACCCAGGTCCTCTCAGGCCTATTATTTCTTTAGCTGCCTCTCAACACATTTTCTATCTTCTGGGATAATTTTTATTTCTTTCTTACTTTATTTTATGTGCACTGGTGTGAAGGTATCAGATCCCCTGCAACTGGAATTGCAGTTGTGAGCTGCCATGTGGGTGCTGGGAATTGAACCCCGATCCCTGGAAGGAGCAGCCAGTGCTCGTAACCACTGAGCCATCACACCAGCCTGAGAATTTTTTTCCTAAATATTTCTATGTATCTTTCCATTGTGGATCTCACACTTAATATCTTTTGTGGGTGATATGAAGTCTTTCTAATGTGTAACTCAAGGTATGGTCTAAGTTGACAAGTATGCCATGCAAACAAAATGAATTCTAGTAGTTGCATGGAGTATTTAGGTATATTCTTGTCTTTCTTTTTTGAGATGGTCTATGTAGCCTTGCCTGTCCGGGAACTATGTAGGAAAGGCTAGCCTTTGAGATGAGATGTGCCTGCCTCTGCCACCCTCCTGGGCTTTAAATTTTTCTTTCTTTTTTTTTTTTTTTGGTTTTTTGAGACAAGGTTTCTCTGTATTGTTTTGGAGGCTGTCCTGGAACTGACTCTTGTAGACCAGGCTGGCCTCGAACTCACAGAGATCTGACTGCCTCTGCCTCCCGAGTGCTGGGATTAAAGGCGTGCGCCACCAATGCCCGGCTGGCTTTTAAAATTTTCAAGTTTCCCATTTCTTTTCCTCCCTTCTTGTGTTTCCTTTTCTTCCATTCATGGAGGATCATTTGGTTTATCTGAAGATCCTGCATTAGGATTCACTTCATGCAAGGCTGCTGGTGACACACTCTTTCAGACGTCAGACTACATCATCTACCCCCCCCCCCCCCGCCCCCTCCAAGACCAGTGTCTCTCTATGTAGAGCTGACTGTTCTGGGACCCACTAAGTAGACCAGGCTGGCTTTGAATTCATGATCACCATCTGTCTCTGCATTGCACGTGCTCTGGTTGAAGGATGCACCACTACCACCTAGCTTTTTGTGTAAGTGTGCATGTGTGGATGCCAGAGAACTGTGTCTTGACCAATTACTGGGCACCTTAGTCCCCCAGAGCTTATTTATTTCTCCATCAGGCTGGCTGGCCATCAAGTCCCAGCAGTTCTTTTGTCCCTCATCTTGTCCTTCTCACTTTAGTGCTGGGGTAACAGGCACATGGGGCCATACTTGGCTTTTACCTGGGTGCTAGGAATCTGAACTCAGGTCCTCATGCCTGTGCAAGTGCTTGTACCTGGCTCTGTCTTTTGAAAGTTTCTATGTGTGTATGGATGTTTTGCTTGTACGTACGTATGTCTATACCATGTGGGTGCCTGGTACCTTTGGAGGGTACTGGGTCCCCTGGGATGAGAGTTACAGTTGTGAGCTGCCATATGGTGGTGCTGGGAACCAAACCCACATCTGGGAGAGTACCCAGTGTTCCTGACCACTAAGCAATCCTTCCAGCCTGCCTTGAAGGTTGTCCAAGTTTTAAGATGACTTTAGATTCCAACATGGTCTCCTTTTTTTTTTTTTTTTTTGCTTATACCCTCTCGTTCTTAGATTCCTGAGAACAAATGCCTGACGAATGAACGATTGAAGCTGGCCTACACTCTATGCTCCCTACAGACCAGACACAGCCTAGGGCTCTAGTATTCTCTGTAAAGCAGAGGAGGCTGGGGCAGGTGAACCACATCTTCTTTATGCTGTGTACCCAGCCACAACCTGGACCCCACCTCACATATCTAGGCTAAAGCAATGCTGTACATACACAGGGCTGATGACTCCTGGGGCTCCGGGCCAAGGAGTTTATTGAGGTCTATTGGGGTACCAGCCCCCTAACCTCTCAGGATCCAGAAGGAACAGTACAGCAAGCACAGGACTTAGCTAACGGGATCTGAAGGTGAAGGACATGAATCAGCTCACACACATCCTCCCATCATGTCTATTCTTCCAAAGAAGTCTAATCCCACGAGGTTTCCAGTTTATATACCCACACAGAACAATTAGCAATTCTCTGGCAATGTCAAGATTACAGGTAAGCGTTTCTTGGGGCCAAGAAAACAGAAAAGGGCTAACAGAGTGGGCATCTGCTATCTTATTATGTCTCAAAGGGGGCGGGGCTGTGAGACTCCCTGGCAGATACTGGATCAATTAAGAGGGAGGGCTTTATTTTTATTTATTTTTAAAAACTTGAAAAAATTTTAAAATTTATTATGTATACAGTGTTCTGTCTGCATGTATCCCTGCAGGACAGAAGAGGGCACTAGATCTCATTAAAGATGGTTGTGAGTCACCATGTGGTTGCTGGGAATTGAACTCAGGACCTCTGGAAGAACAGTCAGTGCTCTCAACCACTGAGCCATCTCTCCAGCCCCATATATATTCTATATGTCAAAATGATACAGATAAATGAACTGACTACTCACAGATGTATGTGTCAAGTAGATGGGATATTTTCATGAGATAAACACACAAGCAGTGGGAAACAACCAAAGCTGTTCTTATGAAGAGATGAAACGACTTGAGAGACATTCCAGACAGGAGCAACTGGTTTCCACAGCTGTAACGCCACCTTGCCAGGTGGGGCTCCCTATCAAAGGTCACTCACCTGGTAGTCATCCTGCTGTATCTCTCGTGGCCTGACAGGAATTCTCAAGTGAGGACCCACACAGGTCCTCCAATCCCTCATACTCTTTCATTCTTTCTCCTCCGGGTCTCTTGTCCCAGGCGACAGCTGCTGGGCTGGACAGAAGCAAGTCCAAGCCCGCCGCTTCCTCTTTCATTATACGCCACCACGGGACACACTGACAATCACAGCAGCACATTCTAGATGCTTTGTGGAGAATAGGACCACCCCTGGCACAGGGCAGTGAGGAGAGGACCACGAAGGTCATGCAGGGCTGAGGTCAGGCACCACTTGTGGGCCAAGCTAGCCACGAGCAGGGCACCCAGAAGAGGCTGCGCGACTGTGCCTCCCAGGACTCGGAAGGATGAGTAACTCAGGACAAGTCAGCTCAGTCAGAAAATCTAAGATGTCATTTCCAGCCCTGCCATAGCTCACTGGAAAGAGGGACGGATACTCCCTGCCCACAAACCCTTCCCTCTCACTTTGCTGGGCTGCCACAAGTCAGGACCCAAGGGGCTAGCTCCTCAGCAAGGCCCGTGTGCCTGTCTGCCCACAGCTCTACAAATCTGCAGCAACAGAGCAGGGGTTGGAGATTCCTCCTGGTTACCACAGACAAGATTCAACAAGTACAAACCTGCAAACTCTTTATTAAATTCTCCCATTTCATCTGTACAGAAAAAAATGCACATTATGTTCAGAATCTCAGTAACATCTTGAAATGACACAGCATGAACATGTAAAAAAACAAGGAACTGCAGGGTTTTATACATAGAAAGGAAATCCATTTACAAAAGAGGATTGTTAATTGTACTTCTCGTTAAAACAAAAACAAAACTGAAAAGCAAAAACAGGTTAGAGGCCCGAGATCTGGGACAGCACTCACTGTGTCCTCTGTCTTCCTGCAGGGATGGCCCTGCGTGCTGCTGAGTGACCAGCAAAGGACTCCATACTCTGAGGTTCGCATGTCAGTTTGGGTGGGGAAAGGCATGGTCTGCATGTCTCCTCACTAGGGAGCTGTCCTCTGCTGGGCGCTCAGTGACCAGGTAGGGGGTGGAGACCTGTCAGGACCCTGTCACCATCTGCCTGTGCAGACAGCTGTGTCTTTGTATTTTAGGTGACAAGCAGCCCCTGAGCCCGTACACCAGTCTGTCGGCTCAGGGGAGTGCCACTTTGAGGGTTAATCTTGGTTTGTTTATAACTCACTGTTGTCTGAGAACTGGGTAGCAAGAAGGAAAATTTGACTTTAAACTTGATCACTTTAACAGGTGACACTGGCCTCCCTAGTGGAGAGGCCAAGGAAAGGTGTGGCTGGACAGATGGCAAATCAAAGCTACAAGGAGGGGAGGGGAGACCAGAATAGCAGGTACAGCCCTTTGGGAACCGAAACCAAGTAGGGCAGAGAAATCCAGGGGGGCATTCTGAACTTTGTGTTTCCAAATTCTCAAGAAGTTGAAACACAAACTTCCAAGAGGCATGTAATTAAAAAAGTCACCACCTGGCTGACTTGTGAGATACCGAGCCTCATGTAAGTGGAGACAGTTTGTTTTTGTTTGGAGACAGGGGAAAGAATGGGAAGGGAGGTACATTTTCAGGAGAACTTAAGACCAGATGCATGGGGAGTCCAGAAGTCACAGTGATACACAGGAGCGAATGCTCTCAGGAAGGCCAAGAGCACTAACCACGGCCCCCGACCTAGTGTGTCTGCTACCAGCTGACTTCAGGAAACAGGAAGACATACATTTGGGTAATAACTTTCTGTAACTCATCTGGGACACGGACTCTTCCTCACACATTTTTGACCCCATGCTGGCCTGGATGTTCCTATCTAAGAGCAGGAGATGGCAGCCATGGTACCTGTAACGGGCTCTGTTACTGCCTGATTACTTAATGCCACTTCATTAGTGGCCTTGGAGTGCCCCGCCCCTACCCACGAAGGGAGCATGGGTTCAGCATGCTGACTTGATCCACAGAACCAGGGCTGGAAATGGTAGCCAGATGTTTCCTGGGAATGCAGAGGGTAAGGCTTTCCCAGGGCCTGACTGCTGGCGTATCCTCTACAGCAGCAAGAGCAATGCCGTTCAGGGATGAGGCCTGGTAAACTCAATGTCTTTCCTCTTTCTGGAGTGTTCTTTCACTGGGAATAGCCCCATCAGAGAAGGTGAGTGTGGTTCCTAACTCACTGTCCAGATCTCTGATGTTTTTAAGCAGCAAAGGGTAGTGTACCAATAACAGTCCCCAAGACACTGGCATGAGCTGGCGAAGGCACAGTGACCTGACTGCTCTGCTCCAGCCTTGGCCCAAACCTCCTGACGACTTCTAGTCTTAGGCAATGGAAGTAGAACAGCAAAAGGCAAGGCTCAGACTTGGGCTCCCACCATAGGGTTGGATTCTTGACCAGTTCATGACTAAGTTATACCCAGGACTAACTTATGAGGCCAGGGGCTTGAGTGCCCTAGAGCCCACTGCACTATGGCCAGTGAGCTACAGAATGGACGGCACTGGGCCCCTAGGCAGACTAGAAAAACCTGCTTGAGATCAGGCCTAAGCCAGTTGTAAGAACTACTCCATGGAAGATGAACACTTCCTATACTAAGTAATTCAAGACAAGAGGAGCTATCTTTTCTACTCTGACCATCAATTTCTAATGACAAATATTTTAAGACCCTAACTCATCAAACCTCCAAATCTGAAGGCAGTGCGGACTCCCGTCACTGTAGAAACAGAAAGGGGGCTACAGAGATCAGAGTCATGACCCTACCGTAGTCTAATGGTGAACATCAATGTGACCCCAAATCACCAAGATGTCAGGGGGCTACCTTCAACAACGTTTGCAGTTCTGGGTATCAGTCTCAGTGTGACACTGAGACTCCTGGAGAGGGAGGGACTTTAAAGACTGTGTTAGCCAGTTAGCAGTGAGGGTGTTGCTTACAGAGCAGGGATTTTAAGTCTCATGAAACGCAAGACTCCCAAGACACCTGCTGAGAATCAGGAAGACTCTAAAAGCAGTAATGAGGGGACCAGGCAGCTTAGCAAGCAGCTCCCCTTGGCGACTTCTGTTACTCTATACAGGGACAGTCAATGGCCCAGGAACTCACTGCCATCAGAGAAGGCAGCAAGAAAGAAAACCACAGTATTCCAATGAACGCCAGTCGGGTCAGACGAGGAGCCTGGAGCGACTGTGTGTAACTGACATTGCTGGCACTGGGCGTCCCAGGAAGACACACGCCCGGCTGCACACGGGAGGCAGGAGCAGAGGGCACTGCAAAGGGCCTGGGTCTATGCGGACAGTTTTAGGCACATGATTTATAATACTTTGTGGACATCTAACAGGTTAATAAAATATATATTATATAAATATATCTCCTACTGTACATGCCACCCTACTGTACAGCCACTGTGACGCCATGGCCCGAACTCACCAAAGGTGAGCTGCAATGCCTGGTCCTCCTCTTACGCCCTAACCCTGTCATTTTCACACTGGAGGACCGAGGGAAGACAGCTGAGAATCTTGCTCCTGTAAAGCACAGGTTTTAGAAAGTTGACAAATCACCAAAATATAACATTTAGCCAGTGCCTACTAGAGTGGGTACACACACCAAATGAGCAGAAAGGAAAGGAAAAACAAAAACGGAGAAAATCCTGCATCTTTTAATGCAATCACTTTCCACGTCCCTTCATATAGAGGCACAGAAGAGCTTGTCTGGGAAGTCTGCCGGGCGTGTACACAGTCAGGCTTCATTGCCAGTCACATATCCGAGACCATGCTAAATCTGTAGACGCCACCATTTCTGGCCTGTACTGGAGCTCAAAAAATAAAGTGAAGTGAGGCCAACACCTATTCCTCCTTGCACTGCCACCCTCATCCTCATCTTAGAAGCCCCACACCCCAACCTAGCAACTACTCCCTGTTGAGGTAGAGAACTTCCAGGGCAACCCAGGCTCAGACACAAGTCTTAGTGCAGATCAGCGGACAGCCCTGCTTCAGACGTCTGCTCCTCCCTAGTCCTCTTGCCACTGACCCAGGGAGCTCGTGCCTCTGCACTCAAGTGGGGAGATCACAGGATGCCTGCTGCTATGGGCCGTGGGCAGCAGCGGCTCGCCTGGGGTAGGAGATGGAAGGCATCACGCTGTAGCAGAAGCGAACAGGACCCAGGACAGGCTGCTTAGTGTCCCCACTATTTGGTGAAGTCCCCTGCCTTGATGTGGCCCCAAGTTGCTTCTAGGAGAGGAACCAGACATGTCAATGATCAGGCACCGGATACACCCATCTCCTCCAAGCCCTGCTGTCACCTGCTGCATTTAAATGAAAGAAACAACCCTACTGCTCGAGTCAAGACTGAAGGAGATGGGCTACTATATACACTTTTTCTTCCTTTAAAATTTGTCTTTAAATTTGTTTTAAAAAAAATCTGAGTTGCAGGTCAGGTGAGTCGTTCTGGAAGTACTGGCAGTTCTGTTGGTAAGACAGAATTGTCTACAGGCAGGTAAACCCTTCGCCAACAAAGGCTACCACCAAAGCAGCCAGCTGCCAACGCTGCAATGGCAGCCGGGAGGAGGAGGACACCGCGATGTGGCCAAGTCTGGGTGGGAAGATGCAGTGGCACCTGATGCTGCTCTACTGTGGGTGTTGGTGCCACCTCGTAGAGGGACGAAGTGAGAGGGTGCATTATACAGGAAGGCTGTACAAACGGGGCCCTGGGCAGGTAGTTCCTTTAGTGATCAGGCAGCTCTACCTGTCCTTGAGCTCTCGTGTCACACGCTTAGTGATCCGTCCACACATCAGGCCGATCAGGAACAATATGCAGATGCTCCCACTGATCACAGATAGTATATAGTTCTTTGAGGGAGATGTCATCACTTGCATGGCAAGATCAGAGAAGCCATCTGCTGGGGCCACCTGGGGGGAGACAGCAACGTCACCCTTTGAGGATAGGTGGTAGATTATATCTCACTTGTCCCCTGAATTCCTAGTTTAATGTGTGTGTGTATTTTAAAATTAATTTGTTTGTTTGATTGGTTTTTTGAGGGGTTTCTCTGTGTAGCTTTGTAGACCAGGCTGGTCTTGGACTCGCAGAGATCCTCCTGCCTCTGCCTCCCGAGTGCTGGGATTAATGGTGTGTGCCACTACACCTGGCTTTCCTTCTTCCCATTATTACTAATCTGGCCGTGTGCACGTGCGGGGGTGGGTGTACGGTGGGAATGTGGACGCCCACTTGTCATGATGCATACTTGGAGCCCAGAGGACTACTCCGTGCAGTGAGTTCACCCCTTCCACCTTTAAACAGATTCCAGGGATTGAACTCAGGTCTTCAGAGTGCCCACAGGCCTATTCACCCAGTGAGCCCTCTTGTGCACTTAAGGAAACCAGCACAGCTATAACGCTTTTTTTGGATCATAAAACTGTAAGTGTCTCCTTTCCAAACTGAGATATAGAGAGACACATAGAGGCCATCACCCTCATGTGCTGCTAAGGCACTAACAACTAACTCCTTGTGCTGCAGATATGATGCCAGCCTGTGAGGTCTCTGAATGCTTTCAAACTCACGCACTGTTCGGACCAGCTCAGCAGACAGATCTCAGTCCTACGTTACAAGGTGAAAAGCAGGGGCCATTGTTTTATATTTTTCTTTTCTTTCTTATTGTTGGTGTTGCCAGAGGAAGAAGGTCCAGGCTGGCCTCAAACTTGCGATGTGCTTGCCTTACTCTCTGAACACTGGGATTACAGGCATGTACCACATAGTAAGTGTAATTATTACATTGTAAGTACTTTCACATCAAAAACACCGTGTAATCATGACTCAGAAAATCAGGCCCAAAAGGGTTCCTAAGTGCACACAAATTGTTCTTTTGCGTATTACCCTTAAACGCCTAGAAGCTCACTGAGGTCAAGAGAACCTGGGTGGCTCCTACGTTGATGACATATATTTAAGAACAGAGCAGGAGGTGTAAAATTAATGCGATTGGCTAGCACACAATAAACAGTGAGTCCCTCTGAGTCTCTCAGTCACAACTTGAGCAGCTCAAAGGAGAGGAAAACAGTAAGGGAAGATGACTTAGTGTCTGCTGCTCCACCTAAGCAGGACTCCACCAGTGAAGGGGTGGCTGCTGTAAATGACAACCGGTCAGGGTTGGACTCTGGTAACTGAGTACGAAGAGTACAGGTCTGCAGTAAGGGAGATACTAGCTCTGGGTTCATCAACACTTGGGTTTTAGAGACTTAATATATTTTTGTTTTGTTTTTCTAGACAGGGTTTCACTGTGAATCCCTGGTTGTCCACAGACCAGGCTGGCCTCAAACTCAGAAATCCACCTGCCTCTGCCTCCCTAGTGCTGGGGTTAAAGGAGTGCGATACCCGCCTGGCCTGATTTTTTGGAATATATCCACTCCTAAATTTCTATCAAAGATAAGACCAGTGACACATGTCACAAAGATGGACTGGCAGAAGAGGCTGCCATGCCAGAGGTGGTTTCGCTCTTTACCTTGGCTGCATAACTCCACATTTCAATTCGGTCATTGAGGCGCTTTTTGCACTCTGGCTGCAACCTCACCCGCTTATCTTCCAAGGCCTCCATCAGGCAGGACATCTCTGTGGGAGCAAATGTATAAGAAGTCTGCAACTGTATAGAAACAATTCCATGGCATTAGGGAGAATATTCCCAAGCATCCGAGAACTCAGCTCTTCAGGACCAACAAAGTCAAATTCTTTCTGGGAACCTTGATCAAGATCCCACAGGTGAGGAGCGTGGCTTCCAGCGTCAGCTGTTCACAAACTGGTCACACCTCTTACTTTCACTGGGTATCCCTGGCTTAGAAACAAGCTGCCTCTCAGCTGGGTTTCAGACACCAAGAAGCTGACATGGTGCCTGTTACAGACAAGGATGCCCAGTGTAGGAAAGAGGAGAGGAGGACATGCTAGTGGGTTACTTCTCTCTGTGTAGCCCGGGCAGTCCAGGAACTCTCCATATAGACCAGCCTGTCTCTGGCTCCCGAGTGCTAGGATTAAAGGTATGCACCACTATGTTTAGCTGTAACTTAATTTTTGATACCCTAAAAAATAACTCAAATTTCTCTCTTCACTAACTCTGTGGCTCTGGCCAGTTCCAACCTGCAAAATTAGCCCCAAATTTACTGTCACCAAGGCCTAGCTTTACCATCAAGCAGACATCCAGGAGAGGCTATATATGACTGGTCTATAGCCACAGTCAGAGCAGCTGCAACTGGCTACTCAAAGGCAGCCTTTGTTCCTCCCAAAGGAGTTCAGACAGGGAGAGAGCAGACAAGTATTACTTACGACGCCCTCGGCCGGGGGTGATGGCTGCACAGTGGTGTTTAATGTCCAAGGCACATGCTGTGTGAAGAACGGGGTCCACAAAGATGTCTGCCTTGCTCTCCTTCAGCATGTTTAATACTTCCTGGAAAAGGAAGTCCATGGTACAAAGAGCTTTGTAGAGGAACTGTATCCCATCTGCTGCTTGTAATAAGCTATAGAACATGCAAATAAATAGGCCAAAAAGGGAAGATGAACTAGAAACTACTCTGGGATAGGCGGGTGGTAACATGGCCATATATGCATAGCATTAGTCTAGACTTCTGGCCCCCAATCTAATCTGCTAACTCTCTGAAGAGTACAGGCGGGGCTAAAGAAAGCTAATAACAGTGTGCTCAGGACTGGGTGACCAGGCAGGAGTTCTTGGCATTCTGGTATGCTACATTATTTTATTTTATTTTATTTTAAGTTTTCTGAGACAGGGTTTCTCTGTGGCTTTGGAGGCTGTCCTGGAACTCACTCTGTAGACCAGGCTGGCCTCAAACTCACAGGGATCTGCCTGCCTCTGCCTCCCGAGTGCTGGGATTAAAGGCGTGCGTCACCAACGCCTGGCGCCACATTAAAGTACCTACACATTAGTATTTTTATTGATAAAATACTTATTCTGTTACTTTAGGAAAAATGAATGATGTGAAATTCAAAAATCAGACTGATGACTGAGAATTTTAATATTAGTCTACTTCCAAACTGCACTTCTGGATCAAGACCCTGGAGGGAGGATGGCTCAGTGCCTAGAGCACCTGCTGCTCTTCCACAGGTCGAGTCTGGTTCCCAGCAGCCATGGCGTCCGATGGAGACAATTTCTCAACCAAATAAAAGTATGTTTTGTTTATAAAATGTTCTACTTTAGCTGGGTGGTGGTGGCACACTAGAGGCAGAGACAGGCGGATCTGTGAGTTCGAGGCCAGCCTGGTCTACAAAGTGAGTTCCAGACAGGCTCCAAAGCTACACAGGGAAACCCTGTCCAAAAAAGAAAAACAAAAACCAACAACAAAAAAGAAAAAGTTCTACTTTACTTATGTTCTTAAAAAAAGATTTATCTTCATTAACTTTATGTGCATGCGTGTGGGTATGTATAAATGATGCAGTTACCTCTCCCCTGAAGCTGGAGTTACAGGTAGTCGTGAGAAGCCTGGCATAGGTACTACGAAATGAACTCCAGGAAGAGCAGTAAATGTCTCAACCACTGAACTGTTTCTTCAGCGCCCTTCTGTCCCTCTTTTTTTTTTTTTTTTTTTTTTTTTGGTTTTTCGAGACAGGGTTTCCCTGTATTGTTTTGGAGGCTATCGGTCCAGCCCAGCCTCGAACTCACAGAGATCCGCCTGCTTCTGCCTCCCGAGTGCTGGGATTAAAGGCGTGCGCCACCACCGCCTGTCCTGTCCCTCTTTTTAATTATCTGAGTTTAAAGATGTTCTGAGCAAGAGGGATATAAACCTAGTAGAACTAAAATCAGTTCCACAGATACTTCACTTATACGCAGTGCAATTACAGGATGCAAAGACAGACCAGAAATGTTTGTCTCTTTTCGTACTTAAAATTTGTTTTTGTTCTGTTTTGAGACAGGATCTCAGTGTTATGGCTTGGCTGTCCTGGAACTCAGAGACTTTCACCTGCCTCTGGAGGCCTGGAATTAAAGGTGTGTGCTACCATGTCTAGCTAATTTTTTTTTAAATGGGCATTGGTGTTTTGCCACAGGTGTCAGGTCCCTGGAGACTAGACTTACAGACAGTTGTGAGCCACCATGTGGGTGCTGGGAATTGAACCCAGGTCCTCTGGAAGAACAGCCAGTGAGTGCTCTTAACCTTTGAGCCATCTCTCCAGAACCAGAATTTTTAAAATTATTATACTTGTTTATTTAGTGTTTATGCTTGTATAAGTCAGAAGAAAACTCAAGAATCTGTTCTTTCCTTTTGTCATATGGCTCTGTGATCAAGCTGATAGACTTGGCGGCCATTGCTTTTCCCTTTCTTACCTTTTCTCTTGGGATGGTGGGGGCTGATGTAGGACTAGGCAAGCTGAGCTACTCCCAGCCCCAGAAATTAGTTCTTAATAAAAATTACTTTAATAGAAAGACTATAGTTCTTAAAGATAACAACAACACCTCAAAAACTTCTCATCAAAACCCAAATACTTGTTTTAAAGAAATCTCTTCTACTCAGACAGGATCATGTGTAAGAAAAATGTATGGACTAGGTTTCTTTTTATTTACTTCTTTTTTGTTTTGTTATTTTGAGACAGGGTCTGTTCTGGACTCCCTCTGTACACCAGGCTGGTCTAAAACTCAAGAGATCCCCCGGTTTCTGTCTCCCCAAGTGCTGGGATTAAAGATGTGAAGCACCTGGCTGGGAGAGATGCCTCAGAGGTTAAGAGCACTGACTGCTGTTCCAGAGGATCCCGGTTCAATTCCCAGCACCCGTATGGCAGCTCACAGCTGTGTAAAAGTACAGTTCAGGATCTGACACCCTTACACAGATATATATGCAGGTAAAACACCAAAGCACATAAGCCAATCTTTAAAAAATAACACACACACACACACACATACATACACACACACACACACACACACACACACACACACACACACACACACACACACACACACACACACACACACAGAGTGCAGTACCAGCTTGGATTTGGTTTTCAATCAGCCCTTCCCATTCCTCAGAATATGGACTTGAACACTTTGGGCAGCTCCCCCTTTTCTCTTCTTCCTTTTAGCACTATAATACCAACTCCTTAATAACCAAACACCAGAGATGGAGAGATGGCTCAGAGGTTAAGAATACTGACTGCTCTTCCAGAGGTTCTGGGTTTAATTCCCAGCAACCACATGGCAGCTCTCAACTGTCTGTATGTAACTTCTGACACCCTCACACAGACATACATGCAGGAGAAACACCAGTGCACACTAAAAAAACAAAACAAATGCAAGCTGGGCGTGGTGGCACATGCCTTTACTGCCAGCACTCAGGAAGCAGGTGGACCTCTGAGTTCAAGGCCAGTTTAGTCTACAAGAACAGCCAGGGCTACAAAGATAAACCATCTTGAAAAATTGGGGGAAAAGTATTCAAACATAAAATATAAGCCTTTCTACCCAGAATGCTGTTAACTCTTTCCAGACCATAATATGGTCCTTGACCATTAATCTATAGCTCTCTTCCAATAAAGAATGGAATGGAACCAAAGGAAAACGCGAAAAGGAGGCAGGGACAGGCAAGGATGAAGGCGTGGCTACCTTTTTACACAGATCTGTTCTGATCTTGAGCAGGTTAACCTTGAGGCATTCTTCCACTTGGCCCGTTTGCTCCTGGGCTGCGGCTTCTTCAGCACACAGGCTGGCAATCTGCTCAGGAGACAAGAAAACAGGGCCACCCTACTTAGGAACGACGAGCTTCCAGAGATCAACCCCATCTATCAAGCCCCGAATATATGGTTCCTGCTGCAGACTCTGAATGGGCCTGCTCCTCAAGGACAGGTGAGAGACAATGCCACTGATTTCAGAAACCTGGGGCCCTAAATGTATCAATGTTGATTCTCCCAAACATGTGCCCAGAGCTCCTGGTGGAGTGTGCACTCCTTTCAGCTGCACTTGGTGACAGCTCCGTTCTCCTTTCAGGTGCAAAGACTGTCCGTTCTGAAAGAGGCACAGGCGGGTAGATCTCTGTGAGTTCAAGGTCAGCCTGGTCTACAGAGCGAGTTCCAGGACAGCTAGGGCTCGAAAAACAAAAACAAAAACAACAACAAAGAGAAGACTACACTTTGATTCCACAGGAGGAAGATTAACTAGCAAAGAAAAATACTAAAAGAAAACACTAAACACTGGGCTCAACTTGACGTTCAGTGCCATGTGACGACACCCATAGACTTTGCAAACATAATCTTCAGAGAAGAGAGTAAACAACTTTCTTTGGACAGTTTTAAGAGGAACATAAGCAGGGCTCCTTAGATGGCCTTTTCTAGCCAGGAAGACAAACAATTTCTAAGGACAGGCACTTAGAGCCATTAGGAGAGCACTTTTATTTTTTTAGATTTATTTACTATGTATACAGTGTTCTGCCTCCAGACCAAAAGAGGGCACCCGATCTCATTACAGATGGTTATGACCCACCATGTGGTTGCTGGGAATTTAACTCAGGACCTCTGGAAGAGCAGCCAGTGCTCTTAACCTCTGAGCCATCTCTCCAGCCCCAAGTACTTCTATTTTTCTGGCAAGTCTTGAGGGGTTCTGAATGGTCCCTGAGAGTAATAAAGGAGGATCACACTACCCGGGGAAGTACTAATAAAAGACTCTTATTTGAAGACAGGTGTGGAAGCGATGCTGAAGACTAACAAGCTAATGCCAAGTCCAGGTCAGGGTTAAGCAGAAGCTGCAAGTCTTACCCAGAACCAGCCTGCAAGGAAGCACAAGTAGGAACAAAGCAGAGAAATAACTTTTCTCCAGTCACTTCTTCTGGGAAGCTCTCCTTTACAGCCAGAGCTTACCTCTTCTGAGCAGTGCAGCTGGAGCTGAGGGTCCAGGCGGTAATCCAGAGCAGACTCCTGGATGATGATGCGGATCTGGTCCTCACAGTCTGAGGACAGGCGCTAGAGATGACAAAGGGAAAACACATCTTGAAAACTTGAGAGCATCAAGTTCTTACATGAGCCCTCACAACCCAGCTCAGGGGAGGCACAGAAGGTCTTAGGACAACAGGAGAATGCTGGTGATGGCCATGAGAAATGCTCATCAATACAGCTCTCGAGAGCCCAGAAGGGTACCTGGTCAGCATATCTCAGCTTGAGGCACGAGATGACTTGGCCTTCTAGCTCTGAATCATCCTTTGCTTTGGTCAGGATACCATGACAGAATTTAGGAATGTCAGCTTTACAGGCTTTCCTTAGCACGGGGTTTAAGCGGTAATCTAGAGTAAAAACATGTCAGTGTAAGATAAAATGGTTCACCTATACACTTTCACAAATTTTTGCAAATTCACCTTTTAAAAGGGGGCTTATTATGTTAATAGTCATGAATATAAACAGCAGTTTGTTAAGTTAGTGAATGGCAGATAAGTTGTATGCTAAGCCTGCTGTTGTTTTTAAAGGAAGGAGGGTCTTCCTGCAGTTCACAGCAGGGAAGACATGCTGGCAGGCCTGCTAGTCACATATTCTGAGATGCAGATTTCACAGTCCTCCTGCCTTAACCCTTCGAGTGCTGGGATTAAATGTGTGTGTGCTACCACACCTACCTTTTCAAGGTTGCTAATCAGCAATGTGACTTAGTGAAAGAGCACTGGTTCTCAGGATCCTTCAACTCTGCAGGGCTTTATGGTCCAATATTGAAAGCAGATAACAGAGCTTTGCCCACAATAGAGAAATAGCTAACACTCTGTCCACTAAGCTACAAGCGCTCCTAGTCAAAAACTGAAGTTTCCCTTCTGAAAACAACTGACCATGCTCATGGACTCTGAGGAAATCTGTAGAACTCTCTTTCTTAGGAAGCTAATGTCAAGTCTTTTTCCGTGGGTTTAAAGACTGGCTGCCCAGATTTCCAGCCCTCTCCTGACCTCCATTCTCATTTTTGGGTCGTCTTCAGAGGAGGAGGGGTACCCTGCTCATGTGCAGGTGTGCCTCTTCACCCCATCAACTCTATGGCAGCCATAGGGAACCACATGTCCGGCCAGTCCCACCTGGGTCACACTGAGTGGGGTGGTACCTGTGTTCTGGGTGATCTGGCGCTTAGTTATCATCTGTTTGCATTTGGGATCCATCAATTCACTGTTTTTATTTTGCTTCAAACACTGTAACATGGTTTTGGAATCTGCTTCTGGACAAAATCGCTGCAAAGAAAACAAAATTATATGAAACAGGCTATTCCAAACTAGCAAATAATCTATCTGTAACTGCTTTTACATCTACCTGGGAGCTCATGAAAGCATAAGACAAAGGAATCACTTGGCATGTGCAGGGAAAAGCTAAGTATCAGTAGGTGCCCAGACCCAAGTCCCTTGTTTACTTTTTCCTAACTGCCAACATTTTTCACATTTCTCCCTGCCAACATTGGTTCCATTCTGCAGAGGCTTGTTCCTATTACTATGGCTATATTATAGTATAGACCAGCTCACAAGTGCAAGTACTGTGTGAGTATGAATATAATACTGTACCTACTAGGTGCCATCCAGTCCTTAAGCCTTACCTACCTAACCACAGTGGCAGAATTTAGGAAATAACTATTAACCAGTATGAACTGGGATCTGGGGAAAGGATACACGTGGTTTACCTTAAGTGTAGGGGTTATAATCTACCAAACATGTGAGGTTAGCCTCTATACACTTATTACTGTGCTTAAATGAGAGCCCAAGTTTGGGCTGGTGGTGAACTCCATCTCTATTTGTTAACCTGCATGTCCATGTACAGTGCCTCAAACCCTGCTTAGGACACCTCACCACCAAGTCTCTCTTGCTTGTTTTAGTGTTCATGTTCTCCCTCTCTCTTCTCCTTTCTTTGGTATGTGAGCATATGCACACACACACACAAATAAACATGAAATTTTCATGGATAGTGATTGATAGGATCAGCACTATATATTACAGGAAAGCTGAAAAGCATTGTTTCATCAAAGTTTCTTTGCATTTCCTTAAGTTTAATTTCTTTGTATATACAAATAGGTTAAGAACATTACTGGAGGAGCCGGGCGTTGGTGGCGCACGCCTTTAATCCCAGCACTTGGGAGGCAGACGGATCTCTGTGAGTTTGAGGCCAGCCTGGTCTACAAGAGCTAGTTCCAGAACAGCCTCCAAAGCCACAGCGAAACCCTGTCTCGAAAAACAAAAACAAAACAAAACAAAAAAAAAACCATTACTGGAGGACTTATTTGAAGCAAAAGATATGTCAAATAGAAACACATTTTGCATGGCCAAAGATGGCTGGTGGTTAAGAGCACTTGCTGTTCTTGCAGAGGACCTGGGTTTGGTTTCCAGACCCATGTGGCATTTTTTTTTTTTTTTGGTTTTTCGAGACAGGGTTTCTCTGCATTTTTTTGGAGGCTGTTCTGGAACTCCCTCTGTAGGCCAGACTGGCCTCGAACTCACAGAGATCCGCCTGCCTCTGCCTCCCAAGTGCTGGGATTAAAGGTGCGCGCCACCAACACCTGGCTCCCCATGTGGCATCTTACATCTACCTAAAACCCTTATTCTAGGAAACCCAAAGCCCTCTTTGGTCTCAGTGGGTCCCAGGCATGTATATGGTGCCCATTCATACATGCAGGCAAAAGACTCATATACATAAAATAAAGTTTAAAATCTTAAAAAGAAAGAAATGTCTTGGGCATATGATCTGACGATGACTCTGGATTGTGACTTTTTCAGCACACCTATCCTGGCCACCAATTAGCTCAGTTCTGTGATTTTCCCAACTTGAACAGTAGCCACATTACCTGGAGGGCTTATGAACACTCTGTCTGCTCCACCCCCAGAGATTCTGAGGGCTCAAAAGATGGCAGGTGAAGGCAATGGTACTGTGTTGAACAGGATCCAAGGCAATGGTACTGGACTACAAACCACAGCTGAGGTAATCACTATGTTTGCTGTGTTTAACAGCATACAATGCAAAGGGGTTCATGTTGTTATTGTCACTTAGGTCATACTTGTTCCTTACCTTAATCATCTGCTTACAGACTCGCATAAGTGTATAGTCTAGTTCTGGGTCCATCATCTCTGTCTCCTGAAGCTTAAATACTTTCTGGTGGCAACGGGTACTCAGCTGCTTCTTGTTTTCTTTCAGACATTCAATAATCTACGATGTAAGAGTTAGGAAGTATCAATCAGAAATTGACAGTTCATCTGTTAACTGATAGTTATGTATGATGCTATTAATTGATAGTATAGATGATGTTAGGAAGCATTATCAGGGATTGAAACTCATCTGTTTTGACTGTGACACTCAGTTCAGTGAATGGCACTTCAGTAGTTTCTAATTCCAGGCAATAGGAGTATGGACTTTCTCATTAAGGGGAACTACACTCATGGATTTATAACATTAGAGCCAACAGTGGACCGAATGTCAAAAATTCCAGGTGATTAGCAGGGTGTACTGGAATCTAAAAGGAAACCCACTTGGGCTTTCTGGTTTCTTCTTCCTTCTTGAGCCAGCCCTTGTTAGGACTCTTCTTGAAGCACACATTTGAGTACTCTGACGAGAGAGCAGGTATAGTCTAGAGACTCAGTTAAACTCAACTTATGTTTTATAAGAGTAGCATCAGATGCTAAGTATGAATTAGACCCAATCCTGTATGACAAATGACATATCAGAGGGTAAACTATGAAAAGCTATGACAGAAAATATTGAGTGGCACTATAAAAAGTATCATGGGATGGATTTTAAGGTAGGTGTATACTGAACCAAATGTTTAGATATAAAAGTACATAATCAAAGAAAGCAGATGGGACGCAGAACCTACCAGGGCTGCAGCATAAAGCCATGACACCTCTGAAGGACTTAAACTAGAAAACACAGTGATACCTTAAGAAACGATGCATAAACAGGGAGACCTGTCCACAGGACTCCCAGGAAAAAAGGAAAAGCAAAGCAGTATCTGAAAGAACAGTGCCTAAAGGAAGACCCTGATCCTACAAGTGTCTATATGACAAAGAACAATGTCCTGCCCAGTCTCATTCTCACTGAAATTATAGGTCATCACACAGAAAACTCAAATCTAAAAGAAAGTAACTACAAACAAAACAAAAAACAAAGAACTGAGACTTTGCACTGGCAACTGCAGACACAAGAAATCAAAGAAAGTATCTCAAAGGCTAGAGCACTATAGCAAGGTCCTAGATAGCTGAGAAGTTGGGCGTGGTGGCACACACCGTTAATCCAGCACTTGGGAGGCAGAGAAAGGTGGATCTCTGCGAGTTTGAGGTCAGCCAGGTCTAAAGACTGAGTTCCAGGACAGCCAGGGCTACACAGAGAGAACCTGTCTTGGAAAGGCACAAAAGCAAGCAAGAACTAACTGTGCAGTGGAACACGGGATGAACACCAGAGGTGGAGTCACCGGAGAAGCTACACAGGAGAAATACCTAAACCAATAGCAGGAATTCACTGGGCAGACAAGGCAGAGAGGGGTACAGCTGAATGGGGAATTAAACTGACAAGGGTGCGTCAGTCCTTGTCTCACTGGTGAGACACTGACTGCTATAAAGAAACCTTAACTTGACTCCGACACTTACAGCAGAAGTGAAATGTTACCTGAGCATTTCCATACTGCACTGTAGAACAGTAGCCCTTGATATCACTCTTGCAGGCTTCATACAAATCTGGTTCCAAACGGATGTCCTCCGTCTGCATGAGAGGAAGTCAGTATAGGAAGTGAGGCAATTTTAAGCTACAGATACCAATATATATTTTTCAAGATTTACTTTTATTATTTTAAATTGTATGTACTTATGTGTGCCTGCATGTGGGTATGTGCACGAGTGTAGGTATCTGAGAAAGCCAGAGGTGTCAAGATTCCCTGGATCTGGAATTACAAACAGGCATGAAAAAGCTAAAATTAAAAAAAAAAAAGCTGGGCAGTGGTGGCGCACACCTTTCTTTTTAATTCCAGCACTCAGAAGGCAGAGGCAAGTGGATCTCTGTGAGTTCAAGGCCAGCTACATAGAAACCCTGTCTTGAAAACTAAGATTAAACAAACAAAAAAACCCAAACAAACAGGCATGAGATACCTGACATAGGTGCTGAGAACTGACCTTAGGTCCTCTGGAAGAGTAGCAAGTGCTCTAAGCACTAAACTTTCCCTGAAGCCCCGGAAGGTGGAATGTTTACACTTATCTGCTGACTGGACACTGTCTAGGAAGGACTTCTACAGGGGGCAGCACATGGTAAATTTCATGTGTGACCCCACACCTCATGCTTCACTACAGCAGCTGAAGTTGCCCCTCTCCTTCAACTCCCCAGTTGTCTCAGGGGGCCACAAGCTGACACACCTAACTTTAAGGGACGGAGTTTTATTTCAAGAAGAAGGGCGATTTCTCTTTTCCCCTTTCCTGATGGAGAGGAAAATGAAATAGGAAGTTCAGCTGTTTCAGGCAGCCATCCTGCAGCCAGAGGACCAGCCTCAGGGCGAAACGGATGCCAAGGACAGCTCAGTGGACAGCAAAGGTCTTCTGTCTTTGAGGACAGTACGGATCCAATGACTGTGAACGCTTGGAATCTGTCCCAGTTTGACTTCTCGTGGTGTGGAGTAAAAATATTCTATCATTTAAAACCAAACTCAAAACAGTAAAGAACAACTAATGTCATACGGAAAGATTTTCAACTGTAACTACATCTCATGCTTCACAATGGTAGCAAAACCCATCTTCCTGTTTCTGTCTCTCCTGTGGTTTCTGGAAGCATTACCATCTCCAGCTCCTCCACACGGAGTTGCTTGCGGCACTTCAGTGACACCCGGTGTTCCTTGGCTTCCTGTAGAGTGTCGTTTCGTACAGTGGTGCTCAGGCAGATCACTACATCAACCCTGCAAAGGAAGGAGAAGGCATAACATACATACTGAGAATCATTCCCTGGAGGTACAGAAAAAGACTATGTGTTCAGTAACGACCTGCCATCCCCCCAAGAACAACTCGTAAGGTTTGGGCAGCTGTACTGTCAAAGTCTACCAGTTTCCTCATTAAGACACAATTCCCAAGGGAGCTGAGGTCTACCTATCCCCCAAAATTCTACTTCAGTGAAGTTGTGTTGTTTCTCTGCAGAGAAGCCAAACTGGGGTGTGCTGGGAAGAAGCTGACTCAGGACTCCCCACAACTGATTCCTCAGATAGGCAGTCTGAACCCAGGGTTAAAAAAAAGAATATTCCCATACTTCAGGGGCTTTTCTTTGAGAACATCTATGACCAAATGTGGCTGAGGGAGCTGTGGCCACAATCTGTGCAAACAATGCCAGAATTTGGTTGCACTACAAAAGAGGATAGCCTCTGGACCACTACTGCCAGATGGTGGGAAGTGGCCCCATAGCCTACGTGCTCATTCAGAGGCTGAGCGAGACTTCTGGGGCAGGACATATCAACTAAGAGATACATACTTCTTCTTTATGTTGGGACAAAGTTTTAACACATCCTCCTTGCAGGCCATTTTGAACTTGTAAGAGAATCGAAAATCCTTCATCTGTACCTAAAACATGAGAAAAAAAATTAGCTCTGTGGAAAACCATGGTCAACAGCAATGGGTAACAGTGTAGCCATACAACTTCCAGAAACTGATCACAGGCCGAGGATGCAACTCAGTTCACAGAGTGGTTTGCTAGCAGGCACAACTCTAGGAGTGATTCCTAGCATCATAGAAACCTGGTGTGTTGGCACATGCCTATTATACCAGCACTTGGGAGATACAGCACAGGACAATTAAGAGGTTTAAGGTCATCCACGGCTACACAGCAAGTTTGACGCCAGACTGTTTCTGAGAACTTCTGCAATCTGCCGAGATCACATGGCTCCCCCTGTGACAGCACACTGGCCCCCGTCCTTCAAATCACACATCTGAACTCACTATGCCAAAAGTGTTACTCTGGCAGATCTTCACATAGTTTACACGGCCATTTCCTTTAGGATTCTATTTTTAATTCAATTTCTTAGGATCTCCTCTTGCAGTCCTTTCATTCCCCAACACCTGCTCTGGTTTTATTTTTCTTCTTGGAGCCACCCCAGATTTTGTGTTAATGGACTCTCTTGTTCTGGCATCTTTCTCTTACTAGAGTCTAGATTCTAGCACAGCAAGAGAGTCCATTAAAATAATGGAATGCAAGCATGTGGGCTACACGCTCTGAGAAGCAGTCAATAACCTCAGCTGACTAACCAATTATCCTCCCTGAACAAAGTGCTTGCTATATCAAACTTCCTTAGCTTCCTGTTACTACAAAGAGTATGGTACAGCCACATTATTCAAATGATTTAAGAAGAAAAAAGGGGGAGCTGGGCATTGGTGGCGTACATCCCAGCACTTGAGAGGCAGAGGCAGGCGGGTCTCTGAATTCCAGACCAGCCTGGTCTACAAGAGCTAGTTCTAGGACAGCCTCCAAAGCCTCAGAGAAACCCAGTTTTGAAAAACCAAAAAAGAAAGAAAAAAAGGGGGATATGTTGTGTAGGGATTTAGTTCAGTGGAAAACTGCTTGTAAGGGAGGCAGGCCCTGGTTTCAATCTCCAGCACACAGTGAGGGGAAGAAATAAAGAAAAGCAGATTAGAGCAGGAGCAGAGAGGAGCACAGTAGAGCAGAAGAAAGGACTCGGGACCCAGACTAGTGCACTGAACAGTTATACAAACAACAGACTCCAGGGACATTAAGTCGCACTTAATGTGAGCATTAACCCGGAGAAGGAGTGGCTTGCTCTCTTGTCTCTATCCTCTCTACAATGAATGTTCTCTATGACCATATCTCATTTGTCACTGAATGCTAAGGAACTGAGAAAAGTGCCTGGCCACAGTTAAGAAAAGTCACATTTATTGAGAGAAGTTCCAAATAGGGCACATGATTGGAAATAATGAGAAGAGCAGAACTGCTTGGTTGTTCCAAAGCAGGAAGATGCTCACTAATCACGCAGCCAACACAGGAAATCAACTGACCAGCTGGAAATGAGTGACTCCAATGGCACACTTCTCATTCATGTCCTTCTGGTGTTTGTTCTGTATCAGACACTCCATCAGGTCCCCAGAGTCTATCTGGTTGTCTGCCACATCCTGGGAGAGACAGTACACATTTACAGTTTATTTGTAATTATTAACAATACAATCTATAGTGCCATTCATAAAAAATGTGAATAGGAGTGATTCTAGAAACCTTCAAAAAATAAATACATCATAAATTCTTCAAAAATAAGCCTGAGAAACCAGGAAAGATAAAATTCGGCAGAAAATGCAAGAAGCAAGGACATCCACTGTGAGGACTATTACCTTTAGGGATAACACCTAGCTGTCAGATCTTATGGGTTACTAAATGTACTTCACTTCTACAATTTGGGTAAAAAGGGAGTAAGAAATAAAGTAAAAGAAGCTACTTGACATTGAGGTGTAAAAAGACAGCTAGAAAGGAAAGCTACTACCATTGCTAACAGTTCTTGAGAAGCAACTTGCCGAACCCTGGAGTTTCTCTCTTATATCTTTTCTTTTAAAACATTTTTTAACAAGTTTTATTTTTTAAAGATTTATTTCTTTATGTATGAGTGCTCTATCTGCATGCACATCCTTATACCACAAAAGGGCATCAGATCCTACTATAGATGGTGGTGAGTCACCATGTAGCTGCTGGGAATTGAACTCAAGACCTCTGGAAGAGCGGCCAGTGCTCTTAACCTATGAGCCATCTCTCCAGCTCCTGTTATCTCTTCTTATAAAGTCATCCCACCCACTGCTGCAAGCCACAAACCCGCTCATCTGCAGAGTGCTACTAACTGCCGGAATCAAGTTCTACAATCAGGCTTCCCCAAGCTGTTGGCCCCTTCCTCAATCTTGTTTACAGTTCCAACTTTCATTTGCTAAAGCTGCTTATCAGAATAGTTATGCTGAAGACAGAGGTGAACCCCACACCCTTGAGGCTCAAAGTCCCATTGAATTTGGTTCTGTTAGTAACCCGTGCTCCCCCAGACATCACTTACGTGGCAAAAGTTCTGAATAATAGGTTCACAGGCTCTCATTAGCAAAGCTTCTATTTGGATATCCTGTAGAAGAAGAAATAGATTAATCACTCTGCTTTATAAAAGCCAAGGATGGAGAAGGCTATTGTGTGTGTGTGTGTGTGTGTGTGTGTGTGTGTTGTGTGTGTATGTGATCCACCAGCTCCTCTGTCTAACTATGTATCACTAGCTTGAACTCACAGCCTGCCTTTGTCTCCTGAGTGCTGGCATTTAAGGCATGAACCACTATATCTGACAGACATCCTTTTATACACTTGAACAATGAAGAGGCATAATTAAGAAAAGGGAGATGATGTGCCAAGCCTTCTTTTTTTTTTCCTTTGGTTTTTCAAGACAGGGTTTCTCTGTGGCTTTGGAGGCTGTCCTGGAACTAGCTCTTTTAGACCAGGCTGGCCCGGAACTCACAGAGATCCACCTGCTTCTGCTTCCCAAGTGCTGGGATTAAAGGCGTGTGCCACCACTGCCTGGTGACAAATGCCTTTATCCCAGCACTCAGAAGGCAGGGACAGGTGGATCTCTGAGCTCAGGGCTAGCCTGGTCTATAAAATGAGTTCCAGGATGGCTAGGGCTACACAGAGAAACCCTGTCTTAGAAAAAAGCAAAGCAAAACAACAACAACAAAAACAAAAAACAAAAAAACAAAAAAACAAAAAAAAAGAGATGAAATATTTGGCAATAATATTAGAGCATGCAAATTCTTTAGAGTTTTTATTATCTCTGTACTTCTGAACAGTATTGTCTATACTTATGAGGCTTTTAAATCACATTTTGTATTTTAGTAGGTTTCAGGATATAACAGAGACAAATGTGTATAAAAGTGTCTCATATATAACTGGAAGTCCCAGGACTTTATCAGGCATACAGATAGCACACCAAAATTACTTCACTAAAAGAGCTTTAGGGGTAAGAGACTATCACTGCTTAGACTGCTTTTAAATGTGAATCAGAGACCTAAAGTGTAGAAGAAAAACCAAACAGCTAACTGTAGCGATAGCTTCTCTGGCGTTGTGACAGAAAGGGTCAGGACTCAGCACAATGTACTTCTGTATAAAGCAAATAGGGAAAGACTGATGATTAGGTTCTTTTGGCTGGCAAAGAATCTGTACTCTCATGAGTAAGGAAACAAAAGAGCTAAGTAATAAAGACCAGGTTGCTGGCAGCACCTCTCCCCCAGGGAGCTACTTATTACTTACCTCAGACTCTAACTCGGTGAGGTTGCCCACTATGTCTCTGCATTCCACAGCTAAGTCATCAAGATGATCCTGGAGGCACTCAAGCTCCTGAACATAAAAAGGCAAGCCCTTGCTGTTCAGTCATGTATGCAGATAAGGGAAGGTGGAACACCGTGTCTGCCTCCGTTGTACTTGCCTCCCTTTTAGACCACCTTACTAAACATCACAAAAGCTTTAACTAAGACGTAACCTGTTACTTGATGTAACACAGAAGTTGAGAGGGTCAAGTAGTACTCTTGAGTCATGCAAATTCAGAAGGCTAAAACTTACAAGTGCATAAGGAACTACCCAGGTATCTTTAACTTTAGCAGGCTATTAAAAAAATTATTTGATTGTTAAAGTGTTTTGCCTACATACATGTGTGCCACTTGCATGCCTTGAGGCAGCAGATAGAAGGAGTCAGATTCCTTGGAACTGGAGTTACAGATGGTTGTAAGCTACCACATGGGTGCTGGAAATTGAATTCATGTCCTCTGGAAGACAATCCAGTGCTCTTAACCGACAAGCTAGTTCTCTAGACCCTTTAACTACAGACTGTTATTACCTAAAGGGTATTTTGTCTGGGCTTTAAACGCTGGACTGATGCTGCCTTATATATAGCCTAACTATTCACTGTTCCTTTTAGCTGCTTAGGATTCTAAGTATAATACCAGGTCTGTTGCTGGAGTTTCTTGTCCTGATAGGTCCCACAGCTACTTCAGTCCCAAACAGACACACGGGCGCTAAATTAATTATAAAACTGTTGGCTGATGGCTAGGGCTTCTTATTGGCTAGCTCTGTCTTAATTCTAACCCATTTCTATTAATCTATGTATTTCCATGTGGTCTTGACTTGCCACAGAATGCGCAGACCTGTTACTCCATTGGTACTTCTCTGCCTCTCTCCCCAGCATTGTCCTCGTCTCCTAGCCCTGCCTATCTCCCTGCCTCTACTGGCTATTGGCCAAACAGTGTCTTATTCATCAACCAATAAGAGAAACATATATACAGAAGGACATCCCCCATCACCAGGTCACTCTCCTAAAGCTACCTAAAGCTACTTCTTAGCAGAGTGCTCTGTTAAAAGCTCGGGTTCAATATTCTGACCACTCTTCAGGAATCTGTTTTAGATGTAGAATAGGAAGAAGGACAGGAGAAGGATTGGAGGAATTACAACAGCCAGAACTGGAGAGGGGACGACTCAAAGGAAAATGCATCAACTTTCTGCAGGTAAGACAAACAGATAACAAGAGAAATGTATCCATGGAATCCATTCTTAGATTTAGTTTCACAGCCATGGGCCACAATGAGGTTGGGATTTCTGAAGATTTACCTTATAGAATGGTATGAATGAAACCTTTTCTGGGATTCTATAGCAACACATTTTTGTTCTTGTTATATTAGACAGAGGCAGCAGAAAGCTAAACGATAGGCATTTTCTAGTCATAAACCCAGATAGAACAGGCTCAGGAAACAAGTGATGAAATGATATTCTTGCAGCCAATAGCCTTGGTAAATAATTATGACATTTCTTAAAATGTCCAACTCCAACATGACTTTAATTCCAGCACTCGGGAGACCGAGGCAGGTGGATTTCTGTGAATTCTCTGTGAGTTCTTGGCCAGCCTGGTCTACAGAGCAAGTTCCAGGACAGCCAGAGCTACACAGAGAAAACCTCCCTTGAAAAACAAACAAACAAACAAAACAGAATGTCTAACTTCAACATGAGAGTTTTTTGGTGTGTCTCTGTATGGGACCCAGTAATTAGGGTTGCCCACAGAGGCTTAAATATGGGCTTATTTACAGAAGCATGGGCAATTTATGAGTGCCTATACTACTTGTATGACCCTAGCACACAAATGTCCAGGCTCCTCCCACAGAACCTTCTAAGGGCTATAACAGTGCCTTTATTTTTTCGAGACAGGACCTCACTATGCACACTAGGCTGGCCTCAAAATCAGATTCACCTGCCTTTGCCTCCTGAATGCTGGGATTAAAGGCGTGAGTCAAACCCAGCTGCGAAAGCTATTTTTGAACTGTTATCTTGTTTCTTCCTTCAAACTGTTCTGAGATTAAGAGCATGTGCTACCACTTCTAGCTGTGTGTGACTTTCAACTAAGTGGAAAATTACTACATTTCCATGCATCTTGTAAAACTGTCCTAGGGTAAGCACATTATCTATTGGTACATTCCAAAACATTTACATATATATATCACAAAATTCTCTTGCAATCACAAAAATTTAATGCAGCCTATAGATGTTAGAAAATAAATTTTAAAAACTAGAAAATAAAATGAGTTAAGATGAGGAAAGAAAAGGAAGATATGCTAAGGAAAATGGAATGCCTAGTACAAAAAATGCCTTCCACAAAAATCTTATGTACTTGTCAGAGCAGAACATACTCTGGCCCTAAGATTTCTTTCTTTCTAAAAAGTTTTAGATTTCTTTTAGTTCAAATACATAAGTGTTTTTCCTAAATGTATGCATGTATAACATATGCATGCCTGGGCCTGTGAAGATCAGAAGGAGGCATTGGATCCCCTGGAACTGGAGTTACAGATGGTTGTGAGCTGCTGTGTAGGTCCTAGGAATTGAACCTGGGACCTCTGCAAGAGTAACAAGTGCTCTTAACCTCTAAGCCATCTCCCCAGTCCCCTGGGTTCTAAACATTACACAAAGAGGAAAAATAACAACTCTAATAATAAAGAAACCATAACATTAAAGCAATGAAAAATATAACTATTCTTACATAAAAGCAAACAAACAAAAAACCCACACAAACAAAGAAAACTCTCTGATGGATTTCTTCTAGAAAGAAAACTGAAAATATAATAGATCACACCAGTAAACACTGAGATGAACTTCATCGGTACTTTATATTACATAGGAGTCCCTAACATTATGATTAGAGAAAGAAATGGAAGCTCGGTCACCAACCTGCCCAGTCTCTGTTTTCTCACTACACCATTTCCCAAGGTCTATCAGGCACTTATCCTGGAGGGCAGGATCCAGCTTAACATCCATGGCACGCTGGTGTAGGATCCTTTGTACTTCAGCTCGGCATTCTCGTGAAAGCTACATGAGAAAGAAGGTAACAAAAATAAATACACGAAATCCCTAGACAGAACACATCTCTTATCAGCAAACTAATAACGAGCCCTGTAGTTTACTCCCCAAACTTTATACCAAATTATATTTCCTAGGGTAAGAATGAAATGCTTTAGGGAGCTGTTGGAGGAAGTTCACATTTCTCCAAGCAGTTCTACAGTCAGCATTTTCCATTAAACTGTAAACATGGTGTCCTTTTCTGAGAGTACCCTGAAAAAAACGTGAATGACATCCGTTCAAAGTAGGGTTTTGCTTACTCTATGAGAATGGTAAAATATTAGATATGATTCAGGCAAGACTTATACATAAATGCTGAATGCAGGCAACAACATCAATTACACAGCTAGGAATGTATATTGGCAAATTACATAGAATGAGCAGAGTGTAAAAAAGGTGAATACCAATACTTTTGGATGCCCATAAAAGACACATACCCGAGGTAGGGCCTTAGTGGCTATGAGGTTTCATTTCATTTTTTAAAAAATTACATTTATTTTATTTATTTATTTATTTATTTATTTATTTATTTATTTGCTCGCTCTTGTGTATATAGTAGCTGTGCAAGTACCATGTGTGGATCAGAATACAAGTTAATAAGAGTCAGTCCATGCTTTTTATTATGTAGGCTATGGAGGCTGAAGTCAGGGCATGAGGCTTGGCAACAAGCTCCCTTCCAGAGTCACAGAGTATCTCGACAATATTTGTACAATACTGTGCAATACCAAATACCATTGATCTTTTTCCTTTAAAGGCCTGTAAAGGTATCTAAATTTTAATGTCACACAAGGGGTATGACGAGGTGGTTAGTGATAAAGGCACCTCTGCTGAGCTAGATGGTCCCTGGGACTCATGGTAAAAGAAGAAATGAACTTCTGCAAGTGTTGCCTGGTTTCTACCATGACAAGTGTCTGTGTGCATGTGAACACCAAATAAAAATGTAATAAAAAATCTAAAAAGTTAGCACAAGAGATTCTATTATATCTTTATTTACAAGTGAAAGAACCTTCTACTGTTGTGACTTGCCAGATACCAGGATATGGGAACATCTGTGATTAATGAGAAATACTATGTTTTCTGATGGAATAAAAAGCAGAATAAAAAATTGGGCCAGGCTTTTAGCAATTACAGTGTGATACTTTTTGACTGTATCTCCTGGTTCTGAATCCTAGACTGTTAGACTAGGCTCAGGAGGGTACCTGTACTCAGGTATATAAAGTAATAAAATAGTTACAGTCTGTAACACATGCAGAAATGACATTCAACTGGGTCTCAGAATGACAGTAAGCAGCATGTCTGTGTGGTACCAGAAGACAGCTAAGCTCACACAAATATCTCACCAAAGGGTGGCAACTGGGGCAGGAAAATGCCAAGAAGCTGGTATTGAAACTTGGGCTGCAACTAGTGCATTGCCAGAGAGCTCTCATTAATATAAAGACTTGTGTTTGGCTGCCAAAGGCAGAAGTCTAGAGAACCACTGGCTAAAAGCTTCTAATGGATCTTTAAAGCTAAATAAAGTTAGAACAGCAGAATTTAATTGTCCATTTGTGATTTGTATTTTGGAAATTTAGAGAGCAAACCTGGAAATGTTTCCCCATATACTTTGTTTAAAACAAACAAACAAAAAACCCAACACACAGAAAAGAAACTGGTGGACAACTCTATCAACAGGGATACTCACTGGATGATTCTGTTTCTAGTAGTACAACACCCTCCCATCCCACCACATACATCAGAAAGGCTTCCTTGTGATGGCAGACATCAGAACAATAGGTAGGAAACAAACGGCACTAGGAAGAAACCAAGGTGACAGCATACCCTTCTTCCCTGTTCTTCTGTACGGTAGGCATGTCTATATAAGCAAGAAAACACCGCTCCAGGAGGCATAAGTTCACTGGTTTCATTCCAACCATGGGTATGGCAAAGGCGAGAAGCATCTCCCTGGCATTTTCGGTATAAAACAGGGTCCAACCTAGAAGGTTAAAAGTGAAAAGAGAAGCACTACTTCCCATATTGTCCAACTTCCAAAGTAGTGGTGATTAGGGATGCTTGGCATCCCTACAGACTGGCAGTGGGTTGACTCTGCTTTTAGATACTGCTTTACAAGTCATAAGAATAGGTTTTCTGGGGGTTGGAGATAGCTAGCTATTCCAGAATTTGAAAGAATCTAATTTGTTACTGATTATCATAAAATATAAAATACAGAAGTGGGGTATGGGGACACACTTGGTAGAGGAGTATATGCTCTCTAAGTATGAAGCTCTGGGTTTAAAAACACACGTGGATTGGTGAGATGGTTCCACGGTTAAAGCACTTTATGGTGCAAGCCTCGTGACCACAGTTTGATCCTCAGAGCCTATGTAAGAGTGGAGGGAAAGGAATGGATTCCATCAAGTTGTCCTCTGACTCCCACATGCTCACTGTGGCAAACAAACTCAAACACATTATGCATAGGTACATACTGCTAAACTAATAAATTCTTCCCCACATGCACATCCATCCACTTGATACTGACCACACAAGGAGACAGAATGAAGCAATGCCTTCCTCTGGATTTAACATACTCACTTCCAATCCCGAGAGATAAAATACTGCAGCTCTAAGAGTCGGTGTTCACAGTCTTCCACCATTTTCTCTGTATATAAATGTTCCATCAGACATGAGAGAATCCTGGTCATAACAGAGGTAAAATTTTAATGAAAGAAACACTCTGATGACAGGCTCCAAAAATCTCATTTCAATACAGTATTTCCCTAGGGTGACATGATTTACTTTTCTGAGAATCACACAAATTAACTTTACAGCAATCATTTCTTCTACCAGCTTTAAGTCATTTTGCACTTCAAATTCTGCATACATAAGATCTATGTAGCAGTTTTGTTTTTAATCATTTACTATGAAAACTATCCAATATATATAAGAGTAGAAAACAGTATACTGACTACTTTCCCGTCCTGGACCTCCTGTGAACCTATAACCAAATTTGTTTTAACTCAGTGTCTCTTGCTGATAACTGAGGCAATTCTCAGTAAAAACTTCAACCTATTTCTCTAAAATTTGAGATCATATCCTCAGCAACAACAAAAGGCAAATCCTTTATATAAAATAAAATCCTGTCGTTCTCTCCCTCAAATATTTTCAACTATCTCATGTCTTTTTAAATGTTTGTTCAAATCAAGACTTGCACGTAATGTAAGTGTTGGAGGCGGAGAGATGTGTCAGTGTTTAAGAACACTGATTTCTCTTCAACAGCATGCAACTCAATTCCCAGCACCTCCATAACTGCTCTGGTTCCAGGGAATCTGATGCTCCCTTATAGACACTGTGTGCTACCAGGCAAGCAGGTAGTTCACAGACATGTATGCTGGGAAAACACCATATACATAAAACGCATCTCCTTCTTTTCCCCTGCCCCTTTTCTGGTTGACACAGTTATTATACTATAAACACCCTCAGTTTAAGTATGTGTGTATACCTCTTTTATAAACATAAAAAGCTTTAAGCAAGAATTCCATTCTAATTCCCTACTGCGACATGAGTAATGGGAGCTTTCACATAGAAGAACGGTGATAAACCCTGACTGCATTCACTTTATTGTTAGGCAGTGCCAGACACAAGCTATAAAGAGTTATGTAAGTCAGCAGAGGTGACACATGCCTTTAAGACCAGCACTCAGGAGGCAGGCAGGCAGGCAGGCAATCTCTAAGTTGAGGTCCACAAAGCAAGTTCCAGGATAGCCAGGGCTATACAAAGAAATATTGTCTAGAAAAACTAAAAAAGAAAACAAAAATCCTAACAAACAAGAAACAAAAAAAAGTTATGTAGAACAGGAAACCTGTTCTTATTTGCAATCTGTTTTTAGGACCTGTTTTCATATCATATGGAATAAAACGAAGGAAAATAAAATATTTTACATTAATTTGAATATTTAATTAGCTTTCTGATATCTTGGATAAAATGCTACTGTTCAGTTTTCCTGTGACCATAGCTTCTAAATATCACATCTTGTCTTTGGTCTCAATTATGATCAACTGCTTTCTGACGATTTTCAAGTAGCCAATCTACAAAAAGATTAAAAGGATAGAGTGTCAATGTACAATGTCACTCTGCCCTATATAAGGTTACTTAGTGACTAAGAGAGGTTCATATATGCCAAGACATTGTCAACAAATACCATCACAGCTCTGGGTTTAAATGTCTCTTTATCATGGATGAGGCATATCAGAAGTCTCAATTTCATTAGTTTTTAACAAAAGTTTGGTATGTGTCACTGTTCAACAAAATTACAGTCAAGATGTTAAGCTACTCAAAGGTCATTTGAGGGAATGTTCTCTATGCTGCCAAACACAACACATGGATAGCGCCACAAGAGACAGAACCTACATTGGGTCTCCGGATCGTATGTGTTTGCAGGCTGTCTGTATTACAGACTCACAAGCTTCATTCAAAGCTCGGTCAATGCGGTAGTCTGCTCCAGGGTCAGTCTCCTGAATCAGTGTCTGAAGCTGGGTTGGAAAGACAAAGTAAATTAGGTCCAGAGAAGAGCAATGTCATATCATTAGATGCTCAGTACAGCACATCACAACACATTCTAAACAAGGCTCTACAAATGTTACTGGCCCAAGTTGAAAAGTTCTGATGGAACATTTTCCAATTATTTCTCTACTTGCTCCAGGTTTTCTGTTGAAGTCACTGTGGCACTTGCATATTTACCTGGTTTGACCCTTCACTGGGCATCCGCAAACAAGTCTATACAGGCTCCCTCCTGACTAATCAGATTTCTCAACTTGCTGCTTAGAAGGAAGCCAGAGTTGAAATGAGCAAAAGACAGGTCCATGTAGAGACCAATTTGATCCTAGCAAGGCTATAAATTTCACCAAAATGACATTGGTATATAACAAGTACACTATGTTTTATTAAGGCAGATGTGAGGGATTTCAATTAATTCACAGCTGGAATTAGAAAACAAGAATGTGCTGGGCAGGTGATGGCACACACCTTTGATCCCAGCACTGAGGAGGCAGAAACAGGATTATCTCTTTAAAGGCCAGCCTGGCCTACAGAGTGAGTTAAAGGACAGTCAAAGCTACACAGAGAGACCAGTCTTGAAAAACAGACAGAATGACAGACAAAAAAAAAAAAAATAAGAAAAGAAAACAAGAATTGTTATAATTTCTTACTTTTTGCCAACTATATTTATACAATAAGAATCACAAATACTTGTTGTATCTGGAAACTGAGAATACACTCTACATCTACTTTTGCTTGGCCCATCCTTTGTTGTGGACTAAAGGCAGGAAACACGCACCTCAGAATGGTTCTGTTCCCGTGTAACATCAGCTCTGAGAACGGGACAAGTTCATCTGACTCTGGGTTTTCACACTACCTCTATTTTCTCCTGGATTTTTATTTTATGAATATGAGTGTTTTGCCTACATTTTGTCTGTGCAACCCCTGGAGGCCAGAAGAGGGTGTGAGATCCTCAGGGAGTAAAGCTACAGATGTTTTAAGGAATAATGTGGGTGCTGGGAACTGAACTCGGATTCTCTGGAAGAACAGCACGTGCTCTTAATCCAGAACCATCTCTCCAGCCCAAAACACTTCAGTCCTTTAAAATGGAGATTTTTGTTGTTGTTGTTTTTTTGAGACGGGATTTCTCTGTGTAGTCCAAACCATACTGGAACTTGCTCTTTAGACCAGGCTGGCCTTGAACTCAGAGATCCACCGTCCTCTGCCTACTGAGTTCTGGGATTAAATGTGTGTGCCACCACTACTCCAGCCTTAACTGTAGGTTTTAAGAAATGTCCAAGCATGATGGTACACATCTGTAACAACAATACTCAGGTCAGAGACAGGCAGACCTGTGTTGAGTTCAAGGCCAGCCTGTTTAGAATTCCAATATATATGAATTCCAAGACATTCAGGGATACACAGTGAGATCCTATCCCAAAACAAACAAACACAGAGAGTCAAATGAAAAAAGGTAAATTGCAAAGCATTATAGACAGAATATCATTATTACTACAGATAGGTGGCATATGGGGTTGAGTGGAAATCTTAAAAGAGAGAAAGAAAAACAGAAAATTAAAACCTTTACTGGTTTAAGTTCTTTTTTTACCTCCTTAGGAATTGAACAGTTTTTGGGCTCAGAGGTTAAGAGCACTAACTGCTCTTCTAGAGGTCCTGATTCAATTCCTGGCAACTACACAGTGATTCATAACCATCTATACTGGGATCTGATGCCCTCTTCTGGTATAAGGGTGTACATGCAGATAGAGCAATCAAAAAGAATCAGGGGCTGGGTCATGGTAGAGCACACCATAATTCCAGCACTAGGGAGGCAGAGGCAGGTGGATCTCTGAGTTCAAGGCCAACCTGGTTTACAGAGCAAGTTCCAGGACAGCTAGGGCTATATAGAGAAACCCTGTCATGAAAAACAAACACACAACAAAACAAAACAAAATAGCCAGGCAGTGATGGCACACGCCTTTAATCCCAGCACTTGGAAAGCAGAGGCAGGCGGATCTCTGTGAGTTCGAGACCAGCCTGGTCTACAAGAGCTAGTTCCAGGACAGTCTCCAAAGCCACAGAGAAACCCTGATGGGGGGAAGTCCTTCTGTGTACATGTTGTTCTATTGGTTGATTAATAAAGCACTGTTAGCCAATAGGGAAGCAGTCCAATTGCTGGGGTGAGAGAGCATGGGCTGACCTCCGTCAGTCATAATTCAAGACAACCTAACAGTTGGTGATTGTAGTAAATTTGGAGGAGCATATATTCATTAAGATAATAATTACCATATGCTTTATAGCTCAGTGCTTGCTGATGACTGTTAGCAGGCCACTAAATTAATCCAAGCAGAGATGAAAAAAATTAATGGTCAATTACAGGTATTGAAGTCTGCTGTGTCAAGGAAGAAAACTTTCAAACTGAAAAGAAATCCACCTAAATTGCTTTAAAGCATTCCCCAGTTTAAGGATGAATAGCATAGAAGACTAAGGAAGACCATCCCTTTGGAAAAATGCCTTTAGTTTTTAATGGGGAAAAAAAAAAAAAGCTTAAAACAATCCATACAATAAAAATGAAGTGTTTCTTTCCTAAGCTAGTCTTATTGTAGTCAAAACCACGTTTGTGGCTACCCTCTGGACTTGGAAAGTACTTTTTCTGGGCACAAAGGGTGATGTGGGTGGTACTTATTTATCTTTGAAGCTGAGTCACTAGTTCTTTGAACAAGCTAACTTTCAGAAAGCCTGGGGAATGAACTATGTGCCTTAAAGCAAAAGTTGAGTCCAGTCTATTTTCTTTTCCTGAATACTTTACAGCAGGTGTAGGCTGAGTAGAAATGGATTTTTCCCCTATCCACCTTCTACAACCTTTCTGGCTGGAATTCAGGATGAAAGCAATACAGCAGAGGCCGCCTCCTGAGTCATCCTGGATTATAGCCGGGCATATTCATTGGCATGGAGGGCAATTAGGGAAACTGCCATCAAGGAGACTACAGAGGAAGTAATCTTCAACAACTCAGTCCACAGCAGGCTGCAGAAGCCTTCCTTCCAGCTGGTTTTTCCATTTTAGAGAAGCAGCTACAGCGTCTTTTTATCCCACCATAAGATGCACTGTGTAGCTACACAACGCTGTCTACTCTGGGTCAGGGTTAACAGAAGCTAAGGTGAAATTTTACTCTATACCCAAAGTTTATGTAAGCTTGTGTTTCAGACTACCAAATTTTGCTACAGACCGAAATTCTTATTTTTATATGATTAGCTAAAAAAATAAAATTCAAGTAATATTTAGTTTTTAATAAAAAATACCAAAAAGTATAAAATGAATTGTGGTTTTCTTTTCTTTAGTAATTTATTTTTATTTTATGTGCATTGGTGTTTTGCCTGCATGTGTGTCTGTGTGAGGGTGTCAGATCTTGGCGTTACAGGAAGTTTTGAGTTGTCCGGTGGGTATTGGGAATTGAACCCGGGTCTACTGGAAGAACAGTTAGTGCTCTCAATTCTTGAGCCACCTCTCCGCCCCAAATCATGGTTTTCTAAAGCGATGCTTAGGTTACAAAACCAAAATATCTTTTGTGTTTTAGCAGGGCAGTGGTGGCGCACACTTTTAATCCCAGCACTAGGGAGGCATAGGCAGGCAGATCTCTGAGTTCGAGGCCAGCCTGGTCTACAAAGTGAGTTCCAGAGCTGTTACACAGAGAAACCTTGTCTTGAAAAACAAAACAAAACAAAACAAAGTATGTTTCATGCTTCATAAAGGGAAAGTCATTGTAAAGGGTGTTACTGTTGTATCTGATATTCTAAATTGCACAAGAATTTGTTATCCAATAAAAAGAAACATGGACAAAGGGAATGAGACGAAGGCCCTATATTTCGTTGACCTATATTATGATCTTCAGTTATTGGACTGTTTATGAACACTAGATTGAGAGTCACTGTATTTTCTCCCAACAACCTCTACATCCTTCCCTGTAAAGTTTGGAGCTGGTGAAAGAAAGACCTTTCTATTCATAGTTGCCCTGGTTTAATTAATAAAGATAACGTGATTCTGAAAATGATTCAGGCTTGTGGCATGTAAGTAAAAAAAGAAACTGCCAGAAATTTTCCATTCATGTCAGCTCTCAATTTCAACTCAATCAAACTTGTTAAGACAGGCAAGTTCTCTTCTGCTAACAGTCTTCCTTGATTTTGCAGAAACTAATTTTCCTTTATCCTGCATTTAGTAATCCAATCTGGCAAGTTCTTTAGAAGCAGGAAAACAATACATTGTCTTTACCCAACTCCAGAGCTGTTTTTATCAATCACGAATTCAAGCTTTGTTGTGTAGTAACTTCTATATCCTAATTAAAACCTGCTCATAGGAACAATATTTTTATTGATTGTGATGCCAGAAGTAATCCAGAGAAACTGCCTGACAGGGAAAGGTTCCTTGGTTGGTAAAATGTGACAGCTGTTCTGACTAGTTTTATATCAACTTGACACTTAGACTCAATGGAAAAAAATGCCTCCATTAGATCAGGTGCATGTAAGCCTGTAGGGCATTTCCTTAATTAGTGATTGATGTCAGAGGACCTAGGCCATTGTGGATGGGGCCACCCCTGGGAGGTGGTCCCGGGTTCTATAAAAAAGTAGGCTGAACAAGCCACAAAGGGCAAGTCAGTAAGAAGCAATCCTCTATTGGCCTCTGCATCAGCTCCTGCCTCCAGATTGCTGCTTGAGTTCCTGCCTTGACTTTGTTCAATAATGAACTATGATGTGAAAGAGTATTTAAAATAAACCCTTTTCTCCCCAGGTTGCTTTTGATTATGGTGTTTCATCACAGCAATAGTAACCTAAAACAGTTGTCAAGGTGGCAGCAGAAATATTTTTCCTTACCGCCTGCTGGCAGTTCATTCCGAGGTTCCCTTTTTCACCCCGAATTACTTTCATCAGACAGTGGAGCGTTCGCCCTTTGCGATGTAATCCAGAACAGTGGTGTTCAATCTCCCCTCGGCAGCTCAGGATGATCTCAGGGCTCAGAGAGAAATCTTCCATCAGCATACGTCGGTAATCTAACATCTCCCCTTGGCACTCACTGCTCACTTGTCGCCCTATGGTAGGGGTAAGTCATAAAGTTAGGAAAAGTGAGCTTGAGGACCAGTAGTCTCTATGCATAAAAGCATCTTTCTGGATGGAATTAATATCTACCCTGAATGCTTAGAACTTGGCAAAAGCTTCAGCAGCATAAAGCAAACTTAGTATCCAGAGAACCAGGTTTATCCTGCAGAGTTGTACATTACAGAGCTTATGAATAATGCAAACGTCTTGCCAAAAGAAGCCCCTTTTTTTCTTTACTTTTTTGATGTGAGGGGGTGAACTCATGGCCTCATTCATGTTACACAGCACTTAGCCACCGAGCTACATCTTCACAACCCCAGATGTCTTATCAATAAGAAAACTATTAGGGGCAATAAATAAACCCAGAGAACAATCCCTATTGCCCTAAACAGCTAAAGTTTGTGAAAAAAACCAAAAAACGATCCTTCAGATATTCACTACAGTTCCCCCATTTATAGTTCTTTGAGCTAGAAATGTGATGATGGAAAACTGAGAAAAAAAAGCAACAACCCCCAACCCCACTACCCCACTCCGCCAATCTAAACACATAAGTTACCCAGCCAGTTAGTTTAGTGACAGTCATAATCTGAAGTCAGATCACTCTGACCTAAAAGTTATGTAATGTTAACCTACTCTTCTAAAGAACGCTTCAGCAGCCATTCTACAAATTAAAAGGTCTGAAGGAAACTACGAATTACAGATACAAGAAGCTTCAGAATGGGAACTGGGAAAGGAGTGAGAGGGGCAGAGGAAATGAAGCGTCACCTCTGTGTACAGCTGACTCCAGGCACATCAGGAGGTAGGAGAGCCTAGCTTCCCGGGACCGAGGAAGGTTTTCCACATTGCACCGGTATTTCTTCAAGTCACTCTTACAGGATTTGGCCAATGAATAACTGACTTTATAGTCCTGAGCAATGAGCTTTTGGCGTGTAGTTAGTGCTTCTCTACACTGAGGAAAGAGTGTAAGGATAATGAGACCACTTAACACGCTTCAGCTATCTGATAAGCAGAGTCTCAGAACTGTGCTTGTCAACAACTGCACTTTTTACCAAAATGCCTATCTGTAAGTTTGTTTAAAATCTGGCTCTAGGTGAGTTCTAGGACAGCCAGGGCTGTTACAAGAGAAACCCTGTCTCGAAAAACAAAACAACAACAAACAACAAAAAACCAAACAACTGGCTCTAGGGTCTGGAAATAAGATTCAGCAGTTAAGAGGACACAGGTTCCATTCCCATCATCTATATGGTACCTCACAGCATCCCATCAAGTCCAGTCCTAGGGACTCTGAGCCCTCTTCTAACTTCTGCCCGCATGCACATGGTGCACATACACACACGCAAGAAAAACATTCACACATAAAAATAATAAACAGTGCACTCAGGAGGCAGAGGCAGGAGGATCTCTGTGAGTTCTAAGCCAATTTGATCTACAGAGTGAGTTCCAGGACAGACTCCAAAGCTACAGAGAAACCCTTCTGGAAAAAATCAAAAATAAGTAAGTAGAGAGATAAAAAATAAACAAATAGTATGAAGAGGCCTAGGAGTAAATCAAGGGAAGCTCTAGAATCTGGTGGTGAACTGTTAGGCAGCTGTTGCTAGAAGGGCAGCATACAGATGTGGTGGGTCATAATACACTAAGTACTCTTTCTTCTTCAACCACATTCCTGGTACAAACTTCACAGCACTCAAGTCACAGCTGATATTATATTTGCATATTCTGTTGAATAGAACTTTCTACTTACTCTGAAGAAAAAAAATACTTGAGTTGTATAAAAAAGCAAAAGATAGAATTGCAAAATTAGTTGCTTTTCAAAGTGTTAAAAAGATTCTTGTATCTATTTAGTGACAGAACTAAAGGTAATAAGAGCATTTAAGGAGGTAATACTGAAAAATTAAACAACTGACTACCTGTGAAGGATATTAGTATGGCTAGCCCACACTCCCTGAGTATGTAGAACTGACATTAATGTAGTTCTGATTTTAAAATTTCTCCAATTTTACTCTCAAATGACTTCTCACTGAGTAAGCATCACATAATTCAAACTCCATTGCTTGCTTTAAGACAAATTTGTTTTGTTGTTGTTTTTTTAATTTATTTACTTTATGTGTGTGTGGGTACACTACAACATGTATGTGGAGGTCAGAGGACAATCTGCAAAGGTTGAGTTTCTCTTTCATCATGTGGGTTCTAGGATAAACTCCGGTCATCTATCTGGGTGGCAAGTTCGTTTATCCTTTGAGCAATATTGCCAGGCCTTACTTGCTTTTTAAGATGGAGTATCACTATGTATCCAGACTGGCCTCAACTTCAGATCCTCCTACCTTAGCCTTCTGAGTGAGGGTATCACAGGCATGTACCACCACATCAGGTGCCCAAATATACTTTATGTACTTAAACAAAAGTCTCAACTCTGGAGGGTATATGCTTTATCAGTCATTCATACCTTGGTAAAGTCAGTTCTGTAGATTCACAGATTGGAATCATTTTGGAAAAAGAAAATTGTGTTTGTACCAATTATATACAGATGATCTTCTAGTCATTATCCCCTAAACAATGTAACACAGCAACTATCATTTTAACAACACATCATCCACATTGTGTGAGATATATATGTATATAGATTACACACACACACACACACACACACACACACACACACACACACACACACACACACACACACACGCACGCACGCTTTGGTTTTTCAAGACAGGGTCCCTCTATGTAGCCCTGGCTGTCCTGGAACTCATGTTGTAGACCAGGATGGCTTCAAACTCAAGAGATTTACTTGCCTCTGCCAAGTGCTGGGATTAAAGAAAGGTGTTTGCCAAAATCACCAAGAATGTGAGTTATTTTAAGCAATCTAGACACTTAAAGGTCACAGGAGAATGTTCATAGGTTGTTATACACACACTATGCTATTTTATATAAGAAACTTGACTGACCACCCTCTGCTACTTGGTATGTGGAGT
This sequence comes from Mesocricetus auratus, assembly GCF_017639785.1. Classification (NCBI taxonomy): domain Eukaryota; kingdom Metazoa; phylum Chordata; class Mammalia; order Rodentia; family Cricetidae; genus Mesocricetus; species Mesocricetus auratus. The sequence continues at coordinate 12,714,507 of NW_024429183.1, read as the reverse complement.
GTTTTGAAATCAACCCTTTGGAAAGACCACAAAAGAACTGTGTAAGAGAGTGTGACGCAAGCCAGGAGTGGTGGCATATGTTAATCCCAGAACTTGGGAGGTAAAAGAAAAAAGGATCAGTACGTCAAGGCCACCCTTGGCTCCATATTGAGTCTGAGGGGGGTCTGGGGTGTGAGGCTGTGCTCCAGAAACAATCACCCTAACCTAAGTCAGAAAGAAACAAGAGAGAGCTCATTCGTTGAGGCGCTATGAAACCAGTAAAACAATAGTCCTTCAATGTGGTACCTTTTCACTCATGGATTCTTCAAATTTATGGTTAAAAAGACATTTATATACTCTTCCTTCACCAGCTTGCGTCTGTAAGATAAAACATACACATTATTACTATTAGCTAAGTAGTTATCCTATGACATTCCCAGTCTTACACAGAACCTTTACTAAAAATTCAAAATGGCAGGCAGAAAGGGAGAGCACACAGGTCACTCAGTTCTTTGCTGAGATCAGTGAAGTGTGTACAAAGCTCAGGGTCTAGAATTTATAAGTTACTACATTCAATCCTCATTACAGAAAAAAAGAAGAAGGAAGCAAAGGAAAGAAAAGGAAGGAAGCAGGCAGGAAATGTAGATAGATAGGGACTAAAAGTTGTCTCATGAATCAATAGGCTCTATCCCAGGGTAAGGTTTTAAAGTTAGATAACATTGTTTGTTTGAGACAGGGTTTCTCTGTGCAGCCTTAGCTGTCCTGAAACTCTGTAGACTAAGTTGCCTTCAAACTCACATGATCCCCCCGTTTCTGCCACTACACATGGCTACCATTTATTTTACTGACCTTAATCAAAACCACATAAAAATGTTATGTATCAGAGCTTCAGCCATAGGACATGAATAGGACTTCCTGGTAAGCAAAGATTCTTATAAATAAATTAGATTTCCCTCTTTCTTTCTCTTCCTTTTTTTTGGGGGGGGGGAGATAGGATCTCTCTATATAGTCTTGGCTGTTCTGGAACTCTATAGACCAAGGTGGCCTCAAACTCAGAGAGATGCCAACTGCCCCTACCTCCTGAGTGCTGGGAATAAAGGTGTTCACCACCAACACACTGCAGATAAAATAGGCTTTCAAGACCTGAAATTGTGTCTAGCATGGTAGCCCATGCCTTTAATCCTAGCACTCGGAAGACAAAGGCACATGGATCTCTATGAGAATAGCATGGGCTATATAGTGACTTCCAGGACAGCCAAGGCTATATAGACAGAACCTGTCTTAAAAAAGAAAAAAAAAAAAAAAGAGAGAGGAAAAAAAACAACAAAAAACAGAACTAAAATTACAAGATGAGAGAAAGCAGAAAGTGCTAAGATTGTCAGAAACCAATGTTAGTTAGATGTTACATCTTCAAGACTGAGCATTCAATACTATTTTTTGCATCTTGGAACCAATTCCATCTTCTACTTTAGTGGCTTTCTTATTTGTGATGGTGTATCTCATTCTGGAATACAGTACTACCGATATTTAAAAAGAAAGGAAAAACAGCTTCGCAGTGACTCACATTTTCACAAAAGCGCTCCCGATCATCTCGGCAAGCAAAATACAAATGCCGGTCCAAATGAAAGTCGTCTGAGGACAGCTCGGCCACACGGAGAATGGCTTTCTTGCAGAGTTCAGACACTTGAACCTTGGGCTCTTTTTCTTCTGCTTCTCTCACCAGGCCCTTTTCCAAACATGATACCACCTCACCTTGTGAATGTGCATCCTAAAACAGTAACGACATTTTAACACTTTCACCATACAGGGATTAAATAAACACTTGTTTGAAAAAGTTTTATTTATTCGTATGTGTGCATCTGTATTTACATATATGTATGGAGTCCTGAAGGAGTCAGAAGGCATCAGATCCCCTGGAGCTGGAGTTATAGAGGTTTAAGAACTGCCTAACACTGGTGCTGGGAACTGAATTTTGATGTTCTGCGAGAGCAGTAAGAGCTCTTAACCAGAGTCATCTATCCAGTGCCAAAGCCCTAGGAATTTTGGTATAGCTTAGCACTAAAAATTAGGTCTTGAACTTTTATATTTTTATGGTTTAAATGTCAGGACCCACCCCATTAAAACAGTAGGCTTTAAATTTTTCTAATTATATTATTTAGTTTGTATATGTATGGGCATACATTCTTAAGAAATGACACTAACCCATTGTTATGAACAGTTTATGTTGATACAGAAATAACACTGCAGATGCATCTATTCACTCACCTCTAAAAGTTAAATTTTTTCCAATAGTGCTTTCAGTCAAGTTTGAAAGACAACAAACTGATGGGTCCGGTGAGATGACTCAGTGGGTAAAGATTTGCCACCAAACCCTATTCCCTGAATTCAATCCCAGGTATAGACATGGCAGGAGAGAAATGACTGTCCCACGTTTTCCTCTGACCTCCATGTGTGCCATCACACAAAGGGGGCTGGGGAGGAGACAGACTGAGAGAGGAAAACAAACAAGCACTGGGATTCGTGAGGTCACAGGCATGGGCGGAACACCACACTCAGTTACCTTTCTTCCTTCCTTTCTTTCTTTCTTTCTTTCTTTCTTTCTTTCTTTCTTTCTTTCTTTCTTTCTTTCTTTCTTTCTTTCTTTCTTTCTTTCTTTCTTTCTTTCTTTCTTTCTTTCTTTCTTTCTTTCTTTCTTTCTTTCTTTCTTTCTTTCTTTCTTTCTTTCTTTCTTTCTTTCTTTTTCTGTTTTCTGAGACATGGTTTCTCTGTGTAGCCCTGGCTGTCCTGGAACTCACTCTATAGACCAGACTGGCCTCGAACTCACAGAGATCCACCTGCCTCTACCTCCCAAGTGCTAGAATTAAAAGATGAGCCACCACCACCCGGCCCAGCTATCTTTCCAAAATAAAGATATCTGCAAAGTTACTCTGAGTTCCTATGCTAGTTGGTTCTGTCCATTTAGTAAATGAATTATATACAAATATTCGACAATGATGGAAATGCAGCTCAGTGGCAGAGTGCTTATCTAGTATACACAGGGAGGGAAGGGCGTGTGTGTGTGTGTGTGTGTGTGTGTGTGTGTGTGTGTGTGTGTGTGTGTGTGTGTGTGTGTGTGTGTCACTGTAAAGCCTACTGGGCATGTTTTCACTAACTTGGAAGTAGAAGTAGGAGGATCAGGTGTTTAGAGCTAGCCTTGGCTATACAGTAAGGTAGAGGACAGTTGAGGATGTGGCTTAGATAATAGAGTATGTAGCATACGAAAGGCTCTAGGTTCCATCCCTGGGACTATATAAATCACAGGGTGACACAGTCTATAATCCTATCAAAAGTTGAAGCAGAAGAATCAGGAGTTCAAGGTCAGTTTCTGCTACTGAGCAAGTTCCATGCCAGCCTGTGCTACATGAAGCTTTGTTTTAAAAGGGGGAGGGGATGATGGAGAAATGGCTCAGCAGTTAAGAACACTGGTTGCTTTTCCAGAGTCTGGGTTCAATTTCCAGCACCCACATAGCAGCTCCCAACTGTCTGTAAGTCTAGTTCAAGGGGATCTAACCCCTTCACACCAATGCACATTAAATAAAGTTTAAAAAGAAAGAAAGAAAGCAGGTAAAGTACTTGCTGTGTAAACACGAGGACCAGAGTTGGGATCCTCAGGACTCACATAAAGGCCAGGTGGACACAGTGGCCCATCTGTAATCCCAGCCTTCTAGAGGTAGAGAAGAGATCCCTACCTAGACTAGATGCAAAAGTAAGCTTGGAGTTCAAGTAAGAGATACTGGCTGAAGAAGACACCAATATTCTGTCCCCCATGAATGGACATACATATACCCATACAATCATGAGCAAGCATACATACATGAATATACATTATATATACATGCAAAAAAACCCTACCAAATGTTATATATATATATATATGCATACATACATATATATAATGTTCAGAATTATTATTTTGTGGAGACAGGGTCTCACTATGTAGCTCTGACTGTCCTGGAACTCACTGTGTAGACCATGCTGGCCTTGAATTCAAGAGATCTGCTGGCTTCTACCTATGTGCTGGGATTAGAGGGATATACCAACACACTCAGGAAGATTTCTTTAATATGCAAGGAGCTAGAGATTTTTTTTTTAGACAGGGTTTCTCTGTGTTGTTTTGGAGTCTGTCCTGGAACTCACTGTGTAGACCAGGCTGGCCTCAAATTCACAGAGATCCACCTGCCTCTGCCTCCCACATAAGTGACAGGATTAAAGGTGTGTGCCACCACACCTGGCTGCAGATTAAACCAAGGTACATGTGTGCGTGCGTGTTGGGGGATGGACTGCACGTTGTCCTTACACTTATGTGAAGGTCAGAGGACAGCTTATGGTAGCCAGTTCTTTCCTTCCTCCACGTGGATCTAGGAAATTGCACTTGGGTCATAGGGCACAAATGCATTTACCTTCTGAGCCATTCTACCAGACACCACCACCTGCCCAATTTTTAAAAAAGGACTTTTTCTACTTTAAATTGTGTGTGTGTGTGTGTGTGTGTGTGTGTGTGTGTGTGTGTGTGTGTGTGTGTGTGTGTGTGTGTGTGTGTAGGGGACTATACATGTGAGTGCCAGTGCATTAAATCCCCCGGAACAGGAGTTAGATGTGAGCTGAGTGACATGGATGCTGAAAACTGAATTCAGGTCCTCTGTAAGAGCGGCAAATGCTCTTAAATCCCAATAAATTTTTATTAATTATATAAAACCACACACACACACACACACACACACACACACACACACACACACACACACACACACACACACGGAAAAGACCTGTCTGAAACACTCACTGTCTTCATAAGTATTTAGAAATCTGATGAGTATTTTTTCTTCCTCTCATTCCTTGTCCTTCAACCACCACCCCTAATTTCAGATAAGAAGAAGAGCTGCCCCTTTTCCTTTGTACAAACAATTCTCTAGTCTGAAGTTCCTGATGTCTCCTGTAATGACTTTAGTGGCCTGAGGAAAAGACTTTTGAACTACTCAAGGTAGCTGATTAAAGGCGGGAACTACTAGAATGATACAGGAACAGAGTGCAGCAGCAGGGGCACTGCAGCACAGGTCCACAACTGACCCATTTGACAGTCGCACCCACTTTCCCTCCAGGGTGAATCACTTCTACTTCTGCTTCTGGAAACTTGCCCTTTCATTCTGACATTTACTTAGAAAATGCAAAAGGTTTTGATAATGTACCTTCTTTGTTCTAAAATTCATTTTGGGGAAAAATCACTAAGGCAAACATTTATGATATTGTTTTACATATACAGAGGAAGGATGAAGACGGATCAGTCACGAGTCCTTTCCTCTCTGATCCTTGCAGGCCACTTTCAGTGGCAGCAAATTTGAAGTGTGGCCCTTGAGGATTAAACGTGCCTGTGACCCTAGAGGAAATTACACTGGGTGGATAGTGTTTTTTTTTTTCCTATGAGGTAGGCTGAGCCCATATCTCTGCACTTAAACCAAAGAAAACCTGGCATGTAAATACGGACCTAGTATGAACAGAAATTTTCCTTAATTGGTAGCTATATCAAAAGATTAAAAAGAACTGGGTATGTTGGTACACATCTATAATCCTATTATTTGGGAAATTAGCTTAGGCTATATACATACATATTTGTCTCAAAACAAACAAGCAAAAATAACAACAAAAAGATAAAAATGAGAAAAGTGTACTACACCTGGAGATTCAAGGAAGTGGTCTTTGCTATTTTATTAGATCTGAATAAACAATTTGTCTTGGCCTTCAACTCCAGCCACTGTAGACTTAGAAACATGGGTTCTCTGTGTTGCTTTGGCTCTTCTGGAACTTGCTCTGTAAACCAGGCTGGCCTTGAATTCACAAATCCCCCTGCCTCTGCCTCCCCCAAGTGCACCACCACCAACCAGCAGGAAAGTAGGTTTTATACTGGATCAGACAGGCAAGGGAGCTAATCAGCTCTTGATCTGACAGGCAATAGGTAAAACTATCATAAAAGGGAACTATATTGTATGATCACTCAACACAATGTAAAAAAGTATCATCAAGATTCCCGAAAAGTGTGTCAGGGGCACTAGTAGGGAGATTTTATAATGACTCAGGTTTTGAATCAGATGTAATTCCCAGTAACCTAACAGAGTCAGAGGAGCTTCCTAAATTTATCAGAGTGACTCAAATGTTTTTGTGCCATTTTGAGTTAGTTAAGAAAGACAAATGCATTCTTTCCTAAAACCAGCCTTTCTTTACTGCCGGAAAGGTTCATGTCAAATTTACAGAGCTTTTTAAGCTGGGTGTTGGTGGCACACGCCTTTAATCCCAGCACTCGGGCGGCAGAGGCAGTCGGATCTCTGTGAGTTCGAGGCCAGCCTGGTCTACAGAGCAAGTTCCAGGACAGCCTCCAAAAAAAAGATTACAGAGCTTTTAAGGCTGACTTAAAGACACTGACAAGAGGGAGTAGGAACCTGTGCTGATGTTTAGAAACATCAGGGTTTGCTGACAGTTAGACAATACTCAACACTAAATCCTTCATTTCAGCTACAGAGTCCTAACACAAATGGTCCACTTGTCAAAATAAAGAGAGGACAAAGAATCAATGGATTCTTCTCCATCTGGACTAATAATTTCAAACATAATAATTTCAAACATAAGATGAGTTGTACTAAGGAAGATGAAAGTTGGGCAGTTACTTCTTTTCTGTCTTTATTGTAATCAGTTTAGTTGGTTGTTCATTAACTAAGAAAAATCAGTTCATTTTTCTTCTGACTAGTGAGAAGTAACTTCCCCTGTCTTAATTTCTCTACTTCAGAAAATAATACAGTGAATACAGTGATGATGAAACCTTTTTTTTTCCTTTTGGTTTTTCAAGACAGGGCTTCTCTGTGTAGCCCTGGCTGTTCTGGAATTCACTCTGTAGACCAGAATGGTCTCAAACTCACAGATATCTGCCTGCCTCTGCTTCCTGAGTACTGGGATTAAAGGTATCACCATAGCAAGGTAAGTGATGATGAATTTTAACTGGTAACTTGATGTGATGTAGATTCACTTAAGGGATAAACCTCTGGGTATGTCTATGAAGGTGTTTCCAGATCGGTTTACCTCAAAGTAGTCAAAGCAGACTATTTTGAAAAAGGATGCAAAGGTCCTGAACTGGGGGAGGGGGGAGAGAGAAAGTAGAAGAGAGGCATTGTCTCTGTTTCCTAACAGCGGGTAGAATACAACCATCAACCCAGGCTCTCACTGTATTAGATCTGCTCAGAAACCCAAATAAATTCATCCTTCCTTCCTTAAGTTGCTTCTGGTAGCTATTTTGTTACAGTAACATGAGAAACAGCTAATATAAATACTGAAATATTTCGTTACAAGCCCCACAAAATGTCCTAAGTCAATCAGTCTTGGATCATAGGAAGTATCTGTACACGTTTCTTTTAATTTAAACTTTCAGATTACCTCAAGTCCTAGTTTTCTCCCATGTGAGTTACTCAATAGTTTTCATTTACCAAGTTCATAGACTCATTGGAGAAGTAAATGTAGTAGATACCTTTTCACCAAGGCGAATACTGCCACATTTCAAAATGTTGATGTCATTTTTGCAGTCATCCATGAAGCCACAAATCAAACGGTAATCACTGAAAATGATAGCTGTCATTTTGGTAATGTATTGGTGACACTGATATTCAGTTATGTTGCCTCGGTGATCCACCAAGCAGGAAACCATGTAACCTTTACCAACTGGTTCTTCAGCACATTCTTTAATCTGTTAAAAAAAAAAGTGGCTACTTTACACATATAAAATCAAGAAACCACAATCAAACCAAGAAATTTATGTTGCTAGAAATAATATCTCCCTATGCAGCCCTAGCTAGCCTGGAACTCTCTATGTAGCAGACTAGCCTTCAACTCAGAGGTTAACCTGCTTCTGCCTCCTGAGTTCAGACATTAAAAGCTCTTTATATAGGAGAGAAGAAGGAAGATGTATAGAAATACATTGGTTTTAAGGAAAGATAGTGTTATTTATTCCATGGTATGGTAAAGACATAGAATTTGGCTCTTACCTATGGTTTCTCCAAATGGCGCCAAAGCAAGGCCATTGAAACTAGGATTTCTCTTTCCTGATTCAGGTCATAGAAGCCCTAACATTTCTCCTCTTTCAATACTGGAAGGTGGCTATTACATTCTCTGAACTCCTGAACTATCCTTCCCTCTTATTCTATGGGGTCAAGCCAGGGGAATGCTCCAGAGGCCAAGAAGAATGCTGACAGGCCTGGCTGGATTTCCCCATCCACTTTAATATTAGATATACAATCAAGTCTCAATAAAAACCAGAAGAACAAGGTTTAAGAGTTTCTAGATAGCTAGACATGCAGATCCCTAGAGGGTGGGGCATTAGGAAAGGGGCAGAGTTGAGCATTTCTCCTAAACCTTGACTTATGTATCACTTCATCTATCAGTGGTCCTCAACCTGTGGGTCGTGACTCCTTGGGGTGGGTGTCAAAGGACCCTCTCACAGGGGTCACCTAAGACCCATCAGAAAGCAGGTTTCATAACAGTAGTAAAATTACAGATGTGAGTAGCAATGAAAATAATTGTATGGTTGGTGGTCACCACAACATGAAGAACTGTATAAATAGTTGCAGCACTGGGAAGGTTGAGGACCAACGATCTATATCCTTTCAAATGCCATTTACAATTAAGTCATAAATGTGTTTTTCTCAGTCAGCCACTCAAACAAAGGAATTGTGGAAATCTTTTTTTCTTTTCTTTCCTCTTTAGACAGTTTCTCTAAAGAGCTCAGGCTGTCCTGGAATGCACCACATACAACAGACGGGGCTCAAACTCAAAGATCTGCCTACCTCTGCCTCCCCTATGTACTGGGATTAAAGGTGTGCACCAGCGCTTCCTAGCTAGACCTCTTTTCAAAATGGAATAAAAAGAGCTGTTAACATCTATACCCTTAGCTAATAGAGGGGTTCTTCTAACCATGCAAGACTGCAGTGAACAAAAATCTAAATAGTAAGTCTGGAAAACATGCAGATCTGAAGGCCAAGCTACACAGCAAACCACTGTCATTGGATACACCTTATGCCAAAGGAGAGAAGACATAATGTAATGTGATTTCAATAAACTATGGATTGAGATATATATTTCTGAACTTAGTAGAATCCGAGCCTAAGAACAATGGAGGTGGTGGTGGCACACACCTTTAATTATAGCACTCAGGAGACAGAGGCAGGAGGATCTCTTCAGTTCGAGGTCAGCCTGTTCTGCATAGTGAGGTCTGGGGGAGTCAGGGCTACGCAGAGAAAGCCTGTCTCAAAAAACAAACAAACAAAAACACCAAACAAACAACAAAAAACAAAACCCGTAAAAACAAACAATACCCCCCCCCCAAAAATCTGTGATCGGAAAAGGCAATTGTTTAGTGGGATAGTAAGTTTAGGGAAGGAATATACACTCCAGTGGGCAGAGTTCAAGGTGGTTTTCAAAGGCAATTCCAGGCTAGTCAGGGGTGTACACAGCGAGATGCCGCTGTTAATACAATGAAAGGAAAGCAGCCAAATGCAAGCAGGGAAATTACCCTGGTGAATATGTATATACATCAAAATAGATTCTATATGACAATCAAGAAGTTTATAGTTAATAGTGAGGGCATAATGAGGAAAATAAATGTATATGCATATGTTTCTGTCTATGTACAGGTAGATACCCTATTGCATCCAAAAAAGAAAAAGTGACTTACTAATATCTAATAGTTTGATAATATAGTTGGAAAACACACTGGCCAAACCCGAGTGCATTTCTTTGCTTGCATTCTTTCCATCATTAAGCAAATACCTCTCCTTGTGATATCTTAAAGTTGCAGACTCAGTCATATATCTCTCTAAGAGATTCTGAAATGTAGAATATTAAAGCTAAGAACTGAAAAGTAATTTGTCAAAGATTAACACCCTGTTTTTAAGCACCCAGATACAAGTGAGGAGTCATGGTTTTAAAACAATAGAATACCAGATTCAGTATGAAAAGGTATGAAGATGAAAGTAAGTTGTGCCAGCTCCCCCAAAATGGCATGCCCGAGGGCCATAAACCAAGGGTTTATCTGGAGAAGATGGTGCCTTCCTCAAGCACTCTGGACAAAGTAGTCTTCACTTATGTGTTAGTCTGATGACAAGTTACTATGCTTCAACACCCTAAGTCTATAATTGTAGAGTGAAAAAACTTCAATTTTTCTTCCTGAGTCTCATATTTCATAGTTAAGAATCTCCATCTTTCTAAATTCTAATACAAATTCTTAAAAGTTTCCTATAGCCAGCTGTGGTGGCGCATACCTTGGATCCCAGCACTCTGGAAGCAGAGGCAGGTGGCTCTCACAGAGAGGCAGGTAGATCTCAGAGTTGCAAGCCACACTGTGAGATCCCATCTCACAACAAAACATCTGTACAGTGACATACAGTTTCATTAATGGTTTTTGTCTTTATACTCAATTTATTATTATTGATTATTATTAATCTTTAAACACTTATGCCTATTATCTGATACATGTGCTCCATACTCCCATACTGCATAGCCAAATCATTTAGGAAGGTTTATAGGCCTCTGGAGAAATCTATTCTCATAACTTCAGCAGCTCTAATATACACCTGAGAAACATTAAGAATTCATCATACTATTTCAGTGGATAGTTACAAAAAGAAGTCTAGTTAAACATCCTTTTTGTATCACAACCAAAGCAGATGAGAACTCCAAGGAAAGTAAAGCAATTGAGTCATTTCCTTTAAGAGGGGTAGCCAACAGATTCTATTGTGTCTTACAAATCACATTATCCACAAAATTACTTCATACTTTACCTCTGATATAGTTGACTTGCAAACCTCTCGGGCCACAGATTCAAATTTGGGATCAGTAGTCAGGTTCAGCTTGTAATTCCACAACAACTGGGTTAAAGAGAAGAAGAAAACAAAACAAAGACCCTCTGGTTAGAACAACATGAAATTTGTCTTCAGTGATTACTATAAATGACAAAAAATAGTTATACAGTCATATTAAGCATATTTACATTTCCAGTAACACACAATGCCATCACATTCACAGATGAAAAGCAAAAAATATATACAAAGAATTAAATGAGCATCCATCATCCAGATATTCTTTTTTCTTTCCTCCTAAATGACATGTTTTTAAAACTATGAATTAAAATTATGTGGTCCATGGACTACAGAAATAGCTCAGTATTAAGAACATGCTCTGCTCATACAGAAGACTAGAGTTCAGTTCTCAGAGCCAGGTTCTGAGACTCCTAACTGTACCCCTACTCCAGGACATCTGATACTCTTTTCCGCCCATAATGGACACTGTGCCCATCTGCACAACCCCCACTCACTTAACTAAAAGTAAACCTAAAAAATTCTAAATTATGAGGTATCAAGAAAAAAGTAGCAAGCTAGGTGGTGGCGCATGCCTTTAGTCCCAGCACTCAGGAGGCAGAGGCAGACAGATCTCTGTGAGTTTGAGACCAGCCTGGTCTACAAGAGGGAGTTCCTGGACAAACTCCAAAGTAACACAGGTGAAACCCTGTCTCAAAAAATAAAAAAATAAAAGGGAGAGAGAGAGAGAGAGACAGAGAGACAGACAGACAGAGAGAGAGAGAGAGACAGAGAGACAGAGACAGAGAGAGAGAGAGAGAGAGACAGAGAGAGCAGAGAGAGAGAGAGAGAGAGAGAGAGAGAGAGAGAGAGAGAGAGAGAGAGAGAGAGAGAGAGAGAGAGAATCCAGCACTTAGGAGGCAGAGGCAGGCAGATCTCTGAGTTCAAGGAAGGCCTGTTCTACAGAGCAAGTTCCAGGACAGTGAGGGCTACAGAGAGAGACCCTATTTCAAAAAACCAAAACTACCACCAATAAAACACCAAACAAACAAAAACCCTAAATACTAAAGTCCCTGACAAAGTTTTGGAGAAAACTGTTTCCAAAAAGTCTGCCCTAAATGCTCAGAAGTGGTGAAATTTGTCTGAGAATTCACAGAACAGTGCTTTTCACAGATCAACCTTAAGGAGAGTTGCTCAGATTCTAGTTTCCAGGAATATCTGTCTTTATTCCCTGAAAACACATGATTGACCCTTTGTTATATGGTTTACTTTAGAACTGTTTAATTTTGCTTTTTAATTTATTTCTTTACTGTGTACGGGAGTTTTGCCTGCTGAGTTTAACTACCACTCTGGCATATCTGTTTTCTTTGAAGGTGTTACTACACCTTAGGGTTTCTACAACAAGATAATATTTATAGGACTCCTTAAACAAGGCTTATAACATCCTTTTTAAAACTCACAGAATCAGAGAAAATATAAAGCTTCCAGAAAAAGATGAAAAAGTTTCCCAAAATTTGTCATTATATTTATAAAGCACAAATGGTGAGTTACTGAAAATTCATACTTATTGGGCTGGAGAGATGGCTCACAGGTTAAGAGCACTGGCTGTTCTTCCAGAGGTCCTGAATTCAATTCTCAGCAACCACATGGTGGCTCACAACCATGTATAATGAGATCTGGTGCCCTCTTCTGGCCTGCAGGCATACATGTAGGCAGAATACTGTATACACAAAAAGTAAATAAATCTTTAAAAAAAAATTCATACTTACATGATTGCAGTCTGAAGAAATTTCATTCTCAGGCTAGAAAGAAAGGAAAAAGAGTGAGAAAGATGTTTAAAACAAACAAACACTAAAGATTCCAACCCCTCAAGTTCTTAAACACCACACAAATAAAGTCAAAACCAGAATCTGAATACTTAATGAAATATGTCTCCTCAGTACAAGGAGTACACTGGAGCTGACACCCCTTCCAGACCTCTGAGGACAAATGTACCACAAAGGTACACGAGAAACAATCCCTTTTCTATTAGTAATACAATGTGGAAATGGGAAAGCATGCCAATACAATAATATAACAGCAACATAATGACATTTTCTAATTTTGAATGCTAAAGAGGCGCTGGAGAGATGGCTCAGTAGTTAAGAGTACTAGCTGCTCCTCTCAAGGACCTGGGTTCATCGCTTCTCGGCCTTTTGGCTAAGATCAAGTGAAGGACCTGGTTCAATTTCCAGCACCTACATGGTAGCCCACAACCATGTAACTCCAGTTCCAGGGGATCTAAGGCCCTTTTCTGGAGTTCATGAGTACTGTACACATGTGGTACACAGACATACATGGAAGCAAATCTCAATACATATAAAAGTAAAAACAAATTATAAAAGAAAACTAAGCCGGACAGTGGCAGTGACAGAGCAGGTGGATCTCTATGAGTTCGAGGTCAGTCTGCTCTATAGAGTGAGTTCCAGGACAGGCTCCAAAGCTACACAGAGAAGTCCTGTCTTGAAAAAACCCAAAAAAACAAACAAAAAACTGGTGACAAAGAGAGCAAACAGAGGAATATCTTTATGTATATACCTCCAATATCAAGACCCAGGAACTAAGAATTGAAAGAAAGGCATTCCTGTAGACCAGGCTGCCTGCCTCTGCCTCCTGAGTGCACCACCACCGCCCAGCTTGAATTGTTTTTATTAAATTAAAGTAGCTTTCATTTCTATTTTTGCCATTTATTATTATGAATCACTAAATTTGTGTTAGTGTTTGTTGACATGAATTTGACTGTTGCCTATTCCAATTCTAAGGCTATTCTTTTCTCTTTTTAGCTCTGGCCAGTCAGGAACTGCCTGCCTCTGTTTCCAGAGTGATGGGATTTTTAAAGGTATGTGTCACCACTCTCTGAGGTTTGGTTTTTCTGTTGTTTTGTTTTTTGTTAACTGAAGGAGAACAAGCAAGGCGAGGTTAAGAAGCCTGGAGTGACGAGGGCTGGGATCTGCATTTACATGTTTTAGGTCTGAAGTCCAGGGGCTTATCTTAACTGCTGTATGTGCTTGGGGTGCAGGAAGTAAAACTCTTGTGACAGTTTTGAGAGAGTGAGAACTCACTAAAAGCTGAGTCATTAAAGGAAGGTCAGTTTGTTTATCTGTCAATGTCTCCAGGGGCACATTTCTAGATAGAGAAGAGTAAAATTTGCTGTTAAACAGCACAGTTGTAAACGATGTAAAAATAAATCTGTAATTACTGCCTAACAAAATGAAACAGTTTATCCATAACAGTAGTGATGGCTAGTTACTGCTTCGAGGAAGATGGAAATCACATAGGGGAAACTTCTTTGGAAATGGAATAGCTTTTACATAAATGTAAACAATAAACATTAGTTTAAAAGAAAAACAAAATGTCACTTTTAAGGAAAGCTATATGAGTACACTGTATTTCAAATGGGTACACTATTTCTCAAATTTCTTTTTTAAAAGTTTTATTATTTTATGCATTTATCTGTTTGTCTGTAGGTGTACCACATGCCCAAGGAGGCCAGATGAACAGTCTCACCAGCCCCAAAATACTCTTTTAATCCAAAATTGTTTAGTAGAAATGTATTTGAGTGGAAAGATTATTAAACTAGATTAACTCATAATGTGGAGGCTGATTTCAGGGACTCAAAGGCATTAAAGTATTTGTTCTTAATGAAATAGTAGATAAAAAATTCAACAGTAACTGGTTAATATTGGAAACTTAGAAATGTCTTTAGAATCAAAGAACAGAGGAGTGGCTAAGGCAAACACAACAGTGCCATGCAAAACATAAGATATAAAACAGTGTTTTCACAATTTTGTAAACAGAGGTACATCACTGCCAATAGAAATTAAAGACAGCATAAAAGAAAGTTGTATGTTTAGCCATTTGATAAGGAACTAAAGGGCATGGTAGTTCACACCTTTAATCCCAGCATTTGGGAGACAAGAGGCAGGCAGCCTTCTGGTTTTGAGGCTAGCCTGTTCTACAGAGTGTATTTTTCCATGATAGCCAGGGATATCTCAAAAAAAAAAAGTGATAAGGAACTACAAACCAGAAATTTCAAACAAAAATAGATGTGGGTACTGACTCTGGTTAATTTCTCCAAAAGTACTAATTCCACAACACCCCAATCAAATCACTGCATCAGATAGATCACATCTATTTTCTCCAAACTGTGAATGTAGACACACTAGACTATCTTTAATCTCAAAAGAACAGCACAGGACACAAACCCAGATTGCTAAAATAGAATATGGTTGAGAATGTTCTTCCATTTTTTAGTCAGGAGTGAAATGATCAAGAGAAATGCATTAACAAAAATATATTTGGGCTGGAAAGATGGCTCAGCTGTTTGTTAAAGGCTAGACTCACAACCAAAAATATATATTTAATAATTATGCCCACAAATTATTCTAGGCATTGTTGTAAAACATAACAAATTAAAGACTTTAGTTTCTAATTTCAGGTGGTTCAGAATACAGCAATATAGAAAAACTGCTACGTCAAACAAATGTAGGATTGAGGTAGGTCTAAAGAATTACTTGTGGGTCACTCTGCACATCAGATTTTTTGTTTTGTTTTGTTTTTAGAGACAGGGTTTCTCTGCCACCAACACCTGGCTGCACATCAGATTTTTACATTATAATTCTATAACAGTAGCAACGTTACAGTGATGAAGTAGCAACAAGTAACTTCATGGTTGGGGGGGTCACCACCACATGAGGAACTGTATTCAAGGGGCAAAGTATGAGGAAGGTTGAGAACCACTGAGAATGAGTTTTATGCAAGAGAAGTGGGTAAGGACTTGGGAGACTGAAGCAGAGAAACCTAGGAGTGGTCAATTGGAGCTACACAATAAAGCCAACAAAATTAGCAATCTTCCCAACCTCGTAAGTTTTAAGGTGTTTTAAAATATATGTAATAATGGAATATTTCATGAATAAATATGTATACATTGGGAATATGGTGATGGCTTGGTTATCTACTTGACTATATATTAACTAAAATCCAAGTGACTGGGTATACCTGTGAGGGATTTTTTTTTCCCTCTTACTTAAATCATTTGAAGTAGGAAAGATTCACTTTTCTTCTGGGCCACACCTTTGGGTGGCAGTCTAAATAAAGGACAAGGAAGAAGGAAGCTTGTATTATTATTGTCTTTGCCGGTTTGCTCTCACTGGCAAGTCCATTTCTTCACTGGCTAGAAACTACTTCTTTGGGATTCTGACATATACTGAAGACCAGCTGAGACATCCAGCCTCATGGACTAAAAAAACTACTGAATTCTTAGACTTTCCACTAGTAGACAGCCATTGTTACACTAGTTGGACCACAGCCTGTAAACCACTCTAATAAACCACATATTCATATGATTTATTATGCATTTTGTGATATATATATTCATTCTATCAGTTCTGTTCCCCCCAGACACCCTGACTAATATAGATATGCCTAATTTTTTTCAAGTGATAACATGATAAGAATAGAGGATTAAGAGCTGAAATTTAGGGCTAGAGATATTAATAGCTAAATGGCTAACAGCCCTTACTGTCTGGAGCACCTAGGTTCAGTTCCCAGGACCCACATAGTCACTCGTAACCACCTGTAACTCGGTTCCAACGCCCGCCTCTTACCTCCGAGGGCATCAGGCATACACATGGTGCACCAATACATGTGAGCAAAACATTCATACATGTAAAATTAAAAATTTAAGTCTTTTAAAAAAGAAGTTATTAGCAATAAGAAAGAGAGAACCTAGTACATGTACCCATCCCAGTATAGTGGTAAATAAAACAGAGAAGGAACTTGGAGGGTGTATGAGTAACAGCAGCGCACAAAGGCAGTAAGACAGGAGAGGGGATGAGCACAGAGACTTGGAGATACCTGCCTGACTCCAACAAACAAACAAACAAACAAACAAAAAACCCCACGTGGCTGTCAACTGATATTTCTTACAATATAACAGACTCAAGATAAATGGGACTGTATCCAATTTTACAGACAAAGATACTCAAGTACAGAGAAACTAACATGACCAAAGGTACTCTTGCTAGGTAGCAAGCCTAGGTTTTTAAGGGAAGACAACTAAATAATAATGAAAGGCTTAAGTATTGGTAGGGTGGTCAGGTATAATAAGCAAACTAGTGTTCTAGGATCTTCTTTTTTTGTTTGTTTGTTTTGGTTTTCCGAGACAGGGTTTCTCTGTGGCTTTGGAGGCTGTCCTGGAACTAGCTCTTGTAGATCAGGCTGGTCTCGAACTCACAGAGACCCACCTGCCTCTGCCTCCCAAGTGCTAGGATTAAAGGCATGTGCCACCAACACCTGACCCTCTAGGATCTTTTTTAAAAAAAAACATTTTTAAAATTTATTTTTTACATTCCAATCCTAGTCCTCCTCCTCTCTGCCCCCATCATCTCGTTGAGGCAGAACCAAGGCACCCCTACCCCCACATCCCTGTGTCTAGGCTGAGCAAGGTATCTCTCTATATAGAATAGACAGTACTAAGTCATTTTGTGCATTAGTGTTAGATCTTGGACCCACTGCCAGTGCCTCGTATATTGTCCTAGCCACACCATTGTCACCTGTATTAAGGGAGTCTAGTTCAGTCTTACGCAGGTTCCCCGTTTGTCAGACTGGAGTCAGTGATCTCTCACTAGCTTGGGTCAGCTGATTCTGTGGTTTCCCCATTATGATCTTGATTCCTTTGTTCATATTATTGCTCCTCCCCCACTTAGATTGTACTCCAGGAACTTGGCCCAATTAAAAAGTGGGGTACAGAGCTAAACAGAGAATTCTCAACAGAACAGTCTCAAATGGTGGAAAGACACTTTAGTCATCAGGGAAATACAAATCAAAACGACTCTGAGATTCCATCTTACACCTGCCAGAATGGCTAGGATCAAAAACACTGAGGACAGCTTATGCTGGAGAGGATGGGAGTAAGGGGAACACTCCTCCACTGCTGGTGGGAGTGCAAACTTGTACGGCCACTGTGGAAATCAGAATGGCGATTTCTCAGAAAATTAGAAATCAACCTACTTCAAGACCCTGTAATACCATTTTTGGGCATATACCCAAGGTACACTTACACCACAAGGATATTTGCTCAGCTATACACATAGCAACCTTATTCATAATAGCCAGAACTTGGAAACAACCTAGATGCCCCTCAACCAAATAATGAATAAAGAAAATGTGGTACATTTATACAATGGAGTACTACTCAGTGGTAAGAAATAATGACAAATTAAAATTCACAGGCAAATGGACAGAAGTAAAAAAACAAAACAAAACAAAAAAACTGAGTGAGGTAACCCAGACCCAAAAAGACAAATACAGTATGTACTCACTCAAAAGTGGATACCAGACATAAAGCAAAATATACCCAACCTACAATCCACAACCCCAGAGAAGCTACAATCCTCTTCCAGAAACAGATGGAAGCAGATGTAGAAATCCACAGCTAACCAATGGGTCAAGCTCCTGGTGTTCTAGGATCTTAATTTTAATTATTATTAGTTATTGTATCTCAATTAGGGTTTCTATTGCTGCGACCAAACACCATGACCAAAAGCAAGTTGGGGAGGAAAGGGTTTATACTCCTTTGTTCATGTTATCACTCCTCCCTCACTTCGATTGTACTCCAAGAGCTCGGCCCAATTAAAACATGGAGCACTGAGCTAAGCAGAGAATTCAACAGAACAATCTTGTATTGCTGTTCATCTTCCATATTCCTGTTCATTACCAAAGGAAGTCAGGACAGGAACTCAAACAGAGCAGGAATCTGGAAAGAGGAGCGGATGCAGAGGCCACAAAGTGGTGCTGCTTACTGACTTGCTCAGCCTGTTTTCTTATAGAACCCAGGACCACCACCATGGATCGTACTACCCACAATGGACTGGACCCTCCATCAATCACTAAGAAAATGCCTTACACACAGATCTTATGGAGGCATTTTCTGAATTGAGTTTCCCTCCTTTCTGATACCTCTAGTTTGTGTATCAAGTTGATATTAAAACTAGTCAGCACAGGGGGCAGGTATATTATTTGCAGGCACATGCACACCACAGTGTGAGTGTGGAGGTCAGAGGACAACTTTCAGGAGTTGGTTCCCTTTCCAGTGAGTTCCAAGGATGTCAAGCTGTCAGACTTGCAAGACCAGCAATTTTACCCACTAAGACTCTTTAAAAATCTAAAAAGATTTAGTTTGACAGTTACATGATAAATTCAGATACAGACAGATGACATAATTAGATAAACTGGGGACCTGGATTAGCCCTAAAAAGGCACCCTGAATTGTGAGAACTTTGTTCACCTTACTTAGCTTTCTACATCAGTGACTCGGGAGCTGTGGCTATTCTTGTACTTTACCCTCCTCCTCAAGAAAAGCAAAACTGAAACAGTTGACTTTAAGACTTAAAATTCCTAGCCCTTCTCTAAGTTCCATAAATTCAGAGCAGGCTGTAATGAAAGGTTTAGATGGTAGAAAAACACTAAGGCACCTAACTGCCCAAGTGATGGGGTCCACACCTTTAATCTCAGTACTCGGGAGGCAGAGGCAGGCAGATCTCTGAGTTTAAGGCCAGCCTGGTCTACAGAATGAGTTCCAGAACAGTCAGGAATACACAGGGAAACCCTGTCTCAAAAAAAAAAAAGACAGCGGGGCAGGGAGAGGCACCTGTCTAACAACAGAACTGCAGTACTCGTCACAGACATTTATGACTGTATGTGACTTAACTTGAGACTGCTAAGGGCAGGTTTTGGACTAGAACTGAGAATTCTTTCCCTAGAGCTTGGGATTCATAAAGACTCAATATGCTTTTGGAGCCTGAGATCATCTTGAAATCCAATGCAAACTGGAGATATTTTTAGAAGATTTATTAGACAAAGGAAAATTATGAAAAACACTGCTTAGGGCTGGACAGATGGCTTAGGAGAATCTTCTTCAGAGAACACAGAGTCCCAGCACCATGCCAGCCACAGCTGCTTGTAACTCCAGCTGGCTACTGAGGGCACCTGCATACATACAGCAAACACTTACAAAGACATATTTAAGTTTTAGAAAATTTAATAAATATTTAATAATTTTAAAAAGAAACACTGATTAAGCATTAGTTAAGGTTCTTTTATGAGTATTTAAAATCTGTGATATGGAATTTAAATACACAGCTATGTTGAATTTCAAGTCTTTTAAACAGGACCAAGACTGATTTATTTCAATAATTTTTACTGGTCCAAGTCATAACAAAGAGTTTTCAGAACAAATCACTAAGCGGCTTAGGTCTGAACGCTCTCAATTGAACTGACAATCCCATTTATCTTAGAAGGATTTTTTGTTAGTTTTTTTTTCCATTGACAGGGTTTCTCTCTGAAACAGTCTTGGCTGTCCTGGAACTCACAGAGTTCCTGTCTCTTGAGCGCTGTGATTAAAGGCGTGAGCCGCCAACATCCAACAAAGGATGGTTTTTACAAGAAGCATCAATACAAAAATACATGCTCCTTAAGGTAAACTGGCTGAGTTACTGAATCTTGCCAGAGAAATTAACAGATTCCTAAAACGACATGAATGAAAATACCTGAAAGAAATCTTTTGGCAGAGACTGGCTGATTAGAATTTCAGTACCATGGCAAAAATTGGAATGTTGCAGGTTCAGAGGTTAATTACTTTGGGCTAAGTTCTGGCCCTCCAGAACAGCCATTCCTTGCCCCAAATCTAATCTAGCATCTTGTGACAACAGATAAAGCCTTTTAGAATCTATTGACTTAGCAGACCACTAGCTTCTGCCAACCCCAAAGCTGAAAATGCCATAAGATAACGTCTTCAGCCTATACAGGAAGTCTCCCATCTTACTGCACTGCCTCTCTAATGTTCCCATCAGTGTCTTTTATAAACTTGCCTAGATTTATGACTTTTTCTCTTCTATAAAGCTATAAAAATCTTCACGAAACTGCTATTACATTGGAACATGGACTTTGGTATATATAATATAACCTGTACCTGTGTTCCTAGGTTTATGGTCACTCAAAATGGCTCCAGAATAAAGTATCCTTTTAAGGTGAGAGCTGTGTAGCCAGGTGTTGGTGGCGCACACCTTTAATCCCAGCACTCGGGAGGCAGAGGCAGGCGAATCTTTGCAAATTCGAGACCATCCGGGTCTACAAGAGCTAGTTCCAGGACAGCCTCAAAACGCCCCTCCCCCCCAAAAAAAGAGAGATGAGAGCTGTGGTTTTTGGGTAGACATAACCTAGAAACTATACCAGTTTCTGAGACAGAAACTGAGAACTGGATGATGACTAAAACACTACCATCCTAAAGTTTTATCAACTAAAGTCAAAACAACCACCAGACGAATACAAAAGAAATGTTACTTTTCCTAAGTATCAGGTACTAAATTCCCAACATATCTGCTTACCAATAAAAATGTCCTTAGAAGGCAGCAGAAACGGTTACCTCCTAATTAGGCACATTCTTCTTTCAATTTTTCCAGGAGTTTAATTAGTGAACTCCCAATCACAGACACAATTCATTTACAAACCTAGTCTAAAGCCTGCTCCTCACAGCAAACTGTATGGTGGTTTCTCAGAAAAATGGGAATCATTCTACCTCAAGACCCAGCAATACCAACTGGGCATATACCCAAAGGATGATCAATCATACTACACGGATATCTGCTAAACTATGTTTATAGCAACACTATTCGTAATAGCCAGAACCTGGAGACATCTTGATGCCCTGAAATGAAAGAATGGATAAAGAAAATGTGGTACATTTACACAATGGAATATTACTCAGTTGCAAAAATCAATGCCACTGTGAAATTTGCAGGCAAATAGAACTAGAAAAAAACCATCCTGAGTGAGGTAACCCAGACTCAGAAAGACAAAAATGGTATGTATTCACTCATAAGTAGATATTAGATATAAAGCAAAGTTTAACTAGACTATAATCCACAGCTCCAGAGAAGTTGGGTAACAAGGGAGAACCCTAAGAGAGATGCATGAATTGCCCTGGGAAGGAAATTGGATGAGATCTCCTGGGTAAACTTGGGGGGGGGGTGGATAACAGGGAGGAGACTAGGGGATGAGAATATGAGGGAATGGGATGGGTAGGGGTGGGGGTGGAGTAGAAGAGCAATGAGAGAGATATCTTAGTAGAGAGAACCACTATTGGGTTAGGGAGAAATCTGGTGCTAGGGAATTCCCAAGAATCTACAAGGATGACTCTGGCTAAGACTGCTAGCAATAATGGAGAGGATGCTAGAACTGGCTACACCTGTAATCAGATTGGAGAATATTCTATCACCATAGAGCCTTCATCCAGTAAATGATGGAATCAGATGCAGAGATCCACAACCAAGCACAAGGCCAACCTCTGGGAATCCAGTCAAAGAGAGACAGGAGGGAATATATGAGCAAGGGAGGTCCAAGGTCATGATAGAGAAAGCTACAGAGACAGTTGGACCAAGCTTGTGGAAACTCATGAACTCTATACCGACAGCAGTAGAGACTCCATGGAACTGTACTAGGTACTCCATAAGTGGGAGACAGTAGTGAAGCTTGGACTATGAAGACAGTAGTGATGCTTGGACTATCTGAGGAGCACTCTGGCAGTAGGACCAGGATCTAACCCTGGTGCATGCATGAGCTACCTTGTTGGAGCCACGCTCAGCCTTAACGCATGCCAGAGGGGCTTGGTCCTGCCCCAACTTAATGTACCAGACATTGTTGACTCCTCATGGGAGCCCTTACTGGTGAGGTGAAGTGGATGGGGGGGATGGGGAGGAAGAACCTAAGTTGAAATGTAAAATGAAACTTGAATTTTTTTTCTAAAAAATAAATGTATACATAAAGAGGGCATCGGAAGGCATCTTCTTTTTTTGAGACAGGGCTTCTCTGTGGCTTTGGAGACTGTCCTGGAACTAGCTCTTGTAGACCCACCTGGCTCTGCCTCCTGAGTGCTGGGATTAAAGGCGTGTGCCACCACCGTCGGAAAGGCATCTTCTATGCAGCTAGATAACCTGAGCAAGTGAAGAACCCTATGCTGATTATTTGTAGGCTTATTTATTTGGTATCTTCTGATATGTGGTGGGATGATTATACGGTTTTGATTAAAAAAACAAAACCTCAAGGTACATCCAATTTTATTTTCCTACAGTATAAATTAGCATGTTACGCTAAGCCCAGAGTTGTGGGTTGAACTCATTACTTGGATTCTTCCCAAGTGGGTGGTAGACAATACTGCTGTTAAGTAAATATTATAGTTATTCATGTCTATAGGAACATGTTTGATTTTTCAAAAGGCAAGGGACAGGCAGGAAAGACAGGAACTAATGACTGTGGTGCCTACTTAACACATCAAAGCAGATGTTGACCACCAGTCCTCCCTGCCTCCCTCAGTTTCTACCTGTTACAGGGCCCTCCAGGCTGGCATGCCCTTCCCCCAGCTGCCCTTCCCTATGTAACCCAACACCTTTGGTTATCCCTGCTCTTTCGTACCTCCTGGCTGCTGCACACCTCCTTCCCCTCTTCCATCCCATCCGGCCCCCACAGGGCTCAGGGTCATGTCCACTCTGGACTCTCACATCCCTGCCACATATAAATACAATATATTTTCTCTTCCACCACACTTAGGGACAGTCATGTCCTTTTCCTTTTTATTTCTTTTTTTCATTCAGGAATAGTCCAAGAAAAACAAATAGGCCAAGGCTCTAGGATGTGCCAATCTTTTTATAGAACCTCGTTCAAATTACTGATGCTTCTAAAAGAACAATTTAATTTTGAGACTAGTCTACCACTTGAATTAGACCAAATCAGGTTACTACGACAGTCAGCCAGGAGTGTAATTCTAGCACTTAGGAAGGAAGGAAGGAGTATCATTGATGGTTGAAGACCAGCTTGAAGAACCTAGGCTAGCTCTGGCTATAGAGTGAGACTGTCTCAAAAATATATAAATACAACTATTTGAAATAACAAATGCTGAAATGATAAAAACTAAACACCTATTTGGAGAAATGCTGAAAAATTAATTAATAAACAGTAATAAGATACAATCTTTTAAAAAAAATTCCCCATAATTTCTAAATTACATCTATGCCTTCTAAAGTAGTAATTTTCTAATATAAGATCTATAGCAAATACAGACTTTTCAAGAAACTGTGTATGCTGTCTAGTTTTATGTCAGCTTGACATAAGCCAGTCATTTGGGAAGTAGGAACTTCAACCGAAAAAGTGTTGCACCAGAATGGGCTGTGGGCAAGACTATGGTACATTTTCTTGATTGATATGGGAGGGCCCAGGTCACTGTGGGCAGTGCCTTCTTTGTGCTAGTGGTCCTGGGGCTATAAGAAAGCAGACAAAAAACAAAACAAAACAAAACAAAAAACAATAACAACAACAACAAAAACAGGCCATGGAGAGGAAATCAGCAAGCAGCACTCCTCCATGGCTTCTGTATCAGTTATTGCCTTGAGTTTCTGCCCTGACTTCCTCCAATGATGAACTGGGATGTAAGGTGAAATTTCATCTCCAAGTTGCTTTTGATTGTGGTGTATGTGATGTTTTATCACAACAGTAGAAACCTAACAAAGACACTGTGTCATTCTGCATAAATAATGTAACTTTTTTCCCCCCAAGACAGGGTTTCTCTGTGCCTTTGGAGGCTTTCCTGGGACTAGCTCCCAAGCCTCCAAAGGCACAGAGAAACCCTGTGTTGAAAAATAGAGAGCCCAGCTTTGGTGGCGCACGCCTTTAATCCCAGCACTCGGGAGAAAGAGGCAGGTGGATCTCTGTGAGTTCGAGGCCATCCTAGTCTACAAAGCAAGTTCCAGGACAGGCTCCAAAACAATACAAAGAAACCCTGCCTCGAAAAACCAAAAAAAAGAAGAAAGAAAGGAAGGAAGGAAGGAAGAAAGGAAGAAAGGAAGAAAGAAAGAAAGAGAGAGAGAGAGAGAAAAAAATAGAGAGAGGTGGGGGTGGGGGGGCAGGGTAGGGTAGAGTAGGGATCTTATGAAACATCTACACTCAGCGATATCCACAAAGGTAACTACAACTTAAAATAGTCCAGTTATATTAGTATAAATCAGTTTTTAAAAAAGAATAAATCAGTTAATGAAATTCTCATTAAAAATATTAATAATAACCAAGTTTTCTTATACAAATACAGTGTGTGTAATTACAGTCTGTCCAACTCTAATCTCTCAATCTACTATCCTTGTGTTAATTTGGTTCAGATACTTATTTTGAATTTTTTTAAGGATATTGTTTTTTTTTTTTAAGTAAAAAACAATTAGAAGATTTAAGTACCTTGGTTTTGTTTGTATATGTTTTAAGGCTCTCAAAAGCCTTTGTATTAAGTTCAAATGTTCAGACTTATGTATCTTTAAATATTCAAACAAATTAAACATTAGTCATCTACTTTGGATCTCTTTGTCTTACTGGGAACTGAACTATAGCCTCCCACATACTAAAACTAAAACCTCTTCTAAATTTTACTTGAGAAATGTTTCTAGCCCACATTTTTTACCACATCAAATTCAAGGGCATTCATTGCTGTGGAACAACCTTTGTAGACTGTGAATACATATCACTCTCATTGGTTAATAAAGAGCTGACTGTCTATATAGCTGGGCAGGAAGAGAATGGGCAGGAGAGCCAGACTAGGAGGATGCTGGGAAGAAGGGCAGACAGAGTCTGAGGGTTTCCCAGCAAGACTCAGATGAAGCAGGAGATGAACATACCATGCTGAAAAGAAGGTACCGCCAGGTGGCAGCGGGTAGACAAGAAACACTGGTTAATTTAATATGATAGCTAGCTAGCAACAAGCCTGAGCTATTGGGTGAGCATTTATAATTAATATTAAGTCTCTGTGTGGTTGGGAGCTGGCTGGTGGACAGAGCAGACTGCTGGGATACAGAAAAGTCAGTCTACAATTCATTTTATGAAAATAAAGAGTTTTGAGAACTCCAATGTCTGTCTAAGTCAGAAGGCTTTAATTTGAGGCCTCTGAAACTTTAGTCTACGCCAAAAGAAGTAAGACAAATGTATAAGAGGAGCCTGTAGAGATACCTCAGAAGATAAGACCAGCTAGCTACTCATATAGTAGATCTGGGTTCAGTTTCCAGGACCCTCACAGAGTAGCTTCCAAATGCCTATATCTCCAGTTCCAGAACTACTGTCCTCTTCTGGTCTTTGTGGGACTAAGGAGCAAGTGGTTTCCTATCTCAAAAAAAGTAACGTAAAACCATTTGATTTTAGTTCATATCAGGGCCATTAAAAATTCCCGATTTTGTTTTATGTGCTTCCTGGTTTCACTGTAATGAGGAGATAGTATCTCAATAAAAAATGCAACAAAAAAGTAATACCTATAGACACAGATCACTTTTTAAACCTTTTTCTCATTTACTAGTACCTATTAAACATAATTATGTATTCTCTCTTAAAAACTCCAAAAGAAACTCTACTCCCCCAAATCCTGACGCCTGCTTCTCTCTACCAAAGAAGCCATTCCTCAACACTGTCAGAAGTGACAAAGACATTCTGGCCTCCAAGCTTACTCAGTTCCCCGTAGCTCTCTTCTCAGCTGGCTTCCTACCCTAAACGTCTCCAGCTCATGGGCTCCACTCCCTTCCCCACCTTCTCATTCCCATACAGCCCTGCCATTTTGGTCATCCATTCTCTTGGTCCTGCACTCTGGGATCTGATTTGTTTTCCTTTCCTGGTCCTCTTTTTGTCTTCCTCTCTTAGACCTCCTCACTCCCCCCACTGCCATGGCCTGGTCCATTCTGCTGGCCATGTTCAACCTACCACTCTCCCTGCTCTGGACCCTTCCAGATGCTGCTGGCTATACCTTCTTCCCTCACATCTACAATAAAACCTTCCCCTCAACCATATCTTGGAGTGGTTATGTCCTCACTTAATACACTCTGACACTCAACACAGCAACAAAAAAGTCTTTCCCAAAAGATAGCTAATTCCATTAGCTTTAGAATTAAAGATTAAGAAGATCTAGTTTACATAAGTAATTGCCACCAAAACATATCAGACACAAGGGCTTGCATAGCCTTATTAGCCTAAGGCCACAGTTTACATCCATGAGAAAATTCTTTTCTTTTCACGGATAACAAGGGAAGAACCTGTGCTGTGATTTGGGAGAGGCAATCCTTAACTCCAAACTAAATCATAAATTGCTTTCAATTTAAAGTAGTGGGGAAAAAAGACATTTTTAAAACTTCTCTTCCATTAATATTAGAGTCATGTCTTTCTGAAAGTGTCTGACAACTATTACAGAGTAATTACCACACCAAACATCTTACATTAGTTAAAAATCTCACCTTGTAGCCGGGCGTTGGTGGCACACGCCTTTAATCCCAGCACTCGGGAGGCAGAGGCAGGCGGATCTCTGTGAGTTCCAGGCCAGCTTGGTCTACAAAGTGAGTTCCAGGACAGCCTCCAAAGCCACAGAGAAACCCTGTCTCGAAAAACCAAAAAAAAAAAAAAAAATCTCACCTTGTAATACAGGGATCATTTCAATTGTCTGCTGTCAAAAGCCATACCCTGTGATACATTTATTTTATGCATTGTTGGTGGTTTAAACTTGCTCAGTGAGGACAGAAAATAAATAATTCAGAAATAAAAGCCCAGAGGGATGGAAAGCTAGTCCAACGCTTGAAGCTATTACTGCTTTTATAGAGGAACTGAATTCAGCTTCTAGCACCCAAACTAGTGGCTTACAACTAAGCACCTGTAACTCCAGCTCCAGGGGATCCACTGCCTTCTTCTGGCCTCTGGAGACACCCAAACACACATAACAGACACATAAATCCACACATATGAGTAAATCAATAAACAACTTTCTCCATAAATGCATCCCTTTAAAAATTCCTAGAGTCAGGGCCTGGAGAGATGGGTCAGTGGTTAAGATGGGTCACTGGCTGCTCTTCCAGAGGACCCTGCTTCGATTTCCAGCACCCACACGGCAGCTCACAACTGTAACTCCAGTTCAGGGAATCCAATACTCTCTTTTGGTCTCTACAGATACCAGGCATACAAGTGGTGCACATACATACATGCAAGCATAAACAACCCCCACACATATAACAAACCTCAAAAAAAAAATAAACAAATTTCCAAGACTCAGGAGATTGAGGCAGAAGAACTTATTATAAGATTTAGAGGTCAGACCTAAACTGTACTAGGGAGGGAAGTAAAAATTTTCACTGATCAGTTACTTCTTAATAGTCTAAGGTAAATGCTATGGCTTGAATATGCCCTTCAAAGTACTTGTGTTGGGAGTTTTACTTTTGAAAAGTGACAATGATGGGAAGTGAGGCCTAGTGGGAGGTATAATAGAGCCCTTATGAATGGCTGGAATACCATCTTTGCTTGAAAGAGATTAGATTGGTGGGAGTTTGGTTTCCTTTTCTCTCTGTACATGTGCTTTTTCTTCTATTCTAATCCCTTATCCCACACATTTATATTAATATCTAAGACTGGTGTTTGCAATCTCTCTTCCTTCTGGATATTTGGTTAGGGTGGGAAACAAATTTATTATCAAGAAAGAGCACAAGTCTGCAAGCACTTATGGAATACTAAAATATATTGATTGGATTCTGGATTCTAAAAAACATATATTCTCCTTCCCTACAGTAGCCAATCAAAAGCTTCGGAGATTCCATGGAATTATGAGGATGTTTTTCATGTGGTCAGATACTGAAGCTGTGCTGGGCTGAAGGGCTGAACTGACATGATTCTGTGATGTACGACAATGCTCATACATCCTGGTCAACATGCTGGCTTTAATGAGACAAGCACATGGGAACAACAGCTCTGCTTCATGTCAGGCACGTCTCTACAGTGCTGCATGTCAGGCACGTCTCTACAGTGTACTTCATGCCAGGCATGTGTCTACAGTGCTTCATGTCAGGCATGTCTCTACAGTGTGCTTCATGTCAGGCATGTGTCTACAGTGTACTTCATGTCAGGCATGTGTCTACAGTGTATTCATGTCAGGCATGTGTCTACAGTGTACTTCATGTCAGGCATGTCTCTACAGTGTGCTTCATGTCAGGCATGTCTCTACAGTGTACTTCATGTCAGGCATGTCTCTACAGTGTGCTTCATGTCAGGCATGTCTCTACAGTGTACTTCATGTCAGGCATGTGTCTACAGTGTACTTCATGTCAGGCATGTGTCTACAGTGTGCTTCATGTCAGGCATGTGTCTACAGTGTGCTTCATGTCAGGCATGTGTCTACAGTGTACTTCATGTCAGGCATGTCTCTACAGTGTGCTTCATGTCAGGCATGTCTCTACAGTGTGCTTCATGTCAGGCATGTCTCTACAGTGTACTTCATGTCAGGCATGTCTCTACAGTGTACTTCATGTCAGGCATGTCTCTACAGTGCTTTATGTCAGGCATGTCTCTACAGTGTACTTCATGTCAGGCATGTGTCTACAGTGCTTCATGTCAGGCATGTCTCTACAGTGTACTTCATGTCAGGCATGTGTCTACAGTGCTTCATGTCAGGCATGTCTCTACAGCGTACTTCATGTCAGGCATGTGTCTACAGCGTACTTCATGTCAGGCATGTGTCTACAGCGTACTTCATGTCAGGCATGTGTGTACAGCGTACTTCATGTCAGGCATGTGTGTACAGTGTACTTCATGTCAGGCATGTCTCTACAGTGTACTTCATGTCAGGCATGTCTCTACAGTGTACTTCATGTCAGGCATGTCTCTACAGTGCTTCATGTCAGGCATGTCTCTACAGTGTACTTCATGTCAGGCATGTCTCTACAGTGCTTCATGTCAGGCATGTCTCTACAGTGTACTTCATGTCAGGCATGTGTCTACAGTGTACTTCATGTCAGGCATGTGTCTACAGTGTACTTCATGTCAGGCATGTCTCTACAGTGTGCTTCATGTCAGGCATGTGTCTACAGTGTGCTTCATGTCAGGCATGTCTCTACAGTGTGCTTCATGCCAGGCATGTCTCTACAGTGTGCTTCATGTCAGGCATGTCTCTACAGTGTGCTTCATGTCAGGCATGTGTCTACAGTGTACTTCATGTCAGGCATGTGTCTACAGTGTACTTCATGTCAGACATGTCTCTACAGTGTGCTTCATGTCAGGCATGTGTCTACAGTGTACTTCATGTCAGGCATGTCTCTACAGTGCTTCATGTCAGGCATGTCTCTACAGTGTACTTCATGTCAGGCATGTGTCTACAGTGTGCTTCATGTCAGGCATGTCTCTACAGTGTACTTCATGTCAGGCATGTGTCTACAGTGTACTTCATGTCAGGCATGTCTCTACAGTGTACTTCATATCAGGCATGTCTCTACAGTGTACTTCATGTCAGGCATGTGTCTACAGTGTACTTCATGTCAGGCATGTCTCTACAGTGTACTTCATGTCAGGCATGTGTCTACAGTGTGCTTCATGTCAGGCATGTCTCTACAGTGTGCTTCATGCCAGGCATGTCTCTACAGTGTGCTTCATGTCAGGCATGTCTCTACAGTGTGCTTCATGTCAGGCATGTGTCTACAGTGTACTTCATGTCAGGCATGTGTCTACAGTGTACTTCATGTCAGACATGTCTCTACAGTGTGCTTCATGTCAGGCATGTCTCTACAGTGCTTCATGTCAGGCATGTCTCTACAGTGTACTTCATGTCAGGCATGTGTCTACAGTGTGCTTCATGTCAGGCATGTCTCTACAGTGTACTTCATGTCAGGCATGTGTCTACAGTGTACTTCATGTCAGGCATGTCTCTACAGTGTACTTCATATCAGGCATGTCTCTACAGTGTACTTCATGTCAGGCATGTGTCTACAGTGTACTTCATGTCAGGCATGTGTCTACAGTGTACTTCATGTCAGGTATGTCTCTACAGTGTACTTCATGTCAGGCATGTCTCTACAGTGTACTTCATGTCAGGCATGTCTCTACAGTGTAATTCATGTCAGGCATGTCTCTACAGTGTAATTCATGTCAGACATGTGTCTACAGTGTGCTTCATGTCAGGCATGTGTCTACAGTGTACTTCATGTCAGGCATGTGTCTACAGTGTACTTCATGTCAGGTATGTCTCTACAGTGTACTTCATGTCAGGCATGTGTCTACAGTGTGCTTCATGTCAGGCATGTCTCTACAGTGTACTTCATGTCAGGCATGTGTCTACAGTGTAATTCATGTCAGACATGTGTCTACAGTGTGCTTCATGTCAGGCATGTCTCTACAGTGTACTTCATGTCAGGCATGTGTCTACAGTGTACTTCATGTCAGGCATGTCTCTACAGTGTACTTCATGTCAGGCATGTCTCTACAGTGTACTTCATGTCAGGCATGTGTCTACAGTGTACTTCATGTCAGGCATGTCTCTACAGTGTGCTTCATGTCAGGCATGTCTCTACAGTGTGCTTCATGTCAGGCATGTCTCTACAGTGTACTTCATGTCAGGCATGTGTCTACAGTGTACTTCATGTCAGGCATGTGTCTACAGTGTACTTCATGTCAGGCATGTCTCTACAGTGTACTTCATGTCAGGCATGTCTCTACAGTGTGCGGGCTTCTTCTCGGAACAGCAGTCCTACCATCTGCTGCAGCCTGCGCTGGCACTGTCGGGATATAAGATGCCAACACATCAATGTGCCATTCTGGGACACTAAATGTGATAAACACACATTTAAAATATAAGCATTTTTTAAATGAAAAGGGGTCTTTTTCATCAAAAATAGACTTACCATTTAAAGCTAAACTAAGTAACAGCTCTTGATCTTTGAAATAAGACAAAGACTCAAAAGTCAGGAGATAAGAGATAAGCTTGAAAAAATTGTTCAAGGATTTAAATGAAACCTAATTTTAGCTACTCTATAAATATAAAGGTGTAATGTACAGAAACAGCTTTGGGAAAAACATTTTTTTGAGACAGGGTCTCATTATGTAGCTTTGGCTAGCATTAAACTAACAGAGATCCCCCTGCCTGTGCCTCCCCCAACCTCACCCCAAGCGCTGGGATTAAATGGATGTGCCAGCACACCTGGCCTGAAATAATACACATTAATAATGCCAAACAAAGACAACAGAGTAGAGAAAGGATGAATCTATCTTCCTCTAGCCCCTTCTCCCTGTTCCAACAGCCAGCCTCTCAAGCTAATCTAATGTTTGAAGTCACTGAATCTTGTAAAGATTCATGCTGAGCTCAGAATACAGCTCAGGGCTAAAGTGCTTGCTTAGCACAGGTGAGACCATAGATTGAACTCATAGTACTATTTTAAAAAGAAATTGGAGTTGGAGAAATGGCTAAATGGTTAAGAGCACTGGCTGCTCTTTCAGAGAGCCTATAAACTCAGCCTATAAGCTTCCCTATAAGCATTTTTCCCTTGAATTAGGTTAATCATAGACAGTAAAAATAGGATTTCTTTTACCCTGAGCTAGCAATATGAGTTTTATGAATTACTTTAGATAAGGCAGGGAATTTTTAAAGTGAGATCAAGTTGAACTTAAAACTTAACCAGCGAAAACTCCTATTTTTTCCCCTCTAATACCCCACATAACAACAAACACAAATTACCTGAAGGAAAGGGAACCATAAAACATTAGCTTTCATCTCAAAAGCCTTTGGCAGTGGTTTTCAGTTTATTTGAATATGGGTTTGCATGTGCTATGCTCTGGTGCTACAGCCAGTGTGTAGTTGGTTGTGTGTGTTCATTTCACATGGCTTATGAGGAGCACACTAAGGCTCCAGGCGTACTCAGCTTTATGGCCTGAGCCGTCTCACCAGCCCTTGCTCCTGTGGTGGATTTCAAACTGCATCAATATTCACAACACTTGTCAGAAGTATAAATTCTGGCACTGCCCACCCTATACCTACTGGACAAAAAAATAGAGTTGGGGTCCAGCAGTCAGTGGTTTTTTTGTTTGTTTTTGTTTTTCCAGGCAGGGTTTCTCTGTGCAACAGCCCTGGCTGTCCTGAAATTCAAACTATAGACCAAGCTGGCCTAGAACTCACAGAAATCTACCTGCCCCTGCTGGATCAAAGGCATTGCACTACCATGCCTGGCCCGGCTTCTCACTATTTTATCTATTTATTTGTTTGTTTGTTTTGGTTTTTTGAGACAGGGTTTCTCTGTATAGCTTTGGAGCCTGTCCTGGAACTCCTCGATGTCTTGAAAAAAACAAAACAACAACAAACAAATAAACCAACCTATTTTTATGGAAAGAAAATCACTTTTATGTGGCAGGCATGAGAGCATGTACATGTAAACACCCTGCACCAACCTGGGAGACTCCCTACCTATTTCACTTTTGCATAACCAATTGCAAAATGTTTAACTAGTAAGTACCCTGAACCTAGTGCACACGTCAGATTAACAGGGGGAAGAGAAGATTCACATAGTTGGCAGCTTTTGGCAGTGGTAGGTTAGATTGCTTGGAACAACTCTGAAACTATAAACAACTACAACTGTGATGAAGTGATCTTTTAAAAAAGCTACCTGTAGGCCGGGCGTTGGTGGCACACACCTTTAATCCCGGCACTCTGGAGGAAGGGGCAGGTGGATCTCTGTGAATTCCAGACCAGCCTGGTCTACAAGAGCTAATTCCAGGACAGCCTCCAAAGCCACAGAGAAACTCTGTCTAGGAAAACAAAAACAAAAACAAAACAAAACAATCCACCTGTGCTGGGTGGTGGTGGTGCACACCTTTAATCCCGGGATTTAAGAGGCAGAGGCAGGTAGATCTCTGAGTTCAGAAGCCAGCCTGGCCCACAGAAGGAGTTCCAGGACAGCTGTTGCAAAGAAACCCTATCTCAAAAAAAAAAAAAAAAAAAAAAAAAAACAAAACACCAAAAAACAACAACAAAAAAAAATTAAAACAAAACAAGTTACCTGCTAACAATACTGTTACATAACATTAAACAGGGGCTACTTATCTAGAAGTACAGGAGAGTATAAAGCTCACTTTTGTCTGGAAGGAATTTGCTGAATTTATCAAAGTGGATCGACCCCTCACCTCCTTTTTAAGGGTCATGTGGTCAGGAATTAAGCTTAAATTCCTTCTCAATGGAAGGAAATCTAATAAATGATCCCAGCTTTTAGCTAGCATCTCAAAAAATTATATCTTTAGGTCAGGGCAAACCAGAAATAAAGCCACCATCCTTTCCACAGATCCAAAGACAGGTTGTAGTGTTTCAGAAAAATCTTACACACTAAGTGATCTAGGATGGTGTCATAGAATGGTAATGGTCTGAATGTCCGGCAGAAATAAAACTTTTTCAGAAAACCAGTTTGCCTACCTCCCTTTTTTTCTTCCTTTCTTTCTATGTGTTTTTGTTTTTCAAGGCAAGGTTTCTCTGTATGGTCCTGACTGTCCTGGAATTCAGCTCTGCAGACCAGGCTGACCTTGGAACTCAAAGAGATTTGCCCAACTCTGCCTCCTAAGTGCTGTGATTAAAGACATGCCCTACCATCTCTGGTGAGAAAAATCAGGTGTTTTTGTTGTTGTTTTGGTGGGGGAGTTGAGACAGGGTTTCTCTGAAGCTTTGAAGTCTGTCCTGGAGCTTGATTTGTAGACCAGGCTGGCTTAAAATTCAGAGATCTGCCTGCCTCTGCCAGCCTTCCAAGTACTGAGATTAAAAAGCATGTACCACCACCGCCTGTTGAAAACCAGTATTAATCTTGGGCACAAAATTATTCCTACCAACAATTCCAAAAGACAATGAGGAACACACAGTCAAAAATAACTATGAATGCTCCAAATAAGACATCATACACAAAAATGAGCAATAAGAGAAAAAGACTAGATCTTTTAAAGACTTCAGCTGGCCATTGTGACTCATGCCAAACCAGTAGGCAACCTGCTTAAAAGGAAGATCACAAGTCTGAGATCAGTGTAGGGAACACCTTGGTAAGGATATTGTTCAGTTCACTTGCCTACCATGTGCCAAGGCCTAAATTAAATCCCCAGCACTGAAACAAGTCAAGAAGATGAGCATGCAACTTGCTTGTCATGCAGATACTGGAAGGCTGTGGCTGGAGAACTGTCTTAAGTTCCACACTTAAGTGGGCAAGTGTGGGACTGTCTCAAAACAACAAAAGATCACACAGGGCTAGTGAGGTAGTTTTCTGCAGCATTCATGATTAGCACTTGCACTCGGCATTGGTTGTTATCCTCACCATTACCACTGCATGGGCGCACATACCACACATATATACACTTGTTATTGGGTTTATCAGACACATGATAAAACAATGTCTGCTATTTGTTTGTTGTTTCTAAGTTTGAGGCCAGCTTGATCTACAGAGTGAGTTCCAGGACAGTCAGGGCTACACAGAAAAACCCTGTCTCACCCCCTCCTCCCAAATAAAAGGTAGGGTGGGGTAGGGGCCTATAGAGATAAGTAAACAGAAATTAATAAATAAATCTTTGGGGGCTGGAGAGATGGCTCAGCAGTTAGGAGCACTAGCTGCTCTTTCAGAGGACTCAGGTTCCATTCCAAACACCCACATGCCAGCTCACAATCTGTAACTCCAGTCTCCAGTGGATCCAATACCTCTTCTGTCTTGGAACATCACTAAGTAGGCTAAACTAGCTGGCCAATGAACAGATCTACCTGTCTAACCATTACTGGATGTTGCTGGAGTTACTTGTCCCACCGAGTCCCACTGCTTCGGCCCCAAATGAACACACAAAGGCTTATATTAATTATTAAACTATTGGCCGATGGTTAGCTCTGTCTTAATTATTAACCCACTTCTATTAATCTATGTATTTCCACATGGTCTTATCTTCCTGGAGAACGGCGGGTGCGTCCTTTCTTCCCTGTAGCTACATGGTGACGCTTATCTTTCCCAGAATTCTCATCTAGCCCTGCCTATCTTCCTGCCTCACTGGCCAAACAGTGTTTTACTCATCAACCAATAAGAGAAACATATATACAGAAGGACATTGCCCATCAATGGGGATCACAGGTATGTGCCACCATGCCCATCTTTTTTGTGGGTGCTGGGTCTCTAAACTCAAGTCTTCATATTTGGTAGGCAAGCATACACCTCTCCACCTTCCCCACACACATCTTTTGTTTGTTTGTTTTTCAACACAGGGTTTCTCTGTGTAGCCTTGGGTGGCCTTCCAACTCACAGAGATCTTCCTGCCTCTGCCTCCCTCAAGAACTGGAATTAAAGGCGTGTGCCACCACTGCCTGGCTACACACACCAGTTTTAGAGGCCACAGCTAGTCCCCCCTTTTAAAACACAGTCTTCTGTACATGATATTCAGATACTAAGAGACAGTCTAAGCAGGGGATATGGCTCAGATAGGAGGCCCTCCTAAGAATGCACAAGGACGGCCCTGGATTCAATTGACAGCACGTCATAAGCTGAGTAAGGTGGCATACATCTGAAATCTTAGCCTCAGAAGGCAGAAGCAAGAGGATAAGTAGTCCAATATCACCCTCAGCTCCAAGTCAGAGTCCCAGGTCATCCTGGGCATGATATCTATTCTCAAAATATGACTGAACTATTAAAAATAAAGTCTTAAAAGAGGCAGTCTATGCCAGGCAGATCTCTGTGAGTTTGAGGCCAGTCTAGTCTACAAATTAAGTTCCAGGACATCCAGGGCTGTTACACAGAGAAACCCTGTCTTGAAAACCAAAAAGAGCCACCCCAACTTGACCCAAATGGCTACAGATTAATAAAAGAACACAGCTGACATCCTACAGACCAGAGAATACTGGGTCTGCCAAAAAATCTGATCCAATTTTAAAAAGTGGCTGCTAGTTTTGGGTTCTTAAATTTGGTACAGTCTGGGGACCAGAGAGATGGCTCAGTGGTTAAGAGCACTAGCTGCTCTTCTAGAGGACCTGGGTTCAATTCCCAGTCATCACATAATTGTGTATAACTCCATCTTATTCCATGGAACCTAAAGCCCTTTCCTGACCTCCACTGGTACCAGGCATACAGATGGTGCACAAACACAATTCAGGCAAAATAGTCATACATATAATATTTAATTAAAAAAAACTGGGCACAATCTGATAACAAATTGTATGATATTGTGAAACTTATATGCATTCTTCATACCTATTTTCAGACACAGCTCCTAAAAACTAATGTGTCTTTGTATGCTAATGAAATGAGTGGTAGCTGGATGCTCCTAGATAGTTTCAAAATGAGTGTTAGCACTATAAAATCCAAACAATGATTACAGGGCTGTACTTTCAGGCCAATGATCCAAACTTCAAGGAGGGAGTGGGGCTGAAGGTTAAGTTGATCATCAGTGGTCAGCAATGTAATATACCATGCATAAGTAATGAAGCTTCCACAAACAGATGAAAGAACTGAGTTTTGGGATGTCCAGATAGCTAAAGTAGAAGCACCTAGTCATGGAAGATCCTTTCCTGTTCTACATGTACTCTATACACTTCTTCCACATGGCTGCCTGATCTATACTCTTTTAAAAATATTTACCCTACTATTAATTGTGTATGTATGCCTGTGCACATGGACACAAGTGCCCACAGAAGTCAGAGGCATTGGATCCCCCACAAAACTGGAGTTATAGGGTATGAGATGTCTGGTGCGTGTACTGGGAACCAAACTTCAGTCCTCTGCAAGAGCAGTACACTCTCTTCACCAATGAGCCATCTCTCCAGCCCTGTATATTTTAATACCCATTTGATTAAGTTTCCTCAGTTCCATGTATTGCTCTAATAAATTAATCGCCCCCCCAAAAGATCAGAGGAACTCTGATTTATAGCTAAGTGGCTAGAAACAGGGAAAAATATGTAACTGGCATCTGAGTTGCATCTTGCAAGGCTGAGCTCTCAAACTGTATGATATATCTATATCCTGATAAAATTCCTTTGTTGGTTTAGCCCAATCTGTGCCTGCTATGTATGCACCCAGGAAGCCAGAGGGGGGTTAAGGTTACCACTGAAACCAAAGAAAAGGATACTTCAAGGTGATAATAATAGGTTTTCAGTTAATTAAAGGCCAGTGAAAAGGTACATGATTAGAATTAAACTGAGTCTTATCTGACTTCAGCTGGGATTCCACTGGAGAACTAATCATCTACCGAAGGTTGTTGCTGGGAGAAATACACAGACACATGCTGCCAGAAATGGTAAGAAAGTCTGGTGTGGTGGTGCATGCTAATCCCAGCACCCTGAGTTCAATCTCACTACTATAACCATTAATCAGTCAAACCTAAAAACAAACTTTAAGGAATATACTATAGGTAGCTGTGGTGGTTTGAAAGAAAATGGCCCCCAAAAGGAGTGGTACTATTAGGTGGTATGGCTTTGTTGGAGGAAGTGTGTCACCGTGGGGGCAGCAGGCTTTGAAGACTTTTTCTCAAGCATCACTCAGTGTGACAGTCATTCAACTTCCTGTTGCCTGACTATGGAGATGTAAAGACTCTCAGCTCCATGTCTGCATGCACATCTCTATGCTCCCCACCATGACAGACTGAACCTCTGAACTTAAGTGAACCACCACAATCAAATGTTTCCTTTATGGGCTGGAGAGATGACTCAGAGGTAAGAACACTGACTGCTCTTCCAGAGGTCCCGAGTTCAATTCCCAGCAACCACATGGTGGCTCACAACCATCTATAATGAAATCTGGTGCTCTCTCTGATAAGCAGGCATATATGGAGGCAGAATGTTTTATACTTAATAAATAAATAAATCTTTATAAAATATATATGTCAATATTTATTAAGTCTTTCTAGATCTTCTAATTTGTCAGAAAATGTAAGCACTGACACAAAAAAGCAAAAATCTGGCCTGGCGTTGGTGGCACACGCCTTTAATCCCAGCACTCGGGAGGCAGAGACAGGCAGATCTCTGTGAGTTTGAGGCCAGCCTGGTCTACAGAGGGAGTTCCAGGACAGCCTCCAAAACAATACAGAGAAACCCTGTCTAGAAAAACCAAAAAAAAAACAATAAACAAAAAACACCGTATGCCAGGCAGGCCTTAAACCCCAACATTTGGGAGGCAGGGGCAGAAATGAGTAGATTTCCGTGGATTTGAGGCCAGTCTGGTCTATATATTGAATTTCAGTCCAGACAGGATTGTGTAATAAGGCTGTCTCAAAACAAATAAAGATGCAACTCAGGTTAAGATTCTCTGCTTGAGCCATTGGTGATGTCTTTAATCCCAGAATTTGGGAGGCAGAGGAAGGTAGATCTCTGTGAGTTGGAGGCCAGCCTGGTCTATAAAGCAAGTTCCAGGATGGCCGTCAAAGCTACAGAGAAACCCTGTCTCAGAAAATCATTAGAAAAAAATCACAATAAGCAGGAGAACTGACTCCTCCAAGTTGTCCTCTAATCTTCTCATGTGCATATTCTCTTTCACTCTCTAGCACAACAAATAAATAAAACTTTACATAACATACCTAATAGATAATATAAATGAATAACTATTTAAGTCATACTTTTACAAATATACTTTATGGAAACAGGAGTGGACGCAAATACCTTTAGCCCCAGCACGGTAGAGGTAGGCATATCTCTGAGGTCAGCCTGGTTTACAAAGTTGAGTTCCAGTACAGCCAGGGTTACACAGAAAAATCCTATCTCAAAAACAACAACAACAACAACAAACTATGTGAACAACAACAACAAACTATGTGTGTGTACCCGAGCACGAGAATTTAAGATATACCATTATTATCTTATATACTGGATGTAGGGAAAAGGGACCAGTCAAAGAAACACACCCTGAGCAGAGCCAAAGAAACACACTTTGTCTCTGCAACCAGAACCAAAGAAATGTACCCTGACCCTGAAACCAGTGCCAAAGGAACACACTTTGTTCCTGGAATCAGAGTCAGTGAAAGAAAGGCACCCTGACCCTAAAATTGTAGTCAAAAGGCTAAAAAGGACCAGAGAAAGAAACACACTTTGGCCCTGAAAACCAGGGCCAAATCTGACCCTAATCCTGTGCAGAAAACTAACCAATCCTCGAGCAGAGCTCTAGCCAATCTGAGCTCAGCACTAAAATCTGACCAATCCCTACCCTGGAAACCCTAGATGAACCCTGTGTCTATTCATGCTACCCGGCTGTCCCTCTGCCACTCTGTAGACTCAAACTCAGAGACCACTGCCCCTCCCCCCACCTAAATGTTGGGATTAAAACCTTTTGCAGTCTGGTTCAGGTTTTTTGTTTTTAATGGGTGGGGCATATTTTTAAATAACCAGACCTATGTAACAATGAATCTGATCTCCTTTAATGAGAAAAAAAAAAAAACCCTGCTTACTTCATGAGTCTGTGGATGACTCATGACTGACAAATAAAAATGAGACAAGCAAATGGACTAAAATCAATCTCATTAAAGTAGGAAAAGCTTTCCACAGAACTCAGCCAAATAATCCTTGTTCTACAGCTACTGACTTGCCTGAATACTGTTTGGAGTGTGGGATTACTCGCTTTATTCTACAGCTTTACAAGATTTCTTGCTCTACAGATTTTACTTTCAGAGTATACCAAAAAAGTGTATGTACTGTGAAAACTAAAGTAAATTCTAAGAAATCAATGGAAGGGTGGATGTGTAGTACAATAACTGAATGTTTATTTAACATATGGTAAGTCCTAGGTTCTATCTTCAGCAGGAGAGAAAAGGAGGGAGGAAGAAGGGACCTTAAGTAGTCTACTAAGACATGAGGTAAATACAAGAATAAAGAGTTAAGCTGGGAGTGGTGGCACTTGCCTTTAATCCCAGCACTTGGAAGACAGAAGCAAACAGATCTGAGTTCAAGGCCAGCCTGGTCTACATAGCAAGTTCTGGGACTGCCACAGCTACAGAGACCCCCATCTCAAAAACAAAACAAATAATAAAAAAAAAAAAACAAGGACACAAAACCAACCAAACAAAAAGAAACAAAAGTAGAAAGAAAGCAGAAGAAAAAAATTAAGCTGGGTGGTGGTCTTCACACCTTTAATCCCACAGCACTTGGGAGGCACAGGCAGGTCTGAGGCCAGCCTGGTCTACATGGAGAAACCCTGTCTCTAAAAATAAAACGAAAGGAAAAGTAAGTGGAGAGAAAGCTAAGTAGGGAAATTGCAGTTTTCAAATAAAGCTGGCAGCACTCTGACTTTTAAAACTATATATACACATTACTCGACTTAAAAAAAAATGAGGGAAGAGACTAAACCCAAGTGCCTGCCAGCACATATAGTATGTATATAGCTATAGGAGTATTTCCTGATTTTCCTTTGATACCTAACTCTGTTGTACCTCAATACAGGCATGTGCCCTCACACTCAGTTTCTGGGGTGTCTGGATCAAACTCAGGTATTCATCCATTTTAGGCAAGCACCCTACTAACTTCAGCCCCACTGTCTTTCAAAACAAGGGTCTAGGTCATGAAGACCACTAATCAAGTATTAAAGATACCATGACAAAGAGCCAGATTCAAAATACCTTTAGTGCCTGCCTCTGATGACAAAGAGCCAGATTCAAAACACCTTTAGTGTCCCCCAAACAGAAGCACGAGATCTCTGTGAGTTTGAGGCTATGCCCACTGACATAGTGAATGAAACTTATAACAGTCCTGACTGTCTTGGACTAACTCTCTATGTAGACCAAGCTGGCCTTGAACTCACAGAAATCTGCCTGCCTCTGATGGCTGGAATTAAAGGCATGTGCCAATTACAGTTAAAATAGTGTACATCTCTATACCACATTTATACTTGGTGTCCGAGGAGGCCAGAAAAGGGCACCAGATCCCTGAGCTACCATGTGGGGCTCTGAGTCATCTCTCTAGTGTCTCTGTTTTATTTTTTTGAAACAGAGTCATGAATAGAGAGATGTTTCTGTTGTTGTTTTTTTTAAATGTTTTAACTTCTCATTTCACTTTATTTATTTATTTATTTATTTATTTATTTTGTTTTTCAAGACAGGGTTTCTCTGTGGCTTTGGAGGCTGTCCTGGAACTCGCTTGGTAGTTCAGGCTGGTCTCGAACACACAGAGATCCGCCTGCCTCTGCCTCCCGAGTGCTGGGATTAAAGGCGTGCGCCACAAACGCCCGGCTCTTTATTTATTTATTTATTTATTTATTTTTAGATTTTTTTATTTATTTATTATGAATACAACATCCTGCCTCTATGTATGTCTGCAAGCCAGGAAAGGGCACCAGATCTCATTACAGATGGTTGTGAGCCACCATGTGGTTGCTGGGAATTGAACTTCATGACCTCTGGAAGAACAGTCAATGCTCTTAACCTTTGAGCCATCTCTCCAGCCCTATTTATTTATTTTTTAAGATTTATTTATTACATATACAGTGTTCTGTTTATACTCCAGAAGAGGGCACCAGATTGAATTGTAGATGGTTGTAAGCCACCATGTGGTTGCTGG
Source organism: Mesocricetus auratus (assembly GCF_017639785.1). Lineage (NCBI taxonomy): Eukaryota > Metazoa > Chordata > Mammalia > Rodentia > Cricetidae > Mesocricetus > Mesocricetus auratus. The sequence continues at coordinate 12,672,291 of NW_024429183.1, read as the reverse complement.
GAATTGAACTCAGGACCTCTGGAAGAGCAGTCAGTGCTCTTAACCTCTGAGCCATCTCTCCAGCCCAGAGATGTTTCTGTTGTTAAGAGCACTGGTTGTTCTTCCAGAAGACCCAGGTTCAATTTCCAGCATTCACATGGCAGCTTACAATATCTGTAACTACAGTTCCAAGGGCTATTATCATTGAATCTGGAGCTCACTGATTTCACTAGGCTGGCTAGTTAATGAGTTCCAGGGAACCATCTGTCCTCATTTCCTGACACTTGGGCTTCAGATGCACACCTTTGTGCATGATGGCACACAGGTGCCAGTTTTTTTGGTTTGGGGGTGTGGCTTCTTATTGTTTTTAGATTAGGCTTTCAGTATGTAACCTTTGGCTGGCCTGGAATTCATTATATAGACCAGGCTGGCCTCAAATTCAGATTCTACCTGCCTCTGCCTTCAAGGGAGCATCAGATTCCCTAGAACTACATTTATAACCCAAGTCCTCTGAAAGAGCAACAAATTCTTCCAACCCCTTGAGCTACTTCTCCAGGTCACCTCCTCCCCTCCTTGATACAGATACTCATAAGATACTTTAAGATACTTCCTTTCTCTGTGCCCTTAAATTAAAATAGGTTTCTTTAGTTGCGTGTGTGTGCAGGCTGAACACAAAAACAAGCCGATCTTTAACACTGGGCAGTGGTGGCATACACCATTAATCCCAGCACTTGGATGCAGAGACAGGGGGATCTCTGCGAGTTTGAGGCCAGCCTGTTCTATAGAGTCAGTTCCAGGACAGTCAAGGCTATATATAGCGAAACCCTGTCTCAAACAAAAACAAAACAAAACAAGACAAAAAGATCTTTAGCTAACTGGGATGTTATTATTACCTTTCACTAGCAAATTTCTCAAGTACACAGTTATAGTCTCAATTAGGGTGAAATATGGGCTCTAAAAAAAATACTGTTCAATTTTTCTATAAAACAATGTGTGGGGGTAGTGGCGGTACAGCTCAGTTGCAACAGCATTTGATTATTACAACATGGCCTTTTCTCAGTCAGTAACCTTTTTTTTTTTAATATTCATTTATTTACTATCTATATGATGTTCTGCTTGCATGTATTCCTGCAGGCCAGAAGAGGGCACCAAATCTTATTACAGACAGTTGTAAACTGCCATTTAGTTGCAGGGGGTGGGGGTGGGGGATTGAATCCAGGTCCTCTGGAAGAGCAGCCAGTGCTCTTAACCTCTGAGTCATCTCTCCAGCCCCCTCAGTCAATAATCTTAATTGTATTTTCTTTTTAATTCTGTTTACCCTACTGGTTTCTACCACCTTTTCAAAAAACTGCTCTGTCCCTGACTCTCACAATTTGAAACTTTTTTTCTTGGTTTCCACAAATAAATTCTTGCAAATCTTTTAAGTTTCTACCACTTGTTCTGTTCCCTACAATTCCCTCAACCAGCCTCTTGCAACCCTTAATTGTAAGCAGTCCCCAAGGTTCAGTCCCTGGAATCCTACTCTGTATTTACACATTCTTTAAGAGGGCTCAGACATTTTTCATACCCCAACTATACCTTTTTAGAGCTAAAACAGCTGTAAAATTTAGATTCAGCTCAACATTTTGTTCTAAATTTACATCTTCTTACTGGAAACTGCTTTTAGTGCCTGGCTGTCATTTGAAACCCAACACAAACTAAAAACCTGTCCACGTACCTCCCTTTCACAGCACTTAACAAAGCTGTAATTTTCCAAATACTTTGTGAGTGACTGAGTATGAGTGTGTGTGGTGTTGGATTTAACGGAGAGCCTCACACATGTGAGGTGAGCACTATCATTGAATCATATCCCATACCCAAAGATATATTTTTGTTTTATTTTGATTTTTTGGTACTGGGAATATTGTCAGGGCCTGGAATATATTAAGCAAGTGTTCTGCCACATCATCAATATCATCACCCCTTATTTGCAATTTCTTAACTACTCCAATCTCCTCTACTGGATGATATGCCCCATGAAAGTAGGGGTCAGATCTTTTGAGTACAGGTAATTGGGGGAAGATAATGACCATATTCCCTCTATCTACCATTATTTTTTTGGAACACAATAAATGAATGGTATTTATCCAAACTTAGACGAACAAGTGAAAACATATTATTAAACCAAATCCAAATTTATCAACAAATTTGAAGTCAACCCTCAAAATCACCTATTCATACACTGCCTTATAACACAGGGATGGGGAAAGGTGGGACAGCGAGACAGATCAATGGATAAAGACTGACATAAACTCAACTCTCAGATCTACATAAGGGAAGAAGAGAACCGACTTCCACAAGCTGTCCTCTATCTCCACGAGTCCTCATGTGCACATACACACATAAACCATAAATAAATACACACATTAATTTTTTAAAGTTTCCAGATCGATGGCTGGCTAACCATTTCCCATGTCCTCTGTGTTAAGCAGATGGTATTTTTGGTGTTGTCATGGCAATGTTTTACCCTAAATAATATATGAAATGAAAATATTCATTTTTTTGAGACAGTCTTGATATGTGACCCTCCTGCTCCAGCTTCTCAAGAGCTAGAATCACAGACTGTGTCAACCTGCCTGGTTTACTTTAATTTCTAGCAAGTATCGTGTGGGGTTGGAGAGATGACTCCAGGTTAGGAGTAATGACTGTTCTTCCAGTGGTCCTGAGTTCAATCCTCAGCAACCACATGATGGCCACAACCACCCATGAGATCTGGTACCCTCTTCTGTCATGCAGGTGTACAAGCAGACAGGACACTGTATACATAATGAATAAATAAATTTTAAAGAAAAATTATTGTGTAGGCAGGCACAGGATGTAGAAGCAGGCGAATCTCTGTAAATTTGGGGTCAGCCTGGTCTACAAAAAGAGTTCCAGGGCAGCTAGGACTGTTACACAGAGAAACCCTGTCTTGAAAAGCTAAAAAGAAAAAAAAAAAAAAAAGAAAAAAGGTAGTGTGTGTGTGTGTGTGTGTGTGTGTGTGTGTGTGTGTGTGTGTGTACAGAACAATAAAAAAAAGAACACAATGGGAAGTTTCCCATGCACCCTCTAGTGGTCTTGCTATTTCTTCCAGAGCATGTTAGCACACATACAAGAAATACTTTTTAAAAGTATTTTTAAAAAGATTGGTGGGTAGTGGCAACACAAGCCCTTAATCCTATTACTTGGGAGTCTGAGGAAGTTGGATCTCTGAGTTCATGGCTAACAGGCCTACAGAGCTTGTTTTAGGACAGCCAATGCTACACAATTTCTGGGGAGGGAAGAGCTCTGTGTGACTGTCTGTAGGACCCATCATTAAAGAAAAAAGTAAAATTACAGACTCATTAGAGTGTACACCACCTGTTTTGTTTTTAACATAAAGTAGAATAAAAATAGGGGATGGTAGAGAAACTCAATGAAGGAGTGTTTAACCAGCATATGTGAGGCCCTGGATGCAATCTCTAGTATACATATCATGCCATGGCACACATACGGAAGTCAAGAGGACAACTTGTAGAGATTGGTTCTGTCTATCATGTGGGTCCTAGATATCAAACTCGGGTCTTCAGCTTGGCAGCAAATGCCTATACCCACTAATCTATATTTTCTCCACTCCTATTTAATCACTTCTTTAGGTTGCTTCCAATTATTATTAAAAAGAAAAAGGTCTCTACATTTTCTATACTGCCGATTATACAAATTCTGAATAATTTTTCAGAAAAAGGATTAGTGAGTCAAAAGATACACATGAACATTGAACATTTAACAATTTTGTTGTTATTTTCAAGATGAAACTTCATATAGCCCAGGCTGGCCTCAAACTTGCTATGTAGCTGACTTTGGGTTTTTGCTCTTTCAATGTACTTTCACCAAGGATTAACTGCCATAGCAATTGATTTCCTTAAACATACTGTCAATTAGACAAAATACAAACATACTGTTCAGTCTTTGAACTCTGATCCCCTGAGCAGGAACGCAAAAGAATCATATTCTTGCTCAGTAGTGGAGGAAATCACCACTCAGAAGACAGAACTTGCAAGAATAATTAACAGTGGAATAACAGAGAACTGGTTAAAAACAAAAACAAAACAAAAAACTCAAAATATATTTGCATGGGGCCTTCCTTGTGTAATAAAAACTTAGCAGATTTGTTAAGGAAAGAAACAGATCTATAGCCAATGACAAGAAAAGCCCAACAGGAAATGACCAAGAACCCCAAACTGGGCACAGTGATGCATTCCTTTAATCCCAGCACTCAGATGAGACTCTGTGAGTTTGTGAGTTTAGGACAGCCTGGTATACACAGTGAGTTCCAGGACAGCCAGGGATGTTACACAGAGAAACTATGTAGAGACTGTTTCACAAAAACAATAAAAGAATGAGAACCCCAGATATTAGACAGAAGCAGACTGAAGGAAGCTCCTGGCCATTCCTGCCATTGGTCTCAGCATTCTGCATGCAAATGAAGGTGGATCTCTGAGTTCTAGACCAACCAGGACCATGTGATAATACCCTGTCTCAAAGAAGAAAATAAAAAATATAAATTAATAGCCAGGCGTTGGTGGTGCACGCCTTTATTCCCAGCACTCGGGAGGCAGAGGCAAGCAGATCTCTGTGAGTTCAAGGCCAGCCTGGCCTACAGAGCGAGTTCCAGGACAGCCTCCAAAAGAATACAGAGAAACCCTGTCTCGAAAAACCTAAATAAATAAATATTAATTAACTTTAAAAAATTAAGCATACTGAAGGACATACAAAAACCTTTAAAAACATAACAAAGAAATGAAATCTATTTTTGTTTGTGAGCCTATCCTTTAGTGGCTGAGCAATCTCTCCAGTCCTGAAATCTATTTTTTTTTTTTTTCCGAGACAGGGTTTCTCTGTATTGTCTTGGAAGCTGTCCTGGAACTGGCTTTATAGACCAGGCTGGCCTCGAACTCACAGAGATCCACCTGCCTCTGCCTCCCAAGTGCTGGGATTAAAGGCGTGCACCACCAACGCCCGGCCTGAAATCTATTTTTAATAAAACTTCTACATATGAAACAGAGCACCTTAAGTTATAATATCCATCCATCCATCATCCATCCATCATCCATCCATCCATCCATCCATCCATCCATCCATCCATCCATCCATCCATCTCAAGGCATAGTACTGACCATCTTTAACCCCAGCATTTGGGAGACAGAGACAGAGGCAGAGGCAGGTGGATCTCTGAGTTCAAAGACAACCTGGTCTACATATTGAGTTGCAGGTCAGTGAAAGCTATATAGGGAAACCTCGTCACAAAATAAAACAAGGGGCCAGAGAGATGGCTCAGTGGTTAAGAACACTAAGTGGTCTTCCAGAGGTTCTGAGTTCAATTCCCAACAACCATGTGATGGCTCATAAAGATCTGTAATGAAATCTGGTGCTCTCTTTAAAAAACAAAACAAAACAAAAAAACTAAACTAAACAATACAACCGATGTGCCAAGTATGGAGGCACATATTTGCATACTTGTAATTCCATCACTGAGGAAGCTGAGGCAGGAAGATTGAAAGTTGAAGACCAGCCTGGTCTACATAGTAAGTTCAGGCAAACCTGAGCTTTATAAAAGATCTTGACACAAACAAAACTATTGGATAGTATTAATAGTAGACTGACACATATAAAAGAAAAGCTCCATGAACATGAGGACATAGCAACAGTAATAACCCTGTGAACTATATCAAGAAAATAAAACATAATGGGGTATATATATGAACAGGGCAGGGCCTGTCACTTACAAGACATCAGCATTCGATCTAACTTACATTAAGACCAGAGCTCAGGAATAAAATATAGACTCCCAATATGTGTTCAAATTTTCATTAAATAAAAAAACTGGAAAGGATTTTCAAAAAACACAAAAGACAAATACATTACAATATCTGTATAACTGTGAAAGCAACCTGAGTAGTGCCATAGTAACATGGAAAGACAAATTCTTTGACTTTGGGTTACATCTAAGCTTTCATAATTCTATGGGCAAATCAGTCTGATGGAGCAGCCTGCCAGACTTGTTACACTGACTTTTTTGAGATGAAGTAGTCCTGGGTTACCCAGGTTGACCTCAAGCACCTAGAATCAAGTAATCTTCCCATCTCAGCGTCCCATAAAACTGGGGTGTAAGGTGTATTCCACATTTACCTTGTTTTGTTAATGGTTAAATAAGGCTGGTGGTACCTCTCATACTTATCAATTGTGGTTATTAACTGTGGCAAACAAGATAAGAAGGGTTTCATAAACTAAGTATTAATGCTTGATCAGCATAAAGAAATATTTGGGGAAGAGGTAGTTAAATATTAAGTTTTAAATTAATCAATAACATGGCACTTACCTGTAACCCCAGTACCCTTAGGAGGTTGGGGCAGAATAGGTATGAGGTCAGCTTGGGCTACATGTTGAAACTATCTTAAAAAAAAAAAATTGAGGCCGGGCGTTGGTGGTGCACGCCTTTAATCCCAGCACTCGGGAGGCAGAGGCAGGCGGATCTCTGTGAGTTCGAGGCCAGCCTGGTCTACAGAGTGAGTTCCAGGACAGCCTCCAAAACAATACAGAGAAACCCTGTCTCGAAAAACCAAAAAAAAAAAAAAAAGGAAACAAAGGTGGTGTAAACCTTTAATGCCAGCACTTGAGAAACAGAGGATGGAGGATTTTGGCTATTATTGTTTTATTTAAGAGCACCAGGCCCTGCAGGGTTGCATAGTGAGACTCAGTCTTAAATAAAACAAAAACACAGAAAAGGAAACAAAAACTTGAAATACATATATAAAGGAAATAACAAAACCCTTTCTAACAGCTACCACAGTGCAGTGTCTGTCTAGCAAAAATCATATAAATCCTGGAAACTCAAAATTGTAACTCTGTAGTCTCCAGAAATCCACATTACTCTATGTATTTTTAGATGTGGGTAGTAAGATGTGTATGGAGCAGTGAAAATAAGGCAGGAAAGTTGGCTGAGAAATAAAGCTAATGAATGTAAATTCTGTCCCCCTCCCCACCACACACACTTAAGAGAAAGGGAACCACACCAATGTCTTCTGATTTCAGCATTCTCTGTCTTAATTTCTATTTTAGAATACTTTCAAGTTAGAAATAAAAATAAAAACACTCTTAAGTCCTTATAGCTCCTTAGTGATTGAAAAAGGCCAAGATGATGTGATGGCTCACGCCAATAATCTCAACATTCAAAGAGCATGAGGTATTATGATCAGAGTTCAAGGTCAGCCTGGGCTAGAGTAAGACCCTGTCTCAAAACAAAATAAACACACAAACAAAATAATTTTTGAAAACCCTTTCACTTAAGTATGGTACTGTTCAATAGTTGAATGTTATCCTGAGCTACACAGTGAGACCCTTTGTCCCTTAAAAAAGGAACAAGCAAAAAGAAAAAAGCTAGGCCATGGCACAGGCCTACAATCCTAGAATTTGGTAGGTTCTGACAGGAGGATTACAAATTCAAGGCCTGTCTCAAAAACTAAGTGAGACCCTGTTTCAAAGTAAAACCTCAAACGGGCTAGGTGACAGAATTTGGTAGTAGAGTACTCTCCCCTAGCACACAGTGACACTTCCAGACCCACACTTTTATGTGTATGAGCTTTGCCTGCATGCATGTCTGTACAGTACACTACATTCATGACTGCTACCTACAGAGGCCAGAAGAGGGGGTGTCAGATCACTGGGACAGACAGCTGTGAGCTGCCATGTTGTTCTTGGAATTGAACCAACGTCCCTCTGGAAGAGTAACCAGTGCTCAATTGCTGAACTTTCTCTAGCTCCTTAACGTGAGTATTTCAACTGTTTTTTGTTTTGTTTTGTTTTGTTTTTGAGACAGGGTCTCACAATGTAGACCAGGCTGGTGTCAAACTCACAGGACCCACCTGCCTCTGTTGGGATTAAAGGCGTGAATCACTTGAACCAGCAATTATTGAGTATTTGTGAGCCAAAGAAATGTTCCAACCTTAGCAATACAAGAGCTCATTTTTACATATTACTTTCCCTCTGAAAATCACTAACTCTCAGGAAAACTTCAATAACGTTTATATTTATCTGGATTTATACAAGTAAACATTACAGTCAATGCTTTCCGTCTGAGCAGTTTATGCTTAGTCATTCCATTCTACAAAGGTCAGATCTGAGTAAGTAGTGCCATCATCAGAATACAGCTATTTTTTCCTCTTAGAAGAATGGAGTTTTGAAGCCAGGCAGTGGTGGCGCACGCCTTTAATCCCAGCACTTGGGAGGCAGAGGCAGATGATCTCTGAATTCTAGAAGTTCCAGGATTGGGGGCGGGGGGGCGTGCCAAGACACAGACGGACTGGGTACTCAGAGCATTTGGCCTTTTGAAGTCATAATCTCAAAATTTGAATTTTGAATTTAATTGTGGCAAGTTTAAATGTGTGGTAAAGCCTGGCATGGTGGTAACATACTCTTGTGATCCCAGTACTTGGGAAACTGAGGTAGAAAGAATTCCAGTCCAGTCGGGTGGTGGTGGCTCATGTCTTTAATCCCAGCTTTTGGGAGGTAGAAGCAGATGGATCTCTTGAGTTCTAGGCCAGCCTGGTCTACAGAGTGAGTTCCAGGACAGCCAGGGCTGCACAGAGAAGCCAGTCTGGGTTCCCAGAAAGACTGTAGAGAAAAAGAAAATAGAGGCAGGTGGCAAGCAGAGTGGTACATACTTTAATTTTTAGCACTCAAGGGTAGAACAGAAGCCAAGAGCTCTGAGTTCGAGGACAGCTAGTACTACATAGCTGAGACCCTGTAGTCGAGGGTATGAGGGAATAAAGGAAAGAAAAAGACAAGTTTTCACCTCACTCACCACTTTTTTTGTTTTGTTTTTCGAGACAGGTTTCTCTGTATTGTTTTGGAGGCTATTCTGGAACTCACTCTGTAGACCAGGCCTCGAATTCACTGAGATCCACCTGCCTCTAGAGTGCTGGGATTAAAGGCGTGCGCCAACAGCCAGCTCACTCACCACTTTTGTAATGGTGCTAAGTAAGAATCAAACTCAGGGCTCCAAGAATGCTGAGCAAACCCTACCACTAAGCCACATCTTTATTTATTTTAAAGGAATAAAAAAAAAACATCCAGTTTATTCAAAAGCCAGGTTCTACCTTAACCCCAGCAACTAGAAGGTTGAGGCAGGAGAAGCACAGAGAGATCAAAGGCCAGCCTGAGCAACACAGTCATGAATTAAAGGCAACTTAAACTACAAGTTCCCATCTTTAAACACACACACACACACACACACACACACACACACACACACACACACACACACACACACACACAATAGGGCTGGAAAGATGATTCAGTAGTAAGAGCACTGACTGCTCTTCCAGAGGACCTGGATTCAATTCCTAGCACCCATATGCAGCTCATAACTGTAATTCCAGTTCCAGTAGACCCGACACCAATGGCAAAACACTAATGCACATAAAATAAAAAGAATGATCTTTAAAAGAATAATAATAAGGGGCTGGAGAGATGGCTCAGAGGTTAAGAGCACTAGCTGCTCCTCCAGAGGTTCTGAGTTCAATTCCCAGCAACCACATGGTGGTTCACAACCATCTGTAATGAGATCTGGTGCCCTCTTCTGGTTATAAGCATACATGCAGGCAAAATACTATATACATAATAAATAAATCTTTAAAAAAAAGAATAATAATAAAATAAAAACAAAAAAAAACAAATCTAAACTATTATTAAATTGTGGCATTTACAGTGCCTGTGACATACCTGAACAAGATGGTTTGTTTTATTTTTTTCAAGACAGGGTTTCTCTGTAAACAGCTGTGGCTATCCTGGAACTCTCTCTCTGTAGAGATCTGCCTGCCTCTGCCTCCCGAGTGCTGGGATTAAAGGCATGCACCACCAATGCCCAGCTGGTTTTGGTCTTTTGAGACGGCGTCTCTACGTAGTTGTGGCTGTCCTTGAATTTAGAACTTCCTGCCTTTGCTTCAAAGTGCTGGGGTTAAAGATGTGTACTACTCAAACCAGCTAACCTTGAGCTTCTGACCCTCCTGCTTCCCTCTTCCAAGTGCTAGTATGTGCCTAGTTTATTATGTAGTGATAGGGTCAAATGCAAGGTTTTTTTGTTCAGCAAGTACTCTACTGGCTGAGCTATATTCCCAGCCCCAAGACAATAGGATTTCCAATCGTTTTCACCTCTGCCTCCAGAGTGTTAGTAACACAAGCCTGTGCCACCATGCTGGATTTATTTGGTGCTAGGGAATCAAACCCAGGGTTCATAGATGCTAGGCAACCACTCTATTAACTAGCTATATTCCTAGACTCAATCTAATGCTATTTGATTTCAGTAAATTAATGTAGAATGAAAATAGATGTCTGGCTCTCTTCCTTTATTTATTGTTTTTAGATTCCAGCCCACACTTCTTGTTCTTCCACACTCTATTTTAATGCAGATACAAAGGTTATTACTAAACCAGATGAGCTTTAAGCGGGGGTTACTTTGAGATTCTTTTTTTTTTTTTTTTTTTAGACAGGGTTTCTCTGTGTAACAGTCCTGGCTATCCTGGAACTCTTCTTCTCTCTTTGTAGACCAGGCTGTGTAGGAGTGAACCCCACAAAGCTATCTGCCCATTAGGGCGGGGACAAGGTAGAGATAAAAGGAAGTGAAAGGAAAAGGGGCTTCCCCTTTTTTCTCCTGGAAGCCAGCCATGCTTCTAACTCCTGGTCTGTGTGACTCTCGATCTCTGGTAAATAAATATATTGTTTTCCCTATATAGCATCGAATATCGTTATAAGGCTGGCTTGAGATTCTTGAGTTTCAAATTTATCTAACTCACCCTATATGAGTCAATGGACTGATTTCAGTTTTACTGGGATATTATTCCTCTGAAGTTAAAACATCCTTTATAGTCAAGCAATGAAGCAAGTTGAAGATCTGATTTTTCCATTAACAAGATTAAGAGGTATCTTCTTTCTTTCATGAAGGAGAGGATGTGAGACAGGGGTACTGTAGGGCAGGATGGCCTAAAACCTACAACAATCCTGCCTCAGCAGATTGAGTGCTGAGATTACAGATGTATACCATCACATCACATTGGTTTTTCAAGACAGGGTTCTTAGTAGGCATAGAGTCAGTCCTGGAAATCACTCTGTAGACGAGGCTGGCCTCCAACTCACTGTGCCTCTGCCTCTCGAGTGCTGGTATTAAAGGTTTGTGCCACCAATGCCTGAACTTTTAATTAACTCAATACATACAAATTATCATTAAGCAGATAATCAAGATAAAAAATGAAAAAATTGCACTATCTTCTAAATCAAGTCTGTGCCTTACAGTACATACTTAAATTCAGAGTAGATACTGTTAACGGCTATAGCTGGCTTGTTATCACACACCAAATAATACAGTCCTGAATATAAGTGCTATAGGAATAGAAAGTATAAGCTATCTTACAAGTTACTGATCTTGTTTTCTTCATTTAAAAATAAAAATAGTAAAGCTGGTCATTGTGGCACACAGCTGCAGTCCCAGTAAATGTGGGTAGTGGCAGGAAAATTGGGAATTTGAGATCATGTTCTTGCTGAAAAGGGAGTTCTAGGCAACCTGGGCTTTAAAAAAATGGGTTTATTATAAAGAGGCCACTTTATAATCCTAGCAGGAAGGAACTCAGGAGGCTGAGAGGCATGGCTTTGAGTTCAAGGCCAGCCTATGATCCAGAATAAGATTTTCTCACAATACACCCCTGTCCCCCAACTAGCCAGTGGTGCATGTTTTTACTTTTTTTTAAATTATAGTATTTTATTTTTATGTACATTGGTGTTTTGACTGAATGAATGAATGAATGAATGAATGAATGAATGCCTTTAAGAGGGTATTTGATCCCCTGGAACAGGAGTTACAGACAATTGTGAGCTGCCGTGTGGTTGCTGGGAATTGAACCTGGGTCCTCTGGAAGAACAGTTAGTGCTCTTAACCACTGAGCCATCTTTCCAGCCCCTGGTACATGCCTTTAATCTTACAATTTGGGAGGCAGAGAAAGATGGATCTGAGTTTGAGGCCAGTCTAGTCTACAGAGTGAGTTCCAGGACAGTCAGGGCTACACAGAGAAACCCTGTCTCAAAAAACCAAAATGAGAAACATTCAATTAAAAGTGCTATTATTAATATCTATATTGCTAACACTGAATAGTGTCTTGCACACAGGATTCAGTAAATATTTGCTGACAGATAAAAAAATTACCTCTAAGCCATTTTAATAGCTTCTTTTTAAGAAACATAATCTTGAGAGTTTAAGTTTTGTTATTATTATTGCTGATTACATTTGTCTTGAACACAATATAAATGTAGAATTTCCTCTTTTGAACTATGCAAGTGTATTATTTCCTTCTACAGAACAATGAATTATTAACAACTATAAACTATAAGCATTCTCGTCAAGAGACTTCTTGAGTACTTGCTGGAAATGTCAACACTGTTTTATAGGTAACTCTCAATTATCTGGAGGAGTATCTTTATCTCAGTGCCTGTACTTAGGAAGCTAAAGCAAGAAGATTTCAAGTTTTTAAGATTAGCCTGGGTATATAAAAAAACTATCTTTAAAACAATTCCATTTCTGGATGCTATTTAGAAAACCAGTTAGCAGACATAGCATAAAGGAATGCAGCAGGCAGAGAAAGAACCCCCTTGAGCTGCTGGTGTACATAAACAATTTCTGATAGCAAAGTAATATTGTATATTCTACTATATTGTACCTATTTAGCATAATATAGACAGCACACAAACTCTTGAATTCATGTATGTCCTCACTCAAAGCAGAGCTAAATACACAACCTTTACTAGAGATTGAATCCATACTAGACAAGGTGTGTGTGTGTGTGTGTGTGTGTGTGTGTGTGTGTGTGTGTGTGTGTGTGTGTTTTAGCCCTGGCTATCCTTGGAACTTGCTATGTAGACCAGGCTGGCCTTAAACTCAAAGATTCAACTGTCTCTGCCTCCTAAGTACAGGAATTAAAGACCTGAACCACCATATTGGCTAAATACTAGGATTTTAAAACTAAGAGTAGCAGGGCTGGGTTCCACCCCAATCTTTACCCTAGTTTTGTGTTCATTTCACTGCCCTAAAAGAATTTAGTATCTTTATGACATCAAGTTATTAACACTCTTATATAACTGCTTCTTGTTAACAATCTCATTTATCAAACTAACTGTAAGCAATGGTAGTATGTCAAGTTCTAATGCTTTTCCACAATGATAGGTACATAATGGGAGGTTAATGATGATTTGATTATGTGGTTAAATTGCTTCCAACCACTGAGCTTCATGAGCGAAAAATTCCACATGATCTTATATAAAACTACTACATCCTAAAGTCAAACAATGCTTGGATTAATTGCTGTTTTCGTTATTCATACCATTATTTTCCTCTGAATGAACAAGAAGTCATGAGACAATTACATATGTAAATCCCAGAAGCCATACCATACATGACTACTCGGAATAAGGTAAACAATACATTAGTTAGACAGAAAAATCTTCAGTGGGGTGGTGGTGGCATACACCTTTAGTCCCTACATTGGTGAGGCAGAGGCAGAGACAGGCAGATCTCTGTGAGTCCAAGGCCAGACTGGTCTACAAACCAAGTTCCACGACAAGAGGGGCTGTTACACAAGGAAACCCTATCTCAAAAAACAAACAAACAAAAATCTTAAGAGTTGGGTATTAGTAACAAAGAGCTTGCCTACCATGGGGAGGCCCTAGGTTTAATCGCTAGTAACACACACTCTTGCTTACTAGGGCTGTAGATATGGTTAAGAGTGCTTGCTGCTTTTGCAGGGAACCTGACTCATGCCCCACACCTACACTGCTACTGCCAACCACCTGTAGCTCCAGTTCTAGGGGATCCAAGGCCCACTTCTAATCTCACTTACTTAACACACAAAGAAACTAAGTGGCAAGTGTCTTGCTTACATTAAGCCATGCCTGGTAGCTCATACCTGTGGCACTTGGTAGGCTAAGGATAGGTTGCCAGGAGTTTCAAGTCATTGTAAGCGATACTGTGAGTTCTAGGCCAGCCTGACTATTGAGTGAGATTGCACCTTTACTTATGAAAACAAAAAACAAAAAACTGGGGAGAGCCGGGCGTTGGTGGTGCACGCCTTTAATCCCAGCACTCGGGAGGCAGAGGCAGGCGGATCTCTGTGAGTTCGAGGCCATCCTGGTCTACAAAGCAAGTTCCAGGAAAGCCTCCAAAACAATACAGAGAAACCCTGCCTCGAAAAACCAAAAAAAAAAAAAAAAAACCAACTGGGGAGATAAAATAAACTTTAGGACCTGAGTTTGCATTCCCAATATCCCTGTAAAAAGCCAAGTGTGGGGGCACAGAAAAATTTTAACATGGAGGCTAGATAATGGAGGATAGGTGACTGGGGATGGATGGCTTAATGGCTAGCCTGTCCAGCCAGTCTGTGAGCTCCAGCTTCAGTAAAAGACCTGTCTCAAAAAAAGAGATGGAGTAGGATGGGCATGGCAGTGAACCTTTAACCAGCAGAGGCAGGTGTATCTATACATTTTCTAGCTTAGTCTACATAGAAAGTTCTAGGCCAGCCAAGTCTTCATAAGACCCTGTCTCAAAACAAAACAAAAAAGGGAGAATGCTAGAGATGTGGCTCATTGGTTAAGAGCACTTAATGCTCTTCCAGAAGACCACAGTTCAGTTCCTAGCATCCACTTCCAGTGACTCACAAACTGTCTGTAATTCCACATCTGGGGATTCAATGCCTCTGGTCTTCTGGGGCATACACTCATGAGCAAATATTCAAATACAGACACACATAATTAAAAATAAATTTTTGGGTGTGGAGGGGTTTGAGACAGGGTCTTACTATGTAACCTTGGTTGATGTGGAGCTTAATATGTAGACCAGTCTGGGCCGGGCGGTGGTAGCGCACACCTTTAATCCCAGCACTCGAGAGGCAGAGGCAGTCGGATCTCTGTGGGTTCGAGGCCAGCCTGGTCTACAGAGCGAGTTCCCGGACAGCTTCCAAAACAATACAGAGAAACCCTGTCTCGAAAAACAAAACAAAAACAAAAACAAAAATGTAGACCAGTCTGGCCTTGAACTCACAAATATCCACCAGCCTACACCTCCCAAGTTCTGGGAATTAAAGGAAAATTGCTTTTTTTCCCTCTGAGAGACAGGGGTTGAGACAGGGTTTCTCTGCGTAGCTCTGGCTGTCCTGAAACTCACTCTGTAGACCAGGCTAGCCTCAAACTCACAAAGAACTGCCTGCCTCTGCCTCCCAAGTGCTGGGATCAAAGGCATGCACCACCCCTACCCCAGCTAAAGTCTCTATAAGTAAGTAAGTAAATAAACAAATAGGGCTAGAGAGATGCTTCAGAGGCTATGAGCACTTGTTGCTCTTAGAGGGATCTCCATGGCTCACAACTATCCAAATCTCTAGTTCCAGGGGATCAAATTCCCTCTTCTGAACTCTGTTGGTACCAGGCACCAATATGCTGGAAAACACTCATCTACATAAAATAAAAATAAGTAGGTATAAAAGAAAAAAAATTTTGACAAAGGTGGCAAAGTGCTGGAAAAGACACCCAATGCTGCAAGCACATACATACATCAAACATGACTGATTGGCTGATTGATAAATAGAGTTAATGGCAGTACTGGCCAAAGGCCCAATTCACTTTTTGTGCTGTTTATGGAGCCAATTCACATAACAGGAAAATATAACCAATTCTTCTACATCAGTAATAAAAATCCTGATTCAGGTGAGCTGGGATTTTAGATTCATTACGCAGAAATTCTGTTCATGATAGACCCACACCAGTAATTAAATTAGAATTATCTGATATTGCTGGTTTGTCTGCCTAAGAAATCAACACTATTTCAGTGCACAGAAGCTGCTGCTACTCAATTGTTTTTGACATAGAAGAAAAGAGATTCTTGTACTAGATGACCCTTCCTACATTGTATCTACTTATACACACGCAGCATCTTCAACAGTTACATTCTAGTTTCTAGCTGCAAACACTAACATGAATTGTAAACTATATGGTCTCTCAGGCAGAGGACTTGATAAACATCAGCTTCACCACTGACAATAAGACTACCTGTTGCAGCCTATTTCTCAATTAAGACAATAAAATAAAACTACCCACCTCACAAGACTAGCAAGAGTATTAATTAGATAAAGATAGTGTGATCTAGGTATGCAGTCAAGTGAATGATTAGGAACAGTTTAACAGATGAGTCTGGTGTCTCAAGACCTATAAAGTAAATTCAAGGCCAACTAGAGCTATAAAGTGAGTTCTAGGGCAGCCTTGGTTTTATTGAGACCCTGTCTCAAAGCTGGAAAAAGAAAGTAAAAGGAGGGCCAGAAATGTAGCACAGCAGTATTTGTACCTGGCATATAAAGGCTCTGGGTTCAATCCTTAGTACTGCAACAAACAAACAAGAAATGCTCGCCTACAGAGTTTGAAAGTGTGTCTAATAGTCAGGGATGGTGGCTATTTAATCCTCGTACTCAGGAGGCAGAGGCGGACAGATCTCTGAGTTCTAGGCAAGCCTGATCTAAATAATGAGTTCCAGACCAGCCAGGACTACACAACAAGATCCTGTCTCAAAAAGAAAAAAGTCTGTGATGCCAAGATTTCACTTTTTGCAAGCAAGCGTTGGTGGCATACACCTTTAATCCCAGCACTCAGGAGGCAGAGGTAGGTGGATCTCTGAGAGTTCGAGGCCAGCCTGGTCTGAGTGAGTTCCAGGACAGGCTCCAAAACAATACAGAGAAACCCTGTCTCAAAACACCAAAAAAAAAAAAAAAAAAAATTACCTTTTGCTCATTATGTAAAAGAGCCCATCTTAAATAAATACAAAGTATTTACTCTATACAAAGGTTTAGATAGTGACGCACAACTTTTATCAGATTAAGATGTTCATAGACAATATTAAGAAATATTTTTAAGTATCACAGACACACACTGAAGTACTTGTAAATAAAATGACATCTGGGATAGACTTTAAAATATATCAGTCTCCCAGCTAAGCATGGTAGTACACCCCTTTAATCCCAGCGCTAAGGAGACAGAGGCAGGTGGATCTCTGTGAGTTGGAGGCCAGCCTATGAGCCACAACAGGCTCCAAAGCAATACAGAGAAACCCTGTCTTGAAAAACAAACCAACAAACAAAAATTGGCTTCTTCCTCCCAAATAACACTCCCTTCTTCTTACTCATCCTCTACCAAATCTTCTGAGTTCCAGCACTGGTACTCAGAAATAGGTACTCTAGAACATCACAAAGAAAACATGAATTGTAGTTACCAACCATCAGAGTTTATATTTGATCCTGACAGAAGAAAATGAGTTTACTGAAATATCCTTACTGGGAAATGGGAATCTTAAAATCAATGGTAGACCAGTGACTATATTTTCAGACCAGCATAATTTTACTTTTTTACATTCCAACCCCAGTCCTGTCCTGTCCTCTGTCCTTCCCCTCCCCCCCTCTCCACCCCCCCCCACCCCCGTCTCCCTCCTTTCATCTGCTCCAAGGAGAGGGTAAGGCCTCCCCTAGGAAGACTAAGTCTGTCCCATCTCCTAGCAGGACCAAGGCACCTCTCCACCCCCACGCCCCTGTGTCTAGGTTGGGCAAGGTATTTCTCCATACAGAATGGGCTCCACTAAGTCAGTTTGTGCATTAGTGTTAGATCTTGGACCCGCTGCCAGTGGCCTCATATATTGTCCTAGTCACACCATTGCCACCTATATTAAGGGAGTCTAGTTTGGTCTTACAGTGTAATTTTCTTTGTGCAAACTAATCTAAGAAAGCCACAGAGTTAGACAAGTCTGTTCTTTATCGATGGACTCTACCTCTACATAATTTTACACCCATGACAGAAGACCATTCAGTGCTCTTCCTAATATCCTATTTCTACAACAATCAGTAATAATGCATCTAATGACTGATACTAGGATCTTAGTTTAAGGGAACAACATCTAGTAAGTATCCTTAAAAATCAAATAGAAAATTCCAAAAAGCTTGACAGAATTGAAAATTTTGGATATATCTGAGTGGCGACAAAGGCCTTTAACTCCAGCAGGCAGATCTGTATGAGTTACAGACCAGCCTGGTCTAGAAAGAGTTCCAGGATGGCCAAAGCTACACACAGAGAACCCCTGTCTACAACAACAACAATAATATTTTTTTTTTTGCTATATCTACCTTCTAGTCTTCAAGCTATATATGAGAACCATGTAAGAGTCCACATTTCTGGCCGCTCTGAAAACTCTTTGGCTCTTGATTTTGTATGTCTTTTCCTCTTCTGACTTGTCTTAATGTTGCCCTGGAACTCTCTACTTATACCAGACTAGCCTCAAACTCAGAGGAAGATCTGTCAGCCTCTGCTTCCCAGGTGCCAGGATTAAACAAACGGCACACCATCAAAAAAAGGGATATAGTATTAAATAAAGCAAGACTGGCAAATGTCTGCAAACCAGTGGTCCCTCAGGGCCCGGAACAATCTCAAAGACACACTATTCCAAAGAAATGACCAAACACCGGCTTCCAGATGCCAACCTTTGGGACTAATCCTATTTATCTAAACGTTTGAAAGAAGTATTTCTACCAATATGCACCCATGTCTACAGCACCATAGCTAGAAAAGTCATCAGTGTCTTTTACTGAACCACACCAAGCAATAACAGTTGTAGAGCTCATTAATAGGTATTGTTAAAATTATTTCAAACTAGCTGAAGTTATCCAGTTAGAAGAAGATGCCTCCAGTAGGCAGCCAGCCTGGGCTACATAGCAGATGTCCCCAAAACAAACTATATTCAGACTTCAGAAAGGCCCCACAACCCTAATCACAAACACCATATATTTATTATAGCTTCAAATGCTGCCTGCAACTTTCTCAAGCTTCAAGGTTTCAAGCGACATGAAGGGGTAGCCTAGAAATGAGGCCCTTTACAAACTGAGCACAGGAAGTGAAGACAAAAAAAAAGCATAATTAGTTTCAGCACCAGGTAAAATAAGGATTTACCAATTACCAAGGAAAGTGGTAAGAACAGTAAATTCGGCTCTTGGCTAGTACATACACACTAGAGGAGAACCCTGGTTACCTAACCAAGTACCTAGTACTAAATAAACTGCAGATCTATCTTTAACAGTTTAAGAATGCCGACCATTTTTCACCCTGAAATGCATTGTTACAAACTGTCGAGGTCGAAACTGATAGTAAAAACCCTAAACTGGTTTTCGGCGAGGAGCCACTCAGCATAGAGCATCACACAAAAGACAGGAGCGCAAACAGAAACACGCTCCCTAGGCCTTCGCCTCCTGAGGCCGTGAGCCGAGATCTCGGTCCCAGAACACCGCGACAGGGAGCGAAAGGTCGAGGAAGGAAGGAACAGGGGCAGGATCCACTTGCCCGAATGCACCCGGGAGTGGGGGGCAGAAAAGAGAGAGGCGCGAGCACAGCCCCGTAGGGAAAGAGCGAGGGAAGCTGCAGCCGGGCATCCGCGGCTTCCAGGCCGGCGACACCCTCCGGCCCACACCAGGCTCGGCCCTCCTCCCAGGCCCGTCCCACCTTCTCACCTCCCTCACGTCCTGCAAGCACTCGAGCACCGCCAGGTTGTTGCTCCAGGTGTGTTTGGGGCACACACGGGTCACGTCTTCCCTGCAGGACTCTTCCTCCGCCAGCTTCCAGCCTCCGCCAGACCCACCGGGCCCCGCTCCGCCCCGCCGGGCTGGGGGCCCGCCCGCCGGGAAAGGAGGCTGCTGCTGCTGAGGCGGCTGCTTCTGCTGCTGCGATAACTGAAGCAGCTGCTGCCCCGCCGGGCTGCCGCCTTCAGATTGCCCTAGCAAAGATCCAATGTTGGCCCCCAGACCCTGGGCCTGACCGTGGCTATTCTGGGCCCCGGCTGCCGCTAGCAGCAGCAGCTGCAACGCCGCCGACAAGCGAAACATCCTCCGTACACGTCCACACACCGCCATCTTGGGTTCGCGGCGAGCTCGACGCACCCGCCGGCGACGTGCGTTTAAATGAGGAGGCGGGACCGTGGGCGTGGGCTGGCGTGGCTCCTCCCGAGCAGGCAGCAGAGCCCCCGGCAGGGGAGGGTTGAGGATTCGCTGCAAAAGTCCCACACCCTGAGCCCACTGGCGGGAAGTTGGTTTTCCTTCCCGGAGGAGCTGCTGGAGCTGCTTCGAAAACCTGGGTAGGGGCACCCATGGTCTAATTCTCTTGTTTGAATTTAGGCTGCCACAACCAAGATGGCCGGGGGAATAGTTCCCTGGTTCCGAGACAAACTTTGTGTGTATAGAGATGAACTTCAAATGTATAACGATATCTGAGCGCCTCATTTTGTGTCTGACCTTCCTAACCTGTATTTCTTAACTAGAGAACCAGACGGTAATTGAATGAAGGTTAAGGGTGCACGTAAGTCATAATCCTTGCTCTTGGGCTTTCTAGGTGATCGCTCAAATGTAAAGCCAAAGTGTGAGGGGCTGGAGATGTAGGTCAGTTGGTAGAGAATGTTTGCCTAGCAAGCACAAAGTCACGGGTTTGATCTTCTGCAAGGCATAAACCGGGTGTGGCGGCATGTGCCTGTGATGGCAGGAGTTTGAGGTCAAGTATGATGCTTTAAAAATAAATAAAAGAATGAAAAATAAAAAGATAAGGAAAATACTTGGCCTGTAGCATGAAGTTCCAAAAGCTACAGTCAATATTATTAAGCTTCGAGGGACTTTGCCTGGGAATCTTAGTTAAGAATCAGAATTTAGACACACACACACACACACACACACACACACACACACACACACACACACACCCTTTTTTTCTTTTCCTGTTACATTGCCTTGGCTGACTTGAAACTCACTATGTAGACCTGGCTGTTCTCCAACTCACAGAGATCCACCTACCTCTGCCTCATCTGCCACTGTCTCCTCTGCCTCTGCTTTCTTGCAAGCTCCTAAGCCCAACCAGACTCATATTTAAAGGATGAAAAGAAATTAGCAAAAACATGGCTTTGAGGACACAGTTTAAGCCTGTGTCAGCAAATATTTTTGCTGACCTATATGCAACATCTCGAACATCGATTCACTACACATTAGTGTCCAATCATTTTTAGGCTGAGAGCTTCCCACTTCAGGGAGCCCTCTCCACATCCAGTGTGTCACCCAAGCCAGCATCACAAAGGTTAGGTTCTAACCCAACTGAGAAAAACTTTGATTTAATGGTTCTGTACAGAGAGAGATCAGATGAACTGCCCAGAATGAACTTTGCTGGTCTGCAGACAGCTTCCAACTAGAACCCCTTTAGCCTTCCCACGACACTTTTATCCCGTTTAGCAATTCAGAATGTTAGTGGTAAATGAAGACAATTTGAGACATGAAATCTCTACTGATCAGCACATTTAAAAATACAGCTTAACAAAAGGGTGGAAAGCTGGGAAGATAACTAAGAGGTTTAGAGTACAGGCAGCTCTTCCACAGAACTGGAATTAGACCCCCAGCGTCCGCATAAGAGTCAAAAAAAAATAAAACAAAACAAAACAAAAACATCTGTACCTGCAGTCCCAGGGGCTCTAAAGCCCTCTTGTGGCCTCTGTGGGCATGGCATGCACATGGTGCACAAACACTCATGCAGGCAAAACACCCATACACAAATATAAATAATACAAATTTTACATCAAAACAGACAAACAAAAGATGTGGTGGGGGCATGACTTTAATCCAGCACTCAGGAGGCTGAAGTAGGTGGATCTCTGTGAGTTTGTTACCAGTCAGATATACACAGCAAGTGTCAGGCCAGCCTGGGTTACATAGTGAGGCCCTGCCTCAAAAAAAAAAAAAAAAAAAAAACACCAAAAAACAAAAAACTACAGCTTCTGCTGTTCTGAAACCATAAAGGGGATAGTCTAGAGTAGACTAGAATCAGAAGATGTTGGATAAGGGCTTAAGCACCAGAAAAGGAACCCCTGAGAACAGTCCAGTAGGTTCAAATTGCTCAGTGTGGCTGGTCCGTCTCTGTCTCTAGGAATGGAAGTATGTTGGCATTTCCATAGTGCTTGCCCTTGTTGCTACCACAAAATTATCTGGAGGCCTCCCTAAGCTTAACCATGGACTACAGTAGCTCAGGGGAGACTATATAAATATATTTCATAGTAGTCACATGACATGTGTTAAGTCTCAAACAGCTACATCACCAGAAGTCCTTGAGGTCACTAAGGGCCATTAAGTTTCAATACTGGGTCTGCAAGGGGTCAGATAACAAGTGGGAGATTATTTTAAGCCAGTCTAAGGCTAGAGATCAACAGTCTGCTCAGAGAAGGCAGTGGGTGCCTATCTTTCATCTTGCATTCAACAAGTCCTACACCAAGCCACAGATTGTGTCTAGTGATAGGGAGGAAGATAAATCTATCTTAAAGTCTCAGTGACCAAGAAACAAGACACTGAGAAATCTGGGAATCTGGCCAGCTCAGGCTGTGACCCACAAATCTAGATCTTACAGAAGGCACAGACTACAACCAGTAGAGAGATGGTTGATTTTTACTAAGGTCTTCTGGCCCCATTAACTTTTCAGTATAAAATATACTGCATCAGGCCAGGCACGGTAGCTGGTGACTGATTCCAGCACTTTGGAGAGAGGAGCAAGAGAAATACTGCCAGTTCCAACACACACACACACACACACACACACACACACACACACACACACACACACACACAGAGCACCTGGTCACATAGCTCAATGGTTTAGTGTGTGCTTAGCATGTAAGGCCCTAGGTTCAGCCCCTTAGGCTTAATAAGATACCTCTGACTGAACTAGGAGTTTTTACTCATTATACTGTTTTAAGATCCATGTTTGACTATTTATTCAGTAGGTACTGTTGACCACTTTTGGAACAAGGGCCATGATACAGAGACCAGGCTGGCTTAGGTCTCCCTGCAAAGCCCAAACCGGCCTTGGTCTCTAGATACTCTAGATACAAACTAAGCCACTATACCTGCTGATGAACATTTTCTAAATGTACCAAGCACTGCTGAAGAGCTTTCATATGTGAGGGATAAACAATATGACAGCTGAAAATTGTTAAAAACAGTAGAGTTTAGCGGTTGGTGCACACCTTTAAGCCTTGAATTCTAGCACTCCGGGACTCAGAAGTAAGCAGATTTCTGAGTCCAGGGCCAGGCTGGTCTATAGGGAGAGTTTTAGGACTCTCTCGGGCTACACAAAGAAATCTTGTCACAAAACCCAAAATAAAAATAGTAATAACTATGTAAGAATTTCAAATAGTCCACATGCTATGAAGAATCGATTAAAAGCTGTAGTCTGACTAGGCAGACAGAGGTGGGGGACAGGCTGTCTGAATGATAACTAAGCTAAGATACCTCCCACCCCACCATGAAGATGGTAAAGAACTGGATCTAAAATGTTTCAAATACAGAAGCTAAGAACCAAATTCAGTGCTGGGTGGTGGTGGCACACACTTTTAATCCCAGCACTTAGGAGACAGAAGCAGGCAGATCTAACCTGTTCTACAGAATTAATTCCAGGACAACCAACCAAACAAACAAAAACAAACCAAAACAAAAAACAAACAAACAAAAAAACCTAAATCCAAAACCCTGAGGAGATAGGAATGGCATTTATAAGGACGGACTAGGGTTAGGTATGAAGGCACAGGTCTGCAACCCCGGCTAAGGCTGGGTGATTGCAGATTCAAGGCAATGCTAGGCCTTGGTGGCTGCAATGGGAGGGTGAGATGGGAAAGTCTGAGACCTGGGGAGGGGTCAGCTCTAAGCCCCTAGAGTTGAAGGAGGCAATGGACTACACGTCTTACTAGAAATGGGAGTACATTTTGAGTGGATTCTCCACATTGTGACAGTTCATTAGCAGATAGTCCATATAGGAAATAGTATTTTGTTTTGTTTTTTGAGACAGGGAATCTATGTGCAGCCCTGGCTGTCCTGGAACTCACTCTGTAGACCAGGCTGGCCTTGAAATCACAACAGATCTGCCTGCCTCTTCCTCCCAAGTGCTGGAATTAAAGGTATGTGACACCACGGCAGAAATAGTATTTTTTTATTTTTGGTTGTGAGCCTAGCCTTTAACGGCTGAGCTATCCCTCCAGCCCAGAAATAGTATTTTTAAGCCAGACATTGGTGGCGCATACCTTTAGTCCCAGCACTCGGGAGGCAGAGGCAGGTGAATCTCTGTGAGTTCGAGGTCAGCCTGGTCTACAGAGTGAGTTCCAGGACAGCCTCCAAAACAATACAGAGAAAACCTGTCTCGAAAAAAAAAAAAAAAAAGAAATAGCATTTTATTGGGCTAAAAACACACAGGAAGAAGTTGAGAGCCTCACTGAAAACAACCGAACAAGATGATTTATGTCTCTAATCTTACCTTCAGAAGGATGAGGATGAGTTTGACTCAAGACTAATTACTTAGCAAAACCCCATCTCAAAAAACAAAACCACAAAAGATAAGTTAGGCATGGATACCTGTTCTCAGGATACCAATTAAGCAGACAAGTGATAAAGAAAAATTCGGTGTATTTAATGTGGCCACCTTGGGAAGAGAAATAATGAGGTTCAGTGATTCCCCCAAGTTCATCTTCCTTCAGAGGTAACATGAGATTTAGGTTTACACTAACGTTATGCACAGCTAAGCAATGCAGTCAGGGGGTTAAGGTGTGGACCCATTGTTCGCTTGACTTCACTATCTCTTTTAAGGTAAGTTGTCAGAACCATGTGAAAGTGCCCTTCCTACCAAGTACTCCCCAAGTTTCCCCTCTAGCTGGTACCCTTTTGTTCTCCCAGCCCGAGATTCCGAGAAAAATTGCTAATTTCTTTTTTTTTGGGGGGGGGTTTGAGACAGGGTTTCTCTGTGGCTTTGGAGGCTGTCCTGGAATTAGCTCTTGTAGACCAGGCTGGTCTCGAACTAACAGAGATCCTCCTCCCTCTACCTCCCGGTAAAATTCTAATTTCTTAGGGTCCACTGTTTGCAAAGTCTGATGGCCTAAGGAAGAGACATGTCTCTTTAGAATATCTCCACTTTTGCCAAATGGTTGCCAACAACCAAACCAAACAAAAACAAAACAACAACCTCCTCCCCAAATAAATGTCAAGTGAAGGAACCCACATAAAAGAGCTAAACCCCGTGAACAAATTCCTCCTAAGCCATGGGCTAATTTTTAAGGGGGCAGGCACAGAGCAAGGCTCCAAATGCCCCTGAAAACAATAGCTGGGAGAGTAAACTGAATGGAGCTTTCAGCAGCTCTAAAAGCTGAAGAAATTGATTGACCTTAGGGTTTAAAACCATGCTGAGATACAAGTAACCTTGGGTAAACACGCCACACTTCAGCTGAGGCTTCAGAAAGGCAACACCCTTGAAGTGAAAGCCACAGCCCAGTAGGAGAGACACCTTGGGAGGAAGGACCTTGCCCTAGATTAAAGGGCAAAACTACAATAGATCAGCCATTATAAATCTTAAAATAGTCCCTAGTGAGATCAAGGCTATCCATTACTACTTTGCATTCTGCACACATGAAGAAAATGTTTTCTAGAAAATGTTTTTGTGAGTATTATTCTTGTGTTTTGTTGTGGGGGTTGGCTTGTTTCTGTGGGAATTTTTGCTTTTGAATGTCTCACTGTATAGCCCTGGCTAGCCTGTAACTCAATACACAGAGCAGGTAGCTCTCAAACTCAGAGAGATGTTCCTGCCTGTCTCCCAAGTGCTAGGATTAAAAGTGTGTGCCACCGCCGTGCATTGGTGTCGCATGCCTTTAATTCCAGCACTCGGGAGGCAGAGGCAGGCAGATCTCTGTGAGTTCGAAGCCAGCCTAGTCTACCAAGTGAGTTCCAGGACAGCCTCCAAAATGAAGAGAAACCCTGTTTCGAAAAACAAAACAAAACAACAACAACAAAAAGTGTGTGCCACCAATGCCTGGTCACAACCCAGATCCCCCCCACCCCCCAGGATTTCTCTGTGTAATTGCCCTGGCTGTCCTAAAACTTACTCTGTAGACCAGACTAGTCTTGAACTCAGAGAGACCTGCCTGCCTCTGCTTCCTAAATGCTGGGATTAAAGGTGTATGCTACCACCACCCACCAACAGCCCAGGTTGCTCTTTTTTTTTTTTTTGGTTTTTTCGAGACAGGGTTTCTCTGTGGCTTTGGAGGCTGTCCTGGAACTTGCTTGGTAGTCCAGGTTGGTCTCGAACTCACAGAGATCCGCCTGCCTCTGCCTCCCGAGTGCTGAGATTAAAGGCGTGTGCCACCAACGCCCGGCTTCTTTTTTTTTTTTTTTAAGATTTGTTTATTTATTATGCATAGAGTATTCTGCTTGCATGTATGTCTTCAGGCCAGAAGAGAGCACCAGATCTCATTATAGATGGTTGTGAGCCACCATGTGGTTGCTGGCAATTGAACTCAGGACCTTTGGAAGAGCAGTCAGTGCTCCTAACTTCTGAGCCATCTCTCCAGCCCAGATTACTCTTAAGGATGACTTTGAATTGATCATTTTGCCTCCACCTTGAGTTGGAATTGTAGGCATGAGCCACCACAACTAGCTGTAGTTCCTCTCATCAGGTAAACAAAAGTTTGTATCTGATGTTTTCCCTAACACTGCAAGAGAAAGGAAACTGAGGAAGGGATATTAAGTACATTCACATTATCTTAACAGCTGGTGCATAACAGCTGGGGCATCCCCTTCATGAGAGGAAATGGACGGGGTAAATCAAGTCCCAGAACTTGACCAGGTTTAGATTCTGAATCTACTTCTCTCCGGACCATTGTCATTTCTTCCCAACTGTTCCTGGGTACAAGCAGTTCTTGAGCTTGGCAGGCACTGGGTGTTTTGTTTTTTGAGGCAGGGTGTCTTATAGCCCAGACTGGCCTCAAACTCAGTATGTAATAAAGGAATCCATAAACTCCTTAATTCTCTTGCCTCTGCCTGCCAAGTACTGGGATTACAGGTGGGCATTTACCACACCTGGTTTTGAACAACCAGTTTTTAGACCACATTTAAGAGAAAGACTTGAATCACACCATCATACCACCCTTACTGGCACAGCTGACGGCTATCTTCTGAAGAGACCACTCTAATGCCGACAGGGTCTATAAAGCATCAAGAAGAGTTTGAAGGTATAGCATAGTTTTACTTTTTTTTTTTTTTTTTTTTTTTTTTTTTTGGTTTTTCAAGACAGGGTTTCTCTGTGGCTTTGGAGGCTATCCTGGAACTCGCTCTGTAGACCAGCCTGGCCTCGAACTCACAGAGATCCGCCTGCCTCTGCCTCCGGAGTGCTGAGATTAAAGGCGTGCGCCACCAATACCCGGCTAGTTTTACTTTTTGAGACAAGTTCTTACTATATAATCTAGGCAGCCAGGATGCCCAATGCTTCTAATTATAACTTTAATTGTAAGTTCATCCAATTGTTGGCAACTCACAGAGCTTTGCTTAGATAAAGCTCCAACCACCATTTTGAAATACTATTTTCCCCTCTATGTTCATCATTTCCAAATTCAGATGGTAGTTGTGGCCCCGGCTGAGCCTCCAGAACAGTCTTTCTGTGTAGAGTGTAGCCTTCCCTGCCAGCTGCTTGGGCCCTGCAGTGCCATCTGAACCCCCAAATAACCCACAAGACACTTTATTAATTATAAAGCTGTTGGCCGTTTGCTTATTTCTTACTGGCTATCTCTGACTTAAGCATTTACCCCATAATTGTTAATCTAAGTATTTCTCTTACCAGAGAAAGGGTCCAGACCTTTTACTTCTCTGGAGGCTACATCATGACTCTGCCTGTGTCTCTCTTTCCCAGAATCCTCCTTAACTCTTAGTCCCACCTATCTTGCTTCCCTATTGGCCAACAGGGCTTTACTGACATACACAGGACTTCCCCATCATTTCTGCCTAGTGTCCATTACTGTACAATAATGCAGATGGCTGTTTTGTTTTTCAGCACAAAGGATATTTGCTGCCGGGCGTTGGTGGCGCACGCCTTTAATCCCAGCACTTGGGAGGCAGAGGCAGGCGGATCTCTGTGAGTTCCAGGCCAGGCTGGACCAATAGTCTCCAAAACAATACAGAGAAACCCTGTCTCGTAAAACCAAAAAAAAAAAAAAAAAAAAAAAAAAAAGGACATTTGCCTACATCGTGCTGGAGATAGAAACCTGGAGGGTCAAAATGAACTTTTATATTTTCAACATTTCAAATTTTAGAAAGATTTGTACTTGTGTTTTGCCTGAATGTTATGTATGTGCATTGCATGTTTGCCTGGTACACTTGGAGGTCAGAAGGTATTGGATTCCCTGGAACTGTAGTTCCGAATAGTTGTGGGGTCATAGGATCTCAAAACCCTCTAGTAGACACTAGCAGAAGACACTGGCGTTGATGTTATATATGGCAAATTCTTTATTTTACTAACATTACAACAAACATTGAAACACAGCAAATATTCAAAAATCCCAATGTATTATGACAAGATTTAAAAACAAACATCTTGCTGGTGCTAAGATTGGAGTCTGGGTCTAGAGATGATGTTTCTTGCAAGTAGGGGTGGGGGTAGGGTAAGGAGTTCTTTAGAGAATCAGTCTATCATGTGAATCTGCTTCCAAAACACAGATTTGGATTTCTGATAGAGCTCAGTGCTAGAGCAAAAAAAAAAAAAAAAAAAAAAAACAAGCGGGGAGGCCCTGGCACCCTCCTACCGCAATCTAAATTTATTGTGGAAATGCAAAACGTGGCAAGGCTTGGTATTTATTGACTTAGTTTCTGTGTGATAGTAAACCTCCCCAGTCAGCCTTAGTTAAACATTCTTCAAGGCCAATCAAATCCTAACCCTGCCCCCAGATCAATCTGACACCCAGAGCTTTCTCTGTGGCCATCTGCTGAAGTTATTTGAGTTCTATTTAATTTAAATCCTATCCTGTCCCTGAAGCTCCAGGCCTAGGCAGATACTTTTAAAAGGGGGAGGGAGGGAGGCTTTCTTCCCATGATGTGGAACCTGATATTTTTAAAGCTTTAAATTTAAAACCAATCACCAACCATCCACCCACCCACCCACCCAAAGAAGTATCTTCAAATAGGTTCCATTAAATACATATAGCCACAACTTAGAATTCTGGGAAAATTAACCTTAAAAATACCTTGCTGGTAATAAAGACCCCCAAAACAGCTCACAAGTTTGATAGGCAGGACAGAACAATTATTAAAAAGGATAATGCCTCACCAACAAATATTTGAGACAATCGGCCATGTTGTCTATATCTTGAGACAAGGTGTCGTAGGGGCAGTGGGTTAGGAGTAGCCTAAAGCAAAGTAGACAAATGGAACCTGAGCATAACTCTAAATGATGGACAGCTCAGGACTACCAGAATGGAAGTTTCTAAATGTCTTCCTTTCTGTCATCCACAGGCCTAAGCACTACTACTTTCCTGAGAATAACCACACTACTAACAACACTTTCAGAAAAAATTGGGAGGCAAATCAAAGGAACTCAGAATCAAACATTTCACACAGGGAAGTCTTTACCTGGGATTTGTACATCTTTAAGCACAGGCTTGGTGGGAATAAACACCCCTGAGGATTCTACACTAACTAGAAAAATCGAAGTCTTTCACAACTGGTCCTTTTCTCCCACAATGCAATGACCTTAATGTATACAAGCTGTAGCTATGGCTCTATATATAGCTAGCTCATCAACCACCTCCATCACTGGACTTGTCAACATCCTAGCAACCATGTATATTTTCCTGGAATGTAAATGTTGTTACCACAACACATACCACATGCTGTACCAGACACTGGGGGCAGACAGCCCAGGGGTGTGGGTGAGATCAAGTCACTAAAGGTTATGAGCATTCAAACTTGGAAATAAGTCAAATTCTATCTACCCAAGACAATTCAGGCTGATTGGTAATCACAGTCCCAAAGTGCTGTGCATACTCATATCCTAAATAATAGTTGTGAGGACTGTAACATCCTGCAGAATTGAAATAAAGGATTTCCAGGCAAGATTCACAAAGGTACTCTTTTGTTTCAAATAGTATACACAATCTTAGTGTATCCATGACCTAGAATCACAAATGAACACATGATCCAAAAGTTCTAGTTACAGATTATATACAGGTATCTTGTTCAGGGCTACTATGCAATACTTAACATTAACCAGTAGCATGTCTGGAAGGTCTCAAAACCATGCTCACTCCCATTTATAAAAATGGACAGCCTTCTCAGTTAAGGTGGCCAAATAGCTGTTCTGATTTGCTTCAAATGGGCAAATGTCCAAGACAGGTTGATCAGTCTTCAGGTCCTGCAGCAACAAGCCACTGCCAGCATTCCACAACTTAAAAATACAAGCAGAAATAGAGGTCAGTAGTTAGTCAGTCTAGGTGGGTAATAACTGTCTCTAACCTTACTTAACAGTGTATAAAACTAGCACACCCTAAGTTGGCTTGAAAAGCAAGTTAAGGACTCATTTCTTTCATCTATGTGTCAGAAGTCTTCTAAATTATGTCTTTTGCAGAGACAGAAGAGTCAATGAGAAAAGACCACTCTCTCTCTATCCTCATAGAACTTACAGTTATTTATTTTAATTATGTGTGTCCATGTGGGGTACTTGTGGAAGAATGTGGATCTCCTGGAGCTGGAACTACAGCTGACTCTGAGCCTTCCAATTTAGGTGTTGGGAATCAAACTTGGATCCTCTGGAAGAGGACCCTAACATGCTCCTAAGTTCTGAGCAGTTTATTACAAGACACTTGTGAAGTATCTAAAATAGGGCCCAGTGAGGTGGTTTAGGGAAAGACACTTGCTATGCAAACCTAATGAGCCAGATCCAGGGAAAGGTGGGAGAACCAAGTCTGCAAAGCTGTTCTCTGACCTCTACCTGTGTACTGTAGCACCCATTAATGTCATGCACTAAATTTTTTAAAAGCTGAGGCATGCCAGGCATACCTTTAACTCTAGCATTAACAAGGCAGATCTGAGTTTTAGGCCAGCAAGGTCTATATTGTGAGTATACAATAAGACCATCGTTCAAAAAATATATTGAAATAACAAAAATGGTACAAAAATCACCACCAGACTCTTATCTTGAAACAATGTTTCATTGTGCAGCCCTGCCTAGCCTGAAATTCATTATGTGGACCTGGATGGCTTTGAACTCAGGGATTTTCTACCTCTCAAGGTATTGTGCTGCTCTGCTTGGCTTTTTGCATGAACGCTAGGAATCTGAATTCAGGTCTTATGTTTTCATGGCAAGCATTTTATATTTTACCAAATGAGTCAACTTCCCAATAAATGTTATAAGTAATCTTTAAAATGTTAGCAATCCTGTTTCCTTCCCTTTATTGTGCTATTACTTCATACTGTTTAACACCTATGTTGTAATCATTATATACCAGTGATAGTTTTGTGTGTGTGTATTTATATGAATGCCTCCCAACTTGTAAACTTCCTTGGAAACCACAGGAGAGTGTGGGGGCAGGGTTCTTCTGGTATTGCTCTCTGCCTTATTACCTTTAGAGTGGTGTGGTGGTGGTTGGGACTGACTCCCTCTCATATGCTAGAAAAGTCCCAAGACCCACAAATCCCAAACTATTTTTAAATATAAAACAGGCTCACCAGGGCCGACTTTGATGCTTCATCCCCAGTACATACTAGGACACTGCCATCATTCTCTGGGCTTTGGAAGATGGCACTTTTGGTCAATAGTTTGCAAGTGGGTCCCCCAAGGAATGTTTGCACAGGAAGGCAGGAACAGACTGGCTCTCCAGCATCATCTAGTTTGTAAGACATCTCCAACAGCACAGTTCGTATGGTGTTATGGCTTTTATCTATGAGATAGAGAAATTGGTGTTACCTCATGGAGATGATACAACAGAAGTCAAGTACCTGAACCTCAAATACTTACAACCTAGCTGGGTAGAAAAGCTAAATGCATTTAACCCAGAAGACCTACAAGCAAATATAACACAGCACCAATGAATTCAGAAGCCTGGGCTAGGATAAAGGCAGTTCTCTGCAACAGATTTTTCCTACTTGAGCTATAACAAGAAGAGTTACAGCTAAGGTACTTCTGAGAGACAGACAAAAGCTGGGAAACAAAATGGAACCCAAGCTTGCTTGCTTGCTTCCTTTCTTAGTTTTTTGAGACAGGGTTTCTCTGTGGCTTTGGAGCTGTCCTGGAACTAGCTCTTGTAGACCAGGCTGGTCTCAAACTCACAGAGATCCGCCTGCCTCTGCCTCCTGAGTGCTGGGATTAAAGGTGTGTGCCACCACTGCCCGGCTGCTTGCTTTCTTTTTAATTTTATTTTTATTTTATGTGCATTGGTGTTTTGCCTGAATGTATGTTTATGTGGGGTGTTGGGTCCCCTAGAACTGGAGTTACAGACAGTTGTGAGCTGTCATGCAGGTCCTGGGAAATTGAACCTAGGTCCTCTGGAAGAGTAGTCAGTGTTCTTAATCACTGGGTCATCTCTCTAGCCCCAAGCTTTCTATGCAAGTCATGGCATGTTTTTTAAGAGCCAAAAGTCCAGGAGTAGCAATTGAAAAAGTTTCCCAGATAAATGTGCAATGATGAGATCCACTCACAAATGGGCACTTTGATGATCAACTGAACAAACTTGAAACTCTATCCTGGAACCCATTTTTTTTTTTTTTTTTTTTTTTTTGGTTTTTCGAGACAGGGTTTCTCTGTGGCTTTGGAGGCTGTCCTGGAACTAGCTCTTGTAGATAAGGCTGGCCTCGAACTCACAGAGATCCGCCTGCCTCTGCCTCCCAAGTGCTGGGATTAAAGGTGTGTGCCACCAACGCCCGGCCCCTGGAACCCATTTTAAGGCCCCACTTAAAATCAGCGTGCACAGAGGCTTCTCCATTAGCCAGGCACGATGAACTAACCACTCAGTAATTCCAGGACTTCAGAAGCTGAGGCTAAACAACTGCTACAAGTTTGAGGTTGGCTGGTGCCATAGAGAGTCAGGAGCACTCAGCAGGACTGTCTCAAAAAAATAAAATAAAATAAAATGTCCTCTGTGAGTGGTTGTTTGCTATAAATTCCACTTGGTCTTTATCTCACTAAGT
This sequence comes from Mesocricetus auratus, assembly GCF_017639785.1. Classification (NCBI taxonomy): domain Eukaryota; kingdom Metazoa; phylum Chordata; class Mammalia; order Rodentia; family Cricetidae; genus Mesocricetus; species Mesocricetus auratus. Next base: position 12,639,205 of record NW_024429183.1, on the reverse strand, counting down.
CAAAGCATAACACATTACAAAATTGTTGATCACAAATAAAGCACAATGGTTGACATCAGTCATAGAAATAAGTTCCTCTATTCATGTTTTCTTTACACTAGTCAATTCCCTCCTCACTCCAGAATGTTTAAGGGACAATGTCAATAAGCCTTAACAAAGACAGTCCTACAAGTCCTCTTTTCCTTTGTATCCGCTGACAGAACCCCCCCCCCCATGGTTAGTCCTTGTTCCCAAGGGCCCTACAAAGCCTTTTCCCTGGAGCTTTAAGCAGTAAACTTCCTTTTGTTATTTCATGAGTTTTGTTGTGCTGCCTATGTGTCTCACCTGAACCTATTATCTTCTGAACTGGTTGAAGCTCTCTTAGACAATAGCTGTCTAGGTAGGAATAAACTGGCCTCAGACCAGGTAAGAATCACAACAAAAGTGTATTCCAGTATAAACAAATTTCCTGTAATAGAGACACCTAGTTACTGGTGTTTGTCAGGACAAAGACACATCTTGTGACAGTTACACCATAACCAACCATTACTAAAGATCCACAATCACATTGGAATGCCTAGAACTCATAGACATTCTCTTGAGACCACAAGACCAAGTTGAAAAGGCAAACTTTCAGCAAACTGACCATCAACGTGGCTCATTCATCAGGAATACAGGTTTTTTTTTTTAAAGGAGAGAACAAAATAAACTTAGAAATTGAATAATTAATAGCTACTCAGAGTTCTATCCCTAGATTTGGAGGCAGTGAAGTTCAGCTGCCTAGATAGTCTCAGAAAACCATGGCTGTCAGTCTTACTTAACTGTTGGCCTTAAATACTGAACAAATAAAAACCTGATCTGGTATTAGACTGTTTCCACCTGAGCCCTTTTCTTAGGCGATGTGACCTGAATGAACGCAATGGACTCCAGAAGCACCTGGCAGAAAGGCGTGGGAGCCACCATCTTCACTGTAGGACTAATAGTTGCACCACAACCAGCCTATCAGCCTTACAGAGGGTCACCAGTCACTCGAGGGAAGGCCTTCTTCCCTGTACAGATCTCCCCCGACCACCGAAACAGCAGGTCCCTAAGAGCTTCAGAACTCACCAGGCCTGTAAGTCACGAGACAGTGTCGGGTAGTACTCTCTGTCTGAAAGTCTACAAAGCCCCCTGGCTCCAAGGACAGCACATGAGGCTTATGAGAAAAGTCTGTCTTTAGCTCCCAGAAGGAGGCATTCTCCAAGGTTCCAGCCAGCACCCCACCATAAGGAAATGCAGCCACAGCAGCTCTGGGTAAGTAGGACAGGGATACCAAAGGACATCTGAAGGCAAAAAAGAAAACCATGACACACACTCTAAATCCAAAACTTTGGCTGCTCCAGACTCATGACCAGGAGACCATATTTCCATCTCAAAAGAAGTCAAACAGAAGACTGAATATCTTCCAGCACCCTCTAAAAACAATTAGCTATCTCCATAGGAGAAAACATTATTCTATATCTACTTTCAACAGCATGCATCAGATGTTCCAAAAAAAAGCTGTTAACTAAAGCAACGACATTTTAACTCAGGAAAAAAATGATGATTTTTCTAAACTTCTCACCATAAACTCATAGTAACCCTTCTGTGTCAGCTCCAACCCCCCCCAGTTCTGGGGACCAGCACTGGTTAGACTTTTTTCTTCTTCCTCTTCTTTTTTTTTTTTTTGATTTTTTTCGAGACAGGGTTTCTCTGTGGCTTTGGAGGCTGTCCTGGAACTCCCTTGGTAGTCCAGGCTGGTCTCGAACTTACAGAGATCCGCCTGCCTCTGCCTCCCGAGTGCTGGGATTAAAGGCATGCGCCACCAACGCCTGGCCTCTTCTTTTTTTTTTTTAAGAGAAAGGATTTCTTTTTATATATCCCTGGCTATCCTGGAACTTGCTAGCCTCCAACTCAGAGACTAGCCTGCTTCTGCTAGAATGCTGGGTGGGATTAATGGTGTGCCCCTGGCCCCCATGTCTGGCTTTGGTTAGATTTTCTAAATTCCCTTCTGCAAGTTTACAAACAATACTACCACAAACACCACCACTCTATAGGCCATGTTCCTATGAATTTAATTATGCAGAAGTTACCATACTAAACACTTTATTTATTTATTTATTTATTTAATTTATTGAGACAGGGTTTCTCTGTATTGTTTTGGAGCCTGTCCTGGAACTCTCTCAGCAGACCAGGCTTGGTCTCCAACTCACAGAGATCCACCTGCCTCTGCCTCTCAATGCTGGGATTAAAGGCGTGCGTCACCACTGCCCAGTAACACTTTATTTTGGTATTTCAAGACAGGGTTTCTCTGTGTAGCCCTGACAGTACTAAAATTTGCTCTGTAGATCAGGCTGGACTCCAAATCACAGAGATCTGCCTGCCTCCCAAGTGCTGGGATTAAAAGTCTAAAATTGAATTGATTGTGAAGAGATGAAAGTACCAGATCTTAGATTGCTGGTCAACTGTTGAGACACTCTGAGGAATGAACTAATGTAGTAAAAATCTGATACAATGCTGTGATCAACATACATAGAAATGAGTTTTTCCTACCTGGCTTTCTGAGGAACTAACTCCTGTATATAGGCATTTGTGTTCCGAAGGTCATACATCAGAATTGAACCATTGGCCAGTCCGGCATAGATGTAATTGTTTTCATCAAGGCACCAGCAGCAGCTCCAAGCAGGACGTCCAGTATTGTAAGTCTGCACCACAGTATTTGTTTCTAGGCTGTGGAGTTATAAGAGATTTTACCAGCAAATCATGCATACAATGGTGATACTATTTAATACTAAAACATTTAAGTAATAATTTATTGAGAACATATCTGCAACCTAAACTATCTGGATTTCATATTTTCTCTGGGAACTGCATTGTTCTCAATTCCAAAACACTTGTGCTTTCTGGTCTGTAAACTTAATTCTTGAATTATAATGAAGTAAAAGGTAAGTTAAAGGTATGCACAAGAAATACATTCCCACATTCCCTTCTCTATCGATTATCTTCTCTATAGTTAACTGTCACACAATCAGTAAGCAACACAAGAAAGCAGAAAATATATGGAAAATGAAAAATTATAACCCAACCACCCAGAAGTAGCCATTAACAACACTGTCTAACAGCACCTCCCCCCAATACACACACTTTTTGTGGCAAACCTAGGGATTAATGCATGGTAGGCAAGCATTCTATCACTGCACTACATCTCTAGTTTATCCCTGCCTTTACTGTTGTTTGGAGACAGGGTCTCACTACGCAGCCCTGGCTGGCCTAGAACTTGCTGAGTAGACCAGACTCAAACACATGCTAACCACCATGCCTCTCAGGATCCCAAGTGCTAGGATTACAGGTGTCAATCACCATACAGAGTTTATATACTTTTATTTTATTTATTTGCTTTGAGACAGTCTCTCTATTTAGCCCTGGCTGTCCTGGAACTTATTATGTCTAAAACTCAGATCTGCCTGCCTTTGCCTCTTGGATACTGGGATAAAAGGCATGTGTCTGTTGCTTATATACTTTTACAAGGAGACAATGCCTCAGATCAGTAGGAGAACTAAGACTAATTTGATGCAGTGGCCCAGGCCCAATCTTACTCTTGACTCACCTGGTCAGTTTAATAGTGTTGTCAAAGGAAGCAGAGAGCAGCAGGCCTTTGGATCGACTGCTAAAAGCTAATCCACGTATCTGCTTGCTATGCATAGGAATATACTGACTGCTTTTCATGTTGGCAGTACTCAACATCTTAACACCAAAGCCTACCAAAAAGAGAGTTGGAAAAAAGCACATAAAAGTAAATTATGGCAAAAACTGAACTATCTTTTAAAGTAATCAGCACCTTTGCTTACCTTTCTTGGGATCCAAGTCCTTAGAAAACAGTCAAGTAATGAAAATGAATACTCCCCAGGCTTATTACCTTCCCCCACTTTGAAACAGAGTTTCCCTGTGTACCCTGGCTGTCCTGGAACTTGCTCTGTAGATCAGGATGGCCTTGAATTCAGAGGCCTGTCTCTGCCTCGAATGCTGGGATCAAAGGTCCCAGCATTTATGCTTTGCCCACATGCAAGATGTGTACCATATGCATGCCTGATGCCCTCAGAAGCTAGAATAAAGGTGCCAGATGCCCTGGAACTGGAGTTACAGGTTATGATGGTTGAGTTCAGCTGGGAACTGAACATAGGTCCTCTGGGGGAGAAGTTAATGAACATTACTGCTCTTAACCATCTCTCCAGTCCCAGCTTCATGATCTATGTGTGTCTGTCTCTGTGTGGGTTTATGAACATGAATGTGGAGCTGGAATTGGAGGTATATATGGTTGTGAGCCACCTAACGTGGGTGCTATGCTTTAACTATGGAACTCCAAAAGAGTAGCACTTTCTTGTCTGAAAGTGAAGCAAATGCTCTTGACCACTGAGTTATCTCTTCAGCTACCTATTAATATGTATAATAAAGTGACTATTATATTTCTGAAATTCTCTTATTTGCAATTCAAAATATTAAATTTTGTTTAAATTTGAATTAACCTCTAGAATAGTTTTACAAAACACTCAAATGTATTTTTTTACAGTAAATAATATACACAGGGAATATTCTCCTTGGACTACACCAGTGACCTACACTTCCTTCTATGTATCTCCTGGACTACACCAGTGACCTACACTTCCTTCTATGTATCTCCTTTCTCATGTTAACATTACTGGTTATTTCTACATTCTTTTTGTTTGTTTGTTTTGTTTTTCCGGAGACAGGGTTTCTCTGGGTAGCTTTGGCACTCACTCTGTAGCCCAGGCTGAGAGATCTGTCCGCCTCTGCCTCCGAGTGTGGGATTAAAGGCATAGTCCACCAACGTCAGGCTATTTCTATATTCTTGATAAATGATTTGTAGAATAAAAGCAACACACATGAAAGAATTGTTTTAAAGGAAGGTAATAGCCTGTGCAGTGATAAAAGTACTATTTGTAGCTGAAAGAGGCACTTTCTGTTTGTTTGAAGTAAGGTCTCACTACATAGACCACAGTGACCTCAACCCCCTGATTTCTGAGACTACAGGAGTGCGTATGCCAACAGACCCAGCTATTTATTCGTTCTGAGACAGGGTCTCTTTTTGTAGTCCTGTCGTTCTGGAACTTGCTGTGTAGAACAGGCTGGCCTGGCATGGAACTCAAAGAGATCTCTCTGTGCCTCTCAGGTTCTGGGATGAAAGGCCACTATGAAAGGCATCTTTGCAGCACCCAGAAGCATTTGCATTCAATTAACAGGGAACTGACAGAAAAAAGAGTGGATAGCCTGTTATCAGTGTTTAACCACCACTGAGCCCAAGAGGGAAGAGGAGCAAGTAGCATCTAATAGTGAACACAGACGATGAGGTTCTGAATTGGTTACCTGGAAGGAAGGAAGACTGAGGAGAAGGCTGTGAAACCACCAGGCAGCTCAAGCCATCACAGTATGCCATGATTCTGCAGTTTCCTGTCTGAGATATGGAGAAGGTCTTTTGGAAGTGGTATTTGTGCTGGTTCTGGCTGGAGGATAAGCAGTTCCCACAGACTGCTTGGGAGCCCTTCTGTTTCTGTAGAATTTGCTTCTCATGCCGCATCATCAGAGTTTCTAAGTCCTACAAGGAAAAACACTTTGCAAATGAACACTTTTATTTCTCCCTCAAGAATGATTTTTCTTATTTTAATGTTATTCTTCTTATATGCATTGATGTTTTGCCTGCATGCATGAATGTAAAGGTGTCAGGGACCCTAGAACTAGAGTTACAGACAGTTGTGAGCTGTCATGTGGGTGCAAGAATTTAACCTGGGTTCTCTGCAGTCAGTGCTCTTAACCACTAAGTCACCTCTCCAGTCCCCAATATTGATCTCTTGCCAATCATGAAAATGTACCATGAATCTTAAAGGACTGAATTTCAGAGTACTTTACCAAGTAACTGAAATAAAAAGAATGCAGAGAATTATCAAATATTGGTAGTTCTTAGTGACTGTACTGTGTCTGAAGCCCTCATGGAAGTCATAGAAGTATGGGTTTTGGGCAAAATGTCTTATCACTGAGAAAAACCAAAGCAATATTTAGATTCCTCTTGCCGGGCGTTGGTGGCACACGCCTTTAATCCCAACACTCGGGAGGCAGAGGCAGGCGGATCTCTGTGAGTTGAGGCCAGCCTGGTCTACAAGAGCTAGTTCCAGGACAGCCTCCAAAGCCACAGAGAAACCCTGTCTCGAAAAACCAAAAAAAAAAAAAAAAAAAAAAAAAGATTCCTCTTAAATTGTCCTCTTTAATTCTGATTCTAAAATTTTCCTCATTTAAGGCTAAGAGATGGCTCTTCCAGAGCTCCTAAGTTCAAGTCCCAGCAACCACACAGTGGCTCACAACTATCTATAATGAGAACTGATGCCCTCTTCTGGCCTTCAGCCAAACATGCAGACAGAATACTAAATAAAAACTTAGAAAAAAAACTCTGAATTAGAAGGACAAACTCGGCTGGGCGTTGGTGGCACATGCCTTTAATACCAGCACTTGGGATGCAGAGGCAGGCGGTCTACAAGAGCTAGTTCCAGGATAGCCTCCAAAGCCACAGAGAAACCCTGTCTCAAAACACCAAAAAAGAAAGAAGAAAGAGAAGAAAGAAAGGACAAACTGGACAAACTCACCTTGACACGGTTGTTGAGTTTAGTGCATTTATCAACGAGGACCTGAAGTTGGAGCCGGCACTGTGCAGATTCTAACTCAGCCTGCTTCCTAAGCATTTGTTCATTCAGTAAATCACTAGAAGGGAAAAGACAAGGGAAGATGGGTATTGGGAAAGATACAGAAGACGTCCCAGTGTAAGAAGGTAAGAAGGAACCAAACTGAAGCCATTCTGGATAGAACTTGCATTCTAAATAAGGATCAAATGAAGCTTATTTAGTTCCCAAGATCTCCCCAGGTGACTGACACTGACATCCTGGTTAGCATGTTGAGACATGAATAGTGGGCAAGCTGCCCAGCCATACTTGAGTAAACCAAACAATGAGAAGATGATAAGTGTACCAGAGATATGTTCCTAGGAAAGTCCCTAATGCCTGAATGCTGATTGGTGGAAAATGTAATTGTTCATAGTTTTTGTGCTTAAAAGCTCTGTAATAGTCTGGCTTGGGGTTGCAGCTCAGCTCCCGGAGTCTGTGCTGCAGCCTGATTCATCAGTAGTGGCTTGATTACAATAAATTTTTGGTTTTTTGCAGACTTGGTGTTTAAGTTGTGTTGGATCCAAGTGGACTCCATAACACTAACAAGTTGACATAGTTAAATTCGCATTGTATTTACTGTAAGTATGTCATGGCAGTATAATAAAGTACAAAATGATCTCTCTAGTAGAATGTGGAACTAAACAGCCAGCCCACTGGGGTTTGGTGTCAAAAGCAAACAATGGAAGCCAGAAATCTGACTTCTACTATTGACTGAAGACTAAAATAGTTGGGAAAGAACCAACTCACTTCTTGAGCTAAAGCAAATCATGAAAGATTAAACTTAAATGTGAAAAGATTATCTATTGCTGTAAAAGAAAATAAACTACTGTTGGTTGTTACAAAGTACATTAAATAAACAGAACTAAAAAGGGTAAGCTTAAAAAGATAAGGAAGTTTACACTAAGCAAATTCTTAAAAAAGGTCAATTAGAATGAAGGCAAAATGCATGAATAGGCATAAAAATAATATATAATCACAAATTTAAATGTACTTAAACACAATTCCAAAATATGAAACACAAAAACAAGATCCAAATTCCACATCATTGAAATAGCAAAGAGAAAAAGATATAAAAACTAGAATGACAATGCTGCCCTTATTTAGTTAATGAGAAATTAAAAGACTCCCCAAACTATTACAGTTCAACTAGACAGATGCATCAAGACAAGAAAATCAAATGAGCCCAAATATGGCAGTTCATTCCTGTAATGCCAGCAAATAAGGAGAGACTGAGGCAGGTGGATCATGTAAACTTCAACAGTCAGAGTGAAACAATTCAAAACAAACAAAAACAAACGTCCATTAGAGGGTTGGAGAGATGGCTCAGCAGTTAAGAGCATTTACTACTCTTGCATAGGATCAGGGTTCAGTCACCAGGACCCACATGACAGTTCACACTTGCCTGGCACTCAAGTTCCAGAGGATCTGATGCCCTCTTCTGTCCTTCGGTAACACCAGGCATACATGGTACAAATATATTCTCGCTGACCAAATACCCATCCCATGCACATTAAATAAATAATCTTTAAAAGACAGACAGGGGTGGGAAGGGGAGTTCAAAGTTATCCTTGAATACCAAGAGCAAGGCCATTTGGACTACATGACACCTTGTCTCAAAACAAAAAAACAAAAAAACACAGGTGATGAACAACATCCTTAATTTAAGACATAGGTAGCAATGAAAAGTTTGTGCAAAAAGAACATAGCATTGTACTACAGCAGTTGGTAATCTACAAGATCAGATTTCAGAGTTATGAGTCAATTTGACAAATTTTCAAAGATTACTAGAACTACATCTTGATCTTAAAGTAGTAGAAACAAGCACAAACAAGAGATTGATGCATCTACATAGAAACAAAACTTGAAGGCTGTGCTGGTGATTACTATTCAGGAGGCTGAAACACTAGGCTCACAAATTCTCAGCTTGTGTGTCTGCAGAGTTCTTCAAGACCAGCCTGGACAGAGGCAGGTGGATCTCTGTGAGTTCCAGACCAGACTAGTCTAACAAAGTGAATCCCAGGACAGCCAGGACTGTTACATAGAGAAACTATCTGGGGGAAAACAAACAAACAAATAAGCAGATGGATTTTATGAGTATGCATGTGAACCTGAGTTTATCTAACAGTGCCCCATTAGATCCACTGGAACTGGAGTTAAAGACGGTTGTGAGTTATCCAATGTGGGTGCTTGGAATGGAACCTGGGTTCTCTCTAAGAGTAGCTAGTAGCTCTCAATCACTGACTGAGATGAGGATGAGCCTATGTGGTATAGGCTGGCCCTAAACTGCACGACCCAAGCAATCCTCTTGCCTGAGCACCTGAAACTACCATAAGGGCAACAGTGTGACAGCTTCAAACTTAAAAAAAGAAAAAAAAGAAGAATTGAGTTTTAGCTGGGCATAGTGGCTATGCCTTTAATCCTAACATTTGGGAGGCAGAAGCAAGCAGATCTCTGAGTTCCAGGCCAGCCTGGTCTACACAGCGAGTTCCAGGACAGCCAGAGGTACATAACAAGAGCCTGTTTCCAAGGAAAAAAACAAGAAGAAAAAACAAACCCTAAAAAGAACAAAAACAAAAAACAAGCCTCCAAACAAACAAAAAGATGATTTTCAATATGGTCTGGAGCTCATTAATCGCTGTCTGGTTTTTAATTTCCCATAATTCTGTATTAGCCTCCAAAGTGCTGAAATTACAGGTGTAGACAACCATGCCACACCAGATTTTCATTAAAAAATTTTTATTCCCCAGTGCTAAGATGAAATCCAGGGTCTTGCAAGTGCTCTATCACCAAGCTGTATTTCCCAATTTCAGCCTCATGTCTTGTTTTAGTTTTTAGAGACAGGGTCTTTCTATGTAGCCCTGACTATCCTAGAACTCTATATAGATCAGGCTAGCCTCAAACTCACAGAGATCTGCCTGCCTCTGTCTCCTGAGTGCTGGGATTAAAGGTGTGAGCCACCACACTTGGCTTCCAGTCTCACATTTTTAATTCTGTATAGAAAACATCATGTAGAATGTGATTATATAAGTAACAGTGATGAGATTGTAACTTCAAAGATCCTCAGAAATCCTAAATCAGAAGTAAGTAAAACCCCAGCATCATACCAAAGTAGATGGATAATTTCCTTATCAGATATACTTAAAAAGAAGCAAAGAGCCGGTGGTGGTGGCGCACACCTTTAATCCCAGCACTCGGGAAGCAGAGGCAGGCAGACCTCTGTGAGTTCGAGACCAGCCTGGTCTACAAGAGCGATACAGCCTCAAAAGCTACAGAGAAACCCTGTCTCCAAAATAAAAAAGAAAGAAAGAAAAGAAAAGAAAAATGCAAAGAGTGCCTCTGGATAAAGAAAAGGATCTCATATTGAATTTGTATATCCTCCTAGTCCTGGGAGCAGTCAAAGGCTTGTATAGGCAGCAAGCAGATGGGTTAAACAGGCACCACAAAGAACTAGAGAAGTCTACCCAGGCAGCAGTGGTGGTGCACACCTTTAATTCTCTCTGTGAGTTCAAAGCCAGCCTAATCTACAGAGTGAGTTCCGGGATAACCAGGGCTATACAGAGAAACCCTGCCTTGAAAAAAACAAAACATATACACACACACACAGACACACACAAATAAAAACAACAAACACCCAAGAAACAAATAAAAAGCAAAATAACAACAAAACACTCTAGCTAGACAGATTTTAAAACTTTCCCCCCTTTTATCACACTTACTGTGTTGAATACATACATGTGTTTGGCGGTCAGAGGACGAGGTGCAGGAGTCAGTTCTCTCCTTCCATCATACAGGTCTTGGTTATTCAATTTGCTGAGTAAGGCTTGGGAGGAGCAAGTGCCTTATCAACTAAACCATCTCACCAGCCCTTACCTACCTTTTTATGCGTTCATGTTCACTATTATCCAAAGCTTTGAGGGATCGGGCATAAAGGACGACGATGTCACTGTGCTTGGCTTTCTTGTTGCACTAAAGAGTCCAGTAAGACACAATCAATACAGTTCTAGGGATTCTGACTCAATACATAGTCCTTGTTTATGGTCCTTACCTGAGGACATTTTCGTGTTTGTCCTTTGAGCCACTTAGAAATGCATTTATAGCCAAAGAGGTGCCCGCAGCGTAAGGCTGAGAGACGGTGGTCCCCAGCACTGGTCCATTGTTCCAAACATATTGTGCAAGTTTCCCCTTCTTCATCATTGTCCACAGAAGGTAGAACGCTGGGTTTCTGGGGAGACTGCTGGATTAAAGTTGAAATGCATCCCAGTGAGAAAGTGCAAAACAGTCTCGAGTACAAACTACCAAATAAAACTGCACCAAAATGATGTAAACTAACTGAAAAGCCATAAAGAATGTATAACACCTACTAGATACATATCATTTTTAAAAATACAATCTGACAAAATATACATTGTATGCTAAGTATATCTATTTCTAGGGTGAAGTGAAACCTTATACATGCTAAACATGTCTTCTACCATCAAGCTGAATCCCAGTAATACTAATTTTTTGCTATTTTTGAGAAAGGACCTGAGGGCTGGAGAGATGGCTCAGAGGTTAAGAGAACTAGCTGCTCTTCCAGAGGACAAAGGACCTGAATATTGACCCATACTGGCCTCAAAATCAGATTCTCTCTCTCTTAAAAAGATTTATTATGTACACAGTGTTCTGTCTACATGTTCTGGCCCTCTGAAGGCCAGAAGAAGGCACCAGATCTCCTTACAGATGATTTTGAGTCACTATGTGGTTGCTGGGAATTGAATTCAGGACCTGTGGAAGAACAGTCAGTGCTTTTAACCTCTGAGCCATCTCTCCAGCTCAGATTCTCTCAATTTAGCCTTTCCAGTGCTGGGATTACAAGCATGCACCACCACACCTGGCATACTTTTTCTTTACATCCATTAATTTAGTCTTTCATGTGGGGTTAAGAAGACAACTTTTGGGGGTTGGCTCCCTGTATCATGGGTCTCAGGAAATGCCTTTACCAATGAAAGAGCTACCTCTCTGGCATCCCATTTTCAATTTTTTTTAAAGATTTATTTATTTATTATGTATACAGTGTTCTGCCTGCATGTATGTCCACAGGCCAGAAGAGGGTACCAGATCTCATTACTGATGGTTGTGAAACACCATGTGGTTGCTGGGAATTGAACTCAGGACTTCTGGAAGAGCAGTCAGTGCTCTTAACCTCTGAGCCATCTCTCCCCCATTTTCAATCTTACAAGATTCTTTGATTCTTTTCTTTTCTAGTCTAAACAAAGAAAAGTTGTTACCAGTCTAACAACAGGTAGTAGGTAGGCTATTTTTTACTTTTTGGAGACAGATTTTGAAGCATGTACTTGAGTGCCCTCCCTCAAATTTATGGCTTCTTTTTAATTGTTGTTACACATTCACGTGTGTGTGTGTGTATGTGTGCGCGTGTGTGTGTGCGCGTGTGTGTGCGCGTGTGTGTGTGCACGTGTGTGTGCATTTTATTTGTTTTGTTTCTTGACTTTGTAAACCAGACTGTCCTTGACCTTACAGAAATCTGCCTGCTTCTACCTCCCCAGTGTCAAGGAAACTCTTTATCCATGCAAAACTAAACTAATCATTAACTCCTATAGACATAAAATATTCAGCTTATTCCATACAAAGTAGACTATGAGAAAACAAAGAACATAAAAATCTTAACAAAGTCACACACTGATCAATAGGCAATTATTTATAGTTACTAAATGCAACTAAAGAAACTATTTTTTATTTATTAGACAGGCAAAAAATAGCTATCTGCTGATACCAATCACTACTATATGTTTGTTATCCCAGGACTTGGGAGGCTGAGACAATAGCAATACTATAAATTCAAAGACCACCCTGAGCTACTTAGTAAGCCAATCAGGAGTACCAAGTGAGACCCTGTCTCAATAAGAAACCAGACATGCTTATATTCTGTTGCTGTGGGTATTAGGCTGCATACATTTTCAAATGCAAGTCTTGTCTATCAACATTAAAACACTTTCTTTGATATAGCAATCTCTGCTAGAAATATCTCATGAATATAAACACAATTATTTGTTAAGATAACTGCCCAAGAATGCTTTTGACTTATATCAGAAAAACTTTAAAAAGGAGGGGGAAAAGAGCAACAATGTTCTTAGCAGGGAATCGACTAAAATGTATTCTATGATGAGAAGCAAATAAATGCTAAAACAATGCCTGTCTGGGCTACCTAGCAAGACTGTCCCAAAACAAACAAGCAAGGCAGGCCTGGTGGTGCATGCCTTTTATGCTAGTACTTGGGAGGTAGAGACAGGGGGGGTTTCTATGAATTCCAGGTGAGTATTGTCTATACAATGAGATCCAGGTAAAGCCAGGACTACATAGTGAGACTCTGTCTCAAACAAGATTTTAGTCACATAGTAATCACATTCTGCTTGTTATTTTTTTATAATTTTTTTAAATGGCATTTAAAAAGCATGAGAGGAGGCAGTCATATTAAAAAGAAGCAATCACAGCCAGGTGGTGGTGCACATCTTTAATCCTAGCACTTGAGAGGCAAAAGCAGTCAGGTCTCAAAGTTCTAGTACAGTCGAGGCTACACAGGGAAACCCTGTCTCAGGAAGCAAAAAAAAAAAAAAAAAAAAAAAAAAAAAGGGAGGGGTGAGGAAGCAGTCACTCAACTAATAAGTGAAACAGAAACCACAAATGGAGTTCTCATCCACAAAGCCTGCAAAGCTTTTTCCAATTTAACCTGCAGTCATTTAAAATGAAAACCTTAACTTTCCATTTAAAAGGATGTGGTATCATATGCTTGAAACCCTAGCTAGCACTTAGTAGACTGAGGATGGAGAAATCTGAGTTAAAAGTCAGACTACCTCCATATAAAGCCTTATATCAAGACAAATGAAAGGTAGAAAAAAAGGAAGAAAATTCATGTTACCTCCTTAAGGACTGCATCACCTCCTGTGACAGATGCTGCTTCTTGTTCTGCTGAGATAACTCCTTGTTCTATCATGTTGTATCCAGAAACGGTAGCATAGATAACATATAAAAGCAGAAGTTAGTTAGGTGCTAGAAGCTAACAAGGGAGCCTCACTGCAGTTGCTTAACTCCAGTGCCTTATTATTACTATTTGCTTATTTTGGATATTCCATAAGTGGACAAAACATTATTATCTACAAACATCCAACACTCAATTTAAAAATCAAATCATGGGCTAGAGAGATTGTTTAGATCACTGGATATTTTTGCAGAACACTCAGATTTAATTCCCAACATACACATGATAGCTCACAGCCATCCTAACTTCAGTTCCAGAGAGAACCAGATACCCTCTTGGGCAGTAGGCATACATGTAGTATACATATATGCAAGCAATATATTTATACAAATAAAATTTGTCTAAAGAATAAAAAAAACACACAAATTCTAAGCCCTATTCCATTGTTTTAGTATGTTTGACTGTAAAATCCTTTACAATACCAATAAAAACTTTTTTTATATAAATCACATTAACATTCCTTGAAAATAGTAACTTTGTAATACCATCTAACACAATTACCTAGTTTATATTAAAAATTCCCCAAGAGTTTTAAGGTTGCTCTTTACAGTTGATTAATTCTCATCTTTTTCACTATATGTATTTTTGTTTGTTTTACTTTTCGAGACAAGGTTTCTCTGGGTAGTCCTGGCTCTCCTGGAAGTCACTCTGTAAACCAGGCTGCCTTGAACTCACAGATATCCATCCACCTGCCTCTGCCTCCAGAGTGCTGGGATTTAAGGCATATGTCACCACCACCACCACCACCACCACCACCACCACCACCACATCTGAAAAAAAAACAGTTTTTCTGGGCTGGAGAGATGGCTCAGCCTTTAAAGGCTAGGCTCACAATCAAAAATATAAGAACAAATCAGTTTTTCTAATATTGGGCACAAAATTATTCCCACCAACAATTCCAATGAAGAACACGCAGTAAAAATAACTACACGTGCTACAAATAAGACATCATGGTTGGGTGGTGGTGGTACATGCCTTTAACCCCAGCATCAGGAGGCAGAGGCAGGCACATCTCTTTGAGTTTGAGGCTAGGCTGTAGTACCAAGCAAGTTCCAGGACAGCCAGAGCTGTTACAGAGAAACCCTGTTTTCAAAAATCAAAAAATAAAAACAAAAACAGGGTCTGGAGATGTGGTTCAGCAATTAAGAGCACTTGCTGATCTTGCAGAGGACTGGGGTTCAGTTCTCAGCAGCCACATGGTGGGGCTCATAACCATTAATATAACTCTAGTTTCAGATAATCCAATGTCTTCTTCTTGGGCACAGGCACGTACATGGTACACATACATATGTGCAGGCAAAACATTTATAAACATAAAATAAAAATTTAAAGATATCTAAAAAAATTTTAAAGGAAAAAGTTATTTAAAGAACACAATCTGGGTATTAGTGAGTTTTAAATGTAAAAACAGGACATCTACTTTAGGGGGTCTCTGCTCACAAACTGCTAAATAAAATTCCATTTACACAAAATATACTAAGACTCGAAAGTCACTCAGACTGATAAATTTATCATTATATAGCCCAAGCTGGCTTTACATTCACATTGTCCTATTGCAGCCTCCGTGTCCTATTGCAGCCTCCAAAGTGATGGTATCATAGCATTTGTACCAACAACATAGGCACACAAAATTTCTAAATATACAGTCCACTTCCTCAGATGTACTGAAGTGACTAAGGCAATGTTATCTTGTCCTGAAGCCATTGTGTCTGCCCAGACACTTCTCAGCCTTCTAGACACATCCACCTTGGCAATACTTTTGGTATTATCCATGACCCTGACCATGGTCCAGATGTATTAGCCAAAATAATTAAATGTTTATGCAAGCTAAAACATAAAGCTAATAGAACTAAAGGATGCATACATCAATAACTGTCATGTTATATCTGGAAAATACTGCTAAATTCTGGGAAAAGATGTTACAAGACTACTCACTTCAATCCCCTCTAACACTGATATAATTGTGGTTTGTCTTTAAAAATGATGTACTTTGGCACCAAGAGACATTTTGGAGGTGTTAGCCTACTTTTGGTCTAGCCATTATTAAAGGGTTCTAACAACTGGCTTAATTAGTGTGGTGGTCAGTAACTATCTCAGGCGGATTACTGCAGTATAAAAAAATGAAAGGGAATGTAAAGTATTATTACAAAGGGACTGATTTGTTGGAAAACAAAACACAGAAAATTATGAGACAGATTAAAGTCTTTTGATTAAGTCACCATAGCCAGTGAAAGCTATCTATGTCATGTGGATTTTAGTTTTGGGAATACAAATCTGTATAAAATACAGACCTGGGATGTTAGCTTCAGGTTCTTCTGCCTGGACAACAACCTCTTCATTCTCTTCAGAGCTGTCACTGTCAGAATCAGTACCTGATGTTGGATTCCTAGTCTCTGAAGCAGGAGCAGTGGCCGGTACATAAGGCTGAGACCTGCTTACCTGAAAGTAGGCATATACTGGTGTTCTTAACCTGTATGTATATGGAGACAAAAAAATTGCAGTACAATGGACCACCGTTGCAACATTATTCTCTGATGATGTGAAGACAATTCTAGTTATCTCAACCTATTTCAAGGCCATTAAATGCTTCTTTTGAAATCTGAGTGGAAACTAACATATTATAGGGCTGGAAAAGATGACTCAGCAGGTAACAGCACTTGTTACTCTTACAAAGGACCTGGGTTTGGTTCCTAGTTCCCATGCGACAGCTTACAACTATCTGTAGCTCCAGATGTGTCTCCTGACTTTGATGGGCACTAGGCATATATATCGTACACTCACAGGCAAACGATCGTATACATAAAAATAGAACTGGGTTGGAAAGATAGCTCAATGGTTAAGAGAACGTATTGGTCTTTCAGAGAACCCTGGTTCAGTTCCCTATACCCACATGGAGGCTCACAATCATTTGAAACTCCAGTTCTATGAGATCCAATGGAGGCTCACAATCATTTGTAATTCCAGTTCTACGAGATCCAATGCCTCTGGACTCTCATACATATGCCTACACAGTTCCCCCACCACAGACACATAGTTTAAAATAATTTCTTAAATAAAATATATATAACTTTAAAAAGAGAGAAAAATAGCCGATTAGGCAAATATTGGCTAAATATACATTTTTCTCCATTCAATCATGGGGCTTCAGGAAACCAATTACCAAACAGAGCCCATGAGTATTCTCTCCAAATAGACCTTGTATTCCAACAGCACTGAGCTCCCCATAGTGGCTGCCAAACAGTCTATTTGCAAGGCTACCATGGGTCTAGACAAAGGGATGACAATAGGGAGCATTACAAAATGTACCAAGATTCACTAGTTTTACTTTACTAAGCACTCCTTAGATTCCTTATTCTTCTATTTTCTGGTACAGAGCCTAGTAAGCACAGGGTCCAGAGTTCCTGAGCTGGAACATTTTGTTTGTGTCTCATAATGGAGCCTCAAACATGCTGGCCTTGAACTCACAGAGGTCTACCTGCCTCTGCCTCCCAAGTGCTGGTATTAAAGGCGTGCATCACCACACCTAATATGGTTATTTGTTGTTTGTTTTAATAGACTAGGTCTCAAGTAGCCTAGTTGGCTTCCAAGAATGACATTGAATTTTTGATCTTCCTGGTCTACCTCTCAAGTGTTGGGATTAAAGGTATACACTACCATTCCCAATTCATTGATGCTGGGAATCAAATTCAGGACTCAGTGCATAGTAGGTAAACTCTACAAAATCTGATACAGCTCCTTAGTCAGGGGTTTCCTAAAACTAAAGAAATCATTTTATGCCTGTTTTAAATTAAGCTTAGTTCTTTTTGTTTCTGTTTTTTTGTTTTGTTTTGTTTTTGAGACAGGGTTTCTCTGTAGCTCTGGGTGTCCTGGAACTCCATCTGTAGACCATGCTGGCCTCATATTCAGAGACAGACCTGCCTCTGCCTCCTGAGGGCTGGGATTAAAGGTATGGGCTACCACCCCCTGGCTTTGTTTTGTTTTTAAAATAAGATATCCATCCTCATTTTGGGACTAAAAGTGCTGGGATTAAAGGCATGCACCACACTGGTTGGTCTCTTAAGATTTTTTTTTTACATTTATGGCATTTTGCCTACATGTATGTCTGTGTACCACCTGCGTGTAGTACAAAGGCCAGAAGGGCACCCGATCCTGTGGAACTGGGGTTATTAGATGGTTATTAGCTGCTATATGAATACTAAGACTCAAATCTTGGTCCTCTGGAGCAGCAGCCAAGTCCTGAGCCATTTCTTCAGCCCACCCTGTTCTTTTTTTTTTTTTAAGATTTATTTATCTATTATGAATACAACATCCTGCCTCCATGTATGTCTGCACACCAGAAGAGGGCACCAGATTTCATTATGGATGGTTGTGAGCCACCATGTGGTTGCTGGGAATTAAACTCAGGACCTCTGGAAGAACAGTCGGTGCTCTTAACCTCTGAGCCATCTCTCCAGCCCCCCACCCTGTTCTTGAGTTAAAGAATACACTTAGATTTTCTTTATCATCTGTAGTCCTTAGCTTTGTGATAACAGGTACTCTCATCTATCAATATCTCTAGGATAAAATTCAATTTCACATATTACTTATAATATTTGATGAATAAATGATGGCTTTGGCAGCTAGAATCGAGCAGGACAGAGTTTGTAACCTTGGCGTATATCAGCTCACTATTTAATTTTTTTCCTCAAATTGGCCTCTTGGCTAAGTCTAACAAACAAAGCACAAAAACATAGTTCATAAATCTGAAGCAAACAGTCCTAGGAAAATTTAGCTATACAAATTTAGTGTAAAATTTGCTTGGAACACAGTATCGGGGGAAAATGTTTTAATATTGAATTTATCTTGTTAGGGAATCCATGTTCTTTCCAGGGAATTGCAGAGCCTTGGACTTTTTAGGTTTACTCACTTGCAGAAAGTCACATGGCTATCCATCAAATGGCTTGGTTGACACATCTTTCAACACCTGTTCTACAATCCACCCCTCATAATTAAATTATTATTATTATTAGCAGCAGCAGCAGCAGTAGTAGTAGTAGTATTTTTTTAAAACTATTTATTAATTTGCATTGGTATCAGATCACCTGAAACCAGAGTTACAGACAGTTGTGAGCTGCCATGTGGGTGCTGGGAATTGAACCCGGGTCCTCTGGAAGAGCAGACTAGTGCTCTTAACCTCTGAGCCATCTCTCCAGCCCCTAGTATTAGTATTTTGAGACAGAGTCTATGTAAAGCATGCTATCTTCAAGCTTACAGAGATTTGCTTGCCACGGGCTGGATTAAAGGCATGTATCACGATATCAGAATAAATCAATCTTTAAGTGGGCTGGATTAAAGGCATGTATCACGATATCAGAATAAATCAATCTTTAAGTGGAGCACACCATGGTTGGGGAGACGGCTCAGCAGGTAAATCACCTGCCATTCAAGCCTAAGACTAGAGTTCAAATACCCAGAACATCTGTAAACGTGGGAAAGGCCACTTATAATTCATGGTGACAAGAGATTCCCAGAGAAAGCTAGTTAGCTAGCCTAGCCACATGGGAGAGTTCTAGGTTCAACTGAGATCCTGCCTCAATACCCATGCACACTCATACATATGTGAAAACATTTTAATTAAAAAATAAAAGGTGGTGGTGGGGATGCTGCAGAGATGGCTGCTCTTCCAGAGGTCCTGTGTTCAATTCCCAGCATCCACATGGTGAGGCAGAACACTGTATACATAATAAAAATAAAAAATAAAAAAGGCCAACCTTTCATAAATACTGTTGCTGATAAACTTGCCTCTGGTTTTCAAAGCACATCACCAAAACTACCTCCTCAATACTAAAAGAAGTAAACAAGGCAAGCACTAATTTTATCCGATCTATCAGGAAGTGGGGACTCTGAAAAAGTTAACTTTGGTTGCACTGGAGGTGTGACCAGAATCTGAGTTTTACAATTCATAGAGTGTGTGGCGTCAATCATTTAACATTAACAGTAATCATATAACATTAACAGTTATATAGTTTACCTGGTAGCATTTGGCCTCTGAGACCCTCCAGTTCTTGCCCTCAAAATAGATGCCGCTCTTCTCCGTGTTCTCACTGGCCCCACACTATGGACTGAAGGTGAAGGTCTCAGCAATTCCAGCATGTTATGAAGTCTCTGCAGCCCACTGATGAAGTTGTTCATTGAAGCTTCCGTAGCAGCTTGGACAGTTTGGTTAGCATCAGATCCCTGTCCATGCTCCTCAGAAGTTCCTGGATTGGCAGTCTCCATATTTTCTTCTGAGGGCTGTATTTCCTCTGTCAAATCAATGGATGCTGGTGGCACAGGCTGTAGGGGGTGCAGTCCACTTTGGCTGCTGACCACTTCAGCAGGCGCAGGCTGACCAAGGGCTCCTCCTTGGCTATTGACCATTTCAGCAAGGGCAGGCTGGAGGAGAGGTGTCCCTTGGCTGGCAACTTCAGATGCAGGAGCCTGCTCTACAGTACCATCTAATGGTACTTGAAGATCACAGTCCATTGCTTCATGAGCCATCACTAGGGATAGAGTATTTTGTAAAACATATTAGTAAAACAGGTTAAAAACTAAACAAACAAACAAAAAAGAACATGTTATATAGTTGATATAACCAGTCTTTCAGAATTCCTGTTTAAGATTCTTTTTTAGCAAAACAGAGGCCATAAAAAAATTTTTTTAATTAATAAAGAAATGTTTTGGCAACCAGCCTGGAGGATCACCATGAATTCAAGGTCAGCCTGGACTACAAAACAAGACCAGACCAAACCATTTACAGCCATTTTCCTATAATCATAGTATGCCCCAAAATAAAAAGACCTATAATTAGGAGGCTTAAGTATTGTATCCAAAAGTAATCTCCCAGAAAGCCTGCAATTGTCTCAATCTACATACATACATTTATCAAAACAAACAAAATGCTGCATATAACAGGTAACACCAATCTTTCGTAGCATCAAAAGTAACAAAGGATATACAGAAATGCCATTTTTTGGTACATGTGGTGCTGGAGGACCAAATACAGGGCTTTGCACACACTAAGCATATTGCTTCTACTACCTAGCTCTGCCCACCCATCTACTCTCAGCCACGTCACAGAAGACATTTTTACATTTGCAAGATGAAATTTAAATTTCTTTGAGGAAAAACTGGGGACTGACGTTTAGTAGTAGCATAGTATACACAGGTATTTCGATTAATCCAGGCACACATTACAATCACATCAAAGCCAAACTTGCTGGACTTGGTGACATATCTGTAATCCTAGTACCAGAACGGCAAAGGCAGAGGCAGGAGAATGGTGAATTGGGTTAGTCTGAACTACAAAGCAGGTTTCAAAAACCCGAGCTACTTAGCAAAACCTTATTTTAGTAAATAAATTTAATTAATTAAAATAAAGTCCAAGACTCACTAACTCTTAGTACTGAATGCACAGAATTTTTTATTTTCAGCATGGTTCTATATTTTAAAATGAAATTTCCTCTCATCTCATGCCTAGAGAGCAACCAGTTCTGATTTCAACTGGAAGGTAACAGCAGAGAATTACACACAGCATCGATTTCATAACTGATACTGTATCTTCGACTTCTCAAAACTACAAGGAAAAACACTCCAAACGATAAACCAAAACTACAACTAAGAACATACCAGGCCCTATATATTACTAAAACTCCAATAGACTTTTTTTTTTTTTTTTTGGTTTTTCGAGACAGGGTTTCTCTGTATTGTCTTGGAAGCTGTCCTGGAACTTGCTTTGTAGACCTCTGCCTCCCGAGTTGCTGGGATTAAAGGCGTGCGCCACCAACGCCCGGCTTCCAATAGACTTCTATAAAAGAACCTAGCAACTTTACCTTTTATGCAAAAAAGGAGATAAGCTTTTTAAAAAATCTTTACTCTTCCTCAAAAAAAAAAAACCCACATAAACCAACACTTTTAATGTGGTTCTAAGGTTTAACGACATCCTCACCAGAATCATCTTAAACAAAAGGCCCTGCCATTGCTTAGTGTCTCAAAACAGTAACTCCATCCTTAGGGAGGCAGAGACAGGAGGACTGCCTCAAATTTGAGGGCAGCCCGGGCTCCAGAGGGAAATGCCACAAACAAGCATGCCTAAATTACTTATTGATGCCCTCTGGAGACATCACTTCACACTTATGTAAACAGAAGGCAGGACCGGATCAATAAAGGCAGAATGCAGGGACACACAACTGTCCATCCACTCTGAACATTACTTCCTACAGGAGGTCATTTGAAGTTTACAATTAAGTCCGTTCCTCGATCGCATTGGTAGAAAGCAATAAACACGACAATTCCCCCAAATCCTGTACACGAACCCAGGATTTTGTCTAAAACAAACGCTCGGGCCCCGCCACTTCTTCTTTACCCTCAGCACGTTACAAAAACGCTAGTCTGGTGGCCACGAAATGTCAGCAGTCCCCAAAACGTGAACTTTGGCCGGGCGTTGGTGGTGCACGCCTTTAATCCCAGCACTCGGGAGGCAGAGGCAGGTGGATCTCTGTGAGTTCGAGGCCTCCTGGTCTACAGAGCGAGTTCCAGGGCAGTCTCCAAAGCTACAGAGAAACCCTGTCTCGAAAAAACAAAACAAACAACCCCCCCAAAACCACATGAACTTCACATCTGCAATCTTACAAGGAAGTTTGGAAACCACAGGGCGGGGAGGGGGTACGGCCCCCAATAAACAGGACGTCGGGAGGCCGTGGGCATTCAGTTTGACCTGGGTTCAGATCCAGGCTCCCCTTTTAGTACCTGAAAAACCCAAAGTAAGTTTCCTGTCTATCCAAGCCTACTCACCCGCCGAAAAGAGATCATGAAAACACTTACGTCACTGCTACACTGGAGGGATGGTGGGAAATTTTCAGTTCTGCTAAACAGCGAGTAACAAGAGCCAGTGAGTACCTGGGGGGCACCTGGAGAACTACGCCGTCCGGGGCCCGCAACCTGAGCAAGCGGAACCCAGCTTCAGCTCCTTCCGGAGAGCACGTCGTTTCCGCCTTTCTCGTCCCCGACTCCCGTATTCCTCGGGAATGCAAGGAAGAAGGTTCAAGGAGCTGCTCCGGAAGGAAGGAGACCGCTGAGTTCCCAACCCGCCCTTAGCCAACCTGACTAGGCCCCGCGACCATGCACGGGCCGAGAGAAGACAATCCGCGTGCAGGGACACGCGGCCCGAGGAGCTGCAGGTATCCGCCTCACCTCACACTGCAGGGGCCAGGTCCAACGCCCAGCCCGCCCGCCACTTCTGATGTCGTTACCGCGCAAAACCCAGCTTGCATCCGCGCCAAACAACTCTGCAGTTCTCGCTCGAGCCGCGAATCAGCGAGCTCCTATTGGCCAGCCACCAAGAGCGACGACCAATCCCCTCTCTTCTTCTTTCATTGGTCGCCGCTGACTGAAATAGTGGCACTCTCATTGGCCAGCTCTCGATACTTACTTGGCCAGAACTTCATGCGAGGAAGCCTCATACAATTGGTAGAAATTCATGCCCGTCATCTCGTGCCCAGCCCCTAAAGGGATAGAGCCTAAAAGTTTTGTTTCTTTCTTTCTTTTTTTTTTCTTGTTCTTCTTTTCTGTTTATTAAAACCGTTCTGCATTTGAACAGTCTAGCAGGAAGAAGACCGGAAAAAGAGAGCTCTCCATCCGTTTTTGTAATGAAAGTGAAACTGTTAAAAGTGAGTACCGCCGAGCGTTGGTGGCACACGCCTTTAATCCCAGCACTCGGGAGGCAGAGGCAGGCGGATCTATGTGAATTCGAGACCACCCTGGTCTACAGAGCGAGTTCCAGGGCAGGCTCCAAAACAACACAGAGAGAAACCCTGTCTCGAAAAAAAAAAGTGAATCCCTCTGCTTCTTTGTTAAATAATATATAGTAGTTTATCAATATCAAAATATTGTCCCCAGAATTCTGGAGTCTCAGTTCATATACATTGTCTTACAGGATTGAGCAGCTTGTCTTCAATGGTCAAAAAAGGAATTTGCACAATTTCTTCATTTTAAAACTACTCCAATAAATTGCCTGGAAAGCCTAAATTGTCACGCAAGATTTTTTTCAATCATGTCTCTGAAAGAAGAAATCTTACTTATAGGTTTTTGGGGTTTTGTTTGTTTTTTAAGAGCAGCCAGTGCTCTTTTGTTTTTTTATTAAGTAGACAGGGTTTTGCCTGCATGTATCCCTACAGGCCAGAAGAGGGCACCAGATCTCATTACAGATGGTTGTGAGTCACCATGTGGTTGCTGGGAACTGAACTCAGAACCTCTTGGAAAAGCCAGTGCTCTTAATCACTGATTCATCTCTCCAGCCCCACTTACAGGTTTTTAAAAGCAAAACTTCAGACACAGACTGTACATTGCCACATTTTTATTCAGCTACCAATTTTTAGTAGAGGACAATAGAAATAATTTTTCATTTTTCTCCTCTACACTTGTTACCAAGGCCAGCACCAATTTTATTTATTTATTTATTTGTATTTTATGTCCATTGGTGTTTTGCTTGCATGTATGTCTTTGTGAAGGTGTCAGATCCCCTGGAACTGCCATGTGACTGCTGGGAATTGAAGCCAGGTCCTCAGGAAGAGCAGCCAATGCTCTAGCTCTCCAACACTAAATTACTTTTCACCTGGGCATTGCCTAGGCAGTGGTGGCGCATACCTTTAATCTGTGTTTTTGAGACCAGCTTGGTCTATAGAGTGAGTTCCAGGATAGCCAGGGCTACTCAGAGAAACCCTGTCTCAAAAAACAAAAAACAAGCAGGGTGCTGGGAGGCAGAGACAGGCAGATCTCTGTGAGTGCGAGGCCAGCCTGGTCTACAGAGTGAGTTCCACGACGGGTTATAAAGCTACAGAGAAACCCTGTCTCAAAAAAACATACATATGTGTATATATATATATATATATATATATACATACATATATATGCACATTATCAAATACTGAGTAACCTGGAAATTTTTCAATTAAGAAATTAGTAAGTATGCCATGGTGGTATAGTATTTATCTAGCATCTGTCAGGCCCTGGGTTCAACATCCAGGACTTTAATAATGATAATAATAATACATTAGTACTATATCACATGGAAAAAGAAATTTAGACAACGGTATTCTCAGTGAAAAGTCAGCATTCTAAAGGTTCTGATATGATACACAGTCATGATTTACACTTAATGCCTTTGGGCGAGGAAATGCAATACTTCCAGGACCCTTGTAAGCTCACAGTTGGAACAAAAGATGAGCTGCGGGAAAAACAAAGCGTTCCAACCTTGCGAGTGTCCAGCATGTAGGAGAAGCTCAGTGGCAAGCATCTAAACACAGTGGCTTAGCTGCTTGTGGTGGCTCCCCCTGTGCTCCTAGCACTCAGGAGATTGTTAGGGGAGACCTTGAGATTCAGGCTGGTCTGAGTTATGAAGTAAGATTCTGTCTTAAAAATAAAATAAAAATTAAGAAGCAATGGCATAGAATTCTTCCATATATAGCATTGTTAACAAGAATACAATACATCTATGGAGAAATGATGCCTCAAAGGAAAGGAATTTGGGACCCTCAAAGGCAGGAGATGATGGAAGAGAAATATACCAGAAGATACTAGGTCAGGGAGGTTTGCTTATAAATTACCACGGGCAGATAATAATAATCTTGGTAAGGAATTTAAATCCTAGCTGGTTGTGTTAGTTCACACCTAACA
This sequence comes from Mesocricetus auratus, assembly GCF_017639785.1. Classification (NCBI taxonomy): domain Eukaryota; kingdom Metazoa; phylum Chordata; class Mammalia; order Rodentia; family Cricetidae; genus Mesocricetus; species Mesocricetus auratus. The sequence continues at coordinate 12,613,759 of NW_024429183.1, read as the reverse complement.
TCCCAGGATTCACGGTACAGAAACAGTAGGATCACTGTAAGTTTGGATATGCCTGGGCTACACAGTGAGTTCCAGGCTAGCTGGACTACAGAGGAAGGACCTGTGCTAAGAAGCAAAAGGGACTGGAGAGGCTATTTAGTGGTTGTGCTAGTTTGAATATAACTGGTCCCCATAAGGTCATAGGGAGTGGCACTATTAGGAGGTGTGAATTTGATGGAATAGGATGGATTTGTTTGAGGAAGTGTGTCACTGTGGAGGTGGGCTTCGAGGTCTCATATATGCTATGTCATGCCCATTGTCTCAGGCCACTTGTCTGCTGATCAAGATGTAGGACTCTCAGCTCCAGCACCATGTCTGTCTCCATGCTTCCTTATCCTATCATGATGAAAATGGACTAAACCTCTGAAACTGTAAGCCACCCCATTAAGTGTTTTCCTTTGTAAGAGTTACCATGATCATGGTGTTTCTTTTTCTTATTTTAAAAAGTTATTTTTCATTTTACATGCCAATCCCAGTTCCCTCTTCCTCTCACCTTCCTTCTCCTGCCCTTCTATCTCCCCACTTCCCAACCTCCATCCACTCCTCATAGGGGGCAAGGCCTTCCTTAGAGAGTCAACACAGTCTGGCTTATCAAGTTGAGGCAGGACCAAGTCCCTCCCCCCTGTATCAAGGCTGAGCAAGGCATCCACCTATAGGGAATGAGCTCCAAAGAGCCAGTTCATGACCCTGGGATAGGTCCTGGTGCCACTGCCAGGCCACCCCCCATCAGATCAAGTCACATAACTGTCACCACATTCAGAGGGTCTAGTTCACTCCCATGCAGGTTCCCCAGCTGTTAGTTTATAGTCCCACTAGCTCAGATAGGTCAGCGTCTCTGTGGTTTTCCCTGTCATGCTCTTGACCCCCTTTGTTCATATGACCCCTCCTCCCTCTCTTCAACTGAACTCCAGGAGCTCAGCCCAGTGCTTGGCTGTGGGTCACTGTATCTGCTTCCATCAGTAACTGGATGTAGGTTCTGTGATGACAATTGGGGTAGTCACTAATCTGATTAAAGGGGCAGGCCTACTCAGATACCCTATCCATTATTGCTAGTAGTGTTCGATGGGGTCATCCTTGTGGATTTCTGAGAATTTCTCTCGCACCAGGTTTCTCCCTAACACCATATGGCTTCCTTTATCAAGATATCTCTTTCATTGCTCTCACCCTCCATCCCTCCCCCAACTTATTTTTCTTGATCCCTCATGTTCCCATCCCCCATCCCCTCCCTTCTACCCTCCTCCCAGTTTATCCAGAAGATCTTAACTATTTCCCTTCCTGGGGACCTCCCGTGAAGGTGAAGCCTGGATTGCTTTGGAGACCCCAAGATGTTAGAGATGCCAGAGTTGAGGGATACCTGTCAAGGAAAGCCACTAACAGGGAGTGGAACTAGCCCAAGAGACAGAATTGTGTGGCAGTCAACAAAGCTGAAAGAAGTTGGAGATCTAAAGAGTGCTCTGACATCAGACATGAAGATGCAGTTTGGAGTTTGCCCCGCTGGTTTTTGGTTTTACTTTGATCTAGTATTTCCTCACTGTGCTCCCTTCCTTACATTTTGGAATGGTAATGTGTCATTATATATTGGAAGTATATGATCTGCTTTTTTATTTTGATTTTATAGAGGATTACAGTTAAGATATTGCATGAATCTCAGAAGAGACTTTGAACTTTGGGTTTTTAAACATTGCTGAGAATGTGATAGACTATGGGGACTTTTGAAGTTGGAGTAAATTCATTTTGCATTATGATATTGTTACAAGTTTATAGGGACCAGGGAGTGGAATGTGATAGTTTGAATGTAAATGACCCTTAGTCTCACAAGGAGTGGCACTATTTGGGAGGCATGGCTTTGTTGGAGTGGGTATGGCCCTGTTGGAGGAAGTGTGTCACTGTGGGGATGGGCTTTGAGATCTCTTTTGCTCAAGCTTCCCTCAGTGTGACTATCAGTTGACTTCCTGTTGCCTGCAAGGTGTAAGTGCTCTCAGCTCCAGCACCACACCTGCCTGCATGTCACCATGCTCTCCATCATGATGACAATGTATTGAACCTCTGAAGCTGTAAGTGAGTCATCCCAACTAAATGTTTTCTTTGTGAGAGTTTCCATGGTGTCTTTTCACTGCAATAAAAACTCTAATAAAGACAGTGTGGAGCCAGCCCAACAGAAAAAAGTGTGTTGCAGTCAACAAAGCTGAAGGAAGATGGAGATCTGAAAAACATTTTGGCATGGACATGCAGAATTGTAGCTTTCTCAGTTGGTTTTTGGTCTTGCTTTGGTCCAGTATTTCCTCACTATGCTCTCTCTCCTCTCTTTTGAAATGGTAATGTATATTCTGTGCCTTTGCATGTTGGAAGTATGTGGTCTGCTTTTTTTTATTTTGATTTTACAGGGGGTAACAGTTAAGAGATTGTCATGAGTCCCAGAAGAGACTTTGAACTTCTGACTTGTAAACAGTGTTGAGACTGTGAATAACTTTTGAAGTTGGACAAAGTGCATTTTACATTATGATATGGTTACACATCCATGGGGGCCTGGGAGTGGGATGTGGGGGTTTGAATAAGAATGGCCCACACACACACACATCCATGCATTTGAATGCTTAGTCTCCCGGGAGTGACACTATTTGAAAGGATTAGAAGGTGTGGCCTTGTTGGAAGAAGTGTGTCATTTGTGGTGGGCTTTGAGGTTTGAAGAGCCTATGCCAAGCCCACAACTTTCTCTCTCTGTCTCTCTGTCTCTGTCTCTCTGTCTCTGTCTCTCTCTGTCTCTCTCTCTGTCTGTCTCTCTCTCTGCCTACAGATCAGAATGTAGCTCTTAGCTGCTGCTCCAGCACCTGCCTGCCACCATGCTCCCTGCCATGATGATAATGGGCTAAACTCTGAAAGTATAAGCAAGCCCTCAATTAAATGCTTTTATAAGAGTTAACTTGATCATGGTGTCTCTGCACAGCAGTATAATTGTAACTAAGACAACAACCTATGCTTATAAATTCTACTACATTGCTTACTAACAGAAAAAGACCCAAATGTGCTCTAGGGTTGTATTATTTAGTGTAAGTTATGGGGGAATGAAAGTATCTAGAGGCAGCCGAACTGAGGGAAAACGCAAATGTAACTTTTGATTGTTTATAGTTTACTGTAAAAATGACTAATTTTGAAGGTCATAGAGCAACATTTTATTAGTTTCCCAGTAGTTCTGCTGTAGATAACACCTCTGACCTTTTTCGTTATGATAATGGATGCTGAGGTTACTTCTCAGGGACCTGAAGGCAGCTTTAATGCAAGCATTGACCCTTGTGTCTTCAAATGTTAGATGGGAGATTTGAGCATGATGATAAGGTTTGGCAACTCTGTGGTCACAGTATATCCTGTCTTGTTTGCTACCTTAACCTTCAGGTCAGATGTCTGCTCAGTTCTGCACTGTAGAGATGGATGGCATCTGAAAAATTTCTTACCTGGAATTATAATACAAGGATGATCCCATGTAATGTCAGACATGGTCAGAGGCCAGGTCATGGGCATCCAAATGGCAAGTTTTGTACTTAGTTCAGTGGGCAAAGGAAAGGGCTGTGCAGCATTTACTCTTACTATGATTATGTAACAAACACCCCCAAACTTAGTGACTTAATACAGGAATGTATTTATTTAGCTCCTGTTTTTGTAAACTGGCAATGAGGTGGGCTCAGCTGGGTAGTTCTTTGGTCTTCACTGTGCTTACACATGCAGCTGGATCAATTGCCAGCGTGGCTGGCTTGGCAGAACTGAGACGGGACCACTGGCATCGACTCTGTAGTTCCTCAGCTTCCAGTATGCCTACCACCCTTGCTCATGGTTGGGTACTCTTTCAAGAGAGAGAGACTGTTTTAAAGCCTCGTGAAGTCTAGACTAGGAAGGGGTCCACAGGTACTTCTTCCACATTCTGTTGACATAAACAAGCCATTAGCCAGCTCAGATTCAAGTGTCATTTCCTGATAGGAGCCATCAAATCATGAAAAGAGGTCTGGACATAAAACCATTTAGCAACTTTTTTTTTTTTTTTTGGTTTTTTCGAGACAGGGTTTCTCTGTATTGCTTTGGAGGCTGTCCTGGACCTCGCTCTGTAGACCAGGCTGGCCTCGAACTCACAGAGATCCGCCTGCCTCTGCCTCCCGAGTTCTGGGATTAAAGGCGTGTGCCACCACCGCCCGGCTACCATTTGCCAACTTTTGCAAATAGTCTGAATTTGTAGCTGGAATTTTTTGTTTGTTTTTTGAGACAAGTCTCTCTGTGTAGCCCTGGAACTTGCTATGTAGACCCCTCAAACAGAAATCCACCTGCCTCTGCTTCCTAAGTGCTGGTATTAAAGGCATGCACCACTGCTTTGGGCTGGAATTGTTTTTGTAAGAGCAAGGTAAACTGGAGAGGACAGAGTTAACTCCATCCTCAGAAAAAGCCACCTTGAGAAATTCCCTGTGTGGCACAAGGCTGATTCAGCTCCAGCCAAGCAACCATAAACAGTTCCAAGGAGCACCCAAACTGTGCCCACCCTGGACAAAGTGACCCCATCCGGGTGGTCAGGTGTAGGGAGAGGTCTACGTATCCGTGGCACTGACCACGCCCATTTGGGTGTGTTCACAGATATGTAGAACATACAGGGATAAAAAGAGCTATGGGGAGGAGACTTGCTCACTTTGGGTTCCGGTTTTGGGCCTGGAGAGCAGTGTGCACACCTTTGATTCTTGGCTTTCTTGGTTTTTCACGTAAGTTATTTCTCTCTCAATAAAATATCATAAGACATCCCTATTTTGTATATCTTAATATTTCCGCATTAGTCAGGCAATGACTAATTTTGGTAAATAACATCTGTTAGTAACAGTTTTGAAATTCCCCTAGCCCCCATATCAATGAATTCAAAGGTCACCTACTCTTACCCAATCCTGAACAGTAAAGGCATGTACCACACTGCTTGCGGTTTTTTCCTTTATAAACCCCTTGAAATTGAGACCAGGAACCCCTTTTCCTGCAGCTGCTGTGTCAGTTTGCTGGATGGAGTCCCTGCTGAGGCTTGTAACTTAACATCAAACCTTATGGGTTTGCTTCAGTGAGTCGGCTCCTTGGTGGTCCTTTTTTGGGGGGTCTCACCAACTTGGCATAACAGTTTTCTTTCTAATCTTTTTTGTAATAATTTATTTATTTTTATCTTATGTGCATTGGCGTTTTGCCTGCCTTCATATCTATATAAGGTGTCAGATTCTCTGGAACAGGAGTTACAGACAGTTATGAACTACCATGTGGACGCTGGGACAGCAGCCAGTGCTTCTAACCATTGAGCCATCTCTCCAGCCCCATGGAATTGTTTTCTATTTGCAACAAATAAGAACTTTGCCAGAAAAAAAAAAGAACTTTGCCAGGTGTGGTGGCCCGTGCCTGTATTCCCAGCATTCAGAAGACAAAACTGGAAGATTTCTTTGAGTCCATGCCTAGTCTGTTCTATATATCAAGTTCTAAGCTAGCCGGGGCTACATGTGAGACCCCATTAAAAAAAAGAATTTAGCACCGAGCAAAACTTGATATTAACATATATGAAAGACACATGTCCAGTTTGTTCCGCTTCCAGCTTCTTGTCCAGGGAGTCTTCCGGTTAGGTGTGAACACACAACTCAGTTAATTGCAGACAGCCTCTCTAAGATTCCTATGAATGGATGAACAGAAAGTGAGACAAGACCAGGTTCCTGACAGCCAAGCTAGAAACACAAACACGTGTCTACAGTAGACAATACATTCACACAGAAACTGCGTTTGCCGGGTCTAGCTGGTACCATCTGCACACGTGCCCCTAAAATGTCATCTCTGAAAACCCAAATCCCAGATGAGACATGGCAGTGCTTGCCTATAATCCAGGCACACTTTCAACCCCAACTCTGAGGAGGTCAGAGCCAAAAGGACTACTGGGGCTTGATGGCTTCCAGGCTGAGAAAATAAAGGCCCCAGGTTCAAGAACAGACCCTGCCTCAAAAAGAAAAAGTGGATGACCTGGACCAGCAGGTCATTCTTCAGTGACAGGGTTCTGAGAGCGAGGACCAGGAGATCAGATGATAAAGAGAACAGAAGATACAGGAGATATGAAAGTTTGGGGATGGGAGGTCTTGCCTAAGCTATGTCTTATATTAAGTAAGCTTATTAGGTAGTACAACATCTTATATGTTATTTCCAGGGGAGACACAGGACAGAGTTAGCAGAAACTATCATAAAATGGGACAAAGTCAACAGGAAGTTAATCAAGGGATATCTCAAGACCATTACAGACCAAACACACAGCAGCTTGGGACTGATAACCATAGCTCTGTACAGCAGGAAGAGTTGAGTTCTTAGAATCTGAAACCTCAGCTTTCCCAAGGCCCAGGTCACAGGCCATTACTCACTCTATCAAGCATATTCCTGGTTTTACGGAAGGAACTATTTTCCTTCTCCATACACCAGGGTCTCAGGGAAAGCCTTGGACCAGCTTAACCCTCAACAGTTGGTGGAGAGGGGACAACTGATGCCCACTTCAGGACATATCACACACACACACACACACACACACACACACACACACAAGTAAGTAAGCCACCACACCTTTAATTCTAACATTTGGAAGACAGAGGCAGGTGGATCTCTGTGAGTTCAAGGCCAGCTTGGTCTACATTGTGAGTTCCAGGACAGCCAGAGCTGCATAGTGAGATCCTGTCTAAAAAAAAAATTCTAAGAAATAATCCCAAGGATGCTGAAAAAAGAAGAAAGGAAGGAAGGGAGGGAGAAAAGCAGAAATGAATGGGCAAAGAAAGAGAGGGAGGGATGAAGGAGAGAACAGACTGGAGAAAACCTGCTTCCAGTCTCTGAAGCCTTCATTGCTGACATCTGGGCTGCATCACTCTTAGCTATGGTGGCAGGAATACCATGAACACTGGAGAGCTACATGCTAAGCTTTTGTGCTTGTGGTGCTGGGGGCTGTGAACTTAGGGCTCCCGTGTCCTAGGTGAGCACAGTACTACTAAACTACACCTCTAGCCCTGTCCTATGAATCGAATGACACTCCAACCTCTTTCCATCAGATGCCAAGAGTGCACACCCTGCGTCCCCTTCCCCTGAATTGCAACAACCAAAAGTGTTTTCAGACATTATTAAATGTCCCTTGAAGGGCACAATTACCTGTGGGTGTGAACTACTTTTTTTGAAGCATTAAAAAAAAAAAAGCCTTCACATTTGTGAACTAAACGTGCAGCTTGCATTCTTTATGCCAGAAAGAAACCTACCATCCACAGAGGGCCGTTGGGTGGGCTCATAGGCCCGACACTCATCAATGATCTCCTGCAACAGCTTGGGGCAATCTTCACCCACTGGCTCTTGCTTCCCACCCTCAGCTACCAGCTCGAAGATCTTCTTAGAATCGCAGCCTGCCATGGAAAAGATAGGATGGGAGGCTTAGAGATTCCATTCGCGCACTTCTCTCTGGATATTGATAGTTAGGGTTAGAACGAGGGACTTCAAGCTTGAAGAAAAATAAAATAAAGAAAAGGAAACAAAAGAGCTTCTAGTGACTCCACTAACCAGTTCAGGCAATGCCTGCATCAGAGGAGTGAGCGGCGAGGACAGCACTAATGGGGGATTTCTGATTTCTCAGAAGAGGACCCAACCACAGCCCCAGCAGAGACAGCCTTCATATTCTTTACCTTCAAATGGGATCTTCCCAGTGACAATTTCCCAGAGCACAATTCCGAAGCTAAAAGAAAACCAAGGGCTTGTCAGGTGGCTGACACAGTGCACAAAGAACTCTCTGTGCCATGCTTGCTGAATTTGATCTCCAGAGACCACATAGAGGTGGAAGGAGAGAAATGACCCAAAAAGTGGTTCTCTGGACTCCATATATGTGCCATAGCATGTGCAAGCCACCCTTCCACACACATCACGGACAGACACAGACAGACAGACAGACACAGACACACAGACAGACACACAGACAGACACAGACACACAGACACACACACACACACACACACATACACACACACACACACACACACACACACACCCAGATTAAAAAATAAAAAAGGAAAGAGTGGGCTGCACAGATGGCAACGGTTAAGAGCGCTTGCTGACCTGGGTTCGGATCCTAGCACCCTTATGGCAATCCACAGGCATCTGTAATTCCAGTTCCAGGGGATCAGATGCCCTTTCCTAGCCTCTGTGGGCACTGCATATGCACACGGCACATATACATACAGACATAACACTTATACACATAAAATAAGAAATAAATAAATCTTTTTTTTTTTTTTTTGGTTTTTCGAGACAGGGTTTCTCTGTATTGTTTTGGAGGCTATCAGTCCAGCCCAGCCTCGAACTCACAGAGATCCGCCTGCCTCTGCCTCCCGAGTGCTGGGATTAAAGGCGTGCGCCACCACCGCCCGGCTAAGAAATAAATAAATCTTTAAAAAATAAATCTTTAAAAAATTAAAGATAAAACCAAGAAAGTAAGCATGTAATGCATTTCTTTTCCCATACCCCTTCAGTCATTTCAGAAAATTACCAGATTCCAGGCAATACCCCACCACACCCCGTGCTAGGTCAAAGCTAGGACCTTCACTCCATCCCCTGTTCGACAGAATTAAGATGGTCCTCAGAGGAGGAGTTCACCGGGGACTGTCCTGTCCTTTCTGCCTGAGTCAGAATCCGTACAAGAACATGCACATACCTATATATTTCAGCTTCTCTGTCATATACACAATACACATTTTTCAGTCTCTGAGGGGAGACATATGCTGCTGAACGGATTCTCCCTGCTTTTGTGGTTTTTGTCTCCCGACTGATGGAAGCCTGTGTTTCACTTAATTCAAATCCTGCAAGCTAGACAGAAATAAGAGTCAGAGGTAGATGTTGAAACAGCAAACTCCGGGGTGGAGGGGTAGAAGGTGGAATTGGGGTGGCCTTTTCTCTTAGGGATTTATTTCCAGTGGTGCCTTTAGACTAAGACTACACATGACATTGCAGGTCCAATTTGTCATATTGTGTCAATCAAGAGAAACAGACAGCTCTTCTCAACAGAATGGGGATGGTAGTAGGGAAGATCATTTGAAACAATGGCTATAAGGCCTCTGTATGGTTTGGTAAGTTTACTGACTAAACTTACTTATTACTACTGCTAGTAGTACTGTATTAGATTTGGGCTTTCATGGTGAAAGTACAACATGGCTTGATTTTCCCCAGGAGCAGATGCAAAAGTGACACAAGGAAACTTATGTTCTGTCTGTCCTTGCATCGTGGTCACGTTGTTCCTTGGACTTTGGGGGGGTGGTCTTTTTCTCCTTCTCCTTCTCCTTCTTCTTCTTCTTCTACAGGGTTTCTCTGTGTAACAGTCCTGGCTTTGTAGACCAGGCTGGCCTCGAACCCAGAGACTCTCTTGCCTCTGACTCCCAAGTGCTGGGACTGAAGGTGCGAGCTTTCTTTTCTTTTTCAACTTCTTTAATGACTCTTTGGAAGTTTCACATCATGCACCGCAATTCTACTTACCTCCTGGTCCCCTCATACCCTCCCCTCATCCCTGCCATGCCCCCACAAAAGAAACAAAGCAAAGTAAGCAAGCAAGAAAAAAGAAAAGAAAAAAAATAAACACAAAAAACCCAAAACCAAACCAAACCAAAAACAACAGAAAAATCTCTCTTTGCTTCTCCTTTTGTTTTGTTTTGTTTTTTGAGACAGGAATTCTCTGTGTTTAGCTTTGGAGCCTGTCCTGGAACTCCATAGATCAGGCTGGCCTCAAACTCACAGAGCTCCACCTGCCTCTACCTCCTTAGAGCGGGGATTAAAGGTGGGAGCTGCCGCCAGCACCACCCAGCTGCTTCTTCTTTCCTGCTTTCCAACACCTCTCTATTTGTCCTGGTGGCAATGGAGGCTGCGGTGTGCCTTATAGTACACCCTTTGTCCCTCAGCTTGAGTGACAAATGTCCATTGCAGTGAGACACTGGTCTGCTTCAAGGCCTCTGGTTTCTGGTAATCCACCCTCACTGGATCCTCACCAGAACTCCTCTGGGGTATACTGTGGTCACCCCAAGTCTTGGAGATCCACAGGACCAATCCCTCCATGAGTACCAGTATGTTCTAGATGGGGTAGATGCTAGGATGAGTCAGCCCAGGTCATGGGCCTGGGTGGTAGCCAAGTTGGTCGGTCTGGGCCACTGGGGCAGGGGTGAAGTCAGCTCCTTACATGCATGCCCTCAGGGTTGGTTCACCCTTACCTGTGGTGAGGTGTGGGGTTATCTCTCCTGAGTGCAGCTCTCTAACTGTGGTGTCCAGCGAGAGGCAAGGCCAGCTTTCCCAGGACCAGCTAAGGGCAGGGCTGGCTCAGCATGGCCTTCTGATTTCATCTCACATGGTTCCTAAGGCCTCCTAAGGTGACACAGGCCGCAGACATCAACACGAACCCCAGCTGCAGCTGACCACAGACCCAGACATGGCCCTCAGTAGCAGCTTGGGCCCGGACATCCCGGCTCTCGGTGGAAGGAACAGCCGCTCAGGTGGCAATGGCTTCTGGTTACCACCAAAACCTCAGGTTCAACCCTGGGCTTCTGTGTAACCTTTGGTGGCAATACGGGACCCAGACATCAGCACAGACCCCAGCTGCAGTAAGACCATGGACCCCAACACCATCCTCAGCAGCAGGAGGCAGCCTAGCCCACTGGAATCAGCATGGCACTGGACAGCAACAGGAACCATGGACATCAGCATGGCTCCTCACTACTGTAGGACCAGGGACTCAGACATGGCCCTTGATAGCAGCCCAGCCAGGACATCACCATGGCCCCGGGTGGCAAGCAGACCTCCCCCACCAGGCCGTTCCTCACTGCCTTCACCATGGTCCCGGGTGGCACACAGGCCTCTGGCATTTTCCTTTTTTCCTTTTTGCATTTTTCTACAGCACATGAACCATTCTGTTTCTCTATCCCACCCATTCCTCCACCACATATTTCCTTAGCATAATAAGGACCACACACCCGGCACCTCAAGGTGCCAGGTGGGCCCATGGCTGTCTTCCCACCAGTCAGGGCCTGTTCCTTGGATTTTACATGATGTGGGTTACCTTTGTCATCAATATGCATAAGGAGAATAGGCTGACAAAGTCACCCAGGTACCCAGTCTACGGGTGAGGTCATGAAAAAGTTGAGACATATAGATGGCACAAGCCATGGTTCCTCACGCCTTTAATTACAGTACTCAGGCGGCAGAGGCAGGTGGACCTCTGTGAGTTCAAGACCAGCCTGGTTTACATAGCAGGTTCCAGGATAGCTGGGGCTAGCTACATAGTGAGACTCTGTCTCAAAAACCAAAACAACAGCAGACACGTAGGTGGGGAAGGCAGAAAGGCTCTGTCCACGTGGGGCTGGCAGAAAGAACCATTTCTGTGCATCTGTCTGCTGGGACCCTGTTGGCAGCTGTTGAGATGATGTGCTGGTGTGAAAGAAAATGCCCCTCAAAGGGAGTGGCACTATTAGGAGGTGTGGCCTTGTTGGAGTAGGTGTGGTCTTCTTGGAGGAAGTGTGTCACTGTGGAGTCAGGCTTTGAGGTCTCATACATGCTCAAACCACACCCAGTTCCTAAGTTCATTTCCTGTTGCCTGCAAGGTGTAGGCTCTCAGCTACCTCTCCAGCACCATGTCTGCCTGCACACTGCCATGTCCCACCATGATGATAGTGGACTGAACCTCTGAACTGTAAGCCACCAAATTAAATGCTTTTCCTTTATTGCTGTGGTGATGGCGTCTCTTCACAGCGATAGAAACCCTATCTAAAACAATGGGCAAACTCAGAAAACTTGTCAGCGTGGTACTCATTCTGGCTGGATGCAAATCTGGATATAAAGCTATCATAGAAAATAATGTTGATAATGGCACCTCAGCATCCCCCCCCTTAGCCATGTTCTGGTGGATGAAATTGACAGCAAGCTCTGGCAAAGTGACAGTAGCCATGGGCAAGAAGAAAACCACCAAGAGGTCAGATTAAGTCTTTTGTGAAAGTGTATGATTGCAATCACCTTGTGCACACAAAGGTACTCTCTAGATATCCTCTTGGACAAAATGGTCAGCAACAGGGATATTTTCAGGGACCCAGCTCTGAAACTCAAGTCCAGATGGGAGTCTAGAATGATATAGGATGGGCAAGATCATGAGGTAACCCAGACACAGAAAGAGAAATATGGTATGTACTCACTCATAAGTGGATATTAGACATAGAGCAAAGGATAACCAGCCTACAATCCACAATTCCAGAGAAGCTGGGGAACAAGGAGGACCCTGAGAGAGACACACATGGTCCCCCAGAGAAGGGGAAAGGGACAGGATCTCCTGAGCATATTGGGAGCACGGGGGGGGGAGTTAGAAGAAAGAGAAGGGGAAAAGAGGAGGGGGGAGGAAGACGTGAGGAACCAGGAAGATTGAGTCGGGGAAAGAATAGAGGAGAGCAAGAAAAGAGATACCTTAAAAGAGGGCACAACTATAGGTTTAAAGAGAAATCTGGCACTAGGGAAATATTCAGAGATGTACAAGGATGTCCCCAAATAAGAATCTAAATGGAGAGGTTATCTTAAATACCCTTCCCCTATAATGAGATTGATGGATACCATATTTGCCATCCTAGAGCCTTCATCCAGTAGCTGATGGAAGCAGAAGCAGAGATTTACAGCTAAGCACCGAGCCAAACTCCTGGAATCCAGTAGAGGGAGGAGTGACCATGCTGGGGAAACCCTCAGAAATAGCTGATCTGAGCAACTGGGAGCTCACAGACCCCAGTCTGACAGCTGGGGAACCAACATAAGACCAGACCCCCTGAACGTGGGTGTCAGTTGGGGAGCCTGTTCAGGCTATGAGGCCTCTGGCAGTAGAACCAGTATTTATCCCTATCAAGGGATACTCTCTCAGTCTAGATACATGTGGGAGGGCATAGCCCCAAATAATGTGACAGACTTTGATGATTCCCCATGGGAGGCCTCACCCTCCCTGGGGAGTAGATGGGGGGTGTGGTGGGGAATGGGGAGAATGGGAGGACAGGAGGGAGAGGAAACTGGGATTAGTATGTAAAATAAGATTGTTCTTAATTTAAATAAAAATCAATTAAAAAAAGATGGGCAAGCTTCTTCTAGAAGCTTGTTTTAGTTGCATTTTTATTTCTGTCATTAAAATTTTAAACTTTTATTTATTATGTATATAGGTTTTTTTAAGGATTATTTATTTATTATGTATACAGTGTTCTGTCTGCATGTTTCTCTGCAGGCCAGAAGATGGCACCAGATCTTATTACAGATGCTTATGAACTGCCATGTGGTCACTGGGAATTAAATTCAGGTCCTCTGGAAGAGCAGCCAGTGTTCTTTATCACCAAACCATCTCTCCAGGGCCTTTTTTTTTTTAAAGAGAGAAAAGTATCTATGGATGACAAATAAAATATTCTTCTACAATTTTAGGGTTTTTGACAATGAGTTTACAAACCCCTTTTCTTCCTCTGAGCAAATGAAACAAGCTACAGTTTATTTTCAGCTAACCTTCAGCTTTGTTACAGGTAGACCATCAATCATGCTTTTTAGTAACCTAATTATAAAAATGATTGCTGATATACAAATTGCTTTGGGGTAGGGGACTGGAGGACCATAAATACCTAATAGGCATGCTATACTTTATAGCTACCATTATACATGGGAAATAGCTCATCCCTTGCAGGGTCATTGGAAGGTATGTCTGTAGAGTTACAAGACACATTGACTCTTTTTTGTTGTTGTTGTTTTTTGAGACAGGGTTTCTCTGTGGCTTTGGAGGCTGTCCTGGAACTCACTTTGTAGACCAGGCTGGCCTCGAACTCACAGAGATCCGCCTGCCTCTGCCTCCCAAGTGCTGGGATTAAAGGCGTGCGCCACCAACGCCTGGCTCACATTGACTCTTGTAAATCTTGAGACTTCTAAATCTGGATGACCCCACACCCACTTAATGGAAACCTCTTTCTTTAGCAACTGGTAGGAGCAAAGCCAGTATCTCCTGGATGAGTGTGAGGACTCCCACTGGAGAGAAGGGGTTGGTGCTGCTATCGAGGTGTGCTCCCTGTGAGATCCTTGTAAGTGACCTCGAATGACAAGTGTGGCCCGTGACAACCTGAATGCCTAGTTGAATATAAACAGATCCCCTGGTAGGTATTTCAGTGATGTAGAAGTGGCGTGTAAGATCTAAGGAAAATGGCTCCTAGCTTATTCCTTCTCTGGGGGGTGGGAGGAAGGTAGGCACATCAGAGCGGGAGTTACGGGGGAGTCTGTCCTGTGGTGGGCACCCAGAAAGCTGTACAAGCAGAAGAGATGCACTAAATGCTGAAACCTAGGAGAGAAGCAAGAAAGCACAGCCTTTCTGCAAGAGCAGCAAACCATTGCAAAGCTCTGACCAACCCAAGGAGCCCCAGAGGATGTGCTCACCTTTACGTGGTAGCCGCCAGCCACCAGGAAGCTGGAGCTGCTGACGTTCCTGTGCAGTTGAGGTGATTCTGAGTGGTGTAGCCTGATGACAACCAAAGGTAGGGTGCATTAATGATCTTGGCATAAACGGTGTTTAATGGGATGATGAGGCTGGCTAGTTCCCTGACTTTCATTGTGAGTGGCTGGCTACCTGTGGACAACCTAGAATAATGCGCCTGCGCAGAACCAGAGTCAGCAGTGTAGTAGTGGAAAGAAGGGAAGCTATGCGGAGCTTCTGGCCGGTTCTCTCATCACCTCTGAGATCATCAGTAGTGCGGACAGATCCCTCAAGTTCTCCTCTTTTGTTCGAGACAAGATTTCCCCGTATAGCCCTAGCTGTCCTGGAACTCACGCTGTAGACCAGGCTGGCCTCGAACTCACAGAGATCCGCCTGCCTGCCTCTGCCTTCCGAGTGCGGGGAAATGCTAGGATTAAAGGTGTACACCACCACTGCCTGGCTAGACTCCTCCAGTTCTGTGCGGTGCCCATTTAACAACTCTGGTACCTGTACAAGCCTTTGGCGGCTCCCAGGACTAGGAGGATGCGTACACTCAGCGTGAGGTCCTTTTCTTTATCCAGCAGTTCCCTCAGGGTCCCGTGTTCACAGTACTCCATGACAATGGAGAATTCGGGGGGCTTCACTATGGAAAGGAAGCAGACACCATGACGATCCAGCCCCACTCAGGACTCCCACAGCCACAAATCCCTTCTCGGCTTCTTCCTCTGGAGATCCTTTCTGCTCTCAAGTGAGCCCATTTCTCTCCCAGTCTAAGACCAACCCGATTTTAAAAAACCTCAATCTGCAGGAACGTTTAGTGACACTAATTCTCTTAGGTGATGGCCGAGGTGACGTATTCACCTTGAATGTGTTATTTCTTCCATTTCTGGACTCTGACCTGGCACCTCGACTTCTAGCCTGAACTCTCTTCAACCATTCCCCCCCCCCCCCCGCCCCCACAGATTAGGTTGGGTTTAGGCTGTGGAGTAATTTCCAGAAGGGGAGATGTTGCTGTCCCCTTTCTAGGCAACAACAGAGAGAAAATGTAGCCACATTAACACTTGGTTTTAGCTGAAGGATAAGAAACACTTAAAGTCACATTAAAAAATAAGAGCTGTATTGATCACAGCACTCAGGAGGCAGAGGCAGGTGAGTTCAAGGCCAGCCTGATCAACAGAGCAAGTCCTAGGCTAGTCAGTGCTACTTAATTAGAACTTATCTAAAAAAAAAACCAACCAACCCTCCCCCCCAAAAAAAAGAAAGAAAGAAACCATACCCTTGACTCAGGCTAGCATCTCAGCAAGCAACCCCTGGGTTCTCAACGGATAGGCAGTGGGAGGCATAACTGCGTTAGTTCAAAGAAGATGGGAACTTATATCTTGGAACACAGAAAACAATGAACATTGGTAATAACCTCATTGTTACCATCAAGGGTTTTTTTTTTTTCTGTCAGAGAATTAAAGGGCAGGAAAAGTCTTTCGTAAGATAAGTAGCAGTGGCGAAAGTCTCAAACTCAGTAGACAGAATCAATCAGTGAGGGAAGACTTTTGTTAGGAGTGAGGAGGGGTGCATACACACACACACACACACACACAGAGAGAGAGAGAGAGAGAGAGAGAGAGAGAGAGAGAGAGAGAGAGAGAGAGAGAGAGAGAGCAAGCATCCAGAAAGACCTCCTCTCTTCTGCTAATCAGAGATTGGACTTGGGAGTCTGAAAATCCAGTCTCTAAACCAGGGTCTAGGGAGGTGTGGTGTGAGTGCACCTGTGTCCTACTGGTAGGAGAAAAAAAGTCTGCCAAGCCTGTTTTAGGCTTTTGTCTTGGGTAGGAGGGTAAGGAAGGAGCCAGCCATCTTAGAAGGTTGCCATCTTTTCCCTAGTCATGGACCCTGCTCCTGTCTGTCTGTCCATCAGGGAGTCCGTGTCACTCTTAGGTCCTCTCCACTGCCCTATGAGCTGCCCTTAAGAATGTAACACTCTAGCCGGGCGGTGGTGGCGCACGCCTTTAATCCCAGCACTCGGGAGGCAGAGGCAGGCGGATCTCTGTGAGTTCGAGGCCAGGCTGGACCAACAGCCTCCAAAACAATACAGAGAAACCCTGTCTCTAAAAAAAAAAAAAAAAAAAAAATGTAACACTCTGTGGGGCTTGACCACCTTTCTAAGGCCCGACTCATGGTCATTTTTTTTTCTTTTGTCTTTCTTCAGGATGCTGCCCAGAGTTGAAGTACACTTCCTCTGGCACTTGAACTTTTTTACTGTCTCTAAAGTTTTCCTCTCCACCATGTAGCTGTTTGTCCACCATGTGGCTGACCTCCATGCCTAACTTGAACAGCACAACCTTCTTTCTTTCTTTTTTTTTCAAGACGGGGTTTCTCTGTGTAGCTTTGTAGACCAGGCTGGCCTTGAACTCACAGAGATTCACCTGCCTCTGCCTCCCAAGTGCTGAGATTAAAGGCGTACACTCCCACCACCTGGCTAACACAACTCTCTTTCTAATCTCTTAAGTGCTCACCTATGAATCTATGACCAATCCCAGAAGCCTCCTTACCTGTTTCATCAATGCAAATCCCAAATATACGCAAGACATTGGGGGAGTCAAATTTCTTCATGGCTCTGATCTCGGTATTGAAAGTGTGTCTCACTATTCTAGGAGAGTGGAAGGAGAGATTAGCATTTGGACTCCGAAGGCCCCTCAAAGAATATATGGTGTATGCTGTTTACAAAGGTTAAGCTTCTATTACAAAAGGGGATTTTTCTCTACTTCTTTGTCCTTTATAGGTGTACATCTAACCTACTAAGTTAAAACCAGCTACAGTCAGGCTAGAGGGCTCTGACTAAAACATCTCTCCACAGCCTCTCAGCTTCAGTCCAGTTCTCCTGACAGATCCTGCACTAATCTGTAACCATACAAATTAATTACAGGGATAAAGCCTTACCTAGCCATCTATATGCTTAAGGTAATTAACTACTGACAAATTTTGTCTGTTCAGATATACTAAACAGACAGACAGCCCTCAAATGCCCAGAGATATAGAGAATATGGCATTTAAAATGCTTTATTTTTATTTATTTATTTATTTTTGTTTTTTTGAGACAGGATTTCTCTGTGACTTTGGAGGCTGTCCTTGGAACTAGCTCTTGTAGACCAACCAGGCTGGTCTCAAACTCACAGAGATCCGCCTGCCTCTGCCTCCCGAGTGCTGGGATTAAAGGCATGTGTCACCACTGCCTGGCTTAAAATGCTTTATTAAAAAGCTTTTTATAACAGAGACAGGCCAGCTGCTGCCCCCACCCCATTTTCTCCAAGAAGACTGGTGGGCATTAAAGAAACTCCACCCACAAAAGTGGTAGTGCTGGCCACCGAGCAACCCTGCCTTTCACCTCAACTGCTGCAAAGGACTCTTCAGATCATGGACCAGAGGACAAGGGAATCGACTTTCTCCATGTTGCTTAGCCAACAGTGGGCAAGTCTTCCTACCACTACCAATCCACAAGTCCCATGCTATCAGCAGAAGGCAGGTTTCCTTAAAGCCTCTGCCCTCAACAATTATGGGGGATCTTTCGGTGGCTGTCCATGCAACCAGATAGTAAGTTTCTTTAAGTCTCTGTTATTCTTTAATTATTAATTCAGGTAAAATTTTATCCTTTTCAAGAACTCTGATGCTTTTGACAACTGGTAGCCTTGCCAGCTTAAAGCAACAGTCAAAGCTCCAGCTGTCACAAAACAGATTTCAGGAACAGGTATTTTAGGGCTTATCTATGTGAAGACAGGAAAGTGTAAGGTGTATGAATTAAAGTTATGAAGGTCTGAAGAAAAAAGGCTTAAGTGATGATAAAAAAGTGAGTTGAGACATTAAAAAAATGAAACACGTCTCAGATCTCTCTCTTTCCCATTATGCTACTGTTGATAGTCTTAACATTAATCAACGAAGTTCTGATAAGCTACTAGTGCAACTCCAACAGAGTTCAAAACACCATATTATACCAGTATACGATAATGGCAAAGTCAAAATGAAGGTACTTTTCATTGTGCTAAAGATATCTGTCAGTTTTAAAAATGTTAATGCTTTCAGCCAAAACTCTGATAGGATACTAAACAACATGCTATACCACTATACGATAACTGCAAGGTCAAAATTAAGGTGCTTTTCATTGTCCTAAAAATACCTGTCAGTTTTAGAAATGTTAATGCTTTCAGCCAAGTTGCTTCTAACATAAATATGCTGCTAATGTGTCTAATACTTATGTTTTCACAAACTCAAAGGATTATTGTAAGTTCCAAGGAGCCGAATTGGACCCACCCAAACAGGTCAGATTCATTCCAGATATTATTCAACCTTTCCCTTGTTCTGGGACTCCCTTCTTGAGCCCCCCCCTAGGGAGCCCCTCCCTCATTTTACAATACTCCCCTCAAGTGCCAGGACCTAAGAAAAATTCTTTTTCTTAACTTAACTTTATCCTCTGCTCTGCCAACATCTTGCCAGGTCTAAGAGATGCCATAGAGTTCCACACAGCTTGGACTGGAAGAAACAACCAGCTACCCCAGGATGTGGCAGCACCCCAGCTTTCTCAGGTTCCCCAAAGATGGTCAACGCCCTCCAAGTCATCAGGAAGTAGTCTTGAGAACTAGATGTCCTTATTCCCTAACCTGCCATGTCTAACTCCCCACCTTTTTAATAATAAGTAAAGGTGAGAGTGTAAGGACTCAGGCATTATGCTGGCCTGCCCCTGTTACCTGGCAGAATGCACTCAGGCAGTACTCTGGTCAGCCCAGGGTTCCGTGAGTACTAAGTCTGCACTGCAGGTGCAAAGGACCCTTTAAAAGACAGACCCCGCCCACCTATGCTCTCTTTGCTGTCTTCTCTTACCCTCTTCTCTCCTCTTGTCCTCTCTCTTGCCTCTCTTGTTCTCTTGCCCTTCCTGTCTGTCTCTCTCTTCCTCCTTTCGTCTCTCTCTCTCCTCTCCCTTTTGCTCTTCCTCACCTTTAATAAACTCCATGTGGTTTATGTATCTCTTGGTTCATGTTTTTGTCTACCAGCCTAACTTCCCAGATGCAGAATTAGTCCCTAAGCATCTGTGACAAGAATAATAGGATCTCTTAGAATTGTGTTTATGTGACTTATATGGCAAACTAAGATGTCAAGTTTTTATTACTAGTTATATTTTATTTTAGTGAATATCCTGAAAATACTGTGATAGATGTCACTGAACCTGTTAGAGCCTGATCCCCCTCCATTTAATAATGGGGAAAACATACCTTTCTCCTTGAGAAGTTACAGAGAATAAGGGTTGATACATATAAGAATCACACACTACTTCTTACCCACTGCCGTTTTGGGGCTTCTTGAATACTTTGATGGTAACTGGAGACCTGTGGTACTCTCCTCTATAGAGTGTGCTGAGGTTGTTGTTCTTCAGTAAGGTCCACGGAGACCCGAGAAGATGCTCCTTCCTAATCTCCTTGATTTGCTCCTGTGGGATCTCCTGTGTGGGTGTTAGTGAGCCTGAGACAGAGGGAGAGAAAAAGTCAGTCTGCTAGGAACGTGCTCTAAGGGAAATGGCCTCTTAGTGATATGAGGGGGAGACCTCACACCATGAACCAAAACTGGTCCTGGCTGGAGCTTCCGGTGGACCCAACTCAGGGTAGAGGGTCCTCTGCTTCTGAGTTACATTTTCTACCATTGATCTAAGTCCTTAGCCTCCTTTTCCAATCTTGTCTGCCTGTCCAGTTTTAATGCCAGCCTCTCTCATCTCAGACTTCTCCTTACTTCTGTTGCCACACAGCTTGGCACTAGGTACCTGGCATCATGTTGAGTGATTTCAGATCAACTAGAGACACAGTTCAAGTTCAGCAACTATACTGCTGTCAGTTGTATGGCTGTTTCCTCCTGGATTGCTACATTTTCTTCCTCAGAAATTCATGAAGCTCACAGGAAACTTACAAGGCTGAGGAAGGTCAAGAAACATACAGGACTCACAGAAGTCTCTGCATAGTAAACCTTTGCTGGTTGAGAGGAGACTCTTGTGTAGAAGTTCAGTGATCAGCTTTCCTAAGTTCTTGTTCATGCTATACTCCCACAAGTAACTTCTCACCCATGTTCCAGAAAGTAATAGTAATACTTTGATTCACCAAGATAGACTTGGACAAAACCATTCTTTGGTCTGAGTGCCAACTAGTTTTATGCCAATTTGACATAAACCCCACCCCAACTTGCTTTTGGTCTTGATGCTTTATCACAGCAAGAGAAATTAAGACAGTCTGTTTTTTTTTTCCTTTTCCTTTAAGGTAATAAAAATAAATTTCCCAGGAAGGCAGGGGAGGTAACTCAGTCAGTAAAGTGTTGCCCCAGAAGTGTGAAAAATAGGGTCATATCTCTAGAATCCATGTACAAGGTGGACAGGATGGTATATGTACTTGTAACCCCAACACTAGGGAGGTGGAGATAAGTGAATCCCTGAGATTTGGTGGCCAGAAATTTTAGACTAATTGATGAGCCCCAGGTCTCTGTGAGATACTCTGTCTCAAAAACAAAATAGATGGCTCTGTCAGAATAATGCTTGAGTTTGACCTCCGGATTCCATGAACATGTTCACACATGGGCACACACACACCTTCATACACCGGAACGTGCAGTCCCACAAGAAATGTCATACAACACATTTGCACTGTCCCTCTGTCATCTCCTTTCCTTTACCCCTATGGCATGAGCTTCTGGTAGCCAGTTTGTTGAATGAGTGTGTGAATAAATGAGTACCTTAAATTTAATTTAAATTTCATGTGTGTGTGTGTGTGTGTGTGTGTGTGTGTGTGTGTGTACATGTGCAAGTATTCATGCCTTATACACGTAGAGGTCAGAGGTGGAAATTAAGTGTCTTTCTCTTTTGCTTCTCGCCTTGTTTATTTCTTTAAAAATTGTTTATTTATTTTTATTTTATGTGCATGACTGTGTGCCTGCATGTCTCTATGTACGCTACATGCAGGGTTCGAGAAAGCCCCAAGAAGTCATCACATGCCCTGGAATTGGAGCTACAGGTGACTGTGAGCCACCATATGGCTGGCTGGCACTGGAACTGAATCTGGGCCCTCTGCAAGAGTAGGGAGCACTTTTAACTGCCGGGTCACCTCTTGAGCTCCCATCCACCTTTGTCTTTGGAAAAAGATCTCTCGCTCACTTTGTAGCTTGCTGACTGGCTGGACTGGCTGCCCAGTGAGCCCTGGAGATCGTATCTCCTCCTTCCAGTGTCGAGATTCCAGGTGTGTGTCACCATTCCTGGGTTTAAGGAGATGCTGGGGATCCAAGGAGGCCCTCATGCTTTTGCAGCCAGCGCTGTACTCACTGAGCCCTCTCCAAAGCCCTTGATTTGAATTTCTTATGGACAATCAGTAAATGAATTGAAGTTTTGATGCTGCTACTGTTTGGATGTCCCCAAAGACCCATGTGTTAAAAGCTCGGTCCCCAGGGGTGCTATTGGGAGGTTGGTGGAAACTTTAAGATGGGGACAAATGGTGGGACCCTACTCTCTTCCCCCTTTTCTCTTCTTTTGCTGTTTGCCTATCAGGTGAGTGTTTTGCTTCATCCCGTGTTCCTACCTGATAAGCTGCCTTGCCACAGACTCGAAAACAATGGGACTGATAACCAATCATGGACTGAATATCTTCAAAACTGTGAGCTTAAGTAAACTATCTCTCTTTCTAAGCTGCTGCCTTGGGTATTTGTTACTGTAACAGAAACTTGATGGATGTCAATGCTATTCGTGGAGGAAATAATTTATTATTATACTTACTGTAGCATCCCCTTTTAAAAGTTATTCTTATTTTGTGTTTTGAGACAGGGTTTCTGGGTGTAGCCCTGGCTGTTTTGGAACTTAACTCTGTAGAGCAGACTCGCCTCAGAGTCAGAGATGCCTCTGCCTCCGAAGTTCTGGGATTAAAGGCGTGTGCCACCATACCTGGTCTATTTTAGTAAAATACTATGGTTTCTTGCTGGTCAAGAAGCCACTTTCAAATGCTACTTCACAGACAGGAGTCTGGGTTAACTGTGGCCACATCCCCACACCCGTGAACTGCTTCCAGTGCTACCCTGCAGAGAAAGCAGAGCAGGACCGGAGAAGAGAGGCCGGAGTTTCTAACAAAGGGATGGCTTCTACTTTGGGAGCATTTAATGCAACAGGGAATGTGGCAACTTACGTTGTTTCAGAGTTTCCTTGATTTCTTCCATGTCAATACTTAGCTTCCTCAAGAGAGCTAGAATAGGCTCATATCTGCAGGAAAAAGGGGCAGCACATGCTTAAAACTGTAAGTGCAAAACACAAACTATATGTGCATTAAAACCAAGATGCTAATTAAAATCACTAAGGTGACAGATTTTTAAACTCTAATCATTGGTAGGGAAATACTACTGTTAATATTCATATTTCTATTTTCAAACACATAGGAGATGCCCTGAAGTTTAGCTGTGTGGACCTACTTGGCCAAGAAAGTAAGTGAAAGAGATGTGTTTTCAACCTGGACTGTCCCCACAGGCTGGTGATTTGATCATTTGGTCCCCAGTGAGTGGCATTGTTTTGAAGGCAGTGGAGCCCTCAGAAGATTGAGCCTGGCTGGCAGTAGTGAGTCACTGGGGGGTGAGTCTGGCCTGGCCTGCCTTTCTGCTTCCTAGTCTTCTATGATGTGAGGAGCCTCGCTACACACTTCCACTGCCAGAGAACTGCTCCGTGCCTTTACAGCTATGATGCCGGAAGACACTGAATTTATGAACCCAGGTAAGTCTTTCCTCTCTTAAGCTGTCAGGAAGCTTTTCAGTGACATATTTTGTTGACTCTGTTCATGTCCCAACCTGGCTGCTTTGGGAGTGGAAATTTGTATCAACAAGAAAGTGCTTAACTACTCAAAGTGTCCCAGGGAGGAGTCATCTTGGAGGGTCTCATGTACTTTGCTTGAATGAAAAATAAACTTATTTCTATAAAACTCTGAACTGATAGATCTTGAGGACTTATTATTATTTTATTTATGCATAAGTATGCATGTGTCTGTGTGAATGCGTGCCGTGCATGTGTATATCTGAGTAGGTCAGAAGAAGATTTTTTTGATCCCCTAGAACTAGAGTTACAGGCAGCTGTGAACTGCCCAGCATGGATTCTGGGAGCCGAACCTGGGTCCTGTGAAAGAGCAGGAAGTGCTCTTAACAGCTATGCCATCTCTCCTGTCCTGGCCAGTGCCTTTTTATTTACATCACAAATACATTATATTCTACATAAATTCTTGCCAACTCAGCTTGCCTAGGACTGAGGAATTCTGAGGATTTGAGATCTTTAGTCTCTAATGGGAAAAAAAACCTAGAAAACAATGTTTTGTTTTGTTTTTTAAATCTGTGATTGATAAAATATATAGCCTCTGAGCTGGGCGGTGGTGGCGCACACCTTTAATCCCAGCACTTGGGAAGCAGAGGCAGGTGGATCTCTGTGAGTTCGAGCCAAAGCCACAGAGAAACCCTGCCTCGAATCCCTCACCCCCCAAAATATATATCATCTGTAGAGGGCAATCTAGCAATCTCTATCAAAATTGAAAATGTTCATTGCCTTTAACCCTTCAATTAGCTAGGTAATTTCACTACTGGGACTATCACACAAAGATGCTCCCTATGAAATTATAACAGTGAACAACTGGATACAATTTACATGTTCAATATATCTGGTTCATATATATCAAGAAATACCAGAGAAGTCTATGGAAATTTATTTGGAAGAATACTCAAGAATCAGAAAATGTACATGTAAATCTCCAGAGGGCCAGGAAAAGATGGTACAAAGTGAGAGCATGTCTAAGATGTAAAAGAGATCCCTAGAGATTAAGGATGATGGGGAGATTAACTGCTTATGTTGGACCTCCCTTACCCCTCCCTCCTCCAGAAATGGTCTCACTGTGTAGCTCTGGCTGTCCTGAAACTAATCATGTAGACCAGGATGGCCTTGAACTCATAGAGATTCCCCCTGCCTCTGTGAATCAAGTACTGAGATTAAAGGCATGCACTTCTATACCCAGCTCTTCTGGACCTTCTAAAAATCTTTAGAATGTGGTACCATGTGACTGTATCACCCACAGAAACCTAAAGGGCAGAGCAGGAAGTCAGTCCTGTCTTCCAGGTAATGACTTCCACATGGTTCCTGCCACCATGAAGAGATGGACCAAAATTTTCTCATGATTAGAAAAGTTGGAAGCCAGTCGGGCACACACTTTTAATCCCAGCACTTAGGAGGCAGAGGCAGGCGGATCTCTGTGAGTTCAAGACCAGCCTGGTCTACAAGAGCTAGTTCCAGGACAGCCTCCAAAGCCACAGAGAAACCTTGTCTTGAAAAACCAAAAACCAAAACCAAAACCAAACCAAACCAAACCAAAAAAAAAAAAAAAAAACAAAATAAGAAAAGTTGGAAGCCAATCCTGCCCTCTATTCTACCATAACACCCGCTGTCCTCCCTGATCCCTGATTCTCTTTTTGTTTGATGGTGGGTGATGATTGGATTACAGATGTCTTGACTTCTCCTGTTACAAAAAGGAACTCATTTGCTTAAAACCCTCCTCACTTGTCTCACTTAGATGTCTCTTGTTGACTTGACTGGGCATCCCCACCCCATATCAAAGCAATAGGCCAGTTGCTTCTCTGAGCTCAAGCATGTAAAAGGTGTGTCCATGTGTTCTTCTGTCCTAGTTTGCTCACCGTTGCTGTGACAAGCACCATGACCAGATGGAACTCTATCTATTAGTTACCTACTACAGTCTCATTCAGGGAAGCCAGGGCAAGGGGCTGAAGGCAGGGGCCTGGAGGCAGGAACTGCAGCGAAGACTGTGGAGGAACACGGCTCACTGACAGCTGTGCTTTCCATGACTTTTACACTTGCTTTCTTGTACAGCCAGGGCCACCAACCCCAGGAGTGGCACTGCCCACAGTGGATGGGGTCCTCAGTCATTAATGAAAACAATTCCTCACAGACTTGCCTACAGGCCAGTGTGAAGGAGCCTTACCTCAGTTGAGGGTCCTTCTTCCCAGATGGCTGGAGGTTGTGTCAAGCGGACACACCCAGCACACCTCCTCGCTCCTTTTCTCTCTACCCAACTCTTACTATTGGCTTTACAGACCCTTCTGTGCTTTCTCTATCAAAGGATTCAGGTCATTGCCCCAGCATCTCCCTCAGACAGAGTTGATAAGCCCTCCCCCACCCTTGCTGCTCTAGGATACATTTACATCCTCCCTAGTCCACCCCTTGGCACATGGGCTAGACCAGGTTAAGCCACATGATGCTATTGTGGGAACTCGCCTAGTGATCTGTCACTAAAACGCCTCATGATGGCTATCTTTGGCAATCAGCCTGTAACTCACCTGATAAAAAGTTAATCTTGTATCAGCTTCCTTTACTAACAAACCTCTTATCTTTTAGCTAACCATTTTTGGGATTCATATCACTGGGTTATCATAAATCTAAGAAGGTCATAATTGTTTCCATGTTTCCCTCATCTTCCCTCTCCTGGTGGCCTATGATGGGGGATGTCCTTTTGTACATATGTTCCTTTTATTGGTTGATGAATAAAACACTGATTGACCAGTAGCCAGGTAGGAAGTATAGGCAGGACTATAGCAACAGGAGAATTCTGGGGAGAGGAGAGAGAGGGAAGCCGCAAGAGAGACACCATGTAGTTGATAAAAGAGTAACATACTGGAACGTTCTCTGGTAAGATAAGGCCATGTAGAAATACATAGATTAATAATTATGGATTAATAATTAAGAGAGAGATAGTCAGTAAGAAGCCTGATCCATCAAACAGTTTATGATTAATAGAAGCCTCTGTGTGTTTATTTGGGGCTAAATGGCTATGGGATCAGGTGAGATAGAAACTTCATCAACAGGCCTAGGCTCAACTCTTACCCTCTACCTCCAGCCTAGCACATACCTCACTTCTTTAGAGCCTGACCCTCTTTGATGTTCAAGGAGGGCCATTCTAGTTCAAGCTATTGCTAACTCATCTGCCGTCTAATGTGGTCTCCTAACTCATTCATGCTTCCTTTCTGATTCTCAGGTAGGTTGAATTACTGATTCTAGTTAGTGACTTCCAGGAAGTAGCCATATACAGCCATAGCAACATAGAGAGTCAACTGTATGCCTTTGTCTCTTCAGGCTGAGCTTTGCTAGATGGCTTGTTTAGTGGATGTAGCACAAGCAGAGGCTTGAAATACAGTGGTTCAGTTGGGGTCTCCTTCCTGCAATTCTACCACAAGGGCAATCTTGTTTCTGTATGGCTAGCTCCTTCTCCTTGGTCAAGGTGTCCATTCAAATGTCTGTCTTGTCTGTTCTTTCTGAATCATTGTGTATCATTACTCTGCCCTGTGGCTTTCATGGGCTTTAGAGAAAATTATCTTTCTATCAGCAGACTTTGCATTCCACGAGGTCAGAGATACTATCTATTTTGTTCTGTGCTGTATCCCAAAGGTTTAGAACAGTGCTGTGCATGCTGTACCCAATACATGGTCCCTTAGTTTGTTTTAGTAAATGCTTTTATTGGACAATCTTCACTTTAAGCAAGAGTTCCATAGAAGCAAAGGTTGTCAGATATGGATTTGGATTCCAGATATTACATCAAAAAGTTAATGGAGAAGCAAAGGAGACTCACATGCAGGTAACAATGTGTCCCCTCCCCCAAAAGGCCTTCACCCGATTGTACCAGCCTCTGTCATGCATACAGTAGGATTTCTAAGTCACAAGTATACACAACTGTTCAAATTCTTCCATTTCCTTTCCTTTGGCAAATCAAAGTGAAGCTAAGATGCTCCCTGACCCCATATGTTCCTCTACTTCATGCCCAGCTTGTTCTCTGTCAGCCTTTAGGATACTCACCCATCCTCCTCTGCGTCCTGTTGATCTTCCTGCGGCCAGGATGCTATTTGGCTGATATTTGGAGCAGGGTTCCATTGATCAACCTGGAGCAGCAGCAAGAGCTCCTCCCAGACATCTCTCAGCTTCTCGTTTACTTCAAGGAAGAGTATCTTGTCATTGCCCGCAGTCACAAACTTCCAAAAATTGGACTTATTGCTGAACTTTTCTATCTGCTGTCTCGCCTCCTTCAGGACGGTCTCAAAACGGGCCAGAGCAGCAGTTATGTCGTCTGGCAGGTTGTTGGCTCCTTGGGCATGGAGCCTCTGGAGAGGCTGCAGCAGACCATGGATGCGTCTCCCTAGACGCTGGCACTGCTTCCGGCAGTACTTCATCTCTTCACACTTTGTATAGATGAGCTGGCCTAAGGCGATGATCTGCCCCAGTTTATCCATGCCTGGAAGAGACCCATAGATTGGCTGAAATCCCACAGTCCCCAGCGTATTTACTGCTCAGCTAGTTAAGGGTCAAGGGTAGCTTGCCAGTCCTGATTTGCCTCCATAACTACACTTGGCCAAGAATATGGGATTGCAATGAAAATGGACTCTGGGAGGCTGAGGCAGGAAGGTTTCTGTGAGTCTGGGGCCAGCATGGACTATAGTGTGAGATATTCTGTCAGTCTTAATTTTTTCTGTCTTTCCCTGCGTTACATATACATGCATGACACTCATACACTGAAAATAAACCATATCTTAAAAATAAAACACAGCTGGGCACCTGGGCCAGGCTGAGTGGAGAGAATGCTTGCTGAGCAAGTGCCTAGCTCTCCTGAGAGAGCCCAGGAAGCCAAAGCCAAAAGTTTCTGCTCCACCTGTCTCCCTCTCTTTTTCTGTGCATACAAGTGAAAAGTCACAGAGCCTTATCCTACAGCTTGTAATGAAGCCCACATAAGAATGATAGAAAAAAACGGGCCATGCATTGGTGGCGCACGCCTTTAATCCCAGCGCTCGGAAGGCAGAGGCAGGCAGATCTCTGTGAGTTCGAGGCCAGCCTGGTCTACAGAATGAGTTCCAGGACAGTCTCCAAAACAATATAGAGAAACCCTGTCTTGAAAAACAAAAACAAAAACAGAAACAAACAAACAAAAAGAATGATAGAAAAACGGAAGATTCTGAATTGATGACAACATTGAGCCACTAGTTTAAACTGATCTTGAAATCTATGTCACCTCATCTACAGGTTTCAACCTTCCTTCTTCTACCTTTCCTAAAATTTTATTTTGTGTATGAGTATTTTGCCTGTATGCCTATCATGTGCATGCAGTACCTTTGATGCCCAGAAGAGGGCACCATTAGATCTTTGGGTTTAGATTTACAGATGGTGGTGAGATGCCATGTGGATGCTGGGAATTGAACCTGGGTCCTCTGGAAGAGCAGGCAGTGCTCTTAGCTGCTGAGTCATCTCTTCAGTCACTCAGTCTCCCTTCTTGTTGAAGCTAGGTTTGAATCATGGTCTACTTGAAGGCAACTAGAGTCCAGAATGAATAAGAACTGCCATAACAATAAATCTTCTCACTGACAACATGCTAAGTGCTTTAGAAACACAGTTCCATCCTCATCTGCAATTGATGAAGATGCTGTTCAAATGAGCTCAAAGCCCAGAAACAGATCCAGAAGCATTTTCTGTTTTTGTGTTTGAGGCAGGGTCTCCCTATGTAGTCCTGGAGTTCAGCAAGTAGATCAGGCTGGCCTCCAACTCACAGAACTCCTCATGCCTTTGCGTCCTAAATACTGCAATGAAAGGCATGCACCACTATGCCTGGCTTCACAAGCAGTTTTAAAGACTTACTTATTTTGGGCTGGAGAGTTGGCTCAATGGTTAAGAGCACTGGCTTTGTTCCAGAGGACCTGAGTTCAATTCCCAGCACCCACATGACTGCTCACCACTGTCTGAACCTCCAGTTCCAGGGAATCTGATCCCTTCACACAGACATACATGCAAAGAAAATGCCAGTGCACATAGAACATAAACAAAAACAAACAAATCATTAAAAAATTTAAAAGTTCATTTATTTTTATTTTAGGTACATGGGTGTTTTGCCTGCATATATGTCTGTGTATCACATGCAGGCAGTGCCCTTGGGTGTCAGATCCTCTGGAAGTGGAGCTATAGAAGGTTGTTGGCTATGATGTGCATGGTAGGAATCAAACCTAGGTTCTAGGAGAGCGGCCAATGTTCTTAACTGCTGAGCCATGTCTCCAACTCTCAAAAATACTTAAAATCAGAGCAATCTTCTCAATGGCCCAGGTTAAGAATTACCTTGGAGAAATTCAAAACAACAGAAAAGTGTTATTTTGGGGACTACATGAGACAGCTCAATAGTTAGGAACACTTGCTGCTCTTGCAGAGGACCTGAGACGGTTCCCAGCACCCACGCTAGTCAGTTCACAACTGCTAGCAACTCAGGCTCCAGGGGCTCTGAGCCCCACAGGCAGCCACACACAGGTGGGGTGCACACACACAGACACGCACGCACACACACGCGCGCACACACACAGGTGGGGTGCACACACACAGACATGCACGCACACACACGCGCACACACACACAGGTGGGGTGCACACACACGCACACACACAGGTGGGGTGCACACACACGCACACACACAGATGGGGTGCACACACACGCACACACACAGATGGGGTGCACACACACACACACACACACACACAAGAAAGAAGTAAGTCCATTCACAGATCAGATAACAACATGGAAAAAAAATTCCCTGGAATCCCCATCTGCCTTTAAAACATGAGTCGACAAACGAAATCAAATTGTCAAACTGAAACTAAGTATGTGGCAATCCACAGGTTTTGTTTTCCTTGTCCACAGGATTCCACTGAACTGGGAAGGAGGCACAGGCATTAACATCAGGGTACTCTCTGACGTCTGAGCCACCGCCCAGCCTGTTAGGGTACTCTTAAAGAAAATCAATAAATCTCTGGGCCCGGTGCTGAGCGCATGTCTTCACAACTCTTTCGTGGATATGTGAAGCGAATGTGAAAAATCTGGAAGTAGTGGTAACAATATTAATTTACTCTAACTCCGCCTCCTCCATTAAAAATATCAGGCGTAGCCGGGCGTTGGTGGCGCACGCCTTTAATCCCAGCACTCGGGAGACAGAGGCAGGCGGATCTCTGTGAGTTCGAGGCCAGCCTGGTCTACAGAGCGAGTTCCAGGACAGCCTCCAAAGCCACAGAGAAACCCTGTCTCGAAAAACCAAAAAAAAAAAAAAAAAAAAAAAAAAAAAATCAAGCGTATCTGGGTTTGGGGCGCACAACTTAAATTTAGTGCCTGGGAAGCACAGACAGATGTCTCTAGGGATTCAAGGCCAGCCTGGACCACACAGTGAGTTCCAGGCCAGCCATAGCTACACAGGGAGTGTCTCGGTAAATAAATTGTTTTAAAAATCACACAACCCTTTACGAGCATTACATCAGATTGCTTCACCCTTGTATGAAATGGGCCCTAGAAAAGGAAGTGGGCATTCATATTTAAGAACTGGAATCCAGTCGGGCCGTGGTAGTAGTGCACACCTTTAAATTAACTCAGCACTCCAGAGGCTGAGGCAGGCAGATTTCTGTGAGTTTGAGGTCAACCTGGTCGGCAAAGCAAGTTCCAGGACAGCCAGAACTCTACAGAGAAACCCTGTCTGGAAAAGCACAAGAGCAAAAAACAAAACAAAAACAAACCCAAAACAAACAAAGCAAAACCCCCCTGAATCACCTGTCCTGGAAACAACAAGTCCTTCTTTCTGCCTTCCCACCTACTCTTAAGACTTCAGCACCTGTGCCGGGTCCCCGCCCTTTGCCCCTCCTCAAACCCCATTCCCCCATCCCCGTCCTGCTTTGGCAGGAGGTCCGCAGAGATCTTAGCAGACAGACAGCCTCCCCACCAGAGCCAGAGAATCGAAACCAACTCACCCGAGTTTCAGGAAGCCCAATCTGTGATTCCGCGTTCTTTCGCTTTCTCTAGACTCTCCGGACCCAGCCGGCTCACCCTCGTGGTCGCGGGCGCAGGGGAGGAGGGCAGCGATCGTGCCTTCTATCCTATGCGCAATTGCAGTACTGTCAGTGCCCGCTGCTCCCGGACCACGGTCTTCTGCTCAGCTGAGAAAGCACACCAGATGGGAGCAAGTCCCGGTGCACCAGAGCCTCTTCCCTCCGGTGCAGCCTCTGCGCTCCCTGCGTCCACGAGAGACTCCGCACCGGCCTCTGTTCCCGCCTAAAGTCAAAGCCGGGCCGACGTAACTGTGCAGCGGAGTCCTCCGGAGCAACCTGTTGGACTGCTGTTTTCTGTCCAGCGTCCTCCTCCGGAAGCCTGTGCCTGGTTGACACTCCTCCCCCAGGTTCCTGTGACACTCTGCTGGCGATGTGCCAGCTTCCTACACCCTCTTTCTGGAGAGTTCCCAGTTGAAGCTCCTACCCGGCCGGCTCTGGTCCTTTCTCCAAATCCATTAAACGGCAACTCTCAGAGTACTCCCAGGCCCTCTGCTTGGAGCCTCGAATTTAGGGATTGAAAGAAAGAATAACGTTACAGGGAGCCCTGACAACCTTTGTATGGGACGGCCTGGAAGTCCAGTAAAATAAAAAATAAAAAAGTGAGTCAGATGGGATGACTCAGTGAGCCTGATGACCTCAGTCAAGGTGGAAGGAGAGAACTCACTCCTCCAAGTTGTCCTCTGGCTTCCACATGTACGCAAGGCCCTAGTATGGGCGTGCTGCACACACGCCTGCACACACACACACACACACACACACACACACACACACACCACAAATAAATAAATAATAGATGGAATGGGAATAAGTCTTGGAAGCATGGAGGAGGTTCTTTGTGGGCTTGGTGCTGGAAAATCCTGGGCTGGGCATGGGGAGTGGTGGCAGGAGGGCGGGGGTGTGGGAGACTACCCAAGTAGGGGGAAGTCACTTCTTTTTTTCTCCAAACTTTGTTACGGTTTATGCTGAGCTTTATTAAAGTCAGTTATATCCCCAGTGAGTCAGTATAAGAAATGCCATTCGTTCACTTATTCAGGCTGTATAGCTGGCAAAGAATAGAAATGGAAGCAGAGGCGCTGGAGGGATAGTTCAATTCCAAAGGTCCTGAGTTCAATTCCCAGCAACTACATCTGTAATGAGATCTGATTCCCTCTTTTGGCTGGCAGGGATACATGAAGGCAGAACACTGCATATATAATAAAAAATCTTTTAAAAAATGGAAATAGATATTGTATGGTGTCTTAGTTTTTTGTTTTGTTTTGTTTTCTTCTGTGAAGAGACACCATGGCTACAGAAACTCTTATAAGAATAATATTTACCTGGGGAACTCACTTATAGCTTTGGAATTAAATAAAGGAATCTTTATTCCAATTCTGGAAACATTTTAAGTGAGTCTAATGGGATTGGTGTGTGTGTGTGTGTGTGTGTGTGTGTGTGTGTGTGTGTGTGTGCCAGAAGGTGACATCAGGTGTCTTCCTCAGCTGCATCACCATCTTATTTAAATTTTAAATTATTTTGTGTATTTGGGCATGTATGGGTGTGTATGCGTAGGTATTTTGCTTATATATATGTGTGTGTACCACTTACATGCAGTACTTCCAGACGCCAGAGAGGATGTCAGGTCTCCTGGGACTGGAGTTACAGATGGTTGTGAGGGCCATGTAGGTGCTGGGAATTGAATCTGGGTCCTCTAGAAGCATAGCCAGTGCTCCTAACCACTGAGTCATCGCTACAGCCCCCCACCTGATTATTTTAAAAATGTTATTATGTGTGTGTGTGTGTGTGTGTTTTGCCTGCATGTATGTATGTGCACACGTGAATGCCTGCAAAGGTCAGCACAGGGCATCAGATTCTCTGAACTGAAGTTACAGACAGTTGTGAGCCACCATGTGGGAACCTGGGTCCTCTGGAAGAGCAACAAGTGTTCCTAACTGCTAAGCCATCATCTCTGCAATCCCCATCAATTTCTTTTTTGGTACAGGATCTCTCACTGAACCTGGAGCTCGCTATTTCAATTGGACTGGCTGGCCAGTGAGTCCCTAGGACCTGCCTACTTCCACCCCCAGAGTTACAGGTGTATATTTTTTATGTAGGTGCTGGATCAAAGTTCAGGGCTTTGTGGTACAGTGTTTGCAATGCAATCACGAGGACACTGAAAACTACAAATCGTCATTGAAAGAAATCGCAAAGCTGGCTTTACTCTCCCATCCATGGACTCGCTCCTTCTCCTGTATCTGGAGAACAGGGCAAAATAAGCCAAGGAGCACACGGCTGCTATCACAGATCAGCCTCCACGGGTGCTGAGGGGATGGAACACAGCACTCAGATTGGAAGAGCAAACAGGAGAAGTCAGCACATCTCATATCCTGGTGTTTCATGTCTTTCAGTGTCTATTTCTTCTACATATTGCTTCTTTCAACCCTTCTGCGCTGGCTAGTTTTATATCAACTTGGCACAAGCTAGAGTTATCTGAAGGGAGGGAACCTCAGCTGAGAAAATGCTTTCATAAGATCTGGCTGTCAGGCATTTTCTCAATTGGTGATTGATGGGGGAGGGCCCAGTCCATTGTGGATGCTGCCATCCTTGCTGGGGGTCCTGGCTTCTATAAGAAAGCAGTCTGAGCAAACCACGAGGAGCAAGCCAGTAAGCAGCAGTCCTCGCGGCCTCTGCATCAGCTCCTGCCCCCAGGTTCCTGCCCTGTTTGAGTTCCTGCCCTGACTTCCTTCAGTGATGAACTGTTATCTGAAAGTGTAAGCCAAATAAACCCTTTCCTGTCCAAGTTGCTTTGGTCACGGTATTTTATAACAACAATAGAAACTCCAACTAAGACACCTTCCTTAAGGTAGTTCTTGCTATATTATATAAAATTTTAATTTCATTAAATTTTTTAATTTTAAAGATTTCATTTTGTATTCGTGTATAAACCTAACAAGCCTCCTTTTTTTTAAAAAATGAAGTACCTACTCTCAGGCATTTTGTTGTAGCTACATAAAATGGATGAAAACAGCTGATTGATAGGGAGTAGCTATAAGTAAGGATAGATTATGCCCTTGAAGACAATCCTCAACCAATGGGAGGGGGTGACTACTGAGTAAACATTCTGGTGTATTATCTTCAAATAGATACACCTGGCAGGTATTTTATGCTTCTGAAAGTTAACTCTCACGGACCAAATACCTGTGAAGAAAACACCAGCCTCTATGGTTGTTTTGAAACCCATACAACAGTGTTCCATTTTCCTCCTTAAACAGGAAATGAGACAGGAAAGTCAGCCGAGAGAACAAGATGGGAAAATGTAGTTAAAAATTAACTACATGTGCAGTTTCCAAACAGGAACTCTCCAAACAGGAACTCTTGAGGCCTCTCATAATGAGGCACGGTTGCACATCGCCACCAGAGGGCAGCAGAGACCAGGGACCAGAAGAAGAGGCACCAGGCTAAAGTTACCAGGCAGAGAGCTGGTAGAGGCAAGGCTGACTTATATTGGGCGTGGCTGTAAGTTGGTTTTTGTTCTGGGCACAAGGAGAAAGCATACAAAGCTCAAAGGCAGCGATCAGAGTCAAGAGCTAGCGTAAGCATGCAATAAGAATTAAAGGGGCGGCCGGGCGGTGGTGGCGCATGCCTTTAATCCCAGCACTCGGGAGGCAGAGGCAGGCGGATCTCTGTGAGTTCGAGGCCAGGCTGGACCGACAGCCTCCAAAACAATACAGAGAAACCCTGTCTCGTAAAAACCAAAAAAAAAAAAAAAAAAAAAAATTAAAGGGGCGGTTCTTCCAGCCATCCAGGAAACACCGAAGACAGTAGGTCTGGGGAGTGCAAGCACCATGGCCAACAGAAACAGGGTGTCCCTGTGTCCATCCCTGGCAAGCCACTGCGTGTCTGATAGAGAATCAGGAAAGGGAAATTTCTAGATCATTAAGAGTCAACCTGTGAATTTTTCCCCCAGTGCTGATCGGAATTTAAGTAGTTCTTTTGAGCAAGCTTCTTTTCTTTGCTGGGGTTAGACAAATTGTTTAAATGCTATTGCCCTTGGCTACCCACCATAACTACATGGTAAGACCCTGTTGCTGGAGATACCACACAGTTTGGCTGCAGAACATAGATCAGTCTCAAACCAACAGTAAACTTCCTCCCTACAGACTAGTTACCATAGTGACTTAAGGTGGCTGAGGAGAAAAGACATCAATGGTCTTATCCATGTCTGGGCACTGCGTGCTGTAATACCAGCCTGCCAGGAAAGATATGCCTATTGATGCGATAGTGGCATGGCTGTTATGGAGTAACTAACTGATTTCTGGTCATAGCAGAGGCCTGTTTCATACCTGCTACTATAATCCTGGTCAAAGCTCGGGAGGTCACAGGCCCTAGGGTAGCACCTACTATTGTTGTTTTGATAACTGACTATGCCATCAAATTGCCTTCTAAATGTTCATGTTTATATTTGTAGACCTGGGTTGCTCTCAGCCTTGGTCAGAGAAGCTTCTTTGTGGTGTGGACAGAGGTCATTGGAGGGATGTTCATAACTGGTAATAGTACTGAGAATCTGAGACTGAGTGCATCCAGGCAGTGGTGGCGTTCACCTTTAGTCCCAGCCCTTAGGAGGCAGAGGCAGGCGGATCTCCAAGTTCGAGGCCAGTCTGGTCTACAGAGAACATTCCAGGACAGCCAGGGCTACACAGAGAAACCCCCATCTCAAACCCCACCCCCTCTAAAAGGTTCAGGGGACATCACAGAAGAGGAGGCATAAAGAATATAAGAGCTGCTGAAGAAGAAAAAGAAGGTTCCTGCTGTGCTAGAAACCCTTAAGAAAAAGCTAAGGAGTTTTGCAGAGTTGAAGGTGAAGCGCTTTCGGAAAAAGTTTGCACTGAAGACACTGCGGAAGGCACGGAGGAAGCTTATCTATGAGAAGGCACGGAGGAAGCTTATCTATGAGAAGCAAAGCATTGCCACAAGGAATACACGCAAATGCACTGGATGGAGATTCGCATGGCTACTGGAAACTTCTATGTGCTGGCAGAACCCAAGCTGGCGTTTGTCATCCGATTCCGAGGTATCAATGGTGTAAGCCCAAAGGTCTGAAAGGTGTTGCAGCTGCTCCGTTTTCGTCAGATCTTTCAACAAGGCTTCAGTTAACGTGCTGAGGATTGTGGAGCCATACATTGCATGGGGGTACCCCAACCTGAAGTCAGTCAACAAGCTCATCTACAAGCACGGCTATGGCAAAATCAATAAGAAGAGAATTGCCTTGTTGGACAATTCCTTGGTTGCTCAATCTCATGGTAAATCTCATGCAGATGAGTGCTCATCATCTGCATGGAGGATCTAATTCATGAGATCTATACAGTTGGAAAACGCTTCAAGGAAGTGAATAACTTCCTGTGGCCCTTCAAATTATCTTCTCCACGAGGTGGAATGAAGAAGAAGACCACTCATTTTGTGGAAGGTGGCGATGCTGGCAACAGGGAAGACCAGATAAACTGGCTTATTAGGCGGATGAACTAAGGTGTTGCCTGTGTTTTTTTGTAATCTGGTCAGTTAACAAACAGTCACAGCTTGGCAAAAAAAAGAAAGAAAAAGAAAAAAGAATATAAGAGCCAAGCCAGGCAGTGGTGGAGCAAGCCTTTAATCCCAGCACTTGGGAGGCAGAGACAGGCAGATCTTTGTGAGTTCGAGACAAGCCTGGTCTACAAGAGCTAGTTCTAGGACAGCCTCCCAAGCCACAGAGGAACCCTGTCTAGAAAAAACAAAAAACAAAACAAAACAAAAAGGAGCCAGAGGATGAAGAGGAGTGCTATGAAATATTGTCTTTTGGACATAATGTATCTATTGAAATCATGATCTCACAGCAACTATGGTTACCTGCACAAGACCTACACAAGGTCAATCTAGCCAAAATCCCAGCATAGATAAAGTAGATGAGTACCATCTTCCAGTTTATGCTGAAGAACTATTGACAGTGGATAGTTGCCGAGGGAGGGAGTTTTAGTGGTTGTTTTGAGGATGTGACCACCATGTAGGTTACCCATGATCTTATGGATGGCCCCACACCCACACATATATGAGCAGCACTAACTGGACTTAATTGGTTGTTCTATCTTGCCTTGTTGTGATAACATAGGGTGACCAAAAATAACTAGGGGAGGAAAAGGTTTATTTGGATTACACATTTCAATCATAGTCTATCATGAAGGAGACCAGCAAGAACTCAAAGGGGGAAGCTGGAGGCAGGAAGTGAAAGAGAAGCTGTGGAGGAACTTGCTAGCTTGCTCAGTCTGCTTTCTTATACAACCCAGCCTCTCCTTCCCAGGGGTAGCACTGCCTCCATCAATCATGAATCAAGGAAACGCCCCCCACAGGCATGCCTACAGGCCAATCTGATGTTCCCCCTTCCCAGATGACCCTGGCTTGTGTCAAGTTGACAAAAGAAAAAAAGAAAAAGAAAAAGACCAGCCCATGGATTATTAAAAATAAGTCATGAAGTTCGGAGGTTAGATATGATCATACGCAGTTGTATACATGTATGAAACTCTCAAAAATAAAGAAAACAATTTCAAAATCCTCTCCCTAGTGGTATGTCAAGGTGGATTGTGAGAGTAATCCCTTTAGAATTCAGGCAATAAGCAAAGATGCTGGTTGAAGATATTTTAAAAACAGTAATAAGACAAAAAAATCGAGAGCAGGTGAGATGGGGAAACGAGTCAAGGACTTGTCGTCAAGCCCAATGACCTGAGTTCCATCCTGGGACCTGTCACAGGCCTCAGATCTAAGCACAACTGACTCC
Source organism: Mesocricetus auratus (assembly GCF_017639785.1). Classification (NCBI taxonomy): domain Eukaryota; kingdom Metazoa; phylum Chordata; class Mammalia; order Rodentia; family Cricetidae; genus Mesocricetus; species Mesocricetus auratus. The sequence goes on along the minus strand of NW_024429183.1, from coordinate 12,575,531 downwards.
ATGGTGGGAGTACCATTCAGGCCATAAAATCTAGACATGTAGACATCACCGCTTGCCAAAAGGAAAACAAGGACCTAATCCATTGACTTCTGTAGTTCGTCTTCTAACTAACTGTTCTTGCTAACTGAGCTGTGTCAACCCAGAATGTGGTTTTTGTGTTTAAAGGCTCACCTGGAGAAGGACTTGGGGCTACCCTGGGATCCTGAACATTCAGTGTAGTTTTTGGCCAGCTATTAAAGACTTTCTATCGGCTTAAACCTGTGTCCAGGTAGTCTTCTCTGGTGGATGCCCCAGAATAGGACCCAGATGATAGAAAGAAAAAACAAACTCCCGCAAATTGTCCTCTGACCTCCACAAGCTCATCATGGTATGCAGGTATACATGTATACAAAATTAATAAATGTGACAAAGAAAACCTAAAGGCAAGAAAGAGGGTAACAATCAGTCAGATTTTTTGTTTGCTTGTTTGTTTGTTTGAGACAGGGTCTGTGTAGGTCTGTCTGTCCTGGAACTTGCTCTGTAGACCAGGCTGTCCTCAAACCCAGAGATCTGCCTGCCTCTGCCTCTGCCTCTGCCTCTGCCTCTGCCTCTGCCTCTGCCTCTGCCTCTGCCTCTGCCTCTGCCTCTGCCTCTGCCTCTGCCTCTGCCTCTGCCTCTGCCTCTGCCACTGCCTCTGCCTCTGCCTCTGCCAGGGTTGAAAGTGTGTGCTACAATACCTGGCCTGCCAGCCAGCTTTTTATTATCCCAGCAATTTTATACAGTCTTCTTCTCAGTGTAATGACACCTTCCTTCTAAACCATTCCTCCTTCTCAGTCATGATGGGGTTCAGTCACCATCAACAAACACCAATGGGTCTTTGTTGGTTTCTTCTCAATGTTTTATTTTTCAAAATATACAATTTATTTACATCTTTATTTCACAACCACAGTTTTGTATATTTATCTCAAAATCTCTAGATAGCTTCACCGTAAACAGTACAAATCACAGGGCCAGTCATGCTGCTTCTCTTTAGTCTTTGCACCCATTGGGTTTTTGACAAGTTTCAAGTAGTAATGGCTTGTAGGTAAGAAAGGAACAGAAAAGAAGGCAAGATGATTTTTTCTTTTTTACATAAGCTCAACACATAGGATTAGAAAGGGTCACCTGACCAGCTACTTCATTTGGGGTCAGATGAAGAATATTTATGTAATTTATAAATAAGACTCCAGGAGCAGTGAGGGCTCTGGTTACAAGGAAGAATGGTCTCGGGGCAGGGAAGGTGATAAGGCACCACATGAAAGCCCCTTCTTGGCTTCAGGAGGCACTGCTGGGAGGGTCCTGTGTTGGGGCAGGCATCTGCCTGTGTAGGTGGAGGCCAAGAATGGCCAGGGCTGGGGTGGGTCCCTCACCGATGCAGAGACCTCTTCAGCCCCTTTTGGGGGGCAGTTTGGGGGCAGAGGAGGGATGGAGAAAGCAGCTGGTGATTCCCAAAGGCAAGGGTCAGAGCTCCTGTCAGCCTTGCACAGGATGCCAGCCAGCCTCAAGCTTTCTGCCCAGGTAGACGAGTGCCGGATTACTTCCACTGAGGCAGCTGGTAGCACAGCCGGTATCTGGGGTTGGCAGGGTCCAGATACTCCTGGGGTCTTGGAGTGGCCTGTGGGAGGCATCGTGCTGTCTCTTCTTGGGATAGCCCTTCATTTACTTCTGAACCATCAAACTCTCTCAAGAAAGGGCAGGAGAGTAAGATGTGGCCACAGGCCTGCACACCATGCTTCTGCTGTGACACTGGTCCCTTTGCTGCATGGGGAAGCTCCCAGGGAGCCCAGGGTTCTAAGGCACAGGTGGGGTCAGTTTCCTTCATGCCCCTTGGGGCCATTGTCTGGACCCTGAATCAGTACTGAGGGCTGAAGATTAGGCAGGAATGCCAATGGGGGGGTCCTAATTCTCTGAGAATGAGCCAGTCCCCAAGGGCCACCTGGCTATCAAGAGGATGCTATCCTCACACAGTAAGCCAGAAGGGAAGTCCTGCCTTAAGATCTCCACCAAGCCCCAGGGCTAGACAGAGCCCATCCTGCCTGGCCAAGCTGATCTCAGCAGGGTCTGGATGGAGGCGGGGGTAGGACAGGGTGCAGGGGCCAGGGCTAGACTGAGGGTAGAACAGAGAGGGGTTGTCACTGCATCTTCGGGTGGGATTCCTCTGGTATGAGAGTGTGGAAAAAGTAATCCCACAATTTAGTGCTGATGCCAAACCCTGCAGAGGGAGACAAATGGGGCAGGAGATGAGGTGCTGGCAGAAGAGCAGGAAGAATTCCCGTGGGCAGGTAGAGCTAGGGGAGATTTCAATGTCTGTCCGCGCGCGCATGCGCGCTGCCTTCCCAAGGGCCAGACTCCTGGGTCTCACCCCAGACTGCTGGGTGGGCCTGGCCCTACTGTGTCCCCCACGTTGCCCTCCTTCGGCTTCCCCCTCGTCCTTGCTGAGCTAAGTTCATTCCTGCCTCAGGGTGCTGCTCCTGGAAAACCTGCATCCCAGACATCAGCATGCTTGGAGCAACTTATATCTGTGAATCTGTCTTTTTAACTATAGATTTTATTTGTGATGAAAATTTAGCATATGAATTAAGATGTGCTCTCAGTACAAAACAGACAGTATTAGGGAATGTAAGATAGCTCATTAATTTTTTATATAATTGCAAGTTTAGATGGTAATACTTTGGTTATGCTGGTTAAATATGTCATGCAATTTTCTTTATTCTTTTTTTTTTCATTTGAGTCAGAGTCTTATGATATAGCTTTAGCTAGTCTAGAACTCCCTACGTAGATGAGGCTGGTCCCAAACTCACAGAGATCTGCCTGTTTCAGTCTCCAGAGTGCTGAGTTTAAAGGTTACACTACCACACCTAGCCCAATGTTTTATTTGCTTTATTTTCTTTATGACAGTTATCGCTGTCTGAGATAATCTTTCTCATGGATTGATTTCCATGCATGTCCCTCTCTGCATATCTGTCTACACAAATAAGACCTCTGTATATGCCGTTCCCTGAATGGAACCTGGCTTTTAGTTGGGGCTGAAACTGCCAAACAAGTCAATAAACACAAATAAAGGCTGAGAGGCCCAGCCTCACCTGATTTCTGGTATTCAAAGTGATGCTTGACATGGTGGGCCTTCATGTTGTACAGGTAGGAACCCTTGTGTGGTGAGCCGAAGTGCAGGTAGTAATGGGTCATGTCATAGAGGACATAACCCAGGAGACCCCCTGCAAAGATGATGCCGGCCACGGCCTCGGGCAGGATGAGCCGCAGGAGCACATAGAAGAAGGCAATCACCAGAGAGGCTGGCACTGGGGGGAAGACCAGGCGGGAGCCGTCAAAGGGTGCCTGTGGACAAACAAGTGTGGGTATCAGAGGCAGCCAAACAAAGGCTGGTAGCCTGTGTGTGGTCAAGGTGTGTCAAAATGGAGACATTACTCATGGAGTGGAGCAGCCAGCTGTTCCAATGATGGGCTGGCAACCTATCCTGGAAAGGCTCCGTATCCTCATAGCTTTGGGACAGATCAACAGACCTGAAAGACCCAGAGAAAGTGTCCTTCTCCTTATTCCCTAGCCAGGATGGAAGCTGGCAAACTGCCCCAAGACACACCATGCTCCCGAGACCACTTGGGTTCAGAACTTATTCACTACTAGACAGGAACCCCAACCTCATATGCCAAGTCCTTTGCTAGAGGGGCTTTCTGGAGACCGAGTGTTGATGTGTACGAGGAGCCACGCACCGGCAACCTGGGTTAATACAGTCTGTGGAGAGAGGATCCTAGAAGTTGAACATGATGCTTCCCTCCCCATGTCTCAACTGGAAGCTTCTTTTGAAGGTTTACAGTGAGCCAGAGAATCAGAGACTAATCCCTCGGCTCTTGACCCTCAAAGGAGGAGGGAGGGCTGCTCAGTTCCTTAGTGTCCTCAAGCTTCAGTTTCCACTGTGGAATGGAAGCAGCACAGGGGCATCATCTTCAGACGACGCCTTTACGGAGGCAAGGGCTTTTGTCTGTTGTGTTCACTGAAATCTAGTACCATCCCCGGAGCATTCAGAGAACAGTACTGGGTGAATGAATGAGCTGTAAGCATTAAAGATGTTGATGAATTCAGGTGATGCAAAGAATCTACTGTTCATAATCGTGATGGGTGTGCGACACCACAGTATGTACTCATCGTTCTCACATTGTCCCTACCCAGTCACCCCTCTGAGAAATCTCAAACATCTTGGTGTTCCTTGCTCCAAGCCCAGAGCTGGATTCTCAGGAAGACTCCTGGGAACTGGCAATAGCCGAGAGGCTTTGTGGAGCCGGCTGCACATTCTGGGGCCTGGAGCCTGGAGCGGGACCCATGCTGCTCACCTTGTGGTGTTGGCCGTGCATGACAAAGTGCAGCATGATGAGGTAATGGCTGTCGCTGGGGGGCTTCATATGGAACAGAAAACGGTGAATGAGGTACTCCACAAGGGTCCAGATGAGCATGCCTAGCACAAAGAGGCCTGCGAACATGGACTTGGGCACCGCCACTGAATAATCTGCAGCGGAAACAGAGAGATGCTCGGGGTTGGTGAATGCCATGCACACCTGTGCCTGGTGGTTCTAGAGTCCTTGCCTCACCCAGGCTAACCTGGGCGTTGTTGCCCTCTGCCTAGTAGTTCCGGGCAGGCCGCACTGAGAAGCCCTGTGGTAAAGTGGGAGGGAGGCTGTGAGGATCTGCCGTGGGCTTGGGAAAGGTTCTTTACCAGAGTGATGAGGCTACTGGTCCTAATGGGGACTGTAGGAGGCACAGCTCTGGCTGATTGTTGGATGTCTACTTAGAAGGGTGACACGGTGGCATGGCACAGGGCACTGAGACCATCTTGAAAAAGGCAGCAGAGCCAGCAGTCACTGATAACAGGAATGAACAGCTGCGGACCATGTGTATGGGAGTGGACCGGCAGGAAGGACAGGAAAACCTAAGTGCAGAAATGTCAACAGATTTGAAATACAGGAAAATGACCAGCCTGGATGGGGGTGGGAGGGCTGTGCAGGTGTAGTTGTCAGTGGTTTTTAGCAAATTCTGAGTTGTGCGCCCAGCACTATTAAAGAGATGAGACTGGATGTCCCTCCTGAGGCTCTACTGTGGGGGCCGTGCCTCTGCCTCTCCAAACTCTGCTTGACAACTGATTTTAATCACAGACTGGCAGCCCCAGATCTGCATCTTCCACCCCGCCTTTGGACGGCCACTTGCCACTGTGTGTCTATCTCCACATGGTGTACACAGGACCCCAGAGCCAACCCTTCCCAAAGGAAGCCAATCATCTTCCTTTTTCTTTGGGCCCCACCCCTCCAGGCTATCCATTGGGGTTTCTCTTCTGTGGGTACCCACAAGTTACCGAAGCCTTTAGTTTCTTCCTCCCCCACATCCAGTAGCTACCACCCACTTCAGATCTCTTGGGCAAAGTGAAAGAAGCCGGAGGCATGGGCCTCAGAGTGCCTGACTCCATTTCCGTGAAAGTTCATACAAGTGCATTTGCGGACACAGAAAGCAGAGCAGTGGTCACTATGGGGAGGAGGATGGAGAATGGGGAGCAACTGCTCATCTGGTCTGAGTTTCCTTCTGAGGTGATGAGAGGGCTTGAAACTAGATAGAGGTGGTGTCTGTGCTAAAGGCCACTGTGCGATTCAAGTTAAAACGATCAGTTTTATAGCAAGTGAATCTCATCCCATTTGCATTTTGTTTGTTTGCTTATTTATTATTAAGACATGCCATTGCTTTAGCCTGTGGGGAAGAGGGATATATAGTTGTCTTTCCTGACAGCCTCTTGTGCCACCATGCCCAATCTGTAACTTAAATCCATTTGCTTATCCATCTTTACATTCACCTCAAGTCACTATTTTTCTTTCTAGATGTGTGTGTGTGTGTGTGTGTGTGTGTGTGTGTGTGTGTGTGTAAGAAGACTAAAGGTGTCTGATTTCATGGAGCTGGAATTTCAGAAAGTTCATCAACTGCCTAACACTGGCGCTGGGAATTGAACTCAAGTCCTCTGCAAAACGCCATCTCTCCAACCCCAGGTCACTGTTCTGAATCCCACTCCCTTACTGCCTATTAGTCTCCAGGGCAGTTTCAGGCCTCCTCCACTCCTGCTTCTATACCTTGTTAATGTGATACCTCACGGCCTTCAAACAAAGTCAAGGGACACTCCGTGTGCCTCAAGTCGTGATCTTCCAGACATGTCACCTGTTCGGGAGCCAAGTCAGACCACCAGTGGCTCTTTAGAAGTGCCATGCCGTTTTCTCCTGCACATGCTCGTTTGTTTGTTTGTCTGTTTTTGGAGACAGGGTTTCTCTGTGTAATGGTCCTAGTGTCCTGGAACTCGCTTTGTAGACCAGGCTGGCCTCAAATTCACTGAGCTCTCCTGCCTCTGCCTCCCAAGTGCTGGGATTAAAGGCGTGCACCACCACTGCCTGGCTCTGCACACACAAATTTGCTGATGCTCTCTTCCTTGGAGTCCCTGTTTTTCTTGTTTCTGGGGATCCAGTCCACAGGGCCCTGACATTTGTCTTCATCCACTTCTGGCTGGCTAGTGAACCTTGCTGTGTTCTCTGGTGCCACCCTAAAGCACTCTGTCCTGTGTGGTGTCATTGCACACTTTGCCCCCAGCTTGCAGATGAGTTTTTTTTTTTTTGAGCAAAGTCTTCTTGTGTGTCGAATGCTTATCACAGCATGCTCACAGAAACTTATCAGGAGAGAAACAGTGGAGAAAGCTGGAGGTTTGTGCCTGGATGAAATTTGCCCCGTGCCTCCTTCTGTGCATACCAGGCTCAGGGAGACAGCTTTGAGAGGTACCTCCAAATGGCTCACATGATCTGTAGACAGGCCCAGGCCCAATGGCCACAGGGACTGTTGTGAAAGGAAGAGAGCCTGGGCAGATGGGAAGCAGAAATGACCATTAGCTTCTCGGCCAAGTAAATTTCTAGGTGCCTGGGAATTATCCTTCGCCTGGGAACGGACATGAGGTACAGCTACAACTTGATCGCATATGCTCCATGCTGCGGTCTCCCTGGAATCTTCTGCATTGATTCCAGGGCAGCGTTTGTTCGGTGGCTGCAGTGCGACCCCATTGAGTGTCCCTTTGCCTTGTGAGTTCCTATTCCCTTTGCATGGTGATCTGCACGATGAGGAATGCATGAGGCAATGCGTCTCTCATGCCACTGTTACTGGCATTGTGGCCACAGGCTTACTAGCCTGCCATACTGGACCTTTATCACACAGGCACATGTTAGCTGTCTGCAGAGGCCTGAGGTGCTGTGGAGCTCTCAAATCATTGTCCTTGCCATGGAGAACAGTCCTCTCCTATAGGTCAAGCTTCCACCCGCCTCCTCACCCCAGCATCACCCAGTCTGCCCATCCGGCCGGAGCTGGTACTGAGTGGTATCTCTGGAGGAATCCAGCAGAGGGACCTGGGCCAAAGCTCAGAGTCCCCTTCCCCCTCTGGCCTCCAGCCCTGGCGGCCCTGCCACTGTTGGTAATTGTTAGGGGAGTGCTGGGCAGACAGTGGACGATTCAGTGAGCAGCCTCTGAGCAACAAGCCCTGTGCTGTGCCTGAGCTATTCAGCGTGGGCCGAAAAGGGTAACTGTGACCAGTGGGATGTGCACAGTAACCCTCTGGGCTCTGGGCTGGGTTGTGGGGGCGCTTTCCACAGCTCGCTAATCCCCCACCCCATGCTGGGTGAGGCAGACAAACTGAGGGTCCCAATGCTGTGGGAAGCCCTTGACTTGCTGCCCTCAGGAGATGTAGGAAGAGAAGCCTGTGTGTGGAGGAAGGAAACCGTCTGGAGCATATCAGGAATAAACTGTTATCAGGCGAGGGAAGCAATACCCCCAGACAATAACCTAAGGTGCCAGGTATATTGCCTGGGCAAGAAAAGAGGCATGTGCCTGGAGACCGAAGCAAGCAGAGAGTCTGTGAACCAAGATGGCAGAGTGGCCACTCTGAGAAACTTAGTTCTACGTGTTCTTTGAATAACAGCCCATGCCATACTCTCTCTGTCTCCTGTTCCCTAACTGGAAGCTGGGGGCAGGTGGTTTCTACATCCTAGACCATATGACCCTGAATGACTCATTTGCCTTTTCCAGGCTTGATTTTGTGTGTTCATTTGTGTGTGTGTGAATGCACATGTGACTGCAGGTATGTATGCATTTATGTACAGACAAGAGGATAATCTTGGGTGCTGTTTCTCCTCAAGAGCCATCTGCTTTGTTTTGTGAGACAGGGTCTTTCACTGGAACTTGAGGCTGGCTGGTTAGGCTAGAATGTTGGTCAGTGATGCCTGGGGATCCATCTGTCTCTGTCTCCAGAGTTGGGAGGTTACAGGTGCTCCCTACCAAGCCTGGGATCAAACTCAGATACTTGTGCTTGTGAGCAATTGCTTCACCAACTGAGTTATCTCCCAGTCCCTCATCTCAAAAACCTGGAAGATAGCATTGCATGCACTTAACCATGGACTATGTGATGTTTTGACAGTATACCTTCAGGAATAACTGTTTTCTCAACCCTGAGAGGGGATAGCAGGTGCCTTTCCCATGGGGCTTCTGAGAAAGCACATGGAGTCCTGGGAAAGTACATGGTCTGACATATGCTGCACACTTAGTAGAGGGAATCGGGTGTCACTGCCAGGCTCAGCTTCTGTTGTGTGGCCCTTAGCTTTGAAGACTGTCTGCAGTGCTTGCATATCCTTCTCCCAATTTCTCTTTCAATCTGGGATGTGAACATGGACTCATCTGCATGCAGCTGTGCCACTGATATACCAATCCATCCATCCATCCATCCATCCATCCATCCACCCATTCATCCACCCATTCACCCATTCATCCATCCATCCACCCATCCATCCATCCATCCACCCATCCACCTACCCATCCATCCATCCACCCACCCACCCATCCATTGTCTTTTGAGATAGAGACTCATTATCTAGCCCTAGTTAACCTTGGCTAGTCTTGGACATGCTATGGTAGATGAGGCTGGCCTCCAGCTTACAGTAAGTAATTCCCTCACCTTTGTTCTTGCAGTTCTAGGATTACACGTGTACACCACCATGCCCAGTCTTCATTTAGTCTCTCAATGAGGAATTCTAGGTTGTACATTCTCTGTTATTTGAATTGAGACATGGTCTCACTGTACAGCTCTGGCTCCCTTGGGCCTGCTAATATATATAAGAATAGACCATAGCTTTGGAGCATGTCCTGCAACTCACTCTGTAGACCAGGTTGGCCTCAAACTCACAGAAATCTGCCTGCTTCTGCCTCCCGAGTGCTGGGATTAAAGGTGTGCGCCATCAGCGCCTGGTTTATGATATGGTTTTTTATGCCTGTAGAAACTCAAGACTGTGGAGAACACAGTTTCCTGCCCTCAAGACCCCAGGAAGAAGTCAGGAAGAAGCCAGTTTGTGCTCGTTACCTGTTGTGAATGATGCGAAGAGCCGGATGTTGTCCTGGCTGAGGGTTCGGTAGTAGGACCAGCTGAGGTACAGCACCAGGGGCACCCAGATGATGGGGACACTATACCTGCAGGAGGGCCATGGGGTGAGAGAGAGATATGCATGGAAGGGGAGGGAGAGCAGGGCCCAGCTTCTCTGAGGCATGCATTTTAACTACAAAGGGAACAAGGTGATCCCAAAGCACAGCCGTGGCCAAAAGGCACAATGGTGTAAGGAGGAGGGGAAGAAAAGAGAAGCTGTGAGTCCATCTGCCTCTCCCCACCCCACCCCTCCTTCCTCTCTTTGGTTTTTCTGAGACAGGGTTTCTCTGTGTAGCCCTGGCTGTCCTGGAACTCACTTTGTAGACCAGGCTGGCCTTGAACTCACAGAGAGCTGCCTGCCTCTGCCTCCCCAGGCCTGGGATTAAAGGTGAGGGCCACCATCGCCTAGCCTGTCCCTGTCTCTTGAGACTAGTCATGGGCAGAAAAGAATTATGGGGTGCCATGGTTACTGACTCTGGACAGCTATATAGACACTGTCCTCCTGAGGCAGGGGAACTAATTACAGGAAAAATTGTTGGCACATGCATTAAAGGCTTCCCATCCTACATAGGAGTCTGGAAAGGAGCAGGCACAGGCACATGGCAGGATGCTACCCAGATGGTAGATAAAACCAGGTGCAGGAATCGATTATGGCTACAGCCTGCCCCATGTCCCCAAGAATTTACAGCATATCCTTTATTTTAAGGAGGAACTGAATTACTCCCTCCCCTTGTATGTCTCACTGGTGTTACCAGCAGAGAGGCCCACCTCAGAGCCTGCATCACACTCACCAGACAGTCTTGGAGAGAGCCTCGATGAGGTCAGAGTGGAAGAGGCGGATGGGCCTGGCCACTGGCTGGTGAACCCACTCATCATATTTCTCTCCCAAGTGGCCCACCTGCCACAGCAGAGGCTTTTGCCAGTCCACCAGGTCCTGCAAGAGGCAAATTGGGCCCTTGATAGTCACACTTCCAATACCCATTTCCACACTCTCGGTTACAGCATCCTGTTCCCTAGCACCATCGCAGTTCACGTGGCGTGTGGAGCCACACACACCGCGGTTTGGAGGAGGGGAATCCATACTGTCCCTTCCAGCCCCTGGAAGTGGAATCCAAGTCAGGCCCATGGCCCAAGCTTGCTTGGACCAAGAACCACCAGATGCCTGTTCCTCCCACTGGAGTGGTTAAGTTGTCTGAGTCTGGAGGTGCCAGCAGAGCCCAACTAATGACCCAGACAGCATAGAGTATGGCCAAACCAAGAGCTGGTGACAATGTCTAGTGTCCATGTGGACTCCATACATACAAAGACCAACATATTCTGCATCACCAGGGTCTGTGTCATAAATAGAGGCCCTTTTTCCTTCACTGAAGACTTTCTTCTTGCTGCTGGCCTGGATAATTAATTCACTCATGCATTCATTCAAATAGCCATTCACTCAATCATTTGCTTAGCATTTGATTTTTGTGTCTTTTGACTTTTGTAAGTGTGCATATAGGCATGCTAGGTGCTAGAAAGGATCAATAGGTGTGTTGGAGAGCACCTTTGTTTCATATAGCTTAGTGCTCAGAGTAGAGACTCTGGAGTCAGTCCTAGGTTCAAATCCTGGCTCTACTGCTCACTGCATGCCTTTGGGGGAAAATTACTTGGACTTTCTGAAACCCATTCCCCTCAGCTATAAAGCAGATAATAGCATTGTCAGTGGAAGGTGTTCAGCAGGATGAAGCATACTAAACAAGACAGGCTAGTGCTGATTTAAGGATGTCACAATTCAGAGGCAAGAGGACTGTCACAAATGCACAGATGTAGGGTAAGCAAGCAAGACTTTGAACATGATCTGGGGTTTGCTCATCAACATGGAAGATTTGCCTAGGTGGGGAGGGTAACAACAGGGGATGTGGGTACAGATACGGAGTTGAAAACAGCTGTGGTCCATGTTACAGAGCAGTTCCCTGACATTGCTGTGTGAACTGCAGAAAGAAATCTGTGGAGGGCTTAGTAGGACACTCTGTTCAGGCCCAGGAATGGTGTTGCATCTAACAGGCCAGCTCTTCCCAGACACACACTATACCAACCTCAGCAGCGCCAGCAGGCTCACCCCCAGGGAAAAGGCCAGGGACCCTATTTACTTTTCAAATTTAAAGATTTATTTTATTTTGATGGGTATTTGTGTTTGTCTATATGTGTACACGTATGTGCGTGCGTGTGTGTGTGTGTGTGTGTGTGTGTGTTTGCACATGTGTGCACATGCCTGCTGACCATGGAGGTCGGAAAAGGGCACTGAAATCCCTGAAACTGGAGTTACAGGAGGCTATGAACTGCCCATTGCTAAGTGTAGAGAAACAAAGCTGGGTACTGAGCCATCACTCCTGCCCCCAGAGACCCTATTTGCATTTGTGACACACACACACACACACACACACATACACACACACACACACAGAGAGAGAGAGAGAGAGAGAGAGAGAGAGAGAGAGAGAGAGAGAGAGAGAGATTTAAATCATATGTGACTTCATTCTGATTCATGGACTGTAAGAGTACAATATATAAATTATATATAGGTTAACATGGACATATAGTAAAAACAATGGGCCCAACGTTTTTACTCATAGGAATACAGAACCAAAGAGTTCAGAGGCTTTACCTATAGGCAACGAGAAATACTCAAAGATTCCTGGTGACTTAGTATATTGAATAAGATCAATCTGGATTCCGACAGTAAAGAACAGTGAACTTAAAGCCAGGGTCCACACTGAAATCCTGTCCCTGCTGCTGACCAGCTGTATGACCCTGAGCAAGCATCTATACCTCTCCAAGCTGCTCAGTTTCTTGTAAGTAAAGCTAGTAGTCCAACAACTCCAAATCAGAGGGAGGGTCTCCAATACAAGACATCAGTCTTCAACAAAGGGAGGGGGCCACCGCAGGAGGAAGGCCGGCAGGGTAAGGGAAGGAGAGAAAGAACGAGCAAGCCTGGGAGAGAGACCCTGCAATGACTCTGGAAACCTGCTCCTCCTTCATGCCCTCTTTGCCCAAACTGGCTCAGCTCCAGCAGCTCTCCCGGGAACTGGCCTTCATGTGTTCCCAGACTCTCTGGGACCTCTCTACTGTTGCCATCACAACTTTGGGAAGGGGTGTGGGTGTTCTGGAGCAGGCAGGTAAGGCCTCCAATCACTCTTCTTGAGTTTGTGAGCAGGGAAAGAGGTCCAAACCTCACTTGGCTGCTGCTCCCTTCCTGACTCTAGTTTCCTTAGCTTCATGCTGTGGCCCAAGTGATGCAGACAGTCTCACGGCTTCCATGTCTCCATCCTGGGTCTCCGAGTCTGGGTCTCCGAGTCTGCACGCATGCACACTTTATACCAGCAAAAGGAATGGGAGGAACCATCTGGGACACCATGTTTACACCTTATCATCAAGTGGCCTGCACAGCCTCACCCTAGAAGGCACTAGGCAAGGTCACACGACATCTTGAAGCTTTGCCCCAACCTCAACACTCACAGAGCACATGGTATGTGTCATTCATGATTGTAAAAACTCTACATGGCTTAAACCATCCACTCGCTTCTCAACATGCCCAACTGAACAGGTACCATAATCACTGCCATTTATAGATGTGATAATGAGTCTGATAATCTGTCAAGGCCAACCTGTCATATCTTCTTGTTGAATCGCCCATTCACTATGGGGAATTCCTTGTTCTGGGGTCCTCAGGTTCTAACTTTTTATGTGGCAAGAACTTTGCTCACTGACTCATCTCTCCATTCCAGATTTGTTTATGTTTATTCTTTCTTGCTGTTTTCTATCTCCTCTGTCCTTTCTTATTTGCCACATTTTGTATTTTATTTTTAAGAGATTTGAAACCCTTTATTTACTTATGTTGCATGCATGTGTATGTGAGTGGGCGCTTGCATGCCACAGAGGATTTGTGGGGGTCAAAGGACAACTTGTGAGGCTCAGTTCTCTCCTTTCACCATGCGGAGTCCCAGGGATTGAACTTGGATTGCCAGTTTTATTGGCAGGAGCCGTTACCTGATAAGTCATCTTATCCGTGTTAAGACATTTTACGTTAATGCCTTCATTGGTCTTTAGTGATATCTCTGAGTTTTTCCTTCTAGTGGTTGCTCTATGGGTGATAGCTACATATTTTATTTTCTTACCATCTCTCTCAGATAAAACCCCTGATCTCCTATGTTCTCTGTTTCCAATGTTGTTACACATGGCATCCATATGCCTAAGTTTCATTTGTACATTTAATTTGGCTTTAGATATTTTAAGAAAATAACCATTTGAGGTCAGTGAGATGGCTCAGTGGATTAAGGCACTAATGACCTGAGTTTAAACCTTGGGACCAACATGGTAGAAGGAGATAACTGACTCTCCCAAGTTGTCTTCTGATCTCCACACAAGTACTGTGGCACACATATTCCCCCAATAAATACATATATTACTCAGATGTGTGGCCAAGTGGGCCTCCTTTCTCTACCTAGCAAAGATTTAAGCAAATTTTTATGTTGATCTATTTTGCCCTATTTTGTTCAGCAAGAAGAAAAAAACCATAGTATTATAACTTTAATTCAGTGGAGACACAGGAAGAAATGTGTAGGTGAACCACAGGAGAGAGCAGATACAGAAGGAAGGCTGGGATTAGATTACTGAAGAGATATTTATAAAACACAGCTCTTCAACAATGTGGTCCTTCTTGATGTCCTATTGCCTATTTGACTTGTACACATGATTTCATCCACTGTCTAGGTAGACCAGCAGGCCCTGTTACCCTTTATACATAGTAGGTTGCTGTCTACAGTCAGTGCCAAGGCTGCCTGTGATCTGCTGATTTTTTTGTTGTCTTTTTGGATTTGAGACAGTGTGTGTGTGTGTGTGTGTGTGTGTGTGTGTGTGTGTGTGTGTGTAGAGCCTTGGCCTCAAACTCAGTGATCTGCCTGCCTCTGCCTCCCAAGTGTTGTTTTAAATCTGTGCATTGCCACTGCCTGGCATCTGTCCATTTTTTTTTAATTCCACACTGTGCCTTCCTAGGTAGACCTCCTTGGTACCCAAGGAGAGTCACTTGACTCTGGGAGCTAAAAAGCCTTGCCTCTACCCCTGCAAAAATCCCTCTCATCAGCAAGGGCCAACATCAATATTTCTAGCATAGGATTTCTGTTCTACTATTCTGGGGGAGGGGAGTAAAGTGAGATGTGCATACATTGACTTTCTCCCTTTTTCCCTATATTGAGGCCCAGAAGCTGGAGTTGGTTTGTTGATTCTAGAGTGGGAATCTCCTTATCTCCCCCACCCCCATATGTTTTTGGTTTGGTGTTTTTATGAATTACTTTTATTTATTTATTTATGTGTGTGTGTGTGTGTGTATGCAGGGAAGTACACATGCTCTTATGGGAGTGTGTCACAGTATACTAGCAGAGGTCAGTCTCCAGGAGTTGGTTCTCTCCCTTTACCATGTGGGTCCTGAAGACTAAGCTCAGGTTGTCAGGCTTGGCAGCAAATGCCTTCATTGACTGAGCCATCTCATAGGCTCCTGGTGGTGAATTCTGAGACAGGGTCTTCTTATGCTACGTATCCCTGGATGGTCTGGCTCTCAATATGTAGACTAGGCTGTCCTCAAACTTGAGATAATTCTCCTGCCCCTGTTTCTCAAGTGATGGAATTACAGGCATGTGCTACCATGTCTGGTTACTCTCCCTAGTTTGTAGCACCCTCAAAACAATTTCTCAAGAGCTAGGACCTTCACCTGGCACTAGGCCTGGTTTTGCTACTATATGCATACTGTCTTTTTTCAGATTTCTTCTAGTCCTGGTTACTGAAGGGCAGCACCTTCACTAGGTATGAACAGGTTCTCACTTGCTATTCTTTCCAACAGGGAAGGTGCAGAAAGCTGATTTTGGGAAGACATATGATGGCTGACTGCCTACGCGGGATCTAATGAGGTAAAAAGGAGCTCATTCCTTCTTTACCAGGCAGACACTTCCTTGGCCCCCTGCCCTCCCATGCAAGTGGCTTTCTTCTGAGCTGACCCTGGTCCTGTCCTCCCACTCTGTGCTGACTAAAGTTCAGGGCACAGGGGGAAGGCAACGTGAAGGAATGAGGTTGGCAGGGGAAATGAGAGGAGAATGGGACACAGACCATGCCTCCAGCTCCCAGGCATCTGGGGACTCCCATGGCTACCCTCACTTTGAACCTGTGGGACCTGATGCTCAGCACAGGCAAGGTTAGTGCTTAGTGCAGGACTGTGTGGATGAAGGTGACCATATGCTCAGAAACTACTCTGGAGTGGACAGGTTGCTGGGCTCAGGGCCTTCTTTGGTGGTTCATAGACCTGAGCAGCATGCTGGGCCCAGGATGCAGATGAAATCAGTGAGTGTCTAGGCCAAGCATCTTGCGGACCCCATGCCCTTCCCCCAACACAGCTCTGCCCTTGCCCAGCCAGGAAGGGGGAGGCTGTTTCTGGCTATGCCAGGAATGCAGCTGGCAGCAGCTCGCAGGAGGAAAGAGCAGCCTGCTGCCCAGAGAGTGAGTGGGCAGAGGGCCTGCTGCCTGGGTAAGGAGGGGCTTGCCTCCGCTCTCCTTCTTGTTCTGTGGATCCCCTTCCTCTTGGGCAACAGGAACAAGGTGTCACAGGAACACTCCTCAGGGGTGGCCTCAGGCCTGCAGCAAGTGCTCAGATCTGCTTTTCCCCAGGGGAGCAAGAGCAGGAGTTGGCAACTGCTGGGTGCCGTAGTGCTCCTCCCACTGCTATGAGCTCAAAAGACTGTTTAGAGAAATGTCCATCTGAACCCCAGAGCATCTGCTCCAGGACAGCTTTCTGAGCCAGGGAGGCAGGGCAGGGTGGGACTTGCAAGCAGCAGGCCAGTGGGGCGAGCAGTGAGGAACAAAATGCTCCCCTAGGAGCTCTCTGGCTACCTTTTCTATGCCCTAGTGATAAGCCATCTGGGCTCTGGTCCCATACTCATTATCTTTCATAAGCCTCAATCAACAGACTGACGACTGTGAAAACCTCATGTCATAGGTGAGAACACTGAAGACTGACTGCTTGCTCAGCCGCAGATGCTGGAGTTAGGCCTGCTCCTGAGCATGGAGCTCAGAGCCTGAGTTCTTAGCACTCAGACCCAGACCATCAGTCAGTGGAATCAGGGCCCTATGGCTATGAATTCCCCAGCAAGTAGCTATGGGGATTCTGCAGCTGTGCCTACTGTTAGCTGTAGAATCAAACCAGCTGGTTGGGGGTCCCGCCAAGATTGGTGCAGACCTCTCCTGCTCAGAGGAAGTGGGACAAACTCAAGATCATTGAGGTAGTTCTGGGTCATCTGACTTCTCTGGTGCTTCTGTGTCTCTCCACTCAGGGGACACGAAGTCTGGGGAAGGGACAGAGCAACAGAGTCGAGCCAAGCTGGAACTCACAGCCTAGAGTATATCATTCCCTGGGTATGGGTTTGCCATAGTACCTTTGTTTTGACCCAAGTCCTTGTTGACTTGTGTTACGTTAGAACCTCCAAAGAGTAAAGCCCATCTGGCCAAAATCAACACTTTGCCAGCTCTTCAGACTCCAAGAGCTCCTAATGGTAAGGGTTATATGTGTGGTTTTGAGGTCAGGGCAGGGACTTGGGGGAACTGACCACTACATTTTCTGTGTACATACAGATGTCCCTGTGTGCTTGCATGTGTCTCTGCATGCACATGTGTGCGAGAACAAATGCACCTATGTGCATACCTATGTGGAAACCAGAAGTAGACTTTAGATGTCTTCACTTTATTTATTTACTTATTTATTTTGAGACAGTCTCTCACTGAATTTGGAGCTCACTAATTCGCTAGGCTGGCTAGTCAACAAGCCTCAAGGACTATCCTGTCTTCCTCTCTCCAGTGCTAAGATTAGATATATACACGTAGGTTCTGGGAATTGAACCCTGGTCTTCGTGTTTGTATGGCAAGCACTTTAAAGACTTAGCCATCTCCCCGGCTGCACCAATACATTTTGATTAGTAACACACCTGTCTGAATGGTTTTCTACCTGCCTTGATGGAAAAGGTAGACTACACCCACTCACAGTCTCTCCAAGGTGAAGGAAGCTGATTATACTGAGATCTGGTTTAACTTGAGGTGGGATAAAGAAGATGTAGCCACTTTGGCGATACCTCCAGAACCTATTTTTGTATTCATCCTTCCTTTCTGCCATCTCCTCTCCCAGTCACAGGACTCAGGGAGACTCACTTTGGGCCAGATGAGAGGTGGAAGGATTTCAAGATACATGGGAGCACAGAGAAAAGGGCTCATCAGGTATGGTCAGCCAGGAAACTAACCTGTGGCTAACTTGCTGTCTGTGTTGCTTACCTGTGGCTACCATGCCAGCTAGGCTGCTTATCTGCTGGTCAGGTAACATTGGCAGAAGACTATAGGTGTTGGTTCCTGGCATTTGTTTTTTTCTGTTTGTTTGTTTGTTTGTTTGTTTGTTTGTATGACAGGATCTCTCTGTGTGGCCCTGGCTGTCCTGGAACTCACTCTGTAGACCAGGCTGGCCTTCAACTCACAGAGATCCACCCACCTCTGCCTCCCGAGTGCTGGTACTGAAGGTGTGTGTTGTCGCTGCCTCCCGAGTGCTGGTACTGAAGGCGTGTGTTGTCACTGCCTCCCGAGTGCTGGGGTTAAAGGTGTGTGCCATCATGCCTGGCTGGCCCCTGACACTGTTAACAGTTAGATCACAGGTGACTCATGAATGTCTTCCTTACATTCATTACAGCTCAAGTATGAACTCAAGAGCAAACTGTAATTTAGTCAGGCACCATGGCACACACCTTTGATCCCAGCACCCAGGGAGGCAGAAGCAGAGGCAGGTGGAGCTCTGTGAGTTTGAGATTAGCCTGGCCCACACAGAAAGCCCCAGGCCAGCCAGGGCTGCACAGTGAGAATGTGTCTCAAAAAGGAAGAAAACAACACGAGCAAACAAAGCTGTGTGAGCTGACGCTCATTTGTTGTCTAGGGGTGTCTGGGGGAGAAGCTTCGGTGAACCCCTTAAGCCCCATCCGCTCTAAATGCTTCCTGGGAGGCTGGCATCCCCCTGCCCTCTGAAACAAGACTGGGTACCGAAGGGAGGGCTCTGAAAAGGACACACTAGCCTAAGGCTGAAGCCGGTTGAAGGGAGAAGGTGTGCCCAGAAGTCAAGAAAGATGGGCAACTGTGGTCACCAGACCAACTGGGCTCTAGAACACAAAGATTTGGGCATGGGAAGGAGTTGCGATCTAGTTGTTTTGTTTTGTTTTTCCTCCTAAGGAAGCCAGAGTCCTACTCAGCAGAGAGGTTCAAGTGGGTAACCTTGATCATTCTGGTAAAATTCCACACAGAGCCTGAAAGTCAGATGAACCTAACTTCTGACAGGGCGGGGCACCAGATTTTTCTCGATTTTTACTCATTTCTGCTGTTTTCAGATTCCTCTACCCCAGACCAGCATGATTAGCCTACTTTCTCCTCACTCTTTCCAGCCTGACCCACTTGGTTCTCTGGCTTCTAGGGCCCATGGCTCCCATCCTTGGAAGCACCTAGAGAGCTCACCTTGAAAACAAAGGAGTCCTACCTTTGCAAACTCACTCCTGGTCTGCAGACCCTCTAGGGGGTACAAAGCCACCACCACCTTGTTGGTATTTTTCCATAGCTTCTGAAGACCTACCCTGACCTGATCAGAAACAGCCTGTAGCTCTGCTAGTCCCTTCCTTCCCAAAGAGCTGGGCGTGATCAGGCGGTGATTAGAGAGCAGAAGGATTCTTTTGGGAAGAGAAGAGAAAAAAATAAAAAGAAGAGAAAGGAGGGGAGGGTGAGGCAGAGAAGGAGAAAAGAAGGGAGGAGAGCGCACCCTGTACCCTGTGTGTGTGTCCTGTCCCCAACTTGTCATAAAGCACAGCCGTTTTGTTCCTGAGATACTGTGTAGGCTGCCACACTGATAAAGCTCCAGTGAGCTCTTTACAGCATGCTCTTCCCAAGAGTCAGACTCTAAGCCAATCTCACTGGTGCTAGCTTAAAAGGACTTGTGCCTGTGGAACCTGCCACTGCTATTCACAGCCCTGAGTGAGGACACACCGGCTTAGTCCTGGTCTTGCCCTCATCCTCATCAAAGCCCCTCCAGTCCCAGGGCAAAGTCTTGACTCTAGCTCCTGGAGTCCTTGACTCACTCAAGTGGCTGGCTCCTCATTTGTTCTGCTATTTGCAGAGCAATTTCCAATTCCCCCAGATTACTAGAGAAACCTGCTATTTGTACCAAGTTACTGAGTATCCTTCTCTTGTCTTTGTTGCCCAAACCCTGTGCTACTGGTGAGTAATGATGGCCCATCCAGGGATGGGGGCCAGAAAGGAGGTCATGAAAAGCTGATGAAAGACTTTCCTTGTGACTTGGGCAAGTCTTTCCTCTTGCTGGTCTATTTTCCTGTTGGACCCATGGCTCTCTGGAGGGAAGAGGGGCATGGAATGATCTGATTTTTCAAGCTGGATGCACTAAAAATTTTTTTGTCATGAGCTCTCCAGAGACAGTCCCATAGACAGAGATTATCTCCAAGTCCTGGGGTCACAGACGTGGGAGTCCTGGTCGTTGGGGTCCAGCCAACAACCAGCTGTGGGAAGCTCCTTTGATCCATATCCCTTGTCCTCTGGCCACCTGTGTTTCCTGGAACGCTTTCTGAATCTCTTCATGTGGTCATAGCTACTTTGAGGAAGAAGGGATGGCTGTCCTATTTTTTCTGTGCCTCTGGTGTCCATTGCAGGCAGAGGACACACTTGGGGGCATGCACACTCACGTCTATTCCAAGAGATAACAACTTGGGGACAGTACTGTGACCCAAGATGGAGGGAAATGACACCTGAGCTTGGTTCTCACCCAGGCCCCTCTAGGCAATGCTGCTTTCCTATGCTCTCCACAGGGCCCTGTTGTCCTCTTCCAGAGCTCACCTCATGGCAGATCTGCATGGTCCCTACACTAAAGCAGGGGGCTGTAAGACTCTGCACACATCTCTAGCCTTCCTTAGCCCTATCTGCCACATAACCTTTGCCACATGGGACTTGTGGGTTGTCTACCCACAAGGGACTTTTCCTGAGTGGTCATAGGTGCCAGAAGCAGATTTTCCATGCGCACCGGTCAGAGTGGGTATGTCAACCCTGTCGTTGTCCCATCTCTAGCGTCAGGGTTCTGATGGGAGACCTGTCTTATTCCAGCAGGTGTGTAGGGTGAGTTTCTTGTAGAGATCTCATGCACCATTTACCCCAGCTCCCCACCAGCAAGCTCTCCCCAGCCCTCAGCGCCCGCAGCTAGGTTTGCTGCCCCAGCTCACCCTTGAGCATTGTGGGTACCAGTGTCTCTTCTTCATCTTCCCTGGACACACGCCATGGCTTCACATACCTCCCCAATCCGCTATAACCCAGTCACTCCCAATGTCCTGTGCCAGCTACCTTGTCCCAGTCCACCACTTTGAATTGTGGCTCCATAGCGGGGTCTGTCTTCTGAGTGTCTGCAGAGGCTACAACACCATTCTCCAAGGGGTCCTGGGAAGAGACGATACAAAATTACTTACAGGGTGAAGGGAGAGAATGGTGCCCCAACTGCCCCTAGCAAGGGAGCTAAGAATGGGGGAAACCCCATGGGTGGGGCTGGGGTGGGTGGCAGTCAAGGACAATAAGTACTTTTGCAATTAGAGACACTGGTGTGGGTGTCATTATTCTTTGTGCTTCTCCCTACAAAACAGAAACGAAAGATGCAGAAAGATCTGGAAGAGTAAGCAAACCATAAGGAAGTGAGAGTGGCTAGGGGTAGCTGCCAAGCTCAGCAAGTATCACCGTGTGGCCCCCCCCCAGAGCACCTGATGGGGTTCGCTGTGCCACTCCCGATGATGGCCCTCCCTTTCTTTCTCCCTGCTTGGTTACTCAGCAGACTGTGTGGGTCACAGACTGGCCCACGTGATCACAGGAAAGAAAGGCAGCTGGGAGCCAGGGAGACTGGTCCTCCTGCAATCCCGGCCCGTCAGTGGTCACATGTGGGACAGAACTAGCTGAGGTGTGCCCAAGTGGACTCAAGGTTAATTTAAACTAGCAAAGAGGTAACGCCAGAAGGAAATGGAATGTGCTGGGAAAATCACACAGCTTCAGCTAGCTTTGACGTCACGTGGGGTTGGGGCCAGAGAGAGCAGGTTTACAGGGAAGTAAAACTCATGCTTCCCTGCAGGAAGGGCAGGGACAGACCTTGCCAGTGGGAGCTTCCCAAACAACCACAATCCTTGTGGCCCTGGGAAGCCAGATGTTAGCAAGGGGTTTAGGAGTTTTCAGCAGCCAGCTGGGGTTTCTTCTTTACTTTTCCTCAGACAGAAGATGTAGCCCAGACCGATTTCCAACTCCCCATCCTCTGTGTCAACCTCCCAAGGACAGGAATTACGGAATGCACCAGCATGCCCAGCAGCACTGGGGTTTGGTACTGTGCTTACATTTTTCTTTCCAAATAAGCCTAAGAGAACTTGACAGTGATGGTGACCTTGTTGGCATTTTCTAGGGAAAACCCAGACAAATTCCAGAAGTGGGCTTTTGTGTGTGTGTGCGTGTGTGTGTATGTGTGTGTGTATTATACATACATATGTATGCATGTATTTTTAATTGAAACAGAGTCTTGTTTTGTAGCCCATACTTGTCTCAAACTTACCATCCTCCTATCTCAGCCTCCCATAGGCTGGGATTACAGATATGTACCACTACACACAGCTTCCACACCTGAATTTTTAAAAGGCTGTATTATTTTTAATTATATGTATGGGTGTGGGTATGTGGACATGAATGAATGGCCTGTGGAGGCCAGGTGAAGGCGTCAGATCCCTGGAGCTGGAGTTACAGATGGTTATGAGCTGTCTACTGTGGATTCTAGGAACCAAACCCAGGGTCTCTGAAAGAGCAGTGTGCACTCTTAACCACTGAGCTCTCCAACCCCTTATGATTTTTTTTTTGAGACAGAGTTTCTCTGTGTAGCTCTAGCTATTCTGGAACTCACTCTGTAGACTAGGTTGGCCTTGAACTCAGAGATCTTCCTGCTTCTGCTTCCCAAGTGCTGGGATTAAGGGTGTGCACCACTGCCACTTGGCTGAACTTGTTTTTTTTTTTTTTTTTTTTTTTTTGGTAGTGTAGCTTGGTTTGGCTGGACTTATTTTATTTTAATCTTTTTAAACAACACAGCTTATGCTCTCTCAAGGACCAGGAAGAGGGATTTTATAGCACATTCTAAGTAGAAACTCCTTAAATATCCCCCATAAAACTGTTTTTTTCTTCTCTATCAGCAATTCAATTATCTTTCTTGTCCCTTTCAAGTTTTTTATTTTTTTGTTTGTTTGTTTTCTTCAGGGTCTCATTCTAACTCTGGCTGGCCTGGAACTTCCATGATAGCCCAGACTGACCTAACACTGGAGGTACTCCTCCTCCCTCAGTCTCCTAAGCACTGGGATTACAGGCGTGAGCTACCATGCATGGCCTTAGAGTTCTATTTTAATCTCAAAATATTCCTGAGGGCTTCAGTCACTTAGCTATCAAGATGTTTATTTTCTTCTGGTTACTTCCATGTGATGGCTATTCTTGGTTGTCAACTTGACTACATCTGGAATAAACTAAAACACAAATGAATGGGCACATCTGTGAGGGATTCCCCCCCCCCCCTTAACTAAATAATTTCAAGTGAGAAGACCCACCTCTAATCTGGATCTTTGAGATTGGAAGATAAACCTTTAATTCAGATCCTTTGAGGTGGGAAGATCCACCTCTAATCTGGACCACATGTATATGTATATATCTCTCTGTATGTATATATGAGAGAGGGAGTTGCATTCTATAAGTTTTGTTCCTCTAAAGAACCCTGACTGATACAATTCTTTCTCACAGTGTTCTACCCATTCTCTGCACTGCAGTCCTGTCTACTCGAACGCCATACTTGTAACTCAACAAGACCAAAGGATGGCCTAAGCTGGGAAGGGGTTTGCACATCTATTATCATTTAAGTTTTTCGTCTATGCCACACTCTTCAGACGCTCAGAGCATCATATACAGAACGGATCGGGGCACCCACCTGACACTCCTGCAAACAGAAGGAAAGCACAAATCATTCCACTATCTGACTCTGACTCATGCTTCCAGTCTTTGGCACACGTTCTCTTACATTTGGCTGGCTGCCTCCAGATCCTGGAAATCACCCTTGGCTCCTCCCCTCTGGGGCTACACAATTCCTTCTTTCACCTGACAGGCCTATAAACATCTGAAGAGAGCCAGTGTTCCCACCTCATGCCATCTGCTTTCCCCCCGGCCCCTCCCGGGATATCACAGGATCTCTAAAGCATATCCCCCAGTCCGTGTTCCTCTCCCAAGGAACATGTGGTGGGCCACACACCGGACCAAACAGAACTTGTGCTGATTTCTGACCAAGGGAACTGAGCAAACAGCAAACCTTTGGGCCACCATGCTTTCAGCTCATTCCTTCAGTTCACTGAACCCTGAAGCTTTCCTTGGCGAAAGCTAGTGAGGCTGGAGGGTGTGTACAGTCAGGAGATTATATAGGTTAATCCTCATTGTCAGCATGTCTGGATCTAGTCTTATCATGGGGACGCATCTCTGGGGTTGTCTATTAGAGTGTTTCCAGGGAAGTTTACCAGTGAGGATGTCTGACTTTCTGACATTGCACACGATCTTGTCACCTGAAAACATGCTAGGCTAAATGTCTTGGGATACATGTGGACCACAGGCTACAGGTCGGACACACCTGGGTGTGGTTAAAGGGGGGAAACTCAGTCAGAATACGGGCAGTACCATCCCGTGAGCTAGGGTGCCAGACTGGATAAAAAATGAAGGAGCTGAGCAGTCACCTCTCTTTGCAGAGGCGAGAGAGGCGGATACAAGGTGACCAGCTGCCTCTCTCACCTCTGCTCTCCCTGGTGTGATGAACCATATCTCCTTAAACTTTCAACTAAAATAATCTCTTCCTCATTCGAGTTGCTTTTTTCGTCAGATACTTTATCACAGCAAAGAGAAAAGTAACGAACACAGAGGAGATGTGAATCTGCAGGGCTGTTCACAAGAGTTGTGTGGTGAGGACAGGGCCGTGTGGTGACAAGAGAGGGTGCAGGAGGTAGTGGAAAACATGACAGCTGAGGAGTGAGATCATGGGGGAGGGTGTGCGGGGACTCCCTTGGTTCCCCACCAGCCTCCCTTCAGCAGCTAGAGGTCTCTAAGTGTCACCCCCCCCCGCCACTTCCTTCCAGTTCTCCCTCACACAGGGTCTCCCCGCATCATTGCTCTCCTGAGGTGAGCACAAGCATTGTCCTCCACAGATCATCTTTTCAGTGACATCTCTCCCTGTAATTCTCTCTCCATTGTAAATCTCCTTTTCAGTTATGCCCTTGGGTTAACTCCACTCTCCCTC
The DNA here is from genome assembly GCF_017639785.1 of Mesocricetus auratus. NCBI lineage: Eukaryota > Metazoa > Chordata > Mammalia > Rodentia > Cricetidae > Mesocricetus > Mesocricetus auratus. The sequence continues at coordinate 12,550,605 of NW_024429183.1, read as the reverse complement.
AAATCAAAAGGATAACTTCCCATTTCCTGACATGCCTTACATTATCCCTCTCAAATGTCACCCTGTCTAGGTGACAATGGTTACTGTCTCATGAATGCTTACTGCATGTTTGGCCCTTTAACCTCCCTAGCAATGATACTGCATGAGGCGGGTGTAATGTTATTCCTATGGCCTTCTACCTAGTGAGGAGTAGAACCAGAAATGGAACTCCAGCATCTCCTCTTTCCCATCATGCTCTTCTTCCCTTGCCATTTAAGTCAGAGATGATGTCTTCACTGTCCTCTGTTGGCGTCATTTCTTACCTCTGCTTGTTTTCAAATATTTGGGTAATCATCATTTGTTCAGTGGCTTATATCAGGGACTATTGCAGAAACTCAAAGTCATACCCACACGGCCTCAGTAGGCTCATACTTTACAAAACAGCCAAAGCCTCCGAGATTTCCCGCCACAAGGTGGGACCCGGTGCTGGGTATGGGTAAGGGCTCATGTTCTTGGAGACGTCAAATACATGGAGTGTCATAACGCTGTTGTACAGTGAGGGATATGGCTCTTTGAGAAAGTGATGTCCCCATGACACTGAACACATGATGCTGGAGTACTACTCGAGGCTGGCCAGGGCAGGCAAGTATCCACATACCAGGGTGATTACAGTGATGAAAACTCTATGCACATGGACTATCTGAGCAGAGCTAAGTGTTTTTCTCACAAATAAGAGTATTTTTTAAAGATGACTATCAGCAACACTTCACAAACAAGGAGATTCAATGCCAAATACATAGGAAATGCAGGTTTCCAGCACAAAGGGCAGTTCTAAAAAGGGGCAGGTGACAACTTTATATTAACACTGGAAACAAAAGGTTCTATTTTAAAAATATCAGTGCAAGAAAATCACAAAGTAAAGTCTCACTTCATTAACACTCATTTTCCATAGTTATTCCCTCGATTCAGGGACTCTAGGCAGAAGCTCTAAGAGAAAATAGAGCAAGTGTTCCCTTTGAACCAATTCTAAGGCTCTACTTGGAAAATGACTGACAGTCCAGTTGCACAGAGAGATGATGACTACAAATGGAAACAAAACTGCTAAGCCTTTTTTGTTCAGTTCAGAAACCCTTTTTTTTTTTAAATGAGAGAAGTGAGGGACAGCTGCGCTGGGACCTGCCCCTCCTAAAAGCCAGGAGACAGAGTCACATGACAGTGTGACTCACCAGCTCCCATCCCAGTGTGGAGTAGCCGGTGGCTCCTTCCGAAGAGTTCCAGTGAGTCATGGGCCAAGCCCTGAGTGAGGGCTGACAATGGGAGCACATTGACCATGAAGGAGAAGAGGGACGAAGTGGAAGGGATAGCTGTGATCTCTCCCCATCCTTCTCTTCTGCTACCCCAGCCTAATCAGATCTCAAGGGGGCCTGGTGGCCATCGGGCAGCATTGTCCCGAGGGTCACGCACTATTCCTGGAGTGACCTCATGGAACAAACCACTTCCTGGGTGGCCTCATGGGACAACACCCTACTCTGGCAGAGGTCCAAGTCAGTATCACCAGACTTCCTAGGCATCCAGCATAGGAAGAGACTCCAAGGAGAGCTAGGGCCAGCCACACATTGGCATCACCTGCAGAGGAACATTTTGGATGGGACATGTTCCCCCAGCATGTCTTTCAATAGTAATTTTCTCAAGATTAGCTGTAAGATCCCAGAAGGTCTAGAAAACCTTCTCTACACATGGACAGAAGACCCTCTATCAATGAGGTTTCCCTGGTCCCAGTCCCAGGGGCTCCAGGAACTGACACCTGCAAGCAGCACTGTCACACACAGCACACATGTAGCTCTCGTTTTCCAGGTCAGTGTTTATTCTATAGTCGGGTTGGGCGCACCCTTGCATTCCACAAGCAAACACCACCCATGAATCAGAAGTGTGCAAAGGTCGCCCCAGGGAAATAGGGTACAACCTTAACTTTAAAAGTCTTTAAACATTTTTATTTTTGGAAACTTCCACAATGCATTTAAAAGATTTTCTCAATCCGGGAAGGATGCCAAAGGTACCTTTATAAACCAATAAAGAATGCCAAAGCAAAGAAAACTGTTCTGGCTGGTGTCTTTAGGTTGGATGAGTTTCAGTATTTGGGGAGGAAGGTGAGTAATTTTGTAGTTATACTGCCTTTCACAAGAATGATTAACACATGTACTAATGACAGTGACAACAGTAGGTGTCCTTTCCACCTATGTCATGGGACAGCTTTCTTCTTTAGGGGAAGAGGGCCCTGAGACAGGATCTCGCTATGAAGTCCAGGCTGAACTTGAACTCATGTCTTTCTGCCTCAGGCTCCTGCTGCTAAGGTTACGGGCATTGCCACTGTACCTGGCAAATGACCACTTTCTCATAGGATCCACTCAAGGGAAATGAGACAGCCCTGTGTATTTAGGCTCCTCCCAGATTCTCTGCTGTGGGAAGACGCACAGGTGCTCAGGGCTGGAAGCACCTCACGGTCTTTCTACCTCATTTGCCTGTTGATTGCCTCTCAAGCCAGAACGGGAGCTCCTCAAGGTGGGGACCCTGCTGGCCCTGCCCGTTCTGAGGCACAGGCCCCGGAATAGCACTCAGATAATTGCTGAATGAGAGGATCCTGTCATGGATCCGCAGATGAATGGCCTGTTTAGGTGTGAAGATATGAGGAGGGTTCCTATGTGAGCAGCCTGGCAGGAGAAGACTGCTTCAGAGACTTCCACAGGCTGTGTTTCCTTGGAGAGAGAAAGAAGTCACCAACGCAACCTGCCAAGGGGCTGGCATAGGCTGGCACTGTACTTTCCCAGCTAAGAGTCCTGGATCTGTTGGGCAGTAGTCTGACTTTCCAGCCACAGCCTGCGGCCACATGGAAGAGGAACCTGCAGACAGCAGCACCTGACACAGCTTCTCCCAGATCAGTGCCAATCACTGGCTGGTTGTGGGACGTCACTTGCTCTTGTCGCCACCGACCTGCCTACATCTCTTGGTTTTCCTCCCAAGCCAGCTCCCTCACGTCAGACCCAAATACACACATGGCAGGCGTTCCCTGGCAGTCCCTGAAGGTCCCAGGCAACCTAACTCCCTGTTCCCATCTTCAGAAGCTAAGTAGGTGACAGTATCAATTAGAGTAGGGTGTGTGTGGCTCATGGCTCAGACTTCTTTCGTTCAGAGACAAAATCTATGCAGGAATAGTTTTTACTTCCACAAACTGAGACATGTGTGCATGGATTTTCCTTCTAATCGGAGCCACCAAGAAAGAACTCAGTGTATGAGTTACTTTTGTCACTGCTTTGCTAAGACACTAGACAGAAGGATGAGGTTGCTTTGGCTCTGGGGTGGCAGAAGCATGGGCGGCTGGTTACATTGTACCCACAGTCAGGAAGCAGGGAGGGATGGATGCTGGAGCTCATCTCACTGTCTCCTTTTTATTCAGGGTAGTTCAGGGTAGTTCTCTGACCAGTTAAATCTCTCCAGAAATATCTTTCCCCGCCTAGCCCCTGGGTGGGTTGGGTGTCAGGGTCTTAAGGTACATGAAGGGAGACCCTGGACCGTCTCCTCCCTCCAATATAAAATGACAAGGATCAACTTCAATAGAAGCCAGGGCTTGACATGGTGGTAAATGCTCATTTTTACTTGTGTTCCTTCCTTCCTTTGTCTCGGGGAAGGAGCCATAGGCCATACATCAAGTTTGTCACCTGCGGGGTCTCACTTTCCCCACTCACAACCCTCCTAACCCCCGGCATTTCAAAGTAAGAACCAGATCTTATTTGCAATACAGAATTAAGATGGAAATAAGTGGTGGGTAGGGGATTAGAGTATGTGCTGATGTAACTGATATTTTTTTTATTTGATTTTTCGGGACAGGGTTTCTCTGTATTGCTTTAGAGCCTGTCCTGGAACTCATTCTGTAGATCAGGCTGGCCTCGAACTCACAGAGATCCTCCTGCTTCTGTCTCCCGAGTGCTGGGATTAAAGGTGTGTGCTACCAATGCTTGCTGTAACTGGTATTCTTATATAATGGGGGACACTTCAAAGCAAAGGGGTACTATAGGGAGAAATGCTATGTGAAGATTAAGGCACAGACAGGGAAGATGTGTCAGGAAGACAAGGAAAACCATTCTGCCAGAGATCTACCAGAAGCTGTGGTGATGCCTGGAATGCTGCCTCTTACCGCCCTCAGAAGAAGCAGCTTTAATTGTTATCTCTGACACAGCCTAGAGTCATCTGAGAGCAAAGCCCGAACTGAGGGATTGCCTAAATCACAATGGCCTGTGGGCATGTCTATGTGGGATTGTCCTGTAGGTTAGTGTAGGAGGGCCCAGCCCACAGTGGGCAGTATCATTCCCTAGATCCTAGGCTGCATAAAAAAAGCTAACTAAACATGAGCCAGCAAGCAGCATTTCTCAATGGATTCCTATTTGAGTTCCCACCCTGACTTCCCTCAGTGATGGACTGAGACCTGGAAGATGAAATAGAACCTTTCTACCTTTAGTTGTTTAATCACAGTAACAGAGAGGAAACGAGAACCCTGTGACGCCTTGGCTGTGGTTTTCTGGGCGCTAGGACTCTGAGATGATACATTCCTGTTGTCTAAAACACCTGTTCTACAATAATGTGTCGTGGAATCTAGTGGAAAGTCATTAAAGTGTCCTTCAGTGTCTCTTGGGATCCAGATAAGGCCACAGGGGAAGAGGGATTCACTAGGAGACAAAAGCACACTGGAGGAGCCAGCCAAGGTGCTAAGGTGTTGGAGAGCAGAGTTTCCTTACCAACACAACCCTTCTCCCTGGCCCACAGTCGAAACTCATGCACAGCTCGTAGAAGAGACATTTGACTGTTCCCTTCCTGGCTCAGAAGTAACCTGTCCCCCCTTCTTTAAGGCCTGAGAAGTCACTTCCCAGTTGTCTCCACTTAGGAGTGTTGTGCATCTCGGGCAGGCTAAGCTTGGGGTGAGGGGCAGGTGGTCACACACCACTGCTCTCTTTAACACCTTGTACCTCTCATCTCCTGCCCTGCTGCATAGCTCCTGGGACAGCCATGGCATCTCCGAGGAGAGCCAGCATCTTAGTGGTCTCAACATACATCTCCTTGAGCGACTGGCAGGAGGGTCTACAGACAGGGAAACTGAGGACCAGGAGGATCAGGTGAGCAACGTAAAATCTCTCAGATGACTAGTCTCTGGGAAGGTTCTGCTCTGGGAGGGACGCACTGAGATGTCTCCAAACCCCTAGCCAGGGTCCCCGTCTCAGCCCCCAGCACTCCTCCAGTGCTGACCCTGTCTTCCCTAGAGAGGGTGTGCTCGGGGGTGGGGGGTGCATGGGGAGAGGACAGTGAAGAACAACAGAGAGCCTGCGTGCTGCCACGCAAACAAACAAATCCAGCATACAGGCCATCTGAAAGGAGGCAGTGTACGGCAGGCGGGGGCTGCAGAGGGAGGGGGGACCGCATAAAGGAATGTTGTTTGAGAAAGCTGGGGCTGGGCACCAAGGGATGGACAGATGTCCTTTTATCCCTCAGCCTGGGTTGTGCTTGAAAACCCTTTCTGTGAAATGAGACTGGTGCCCCTGGCCCTGTGTCCAGCTGCCTCCACCCCCTGCAGTCACGGAGGAGGAGGTGTCTTGCACACCTGGTAGTACACTGCTCAGGGCTGGGTGCAAGGGGCAGGCCCCAGAGAGAAAGATGACGGTGCCGAGGCCTTCTGGAGCCATAGAGAGACTCTTCTTTGCCAGGAAGGCCTTGTATTGCCACGTCCACCCTCAAGAGCTCCCCAGGAGTGAGCTCCTGGGAGATGGCTGTTTAGAGAGCTAGAAACTTTAATAGCAATGAGAGCGGCAGGGCCTGCTAACTTCTCCTTCTGAGACGCCGCTCTCTGTCTCCCTGTGTCCAAAGCAGGAGCCAGGAGCTTCAGGACCATCTCTGACCAATCTTTTTGTGTACCTTGAGGGTCACATCTGACAACTGACAAGCCACTGAACCCCCAAAGGAGGGCCATGATGACCCTCTCCACAGTCATGGCAGGGTCTGTCTACTCACCAGACTGTTGTGGCCACTGGTAGGTTGCCATGGATGCCACCACTCACGTGTGCATATGGGCAGCACAACATTGATTCCAGCTCTCGGGAGGCAGAGGCAGGCAGATGTCTGTGAGTTAAGAGGCCAGCCTGGTCTACAGAGCAAGTTCCCAACTAGCTAGGGCTACATAGTGAGATCATGTCTGATGATCAAAACCGAACCAAACCTAAACAGACCTTGAGAGGAGCTACCTTGCTAAATTTCATTCTAAATAGTTATCTTAGGATTTTTATTGCCGTGACAAAACACCATGACCGAAACACCCTGGGGAGGAAAGGGTTATTTCAGCTTACAGTTCCACATCACAGTCCTTCACTGAAGGAAGTCAGGGCAGGCACTTAGACAGGGCAGGACCCTGGAGGCAGCAGCTGATGCAAAGGCCATGGAGGAACTGCTTACTGGCTTACTCCTCATGGCTTGCTGAGTCTGCTCTTCCAGGACCATCACTCCAGGCAGGAGTGGGACTGCCCACTATGAGCTGGCCTTCCCACATCAATTAAGAAAGTGCCCTACAGACTTGCTTACAGGTAAATCTTTTGGAGGCACTTTCTCAATTGAGATTCCCTCTTCCCAAATGACTCTAGCTTGTGTTAAGTTGACTAGATATCACACACAGCCACACACGGTTAGTAGCTACCATACCAACAGCAAGCTCCAATTTCATGTGTTCAGTTACTATCTGAAAAGCTTCCTTGGCATCTTAAACCTAGTGTGGCCCCAGTGAACACTCACCGCCCCACCCAAAACCCGTTTTGTCTCCATAGATCAAGTCGTCTACTCCCTTAGGTCAAAACCATTGTTACCACCCAAGCCTCCTCCCTCTTTCAATTTCAATGTGTAAGTCACCAGTGAGTTTTAGTGGTTCTGTGACCAAGACTATGCCAGACTCTCCGCATTCTTATAGCTAGGCCAGTCCAGGCTCCCCAGCCCTGGGTACCACTGATGGCCTCTAACTCTCTGACTCCCTTCAATCTACCACATGGTAGATCAAACTGTTTATCTAATGAAGTCCACTTCTCCAGCCTAGAGCCTTCCAGTAGCTGTTCTTAGAAATAAGATCTCCATCTCTGACAGTGATCTATGAGTGCCACCAAGACAGAAGCCCTGGTCGCATCTCACTTCTCCCTCCTCCACGCCTGCTCCTACCCATGGCGGCCCCTCTTGCTCTTACCTCAGGCCCTTTGGCCTACCTGCTCCCTCCACCTGGAAGGGTTTTTGCACAGCTCTTAGGGAGGCTCCTTTCAGCTCCCAAACATCAACTCTTTAGGGATGCCTTTTACCACCACCTCTGTCTGCTGGGGCTGCCACTCTCCCACCCCCAGCTGAAGAGACATTACGGAGTCTATTATTCTGTTGTGTATGCGGAATATTTTTATTTCGTTACAGCACTTACCACCACCTGCAAACTGTTGTATCTGTCCCTGCCCACTGCCAGGTAAGTCCCACAGGAAGAGAACCCAGTGGTCTCTCTCTCTTCTTTTTAAAAGATGTATTTATTATATTATGTATATACTGTTCTGTCTGCATGTACCCCTGCAGGCCATAAGAGGGCACCAGATCTCGTTACAGATGGTTATAAGTCACCACGTGGTTGCTGGGAATTGAACACAGAACCTCTGGAAGAGCACGCCAGGTGCTCTTAATCTCTGAGCCATCTGTCCAGGTCCCACAGTGGTCTTTTTATCTTGAGAAACAAGCACCAGAGGAAACATCCAGAATGTTTGTGGTTGTAAAGAAGAAAATGTAAAGAAAAAAAATGAGTTGAGAAGGCAACCCTGAGAGTCCCTGGGATTACCTAAAACCTTGGTCAGCCCTGCCTTTGGAGCCTGCCTGTCAGTCACTGACTCGGGCAAGTGTCTGAGGTCCAGATACAGACAGGATGTGCCATGAGGAAGGGAGGCCTTGTACAACCAGAGCATCGCTAATTCTCTGGCTCCTCTAGCAAACAGGAGTTTTTGCCTGAGGAGGTTCAAGTGCTAACACGTTTTAAAACCATCTGCCTGCTTCCTCCTGACAGAAATCTACATGCTCTTAGTAGCAGGGACTCAGAACCTTGGCTACGGTTTACCCACACATTCTGTTTCCCAGATCTCATTGCAGCCACACACAGTCCATGATGGGAGGCAAAGAGCAAGGAGACCACAGCTCTGTAAAGGGAAGTGGCTTGTTCAGAGCCATTAAATGCAGAGTCGGGATGATGGCACCTTCTTTGAGCTTCAGCCCAGGGCTCTGTCCCAGGGGACAAAAGTGGGGGTGCTTGAGTAATACTTGCTGAGTAACCTCCTATGCCAAGCTTCTTTTGCTGGTTCTTTGATAAACCTGAGTCACAGGCCCGGCCAAGACCAGCACTTCCCTTTCTCCAGCTCCAACCCTTGGCCTTCCAGAACAGTGGTTGCAAACATGGTGGTACCCTGGAGATACATGGGGTATGTGCTACAAACACATGCCTTGGGTCTTGCCTCCAGAGAGTCTGACTTTTTGGGTTTGGAGAGTAGAGTCAAGCAATCAAAATTCTCATATTCTCCCTCCCATCCTAAGGCATTCCTGAGTTGCATGTCTTTAAACTCAGGTGATATCTTTAGCGTGGAGGAATCATGTTCCATTCCCCCAAATTCACATTCACCTTGTGAATAGGACTGTTTGGAAACGGGGTCTTTGAAGTGCCAGTTAATGTGAGATCACAGTAAGTCTGGATGGGCTTCACCTCAGTACAAATGATGTCCTCATCAGAACAGTGAGACTTGGAGACACAAACAAAGAACCCCAAGAAAGGCCCCGAGAAGATGGAGCCAATCGCTGCTAGGTTTACAAGCCAAGATTGCCCTTCCTGAAGCTGGGATTTACATGTGGGGCCTCCAGTAGGGACCTATCCTGTTGACAGCTTTATGCCAGATGTCGCAAAGGACTGTGAGAATACATTTCTGTTGTTTACAGGCACGTAGAGTGGTGTTTTGTGATGCAAGCATCTGGGAAAGAAACTAACATGACATCACCGGAAGTATGACATCACTGGAAGTATGACCATGGCTGTGCTGTCTTATTTTACTTCCTGCTCCTCCTTTAAGGGCATATCAGTGCTGATTTCCACAAGGTAAATACTTAAGTATTTCTCCCAGCATTTCCCTATGGAAAAAAAAAGCATGCAACCCAGCTGAACCATACCACCGGCGCCTCATCCCTTTTAGTAGATCTCATCGTTCATATTCTAGTATCTAATGTAGCCTGCCTCCCCAGCACCGGCAAGCACAGGGATTACAGGAATGCAACACCATGACTCTGACTCATTTTAATGGTGCCTGGGATCGAACCCAGGGCTTTGCGCGTGCTAAGCATGCACTATATTAACTGAGATCCATTCCCAATCCTATATTTGCTCCTTTAAAAGCGTGTACAGCGTCACTTATGAAATTTGAACAACATGGTGCTAAACAAGACCTGAATAACTCCCGTACAGGTTGACATTGCAACTTAGATGGAAGGAATCTTACAGACCCCCAACTCGAGATAACGGACTGCACCCAATAACCAACTGCAGAGAGAGGGAGAATTGATCTTCCCCATAGACGAGTCCCCTAACTAGTTACCCAATACCAAGTGGTCAGCCCTAAAAATATGAATACAAGCAACACTAAATGGATTCAGTAGGTTGTACCTATATTTATTCCTGTGTGCGTACCTATGTGAATAACAGTTAAAGAAAAAGCAGCTGTGAATTTGAGAATGAGTTGGCAGAACATAGGAGGAGGGAGAAAAAATATTTTAAAAATTTACTTAAAGCTTGTGCATACCAGCATCCAATTCTTGTAATCACAAAGCTACCTACATCCCTAAGTAATAATTATAAAATCTGTTTTAATTTGCTTGCCTTCTTTTTTCTGATTGGGTATTATTTTCCTACACTAAATGACACACTCATCTGTGTGTGTGTGTGTGTGTGTCCACGCACACACATGTACATTGTACCCATGTGTACTATGTGTATGGAGATCAGAAGATAACTGTGGACACTTAAGAAAGTACCTCTCTTGTTTCTATCACAATGCATGACCCAGGCCAGCTGGACCATAAGCTTCCAGGCGTTTTCCTGTCTCCATCTCCCATCCCAACTGTAGGAACGCTGGAGCTGTAGATATGCTCCACCGCATCTGGTATTCCAGCATGCTTCTCTGGTGTGGAATTCCCGTTGTGAGGCTTGTGTGCCAAGTGCTTTACTGCTGAGCCATTATGCTGGCTTCTGATACACAGATCTTAAGGGTAAAGGCAATGCCCTAATCAAGATATAGGCTGCTTCCTTCGCACCAGGAGTCCATTATTTTTAAGATTCATTTTTTCTTTTTTAAAACTATGTGTGTATGTGCACATGAGTGCAGGTGCACACGGAGGAAAGAGATGTCAGATCCTCCGGTAGCTGGAATTATAGGCAATCGTGAGCTACCCAATGGGAGTTCTGGGTATGGAACTCAAACCCTCTGCAAGAGCTGGGTGCTCTCTGAACACTGAGCTGCCTCTCCTGCACCCAAGGAGTGCATTTGAAAAATAAGTTAGTAATTAAAACAGCTTCTTGGCTGTCCTAACACCTGGGCACCACATGTACACCCTGACCTGTAGGCGGTGTCTCCAGCCCCAGGCAGCCAACACAGAGCCAGGCAGTACGTGGGACCTGCTCTGATGCTGAGTTCAAGAGCAAAGCAGATGCTACGGTTTCCTTCCTCAACTCTCTCCTTTTCTGCATTCCCCAGAATTTCATGGCCATTCCAAAAATACCTACCCAGCCCCCACTTCTGACCTCTCCAACTTCCCACATTGGACCCTGCAACCCCCAGCATGAACTTGAAGGCTACGATCCACTATCTGCATATGTTTTCATAAACTGGCTTCCTCTTTAGTTTTGCTTTTTGACCACAGGGCTTAGAGCAAGCTAAGCTGCTCCAGCTTCTAGAAGGTACCACTTATCCTACACTTTGCTCTTTCTAGTGGAGAGCCCCTCGAGTGGAAACAAAGATTAAAAAGGATTATTTTTAAAGATGTGGTCTTACCATCTAGATCGGCTGGTCCTGAAAAGCATGATCTTCCGGCCTCAGCCCTGCTAATGCTAGGATTATGGGCATGAGCTAACACACACTGATATTAATGCTTTTTGCTGTTCATTGTTTGAAGTGCTGGGAATCAAACCCAGGGCCTTTGCAATCAGTCTACCACTGCTCTATATTTCCAGCCCTTTGATTTCCTTGGTACAAAATCCAGCGCCCAGATAGTATTAAATAGGTATGTAAATTATTGGTATGTGATTAATATGAGCTTTTAAGAACCAGTAGGGAAAATATTAAAACATAAATCTATTGGGATGATCAATTTAAAAAGCTCGATTCTTACACCCCCAAAAATTCTAGGGCAGTAAAATAATAATAAAAATAACAAGAAAAACCATTAAGTCCAGCTTATTAATGGGGTGCTACTTTTTAAAAAATGTACAAAATCTTAAAGGAGGAGTTCTTTCTGAGGAGAACCAAACTGATAAACTTTCCTTCTTATATTTTTAGTTGGAAGCCTAACTTTTAACGGCTAAGCCATCTCTCCAGCTCCTGGAAAATTCTCTTTATAGAAAATCACAAGAATCCTTATGATTTCAACTCCAGCCTGCGTTACATAGTGAGAGAGAGACTGTTTCAAAAGGAAAAAAAAGATGGTTCCAGATATAGTTGAAAAAAGAAAAGAAAAATTAGTATAGTCATTTTAGATGGGAATTTGGCAGTATCTATTGAAATACAAAATGCACATTATTATGTTAATGCTACAAAGTTATTTACAAGCATTTGAGAACTATTGTGTAGGCATGCATATGTTTTAGGGGGAAATATCAAGAGGAACAGCTTTTAAAGTAGAAGTAAACGGATAAATGTTTCCATACTGCTATGTGGAGAAAGGTGCAAAACACATCACCAGGTAAAGAAAAACCATAAAAGAGGAGGAAGAGAAAGATGAGGTTTGGGGGCTGGTGAGATAACTTAGTAGTTAGAAATACTTGCCACCAAATCTGAAAACCTGAGTTTATTTCCCTGGATCTGAATAATGAAAGAGTATTGACTCTCACAGGTGTTCTCCACATACATATGGTGGCTCAGGTACACACACACACACACACACACACACACACACACACACACACACACACACACAAATAAATGTAGAGGTTGGAGAAATGACTCAGTGGTTAAGAGCACTGGCTGCTCTTCCAGAGGACCCAGGTTCAATTACAAGTGCCCTCATGGAGGGTCACAACTGTCTGTAACTCTAATCCCAGGATATCTGATGCCCTCTTCTGGTCTCTGTGGGTACCAGACATATATACATGGTACACAGACATACATACAGGCAAAACACCCAAACACATAAAATTAAAAAATGAATTTAAAAATTAAATAGCATGCAGTTTTAATTTTTAAAAAGTACTATCTCACCAAGCAGTGGTGGCGCTTGCCTTTAATCCCAGCACTTGGGAGGCAAAGGCAGGTGAATCTACGTGAGACAGAGGCCAGAGCGAGTGCCAGGGCAGGCTCCAAAGCTACACAGAGAAACCCTGTAAAAAAAAAAAACAGACAAACAAACAAACAAAAACCACAAACAAAAAGAAAGAAAGGAAAAGGAAAAAGAAAAAAGAAAGGTACTATCTCATCTTTGAGCAAACCGAATGCTTCCAAACATGATAACCTTTGAGAACCTTCTACCTAATGAAATGTCTTTAGTGAGTTTGGATTACTATCTACACGAAACCAGAATGCCTGGGATATGATGAATTTGATGCATTCAAGGACCATGCTGCTTCCCAATCATTTCAGAAGGTCCAATATCCTGCATCTGGGACTATTCAGGGAAGCCTTCTTTTTTTTTTTTTTTTTTTTTTTTTGATTTTTACGAGACAGGGTTTCTCTGTATTGTTTCGGAGGCTATCGGTCCAGCCTGGCCTCGAACGCACAGAGATCCGCCTGCCTCTGCCTCCTGAGTGCTGGGATTAAAGGCGTGCGCCACCACCGCCCGGCCAGGGAAACCTTCTTGAAGCCTACGTGCGAGGCTCCAGGCCATGGAGCAAATGCTGCCATCACTAAGGCTGCCTGCCTTTGAACATTAAGTTCATTTTTGTTTGTTTTACCCATCAGGCAATGTTCCTATTCCCTGTACCTGGCAGGCTGTCTCCTGACCCATCTCCAGGCCCCGGGTATCTACTCTGGGACATCTTTTATACCTATATCTTGGCATGAAAAGGCATTCAGAAAAGGTGGGACAGGAGAGTCAGTCTTTTCTCTCTTTGCCTCCCTCCCTCCCCACTCCCTCCCTCCTTCTCCCCTCCTCTTCCTTTTGTTATGAACTGGATCTTACATAGCTCTGGCAGGCTTCAAACTTACTATGTTGCTGAGGATGAACTTGAACTTCCAATTCCCCTGCTTCTGAGTACTAAGCCACCTCATTTATTCAGTACTGGGGATGGAACCGAGGGCCTTATGCATGCTAGGCAAACACTCCACTGACTGAGCCACATTCCCATCAGTCTTTACTCTCTAAACGCACATATATGTATTCCATGTGCTACATGCATGACTCATGTCTCTTCCCCTCTTCCCAGGTCAAACCAGCTACCACTTGATACTAACAGATCTAGTCTGACTGAGAGGGGCTCCCAGGTCACTTGACTGGGATTAGCTCCAACTGAAGATGCACACTGAATGTCTCACTGGGGTAAGTTCAGGCATGTTGGAAGAAGCAAAATGTTCCCACTCCTCTTGTCCCCTCCTGCTAATGGCTGTGCTCTTAAGTCTTCTTGAACTCCAGTGTGCCATCAACAAAGACTTAAGTGCTGTCCCCCAGAGCATACAGACAAGGGAAACTAGGAGAAGAGGCTTAGAAACTCCCTCTGTCAGCTTGGCATTCCAGAGCCAACCCCAGAGGAGGATATGACTCGCTGAGCTCCCTCCACCCTGGTCTTACATGATCACAGACCACAGTACAGCAGAATAGCAGGGTCCTGACCAGACCCTGGAGAGGAGAAGCCATCACCCAAGCATTCACTCTAGGTCTGCCAGAAACAGGTGAAGACAGCATGTTTGAACTCCATGGTAAGTGTCTGGGAGGGAGACAAGGCCCTGAAAAGTCACCTGATCCTGAACAGTCCTACCAAGAAATGTGACAAAGCAGAGCGGAGTCCTGCTGTATCAGCCCCTCCTCAGCCTAGCAGCCTCCTTCCACATTTAATAGAGGCCAGAACAGTCCAGTCCCCCGGATGTCCCTCCTCTACTGCAGCTTAGGCCAGACACCAGGGACCTTCAAGAACCCTGGATGCACTGGCAGAACATCAGGCCCCTTAGCCCACTGGTTCCCAACCTCCCTAACACTGCTGCCCTTTAAGGCAGTTCCTCCTGTTGTGGTGACCCCCAACCATAAAATTATTTCGTTGCTATTTCAAAACTGTAATTTTGCTACTGTTATGAATCATAATGTAAATACCTGGTATGCAGGGTATCTGATATGTGACCCCTGAAGGGTCATGACCACAGGTTGAAAGCCACTGATTTAGCACTCTAGAGGACATAAATCATTATTTCAAATCCTCCACAGTTTGGAGATGTTTCATAGTACTTACTGCCCAAAAGAAAGTGCTACCACCAGGAGTGGTCATAGATGCCTACAATTCCAGTGCTTGGGGAATAGAGGCAGGAAGATCAAGAGTTCAAGACTGGAGCTTCAGCTACATAAGTGAGTTTGAAGTTAGCCTGCGTGCATGTCATTCCATGTCAGAAAGAAGAGAAGAACGGAAAAAAAATAAAAAGACCAAACATTGCCAGCCTAGTTAAACTAAAATTATCTAAGTCACAGAATCCAGGGTAGAACTGTAACAAACAAGGGTCCTCAAGTCCCTGGGATTCCAGATGCACCTTTTAAGCCAGCATATCACCCCATCTTACAGTGCGACTTCCAACCCCTCATCCTATGGAGACTGGAGAGTCCAAGCCGCTGATTAGTCAGTAACGGAGCATACAGGAGTGGGGCGTATGTCAGGGGAGGTGCACCTGCTCTGCTCTGGAGAGCTCTCTCACACACGGCACAGTCCACGAAGCAGAGGCTCTTTATCAGGGCCAGAGAGCAAACAGAACCGACCATCTTCAGAAGGCTGAGAAGCCCGGGTAGGAGGTTAGGAGGGACCCTAAATCACCCCAGATTACTCCAGAAGAAATCATCTGCTCCCTATTAGATTAATGTTGTCCCCAGTGAGTTAATGGGAATACTACCCAGGGAGCTCTCTGAGCTAAACAATTAGAGCCTGGTATGGTGTTACACACCTTTAGCCCTAGCACTCGGAGGCAGAAGCAGGCGGCTAGCCTGGTCTTTGGAGTGAATTCCGGAAGAGCCAGAGCTACCTAGAGAAGAAACCCTGTCTTGAAGAAAAAGAAAGAAAGAAGAGAGGGAGGAAGGGAAGAAGGGAGGGAGGGAGGGAGGGAGGGAGGGAGGCTGAGGAAATGACTCAGTGGTTAACAGCACTGCAGATGACCAGGGTTCAGTTTCCAGGACCCACATTTTGACTCACAATCACCTGTAACTGTAGTTCCAGGGGATCTGAAGCCCTCCTCTGGTCTCTGAGGATTCCTGTAAGCATTTGGTGCATATCAACCTGTGTGGACAGACAGACAGACAGACCACACACACACACACACACACACACACACACACACACACACAATCTTAAAAAGAATTCAAGTGAAAGTCATCTATGATAAATATATTTTAAGATACAAATTGCTAAAAAAAAAAAACTAAACCAACTTCCCATTAGGTCTATGAGTTATTGGCACATAGGTATTCTACCTAAGTCCGTAAAGACTTTAGTCACAAAGCACAGCAAAACTATCTTACCATCTTAACTGCCAGCTAATGACAGAAACTTAGCCTCTGTATTAGTTACTCTTTCTATTGCTGTGATAAAACATCCAGACAAGAGCAGTGAAAGGATGGGAAGGCTTTGTTCTGGTTCACAGTTCGAGGGTACGCTCCACAACGGCAGGAAGGGGAAGGAGTTGAGCAGCTGGCCACAGTGCACCCAGTCGGGGTTTGAGACTGATCAAATCCCCTGTCAGGCAGCTTCCTTCTCTCTATGCAGCCTTGGCTCCAAGCCCAGAGAACAGCATGGCTCTCCTTTAGGGTGGAGTGCGTCATCTCAGTCAGTCAAGATCATCTATTACAGCAAAGTCCAGAAGCTAGCCTAATCTAAACAGTCCGCCACAGGTGTTCTTGGGAGCTCACCCCCAGCTGAGTTCAGAGCCTGTCAAACTGCCATTCACCACTATCACCGACCATCTCCTTCTCCAGCTTTTCCCAGGGCATGGGCGAAGTGTCCTGTCTCTCATAGTTGGAGATTGCTATCATCTGACTATATGTGATGTCACAAAATGCAAAGGGAGGTTGAAAACTCAGTGTCAAAACAAGGAGTGTTTCTTGAGTTATCGAAGACAAGAGAACTCACAACTCCAGTGTAAATAAGGACCTGGCACAGCCAGGCCTGTTAATATTGGAAGAGAGTCAATTAAAAGCTGAGGACCCCCCCCCATGAAAGACACTAACCTGTTCATCAAGGGATTAGGAGAGGCCCCTCGTCCTCACATATACTTGTTAAAGTGACACAAGAGCTAATCCTGGGGAATGCTGGGAATGGAGTTTAGAAATGGATAATAATCCGTTGTTTACTATTGCTTTTCTGAGAAACTGCCTATGTTGGTTGGTTCCAGTGTCTTTTTCCTTTTCTAAGAGATAGCCAGCTCCCATCCTCTCACCCTGCTGTCTGTGAAATATTGGTCTTCATTTAAGGCACTTTGACCTTTTATCCTTGAACTCAAAGTCTCTTCTATTTCAAACCAGGAACCAACTGAGGTTTCATGGTTTGCTTGTTTGGTTTTTGGTTTTTTTTTTTTGTCTTTTGTTTTTGTTTTTTTTTTTTTTAAATGGCACCCTGTGTCACCAAGGTGGTTAAACCTGGCACTCCCAAGGGCTTGCCAGGGTCAAAAGAGAGCATCTGAGAAGCCAGGTTGATCTGGCATTTGCCTTGACCTGGGACACTATTAATTGTAGAAACCACATTTGTTCCAATGTATGGAGATTCAAAGTGCAGGCCTTGCAGTAATTTAGTAATCACGTGTGGTACACATGCTTGTAATCCCAGCCTGCAAGAGGCTGAAGCAGGACGTTTGTGAGTTTGAGCTCATTTTGGGCTACAAGGCAAGACTATGTCTCAGAAAACAGTAACCCTGGAGCCTTGCCTAATGCACACCTGTGGTGTCAGCACTTGGGAGGCAAAAGCAGGAGGTAAGGAGTTCAAGGAGAGGCTCAGGTACATGGGACCCCCAAAACAAGCAGTAACTACAACAAAGTACCCCAGAAGTATTTTCTTTGATGTTCATAAGTAAATGATGACCTAGTGCATAGGCTTTCTGTTTCCTCCCTTCTTCCCTCCACTCTTCCTCCCTTTCTTTCTTTCTTCCTTCCTTCCTTCCTTTCTGAGGCAGGGTCTCATGTAGTTCATGTTTGAGGCTAGCCTCAAATTCCCTATGCGTGTGTGGGATCCACCTTCCTCTTCCTCCCCAGTCCTGCCATGCTGGGCTTGCACCACCAGGCCCAGTTTATGCGGTGCTAGGGATCAAGCTAGGCAAGTACTCTACAAACTGAGCCACACCCCAGCCCTATAATTTTATTACTACATATGAATAGGGGCCAGCAGAGAGCAATTAAGGGGGTTGTATTACTTGAATTCATAAGCTAAAACCAGATTTCTAAAGGAATCTCCCTCAAAACTCTGAGTCATTTTCCAGTATTATGCAACACTAAGCAATGCTGAGGAGTCCTACCGTGCAGAGAAGGATATGGACAACGGTCCTACCTCCTCTTCCCATGCAAGAAGAAATTATGACGAATTCACTTAGGCAATAATCAACCAGGTGAGTTGTCAATTGTCCAGCTCACTCTACATAACCATGTATATTTGTAACAATGGAATTTCTGGCTACTAGCCTTTTAAGACCTCTTGTATACACACCATAGTTCAAATATATCAAAGCAAATACCCTAAAATTGGCTTATCTGATATTACTACTTAAACATCATGAAATATATTATTGAAATAGGAAATGATAGTATTCCAATAATTATGCATTGGGGAAACGCTTCTCAGTATAAAACACCAGGCCTTGGCTTCATATTTTTTAGCCATAAGCTTTTCAAGTACATTGCGCAGGTAGGGAGAGTGATAGAGTTGTCTGCCCACCTTAATAGGCAACAGCTAGAGAAGACTGAGGGCCACTACTTGGGGACTGGAGAGATGGCCCCAGTTAAGAACACTGGCTGCTCTTCCAGAAGACTTGGGATCAATTCCTACTATCCACATGGCAGCTCACAACTGTCTATAAATCCAGTCCCAGGGAATCTGACACCTTCTTCTGACCTCTGTAGGCACTGGGCACGCATGCGGTGCACATACATACATTCAGACAAAACACTCATATATATATACAAATAAATCTGAGAGGGGGGAAGAGATAGACAAACAGAAACACCCCCCCCACACACAGACAGAGACAGAAAGGGAACCTAGAGACTGCATACTCTAGAGAAATTTGCATGAGAAGTCATCAGAAAAGATAACTAGCCCTAGAGACACAGGCAACCTGTGTCATGCCTATGCATATCATGCAGACATTAAGAGCCACTGGGGAGCCAGTAACACCCTAAGAGCAAGGTAGTATCCTAGTTGCTTCCCCTTGCCTTGAACTTGTGGCAGTCTTCCTGCATACCACTACATCCAGATAGATGTTTGATGATCAATTGTTGTTTTTCCTTCGAGATGGGGTCAATCTATACAGCCAGTGCTGGCCTTGAACTCTCCATCCCGTGTTAGTCTCCCAAGCACCTGAATTGCAGATGTGTACCATATTGGCTCTATTCCTATTTCCTATTGTCAGCTTCACTCTTACCCCTTGCAAGAAGTCTGAGGAGAAGTGAACAGCAGTCTGGGTGGGGAATATGTTCCAGTCACTCTGGCTGAAACAAATGGAGGGCAAAGGTAGAAACAAATGACTTACAGCCTTCCCTCCCTCCTACCAATTCCTCCAACCCATTTAGCTAATAAAGAAACAGGAGGCCGGGTGTTGGTGGCACACACCTTTAATCCCATCACTCGGGAGGCAGAGGCAGGTGGATCTCTGTGAGTTCGAGACCAGCCTGGTCTACAGAGCTAGTTCCAGGACAGCCTCCAAAGCTACAGAGAAACCCTGTCTCGAAAAAAAAAAAAAGAAACAGGAGATATTTCTCATACATTTTAATTTTTGAATTATTATCTTTTAAATTATGCACAAGAAAAGGCCGGGCATTGGTGGTATATGCCTTTAATCGCAGCACTTGGGAGGCAGAGGCAGGCAGATCTCTGAGAGTTCAAGGCCAGCCTAGTCCACCAGGCGAGTCCCAGGACAGGCTCCAAAGCAATACAGAGAAACCCTGTCTCGAAAAACCATAAAAAACATATGCACACAGTCTAGTTTTCCAAGCATCCCATTCATCGGCTTGTTCAAATTATCTCTTAGTTCCCACTGGCAAGAACCAGTGTGCCAAGGTGACCTAGTGAAACCCAGGTGAGGCAGACAATTCCAAGTCTCAGAGAGTTTGTAGTGGTTCATAGACAAGACAAAAGACAAGATAAGGTAGGCAGTGAAGATACCTTGAGAGAAGTATGTTGTAAAGTTATGACGCAGGACAAGGTAAAGTGCTTCATAAATTTGAGAGAAGGAAAAAGGATGTTGTAGAAAAAAAGATAAGAGAATCTATGCAAGATAAAACCTTTGGTGCCATGGTGATCCAATAAGGACTGACACAACCTAACCAAACTCTCATTTGGAAGTGTCACAGACAATGTGGATCTCTGTAGTGACCTTCCTAGGAGAGCACTGCAATAACGAGCGAGATGGGACTCTGACCAAAGTAGAGTCATAGAGGAGAGAATGTGTAGAAACTAAAGAGACTCCGGAGGACCAGCTTGTCACCTGTCGTGTGTCGTAGTTTTCTTCTTTCAATTAGTCACCATTTTTCCCACTTCAACTTGCCTCTAGATCTGGGCAAGCTGCAAGATTAGCTGTGGCTAGAAATGCTGAACACCGAGTACCCAAGGGAAATACTGAGTGAAGGTGCCATCCTGAAGAGAGCATGATACATTTTAGGGGAAGCTCCAGAGACGTAAAAATAGCATTAGGTAGAGCAGAGATTAGGACAGGAGCTAACTCTGGGAGACACTGCTGGCTGGGAGAAGACAAGAGCTCATTGCTTGTGCTAGAAGGTCCTACATCTTCCTCTGGGTCATAGCAATAGAGTGGTTTTCCTGGGTATAAAGGCAGTTGCAGAAAGCCCTGAGGTCCCCTCCCTGTTGTAAAGTCCTGGAACATCTCCAGCATAGCCCAACTTGGAGGGATGAGCTGAAGTCATGGAGAGCTGGGAACCTACCTCCATTTCCATTGTGGAGTGGAGAAGAAAAGTCACTGAAATCCACTGGGTTGCAGACCTCAGTTGTTCTAAGCCATTTCCTCCCTCTGGCAGAGGAAAAGCAAGAGAATGCAACAACGGAGAGACTGAGGTGTGGGAGCCAGGGGTACAGGTAGTATTGCAGGAAGAATGATGCTCTCTCCCTTCCCAGGGTCTGTGTCCCAATACCTGAAGCCTGTATGCTACTTTACTTGTCAAAAGGACTTTGCAGATGTAAGTTAAGGATCTTGAATTGGGGAGATTATCCAGGATTATCTGAGTGTGCCCAGTATAACCCTAAACACATTTATAATAGGCAGATTGAGACGGACGAGTCGGAGGTGGAGATGCGATGCTGGAAACTGAGGCTAGAGTAATGAGACTTTGGCGAGTGGTCACTCAGGGGACACAGGTTTCCCCTAGGAAGACTGAAAAGGCATGACCCGTGGCTCTAGAAACTCTAGAAAGAATGTTGCCCTTCCTACTCATGTGCTACTTCTGACCTCCAGAATGGTAAGCATATACATGCTGTCACTTTAAATCTCTGCCTGTGGCATTTCGTTACAGTAGCAATAGAAAATGAATCAGGCAGAGATCAAAAGGATCAGGTATCCAAGTGGGGAAAAGGAGTAGTGAAGCAACAGCAGAGGTCAAGCACAAGGCGGCTGCCAGGCCAGGGAGGAGCAGGTGAGAGCCAGCTGCCAGCTTTGGGGAGAGAGGCTCACAAGACCCTGGCAAAGGCAGCTTCCAAAGCAAGGCAGGCTCTAGAGAGATGGAGTACCTGTTACTTGTCTAAGTAAAGAAAAACTACATGTGCGCCATATGGGGTGGGTGGGGAGCACACCAAACAGCAAGGTTACAAAGGAGGGCAGGTACCATTCAGGCATCAGTTTAGGGTACTTTCTGGCAATATTTCCAGAGGTGATAACTCTCATGTGCTTCTGGGATCCCCAAGAGTCCTATTGTGATCTTCTTCCTCAATTCTTGTTCTCAAAGTCAATCTAGAGTGATACTAGGGAGCACTCAGGATCTGTGTGTGGAATCAGTGGGCAGGTCTGCAAATGTGCTACTAGCTGGCCCAGGTTTCATCCTCCATGTAATACTTACTGGTGTTACAGCAGGTCAGAATGGTTGGGAAAGAACAATGACGTTTAATGGGCCAGGCAGGCCCTTGTGGGAAGCCCTTGACTATGGATTTCAGCTAGCTGACTTTTTATCTCCACTCCACAAAGCAAGTGAAGGCAGGTTTCCAGCTCCCCAAGGCTTCAGTTCAGACCTCCAGGTAGGGATATACTGGAGGTGTCCCAAGGCTTTGCAGAAGGGAGGGAACCTCAAGGCTTCCTGCATTTAAGCCCTGAAGCTCTCAGCATATATTACAAAGCCTAACAGAACCAGGGGTGGCAGAAGCTGTGGGCTTCTTAGACACTCAGAAATGCATCCTATGTGGTTAGGATCTGGGTCTCCAAGTCTTCCATATATTATGCTACCTCAGTGCCTGGAAAGTTGAGGTTTACCTTGCTTGGGGTATTCTCAGGAAGATGGCTCATATCTCAGGGGTCCCTGAACAAGGACCGTTCAAGTCTGTGCAACAATGTGAGAAAAACACAGGTCTCTTTCTGACAGTTACTATCCTTTTGGTGGCAGATTTGAGGACCTGGTTTGGGATGTGATGAAAGCTAGACCTCTAACCAGAAACATATATACTCATACATTTTCCTATACACAGTTTCATCTCTTTCACTAGTTGCAGATGACCCACAGAACACTAGGTTTAAGAAGTCTTACTTCAGTGTTTCCTACAGTATGGTCCAAGCAGTACTCATGATAGTTTTAAGAGATGCAAGAGACAACTTTTCTCATTTTAAGTTTGGGACTGGGAATGCAGCTCAGTTGATGGACTGTTTGCCTAACATGCCCAGGGCCCCAGGTTGGTCCCCAGCATCACATAAACTGAGCGAGCACGGTAGCACATGCCTTTAATTCTAGTACTTGGGTGGTGGAGGCAGGAAGATCAGAAGTTTAGGATCATCCTCTGCTACATAGTGAGTTTGAGGCCAGTCTGGGCTACATCATACCTATCGCCCCTCCCACAAATATATATATATGTATATATATATATTAAAGTATATATAAGGGTGGGTGTAGTGGAGCACACCTTTAATCCCAGAACCTGGGAGTCAGAGGTAAGTGGTGGGTCTCTGAATTTGAGGTTGCCTGGTCTACACAGTGAGTTCCAGGACAGCCAGGACTATGTAGAAAGACATGGTGTCAAAAAAATAAAAGCAAAAACAAAAACAAAACACATAACCAACCAAAAGACCTGTGATTCCATTGGTCTTATCACTTAGGGTCAGTAAATGCTAAAATAAAAAGAGTCTATATAGAGATGAATATGAAATATTATAAATAACTCAAGTGATGTATCGATTTGTAAGGAGTTGTGACAGTGACTCATGAGTGACCAAAGTCTAGGGAATGTAACATTTATGGGCTTGGGAGGAGGTTTAAAAACAAAATTCCTTCCTTGCCGATTTCTCTCTTTAAATTATTTGCTTATTTATTTTATTGCTTGCAAGTGCATATTCAGAGTCCACAGGGTAGGTCAGAGGACAACTGGTAGGAGTCAGCTCTCTCCCTCCATTCTACAGGTTCCAGGGATCCAACTCAGGTCATTGCTCTCGGCAGCAAGCACCCTTACCCACCTCACCATCTCACCAGCCCTGCTTCATTTTAGAAGTGGTGGTCAAAACTCAAAAACCAGGCTTCATGTCCACAGATGGGAGAGCAAAGCTGTCAGGAAGCTTGATCCGACTGACCCGTGGCAGCCAGGGCCAGCTTCCTCCCCCAGCCAAGGCTCTCTTACTTGTTCAAGGTGAGCAGCTCATCTCCCGTACCCCACAGTATGTTAGCTCAAACAAGTCTGACTTGTTCTGTGTGTGTGCCTTTGTGTGAGTGTGAATGTGTGTGTGAGTGTGTACGTGGGGGTGTGGCAAAGTGGGTGCCAGGGGAAATAAGCAGGGGGGGCCTTCTCTGTGGAAGAAGACATAGAGTGCTTAATGAAGGGACCTAGGAGAGGGGGACAACAGAGGTAGTTCATGGCAGTTCCTCTCTGCTCCTCACACAACAGGAAAGGGCTCGCACCTCCAGAGATATCAGCACCCCGATCCAGCAGGAGAGGGGGGAAGTAGAGAAGGTAACATGGAGGTGCTTAGAAGGACTCATGTAGTTAGTCATTTGAATGGACAACCCACTCCTGCCCGATTTCTTCTTTGGTTGCCTTTCTCCCTCAAATGAAAGAGAACTTTGCCTGGCATAGTAAAGCGTCCCGGCAATCCCATCACTTGTGAGGCCCAGGCACAGGGTCTAAAGCCAGCCTGACTTAAAATAAAATAGCAAGATATCTCACAAAACAAAATGAAACAAAACAAACACACAAAACCCACCAAAAAGAGCTTTATACTGGCTGCTGGTTAGATCTGGTCTGTGGGTTTGAAGGTTGACTGTTAGATTTTAGATTTCTCTACATCCTCAGGTTGGGGCCCAGAGACCTGGATATTTGCAACATGTCCACACTGGGGCTCTTGGAGTAACAGGTAAGGGGTAGGAAGTGAAGGTGATCTGGGTTTTGCCCCTGAGGAGTCAGGCAGTGAAGACCAAGCAAAACCAAACCCTAATTGCTGGATGGTTGGCAAAATAGGTATGTGGGGCCATCCAGGGCACCTGGTAGGAGTGACCTTCAGAATGGCACTGAGTGGAGGCTATACCTTCCAGCTCCTGTCTGTAGGCACAGTTACAATACAGGGCCAGTCACAGCTGTCACAGGCCTGCCGGTCTCTAGTGTTCTGATCCCAACCTCTTGCCAATTTCTGCACTCAATTTTTCTTGCATTTTTGGCTAAGCTTTCTATTCCTTCAGCAAGACCTAATAGTGAGTATCACACTGAGCTCCCACTTCGGATTGTCAGCTTGAGCTTGTCTCCTTACATCCTCTGGACATTCACTAGAGTCAGGATACTCTTCCAAAGATGCAAATCTTTCTACACCACTCCCAAGCTTAAGTCCCCTGGCTTTCCATGGCTCTACAAGTCAAGCCCTGGACCACAGCCTTTGAGGCCCATGTGATCAAGCCCCAATGACTTTCCTTTGCCTGATAACCCTTAGTCACCTTGATTCTACTGCTCCCTCTTGACTGTGCCACACGCTTTTTTCCCCAAACATACTGTCCCTCTGTATGGAATGTTCTTCCCACCACTTTGTCTAGCTAAGCTTTCAATTAGCTCTTGGTAAAAATGTCACTTTCTCAAGGTACCTCTTACTGAACCCAGATTCAATATGTAGCTATTATAAATATCAACGAGATTTATTTAAATAATCATCGTGAGCATAGTATGGACCTTCCTCTCCACACCAGCATGTTCACTACATGAAAATGGGAACCAGGTTTGTTTTAATGTCAGCTGGGGTGCCTAGTACAGTATTATCAACCCACTTAAGAACCAAGTGACTGAATTAAAGATGAAGATTAGATTAAGATGACAAGAGAAATCTCCTGAACAGTGAGTGAATGACCTGTCCTTTCATACAAAGATCTAACCGCACTTGAAAGCAAGAGTAGGCAACAAGAACAATCACTTGTCACCAGTCGAATGCCAGGCTCGGGAACAAGGCATCTGCTTGGCTTGAACCTGAGTCTACCAAGACTTCTGTAGATAGGGACTATGTTCCCAGTCCTTGGATGCTTGGGATGGACTTCGGTTCTGGAATAAGAAAACACTTGATTTTTGTACTTACTACCTAGTTGTTTGACCTCAGACATTTATAGACCCTCACACAACTCTGTTTTCACATCCTAAAATGATGCCGGTTGAAGATAAGGACCCAAGCTGCCACACAACAGTACACAGGTTAGCACAGCCTGGTTAGAAGTACCAAACTCTTTTCCTTAGCAAGCTGGGTTATGCGCTTTATTTCTCTCTTTCACACCCACGACACTGTTTAGGATAGAAATAAAACCAGGGGCTGGAGGATATAATCTATAGAACGCTGTCCAGGTCCTCCACTCACTCACAGGAGCCCTGGGGGTTAGCTGAGTAGAACTTTAGATCCATCCGTGCCTCCTTGAAGCATGAGAGTGGTGGGCTGAGGAGCTGAGGACAGGTGAGCCTAGGAACCTAGTATTGAAGCTAGGAAGGATACAGAAAGGCCGATGAAGAAGAAGGAAGAGAAGAAAGAAAGGGGGTGGTGGTGGGAATCCGAGTTGTCAAGGGACAGGGGTTGCAGAAGGGGCATGTTGGAAGGAGGTTGCAGCCAGGTCAGGGACTAGCGCTGGAAAGAGGAAGGGTAGGTTCCCGGCGATAGGAAAGGGGGCAAAGACCTGTTACTTGGAGAGAAACTGGGGAAGCAGAGGGAGGGGGAGGGCAGCAGCTGTCACCTTGCGTTCTCCAAGAGGACAGGTGATCTGGGCTCTCTGGAGCGGAGGGCTGGGGGAGGGGTCGGAAGCAGGGAAGCGGGGTGTGCCCCGGGCCGGCTGGTACCTGAGGGTCCACTCGCAGTTCGCCCACGTAGTACTGCTCCAGCCAGCGGCGGGCGTTGTCCGAGTGTCTGTGAGGTGGCCCATCCAGGTCGGCACTGATGTCCTGGCCAGCCCGCGCCCGCAGCAGCTGCTCGCCCCCTGGATGGTGCCGCACGAAGCCGGTGAGGTCGTAGAGGCTGGCCCCGCGGCGGACCCAGCAGGCGCCAGCCGCCAGGCGCCGCTGGACCTCGGCGGGCGAGAAGGAGGCGGCGGGGGGGCGGAGCGGGGGCCATGGCGGGAGAGCGGAGCTCGGATCTCGGAGCCCGGCAGTCTGCTCCGCGGCCGCCCAGCGCTCCTCTAACATCTCGGGAGCCGGGGCCGCCGCAACGGGCCGGCCGCCACCGCACCTGCTCATTTGCATGCCGTGCTCTCATTGGCCACTCGGTGGGACGCGGCTGGTGCCCGGAGCCGCCTCCCCATTGGTCCGCAGGGACCCGAGCCCCGAGCGCTGGGCGCGGAGCCTGGGCGCCAGGTGGCCCTGGGCAGGTAGAGGGCGTGCCCGCCAGGTGTGTCCGGCCGCGGGTGGACGCCAGCGGATCGAAAGGGGACGCTCTGCAGTTTCAGGAGGCGTCAAAGACAAAAAGCAACAGGGCAGAGGTCTAGTCTAGTGCCGGGGAATGAAAAATTTATAGTGACCCCAAACTCAGCCACAGTGTATAATAACGTAGTATTTAAAAGAATCATATTGTTGTACCACGTGAATGCGCATCTAAATGCTTGAAAATTCATTGTTGAAGGTTATAAGTTTATATTCTACACACTTTACTACAATTTAAAATAAAACACACTTTACTGGATGTTCTGGGTGAGTAAACAGATGGCTTTAAAAAGAATTTATTTTATGTGTGAGTGTGTGCATTTACATCCTCCATGAGCATGCAATGCCTGTAGATGCCAGAAGAGGGTGTCGAGCATCTGGAGTTACAGGCTCTTGGGAGCAGCAGCCTTGTGTGTTCTGGCAAGGGAACCCTGGTCCAGTGCTCTTAATCATTGAGCCAGCTCTCCCGTTGTTTTTGTAAATCAGGTTTTATTGGACTAAAAGTCATAATCAGTAGAATAGGATTGGGAAGGTGCACAGCTATATTGTGCTTTTATTTAAATGTTTTCTATTTTGTTCATTACAGACATTTTGCATAGTTCTGAATTGTCAAAGACTATTGAAGTATTGATAGGAATTACTATTTACTTTATTAACATATGAATTTATTATATATCTACCCATCTATCAGCACATCTCTGTCATCTTGAAATCTTGTAATAAAGATGTAGCTGATTCAATACCCTTCCCAGCCTCCTTA
Source organism: Mesocricetus auratus (assembly GCF_017639785.1). Lineage (NCBI taxonomy): Eukaryota > Metazoa > Chordata > Mammalia > Rodentia > Cricetidae > Mesocricetus > Mesocricetus auratus. The sequence goes on along the minus strand of NW_024429183.1, from coordinate 12,523,129 downwards.
TTTTCCTCTTGTTTGGGAAGGGCTGGGGCTTTGGAAACCTCTTCAGGTAGAGGTGGGTTGCTGGCTTGCCTGGTAATTGATGGGTTTCTGCCTACTTCATCTCTTTTGTGAGTTTATTCTCACTGATAATTTTATTATTGATTTCTGGGTAAGACACAATTTGGTGGTTGGAAAATAAAACTTGTAATATTTTCAAGAAGAAAAAAATCAATTTTTCCTGGGGCTAGAAGATAGTGGCTAAGACCCTTCACTGTTCTTCCAGAGGATCAGAGTTCAGTTCCCAGCACCACTGTCAGGCAATTCACAACCACTTATAACTAACTCCAGTACCAGGGGATCCTTTACCCTCTCTGGACTCCATGAGAACACATATTTTGGCTATTTTTATTTATTTGTTTTTTTTTTTGAGACAGGGTCTCACTGTATAGCTTCAGTTGGTATAGAGTTTGCTTCGTAGACCAGACTGGCCTTAAATTCATATAGATTTGCCTGCATCTAAGATCAAAGGTATGCACCACCACACCCTGGAACACATAATTTTTTTCTATTGTTTTTAAGACAGGGTTTCTCTGTGTAGCTTTGTAAACCAGGCTGGCCTTGAACTCACAGAAATTCACCTGCCTCTGCCTCCTGACTGCTGGGATTAAAGGCCTGTGCCACCACCACCCAGCAGCAACACATAATTTAAAAAAAATCTTTAAAACATTTATCTTCAAGTTACCTTGAATTTTTGGTAGGCTCTTAAATTCTGGTACTTCACTCATCTTAATCCTGGAGGAATTCTCCTTTATATAAGGAAAATAGGGGCCTTGGAGGCAAAGCCTGTGGATTGGGTGTGTCATCAGAAATGACATCAGTAACAAGGAGAGTCATATACAGCTTTACTTTCTCAGCTGTGGAGTCTGATTTGTAATCAGACTCCTGGTTCTGAGGTTGCCCCATTCAGCTGGCTTTTGTCTCCCTTCCAGAAAATGTTTTTCCAGGTTGCCTCTGCTTGTTGCCACAACAATAGAAGCATACAGAGCCAGGCTAGCTGGTCTTACCACCCAGGGGTAGGTAAAAGTTCTACGGTGACTATAGGTCTGCTAAAAACAGCTAGCCATCAGGTCTGGGCAATGAGACCTAAATGGCCACCCTCACCCCATTCTCACACCTCCTGTGGTTCAAATACTTGACATGGCAAAAGCAGTCAAGAATAGCTCAGGTGTGTCTGCTGATCCTACCTGTAGGAAAGTCCGTTACTGTTACTATTGCTCACCACTGCCTTAAACATTCACTGTCTGAAGCTGAACAAACAAGTTAGCCACCCATTCAGAACTGTAACATTCACATTTTTGCCCTAGTAATCCCATATCTACAAATGTGATCTTGGAGATTTACTGTATCAAGATGTACAAATAATAGTAATAATTACAACATTACTTATAGAGTAGAAATAGCCCAAATATATCATGAGGGAAGAATGATAGCAAAATACCATGTAACCATCAGAAAGAATTAGGCAGACTCATTCTAATGGATGAAATAAACTCCAGGACATTGTACTGGGGAACAAGAACAGTGGGTATGGCATGCTAACAGCTAGTTTATTGTATTTATTTATTTTGAGACAAGGTCTCATCATATAATTCTGTCAAGGCAAGAACTCATTATGTAGATGAAGCTAGCCTCAAACTCACAGGGATCCATCTGCCTCTGTCTCACAAGTGCTGGAATCAAAGTTGTGTGCCACCATGCCTGGATTTGTTTTTTTTTTAATTATGTAGTATCTAAAAATATTTTGTATGCAAACAAGAGAACATATGTAAATTTTAAAACAAGCAGCATAGGGTGGGCATTGGTGACACACACCTTTAATACCAGCACTCAGGAGGCAGAGGCAGGTGGATTTCTGTGAGTTTGAGACCAGCCTGGTCTACAGAGCCCGAGTTCCAGGATAGTATCCAAAGCAATACAGAGAAACCCTGTCTTGAAAAACCAACCAAACAAACAAACAAACAAAACAACAACAGCAACAAAAACAAAACAAAACCCCATCATATTAACTAAGACAGAAACTTGAATCTACTTTTGTACTGCAAACCATCTATATTCTGCCTCTTGGTTACCAATTGGCAGCCCCTGCCCCTGAGTTCTGTTTTGTTTTGTGGTGTTTGTTTTGTTTTTTGAGACAGGGGTTCTCTGTATTGTTTTGGAGGCTGTCCTGAAACTCACTCTGTAGACCAGGCTGACCTCGAACTCACAGAGATCCGCCTGCCTCTGCCCCCCTGAGTGCTGGGACTAAAGGCATGCACCACCAATGCCTGGCGTGTATTTTTTTTGTCCTGGAAGTTGAACTCAAGTACATGCTAAGTAATCATTCTACCAATAAGCTACACTCACATCGTATCTTCACCTTTATTTATTTATTTTTGGTTTATTTTACTTGCATGTGTGTTCCAGCCCATGGGAGCTCGAAGGCATTCATGTGAGTATATGCATATGGATGAGGGTGCCCACAATGGCCAGAAAAGGATATTGGATCCCTGGTAATGAGTTATAGCTGGTTGTGAGTCACCTTGTGGGGCGCTGAGAATCAAATTCAGGTCTTCTAGAAGAGCAGCAAGCACTCTTAACTGCTCAGCCATTTATCTCTCCAGGCCTGCATTTTTTGTTTTCAATTAAAATAATCTTTGCCACTCACTCATCACAGAAATACTGGGATTACAGAATCAGACGTGTGTTAGCTTTCCCAGCTTTGTACAGAGTCTAGAGATTCAACTTACATGACAAGCATTCTATCTTCTGTGTCCTCTCCCCAGCCCCTTTATCTTTTAACAATCAGTGTGTGCCTACAAAATATATTTCTTGAATTAAGTTGGTTTTATGTTCTGTGAAAAGCACATGATGTTTACGTGTTGTTGTGTAGCTTTACACATTTCAGTTGATAGTGTATTTGAGGTTCATCCATAGGCTAACCTGGAACTCAAAGAAATCTGACGGCTGAGATTCAAGATGTGTGCCACCATACCTAGCTTTTTTTTTTTTTTTTTTTGGTTTTACGAGACAAGGTTTCTCTGTATTGTTTTGGAGGCTGTCGGTCCAGCCTGGCCTCGAACTCACAGAGATCCTCCTGCCTCTGCCTCCCGAGTGCTGGGATTAAAGGCGTGCACCACCACCGCCCGGCAATTTTTTTAAAGATTTTATTTATTTATTATGTACACAGTGTTCTGTCTACATGTATGCCTGCATGCCAGAAGAGGGCACCAGATCTCATTACAGATGGTTGTGAGCCACCATGCAGTTGCTGGAAATTCAACTCAGGACCCCTGGAAGAGCAGTCAGTGCTCTTAACCTCTGAGCCATCTCTCTAATTTCTTTTTCTTTTATTATAAGCATTCATGTACACATGGGTAAGAATTTCTATAGCTTATATATCTAGACATGTAAATTACTGTGTCCTAGGGTATAGAAGTGTTAAATTTACAAGATAATGTAAGTTAGCTTCTGAGTAACTGTAGTGTATGAAAATCCCTACTTCCTTAAGGCAGAATATCTACATAAACCATTAGGTATTTTTACATACATGAGATATATATTCTCCTTCATATGCCTACAATTCAATGTCCATTTTATACTTTGTGTTATAATACAATTCTACTTTACTTTTTGTACAAACTTCTGGCCACTAGGGAACTCTTGTGTGTCATTGATATATTCCTGCAGATATAGAATCAGCCATTCCTCCATAGCTCTCTGGTTTCTTTTACTGGATAATGGTATTAGAAAATAAGATGTGGGCCAGCAATGGTGGTGGATCCACATGAATGCAGCACACAGGTTACAGAGGCAGGAGGAACACACATTTAAGTTAATAAATGTAAATTATGAATAATTTCCTCCAATGAATTTGCTAATTAGATGAAATAAACTAATTGTTTTCAAATATACGAATTGACAAAACCCACTAAAGAAGAAATAGAAGAACTGAAGAGCCCCATGCTTACTAATAAAACTCAACTTTTAAATACTTTTAAACTTTCAAAGGAAATGCTAGATAGACCCGCAGGCCTTCACTGGTGAATCCTATGAAGCCTTGGCTTTACTGATAGTGTTATCAAATACTTAAAAAACAACAAGTTGGCTGCAGAGATGGTTCAGCAGTTAAGAGCACCAACTGTTGCTCTTGCAGAGGACTCGGTTTCAATTCCCAGCACCTGCATGGTGGCTCACAGTCATCTGTAACTCCAGTTCCAGGAGACCTGCTGTCCTCTGACCTCTGAGGGCACCAAGTATGAATGTGGTGCAGGCAAAACACTCACACACATAAATAAAAGCAAGTACATCTTTAAAAAGGAAATAATGATGCTACACAATTCCTTCAGAAAGCGAGTAGGTTCGTGTATCTGAACACATCATGCCCAGCCGGCAGCACTGTTTGAGGAGACTGAGGATGCATGGGCTTACTGGAGAGAGCATGTCTCTGGGTTGGACTTGGAGAGTAGGTAGTCCCTCTTCATTTCAGTTCACTTTCTCTGCTTCATGTTTACATCTGGAAACATGGTCTCTCAGCTTCCTGCTCCTGCAGTCGTGCCTGCTGCGATGGACTCTTCTCTCTCTGGAACTCTAGGACAAAATAAACTCTTTTCTTCCATAAGTTGCGCTTTTTTTGTTTTGTTTTATTTTTCAAAAACGGGGTTTCACTGTATGACAGCTCTGGCTGTCCTGGAACTCCCTCTGTAGTCCAGGCTGGCTCTAAACTCGAGAGATCCACCTGCCTCTGCCTTCTGAGTACTGGGACCTAAAGGTGTGTGCCACCACTGCCCAGCCCATAAATTGCCTTTGGTCATGGCATTCTATAACAGCAACAGAAAAGTAACTAATGTAGAGGTCAACATTATTCTAACCCCCAAACCAGATTAAGACATAGATAGATAGATAGATAGATAGATAGATAGATAGATAGATAGAGCTATAGACAGTAACACTCACCAACATCACTGGAACATTCCTAGTGTGTTTGTGTATTTGCATATAAATGAATGAGTGTGGTACACAGGTGCCACTGGACACATGTTGAGGTCAGAGAGCAACCTTAGGTGTCAGTCCTTGCCCTCTGCTTGGCTTGAGGAAGGTCTCTTCCCTGCTGCATAGTCCAGGCTAGTTGACCCACAAGCTTCCAGAGTCTCCTGTCTTTACTCTTGATGTTGCTATGGGTGTTCTGGGATGACAGATGCATGCTGGGATTACAGATGCATGCTACATCTGTCTTTACATGGGTTCTGGATATCTAAACTCAGGTATTGTTTTTTACATTGAGTCATCTCCCCAGCCTCAAACAAATTCTTAACAAAACTTTAGCAATACAATAATATAATACATGATATGTCACTAATTAAAAATAAGGTCTATTTCGGGTAGTGAAGTTTAGTTTAACATCAAGAGCTTAATAACATTCACCACATAAACAAATTAAAAAATTCAAAGCCATATAACCACCAAATGACCACAGAAAAGGCATTTGACATAATATAGTCAAACATTTCTGACATCCATTAATTTCCTCTCATTCCAGTGGGAACAGAAAGCATATCTTCAACCTGATAAAGATAACTTACAAATGTCAAACTTGATGGTGAAAAGACATACTTTCCCATTCCCATCAGGAAAGGTGTGAAGATCCCATATCATGTTTATTTATCATAATACTAAAGATTTTTCCTTTTGAGACAGAGTCTCACTATATAGCCCTGGCTGCCCTGGAACTCACTACATAGAGCAGACTGGCTTTGAACTCACAAAAATCCACCTGTCTCTGCCTCCAGAGTGCTGGGATTAAAGGTGTAAATCACCATGCCTGGCCTTGGTTCTGTGGTTTGGGGACAGGATCTCAAGTGTCTCAGGCTGTCCTCCAACTCTCTATGTGTCTGAGGATGAACTTGAACTCCTGATCTTCCAGTTTTCACTCCCATATGCTGGGATTACATGTGTGGGGTGCTATGCCTGGCCCTGTAGTAAAGTTTTAACCAGTGCAAAGGCCAACAAAAAGAAAAGCCATTTATTCAGGCTTGGAAGAAAGGAGTTGACTGTCTTCGTTGGGAGATGACACAATGGTCTATGTAGAAAATCCAGAAAAAACTGACACACACACACACATACTCACACACACACACACACACACACACACACACACACACACACACTAGAATAAATGAAGTCAGCAAGGAGATAGTTCCACATACTAGAAACAAATGGTCAGAAGTTGAAATTAAAAAAAAAACACTTGATACAGTTTTAAAAATGTGAAATAGAGGGACTGGATGGATGGCTTAGTGGGTAAAGTGCTTGGTATACAAGCATGAGGAGGACTGGTTAAAATTCTGAAGTGCACAAATAAGTTTATGCCAGGCAGGCTTGGTGGCTGCCTGTAATCCCGGCTCTCAGGAGGCAGAGACAGAAGCCCTGAAGCAAGCCAAATAGCTAGACTAGCTGAATTGGTGATGAGAGATCCTGTCTCAATGTACAAGGTGGAGAGTAATTAGAGCAGATGTCAGACATCAACTTCTGGCTTCCATAATATGTACATCCACATGCATCCACACATGTATCACATGCATGCACATATATTGATATCGATATGTACATGCAACACCCACCTACCATGCAAAAAATAAAAAGTAAGCATGAAATAGGAATATGCCTAACAAAAGTCATTCAGTGATTATATACTAATAGCTATAAAACATTGCTGAGAAATTTAGAAAGAATTCTAAATGTTGACACATAACTTTGTCTAAGGTCATCCTTGACTACATAATGAGTTTGACACTGGCCTAGGCTATATGAGACCCTGCTTTAAAAAGCAATAAGTAGGAACACTTAATAGTGTTAAGATGACTGTTCTTCCTAATTTGATTTATAGATATAATGAGCAATTATGTTCTGAGTGTTCCAGAACTCTCATCATACAAGTGCATACATTCACACACCAGCCTCAGTTTACTCTCAGCTTCTGCGGGTTCTTACTCAGTTCTCTCTCTTCTCCTTTAGAAATACTGAATGGAGCAATGAGTCCTGGCACAAACCCTAGGCCATGAACTTGCCAAGGGGCTTTATCGGTCACGAGTGAAGTTGTGAATCATCTGCCCACAGCCTGGCCTCTTCTACCTGAGTGTGCACTCACGTCTTTTTACTTTGAGCCCTTGAGCCTAAGTGCACAGAAAATCTGTCCCATGTGCAAGGAATGCACTTTGTGGCTTCCCCGTTGTAGTCCAAGAATGGATCTCTGCAGATCTACTGGGGGAAAGCAAGTCTTCCAAAGTGGCCATCAAGGGCAGAGACTATCAGGGAATGATTGGTTACACATGCCTGTAATCCTTGTACTTGGGAGGCAGAGATAGGAGGGTTATTGCATGTACTAGGCCAGTCTAGTCTACAGTGAGTTCCAGACCAGCCAGGGCTACAGAGTGAAATTCTATCTTTAAAAAGACAAAAATAAAAATTGAAGAAAAAAAAAAAAGATCCTAGACGAACCCAGAACCCTTAATTGCGCATTTCCTATCCCTCAGGGTGCTGAAGGCTGAGGTGCCCAAGAGCCTTGTTTCCCTCAGTGTTACTTACTGCCATGCAGTAAGAAAGCTACCCTGTTTTGTAACTTCACCCCTAGTCTTACTGATTATGCCAAAGAGAAAGCCTTTCTTTGACGCTGCTCTCTCACCTGCTGCTGAAAACGAGAACTTTTACCATTCAGCCAGAGCCTAGTGAGCTTTCATTAGCAATCGTGTAATATTGTCTTCTTTGTTGTATACTGTTACAGCTACCTAAGACATGTGGCCATGGCTACTGGGTTTTCTTATATTTTTGGTTGTGAGCCTAGCCTTTAATGGCTGATCCATCTCTCCACCCAGGCTACTGGGTTTTCTATTTCTAATAATGATCTAGAATTCTTTTCTTCCTTATTCTTCCTCTTCCTCTCCACGTTTGTTCTGATACATTGTCTCACTATGTTGCCCAGTCTGGCCTTGAATTTGAGGTCCTCCAACCTCAGCTTCCAGAATAACTAGAATTGCAAATCTGTGCCACAGTGACACCAGGTTTGATTTTCTTTTAACATACTTGCTTGATCTTTACAAAGTGAATCACAGAGGGCTGGAGATATGGTTAAGAGCACTAGCTGCTCTTCCAAAGGTTCTGAGTTCAATTCCCAGCATCCTTCTGGAACTGTGGAGGACCTGCAAAACAGGGAGGAGAGACACCACTAAGTCAAACTCAGTCCTCACCACTAAGTCAAGCTCAGTCCTCTCCAAGCCAAATCCCAGAGATGCCGGTGCCACAAGGAAATTAAATAACTGCTATTGTGGATTCTGTTTTGTGTGTACATGTGCATATGTGTGCACATGCATGTAAAGGCCAGAGGTCAACACATGGTGTCTTCTGCAGTCACTCTTCATGCTTTTATTATTGCTGTTGTCATTGTTGTTATTTGTATGTGTGTGTGTATGTAACCCTGAACATGTGCATATGTGCATGTGATAAACAGAGGTTGATTTGGGGTGTCTTCCTCTACTGCTTGCACCAGGCTTTCTTTTGGGCCACCAACCAACTCCCAAATCATGACTTGGAGACTTCTTACTAGTTATGAGTGCTCCACCTTGTCTTATGCCTGTCCTACTAGCTCTTATAACTTGACCTGTTTCTCCTCATCTAACTTTTGCCTTGGGGCTTTTTCCCTTTCTTTCCTTCTGTATACTTGACTTCCACTGTTTCTCGTGTCTGGCTAACTATCCGCTGCCTGCCTTCTCACCCCGGACGTGTCCCTCTTTCTCCATCATCCTTTTTTACTTTTTCTTTTACGTTTTTTGTTTTTATTTTTTGTTGTTCTTATTGTTTACATTTCAGGGTTCTGAGGTTTTTTTTTTTCGAGTCCCAGGAAGTGGCAGTCACTAGCTATGTGTGCTCTCTACTTTATCATTAAAATTATTTTGAGACAAGGTCTCTCGCTGAACCTGTAGCTCACCAACTGGACTGGCTTTTACATGGGCCCTTCGGCATCCAAATGGAGGTCCTTATATTTCATGACAAGCACTTTACCAACTGAAACAGCCTTACTTGTTTTTTGGGGACAGGGTTTCTCACTGAACTCAGAGCTCCCCAATTTGCCTAGAGCTCCAGGGACTCTTCTCTCTGTCTGACTGTCTGTCTGTCTGTCTGTCTGTCTGTCTGTCTGTCTCTCTCTCTCTCTCTCTCTCTCTCTCTGTGTGTGTGTGTGTACACACTAAATATAATCTAAAAACTTTTAGAAACTGGATTCAGCAACATCAGACAGAGGCATGATCCTAGAGTAGGAATTGGGGGCTAAGGAACCATCATCATTGGTCATAAGGATCAATCATTCAGCTTGCAGATACTGCACGCAACATCTCATAAAGTAAACCAGAACTAATGGTCTACTATCCATACCCATTTTGTGTCTAAGGGACATTAGTAAGGGAGACTGTCCCCCAAGCAGACAAAGGAAATCTTCACGGCCCCACTAAGACTCTAAAGGGATAATGGACCATGCAGATTTCCAGGGAGAGCAATTAGAGGGAACAGTGGGGACACATCCAGTGGTTCCCCGTCATGTTTCAGGTAAGCAGCTGATCATCAAAGCAACATGAAGCCTTGAGAGGTGTGAATAATAATGATGCAGAAGAGACAGCTGGACTAGAAAAGCAGCCCACCTCCCATCAGGGCTTTGGTTTTCCTGGATGTGAAACGGGTTTTGAGCCTGGAACAAAAGCAGCCCACCTCCTATCAGGGCTTTGGTTTTCCTGGATGTGAAATGGGTTTTAAGCCTGGAACAAAAGCAGCCCACCTCCCATCAGGGCTTTGGTTTTTCTGGGTGTGAAACGGGTTTTGAACACTCTCATTTAGGTTTTAACAAAGGGATCACATGGCCCCGGTTTTCAGGGGCCAATAGCCTGCTGTCATTAGAATAAATTGTCATTACAGTTCCTTCTGTGTGCTCCCAGAGGGTGACACCTTGTAGTCATTTGGCTGATGAAAAAAGATTGAGGAGGGCAAAAGTCAGGAAAAGGGAAAATTGGCCATGAGACCGCTGGTTGTAACAATCCAGGTAAGAACTAACAGTGGCCTAGGCCAGGCTTTTTGGTTTTTGTTTTATTTTTTCAGTGATGGAAATTGAATTCAGTGGCTTGCATGTGCCAGGCAAGCACTGTGACACTAAGCTATAGTCCCAGGCTCAGAATTCAGTTGTTTGATATGCTTGTGATGTCTGATAGACTTCTAAAGAACCACTGGTCAGGAGAATGCCTTCCCATGACAAGCTCTAGTTACTCTGCTCTGTCCCTTGTGCCAGTTACTGCCTGGCTCATACACCTTGCTGTGGAGATACTAGATACAGAAGATAAATAAATGAGGCTATAAGTCAGAGAATAGTGGGACCCGCCGGGGCAGAGAATCTTGTCTCCAGTAGAAGTCTAGATCCACTTCTAGCATCTTCCTACCTCAGTCAGTTGCCCAGGGTTTAGCAATTTTATTTTATTGAGGGGGGTGGGGTCAGGACTTTAGAAGGGAGTGAACACCTGACCTACATTTTGTGTTCCAGGTCAGCCAGAAATATATGAGGTTCTGTTCCCAGCACCTACATCAGATTGCTCACAATTGTGACTCTAGCTTCAGGGGATCTGACACCCTCTTCTGGCCTCCACAGATACTTGCCCACATGTAGTACATAAACATATATACAAGAACACACACACACTTTTTTAATAATTAAAAAGAAGAGATCAGAGAGTACGTGTAAGCTGTTGTCCACTACTTTCTGCTGGGGTTCTACACTATGTAGATTCAGGATCAGCTATGTAATTCAAACATGGTTATGAATTCAAAATTGTACAGGAGGGAGTTAACCAAGCACAGGGTTCTATGTGATTGATCATTCAGGTATATATGATGTGGGTTCTGTAACTGAAAGATGTCTCCTTACTAGTCATTTGGTATGTCAGGAGGAACAAGGAGGTAAGCTAGGTTAACTAAAACCCTGACTTTCAATGTTCATTTTTACTACCAGAAATATCTGATGAATATCTTGTTGAACTGTTATTTTTAAAAGGCAAGCTAGGAGCCGGGCGGTGGTGGCGCACGCCTTTAATCCCAGCACTCGGGAGGCAGAGGCAGGCGGATCTCTGTGAGTTTGAGGCCAGACTCGACCGACAGCCTCCAAAACAATACAGAGAAACCCTGTCTGGTAAAACCAAAAAAAAAAAAAAAAAAAAAGGGCAAGCTAGGGGGCTGGAGGGATAGCTCAGCCGTTAAAAGCTAGGCTCACAACCAAAAGGCAAGCTAGGGTTGGAGATATAGTTTGGTTCAGAGTGTGTGCCTAGCATTCACAAAGCCCTGGGTTCCATCTCCAGCCCTGCATACACTATGACAATGCATGCCTGTTACTGCTAAGGAGGATAGTTGCACTCTTACATACTGAGTGCAGGAAAGCAGGAAGTTCAAGATTGCCCTTGTCTACATACTGAGTTTGAGGCCAGCCTGGGATGCATAAGGCTACACACACACACACACACACACACACACACACACACACACACACACACACACACACCCAGTGATCTTGGGGTAATTAGACATCTGTAACAGAATGCCTAAAGAAACCGTTAGAAGGCAATAGTACTTGATTGGACTCCAGAATGAATCCAGAGACATTGCTGTGTACAGGACCAGGTAGCGGCGATACAGCAAGGACCAAAGGGGCTTGCAACACTACACTGTGCTGATCTGGATGGTATGGTAGCCAGAAGTCCCTTAACTCCTGCAAGGACGAGGTGGCTCACAATGACACAGGTGTGACACAGGTGTACATAAGGGAGGCCAAGGAAGGCTTCTGCCACCGTCAGTGGGTGTGGATGTAGGGGTGCCGCCTCAGAACTGTTGGGGAGACCCTACCACAAAATATCTGAGGCGGCTAACTGCATGAAGAAAAGAGAATCACGGACTCTGGTGAGGATTTCATGGCAGTGGGTTTCACAACCATGCAAGGTAACAGATATGAAAGGAAGAGATTCTCACACGTGGAATCAAGACTTAGGGAAAATGATACACACACACACATACACAACACATGTATTACATGGAAGAAGAGAGAATACTTAGGAACAGGGAAAGAACTAAAGGACAATGGGGGTGAATATGAGTAAAGCCCACAATACACAGGCATGTAAATTACAAAATAAGCCCATTGTTTCGTACAATAAACACATGGTAGTTAAAAACAAAGACAGAGGAGGAGGAGAAGAAAGGGAGGTCTGGTGAGATGAATCAGTGGGTAAAGGCACTTGCCACTAAGAGCGATGCCTTAGCCAATGTTCTATTGCTACGAAGAGACACTGTGACCACAGCAACTCTTATTTTGTTTTTGTTCAAGACAGGGTTTCTCTATCATGGAACTCGCTTTGTACACAGGACCAGGCCGACCTCAACCTCACAGAGATCCACCTAGTTCTGCCTCCTGAGTGCTGGGATTAAAAGCGTGTGCCACCGTGCCTGGCTCCACAGCAACTCTTATAGAAGAGAGTATTTAATTGGGCTTGCTTACACTCTGAGAGTTTTTTGGCGCCCAAACATGGGGCCCGAATTTCCACATAGGCTCTGAAAAAGAAAAACGAACAAAAATGGATACGGTTCCTTTTAAGAGGCTCTGCTGTACAGTGAGCACTTGAGTAGCAGGTACACTAAGTAGAAACAACAAGCTGAGTAAAAATGCCTGCCACAGCGCGGGCACCAGCTTCCTAGCACTGGGGCAGTTGAGCACAGCAGATCCTGCTTAGATGCAGTTCCCAGTTTAATGCAGCTCTTGGCTAGGTTTGCTGGTTGTAAAGCTCAGCTTTCATGGACCCCAGTGGAGCAGAGCCAGGCTCCAGCACAAAGCCACTTAGCAGTTTAAGGTTTGACTCACACAGTCAGAAAAGGCTAGAGATACGCAGTAAAGACAGGTCCAGACAGAAAAAAAAAAAAACCAAAAAACTTAAAAGTGTGTTTTGAACTGCATAGGTGGGGCTGGACGGATGGCACTGACTGCTCTTCCAGAGGCGCGGCCATATGGTGATATGGTGGCTCACAGCCATCTGCAATGAGATCGGGAACTCTCTTCTGGCCTGCGGGCATGCATACAGTCAGGACACTGCATACACAATGAAAATAAATCTTTTTTAAAAATGTGCATAGACTTCAGGGGGAAAAAAATGGAGCTTGGCGGTGGTGACACATGCCTTTAATCGCAGCACTCAGGAGGCAGAGGCAGGGTAATCTCTGTGATTTCGAGGCCAGCCTGGCCTACAGAGTGAGTTCCAAGACAGGCTCCAAAGCTATACAGAGAAACCCTAGGAAAAAAAGTTTAAAAACAATGACGTCTTTAAAGAGAGAGTAAATTAAAATAAAGAGGTACAGATGGGAAATGCACAGGAAGTCTGGATCCTGTACAGTGTTATATTGTGGTGATATTTTGCTTATGATTTAATAAAGCTTGCCTGGAGATCAGAATTTAAAGCTAGCCACAGCTATGGAGGCCAAGCAGTGTTGGTACACACCTTTAATCCCAGCACTCAGGAAATAGAGACAGATGGATCTCTATGAGTTCAAGGCCACCCTCGGCTAACATGAGAGTGAATCCGTTTAAAGAAAAACAGAATTTACACCTTTAATCCCAGCTCAAGGGAGGTGGAGACAGGAGTGATGTGGCTGGGGAGAGAGGAATGTAAGTCGGAAAGAGACAGGAACTCATTGTAGTCGAGGCAGTCTGAGGAGCAGTGCAGTCTGGAGACAGGATCGCCCCTCAACAGCTGCAGCACTCGGGAGAGCGGCCCCTACACCTTGACTGCACAACACAGTAGAGCTGGCCCTGAAGGTGTAGGTTTGGCAGAACTGACCCCGGAGAACTGAAAGCAGGAGAACTGGCCCCGCCCCTTGCTCATTGCCCTAGCCAGGGCAATGCTGGAGAGTTCACCCTGGTGGTGAAGACAGAAGAGCTGATGGGCTGGCCAATCCTGCAACTGCTGGGGTCCAGAACCAGGGCTAAGTGTTGGCCCACCCAGACATCCACCCCATCTGTGATCTGCTGGAGCACAGGTGGTGGGGTGGGGGTGGGGGGCCAGTCCTGTAGACCCAGGGCTGCAGGATCTCCATGACACAGGGCAGGAATGGGGTGTCCAGGAAGAGACCCAGTGAGGGCCCAGTGTCGATGATGTAGCAGAGACCAGAGGTCTCGAACCAGACCAATGAAACCAATGATTCTATGTGACGAACACCTGTGTGTAAAGATATGTGGATAAAGGGCTTACTGCATGACTCACTGTGACACACTGCAGCTTCCATGACGAGATTTCCCCTTTCTTCCCTTTGTTTCCTTTTTTATCTTAAATCTTATTTTTCTGGGGGGAGAGGGGAAGGTTGCAGGGGCAGAGAGTGGATGTGAGGGACAAGAGATGGGTGGGGTCAGGATGCATGATGTGAAAGACACAAAGAATAAAAAAGAAAGTTAGAATAATGTTTTTAAGTTGGAAGAAGAAGAAAAAAAGAGTTGCTGTGGTCATGGTGTCTTTCCACAGCAATAGAAACCCAAGCTAAGACAACCATGGGAAGCTGGGTGCCGCAGCGCACACCTGAGGGACACCGTGCTGGGGTGGAGACAGGGGGTGGTTAGGGCTCACTGGTTACCAAGTCTAACTGAATTGATGAGCTCTAGGCTCGGCAACCCCACCTCGAAACTAAGGTGGAGAGCAGTCGAGGAAGGTATTCTGGTCTCCGGGGAACGCACACACGGAAGCACATACCCGCTCGAACATTGAACACACACAGAAAATGAAAACATACCTGACCTGATAACTGTCGACTTTTACCACTCTGACTGTCGTAGAACATATTAGATAACTAGTTGCCCAAAGCTGTTCTTTGAGGTAATGGACAATGGAATTAACTCCTGTCCAACTGTATTAATGATATTAGAAAAGGAAAACTATGTGCAGTGGTTGGTTCCTCGGTTAGCTTTAGTCATCACATGATTTATCCGTATATCAAAATGTTACACTGTGCCAGGGGTGGCACACTCTTGTAATCGTAGAAAGATTGAAGTGAGTTCCTGGTCAGCCTGGGTCACAGGGTGAGACTTTGCCTCAAAAAACAAAACCGGGGGCTGGAGAGATTGCTCAGTGGTTAGAGCATTTGCTGCTCTCACAGAGGACCTGGGTTTGGTTCCCAGAACCCACACTGGGTAGCCCACAACTGCTAGTTCCAAGTGATCTCAGAAGCATAGCAAGCAAGGTCTGCCTCTGGTCTAAGTATGAGCATTTGCAAATGATTGATCCATGTGTGTAAAAACTAGCGACATCCTCCAGGATGATTGCACCCTGAAACTGCTCCCTGAAAGACCTCTCACAGAGACAAGCTAACCTCACTCCTTTTATTTTACAGGATAAAAGCCCTGAGTTTCAGGGCTGTGTAGTAGGTGCCCTCCATCAGACAGTGCACAACCCACCTAATCCAAACTGTGTGTGTGTGTGTGTGTGTGTGTGTGTGTGTGTTGTTTCTACATGTCCACATCATCCTGGTGAAAGGCCCTTTAGTCTTTCTCTCAGGACCCTCGCCCCAAAGACCACCAGGGAGCCAAAGTTCATTGCAAAATGCAAGAGGATTTTTATTAAGCCGGCGCACCAGGGTTCAGCAGCCTTGGGAAGGAGTGAACCTGGAACAGAAATTACAGCAAGTTTTTAAAACCTAAAACCACAAACGGGGTGGTAAGGGTACAAGGGGAGTTTGGAAGTTGGTGCCAGACCTTCATGAATCACATACGATTGTGGCTGTCTGGCTGACTGGCTTGCTATCTGTCTCAGGCAACGTCTGTGCCCTGGCTGAACTTTGTGACTGGCCTGGAACCTTGAAGTCTGGGGAATGTTCCCAAATCCTTGAGGACCACCAGGGGAAGATGTTTAAGTATAGCTGCTCATGTCCAAGGAAGGGACAGCTTAGCATTTTTTTTAACTATTGGGGGGCTAACTGTTGGGGCTCTTCACTGGTCAGGTTTCCAGGACCAAGCCATGCAGGATGCAACACTGGTGGGGGATTGTAAAGTGATGTGGTGACTTCAGAAAACCTCCCCAAAACATTAGAATTACCATGATCCAGCATTTACTCCTAGGTATACACAAGAAATGTCTACATAAAAACTTATTTATGTATGTTCCTGGCAGCACTGTTTATACTAGCCACATCCTCAGTACAGGGTCTTAACTTTTCTGGCAGCCCCATTTAAGGAGGTAAAAGCAATTACAGTGAAATTATTTTTTTAGGTTATTTAACCATATACCCCAAATTATCAAAGCAATGCATAATCAATTTAGAAACTATTATTGAAATACTATGCTGTTGTATTAGTCAGGGTTCTCTAGAGTATCAGAATTTATGGAATGAATCTCTCTCTACATATCTGTCTACCTATAGATACCTATAGACCGATATATAGTCAGAATTTTTTTATATATGGGAATTTTATTTATATAGAGAGATATATCTATTAGAATGACCTACAGGCTGTGCTCCAGCTAGTCCAACAAGGGTTACCTATGGACAAAAGTTCCAAGAACCCAGTAGCTGTTCAGTCCACAAGGATGGATGTCTCAGCTGGTCTTTATTATATGCCAGAATCTCAAAGAAGTAGGCTCTAATGCCAGTGAAGGAATGGACTGGATAGTGAGGTGAAAGCAAGCAGGCAAAGAGAGACTTTCCTTCTTCCACGTCCTTATGCAGGTTTCCTGCAGAAGGTGCTGCCCAGGTTAGGGGTGGGTCTTCCCACCGCTAAAGATCTGGATTACAGGTGTCTCATCCTACCTCAGAGATCCAGATCAGAAGTGGATCTCCCACTTCAAATTAAGCAGAAATCCCTCACAGGTGTGCCCAATCATTTGGGTTTTAGTTAATTCCAGGTGTAAGTCAAGCTGATAATGAGGAACAGCAGTCACAAGCCCATCCCTTGTTGACACACAATCATGTTTCCTTATGTCATGATTAATTTCCAAGTGAAGACAATAAGCAGGCCATAATTACACCTAAATATGATATAACTATCCCATGTACGATTGAAAACCCTTTATAAATTTAGAATAGCCTTTAGAATTTCCTCTGCCAAGGAAAATAGTGAATCACAAACAGTATCCCATCCAGGAGGGAATTGCAGAAAGGAGCGCCACCATCAAGGGCTTGAGAGATACCTTGGTGTGGCTCCCATCACATCTCCCTTTATCTCTCCTATCTGGCCAGTAAAGAAGATAGATGGATCATGGAGAATGACAGCTGACTACTGAAAACTCAACCAAGCAGTGACTCCAATTGCAGCTGCTGTAGCGGCATCTTCAGGGTCGAAAAGAGAAAAGCATGAGGCGTGGTCTCTCTCGCTTTCTTTCTTTTGGGTGGCAGATCTGATCAGAAGGACAGAGAAATGCTGCAGTGGTTCTTTATTGTTCTGTTTAGGCTGTTCCCCAGTAAAACAACCAGTTACCATTTATCTTGGGTCGAGTGAAATCATTGCCCCCACACCTTCAACCTGCTCTGCCAGACATGGTGTCCTTAATTTGAGCAGATTGACACATCTCTTTGTCTGGTATCATCCTACTTGGCCATAGTATTCCATCCAAAATTTACTTCCGGGTCAGGCTTTTGTACTTTATGGGGATTGATTGCCTATCCATATTCCTTTGCATACACTTGTATGTCCCCCCAAATAATCTTTCACATCCGTAAAGCACCCGGATGCTAGTGTTACATCATCTATAGAGTGGAACCCTGTCATGGGCGCAGGGTAGGACAACCAGGCAGGTCCTGTTCACCATCCCATGACAACTGACCTTGAGGAAGCACTCTGCAGGTCCATTGTCATTGATTCCATGTGAATGAAAAGTGGCCTGGGGATTCAGTGGCCAAGCAGATGCTAAAAAACACATTATCAAGGCCCACTGCTGTGTGAAGACCCCCATCACCTGCACCAGCTACACAGTTAAAAGAACAACATTGGACACAGCCGCACGAATGGAAGGCATCACTGTGTCCCTGTAATCCGCAGTCATGCTCCAGAGCCATCTAGCTTCCTTATTGGGTACACAGGGCTGTTGAGAGGGCTCAGGGCTGAGCAGGCAATCTCCACCGTTTTCTAGTTTCTAGAAGATTTTAATGTTAAACATCCTTGCCCCCAGGCAACCTAAACTGTTTGATATTCACCACTACTCCTGAAGTAGGTAACTTTATGGGCTCCCACCTGCCTTTCAGCCACTCTGTGCCTTTGCAGCCTATAACCTCAGCTAGGACCCCCAACAGTTGTCTTCAGGTTATATTCTAGTACAGCATCCATTCCCAGAATGGTCTTTCATACAGAAGAGATATACATCATACTCCTAGGGAAGGGGGATACTTATCCGCCTTCAGAATGAGTTCAGTCCACTTCACCTGCATAGTTTTGCCCCTACACCTGTACATTACCACCCATTGGCCCTGTTGCTTTTGCGTGTTACCATGAATCAATACATACACTCCATTCCAGCATCCACTAGGGTCCAGTATTCTGCATATTGGTGAGCAGCCAGAAACTTCTCAATTCCACATGGGGCCTCTGGTCATCATTTACAACCCTTTTACCTATAGGGAACCTTGATTACTCCTTCAGGTGATTGACTGGGAAGGCTCTCACCCTGAGAGGTCTTCCTCTGTAGCAGGGGTGCAGTGGGAATCACCTGTTTCTCCAGGATGCCCATTCCCCTTATTCCAGTGGTGAATTGCTGGTCTGGCCTTAAGGGCCCTAACAGCTCAGCAAATCAGCATTTGGTTGCCCATCCATTTTGTCCCTGGGGACTCCAGGCAGGAGTGAATCCAATCACACCTGTGTTTGGGAAACACAAAGAGGCCCTCTTGCCTGGCTCTCTCCCTCTGACTGTCCCTACTTGCTTCAGTACCCTTCCTGGTTTAGGATCATCATCCCTCAGTTATCAACGTCTCGTCTGCTTTTTACAGATTGCCCTACCATGGGGCTCAGCATTGCCACCAATGGTCCATACCAGTCTTGCTCTTCTGAGTCAGGTTCTTTCTTAGGTCTCCCCAAACACAACCATCTGGACC
Organism: Mesocricetus auratus; assembly: GCF_017639785.1. NCBI lineage: Eukaryota > Metazoa > Chordata > Mammalia > Rodentia > Cricetidae > Mesocricetus > Mesocricetus auratus. The sequence continues at coordinate 12,503,986 of NW_024429183.1, read as the reverse complement.
TGTGAACTGGGCATCTAATACCACTTCCTGTATCCCGAATTCCCTGAGGTCACAGGGACCTCAGCTGGAGTTAACCTCATGTCCCCAGTGGCTCCTATAAGCTGATCCACCAGGGGCTGATTCCTCAGATCAATGAAGATTGCCTTAGATCCTGCAGTCTTTGTCTCAAGGGTTGACGGACGGTTACTTTGCTCAGCTTCTTTGCTTTGGTGGCATCCAGGCTGATCCTGTCTGTGTGCCTGTGTCCCACAGCCTCATGAGCCCGGTGGGTGTTGAGGGTTCCTCCATTGCTTGTTTGAAGGTCTTCCGGAACCCAACAGCTCTGGTGGTAAACATTCTCCAATTAAATAGTCTCTGCCACTGGCCATTGTTAAGACCTCCCTGTCAATGTTCTGGACCACAGATTTTTTCCTTCCTTTGTATTAAGGGGTCTTCTGTAACTTCTGGGTCACTCCTTCATTGCTACTTGATCCCTTTCATGGTCCAGGTTTTGGGGGTCCCAAGAGGGGTTCTGCATTAGCAATCTAATTTCGACTCCCTTCCTCTTTTGTGCCCCTAGCCATGAAAACTGACCTGCCAAGATCTCCCTATCTCCTCTTTTATACAATTTACCCACTGAGTCAGAGGCCAGTTCCCAAGCTCCATATCCCTCTCTCTGTCCTTCCTCCCTTACACCAGCAACCTCCCTCCCAGCTTCCTCCTCCCAGCTTCCTCCTCCCTTCAAATAGATCCTTTCTTACCCAGAGCCATGGCCAAGCTGCCACTGCAGCTGCTTGCAGATGCCTCTATCCCTGACTTTACAGTCTCAGGGACGGTGGTGTCTGCTTTAAACCTCCAGTGGTTCTCGAAGCATCTCCGCACTTCCAGGGAGGAGCCCACCCATCAAACAGCTGCAACACTTCATACCACCTAGAGGAAGACTTCCATCCTGGAACTTACCTCACGGACATCCCCACACCCAAGCGACCTCACCTTAGTCACAGGTCTCACACTCTCTGCACAGGTGTTGCCATTATCTCATAAGCTCACTGGAGACAAACCACTGTGTCAAAATCTCCCCGGCAATCCCACACAACTTGGAGCCAATTGTTTGACTCATTCCTTATACTGAAGACAACCTTCCTTTCCCCATGCTCATCAACACCCGTGTTGAATCCTTCCACTATGCCAAGTGTCGCTAAAATTCCTTCCCCACCCTCCTCCAAGGTGTCAGCAGCAAAACAAGGCACAAAGCCCCTAAAGTTCACCCTGGGGCACCAATGAGATTATTGGGAATCCCTCACGGAGCAGAGATGAGCGGTTGCACACAGAAGTGGGGTGCTCTTCCCAGAAAATCTTTACTTAACAGAGATTGGTGACTTTCCTCAGACTCACAGGGAAGACTGCTCGGCTGTTTGCCCTGCCGGTATGATACACTCTAGCCCCTCCCTAGCCCACAGGCAATTAGGGCAGAATCTGGATGCAATGGGTGGTTTGGGGGCGGTGCTGAGTATCCAGGTGAGGGTGCCGTGACCCTTTCCACCCTTCCTCCTCTGAGGGGATGTCAACCACCAGCCAGTCCGCCTGGGATGACCTTTGTAGGAAGCACTGCTGAACTCCGGAAGCAGCCACTAGTCTAACGCTTCGCCCTCACCGCTGCAGCGGTCAGCCTGGATTGGGTGTCCCATGCTTACATCACATCAGATGAGGTGTTGTGGCTTTACTTGATTGCTGCATCGACTGCTTTTAACAACCCTGTGAAGGTGGCACTATGTTATGCCTACTGTCCCAATGATTAGACAACCAATGATTAGAAATCTTAGGAAGCGAGCCAAAAGCTACACAGCTCCTGAGCAATGGGGCCAAGCCAGGGAGCCTTGGATGGAGGCTGTTCCTACAAACAGCCTCCCACACCCACCTCCCGTGCTGTAAAGCAGATTCTCTCTTTCAAGTTATAACGTTTTTATTCATTCTCGGGGAAGTCCATACACACATACAATGCATTTTGATCCTATTTATCCTCCACTCCTCTCCTCCAACTACCTCACAACTTCATGTCCTCTTTGAAAAAAAGTATAAACCACTGAGTTCAATTCATGCGGCCCATGTAAGCACAGGTGTGGGGTCATCGGCTGGTCTACCTACCAGGGACCCCGCACCTACAGAAAACTGACTTTTCCTCCCCTGGCAGTTATCATCAGCTGTCAACAGCTCCTCAGGTAGGGATGGGGGCTTTTGGTCCTTTTCCTACTCTAGGTTGGAGGGTTAGCTGACTTGATCCTGTACAGGCAACTATAGTTGACGTGAGTATACCCATTCCATTACATCCAGAAGACACCGGCTCACCCTGTTCCTCTCAGCCTTGTGGTCTTTTAAATTTTTTTAATTAAATTAATTCATTTACTTTATATCCCAACTGCAGTTTTTCTCCCTCCTCTCCTCCCATTCCCTCCCCCAGCTCCCCTCTGCCCCATCCATCCACTCCTCCTCCATTTCTGTTCATGGATATCAACCAGAGGATATCCTATCAAGTTGAGGCAGGCCTAAGCACAAGCCTTTGTATTAAGGCTAGTCAAGAAGTCCCAGGATGAAGAACAGATTTCCAACGCCAGTCAAAGCCTTAGGGACAGACCCCGCTCCAAATGTTAGGAGCCCTGCAAGTAGACCAAACTACATAACTGTCACATACATGTAGAGGGCCTAGGTCAGTCCCATGCAGGTTCTCTGGTTGTCAGTTCAGTCTCTGTGAGCTCCTATGAGCTCACGTTAATGGATTCTGTGTGTTTTCATGTGATGTCCTTGACCCCCTGGCTCATACAATCCCTTCCTCCCTCTCTTCAGCAGGATTCCCTGAACTTGGTCTAATGTTTGGCTGTAGCTCTCTGCATGTGGCCCCTCTTCCATGATGTTCTCTGTGTTTTGAGATGAGGGAGCATGATTGTCCCATTTCTGGCTCAGCATCCCACGAGCATTTAATCCCTGCACGGTGACCAGCTGTGCGCTTCTGCATTAACTGCTGTCCACTGCACAGAGAAACTTCTCTGATGAGGTCTGAGAGCTTCAGTGATCTCCGGGCATTGTGATGGTTTGGGTGAGAATGTCCCCCACAGGCTTGTGTATTACAACGGTTGGTAGACTATTTGGAGAAGTTCCGGAGGTGCAGTTTTAATAGATATATGTGACTAAGGGTGTGCTTTGAGAGTTTAGAGCCTTGACTCCTTTCAGTTCACTTTCTCTACTTTATGTCTATGGTTGAAGATGTAATATCTCAGCTTCCTGCTCTGGCTACCTGCTGCCATGCCTCACTTGCCATAATGGACTCTTCCTCTGGAGACTGTAAGCCCAAGAAAATTCTTCCACAGGTTGTTTTTCTGTCATGGTGTTTTATCACAACAATAAAAAAGTAACTACCACAGGTAGAGTGATGTATTTTGAAGGCACTATGATATTATATCCACTTAGAAAAATAATAATAGTAGGTTCACAAGTTGGAAAGATGGCTTAGAGGTCCTGAGTTCAGTTCCCAGCAACCACATGGTGGCTCACAACCATCTGCAATGAGGTCTGATGCCCTCTTCTGGTGTGCAGGCAAAATGCACAGAACACTGTACACACAATAAATAAATAGATCTTTAAAAAATAGTATATCCACCTCTGTGGTCTACAGGCTCCCCAGTTATGAGTCCTTGGTCAGATGTAAAGTATCATACATTTCCTCCTGTGGAGTAGACTTTAAATCCAAACAGAAAATCATTTATAACCCCCATAACATTTGTACCACTACTGTACCCGTGGGCATCTCTTGCCAGGCTGGTTGCTATTGTAGCTCTTGGGGGCTCACAGGTGGGTAAGACTGTGGATGGTTTTTCTCCCCCAGGAGACAATGTAGTGCGTTACAGTACTGTGACAACTAAGTGTCAGGAAGAAGGTGGCCCCTTACAATACCGTGACAACTGTCAGGAAGAAGGTGGTCCCTTACAGTACCGTGACAACTGTCAGGAAGAAGGTGGTCCCTTACAGTACCGTGACAACTGTCAGGAAGAAGGTGGTCCCTTACAGTACCGTGACAACTGTCAGGAAGAAGGTGGCCCCTTACAATACCGTGACAACTGTCAGGAAGAAGCTTCCTGGTTGGTGGCAGAATGATTTCTCCATGAACTCACTGTGTAGCTCAGGCTGGCTTTGAACTCAAGGCAATTCTCCTGCTTCAGTCTCCTGAGTGTGGGGATGAGGGCATGACCCACTGCACATAGTTTTATTGCTTTTGGAGAAAAATGTGTGGACCAGGAAGATGGTCAGTGGGTAAAAGCACTTGTTGCCGAGTCTGACAACCCAAGTTTAATCCCAGAACTCACGGGAAAAGCGCTCTGCTGTGTTTTGCACGTGTAGTCTTACCAGAGACAGGAGGTGGAGGCAGGAGAATCAGTCAGAAACTTGAGGGCCAGCTAGCCTGGAGTATGTTGCAGAGAAACTTAAACAAGAGAGACCCTGCCTCAACAAGACAGAAGGCAAGAACTATCCTCCACTTGGGCACCATGCCATGCTCACAACTACCTGTGCACGCATGCACTCCCCCCCCCTCTCTCTCACACACACACACATTTTTAAATGATGAAAATATTTAAAAACAAACAGAATCAGGATGGAGAAAAGGCTCAGTGGTTAAGTAGCATTGGTTGCTCACAACTGTCTAACTCCAGTTCCAAGGGATCTGGCACCTTCACACCAATGCGTATAAAATACATTTAAATAAAATTTAAAAACAGAAGAAGTTTGTAGATACATTAATATTTTATGCTTAATGCACACTCAATTTGATCATTCAGTCCTCATTATCATAGCATCACTGACTGCTTAAAATGGTATTTTTTTCAAGGTCTTATCATTTATTTGTTACCCTTAAAGACTTTTTTTAACTTAGAAGTAGAAGCTCTCATCCAGGACAGCCTGTACCTGCTGGTGATCTGTTCCTGGAATTCTTCAACTTCCTTTGTTCTCTTACACTAATGCTTAGCATAGTCTCCAGCCGTCACTTCACTTTGTTGAGTAGACTGTCTCTCCAGAACAATATGTCAGCATTTACGTTGCAGAGCAGGTGGAATAACCATACATTTAACCTTGGGGACTTTGGTCCTGGACATCTTACCTTTTTTTTAAAGGACTTTCTAAGACTATCTGGACAGATACCATCTTCTTTAGAGAGATTGAGAAGCTTGTAGAATCTGTTAGCTCTTCTGAGCATTAGCTGCCAAAACACAGTAGTATCTGTCAGTTCAGGAATATTCTTCTGGACTGTTGTAGAATGTAATAACCAAGGTGAGGACAATCAGGCTGACATCCACAATGCATCTCTTTCTCCAGTTCTCCTTGGTCTGTAATACAATGTCCCTCACTCACTATCAGGTGCCCCTGCTGTGTGATTCAGCACCTTGCCCCACGGGAAAACCTCGCTTGTCGTTTCCACCACAGATTTGGAGCACATAATCCTTCCACTCTTCACCAGCGAATCAGCAGCTGCTTCTGTGGCCATGGCTTCTCCCAGAACCAACAAAGCTTGCCTTCACCATCCACTTCAATGGGTTTCTGATGCTGTGCCTGGAAAGGAGATATTCAGCTTCATCTTGACTCAACCAACCTCCTGCGATGCCACATAAAAAGAGCCGCTTCAAATATTAAACAACTGGGTTAAGGGCACCTCTATCCATCCATATACCACTGCTCAGAAGTGAGAGACCATAAATTTTCTTCCTTGTTGACTGTGACTTAAACACTTTCGGGTTATGCAAGCTGTTCATTTTCAGGCAGAGATTAATGGGAACAATCGGAACACAAAATGACAGTTGTGACTTCTAGCCACATTTTGCAACGTTATTTAAATAGTTCTCCCAAAGGCTAAAATCTGCCACAGCTCATTACCCTCACCTTTCAGCCTTCTCTGGCGGCATGTAGGGCTACAGGAGCTAAGTATCATTCAGAAGTGTGCTTAGGAAAGCAAGGGTCTCGATTTCTACACTATTTGGAGTGGTCGTTGCTGTTTGCTGCAGTGTCGGGCGATGAAACACAAACCACAAGACTCAACAAGCCCACGTGGAGTTTATTGGGAAAGGGAACAAGGGAGGTGTAGGTGTCAGCTTACTGGAAGCAGAGATGGAAGAGAGAGGGGGTGGGAGGTGCTTGCTTAATAGGGGAAGCTTGTACATGGGTACAGAGTCCTTACGAGGTCATGTAACACATGAGACATAGCCACTCAACACAGGGCTCTTTGAGCAAGCATCTGCCTGAATGCCAGTGTGCATACCCTGGTCAGCATAATGCCAGGATTCCAACGGCCATTCCCAAGACCAAGGATGTTTCCTCTCTGCCTCAGAGGGGAAGGAAGCAGGGAAGGACTGCATGTAGTCCTTGCTTGCTCTGATTTGGCTGCTTGGTAGGGTTGATTCTTAAATGGGATGGGCAAGCAATCCCTTTGCAGTTCTTCAGATTTGGGTAAGAATTACCCGTGACACTTACAAAAATGCAGATTTTTTTATCCCAGTTCCCTAAGATGCTGCCTCAGAACTACTGGAGTGAGTCCCAGAAATCTATTGGAACTTCAAAAAATTTCTCTCCTCCATTAACTAATAAAAAACTATTTTAAAAAAATCACCTGGGCGTAGTGGCGCACACCTTTACTCCCGGCACTTTGGATGCAAAGGTGTGTGGATCTCTGAGTTCGAGGTTAGTCTACCAAAAACAAACAAGCAAACAACAATAACCCCCCCCGACAAGAGCAGTAACAAAAAAGAAAAAGAAAACACTAGTAAAAATCATTAGAATCCATTTTTTTCTCAAAATTCTAGAAATTAACCAATTGATGTGATCCAGGAAGCATTTATTCAAGAAAAGTCACCAAATCTTGGTAACAGAAACTACCATCATTGCTGGGCAGTGGTGACACACAACTTTAATACCAGTACTTAGGAGGCAAATCTCTGAATTTAGGCCAGCCTGGTCTACAGAGCAAGTTCCAGGACAGCCAGGGCTACACAGAGAAATCCTGTCTTGAAAAACAAAACAGAAACAAATAAAATAAAACAAAACAAAAAACTATCCTCATGATTTTTCCCTAAGGTTTATTTTTATTGTTACTATGCGTATCAGTTTATGCATGTGTTTCCTAAGGAGGCCAGAGGAGGGCATCAGATGCCCCAAACTGGAGCTATAGGCATTGGCGAGCTGCCCTTACGGGAACAAAATTGCAGACCTCTGCAAAACTAGTGTACACCCTTAAATCCTGAGCCGACTCTCCAGTTCTGGCATCATGATGTTTTAAGCTTTCTCTACACAGTTTTAAAGCTTAAAGAGAAAACCTGGGGACTAGGACCATCATACATTCTGACAAGCTCTGACATGTTCTAGAAACTTGGATGACTACTTGCTTCTAGAGTTGTATATATGCTGAAGAAAAAGTGAAAAGGCCTCAGACTTTCTCCTCTGGCTATCTTTTTCCCCCTTTTTTAATTTAAGTTAGAAACAAGCTTGTTTCACATGTCAATCCCAGCTCCCCTCCTTCCCATCCCTCCCCACCAGGCTCCCCAGTCCCCCACCCAATCTCCACTCCAATACCCAGGTAGAGTGAGGCCCTCCATGGAGGCTCTCCAGAGTCTGTCATGTCATCCAGGGTAGGGCCTAGGCCCTCCTTCAAGAGTCCAGGCTGAGAGAGCATCCTTCATTGTGGGATGGGCACTCAAAGTCTATCTGTACGCCAGGGATAAATACTACCCAAGGCCCCATAGATTACCTAGGCTTCCGCACATTCAGGGGGTCTGGGTCAGTCCCATGCTTTTCACACAGCCATCAATCTGGGGTCCAAGAGCTCCCCCTTGCACAGGTCAACTGTTTCTGTGGGTTAAACCAGCCCAGTCTTAACTCCTTCGCCCATCAGTTCTCCCTTTCTGACACTGGATTCCAGGAATTCAGTTCAGTGTTTGTCTGTGGGTATCTGCCTCTGCTTTCATCAGTTGCTGGATGAAGGTTCTGTTTCCCAGACTCTTTGGCAATGGGATTGTATGCTGGCACTCCCCTGATTCATGTCTAAAATCCATATATGAGTGCATACATACCATGTTTGTCTTTTTGTGACTGGGTTACCTCACTCAGGATGGTTTCTTCTCATGCCATCCATTTGCCTGCAAATTTCAAGATTTCATTGTTTTTTCCCCCCGAGGAATAGTAAATGTACCACATTTTCTCTATCCACTCTTCAGTTGAGGGACATCTAGGTTGCTTCCAAGTTCTGGCTATTACAAATAATGCTGCTATGAACATAGTGGAACAGACATCCTTATTGTATGAATGGGCATCTTTGGGTATATGCCTGAGAGTGGAATTGCTAGGTCTTGTGGTAGATTGATTCCCATTTTCCTGAGGAATCTCCATACTGATTTCCAAAGTGGCTGTACGAGTCGGCACTCCCACCTGCAGTGAAGGAGTGTTCTCCTTTCTCTACATCCCCTCCAACATAAACTGTCACTGGAGTTTTTGATTTTAGCCATTCTGACAGGAGTAAGATGGTATCTTAGAGTTGTTTTGACTTGCATTTCCCGGATGGCTAGGGATGTTGATGTGTCTCTCAGCCATTTTAGACTCCTCTACTGAGAATTCTCTATTTAGTTCTGTACCCCACTTTTTGATTGAATCCTTTGATGTTTTGGAGACTTGTTTCTTGAGTTCTTTGTAAATTTTGGAGATCAGTCCTCTGTCAGATGTGGGGTTAGTGAGTATCTTTTCCCAATCTTGTCTTGCTGACTGTGTCCTTTGCCTTACAGAAGCTTCTCAGTTTTAGGAGGTCCCATTTATCAATTGTCGATCTTAGTGTTTGTGCTACTGGAGTTATGCTCAGGAAGCGGTCTCCTATACAAGTTTGTTCAAGGGTACTTGCCACTTTCTCTTCTAACAGGTTCAGTGTGGCTGGATTTATGTCGAGACCTTTGATCCATTTGGATTTAAGTTTTGTGCATGGTGATAGACATGGGTCTATCTGCAGTCTTCTACTTGTCAGCCTCCAGTTATGCCAGCACCATTTGTTGAAGATGCTTTCTTTTTTCCATTGTATATTTTAGCTTCTTTGTCAAAAATAAGGTGTTCATACGTGTATGGGTTAATGTCGGAGTTCCTCTGGCTATCTTTGAGGCCCTGAATAAGCTAAAATTGATCGTAAGACCAAGTTCTCAACTACCTTGCTGGTTACTGAAGGCATGGAGCCCTTTGACAAAGAGTTACTGATTCTAGTCATTGAATCACTAGTTGGTCACTCCTTAATCATGACATAAGGAAACATGATTGTGTGTCAACAAGGGATGGGCTTGTGACTGCTGTTCCTCATTATCAGCTTGACCTACACCTGGAATTAACTAAAACCCAAACGATTGGGCACACCTGTGAGGGATTTCTGCTTAATTTGAAGTGGGAGATCCACTTCTGATCTGGATCTCTGAGGTAGGATGAGACACCTGTAATCCAGATCTTTAGCGGTGGGAAGACCCACCCCTAATCTGGGCAGCACCTTCTGCAGGAAACCTGTATAAGGACGTGGAAGAAGGAAAGTCTCTCTTTGCCTGCTTGCTTCCACCTCCCTATCCAGTCCATTCCTTCACTGGCATTAGAGCCTACTTCTTTGAGATTCTGGCATATAATAAAGACCAGCTGAGACATCCATCCTTGTGGACTGAACAGCTACTGGGTTCTTGGAACTTTTGTCCATAGGTAACCCTTGTTGGACTAGCTGGAGCACAGCCTGTAGGTCATTCTAATAGATATATCTCTCTATATAAATAAAATTCCCATATATAAAAAATTCTGACTATATATCGGTCTATAGGTATCTATAGGTAGACAGATATGTAGAGAGATATTCATTCCATAAATTCTGATACTCTAGAGAACCCTGACTAATACAACATCATAGTATTTCAATAATAGTTTCTAAATTGATTATGCATTGCTTTGATAATTTGGGGTATATGGTTAAATAACCTTAAAAAATAATTTCACTGTATTTGCTTTTACCTCCTTAAATGGGGCTGCCAGAAAAGTTAAGACCCTGTACTGAGGATGTGGCTAGTATAAACAGTGCTGCCAGGAACACACATAAATAAGTTTTTGTGTAGACATTTCTTGTGTATACCTGGGAGTAAACGCTGGATCATGGTAATTCTAATGTTTTGGGGAGGTTTTCTGAAGTCACCACATCACTTTACAATCCCCCACCAGTGTTGCATCCTGCATGGCTTGGTCCTGGAAACCTGACCAGTGAAGAGCCCCAACAGTTAGCCCCCCAATAGTTAAAAAAATGCTAAGCTGTCCCTTCCTTGGACATGAGCAGCTATACTTAAACATCTGAAGCCTAGAGTTCAATCCCCAGAACCCACATGGTAGAGAGGAGAGAACTGAGTCCTGCATGTTGTCTTCTGGTCTTCAATCATGTGCTGAGGCAACTATATATGTGGTGTACCAATGTAAATGCTTGTGGACACACACACACACACACACACGATAAATAAATAAATGTAATATGTACCCATGGGGAACAATCAACAGACCATCTTTGAGGAAGCTGGGATGTTTGTCTTGAAGCAGATTTCTATGAAGCTGAGGTTGACTTCAACCTCAGTATGCATCTGATAGTGGCCTTGAACTCCTGATCTCTTACTCCACCTCTCAAGTCCTGGGATCATGAACTTGAACTACCACACTGAGCTTAAGAGATAGAATTACTGTAAGCAGAAATATGAACTCAAAGGCATGATAAATGATAAGTGAAAATTTAAAATTTACTTGAAGGACTCAACAGACCAGAAAGAGGAAAAATTTAAAGACATATTAACTGAGATTTTCCAGTCTAAGGAAAAGAAGAAAAATGAACAGATAAAAATAAACATAGTCTCAGAGATCTGCAGGACACCATCGAATAATCTGAGATACACATCATAGATGTTCCAGAAGAGAAGGGAGAAAGAATGAACAGAAATCATACTTGAAAAATAGCTGAAAGCTCTTCAAATTTATTTTAGAAAGATTAATTTACACACCCAAGAAGGTCAAGAGGGGTGGGCCTCAATGGCACATGCCTTTAATCTCATAATCCCAGCATTTGTGAGGCAGAGCTAAGTAGATCTCTCTGAGTTTGAGGCTAGCCTGGGCTACAGAGGGAGTTCAAGGACAGCCAGGGCTTCCTAATAGAGAGACCCTGTCACAAAAGACAAAACAAAAACAAAAACAAAAAAGGCCAACCTGACTGGGGAGTTGGCTCTGTGGATAAAAGCATTTTCTGTACAATGACATACCTGAGCTCAACCCAAAATCCAAGACCCAAGACCCAAGATTCATCCTTCCTCCCTTCCTCCCTTCCTCCCTTCCTCCCTTCCTCCCTTCCTCTCTTCCTTCCTTCTTTTTTTGTCTCCTTTCTTCCTTCCTAAAGTTGGATGTAGTAGTCCTCCTCTGTAATTCTAGCATTCAGTATGAAATGGTAGGAAGAAGCAGGAGAATCGGCCACAAGCTCATGGGCCAGCAAAAGTACATTGTGACAGAGAAGAAACAAGAAGAGATTACAGGCCTTCCCTCAACAAGGTAGAAGGACAGAGTTAACTCCAGAAATTGTCCTCAGACCTCTGCATGTGTGCCACGGGATATGCGTGCAATCTCTCCCTCCCTCTTTCCCTCACAAGCACGCCGTTCTCTCTGTTTGTTTTAAAAGGAAGAAAAGGAAGAAACCCGACAAATTACAGGTGGAGTTGATAGAAGGAAACCTATACCAAGACAAACAAGCTGTTTAAAGACAAAGAGGCGACCTCAAAAACTGTGGTAAAGAACAGCCCCTTTCAAGGGCCCTTCACTAAGACAGACAGCTGATTTCCTGCCAGAAACCACGGGGCTAGAAGACAGTGGAACAACAAATCCAAGGAGCTAAGTCGAAAATATGGTCAACCAAGAATTCCATATCTGTCAAAACTTTCCACTATCCACTGTAGTCAAGTTATGGAACCAGCCTAGGTGCCTGTCGGTGGATTAATAAAGAAATTTTGGTATACATACACAAAGGAGTGTTATTCAGCCATAAAGGAGAACAAAATCATGTCATTTTCCAGGAAAATGGATGGAGCTAAAGCTCCTCACGTTAATAAAAGGAGCCGGTCTTAGAAAACACAGATGGAGCAGAGCAAAGGCCTGGAGACACATCGCCTCCCAGTGTTTCCTGGAGTCACTCTTGGAATTCTCCCTAGCAAGAGCTCCAACACATCCACAAATTGCCTAAACAAATCTTCAAGTCACAGGAACAGATAATTGACTGACAAAGATGAATCTTTCTGAGGATTCTCAGCAGAATGGCTTCCAAGCTCAGAAATTCCTTTAAGTCCCAGTCACCAGAAATTACGGTGAATTAGACAACACAGAGTTCATTCCAACCCAGGGTTCCCTGTGCAGTGGGGAGAAGACGTCTCTAACTCCCCAGTGGCTCAGCTCCCAATGGCTCCTGTGAAAGCAGGAGATGCAGACCCTCTGTGAGATATTCACCTCCTGGTTGCAGCCAGAAAAGCAGAGCAAGGAGCAGATAATTACTCAGCTGGTCTTGGAGCAGTTTCTCAAAAGTGGGTGCTGCAAGGGCACGTTCACCATGAAAGAGAAGTGGGGATCAAGTGGCAGAAATAAGGGGAGACTCATGGAGGATTTGAGAGATGAGTGCTTGAAGCCTCCATCATGGTTCATGTCTCCACGCAGGGAGAGGAAGGCCTCTTTCCTGAGCACATGTCCTTAAAAGAAGTCACCAGGCTTCTGAAGGGACTGCAATCAACAACAACAGCACAAAAGAATGCAAGCTCACCCTTGCAGATCCCCCTAGACATGTTATTGGCAACAGGACATGAAGACAGTGAAGATGGCTACAACAATCCTTTGAATCTTAATAAAGTAAATGGCAGTGTTAGGAGTCCTGGAAATGAAATGAACTCCCATTTCATTATCCCAAACGATAAGTGTTCTGAGCCTGAAGAGGGAAGTGATTCTGGTGGAATCCCTCAGGATTACAGAAGATCAAATCAAGTCTCCTCCAGGTACCAGGTAGAGTCTCAGAGGACATCTCTTTCTGAAGTTGTCCCCAAGGAATAGGTACAACCAGAGATTATTGTCCATATGGAGGGGGTACAACCAGAGATTATCTCCAGGCCAGAGCAGACTGAAGACTGCCAGAATCATGAGGCAAACTACACATGTGAGGGTCACCAAGAGACTCCACAAAGAGACTAAGACATACAAATATTAGTGCATCCCTCAACCATCACTACAGAAGCTTCTTTTGCAGGACAGGGGATTAACACAGATACTCAAAATTCATGAAGCTGCTGAGAGTAGTAATCTGCACAATGCTCAGACCTAAATGGGACATCTCTATCATACCTCGTCCTATCAAGAGTCAGGACCATTGGGAAAGAGGGGAGAAAAAGATTGTAAGAGCCAGAGGTGATAGATGACATCAATGGAAATGTTTCCAGGACACAACAGTGCACTTGCATGTATAAACTCACAGTGGCTGAATAAAACCTGAGTAAGATCAATCTGGACACACTCCCAGCATGGAAGATGCAGATGTTCAGGAAGTCCTACTCCTAGCTGAACAGGCACTGGCAACTGGTAGCTGCAGGCTGAGAGAGAACTGTTCTCTTTGAAGAAGAGACCCCCCCGAGAGACCACTCATATTCTGGCAGATATCCCTACAATAGGACACATATTGGTGGCACTAAATGCACTTGGTAGGTTAAAAAAACCCACATATCTTGATGGAATAATGGTGGGGAATGGAAAAGAAATAGAAAGGAGATAACAAAGGTTGTGCCTTATCAAAAAAGTGCAGGTTTGTACAGAATTCTCAAGCAATAAAGTATCTTAAGTAATAAAAAGAAGGAAAAACAGTGTGTCATGTTCTCTCATCAGTGAATTGGTGGTAGGGTTGTGGGATGGGGTCAGGGACAACACATAAGTAGGATAATGACCACTAAAGAGGGAGGCTTGGGGAGAGGAAGGTAATCATAGTAGTGGATGTGATTAAAGTATGTTTATTTTTAATGTTTAATTTTATTACCTGTGGGGGGTGTGATGTGGTGTGTAGTGATATATTGTTTGCAATCTAACAAAGTTTGCCTGAAGATCAGAGAAGCAACACGGCCAGCCACTAGCTCTTACCTCTCCCTCAGTCTGAAATGGGCCATCCTGTCTCCATGAACCCTCAGGCTGAATCTCTGCACTGAGCTCCTGCCTTATAGCCTCTTTAGTGCTGGGATTAAAGGCGTGAGCTCTGTTTCTCTTTTAGACTGATTCACTTTCATGTTGCCCAGGGTGACCTTGAACTCACAGAGATCCATCCACCTCTGTCTCCCTAGTGCTGTGATTAAATGTATGGCCACCACTGACTGTCCTCTATGGTTAACTAGTGGCTTAGTTATGTGGCTAACTGGTGGTTTAGTGTGGCTAACTAGTAGCTTAGCTCTTAACTAGGTGTGTGGCTAACTAGTGGCTTAGCTCTGCATTCTGAGCTTCAGGCAAGCTTTATTTGTTAGGTTACAAAGAATATATAACTATAGGTGTGTGTGTGTGTGTGTGTGTGTGTGTGGTGTGTATGTAATTGTGTGTGTGGTATGTGTGTAGGGTGTGTGTGTGTGATGTGTATGTGGTGTGCATGTGTGATGTGTGTGTTTGGTGTGCATGTGTGATGTGTGGTGTGTGTGTGGTGTGCATGTGTGATGTGTGTGTAGTATGTGTGTGCGGTGTGGTATGTATGTATATGTGTGTGTGCATATATGATGTGTGTGTGGTGTGTGTATGTGTGTGTGTGGTGTGCATGTGTGATGTGTGTGTGGTATGTGTTGCGGTGTGGTTTGTATGTATATGTGTGTGTGTGCATGTATGATGTGTGTGTGGTGTGTGTATGGTGTGCATGTGTGATGTGTATGTGGTATGTGTGATGTGTGTGGTATGCATGTGTGATGTGTGTATGGTATATGTGGTGTGTGTATGTATGTGTATGTGTGTGTGTGGTGTGCATGTGTGATGTGTATGTGGTGTGTGGTATGTTTGATGTGTGTAGTGTGCATGTATGATATGTGTGTGGTATGTGTGGTGTGTGTGTGACTGAGGATCCTCCTGCTGCCACCCCCTAAGTACTGGAATTACAGGCGTGCACCACCAAACCCAGATTCTTAAAAGGACTTCTGGGATTACATTGGGCCACCTATTTAATCTCCAATAACTCCTCTCTGACCCCTGAGACAGGGTTTCACCATGTAGCCCTGACTGTCCTGGAACTCGCTCTGTAGACCAGGCTGGCCTCAAACTCAGAGATTCACCTGCCTCTGTCTCCTGAGTGCTGGGATTAAAGGCATGAGCCACCACCGCCAATGATTAAAAATAAATAAATAAACAAACAAAAAACCCTTTTGATACTTATTGTAGAAAGAGTTTAAAGACAGTGACATAGGTGTGCACAACTCCTTTCAGTGATTGCTTATTTGCAAGGGCACTCATGAAAATAAAAAGCACATCATACTTAGTGTGGAACCATGTCTCAGTCTACAGAGCATAGCACTGATTCAGAGACATGTAAAATACTACGTGAATTACTTATAGGAAAAGAGCTTTGTTTGTTTGTTTTGTTTTCTGAGACAGGGTTTCTCTGTATTGCTTTGGAGGCTGTCCTGCAACTCACTCTGTAGACCAGGCTAGCTTTGAACTCACAGAGATCCACCTGTCCCTGCCTCCTGAGTGCTGGGATTAAAGGTATGCGCCCAGCTTAGACACCATCATATCAACAATGTCTATTTTTCCATATAAAGTAGCCCAGCCACTGCTTTGTGGAATTAGAAAGTGCTCCTCTTTGGGGAGTGGGGAGATATGGGACGGTTCCCCAGGTGGCCTTGGACACACCCAGTTGCTCTCCCCTTTCTCATTGTAGCTCTCAGGAATAACTAGAACATTCTGGAAATAGTAACCTCATTAGGTAAAGAGAAATTGCATTAAGCAGCCTGGGCTCTGTTCTTGTGCCTCTTGGGACACCTGTCTTCCAGCAGTTCATCCCACAAGTCTTGTGACCATCTGTGGATTTGGCTGGCCTTGGCTCTTGGACTTTTGTTCTCACTCCCAGCTGATCTGCAAGCAATCAGGTTGCTTCACTTGACTCGCAGTATGTCTCCTTTCAGTCGGCTTGTGCAAGCAGAGAGGTTGCGGCGCCTGACGCAGTGGGATGAGTGGCAGCCAGAGCCTCCTGAGAGGGCTTCACGGGGCGTTACTATGCCTATTACAGCGAGATTTTACACACTTGTGATGCTGCTGCCGCTGATAGTGGTAGAAAACAGAATTCAGGCTGGATGTGGTGGCACATGCCAACACGGACTGTGAAAACCTGATAATGAACCTGTTCACATCCTTTGTGGATGAGCTCACTGCTGTCCCTGTGGTCTTTCACCTACACAGATGAAGAAACCAGACAGCAGAAAGGTGAAGGGTGGATGAGCCTACCCAAACCACAGCATATTCACAACAAACAGCCAAGTTACATACTGCCTACCATTGACCTACAGAGATAGTGGTAACAGAAAGAGAGAGGGGGAAAGGAGGGAGGGTGGAGGGAAGGAGGGAGGGAGGGAGGAAAAAAGCCCCAGCCTTTCAACTGAAAACCTGTTGAGAGACATGGCTTTCATTGTTGTTGGCTATTTCTTTACCTTAAAAAAACATCCAAAAAGGGAGATGGAGAGATGACTCAGAGATAACCTGGCTGCTCTTCCAGAGGCCCTGAGTTTAATTCCCACCAAACACATGGTGGCTCACAACCATCTGTAATGAGATCTGGTGCTCTCTTCTGGCCTGCAGGCAGAACACTCTATACAAAATAAATAAAGCCAGCCAGTGGAGGCTGAGCACTGGGGACGTAGAGGCAGGCAGATCCCTGTGAGTTCGAAGCCAGCATGGTCTAACAGAGCGAGTTCCAGGACAGTCTCCAAAGCTACACAGAGAAACTCTGTCTTAAGACACCAAAAATAAATAAATAAATAAATAAATAAATAAATAAGTAAATCAGATAGATAGATAGATAGATAGATAGATAGATAAGACATGTGGTCTGGTGAAATGGTTTAACAGGTAAAGGCAATTTCCTCCAAGAATATGATCTGTGCCTAATCTGTATAACATACAGGGCAGGAGAGAACCAACGCCCACAGGTTTTCCTCTGGCCTCCACATGCATGCCCTACCCTCCACATACAAAAAAAAATAGATATTTTAATTTTTTTTAAAGATGAGAAATGTAACTAGGTGACACACCTCAGATTTTGCTAGATAATTAATTAATTGGAGACAAAGTAGTCCAGGATGCCCTTAAACTTACTATGTAGCCAAAACAACATTGAACTCCAAGGAGTGGGGTGGTCAGCACACGCTGCAAACCCTGGTTTACGCGTGCTGGGGATCAAACCCAGGCAACAGGCATGCTAGGCAGACATTCTACCAACTGAACTATATCCCAAGTCTGGCATTTTCCTAGCTCTAAGAAGAGTCACATCAACTACAGGATGAGGATTAGTGGCTATTCAAAACCTAAAGAGAATACAGCAGTCTAGGGAGGACATTCTTAGCAGGAACAGACAACTCTTGTTTGTTTTAGTGGAGTAGCCAGTCTTCTAGATTGTTTTTCCCCACCTCTCAATCAACCCGCATGGTTCCACCACACAGTTCCGGGTCTCCTCGGATATGAGTCAGGATGAATGAGTCAGGCTGCAGAAGCTCAAAGGCCACTGGCAGGATGGGATGGGATGGGGCCCTGCAGCTAATCCACTCATTGAATGAACTTATTCTGTAAAAGATAAAACCAATTCTGTCTATGTAGCATCTTGAAAAGAAAAGAAAAATCAAGAGTAGAGAATTCAGCCATGTGGTATTGGCTCATGTCTCCAATCCCATCACCTGGGAGGCTAAGTAGGAGGATGGTGAGTTCAAGGCAAGCCTGGGCCTTGATTTGAAGGAAGGAAGGAAGGAAGGAAGGAAGGAAGGAAGGAAGGAAGGAAGGAAGGAAGGAAGGACATGAAAGAACACTAAAATTCATTGAGTCACTCTGAAATTAAAGTAGGTATGGAGAGGTTTGCTGGATTCTTATCTATAGAAATCAGAACATAGATGTTAGTACAGATAAAATGAAAGATGATGAGAACATGTAACTCCCTGAATTGAGACGCTAACTCTAGTGGGAAGCTATGGCTCTGAGAGTCAGCCACGGAGCACGGCTTGTGCTAGCTCACCTGCAGTTTGGCAGACTCAGGTTCCCATGGGCTGGCTGCCTTTGGCCCATTGCCTGAATTACACACAGTGGCAACTTTGAGACGTTCACGCAGCTTGGGAGGCTACAGGAGTGAACAGGTAGGTGGTGTGAGGAAATAAGTTTTGAAACAGTGTGTGCTGTGGGCTCCTCCCTGTTTCCTCCTGTACTGTTGTGTATTTTCTGCTGTCTGCAGCACTCCATGCCGTCTGACAGCCCCAGAACTTCTCAAGAAGATTTGCCCAAGTGTTCCATCGATGGCTCTACTGAGGTGGACATACCCCCTTTTAAGCCTCAGTTTCACCGTAAAAGGTTCCACTTTAGAACCAAGGGGAAGGTTGAGTAGAGGGGTCCTGTAGAGGAATTCAGGAGGAAGACGGAAAAGATCAGGTTGAGTCTAGGGATGAGTTTTAGAGGCCGCTGCTGTTCTGGCCCTAGCACACAGTGGGTCCAAGAAAATAGGTTAATGAATTGATGATGATGATAATGATAAATTATGCAACCAACACTCAAATGCTGAAAGTTCTGATTTTCTAAATGACTAAGTTTGTTTTTTAACACACAGAAAAGCTTTGAATCTTTAATGCCATTCAGCCATGAAGCACACAGTGGCACTTCTGGCCAACTGTGGGCAGGACACATGATCCTAGTGCTATAAAATTATGATAGAGCTAAAGAACTCCAATTGCTAGTGACATCATAGTCATCAGGACATCACAGGGTTGATAAGATAGATGGTTCAGCGGGTAAAGGTGCATACCACCAAGCTTGACAGCCCGAGGTACATCCCTAGGATGCACACAGTGCAAGGAGAGATGATGGGGAAGTCCTTCTGTATCTATGTTTCTCTTGTTGGTTGATGAATAAAACACTGATTGGCTGATTGGCCAGGCAGGGCTAGGAGATGAGGAGAATTCTGGGAAACGTAGGCAGACCCAGTTGTCATGTGTAGCCTGGGAAGAGAGGACACACCAGGCGTTCTCCAGTAAGCCAAGACCACGTGGAAATACATTGATTAATAGAAATTGGTTAATAATTAAGACAGAGCTAGCCAACAAGAAGCCCTAGACACCGGTCAACAGTTTTATAACTAATATAGCACCACTGTGTTCATTTGGGGCTGAACGGCGGCAGAGGACCAGCCGGGACAAAGAATCTCTCAACAAAGAGACACACCTGAAAGTTGTCCTCTGACTTCCACAGGCTAGCTGTGACACATACACACACACACATACACACAAATAAACAAATGTAATAAAATGGATAAGTAAACGTAATAATTTTTAAAAAGAACATCACAGTGCAGCATAGTGTTCACAGGTTTGTGACAACGCTGATGTAACAAACCCAGACTAATGTGTGCATCTTGTTTTTTTAACAAAAGTTTAAGAAGACAAGGAGATGGCTCAGTGGGGAAGATCACTTTCCAGGAAAGCAAGAGGAGCCAAGTTCAAATCCCCAAAACCACTTTAAAAGAAAAACAACTGTGGTTGCACACAAACCTGTAACCCCAGTGTTGTTCAGGGCAGAGACAGGGGGAAGGCTGGGATATGCTGGTTGCGGGCCTAGCTCCAGGGTTAGTGAGAGACCTGTCCTAAGAAAGAGAAGTTAGAGACTGATGGAGCAGGACCCCGATGACCTTCTCTGATATCCCCAGACACATGAACCTGTACACACATGAGCACATATACCATGCACATACACCATATATACTCACAAACACAAACAAAACAGAAACATTTTTAAAGTAAAAATTAAACTTCAAAGAAATAATAGAAAACTTATAGAACAAAGATACACAGAAAGAAAATATTGCATAACTGTGTAGTGTGCTTTTGTATTTTAGACGAAGCGTTACTACAATAGTTAAAGTGTTTTGTTTTGTTTTGTTTTTTCATGCCTGGCAGTGCTGGTGTACACCTTTAATCCCAGCACTCGGGAGGCAGAGGCAGGTGGATCTCTGTGAGTTCGGGACCAGCCTGGTCTACAGAGTGAGTTCCAGGAAAGCCTCCAAAGCCACAGAGCCTGTCTCAAAAAACAAAAACAAAACAAAAACATGTGTGTGAACTGGAGTTACAGACAGTTACGATCTGCTATGTGGGTACTGGGAACT
Source organism: Mesocricetus auratus (assembly GCF_017639785.1). Classification (NCBI taxonomy): domain Eukaryota; kingdom Metazoa; phylum Chordata; class Mammalia; order Rodentia; family Cricetidae; genus Mesocricetus; species Mesocricetus auratus. Next base: position 12,483,561 of record NW_024429183.1, on the reverse strand, counting down.
GAGCTGTGGTCTTGGAAGAGCAGCCAGTGCTCTTTTCCAGGAAGCCATCTCTCTAACTCCAGGTAATTCTTTCTCTTCTATTAATTACTGTACCTTTCTACATTTTTATTTGTGGGCTTTTTTTTTTGAGACAGGGTCTCTCCACATAGCTCCGGCTGTCCTGGAACTCACAAAGACTCACTTGCCTTTGCCTCCTAAGTCTGAGGATCAAGGGTGTGTGGTAACACACCCAGCTTCATTTACTTTAACTTTCTAAAATGACATATTGGTGAATGGGTTTGTACACATGAGGCCAGGCGCCCTCGGAGACTAGAGATGGGGCATCTGGAGCTGGAGTTCAGGCTGTTGCAAGCACTGGGAACTGGCCTTGGGACCTTTGAAAGAGCAGTACTTTCTTTCAACTGCCGAACCATTTGACTAGCACTAGGTGTGTGATTTTTTTTGTTTTGTTTTTGTTTTTTTGAGACAGGGTTTCTCTGTATTATTTTGGAGGTTGTCCTGGAACTCGCTCTGTAGACCAGGCTGGCCTCAAACTCACTGAGATCTGCCTGCCTCTGCCTCCGGAGTGCTGGGATTAAAGGTGTATGTCACCAACGACTGTCTTAGGTTTGTGATTTTATAGATTATTGTTGTTGTTGCTGCTGCTGCTGCTGTTGTTGTCTTGGAGACAGGGTTCTATGTATCCCTGACTGGGCTTGAACTCCCTGTATAACTGAGGATGACTTTGAACTCCTGATCCTCCTGCTTCCACCTCCCAATTTCTGGGATTATAAGAGCATGCCACCAAATCGAGTTAGAAATGACAATTATTAACAAATACATCCCAGAAACTGTTCACTTGAAGGGGCAAAGTTTTAAAGTCATGATTGCCCTTGAACTCACAATCCATCTGCCTCATCTCCCAGATAACAAAACTGTAGTTCATGGTTTTGTAGACCCGACAGTTTCACTTGAGGATTTTACAGAATCCCCCTTACTTGGTATTTCTCTGATTATTTATCTCATGACTAACTGGAGTTCTGAGTTTATAGGAGAATGTGCTGAGAGGTAAAAAAAAAAAGTTCTCTTCACATTATACTAATGGTTCTATCTCACAGATAACATGACCTACCTTTGATGTTAACCTTTATGCCAATGGTTCTATATCTCACAGTTGGCACAACCCACTGTTAATGTTTATATCAACTGTCGTATCTCATGTTGAGAAGAGCTACCGTTGACGTCAACCTAATGAAGTTTCTGAGTGAAATATATCGACAAACTTCTTGACATAAACAAAGACATGGGCCAGGAGTAGAGTCTCAGTGTTTTAAGTCCAAGGAAATTAAGATGACAAGTCTGAGCATTGGGGGTCACGGAGGCTCTGCTAAGAAAGCATAAAGAACTTGGAAACACACTGGAAATTCAGAACATTACGTGGTCCCCACTGAGATAAGTACTAGTACATATCACAGAAGAAGAAACCAGGCACAGAGCCAAAGACACCAACAGGAAGACCAAGATGCAAATACAGGCAGAACCCCAATAGTTCAGGTTCTTATTAGTTATGCGCATTGCTTCCCCAAGCTAGGAATGGTGACACAGACCTCAGTCTCAGCACTTGAGAAACCGAGGCAGAAAGACAGAGTACAAAGCTAGCATGTGCCCACCCTGCCTTATACAGTTCCTCTTTAGCACCATCTCTTATCTTATCCTTATATCCCTGGTCTCAGTGATGAAACACCATGGCCAAAGAAACTTGGGGAGGAAAGGGTTTGTTTGGCTTACACTTCTGTATTGAAGGAAGCCAGGATAATAACTCAAACAAGGCAAGAAACCTAGAGGCAGAAGCTGATGCAGAGGCCATGGAGGGTGCTACTTATTGGCTTGCTCAAAATGGCTTGCTCGGCCTGTGTTCATATAGAACCCATAATGGGCTGGGACCGCCCCCATCGATCACTAATTAAGAAAATGCCTTCTTTTTTCCATTGTAAAATTTTGGCTTGTCAAAAATCAGGTGTTAGTAGGTGTATGGATTTATGTCAGGGTGTTCAATTCAATTCCATTGATCCACATGTCTGTTTTTATGCCAATACCAAGCTGTTTTTATTAGTATAGCTCAGTAGTAGAGCTTGAAACAGAGATGGTGATGCCTCTGGAAGTTCCTTTATTGTACAGGATTGTTTTGGCTACCCTGGGTTTTTTGTTTTTCCATAAGAAGTTAAGTGTTGTTCTTTCAACATCTGCAAAGAATTGTGTTGGAATTTTGGTGGGCATTGCATTGAATCTGTAGACTGCTTTTGGTAAGATAGCCATTTTTACTATGTTAATCCTACTGATCCATGAGCATGGGAAAGCTTTCCATTTTCTGATACCTTCTCCAATTTCTTTCTTCAAAGACTTAAAGTTCTTGTCATACAGGTCTTTCACTTGTTTAGTTAGAGTTAACCCAATATACTTTATGTTATTTGTGGCTATTGTTATTTTCCTGATTTCTTTCTCAGCCTGTTTATCATTTATAAATAGGAGGGCTACTGATTTTTTCCCAGTGATCTTATATCCAATCATATCACTGAAGGTATTTGTCAGCTTCAGGAACTCTCTGGTAGAACTTCTGGGGACACTTATGTGTCCTACCATATCATCTTCAAAAATTATACAGTGGAAAAAGAATCTTAAACAAATGGTACCAGCACAACTGGATGGCAACATGTAGAAGATTACAAATAGATCCATATCTATTGCTATGTACAAAACTCAAACCCAAGTGGATCAAGGACCTCAACATAAATCTAGCTACATTGAACCTGATAGAAGAGAAAGTGAGAAGTAGCCTTGAATGCATTGGCACAGGAGGCCACTTCCTAAACATAACACCAGTAGCACAGACACTGAGAGCAACAATCAATAAACTGAGAAGCTCTGTAAGGCAAAGAAAGGACACTGTCAGCAAGACAAAAATGACAGCCTACAGAATGGAAAAAGATCTTCACCAATCCCACATCTCACAGAAGGCTGTTCTCCAAAATATAAAAAGAACTCAAGAATCTAGACATCAAAATGACAAATACTCCAATTGAAAAATGGGGTACTGATCTAAACAGAGAATTCTCAACAGAAGAATCTCAAATGGCCAAGATACACTTGAAGAAATGTTCCAACATCCTTAGTCATCAGGGAAATGAAAATCAAAATGACTCTGAGATAACCATCTTACACCTGTCAGAATGGCAAAGATCACGAACACTAATGACAGCTTATGCTGGAGAGGATGTGGAGCAAGGGGAACACTCCTCCACTGCTGGAGGGAGTGCAAACTTATACAGCCACTTTGGAATTGATATGGCAGTCTCTCAGAAAATTGGAAATCAATCTGCCTTAAGACCCAGCTAAACCAGAGCATACACCCAAGGATGCTCAATCATACCACAAGGACACCTGCTCAACTATGTTCATAGCAGCATTATTCATTATAGCCAGAACCTGAAAACAACCTTAGATGCCCATCAACAGAAGAATGGATAAAGAAATGTGGTACATTTGTGGTAAAAAAATGACATGTTTGAAATTTGCAGGCAAATGGATGGAACTAGAAAAAAATCATCTTGCATGAGGTAATCCAAACCCAGAAAGACAAATATAGTATGTACTCACTCATAAGTGAATATTAGCTATAAAGTATAACCAGGCTATAATTCACAGGACCAGAGAGGATAAGTAACAAGAAGGGCCCAAAGAGGGACACTCTGATTTCCCTTGAAATGGGAAGTAGAAAAGATCTCCCAGGTTAACTAAGACCTGGATGGGGGTGGTGGTGGTAGGGATGGGATCATGAGGGATCAGGTTAGGTGGGTTGGGGGTGGAACAGAGTGGGAGAGTAATAAAGGAGATGTCCTGATGGGGGGCATTTGGGGATCAGGGAGAAACCTGGTGCCAGGGAAACTCCAGGAATCCCCAAGGATGACCCCAGCTAAGGCTCCTAGCAATAGTGGAGACAGTGCTTGAATTGGCCGTCTACTGTAATCAGGTTGATGACTACCCTAATTGTGGTCAGAGAGCCTTCACCCAGTAATTGATAGAAACAAATGCAGAGATCCACAACCAAGTACAGACCTGATCTCAGGGAATCCTGTGGAAGAGGAGGAGGAAGGATCGTACAAGTTGGGGGAGGGGTGAGCCAAGAATGTCACTAGGGAACCCATAGAAACCACTAACTTGGGCTCATAGGCGCTCACAGACTCTGGACCACAGCTAGGGAGCCTGCATGGGACCTACCTGGGCCCTCTACACATGTGTGACAGTAGTGTATCTTGGTTTATTTGTGGGACTCCTAGCAGCGGGATCAGGGTGATACAGGATGCCCTTTTGTGTGCTGTGACTATGTCTTATTATCATTGGTTAATAAAGAAGCTGATTTGGCCAAAGCAGAAGAGTTCCAGGCTGGAAATCCAAGCAAAGATACAGGGAAAAAGAAGGCGGAGTCTGGGAGAAGACAGCAGCCACTGGAGAAGCAAAATGTGAGGAAATAAGGCCTCGGCTTCCTGGCGATACACAGAATAATAGAAATAGTTAATTTAAGTCGTAAGAGCTACTTAGTAAAAGCCTGAGCCATGGGCCAAATATGTATAATTAATATAAGCCTGGGAGTGGTTATACAGGAACTGGTGGGCGAGAGAGAAACTTCCAGCTACATCAGGCTCTGTCCCTAATGCGTGAGCTGGCTTTTGAGAACCTACTCCTCGTACTGGGTTGTCTCACCCAGCCTTAATAAAACCTACCTCAACTTGATAGGCCATGCTTTGTTGACACCCTCGGGAGGCCTGCCCCTTTCTAAGCAGAAACAGAGGAGATGGGTGCAGAGGGGAGTTGGGGAAAGGGGATGGATGGGGGGAGAGAAGGGGGGAACTGCAGTCGGGATGTAAAATAAATTTAAAAATTACTAATAACAAAGGAGAAAAAGAAAGAAAATGCCCTCTAGCCAGATCTCATGGAGGCATTTTCTTGTCTGAGCTTCCTTCCTTTCAGATGGCTCCAGCCTGAGCCAAGCTGACACAAAACTAGCCAGGGTACCTGGTCACTAGTAAGACAGGTGTCTTTCCTTAGACACACTAGCTACTGGATTTCCTTTTCTTCGAAAGACGTTTGCATTCAATATTGAGGGAGAAACGTGTAATACCAGAATGAGCACACAGAAGTCCAAAGAGGCTCTTTGCCTTTTACTAGGGAACCCAGGGATCAAATTCAAATTATTGGGTTTGCATGGCAACTGCTTTTTCCCACTGAGCCATCCAGGTGGCCCTGGACTTCTTGCTAAGACCCCAGTTTTGGCAGGTGATAGAAAGCAGCCAGGAAGAACTCTCCAGTTCTCAGGGTCAGAATTGGACCAGGCCTGGCCAGGTGTAATCTATGCTCAGAGGGGCTGGAGAGCGCCACTGGAGCTGGGCTCTACAGAGCAGGGCTGTCTCTGGCTGTTGTTCCTTTTTACTTAATGCCCTCAAAGGACAAGCGTAATGGTGCTAACCATTTGAACATGCTGAAGAGAGGACATTAAAATGCTTTGGGTGGCCAGGTGGTGGTGACGCATGCCTTCAATCCCAGCACTCGGGAGGCAGAGGCAGGCGGATCTCTGTGAGTTCGAGGCCGGGCTGGACCGATAGCCTCCAAAACAATACAGAGAAACCCTGTCTCGTAAAAACCAAAAAAAAAATGCTTTGGGTGAAAGATATGTTATTTATTTATTTTCTTATATAAATATGTGCATTTTGTGAGTGGGCGTGTGCACATGGAGGCCAGCAGAGGGCGCTGTGTGCCCTCCTCCATCACTCTCCATTCATTCCTTTGAGGCAGGGTCTCTCCTGGAACCTGGGGCTTGAGCCTTTTCAGTTGGACTGGAAAACAGCAAACCCCAATGACCTGCTTGTCTCCGTGCCCCTCAGAGTTGGGGTTACAGGCATTTACAGGGATGCCTGACTTGTTCTATGGGGTCTGAACGCCAAACCACATGATTGTGAAGCCGGGTTCTTTACGTCAGATCCATCTCTCCAGCCCTATACATTCCTGACAATATGAAAAGAAAAAGTTACATAAACTTATGCAGGTGATGGAATCTATGTAAAAACAAACCCTCTATTTGTGAAATTCTGAAGGTACAGAAATTCATGCCCGTCTCTTCCTTTAATTCTTTTGGAAACAAGAGCTTGACATGTAACCGAGACTGACCTTGAACTCGCTTTGATCCTCTTGCCTCAGCCTCCCAAGTGCTAACGTTACAAACTTTGACTCTATGCCAGCTCCTGTATCGCCTCAGTGTTTACCCATCCAGTACAACACTCCCTTGGGAGCCATGCTTGGCCCCAGTTCAAAGTCAGCACCTACATTTGCCGTTCTCTGGTGGCTGCTTCCCCGTCCTGACCTCTGGTCCTTTCCAGGCCCACAAAACAACACAGACACAAGGTCATTGTGGGTGACATACTTTTCTCAGGGTTGGCAGTAGAGGATAAAGATAGGGCGGGAAGGGGGCAGAGAGGATTTCATATTTAATGTCAAGAAACTAGTCACACACTGGCAAATTTCTCATTGTGTCCTCCTGGGGACTAGGCCTTCCCACCCTGCTTCATGGTCTTTCTATCTTATTTTTGAAATCACAATGTAATCACAACATCTTCCCCTCCAGCCCTCCCTCCAAATCCTCACATCTGCCCCTTCCCCTACTTCAAAGTCTTGGCCTTCTCCTCACTAATTGTTATTGTGTGGGTATGTGGATACCTATATACATATTTACTCCTAAGTGGAACCTGTTCCGTCCACATGACATTCACATTTCTGGTCTTCCCTTCTTTCTAAAGCTCCCTGCTGAACAAAATTCTTCTCATTTTATTAGTCAGGCAAGTGGAGCTTTTGTTTTGTACTTCCTGCCTTCCGAGTACGTAGCAGCTCTGTTGCAGAACACAGGCTGGTTCAGGCTCTTCTCCGAGGCAATGCTGCTTCTGTGGTGACTTACTCTCCCTGCCACCAGCCCTGTACTGAGCTGAAATCAGTGTCCTTGTAACTGGGCTCCATTAGTCCTGTTGTTCACTGCAGAAATATAGACTAAACTAATTTAGTCATTGAAAGTCAGTTTTTTTATTATCGTGTGTCTAAATCTTCTCCTTACCAACTCAGAGATATCCTAATTTTTGCTATGACTTTTTCCCTATGACAGATTCTCATGTATCGCGGGCTTTGAACTGGGAATGTGCTAAGATGACCTTAAACTGATCTTCCTGCCTCTGCTTTCCTAGCACTGGGATTACAGGCGTGTACCACCACACCTGGGCTCCCCAACCGCTGTTTTTGTGGTTGTGTTTTGTTTTGTTCAGTGTAGCCCTGGATGTCTTGGGATTCTTTGTATAAACCAGGCTGACCTTGAACTCAGGTCTCCTGCTCTGCATCCCCTGTGTACCACACACGTGGGTTCCATGGCTGCTGCTGTAAAAGTGTTCTCTGGGGAGTCTGTATAGAAATGGCCTCACAGTCTTGTGTTAAATCCATGGGATGTGACAGACTAAAGAAATCAGGCTAAACTATAGCAAAAACCCTTCCAAACTTAGTTGTCACTTTTTGGGGGGGGGGGTTGGGTTTTTGAGACAGGGTTTCTTTGTTGATTTGGAGGCTGTCCTGGAACTCTCTTTGAAGACCAGGCTGTCCTCGAACTCACAGAGATCCATCTGCCTCTGCCTCCCAAGTGCTGGGATTAAAGGTGTGTGCCACCACCACCTGGCCTGAATTTAGTTTTAAAACATTTTTATTTGGTTATTTTTTTGGGGGGGGGGGTCAGAGGATAACTTGGAGAGGTCGGCTCTCCTCTTCTTCCATGTGAGTCCTGACTACTGAATCCAGACTTTTGCCATCTTGCTGGCCCCAATCTCACTTATGTTGTTCTACGAGCCTTGGCACCATCTCTCTGAGTCTTTTTTTATTTATTTATTTATTTACTTACTTACTTATTTATTTATTTGGTTTTATGAGACAGGGTTTCTTTGTATTGTTTTGGAGGCTGTCGGTCCAGGCCGGCCTCAAACTCACAGAGATCCGCCTGCCTCTGCCTCCCGAGTGCTGGGATTAAAGGCATGCGCCACCACCGCCCGGCCTCTCTGAGTCTTATTACCAAATGTCAGACAAGCTGTACCCCTGACATGGGATGGTGTGAGCGTCAATCGTGAAATTACATGAAAACATGCACAGTTTATTCTGCCTTGCTTTCTGTTTGTTTTTGTCTTTGACGCGGGCCTCTTTATGGTAGGCAGTGACTCCCAAGCCTCTGCATGTGTAACCACCACCAGCCTTGTTTTGACTTTTCGGTCCTTGCAGGCTGTTCCCACTGTTCGTTGTCTCTGAACTCGTGTTGATGGTTGTATCTTGCCTTTGAGTTTGGTGTTGGTTGTATCTCATCTCTGAGCTTGATGTTGGTTGGAAGTATCTTCTGAGCTCGGTGTTGGTGGATGCTCCAGAACCAAAACTCTGTGACTAAGCTTGAGATACAATTTGGCCACACCTAGTTGGGTTTTTTTTTAATTAAACAACTGTGGTAGTTTGAATGTAATTGGCCCCCATAAGCTCATAGGAAGTGGCACTATTAGGAGGTATGGCCTTGATGGAGTAGGTGTGGCCTTGTTGGAGGAAGTGTGTCACGTGGAGGTGGGCTTTGAGGACTCCTGTGCTTAAGATATGCCCAGTGTCTCTTCACAGCAATAGAAACTGTAACTAATACAACCATATTTAAATTGTGTTTCTCATTTTAAAATGAAGCTTATGGGGTTGGTAGGATAGCTCAGTAGGCAACGGCACTTCCTGTCAAGTCTGACTGTGCTGTGTTCAATTCCTAGGACCCACATAGTCGAAGGAAAGAACCAACTCCTGAAGGTTGTCCCCTGACTTGTGTGTTGTGGCACACACACAAAACTCTTTCCCCATTTTTTTTTTCTGAGACAGGTTTCTCTGGGTAGCTTTGGAGGCTGTCCTCGAACTTGCTATATAGACCAGGCTGGTCTCAAACTCACAGAGATTTGCAAGCCTCTACCTCCCAAGTACTGAGATTAAAGCAGTGCGCCACCACTACCCAGCCCCCACTATATGTAAGATGCAGCTAAAAATGTTAAGTGATTTAATAATAATGTGAGAGCCATATTCACACCTAACTTGGCTTTTCTTTGCTGGGGGCCATGTTTGTTTAGTCACTGAATGAACCTTTTAAGAACATTTCGAGATCTGCTTTACTGGGTAGGATAAAGAACCAGCAAAGAGACAAGCCCCCTGGGCACCGGCAGGCATCTCTCTCTGCCTCCTGAAAGCAGACACAAAGGGACCAGCTGCCTAAAAAGCTTCTGGTACCGTGATTCCCCTGCCATGATGGACGATGAGCCAAAACAAACCCTTCCCTGTTCAGAGTATTCTGACACAGGAAAGAGGAAAGTGACTTAATCTTGCATTTTACAGTCAGAGAAGCAGGTATAGACTGGTTGAACTTTGCGCTTTCACGTGTTAATTGGAAGGGCTTAAATTGTGAGAGCTCTACTGCCACCTAGTGTTAAATTTCAGTTTGAAAGACATAAATGTTCACTGCTTGGAGTGATGGCTCCATGGTTAAGAGCTCTTGTTACACTTGCAGAGGACCTAGGTTTCATTTCCAGGAACCACAAGGCAGCTCACAACTGTCTGTAGCTCCAATCCCAGGGATACGACACCCTCTTCTGACCTCCACAGGCACCAAACACACATGTGGTGCATACAAGCAAAACACTCAAACACATAAACGCTCAGAAACCCTGGGTCTGGAATCACACACTGAGTGATGGATGTTTCCAGGATTTCTTACCCCTTAAGCACCTTATTCTGTAATCTCAGCATGGGATGGGTGGGGGGCTGCCATGAAGGAATCTGAGCCCAGATATCTCCGAAACAATTTTTAAAAAGCCTTGATGTAGAAGACTGTTGAGTATCATACGAATGCTACCACAGATCACAGTGCAAACATTATTGTCTCAGATGCTTTGAAACTGTACATGGGGGTGTCTAATTTCTTCAAGAAAATGATTGTGCTATGCCTTGGAGAAGCCAAGAAAACATTAGTTGTTGAGATATTTTCCTGATAAGAAAGAAACCTACTTACTTCAGACACCGATATAGATCTCACATTTTCTTCCGTTTCTGACCGTTAAGCCTGGGAAACATACAAATGACCTTGGGTTCTGTTCAACAACAGTTCTCTTGAAACTAAGAAAGTACCATTGGCCTGGCCCGGGATCTGTAAAACAGTAATGCTCCCAGTGTGAGTTCAAAGGTCAATTGCAGCCTAGATCAGTTCTTACTGGAAATAAATAAACAAGCATGGCATTCCTGAGTGACAAGTCAGAGCAGACAGAGAAAAAAAAATCTGAGAAAAGAGCTGTTATGTCTACTCCACTGTTTTCCTGTGCTTTATGCTGGGCCTAACACAGCAGAGTGGAGGCGGGAGCTGGAGGCTGCTTGGGATTTATGGTGCTGTTGGAGAAAAATTTTTGCAATAGAATAAAAACTGGGTTCTGGCTCTGTGGTCTGGTATGACGTTGGTGTCTTCTTCTGTTGCTCTCCACTGTGTTGCCTGCACACAGGAGTGTCTTTGAACCAGGAGTGCTAGTGGGCAGGGCTGCACGTTTGGCAGCATCTCTCTTTAACCCACTGAGCCCTGTTGCTGGCACCTGTGTTCCTTACGGAGCTTTTGGTTAGCTCAGTGGGAAGATAGTTTATCCATGGGCCTTCCTGGGAGGAAGTGACCAGTCTTCTAAGATGAACAAACTGTAAAAATGGTACAAGAAACATAGTGCAGACGCCCCTACTGAAACTTCCGGGGTCATTTGGTGGTGCTGGTCTTTGAGGCAGGAACTTGCTACATGGCCCAGGCTGGCCTGAGTCTCCATGGTCCCACTTCCCATCAGGGAAGAGTCAAAGTAGTAAACTGGAACGAAAGACAAGAAGCACTTCTTTTCCCGCCCACCCTCCCCCCCACGGCAGCCACCTCTTCACCCTGCTACTAAGCACCCCTTTAATCCTCCCCTCCATTCCCTCTACAGTTAGAGGAGCCCTCACTATTGGCTACTCACTCACCTTAGATGATGCCGCTAAAGGAGAGGCAAAGTCACGATAACAATTCATACAATAAGCTGTTCTGCTTGCCATGCAAGATGTGTTCACCAGTGGTGCCTCAGAGGCCAAATCTTGCTCCCCAGGCAACATAGGATAAGTTCACCAGTCCCTGTGCAAATACCCTGCTGAACATTAGTCAAAAAGGTCTCGGAGCTGGAGAGATGCCTCAGATGTTAAGAGCACTGGCTGCTCTTCCAGAGGACCCGAGTTCAGTTCCTAACACCCATGGCAGGTAGCGCGCGCACACACACACACACACACACACACACACACACACACACACACACACACACACACACACACACGACTTGGAAATTTAAAAAAAAATAAGAGAGTTTGGTACCCAGCATGGGCCCATCATAGTTGGGTTGTTCAAAGCTCATTGTTTATCAGAACTCATTTTGAATCATAGTGTCCATTTTTCAATAGTTAAACTAATTTAAAAAATTTAAATGAACTTGGTTTGCTCTGTTTAGGGTTTTCTGCTTGTTTGTTTGTTTTTGAGAATAGGTTTTGCTAAATATGTAGGGTAAAAGGGCCAAGGAGCCAGGCATTGGTGGTGCACACCTTTAATCCCAGCACTCGGGAGGCAGAGGCAGGCGGATCTCTGTGAGTTCGAGACCAAGCCTGGTCTACCGAGCGAGTTCCAGGACAGCCTCCAAAAACAATACAGAGAAACCCTGTCTCGAAAAACCAAAAAAAAAAAAAAAAGGCCAAGGAAAGAACACCCTGACCCTGACTTGATCACCAGTCCAAGACCAGGGCCAAGAAAAAAAGAAAGAAAAAGGACCCTTGCCACCACAGGTAGACGTCTTAGCTGTGGCCTTCAAAGTGCACCATGGGAGAGATGAACATGCCCCAAAACAAAAATACCCGATGCTAGTGAAGGCCTTTGGACTGGCCATAGCAACTGCCCAGGTACCTTGGCCTCCCAAAGCCTGAAAACCTCTAGGTCCCTGCTTGGAATGCAGTCAGAATTGTAAACCATTCCAACCATGTTCAAAGTGCCATCAAGAGGGACACTAGGCTGCTGACTGTCCTCATGTAGCTCGAGGCATGGGTGCATCAAGCCCAGATTGCCCTCCAGCCAATTTCCTAGGTCTGACCATGCATGACCGAGGGGGCCTCAGGCTTCTTTGGCCTGACCACCACCATCTCAACGGGGAGCCTTGGGTGGTCACCACTCTCTCAAAGTGGCCCATCTTCCATATGGTCCGGGCCACTTTTTGGTTCTGATGAAATTTGGGGGACCCACTCTACTCATTACTCTATTGTCGGAGCAGGGGGACAGCCTTGCCAGCCTCACCAAACCACTTAGCTGTATCTTTAGGGGTATTCCCTTCACCCACTCCTTCCTAGTGGTACCAACCTGACCCATCCCCTAGTGAGAAGCTTCTTTTTCCTTCACTCCTCCATCTGCTTGACACCAGGTTTCCTGGCTAGTCCTCTCTTCCCTCTCCAAACCACACAATCTGACACATTTTTCCCTCGCTGACCTCCAGGTGGATCCCCCAGGGGTTCCAGGCCAGCCCACATGTATTTGGCCTGGCTCCAACCTTTGATTTATTCTCCTTGCCTCGTCCTAAATCCAAGCTTACCCAACATACATAGGTAGTCCATCCCCTGCAAATTTGCCAGGCCAACACCTATACCTTATTCAATTTTCTGTCCAGCCAGGGATATAGGGACCTACCCTCAAAGGTCCACCTGTCCAGCCTCGAGTTACTTATCTGGGATTAGCTATCACTACACTCACGAGGCCATTACCCCAGATAGAAAACACTTGGCTTAGTCACACAGTCCCCACCAAGGATGAAATTCCATCCTTCCTAGGGATGGCTGGCTTCTTACACTCTTGGATTCCTTCTTTTTCTTCTCGCCCACTCCTTAGATGAGGCAGCTCTTGATTCCTCGCTACCTACACCTGCTGCCAAGCCCTTTTGTAAGCTTCAACAGGCCTCCCTCCAGGCCCTGGCCCTACAGCTTCTGAACTTACCTCTTCCCTTTCTTTCCACATTACAGAAAAGGAGGGAACATGCCTTCAGAGTCCTGGGTCACCAACTGGTGGCCCTGTTGCATACTTATTGAAAAAATTGGACCATACTATCCAAGGATGGGCACCTTGCCTGCGAGCTCTGGTCGCTTCCGAGCTTCTCATACGCAAATCCCAACAGTTAACCTTCAGGTCACCCATTACTGTCTTCTCTCCTCACCATCTGTCCCACCTTCTAACATACGAGGGTCTCCAAACACGAGTTCTCTCTCTTCAGGTAGCACTGGGAGACGCCACACTTAACCTTGCACGTCCGCTCCTCAGCATCTCAAGCTGACTCAAGTAGCTGATTTGACTCTCTTAAGGTGAGTGTGGATCGCCTGTTTCTGCTGGCTTCTGCTGCCTATCGTTATTTGGTTCCCAATTCTAGAGTCCACTTCTTCAACCGCTTCTCCCTTCCACCTGCTCTAACCATCTGTCTCTCCTCGCCTACTCAGTAAGAGTCCTCTCTCTGGCTCCTGGAGCCTGCTATACCTTCCAGGCACCACCACGTGGGCAACTCTCCAGTTACTAAGACGTGTGCTCCTCTCCCTCTGTTGGAACCCTGTTTCCTGGCTTCCTCCCCTTAGGAGCTGCCTGCTAAGCCCCAGTTTCCTTAAGCCCCTCTCACAGCTCAGCCCTGGGAGTCTCACAGCTTCTCTAGGCCCTCTTGTGTCTCAGCCCCCACTGGGAGCCTACAGAACCTCCCTCAGGCGGAGTTCATTTGCCACCCTTCCTCTCTTCCTCTACAGACTCAGGTTTTATTAAAGCCTCGCCTATTACTACAAAGAGCTGGCCTCGTTACAGTTCAGGGGCCAAAAGTGGCATGCTCGGTTCTCAATAGCGGCAGCTTCTGCCACTGCACAAACAAATGATCTGAAAATCTTTTATATCTAAACTTGCTCTCTCCTCCTCCATTTCTTCTTATTCACACCTGTCTGGGTAGCTCTTACACATGGATGTCCACCCCAGAGCTGTAACACTTTCCAGGGGAAGCCTTTCCCCTCAGAGCTGTGACACTTAGAATATAGCCCAAGGCTGACCTCAAACTCCCGATCTTCAGCATCCCAAGTGCTGGGAGCACAGGTGTACATCACATGCCTAGCACTCACCTACAACTTTAAGAAAGCTCACAAAGGCATCTGTGTCCAGCTTCCTCAAGTGGTAACGCCTTGCAAAATGACAGTGCAATAGCACACTTGTCACGAATCACCCACATCAGACTTCCCCCACTTTTCCCTATACCCATGTGTGACACCATCACACAAGTAAGTACGAGTCCATCATAACCAAGATATGACAAAAAAAAAGCTGTTTCACACAAACCATCTGTGTCCATCCTGTTGGTTCTTTAACCACTGATTTAGGGTGAGTTTGAGAGGGACATTTGCTTTCAGTCCTTTCTGAATGTCTTCATTTCCCCTTGTCTCAGAGATAATGTCGCCTGATACGTGATTTTGGGTAGATCATTCTTTCCTTTAAACACTTGAAAAATGGTATCCATTTGCTTGTGGCCTCCATAGCCTCAGATGAGAAAGCGGTCACCATCTGAATGTTGTTCTGTAGATGCTGTTTTCTCTTCTGTTGTTTGTAGTGTTCAGGTGGCTAGTTATAAGTGTCTTGACATGGATTTGAGCTTATCCTATTTGAATAAAAAACATTTATTTTTTTAAGTTATGTGTCTCTGTGTGTCTGTGTGGGGGCATATACTCATGTGAGTGCGATGTTTGGAAGAGGACGCTGGATCCCAGAAAGCTGGAGTTACAGGCAGTTCTGAGCCACCCAGTCCCCTGCAAGAGCAGTATGTGATCTTTTAAAAAGATTTCTTTCTAATTGTGTGTGTGTGTGTGTGTGTGTGTGTGTGTGTGTGTGTGTGTGTGTTGGATCCCCTGGAGCTGGAGTTACAAGCATCCTTAGCTGCCTGGTTTAGGTGCTGGGAATTAACTCAGGTCCTATGAAAGGGTAATATGTGCTCAGGGGCCCTTTCCATGCTTGGATAAACTTTTTAGAAGCATACATAGACCTCAGCCTCACTGAATCAGCAAGCTTACGTTTTTCACTAAAATAAGGAGTTTCTGGACAGCACTTTTTCAAACTCCTCTTTGACTCCTTACTTTTCAGTCATGTTTTAGGACTCCGGTAACACAAGGACTCTTCTGTCATTGCCCCACTGGTGCCCCAGGTATCTGTTCTATTTCTATCCACCTTTCTGTGCTCAGACTAAGCAATTCCCCTTGATGTCTTCTTAAATCCCATGATCTATTGTCTCCTCCGTTCATCCTTTGGCTTCACCCAGCAAATTGTTGTTTTCCACTCTGTTTTCGGTGCTATCATGCCCATTCGGTCATCTTCTAACAAGCGCCATCTCTTTGCTGAGATTTGCTCATTTTCAACTTGCTCCAAGGAAGCTTACAATTGCCTGCTGCGTGTTTTGATGACTCTGCTTGTCAGTGACTGTGCATCTCACCTCACTGTTGGCATTGGATGTCTTTTTTCGTTCAAGTCACTATTCTTGATATAATGCGACTTTGTGTTGTCTACTGGACATCATTTTACCACATCAGTCAGAAGACGCTAGTTCTGGTTAAAAATTGCATTTAGTACTCAAACTGCTGGGGTTCTGATATCAACTTAATTTTCTGAGGTTCTTGGTGTTATTTGGGTTTGGTTAATTTGTCTGGCACTACCCAAACCCACTGGTCCCCGCTGATGCTCTATGAAGGGTCAAAGAAATTTCCCAGGGTGGGGCTTCTTGGTTCCATGAAGCACGTGGGAACAACTATGCTTCCCAAGCCTGGTACTTGTTGAATTGAGATGTCCCTTGGCAGTAAAAGGGGTCTCCGGAGCAATGAGGAAAGGGTGCTTCTAGGGGGATCGCTTGCTGTGTGATTGGGTTATCGGGTGTCTTGAGTGGGAGGTGGTACAGTGTCTCCCTGCTGCTTGTGTGGCTCCAGTACTTGCTGGTACCGCAGGCTCCCCTGGTGTGACAGAGCTCTCACTTGACTGACTCTTGCTGCCAGGGCTAGGGCTAGAAAGTGCTGGATGACGGGAGGCAGGATGTCCCCACTTCGTCGTTGTTTTCCCAGCCCTGGTAAACTGGTTCACCTTTCTTTCCCCAGTTTTTAGGGTTCTTTGGCTGACCACTGTGGTATTTTCAGGTTTTTCCATTGGATTTAGCTGGGAGGAGTAGGGATAATCAAGTTCACGCCATCTTGTCCTGACCAGGACTGGGACGTTACTGGACCCATTTTTGTTATTTCACAGGGTTTACTGCTGAAAACACAGTCACTCTTGCACAACATCTCTTACTGGAGTGACACAATGCCTATTTTTATCTTTTATTTATGTGTATATGTTTGTGTGCATGCATACTACATGTGTGTGAGGGTGCCCATGGATGCCAGAAGAGGACATCAGATTCCTTGGAGCTGGAGTTACAGGCAGTTGTGGCCTGTGGGTGCTGGGAATGAAATTTGGGTCCACTGGAAAAATAGGAAGCATTCTTAATCACTGAGCTGTTTCTCTAGACATTCAGCCATTTTTGTTGTTGTAGTTGTTTTTTGAGACAGGGTTTCTCTGTGTAGCATTAGCTGTCCTGGAACTAGCTCTTGTAGACAAGGCTGGCCTTGAATTCAGAGATTTGCCTGCCTCTGCCTCCCAACTTCTGGAATTAAAGGTGTGTGCTACAACCATCCAGCTTTCATTAAGCCCATTTTTGATTCTTATATTTTTTATATTTTTAATTAATTTTATACATTCCAATCCCCGTTCCCCCTCCCTCCTCTCCTCCCACTCCCCCCACTTCCCCCTCCCACCTCCCATCTGCTTCTCAGAGAGAGGGTGAGGCCTCCCCTAGGAAGTCTACTAAGTCTGCCCCATCATCTCATTGAGGCAGGACCAAGGCACCTCTCATCGCTACACCCCCATGTCTAGGATGAGCGTGGTGTCTCTCCATATAGAATGGACTCCACTAAGTTTGCATTGGAGTTAGATCTAGGACCCACTGCCAGTGACCTCACATACTATCCCAGTCACACCATTGTCACTTATATTAAGGGAGTCTAGTTAGATCGTATGCAGGTTCCCCATTTGTCAGACCTGAGTCAGTGATCTCTCACTAGCTGGGGTCAGCTGGTTCTGTGGTTTCCCCATCATGGTCTTAACTCCTTTGTTCATGTTATCACTCCTCCCTCACTTCGATTGTACTCCAGGAGATTATGCCCGTTTTTTATGTGAGAAAAGTAAATCTCAGTATAAAACACAAAACCATACTTTCTGTCAACAAACACCCCTTATTCATTTGCACATTTTGAACAAAAATATGTATTGGTTGCTAGAGAGACAAAAGATTGTTAGTTTCATATGCTCTCATGTTGTTTCACTGATTTCATTAAAACTATCTGTTGTTTTGTAGAGTTTCTTTTAGTTATGCATATGTTTGTGTGCCTGTGTGTGGGTTTGTGCACATGAGTGCACATGCCCACAGGGACAAGAAGGCATGAGAACGAACCTGGGCCCTCCAGAGTGGTGCACACTCTTAACCGCTGAGCCATCTCTCCAGCCCACATTTTTGTTTTTGAATAAGAAATTTACAAAGTGGGGCTGGAGAGATGGCTCAGAGGTTAAGAGCACTGACTGCTTGCGCTTCCAGAGGTCCCGAGTTCAGTAGCCAGTAACCACATGGTGGCTCACAACCATCTGTAATGAGATCTGGTGCCCTCTTCTGGCTTACAGGAAATTCAGGCAGAGCACTGTACATGTAATAAGTAAATATAAACCTTTAAAACATAAATGAAAATTAAAAAGAAATTAAACCAGTTTTCTTTCTTTTGTTTTGTTTGCTGAGATGGGGTTTTGCTCTATATTTCAGGGTGCCCTTAAATTTCACTTTGTGGCCCAGGCAGCCTTCAACGTGTAGTGATCTTCCTGCTCAAGCCTCCCAAATGCTGGGATTACAGCCTGAACCAGCATGCCTGGATTATGAAAACAACACTGAGGTCTGGAGATGCGGCTCAGTGATGAAGAACACTCACTGTTCCTCCAGAGGAACCAGGTTTGATTCTCAGAGGCCACCTCAGGCAGCTCACAATCATTCATAACTCCCGTTCCAAGGGATCTGACACCTGCTCCTGCTCTTTGCATACATCCTTAAGTGTGTGGCATATACTCAGGCAGACAGATACACATACACACACACTCACGAAATAAATCTTAAATTGTGTTCAGAGTCAAATGATAAAAAATGGAAGCACCTCTAACACCCTCCAGTTGAATGGCCAAGTACACTGCAGCACACTCATGGAGGGGTGACCACGTGGCCATATAAAGGAATAGACCACTAACACAGACAAAGAATAGACCACTAACACAGACAAAGAATAGACCCCTAATACTGACAAGGAATAGACCACTAATGCAGAGGGGAATAGACCACTAACACAGACAAGGAATAGACCACTAATACTGACAAGGAATAGACCACTAATACAGACAAGGAATAGACCACTAATACAGACAAGGAATAGACCACTAATACAGACAAGGAATAGACCACTAATACTGACAAGGAATAGACCACTAACACAGACAAAGAATAGACCACTAATACTGACAAGGAATAGACCACTAATGCAGAGGGGAATAGACTACTAACACAGACAAGGAATAGACCACTAATACAGACAAGGAATAGACCACTAATACAGACAAGGAATAGACCACTAATGCAGACAAGGAATAGACCACTAATACAGACAAGGAATAGACCACTAATACAGGCAAGGAATAAACCACTAATGCAGGCAAGGAATAAACCACTAATACAGACAAGGAATAGACCACTAATGCAGACAAGGAATAGACCACTAATACAGACAAGGAATAGACCACTAATACAGACAAGGAATAGACCACTAATACAGACAAGGAATAGACCACTAATACAGACAAGGAATAGACCACTAATACAGGCAAGGAATAGACCACTAATATAGACAAGGAATAGACCACTAATACAGACAAGGAATAGACCACTAATACAGGCAAGGAATAGACCACTAATGCAGGCAAGGAATAGACCACTAATACAGATAACAACTTGCTTGGACTTCAATGGACTAACACTAGATGAAAAAGTCAATTTTAAAAAGTTATACTACTATTCAGTACAATTCCATTTTGTTCTTTCCTCCCAACTCTTGGCAGGGCCTCCTGCAACCAGACTAGCTTTAAACTCAGTACACAGCCAAGGATGACCTTGAGCGCCTGACCCTCCTCCACCTCCCAACTCTTAGGATTTAAAGTACTACCAAGCTTGGGCCATTTTAGAATGTCCCTGAACTAATGTTATCAATGCTCCAGATGTCCTGATAGGGCAGAGGGTGACTGTGGCTTGTTTATGTGAGTGTGCTTTCTCTATACCCTTTTCGATTTGTGAAAATACAAAAAACAAAAAAAAAAACCCAAAACCCTACAAATGAAAAATCATATAGGGTTTGGATAGAAAGGAGAGAACTAATGAAATTTAAATATTTCTGTAATTAGTATAAAAGTCTGAAATGGAGTAGTCCTGTGAGAGACTAAGCCGTCTTTAGGATCTAAAGTGAACCAAAGGCTACCTACCTGGCATTTGCACAAGGCCTACACATGTTGGACACAAAGTGTACTGTGTCAGCAGTCCAAATGGGCATTAGCTAGCTGCTTGTCCTAGACAAGGAGAGGAGGAAGCAATGGTGAGGGCTGGATGCTGACACCACTCCAAACAGGCAGGGTGGGCTGGAGGGTCCCTAGCTTGAAGGGCAAGTAGGTAGGAGGACCCAGCAGCAGCTTCTGAGTCCGGGAAGGATGGAGACTCCAGATAAAGCCCAGACTCCCTGGCGCAGGGTTCTGACGCTTGTCTCTCCCCAGCCCTGCTTATCAGCTTCAGTCCGTGTTCCACTGATAAGCAACTGCACGTGCAGCTGTCCTGTGCTGTGTGTCCTATCTGCCCTTGGCAAAGTCCTTCGTGGGCCCTTGGACTCTTCCCTACTGAAAACACCTACCCTTCAGAGGAGCTCAGTCACACCCTCTCGATGCCCTCAGCTCTTAGTTATTCCTTTCTTCCCTGGAGGCCAGAGCACAAGGTACAGACACTCTTACATAAACACACCTCCTACTAGACCCCCCTCTAGCGGGGCTCACAGTGGCGCGACTCAGCTTTCATAGTGCCCACCGTACATAAATACTTGATAAATAAAGCTAGGCCCTCTGAGATTTAAGAAGAAAACCAACAACACAGTGATGTGTCAACACAAACTTGCCAATGCATAGAATAGCAACGGAACAGGTTTATTTCTGATTCTTAGAAGAACACCAGATTCTAAGCCTGTGGAAAAGTGTGTTTTGTCCCCTGGGATCTATCCTTGGAGAATGGGTGTGACACCTGCTGCCTCTAGCTTTGAGGATGGAATAAAAAAGGTGACCAACAAGTAGTGGGTGTGTGAGTTACAGCTCTATTTCCCAAATTATTGTTCCAGAGATACTGAAACTAATTCTTAATGTATTCTGTTGCTTAGATGATTTCCCTAACCCCTTACCTACAGGTGTCTACACCACATGCATTTTCTGACAGAATGAAATAAGTACGTGTGTGTGCGTGTGTGTGTGTGTGTGTGTGTGTGCGCGCGCGCATACTGGTAAACACTGTGTTTGTGTGTGTTAATACAAGGTCATTTCTCTCCCAAATTATTTCAGTTCCTTTAAATGAAGGTTTGGGGGCCGGAGAGATGGCTCAACGGTTGAGTCTTTGCTTTGTAGTCATGAAGACCCAAGTTAGGACCCCCAAACACACATGTAACAATCAAGGTGTTCCACAAGCACCTGTAATTCTAGCACCAAGAATCCAGATGCTCTCTTCTATTCCACACAACACACACACACACACACACAGACTCATACACACAAATCAAGTAGATCCTTAAAAACATAAATGTTGGTTTTAGTCTGCAAGACTGATGGCCTAATCCATTTATGGGTCTTAAATCATAGTTTCAAACAGTGATACACAACATTCTATTATGGGACATGTAGGTGTGTAGGTGTTTTGTTGTTGTTGGTGGTGGTGTGTGTATTACTGAGGATTGACTGACTCATGACATCATGCATGCTAGGCAAACATTCAATCACTAACTAAGCTATATCCATCAGATCTTGGTTTTTGTTTTTTTACTTGTTTGTCCTTAAGATAGTGTCTCACTATATAAATTAGGCAGCTCAGGATGGTCTCAAACTTGCAACCCTCTTACCTCAGCCTCAACAAAGGGATTATAGACAAGTGCAACCACACGCCAAAGACACAAATTACTTACATCTCCCAAGTTAATCAATTTGGAATCATATAATTTTTTAAATTAATTTTTGGTGTGTGTCTGTGTGTACGTTCACACATCTTAACACGCATGTGGACGTCAGAAAACGACTTTTGTGAGTTAGTTCTCCCATCATGTGGTCCTGGGGATGGAGCTTAGGTTACTCAGCTTAGTGGCAGTCACCTTTCCCCACTGGGCCAGATCACAGGTCCAAGGAATTGAAACTTCTAAGAGAGAGGAATTTCAGTATAGTGGCTTTTTGTTTTGTTTTTATTCTCTTCCCTGGTATATGTACATGTGAAAGCACTGAAAATCCTGAAGGAGGGATTGAGATGAGTTTAAGGGAGTTCAAGTAAAAAGGGCCCCCTGGAGCCCAGCGAGCATGGCCACAGGCAGAGAGAGGCTTTGGTATCTATGCTGAAATGCAATCTCATTTCCCTTTTGCTAGGAGAAATAATTACGAGACTCTTGCGGCTAGGAAGAACCTTAATGTCACATTCTATTTCCTCCCGTCAGATGATCAAGGCAAACAGCATTTCCTTTAGAAGTAACGGGACTAATTCTTGTCCTTTCCAAAACAATTAACTTCAATCAGAAGTACAATGCAAAAGGAACCACTGAGACAGTCAGCTTCCTGTTTCTTCTCTCTCTTAAACAAGTATAACGCTTTATTAGTCCAGGGAAAGCAGATGGAGGAGAAACTGTAAAATATATACATCTTAAGACTCCTTAAGGGGCTGGGAATGTAACTCGGTGGTACAGCTGCTTACTAATATGTGCAAGGCCCCAAGTTCAAGCGCCTGGACCAGGAAAAAGAAGTTTCTAAGTACATCATATATTACACTTCAGTATTACATTTTATAAGGCTTCTGCTCATTAACTCATCAAAGGTACAGCTTCCAAAGTCACAGATGTCAGAGGCTCAGTGTCTTTTGGCTCAGGAGACTTTTGCAGTTGATGTGACCTTTGTACTGGCATCTGGAGAGCCTATTCCTGGTTCAAGGACATCCGAAAGGCTAATGTTGGCTCTGGAAACAGGTGGCCAGTTCTGTTCTCTCCCTCCCTTCGTCCAGCACCATCCACGCCCTGACAGCCATGGAGAAGGAAAGGCAAAGGCCCATGAGGAGCAGATGCTGTGACAGTCTGAGTCATTGGGGATAACCCAGATTCTGGAACTTTCCACCACCAGCAGCAGAAAGCTTTCTCCAGTATTTTACAGAGTCCTTTGGGATTTTGGACACTACCATCACCTCTTCAGAAGGTGCTCTCCAACAGGCAGTGGCAGCCACATCCAGTGGGACATACCTCCTGGGTTCGAAACCATTCCATCATGTGGCTTGTGTGGCCACCATGCCCACAGGTCAGGCAGAAGTTGGATGACCCCCGCACAGCCACATGGCAGATGGCACACTGGAATGTGAAGCCCTTGCAGACGGCACACTGCGTGCCACGGACCTCACTCCGGCAGTGGCTGCAGTACACACCAAACTCTGGAAATGGGTGGAGATTGGCAAGGAAAGAGGCAACGTTAGTTTGGTTCTAGTAAAAGAAGACTGGGCTGTGTCAGGTAGA
The DNA here is from genome assembly GCF_017639785.1 of Mesocricetus auratus. Taxonomy (NCBI): domain Eukaryota; kingdom Metazoa; phylum Chordata; class Mammalia; order Rodentia; family Cricetidae; genus Mesocricetus; species Mesocricetus auratus. Next base: position 12,460,473 of record NW_024429183.1, on the reverse strand, counting down.
TACCCATCCCCCCAGGATTCTGTCAGGTTCTAGTGGATCAGTGGTTTCTCTTTTCTTTTTTCTTTTCAGGCAGGGTCTTGTGTGGCCCAGGCTGACCTTGAACTCAGGATGTAGCTGATGATCTTGAACTCCTTGCCCTCCTGAGTGCATAAACCACCATGCCCAGTTTTATGTGGTTCTTGGGATGGATCGAACCTGGGGCTTACTATATGACGGGCAAATAACTGAGCTACAACCCAGCTCTGCTCTTTCCATTTTCACGCATGTGAGTGCAGTGTATGTGTGAGTTTGAATACATGTGTGGGTACAAGTGTATATGCAGCTGTGTATGCTGAGGGCAGACGTCAATGTCAGGTGTCTATCTTTCTTCACCCTATTTTTTCAAAACAGTGGCTAGACCAGCTGCCCAGCAAGCAGGGACCCCATCTTTCCCAGTCCCGGTTACAGGGCTACATACAGATGAGTGTCATCACACTGGATTTTTTTTTTTTTTTGGTTTTTTGAGACAGGGTTTCTCTGTGGCTTTGGAGGCTGTCCTGGAACTCGCTTGGTAGTCCAAGCTGGTCTCGAACTCACAGAGATCCGCCTGCCTCTGCCTCCCGAGTGCTGGGATTAAAGGCGTGCGCCACCAACGCCTGGCTCACACTGGATTTTAACTTGCTTATATAGCAGGCGTTTTACTGACTGAGGCATCTCTTCAACCCTCCCCCCACCCCTCCCTCTCTCTTTTCAAGACAAAGTTTCTCTGTGTTGCCCTGGCTGTCCTGGAATTTGCTTTGTAGACAAGGATACCTAGAGATCTGCCTGCTTCTGCCTCCTGAGCTGGGATTAAAAGTGTGCACCACCAGGTCCAGAAGACCAAATTTCTTTTTTAAATGATACAGAACTCCCGCAATCTAGCTATGTCTACTAACTGGTAGCTGTCTTTACTGCTGGAATGAGAGCAGGGGCATAGCCAGCATCCTTTCCCTGAGGTCCTGTGGGAAACTCTGTACTCTGCAAGAGGGTGACTACATCAAAAAACACTTAAATGGTTATACTACTGGCTGAACAGTAAGCTGGCCCATGCCAGGACCCCCACGGCACTGTTCTATATCTCCGTACTAGGACAGGGTTTCCGCCTCCTGAGAGCCCGTGACTTTATCCCTACTCACATGACCTGATGTGCTTCCATTTCTACTTGGTATCCAAGCCTGTATGCCCCTGCTCCTCTGGGACACCTTGGTATGCCAGCCTGTATGCCCCTGCTCCTCTGGGACACCTTTCTGTGTGTCCCATCTGTTCCTCTCAGAACCATGCCCTCACCACCTAACTCTACCCAAATTCTGGCTGTCTACGTTGGCCTTGTGTGAAACACCATTCCTTAAGCCCTAGGGCAACAGAAAAGGTGGGCACCACGTCCCATTATTGCCTTTCTCCTTTTCTCTACTGCCGTCTACCGACTTTCCACAGACACACATGCACGTGGAAGACTTCTAGTTTCAGGATGCCATCTTCACTCCATTTCGCAACAGGATCCTTGGGGTCCCCAAAATCCATCTGCTAGGTTTCTGACACTGTCCTTTCAGCTTTCTCTGGTCCTTTGTCTTCTCTAGTCCCCACCTCTGCCTCTTTGATCTATTTGCCTTTTCTGGTTGCATGTTCTTCTTTGGCCAACCTGGACTAATTTCATGCTCCTATTTGCAAATACACTCAACTCCTTTTCCCTTCCTGAACCCACCCTGACTTAGCCATATACCTGCCCACTGCACATCTGCTCTGGGGAGCTAAGCCATCCTGACGGCTCTGCACTGAAAAGTGTGTGAGCCCAGGCATGGCGTAACCCTGCTTCTCCTCGCTTCCTCACCACCTGGATCTCTGCCACACTCTGCGAATTTCTCCCACGTGCCTTTGCTGTTGTCTGCTGCCAGCTGTCCTCTCCTCCGACCTCCCTGAGCAAACAGAAGCCTTTAAGTGGGGTCTGGGGGACCCTTCATCTGCACTACCACTTCTTCAAATTTCTGGAGGTCAGCGGCGCCTCTCCTTCCTTCTGACAGCAGGACAATTGGACCGGGCAGATGGCTCGGCGGTGTGGAGCACTTGCTGTCTTTCTAAGGACCTGGGTTTGGTCCCCAGCACCCACACGGTGGCTAAACCACACATATACATGCAACAAAACACTCATAAACATAAAAGAAAACAATCTATAAAATTAAAACTATAAAGAAAGAAAATCTTATTTCCTTTCTCTATCTCCATCTTTCTTAAGTTATGCTTAGATACATTGAAATAAAACATGCTTCAATGCTATCTAATTACAGTTAGCCCTCTAGAATTCAGGAGTAAAGGATCTGATAATAGTTCTTAGTATAGACTTTAAGACGTACAGCATGGGGAAACATAAGGACAAGAAGACAATAGCAAACAGTCATATACAGAGTAACCACACCTATAAAACTGCCCCAAATGATGGTCAAGTGTTATGCAAACTGCCTTTTACTGTTTTAAAATAGCTTTGGTTTTCTTATTACATTTATTTGCTTTGGGTATATGTGCATAGGTGCACACACGCCATAGCGTGGATGTGGAGATCAGAGGACAATTTGTGGTTTGGTTCTTTCTGTCCACCATGTAGATCCAGAGAGGGACCAGAACTCAGGTTGTCAAGCTTGGTGGCAAGCATCTTTACACAATAAGCCATCTTGCCTGCTCCTGCCTTTTCTTTTAATGAAAAAGTTTTATTTAGGGGGGCTGGAGAGATGGCTCAATAGTTAAGAGCACTTGTTGCTATTCCAGAGGACCTGAGTTTGGTTCTTAGCACCCAGGTGGAGGCTCACAACCACCTGTAACTCCAGTTTCAGGGGGTCTAATGCCCTCTTCTGGCCTCCATGGGCTCCTACATGTGGTAGACATAAACTCAGGCCGGCATATACACGCAATTTTTTTAATCTTAAAGAAGCAGAATTTTAAAATATAATTAAATAAAAATTAATAATTTATTTAAGGAAATTTATGTGGACAGGTCTGAATCTTTAGGGAAGGAAGTATCCCTAAGAAAACAAACTCATCTTTAGTGCCTCTCCCCACGTCCTGCTGTATTTGTCTCTGTTCTGAACTGACCCTGACCTTGCTATGGAACGCAGGCTGGCCTCAGACTCCTCACGTTCTGCATACTTCGAAGGCACTATACGCACAGCTACACGCTATCACATTTGGCTGAACTGTTGAATTCTGTTTGGTGTCTGCAGATCTAGTGACTCGTACAGACAGAACAGAAAGGAAACTGTTGTCTTAGGAGCCTAGAGGACATTTTTCTTCCAATGCTTGCTGTGCCCTGTGCCCAGGCATCTAGTCCTCCACATTCAGATGGAACGACTCCTTTGTGTACCTCCAGTCACCACTTCCATTAATGTTTTTGTCTGTGAGTCTCTTTCATAACCCTCCAGCTCCCTTTTACAATCCTGTGATATTCTTTTTATTGGTACTAGGATATGCATTAATTCTGCTTTTGTTTGTCAGGTTTTTTTTTTGTTTTTTTTTTAACCATTTGAGGCAGGGTCTCCTGTGGACCAATCTGCTGTCAAACTGATATGCAGCTGAGGCTGGCCTTGAGTTCCTGAACCTCCTGCCTCTACCTCCCAAGTTCTAGGATTACAGGTGTGCATTCCCACACCTGGCAGTAATAATTTTTGACTACCGTTTATCCATATTACACTCTAGGCCCTCTGGACTGTGTGCACACAGGCACGCCACCACCCACATCTATTTCTTTGTGCCGCCTACAGAGTCCTGCATGGTGCTTTAGAGCAGGAGATGTCAACAAGGATTTGGCTGACTGATGACAGACACATCAGTTCCATATCTCCGTGATTCAGATGTTTCCCTAAAAACTAATTTTAGAAGACAAATTGCTCTAGGCTATCATTAATCTCTTCCTGATTTACTCTCCTGTATTTAGATGCTCTGAGAAAAATAATACATTGTCAAAATGGAAATATGTATCTTTGTATCTCTTCAAGCAAGCACACCTAGATATACCTTACTAAAATAACTTTGTTATTTATTGTCTATACTTACAAATGTTGCTCTGGTTTGTTTTTTCAAGTGGAAACTAGAGACACATGTGACATCCAGAGTCAAACAATTTTACGCATTTTATCAAAACCCGAGTAGTCCCTGTCATTCCCTAGAGGAAATCTTACCTACTCATGCCACCCTTCCCTTTCCCCGTCTCACGACTGAAGACTACTTTATAAAGCAAGTCCACACTCACTGCAAGTGAGTCTGTGTCACAAGGACATTCATGTGAAGACAGAGTGTACCTGGAGTCTATTCCACCCCATACGCCCTCCCTTCCCATTTCCTCCCACCCTCTCATTTGTCTCTTAGGCAATTACATTTCTACTGTCACGTCATATACATACATGATTTTATGTACATTAAAATCTACAACCCACAAGTCAGAGACAGCACGTGACACTTGTTTTTTGAAATAGAATTAGCTCACTTAAAAGGATAATCTCCAGTTGCATCATTTTCCTGCAAATGACACAATTTCATTCTTGGTGGCTGAATACAATTCCTTTACCAACGCCTCTGTTGATGGACACACAGGCTGGATCCATAACTTAGCTATTATAAATCATGCTGTAATAAACAATGGTGTTCAAGAAGCTCCATGATATAGTGACTAAAAACAAGAAATGCAGCCATGTGTGGTGGCATACACCTGTAAGCCCAGTACTTGGGAAGCAGAGGCAGGTATATCTCTGTGAGTTCAAGACCAGTCTGGTCTACATAGTGAGTTCCAGGAGAGCCAAAGCTATGTAGAGAGACACAGCATCAACCCCCCCAAACACCCCCTAAATGCCCCCTGCAAAAACAAAAACAAAACAGTAAATGCTTCAGGAGTCTATGTCTTCCTTGGGAAGGGGTCATGCTAACTTTATCTATAGACCTTCCAGTTTTAGTGTCTGTGCTGTCAAGGTGAGCACAAAGCTATTTCGTTTTTGTTCTGTTTTTGTTTTTTTTTTTGTTTTTTTTTTTTGAGACAGGGTTTTTCTATATAGACTCGGCTGGCTGGGAACTCACTATATAGTCCAGGCTGGTCTAGAACTCAGAGACCCATCCACCTCTGCATTCTAAGAGCTGGGATTAGAGATTTGTACCAACATGCCCGACACAAAATTAACTCTTAAGTACCATATTTAAGCACTATCTAGTGGCTTCCCAGAGCAGAAACTCCTTCTCTTCTCCAGTCTCCCCACCACACACAGTACCACCTGGCTCCATCTCCCTAGCTCTGTTTTGGCTAGACCACATTTGGCTCATACATTATTTACCTAAGCAAACATTATTCAAGCCATATTCTATGGCACTTTTTCTTTCTTGCACATTTTGTTTTTCCCAGAATTAGAAACTGTCTCATTCTTTTATTTGCTTAGTTTGCTATGTACTTATCAATAATTCATCTCCAAACTCCCTCAAATGTCTGCATCTTCTATAAATATACTAAACAGTGAAATACATTCAACTTTCTTTTCGACTTTCTCTCCTTGGAGGCAAGGCTCCTGGAGCACCCGTCTTCACTGGTGACAGACCATCTCTAGGTCTGTCACAGCGCATGCTCTCCAACAACACTCTGACTTCTTCAGTCCCTGGACTAAAGCTAGCCAGCTTCTTAGGGCCACTCAAAGTTTACTTCGTACATGGCTGATAACTTGGGTTTAGAATTATAAGTTAGAAATTCTTTTCCTGAAAATTCTGGGGAGTCTGTTACCTAGTTGCCAGGGTCAATCCTCAGAGTTGATGCCATCCACCTTCCTCATCCTTCATATTGGAACTCTTTTCTCTTCTAGGAGCTTCTAGGTCTCCCCTGGGTGCTGGTCTTTCTGCATTCATTATGACAGGTGGACCCACCCAGTCTGCAAATGTGTGTCTCTTCTCTGCAGAACAAGCTTACAGTTTTCTGTTGGGGTCATGACCTGTTCTACAAGCTAGGAGAGGAAACTCTAGCATCCTCCAAGGGCCATCAAACAAGACCAGCTTTTAAATTTCCTCTTTGAGCTTCTTCCAAAGGACCAGGTGCCCCTGATTCCTAAGCCATGGCAGAGTTCTGCCTGTTTTTCTGACTAAAAGTTCAGGGTTTGGTTTGCTCAGGCCTTGCAATAACTTATCCATTCCCCAGATCCCGAGTTTGACTGCCAATTATTACTAATCCTTGTGCAACTAACATCTTGCTTGCTGAGGTCTAAGAGAGAAAGGGAAATATGTGGTCAGTCCACTTCCTCTGCAAGTCTTCCATTTTCTTCCCGTGAGGGAGTCTCTGCTTCACTTCCTCCATGGCACAGTCTGGCTTCTCACTGGTGTCCCATCACAGCTCTCCATCCTCCTCTTGGACGCCACTCTAAGCGCCCATTTTTCTCAAGGTCCAGCTGGACCAGAGTAGGTGATGCTCCCTATAGTCTTTCTTTCCATCCTCAGCCCCCAGATAAATGCACTCTCTTTTTTGTTGTTGTTGTTGTTTTTGTTTTGAGACAAGGTCTCACTACATATCCCCTAGCTGACCTCAAACTCAGAGATTTGATCCCCCTCGTAGTGAGCTTACAGAAAGGTGTGTCACTATGCCTGGATAATACACACACTCTCATAGGCTTACATACTAACTGTAGAGTGAGGATCCCCAAATTACCAGCTGAATACAACCTTTCCCGAGAACCAGATTCCCATCTGACTGACTGTGTGACTTCTCCAGACTGCCCTCCCACACCAGACTGAAATCACACACATATACACATACACACACACACCAGACTGCCATTTCATCACACACACACACCAGACTGCAATCACACACATACACACACACACACACCACAGACTGCAATCACATGCATACACACACACACACCACAAACTGCAATCACACACACATACATACCAGACTGCCATTTCATCACACACACACACACACACCAGACTGCAATCATACACATATACACATACATACACACACCAGACTGCCATCTCTTCACACACACCAGATTGCAATCATACACATATACACATACATACACACACCAGACTGCCATCTCTTCACACACACACAAAGGCACACATGCACACACACCAGACTGCCATCACACACACACATACACACACACACACACACACCCCAGACTGCCATCTCATCACACACACACAAAGGCACACATGCACACACACACACCAGACTGCCATCTCACACATACATGCGCACACGCACACAATCCCAAGCTCCAGTGTTCTGTTTGTTTCTATCTGTGGTCACTGCTATCTCTCAGTACATTAGTTGGAAAACCAGGAATCACCAAAGTTTTCTTTCTCTTCCTCAGTCCTACCTAGTATATTAGCAAATCATACTGAGTCTACTCTTTTTTTAAAGGTTAGTCTTTTCTTTTTACTTCATTTAAAGATTTATTTATTTTATGTATATAACTGCTCTATCTGCATGTGCCAGAAGAGGGCACCAGAGCCCATCATATGGTTGCTGGGAACTGAACTCAGGACCTCTGGAAGAGCAACCAGTGCTCCAAACTGTTGAGTCATCTCTCCAGCTCCTGAGTCTACCCCTCTTTAATAAATACATTTTACTTTATTTATGTGTATGGGTGTTCTGCCTGCATGTATGTTTGCACACCACATGCATGCGTGTGCACTGAGGCCTGAAGAGGGCTTCGGATCCTCCGGGTGGAGCTACAGACCAACGTGGGCCACCTTGTGAGTGCTGGGAACTGGACTCCACTCCTCTAGAACAGTGCTCTAAAGCCCTGGGCCATCTCTCCGGCCACAGTGTAGTTGCCACAGTTCTTAACTGATTAGTTTCCCCCTCTAATTTGCCTTGGGTTCCACTGTGCCTACCACAGTTGATATACTGTAGCTGAATAAAGGAATCATCATCCGCTATGTCTAAGACAGCGCTGTTGTAACAGAAAGAGAATCTTGTGAAACACAAGGTTTTAAGAAGCTTGGAGAAAACCGAAGCTTCAGTCTTCGGCTGTCAACGAGAAGCAAAGCTGTAAACCTTCCAAACCTAAGGCCATCGAGCATAGGCCTTTGCAGACAGCGGCAGGAAAACTAGAGCATCCATCCTCACCAATGCCCTTGTGAGGGTCAGGAGGGCAGGACACAAACTTCAGCACTTCTGCCCGCTTCTCTCTCAGACCCCAGCGGTAGAGGATCTCTCCGTAGCACTTCTTAAAGTCATCGAACTGCTGGGTATTGGCAGGGTCCAGAAGCCTGGATAAACCCAAAAGGTTCCCTGTCAGTTCCTTTAAGAGAAAAGCAAGCTCACTATCTAATGGCATTTAATATTAAACACCACCTCTCAAAGCCTGAGTTTGACTTTGAAGCTGTGAATTCTGCAGCTGCAGTCGGGGAAGGTGGCTGGTTACCTTTTGTTTCTATCATGCTGGTCGCGTTCCCGCTCACGGGGGTCACTGTAGGTTAGACTCCCAAAGCGGAGTTCTTCTGGCGAAGACTCTCCCCAAGGTGAAGACATGTGTTCTGTCTCTCTTCCTGCTACAGAAAAGCAAAAAGAGAAGGAAGGATGGCAGTCAGAGAAGGCACAGGATAGGAAGCCACACACAGCTCCCACCCGCCAGTGTGTGTCCACCCGACTATCTAGAAGCAAAATACCCCAAACTGAAGACTCCGAGGAACGGAACCCTACACTACTATTTCCTAGGTATACCTCTTTGCCCAGGCATTATCACCAAGAGAACCTGGTAATTAAGTGCACATCATAGCTAAGCAAATTATGGCTTAATGATATAGTAGGATGCAATGCAACGATTCGTTATAAAATGCTAAATGACATGAGAGAATGCTCATGATAAAATTAAGAGCAGAACACAACACAGCATAAATCAATAACTACCCACCCATACACACACACAAAGAGAGGGGGAGAGGAAGAAAATGTTCTGAAATGTTAACAGATGTTATTAAGTGAGAGACACGGAGATATCAATCATGACTATGTTTTTTCTGATACTTTCTGTTTGCTCTTCTTTATAGGACATGTAACATACATACATACATACATACACACACATACATACATACATACATTTATATGCATGTTCTCAGGTAGGTGTGTGTGTGTGTGTGTGTGTGTGTGTGTGTGTGTGTGTGTGTAGACAGATCCTCTATGTAGCTCAGGCTAGCCCTTAAACTTCTCAATCCTCTTGCCTTCATTTCCTGAGTGCTGGGATTATTTTCTAAGGTCTTGCTACACTGCCCAAGCTGGCCTCAGATTCCTGAGAAGTTGGGATTACAGGTATACATTACTACACCTGGCTCATGTTCTATTTTTATAATCAAGAAAATTAAGATCATTCTTTAAATAAAAAAAATTTAATCTAGGAATCACAAAGATATTTACCTCATGAAACAAACCCTACAGCCACCTGGTTATGGGGCATTTTAACTCTCTCCACTAAAAAGAGTCATGGGAAGAAATGGATGATGGGAAGTGGCACACGATAATGGAAAAGAGGAGAATGCAGAGGAGGAAGACAAGGGTTGAGTTTTACTGTGAACGTGACAAGTACTATTGCAGCTTTTCAAGCAACTCAGAGTAGCTTAAAACCCTCCCAGACACTAGTGCATTCAACATGCAAGGCCAGGCTAAATGGAAAGAAATGAGAACCAAAGAAAAACATGGAACATGTGCACCAACTGAACCTCCTACTGGGACAGCCGTCACAAAGCCTCAGGAATAGCCAGAGTCCAGTGTGCACTGTGTCATTCCCTCACCAACCTATGTTCCAGCCACCGGTGTTGAACCCTGGGTCTGACATGCTGGAGCAGGACCCCGAGGAGGTAAAGCTGGGCTAGAAGGGAAGAGGAACAGACACCAGCATCCAACACCATCCCATTTCAAAGTTACATCTGAAGGGAAACAGACCTCAAAGGAAGCCAGAAAACCATGAACTTACATATCGACTGTGGGATACCGTGAGGTTAGAAGAACGGTTAGGGAAAGGCCCAAAAGGGTTTGGTAATCCCTGAGGCCGGGATTGGGCTTCAAACACACTGCAGAGCATAGCCAAGGTCTGAACATCACGGAGTTGGCAATAGTGAGCCAATCTGTAAAATACAAGAGGAGAAAAAACAACCCAAGAGGAGGGATGGAGGAAGGACAGTTACCAGCCATAACGTTACTACTGTGGGCTAGGCTAGGGCTTTTTCCATTCTTCCTCTGACCTTGTCAGGAACAGGAGACATCTACAGATCCAAAGTCTCACCCACTATGAGATTGGACCCATTTGCTTTGGCATAAAATATTTCAGAATGTTAGTGACAACCTAGACACCAACCTGAAAGCTTCCAGTTGGCATTCAAGCATGGGCTCTAACACAACACAACTTCTCTAGAACCCAGCAGACTGAGCTAGCATCTGAGAGAGGTGGCTCACACTCTCTCACCCTCCCCAGCTCAAGGAATATTCCCCTGCTTTGAGGTCAGTTTCTATACATGTCTTTCATTTGACCTAATACTGTAAGGAGGCAGTCAGAATATTTTATCACCACAGAATGGCAGGCCATTAACTCTGTTTCCTGGATAAATAAGAATGACAAAGAATACATTTTCCTTAGGTTCTCACTCCCTTTATCTTTCAGGACCACCATGCTATAATGTGAGTTTAGGAATTAAAAAGGACTCTGTCTTGGGGTTTATATAAACTAAGTCCAGCAAGCTTTATAAGCTATGCCTTACAGATGAGGCAATGGGAGCATGGTCAGGTGCCCCAGGTCTGGCCTCAAGCAAAAGAAAAGCAAACCTCAACTTGAAGCAGTGGGTCTCTCTTTTTGGCCTGAAGCCTCACTGTGAGGAATAATGAGTGGCTTACTTTTTTTTTTTAAGATTTTATTTATCACATATACAGTGTTCTGCCTACATACCAGAAGAGGACATCAGATTGAATTGTGGATGGCTGTGAGCCACCATGTGGTTGCTGGGAATTGAACTCAGGACCCCTAGAAGAGCAGTCTGTGCTCTTAACCTCTGAGCCATCTCTCCAGCTGTGAGTGGCTTACTTAATGAAACATTATTTTATATAGTCTGACTTGCTATATTTCGGAGTGGTAAATTGGAACAGAAGTCTGGAACTTTTTTTTTTTTTTTTTTTTTTTTTGGTTTTTTGAGGCAGGGTTTCTCTGCGTGGCTTTGGAGTCTATCCTGGCACTCATTCTGTAGATCAGGCCGGCCTCGAACTCACGGAGATCCACCTGAAATTTGGAACTTTTATGAGCTGTCTAGCAGGGTTCTAGTGTTGGAAGAATGTGAACACCAGCACACAGTTCTATCCCTGTTCCCAGAGGCCAAACTACACAGCACTATGGAGAAACTTACCATATCCAGAGCCCAAAGGCCTGTGCGCCCAGAGGTGTGAGGAATGAGCTAAAGTACTCTGACACACATGGACTCTTAAGGATTTCAAAGTCTCGTGAGTGGAAAGTATTATCTAATGCCTCGTGTTGTCAGAGTTCATTCTGCACAGAGGCTGTTTCCGTGCTGAAAGCAAAGAGCCTCGTTCCCTTTAGTCCTCTGGCCTCTGTACCCCTCACTGAAGCAGCAACATTTAATGTGTTTAGAGACCTAAAACCACTTCACTCATTTTCTCACTTTTAGCCCTCAGAACCTACAGGGACTCCAGCAGCTGTCGCCCAAATGGATGTCGAGCCCAAGGTGTTTCCAAATCTGGGTCAGACTTCGGACCAAGGCAAAGATCTGTAGCTACCGTGGCCAGCGACCAAACCTGGACAGACCAAAGAAAGAGGCTCAAATTCAAACCATTGAAAAGATGAACAGAAACTATAAAGGAGCCCCACCTAGATCCTACAACCTAAAACCTCACCACAGGGTGGCAAAAGCCTGGAGTGCACAATTCTAGGGCCCACCCAGACTGACTGGGTCCAAACTGACATTTTAACAGATCTTCAGTGACTGAGTATACTCTACAGTTAAGAAACATTAGCCTCAGAACTCATTAAAGTCAAACATGTGCCTCAGGCTTGCGATCCCAGCACCTGGGAACCTGAGACTACAGAGATCTAGAGAGGCCAGGCAAGGCGGGGTGAGGTGGGGTAGGGTAAGGCAGGGTGGGGCGAGGCTACACAGTGAGTTCTGCAATAGCCTAGACTACACGGCAAAACCCCATTACTAAACTAAGTAAGAAAAACTTTTCACTAAGCAAACTTCACAGAAATAACACGGTATTAGAATTTCAAGGGGCCATTTTCTTCATTACTTCTGGTCTTTTTGATGCTTCATTGGAGAACTGATTGTCAGACAGCAAACAAGAGCAGTCTACGTCTCACTGAAGACTTGCTCTTTGCTCAAGGAATGAAAAACTTTGCTGCCTCCATTACAAAGGTTTTAGTATACTCTTAAAGCTAAAGAGCAGGTCAAGAACAGAACAACTTTGGCTTTCTTTATATTGACACACAGTCTGATGAACACCACAAACGTCAACCCTCAAGGAGCTTACAATCACCAAACGAATGTCCAGTGTCTGCTAAACCCAAAGCCTTCACTGCCCATCAGAAAGAGCCCCAACCCTTGAGACTCTCAAAAACTGAGTGGTACTTTTGGAAACTCTTTTCTGTTTTATTTGGTTTTGAAAAAGTGATACAATCATTGTACCCACTAACTGGAACACACTATTCTAAACCCAAAAGGAAGACACAAACTTTGGATCAAGCCTATAATTTGAGATGAGCAAGTAGATAAAAATGATGAAAAGAAAACAGTTATGCAAAATCAATGGCAGCACCTGAAAGTGATAAACAAACAAGTATCGCTCCAAGGAGGGGCGCGCAGTGTACACCCACTGCCGTGACAGACAACCCAGGTCAACAGATGCTCAAAGAAGTTAGTGACTTTCTGGGGCAGGATGAGCTGTCTACCTAACAAGTGTCTCCCTAAATACACATCTCCTAAAGCCTTCAACAGAAGGGTGTCCCTGACATTTACTTCTCTGGTAAGTGTGAGAGACACAGAACAGTAAGCACACCTTTATCAAGGGCATGAAGAAAAACAATAACATTCTTCAAGCATTCACTGCCGCTCATGTTACTTCTGTCCTTAAACATTATCAAATTACAATGACAATCACAGAAGAGCAGTGGGAAATGCTTCCGGTTCTCAAAGACTGAAGGTCTGAGATAACCTGCTCAGGTAGTTCTCTAGGACTCCAAAGCAGACTCAGCCTCCCACTATAAATTCCACACTGTTCCTATTACCTCATTTTGTCGTCTTAGTGTTCATAGAGTTTGGGTGGGTGGGGGCTGATGGAAACAGATTTAATTCATGAGTGAGTTTTCCTTTAAAGGGCTTCAGGGAAAGCCTTTTATTACAAGATGAATGGAAATCTTAGGGATGTTTTTAATAAAATGAAAATCAAGGGAAGGCCTTAGCATTGATTCATTTCGTCATAAGGAAAAACACTGAGTTGTTAGGACAACTGCTAACAATTTCCCAAGCTCGGTCTAACCATCACACTAAAGAACAGAATAAAATAAAGATTTTACTTGACTGGTGGTTGCCAAGGGCTGACAGGAAGAAAGGACTAAAAGGCAAGAAGTTTTTTCTATGTGATAAAAATGTACTGAATGGTTCCATTGACAACTGCACACTCTGACAAGACTAGAAATTACCAACTAGTACATTTAAATGAGCAGGCTTCATAGCATGCAGATTGTATCTCAGTAAAAGGGTTCAGAGAGCAATATAAGGGAGCTACAAAGATAATGAAATCTTACCTTCTATAAGTATTGACACATTTTATTTTTTGCTTGTTTGTTTTGTTTTTTGAGACAGGGTTTCTCTGTGGCTTTGGAGGCGGTCCTGGAACTAGTTCTTGTAGACCAGGCTGGTCTCAAACTCACAGATATCCGCCTGCCTCTGCCTCCTGAGTGCTGGGACTAAAGGCGTGCGCCACCAATGCCCGGCTGGCATATTTTATTTCTAAAATTTTTATTAATATTTTTGTGTGAGCATTTTTGCCTGCATGTATATACGTATGCATATCATGCACATGCCTAGTGCCAAAGGAGGTCAGAAAAGGGAGTCTAATTTCCTGGAACTGGAGCTACAAAAGATTGTGAGCCACCATGTGGATGTAGGGAATTGAATCAGGGCCCTCTGTAAAAGCAGCCAGTGCTCTTAACCACTAAGCTATCTCTCCAGCCCCGCAGAGTCATATCTTAAAAACTGAACATCTCTACCTAGAAGAACACTCTGGCAAACCTTCTTATGAAACGATTTTAAAAAAAAATAATTGAGGTAAAATGACAAAAGCACAGATACTCAAATTTAGGCATACAACAATCACTGTGGTACTGAAATAGAAACATACATAGTTTAAGAAAAAAAACACTTAAGGATCTCCCCACTTAGCAGTAATAAGAAAAATATCCAGGGTAAGGATTTAGGAAACTGCTCAGAAACTTCAAAACAGGGGCACACCCTGTAAATGTCACTAACTTCTAAGTATCAAGGCCAGAACGTTACCATCAGGGATTTACAGTACCTGGACGAGATCCTTCCTTCCAACAAGCATGGCAGAGGCTGCATTCTTCTGACACGTCTCCTGAGTATCATTCACATTCAGTCTGAAATTATAGCAAAAACGTTTAAGGAGGGTTCTACCTTAATTTCCCAAGAATTCTTCCTGATTTATTAGACTAGAAAGGGCCTCCTTGGTTGTCACTCAAATCTGACAGGGAGAAAAGGATTAATTAGAACTGGTGCTATCAGGCCATGTTTCCACCTGGATTGGGGGGGGAGATGCTCATCACTTTCAGATGAGGAGGAGGCAATAAGAAAAACACTAATTTCCCACCAGCTTTTCTGTTGAGTTCCCAAGGTTTGGGATTTAAATATATGAAAACTAGCTGTGATGTCCACATAAAAAGTATCATGCTGTAAGTATTGTGAGTATTCAACAAAAGAAAACACTCTGTTATGTGTTCAAGTTCAGGAGGGCTTAGGGGACCTGTAGGCCAGCCTCCACATGCTGATCACTTGGCTCCTAAGGCCCTTCAAAGTAACTGTTTTGAGATGCTTTACATATTGGGTGTGTGTGGTGGTTTTGAATAGGAATGGCTCTCATAGACTCATATGTTTGAATACTTGGTCCATAGAGCATTAGGAGGTGTGGCCTTGTTGAAGGAAGTGTGTCACTGGGGGGTGGGTTTTGAGGTCTCAAAAGTTCAAGCCAGTTCACTTCCTGCTGCCTGCAGATCAAGATGAAGAACCCTCAGCTCCTTCTCCAGCACCATGTCTGCCTGTGTGCCGCCATGCTTCCCATGACAATGGACTCAACCTCTGAAACTGTAAGCCAGTCCGGATTAAATGTTTTCCTTTATAAGAATTGCCAAGGTCCAGTGGTGATGCATGCCTTTAATCCCAACACTTGGGAGGCAGAGACAGGAGGATCTCTGTGAATTCGAGGCCATCCTGATCTACAGACCAAGTTCCAGGACAGGCTCCAAAGCTACAGAGAAACCCTGTCTCAAAAAAACAAAAAACAATACAAAACAACAACAACAACAACAACAAAAAGGGTTACCATGGTTATGGTATATTATTCTTCATGGAATAAACTCTTAACTAAGACAGTATGGAAAGCAGAATTCTCAGATGGTCCCCAGAATTCCTGGGGACTCACTTTCATAATTGTGATATTAAGTACTTAACCTGGAGTCTGCCAAAAGGCAGAATATTTCATGTGGCCTAAGTCAGACAGGACCTTCAAAAAGAGATGTCTATGTGGGCCACTATGCTGGTCTCAAAGATGAATATGCCAAGTGCTCTACAGCTGTCAGGGTCTGAATTCAGCTACCTAAACCGACTTGCTGGACTCTTAGCACTGAGAGAGACCATGGGGGGCCAAGGTCATGCTTTCAGTTAGTTGAGGTCCTGGGCAAGGAAGGCTCACTGAAGCTAGCTAGGTTCCTGACCTACAGAAATAGTGAGGTAATAAATACATACTGTCTGAAGCTGCAACTTGTGTCGATTTGTTAGCCACCAACAAAAATCTAATGCTGTTTCCCCAAAGTGTGCAGATCCTAAGGAGGAGCTCAGCGCACCTATAATCGCAGACTTACATGTACAGCTCTCCCAGTGACTTATGAACAGGAAGGAGGCAGGAAACATCCTGAATGATGACCTTCCCAGCAGCCTTAATGGGTCGATTGCCAGAGTCTGATCCTTCCCGCTTACTTTTCCACCTCCTTGATTTCTAGGGGAGATGACAAGACGTGACTAATGCGGACCCTGGAGAGTGGAAGACTACAGTTGCAGAGTACATCATATTTGGGTCATTGGTAATTTGCAGAGACTTTAAATTACATCATGCCCACAATTACATGAATCAGCATCTGTAGGAAATAAAAGGATAACGAATGGCACAAAGCTCTTGATCCAAAATCCTAGCAGGAAAACGAGCACCTACTGAGGGCTGTTTACAATCTGCAGGTGCTCCAAAAAAGAAAAAAATAGACACCAGGAAGCCAGAATTATTTAATTAATTAATTTTAAAAATAGCAGGTAAAGAAGTTAGTAAAGGCCCCTCACACACAAAATGGGGAGGGGGTGTTTAGGGTGTTCAGTACTGGATTCAAAGTTCTTGCCTGAAACAATTCAAAGTTTTTTCTTCTTAGACAGTTTCAACAGGGTTTGTTGACATTTTAATTCAGACACGATACTGTGGGCTCTACAAACCTTAATATATGAAGACAGAGAAATTTGGCAGCACAAGAATTGCCTTGTTTTGTAGCAGGCCTGAATTATTTCTAAAGGTGATTATTTCTGAAGGTCAAGGATACTTAGTTGGGGAAACTGGGTAATAGACATGGGAGACCATGAGCACATGTTTTAGCTTCCAGAGTTGTCCCATGAGCACGTTTTAGTTCCCAGAGTTGTCCCAGTAAGTGGTTGTGAGGAATCTGTTCATGTGGAATGAGACATGTCCTGGGAAACAAAAAGTAACAGAGTGTAGCCCCATCTGGTATCTTTGAAATGACAACCAGTCACAAGAGCAAATATCCTATTTTATTTCCAAAAGTTAAAAAAAGAGGTCACCAAAGTCTTTCAACTAAGCAAGGGAGCAACACATTTATTAACAAAGAAGGAGCGACTGAAAGGGGCTTTGCAATCTGACATCAGAAAACTAAGGTACTGTGTGTTCTGGCTGAGTATGGCTCTAGGCAATTTAGCACTAGTTAATCATTTGCTGTGGACATAAAGTCTTATTGCATTACTCTTTCCTTGCTTATTGGTAGCCTGTGGCTAACGCTGAGTTCTGTTATCCAATCTCATGAAGTCAGTAAGAGTACAATGACAAGATAGATGCAAACAGCATAAACTTAAAGTTGCAACCTAAAAATTGCAGTTATGTACTATAAATGTACATAAATGGTCAAGAATCATCAATATTCACATTACCCACATATTTACTTTTCCACTAATGACTTTTGTACAATCATTCTTCATGAATCAGTCTAGGTCTAAATCCAGACATTTCTGATCAATGATGTCCCAACCAATGCCCCAGGTGTCCACATTAACTTCTCATCCAATGTCTTGGAACCTACTAAATCAATCCACCTGGATTCCAGGCAGACAAGTAAAGCCAGTTAAATGGGACATCTATGAATTGCTTATCAGAGTTTATCTCTATCAATTTGGATCCACGAACCATTTGATCTTTTCTAAAGATCTGTTACTATTTGTTATTTATCCACACCTCTTGACCCTTCAATGCAGAGGGAACCTTGATCTATGATTATGTGGTTAGTCTGCAGGCTTCTACATGCCCTGATTGCCTGAAGAATAACTATGTCCATACTCCAGTACTACTATCCTTTTAGCCAGCTGGGTTCACATAAGGGAAGGACATGTCAGAGTGGGCTGGAGCCAGGCAGTGCTAGCTGAAATGGAGCAGAAGTCATCACACGAGCACTCAATGCATGACTAGTTGCAGGGAGGGTAACTTAGTGTATGGCTACTGTGCAGAGCAGCCCAAAATGCTGGATTAGCAAAAAACCACATGCCCACAGGACCCTGACCATTGCAAATGAGATCTATGGTGCTGGAATGAAATAAAAAATTGTCAGTATGTGAGGTAGTTCAGTGGTGGAAAATACTTACTGCCAAGCCTGACAACCTGAGTTTGATCCCCAGAACCAATGCAATGAAAGAAGAGCGCTGACTCCTATGGGCTGTCCTCTGACCTTGAACGTGTGACATGTTTACAGATGTGCACATGAGTGCACATACACACATAAATGTAAAGAGTTTCACTTTTAATTTCTATGCCAAAAAAATTCCATCTGAAAGGGAACATGATCCATTTAGTGTATCTTCTGGGTTGGACAGAAGGCTTCTAAAACACTGTAAACATGAAGTCACTGGGGCTCCTCAGTGCAAAGAGAAAACGGTAAGTGCCTGAACAACTTAGCAACTCACCAAAGCTCATTTAAATTATACAACTGAAACAAGGAGGCCTTGTGAAGGGTGGATAGAGCCTGTGAGCTTTTAGAGCACACTGAAAATATTCACTCTTGCCTGACTTTGAAAGCAAACCTAACGAAAGCACATTACTAATTATATGATGGCTCATGTGCCAGGAGCAGCTCATTTGCAAGACGAGCTCATTTGGCAACAGATACTGAAACAAGCACAAATGTCTTTGACTAAGGACTTAAAGACTTTTCTATTGTTGTTTTGTGTGCTCATTCTTGCTTCTGGACTGTTCATGCTGAGCCAGCAGGTGCCTCACTGCAGCTCCATGTTGTAAATGGAAATGTGAACCTTTTACAAGGTCATGGATATGGAGCTGAAATCTAAATAGGCCTGTCAAGCTGCTATGCTTGTGTGTGTGTGTGTGTGTGTGTGTGTGTGTGTGTGTGTGTGTGTGTGGTGTGTATTCATGTGTGTGTGTGTGGTGTGTATTCATGTGTGTGTGTGTGGTGTGTATTCATGTGTGTGTGTGTGGTGTGTATTCATGTGTGTGGAAGCCAGAGGTCAACATCTGGTATCTTCCTCTATTATAATCTATATCTCTAGCTACCTAGCTAGTATCTTTGAGGCAGACTCTCTCACTGAATCTGGGGCTCACAGACTGGGTTAGACTGGCTGGCCAATAGCCTAGAGCTACAGACACCGGCCTGGTCACTGCACCTGGCTTTTATATTGGTGCTAGGGATCTGAACACATGCTTGTGTGGCAGGTGTTTTACCAACTAAGCCACACATCCAGTCCCAGCTAAGCCCACTAGTGCTAACTTGCTTTTCAGTATTGAATGTGATTTTAAGACTCAACAAAGGAAAAAAACTAAGTCCTAATTAAGCTGCCAGTAAATACGTAAACAGTTTGGTCTGTCTTTAAGCAGATCAGTTTCTGTAAATAGATTGATATTTGGTTCTAGTGATGCTGATCCTAAAACATCTTTCTGTAATTACTTTTTCCATTACTTTTCTCTCAACATCATAACTGCATTCTGCTAAATCAGTGTAGTTTGCTGAAGGCCTTGTTTTCTTCTTAACATCTTGCAGGTACTCCAGAGCCACTGTTGTTTGTACAGCAGTTAAGCAAGAGCACCAGGATTTCTCTTGGGATTCTCTGGTTTAAGAGACTGGTGACACAGTTTTCCCTGGGACAAGCTAGATTTGGACAAGGACACTTTGTCTTCAGGGTTTCAGACTGGCCTTCAGAATGTGCCTCTTGCACGTAAGCACGTGCATGCATGTGTGTGTCTGTGTGATCGTCTTGCACGTAAGCACGTGCATGCATGTGTGTGTCTGTGTGATCGTCTTGCACGTAAGCACGTGCATGCATGTGTGTGTCTGTGTGATCGTCTTGCACGTAAGCACGTGCATGCATGTGTGTCTGTGTGATCGTCTTGCACGTAAGCACGTGCATGCATGTGTGTGTCTGTGTGATCGTCTTGCACGTAAGCACGTGCATGCATGTGTGTGTCTGTGTGATCGTCTTGGGGTTTGTTAAGATTTGGCATATAGAAGAAAATTAAGAGTTTACAGAGATGTCTTCATACTCTGCCTTTTGCAGACCAAGAGAAACAAACAAATGTGAGCTGCCAATCCCTTAGTGAAAACAGAAAGGCAGTGGTTTTCATCAACCTTCTGCAATTACTGAAATTGGTTTGTATTTCCTGGGACTGAAAGAAACAACAAGCTTTGAGGAGTTTTCATCTGATAGGTATGGGTGTCTACAAGATGACAGTGGAACCTCACACAGCTGCCTCAGCCTGCTATAAAAGGAGGTTCCCCAACATAAGGTCACCCTAATTTTAGCTGTCACTAGGAATAAAACTGTAAATGTAGTTATGGAATGACACTAATGTTTTTGTTTCTGTGGGGTTCTTTGTTGACTTTGCTGTTTCGTTTTGTTTTAATCTAGCACAGAATAACTGCAAAATGCTGCCCAAAATCCTGTAGGGGTAAAATAGTGGCTGTTCTTTGTTTTGCTTTTTGAAATTCTGTAGGGTGGCAATTCTAAGTGTCTCCCCTTCGGGTTACAGGGATCATTCAGTGAGCTACCAGACAGTTAGTCAGTCTAGAAATTCAAACTTAACAAAGCTGCCTAAATGAAGATATGATAAATCTTGAAACAGATGTTTGCTAGGGCCTTAGGTCCTGGTTCCTCCCTAATTCAAAGGTGAACAAGTTTTTCAGAGAATTTCCTACTACTTTGGGTAAGAAGAAATGTTCCTACCCCACCCACTTTCCCTAAACCTAGCACTCTCCCTAATACCTTCAGGTGCTTTTAAGGCTCTCTGCTGTCTGTACTGCTGTCAAGTAACATCTTGGGATTCTCTGCTTGTAAAGAACACAGACACACAAGGTTGAGGTGCGGTTCATCTGTCAAGGTCAGGGAAGTGCACCATGGTCTAAAACTTCATCCCTAGCCCTCCTGCACTGCTCCAGTCCCATTCTGACAGGTCTCAACGCAGATTCCTTTCTGTATAGCAAAATGGGTACCTCTAGGAGGCAAGAACTCTGCCTTTCTCTCAGGTTTTTCTTTCAGGGCTCCATCAACAGAATATATGCCCTTCCTCACAGATGTTATGAGAAGAGACTGAGGGAAAAGAGACAAAGCAAGGCAGACAGGTTATGGAGTGATGAGCTCTGGGATGACCCTGTGAACATCCAGTGGAGGACAGCGGAGGACAGGGCAGAAGGGGCTGGATGGAGGGAGGGAGGTGCTACATGACCACCACCAGCCAGCTCGTGACTGCACCATTAGTGTCACTGCTACAATCGGAGGCAACATCGATGCCAGTAAATGGGTTAAATGTAAAAACAGCCCAAGAATAAGCCACCGACTGCTTTGCAGCAACCCCATCAACAATGCATAATCAGCAGAGTGGGCAGGGAGTCAAATGAGCTCCTATTTAAAGAGCGTGGAAACCAGTGAAGCTCAGCAAGGGAGCGGATGGAATCAGCTTTCCGAGGAAAGAGGCCATGCTGGCGGCTCTACCTGCAAGCTGCTCAGCAGTGGTTCTTGCTACTCCAGGCTTCTGCTTTCAACTGGTTTTTGTAGGAAAGGGGTACTGGTCTAAACATTCTTTGTAGCAAACAAAATTGATACAGGCCTCAAGGCTGCCTTGAGGACACCTTGGCACTACTGAAACATGAAGGGGGTGAGAGAGGGAGACAGAAGAGGAGAGATGGCCAATAGGAATGAGTAGGAAAGGAAGGAGGAACAGAGGATATCCACAGCAAATTTTACTATGAATGCAAAATACTGATGATAAGAATGAAACTTTGTGCCAGGAAATTCCCAAAGGGTAAAATCAGCTCAGGGAGCATGCCAATGAAGCAAGTAGGTACTTCCCTCTCTGAATCGGACGGGACTATAAAACAGAGGCTACATGGCAGAAGTCTCTTTTATCTTCCTCTGCTCCCCCCATGCCAAAGGTAGGCTTTTGAAAGCTCCATGCAGTTTGCAGAAGTGCCCCCAAGTGATATCAGGTGAGCTGAAGTCATTTTACCAGGGTCCCTTCCAAGAACCCAGTAGTGAGTTTCATTTGCAAAGAAGCCCATTCATGATCCCTTAAATGTTTACCCATTTGAAATACCATGACTGGTAAGGAGGCAGCCCCTGGTGCCTGCCTCCCCAGGGTGAAAACTTTATTGTCGCTGGTCCTGAACACCAGCCAGCCTGTCTGTCTGTCATTCAGGTTCCTCAAAGCCAGGCAGGTGGCATTTTATTCTTGGGCCTTTGGTAGAGACAGGATTAGTCAAGGAGAGCATTTGCACAGCGCACAGTACCGGGAAGTCGTTAATTGCTTGTATGGACCAACGTCGCCGGGCAGAGCGAGGAGACATCTGTGCGTGAAAACGTTACACCCAGGAAGAGGGAAGAAAAACACCAAGAAAATTAAAAGGGAAAAATATAGAATAAAATGAAAGTTTCCCCCACATCTGATGGATTTATAGGTATATATGCTGCAAAATAAGAACCGGGGTGGCTGAAAAGACTGAGCCTAAGCATGGCACATCTGTATCCCTCTCCTCCCCCAGCCCACCTGCCTCAAGCCCAGCTTCAGTTACGTTGCTCTTTAGTCACTGTCCGGGAGATGAGGAGGCGGATGTCAACACAGTTCTGACAAAGGAGCCCAGGTGAAGGCATGAGGGACTCTGACAGCAGCACTAAGAAACAGGAAAGATTCCGTTTCACCTCACAGATGTGAAGCATACAGCAGAGCACACTCTTGTTCCTCAAATGCTTCTTCAATAGGCTTAGCTCCCAGTGTGGCTGGGGAGCAATGAGCAACTGTGGCTGAGAAACTATCTTCAGAACAATGCCCGGGGAAGGAGGGGGCTCAACTGAGGAGGAATGCTCTGTAGGCACACCAGCTAGCCAAGGGACCTGGTATGGAGTGGACAGTATCCCATACTGACCACAGAGAGCAGACTCATAACCGAAAGGCCTCTCCAGTATTTATATCAGAGCTATTTTAATAATAAAAACTGAAGCAAAGATGAGAGGCTGCAAAATCTGAAAAGTATCTGTAGGTCAGTGCTCAATATTTATTAGAAGTTCTAGAATAAACACTATTTCTTTGGCTGGTAATCACTGGCCTGTCTGCCAAGTCTCCCCTTGTGAGCATCTGTGCTTTCTGACTTATATGAGACTTGACAGGTCTTTAGGTCACTCAAACTTTGTAATTTCATCTAGCGGACACGGGATGAATGCTAAAACACAAGAGAAATAAACCACCATGTTTAGGTGGCTGTAGGAGACTCTACAATCTCAGTACAATTCCTTCCTGCTACTCCTCACTGCAGGTACATCTTATTCCATCCGCCTCCCTCATTTAGGGTACAGAAGTACACAGGAGAAAACGTGGACACAGAATTTCAGCTGTCCAGAGGCATTTCAGACCAATGGTAATAAAATAAAATCATTTCTCCCGAGGAAAAACCAGTCCTCAAGGGTTACTGTTCTCTGTGAGGAAGCCAGCGTGGAGGCTTCCCTTGCTTTAGCTGTCCTGCTCTATTTAAACAGGATAAAGCATGAACAAGTGGGAGGGACAGATAAGGTTATTTTAAATTTATCACGAGACAACTGACATTTGTTTTGGGCATCTTAAATAAACTGAACCACAAGAAACTTTAGATAAAAGTGGCCAAATAGAATCAAGGGCCCACAATTTACCTTCACAATTATTATGTGCCATGCTTTAAATGTGTCTCCCTCCCCAGGATCCTGAAGTCTTACAATCTTCTGCTTCTTGACTGGGGTGCTTGTTAATTCTCTAAACTATACATTTATGACCGGCTAACTTTACTGTGCATATGGTATAGACCAGTGCAAGGGTTTCATACTACACTGTGATTAAAAAAGTAAAAGTGCTCCCTGTTTTATTTGATTGCTATGTAAAAATAAATGCCCATTTCCTGTGAGAGCAGTCTAGGAACCGGCCCACACTGAGATCTCACAGTCCTCCCTTGCTAAAAGGCCATCAGCCACACACTTTCTTGGTGCTTCTTCAAGAACATGGTGTTGGTGGTAAAAGGGGCCAGACCACTGCAACCATAAACGTAGGCATCACTGATGCTTCTGTCTTGGAACCACAAGTACTGTGACTACAGATGGGCTTTATGTGAGCACCAAGTCAAATACGTAGGCCAGTTCATTCTAGCCAATCGGATTGCAAGCAAGGGTGGTAGCACATGACATGAATTGCCTGACTCAGGGATCTCTTCAAACTGCACCTGATACTAAATAAAACCCTCATTTACCTAGCTGTCAGTGGCTTTTATGCCAACTGATTGCTCCAACTATCAAATCTTCCTCCCAGTTACCAGCTGCTTTGCAGAAAAGGGGGAATGGAGGTAATTTTTTTTAATGTAAATGACCTGGGGGAGATAGCATTTGGTGGGTGCTTGAGAAAGTTCTTTGACAGCCAGAGGGACAAAATCCCATCAGGGAGATGGGGACAGGGAGTGTGGAGAGGGGAAGGCAGGTAGGAAGTCAGCTAGAACCATATTCCTGTCTGGCTAGATGGCTTTGCCCAAGATTGGACTAGTTCAAATATCAGCGGCTGCCCAATTTCAGTCACATAATCCCTGAGACTAGACTAGTCAGAGCTGGTCAGCCATCCGTGGGAGCTGGAGGCAGCAGACTCCACTGCAACACATGTGAAGATACTTACAATACTTGATAGAAAAACCATGTTTTTATTTTAATGATTCCATTTCAAGCCAGATTTTAATTACTGACAGTTGTTATTTCCCATTTTATGGGGAAACAATGAAGAATTCTTAAGGACAGAGTTTGTGCAGTAAGTAGGTCAGCAGGAACATGGACTGTTTAGACCTAGCAGTGTTGATGCCAGGCTCACAGTCTGACAACACACAAAGGTTTCTAGGCATTTCCCGGGATCACTAGGTTCCTGCCAGCTAAAGATAAGACACTGCATTCTTTAAGGACCCCTGAAAAGCTGGGGGTGGTGGCACACACCTTTAATCTCAGCACTCAGGAGGCAAAGGCAGGCGGATCTCTATGAAATCCAAGCCAGCCAAGGTTACAGAGTGAGACCCTGTCTTTAAAAAAAAAAAAAGAAAAAGAAAAAAAGAAAAGAAATTAAGGGCAAGTTCAGGTAATTTTTGTACCAGCTGAATCACTCTGAAAAACCTAGGGATCAAGTAGTTCCAAATCCACCAAGATCCCCAAATCTCAGAAGCAACTCTTAGTGTGCTGACAGGCACTAGGATATTGGGATATCAAGGAAGAACTGAAGTTAAATTATTCTGCCTGATTGTGGGAATCAATTCAACTAATGGGGATTGCCAGGACAGACTTTTTCACGAGGAGTAAAGTGCACTCTTGACTTTATAGTTACAGTGTAAGAAGGAACCACATCTTCTACCCCATGGTTTACAGTAGTTCAAGCCAACTGAAGGCAACAGACCTTTTACATATAAACTAGTTATGAAACTGAAAGACTACAAAGGCATTATTAATTTAGCTACTGCGCATGGCACACAGGGGACAGGAAACAAGAATCCAAAAGGGGTAAGAATCCAAGACAATGGCTCAGACACTTACCCGTTCCTTGTAGTAGAAGGAGCTAATGGAGACCTGCTCTTTCTCGCTTCGAGTAGGGCTCCCACTGTACAAACGCAGGTTCCCGGGGGCCTCAGTGCGGATTTTCATGGGAGCAATCAAGCCAGTGTGATAAGCAGATAGGGCTGAGAGAGATCTGTGGTTGAAATGAGAATTATCCATATTGGATGTAGCTTCTATACCCTGAGTAACCAAGAACATGGAATGGGAAGAAAAGGGGAACCCAAACAAAGAAACAAAAACAGTAAGAGTTTAGAGATGAAAACTGCAGACTACAGAAGCAGACTCTTCCACGGCTATACACAGAAAATTCAGAGGACTCTACTATTAGACCTAATTAGCGGCTCTAGATACAAGGCCAATCTATAAAAATCTGCTGTTTTCAGATGCTAGAAATAATCATTTGAGAGCCAAAAGATGGTTCAGCTGGTAAAGACATGTGTGTGTGTGTCTTTTAAATTTTTTTAAATTTAATTTTTATTTACTATCAAAACATATCAAATAGCCAGACATAGGACTCACACTTGTAATCACAGTCCTAGGGGAGCTGAGACAGAAAAACTGCTATGAGTTCAAGGCCAGGCTGGGCTATAGTGAGTCTCAGGGCAGTCTGAGCTACTGAGGAAAGCCCTATCTCAAAAAAAAAGAAAAAAAATATAATGAAAAAATATAAAAATATGCATTGAAAATACAAACTAGTCCTAAGAGTCATACCATACCATACCTAAGGGAATAAAAAGACTCCCCACTGTTAAAATATCAGATTTCTTTTAACTGATGTGCAGAGTCAGTGTAATTGCAATCAAAACATGAACAGGCATTGTAGAAACTAACAAGCTGATATAATTTTGTGGAAATGCAAAGGCTTAGATTAGCCAACAAAAAACTAAGCAAGAATATCTTCAAGAACTTACTCTACCAAATTTATGACACCATAGAAGGCTACATTCTGAGTAATAAGACACGGGGAGAGATGAAGAGATCAAAAGAATAACTAGGTCACAGAAACAGACAACCAATTGTCATCTGTGAAGGAAGGCAGGCTGCATAAATGGTGCTAGAACAACCATTTATTTCTATTAAATAAAACAAATGCTCTCCCTTACCTGACATCATAAACACCAAAGAGACTGAGGCCATGGACCTTAGACAAGGAACTTAAAGCCACAGACTCACAGAAAAAGATGTAGAAGGGTATTTCAGTGACCTTGATGCAGACCAAGAGCCTCTCTCTCTCTCTCTGTGTCTCTCTCTGTCTCTCTCTGTCTCTCTCTGTCTCTGTCTCTGTCTCTGTCTCTCTCTGTCTCTCCTTCTCTCTAATACAAAAATCACTAACCATAAAATTAAAAAATGATGAATTAGACAGCATCAAAATTGAAAACCATGTTCACTGAATATTATTAAGGAGGGAGAAAAATCAGTCATTAGAAGAGAATCAATGCATATATCCAGCAAAAGATCTGCAATCAAAATGGATAGCTAGTACAAATAAGTAACAGTGCATGATACTTGAACAGGCACATCACACAAAAGGAGACACCCAAATGGTCAATAAGCACACAAACACTGCTCATATCATTAGTCATCATCATGGGAATGCAAATGAAAGCAACAAGATAATATTTCCCACCCACCACCATGACAGAAGTTGAACAGATTGGCAATAGAGGGAGAGAGAAGATGTGGAGCAATCAATCCTCTGAGCCTTCAGTGAGAAGAGGACAAAATGCCCTCACCACTGAGCACACACTTTCTCCAAGTTAAAGAGACGTCTATCCTATGACTCAGCAGTTCCACTCCTTGAGTCAAGAAATTAGTATATCCGTGAAAGAAAAACTAGAAAAAATTAATGTATATCTAGTTTGCTTTTAATAGCCCTAGAGAGGAAATGATCCAAACATCCATCAACAGACCAAATCACCCTACGTCATGTTCATACAGTGCAATTATTGATCCATGCAGCCATTCAAATCAAGTTCAATAACATTAAGTTGAACAAAGTAAGCCAGACATAAAAACAGTCCATGCTGCATGATTCTAATTCAATGAAGTTTTAAAACAGGCAAAACTAAAAGAGGGTGACAGATGTCAAGACAGTGGTTTCCTGTGGAGTTTGGCAAAAGGACCAGGAGCTTATAAAGGTCAGGACAATGTCTTGTATCTCTGAGCTGGGTACTGGTCACTGAGCATTCAATGCTTTCGTTTAAACATTTTTATTATATTTTCTTGGAGGAGGGATGCAAGCCACCATGTGTATGTGGAGGTCAGAAGACAATCTGAGGGAGTGGGTCTCTCCTTCCACCACGTGGGTCTCCAGGATCAAACTCAGGTCATCAGACTTAGTGGCAAGTGCTTTTACCATCTTGCCAGCCTGGGGTTCAGTCCATTCAGCATATTGCAAATGATACTGTTCTAGTAGGAAGATTTCCAAGTTATCTTGGTCAGCATATCAAAAAACCAGAAGTCTACGATACAGTGTTGAAGTTTAAAACACCAGAGAGAAGCCTGAGCAGCAGTCTGCATACTCACTGTCTTACAGGACCAATTACTTAACTTTCCAGGCAACTAAAGGATCTTCCCATGTAACTGCTGAAAAACACTAAAGCACTTTAGATACTCTGTCCACAGTCAAAGAATCAACCAGCCAAGAAGAGGACTCGGCTAATTTGGCTATAAAGTTCACCCTCATCTGTCCCACTAGCTTGTCCATCAGAGAAGCAGCACAGAAAAACAGTGCAGAGGGCAGGAACATGCTTAGTTGTGACAGTAGCTCTCCCAGCACAGGGAGAAAGGGAGAAAGGGCTTTGCATTTTATTTAAAACTTTGATGTGGCTTGAGTTTTTCCAACACATAATTGTGAAAATGGCACATCCTGATTTCAGAAGTGGCCTATTAGTGTTGTGTGATTAATTAAATGGTATTTCTACTTTTAGTTTAATATTAAATAATAAAATTTCATAAAAGTTTAGCAATGGGACCCACACCCCTGTACATGCTCTGTACATGTTCTGCTACTAGGCTTATATCCCAGCCCAAAGCTGCCTTAACAACCGTTTTCATCAAGCTGTCTTCCCAGTCTTTGATACTCACCTTATAGTCGAAATAAGTTAGTGAACCCCAGTCTTTGAAGAAGGAATCTTGTAAGAGGAATTTAACTGACGAACTGACATGAATTTTCCAGGGAGAAAGACTCTGAGACAGATTTCTGTTGCGTCTCCCAGACTCACCTAGGGGTAGGCTCTGTTGGAGATACTGCGCGATGCATCGTCATGGGCCTTGTGAAGTACACCAGGTAACCTGAAGAAGAAAACACAGGAGCACGTGGTGTCAATGAGCTGGATGGGAATCCCAAGGCTGCACAGGGTAATCTTTTATTTTTTGAGACAGGGCCTCACTAGGTAGTCTAAGCTGAGCTAGCACTTGTAGCAAGTCTCCAGCCTTGGCATAATATGTATTGGGATTAAAGCATGAGCTCCTATACCTGGGTTAATAACTGTACTTTTTTTTAAATTAATTTATTTATTTTTCCAAGACAGGGTTTCTCTGTGGCTTTCTTCGTTGGAGGCTGTCCTGGAACTAGCTCTTGTAGACCAGTCTGGTCTTGAACTCACAGAGATCCGCCTGCCTCTGCTTCCCAAGTGCTGAGATTAAAGGCATGCACCACTACCACCCGGCAATAACTGTACTTTTTTTAAAAAGGTGGTACTAGGGATTGTACATGGGGCCTTGCACACACTAAGCATTATTACCACCAGCCAGGCAGGATTTTTCTCTCTATTTCCGTATACCTGAGGCACATCTCCACAAACTGCCAAGGTTTGTGACTACACTGATCCTTAAAAGGAACAAGGTGAGAGTCTACAAGATCCAGGAGAGGTAAAAGAATCAGGGATCTAAGTAGATGCAAATTCGGGATCATCAGGACTAAAGCAGTTAAGTCTTCAATTATAGAGAACATTCTTTTTTACAAAGACTTATTTATTTTACTTATGTGAACACGTATGTGTCCAGATGCCTGCTGAGACCCAGAGAGGATGTCAGATCCCCTGGAGCTGGAGGTTCAGATGGCTGTGAGCTACTGGACGTGGGTGCTGGGAACTGAACTTGAGTCCCCTGGAAGAGCAGTGAGTGCTCTGTTCTGCTAGGCCGTCTCTCCAGGCCCCTGGTAAACATTCCTAGGCTACATCCTCAGATACCAATTTAGCATTATGTTAAACACCATATGTTGTTTTGAGCTCTTACAAAGTTAAAAACAAACATTTTCTGATAGTAATGAAGAATATAATAAGCCTTTCTCAGCTACACTTCTTTGGAGTTAAGAGTCAAAGAACAGAGAGACCTACCTGCTCCACAGAACCTGGCCCCAGAGGTCCTAGGAAAGGGAACATTGGCATCCTGGTATGACCCATAGGCAGTGGTCACCCGTGCAAATGTCGGTAAGGGTGGTGTGACAGAGTTTGGGAGTGCAAATGGGTTGCTAGAAGCACTGTCCTCTTGGTTCTGAAATCAAAGATAAACACACTAGAACCCACGCCCTATCTTTAAGTTGGACCACAAGCCCGTGGTGTAGCACTACAATGGGAGCCAGGGTCTCAGGGATAAGAACTGTGACAAGACACTAAAGCAGGGTTGGCTCAACAAGTTCACGTTTCCCACCACGAAAGACTCAAGGCAGGAGACGAGCTGGCGCAGGCAGGGCTCCAAACAGCTCTGGTTGCGTTTCACTTTCTGCAGGGAAGTGTCCTTTAGGATCTGGAAAAGACCCAAAATACCATCAGGGAGAGAATCATATGTCCATATGTCTCTGCTTGGCTTCATGCTGCAAAGTGGCTGGAAGCATGCTGGCACTTGGAGGCGAGCACATGGTCAGGCCTGAGGCGTCTACTGGTTCCCACAAGGGCTCAAGAGAAGACTTTCCCGAGCCCTAGACAGAACAGAATGACTATTCTGTCTTTCTAGTGAGTCTGCGTAGCTTTGCCTCCACACATGAGAAATCTAATTATTTTGGAAACATCATCACTGGGCTGGAGAGAAAACTGCTCTGAGTGATACATGCCAGGGCAAAAATTTCTATTTGGCAAAAGTTATAATACATTGCTATGTTTTTATCCACTAAAATGGCGACCCCTGACATTTTAAGGTACATGCTAGAGATATGAACTGACACCCACATTAAGACAGGCACATGAACTGGACCACTGCTGTCACTGTCTGCATGGAACACAGGAAATATGCCTCCTCCAAACTCACAGCTTTTTCCAGTATAAATTTCACTACTGTACAGAAGGCTTTGTATCAAAAATTAAAAAGTGTAAAGTATCTCATTTTAGGGGTTGACCCAAGGACTCATGTAGCCCAGGCTGGCCTCAAACTTGTTATATAGCTGAAGATGACCTTGAACTCCTGATCCTCCAGCTTCCCACACTAGGTGTATGGATTACAGGATTGTTATCACCTTGTCTGGCTCATTTTCACTAACAATATGTTGACAAGATAATATTATTTTAGATGTGCTGAGTTAAATAAAAGTACAATTAAAGCCGGGTGTTGGTGGCACACGCCTTTAATCCCAGCACTTGGGAGGCAGAGGCAGGTGGATCTCTGTGAGTTCGAGGCCAGCCTGGTCTACAAGAACTAGTTTCAGGACAGCCTCCAAAGCCACAGAGAAACCCTGTCTCAAATAACCAAAAAAAAAAAAAAAAAAAAAAAAGTACATATGGTTGCTAGGACTTGAACTCAGGACCTCTGGAAGAGCAGCCAGTACTCTTAAACTCTGAGCCATCCTCCAACCCCCTTTTCTGAGATTTTTAAATGACTATACATATTTTTCTAACTATCAAATATTTTTAGCTTCAAAATATGTCTTGCCTATTCTTCCTAGATAAGTGAAATTGCATTGTAGAATTCACAACCTCAGACTAATGCAAAGCTCTAAATTTGCAAACACATTACTTATAGTCAATATATTTACATGTAACACTTATAAAATCCTTCATATCCAACATTTGTAAAAGTTTTTCTAAAGAAAAGTCAACAGTTTTTATTAGAATTCCAAAGGACATCCATGCCCACCCCCTCAAAAAAAGCAGGCTAAGAACCCTGTCCCACTGCTGACTGCCAAGACTGCAGCATATGGGGAACAGGAAACTAAATCTTACTGATGCAGGTTTGTGCTCAGTCTCACCAATGCCAGCTACAGCACACGGAGACTCTGAAGCTGGGAGCTCAGCCTCACCTTCAGCAGCTTGGCCTTCACTGCAGACGTGATGGTGGTAGGGTTAATGAACTGGAAAGAAGGAGCAGCATTGTTGGGGTACTGTGCTGGGAATGTCACCAGCATCTTGACACGGTGGTTGCTACAATGCACAGACACTGTGCAGCTCCTGTCCGCAGCGTCCATCTGCAAAACACAAGTGCAAGGTGCTTTGGAGACAAACTGCAAAGGGTTTTCGAATGAAACACATTTACCTTATCATACTGTGCTGTATTTTATCGGCAGTGCTGAGCCTCAAACCCAGGGCCTTGAACAGGCAAGACAAGTACTACTCTACCCCCAAGCCACAGTCTCAGAAGAATACACATGGATTTTAACAATCAACAATCAACATAAATGTTCATGTTCCTAGTAACTGAGTAAAAGGAAAGTGACTACAAAAACAAGTAGTTTGAAAGACAATTCATTTTCAGAACAGATTTTTAAGTTTTAGTACTGATTTAAATAAATTCATATATGTTACTTTTTAATTTTATACAATGTAGCAGGTAAAAACATTCTTTTTAAAGACTTTCTATTTATCTGTATGAGTGCATGCCACATGCTTGCAGTACCCACAAAGGCCAGGGGAGGGCACAAGATCCTTCAAACTAGAGTTAACAGACAGTTGTGAGCTACCATGTGATTCTGGGAATCAAACTTGGGTCCTCTGAAAGAGCAGCCAGCGCTCTTAAGCTCTGATCCACTTGACAGATGCACAATGGAGTTATTTCATTTATTTATTTCATTCATTCATTTCATTTATTTATTTCATTCATTCATTTGTTGAGACAGGGTCTTACTATGTACCCCAGGTTGGCCTGGAATTTGTTATGCATTCAAGGCTAACCTTGAACTGAACTCATGATCTTTCCTGAGTGTTGGGATTACTGAAATGTGGCATCAAACTTTGCTGGTTATAGAATTTTGTTTTGTTTTTTAGGGTAATGGGAATGTTCTAGAGTTAGGCAGTGGTGAAAGCCAAACAACTCTGAAATCAAGGCTTCTTTCTAAAACCAGACCACTACCGTTTTCAACTGGGACAACCGCAGCACAGGCTAAGTTGATACAGATAGGCAAATTACTGTAGCCTTTAGCTCTGATGATTTCCAATGTGGCCAACTAGAGAACACAGCTGAAGTATAATGAAAAGAGCCAAACCAATGGGGAATTTAGAAACTTGAATTATGCAACTAAATTCAATTCATTTCAAATATTATCATTAGGGGTCTGGAGAAATGGCTCAGTGGTTAAGAGCACTGGCTGCTTTTCCAAAGGACCCAGGTTCAACTCTCAGCACCCACATGGCAGCTCACAGCTGTCTGTAACTCCAATTTCCAGGGATCTAGTGTCCTCTTCTGACCTCTGCAGGCACTGCTCACATGTAGTGTACAGACATACACGCAGACAAAATACCCACACACATAAAATTTTTTAAAATTAAGATTTTAAAAATCAAAAACAAAAATTATCTCTTCCCACCAAACAGTAATTTTGCTCCTTGTCTCCATTCCCTTATCTGCAAAGCAGAGTGATACTACACATTACAAAACAGCATCAAAGACCAAGCAGATCGTGGCACTGCAGTACTTATCTCTGTCTATGATGAAATAACTCTGAGCAAAAGAAAAATTAGCAAAGCTTTAAAATCCCTCCCTGGAGTAACAATCGGTTCTCTGAAGCAAACAATTTCTAAATCTACACACACACACACACACACATACACACACACAGCTCCATGTTGAAAGCCAGGCCACCCCAAGGCTTCTCAGAGGCTCTGATGAAACCACAAAATGAACCTAGTTTTGTGTGCTTGCCAAGGGGCAGGTTTAAAAGGTCTAACCTGGGGCTGGGACCCTGGCCTTGAATGAGTTAGGGTTTGGGGCTGCTGTGTGGTCAGTCTGTGATGTACTTGAATGAGTTAGGGTTTGGGGCTGCTGTGTGGTCAGTCTGTGATGTACTTGAATGAGTTAGGGTTTGGGGCTGCTGTGTGGTCAGTCTGTGATGTACCTGAATGAGTTAGGGTTTGGGGCTGCTGTGTGGTCAGTCTGTGATGTACTTGCAATACCCTGTGTTCTCTTAGTGCAGCTGACTTTGTCCCATTGTATGATAACTTCTTCTAGCTTCGTCCCATTTATCCCCTGGAAAAAGTATATAAGATGTTGTACTTTTTAGTAAGTTTGCTTGCCATAAGACATAGCTTGTGCAAGACCTCCTGATCCCAGATTTCTGTCTTCTTCATCGTCTCATCTCTTGGCCATATAATCCTCAGGACCCTGTCACTGAAGAATAATCTGGCCCAAGTCTGTTCCAAGTGCTAAGTGAACCGAGAGGTTTTGGTCACATTCTTCCTCTGAATTTACATCAGAGGAAACTAGCTCACAAAGGGAAGGCGGAAGAGCACAGTACAATAACATGGAGATTTAGGAGATCCAGCTCCAAATTCAGGTCTACCATTAACCTCTCCCTCAATCTTGTCAATCAGTAAGCCTTCCCAGAGCAAACATCATCGCACACAGTAAAGTAAGGGGCTAGAGAGATGCTCTATGGCACCTGAGCTTCAAAAGGGTCTACATTTGTGAAACAGCTGTTTCTTTAGAAAACTTAGGAATTAAGAAAGAAGCCTGGGGCTAGAGAGATATCTCAGCAGTTAAGCATACGTCCTGTTTTCACACAGGGCCAAAGATCACAACTGCCTCTAACTGCAGCTCCAACAGACATCACCCATACTCGCACACATTCCATCCACAAGCATGAAGCCCAGTTCATTACTGGGACTTACCTCCACATTGACATTCCGGATTTGCACATTGATCAAGGAGAATTCCTGCTGCAGAGTCTGAGGCAGGCCTAGTTGGTCTGATTTCCTCTCTTCCAGCAAACTGCTGGGAGGATCTTCCTTTAAGGCTACCAGGAGAGACAGTCAATATTGGGAATGTTTAGAAAATGAGTGAGTTCTGGGGTATCTGCCACGTAACCCTGGAATACATAGTGGAGCCCCTCACCTAGAATATCAGTTGCATTACCATCTTCTTCTCCGTGGCTTGAGTTGGGCTGGTGATCTGTGTCTTGAGTGTGTAGGGTCTTCTCTGGCTCCGGG
Organism: Mesocricetus auratus; assembly: GCF_017639785.1. NCBI lineage: Eukaryota > Metazoa > Chordata > Mammalia > Rodentia > Cricetidae > Mesocricetus > Mesocricetus auratus. Next base: position 12,425,491 of record NW_024429183.1, on the reverse strand, counting down.
AGAAGAGAAATGCTCTCAATGAACTCATCAACACCATCCAGAATATCATTGGCACAGAGCTGAAAGCAAGGGCAGAGGGTGGGGTGGAGAATGTGGTTCAGTGTTAAGGTGCTTGTCTAGCATGCACAAGACCCTGGGTTTGATTGACAGCAGCACCAAAAACCAAAACAACAAAACATAAGGGTAAAGGTGCAGAGCTGGAGAAGTAACAGAAATGGTCACTATGTCTAGCCAAAGAGTTCAGTCTTAAAAAATGGAAATCATAAAGGACAGGGATGTGTCAGCTAAGAACTGATATAATTACAATACATCTTACCCATCACCAATATTCCCTGGTTAAATACAAAGGGTAATTAATACACTCCTCTATTACTCCACTCTAGACATTTTACCACGAGCAGAGTAAAAATGCTGAGGGGAAAAAATAAATTTAAATTCCAAGTCTTGCCAGGCAGTGGTAGCCCATGCCTTTAATCCCAGCAGCAGCAGGAGGATCTCTGTGAGTTTCAAGACCAGCCTGGTCTACAAGAGCTAGTTCCAGGACAGCCTTCAAAGCCACAGAGTAACCCTCCCCCCAAAAAAAGAAATTCTAAGTCTTAATGGAATTATTCAGATAACTCACAAGCAAAAATACCATAACCCTAAGCATTTGGACCAAATGGTATGTTCTAGTAAAAAAAAGATTTAAATAAAAAGTGATAAGATAATAGGACTTAACCAAAATGCTCAGGTGAGTTTAGACTAAATTTCCACCTAGCATGTCCCATCAGTCCTGGAGGAGCTGGTATGAGAAATGCTGTTGGGAATGAAACACCAGTGAGCAGTGTTTCTCACCATCAAAGGATTCAGCCACTGGAGGAGGAGAAAACTGTCTTATGACTGTTCAGAGCAACATACCAGGTACCAGGCTCATATATGCAAACAGTGGAAGGACCTTCATAGAGAAAGTGACACTGATGGATGACAGGGCTATGAACTTCTGCAGAGCACAAGGGCAGGCTTCTCAAGTCATTAAGAAGAGATAGGAATGAAAGGCTAAGCCATTTGCCTAGTATGGTACCCATCCTGTCCCATACTAGGACAAGACAGAAAAACAGAGCCTTTAGCCTTAAAGTACAGACTACTTTGGCTCTTAAAGACCTCCAAGCTGGGCATTGATGGCTCACGTCTTTAATCCCAGCACTTGGGAGGCAGAAACAGGCAGATATCTGTGAGTTCGAGGACAGCCTGGTCTACAGACCGAGTTGCAGGACAGACTCCAAAGTTACACAGAGAAACCCTGTCTCGAAAAACCAAAAGAAAAAAGAAAAAGACCTCCAAGTCAGTGTGGCATACACAAGCCACCAGTCCACCATAGCATATGATAAATGTCAGCATGTATTCTCTAATTTCTTGTATCTTTTCGTTAATTTTCTGGTATATTCATTTATATTTCTCTATAATAGCACTGCATACATACCCTCTGCATTTGGTAATCTACCCGCCACATCCTCAATGTCTGATCCCGGGACCATGTGACAAGTTGGTAGTCCTTGGACCCTAGAAATCATCAAATAAAAATCCTAAAAACAAATCCTCTAGATTTGACATCCACTTTGTTACAGACAGCAATGAAGTAAGATTGATTAATTCTTCCTTCCCTTCATTCATTCACTCATTCACTTATTCATAAGTACATACATCCCCCAAATAGTTACTGAACATTTTAGTCTATGTCAGACACCCGCCTAGGCCCCAGAACAGCAGCATGAACAAAGTCATGTCTTTGTAGAGCTGACAGTTCCAATGGTGGAAAAAACCAGCAAGTCAACATGTAATAAAAATACTGGTGGTGAAGAGTATCAAGAAAAGTAACACCAGAGAAGAGGACAGACATTAATGAGAGCTGGGACTCCCTGGGGAAGTTCCATGAGAGCAGAAACAGAAATGAAGTGATACAATAATTGGCAAATTAGCAGACAGAGAGGGATACTAATGTCACCTAAACTTCCACCCCGGCAAACACGCTCCCGAGGAGCTGGGATGAAGGTAATCGTCTGTAAAAAGCAATTGTTTTTACGCATCATTGCATCTCACTGCTCAGAGTATTTTTGTAAAGGAATACATCTCTTTATAAAGTAAATAATCAACCTTTTAACCCTCTTAATTAGCTGAATCATATTTTTAAGATGTTGAGTCCAGTCAAAGGGGATGACTCAAAAGAAGTTTAGGGTGCTTCAAGAAACAGCTTATAAAAGATGAGGATAATTGGGATGGCTTCATGGCCATCTTCAGAGAACACAGAATTTATAATAAATTTCACTCGAGTCCCTCATTTCCTGAATGGGGACACTGAAACAACAGACAACATGATCTGTACAAGCTAAGAGGATAAGTGGGCTTTGGCCAAGGGCAAGTTCTCTTCCTCATCAGTCCCTCCTCTGTGTCACCAACTTCAACCATTAGTTGTCGTCCAGTGTTTTAATGTGTCCTGAGGTACACTTAACCAGAAAGCAACCTTTCTGAATCACCGTTAAGTTCCGCCACTTAGTGTCATGATCAATGCTCTGACCCTACACCTATGCTTCTCACCTGCACCTGGCTTTGAGGGAAAGGTCTACCTAAGAGCCTTACAAACTCAGCTCCTCTACCGCACCTTCCATGCCACGCCCACCCATGCCCAGGGGGTCTTGCTCTCCCACTGACTTCTCTTTTTGCATCTTCCTGCTTCCCCTAAGTCCCCATACCACTCCTTGTCTTGGAAGTAACAACAGTTCCTGCAGTCCCACTGGCTTCTAGCCTTACTCTGCTTGGGAACTTCTCCTACTCATCAAACAGCTTCCTTTGTGTTCAGTTAAATGATTTTTATCTCACTCTGCATTTTGGTTCTTCAGCAACACCCAACTCCTGTGACTACTGCTGCTTTCCTAGGCATCCTTTACCCTTAGCTACCACATCCTGGTCCTTCCCTACAGTGAAAACCAAAGTCAAAGCATAAGGTGGTCCAATAAAATTTAAGGAGACATGGTGGTAAAAATATACCAGAGTAGCCAGGTGGTGGTGGCACACGCCTTTAATCCCAGCACTCGGGAGGCAGAGGCAGGCGGATCTCTGTGAGTTCGAGGCCGGGCTGGACCGATAGCCTCCGAAACAATACAGAGAAACCCTGTCTCGTAAAAACCAAAAAAAAAAAAAAATGCCAGAGTAACATTAGGTCGAGAAGGTCAAATTTTAAAAACACTCAGGATAATTAAATTATGGAAGGTTCAAAACACAGACAAATCTAATTTAGCTTTAGGAATTCCACAAATTGATAGTGAAAGACAGGGACATAGCTCAGAAGCAAGTGTAAGGTCCTAGGATTGATCTCCAGCACCAATAAATAAAAAAACAAACAAGAAGGAAGGGAGGAAGAGAGGCAGGGTAGGAGGAAAACTGTTATTGGTTTGTTGGCTTGGGGTTTTTTTTAAGTGGTAGATAGTTTTGTTTGTTTTTGAGATAGGGTTTATCTGTGTATTGTTGGCATTTCACTGAACTTATTTTGTAGACCAGACTGGCCTTGAACTCAGAGATGCACCTGTCTCTGCTCCCTGAGCCCTGGGATTAAAGCTGTGATCCACCCCACCCTTCCTAATGCTTCAACCCGATGTTGGGGTGACCCCCCCAACTATAAAATTACTTTGTTGCTACTTCATGTAATTTTGCTACTGTTATGAATTGTGATGTAAATATCTGATATGCAGGATATCTGGCATGCAAAACCCAACAGGGTCAACAGTGCAGGTTGAGAATCTCTATTCTTCAGTCTTAGGCTCTTGAAATGATTCAACAGCAAACCCCTCTCAACCTCTTACTGGAGCAGATGTCTTCCAAGCAGGAGAAACTGCAATGGAAGCTGGAGAAGAGAGAACTAAGGAAAGAGAGAATGCTGCATACTCCCTTTATCCACCTATAATTAAACACAGCCCTCCCTGCCCTCTGGCTCCTAGAACCAATCCTGTTCCGCCACCTCCTCACTGTATCAAGTGACTGCCGCTGCTGTCCACCAGGGCTCAGAAGAAGAGCCAGCCACCTTCCTCACCCACCTTCCTTTTGTCTCCTCCACTGGAACTCCAGTACCACATCATCGTGTCCCACAAAGGTGTGCACTGGAGTGTTCAAGTCAAACACATTCCACAGGAGCAGGCTGTTTTCCCTCCGCAGCTGGGGAACCATCACGGTCACTAATCCGTTGCTGAAAGGCTACAGATGAGAAGGGAAAGCTGTGATTATTCCATGGAGAATCAGCCAAAACCAAAGCTGGAGTTCTTCCTAACTAAAACAAACTACACAATGGACACCAGGCATGGTGACTCAGGTCTGAAACACCAGTACTGAGGAAGCAGAGGCAGAAGGATTGTCACAAGTTTGCTGCTAGTCTGGTCTACATTATCAAATTCCAGGCCAGGCTAGCCATAGCTACATAGGAAGAACCTATCTTTTTTTCTTTTTGCTTTTTTATTTTTTTCAAGACAGGGTTTCTCTATGTAGCCCTGGCTGTCCTGGAATGCTACAGACTAAAAGTAGCCTCAAACTTGGAGATCTACCTGCCTCTGCCTCCCAAGTGCTGGAATTAGAGGCATGGGCCATGACCACCAGGCTAAGAACCTATCTCTAATTTAAAAAAAAAAATCACCTGGGGAAATTTTTCTCAAATACCGTGAGTTGTCTACCACATATAGCATTCTCTCTCATAATGGAATGGAATGCATCAAATGGAAAATAAGGCTAAACCAAATGTTTGGATAATGTGAGAGTTAAAAATTATGTTTTAAGTTTTAATTACTGTGTCTGAGAGCCATAAACCAAAAAGGCCTCTAACCTGAAAGACCCCTGCCCAAGGGTGTCAGATGCTTCCTGAGAGGCTGTTGTTCATATCCAATGACAAGCCACAAGTTTTCACTTCCCTAAACAAGTTTGGTTGACCCAACTGTACCGGATATGCTTGATCATGCGTAGGCAGGAAGTATGTCAGAATGTATGCTTGCCCTCAATTGAACAAAGGCAGAAAGTACATTGCTTTGAGAGTTTGCCTTTATAAGCAAGCACCTGGCCAAAGTAGCTTGTGGCCATGTTCTGGGAACCCCAGAATTCAGCATCCTGGCCAGTATTTAATTAAAGCTTCCTTCAAATTTGGTTCAAAACTGAGGTAGTGTTCTTATTCTCACCTGGCGGGATTAACAATAACTCAGAAAATGGCTTTCTATTCCATGTCCTACATACTCTCCCTGAGTTTCTCCTCAGGATGAGTGCGCAAGGCTCGCTGGGAAAATCTGCATCACAAAGGTCAGGACACCATCTGCATGAAGCATCACCTTCTCACTGCCTCAGTGTGACACTAACTCAAAGGAAAACTTAGTAACCCCAGGACTGCTGTTTGACTTAGCAAGACTCAGTCTGCAGGGGAGCTGAGGGGCCCATTTGGTTTATATCTAGACTCTGTTATTTAAGGAAAAAGGCATAGTTACACAAGAGCACACTTATTAATCTTACCCTCTCCTCCCAACAACACTCCTCAACTTCCATGTTTATTTTTGAAAGCAAACATGAACCCAGAGATGTCAGCTCCTAAAAACAGAGTCTCATTTCTTGGCAAGTGATCACAGATGCAAAAACAACATCATGTCCAATTATCTTCTTTGCTCTACAATGTCCCACGGTGACAGACTAATGCATAAATGTAGCTTTGTTCATCCCTGCGCTTGCTTTCAAAGTGACATTAAAGGAAATACACTTATCTCTGACTCACAGCTATCAGTGTGGCCCTGGAAAAGTGGTTGGAGGTGGATAACAACCTATTTGTAGCATTTTGTGATTTATAAAGCACATCCATGTACATTATTTCAAGTGGAAGACAGATTGCGATATTCCAAATGCCACAGAATTGTCCACTTTAGAATGGTGACTATTATTATCACAGTAACGAAAGTGAGGGGCAGGGCTGGAGCAGACAGCAGCAGTAGGAGCTCCTGTTACTCTTCAGAGCATTCCCACCACCCATACCAGGCGACTCACAACCTCCTGTAACGCCAGCTCCAAGGGATCCAATGCCCTCTCCTAACCTGTGGGTACCTGCAATCCTATGGCACACACACATACACACACATACACACACACACACACACACACACACACACACACACAAATAAAAATAAAAATAAAATCTTTGAGCCGAAGTGATGGTTCAGCATTTAAGAACAGTTGCTGCTCTTGCAGAGAAGCCGAGTTCCATTCCCAGCACCCACGCTGGCTGACTTGGAACTAACTGCCTGTGACCCCAGCTCTCTTCTGGCTCCTCTGGGCACCTACATGCACATGGTACATACTTCCACAGACATACACACAAATAAACACAAATCCTTAAAAAACTTTAAGGGCAGAGTGAAAAGCATCCTTTCACCTCTGCAAATGAAGAAATTACTGTTTAAAACCAAGTATCTTTTCCAGGGCCACCAAAACATTAAATGGTGGAGGTGGGCCCCAAATTAGGTCCTCTGAACCTGGAGCCAGAGTCCTACTATAGTTCACCGGCTTCCTGCTCTGGCCCGTCTTCTCCATCCTACCCTGTTGAACTACCCTTGGTGAGTAAGTGTCTTTACAAGCTTACTTCTCTGGGAACATGTATCTAGCCTTCCAAAGGTAAGTACCTAAGACCATTACTGCATTCACCATACTTCAAACAAAAGGAGAAAACTCCATCACAAAGAAAACAAGAAAATGCACGGTCCAGACAAGACGTAGGGTAGCTCACTCACTGTGTATCTAGCTTTCCAGACAGGCACCTGGCAAGGGAGAATATTGAGGTATTTCCGAGGCTGGCGGTAATCCCAGAACTACAAGAAAGAAAGTTGGTGAAATAAATGCCATTAAGAACAAACAAAAAACAAAACTCAACTATTGAAGTAAGCATGGCTTTCAAACTCACTGCTTTTCCTTCTCCAAAGAAGTATTTCAATAGTGTATTTTTAGTTCCACCCCCATAACCATGTACTGTCAGATACACACACAAAGAACCTTCCTTTTACATCCATCAACACTACAGCAGGGTTTCTAGACTTCATCGGGACCACATGGGGCAGGTCAACCGCCTTTTAAATAACCATTTGTAGTTCAAAGGTGAAAATAACAGGTTTCCATCATGTATTACTTTTACATCTAAGAGTAATTTAACAACAGGTAACATGCCCTGACAATTTACTGCTTTCAGACAGACATTTGAAATTTTTAATCTCACCCAATCTTTACAATAAACATGGCAGGACATCCCTAATCTTTTTTTCAAATGCAAAATGGGATACGTTTCTGAATTTGGGAAATCAGGAACAGAAACCTACGAAACCTAAAGTGAAACAAAGGAACAAGTCACTTCAGCACAGTGCCAGGGAATTTACAAACCTCCAGACGGAGGTACTTTCAGTCCTTACATAGAAAGGCTCGGACTCAGTTTAGCTAACCAAATCAGAAAGGTTACAGTTATGTAGATCCAATTAATAATAATCACTGTATGCTAAACCAACTTCCGAGGCCAAGTCCTGACCTGCAGAGATGGATTGAACACAGAAGGAAGGATGGAGCAGAGACAACCCTGCCCCACAATGCTTTCCTCAAGGGTGCAAGGCTGATGCCACCGCTAGAGAAAACACACAAAGGGAAAAACACTGTCTCTGAGATAAATCAAAAATGACGGGGCCCCTGAACACATCCTTGAGCAGGTCTTAAGTTAGAGAATATTAACAAAACTCTACCCTGGCAATGCTGACGTCTGAGGTCATAACTCTAGATATGATAATCACATGAGGAACTGATGGCATGCCACCATGAACAGACAAACTATAATCTTGGTGGCTTTAATGATCGAGTGGCTTCTTCTCCTTGACTTTATCTCTGTGTATACACCTGGCTTCTTCACAACTTCTTCTCAGGCAAACCTTTCTTTCCTAAATGCTTTCTGTCTCTGACGCACAGAGAGGGAAGGAAAACCTGAAGCAGCTCATCAGTCAGCTTCCACACCGTACTTCTGCCGGTCAGGAGAGCCTGGCTGGCTCACTCTGGCCCGCCCTCGGCAGTACATGGGGCATACCAGCAAGCTGTATGCTTCCTTCCAAAATGCTATCACGCCTCCCTGATGCCTCCCACTAACAGCTCTTCCCACGACCCCAGAGGGCATTACTCACCTTGACGGAGTTATCTTGACTGGAGGTGGCGAGAATGTGCTCACTGTCTGGGTGCCAGTCCAAGCCATGGATTTTGGAGAGGTGGGCTGCTAGATATTCCACTGCTGTACTGGGTTTCTGCAACACAATGGCACTGGGTTTGTTGCTTTTAAAAGAACTCATTGACTGTGACAACCATAGACCAGGCTGCTGGGTGCTGTGGGGACTCTGAACACTGCCAGGACAGTTACGGTCTCTCCCCTTCATAAGCTCTCTTTGTTTAAATCACATAAACCAACAACAACAACAGACTTACCCAGAGTTCCCCACATGCCCTGTGAGTAAGCCTGTCAGTCTCTTTTCTACCCTCTAGAGCCTGATGCATGGTTTTAACAGGAGACACAGGTAGTGGCTGTTTCTCATCTTTCAGAGGGGAGCATGTCTGCTCCCCTTCCTGACATAAAATGAGGGGCTGTGGTAGTCAAAGGAACCCAGCCTCAGCTATGAGGGTAAAGCAAATGTCTTCTAGCGACTGAACACTAAGACGCCCAAACACCTTCCATGTGTCTCTACACACACATCCTCCTTCCCCCACCCCAACACATAATTTAAAATGCTAAAAAAGTAACATTAAAATTTTCCTTTTTTTAAGGGGTAATCCAAATTCAGTAAAAGATTTAGATACAAAAGACATTCACATCAGTGTTATATAGAACTCTAGAATGCCAGAAGCAACTTCTAGAACCAATAAGTAGGGATTAATTAAATTGAACAAACTGTACTATAACTATGTGAGCTCAGTCTTCCTAGCCTCAACCTGTGAGCACTGGGATTACAGGCGTGTGGACAAACCCAGCCTTATTAAGAACATTTACTTACACTGATGTGTGTGACAAAGTGAATAAAACCAATCCCAAATTTACAAAAGAAAAAAGAAAAAAAGAAGGGAAGGTGGCTATTGGCCTATTGGCAGGCTAGACCAAAGACACAGAAAACAAAAGCAAACATTGCTATGCCATTCCAGTTCTTTGAAATCCCCAGAGCAGCAACTTCAGCCAGCACACTGCACAATGTACCCCCAGCAGCACAGACAGGGACGAGCCACCTCAAACCTCTGCTTTAATAACCTCTTTTCTTTCAAACATGTACAGTATTTGCTGTACAGCTAGACCTTTACTGTCAGAACACGGGGGGGGGGCACGACAAAGAACACATGTGTGCAGGCAGAGGCAGATGGCTATGAGCACCAGGCCCGCCCAGTCGATATAGTCCTGTTCTACATAGTAAGTTCCAAGCCTGGCAGAGATACACAGTGAGACCCTGTCTCAAAAAAACAAAACAAAAAACATAACACAAGGATGGACAAGGGCAGGAAAGCTTGGAGAGGTCACCTAATGTGCTAGCAGGGAGCTGCAAAATGGGCTCTATCTGAGGTTAGGCCAAATTTGTTGTTTTCAACCACCGATCACAGTGCCTTACTCTTTTATCATCCTTCAACAGCAATCCGGGTGAGAAGCAGACGTCATCTGGTTACAATGACAATTTGCCATGCCCCATGGGATCCTTCAATCTATTGAGACAGGCCCTGCGACTCAGTAACACCTCTCAGGGAAACTAAATACCAACTACAGGAGAAAGGTCACAGGGGAAGGTCACTCACCCGCTTATCCCATATTCGTACGTCACCATCATGGCTGGTGGCAAGGTAGTTGGCGTTTTTTTTATTCCATTTGACCTGGGAGGCACCGGCTGCAGAGAAAACAAAAGCATAGGAGGAAGCCACTGCCCTCAACGTTTTCTGGGGCAGAGTGAAGCATGTCCAGCAAGCTGGATAATGAGCCTGGATGCAGGAAGCAGAGGACCTTTTAGTTTCTATGACTGCACCTGCTCCACCAGTACACATAAAAAGAGTTGCAAATAAGTGAGTTAACACATGGGAAGGAGATCACAGTCACCTATGGAGGAGATAATCTCTAAGGGAAAATCCACAGTCAGTGGGAACACTTAGCTGCTACGGTAGCAGGAATGGAGTAGTATGGTTGGTGGCATAATTGTCACAAAAATCTGACTCCCAGATAACAACAGAAAATCCTCAACTCTCACTCTGACCCCTTCCCACTCTACTTTTTCATTGTTGTTTTTGAGTAACAGTCTTAAGGAAACATTGACTCAAGATTTAGAATTAGCCCCAGTTTGGATAGTACACCACCCCCACACTTTTTTTTTTTTTTTTTAGATAAGACCTCAGTATGTAGCCCTGGCTGGCTCAGAGCTTCTTTTGTAGAACAGGCTGGCCTTGAACTCACAGAGCTATGCCTGCCTCTGTGCATCACCTCACCCAGCCCTACTACACAGCCCTCTTGACTCTCACCCCCCCTATCAGCACAGTTAGTTTAAGCCACTGACTCTGTGCTCTGAGATCAGGATGACATGAATTGGCCTAGAGTTCACCAATGAGCCCCAAGGATCCTCCTGTCTCTGCCTGCCTAGATCTGTGATTATAATCCCACACCACCACACCAGGCTTATTTCACATGAGTTCTAAGTATCAAACTGGGGTGTCATGCTTGGAAGGCAAGCACATTGACAACTGAGCTATCTCTCCAGCCCTCAGAGACCTCACAGACTCTGTGTGTGTGTGTGTGTGTGGGTGTGTGTGTGTGTGTGTGTGTGTGTGTGTGTGTGTGTGTGTGAGACAGAGAGAGAGAGTGAGAGAAACACATAATAAAATATTTGAAGAAGTAATATAATATCCAGATTTTGCTTCAAAATAAGCACAAAGGGAATGAGGGTAAAACAAGATTGGATATATGATGACAATTATTGAAGCTAATGGTGAGAGTAAGACTGCAGATAACTAGGATTAGGGTCAGGGTTAGGACTCAGCAAGCATCTTGGAAGGCTGGACTTAGATTTCCACCCAGCCCTGATGCAGAGCATGGGCTGTGAGAAGTCAGAGTTGTGAGCAGGATGAGTAGGACTGAGGAAGAAAAGCCGGGGTGTACATACTCACCTACAGCTGACAGTGCAACAGTAGGCTTTCTTGTGTCTCTGAAACAGACGAATCAAAAGTCAAATGCCTGTTTCGTTGTAAACCAACATCCAGACAGTGCCGTTCACCCTTCGCTTGCATTCATTCCTTTACTCTCCTCTAGGGGGTCTGGAATTAACATTGTTCTGAGGGACTTTAAAAGCTGTAAAGACAGCTGGGTGGTGGTGGTATGCGTCTTTTCCCAGCAGTCGGGAGTCAGAGGCTGGCAGATCTCTGAGTTTGAGGCCAACCTGGGCTACAGAGTGAGTTCCAGGACAACAAGGGCTACACAGAGAAACCCTGTCTCAAAAAAAAAAAAAAAAAAAAAAAAAAAGGATCAGAATTCCTCGTTATTGTCACCATTCCTAGCCACAACAAGGCAACAGTCACAGCATAATACTACAAGGACTTTCCCAGGGTTTAAAAACTACTATGGGAGCTGGAGGTATACCTTCGTGGTAAAGTACTTACCTAACATGGAAAAGTTACTGAGTTCACTCTCCAGTAGAAAGGAAAAGAAAAAAAAAGAAAGAAAGAAAGAAAGAAAGAAAGAAAGAAAGAAAGAAAGAAAGAAAATGCCAGGCTGAGGCAAGAGGATTGTAGACTAACTTGGGCTAAATACTGAGATATTATTTCAAAAAAACCAAATAAAAGGCCAGGCATGATGGTTCACGCCTGGCTCACACTGGCCATCCCAGCATTCTATAGGCTGAAATAGGAGGGCGCCCACAAGCTGGAGACCAATCAGGGCTAAAGACTGAGACCCTGTCTTAAAAGCAAAACAAAAGTGGGCATAATGGTTCATGTCTGTAATCTCAGTATACATACAGACTTTGAGGCCAGCCTCAACTACGTGAAATCCTGTGTTGGGGGCAGGGATGCAAACGACCCTGAATATTCCCTATAGCTACGAGGCAGAAGCAATTGAGAATGAAAATGTGATATTTTCATCAAATGGAATACTGTTCATCTTAAACAGGAAGAAAGCTGTGACATACATTCAGGTAAAACCTTGAGAACTTAAGCTAAGTGAAATAGCCAGCTATAAAAAGGTAAAAACTGTAAACACTATCTTTTCTTCTAGGAGATAGTTGAGGAGGTCAGATTCATTTAACACTAAGTGGAACTGTTGTGGAATATTACTTTAACTATGTAAAGGTGTGCTACTTTTGTTTAGGCAAAATGTGTTATACTAGCCAGGCTTTGGTGGCGCACACCTTTAATCCCAGCACTCGGGAGGCAGAGGCAGGCGGATCTCTGTGAGTTCGAGGCCAGCCTGGTCTACAAAGGGAGTTCTAGGACAGCCTCCAAAACAATACAGAGAAACCCTATCTCGGAAAAAAAAAAACCAGAAAAAAAAGTGTTATACTTGCTTATGCTGTATTTGTTTAATTATGTAAAGATGTGTTGCTGTTTTAGTTTGCCTGCCTAAGGCACCTGATTGGTCTAATAAAAAGCTGAATGCCCAATAGCTAGGCAATAGAGGGATGGGTGGCAGACAGAGAGAATAAGTAGGAGGAGAACTAGAGGAGTGAACGAGGGAGGAAAAAAAGGGAGATGCCTGGAGCCAGCTAGACACAGTAGGACAAACAGAAGAAAAGAAAGATAAAAAGCCCCAAGTCAAAATGTAGATGAAGAGAAGCAGTTAATTTAAGCTATAAGAGCTAGCAAGGCCAGGTGTTGGTGGCGCACGCCTTTAATCCCAGCACTCGGGAGGCAGAGGCAGGCGCATCTCTGTGAGTTCAAGACCAAGCCTGGTCTACAGAGGCTCCAAAACAATACAGAGAAACCCTGTCTCGAAAAACAACAAACAAACAAACAAACAAAGAGCTAGCAAGAATCAAGCCTAAGCTAAGACCAAGCATTAATAACTAACTAGAAATCTCCCTGTCATGATTTGGGAGCTGGTTGGTGGCCCAAAGAAAGCCTGTTACATGTAACTGCAGTAGGTGAGAGCTGAGTGAAGTTCCCAGTGCTGAGGATCTGGAGACAAGTTACAGAATAATGTAGATGTACTTAGCATGGTTCAGCAGCAGATTCAAAAATGGTTCTGATGACAACTTCTATGCTCTAAGTCATCACGATTTTAGTGAGGAATAATTACCGTGGATACAAAGAAGTACAATTGACTACAAAGTCAGGGGGTAACTTTTTCCACAGAGACATAAGAGATAACCAGGAGGCTCCCTGGGGCTGAGGAGGCTTACTATCTAGAGTTTCTTTTTTTTTTTCTTTTTATTTGGGGGGGGGGCAGGCATTTCAAGACAGGATTTTCTCTGTGGGTTTGGAGGCTGTCCTGGAACTAGCTCTTGTAGACCAGGCTGGTCTCTTGAACCCATGGAGAGAAATTTTCATGCAACCCCGGGGTTCACAGGTTTATAAAACAGGTGTAAAATCAAAGTACCTCAGATTCATTCTGTGTTTGATTTTGTATTCATTTAGGTCACTGAATATTCAGAAATCTTTTCTTGTTGACAAATGTTTTAGCGCTCCCCCTCCCCCATTCAAGTGTGACTTAAATATCTGAAGAATGCCAATCCAGTCTCTCTCTCTCTCTCTCTCTCTCTCTCTCTCTCTCTCTCTCTCTCTCTCTCTCCAATTTCTTTGAGTCAGGGTTTCTCTGTATAGCCCAAGCTGTCCTGCCTCCCAAGTGCTGGGATTAAAGGCGTGCACCACTATGCCCAACTAATTCAGTGTCTTTAAATGACTGTATGTAAATGAAGGGTGCTCCCAAACCCTGCCTCTTAGCTCCCTGAGGACTTTTTATTTGCTGAAGAGCTCTCCTCTTCACTTCTGGATTCCATGCTTCTCCTTAGGTGTTGTCTTTAGACACATAGGCTCTAAGGGCTGGTCTGCAGGTAAGGTGGCCATATTTGATCAGGCCAGACGCACCTTACTGCCTCAGGACACTTTTGCTGCTCTCACTAGTCTGTTCCCCTCCCATCTTTGGCTTGTCATCTGTCTACATTCCCAGCTGGCAGGGTGAAACAACTCAAAGTTACTGCCATGAGGGAGGCAGTGACTTTGCAGCAAGGGGGCCTCTGATACAGTAGTATCTACAGAAGGCCCCCACAGAACAGCCAGCTCTAACTACAGCAAAAGAAGCAGTGTTCCTAGACGAGCCAGACCTCAGCCTGGGAGCTCCTGTAACCTAACTTTGTGAGGTGCAGCCCTGTGAGGAGGCCATTGGCCCCTCTTTGACAGCAGGGGAACAGAAGTCTGACAGAGATCCAGTGAGAGCTAAGCAGATGACTTAGCCACTTCAGCAAACCAGCTCGACTTGCAAACACCAGCATCTGTGATGCTTTGCCACAGGGATTCGCCCGGCCCCGGAGGACCACTTTGCAGAACCCTGATAAGCCTGAAGAGCCAGGGAACTCAGACTTGGGGGGACGGGGGCAGCCATGGGCTGTAACTGTAGTCCCCTGCTTCCCAGGCCCTCAACTGGACACAGCTGAGGAAGGAATTTCCCACCAGAGACTGATGCTTCCCAGAAAGACTAAGCTCTAGAGAGACCCGGGGAGGATGCCCTGCTCTTCGAAGCCTTCCAGATCTGCCTGGAGCTCTTCTCTTACCTCTTACTAGACCTGCTCCCAGATCCTGCTCTCAGATCTGCATCCACAGGAATCAAACGAAGACACTTAGCCTCTAACAGTTTTCAAATGCCCACTAACTAAGCGACGATGCCTCTCTGTTGTTCTTACTTGATATCCCAAATGTAGATGTAGGTGTCCACAGAGCTGGTGACCAGGAGATCTGGCTCAAACACTGCCCAGTCCAAGTCGCTGGCAAAGACAAAATAAACAGAACAGAAAGACAGAGCTTCAATATCTGGCTCCAAAGCTCTAACAAATCCAGTCTCTAGTGGCTTCATACTGTCCTCATGGTGTGCTTCCTAAGACGACTCGGGCCAAGGCACTAAAGTTCTTTGCAGGTGAACAAGAGTTAACTGAAGTTGGAAGGAAATTCAGATCCTGCCACCCAGAATTGCCAGTCATAATCCTGCCTGCTCCCTAAGAAGAAATGGGACATTTCAACCTAACTTGCACAACCAACGGCAGACAACATAGAGCTGCCGTGAGGTTCTGTTGGGCCTGCCCTTTTTCTCAGAAAAGCCTAGCTTTTCCCTCCCCGCGCCCCACTGTTTTTTCAAGACAAGGTTTCTCTGCATAACAGTCCTGGCTATCCTGGCACTCGATCTGTAGACCAGGCTGGCCTTGAACTCTGGGATCCGCCTGCCTCTGCCTCCTGAGTGCTGGGATTAAAGGCGTGCACGACCACATCAGTTCCTTCTGTCTCTTTCTGGGCACGCTTTCCCAAACACTTGTTCTCTAAAGCTCCCCTCCTCTCTGCAGGTAGCTGACCCTCATGCAGGTTTAATTCAGACAGCATGGCTTTTTCTCTTTCTCTTTTCTATCCTCTTCCAGGCTGTGCTGAGATCTATAGCTTACTACCCTGGAGTTCTTCTTTTAACTCTAATAAATTAAATTGTCCTTAAGCTTTGACAACAACAACTAACAAAAACTCCTTCCCTCTCCTAACAAACAAAATGTACAGGAGCCCAACTCTTCCTCTCCTGACTCTCTTCTTCTTCCTACTCTCTGAATAAACAGACAAAACAAAGAGGAAACATACAAAATTATCTCTGAATTATCAACCATAGGAGCCTTGGGTAAACCTTCTTAAGCAGGGGCAAACTTCTTACTTCCTGCCTATTACCCTGAGTCCTAGGAAAGGCAGTCCTGGAGACATTCTGCACACTCAAGTATCTAGCCTTTCCTGTCACTTCCAGGTCACCTTCCCCAGCCCTATGCTCCCTGCTACTACTCTCCAGAAAAAGGAAATAGTGACCCAGAGGAAAGGAAAGCCCCACCTGGGAGGCAAGTATGCGAGGCAGGAGTTCTGCAAGACAACCCGTGGCTGCTGCCTGGTGAATCCTTGTACTCCTGGCCACTAAGGATCCTGAATGGGAAGATTCTGTTGTATAACAACTTCTCCTTCCTGTAGCAATCAGCCCTGACCCTGTACTTCAGACTGAACTGTAGCCAAGTCTTCTTGGGATTCAGGTTATGCTTCCTAAATTTTAACACGCTGTTCTCTAGGGTTTTGCCTTGAGGTTCTCTAGGTTATTTGCCTTGAGGACTGACGCCCTGTTGGCTACTCAGGACGAATAGGACACAGCAGGTCAAGCATGTGACAATGATGGTATCTTCATTTCACTCATTAAAGGATTGTGACAAAGTGAGACAGGACAAGAAGCTGCCCAGGGTCAATGCCTACCTGATTACTCGAGTGTGGCCTTGTAACGTTGTCCCAACTTCCCCACTGCCGTCTTTCCACTTATAAAGATCAACCCGTTGGTTACTCTGAAAAGAAGCACGGATGAGAAGGCGTGAGCAGCACAGCACACACACTGGAATAGAGTTCTCACCTCACTGCTTACGGTAAAGATGGAGCCATATGGAAGCCAACTTGTGTGGCAGAGACTCTACAGGGTAAACAAAACAAACAAGTCCAGTGAGTGCTGTGGAGATAGCTCAGTCAGTAAAGTGGTTGCCACACAAACAAAAGGACCTGAATTCTATGCCAACACCCACATAAAAAGCTGGGTGCAGAATCACTGTGCTGGAAAAGTGGAGAGGAGAGAATCCTGCGGGTTACTGGCCACTCAGTCTAGCCAAATTAGTGAGCTTCACATTCAGTGAGAGACACTGTCTCTAAAAATAAGGTGAAAAATGTCAAGACATCCACCCTGACCTGGCCTCCACAGACATGTATAAACACATGCAATCATGCACACGAGTATGCACGTGCATGCGTGCATGCACACACACACACACACACACACACACACATATCCATATGTACATACACAAATAACGATAATCATAAAGGGCCAGGCATGGAAATCAACAGTTGCTCTAGAGCAGCAGTTCTCAACCTGTGCATTGCAGCCCCTTTGGGAGTCGAATGACCCTTTCACAGGGGTCACCTAAGACCATTGGAAAACACAGACATTTACTTTACAATTCGAAACAGTAGCAAAATTACAGTTATGAAGTAGCAGCAAAAATACTTTTATAGTTGGTGGGGGTGGTGGCCACAACATGAGGATCTGTGTTAAAGGGTTGCAGCATTAGGAAAGTTGAGAAGCATTGCTGTAGAAAAAACGATGATAAAGAATCTGGAGAAAGATGCCAGAAACGACCTAGCCCCAAATCTCAAAAGTGTGACAAGTTTCTCAGAAAAGAAAAAGAAGCTAGATATAAACCTTGGGGAATTCACATATAATAGACACTTGAAATCTGCAGAGGTTAACCAATCTAATGAACTCCAATTAAGAAGAATCCCACCCTTGGAATGGATAGTGTATTTTTTTTTGCGGGGGGGGGGGGTGTTATGAGACAGGGTTTCTCTGTATTGTTTTGGAGGCTGTTAGTCCAGCCCGGCCTCGAACTCACAGAGATCTGCCTGCCTCTGCCTCCCGAGTGCTGGGATTAAAGGCGTGCGCCACCACTGCCCGGCTGTATTTTTGTTTTAATTTGTTTTATTTTTAATTATCTGTATGAGTGGGAGGGGGTATATGCAAGTGAGTGCAAGTGCCCAGACAGACCAAGAAAGGCCAGAGGTTCCCTGGAGCTAGAGTTACAGACAGCCACGAGCCACCCAAGGTGAGTGCCAGGAGCTAAACTCTGAAAGCACTTGCTCTTAACTGCTGAACTATCTGTCCAGCCGATGGAGGAGGTGTTTGATCCCTCTAAAAGCAAAGAAGGCCAGTTCCAGATCATTGCCTTCCTCTCCTTAGAGTACCTTTCTGGTCACCTGCCAAGTAGCCCCTGGTTGGTCATACTGTCACTGAGGAAGGTAACTCACTACACACAGGAATGAAGGTATCTACTTGCTTCCCTTTAAAAATCGGGATTCAGTCCCTAGAAATGAATACAAAGCCTGACACAGATTGAGGGCCAGCAAATTAATTATACATATACATATACATATACATACAAAACCTGCAAGACACTGCCTCTTCTTTCAGAAACAGGCAAGCCTCTCTTTAGATATATTTGTTTTTATTAAATGTGCATGGGTGTTTGCCGTCATGTACATCTGTGTAGCATGTGCATGCTTAGTGCCCATGGAGGCTCGATGTGGACATCAGATCTCCTAGAACTCAAGTCACAGACAGTTATAGTTGTGAGCCACCATGTAGGTACTGGGAATCGAACCCAGGTTCTCTGGAAGATCATCCATCCAATGATCTTAACCACTGAGCCATTTGCCAGCCTCACAAACATCTCTCTTCTCTTTTTTTTTTTTATTTAACTGAGCCATGAAGACTATATTCTCTTCTCTGTACAGGATAAAAACTTGCCAGCCCTCAATGACACATTTAAAAGATGACACTCCTTAAATGAACTCACCGAAGCTGCAAAATAGTGTGCGAAGCTGTCATGAGGATTCCACTGCACAGCTCCAATGTCCCATTTGCTCTGGCGGGAGATTTTGCGGTGACCTTCAAAAGGGGCATCTAGATTGACGATGTACAGGAACCTTCGGCTAGAACGACATTAACATTATAGGAATACAGCAAGAAAACAGCATTCACATTATGATGGAAAAGCACATC
This sequence comes from Mesocricetus auratus, assembly GCF_017639785.1. Lineage (NCBI taxonomy): Eukaryota > Metazoa > Chordata > Mammalia > Rodentia > Cricetidae > Mesocricetus > Mesocricetus auratus. Next base: position 12,406,662 of record NW_024429183.1, on the reverse strand, counting down.
CTGAGTTGCTTTTGCAGTTTGCACACAGTGCTCCAAAACCTCTCCGATACACATGACAATTATTTACTCTGAAAGGCATACAAATGACAAGTGTAATCGAAGCTGACGGTTAGCAAAGTAGAACAGCATCCCTGTGAGAGCCACTTCTACATTCGGGCCTCACTCCCCATATGCACTCATGAGACTGTGTCTGCTCCACTCCCAGTCTTTCCAGTGCCCCGGCGAGGATCCAGTTCCAGTTCCTCGCCAATCCCACTGCAGGGTCTACATCTCAACTATGTTTTCTCTACAAAAAGGCTTCCAAATGTTAAGGCTCTTGTCTCAATTCCTCTGCAGATCTGGAAGCTACACCATACCTAGAATATCTTTTTAAGCCCAATATCACCAGACACAGAGCTTTACACTCAATAAATGTGTCGAACACACTTATTACTGGGCAAAAATCCTGCAGAAAAATCTCAAATTCCTCTGCAAATCTACTATTCAGAAACAAAACCAGATCTATCAGGAGAACCAATGACCTAAGAAAAAGGAGTAACAATTAAAATAACATAGTAAGGATGTCACAGTAAGTTTAAAGTGTCAATCAATATAAAGAATCTGAAAAATAAGAATGCTTTTGTTTTTGCCTTTGTTTTTTTTAAGAAAGAAAAAAATGACTGGTCTGCGAATTAACATACATGCAGTAACTGGCACTGATTTTTAATTAGAGAACATGCTAAGCCTCTGGGTATCAATAAGGACAAATAAGCTCAAGAAAAAGATTAACAGTCCCTGTTTGGAAAAAAAACAGAAAATTCTAGAGAGTAAGCGGAGACTCTAAAGAGGGATGATGGTTATGGGAGAATAAGGGTAGCACAGGGAAGACAGAAGTTCACAGATCTCCTGGAACTTCTAAGAAAGTTAATGAAAAACAAAGACCTAGAAGCAAAGGAATCCCCTATTCTTGCAGTAGGAAGGACAGCACCTTCCCATTAGAAGGAAAAACAGTACAGACTACAATATCCATGAGTTGTGCATTACTGGGGAGCTCGGACAGGGTGCAGAACAATGGAGAACAGCAGACAACAGTGAGTACACACGTGTGTTTATCTTCATTCCTCAATCCCCAAAGCCCTACCACAATATAGTTTACAAGAAAAAGAAGGCAGGAAGCTGCGAGGCAGAGAAAACTGGAGAGGAAATGAAGACATATGGACAAATGGCAACTGACAATGAGGAACGGCAGATAATAAGCCCACGTGCCAAACACAGGAAGTGTCTCAGGATCAAGTTGATTTGAGGTACAGGACCTGGTGGCACCTTCTCTAGGCAAAGAGGAGGGGTAGGACTGGAAAGCCAAAGCAGAACAGAACAACAACGCAACAAACCCAAGAATGTCTGAAAGCATATGAACGGCTATTCCAATCATTCTTTACTCTTTTTCTGCCAAGATCTTTTTGTGGCGGGGAGGGGCAGGGAGCATATGCAATTGTGCCCACAACTGCAGGCCAGAAAAAGAGCACCTTTTCTAGCACTCCCTGTCTATTACTTTGAGAGCTCACATTTTAAATAGAAATTCAAGTCTTTGAAAAGTTCTTGAAAATTAAAATAATTATTAAAAATTAAGAAAATCTGCCGGGCGTTGGTGGCACACGCCTTTAATCCCAGCACTCGGGAGGCAGAGGCAGGCGGATCTCTGTGAGTTCCAGACCAGTCTGGTCTACAGAGCGAGTTCCAGGACAGCCTCCAAAGCCACAGAGAAACCCTGTCTCGAAAAACCAAAAAAAAAAAAAAAATAAGAAAATCTAACAGAAGGCTAGAGAGATGGGCCACTAGTTAAGAGTATTGGTGCTCTTGCAGAAGACATGAGAGACATGAGTTCAGTTCCCAGCACCTACACGATGGCTCACAACAGACCATAACTACAGCTTTGGGGAATCTGACGACACCCAGTTAAGGACTCCAAGGGCACCAGGCACATACATGGTGCACATCTATAAATGCAGGAAAACTCATACACATAAACTTTTTCATCTTAAAACCCTACCTACAGCCGGGCGTTAGTGGCACACACCTTTAATCTCAGCACACAGGAGGCAGAGGCAGGAGGATCTCTTTGAGTTTGAAGCCAGCCTGGTCTATGGAGTGAGTTCAGGGACAGGCTCCAAAGCAATACAGAGAAACCCTGTCTCAAAAAAAAAAAAAAGAAAATACTTACTGCTCTTGCAGAGGATCCAGGCTTAGTTCCCAACACCAATATTAGGTGACTCACAACCACCTATAACTCTAGTTCTAGAGTATCAGATGATCTCTGGCTGCTGTAAACACCTACACCCCCGCACATAAATTCATGTAGGCACACACACATACAAGCAAATAACAAAGAAATAAATCTCAAAGGAAAATCTAATAGGAGGACTAGAAGTGATCATAGAAAAACTCTTAGAATGAAAAACAAAAAAAGAAAAGAAAAAGGTCAGAACAAAATCCACATAGGAGAATTAACACTAACTATAGAACAAAGAATAGGAAAAGAGAAAATAGAGGAGAAAATTATCAAGGATATAAGACAGGAAAAACTTCCCAAACTAAAAAACACACTCTTCAGATTGGAAGGGGCCTTCTAATATGCTAAAAAAAAAAAAAAAAAACTAGAATTTAATCAAAATGGTGACTTCATAAGCATATATATTTGTAAATTTATTTGAACTACTCACTTCATATTAGCATAGCCCATAAACTGCACTGCATATATTTTTAAATTCTTTTTTCTTTTTATTGAAAGTATATTCTTTTCTCATACAATATATACTGATTATAGTTTCCCCTCCCTCTACTCCTATCTAGTTCCTCTCCAGTGTTCCTCCCCTCCAGATCCACTCCCTTTTTGTCTCATTAGAAAAGAACAGGCTTCTAAGAGGTAACAACCAGATGTGACAAAATAAAAGATGAAGCAAAAGCTATCATATTGAAGTTGGACACAGCAACCCAACAGGAAGAAAAGTGTCCCAAGAGCAGACACAAGAGTCAGAGAGGCATTCTCACAGTCAGGAGTTACATAAAAATCCTCAGCTAAAGCCGGGTGGTGGTGGCACAAGCCTTTAATCCCAGTACTCGGGAGGCAGAGGCAGGAGGATCTCTGTGAGTTCGAGGCCAGCCTGGTCTACAGAGCAAGTTCCAGTTCCAGGACAGGCTCCAAAACAATATAGAGAAACCCTGTCTTGAAAAACAAAACAAGACAAAACAAAAAAAACAAAACAAAAAACAAAAAAATCCTCAGCTAAAAGTTATAAGACATATGCAGAGGACCTGGTGCAGACCCCTCTAGGCCCTGTGCTTGCTGCTTAAGTCATGTTTAGCTGATTTAGAGGGCCTTTTATACGAAAATGAAATGATCCCTTCAGATTTGAGTTGGAAAGTAATATAGGCATGTACATGCTGAAGAACACAATAAGGCATTAGCACATGTACAACTTCCAGTCATATAATTCCAATCTCTAGAGCATTAAGGATGGCACTCTTCAAACCAGTGAATGTGGGGAAATCAACATTCAGAGTGCCAAAGAGTATCTTATGGGCCATTAGTATTGTTACATGAAACAGTATTTCAACCCCTCTATTTACTTGGATAAAACAATATCGACTGGGGAAATAGCTTAGGGGGTAAAGTGTTTGCTGTGTGATTGTGAGGACCCAAGTATGATCCCCAGAACCCATGTAAAAAGGCTGGGCATGGTGCAGTCACTGTAATTTCCATGCAAGAGGGGGGACAGCTAGGAGCTTGCTGCCCAGCCAGCCTTGTGCACTCTGTGAGTTCCAGCCCATCAAGAATCCTGAGGACCATGCCTGATGATGACACCTGAGGTTGTTCTACACACACACACACACACACACACACACACACACACACACACACACACACACACACTCAAACCTCAACAATGAAATGTGGAGGGGACAGGAGGTCCTCTGAGTGCCCAGACACAGGTAAAAGCAATTGTAGTGAAAACTTCACAAATTTAAAGATAAAGATAGGATCTTAAAGGTTTTGATGAGACAAATCCAACATATATGAAGAATCTAGAATTCCTACACAACTGTGACTCAGGAGGCTGAAGCAAAAGAATTACAAGTTCAAAGCCAACCTGCACAAACTTAGCAAGGCACTGTAAGAAAAGCTTAAAGAAGCTAGATGGGGTGGGGATGTATGGGAATGCAGTTCAATAGCAGAGTACTTGGTTGGCCTGTGTGAGGCCTTGGGTTCAACAGATACTTCAGGAGGTGGGACTCAAAGAACCCCAAATATCAACTTAACCCTTAACAAGTGTTACACAAGTCCACTGGGAAGTAGAGGAATATCAGACAGGTGACAATCTGTGAGCAACAGAGCACCTGGTAAAAGTGCCAGACCCTCATGTCTGATTATAAGAAGTCAACTTACCATGTCAAAGATGAATACAGCCAGATCTAGCAGTGTATTTGGAAAATGGAGACAATCAAAAGGAAGTGGTAAAAGATAGTCAAGACAGTGCTCCTGGCCAACAGATCAAAGATGGAAAAGCTGAGTGAGGCAGACCTGCTGCTCCACAACCACAGCTTTGCAGCACTACTCAATTCTAAACCATAAATCATGCATACATTTCCTCAAGAACACAATACTGGCCAGGAGTGGTGGCGCAGGCTTTAATCCCCACACTCAGGAGGCAGAGGCAGTCAGATATCAGCGTTTGACGACAGCCTCATCTACAGAACGGGCTCCAGGACAGCCAGAGTTACACAGAGAAACCCTGCCTTGGAAAAAAGGAAATTAATTAATTAAAAAAGAATACAATTCTGCAAAGAATAAGTAGACAATGATGCCATGCACTCCAAACCACTGACCTGTATAATCTGAGGAAGTGAACTGTAAGCTGTGTTGATTATATCTTAATTAAGCTGTTTTCTAAGAATGCTTATTTTATTTTATTGTTTTGGTTTGGTTTTTGGTTTTTGGAGACAGAGTTACTCTGTGTGTAGCACCTCCTGTCTTGGGAACTCACTCTGTAGACCAGGCTGGCCTCAAACTCAGAGAACCACCTGACTCTGCCTCCTCAATGCTGCAATTAAAGGCGTGCGCCACCAACGCCCTGCCCCTTCCTTTTTTTTTTAAGAACCTATTTTATATTTAATTTTGTGTATATGTGTGAATGTGCAGGGGATTTTCAAAGAGGCTAAAGGAGGGCACTTAATTCCCTGAAGCTGGAGTTACAGGCAGCTGTGAGCTATCTGATGTGGGTGTGTTGTGAACCAGCTTGGGTCTGCTTCGAGAACAGTATATAATCCTAATGCTGAGCTATCTCTCCACAGCCCTATCTGTTTTTATTTTTATTTTTTAGGTAGGGTCTCTCAATGAGCATGGGGCTAGTAGGTTCATCGAGATTGCCTGGCCAATGAGATTCGGGTATCCCTCTGTCTCCACTTCCCCAGTGCTAGGACTATTGGCATGGGCCATGCTCCATGTTCTCTATGGGTCCTGGGGATCAAGCACAGTCGTCATACTTGTATGGCAAACATTTTTACTAAGACAGCTCCCCAGTCCTAATTCTGGTTTGTTTTGTTTGGTCCTTTTTTTTTTTAACTGATCAAGAAATTAGATGATATAAATATCAGCATTTCCATCCAGGCAGTGGCAGCACACACCGTTAATCCTAGCACTTGGGAGACAGGCAGGTGGAGCTCTGTGAGTTCAAGCCTAGCTTGAATTCCAGGACTCAGTCTCAAAAAGTAAGCAAATAACCAATGAAATTACTGAAAATAAAGCTAAATTTGAGAGGGAAGGGCAATGAGTAACATGGAAGGAATGGGGCCTCTGCCCATTGACTGTATTCTGGTTCAACACTAGGGTTATTAGCAAAGGCAGAACCTAACAATTTTTGCATGAGAACACCATGTAGTTCAATTCCTTCTTGGTGGAAGTGAATTGCTTCTTGAGGACTGGTGAGATGACTCAGTGGGTAAAAGCATTTGCCACAAAAACCTGATAGCCTGAATTTGATCCCCAGATCTTAGGGTGGAAGACAAGAATTGGTTCCCCAAAGTTGTCTTCTCACCTCCACAAGTGCACCATGGCATATGTGTGCCTGCACACATGTATGCACATGCACACACACATATACATATAGAAATAATAAATCTTTTTTTAAAATTTCTTTCAGGAGAAAACCAAAGCTCACTGTACCATCAAACTAGAAGCCAGGTCCCCTCAATCCTCCTGACTGCCTTTTTGACCATACTAGAGTAATTCCTTCTAAAGACAAGAAAACTGCAATCTCAAGGCCAAACTACTAACCACTAAAGTATGAGTTGAGAAAAAACAAAAACCTGCAAAGAATTCCTTCAAGTGCCCTTGTGATCCTTAGGACCTGAACACTAAACCCTCTCATTGTCCTCCAACTTAAGGATATTTTCCAATTTCCCAGAAACTTACAATATGCTCCCCAGAACTCGTGGAAAACAAACTCCGAAGGCTCACTTACCCAGAAAGTACTGCATGCTGCCCAAGACAGTCCACAGACATGGCAGTTGCCTACGAGAAAGAACAGTTTCAGTTCTGCCAGCAAACAGCCAGGTGAGAAGACACACCTACATTTGGCCCCGCCTCCTCTCAGGCAGTCGTCTGTCGTCCCACCCCACCCCACCCCCAACAACAATCAGCTATCAGGTATTAGTTCTCTGCATCGGACACTTTCGAGTGGTTCCCAACCTTCCCAATGCTGTGCCCCTTTAATACAGTTCCTCTTGTAGCGGTGGCCCCAACCATAAAATTGTTTTCATTACTGCTTCATAACTATAATTTTGCTGCTATTATGAATCGTATTGTAAATATTTTTGGAGATGGAGGTTCATCAAAAGGGTTGCTTTAAGCCCTTTTAGTCCCCACCTAAATCTCACATTCACTTTCACAACATGACAGCTTCTATTTCTCACACACACACACACACACACACACACACACACACACACACACACCAGGACTGTACACAACCATGGCAGTCCTAGAGCCCTCAGAGAATGTGACTACCACAGAGCAAGAAACAGCTACTAAACAGAGTCTCTCCCAAGAAAAACCTAACCTGGGACACTGCTACCTATATACTCACAAAATACACTCATTCCAGAGCACATGGAACCTTCCTATTATGGCATATTATTCAAACACCTTACCTGCTGAATCCAAGGTTTCATTCTTAATATTTTAGCTACTTTTTATTATACAGGATTATATAAGGCCATTCCATGCGAGTTCATAATGTACTTTGAGCATATTTCACACATAACCCTGTACCCACTTCCCCAAGGTAAGCATTCTTGTTACTAATACATCCTGTTCACATTCAGTCTGAAGCCCCCCCACTTCCTAGTGAGCACAATCATGATTCAATACCCCATCTCCAAAAGACTGCACCAAGTCTAACGACAGTGAGGCATGTGGCCAACTCGAATCCTCACAGTTACAGCCTTACATTGTCATATGTGCATCATCTACTTGGTCACTAAATACTCCAAGTTCTTTCTAAGACAGCATGTTGGAAGAATTCACTTCACACATGCTACCATAATCATAAACTGTAAATGGTAAACACTAATCCCTCCCCCTCATTCTCTCTGGCTTTACCAATGGTTTTCTCACGCTTATCTACCTCTTAAAAAAACATGCTACCCAGTCGGGCAGGGCAGTCATGGTGAATGCCTTTAATCCCCCCTGAGCAGAAAGAAGCCAGGCAAGCTTGATTGCCATGACATCTCTAGAACTCTGCTGTGTGTTTTATGGATTAATGCTATAAAGGGGACAAGATGGTTTTTCCAAAAGGGGACAGAGTCTTCTTAGAGTCTGGTGGCAGAATCCTACCACAGTCCCAAGATTCTGAGCTCCTGATGCATACTGCTTTTCCCCTGCTGTGCAAGGCTAATAAAACACTACTCCAGTTATAGCTGCCAATGGGTTACTGATATGAGCAAGGGGTCAAATCAGCTGGCCTTAAGATAAAGAAATTTGAAGACCCCAAGTATCTATCAGGGGATGAATGGAAGATAAAGAAAATATGGTTGGCAAACAAAGGATTATTATTCAGCCTTTAAAAGCATGGAAATGAAACAGGCTTTTCTGTAGCTTTGGAGACTGTCCTGGAACTCACTCTGTAGATCAGGGTGGCCTCGAACTCACAGAGATCTGTGTGCCTCTGCCTCCTGAGTGCTGGGATTAAAGGCGTGGGCCACCACTGCCCGGCCTCACAAATGACTCCTAGAAGATTATACCAAGTCAGGGCTGGGCAGATGTCTCAGCAGTTAAGAGTACTGGCTGTTCTCCCAAAGGATCCAGGTTCATTCCCCAGCACCCACATGACAGCTCTCTATCTGTAACTCCAGTTCCAGGGGATCTGACACCCTCATAAATGCAGGCAAAAACACCAATGCACGTGAAATAAAAATAAAAAGACTATACCAAGTGCCAAGTGAAACACACCAAATGAGACCAGTATAAGAAAAATGTCCCCATAGGCTCATGTATTTAAACACAACGGCCCCAGCTGTGGAGCTGCTTGTGAAGGTTATGGAACCTTTAGGGGGTGGAACCTTGCTGGAGGAAGCAAGTCACTGGGAGCAGGCCTTATAGCCTCACCCCACTTCTTATTCTGTGTGTGGAGATGTGACTGCTCAGTTCCTGTCTGGCCCTCATGCCTCCCCTGCTATTATGGACTCTCCCTCAGGAACCATAAGCCAAAATAAACCCTTTCTAGCTTAAGTTGCCTTTGGCTATGGTATTATATTACAGCAGCAACAACCCAAAAAAGTTAGTAATACAGAAGTCAAGCTCTTAGAAAGAGAATGTGGAGGTCAACAAGGTTGGGGGCGGGATTATGTTTAATGGGATGATGATTAGGAAGGGCAGGCAACAGTTGAGAAACCTGTCACACTGGCCATTTAACCTGGTCTGGAAATTAGAAGAGAGGGGGATTCCTATGCCACCTATGAAAGTGGAAGGGGTCACACAGGGCAAGGACCTGATCTCTGGGGGCTGAGAGTAACCCCCATCATGTTCTTACATGCAGTAAAGAACAGGAACTTCTGACCTAGACCCCTAGATACTGAATACCCCTAGTGGATACTGAAAACACCTGAACGAGCTTGGAAGTGGATTCCTCCTAAGTGAAGCCTCCAGGTGAAAACACAGCTCACAGCTGCCCTGACTTTGGCAGCAAGACACTGAACAAAGAAACCAGCCATGCAGTACACAGTAATAGAATACTAATAAAATATGATCTGGCAACAGTCCAAAGATACCATGCCTTTTGTCTCAGGAGTTCTACCTCTCGCATCTACCCCAAATACAGCAATTTTCTGAACAGAGCTGTTTACTTACAACTACAGTACACATCTAGACAATGGAATATTCTAGTAGCATTTTAAATAACATGAAAATGCATCAAAACTACAAATATATAGCCGGGCGTTGATGGCACATGCCTTTAATCCCAGCACTCAGGAGGCAGAGGCAGGAGGATCTCTGTGAGTTCGAGGCCACCCTGGTCTACAGAGCGAGTAGACAGGTTCCAGGACAGGTTCCAAAGCAATACAGAGAAACCATGTCTCAAAAAGCAAAAAAAGACAACTATATCATAAATCACCATATTAAGGTATCTTTTACACATTTATTTATTTACTAGGTGTGGAGGGTGTTGTAATCCAGGTAAACATAGCCCTGCCTCTCACCCACCTGTGCATGTACCCTGACTCTTTTTTTTTAAGATTTAATTATTATGTACACAGTGTTCTGTCTGCAGGCCAGAAGAGGAACCCAGATCTCATTACAGATGGTTGTGAGCCACCATGTGATTTCTGGGACTTGAACTCAGGACCTCTGGAAATGCAGTCAGTGCTCTTAACCTCTGAGCCATCTCTTCAGGTCCATACCCCAGCTCTTTAAACGAAAAGTTCCACCCACTTCCGTTCTCTTTCCAGGCTGCTCCTCCTGTGTGTTTATTTGGGACTGATGCGGCTCTAGAACCAGGCTTCTCTCAAAGAAAAAGCTTCTCTTAACACACACACACACACACACACACACACACACACACACACACACACACACACACACACACGGCATGCATGTACCCTCTGTTAGGAATAAAGTGCGTGGGTGGGACCGCAGGTGGTAGTCCCGGCCCCGCGGTCCTGGTCCCGAGACGCACCGCGTGATGGACGGCAGGCAGATGGGAAACAGACCGGTAGACGTGACTCATATTGAAAGTTTTATTCAGGGGGAGGTAAGAAAATAAGGGAAGAAAAGAGGTAAAGAACACAGATAGGACAAAGAGAAGAGGGAAGGGAAAAAGACAGGAAAAGCTCTATTGGCCCCTTCAGAGGAGCTGTTGGCCTTGCTTGTTTCTTACTGGCTAGCTCTGCTTTAAGTAATTACCCCATAATTGTTAATCTAAGTATGTCTCTTACCAGAGAATAGTTCCGGGCTTCCTACCCCATAGCGTCACATGTAGACTCTCTTGTGTTTCTCCTTCCCAGAATCCTCCTAGACTCCTAGTCCCACCTATCTAGATTCCTATTGGCTCAACAGTGCTTTATTGACAAAAGACTTCCCCAACATCTCCTCTTTTCTGTTTAAACAAAAAGAAAGGTCTTAACTTTAACATAGTCAAATTGTATATGACAGAACAGTTATCAAGTAAGAACATAGTTACAATATTTTAGCAAGCTGGGCATGGTGATGCATATCTGTAATCCTAACACTTAGCTTCCTGCAATAGGAGGACCACAAATTCAAAGCCAGCATGAGCTATATATAGTTAAAACACAAAAACAAACAAAGCCAAAACCACCTAGCAAAGAAATTAGGACGGGATCTGAATCAATGATGTTCCTGGGATTTCACTTAAGTTTGGGCATGCCTTCCTAGGCTCATCCTGCTCAGCTGACTTGCTCCCACCCTCTGCACTGGGGCAGTTGTTAGTCACTTCTTACCGGGTAAAGTCAGGAGTCTGCCACCAGCTGTGCTCCCTGTAATCTCAAAGCTGCTGATGAAGCTAAATCTGGTTTGCTTTGCAGAGTCAGCAGGTTTGAATGCATCCTCAGTGTAGAGTTAAAGACCACCTGGGAGCTTCCTATATTCCATCTCGTACCTCTGCCTTCCAAACCCTGTCCCAATTTCCCAGCCATTCTAAATTCTCCAAAATGAATTCCTTCCAGCCCTCAAAACTCAAGTCTGTCTCTTCCTCTCTCACCTCAGGACCACCTTTACACCTATTGCTTCAGCCTGGAATACACTTCTGTCCAGTGTGTGTGTGTGTGTGTGTGTGTGTGTGTGTGTGTGTGTGTGTGTGTGACACTTCTGTCCAGTGTGTGTGTGTGTGTGTGTGTGTGTGTGTGTGTGCACGTGCGTTGTGTGTGCTTGTATGTGGTAGTATGGTAGGTGCAATGTACATGCATGTTCCTGAGTATGGAAGCCAGAGGTCTACATGAAGTGTCTTCCTCAACTGCTTCCTACATTTATTTATGTGCAGTTTCTCACTGAACTTACCGGTTCAGCTAGGTTGGCTAGCCAACAAGCTCTAAAGATCCTCCTCTCTCTACCTCAGTACTCAGCTCCCAGGGGTACACCACCATGCCCAGCTTTGTATGTGGATAGCAGGGATCCAGATTCGGTTCAGCATGCTTGCATTGTAATTACATAGATTCCCCAACTCTACCATTTGCAATTCAGTATAAACTCTTCTGAGGTTTTGCTGGACCATCCCCTCACACACACCTAGTGTGAATTAGCTTTCTCAGTGTTTCTACAGGACCTAGGGTTTCCCTTTTCCTAACACTTGAGATAGTTTAATTGTATTTATCTACTAATACATTTCCTCCATTAAATTACAATTTCCTTGAGGGTAAAAATCAATTTGTTAGCACAATGCCTAGCGCATGATATTCAATAACATATTATTTCAATGAGTATCTGGTGTTAAAGGCAATTTAAGTCTTTTGTTTTGTTTTGTTTTTCGAGACAGGGCTTCTCTGTGTAGCCCTGGCTGTCCTGGAACTCAGAGATCTGCCTGCCTCTGCTGGGATTAAAGGCATGAACCCCTAACTCATAGTCAATTTAAGTTTTAAACACACTACACAAACATTTGTACAGTAATGTTCATAGCAACATTACTCATTGTACCCCAGAAGTGGAAATAATTCAAATGTCTAACAACTGATGATGTCATATAGTTATACAATGGACTATACTTAACTATAAAAAGAAATGAAACTGACACATACTACAAACATGGATGGACATTAAAAAGTAAAAGAACTCAGTCAGAGACTATATGTAATATGATTCCATTTATGTGAAATGTTCAGCATAGGCATATCTATAAAGACATGATTATCACCTAGGGCTGGAGGACCAGGGTCCTACAAAGTGACAGTTCCAAGATACAGATTCAGATTGGGGTGATGAGTATGTTCTAAAAATGATGGTGGGGCGTTGGTGGAGCATGCCTTTAATTCCAGCACTCGGGAAGCAGAGGCAGGTGGATCTCTGTGAGTTCGAGGCCAGGCTGGACCAATAGCCTGCAAAACAATACAGAGAAACCCTGTCTCGTAAAAACCAAAAAAAAAAAAAAAAAAAAAAAAAAAAAGACAACAATAGGTAACTATGTACTTAATAATAGCCAAATCACAGGAATAAATTATTTTACAAATCCATTTTGGACTTGTAATTAAACTGATCTTGGGCTGGGCATAACAGCACATACCTGTAACCTCAGCACTTGGGAGGTAGAGGCAAGGAAAACCAGGAATTCAAAGTCTTCTTTAGCTAAACAGTGAGTTCAAAGCCAGACTAGACCACATAAAACCCTGTCCAAAGAAAAGAAAGGAAGTGAAGGAGGGATGGAGGGAGGGAGGGAGGAAGGAAGGCAGGCAGGCAAAGCATTTTGTGAGCTCATCCTTCCAATCAATGCAAACCCTGGGTCAATTCTCCTAATACTAGTTTGTCACCAGCCTGAGAAAAGACCCTAATGTATGCATAATCAGATCCCAAAGACTGAAACACAAGCGGAAACCCACTGATATAACAAGAATCAGACCATTTCAAATAAACGATCCTATCTCTATATAAATTAGAGACACTGCTGCCAAAGCTGACCCTGAGCCATCTTTGTCTAACATGAGCTACAAATTATCTATAGCTCTTGTTCAAACACTCAGCAAGAGAGGTGTTGCTTGGAAAATCTACCTCTTTAATACAGGAACATCTCACCTCCCTGCAAACTCAAATGCCACGCAGAGGATAGCACTGGGGAAGTCACCTCATCCTTATAGGACTCAGGTTCCTGATGTATAAAATATGAGGGTAGACGAGACATCATCTAAATATCTTCTCAGCTCCAAGTCTATTCCGTGAAGGCACATTTGTTTCTTCCTTAAGTCAGATTTCCAATGTACTAACAACATGTATCAAGCACTTAAATACGTTGGCCACTGTGCTAAGTGCTCTGCACAGATACCCTCATTTAACCCTCCCAGCTACTCTACAGATGAAGCAGGGAAGAGGAAAGGCAACAGGCCTGGGCTAGCCTTAAGAGGAGGGCTTCCCTGTAATCGAAGCTCTAGGCTGAGAACTGGGGCTCCTTTTGTCCAGTCTCTCTACTCCCTGTGTCTTTGCTGTTTGATTTTACTTTGTAGTCTTTCACTGTACTTACTCATCATCCTGGAATGCTCTGGGGAGCACAAGTGCCTGGTGTTTGCCTTGCTTTATGGATGAAGAAACTGAAGCTTAGAAAAGTAGTCAGCCGGGATAACGGGCACGCAGGTGGCATCACCTGGATCCAGCACAGCACTCTGGCTCCAAACTCTGACCTCTGTGCTACATCATACTTCACCACTTTTCTTGCATCTTTATGTTAAACTTTTTACAAAACAAGTAATTCATATCTAATTTACTGTTTTGTTCTTGTGCTGGACTCAGGTTTTTGTTTTTGTTGTGGGGGTTTCATTTTGGTTTTTGAGATACGGTCTCCTATAATCCAAGCTAGTCTCAAACTTACCATGTAGTGGAAGATGACCTTCAACTCCTGATCCTGCTGTCTCTACCTCCCAGATGCTGGTATTACAAACCTAGTATTTGTGGTGGTTGGAAAGAAAATAGCCCCCAAAGCCAGGAGTTGGTAGCACACACCTTTAATCCCAGCACTAGGGAGGCAGAGGCAGGAGGATCTCTGTGAGTTTGAGACCAGCCTGATCTACAAAGTGAGTTCCAGGACAGCCTCCAAAGCCACAGAGAAACCCTGTCTTGAAATCCACTCCCCAAGAGCCAGGTGTGCCAGGCAGTGGTGGTATACACCTTTAATCCCAGCACTTGGGAGGCAGAGACAGGAGGATCTCTGTGAGCTTCAGACCAGCCCTGTTGTACAGAGAGAGTTGCAGGACCAGCTCCAAACCAAAGCTACAGAGGAACCCTGTCTTAAAAAACAAACAAACAAGCAAACAAAAAAGAGCCAAGTGTACTGGGGCTGGAAAGATGGCTTAGTGTTTAAGAGAGTTTGCTGCTCTTCCAGAGGACCTGAGTTCAGTTCCCAGATGGCTCACAACCTCCTGTAACTCTCTAGGTCCAAGGAATTTGATACTCTCTTCTGGTCTCTGCAGGTACCCACACGAATGTATGTACAAACACATGTGTCCCCACACACACACAAATTTTTACTATTTTATTTTATGTGTATTTTGCCAGAATGTATGTCTGGGCACAGTGCATGTCCAGTGCTAGAAGAGGCCAGAAGTTGTTAAATCCTCTGAAGTGGAGTTACAGACAGTTGTGAGCTGTCATAACCTGGGTCCTCTGGGAATATCTTTTTTTTTTAAAGATTTATTTATTTATTACATATACACCAAATTGAATTGTAGATGGTTGTGAGCCACCATGTGGTTGCTGGGAATTGAACTCAAGACCTCTGGAAGAGCAGTCAGTGCTCTTAACCTCTGAGCCATCTCTCCAGCCCCCCTCTGGGAATATCTTAACAGCTAGATATCGTAGCACGTGCTTGTAATCCCAGTACTAAGGAGGTAAAGATAAGTGGGTTACACACATAATAATAATAATAATAATAGTAATAATAGCAGCCAGCCGTTGGTGATACATGCCTTTAATCCCAGCACTCAGGAGGCAGAGGCAGTCGGATCTCTGTGAGTTGGAGGCCAGCATGATCTACAGAGCGAGTGCCAGGACAGGCTCCAAAACAATACAGAGAAACCCAGTCTCGAAAAAACAAAATAAATATATAATAAATTAAAATAGAAACAAAAAACTAGGGCCTCAAGAATAGCAGGCAAGCACTCTCTCATTAGCTACATCCCTAGCCCTAAAGTAATTTTAAAATATCCAAAAATTACATTTATTTATGTGTGCGTGTTGGGGATGGCAAGTGCACATGCCACAGTGCCCATGTGGAAGTCAGAGGACAATTGTCAGGAGTCAGTTCTCTACTTCTACTATGTGAACCCTGGGGACCAAACTCAGGTTATCAGCTTGACAGCAAACACTTTAGCCTGTGTTTTAGTTACTTTTCAATTGCTGTGACAAAACACTATGACCCAGGCAATTTATAAAAGAAAACATTTAATTTGGGACTTATGGTTTCAGAGGGCTAGACTTCATGACCATCGTGGCAGGGAGTATGGCAACAGGCAAACAGGCATTGTGCTGTAATAGTAGCTGAGAGCTTATATCTCTTTTTTGGGGGGAGGCCGTTTTAAGTCAGGTTTTCTCTGTGTAGCCTTGGCTGTCCTGGAACTCCCTCTGCAGACCAAGCTGGCCTGGAAGTCAGAGATTCACCTACCTCTGCCTCCAGAGTGCTGGGATTAAAGGCATGCGCCAACACCTACTGGTGAAAGCTTTCATCTTAAACCACAAGCAAGAGGCAGAGAAAGCTAACTTGAAACCTCAAGGCTGGCCCCCCAGTGACACACCTCCCCCAAGGCCACACCTCCTAATCCTTCCCACACAGTTCCACCTACTGGGAACCAAGCATTCAAATCTGGGAGTCTGGGAGCCATTCTCATTCAAGCCACTACAGCTTGCTAAAATTACTTTTTAGAATATAAAATAAGAAAAGGGTACCAAGTAGTGGTGGCACACACCTATGACGCCAGCACTTGGGAGGCAGAGGCAGGCAGATCTCTAAGAGTTTGAGGCCATCCTGGTCTACAGAGCAAATTCCAGGACAGGCAGGGTGGTTATACAGAGAAACCCTGCCTCAAAAAGAAAATATAAACAAACAAAAGGAATATGGATCATTTTTGAGTTTACTATTCTGGCCATCTTTTTTAGAGAGGCAATATGAAGTATTGACTTTTTCTTTCTATGTAGTAGAAAGTTAATAAAACAGGTTTCTGCCTCTTGCCAATCAGTATCAGAAAAAAAAAAAAACAGGCAAATTCACACCATAGATATACCATTTCAACTAAATAGGAAAAACAGAAACTCCCACAAGGCAGTTAAATTACCCAATTTACTTTATTCTCCTGCCATGTCAACTGCTGTTTAGGCTTAATTATTTGCTCCTACTTCATAGCACGCCAATATAGGTGTCAGCACCCCCTCTGCTTCAGTTACATCTCTATAAGGAAATAGGGGTGAGACTTCCTGGGTTTCTGTGAGAATTAAAAGATTTATAGGTTAGCGTCTTCCAAATTAGCAGGCTTAGGCACGTGACACATATTCAGTTCTGTCCTGATCCCCAGTGAAAGCAATTAACAAGAAGGGTAGCTGCAATATGTTTTTCCCCCTAAGTGTCTGGCACCTCCCTTGGGAAAGCAGGCCTCACACTGGCAATGCCGACAGCACCAAGTGTTTCAAGATTCCTTAATAGAAATAGCTGCTGGTCAAATTCTCCACGGTGACTACTTACCAGAGGGCACCACAGAGCTCCCTCACATATTAATCCTCATGGCAAAAGACAGGATGGGGTTTTAAGAAGACTCACATCACCCATTTACTGTAATCTAGACTTCCCTCAGTGTAGACCAACTGGATATTAACACAGAGCCCAGCACAGTGTACACCCAGTAGGAGCTCAATAAATCCTTATTTTTAAAAGGGGATGGAGCTGGGGAAATGGCTCAACAGTCAAAATACTTGCTTGCAACCATGAGAACCAAAGTTCAGATCCCCAGAAACCTACATAAACATTGGATGGGCATGGTAACCTGCCTGCAATTCGAGCCTTGAAAGGCTAAGAGAGGGGACCCTCAGAGCAAGACTAGTCACCTTGGCAAGGTCTGGGCTTCATTGAGAGATCCTGCCTCAATGAATAAGGTGGAAAAACTATGATTCAGACATCAACCTTGGCCCTCCACCTGCATGTACACCTACACATGTGTATAAACATGCAAAAGCATATATATACACATACATGCACACCACGAACATAAAAACTGAAATAAGTCAATCAATCCTTATTAAATAAACAAGTGAATAAGTCTGGAACACAGGAAGTATTCAGGGCCTTAGGTGGGGATTACAACCAAAAATATAAGAAAGTATTCAGTAAATATTTGTTGAATAAATAAAAAGAAGTTGCCAAGAAATGTCCTAAGTATCAGGAAAGGGAGATGTAGTATTTATTATGGGCCTATGTATGACACATTATGAGCTATTAAGAGATAAAATAAGCCAAGTGGTGATGGCACACACCTTTGATGCCAGCACTCAGGAGGCAGAGACAGGTGTATCTCTGTGAGTTCGAGACCAGCCTGATCTGCAGAGTGAGTTCAGGACAGGCTCCAAAGCTACAGAGAAACCCTGTCCTGAAAAACCAAAAAAAAAAAAAAAAAAAAAAGTAAGTGTGTTTGTCACACAGGTCTTTAATCGCAGCACTTGGGAGACAGAGGCAGGTGGGGTATCTGAATTTGAAGCCAGCCTGGTCAACAGCGTGAGGTCCAGGACAGCCAGGGCTATACAGAAAAACCCTGTCTCTGAGGAAAGAAAAACAAACATGTGACCTCAAAATTCTCATGCCAGTCCTGTAAGTATAACGACCTCCCTTCTACAGGTAAGAAAACATGTGTAAAGAGTGATGTCAGGCATGGGATTACCCAGATGTCCGATCTAGCCAATACACTTACTCTGTCAACAATATTTTCCACATTAGCAACTACTTAGGTCGGGGGCTGAAACAGAGGCTCTACAAAGCAGGATTTCACAAATTCACCCCAAAAATGTTACAAAGCGAGGTTGGTCCAAATAACTGGGGCTCAGAGAAGTTCTGCGACTTTCCCGAAGTCACCAAGTGCGACTGCCTCAGGGAGTGGACACAAGGGAAGAATCCTTTCAGCATTTACTGCCTTTGCCTCAGAGTCCCAAGACCCATAAACCAGAATGGAACCCTAAAACCCCGTACACGCCTGTCCTAAGTGTCCTGCCAGTTATCAAAGCTCCTCTAGGCTCTCCTGACTCTGGAAGCTCCAGGTCAGCACCATGTCCACCTCCCCATCCTGGGCAAGCAGATGGATGGGAAGGCGTGAGGTGAAGGGGTGGGGGAAGGAAGCCACGGAAGGCGCATGCCCAGGCAGCTCCATTCACGCACAGCTCACCTGAGAGTCCCGAAATTCCACCACCACGTTCTCGCTGCTCCAGCGTGCCGCCATCTCCTTACCCCGGCCGCGGGGGTGCCTGTCGGCGACCCCCAACTCCAAACCCTGACACTTCCCAGGCTAGTAAGCCCCACAACGCCTGGCAATCAATCAGGCCACGCCCATTTCCCCGCCTTCCGCTTGACCGCAATTCATTGGTTAATCTAATGATAGATCCCGCCCCATGTGCTTTCTCCCCCAACGGCGGACCTCGTATGCCCCCCCAAAACAGGAACGCCCCCTTCATCCGTCATCAATACGAGTCACCCGGGCACGAGCGGCTACTGACACGCCCCTTTGCCGTGAGCTCGGCCGGGAATTGTAGTCCAGGGTCTGCACAGCATCGGTGGCCCGGGAAGAGCCGGAGGTTAGAGGGCAGATGCAGTCGTACTGTTTCTTTGCTGGTTGGATGATGTTCCCGCATTCTCCTGCACACATCCTATAAACAAAACCGGCATCCGTACCACACCTGTCATCAAGGGTTTGAAAAATCTAAGGGCACATTTTATTATTTCGTGCTGTTGCGCCGCGCCTCTTAAGTGTTTAGAAGTTACTAAGAGTCTCCGTGACACTTTTGGGGTGGGGAGGCAAGTCCCCAGAGGTAAAAACAATTCCATATCCCAGGCATCAGCCTGGGAATCCAGCATGGGACTGATCAAGACCCCCTGAATCTGGGTGTCAGTGAGGAGGCCTAGGTAATCTATTGAGCCTTGGACAGCAGATCAGTACCCATCCCAAGTATACACACGGACTTTGGACTCCCATTGAACAATGTGAGGTGCACTCTCACCCTGAACTCTTGGGGAAGGGTCTAGGCCCTGCCCTATATGAAATGACAGACTATGGACACCCCCATGGAGGGCCTCACCCTCCCTGGGGGAATGAGGGGATAACGGGGGGGGGATGGGGGGGAGGGCACGGGAGGAGGGGAGGGAAAGGGAGAGGGACCTCGTACTGACTTGTGAAGCAACCTTGTTTCTTATCTAAATTTAAAATGGAAAATAAAAAAATATTAATAAAAAAAATGGAAAAAAAAAACAATTCCATAATCCTACTAACACTCTACTTTCACTTTCACCAGTGTGCGGTAGATTTCTCTTTATTATGCAGTGCATAACCTATAGAGGGATATACCCAGAGAGGTGATTTAAGCCAAATGTTAAACGACTTGCCACTCTTATAGATAACATTGCTTTAGTTTGGGAAAGTGTAGTCCTTAGGGTTTTGGGTTTTTGGGGGAAGGGGGTTTGTGTGTGTGTGTGTGTGTGTGTGTGTGTGTGTGTTGTGTTTTTCTTCAATTTAAGATTGTAATTAAGTCGGACGGTGGTGGTGCACGGCCTTAGTCTCAGCACTCTGTGAAGCAGAGGCAGGCGAATCTCTGAGTTTGAGGCCAGCCTGGTCTACAGAGCAGAGTTCCAAAACAGTCAGGGTTACACAGAGAAAAGATGTGTAATTAATGTTAATGATAGTTGCTATTTAATAAGTTTTTTATTCACGACTTTAATATCAATACATTAATCCACACAAATGGTTTTTGGAATCTTAAATAATTTTTGAGGGTGAAGGAAAAAATAGTCAAGAAGTTTAGCATAATAGGTAATAGTTGACTTCTTCAATCCCACTTTTGAAATCCTAGGTTAACTGACTTAGTATGGCTTTCTCAGCACACTGGTGGAAACACCTTGTCTTATTTAGCTGTTGTAAAATTCCAAGCACAGAGCCTGACATGTAAAGGCTCAAGTATAAACTATTATTCTTATTATTACCAGTATTTCTTTTATATTTTTATTTTATGTGCATTGGTGTATTGCCTGCATGTCTTTCTGTATAGGGTATCAGATCTTGGGGTTGCAGACAATTGCAAGCTGCCTATGGGTGCTGGGAATTGAACCTGGGTCATCTGGAAGAACAGCCAGTGCTCTTAACCCCTGAGCCATCTCTCCAGCCCCTATTAACTAGTTATTTCTACATTCAAATCATTGTACGACTGGAGAAAAGGTGTGGACTCCTTTACCCCTAGAATGCAGGCAGACAAATTTTTCTGTAAGTTAGGGTAACCATCGTCTATCTCACTGTTGTCTGCCTGGAACAGTCCAGGTTTTAGCACTATAGCCAACAAAAATTCTTGCATCCCAGAAAACCCTTCAGCACCAAAAAACTGGAACAGTGGGTCCCTGCACAGTAGATAAATATTTGGCAGAATGAACTGCATATTATAATAGACTTGCAAGCAATGTGTCAGGATGGAATAGCCCAAATTGAGGACCTAAAATGGCACCTTGAAGGTGACATTTGAGTGTTTCAGTATATTAGGATTTTGATAGGATACACTGTCAAAAGGAAAAGTACTCCATTAAGAATGTGGACAAAGTGCCTGGTAGTGAGGGGCACACCTTTAATCCCAGCACTTGGGAAGCAGAGGCAGGCAGATCTCTGAGTTTATGCCAGCCTGGTCTACAGAGTGGGTTCCAGGCCAGCCAGAGCTATAAAGAGAAACCCTGACTTAGAAAACAAAACAGATAAAAATAAGTGTGAACAAAGAACCCTTGAAGTGTAAAGAGTGAGTTGTGTTCCAAAGATATAAGCCTGTCCCCCAATTTAACTCTCTTGTGGCAATATACTTCAAAGTACACATTGCTTTTTTAATTCAGTGATTATTTATTTATTTAATATTTCCAAGCTTCAGAACAGGACCCTGATCCATTTTGTTGGGTCCTGCTTGTTACTGCACAAACACACTGCTCCAGGAATATTTGCTCTGAATGAATGCAAGCAGTAGGTAGGTAGTCATGATCCCAGAGAACTTTGTAGGTTGGAAGGATCTTGTGTGCAACAAAAAGTAACTTCAGAACTGTCCAAGCCCTTTGTGTGTGGCTCTTTTTTTTTAATATTTATTGTATTTATTAGTGGGGGGGGCAGATGAGTAAGGTTGCCTGAGAAGGCCAGAAGAGAACATCGAATCCCCTAGAGCTGGAGTTACAGGTACTTGGTGATCCTCTTTGATATGAGTGCTGGGAACTGAACTCATGTCCTCTGTAAGACCAGTATACCAATGAACCATCTCTCTATCCCTGTGGAGTTCTGTACATCTAGGAGAAAATCAAGTATTTTCCTGAATGCTGTCTTTCTCATCCACCTATCACATTTCTCTCACCTCTCACACATTGAAGCTCTCTCTCTCTCTCTCTCTCTCTCTCTCTCTCTCTCTCTCTCTCTCTCTCTCTCTCTCTCTTTTTAGAATTTACTTATTTATTATGTATACAGTGTTCTACATGTACGTCCACAGGCCAGAAGAGGGCACCAGGTCTCATATAGATGGTTGTGAGCCACCATGTGGTTGCTAGGAATTGAACTCAGGACCTCTGGAAGAGCAGTCAGCTCTCTTAACCTCTGAGCCATCTTTCAAGCCCCACATTGAAGCTCTTTAAAAGAACAAAAACAAAAAACCTACTAGAGGTCTAGAGAGAGATGTTTCAGTGATTAAGAACACCTGCTTTGAAATCATTAGGACCAGAATTTGGATCTCAGAACTAGGCTCCAGTGTGCTCCTGTAACACCAGATCCTAGTTGGGTGGAGACAGGACAGGAGGATTATTGGAGCTTGCTTGAATTCATCCTAGCAGAGAAAACATGAGCCCTAGGTTTAGAGAGAGACCCTGCCTTGAAACAATAGATGGAGGAAACCTGAAGCCTTCTCCTATATTACAGTCAAGTTCTAGTCAATCCCAGAGCTCAGAATACACTGTCAAAACGGGATCATTAGGGGGCTGGAGAGAAGGATCATTGCTGCTCTTCCAGAGGTCTGGAATTCATTTCCCAACACCCAAGTGGTGCTGCTCACAACAGCATGTAACTTCAGCCCTAAGGGATCTAATGCCTTCTTCTGGCCTTAGTGAGTACCTGCATGTATGTGTCATACACACACAAACACATAAATAAGAATAAAAAATCTTTAAAAAAAATTCAGGCAAGGTGGCACATGACTTTGATCCCAGCACACAGGAGGCAGAGGCAGGTGGATCTCTGTGAATTTGAGGTCAGCCTGTTCTACATAGTGAGTTTCAGGACAGTCGGGGCTACAAAGTGAAACCCTGTCTCAAAAAAATGAAATAAAAATGAAGATCACTTGAGATCGGGAGTTGCACCAGCCTCTACATCATAGTGAGACCTATCCCCAAATAAGAGACTATTCTAGTCTCTACTCCCACCCTCCTCTAATGGCCTTTCTTCTGTCACTCAGTGCCCTCCCATACCCAGTTCTCCATCACAAAGGACCAAGACTGCTCTGAAGATAAAGATCAGTCTAGCCTCAAAATAGTGATCCTCCTTCCTCAGCCTCCTAAGGACTGGGATTGCAGGCACATTGCATGACACCCTGGGAAAATAACATTTCCTATGTCTGTTCATGAAAGCACATCAGAATTAATGAGTATATTAGTTAATATGACATATTCTTACTTGCCTATATTAGCTGGAAGTCGTAAATACTTTATAACTCTGCTGGTTGAGTGATTACCAGCCAGGTATGGCTGATACTTAGGAGGGCATGACAGGGTGTAGGGGAACTTACAGCCAGCAGAGGTAAGGAACTAGTTAGGAAGGGCTCTGCTTGCATGTTTAAATCTGGTTTGGGGGATGGATAGAGATAAGGATATTATGAAGCTCTGTCCTTGTGTAGCTTGGTAATGCGCTGGATCACCATTGTCTGAGCTTTTCCGAGGTAATTTCCCCACTCTCAGCTCCTTCTCTCACATTTCTCCAGTTCTCCCAATCTTTCCTTTTTAAAAGTCAGGTTCCCGTGTAGCCCAAGCTGGCCCCGAACTCACTGTAGCTCAAATGATTCTGATCTGATTCTCCTGCCTCCACCTCTCAAGTGCTTGGCTTCCAGTTCTCAAATGCTGCATGTCACGTACTTCGAGCATTGAAAGTACTTGGGAACTGGGATCCTTGGCGCTCCCTTCCTCAATGCTTTCTTCCTTTCCTGCAGAAAGAATTATGGAGCCTGAGCATCTGTGCCTTCCCCGTTGCCTCCTTGGGCCCTTCTATAGCATCTTCCAGCCCCGCTGTGTCCCACCCACAAAGTCATGTCATGACTCTGCCATCAAAGACGGGGGACTCTGAAGCAAAATCAAACACTCTCTGGCTGCTCTTTCACTCCTGTGCACATCTGAGAGTCACGGGTGAGTGTCCTGTCTGCGGCAGAGGCTGGGGGAACATTGGCGGTCCTTATCATCACCTAAACCCCAATGTACTGGCCACACAACAAGGCTCTCACCTTCCTGTGTTTCCAGAAGGTCACTTAATTAGCCAAGCCAAAGAAAAGCAAGATACAAAGGAAACCTAGAAATTCAGGACCTCGGCTGGCTTTTAGCAGCAACCAGCCATGAAACTTTCACACAGCTGTGTTTTTCTTTTTTACCAGGTGCTAGAGAGGTGGCTTAGTGGTTAAGAGCACACACTGCTCTTGAACAGGCCTGCATTTGGTTCTCAGCACCCACGCAAGGCAACCATGCCTTTGACACCTTAACCCACAGACAGACACCACACACGCACAAATGAAAAGTACAAAAAAAGTAAAAAAAAATTAAAGAAAGGTAGATTGGTCCTGTAACTTAGCTACTTCAAATAGAGCAGCAATAAACACTGGTGTGCTGCTGGTACCTGTGTGACAGATTGATGTGGACTCCTTTTGGTAAATAGTCAGGAGTGGTAGAGCTGGATCACATGGTAGATCTATTTTTGGTGTTTTGAGGAACCGCAATACTGCGAATCTGATTTCCATACTGGCTGGACGAGTTTACATTCCCACCAGCATTATATAAGACAACCCTTTCTCTTTCTAGTCTCTTGTTTCCTCTTCGGCAGGAGGTGGAGGTGGCTCACTGCTCCCCATCACCACCACCGAATCCTTTTCCACCTGGAAACCCTGGACCCTTGCTCTGAGACCTACTAGTAATCTTCCTCTCTTTATCAATCGCAAATATTTGAGGATGTGTTCACATGCTTAGCCTTCTGGCTTTGCATATCTGGTTGCTTATTTCTCTGCTCAAGTTTTCTCTTTTCAAGCAAAAAAGTAAAAACATACAGAGCTCTGAGGGGGTCAAGAGAATGTTTCTCAGTGGAAGACTTTTCTTTCCCAGTGGAGATGCTGGAGCTCCCTCAAAGCGGTGGAAGGCCCTCTCATCCTCTGACTCATGGAGATAGACAGACGTTTCCCATTGTTACCCAGTAGCTGGCCCTGACAATCCATCTATCTCTCTTGTTGTTTGAACTGTACAAGCCCCAGACTTCTTCTATACTTCCTAAGATTTTTTTTTTTTTTGGTTTTTATGAGACAGGGTTTCTCTGTATTGTTTTGAAGGCTGTCGGTCCAGCCCAGCCTCGAACTCACAGAGATCCGCCTGCCTCTGCCTCCCCAGTGCTGGGATTAAAGGCGTACACCACCACTGCCCGGCTACTTCCTAAGATATTTGAAACAGGCTTTGCAACATAGTTGCCTGCGTTTGCACATTTGCAGTGGACTTTTGCAACACCTGTTTTTATCAGCTTTCTCCTGACTATTATAGAAGGTGGGTCAATCAATATTCATTAACCTTTCTGCATGAAAGAGTGCCATGAAGCAGCTCACCCATCAGCAGTAAGAACATAAAGATAAAACAGAAAAACGAAAGGTAGAAGTCAAGGACCTGTAGCAATGGCTAGTGGTTAGGAGCACTCACTGCTCTTCCAAGAGAAGCCAGGTTTAGTTCCCACCAACCCACTCAGGGCAGCTCACAACTGCATATAAATGCAGCTCCAGGGGATCTGACACCCTCTTCCAACCTACCCAGGCACCACCACATGCAGTATACATATAAAATAAAATCAAATCTTTTTTAATAGGTAGAGGTCCAACTCAAATGGGGACTGGACTCTGCTGTTATTTTAGGGGTCACAGAATATTGATAGGTTCTGAGGCTCCATTTGTCTCTTTTCCCCATGAGGATCCTTATTCCACTCACAGCATCTAAACACATAGGAAAGGGTTTGCTGCCTTCCCCAGACCCATTAACCTTTTCTCCCTGTGGTGCTAGGAATCCAGCTCAGTGCCCTGGGCTACACCCGTGCCTGACCACTGAGCTGTAGTTTCAAACCTTCCTCCCCACTTTTTTTTTTTTGAGGCAGATTCTTAATAAATTACCTTAAACTCATTGTATAATCCAGGTGGGTCTTTTGTTTGTTTGTTTGTTTGTTTTTGGTTTTTCGAGACCGGGTTTCTCTATGGCTTTGGAGGCTGTCCTGGAACTCGCTCTGTAGACCAGGCTGGCCTCGAACTCACAGAGATCTGCCTGCCTCTGCCTCCCGAGTGCTGGGATTAAAGGCGTGCTCCACCAACGCCCGGCTCACACTGGACTCTTGGTGCAACAAATGACAACATGGGACTCCTCTAAGACCTTAGGACTGGGTGCATGCCTGCTTGTTGCAATGTCATGAATTGCTGCCAAGTAAAGGGAAGACTCAACTCTTGAACCCCAGCTCCATATTGTAATGTTAACTTCCAAGAGAAAATTGTGATTTGGGTACATGTACAGGATAGTGACAAGGGCAGTCTCTGAGAAGGGCACCAAAGCTCAGCCCTAGTATGTTCTAGAAAGAGGGGGCTCCACTCAACTGTTTGGGTGGCAAGCCTATGAGCAGCAGCCTTTTAATAAACATTAAGATATAATATAAAACTACAAGCCAAACGACTCATTTGCAAAAAGAAATATAGCTTGAAGCAGTCCTAATCTTTGTCATTTTGTTTAAAAGCATACAGAGCAAACAAAACTGTCATCTGGAGGTTTCATGATTAGCATATTCACTTTAAAGCACAGAAACTCTGTTCTATTCCTACTGCCTATGGGACATTTTAGTGTCCATGTGACATGTATTCATCTGTCTATTCATCTAAATCTACATGGCACAGTGAGCATGACAGCAAATACCTATAACCTTGGCATTCAGAAGGCAGAGGTAGGAAGATAAAGAATTCAAATATAGCCTAAGGGACTACACAGTGAGATTCTGTTTCATAAATAAAAATAAAGGTGCTGGAGACAGCTCAGTGGTTAAGAGCACTTGTTGCTTTTTCAGAGGATCTGAGTTCAGTTCCCAGCACCTGCACGATGGTGGTTCCCAACCAGGTCCAGGAGACCTGACTCCCTCTTCTGACCTCTGTGGGCACCACATGCATGTGGTGCACATATGTGTACACAGGCAAAGCTTTTACACATTTAAATCTAAAAAAAGTTTAAATCAAAAAATTTATATCACAGAGAGACAAAATGCTAAAACATATATTATGTGGACAATGTTTTTCTCTATTCTGTAACCCATAATGCCCTGGCTGCCACTGTCTCTCTCCCAAGGAGACCACTTTGTTGCTTCATGTATCTCTCCAATTTATATATGTGGGTATACATAAATATCTTCATGTATGTGCTAAAAGCACATAGATCTTTTTTTTTTTTTTTGGTTTTTTGAGACAGGGTTTCCCTGTGGCTTTGGAGGCTGTCCTGGAACTCACTCGGTAGACCAGGCTGGTCTCGAACTCACAGTGATCCACCTGCCTCTGCCTCCCGAGTACTGGGATTAAAGGCGTGTGCCACAAACGCCTGGCTTGAAAGCACATAGATCTTAGAGGAAGAGGAAACCTGTCTTAATTTAAAAGGGGACAAGTTCAAATTTCTCAGTTTCTTCAGGCTTTTGGATAGCTCCTCCCTCAAGGCATGGATGGAGAAAAACACATGGAAAACTTATTTTTGAAAGCTGAGGATGACATAGAACTCTGATCTTCTACTTTGCATGTGCTGAGATTATAGGTATACACCACCATGCTCAGTTTATCTGATACTAGGGATTGAACCCAGGACTCTGTGCATGCTTGGTAAGTACTCTACCAAATGAGCTACATTCTCAGCCTCTTAACTTTCTTGTCTCCACTTAGAGTCTTTGCCCTTCTTCTGCTCACCTGTCTGTCTTTTTTTTTTTTTTTTTTTTGGTTTTTCGAGACAGGGTTTCTCTGTATTGTTTTGGAGACTGTCCTGGAACTAGCTCTGTAGACCAGGCTGGCCTCGAACTCACAGAGATCTGCCTGCCTCTGCCTCCCAAGTGCTGGGATTAAAGGCGTGCTCCACCAATGCCCGGCTCACCTGTCTGTCTTTTAATCAGTGCTGTGCTTACTATCTCATGACACATCATTCATATAGCAAATGTTTCTGACGGTGGATGCCAAGTACTGTTCTAGAGTGATCTACATTGTATCATCAATGATGATCCAGCAATCCCAGCACTTGAGAAGTAGAAGTTCAAGATCATCCTTGTTTCATCTCTTTCTTCTGGGATCCCCTTCTGGAGTGCTTGGGATTGAACCCAAAGCCTTGAATATGCATGCTAGGTGTGGTGGTTTGAATAGGAATGGCCCCCCATAGATGAATGTGTTTGAATGCTTGCTTCATAGGGAATGGCACTATTAGGAGGTGTGGCCTTGTTGGAGGAAGTGTGTCACTGTGGAGGAGGGCTTGATGTCTCAGTTGCTTAAACCCAGGTTCAGTGGCACATAGTACTTTTCATGATACCTGCAGATCAAGATGTAGGACTCTCAGCATCTTCTCCAGCTCCATGTCTGCCTGCACACTGCTATGCTTTCTGCCATGATGATAGTGGACTAAACCTCTGAAACTTTAAGCCAGCCCCAATGAAATGTTTTCTTTTATAAAAGAGTTGCCATGGTCATGGTGACTCTTCACAGCAATAGAAAACTTAAAACACAAGGCAGGCACTCTACCACTGATCTAGATCCCCAGTCCAGATATATAGTATTATAGTAAACTTTATATAACATGAAACTGGTCTTCACAAATGTGTGATTCAGTTTTTATTGTATAGTCAACAAGGCTATGAAACTCTAAATCCAGAACATTTTCATCACTTCAAAAGCAAACCTACTGATAGTCACTCTTCATCCTCCCTTTCATGCCCTGGTGACCCCAATTAGTCTACTCTGGACATTTCATGTAAGTAGAATCATACAACCATACAATAATGCAGTTATTAAATGAATGACTTCTATCTACCATTGCAATTTCAAGGTTCATTCATGTGTAGTGTCTGTCAGCACTTTATTCCTTTCATGACAGAATATTAGTTCATTGCATAGATACCATTATTGCTTTAATCTGTTGATGAATATTTTGAGTTGTTTCCACGTTTTGGTTATTTCCAATAATGCTGCAGCCTGTTGTGGTGGTACAAGCCTGTAATCCTAGTACTTGGGAAGTAGAGAAATGAACATCAGAAATTCAGGGTCTTTCTTGTCTACACGAGGAATAAAGTGCTATCCTGGGCAATGTAATACCTGGTCTCCAAAATACAAAACAAAATAAAACTAGGCCTAGAGAGATCCTTCTGTCAGTAAAGCACTTACCATATCTAGGAGGATACCCACCGAAAAAGCCAGGCACACCTGTGTCCATCTATAATCCCAGTGCTGTGAGGATAGGAACAGGAGGCTGCCTTGAGCTTACTGGCTAAGGAGTCTAGCAATCAGTGACTTCAAGGCACCTCTGGTATCCAAATGCTTGTGTACCTCCACACGAGAACAGGCACACACACACACACACACACACACACACACAAACACACACACAAAACCACTTTGTGGATGTTTGCTTCATTCCCTTAGAAATATACCTAAAAACCAGGTGCAGTGGTGCATACCTTTGATCCCAGCACTCAGGAAGCAGAGGCAGATGAATCTCTGAGTTTGAGGCCAGCCTGGTCTACAGAAGTGGTTTCAGGACAGCCAGATCTACCCAGACGATCCCTGTCATGAAAACCAAAAAAATAACAAAAGTGAAAAAAAATAAAGATGTATACCTAATAATGGAATGGCTAAGTCATATTGTATCTTTTTATTTTTGCTTTATTTTATTTTATTTTATTTTTTTGAACCAGGGTTTATTTGTGGCTTTGGAGACTGTCCTGGAACTATCTCTCTCTCTTTTTTTTTTTTTTTTTTTTTTTTTTTGGTTTTACGAGACAGGGTTTCTCTGTATTGCTTTGGAGGCTGTTGGTCCAGCCCGGCCTCGAACTCACAGAGATCCACTTGCCTCTACCTCCAGAGTGCTGGGATTAAAGGCGTGCGCCACCACCACCCGGCTGGAACTATCTCTTGTAGACCAGGCTGGTCTCGAACTGAGAGAGATTCACCTGCCTCTGCCTCCCGAGTGCTGGGATTAAAGGCATGTGTCATCAACACCCAACTATTTTTGCTTTTTGAGACAGGGACTTAATTGTGTAGCTTTGGCTGACCTGTAACTATGTAGACCAGGCTGGACTTAAGCTCACAGTCAGCCTCCTGTCTCTGTCTCCCTTGGGCAGGATTGAAGAGTGTGTCCACCAAACCAACCTCTAATCTTTTTGTTTGTTTGTTTGTTTTGGTTTGGTTTGGTTTTTACGAGACAAGGTTTCTCTGTATTGTTTTGGAGGCTATCGGTCCAGCCTGGCCTGGAACTCAGAGATCCGCCTGCCTCTGCCTCCCGAGTGCTGGGATTAAAGGCGAGCGCCACCACCGCCCGGCTTGTTTTGTTTTGTTTTTTGACAGGGTTTGTCTGTGTAGCACTGACTGACCTGGAACTTGCTTTGTAGACCAGGCTGGTCTTGAACTCAGAGATCCACTTGCCTCTGCCTCCCAAGTACTAGGACTGAAGGTGTGCGCCACCATGCCTAGCTTCCAGTGCTAATTGTTTTGAGGATCTCCCAGCCTATTTCCCAAAGCAATCAACTAATGTTTCCAGCAGGAAGGTTATGAGGGTCTGCTCTCTCCCCTTCTCAGTAGCTGTTATCATCTTTCTCTGATTATAGTCATTCAAGTGAGTGCAAAATGGTTGTTCTGAAGCTTATGAGAAGGGGAACTCAATCTGTCTTGTTGATCCTATACTATACCCTAGAATCTAGGAGAGTGCCTGGAACTTTTCAGATATTATTTTATTAAGGGATTGGGTATAGCTTACTGACAGAGTACATATCCAGCATACATGAAGCCCTAGCTTCACTCTGAGTTAGGGGGATAACTATATATGTACACACACGAACACACACACAGTAGATGAATAAGATCAAATTTTTTTTTTTGGTTTTTCGAGACAGGGTCTCTGTGGCTTTGGAGGGTGTCCTGGAATTCACTTTGTAGACCAGGCTGGCCTCGAACTCACAGAGATCCGCCTGCCTCTGCCTCCCGAGTGCTGGGATTAAAGGCGTGCGCCACCAACGCCTGGCCAAAAGTTACTTTTTAAAGATAGTTATAATGTATTTAACTTAAAAAATAGATGTGTCAATCTAGTTTTTTTTCTGTATAGTAATGAATCACCCCTTTTCTGATACCTTAGTCTTTCTTCTAAGAAGAAGATGAATATTCCCTTATTTATAATTTGTTTTTATTATTATTATTATTTTTGGTTTTGTTTTTCAAGACAGGGTTTCTCTGTATTGTTTTGGAGCCTGTCCTGGAACTCACTCGGTAGACCAGGCTGGTCTCGAACTCACAGTGATCTGCCTGCCTCTGCCTCCCGAATGCTGGGATTAAAGGCGTGGGCCACCAATGCCCGGCTTGTTTTTATTATTTTTATGTGTGTTTAAATGAGGTGTGCTACTTATGTGTGGGTGCCAGCAGAAACCAAAAGAGGTCATCAGATTCTTTCGAATTAGTTACAAACCAAACTCATGTGCTCTGCAAGAGCAGTATACTTTCTATTGAGTCATCCCTCCAGCCTCTGTAAGTTTCTATTTCTTCAGGTCACTCATTTCAGTTTCAAAAGTGTACACATTCCTGACTTAGAACAGATAATATCCATGTGTTTGTTTTATATTTTTAAATAAAAGCTTAGATTTACTTATCTTTTTGTATGAATGCCTAGACTGCACACTCGTTGGGTATCCTGGATCTGGAGTTACAGATTGTTGTGAATCATCACATAGGTGCAGAGAATGAACCTGGGGTGTCTGCAAGAGCAACAAGTGCTCTTAACTCCGGAGTCCTCTCTCCAGCCCCGATACACACACACACACACACACACACACACACACACACACACACACACACACACACACACACACACAAAATTTGGTTTTTCCGAAACAGGATTTCTCTGAGAAGCTTTGGAACCTGTCCTGGAACTTGCTTTGTAGATCAGCGTGGTCTTGAACTCACAAGGATCCCCCTACCTCTGCCTCCTGAGTGCTGGGATTAAAGGCATGCACCACAGTCCCAATATTTCTTTTTTTTTTTTTTTTTTGGTTTTTCGAGACAGGGTTTCTCTGTGGCTTTGGAGGCTGTCCTGGAACTCGCTCGGTAGACCAGGCTGGTCTCGAACTCACAGTGATCCTCCTGCCTCTGCCTCCCGAGTGCTGGGATTAAAGGCGTGCGCCACCAACGCCGGGCTCCGGTCAACAAATATTTATTGAGTCCTCACAGTGTCCATGCCTTGTGGCTCTATATCAAAATACATGGTAAACAAAACAGGAGTCAGCCTTGGACAAGGAGTTTCTAAAACTACACTTTTGAGCTGCGTTGTTCTATTTCCATGCTTTTTATCCGCCTATTGATTTTTCAGGATTACATTCTAACCTAAAGAATCGACTGGTTTCCTTAGACCCAAATAGTTGGCTCTGATCTGTCAGTAAAGTCCTGATTCCTATGTGCCTCCAGGACCCTGTTGTATCTCCTAACACCTAACCCCAAATGTTAAGACTCCTGATGTTCGGGTCCAAGCTAACTCCCCCCAAAATGTTAAACTTCCTGACGTTGGTTGGGGTCCTTGGACGGGAACCACCGAACGAACGGACAGCACATCCACCAGAGGGTGCTGTGAGGGCAGGTTCGTGGCGGGAGGGGAGCTCGCCCAATGACCCTCAAACCCAGGTAGACCTTTTAGTTGGTTTGCTTTCTAGTTTCCTTCCCACCCACTAGATCCGTCACCGCCCCTCCCCCACGCAAGGGCTCTTCTTGACTCTAGTGATTCGACTTTCGCAGGGACTCTAGCCGTGCTTGTTCCGGAAGAAGTCCGGCCTCTGTCGCAGACGCCCCGCGGCTGGAGCTCGCTGGTCCCCGGACCGCCAGGGGCGCAGGCGGCGGGTGGGTGGGGACCTCCAGGGCCGCAGCGCTCCGCCGCGCCGCAGGGGCCGCGAAAGGGTTAACCCGGCGGGGGAAGGGGGGCGCGGGCCGCGCGTGCGCTCTGCCGCCCTCCATTGTCTCCACGGCGGCGAGGAGCGCCGGCGAGCGCAGCCCGGGACCGAACGGGGCGGTGCGGCTGGCTGGCGGGGCCGGCGGCGGCTGGAGCCGGAGCGCGACGCCACGCGACCGCGGCTTCCAGAGCTCCGCCTGGCTTCCCCACCGCCGCGAACCCTCCCGAGGCCTGGAGAAGTCCGGGCCGTCGGCCCCGGTCGTCGAGTCCTGAGACCGGGGACGCGCGCGGCGCCCCGAGCTTCCGCCGCTTCCTGCTGCGAGCGGGCGGCCTCCTCCGGCGCCTCCCTCCCTTCGCTGCGGCTCCTCAGGCTCTCGAGCCCGGGGGCGGCCTGTGGCGCGCGGCGCCGGCTCTGGACCGCGCGTCTTCGGACCTTAAGGAGAACATGCATTCGGCTTGGACTGTTTGAAATTCTTAGTTTGGGGTCCCCGCTCGCTCGCTTTTTCCGGCCCGCGGATTTTCTGAGGGTTTTTTTCTCTCTCTCTTTCATTTTCTCCCCTCAGGGCTCTTTTGAACCCCCCCTTTATGTTCGCCCAGCCCTCCACCCGCTTCTGAGTAGTGGGGGAGGGTTTCGGCCTCCAGGTTCCCGCCCCACCGGGGCCCGGGCGAGCATGGGGGGCAAGCAGAGCACGGCAGCCCGCTCTCGGGGCCCCTTCCCGGGGGTCTCTACCGATGACAGCGCCGTGCCCCCGCCGGGAGGAGCGCCCCACTTTGGGCACTACCGGACGGGCGGCGGGGCTATGGGGCTGCGCAGCCGCTCGGTTAGCTCGGTGGCGGGCATGGGCATGGACCCCAGCACGGCCGGAGGGGTACCTTTTGGTCTCTACACCACCGCCTCCCGCGGGACCGGCGACTCAGAGAGGGCGCCTGGCGGCGGAGGGTCCACGTCGGACTCCACCTATGCTCACGGCAATGGTTACCAGGAGACAGGCGGCGGTCACCATAGAGACGGGA
This sequence comes from Mesocricetus auratus, assembly GCF_017639785.1. Classification (NCBI taxonomy): domain Eukaryota; kingdom Metazoa; phylum Chordata; class Mammalia; order Rodentia; family Cricetidae; genus Mesocricetus; species Mesocricetus auratus. The sequence continues at coordinate 12,372,808 of NW_024429183.1, read as the reverse complement.
TGCTGTACCTGGGCTCCCGAGCCTCACTGGCGGATGCTCTACCTCTGCACATCGCACCCAGGTGGTTCAGCTCGCACAGTGGTGAGTCCGCGGGCGACGGAGGCCTTGAAGGGTGGAGTGCAAGGGAGGGCGCGCTGGGGCTCCCCAAACCTCTTAGTGTGCTAAGCTATGGGTATGAAGCTAACTCCTGCCTTTCCCTGGTGGTTCCTTCTGTGCCAGAGGATGAATAAGATCAAGTGGGGTAACTACTGCCCAGGGAAAAAGCTGTCTACAGGCTGCGGAGCCGGGCGTTTTAGGACTGCAGACATGTGTTCACTTGTGGACGGCAGAGTGAAACCTGCCCGTTGAAGTCCCCTTTATTAGCATCATGATCCTCAGAAAAGAGGTCTTCTTGTATGGCTTACAGTTTGGATTCTTCATTTCTGCCTCTGCAGCATGGTGTGCCTACCTGTCTGGCTAGGGAGCTAGTGTCTCCTGAACAAAGAGTGAGAAATAAAACAAGGGGCAAGTGGTTCTTAGACTAGGGTTCCTACCCTTCCTAGGAAAGGGAGGTGGCTGGTTTTTCCACCCAGCTGAGTAGCTGTACAAATTGATTAAAATGGAGCAGGAGGCTGGCTTAGACAGGTGTGGTCTGTTAGATGGAAAGCCTCCCTCCTTGGATTTGCAGGACCAGGGGTCTGGTCTCTCGTGCTGCATTCAGTAGACTTGGCTCAGTGACTCTCGTCCCTCCATCTTTTTTATCCTGCTCCATGCTAAGTGCTCGATCTTCCCGTGAATCTGCATCTTTTTCTTTTTTCTAAAACAAAGCACCGGCAAGGTGGGGGTATTATTACCCAGCAGTTGGCACATGACTGGGGAAGAGGAAGGTTAAAGGAATCTGGATGAATTCATTCTGTGCACTTCTGGTGACAGGCCAGGAAAAGGCTGGAGGGGGATTTCCCAGGCTCTGGCTGGTAGGGCAAAAAAGGCCTGGCCGACTCTCCTAGAAGAAAACAGGTCTGGCTGCTTGGCTGTCCTGAGAAGGCAGGGCAGGCTTCTGGAAAATTGGTCAAAAGGGATGTGGGACTACTCTTTGCTAATTAGCAGTTGAAGTGAAGAAGTTACGTATTCAGACTCCTTTGGGTGAGTGGGAAATTTTAGGCACTGTGTAGGAGAAAGCTTTCTCATATCCTTAGGGTATATTATGGAAGATTTACCTGTGGGATTACTTTTGTAGCTATTTCAAAACAAGGTAGGATTGTTAGGTCTCTTTCTTTCTATAGGATAGTGGCTAGTTTAGAGCCTCTTGCTTTAACTAAACTGTTGGAAATCAGATATAAGGCATGTCTGCCTGCGGTATCTTTTAGGCATTTGTTCTGCTTTAGGCATCTTGGAATTAATAATCTTCCTTAAATAGTTGAATCCAGAAGGAGTCGACTGTATTTGTGAGACTGTTGTGATTACTTTTGTAAATAAACTGTCATTAAAACTGAAAACAGTGTAAGTTGGTTCTCTAAAATTACAGAATTTTGAGTGTAGCAAAACAGTTCATTTTATTAAGGCTTATATAGAGAAGAGAAGTTACCTTTTGGGTAAGATTCCTGAAGTCTGCTCTTACTAGAAACTTCTTTATCCTTGTTCCACTGCCAGGTTCCCTGATAAAGTTATGAGCTTACAACTGAATTCCAAAATTTCACACTTCAGTTGTGAAGTCTTAGAGTTCTCCCCCACCCCCACGCACACCCCTATTCAGGCCTGAGATTAGGGAACACCATTGAACAATGGGAATACAAGAAAATTTGGAGGTATTAATCTTTTCAGTGTCTCTAAAGTATGTGTGTCTGGCTCTTAATAACATAGGCTATTTATTTTTAGTATTTATTTTAGTATATAGGACCATTCTGTCCTTTTACAAGACTTTGAGCCTATTGAATGCCCAGGGCATCCTGCAGTTCACCTCAAACTGCTTCCATGAATCCCCGGATGCCTTTTGCTGGGGTGGCTGTACCGACCAGCCAGATGGAGAGCCACTGTTTAAGGTATTCTTTCTTTTGTACAAATAGAGTAATTAGCTCTTCCTGTGCTGTTCACTTGAGGTGAGTGCTCATTTGCATCATTGGTACTGTCTCTTGGAACAGGCCATGGAATTTTCTGGGGTGTCCTTTTCTGTTGTTCATGGCTGCAAGAAGAGAAGCCGTTTCCACTTTGGAGCCTTTGAGTCAGGTCTGAGCAGCTTTTGCTCTTGTGTGGTAAGGTTCCAACAGCAGGGCCTTCAGTGCTTGATGGACAGGATGCCTGCAAACTGATATGGTGTTATTACTTGTGTTTTCAAGGTGCTTTGGGACTCCTCACAGCACAGAAAGCTGCCATTAGTGAACTAAGTCAAAGCCCCGGGCTTGTGCTATGTCTGGAAGTAGAATGCCGAGGGGTTCCAGCCTTAGGTCCTGTTCTGAGTAGCTATGACCTTGGACAAGACACAGCACCTTTCTCTAGGCTCATCTTTGTCATTTTAAAAATAGATGCGGTAATCCTCAGTGGTAGCAGCTTGTAATGGTTGTTCTCCAAAACCCTATGAGAGGATATATTGCAATCACATTTGTCTTCCGTGTTCCTGTGCCTTCCTCACGCTGTGACCCTTGTACATCTTGTTTTTATGACAGAAATGTTTGTTCTTCCATTCTTCACATAGATAGTTCCTGTGGACCCCTTAGGGCTCAACAGAATTTTCTCCTCAGAGGCCTCTCTTAACATCTGGCCCTATCTGTGATTGTTTTCAATCATTTGTAGTAATCTTAATTTTTTAGCACCTTTTATAAGCATTTATTTATCTGCTTACCTATTTTTTTGTAGTTTGACTAAGTTCTCAGCCTTGTGAGACCAGAACTATTTCTTGATCACTGCTGTAAGTCTTACACTGTGCCTGGCACAGGTATTTTCCAAATGAAAAAATGTGAATGGTTTGTGTCCATCACCTCATTCATCACTTTAACTGGGCTCCCAGTTTGCATAGGAGGTAAAGAACCCAGGCAGCTAACTGGTAAGTAGCAGAGGTAGGACTGGAGTGGTAGCTTGACAATGCCAGAATTCTGACTCTTTTTATTTAGTACTTTGTTTGACTATTAATTTTAATTTGTTTGTTTTGAGATAGGGTCTTTCTGTGACCCTGACTGGCCTCAAACTTACATAATACTGGTTGTTTTGAACTCTTAATCCTTTTGGCTTTCACCTTCTGAATTGTTTCAGTTATAGGCCTATGTTGCTTGTGTCATCTGTGCTCTAAGACATCACTCTGGCCTCTCTCATCTGTAACTCAAGGAAGTAGTACCCTGGAAACTTACTGGACAGTAAGTGGGGAGGCTGGGCACGTGATAAAGTGCCTGACTTATAACCTTGAGTGGACGAGTCATGTAGTTCCTGGTTTATTATATGTTCATCTGCAGGTGTCTGTCCTCCAGCAGAGTCGTTGTTGAGGGCCTTGGTGACAGTACACACACACACACACACACACACACACACACACACACACACACACACACACACACAAAGCCAAATGAAATCCAAATGGAACATGGTGGTATCTTGGAGACAGCGCTATTGTCCTGTGCCTTCTCTGTCTCCTTAGAACTTGATGGGCAGAGAGGTCTACAAGTATGAGAACACAGGTCCCAGATGGAGGCTGGTGCTATCTGGAGTTTGACCTACAATTCTCCCATAAATACTATGGAGGAAAACTACCTTTGAGAAGCAGTTATAGCCTTCCCTTTCACTGTTCAACTGCTGGTTTTGTTCTGAGGTAATACTGTAGCTTTTGGTTTTCTGATGGCCTCTGGAGGTCATTCTTTTTTCTAGTAGTTCTGTTAACCTTGAAATAAGAGTTTCCAAATATGGAGAGAAAACATGAAGTATCTGTCATGTCAGGAGATGTTGCTGTATTCTGAGTTATATTGTAAAATGGCTGGCCATTGAGGGGTTTGGTCTGACTTCTATGTATGTATATATTCAAAAAGTCCAAATTTGTTCTGTATTCTCACCAAATCATCGACTGGGGCTGAGATAGAGTGATTTTGCTAAGTGTCTGAATATGTTAGCAGGGTATCTTAGTTCTATTTTGCTGCCACCCTAGGATTTTCAAAAGGTTTAATTTTTTTCTATTCTTAAATCATGAGGGACACTTGCCAGCTCTATTGGAGTGGATCAGAAAACCTCTTTGTGTCTCACTGTAGGTATGCTGAAGGTAATAGGTCTTTGTGAGCTTTCTGGAGAAGGAAAAAAAAAATCTGTGCTCCCTAAAGAACTAGATCCCTCCTCTGCCCAGCTTTACAAGAAAGTTCTAGCCTTAATGAAGACCTTGTTTTTAATGCAAGATTTTTAGCTTTCTATTTCTGTGAAGGGCTTATTTTCCATGCTTCCCTTCAGGCAAAGATAATTTCCTAAGAATCTTAGTTTATTCCTCAGGAGATCTAAAAGGCAGTGTAAGCAACAGTGGTTAAATTTTTAACATGGTTGCTTTATGAATGTGTATATTTTTATATTAAGCAGACTCATAGCCAACTATGTCACAAGGAATACTGTTAGCCAGGGCATCCTTAACCATAGAAAGAGTGCTAGCTCCATTCTTCAGAAGGAGCATGCTGTGTATTTTACAAATGTGATGATACTCCATCCAAGTTCACTGGGCACTGAACTCAAGTTTTAGAATACCCAGTTATAGCCAGCAAGGTGGCTCAGCAGATAAGAGCACCTGCCACCAAGCTGATGATCTTGAGTGCAGTCCCCAGGACCCACATTGTGGAAGGAGAGAACCAACTTTGATAAGCTGTCCTTTCATCCCCACATGTCCATATACACATATATACATGCACACAAATAAAGTCAAAACTTGTGAGACTTTCAAATTTTGCGGGAAAAACATCATAGGGAATCAGTGTTGACTTAAATGAGATAGTGGTCCTGCTCTTATTAAGCCTTAGATTAACCATAATAGGTCTGTGAAGTTGTGAAACTCAAATCTTGAAGTTAGCCCCAAACCTGAATCCTAACCTTAGTCTCTTGAATGATGGATTAGTATAATTTTTATTCATTTCCCCCCTAAACTTTGCTGTGGCCCAGTCTAAATCAAATGGTTGCTTCTTAGCAATCCACCTTCCCCCTTTGGTTTTTCAAAACAGGGTTTCTCTGCGTAGCCTTGGCTGTCCTGGAACTCACTCTGTAGACCAGGCTGGCCTTAAACTCAGAGATCCTCCTGTTTCTGCCTCTCAGAGAGCTGGGATTATAAAGGTGTGCACCACCACCTCCTGGCTGATTCTTAGTATATCCACATGTTAGACTTAAGCACTAGAAGGGGCTTATCAGAGACCTCCAGTTTGTAATTCCAGTCTTGTGTTCTCATAAGAACCAGGTTCAGTGCCAGGTGGACAAGTGGGACGTTAATAAGGAACCCAGTGAGCCGGGCGGTGGTGGCGCACTCCTTTAATCCCAGCACTTGGGAGGCAGAGGCAGGCGGATCTCTGTGAGTTCAAGGCCAGGCTGGACCGATAGCCTCCAAAACAATACAGAGAAACCCTGTCTCGTAAAACCAAAAAAAAAAAAAAAAAAAAAAAAAAAAGGAACCCAGTTTCATCTTAAATCAGCAGCTGGTACAGCTTCTGGGCTGATAGCAGTTTACCTTGAGATCTCCCTGGCTTCATTAGTCTTGGAAGGCAATCGGAAGGGTGAAGTCACAATGTCGTGGTGTGCCTCTAACTCCAGGTGAAGTGAGGCATGGTAAGAATTTATAGTGAGCCGGGCGTTGGTGGGGCACGCCTTTAATCCCAGCACTTGGGAGGCAGAGGCAGGTGGATCTCTGTGAGTGCGAGGCCAGCCTGGTCTACAAGAGCTAGTTCCAGGACAGCCTCCAAAGCCACAGAGAAACCCTGTCTCGAAAAACCAAAAAAAAAAAAAAAAAATTTATAGTGCACTCTTGGACATATATAATAAAACAGATACAAACAAGAGCTCACCTCATAACTGTAAATGGCTCCAGAGTATTCTTAAGTTTTACTATCCTTGGAGCCTCATAACAGTGCAGGTGACTGGACCCCAATCCCAGAATTCCTTAGAGCTGAGGAGAACTTCTAACAGAGTCTGAGAGTGTACTTAGTGTAGCATTTACCCAGCTCTGTTATGAATTTCATTTTTCCTTCTGAAAAACTTGGTGCTTTTTTTGGGGGTGCATTTATTAGCATTGTTTTTTGATACTGCTAAATTAGATATTTTCTAGATAGGATCCACGTAAGTTGTATTTTCGACATAATTTTTCCTTCACATGGAACTAAGCATTTGTCTCCTACATAAAGGCCTAAGCCAATCTGCCATGGTCTTGAGAACTGAGTGGCTCAGAACAGACAGTAATTGTAGCAGTGTCCCCTTCTGTGCATGCTCCCCTGATTTTTCATAGAAGGCCCAGCTGCCTTTGACTGTTGGTATCACTGAAGGGCCTACTAAGCTGTGGCCTCTCACCTTCAGGCCCAGCCTGGCAGCTACAGAGGTCAAGATCTAGGACAAATCATGACACTAAAGTAGATAGATACATTACTGAGTTTCCCCATATCCTTCCCTCATCGTCTCAAAGCAGGAGACTGCTGTTTGTGTAGAAATGATTGCACTAACACATTCATTTAGTCAACTGATAATTATTGAGTACCTGCCATATATGGAGCTTTTGTAGGTGCCAGGAATGTCTTAAAGACTAACATTCTTAGTCGGGCGGTGGTGGCGCATGCCTTTAATTCCAGCACTTGGGAGGCAGAGGCAGACAGATCTCTGTGAGTTGGAGGCCAGCCTGGTCTACAAAGCTACACAGAGAAACCTTGTCTTGAAAAAAAAAAGATTACCATTCTTTTCAAGAATCTTTGATTTCTTCCTTTTTAAGAGTCTGTTCTTGTGGTTTTGGATTTTGTCTTACTCAGTTCTATATTGCATACACACAGGTATGTTGAGGAGTCTGAACTCCAGTACTATTCATTTTTTACTAAACCCTATTTCTGGGCTAGGCAAGTGATCTTTGTGTTTCTAGCAGGCTAAGAAATGTCTCATGTGACCTAGTTTAAGGGGGCTTTCTGTCTTCTCAATGAGAACATCTCAAGAAGGATTGTCATGTTTATTCTTGGACTTCAGTATCTTTGTTACACCTTTGTTTTCTGGTCACTGAACACTTTTTCTTTTCTTTTTCCTTTTTTTTTTTTTTTTTTTTTTGGTTTGTCGAGACAGAGTTTCTCTGTGGCTTTGGAGGCTGTCCTGGAACTAGCTCTTGTAGACCAGGCTGGAACTCACAGAGAGATCCTCCTGCCTCTGCCTCCTAAGTGCACCACGAGTGCCTGGCTACTGAACATCTTTTTCTTTTTTCTTTTGGTTTTTCAAGACAGGTTTTTTCTGTATTGTTTTGGAGGCTGTCCTGGAACTCGATCTGTAGTCCAGGCTGGCCTCGAACTCACAGATCTGCCTGCCTCTGCCTCCTGAGTGCTGGGATTAAAGGCATGGGCCACCAACGCCCGGCCTGAACATCTTTTCCTAGAAACATGATACACCATTTTTTAAATCTTTGTTAAGGAAATTTATCCCTTGGTCTGGTAATTGTAGCTTTCTGAGCTCCACAGTACTGATACTTCAGTGCCCCCTCCCCATTGCTTTTTACTATGGTAAAATACATATAATAAAATTTACCATCTTCACCCCCCCCCCTTTTTTTTTTTTTTAGTTTTTCAAGACAGAGTTTCTTTGTGTAACAGCCGTAGCTGTTCTGGAACTCACTCTGTAGACCAAACTGGCCTTGAACTCACAAAGACCCACCTGCCTCTGCCTCCCAGTGCTAGGATTAAAGGTGTGCCGCCACCACCAGCTCATCGTCATCATTTTTAAGTGTATAGTTGAATGGTGCATATAGCTAACTGTAAAGTATTTGTCTTGTGACTATCTCATTTAACTTAGCATGATGCTCTTAACCTTCATCTATGTTGTTGCATCTCCTGTCAGGATTTCCTTCCCTTTTTGGGGTTGAACATGTGCCATACAATGTGTGTGACAAAGAGTATAATATAGAATGTATACCACATTTTGCTTCTCTATGCATCTGTCACTGACACATGAATTGCTTCCATGTTGTTGTAGATAATACTGCTGTGAATATATGAATTTGAGATCCTAATTTTATACCACCAACCATCATTCTAGTGATGGGGATGGTTCTAGGCTCTACACCACTGAGCCATATTCCCAATTTTTTCATGTATACCTAGGAGTAAGATTGCTAGATTATATTTTCTATATTTTTTAGATAGTGTCTCACATAGTTCAAGCTGATAAAGTCACTGTGTAGTTGAGGATAAATGTGAACATCTGACTCCCTGCCCCCAGCTCCTGAGTAGTAGAATTACCTGCCGGGTTTGTTTGGTGCTAGTGATTGAATGTGGCATTGTACGTTGAAGGCAAACACTACCAAGTTGAGCTAAGTCTCCAGTCCCTCTGTTTCAGAACCACTGTCTCCCTTTCTCTCAGGTCTTGTTGTATTGCTGGTAGATGTTCTGGAATTCACTGTGTACACTCTGCTGGCTTAAACTCACAGAGATCTGCCTGCCTCTGCCTCCTGAGTACTGGGATTACAGGAGTGGAATCATCATCTCTGGCTTTAAAAAAAATTTTTTTTGATAATAGCTAACCTAATGAGTGTAATGTTGTAGTTTACATTTCTGTCATGATGATTGATAAATGTTTTGGTTTCCTAGCCATTCATATATCGTTATGGAAATATGTATTCATGACATTTGCCTATTTAACTTTTTTGTTTTGTTTTGTTTTTCGAGACAGGGTTTCTCTGTATTGCTTTGGAGGCTGTCCTGGAACTCGCTCTGTAGACCAGGCTGGCCTGGAACTCACAGAGATCTTCCTGCCTCTGCCTGGGATTAAAGGTGTGCTCCACCAACACCCGGACATTTTTTTCCCATCTGTATGGGTATTATGCCTACACACACACACACACACACACACACACACACACACACACACACACACACACACACACACACACACACACACACGCCCCTCACAACATTTATGCTTGCTACCCTTGGATTCCAGAATAAGGTTGGGGTTTTGTTTTTGTTTTTGTTTTATCTTTGTTTTTAATGCTTTTTTCAGTAATTTACTAAAGTCTTGTGTGATAACCAACAACAGTGACTGTTATTCCCTAAGAATAACTAATAAACCTTTGTTACAAAGGTTTGTAACAAAATGAAGGTCAGTGTTGTGATAACTTTTCTTTCTATTTTATTGAGAGACTATGACAACTGGCTGTTGGATAATGCCTCAATTTTTGAAAGGCAACTTTTGATGAAATGTCACAGTGTGTTTGTGTGTGCTTTGCCATTTTGGTCTTGGTGAATTGCACTCATAATATGACCCCAAACCTCTTGTTTGTAGTACCCTTCCCTCTATAAAATGTGATTAAAAATACTTCACAAACAGCTGTTCTAAAATTACTCACTTCCATATTGTGTGTTATGCAATATCTTCTAAGGTCAAAGGTGATTTCTTAGCATGTGGGAGAGGCAGAATTAACTCAGATGATTTGGGACAGAGCTAGAAAATCCCATGACCCCAAGTCTGTGTGGTCATTTTGCCCATTATTTCTGAGCTCTTTGGAGACGTTTTCCGATTGTTTCCATCTCCAGTAACCCTTTTTCTTTAGAGAAGAGATTCATTATCCTGATACTCCCCTAAGGGCTGGAAATTCTACAGGAACATAAAGGGATCCTTGAGATTTCACACTAACAAATTAGTTTTTTGAAATATTACTTATTCTCTTTATTTACACCCTCAAAGATATACCATTTAAGCTAAAGTTTTCTAAAATACCAGTCATTACTGTAACAACTGTCCCCAAGTACCTATTGATATTGGATTTACTCAACTTTGGTCAGATATGGTTGAAACTTCTATACCATTGTAACCAGATGCCCTGGAGAGCTGTAGGTAAGTCTTAAGGCCTGTGGTGAGGGCTCCCTTGAAAGCTAGCTGCCTTCTATCTTAATATCCAACAATCCCAGTTATATTAGCCGAGTTTAATCAGTTTCTACCTGTTCTCTGAACCTGAAGACCAAATGCAACACAAAAAGCCAAGTGAATATAAACATCTCCTGTGTTGGGAATAGGAATCTCCAGTGAAGTGGCAGACCCATGAAAAATACTATTATGAGCTGTTCTATTTTGCTGTGGCTTTAGAAAACCTTTGGATTTCTTTACTGAAACTTGTTTGGGGAAAAAATCTTTTTAATGAAACAGTGTGAGTCACAAAGCAGCCACCCCTTCTTATAATAGCATTTCTCACCAAGGGAATTTTTGGTAGCTGTTGGGGGAGGGATGTGAGTAGGTTGTGGATGATACATCCCTTGGTAGAACATAGCCAAAGGCATGACAGCTCTGGTGCTTTCCTTGCTGACTCCAAGCTCTGTATTCAAAATGCAGGATAGCAGAACAGAACAGAACAGAGAAACCTGGGCTAGTGAATGGATGCGGCAGCATGAACAATGAGATTGGAGCCTCAACATTTTAAATCAGTTCAAATCCCATTTCAGTGTAAAAGGATCATGAAACAGGCCTAGGGTCAGAGCACTGGGAACCATATAGAGGCAGAATGTCAGCTTTCTGGGTTATGAGATAGCAGCTGACCTAATGATGCCCATTTGAGGATCATAAATAGTAGTTTCTTTCCTTCCCTGTCTATGCCTATGTCCAGACTGAAGTTACAAGGCAGTAGCACCTTCATTCAGAGTGGATTCGTAGAGCTCTTCTTTGTCCTTAAAACTTTTGGTTCAAAATGGGGTTGCATTTTGTAAATGCTTCTGCATGGTAAGGAAAGTGATTACCAGGCCAGCTTGCTCTACAGAGTGAGTTCCAGGACAACACAGAGAAACTTTGTTGAAAAAAGCAAACAAACAACCCCCCCAAAAAAAGATAGCTTATAGAATCCAGCAATTGATCCAACAAGAGATTAATATTCAGAATATAAAAAGTCACAAAACAAACAAACAAAACACTTAGCTGGATAGTGGTGGTGGTGGTGGTACACACCTTTAATCCCAGCACTGGGGAAGGCTGGGCAGGGGGTGGCAGAGACAGGTGGATCTCTGAGTTTGAGACCAGCCTGGTCTACAGAGAGAGTTCTAGGACAGCCAGGACTACACAGAGAAACCCTATCAACAAAACCAACAAAACAAAAAAGAATTTAGACTAGGACTGGAGAGGTGTCTCACTGGTCAGAAGCATTTTCTGCTCTTCTAGAGGACCAAGGTTCTGTTTCCAGCATCCACATGTCTCAAAACTGTTAACTCCAGCTCCAGTTTTGGCCTCTGTGAGTGCTGCATGCATATGCTGCACAGACTACATATAAGCATAACTCATATTCAGAAGAAAATTAAGGGACTGTACAGATGGCTTAGCAGTTAAGAGCACTGGCTGCTCTTCCAGAGGTCCTGAGTTCGGTTCTCAGAGACCACATGGTGGCTCACAACCATCTGTAATGAGATCGGGTGCCCTCTTCTGGCCGCAGGCATACATGCAGAATGAACACTGTATTCATAATAAATTAATCTAAAAAAAGAAGAAAATTTAGAATAAGCTAAGATACCAGTATTTGAAAGCACTTACCCTAAATCTTTCCCAAAACGAAGATTAAGTTTGGAGGTTTTTGGCGAGTTGTGTTTATTTTGATCTAAGGTCTAGTGTTCCAGTCTAGCCTTCACCTCACTGTATAGCTGCAGTTGACTTTGAACTGCTGATTCTCCTGCCTCTGCTTCCCTATTGGTGGGATAACAGGCATAAATAACTTCCTGTGTTATGTGGCACTGCGGATTGAATTTAAGGCTTCATGTATGCTGGCAAGCTTTCTGTCAACTGAGCTAACCCCATAACTTTTTTTAGAGACAATAAAGTCTTGCTTATACTGGCCTATATCCTTGTAACACATGCTGGCCTCAAACTAGCAATTCTTCTGCCTCAGCTTCCTAGTGTTGGGCTTATAGGTATGAAGTTAGCCAGCTATCTTCTGAGCCTTAGTTTTAACTGTCATAATCTTAACTGACTCACAGTTCCACAGAATTCATTTCTGAACTACTGCTTTATGTAAGATGTAGACACAGGAAAATCTGAGAAGTTTTACAGCTGTTAAGATTTGAGAAGTCATGGCTGATTCTGTTTTGTGTTTTCCTGACTTTTTTTTTTTTTTGCCAAGGCCAGTTTCAAGTGTCCAGCGCTCAAAAGGGGGAAACAGGAAGTCCGTTTTTGATGCATGAGAGCCAGCAACAACTAATAGAGAAAGGGCCACCAGTACTTGGAGGGAAAGTTCTGGGCTCTGGGGTGACCTATACCAGTTCCTATACAACTTAGGTTGTATAGCAGAAGCTCAACTTTTCTATGATGGCATTGTTGTTATAAAGTGTCTTTCGTCTAAGGAGCAAAACATTTGAGGAAAAGTTGCATTTTATTTAGCAGTAGGAGTCACTCTCCTATTTCTCTTACATGGAGGCCTGCTGGATGCTTATCTTAGAATACCAGCTGCAGCCTGAACCCCTTCCTCTTTCCTCCCTTTACTCTTAGTAATCAGCTCTGAAGATTTAGTCTTGTGGTTGGTAAATGGGTAAGTCAGATGTTCGGTGCTGTTTCGTTTTTTGTTTCACATGTACATTTCAGGAAATCAGATAGTGGTGTGACTCTGAATAGGAGTCTTTGGTGCCTTAAAATGTTTTCAAACTAGGAGATGATATACTTAAGATGATAATGAAAACATTATAGACATAATTGTGTATGTCCTTTCCATTCTCATTTTCTCCATCTCTCTTCAACAATAACCACTTCCCTGAATGTGGTGCTTATCCTGATATATATATATGTGTGTGTGTGTAATATATATCACATACATATATGTCATATGTATATGCATGTATGTGTACATATATTATTTCTGCCGATTACATTTACCCAGAACTGTATTTATTATACTTTTTTTTTTTTTTTTTTTTTTTTTTTTAAGATTTTATTTATTTATTATGTATACAACACTCTGCCTCCATGTATGCCTGCAGGCCAGAAGAGGGCACCAGATCTCCTACAGATGGTTGTGAGCCACCATGTGGTCGCTGGGAATTGAACTCAGGGCCTCTGGAAGAGCAGCCAGTGCTCTTAACCTCTGAGCCATCTCTCCAGCCCCCTGTATTTATTATACTTGTTAATTTTCTATACTTTGTATAGATTGCATTCTAATGTCTAGATACATGTGTGTACATGTATGTACAAATTGTGTGTGTATATATAAAACAAAACAGACTGCAGTGTGTAAATTGGTTTTACTTGCTACCACATCAGTTCATTTTCACTGTCATACTATTGGATGACTTTACATTGTCATCTGTTGTTCCCTTCTTAGTAAATAAGCATTAAAGTTATTTTCACTTGACTCAAGAATCTTTTCGTGTTTCCGTATACACTTTTACTTTTTTCAAAAAAAAAAAAAAAAAAGAGTTGTTATGTAGCCCAGGCAGGCCTTGATCTCATTTTGTATAGCTTGACTGCTGATCCTTCTGGCTACCCTTCCCAAAAGCTAGGATTAAAACATGCTGCCACCACACCTGGCCTCCTCACACCCTAATGAGCTTTTCTAGGGCGCAACCTTAGTCGTGAATAGCTGGGTCATAGAGATGTGTATATGTGTATCTTTAGCTCTTAATTAAATAGTTCCCACTATATATTCAGTGTGCTTGTACCAGTTTGTGCTGTCCAGATAACATGCTTTCCTTGCTTTGGTTTCTGTCTAAAAGTTTAATAGAATCAGACCTGTGGTGGGCATGAATGGCATACCATTATTTGTTACTGTGTTTGCTGCTTACACATTTGATAAAATACATTTGCATATATGTTAATATTGTATGCCTAAGCATCATTTTTCAACTGTGAAGGACTTGCCCGTGTCTTCCACTCATGTTACTATCAGGTGGCTCATCCCTCCTTTAATATCTCTCTTCTTTATTTATAGCATATATGTGCACATGTGTTTTTATGCCATGGCCTTTGTGTGGCATTCAGAGGACAGCTAGGGTTCCTGGGATTGAACTCAGTTCCCACTGAGCCGTCTCTCCAAACTGGTTCTTCCTTGCTTTTGCTTTGCTGTCATTTGTAATACAGAAGTATCTCTACTTGGGTTTCTTTCTTTATTCTCTGACTTCATGTGGTTGACTCAATATGACTGACTAGTCATATTTTCTTTCATGGCATATGCATTTTGTGCGGTAAATATTTTCTTCTCCTGAAATTTTAAAAGTAATATTTTATATTTCCATCTAAAAGTTTGAAAATTTTTGGCTTCCACATTAAAAACTTAATATATGGAGAATTAATTTTTGTAGTTGTTTTCTCAGTTTTATATAGCTACACTCAAACTTGCTACATAGCCAAGGCTGGCTTCTGTCTCCACCTCCCAAGGACTAGTACTATAGGGGTACACCACTATTCCCAATTTTGAGAATTAAAATTTTTAATAGATTTTTCTTTTTCATATGAATAACTAGCTCTCTCAGCATCCTGCTAGCCCAGTCTTCACCTTCTGTCTTGCCATCTCTATCCTCCCAAGTCTTACTGGCCTGTTCGTTCTGTTCCATGGGTCGATATGTCTATCCTTGTGATGATACTGTCTTGATTTCTGTAGTTCTTTGTTTGTTTTGAGACAGAGTCTGTCTATTATGTAGTTCTGGCTGTCCTGATCTCACTATGTAGACCAGCCTGGTCTCAGACTCAACAGAGATCCTTCTGCCTCTGCCTCTCAAGCACTGGGATTAAAGGCGTGTGCCACCACTCCTGGGGTGGGAAGGGCATATCCTTTCACCTTACTGAATTCTTTTTCGGGACTATTAGCTAAGTGAAACTTTCTAGGATTGCAATCAGGTATCAAGATGGGAGCAACAAAGTGAAGTACAAAGTTCCAGGAATCACTGTTTATGGCTGGGATTCTTAATGACGGGATATCTGGTGCACACGCCCTGATGGCAGTTTCACATTTTTCCTCTCTGTATTGTACAAACAGCAACATTTCCCTGTGCCTTTGTATCACAAAGAGCAGCTTTGAGTATTTCAGACAACAATAAAAACAAAAACTGCCCAACTATTTTGGGCACTTTTTGTTTCCAAACAAATTTTAGGATCTGTCTTGTTAATATTGATTAGAAAGAAAGAAAAAAAAAAAGAACTGAACTATTGAGATTTTTATCCTGATCACAGACTCATTTGCCATGTTTTTGTTTTTGTTGTTAATCTTTCAGTAGCTTGTTTTTCTGTTTCCTGAGTTCCAGGTTTCCTGAGCACATGGTGGTCCTTTTACCTTAGCCTCCCAAGTGCTGAGATTATGGTGTGTGTCCTGTGCCCATCTCAGTCTGTCTCCATAAATGGATGGGACTGGATTTACAGATGAAAGGGTTGATTTCTTAACAGATTTACTTATTTTGTTGTGTGTGTATGGGTGTTTTACTGGCATTTATGTCTATGTACCACATGTGTACTTGGTGCCCATGTAGGCCAAAAGAGGGTGTCAGATCCCTTGGAACTAGAATACACATAGTTGTAGCCACCATGTGGATGTTGGAAATTGAAATTACATCATCTGAAAGGGCAGACAGTGTTCTTAACTACTGAGCCATCTTTCCAGCCTCAAGAATATAATTTTTTTTCCTTTTTGATTTTTTTTGAGACAGGGTTTCTCTGTGACTTTGGAGGCTGTCCTGAAACTAGCTCTTGTAGACAACACTGGTCTCGAACTCAGAGATCCACCTGCCTCTGCCTACCAAGTGCTGGGAATAAAGGTGTGTGCCACCACTGCCTGGCAAGAATATAATTAAAAAATTTTTTTACACGTTTTTAATTCTGACATTTTACAAATAGATGTCACACACCTACAGCTTTAAAACTCCTCAAATGTTACCAGAAATACAAATAACTGACAAGCATTAGGTTCTTGGCTCTGTAAAGTAGCTTACGGTCTTAATAAACTAGAATTGGCAAGTTTGAAAAGTCCACATAGGTCTACTCCTGAAAATGGGAATACCATGTAATCTTAAAAGTGACACAGGGTATTAGGGGTGTTAGGCCTAACACTGAGACCTACTTTAATCAGAATTCCTTGTGTGAACCAAAATAGATACAGCTTTTGCTCCCCATGTTGGTGCTTTGATCCAGTCTATTGAAAGAAGGCTATTAAAAAGCCTTTAGGGGAATGGAGAGCAGTAAAGAGTACTTGGCTCCCAGTACCTGCATGGCGGTTCACAAGTCTGTAGCCCTAGATTCAGGGAATCCAGTGTTGTCTTCGGCCTCTGAGGCACCAGCATGCATATGATGCATAGACATACACACAGGCAAAACACCCATACACATAAAATCATTTAAAAACTTTTCAAATATATTTTATGTACGTTGATGTTTGTGTGTCTGGATGTATGTCTGTGTGAAGGTGTCACATGTCCTGGAGTTACAGTTGTGAATTTCCATGTGGGTACTTGGAAGAACAGCCAGTGTTCTTAACCACTGAGCCATCTCTCCAGCACATTGACTATTTTGTAGTTTTTAAATATATAATTTATATTATTTTATGTGCAGTGGTGTCTTGCCTGCTTGCATGACTGTGTAAGTGTCAGATCTTAGAGTTGCAGGCAGGTGTGAGCTGCCATGTGGGTGCTAAAATCGAACCTGGGTCCTCTAGAAGAGCAGCCAGTGCTCTCAACCACTGAGCCATCTGTCCTTAAAAACTTTTTCAAAAGACAACTCCTTATTATTACATCTATTTGTTTGTTTGCTTGTTTATTTATTTATTGAGGCAGGATCTCACTTCATAGATCTGCTAGCTTGGCACTTCCTGGCGCTTGCTGTATACATCTGACTGGCCTTGAACTTACATCCACCTGCTTCTGCCTCCTGAGTGTAGGGATTAAAGGTGTCCACCACCATCCCAGCCATATATATATGTGTGTGTGTGTGTGTGTGTGTGTATATTTTTTTTTCTTTTTCTTTCTTTTTTTTTTTTTTTTTTGGTTTTTTTGAGACAGGGTTTCTCTGTGTAGCTTTGGAGCCTATCCTGGCACTCGCTCTGTAGACCAGGCTGGCCTCGAACTCACAGAGATCCACCTGCCTCTGCCTCCCGAGTGCTGGGATTAAAGGCGTGCGCCGCCAACGCCTGGCCAGCCATATGTTTTGTTTCCTATCTTCCATTGGATAACTTTGGGTTATCTTTATCCTATACTCCCATCTATACCTTTCTCCAGTTCCTACCATCTGGAAGCTTTCAGTTCTTTTGGTTGCTCCTCTTAAATTTTTGGCCTGCATACTTCGACGAAATCTAAAGTTAAATCATTATCTGTACTTTCTTCCTAAATAAGAACCCACAGTTTGTGTTACACATTGCTTTGGTTCCGTATTATAATCCACTTTGTTTTCATACCCTAGAATTAGTTATTGCTATTCTTATTTGATAACGTCTGCTCACTTGGATTCACCCACCTGCTTACCCTTCCTCTGCCTCCTGTGCCTTCTCCCATCCTGCTTGTCCTGAGTACACTCCCTTTTACAAAACCACTGGGCTACACTGGTTTTGTCAGTTGGCTACAGCTTGCCAAATATGGGTTGGTTTTTTTGTTTGTTTCTGTTTTGTTTTGAGACAGGGTTTCTCTGTATTGTTTTGGAGGCTGTCCTGAAATTTGCTCGGTAGAGCGGGCTGGCCTTGAACTCTCAGAGATCTGCCTGCCTCTGCCTTCTGAGGGCTGAGATTAAAGGTGTGTGCCACCAACTCCCGGCCTGCCAAATACATTTTGTCATGACCATTGGATAATTTACATGGATTAAAAAAAAAAAAGTCTGGGTTTGTAGGGGTTTTTGTTTTGTTGTTTCTCTCAATAGTTAGTTTTATCTGTGTTTTGTTTAGTTCCTAAATTGCAGTGGTGAGGTTTGCTTCTAAACTCTTAGGGGTAATCTTTTGTCTGTTGCTCTGTTCTCTTTCTTCTGTAAGCTCACTATAATGTGATCCTCACTTGGTTTATTTTTATTTATCCTGCTTGTTATTTTTAAGATTTCGTGTCCTTCACAGCACTCAAGAAAGTGCCTTGTGCCAGGTAGTGGTGGCGTACGCCTTTAATCCCAGCACTTGGGAGGCAGAGGCAGGTGGATCTCTGTGAGTTCGAGACCAAGTCTGGTCTACCAAGCAAGTTCCAGGACAGGCTCCAAAGCCACAGAGAAACCCTGTCTCAAAAAAAAAAAAAAAAAAAAAAAAAGAAAGTGCCTTGCATTTATGTCCGCAGCTTTTTTTCTTTTTTTGGTTTTTCGAGACAGGGCTTCTCTGTGTAATAGTCCAGACTGTCCTGGAACTCACTCTGTAGACCAGGCTGGCCTCGAACTCACAGAGATCCACCTGCCTCTGCCTCCCGAGTGCTGGGATTAAAGGCGTGTGCCACCAACGCCCGGCTTTGTTTTGTTTTGTTTGTTTTTTGAACTGGAGTTTCTCTGTAGCCCTGGCTGTCCTGAGACTTAACTCTGCAGACCATGCTGGTTTGAATGTAAAGATCTGCCTTCCTCTGCCTGCTGAGTGCTGGGAATAAAGGCATGCACCACCACAACAGCCTGGCTGTATCTTTCTTTCTTTTCTTTTTTTTTTTTTTTTTTTTTTTGGTTTTTCGAGACAGGGTTTCTCTGTAGCTTTGGAGGCTGTCCTGGAACTCACTTTGTAGACCAGGCTGGCCTTGAACTCACAGAGATCTGCCTGCCTCTGCCTCCCGAGTGCTGGGATTAAAGGCGTGCGCCGCCAACGCCCGGCTCTTTCTTTCTTTTCTTTCCTTTTCTTTTCTTTTCCTTTTTAATCCTCTTGGAGTTCTCCTTTCAGAAATCCTGGGTATCATACACTGGTCCTTCTTTTGTCCTTTGTGTTCTTAGACTTTCGTCTTTTCTAATTCTTGTCCTGTACTTTTGTTTGTTTGCTTCTCGCTCTCTCTCTCCCTCCGTCCCCCCCTTTCTCTAAACAAGGTTTCTCAGTGTAGCTCTGGCTGTCAGTAGACCAGGCTGGCCTGAAACTCAGAGATCCGCCTGCCTCTGCCTCCCTAGTGCTGGGACTAAAGGTGCGCATCATCACCGTCCAGCTCTTTGATTAACTTACCTCTGCCATTCAATAACACAGATTGTTTCGTTACCCACTTTTAATTTACAGTGTTATATTTCATTGAACTACATTTTAGGTTCCTTGCAGTTTTAAATTCGGCTGTTTACTTCTTGCCTTTAGTTGTATAAAAACAAACAAAACTGAGCAAGTCACCTTATTTGTGCATTTCTTTTTTTCTCTCTTTGGGTTAGCTAGCTGCTTTCTTTTACATTCTCTTCCTGCTCAAAAATTCCATGAAGCCTTATCATTCGGCACCATGCTGTTAGCAAACAAGCACTATGAACCAGGGTCGGGCAGGAAGCTGGTGCCCAGCGGCTTTGTGCTCCACTCCCAGAGGAAGAGCAGCTCTCGAGTCATGTGGGGAAACCTTACAGCATTGTACCTCTGGGGCCTCACAGCTGTGGCAGGAATCTGTTTCTATAGCAACAGAAGGCTTACCTCTTCCTCTGTTCTCAAAATATGCAGAGAGAGAAGTGACATGATAAACTTTGAGAGCATGCTGTGTTGTAGGCAGGCTAGATTCATTTTTTTCTCCCTTTTAGACCAATTGTCCAGTACAGTAGCCATTAGCTATGGTGGTTATTTAAATTACAATTAATTAAATTTAAAATTCTGTTTCATGATTATTTTAGTTTGTTTTTATTTTTGAGACAACATTTTAAGAAATTGCTTTATTAGTCTGAACTGGACCAGACCCCATTAGATAGTCCAGCTTGGCCGTGAACACAATACAGTTCCCCTGCCATACCCTCCCAAGTGCTGGGATTATTGTACACCACTGTGCCGGCTTAGAATTCCATTGCTGAGTCACATCAGCTACATTTCCAGGATTTAGCACTTACAGATGGCAAGAGATTGTCACAATTGGGTGGCACATATAATTGTCAGCAGTTCTGTAGACAGTACTGTAATAAACTCTACCACAGCATCCTCACAGTCAACTCTTTGTTAAATGTATGATTCCGGTAGACCTCCTGGTGCCCAGAGTCTGGAAGCCTTCTTTTGAGTTACCACTTTTCTGCACCATCTGTATTTTAAAATAATTCTGAGAAGATACTGAGTTCTAAGAATGGCTTGTGGGTCATTGATGATCCCAAGCCTGTTCCTTTACCTGTAGTTTGGTATGATATAAAAAAGAGAAGCTAGATAAATAGAAAGTTCATGTTAAAGTGAGCTTTGGGGAGAGTGAAGACTAGCTTCTGCATTGATTGTTGGTTTTATGCAACTGTGATTAAGCTAAGATGGAGAGGATAAGTTTGTGAGATAGCTGGAGAAAGTTAACTCATCTTAATGAAAAGTTTATATATATGCATGAAAATATAATGGAACAAATTATTTTACATGCTGACTAAAATACACTTTTTTTTTGAGACAGGCTCTTACTCTGTAGCCCTGGCTGGCTTAGACCATGCTGTGTGAGCCAAGCTGCCAAGCTGGTCTTGAACTCAAAGAAATCTGCTTGCTTATAGATATGAGCCACCACACCTTGCCTGAAAAACCTTTGCAAGGGCCTAGAGGGGTGGCTTAGAAGTTAAGAGCCTGCATTGCTCTTGGGCAGGACCAGAGTTGTTCCCAGTACCACAGCTACCTCAAACTCCAGTTCCAGGGAAATTGATACCCTCTTCTGTCTTTGTCAGGCACTGCACTCATGTACACAATACCCTTCCATACACATATACACATAATTAAAAATAAAATCTTAAAACATCTGGGAAATGGCTCAGTGTATAAGGTACTTGCTGCATATCATAGTTAGCTTTAGTTGTCAACTCGACAGACTCACTTGGAAAGAGGGAACCTCGGTTGTTGAATTGTTATCATCTTGGCCTGTGGGCTTCAGTGTAGGCATTTTCTTGATTAATTATAGACACAGAAGGGCCTAGCATACAGTGGGCAGTGCCATCTCTAGGTAGGTGGTTCTGGGTTATATAGAAATGTAAGCTGAGCAAGCCAAAGACAGAAAGACAATAATAAGATCTTACTGAAATCTCACTCAGGTTGGAAGCTCCTCATAGCAAAAATCATCTTTCTCGCCGGGCAGTGGTGGCGCACGCCTTTAATCCCAGCACTCGGGAGGCAGAGACAGGTGTGAGTTCAAGGCCAGCCTGGCCTACAAGAGCAAGTTCCAGGACAGCCTCCAAAGCAATACAGAGAAACCCTGTCTCGAAAAAAACAAAACAAACAAACAAACAAACAAAAATCATCTTTCTCTTCATCCTTTGGAGTTGCCACCTCGGTTCTCCTTTGAGTTGCAATAGAATGGTTTAAAGGGAAACAGACAGATTGCCTATGCATGTGTACATGTGGTTGATGCTGTGTCTCTCTACATAGCTCTGGCTAGCTAGTGGGATGATTGCTTCTACCAATGACTAGACCAGAGGGTAAAGTTGTGTTTTCTTGTTCTTTTAAGTCTTGGGTTCACAATCTGACCAGCTCTAAAAGAAAGCTCTTTCACTGGGATGTGTTGCAGGTTAGGCTGTGAGAGGGTGTGCCTAGCTGGGGACTGTTGCTTCCTTAGGGTTCTACACCCTGAAGCTGTCAAATGAGTGGCACTCTGGTAGGGCCTGCAGTCATCTACTGGGGCCAGGGCCGTGACTGAAACTAGTATTGGAGCACACAGGGGGGTGTAAGTGAGATAGATCACCAACCCCAAGGTCTGGCAGCTGTTAGGAATCAGCCTGGCAAGTGTCCTGAGTTCCTGTCTCTCTAGTAACCTGTGGGCTAGATAGTGAAGGGAATGGTAACTCAGCATTTTCCTTGAATTATGAAAGACCCCTAATCTGTGTCTAGGTGGACATTGAAATATTCCTAAGTAAGAAAAAGCACCCTTACTAAGTGTTGGGGTTTTTGAACCCAGGGCCTTATACATAACAGGCAAATACGCTGCCAGAGTCTATGTATAGCTTATACTGGCTTCAACTGCCCATCCTCCTGCCTCAGCCTGCCAAGTGCTGAGATTATAGGCATGTACTACCACACCTAGTAATGTGTTAGGTTTACTTTTGTTGTTGTTTTCAATATTAAAAAAAAAAGAGAGAGAGAGAGCTGGGCGCATGCCTTTAATCTCAGCACTTGGGAGGCAGAGGCAGGTGGATCTCTGTGAGTTTGAGACCAGCCTGGTCTACAGAGCGAGGTCCAGGACAGGTTCCAAAACAATACAGAGAAACCCTGCCTCGAAAAAAAAACAAAAATGAGAGGGGAGAGAGAGAATATGCACATCACAAGGATGTGGAGGTTGGAGGATAACTCAAAGGAGTTTAGTTCTCTCCACCATGTGGGTTCCCAGGAACAAACTCAGGTCATTAGGTTTGGTAACAAGAGCCTTTAGCTGCTAAGCCATCTCACTGGCCTGGTGTTGGTTTTTTTGGATGTTGCTGCTTATTACATGTGACTGAGGCCAATTGTAGGACAAGAGTTAAGGTATTGTAGCCTAGAACCTAGAAATAGGATTTAGAATGAAACTGAACCCATTGCCCAACAGCAGAGCTATTGTTAATTGAGTTCCAGTAGATGGTGTGTGTCATTTCCTCCCTTTTCCCAGAGAAAGTAGAGAAGCAAGCAGATTGGGAAAATTCTGTAATGATTTGAGCTTGAGCCAGGCTCACACTTGAGTACTTGAACCTTTCTCTACTGTGACTCTTGATTTTCTAACAGTCTGGGTTTTGTTAGGTAATGCATCTTTTTAAAGTAGACAAGTAGAATTGTAACAAATAGTAACATGTCATAACAATATTTCTGACAGCAGACTTTTATTTAATTAATGCTTACTAAGAGCCTGCCACTGTTTAAATGTGTTCAGTATATTCACTCTTTGTCTTTGCCCTGGACGTATTTGGCAGATACAGAAACTAAGCCCCAGCACTTGGGAACTTGCTTAGATGTCACATAGGAGGAAAGTAGTGTGGCTTTAATGAATGGCACCTCATACTGTTATTAAGTGACCATTCAGAAATGCAATTATTGGAATCCTTTTTAGCCCTCGTGGTCTTTCCTTCAATTTACAAACCTTTGTAGTTCTGTAAAATGATGGAGAAATAAAAGACATTTTCTTACCTCTGTCCACTGTAAGAGTTGCATTCTATTGTTCCTCATTATGACCAGTCCCCTTAGCCACTTTTGACTCCAGTGGGACCTACAGTCCATTAATCCTGTTTCCTTCACCCTCTCCCGCCTGTCCTTTCCCCTTTATAGCTTAAGTTCCTCAATCAGTGATAGTAAGTCATCCTCATGCCCTGCCCCACTTCTGCCTTGTAAGAGTTTGGCCAGGCCACAACCTTAGTTGAATCAAGTCTGTCTGCTGTGTGGGTATAGCCCTAGGAGGGAAGAAATGAGGAGTATCCCCCCTTCCCACTTTCCATTCCTGATCACCAAGGTTAAGTGGGTTTAAATGTGACCTGGGAATCCTGACCTATTTTTATAGTGTATTCATTCCAACTTCCCAGAGAGCTGTCTCTTACTTTCTCCTCAAAGCTAACTCCTTTGTTAGATGACTGTTATGGAACACAGCTGCATTCTCAACACTGGACAGGCAGAGGCAGGAGAATTGCCAGTTCTGGGCCAATCTGGGATGCATGATGAGATTCTTTGTCAGTCTCTTCTCACCCATCTTAGCTTTAGGTGAAGACCTTACCTTCTTTTTCATTGAGAAAACAGTTAACTACCCTGTCTGCCATCACCCACCTACCGACATCTGCTAATCTTGTCTTTTCCTGTAACAGTATGAGCTGTCCATGTTTGCAGAGGCTGACCCCTCGCCTCATAAATTAGATTTCAGCTGTTTTCCATAAGTAATCATGGAATCCTCAGCATTGATCTCCAAGCCTTCTCTGCTCTCTCCTAAATGTGGCTTCTCTGGCACATTCCTGTCAGCACTGGCACAAACGGCTGGCGTTTCTCCCACTTGAAAATAGCAATAACATTATATCCTATTTTCATTTCACTTCTTCCTATGCTATCAACACTCCTTAAGAATTCTCATTCAGGGACTGGAGAGAGATGGCTCAGTGGTTAAGAGCATTTATTGCTCTTGCAGAGGACCATGAATTCTAGTTTCTTGTTTTAGAACCCAGAGCACATGGTAGATTAGTGAATGTCCCATACCTGTTTGAAGAGAAAGTATATGTTTATTTATTATGTATACAGTGTTCTGCCTGCAGGCCAAAAGAGGGTACCAAACCTCATTACAGATGGTTGTGAGCCACCATGTGATTCCTAGGAATTAACTCAGGAACCTCTGGAAGATCAGCCAGTGCTCTTAACCTCTGAGCCCTTTCTCCAGTCCCACAATATGAGTCCTAAGATAATATTCTACCATTCATTTCCTCCCGTAACCTCTGTGAGTGTCATATTTTATGTGCATGTACACACACACACACACACACACACACACACACACACACACACACACACACACACACAAACACCACCTCACAGTATATTGGCTGATGGTTATTTTTGCTTTAACTGGTTAATTGTCTTTTTTTTAAAGGTGATTTTAAATGTATTCATAAATACATACCCATCGGCCTTAAACAGATCCCAAAATATTTACCCAAGTCTCAAATTTGCCTGAGAGGAAGGTAAATGAGTAGGCACTAAAAGTAAAATTCAGAGTTTGCAGTTCACAAAACAGACTGTGGGTAGTAAAACTCACGCTGTAGGAAGAAGACACTTGAAAGGCACACACAGCCTCATTTTTCTGGTTCTCTGTTTCCAGTGGCTTGAAGAGTGAGGGAATTTGAACCTAACAGACAGCTGAGGGCTGGGCTGTAATTAGTAAGAGGCTACCATTGTCAGTTTAATGCAGCACCGGTCTCACTTAAGTAAGAATGCAGAGGGATCATAGAGAAGCCCAGTCTTCGTGCTGCTAGGCTACCTGTTGCCTTAGAGTCACTGTTCACTAAGCAGCTCTCAGTCAGGAAAGGGGACACTAAGAAGTGCTTAGTTGCTAGGGGCTCCTGGCTCATCGCAGGTGGTGGTGGTTGTTGGTTTTTGTTTTGTTTTGTTTTGTTTGTTTGTTTAGAGACAGGATTTCTCTGTGTAACAGCACTGGCTGTCCTGGAACTTGCTTTGTAGATCAGGCTGGCCTCTAACTCACAGAGATCTGCCTGCCTCTGGCTCCCGAGTGCTGGAATTAAAGGTGTGAGCCACCACCATCCAGCTCACTCGGGTTCTTCTTTGGCAGCCAAGTTATCTGCTCCCTTCTCCCGAAAGCTTTGGACAGGCTACCAAAAATGTAGAGTCAACTTAATTTCCTTGAGCTACTGAGATCCTAAACATTTATAAAAGAATGCTAGTCCTTTAATGATACTTGGGCCGGTAAGATTTATTCAGTGATGGTGTATATTTGCATATGCCTGCATTTATTTAATGTACTAAAACCTTGGTGTGATTCAGTTTTTTTTTTTTTTTTTTTTTTTAGTTTTGCAAGACAGGGTTTCTTTTTTTGTTGTTTTTTTTGTTTTTCGAGACAGGGTTTCTTTGTGGCTTTGGGGGCTGCCCTGGAACTCACTTGGTAGTCCAGGCTGGCCTCGAACTCACAGAGATCCGCCTGCCTCTGCCTCCCGAGTGCTGGGATTAAAGGCGTGCGCCACCAACGCCCGGCCGACAGGGTTTCTTTGTGTAACTGCTGTGGCTGTCCTGGCACCCACTCTGTAGACCACACTGGCCTCAAACTCATGGAGAACTACCTGCTTCTGCCTGTGAGCTGGGATCAAAGGCCTGCTCCACCAGTGCTCTGTTCTTTAATGTGTTTTTTTTTTGTTTTTGTTTTTTTGTTTTTGTTTTTTTTTTTTTTTGGTTTTTACGAGACAGGGTTTCTCTGTATTGTTTTGGAGGCTATCGGTCCAGCCTGGCCTTGAACTCACAGAGATCCGCCTGCCTCTGCCTCCCGAGTGCTCTTTAATGTGTTTAAAAGAAAACCTTTGGGCTATGTAACTAACACTTTGGGAGCACTAACTGCATTGATCTAGGGTGGAAGAAAAGTGTCTGATCTGTGCCAGGCACAGGGATAGAGTTTTACATATATGATCCCAAGCATAGAAGGAAATTACTCCTATCATATAATGGGAAATTATGGTGTCGGAATTTGTACATGACATCTGCATTGTATTTTGCAACCTTTAGGATGGGCAACATTTAAATATGATTGTGTTTGTTCTCTTTCCTGTTACACAATTGACAGGAAATGTTGCTATGTATGGTAAGAGCAGTGGATAATTTGCTGAGACCTACAGCTTTGTGATCTTCTATTTAGCCTGTTTGATCAAACTCTTAAGAATGGGACCGCACTTATAGGTTAATGTGTATGATGTCAGTTTCACTCTTTTCCATATTTTAATGTGTGTGATATCAGTTTTACTGTTCTTCATATTTTAATCCCTAGTTTCCCTTTCCAATTCCTAAATTTTTTTTTTTGGACAAGATCTAACTGTGTAGCTCAGGCTGACCTGGAACTCATAATGCAGACAACCAAGTTGGCCTTGAATTAGAAGAGATCCATCTCACTCCCTCTGCCTTCTGACTACTGGGATAACTTGCTTTTTAATATATAATTGAGAAGCCACAAAACGTTTTGCTGACAGAAAAGGAATAGTTTATGAAAAGGAAATTAAATGGAGCCGGCTCAAAAACCCTCCTTTCCTTCCATCTGGCAGTTGGGTTTCTGGCTTCAGGTCCCTATGATTTTTGAGAGTTGATTCAAAAACCTACCTTTTTAAATATGTAACTTATTTTGATTTTATGTTCATTGGTATTGGTCTATATGTATGTATGTATGTCTTGTGAGAGTGTCAGAAGCCTTGGAACTGGAGTTAGACAGGAATGAGCTGCCATGTGGGTGCTGAGAATTGAACCCAGGTCTTCTGGCTTCTCAATTTATATGTTAGCCAGTGCTCTTAACCACTGAACCATCTCTCTAGTCCCTCAAAACCTATTTTTGCTGTCTGTTGTTAAGCAGTAAAATCTGCCTTAAAACTTAGTAGCTTGTTGAGTTGGGATGATATTTCAGTCAATAAAGTCCTTGCTGTACAAACATCAGTTCAATCCACAGAACCCTGGAAAAATCCAGGAATGATGGTATGTGCTTGTAACCATAGTGTTGGAAAGATAGAGACAAGTGGATCTGTTGGCCAGCTGTCAACCTAATGTACTTGGCTAATTCCTGGTCTCAAAACGAACAAAGTTGTTGGACAGCATCTGAGTCAGGATACCTGAAGTTATCCGTGGCCTCTGCACACATGTGCACATGCACCCACATACATACAAAACATCACATACACATACAGCCTAATGATTTACAACCATAATAATTCTGTGACCCAGGAACTCAGGCAGGGTTCAGCTGGGTTGTCTTTGAATAGCAGCAGCTGGGATGGTAGTATTCAGACAGCAACTGGAGCTGGAATGTCTAAAATAACTGCTGGAGTCTCTGCCACCTTTGATTGACATGTTTAGGAGGCAGGAACCCTTCTCTCCATGTGGACGTCTCTGTTAGACTGGCTTGAGTTTTATTATATGGCAACTAGATTCCAGGAGGAAAGCATTCTAGGCAACTAAAGCAGAAATTGTCATTCTTTTTTTTTTAATTAAAAACATTTTTATTCTTTTAATTATTATATGTGCGCAAGGGGGGTTATGTGCACATGAATGCATGTGACCACAGAGATCAGAGATCTCTTACAGGCAGTTGTGAGCCACCTGACGTGGGTGCTGGAAATCAGACTCAGGTCCTTAGCAAGAGCAGTATGCGCTCTTAACCACTGAGCCATCTCTCCAGCCCCAAGAAGTTATAATCCTGTAGGGCCTGGCTTCAGAAGTCATCCCTCTGTAGTCTGGCCTATTGACAAGGGGATGTTGGGAGAGGGAACATTGTAGAAGAACCTATGGGATAGAAACAAAATCTACCCTTCTGTGAAGAACTTGAGACCTACTCCAGGTCAATTAAGTCAGAATTCCTAAAGAAACAGACACTCTTAGGAAAGCTGGGTGTGTACACTTGGAAGCACCCTCTGCTGAGGCTGGCAGTCAGGCTCTGCATGTGACAAAAACCTCACTCCCTTGAGTTATGCTGATAAAATAAATTGAACATAATTTTAAGTTATGCTAACATTCTTCCCTGGGTCATAATGCCATTTTTAACGTTTATGAAAACTCCTCAACTAGGACTGGGGTGGTTCAGTAGGAAAGCACTTAGTAGCATGGTGAGGGCCGAGGTTTGATCCCCAGCACCAAAAGAAAGTAGCAAAGCAGAGCACCTCTGCTCTGCTCCAGGACACACTGGTGTGTGTGCTGTGGTGTGTAATCAGTAGAGCAAGTGCTCTTTCAGTGCGCTACAACTCCTGTCCTGGTTTTCTTACGACAGTTTTAGGAGTCGTTGAGACAAGTGTCTCACTATGTAGCCCTGGCTATCCTGAAACTTGGCATCTTCCAGCCTATGCCTGAGAGGCATAGGAAGTAGAGGCACTCAGTGTTACGACAAGCACCACCACACCAGAACATTTTTTACAGTTTGCAGCAAAATTGAGAGGA
Organism: Mesocricetus auratus; assembly: GCF_017639785.1. NCBI lineage: Eukaryota > Metazoa > Chordata > Mammalia > Rodentia > Cricetidae > Mesocricetus > Mesocricetus auratus. The sequence continues at coordinate 12,344,094 of NW_024429183.1, read as the reverse complement.
AAGGATTATGTGCATACACACACATATGCATGTTTTATCTCATAAATAAGTGTTTTGCATTATGCAGTTATTTAAGGATCTTTAAAAAATACAAATCCAGAACCATTTGTTAATAGGACTGTCTTTTTTTCCATCCATCTCTTCCCCATTATACTTTATGTCCCATACTCTCGCTGCAAGTTGGCCTTCCATATGCTTGTATAGGAGTGGATGATGCCTTGTCCTCTTTTGTCTTGGGAGGCTGAGACAGGAAGATCACAAATCCAAGACTTGTATTCACTCCTGCCTTCTATCATCTTTTGTACGAATGAGTTTCCCAGCTGCCTGATCAAGTCTAGTTCCCTGTGCCCTGATGGGCAGTTTTGAGAGCATTGCTTTTTTTTTTGGAGTGTTTTGGTTTGTTTCTGCCTAAGTAGCTAACACGTTCTCCCCATGCAGGTGCGTTTTTATCTTTCCAGGGGTTGGAGAGGAAGCTCATATTGCACACTTGTGCTTCTTCCCTCAGTTTTACTTTGCAGAACATTTTACCTTACTCTTAACAAAAGTTGGCTGTTCATCTTTTACCACTTCCAATAGGTATGTTTTGAAATAGATTGCTTTCCAAAACTGAGGGGTTTGTTTGAACTAGCTGTGTAAACCAGACTGACTTTGAACTCACAGAGATTCTCCTGCCTCTGCCGCCTGCCTCCTACCTCCTAAGTGCCAGGATTAAAGGTGTGTACCACCACCACTGAGTTTTTAATCTTCCTTCTTCACTAGGCCTCTTTATGTCCAGTTAATTTAATATTTATTGAGAATTAAATAGACAGGAGCCATTTTAGATTTTACTAAATGTGTAGGAATGTTTAACTATGGCTCTTGTTGTTAAGGGACTTCACAGTTTAGTAAAAGCTGCCGAGTTTAAGTACACAAGTATAAAGGCAGCGTGTGGGAGTTGGGTGGAGACCACCTTTCAGAGCCTGCTGGGATTGCAGGAGCACTTAGAACAATAAAACCTTGACTCTCAGTGTTAAACCCTGGATATCTTGCTGTGGTTTAGCTGTCACCCTTTTTCAAGTTTCGTGACTCATTTCCTCACTTTTCTTAAGGCTGTTGTCTAGAAACGTAGCAGTCTTCCTGTCTCAGCTTCTTGGGTGCTGTGAATACAGGCATGGGCATTGCCATGTCTAACTCCCTGGGCTGCTGCTTCTCCTTTTGGTTTTTCAAGGCAGGGTTTCTCTGTGTAGCCCTGGCTGTCCTGGAACTTCCTCTGTAGACCAGGCTAGCCTCCGATTCAAAGATCATCCTGCCTCTGCCTCCCAAGTGCTGTACCACCCAAGTGCACACTTGGTTTCCCTGGGCTTCTTAAAAATGGAATTAATTTTGATTGTTTGGACACACCTTCCCTATATAGCCATGACTGTCCTGGAACTCATTATGTAGCCCAGGCTGGCACCCACTATCTTCCTGCTCAAGAATTCTTTTCTGTAACATTGCCTAACACTTTGATCAGAAGATGGAGGTGGTAGAGTATTTGAAATAGTGATTATTTAAGCTGCTACCTCTCCCCTTTCCATCCTGTTAAAAAAAAAAAAAGGAAAAAAAAAAGCTTCATTTCTAGCAAAATCTCCTGGCAGGTGCCTTAGTTGGATTAGTAGGTGGTGCTTGCCTGGTGGCCTCAAGAACCTGACTTTGGCACATGTTCCTTAAGCATTCAGTGTGAGTGTGTTTTAATTTTGCCTGTGCAATCTATGTTTCCTGTGCCAATACCAGAATGACCCTGGCCAGGGATCAAGAAGAGCCTGGTAACGACCTAAAATTAAATGTTTAAACTCCGTTTGCCCTTTGCTTTATGTTTTATTGTTGTTAGGAAGTCCTGAGTCTTTTTTCACCACTTAGGACAAGGCTGAGAAGGAGACACTTGGAATCATTATTCTAGACGTACTAAGGGGCTGGGTAAGCAGGAAGGTCATTATTAATAAGCTAAGATGGGGCTGGAGAGATGGCTCAGCGGTTCAGAGCACTGGCTGCTCTTCAGAGGTCCTGGGTTCAATTTCCAGAACCCACATAGCAACACACAACTGTCTGTAATCCAGCTCAAAGTGATTTGACACCCTCATACAGATATAAATGCAGACAAAACACCAATGTACATAAAATAAAATAAAACAACAATGATTTTGAGCCTGTATTACAGGTGATGTGACATTGTTTAAAAAAAAAAAAAGCAAAGATGAAGCCAATATAAATTTTCAGTCTTTAAGATAGTTTTAACCCAACAATAATTGTGAACTATGCTCCTCTTTAATGAGCTCACCAACTAGCCCCCAGTGAAGATATGTTTATCCAAGACACCTTTCAGATTATGGGAAATCATTCAAACCTCAAGAAATAGGCTCTTGCCCAAGATTGGTTTATATTCTGACTACAAAACAAATTACATTTCTTTCTGGTTTTGTCTCCCTTTATGTACACTCGGTGCTGGTATAGTAGAAAGATGGTAGTGAGCTTTGTATTACCTGAAGCAGCCTTTGCAAATAGGTAGTGGGGAGCAGAGTGAAACATGTTTAAGCGTAACCATTTAGAGTTAGTGCTTGAGTGTATGTAGACACTGGAGTCACTTTTAAAAAATGTAGCATTTCAGACAGATGAGATGGCTCACCTAATAAAGGTGCTTGCCACCAAGCCTGACAGCCTGAGTTCTAATCACACACACACACACACACACACACACACACACACACACACACACACACACACACACGGGTGTTTCAAATGTATTAATATAATACAGCAAATATATATATATAACCAAAATGAAATGCCTGTATGTTTTTAATGGGACTTTACACTGTTTTGTATTTCATTTTGTGTTTTGTTTTGTTTGCAATAGGATCGCACTCTGAAGCCCAGGCTAGCCTGGAACTCAATATATAGCTTATGATTACTTCAAACATAAGACAGTCCTTCTGCCTCAGTTTCTTACATACTGAGATTATAGATGTGCACCAGTACAACTAACTTGGATTTCTCTGTATTTATGCCATTTCAGTGAGTCTTCATAGTTTGGTGCGTGTTAATATGAATAGGTCTAGGGATGTAGATCCAATCCCTAGTACTGAAAAAAGGGGGGGATGTTTGCTTCTTTGAGATTTCTTTTTAAAACTCAGTACTGTGGTGTGTTTTTGAGATGTTCCATTCATATCCATCATGAAGCTCATCATATTAGTCTATATTCACAGGGAGCAGTTAATTTGAACACAATTTAGCTATTAGAGTCACAATGAGCACTTGTACCTATTTGATTCTAACCATTAACATAGATGGGCACTGTGGGTTTTGCGTATGCAGATCTCTTGCCTCTCCCAACGCAGATAGATGGTCCTATTATAGTTGAATCCTTTATGCCATTTCTCTCATATTTAGGATTGCTGTAAGGAAGCACCACAGGGTGCTTTTTTCCAGGTGCTTATATTCTATCATCAAGGGGTCAGCATGATGATGTCTTTGGAGGCTTCTGTCCTTGGCTGGCAGATGTCCACCTTCTCTACATGGTCTCCCATTTGTATCTGTGTTCTAATCTCTTGTGACGATATCAGTTATGTTCTATTAGGTCCCATTCCAGAAACCCCATTTTGATATGCTGATTTGACTTCTAATACATATTGGATTAAAGCAAATAAAGTGGACCTCCCTTGCTTTGCTCCTTTACAAGGAAAATGCTCTTGCCGCCTTGCCACTTGGGGTGACAGTTACAGTGAGCCTGTGGATTCTGCTCATTAGATCAGGAAGGTTCTTTGTGCCCTGCTTGCTCTCAAGAATGGAGAGCATGAGGCCTGCCTCAATTTAGAGATCAGAAAACTTTGGATGCCTTTCTCATAAAAGTTCAAAAAGACAGCATGGGCTGTCATGAAGGCTGAACTGGAAGACAGGAGCTTCAGACAGAGCAAGTAACAGCATAAAAAGATGTGGGTGTTTGGCAAGCCATTCACAGGCATGAGGGCCCTTATTAGTCCAGAGTATGGTGTCCCTATGTTGCTATGCTCCCCTCGGTGTTTCTGTCAGCAACGCCTTTCAGCTGACTTCGTTTTGCCTGATCCCTACGGTGGTTTCTTTGGTCACTGTTAAGAGCCTCGACATTTCTTCTCTTTGGATGTACTCTGGGCATCTTCCTCAGGCTCTGTGTTGGCTACTCTGATTTCCCACTGTTGTAATTTCCTAACGTATGCATTTCCTAACTTGACTGAGATATAGTTTCTGTACAAACTATCCACCGTAAGTACACCCTGATAGAGTTTAGTATGTTCATAGAGTTGTGCAACCATTACCACAGTCAGTTTTAGAACATTGTCATTATCTCCCAATGAAAATTTCCCATACCTTTAAAAAATACTTAGTTTTAAAAATTGTATTTTCGTGCAATCACACATACTTGAATGTGTATTCATGCAGGTGGTGTGTGTGTGTGTGTGTGTGTGTGTGTGTGTGTGTGTGTGTGTGTGTATGTACACATACATGGCATGGCACAGTGTGGAGGTCAGAGGATAGTTTGCAAACATCAGTTCTCTCTTTCTCCTATGTTAGTCACAGGAATCCAACTCAAGTCGTGAGACTTGTCAGCAAGTGCCTTTAACCTGTTGAGCCATCTAGCTGGCCTATCCCATACTGTTTTAAACATTCTGTCGAGGAAGGGGTTGTTTGTTTGAGACATGATCTTGTCTTTAGCTCAGATTGACCTGAAAGTCACTATGTAGCCCCTGCTGGCCTTGACCTTGTAGCCCTTCTGCCTCAGCACCCACATCCTAAGAGTTCAAGTGTGTGCCTCTATATTCAGCTATCATGCCCTGTTGACATACCTGTTTCCTTTCACTCTTGTAGTCCAGTAGTCTACTTTGTCTATATAGATTTATATTTTGTCTTCTAAAATATGCTTTTAATTTTTTTGGCAGGGTTCTACATTTTGTGTTTCCTACAAGCTTGTTTTTGTTGTTTTGAGACTGGTTTTGTGTAGCTCAGGCTTGCCTCAAACTTAGCATTTACCTAAGTATAATTTGAACTCTTGATTCTCCTCCCTCCACCTCTCTCAAGTACCTGGGACTATAGACCTTGCTTCCCACAAACTGGGTAACATAATCAAGGAAGCAAAGTAGCCAACTTCTAGCTCAGGCTGAAACTGCTGCCAAGTCTCAAACTGCTGCCTCTCCTCAGTGTGACAGGAGAACAAAGGTCTCTTACTGACTCCTGATCCTGATTTAAATATCTCTCATGAGTCCTGGAATTAAAGGTGTGAGCTATAATTCTCTTAGATTAGACTGATTCAGTCTGGGTGGCCTTGGACTCTCAGAGATCTATCTACCTCTAATCCTGAGTCCTAGGATTAGGTGTGTACTTTAGAGTTTCTAGCTGCTGGGATTAAAGGTGTGTGCCTGGCTTCTATAGCTTGTGGCTGACTTTGCTTTCTGAATCCTCAGGCAAACTTTAATGAATCATAAATAATATATCACTACACTTGCCCTTTTTTGTCTAATACAAAGAAGGATACAACTAACATTAAAACTATATACAATAAGTATATAATACAATATATACAATCAACAAGTTCATCAACAAATGTCTAGTCCATTTACATTTGACAAGTTCAGAGAAAATTTGTAGTCCATTAGCATTTGGCAACTTGGAGAAACTACTTCATTATCTATCCTAAATTGGTGAATCCAAAGTCTTATACCTAATTTACTTTGTATTATAATCTGCTTAATCAAAATATCTTTTAATGTCCCTCAAACCATTTACACTTTACACATTTTTAATGAGTTTCTTTTCTGAGTCTGGTAAGCAATGAAAACTATAACCATACTATATAGTCTTCAACTCTCTCAGAGACCCGAGAAGGAAATAATATTAACTGAGCAAACAGGAAATACAATCAAGCAACTTCTAGAAAATGTGAGAAATGACAGAAACAGCTGGCTCCCTGGACACCCAAGGCTCCTCTCCAACATTGAGACATCTATCTTTGGCCTACAGGCCTAGCATATATGACAGACTTTTCTGTGAAGCAGGATTTTCTGAAGAGCTGTCCTACCTTGTCTTGGCAAGGTTTAGCAGTCACTCTTGTTTGTGTCCTGTTTGTTTATTTTGGACAGCATACTGTCAGCAGTCAAGGCAAGGGAACTTTCTTGGCCAGTGGCTTACCTTTGCCACAAAGAAAGTAAACTTCATGTGAGTTTCTTTGATTCCCAACATCTTCTCTTAAGTATATTGGTGCTGCCAGTAGCAGATATGTCTCATTGTCATTAAAAAAAAAACAAACAAACCTATGTTATTAAAACATTTAAAATGCCATATTCTGGCCGGGCGTTGGTGGCGCACGCCTTTAATTCTAGCACTCAGGAGGCAGAGGCAGGCGGATCTCTATGAGTTCGAGATCAGCCTGGACTACAGAGCCTAGTTCCAGGACAGCCTCCAAAACAATACAGAGAAACCCTGTCTCAAAAAACAAACAAACAAAAAAGCCATATTCTGAAGTGTTTAGAGGATGACCCGTCATTCTAAAATATATCTCTATTTGACTTTGAAAACATACCTAATGTGACTACAAGTTCGATTGTAATAGGTAACAAATTACTCACCTCCATTTCCTTATTATCTTATATAGTTGGTAATAACTTTTCAAGAACTAGAGATAGGTATTGCATTGATAAATGAGCTGTATATGTACAGTACCTTGAACTAGATTAGAAATGCATGTGTAGTATGTTTTAACAAATTAATCTCAATTTTGTATCAATATACAATATTTGTATACAATATACAAAAATCCAATCAAATGTAAAATACCTAAAACTAGTCGTTGCTTTTTAAAAGTAGATTTAATAGTCTACCTTTTATGTCATCATATCTATACTTTTTAGTAGAGTCAATAATCTACCTTTTATCTTATATCCATATATTCCCTTTTTTTAAATCTATCCTTTTATCAAAACTGTGTAGTCATAAATTTTTGGGGGAGGCAGGTGAGGGCAGTAGCAAGGTCTCTCACAGTGTAGCCCAGGCTGGATTTGAACTTACTATATAGACCAGGCTGGTCTCAAACCCAAAATAATCTTCCTGCCTCATCTTCCCCAGTGCTGAAATTATAGGTATAATGCCTGGCCAATTTTTTTGGTTTTTTTTGGAGACAGGGTTTCTCTGTATTGTCTTGGAGGCTGTGCTGGAACTCGCTCTGTAGACCAGAGTGGCCTCGAACTCACAGAGATCCGCCTGCCTCTGCCTCCCAAGTGCTGGGATTAAAGGTGTGGGCCACTAACGCCTGGCTTAAGGAATAATTTTATCCTGTTTGTATTGTTTCTTTCTAAGAATCACTTTGGTATTAACATAAGAAGCCTTATCCTAATTTAGTATTCCAGGATTCATAGTTATAGAATATATAGTGAAATCATTCTTAGATCTTCTGTTTTAGGCATTATAAAATCCAGATTGCATGAATTAAACTAATACTCAGTTTCTTGGATGGAAACCACATTAAATCATCAATTCAGATACAGTGGCATATACAGTAATCTCAGTTCAGTTCATGGAAGATGAACTTTGGCTACGTAGTAAAGTTGAAGCCAGTCTGTGCTAACTGAACCTGTTTCAAATGACAACAATGAACAAAAAGGTTCCATCGAGGATCATGTTTTATATGTAGTTGTCATGTATCCTTAATTCTATTTATTCTAGAACATTATCTTCTTCATGGAATTGACATTTCTAAAGAACAAAGGCTAGCAGAGTTCTATATTTTGCATTTGTCAGATTGTTTCTTTTAGATTTAGGTTTAGGTTAAATTTTTCTTGGTGGAAAAAAAACTGTGCAGATGATGTGTGTTATGTGTCAATGTCATTTTGTCCTATGAGTTAATTAAAGTAGTGTCTACTAGGCAAAGGTATCTGTGGTTTGATAACTCTGAGAATGGTAGACTGTATCATTTCCTAGTAATCTTGGTCCCAAAGGTTTTAGGATCAATAATCACCTCTACTACTCTCGTCAAGAGAATTTATTTTATTTATTATTGCTATCATTAATGTTTCTTTGAGACAGAGTCTCACTATGTAGCCAGGGCTGGCCTGGAGCTCCCTAAGTAGACCAGGTCCTCAAACTCACAGAGATCCACCTGCCTCTGCCTCCTCAGTGCTGGGGTTAAATATATGTACCACCAAACCTGGCTTTCAGTGGTGTTTTCTGCTCTAGAATTTTGAGTCTATCTTTTCTGTCATCAACCTTAAGTATACTTGGGTCTATCAGATTGTGCCATTTCCTGTACCTTGCCCTTGTTGGATTGCTTTGTAACTTTGTTTTGACTTTGAATTCATCTTAAGTGGGTATGTAGATCTGGCTGGACACTGCAGGTTGTAGGGAAGCCTTTTGCTTCTGTGTATATAGCACAGGCAGAAGTGTCCTTTTCTTGTTTTCCTCCCCATTTCAGTTCTCTCTTGGTTTCTGGCACCTGGGACTTTCCAGTTTCTTTCTATATCAGTTTAAGGTATTTGAAGTATGCATAGGGTTTTCTGGTTATCTAGATGTTTGTTTTACTGTAACTGGAAGTTCCCAGGATTTTTATTTTCAGAATTGAGACTGGATACTTCAAAAGGTTTTTAAGACTTGAGTTTATTCTCTTCTGTGGACTTTCAGAAGTAACTATACTTGATATCTTTCTTATCATTTGCAAAATCCTGGAATCTTGACTTTCAAATTATTATTAACCCTGAAGACAGAGGTCTTCCAAATTTTTTTGCCATTTTTTAAAATTAGAGATTGGAGAAGGGATGGATGGTGGTAAATAGTAAGGAGGAGAGAGAAATTATAAGTTATAGCTTAAAGTATTTGTCCCTAACTAAACTTTACTTCTTCTTTTTTTTTTTTTTTTTTTGGGTTTTTACGAGACAGGGTTTCTCTGTATTGTTTTGGAGGCTATCGGTCCAGCCCAGCCTCGAACTCACAGAGATCCGCCTGCCTCTGCCTCCCGAGTGCTGGGATTAAAGGTGTGCGCCACCACCGCCCGGCAATCTTTAGTTCTTAAGGGCATCAGCATATCAGCATTTAAAATGTGAGAAGCTTGGTTTTCTTTTCAGTGTGATAAAAATCTGAGAAAATCATTACATTTTAAAAGGCTTCATGTTGCACTCCTTTGAGGCTCCATTTTCTAGGTTTTGTGATGTGAGATATATATATGTAGAGAGAGAGACAGGGAGAGAGACAGAGAGCGCACTAGTCTTATTTCCAACAACAACGGGAAAGAGCTGTGGGTGAGCACGCTCTCTTGTGCTGAGTTTACTAACAAGTAGTAGCTGAGAACCCAACATTGACGTGTTATTCCACTTCCTGTTACTTTAACAAATTAACTAAAATAATCCACTTTAAAAGAAGAAAAATTTGCTTTGGCTTAAGTTTTAGAGGTTTTAGTCAATGGTCATTTTGCCCATTGCCCTGGGGCCTGTGGCAAGGCAGTGACTTATGGGAGAAGTATGTAGTAGAGAAAGCTGCTCTTTTCATGGAAGCCAGGAAGCAAAGAAAGGGGAAGAGGATGAGCCAGGAAATCAATAAACCAGTTTCCCTTCCTTTAAGGAGGCGGGGATTATTACTATTGAAAGACCCCTACCCAGGACCCCCTAGGAAAAGAAAAGCAAGGCCAGGCCGTTGCCTAATGAAAGAAACCCAGACCAGGTGTCTCACCCTCAAAACAGGATGTCTGTGATCACTATAGCAGTCATGGGACCCGGATAATAATTGCTGAAGCGTGCTGGGAACTTTCATATGACAATACTAGAAAACCTAGTCCTTGGCAACTACCCTGGCCCCCAATTGTGTCTGATCACTATAGCAATCATGGGACCCGGATAATAATTGCTGAAGCGTGCTGGGAACTTTCATATGACAATACCAGGACACCTAGTCCTTGGCAACTACCCTTGCCCCCAGTTGTGTCTATGATCACCATAGTAGTCATGGGACCAGGATAATAATTGCTAAAGTATGCCTGGGTCTTTCATAAAATAACACCAGGAAACTTAGTCCGTGGGAACTACCCCTGCCCCCAAGATGAGCCAATGAAATGCCTGTTACTTATGTAACCATTAAAACTCTATAAATATTGTACTCCCTAAAAGCCCGGTATGCTCTGCACCCGAGTTGCAGTAGCATCCGCAGGCGCCTGTGTACTCAATAAATCACCTCTTGCATTTGCAGCCAGTGGTCTGGCCCCGGTTCTTGGGCAGACGGTTCGGTTCAGTGCCCGGCGCTTTGATGCCGAGGTTTTTCACTATATGTGTGTACCCACATGGTGTGATCAGAGAACAACTTTTAGAGTTGATTCTCTCCTTCCATCCTGGGATTAAACCTAGGTTTTCACAGCAAGCACTATTATCCACTGAGGCATTTCTCTGGCCCCCAAAATCCCTCAAGGGCATGCCCTCATAAGACTGGAAAACTTGTAAACAGACCCTGCCTCTCTATAACCTTCTCATTAGAGCCCAAGGCTGGGACCGTGTTTTTTACAGCACATGGACTTTCAGAGTATGTTTATCCATGCCATGGCAACTGGATATAATAGGTGTGAAATATTCAGTTAAAAGACAAAACAACAGGGGACAGAAAGGAGGCTCCACACTAACTGCTCTTCCAGAGGACCTGGGTTCAATTCCCAGGCACATGGCAGCTCACAACGGTCTGTAACTCCTAGATCTGGCACACTCATACGGACATACGTGCAGGCAAAACACCAGTGCACCTAAAACAAACAAACAAACTGGGAATAGTGATGATTACCTATCATCCTGGCACTTAGGAGGCTGAGGCTAAAGACTTGGCACGATTTGAGGCCAGCATAGGCTACATAGTGAATTCTAACCCAGCCTGGCTACAAAATGAGACCCTGTCTCAAAACAAATGAAAACATCTTTGCTTTAGCATTCAAATTGCAGCTGCCCCGATATAAGTATAGAAAAGGCTTGTATTTTTCTTTTGGCTCCTTCAACTGCCTTTACACCATTATGAGTTTGGCTTGTCATGTGCTTATTGAGTGCTGATGTTTTAAGGGAACAAAGTTTTTGCATTGCCAGTTATATTGTCTGAAAAAAGGAAGAAATACTGTTTATTCACAAATGACTCCAAGGTCCATTTTCTCATTTTGAGAAGCAATAGGTTTATGAAATAGACCCTGTGGGAAACAGTAAAGGTACAAGAGTTCACCTACTGTTTTTACAACTCCGGATACATCTTTAATAATTTCAAAGTAAAAATTAAACAATTGTTCCTCAAATGATTGTGAAACTGTTGTGGTTAAAAACTGTCAATTTAGAACCTGGCGGTAAGCTGGGCGTTGGTGGCGCACGCCTTTAATCCCAGCACTAAGGAGGCAGAGGCAGACGGATCTCTGAGTTCGAGGCAAGCCCGGTCTACAAGACCTAGTTCCAGGACAGCCTCCAAAAGCCTCAGAGAAACCCTGCCTCGAAAAAAAAAAAAAAAACCCTGGTGGTAGTAGCACATGCCTTTAATCCCAGCACTGGGGAGACAGAGGCAGGCCGATTTCTCTGAGTTCGAGACCAGCCTGGTCTACAAGAGCTAATTCCAGGACAGCCTCCAAAGCCCCAGAGAAAAACCCTGTCTCGAAAAAAAAAAAAAACCAATTTAGAAAGGCATGGTGGCGGGACCTGGAACTGACTTGTGAAGCAACCTTGTTTCTTATCTAAATTTAAACTGGAAAATAAAATTTAAAAAAAAAAGAAAGGCATGGTGGCACACACCTTTAATTCCAGCTTTTGAAAAGTAGAGGCAGGTAGCTGTAAATATGAAGGCAACGTGGTACAATTTACAAGTTTTATTTGGATTCCCTAATTTTTCATGAGCCCATTTGTGTATGTGTCATTGCATGTTTGTGTGGGCTCATGGATTCAACATCACAGAGTACAAAATTGGTCCATACCAGAGAGGGCTTTGATATTCTTGCTCCCATCTGCCTCTCCCCATCATTAGCCCTTACCAAAACCCATCTGTTCTCTAGCTCTATAATTTTGTCATTTTTGTAATTCTATATAATTAAAATCATGTGGAGTATAACTCTTGGGATTTTTTTTTGTCAATGTGATCCCTATTCAAGCTGTTGTATGTGTCTATAGTTAATTCACTTTTTAATGATAAATAATGGATGGATAACCAGTTTGTTTTACCCATCTGATGAGCTTTCTTTAAAAACAAAACAACAAAAAACCCAGCCCACTAGTACATAGTTCCAGGCATTGTGGTGCATACCTGTAATCACTTGGGAAGTAGAGGCAAAAGGGTTATGAGTTTCAGGTTAGCCTGAACTACACAGTAAGATCTTGTTCTGTTTTGTTTGGCTTTTGGTTTTTTCGAGTTGGGGTTTCTCTGTGTAGCCCTAACTGTCGTCCTGGAACTCCCTCTGTAGACCAGGCTGGCCTCAAACTCCTGCCTCTGCCTCCCAAGTGATGGGATTATAGGCCTGTGCCACTGTGGCTCAACAGTAAGATCTTATCTCAAATAAAACAAAACAAACAAACAAACAAAAACAAAAACCCAAGGGTTAGAGATGTAGCTCAGTACTGCAGTGCTTGACCAGCAGACAGAAGCCTTCCCTTCAACCACCAACACCTAAAAAACAAACAAAAAACAAAAAAAAAAACACCTGTCTTGCCAGGCTCAACCTCATTACTACTCCACAGCTGCCCCCACCCCTTATCTTTTTTATTATGCTTGTTATCACACATTTATTTGTCTCTATTCTTCTGTCCATCCATCAAACTATTTTGATTCATTTCAAAATAAACTGTATGCTTATCTTGAATATTTTGATGCAGTATTCAGTTGGCTTTGGTGTTCTTCTCTTAGTGTAAAGTTTACATATAATAAAATGCACAAGCTAAGTATATGTTCACTGAGTTTTGTTCTCAGCCTAACCTGAATCCCTGTCTAGACAGAGAATTTCACACTCCCCACCCATCTTACAGGCCCACAGTGAACCCTAGCATGCATTGTCTATCAAAGGTCTTTGACTTTGGTGTCTGCCATGTCAGGAATGCTTGCTGCTTGTTTCTCTGTGAGTGCTGACCTTGCTCCCTCCTTCAGAGCTGCTTCCCACCTTTATCAAACAGGCCTGAGGAGTGAAGTTAAGAAGCAGCCACTCAACACCCCCCCATGTTTGTTTTATCACAAACTGCTTGTCTGTACCTCCCTTCTGTCCTCTGTCTTATTGTTTCGATTTTGCCAAATGTAGACTTTGCACTTGATGCCCTCGGTGATCCTGCGCCTGTGGTGCACAGCCTTAGACAGAAAGCAGAACTAACTGCTAGGACTGGTGGTCCCTGTGCAAAGGAGATGAGCCTGCAGACAGGAGAAGATTTCTCATTGACTGTCACACGGATGGTGTGTGTAGACACACACCCTCTAACTGCCCTGTGAGGTGCCTAGAGTGGACCTGAGAGAGGAACCTCCTGAGGAAACACTCTGGAAGTCCTGCCTAAGGTGGGCTCATTGCTTTCCTCAGGCTCTATTTATAGGCCTCAGAGGGAATCTAAGGGATTTTATATCACCTCCCACCTTACCTTATAAAATTAGTTCAGGTGGGTGGCTAGAACCATGAAGTTAAACACCAATTATCTAAATATACATAGGAGGTGGGAACAGAGGGTCAGAAAAGAATTTGAGGATTCCAACTGCAGAGATAAAAATGGCAGATGCCTCCTCATGTCTGCAGCTGTCAGGGGCTACTTGAGCCCAACAGCTTTCCTCTCTGTGTATCCATGAGTCTAGCTTAAGTGTGCTTCATGCTGGAAAACACAGCTCTATTACTTAGGAGATTTTGTTTAGTTTTTGTTTTGAGATAAAGTTCTTTTTATGTAGTACAGGTTGACTTCTAACTCAAGATCCTCCTGTCTCAGCATCCCCTGGTTATAATTCATATATTAAATGGGCAAATCTCACTGTCAACTAGAATTTTCCTAATAAACTTCTATCATGTCTCAGTTTGCACTTTGGTACATCCTATCACATTTTAAAGGAAAATTTGACTTTAGAGAGAAGCATTAGCCTATTTCTGGGTGGTTCTAGACTTCCTATTCAGGATGTCCTTTCTGTGGAATCTGTAAGCTTGTTCTGTCCATCCTGTCATGTCAACTCAAGGTCTTTCAGTGTATGTCCCTTTGCTGGTCAGTCTTCCTGAGCCTGCTCAGAACTTTGCTTTTTGTTGAATCCATTATCTACTCTTTCAGCTTATATGGTGTTTCATTTTAAATTATTGTTCCCTCCTCATTGACAATTGAATTGGCTTTATGCTTTCCCTTCCTCTAGCAAGACCCCTTAGTTTCCCATGATCTTATAGGTCTCTTGGGAAAGGCAGAAGTCCTTGAGGAAATAATTAAGCTAGTGGTTTTATATATGCATTATTCAAAAATGTGAAGAACCTTCAACATTTGATTCAGAAATGTAGTTTCTGACTTTAGCAGCTTGGGTTTGAAGAAGAAAACCAGAATCCAGTAACTGTTGTTGGGAGGCTGGGCTCTTCTCAGAATTCTGATTCTGAAAATTAGGGTGAGAAGAGGGATGGCCTTATGGGAGAAAGTGATGTGGTTTGACTTTGCTAGAGCTATCTGTTCTATCGTATTGATCTCTAAGAACAATCTAGGCCCCAGTTCATCATTTTTTGTCTGAGATCCTGGATATTTCCCCCATCAGGTCCGGGGAAGATAAGGTGGACAAAAGGTAGAAATGATTATATCATGGAGGAAATTGTTTAAGATTATAGGCCTCTTGCTGGGTTTTGGCATTGACTCTGATCTCTGAGTAAGATATCTCTAATTAAAAGTTGAAGAGAAAGCGAGGCATTGGTGGCGCATGCCTTTAATTCCAGCACTTGGGAGGCAGAGGCAGGCGAATCTCTGTGAGTTTGAGACCAGCCTGGTCTACAAGAGCTACACAGAACAATCCTGCCTTGAAAAACAAAACAAAAAAGTTGAAGAAAAATTTAATCATTTAGCAGTTGATAACAGTAGTTTCTCCTTGTCTTCAAGGGATAGTTCCTAAGATCCGCAGTGGAACCCTGGAATCACAAATTTAGAGTGTTTCTCTGTATACCCTGCAGTTAACAAGAGTTAATCTGTTTTTCTGTGTCTTTTGCTCTGGTGTTTCCTTTGCATTGTTGCATTTGAGATTTGAAGCCATTAAGTAAAGCAGTCATTTTCTTTTGTTTGTTGTTTTTTTAGATTTATTTATTATGTATACAGTGTTCTGGCATGTTTACACCAAATCTCATTATAAATGGTTGTGAGCCACCATGTGGTTGCTGGGAATTGAACTCAGGACCTTGGGAAGAGCAGCCAGTGCTCGTAACCTCTGAGCCATCTCTCCAGCCCTAAGCAGGCATTTTCTTAACACTGTTGATGTGATAACTGACTCTTAAAAGGTGAGTGGCTTATACAACATGGCTATGCTGGACAGGTGACGGATACCTCAAGCAGGATGGTGCATGGTGGAGCAAGATACTACTCAGAACAGTGTGCATTTCTGATTTGGTGGCTGGGGAGGTAGTCTAGAGGTTAAAGGCACTTGCTGCTCTTGCAGAAGACTAGAGTTCAGTTCCCAGTACCCATACCAAACAGCTCACAATCATCTAACTCCAGCTTCAAGGGACCTAGCACTCTCTTCTGGCCTCTGCAGGCACATCGTCTAGACTGTCCCCTTTTCTTCACATCTCAGTAATTTTTAAGAAACTAATCTAGTTTAAATAAATTTACAATGCTGGCTTAGTGGAATTTAGAGCCCTTAGTGCATGTTTCCTCTCTTAGTCAAAGTTTCTATTGTTGTGATTAAAATCACCATGACCAAAAGCTATTTGGGGAAAAAGGGAGCTGTAAGTTCCACATCACAGTCCATCATTAAGGAAAGTCAGGGCAGGAACCTAGAGGCACGAGCTGATGTAGAGTCCATGGAGGAGTGCTGCTTACTGCTTGTGCCTCATGACTTACTCAGCTTGCTTTCTTAGAGTCAGACAGGACCCTGAGGTTTCCTTCAGCCTGCTTTCTTAAACCCAGGACCACCAGCCCCAGGGGTGGTATCACCCACAATGCACCTTCCTAAACCCATTGTTAATCAAGACAATACAGATTTTCCTGGCTAATCTTATGGAGGCATTTTCTCAATTGTGATTCCCTCTTCTCAGATAACTCTAGCTTGTGTCAAGTTGACATAAAACTAGCCAACACATATCCATTCTATTTTTCTACCTGACCCTCCATTGCTATCATATATATGACTTAGGTGTTACCTTCTTGAAGTAGAATTAGAGCCCTGTCTTGAGGGCCTGGGTAACCCTTCTGAAGAACTTGAGTCCAGTACTTAAAAAATGCTGCTGATGTAGGCGTAGGCCAAGTTCTATTCTCAAACCTTGAGGTTTTCTCTGGTAGACTCTGGGCTTGATGGAGACACTGATTGTACCCTTGGGAGAGAGGCTTTTCTTTGTTCTGTAGGAACCCAGAAAACATATTCTCAAGTACAGTGCTCCCCCACCTCTCCACCCACCCCCACGTCAAACTGAAAAGCTCAGAAAGAAACAAATTCAAGGAGGAACTTTGTCTGGAGTTGCCTGTCTGCCTAAAGGATGTTCTCCCAGTAGACATGAGATTATCAAAGGCTCCCTCCCTCCTTGTAGTCTGAGTAAACAGATTAACTCACAGGAAAGGGAGCCCAGAGTCTGACACTTCGCCCTAAGAGACTTTCCCACTGTCACCGCTGTTCTGAGCCTTTCTCTGAAAGACTGCACAGCACAACAGCCTTCATTCACTCCAGAAGTCCTAGGCCCCTATTCCTCACTGTCATCACATCCGCCTAGACACTGCAAACTCTACTTTTTCTGTAGCCCAGAATGCTGCATAAGCTCAACCATGTAGCCCTTTTTTAGTTTTGTACTTTGTGTGATTCTGTGTACTTTGTTAATAAACTGTTCTTTCTCACCTGTTTGCCTGCCTACTTCCAGTTCATTCCTCAGAATTGAACATCATCCCTCTCTAAGGAAAAGAGAAGGTTCTTTGCCCCTATAGCTTACAAAGTAGGCATTATGAGCACACCAGCTGCCCACTTAGCTGAAGAAATTCCTCTCAGGGGCTGGGTGGTGGTGGCCCACGCCATTAATCCCAGCACTCAGGAGGCAGAGGCGGGCGGATCTCTGTGAGTTCCAGGCCAGGCTGGACCGATAGCCTCCAAAACAATACAGAGAAACCCTGTCTCGTAAAAACAAACAAACAAAACAAAAAATTCCTTTCAGGCCTTCCCACTGGATCACAAAGACTCAGTTCTGCTGTAAGAATGCTGTCTCTTGACCTCAGGAACCTAGGTAGCAGCTCTCCAAGTGAGCTTACTCAACGGAAATGACTTTGATTTGATGGACTAAAAACACATGCATGCAGTCTTGTGAACTAATTATTGGTTTTCTGACTTAAAAGTTAGCTTTCTGTCTTTGAAGAAGTGTCTTCCCTCAGACCATTCCTTAAAAAAAAAAAAAAGCATGTTTTTGCTCTGCTATTTCCTGTTTGACAACCCAAAGGTATCCTTGGGTGTTTAGAAGTAAAAATTTCTTTGCTAAGCAGCAGGTTGTATTTATAAGTATTGAAGTAAATTCTGGAGCTTGTCCTCATTTTAACTGTGTATAGGGAGGGTTGGTTCTTCAGGTCTCTCGTCCCATGTCTCCTTACACCTCTTTTTTTTGTGTCTGTTAAAGATAAATTGAGAACCTCCTTTAGAAGCAAGGTCTTAAAGAAGCTGGCCTTGTGAAAGAATTCACCCTATTCCCTAGAGCCCAAGCAAGCCAAGTGACTTTATGTCTGTCACACTTTCATCCGACAATTCTGTCCAAAGGCTCTGCAAGGTCTCAGGTTGGATCAAAATGCTGTCATTTATTATGACAACCCTTTCATAAAGCTCTAGGTTTGTGACTCAACCAAGTTTGTGAAAGTCAAATATATAACTGTCTGTTGATGTCAACCATTCTTACCTTTTGGTTAAAGAAATAAATCTGGTATCCTTACTCTAAGATAACTAGAATCCAAAGACTAAAAAGATATGAGCATTCTCAGGTAACCTAATGTGGGGAGACAAAAATTGCATTCTGCAGTCTGTGGCCTGGTCTCATGAGAAAGACTTCCAGTGCCTCAGCACTAGGCCCAGCTCAAGTGAGTACCTGGAGCTCCACATTTAGTCTTCTAACAACAGCTTTCTCCTCCTCCTCACTTTTCACATTTTATGTTATGGGTGCTTTGTCTGCATGTATGTCTGTGCACCATGCCATGCCAGGTGCCCATGGAGACCAGCGAAGGGCATTGGATCACCTGGAACTAGGGCAACAGACAGTTGTGAGCCACTGGATAGACACTGGGTTTTGAACGTGGAATCTCTGGAAGAGCAGCCAGTGCTCTTCAGCCCCCAGATTTTCTTGTAGAGAACTGCCATTACATTTTCTTTTGACTGTTTTCAGATTCTCTTCTGGTTTCCTCATTCAGAGTCCAGTAGCTCCAAGGCTTCTTAGAATACTTCCAGCTTGCCCTCCTCCTCCTTCCCCTTGTCCTCCCTTGCCTGACTTTCATGATTCTAATATAATTCAACTATGTGTGTTGTGCTGCTCATGCCAAGCAGATCTCTGTTCCAAAGAGCATTTAGCAAAATTTTGTTTCCTTGCTTACACTTTGAAAACTAAAGATTTGATAACTACATGGAGGCATTTTAATTGAATTGATTTGGTGCTGGGTTGAGAGGTGCATGATAAACTCCAGTTCTGGGTAAAGAGCCTTTTCTTTAGCAGGGCAGCAGATAGATGGTCCAGTTCTTTCTGCTCTTTCATGTCCTTAGTCTCTCTCGTTCTCTTTCAAACCTTCTAGTTTTAGTTCCAAAGATAAATGTAGAATGAAAACCAGCTTCACAAGTGGAGCTGAAACCCCATGAGTAAATGAAGGGATTCCTCCTCTTTGGCCTCAGAATTGTCACTGCAGCTGCTTTGGAGGAAATGGTTCTGTTTGCCTTGGAAATGACTATTTACACATGGTGGGCTGTGTATAAAGAAGGCTCTTGGTGCCACTCTAAAGCCCCTCAACAAAACAGGGCCTAATAACTTTTGTTCTCCCCCTTTTTGTCCAATAATGGTCTACTGATAACTGTGAGCTGTTTACCCCTTTACTCTCTCGATAGGAATGTATAGATCTGATGGTAACCTAGGGCTGACCCCATGTGGCAGACTGTTATTATCCATTATATGTATTGTGTTAACTTTCAGTAGCTTTCCTTGAAGGAGTCATTCTTGAGACTAACACTATGACACTCAAGTCTAGGGATTATTTCCCTATATCAGCTGGTTTAGTACCACTGAGGGCAGTGGTCATCAAAGGGAGGGAGAAAGTGGTCAAGGCCTCATAGAAAAAATGAAATAACTGCCATAGCTGAATTGGAGAGAAATTGGAATGCTCCCTTTGAGCAGTTTGGTAGGAAGTGAAGATGACATCTTAGCCCGTTGCTTTGGGCAGATAATTTGGGTTGAATTAGAACCCATTGGGAAGTAGAAGGCAGTGCTTACACCTGCCCTGCTTGGTTGGACCCAGGAGAATTATTCCACATTTGATGGTCACTTTCCTTGTCTTGTTTAAGTAAACCAGGTCTCATTGATTGCAATATGAACTTACCTTCTTTGGTACTTACTTGAGAGCGTTTGGCCATGTTGGTTTCCTCAGGCTATTTCTAAACCATACCAAGTTCTTCTGTCAAGAGGCTGCACCTTCTAGACTTTTCATGTGGAAAGTGAAAGACCTGCCACTCTGTAAGCAGTAAAAGAAGCATTCAAAGTAACCTAGGTCTGGGACTATTGGCTCAGTGGTTAAGAGCACTGGATGTTCTTCTAAAGGGCACATGTTCAAATCCTAGCATCTACATGACAGCTAGCAACTGTTACAATTCTAAATCCCAGGGACCCAACACCCACTTCTGGCCTCGGGGAGCAATGTGTGCACATAGTACACAGACATACATGCAGACAAAAATGCCCATAAAGTAAAATAAATGAAAACATTTTTTAAAGTGTTAACAGGTTTGCCAGTTACAGTAAGCTGTAAGAATGGCCTGCTGTCTGAGCTGATTCAGAGTAGGCATCGTACTCCTTACAGATAATTGCCACTACCCTTCCCTGTGGTAGCCTCAGCACCAAGTATCTTCAGGAGTTCAAAAAGAACAGCATAATAGATCTTAGATACTGTGCTAGCATCAGAGATGACTACAGCCATTTATTTTTGTTTGTGGTAAAATAGCTTAGATCTCCTAGGAACCCGTTTTTCTGCCATCAAAAGACTCTATTCTCTTGAAGTTTGTTTTTGGGTCTTATTTGATCCTTCAATTTCTAGATGTGAGTAAAGAAATGTTTTGAGCCAGAAGTCTAAGGGTTTTCTTCCACCTGAAGTAGTGGTTGAAAAATGCATAAATCGGTTTCAAAGTGGACATAGATTTGGCTCCTCCCTGTTCTCCAGCTTGGCCTTGTTTCTTTTGATCTCTGGAAGTCATAGTCTTTGTGTTCCTTTTTGTGCTTAGATAGTGGGTAGGATTATGTGGCCAGGCATCCTGGTGCAATTATTTGGTTTAGTCCAGCAATATGAGATGCCTTTTATCGATTAAAAAACAACAACAGCAAAAGAAAACCTCACAGAAGCATTTAGACTCAGCACAGTCAACCCAAGGTGAAATGGCAGTTCTTAACACTAAATCGGGAGTGGGAATTGTTTCTGTCTATACATAAGAGCACCAGGACCATGAAGTCCCCCTTAGTGTGCTGGGCACAGGAAATGTTGAGGTTAGAGTGAGAGTTTAAGGTTTTAAAAACCTGGATTTTGAGGTAAAACCTCTGAGGTCATGTCTTCGTTTCCCCTTTGTGCTATAAGGTTACTAGAATTCCTTCACTGCAAAAAAGGGAGGTTACTAAGAAAAGAAGGGGAACATCTACATAAGGCTGCCCATGGTGATGTCAATGAAGGGATGCTGATGAAGTCAGACCCTGCACTGGATAGCTGACATTCTTGCCATTTACAAGATGGCTTAATCAGAAGTCAACAAAGGAAGAAAACCTTAGAAATACAAGGCTCATCATTGATGTCTACATTTCAATATAGCTATCTCTCTATCGTTTTTTTTCCCCATAGAATCATGTTCTAGATTAAAGAGTTAATCTAGCTGGGTGTGATTGCATACACTTTTAATCCCCTAGCATCCCGGAGACAGAAACGGTGAGTCTCTTGTGAGTTTGAAGCCAGCTAGAGCTACATAGTGAAACCCTGTTTGGGGATTTTTGTTGTTGTTGTTTTGTTTTGGTTTAAAGTTAACCCAGGAGCCTGCTCTTATGTGTTACTTTCTGATCTGGTAAAGCCTGCTGCTGAGATCTGAGGAGATGCTGGCTTCTGTTGTAGTCTTTCCAATTAGTTTGTAAGAGAAACGTAAAATTAGGTTACACTCTTGACAAAATTTAAGTGATAAATACCCGTGTTCCTGCTGTGATGATACATATAAAACACCTTTCACACATAGCTGTTCAGTGACTTCAAAAGACTTGAAACAGTTTAAAGAACTGGCTTTGACAGACTGTTCCAGCTCATTTGTAATAACAAGCTTAGGACCTTGTGTTTAAAGGCATTTCAGAAGGGCAGTGCCTTGAAGTGTTTCACTGAAACAACATGAAGCCCAGCCCTGGGAGGTTAGGGTGTCAGGCTGACACCCTTACTCAGCCCTGATCTCCCAAGGCATCTCTGAAGGCAACTGAAGAGTTCTCACCATCAGTGCATTGCTCATGGTCAATATTCTCACTTTTTGCTAAAGTTGAGAGTTGCTGAAGGGAGATGAATTATTTATCAAAAGGAATCAATTAAAAAGGATAAGTGAAACAATGCAAACATAGAAGCGTCTTTACCTTTCCATAGCAGGCTTTTCCTCATGTACTTTTGACGTCTATTCATGTAACAGTGGGTACACGGCCTAAGTCACCAGGAGAAGCTCCCGGTACCTGTGGCAAGATGCTAGTTAGTCACTGTTGTCATCCTCAGAGCATCCCCATGAGAATGTCTGTGCTTCAGGAGACTGTAGGTGGTAGAACTAGAAGGCATGGGACAAGAGTTCATCCTCGGAGAGAAGTCCCAGGGCCCTGGCTATAGTGCATACAGGGAGGAATGAGGAACAATCTTTGAGGTTGACCATCGCCCTGTTGATAAGAAGAAAAATTACGTATTGTCCTAAATTTAATTACAAAGCCCAGAGAAGAATAGATTAAGGGAAATAAATCATTTAAACAATTACTTGCCAAACCAGTAGAACTGAATATATATTGAAACCTTGCTTTCAAACCCCTGGTAAATGGTCCCAGTTACCACTACATCCTTTTTACATTTACCTTTCCACACTGCTCACCTCACCTGACTCAGAAACAACAAGTTCTTCTGCCCTCCATGCCCCAAACTTTCCTTGTCACCCTGCCTTCGTATTCATAGCTAGTATAGTTTAATGTAAAAATCTTAGGCTTTCTTTGCCCAAATTTCTGTATCTCTAACTGCTGATAGTTACAGAACTTTATGTAAAGACCCAGTCTGTGCAACTGGAGAGTTGGAACAATAGTTAATATCAAAGCATGGACTGCTTTTCCAGAGGACACAGGTTTGAATTCCAGCATCACATGAAGTCTAACAACTATCTATCTATAACTCCAGGTGAGAGGACCTGGCCCCATCTTTTGACTGCCACAGGCACCAGGCACCTACCTATATGGTGACAGCCATCAAATTGGAAGGGAATTTAGAGGGTAAACGAGCACCCTTACTTCACTTTACAGGTGAAACAGTAGAGCCAGGCATGCTGGCGCACGCCTTTAATTCCAGCACTGGGGAGGCAGAGGTAGGCGAATCTCTGTGAGTTCCAAGCTATCCTGGTCTACAGAGCAAATTCCAGGCCAACTAGTGTAACATAGTAATAAAATCTGTCTCCAAAATAAAAAACAGACACACACACACACACACACACACACACACACACACACACACACACACACACACACACACACACAAAACCAAAAACCAGAAACGGGAGTTGGGAGGTTGATAAAAGAGGGAGAGATAAGAGAAGACAGACAGACACTGAGATTTGTCCACAATCATGAGAGTAGTTGGGGATATACTCTAGGTGAGAGTTCATGTGCTGGCTATTGCCTGCCCGGTCTGTTTTCACCACACCATCCTGGCTGTAAGCCAAGGCATTTAAAGTCATACTGTGTGAACAGATTGGCTCATTCTTCCTGGTCTATAGTCAGGGAGAAGGTAGAGGAAGTCTGGGCCTGTATCTCCACCCTCTTGTAGGTAGATGTGCACATTCTAGGTAAACCGGTAGATTCCAGTTCCAGTATGGACATTGCCAGTTTTACTTTTACCTGTTTCCCTTCATTTCTGACCGCAACTCTGCCATGACATCCATAGTGTTTGCCTTAGATGGGTGTGATATTATGGAATTTTAAAAAGTATATAGTGGGGTTAGAGAGGTGGCTCAGCAGTTAAGAGCACTGTCTGCTCTTCCAGAGAACTTGGGTTCAATTCCCAGCAGCCATACGGCAACTCAAAGCCATCCTTAACTCCAATTCTAGGGAATCTTGTGACCTCTTCTGACTTTTTCAGCACCAGGCATGTAGGCAAAGCACTCATACATATAAAATAAAAATAATAAATTTGTGAAAAGATGGCTTGTTAATGATTTTTTAAGTAGATAGTAGTATCTCACTTTTTTTTTTCTTGGTTTTTCGAGACAGGGTTTCTCTGTGGCTTTGGATGCTGTCCTGGAACTCACTTTGTAGACCAGGCTGGCCTCGAACTCACAGAGATCCGCCTGCCTCTGCTTCCCGAGTGCTGGGATTAAAGGCGTGCGCCACCACCACCCGGCAGTATCTCACTTTTATGACTAAAGGTTTAGTCTAACTGTCAAGTAATCCCAGGTACTTGGTGAGAACTTGTCCATGAGTGTAAACAACAAAAGAGAGTGAGAATCTAGCTCAGTAGCAGCAGCACATGTTCCTAGTGTGGGCAAGGTCTTAGCTGTGTCCAGCTCCTCACATGCACCCCCAGCGCTGTGCGAAATCATAAGAATGAAGACAGAGAGTGCGCTGGCAGTTCTGAGAGTGAATGGTGCATGTTATGAAATCATTCTGAATACTTTCTGAGCCCCATGTGTCTGGTGGCGCTTGGCACTCTGTATGTCCACAAGTGTCAGGAGAAATAAACACTTGTGGACCCACTGTAAACCTGTCCTGCTCATTGGTCCAGTGAAGGACCCACTTCCTTTAGCCTATTCCTGAGAAGGGAGGAAAATCCAGTAGAGAAGGAAGGTGAGGTGTCTTCTGTTAGCTAGTGTTGTATATGCCTCCTCCTTCTGTATGGGACTAAGGAAGGAGCTGGAACAGATTCTCCTAGCTTGGAATTTTTTGTTAAAATATCAGCTGTTCTCTGTTTCTTTTAGTTCTTATGTATCTCTCTGTCACACAAATAATATTATTCCCTTAAAGTTCTTTTACCCAAGTCTCCAAATAGCTAATCTCTGAGATAAGTGTCTGAATTTTGTTTTGTTCTGTGCCCCACACCACCACCACCACCAGACTCTAGGCGTTGTCTTCCATGTTACTTGGGGATCAGGCTGTATGCTGGGATCCAGTCATTCATAGCTAATCTACCCTCACCTCCTCACCTGTAAGATAGCAGTAACGAAGAGTCAGAGGCTCAAGAGATTACATGCAGTAGTGAAGGCAAACACTCAGAACTGGGCTGACATGTGGGAATGACACAGAAATGTGGCTGCTGCCA
This sequence comes from Mesocricetus auratus, assembly GCF_017639785.1. Taxonomy (NCBI): domain Eukaryota; kingdom Metazoa; phylum Chordata; class Mammalia; order Rodentia; family Cricetidae; genus Mesocricetus; species Mesocricetus auratus. The sequence goes on along the minus strand of NW_024429183.1, from coordinate 12,319,219 downwards.
GTGTTTCTCTTCCCACTACTGTATTTCCCTCCTCCCACCATCCTCCTGGGTGGATGGAAAGCTGAATGAGCAGCAGGCTCAGAGTGACTATGGAAAGAGAATAGAGATGTTTTCTGGCTACTCTTGGCTATTCTTCAAGTACGAGTACTTGGCACCCAGTGTGTCTTGTATTAGTGAGAGCAGTGGGATTTTTCCAAAGGACTGACTGCCTAGCCTGCCCCAGGTCAGTTCTGCAATCATGGATGGGCACTATATCGAAGAGCAGATTGTTAGACAGGCAGCATTCACATAACTCAAGATTGTTGAAATACGGGACTGAGATGGGAGGGGGCCACTTACGTACTTGAGAACAGGCCGTGTGCTCTCATAAGGAAAGGGGGAATAATATGTGTTCATAGGATGAGAAATTATACAAATCCTATTGCCTTGGTAATTATAGTAGTGTGATAATGCAGGCAGCCAGAGATGAAAGCATAGGGAAAAAAAGAAAGAAATGCAGAGGTGCTGAGACCCTGGGCAGGCTGCTCAGTTCTCTTTCTAGTTTAAGTCTCTATAAGCTAAGGTACTGGGCTATTCTTGCAGCCATCGAGTGGAAGTGTTAGCTTGCTTAGATATGGGAATGATCACTGACCACCCCAACTACCCCTAGGGTTCCTCTGCTAGAGCCATGGTCTGAGACTGTTTATATCTGAGTGGCGGTCTATACCAGTCTGGCTTAGCTGAGACCTCAGTCATATGGATAACTGAGATAGGGAGATTTAATTTTTAAAAAAATTTAATGATGCAATTATTTGAGTTCATTATCATAAAAATCAAATAATACATCTAAAATAAAAGGTTTTGTCCCTTCTGCACCTCTACCTGCTCATGGGTGACCAGGTAGCCAGTTGTGTAACATGAGTTCAGAAGCATGTTCTTGTTTGTGCCTGCTTGGTGGTACGTGCCTGTAATCCATGCATTTGGAAAGAAGAGGCAGCGGGATCAGTTTAAGGTCATCATTGACTGCATGAGACCCAAGTTTGAGGTTAGCCTGGGCTATGTAAGACCCTTAAAAACAACAAACCTCAAAAGCAAACTGGTGCTGATGTCACCAGCAGCCTCCTGGGGTTGTGCTTGCCCTTGCTTTCCCTGTGGAAGTGTGTGCCCGTTTGTTTTATAAAGGAGCCACATTCTTCATAGTCTATAATTTTTAAAAATTCATTTTGTAGCCGGGCGTTGGTGGTGCACGCCTTTAATCTCAGCACTCAGGAGGCAGAGGCAGGTGGATCTCTGTGAGTTCGAGGCCAGCCTGGTTTACAGAGTGAGTTCCAGGACAGCCTCCAAAGCCACAGAGAAACCTTGTCTCAAAAAACCCAAAAAAAAAAAAAATTCATTTTGTGAGCCAGGCAGTGGTGGCCCACGCCTTTAATCCCAGCACTCAGGAGGCAGAGGTAGGCAGAGCTCTGTGAGTTCAAGGCCAGCCTGGTCTACAGAGTGAGTTCCAGGGCAGGCCCCAAAGCTTACAGAGAAACCCTGTCTCAAAAAAACAAAAACAAAAAAATTTCATTTTGTGGTTAAATTATGAATATGTTTTTGTTGTGTTGTTTATATAACTAGCTCTGAATTTATGTCAGTGTGAAGATTATCATCTTTATAATATCAGATCTCATGCAAGAATATATAATGTCCCTCCATTTATTAGATGTCCCAAGAGTTCTGTACATTCTTGAGTAACTTGCTACTAGAAACATAATGGTTTCTTCTGCTGTTATTTGTTTCTAATTGATTATTGCTAACATAAGAAAATACAATTTGATAAATAGATCTTGTAGTTTACATGATACAAAAAAGCAAGCTGTAGCATAAATTCTAGTTGATCTTAATCATAGAAACTCAGAGGAGTAGAAACTTGGAGGTAGATATTAGGGTTAAGGTTGAAGATCAGAGAAGCAAAGCAGCCAGCCACTGGAGAGTTCTCACCTCTCCCAATGCTCAAACCAAAGGGGCAATCCTGTCTTCAGATTGCATCTCCAGACTCTACTGCTCCTCCAATTGCACTGCTCTCCACTAAACCTCAGACTGCTCATATTGCCATGAGTTCCTATCTCCCTGCCTTATATTCCTGTCTCCCTTCAGCCTTATCACTCCTTTCTCCACCTCCTTAGTGCTGGGATTAAAGGCATGTCACTCCAAGTACTGGGATCAAAGGCATGAGCTCTGTTTCTCTTTTAGACTGGTTCACTTTCATGTAGCCCAGGGTGGCCTCACAGAACTCCATTTGCCTTTGTTTCCCCAAGTGCTAGAATTTAATGTGTGTACCACCACTGCCTGGCCTCTATGGCTGTGGCTAGCTTTGCACTCTGATCTTCAGGCAAGCTTTATTTGTTAGATCGTAAACAAAATATCACCACATTTTTCCTTACTGTCTAAAATTTAAAACTATATACAATAAATACAATAACTATATGATATATACAGGCAGTAATTACATCAACAGTGTCTAGTCCATTTCCATCTGACAAATTCAGAGAAAATACTCTATTATCTATCCTATCTTGGTGAGTCCAAAGTCTGTTACCTAATTTACTTTGTATCATAACTTGCATTACCATCCAAAACTATCTTTTGATCTCTCTCAACCTTATATACTTTATACCTCTTTAGTCAGTTTCTTTTCTGCATCTGGTAAACAAGGAAAACTATAACTATCTAGTTTTCAACTTCCTCAGAGACCTGAGAAGGAGGTAATATGAACTGAACAAGCACAAAGTGCAAGCAAATGACTTCCAAAAAATGTGAGAAATGACAGAAACAGCTGGCTACCTGGACAGTCAACCAAGGTTCCTCTGCAGCGTTGGGTCATCCATCCCAGCCTATAGGTATAGCATATATGACAAACTTTTCTGTGAAGCAGGATTTTTGAAGGACTGTCCTGCCTTGTCTTGGCAAGGTTTGTCACTCTCTTTTTGTGTCTGCTTGTCCAATTTGGACAGCATCCTGTCAGCAGGTGAGGCAAGGGCACTTCCTTGCCAGTGGCTTACCTTTGCCACAAAGAAAGCAAACTCCATGTGGAGTTTCTTTGATGCCCATCATCTTCTCTGAAATAAGCAGACTTGTCTCATTGTCATTTAAAAAAAAAAAAGGAGCCGATGTTATTAAAACATCGTAAATCCCATATTCTGTAGATCTCTGAAGTGTTTGAGGATGGCCCATCTTTCTAAAATATATCTCTATTTGACTTTGAAACATACCTAATGTGACTACAAGTTCGATTGTAATAGGTGACAAATTACTAATCTACATTTCTTTATTATCCTATATAGTTGGTAATAATAACTTTCAAGGACTAGAAATTTGCATGACATCGTTAAATGTGCTGTATAAGGTACAATACCTTGAACAAGATTAGAAACATATGTACAAAATGTTTTGACAAAATTAATCTTAAATTTGTATTAATATACAAAATTTGTATACAGTATACAAAAGTTCAATCCAATGTAAAGTATTTAAAACTTCTTAAAAGTAGATTCAATAATCTACCTTTTTATCTTATCTGTATCCCCTTTTTCCTTTTGAAAACAGGAACCCTGATTCTGATCTCCTTTGTTAAGCATTTTTCCAGGCCATTACCAATAAATAACAACTTGTAACCAATCCCCCTAAACAATGACAAATATCCATAATCCAATGAAAGACCAAAAGCCACCCACCCCACCTCTTTGGAATGTGGGCATCATGGTCTTAAATTTACTTTCTGCTATCTGGAGGGACCATGGCATCTTTAGGGAATCCTGAAAAGAAAAATTTGGGTTACTTGTCAAGGTAGCTGTATCATTTGTTGTCCAGTCTCTGTGTAATAGGAGAGTGCAGGGTTTGTCTTGAGTCCTGGCTAGAGTAGTCTGTGAGGCTGGGTCATCTCAGCCAGCCACCTCAAAGTTTTTCTAAATAGTTTGTAGTCCAAAGCCAATCTTTAAGTGGTGTTTTTTAATGTAATGGTGTTATCATAGTTGTGGAGGAATTGTCATTATGGGATTCCATCTTCTTTTTGTTTGTTTGTTTGTTTGGTGTTTTGTTTTTTCAAGACAGGGTTTCTCTGTGTTAACAGCCCTGGCTGTCCTAGAACTAGCTCTGGCCTGGAACTGACAGAGATCCGCCTGCTTCTATCTCTTCCTTTCTAATGCCTATATTTAGATTCCCCTCCTTAACCCATGGACCAGTACCTCCACTAGTATGTTTAACAACTATATAAGTTTGATGAGGATATTTATATTTTTGGTGAAGATATTTTTGTCTCAATTTAATATTTCCCTTTCTGTTATCTTGAGAATTGTAAACATAAAGTAGTCATGAACTCTCCCAATTTGTTTTCTGACCTGGAAGAATCATTTTCCCCTCTTTGGTCTATCAGTATGGATCAACTTGTGCACTGGCTAGTTTTGTGTCAACTTGACACAAGCTAGAGTCATCAGAGAGGAGGGTGCCCCAGTTGAGAAAATGCTTCCATTTCCATAAGATGATCTGTAGGCAAGACTGTAGAGCAGTTTCTTATTAGTGATGATGGGGAAGAACCAAAGTCATTGTAGGTGGTGCATCCATGGGCTGGTGGTCCTGGGTTCTGTAAGAAAGAAAGCAGGCTGAACAAGCCAGTAAGCAGCACTCCTCCATGGCCTCTGCATCAGCTCCTGCCTCCAGGTACCTGCCCTTTTTGAGTTCCTCTTGGGACTTCCTTCAATGATGAACTGTGATACAGAAGTCAAATAAACCCTTTTTTCCCCAACTTGCTTTTTTGGTCAAAGTGTTTAATCATAGCAATAGAAGACACCTTGTATTTTAGGGAAAAATGCACTTTTGTGATTATGTGTCCTCAGTACTGCAATCACTTACCTACTGTTTCTCTGGATTTGTGTGTAATAGGGGTTCCAGGAGCTTTTCCATTTGTGACTAGATGTTAGTATCCACAAGTCTTTTCTCTTTAGCGTTTAGCCTCAAAGAAAGGTAATCTAAATTCTGCCCTGAGTCAGCAGGTAGGGATGCTCATGTGGTCATTCTGCCCTGAGGCAGCAGGTAGGGTGCTCATGTGGTCATTCTGCTTCTGGTTCTGCACTTCCCTCCCACTTTCCCTCCTCTGTAGTTAGCCAAGTCTGTCGGGTTGGTTCTCCTAAGATAAGGCCCCTACAGGGTAAAGAACAGCGTCACTAATAATTTATGACATATCTGTTCCATAGCAAAATACCAAAAACTTCATACTTTAAACCAATAACAGTCATTATCTCTCACAGTATTTATAAGCTAGAAAGTTAGGAGCAGCTCAGTGAAGCATGGGGGCGTTACTACTTCCATGAAGCTGCAGTTAGATGGTGACTGTCTTAAAGTCTTTTTCACTCACATGCCTGATGCCCGGTTTGGAGAGACTCTGGAATGAGTAGGGGGGTCTTAGTATCTCTGTTTCTGTGTAAGTTTTTCATGTGACCTGTCCTGCCTCAAAGTCCTCTCTGGGAAGCTGTATACATTTTATGTTAACTTGGCTGTCATTACAAAAAGAGGTGGGAGCCAAATCATTTTTGATTAATTTATTCATTTTGAAACAACATATCATTGTGTATCTATGGCCCTTTGGAACTCACTATAGACTAGACAGGCCTTAGTGACTAGAACCCAGAGATCCATCTCACTTTGCCTTCTGAGTGCTGGAATTAAAAGCATGCATAGTACACTTGACCACATTTCCCTTTAACCTTGCCTTGAAAGTTATACAGAATCATCTTTGCCACATTCAGGTGCAAGATGATTTTAGGTGGAAAAGAACATAAAAACTCAGGAGTCCTACTATTGCATCTATATTGGAGACATAGCAGCCTACTACAAAGTATAGTCCTATTCAAATTCCGTTTTAAGTTAAGCTTTTTAAAAAATATTTATAAACTGGGCAGTGGTCGTTAATTCCAGCACTTGGGAGACAGAGGAAGGTAGATCTCTGTGAGTTCAAGACCAGCCTGGTTTACAAGAGCTAGTTCCAGGACAGGCTCCATAGCTACACAGAGAAACCCTGTCTCAAAAAAAAAACAAAAACAAAGCAAGTAAAAATTATTTCTATTTTATGTTTATTGTTGTATTTTGCCTGCATGTATGTCTGTGTGAGGATGTCAGATCTTGGAGTTACAGACAATTGTGAGCTGCCATGTCAGTGCTGGGAATTGAACCCAGGTCCTCTGGAAGAACAACCAGTCCCCTTAACTCAAAATGTTTTCCCCTCTCAACACATGTTTATTGAACATTAATATTGTTCATTGAGCAGTAATACATAGTGAGCATTATTAAACATTTGTTACTATAAATCACACTGGAAAATATACTAGCAGAAACAAAGCTGTATGAGGGCATGAGCAATGATGTCTTTTGGAAGGAGGCCTCCTATTATAGCACATTGTGGGGATGAAATACTACCCTATTCCCTATATGTAGATCTTAGGCAAGTGCTTCTCTACCTTCCTAATGCTGTGACCCGTTAATATAGTTTCTCATGCTATGATGACCTCAACCATAAAATTATTTCTGTCACTACTTCGTAACTATAATTTTGCTATTGTTATGAATCTTAATATAAATATTTTTGGAGATAGAGGTCTGTCCAAGGAGTTGACCCATACATTGAGAACCACTGCCTTCAATTCTAATCCAAGGGATATCTGATTTTAGAGGAAACAAAAATTTCTTTCTTTAGATGGCTTCATTGAACCAGGATCTGGTCAGAGTTCGTATATTTGGTTGTCATGTTTTTTTTTCTTTTGGTTTTATTTTTATTTTTTTGATCCAAAACACCCTCCCCTGCATGTGTGTACGGTGGTGTGTGTGTGTGTGTGTGTGTGTGTGTGTGTGTGTGTGTGTGTGTGTGTGTGGTATGTATGTGTTAGCTAGGATTTGAAGATAGGCCCTTGTGTGTAATAGAAACACTCTACTACTGAGCTACACCTCCAGCCTGACATTGGCTTTCTGCAAAGACAGAATGAGTTGATTTCTAGAATGGCCTTCATTCTAGATTATCTTAGTTTCCTCAAGATTGTTCTTTAGCCTGTTCCTTTAGCCCTTTGATTTTTTTTTAATTGACTTCATGTGTCATGTGATGAGGCATGTAACAAACACCAGTTTTCCATCATTGGTTCTTGTAAATTGATCATTTGGTTAAGGTGATGACTATAAGATCTTTCCCTTGTAAAGGTGCATTTCTCCCATTGCAAAGAGCCAGTCACTTTTACAAACTGTTAATTGCAAACTCTTAATTGCCAGGTGACTGATGATGATCTAATGATAAAACTTCATGGTCCTCCAAGGCAGCGATTTCTTTAGTGGTTCCTGTTAGCAATAAGTGTGGTGCTATCCTAGATGTTACATGAGTACTATATAATGATGGTGGAAGGTCCTTCTATGTATATGTTGTCTTATTGGTTGATAAATAAAGCACTGTTGGCCAATAGGGAAGCAAGATAGGTGGAACTGGGAGTCGAAGAGGATTCTGGGAAATGTAGTCAAGAGTAGAGGGTCGCCATGTAATCCTGGGAGGAGAGGGCGCAAGTCTGGTGTTCTTGGTAAGATAAGACCTTATAAAAATATATATTAGTAATTATGGGTTAATAGTTAAGTCAGAACTAGCCATTAAGAAACCATAGCAAACGGCCATCACCTTCATAATTAATATAGTAGCTCGTGTGTTATTTGGGGGCTGAGACAGCAGCAGGACCCAGGCAGCTGGTGGGAAAGAACACACGTTACAATATAATAGGATATTTAAGTCTGGAAACATCTGAATCCCAAAGCATCACTGGTTCCTAGTTTATGGATAAGAGACCATAAAGACAATAGAAGGCAACTTTGTTAGATAAGCGATGAAAGACTTGTAAATGCACACACAGGCAATAACACAGATGATACTCAAAGTCTAGACACTCAGGAGGGAGAGTGTATAGAAAATAAAGTCAAGGAAGGACTGAACCTTGAGGCCCTGGCCAGTTTTAAGAGGTTATGGCTGTGACTATTGTTGAGTGGTGGAATGCCCTAAAGTGTCCAGTTCTTAACTAAGTAACTTAATGTTATGAAATTACCCAAAGGATGAAACAGAAAAAGTACCCAAAGTACCAAGTGAATATTGTTTCTATTACTAAAAAAAATGGGGCATAGCCTCTGCATCTGTACATAGGGAATTAATTAAATAACTTATATTTTCATAAACTAGAGTCCTACAAAGCTGGTGTGTCGTCATTGTTCTCCCCCTCCCCCCTGCAAGACAAGGTTTCTCTGTGTAGCCCTGGAAGTCTTGGAACTCGCTGTGTAGACCAGGCTGGCCTAGAACTCAGAGAAGTAGCCTGCCTCTGCCTCCCAAATGCTGGGATTAAAGATGTTCACCACTACTGCCCAGCAATATATAGCTGTTTCTTAAGAGATGAGAGAGGTTTGGGGTTGTAGTTTGGTGGAGGGTGCTTGCCTACCATACACCAATGCTCTGGGTTTAAGCCTCAGCACTGCTTAATCCACCTGTAGTGGTACAAAACTGTAGGGTAGAGAAGGAGAATCAAAAGTTTAAGGTGGTTCTTGGCCAAGTTTGAGAGCATTCTGGGCTCCCGGAAATCCTGTCGGGAAGAAGAGCAAGTGAGGAGGAGATAATTCTTTTCCTAGGCTAAGGTGGGTTCTAGTCTACACCACTTCCCTCTTCTTGTTGGTCTACTTGATTAGTTTTACCTATTGATGCCACACAAATATTTGTTAACCCAAGCACAGACCTGGGTGGTCCTGTGTATTGTGACCTTTGGGTGTGTTTGAAATCCCTGCCATCAGTTGCCATAGTGTTGGGATGGGACTGGTATCTGTACAGCAAACTCCCCCATTGCTTCTGTAGCTATAGCCTATCTTCCCACCAGGGTACAAAATATAATACTCCAGTCCAACATGCAGACTTAGCCTCCTGGCCAAAGCCAGAGGATAATCTTTCCTTTTCACGCTGTGATCTCTTCCCCTATTTACTAAGCCTTTTCCTCTTTGGGAAAATGTGCCTAAAGCTGCTTCACCTAGTTTTTTGTGTGTACTAAGAAAGATGGGGCTCTTCTCTGGTCTTCTTCCTCCCCCAGCCTCATTCAGCAAATGGGTGGAATCAAGCTGATACCTTGAAGAGAAGCAGTACACTCTGAGGTATTCAGAAAAAAATGATGTCTACTGCTCTCTTGACGGAGGTGTGAACAGCATTAATTAATTCACCCTCTTCAAGATTTAACTTAAGTTGAACCAATGTTAGAGATGGAAGAATAGAGGACAGGGAAGGGACCACTTAGTGTGCTGTGAATGGCTCCCTTAGCTGCTCAGACTAGGCATATTTGATCTATCCTGTTCCTTATCCTCATGCTACCACTCCACTCCAGCTCCACACACATGTTTTGCTTCACTACTTACTCTAATCATAACTGCAACCCATATCTCCACTCCCAGCTTCTACCACTTACAGCAAGTAAACAGCTATGTTTTTTCTTTTGTCAGATTCCCAAATTTTTAGTGTATAAAACAGAATCTTCTTCCCTTACCATCCTTCCAGCAACCCATTCTTCTAGGATCCCATCTTCATGTAATCCACCAGGTGATTTTCTCTGTGTCTTGCCCATAAAATGGAAAACTTCTGCTGTCTGAACTCTCATTCCTCTGACTTGTTGTTTGAGACACAGCCTAGCCTTATAGCTTTGGATAGCCTCAAATGTGTGATCTTCCCTGCCTCCGTCTTCCAAGAGAGTAGTGCTGTTAACAGGCCACCACACCTGGCAGCATCTAAGCTAACCTATGTACTACAGCCTGGCACAAGTTATTAGTGGATGCCAAAAAGCTCAATAATCAGAGTCAAGTCAACCAGATGTCCCTTCTGGATTCTGAGTCCACCAGATGGCCCATTGGGCACCAGCCCAAGGCCCCAATAGCATAGGAGACCTTCATGTTTACCAGGGCTTGGCAGGGCAGTGAAGCCTGGTTCTGTCCACTCACACCACCGATAGCCTAAATAGCAGCAACTCCTTAACTGCTCTACAAGCTTTCAGGGTCTCCCAAACTGCGCTGTTGCCAGAGTGGTTAGTCTATCTTTTGCCTGCCTTTCTCTCTAGGTATATGTGGGGGTGGGGTGGGGAGGAGAGTTTTAGTATAGTGTTGGGTGTCTTTCTAAATTGCTCTTCACTTTAATTTTTGAGAACTGACATCTTATTGAACTTGGAGCTCACTGATTCTGCTAGGCTTGACAGACGAGCAAGCTATGGAAATCCGTTTACTCCACTTCTCTGTCTCCTCCCAATACTGTGGTTACAAATGCATACCCCCATATTTTATATTTTTATATGACTGCTGGCAATCCCAACTCAGGATCGTGCTTGCACACCTTTAATCCCAGCAGAGACAGGTGGATCTCTGGGTTCAAGGTCAGCCTAATCTACAAAGTAAGTTCTATGCTAACCAGGGCTACAGAGTAAGTCTCTTATCAAAGCAAACAGATAAACAGCAAAGTATTTAATAGTTTATAAGAACTTAATAGTGTATCACAAGTGTACATCTTTCTATGTATAGTGTGGGCGTGTACATGTTAGTGTGTGTGTACATCTTTCTATGTATAGTGTGGGCGTGTACATGTTAGTGTGTATGCACATGTATGTATAAGGAGGTCAGATATTTATATCAAATGTCTTCCTTAATTACTCCCTACCTTATTTTTGAGATAGGGTCTCTCACTGAATCTGGAGCTCACCAATTCTGCTGACTCAGGCTAGCTAGACAGTAAGTTCCACAGATCCTCCTGGCTCCACCTCCCCAGCACGGGTTTATAAACATATACTACTACCCCAACTTTTTATATGGGTGTTAGTAATCCAAATGGGGCCCACTTTATGGAGTGAGCCATCTCTGCAGCCTGTGAGTGTGTGTCTTGATGACTGAACACTCCTGTATGACCTGTGTCCTAGGACACGACCTCATACCCTTTCCCTGCCACTGCCCCATGGAGTAATTGCCCTCCTGCCTTGGAACGGATTTGTCTGACTTATTTTGTATTTAAAATAGGTAAAACCAAACAGTATGTGCTTGCAGGTCTGCCTCCTTCACTGGGCATTGTTTGAGAGTCAGCCAGCATATTGTAATGTAGTGCTGAAGACCTTTAATTAGCCTTTCTGTAATAGTTTCCATTATGCAAATGAACTATACTTTATCCATTTGTTCTTATACTGCAGCTGCATAACAAAATATCCTAAAACTTGATAGTATACAACAACAACTGTGGACATGATAGGAGCAGCTTGCCTCTACTTCATGATGCATGGAGTCTCAGCTGAAAATCTAGAGGCAGTATCTTTGGATGGTGTGGTGGTTTGAATGAGAAGGTCCCACTCCCCATAGGTTCATGTATTTGAATACTTGGTCCCTGGTTGGTGGAACTATTTGGAAGGATTAGAAGGTATGGCCTGGTTGGAGGTTTGTCACTTTGAGGGTTCAAAAGCCCACACATTGTCATTTAGCTCCCTCTCCCCTCTTGCTTATGGATCAAGATGTAAGCTCCCAGCTACTGCTCCATCCCTACGCCTGCCTGCCTCCTGCCATGCTCCCTGCCTTTATGGTCATGGACTCTCACACTATGAAACTGTAAGCCCCAAATCAACTCTTCTATAAGTTGCCTTAATCATGGTGTCTTATCACAGCAGTATAAAGTAACTAAGACAGATAGTTCATTCACTCATGCCTGGCTCTCAGAGACCTCTGCAAGGGTTGTCACTCCAAGGTCTCTATATGGTCTAGCTTCCAGCATGGTGACTAGTTGTGAGGGCATGCTCCTAAAAATGCTAGGCAGCAACCATATCCTTTGTATCTCCCAACCTTGTACAGTATGACATTCCTGCTATACTCTTTCCTTTCTTTCCTCCCTCCCTCCCTCCTTCCTTCCTTCCTTTCCTTTCCTTTCCTTTCCTTTCCTTTCCTTTCCTTTCCTTTCCTGTCCTTTCCTTTCCTTTCCTTTCCTTCCTTTCCTTTCCTTTCCTTTTTACTTTCCTTTCCTTTCCTTCTTTCTTTTGGTTTTTGGTTTTTGAGACAGGGTTTCTCTGTGGCTTTGGAGGCTGTCCTGGAACTAGCTCTTGTAGACCAGGCTGGCCTCTCTCCCTCACAAGTGCTGGGATTAAAGGTCCTGCTATACTCCTGGTCCAAATAGTTCCAAGTCCACTCGTGGTAAGGGAAATAAACTTCAGCACAAAATGAGGGGTGTTAAGAATTCTTGGGGGGCAGTGAGAGTGATAATAGTACAGAGAGTGTTTGGGAAAAATTACACTTTCTAGCTATTGATAGGTATAATATTGTATGATGGTGTCTTTTTTTTTTTGAGGCAGCCACATTAGAACTCATCTTGTTCACTGGTCACCATAAGGCCTAGCTGGCTTTCCTTGTTATTTAGTCACAGTTCGGATTTCTCTTTTGACATTACTGGCATCCTAGCCTCAAAAGTTTTGGTGTAGTTTTTGCTCCTTGTTCTGTCACCTTGTCAATAGCTCTATCATAATGCAGACTATGAGGCATGTTTTTCCTATTTAATCATCTGTGTCCCCTGTTGGAATTGAGGTCCCGTAAAGCAGTTCTTTCCTTCCATGTGTGTTCATCAGTGTCTTTCCCAGAGCCTGGCGTGTAGTAAGCTAAGGTGAAATAGAGAAAATGGATTCATCCTGTAGTATATTTGATGTATGTATCAAATACAGTGTAACACACATAGTAATTAGCCATATTTTAGAATATTCAAACACATGCCCTTCTGCAACCAATCAAGTGTTAGAACAGGAAGGAGTTTTAGATAGATTGTCTTTTCTCCTTCTGTAGGTTAAAAATGTAAACATAAGCCGGGTGGTGGTGGCGCACGCCTTTAATCCCAGCACTCGGGAGGCAGAGGCATGCGGATCTCTGTGAGTTCGAGGCCAGGCTGGACCGATAGCCTCCGAAACAACACAGAGAAACCCTGTCTCGTAAAAACCAAAAAAAAAAAAAAAAAAAAAAAAAAGAGTAAACACAATTTACTTTTAGATGGCCCAGTGAGCAGCAATCCTAGGCCCTTATTGTGATAAGAGGTGTTGCCATGAAGAGGTTGAGGGGTTTGAAGGCCCTCCACCATTATTCGAAGATGCAGAAACTGTGTAAGCCACCAGTCATACCATTCCCATGTGTGAACTACAAGAAGGCCACCATTCTGTGACTTATAGGAGGAACTAAGGCATCTGTTTTCAATCCTCCTGTCCCCCTCCCCAGCCCTCAAATCCTGGATCATTTTGCCAACCAGTTATCTAGTTAGGTAAAAGAATGCATTTTTAAAAGGGGAGGAAGTTGGGGAGATGGCTTAGTGGCCCATAAAAGCCAGAAGAGAGTGTCAGATCCCTGGAACTGAAGTTATAGATGAGTGCGAGATGTCATGTGGGTGCTGGGAATCAAACCTAGATTCTCTGGAAGAGCAGACAATGTTCTTAGCCACTGTGTCATATCTCTAACCCCTGAGGACTTTCAAGAATGTATGTTTTTAATCCAAACACATGTCATGGTCCTACCAGTTTCTCTCTCTCTCTCTCTCTCTCTCCCCCCTCTCTCTCCCTCTCCCTCTCCCTCCCTCTCCCTCCCTCCCGCAGTCCCTCCCGCAGTCCCTCCCGCAGTCCCTCCCTCCCCCCCCTCTCTCTCTCCCTCCCTCTCTCCCTCTCCCTCCCTTCCTCCCTCCCAGCCTGGTCTACAGCTAGGGCTACACAGAAATACCCTGCCCCTCCCAAAAAAAAGATCTGCCATTTTATGTGTATTTAATGCATTGCTTGTGCCTGCTTGTTGATGGGTGTGGGTGGTCTACTAAACTGTCTCAGGGTATCCGGAGGTGAATGTGGGGTTAGTGGAGTTGATGGAAGGGCCCCACCTGCTTTTGTTGACAGGAAGAATGAGCCTAATGTGACTTGGTTTGGCCTGCCCAGGAGCCAACCACAACAGTTCCCTTCACCACAGCCTGGTAGCAGTCTGTATGTAGGCACATGCAATTGTTATCTTTGGCAGGAAGCAGCCTACAAACAGTGGGTTCTTAACCGACATTCCGTGGTACACACACTTGCCTGACCTACTTAACCCTTGCCCTGGTTTCAGCGGTTGCTAGAACTGAGGGGTAGATGGTTTACTCTTGTGCTGGGAGTAAACTCCAACAACAGGTTCACATACCCATAATTGGTCATCTCTTTCCAGTAAGTACACGGTCCTTCACACAGTCCCATAAAGTGTAATTCATTCATCCAGTGGATATTTTCAGGAACCTCTAAGCCTGGTACAGTAGTCAAAAAAAGGCTAGCTCGCTCCCCCAGAACTTACTATTGTCACAGGGGCCACTGATCTCAGATGCAGCAGAAGTGAACGCTAAGAAAAAAGTAAAGTTGCCGGGCATTGGTGGCGCACGCCTTTAATCCCAGCACTCGGGAGGCAGAGGCAGGCGGATCTCTGTGAGTTCGAGGCCAGCCTGGTCTACAGAGCGAGTGCCAGGACAGCCTCCAAAACTACACAGAGAAACCCTGTCTCGAAAAAAAACCAAAAAAAAAAGAAAAAGAAAAAGAAAAAAGTAAAGTTAATGGGTGAGTAAGAGTAGAGAAAGGGGGCTATTCTAGACAGGTTATCTAAGAGGTGTCAGAGGTACCAAAAAGCAGGTGCAACAAGGGAGGGGGTACGCAGGTAGGAAAGGAGCTCATCTCTCAATGCTGCTAAGTGTTCAAGAGTCAAGTTTAGGATAGTATCATGTAGAGGTCATTGGTGACCTTAGTAAGTGTGGGATAGGTACAGAAGGGACAGGGAGGAAACAGGAAAATATACTCAGTGCAAACAGCTCTTTCTATATGATTAGGATCTGCCTGCCTCTGCTGGGAGTAAAGGTGTATACCACCAGACTCCTTAAATTATCAGTTATAAGTGACCCTGATCTTGAAGTGTAGAACACTAAGGGCCTATTTCAGTTTTTATCCTTTAGAGTTTCATCCTGTAGAGTTTCATCAAGTAAACGATTGGGCTATTTCTGAGATACCTATTATTACATGTTTTAATCTTCCACTTGGGATCTTTCATTATACAAGTGTTCCGAACTTTTGAGCTTAGACCCTCTTAACGATCTAAATCTGTGAATCCATTTCTCAGAAAAGCACACTTCCCTGAGAACTTGGTGTAGTTTTCCTAGAGATTGATGGATCCTGAGTCTATCCCAAGAGTCCAAGAATCTGTGTATGGGGTATACTCACCAGCACTGAAGGCTCCACAGTCACAGGATGGGATCTCTGTGACCATTTCTGTTCTCTTCCCTAAGGGCCAGCCATTGCCTCGCCAAGAGTAGAAATTATATTTACTGTTTTGCTGTGTATATCCTTACTGTTCAATACAGAATAAACATAAATGGACAGACTGTTTTAATTGCCTATCTTGAATGTGGCCAACAGCTACATTTTCACTGAAACCTGTACTTTATGGGCTGAAAGTTTATATTCTACCCCTAAGTCTTGTATGGAATCCCATGATCCCTGGTGTGATGGTGTTTGGAGCTAGGGGTCTGTGGGAGGTGTAGAGTCTTCATGATGAGGCTGTGCCCTCAGAAGAGATAGAGGAGATACCAGCACACTCTACCATGTGAGCACACAGAAGGCTCTTGCCTGCAAGCCAGGAAACAGGCTCTCACCAAACATCACATCTACTAGCACCTTGGATCTTGGACATCTAAGTCAATAGGACTGTGAGAAATAAATGTTTGCTGTTTAAGCCACCCAGTCCACAGTATTTAGCATAAGATATCCCAGATAAATTATAGGAAGACCAAGGAATCCCAATTACTGTTTTGTTTACTTTTCTGAGAAAGGCTTTCACTATGTAACCCTGTCTGGAACTCCATCTGTCTCTACTGCCGGAATACTAGAATTATAGGTGTATACTACCATGCCCAGTTAATTCTCTTTTTTTTAAACAGGCTCTCTCCAGCCCCTATCTATCAGGAACTCACCATGCAGACCAGGCTAGCCTTGAACTCAGTGAGATGCTCCTTCTTCTGCCTCCTGAGATTACAGACGTGTCACCACCCAGGCTCAAGCTCTACTTTTTAAATATGATGCTTTGGGCCAGGTTTGATGTCACACGCCTCTAATCCCAGCACTTGGGAGATCGTGGCAAGCAGATCTCCGTGAGTTCAAGGCTAATATGGTCTACATAGTGAGTTCCAGGACAGCCAGGGCTGTGTAGAGAGATCCTGTCTCAAACAAAACAAACAAGATTAGGTTCTCCCTGGACACTAGGAAAAAATTCATTTCCTTCCTTCCCAGTTTCTGGCAGTCATCTACATTTCCAGTTGTGACCCCTTGTTCCATCTTTGAAGCTTTCAGTGTAAATAGTCTTCAGATCTTTTCCCAATGCTTCCCATAGTTGTATTTCTTCCTCTGACATTCTCATGCTTCTCTCCTTTCTTTAAAAGGATGCATGGAATACTCTAGGCCCCACTGGGCAATCGCATCCTGTTGTAAGACTCTCTCATTTATTACAGCAGTGTAGACTTTTTTTTTCTATGTAAAGTAACATTCCCAACAGATTCTGGGATTGGGAAGTGGATGTTTTTGTAGGGCCATTATTCTGCCCAGCACACATTGCTTAAACGTGTACATATATTTTGTAATTTAAAGGTTAGGTTAGTAAAAGCACTCCTGATTTACACATGAGGTAGTTCAGTTAGTAAAATGCTTGCCTGGAGGACTTGCATTGGATCCCCAAAACACACATAAACTAGGCCTGGGGAAGCAGAAACAGGCAAATCCCTGGGGCTCACTGGCTAGCCAGCCTAGCCTAGTTGGCAGGTTTTAGGCCAATGAGAGACACTGTCTCCAAAAAAACAGAGGTAGGTATACAGTGCCTGAGAAACAATACCTCAGACTGCCCTCTGTCCCTCCACCCCCCATGCACACATGCCACACGCAGGTGAAGTGCCCTAATGTTGGCTTCATTTCTTTTGAGTAGAAGAGAAAGCTTAATACTAGAGTGCTGAATCTAGATCTGTATTTTTCTATTCTGTTCTGTCTAGATGCTTACTTTTTAATTCTTTCCACACATTTCAATAAGCAGTATTTGTCAATATTTATGTTCCTGCAGCCAATCTTCTGGGAAACTGATGTGCTGACTGGAAATGAGGAAATGTTAAAAACCAATATAAAAATACTCTTCAAGGCAAAATGTCAAAGTGAAGAAGGAATTTTCAGTTCTGTGCTCCTCTCATTTTATAAGCATTTATGAGTGAAAGGTCCAGTACACAGACAGCATACTGATATAGTATTTTATCTACTGACTCGTACTTTACTGTGATGGAACATTCTGTTACAGACCTTTTGCTTGCCAGGCAGATTGCTTGTTATCATTAGGAGGTCCTTGACTTTTTTAACCTTGGCTCTGTTGTCACAGTAAAGATTTATGAGGTGTCCTGGTGTTCCTGCTACTATGTTGGAGTCTTTTCTTTCAGCCTCCTTGTTCCCACCCTCAACTTCCTCATTCTTATCTACCAGAGTCAAGTAATCTGAGCCAGAGGAGAAGAAAAACAATGGAATAGTATGCCTTGCATGGCTTAGTACAGATCACATACTATTTTAGGGATCTTAGAACTGGAGGTCCTTTTTGTTGGTGCTGTACCGAGGGACTCGAGGAAATTCCTTTGACCCTTTGGTCAGTATCTCATAGTACTCTAGGATCTTTCTAGTTGGGGTGACAGAAAAGCAGGAAGACTTTTCAGACACTGGCACTTTGGTAGAGCTAAATGCTGCCCCACTGCCTTTAGAGAAACTCCATTCTAGCATCTTTCTCTTTAGGTGCTGTTTCAAAACACAGTGTGGCCTTTGGAACTATGTCCTGAGTATCTGCCTCCATGTGCCAGTGAGAAGGGGCCAGGACTAAGTCCAAGCAAAAATCCAAACTTCATTGTTGTTATGTGTTAGGGCTCAAGCTTGAGCTGATAATTAATTTTTGAGACATGAGCCTGACCAGCATATATATTGCAATCTGGGATTATAGTAAGTACCTCAGAAGAACCTTCTAGTGCATTTACAGTGATGTGAAAGCCAGGACCACTGGTATTAACAGATGTTAAGTTGCACAGTACAAATAGTTTTATTCTATAAGAGTAATTAACTATCATGGCCATTTGCCAGTAAGTCCAGTGTTATACTAATCATGATCTGGTAATATGTTCAAGCATTTTTCTCTCTTGTCATTGAAAAATTCCAATCAACTAATGGGGTGCCTTTAGAAATCCAGAAGTAGGTTCAGTATGGATTCTTGGTATCATTCTTCCCCCTTTCTTCTTTTTAAATTTCTTTTATAATTTCATTTTCATTTGTATTAAAACTTAAAATTTATAAACTTAAACATGTAAAAGTTTAATTATATAGGAAGACAATTTGCATTATCATTAAAATTTTAAATAGCCTAAGAAACACCCCCACCCCCACCCCACACAGCCTATGAAATCACACAGCCTCCTTTGAGCTCCTTGAAGGGATTTTTGTCCTCTGAGATCCCCTTCACTAGGGGATCCTCTCCATATCTTTTCTCAGTGTAATCCCTTACTACTACACAACATTTGGAAACCATCTTTCCAGTGTCACTTCCTTCTTGAGCTGGTCTACTTCCATCTGTCAGATCCTCAGTGTTGATCACTGGCATCTTCTGTACTTCAGCATCGATGTTCATCACCAAAGGAAGTCAGGAACTCAAGCAGGACTGGAACCCAAGCAGGACTGGAACCCAGACTCAGGAGCTGATGCAGAGGCCATGGAGGAAAGCTGCTTACTGGCTTGCTTCCCATGGCTTGCTCAACCCACCTTCCTCTTTTCTCTTTCTTAATTGACCTTTTCTTCTCCAAGCACTCATGCTCTTGCCCTCCCTCCCTCCGTCCCTCTCTCCGTCTCCACCCTCTTTTCCCTTATTAAATAATGGAATGGAAAGCTGGCAGTAGGAGAGATGGCTTAGAGGTTAAGAATACTGACTACTCTTCCAGAGGACGCAGGTTTGATTCCCAGCACCTACATGGCAACTCACAACTGTCTGTAACTCTTACATGTGATGCACAGGTGTGTGTGTGTGTGTAGGCAAAACACCAATATACATATAATAATTGAATAAAAAATTGGCATCTCTTGGGGGGGGAAAGGAAAGTTAATTGAGTATTGGGATTTTTAACTAAATCAATAAAGAGCCTCAGGACTTAGGAAACAGTCTCTATCCAGTGGAGAAGAAAGCCTGCTACAAGGCAATTCCAAGACCAATCCTGTTTTCTTTGGAAGTATGCTGAGGATTGTTGCTACAATGAGGCTCAGTTTACACCACCAGCACCTGGCTCCTACTCTGTCCCTGGGGCTGGAAAAAGTAATACTCCTTTCTGTTATAGAGACAACCCAGGAGTCATTTGCCACTGATAATTGCCCTGTTTACTTAGAGACCAGCTTTTCTTCTTTGTTTTGGTTTTGGTTGTTGACAAAGTATAGTAGTTTGAATATAATTGTCCCCCATAATCTCATAGGGAGTGGCACTATTAGGTATGGCTTTGTTGGAGGAAGTGTGTCACTGTGGGAGTGGGCTTTGAGGTTTCTTTATAAGAGTTGCCTTGGTCATGGTGTCTCTTCACACCAATGAAAACCCTGACACAGGGTCTCACTGTATAACCCTGGCTATTCCGAAACTCATTATGCAGACCAAGGCTGGTCTTGAACTCATAGAAATCCACCTGCCTCTGCCTATTGAGTGCTAGAATTAAAAGCTACCACTGCTTCCAGTTACAGTTTGAGGTGTAGGAGAGATGGCTTAGAGGTTGAGTGGTCATTGTTCTTGCAACTGTAACTGATGTCATGAGGCACAAGTTAGGGAATTCACCTGTTCTTGAAGAATATTCTTTGGCATTGCCCAAATACTAGAAAGTCCATACTAGCAGTGATCAGAATTATTGGGTCCCAGGAATATAGGTATGTGGAGAATGAAATGGACACAGGAGAGGCAGGTGAAAGTAGAACATGCTACTTAGCTAAATAAGCATGTTCTAGCTAGATGTATACATCTTAATCACCTAGCTTTTAGGTAATCCCTGGTGTCTGGGTTCCAGAAGAAATTCTGGCTTGATCCCTTAGATACTGGACCATCCTCATCTTTCAGTAGAAGGTTGAAATCCTTCCTTTAAATAAGACATCTCCAAAATGCAAGCCAAATGTTCACCCTGGAGTCCTTACACGCCCACATTTTTTGTGTGGCAGTTGGGATGCCTATAAACTTGTCCAAGCATGGTAGCCAGGCGACAAGAAATAATTAGTCAGTGTTCATCTTTTCCCAGTCATTGGAAACCTGATTTCACATTCAGGCTAAGGTTTCATTTTCTTATACATCCACCATCCTGTCCCTCCTAAGTAGCCCTTCTTTTGTTTTGTTTTGTTTACCAAGACAGGGTTTCTCTGTGGCTTTGGAGGCTGTCCTGGAACTAGCTCTTGTAGACCAGGCTGGTCTCGAACTCACAGAAATCCTCCTGCCTCCGTCTCCGTGCTGGGACTAAAGGCGTGTGCCACCACCGCTTGGCATAAGTAGCCCTTCTTACGACTTAAAGAAAAGGAAAGAAGTGTGAAACAGTGACTAGCCTGAGCTCCTGATTTAGCTGTGCTTTTCTTAGTCTCTATGTGGCTGGAATGCTGCTGGGCCAGACTGGACTTGTCATGTAGCAGGATGGGTTGGAGCCCCCAGGTGCCTCTGTGCACAGTTTCCTTTGCTTCCAGCTGTAGATGCCTTCACTGAACCTGTTCTGGCTTGCAGCAAATAACAAGAATAAAGTAAATAATAACTTTATTGAGTATGTAGTTGAACCTGTAATTTGTTTAAATATGCATTTTCATATTTTCATTGCATATACTTCTCAAAATTTAGCAACTCGAAAAATTGTTATTCAGCCTGGTGTGGTATTACATGCCTTTAATCCCAGCACTTGGGAAAGGCAGAGGCAGATAGATCTCCATGAGTTTGAGGCCTTGGTCTACATAGTGAGTTCTAGGACAGCCAAAACTACATAATAGAGAAACTCTATTTCAAAAAAAAAAGAAAGAAAATGTTGCATGCCACCTAGTCATATCTTATAGTTGACAGCTTTCTCCCCATTCTGTGGAAGATTGGTAACATTGCCTCATACAAATGATGACATCTTAGAGTTCACAGTATATTATAAAAGTATATAAGTCATTTTATACTTTAAAAAAGAAAATTATTTTTACTTATATGTGTACATACATGTATGCCATGGCACATGTTGGGAGGCTAGAGGACAACATTTAGGAGTAATTTAGAGATCTGTGATCTGGGACTAGAACTCAGCTGGTCAGGTTTGCACAGCAAGAACTTTTAAAACCCTTGAGCCGTCTCTATAGCCTCAAGTTCTCCCTTTTTGGGGGAGGGGACAGTTTGGGATTGGATTTTTTGTTTGGTTTGGTTTTTGTTTTTGTTTTTCAAAGCACAGTTTCATTGTGTAGACCATGCTGGCCTCCAACTAGAGATCTGACTGCCTCTGCCTAACTTCAAGGGGAATAAGCAAGTTGAGTGCTATTCTATACTCGAGAGCTAGAAATAATTGAGCAGTAGCACTCAGGACTTGCCACTAGAGAAATGACAAAAGAAAGAGTAGAAACTTTACCTAAAGAAAGACTTGAGCCTGCATATTGGAAGAAGGGGAAGCTGACAGGAAAGACACCTAACACACATCTTGGTAACATTTCTGAACTCTTGTGGTGAAAAGAAACACCTTTCAAGTTCAGGCCAAACAAACACATTATTTACAGAGGAAAAAGAATTAAATTGAGCCCAGGTTGCCTGTTTGTAGCACCTGGTATCTAGAAGATGGTGATATTTCTTCTGTAAATTGCTAAGGATTGAAGGAATACCCCCCCAAAAAAACCTCACATTCAGAGAAAAAGAAAGGGCTTCACTTGTGTGAGGATTCTAAGTGGGCTCTCCTCTTCCCCTCTACCTTTGTCCTTACATCTTTGCCATCGCTTTCGAGGTGTGTGGGCGTGTGCATCCCTGTGCCCGTGTGGAGGATGCACATGTGTATGGGTACATGGGTTCATGTGTGCGTGTGGCAGCCAGAGAGTGTGCCAGGTGTTTTCTTCACTCTCTTCTTCTGAAACAGGGTTTCTCTGTGTCACCCTGGCTGTCTTGAAACTCACTCTGTGGACCAGGCTGTCCTGCAACTCACAGAGATCCACCTGCCTCTGCTTCTCAAGTGCTGGGATTAAAGGTGTGCACTACCACCACCGGACCTTGAGACAGTGTCTCTTACCGACCTTGGAGCTCACCAATTGGATAGACCAGATGACCAGGAAACCCCAAGAAAAACTTCCTGTCTCTGTTTCCCCAGTGATGAGATTACTTTTGTATACCACCTTGCCTGACTTTTTACATGGGTGCTAGGGACTTGAACTCAGGTCTTCATGATTGCATGACATGTGCATTACCTACTGAACCATTTCCCCAACCTCTCTTGCTCTTCTGAAACACCCAGTCTCTGCTCACATCTTACCTCTTTCCTGAAAGTCTGCTGTGTCTAAATTCACCATTCATCTCTTTACATCATAGCCTGACACTGTCTAGTGTTCACTGAAAAACAGCTTATAGCAAATTTGAGAGATGTTTACCCATGCACCTACCATTATGTACTTCATTTAATGTAGCCACCTAAACTGCCAAGTGTCGGCAGCATGTTGTCCACTGTAGTTTAGCCCCCCCCCGTTCTTTTGAAACAGAGTCCCATATAACCCAGGCTGGCCTCACACTCATTATGTAACTGAGAATGACCTTAAATTTTGATCCTCCTGCCTCCACTTCCTAAGTGCCAAGAATAAAGAATATAGCATTCACAACCACATGTGGTGCAAGTATTTGTAATTCGGGTATAATTACAAAACAATGAAATCTCAAATCTTAAGTTTATTTCATAAAGATTGATAGATGCATGCAAATGTATAACCCAAACCGTCCTCTTAATGTAGAACATCTTTATTACCCTGGAAAACTCTCACATTGCCTTCTCTGTCAACCTCTGTCCCAACGCCTATCCCTAAGAGACAACCACTATTCTGATTCTTCTCACAACCCACTAGTTTTACCTATTCTAAAATTTCCTCTAATTAGTCACTCCTAATGACCTTCTCTGAACATGTTTTAATGTTCATTCATGTTGTAGCATGTGTCAGTAGCCATTAGCTGTTACTGTTGAGTGATTTTTCTGTGCACGTATCACAGCATTTCTATCCATTCTGTTAATGGACAGTTAGGTTGTTGCCAGTGTTTGCTTGTTGTCAATAAAATATTTTATAAATACCTACTTACAACATATGCTTTCATCTGGTGGGATGGGGCAGAGAAATTGCTCTGACCATAGACTTGGAGTATGTTTTTTGTTTGTTTGTTTGGTTGGTTTGGTTTTGGTATTTTGAGACAGGGATTCTCTGTGTAACAGCACTAGCTGTCCTGCAACTAACTCTGTTATAGACCAGGCTGGCCTCGAACTCACAGAGATCCTCCTGTCTCTGCCTTCCAAGTACTGGGTTTAAAGGCGAGCGCCGCCACTGTCCAGCAGGAGTATGTATCATAAGAAACAAACCCACCTTTTTCCAAATGGCTGTCATTCCAGCATTTCATGTTACAGCTGTTCATTCCATATCCTCACCGACATTTGGTGATGTCAGTTTTACTATTTGACATTTTAACATATACAAATATATTATGGTTTCCAAAGAAACAGAAAACTACACACGCATACATGCATGTGTGCACATATGAAAAGATTTGTTATAGGAATTGATTAGCATGATTTATAAGGCTGAGGAATCCCAATGTCTACTGTCTGCAAACTGGAAATCAGGAAAGCCAGTGGCATTTGTTACTTTTTTTCCCTAATGTGTTTCCAGGAATAATATTTAGCCAAATATCTGGGAACCCCATCACCCAGTTATGTTCACACTCTCTCACACACACGCACCCATATACATACATACATACATACATACATACATACATACATACATACAAGGTGGGTTACCCCTTGGCTTTGAAAGAGAATCGCAGAGGCCAAGTCCTGAAGAGAGTTGATGAAAGAGAAAGGAATTAGAACTTCGGGGCCTTTCTATGCCCAAAATACTCTTCAGGAGGCATAATTCAAACTTCAGTTCATCAGTTGATATTTTGTGCATTGGGTTTTTGAAGGGGAGCAGGTGTGGAGAGAAAAATATATGTCTTTGTGCTTGAAGAAGGTGGAACCTACGGTATAGAAATGTTTGGAGTGGCCAGGTGGTGGTAGCACATGACTTTAATCCCGGCACTCGAAAGGCAGAGGCAGATGGATCTCTGAGTTTGAGGTCTACACAGTGAGTTCCAGGACAGACTCCAAAGCTACTGAGAGACCCTATCTCAAAAAAGGGGGGGAGGTGTTTGGAGTGTCCCCATGGTATCTTTGTCACCTGTGTATAATAAATCCCACTTAGTCAGTTTGTATAGCCAAGTCCTTTTTTTATCATCAGTAAGCATCACAGGATGTCACAGGAAAAGTTGGCTCTGGTGTCTGGGAACTGCCTGGTAGAAGAAAACTGAGGCGGTACCCTTGGAGCTCCACATCATTCCTCTGTCCAGATAGGAGGCCCCTCTAGGGTGTGCAGCTCCTTCACCCTGGTTGCTTCTTTTGATTACTCCACCTTCAGGTGATTCCAAAGACAGACAGAACTGGGGCAGCCATTAAAATAGCGCATCAGCATTGGGAGGGTGGTGAGAGAAACTGGAGCAACAAGCAGCCAGCTCTTGGTCCTGCCCAGGAAATCAGGTCTTAAAGGAAAAGGCTACAGTTTGGGAAGATACATAAATACATCTGTGCCCAGAGTGTGGAGATTCTTAACTTACATTGTGGAATATTTGGGAGGTGGGTTGGGAGCCCTCTGGAACCAGTTATCTCATCCTTACCTGGTGCTGTCCTCAGACTAGGAAGCCAGGTTAGCATGCCCCAGGAAGGAGCTTTTTAAACACATGACTCTGAGCTTTGTTGAGGTCACTCTTGGTCCACTTGCCAGTGGTCCTAACCTGACATTGTGAGTGGGTTCGCTTGACCTGGTACATTGCAGACTCACCTTCTCTTGGCTTGAGTCTCTGACTCCCATTCAAATAGGCGCTTGTAGAAAAGAAGCAGGTGGGCTCTGGAGGCTCAGTCCCCTTTGCTATTCTGGCTGAGAAAAGAGATCTTCATTATGGATCTTCATTATGGGCCTCTGTTGGCTACTCTTAATTGAATCTTGTAGCAATATTTGCATGATAGAGCCGCCAAGCACAGAGTCAGGCCAGTGAACATTGATGCACTCCTTCCTCATTTAAGACATTATCAGAACAGGTCAACGGACCAGCTGCCTAAGCCATCACCTCTGCCTCAGTGCACTGACAGGAAACAAGTTACTTAGCCAGCAAGCTTTAACTAGTGGCAGTGGCTAATGTGGCATCTGCCCCATGTGGAGGACAGGGGCTGGGAGCCGCTCCAGGAGCGTTTGTGGGGTAGGCCACCTGTGGTTTTCTCTGGAAGGAAAGAAAAGCTGTTTGTTAGCCACTCTGAAGCACTACTGAGACCTCTGAGGAGGTCTGAGAAAGTCAGGTGCCTTGGTTTCCTCTGCAGACCTTTGTTTATCTTAGTTTGCAAGGCTGATTTTCATCCGATGCAGACTTCCTTCCAAAATGGGATCAAGATTTCAAGAAATTTTAACCTCCAGATAGTTCATAAATATCAGTATTTGTCATTCCATAGGGCTATTGGTGCTGAATCAAGACTGGACAAATACAAGAAAAGATTGGGGGAGTAAAGTGGTAGAATCCATCTTGATCATCACATGACCTTTCAGGAAAGAAGGTGGTGACATTAGCTTTTCCCCCTTAGCTCTCCATCTCTTTTCTTCCCCTCTTACCTTTTGCCCTTTATTTTCATTTGAAAGGTAATATGCAAACTCAGCATCTTAACAGCCAGTGCTTCAGGCTCTGTGCCAAATAGAATGCTGAATTCTGGAGAGCTAGCCTTCTACACTGACAGAATTCCTAGGGAAAAAATTATTATCCATGTTTAGTGGTTATCTAGAAACATGTCTGTGGAGCATCGAAGAAAATTTGAAGTGCTTTGAAGACCTATCTGTGTTTTGTTTTCTGCTGACCACTTCTCCTGTGTTGGTCAGGCAGTGGTCCAGCTGGGTGCTGGCTTGTGGCCAGACTTGCTGGGCGTCAGCTCTCTCTTTCTGGCTCTGTTAATGTTAAACAAGTTACTTTAGCTTTTGACCTTCTCCGTGTTTCTATGAAATAGAGTTAATATAGTAGCTGCCTATTGGTAGTACTTAAGCTGTATGATAAATAAGAAGTTGTGTAAAACACTGTGGCTGTCCTTAGAAATTACTCAGTAAGTGCAAAATACTCCTTAACTATTATATTGCAAGAGGAGACTTGTTTCCACATTGGCAGGATGGAAAGTACCACTGGTGGGACCCAACAGAGTCTATATGGCTCTGGCCTTCTTGGTCTGCAAGTATATCTTAGTCTTAGTCTTGGTCTTATAACTAAGTCCTTCCTCTGACTCTCTGTTCCTGCATGATGATGATGTTATCTTGTTCAGTCTTTGCAAACATGAGATCAGTTCCTCCATTTTTTTTTTTCAGTAATAAAACTGAGGGCTTGGGAGAGAGATATTACTTGCCAAGGTCTTGAGTCTAGAAAACCCTGGTCATCTTGTCATTTTCTGCTTGTATAAATATAGTTCCTAATTACTTCATGGGCCTTGTAAAATAAGGTAAAGCAAAAGCGTGATTGTCCCCCCACGCTGCTGTTCATCTGTCTACCACAGGTCATGTTTCCCAGCTCACCTCTTTCTCAAAATCATGTGGGCTGAGACCCAAGAAACCCAGCGTCGTCCCAGCTCTACCATCTCAGCCTTCGACCTCACCCTGCTCTGGGGCCTGCTCTCTCTTCAGTATAGTGAAGAGATCGCTCCAAACCCAGGAGCTTCACTCAAATACAGGACTGTTGCCATGCTGACTGAGGCGTTCCCTGAATCTTCTCAGAAGTGCTGGGGAAGTGTGCACTTTTCTGGTAGCATGTCACCCGGATACCTCTGTCTGCCCAGACTAGAGTTGGAAGGAGGGTGTCGAGCGTCTCCTTCACGTCACTACAGCCGCAGCTCTCCACCTGCCCACAGTGCTAACCTAGCGACACAGCAAACAAGTATTTTCAGAGCCGTTTAAATCCTTAAGAAACCTTGTTCTTTGGAGTTGGAAACATCAGAAAATCTTTTGTAAACACACAAAACTTAGATTGGAAATGAAGTGTCTTTATTCCTCGTCTCCATTACATATGTGACACCGGATCTGCACCTTTCTAAGCTGACTTAAAAAATAAGCAGCCTACTTCTGCCAGAAAACTAGGGACAGCGCGGCCCCATCCCAGGTTTCTAAAGGTCTTCTGGTTTTGTTACTCAAGGACTGGTAACCATGCAGAGGTCAGATATTGGTACTGTTTCTACGATTTTAGGTGAGGTGTTTAGATGCTGAGAATTTTTAAGGAAATGGGCCTGGGGAATAGGGGCTATGGAATGGAGTCCACTTTGGCTGTGGTTAGCTGAGCTCCAAATGTTCTCTTTGGTCCTATAGCTTTATCACGACTGGCTATGGTGGCATATGTCTTTTTTTTTTTTTTTTAATTGGGGGAGGAGGTCGAGACAGGGTTTCTCTCTGTGGTCCTAAAACTCATTCTGTAGACCAGCCTTGTTTCAAAGTCAAAGAGATCCACCTGCCTCTGCTTTCTGAGTGTTGGGATTAAGGGCAAGTGCCACAGTGCCACCAGCCATGGATGCTTTTTTTTTTTTTTTTTTACATTATCACTGAGGAAAAGATTTAAAGACCCTGTGTGACTTGCTTCCTATTTCTGTGCCACTTTACCCCAGTCACAGCTCTCCATGCATATTAACAAAGCATCATGTGAGAGACACTGGAGAAGGTGTGGACTCCTCTATCTTGGGACTCACAACTGTGTATTTGAATACTTGGCCTTTTATCTGTTTCTTTAAAAATGTTTCAGAGGCTGCCGGGCGTTGGTGGCGCACGCCTTTAATCCCAGCACTCGGGAGGCAGAGGCAGGCGGATCTCTGTGAGTTCGAGGCCAGCCTGGTCTACAAGAGCTAGTTCCAGGACAGCCTCCAAAGCCACAGAGAAACCCTGTCTCAAAAAACCAAAAAAAAAAAAAAAAAAAATGTTTCAGAGGAGGCAGAGGCAGGCAGATCTGTTAGTTCAAGCCAACCTGGTCTGCATAGCAAATTCCAGACGAGCCAGGACTACACAGTAAGGCCCTATCTCAAAAAAGGCAGCATGTGGAGAGGAGACTGAAGAGAGGTGGCTTACTATAGTACTGTTTGCTCTTGCAGAGAACCCAGGTTTGGTTCCCAGGAGCCACATGGTAACTCACAACCAACTATAACTCCACTTCAAGGAAATCTGATGCCCTCTTCTGACCTGCATGGTACCTGGCACATATGTGCTGCACATACATATATGTAAGCAAAACACACACTATTTAAAAAATAAATATTGTAAGTGGTCATTATGAGCATCAAACTATGAGAGTTCTAAGTGAAAACTAATGGAAGAGTGAAATCTCTGCAATAGTAGTTAGACGTGTTCTGTGATGTTAGTTAGCATGGCCAGGCCAGGTAAGAGCCATTGGTACAGCCAGATGGTGGCACACACCTTTAATCCCAGTACTCAGGAGGCAGAGGCAGGTGCATCTTTGTGAGTTTGAGGCCAGCCCAATCTACAGAGTGAGTTCCAGGATTGATAAATCCTGGCTTGAAAAACCAAACCCCCGCCCCCCCAAAAAAGTTATTGATCCCTTTGGAACTGTTCAATAATATAAAATGGAAAAGATTGAAATAATAACAATTCATCTATCTTATCACTGGGCATGTTCATCAGTGCTGGGGGGAGGGAGGGGCAGAGACCAAACTCTGTGTGTGTGGGGGGGAGGGTTAGCTTTGCCTAATTGTAGTTGAACTCAGAAGATTATCAACCAGAATTTACCAGTACTGTTAAAATGCTGATGAAACCCTTTGTTGTATAAGGGTCCCGATTGCCCTAGGAATAAAGTAGGAGATTACAATGTCCTGTGTTCACCTGGCATTGGGAACAGCTGCCTTACTTAGTAGCGTTTAGGGGCATTCTGAAGAGCTGTGCCCCTCCTCCCCCACCCTGCTCACATACTTCCTAAGGGGTAGAGATGTCTTAGTTTCGAGGGAGGCAAAGGATTCTTGGGTGAAGGTGCTACTGAGGGTGGAGGGGTGGAGGTGCAGGACAGCAGGACTCCTCCCTTGGTGGACATGGAAGGGCATTACTCTATGTTATTTAAAGATTATTTGGCTGCCTTGGTTTGCTGCTTCACTGACCTTGTGGTCTACTAGGCCCCATTGAAAAGGGTCTAAAATAACATGAAATGCAGGTCAGCAAGTTCTGTCAGATGCTGTGTGGCAGAGCACCCTGGTGAAAGCTGAAGACTGTGGAGAAAGTCAAGTCTTAGTGACTTAGTGAAGGAGAAATTGATCTTAGCTCTGTCCACATTGTCTGTGTCCAGAGTGCTGATTCCACACAGATGTTGTGGTTGAGCATGTCCATACTGACTATGGATATCTGGATTTGGAAAAGATACTTCATGCTGCTTTCCTCTCTTCCAGGTTTCAAGTGCCCCATTTGCTCCAAGTCTGTGGCTTCCGATGAGATGGAAATGCACTTTATAATGTGTCTGAGCAAACCTCGCCTCTCTTACAATGGTAAGGGCTGTCTATCTCATCTGCTTCCTGATGTCAAGATAAGTTGGACAGTTGGGGCATAGCCTCCATGTGGTTGGGCTCTGTATAGTGTTCTTTTAGCAGCAATACCTGTGTGGCAGTGGAGAACCTGCTGTTCTAGAGAGCCTTGGTTATAAGTTGGGGTGGCTGGGGAATGGCCAAGGCAGGCAGGTCCCTGGTTGGGGCTATAGTGGTGAGAAAGCTCTCAGCAGTTTTTGAGCATCATGTCCTTACTCAGAAATTTCAAGGACTAGAGATGTAGGTCAGTGATAGAATGCTTGCCTGGCATGCACAAGGCCCTGGATTTCATTTTAGCAACACCCCCAAAAATCATATTTTGTAAATTTTAGATTTTCCAACAAGATTTATGTTCTTAAGCCGGGCATGTGGCGCACGCCTTTAATCCCAGCACTCAGAAGGCAGAGTTTGAGACCAGCCTGGTCTACAAGAGCTAGTTCCGGTACAGCCTCCAAAGCCACAGAGAAACCCTATCACCAAAATCAAGAAAAAACAAATGTTTATTCTTGTATCTCTTACTTGCTGGCCAAAGGATCCCAGTTGCAGGAGGACATGTTATCTGTCATGGTGCATGCAGCCTGAAGTCCTCTGGTCATGCCAGAAGGCTAGCTGCAGGGCAGGCTGTGGCTCTGTCTTTCCCCCCAATGAGCCCCTCATTTCTCCAGCAAACAGCCTTTCCTTTTCTCTGTGACTGCCATGCTCTTGGTCTCTTGCTTTTGCCTTCCCCTACTCAAGCTTGGCTTTGTCCCTGATACCCATCTCTGCCTGGGACCATGAAGGAGAGTGGTTTTCCCTGTGTCCCACATGAAGACTGTTCTGTCCTGTGGGTTGCTGGCGAAAGCTCTCTGTAGACACTGCCTTTGCTGTCATAGCACAAAGCAGCTTCACAGGGGGCTTGGCCTGAGAGAACTTGGCTTTTAGAGTCATTGGGGAGAGCTTTGTAATAATATCTGTGGCAGACGAAGTGCTGTCAGGACTCGACAAAGCAGAGTCACCTCACAGGCTCGTGTGGGAAATGGGGAAGGTGAGGGTCTCTAGCCCCTTTCCCAGAAACCCAGGTCTTCCTGTGTAGCATCACTTGAGTGGCTGGTGCTGCCGGTCCATCCCTCTCACAACAACCTGGAGAAGTCCCCTTAGAGCAGTGGTTCTCAACAGTTCTAACGCTTCAATCCCTTAATACAGTTGCTCATGTTGTGGTGAACTCAACCACACAATTATTTTTGTTGTTGCTTCATAACTGTAATTTGGCTACTGTTATGAATTCTAAGTATCTGATATGCAGATGCAGCCCCTGTGAAAGGGTCATTTAGCCCCAGAGGGGTCAGGACCCTCATGAAAACCGTTACCTTAGAGGAAGGGAAGGTAGGCTATCTAAGACAGAGCCACTGTGGTTCTCTCTCTCATCCTTTCCATGAGCAGCTACCTCTCCCTGTCTGGAAGCTACAGACTTGTTTTGTTTTGTTTTTGTTTTTGGACACAGAGTTTCTCTGGCTTTGGAGCCTGTCCTGGAACTAGCTCTTGTAGACCAGGCTGGTCTCGAACTCAGAGAAATCCACCTGCCTCTGCCTCCTGGGTGCTGGGATTAAAGGCATGCACCACCACCGCCTGGCTTGCAGACTTTCAGTTCAGGAATGTCTTGTAAGAGCCAGTCTTTTCCTGCCAGAGGTAGGGAGGCCAGTTACCTCTAGCCCTTGAGTAGAGTTTACCCTGAGGAGATGGAAGGGCTTCAGAGTCCATGTCTGGCTCCTCTGTACACATGACTAATGCAGATTGGAGGCTGTGGCAGCATGGACACCTCATACTTAGTCTTTTTTTTTTCTGAATACACTAGATAAAAGAGGACATTGTTTGGGGCCAGGTGTGGTGCCTCTTGCCTCTAATCCCAGCACTCTGGAGCAGATGCAGGCAGATCTCTGAGTTCCAGGACAGCCAAGGATACACAGAGAAACCCTGTGTGTGACTGGAGTCCCCAGGACATGTTTTGAATTCAGACTTAGGCCAAAGCATCCAAAGCAGGAACTCTGGGATTACTTTGGTTGTCATGGTAACATAGTCTACCTAGTTTCTCATCACCCCAATCTCACATATTTTACCTTATCAACTTTAAAAGAAGGAGAAGCAGGTACAAAAAGATGGCTCAGCAGTTAGGAACTTGGCTGCTCTTCTGTGAGATGTGAATTCAATTCCCAGCACCCATGTGCCAGCTCATAGACATCTGTAACTCCAGTTCCAAGGGATCTAATCTAATGCCTTCTCCTTCCCACAAGAACCAGGAACACCTGTGGTACACAGACATACATACAGGTAAAACACCTGTACACATGAATAAATCTTTAAAGTAAACTTTTTAAAAGAGTAAGGGAGACATCTCTGTAGGCCATGAGCTCTTGGGATCTCTCTGTAAACGAGCGATGTGAAGCTTGCTTCAGTGGTGGTGAAGTTGTTTTCTCATGAAAAGTGGCCGGAGAGACTGCAGAGTTGGCTCAGTGGTTAAGAACACTTGTTCTTGGCAAAGGACCCAGCTTGAGTCTGAGCACTGGCATGGAGGTTCACCACCTCCTTGGACACCAGACACACATGTGGTGCATACACATACATGCAGGCAAACGCTTATACACACAAAATAATTAAATACATCTTTTTTCTTCAACTAGAGGGCTGAGAATGCAGCTCATGGTTAGAGTGCATGCCTGTGGTGTGTGAGGAAAGGAGCGTGGAGAGTGAGCACAGTGAACTTAAAGCAAGCTCTGGGAGACCTGCACATGCACACGCATTCTCTCTCACCTTCCACAGTCTCCAGTGCCAACTGAGGAACTTTCTGTAAAATTTATGATAGTTGTGTAAGATGAAATTTAGTTAACCACCAAAGGAAAAAAGTGGGAGCCTCCTAAATGAGGCAGATAGAAAGTAGTATTTTTCTTATTATGAAGGTTAGCCCAAGTGGAGGCTTGGAAGGCCTCCAGTAGTTGCCTGCCAGATTATTTTTTAAAATTTAGGGAAAGCAAAACCAGATTCACTGGTCCAACCAGTGCCTAGAGAAAGAGCGCTGCCAAGGCAGGGACTCACCCTGGGAGGCCAGCGACCATCAGAGCCCCCCCCCGCTGGGGACAAGCGGACAAGCCCCAAGCAGCAGCTGTTACTATTGTCACCTTGCTGGGCCCTCCTGTGGCAGCCTAGGATGCTAGAAGCTGAGGGAGTTACAGAGAAGAGAGGAAGGAGGTAAGGAGCCCTCTGGATGAACTTGATTCTATATCTTTCTCCTTCTAAAAGGAGAAAGAACCTATATCTTTCTCCCTCTAAAATCTCTGACCATTATACTGCCTGAGTAGCAATACGGAAGCTCCTGCGATGGAGGGATGCCTTTTCCTTAGCAGAAGAACATTGTGCCAGGCAGTGGTGACACACCTTTAATCCCAGCCCTTGGGAGGTAGAGACTAGCCTGGTCTACAGAGCAATTTCCAAGACATCCAGGACTACACAGAGAAACCCTGTCTTGACAAACTAAACAAACAAACATGGATGAGGAAGAAGAAAAGGAGGAAGAGAAGGAAGGAGGAATGTTCTGTTGGGGCAGGTGCTCTGCTACAGCATCAAGGACATGGCAACCGATCCGCTGCTTCAGGAGACTCCCGAGTTCTGTTCTGGGGTACAGGCCATGCCTGGCTTCTTGCTTTGGATGTTCTCCCCCTTCTTTGCCCAGAGACGTTACCCTGTCTTCAGAGCTCCGAAAATGCTTTTGTGTGTGCTCCTCCCTCCCTCCCTCCCTTCCTTTTCATTTGCTGTGTTCCTGTGTGTACACTCCCACATGTGGGCGTATACCATTGCACACAAGTGGAGGCCGGAAGACAACATAGTGGGGACTCTGGATTCCAGGCACTGGACTCAGGTTGTCAGGCTCTGCAACAAGTTACCTACCATGCCATCTTACCAGCATACTTTCTTGGAGGAAGTGGGACATGTATGTGACCATGTATGTGGGTAAAAGTAAAGGCCAGAGGTTAACATCAGATGTCTCCCTCATCTTTAATTTTTTTAGATTAGCTTTATTTTATGAATGTTTTACCTGCATGTCTATGTGTGCACCACATACATGCCTAGTACCCTTGGAGGTCAAAATATCAGATCCCCTGGAACTAGAGTTACTGATGTTTTGAGCCTCTAGGTGGGTGCTGGTAACTAAGCCCAGGTCTTCTGCAAAAGCAACAAGGGAGCCTAACTACTGAGCCATCTCTTCAGTCCCTCCTCTTATTTTTTGAGATGGGGGTCTCTCATTGAACCTGGAGCTTATGGATTTGGCTACACTGACTTCCTAATGAACTCTAGGAATCCTCCTGTCTTTAACTCTTCTGTGCTAATATTAGAGACACATGCCAACATGCTGGGAATATGAACACATATTGTGCCTCAGTGTCAGGCACTTTACCAACCAAGTCATCTCCCTAAGCTCTAAGAGGCTAGAGGAGAGGACACTTCATGGAGAAGCTGGAAGCAGCTTTTGTGACTATGAAACATCCCAGGCCTTTGCTTTATTTAGTTGGCTTTACCCCTCTGGGTATCCTCATTGCAGCCAAATTTGTCAAAACATTGGATTATACCTAATAAAATCCAGGGGTGTTGGGACAGGATACCTCTGCTGATAGGAGACACTGTGCTTAAGATCTCTGTCTGGAGAGTAGGACACTCCAGCATTGCTAAGAAAGGAGTCAGAGATACTTTGTCCTGTCTGCCAATACATCGGGCCAGTGGTGGCTCTGTACTTGCCAGAGATGCCATAAGACCAGACACTCACCTGTGCCTAAGCTACACCTTCTGCTGGGTGTTTTCCCTTTGGCTCCCATCCTCCTTACTGACATGCAGCAGGGGGAAATGTAGATGCATGCCCTGCTCTTAGCCAACTCTGAGCTGCTCTCAGCCTTCCCTCACAAGCCCCATGCCACAAAGAATTCTGGAGCCCCTTGATGAGTGCCTTGCCAGAGCACTTCCTGGGTCAGCTAAGTCCTAGGATGTCAGAGGCAACAGTGCTGACCTCAGACTGCCCTGTCCATTGTGAGCACCCCCATACGTCTTAAAGAAAAGGAAAGCTTAAGCTCCCTGTGAGATGGGTAGTGTTTTCAAACCACAAGGGAAGTCGCTCATATGGCCTGGACCCTGACAAGAACTCAGGCTTGAGGTTGGTGGCCACTTAGCTGCGTAAATGTCCCTCTCCCTGGGTCTGCAGGGTTCTCTGAGATTTCTCTGAAGTTCTTGGTCTGTAGCTAGCTCAGGAAAGCAAGGGCCTTTCCCTCCTTCTCCTGCTTCTCCTCCTTGGCTTTTCCGTGACAGATGACAGGTGTCAAAAGTGCTGTACCTGATCTTAGAGAGCAGAGAGGCCATGTCCTCCATCCCTATGCATCACAGGCTTTACGTCTCCTGTTTCCTTGTGTGGTCATACGCCTTGGCACGGTACTGCCTGATACTACCCCAGGCAGGCCACACCTCCCCGTGGGCAATGACATTGGTTGGGAGCAGCTCCAGAGGCACCAAGTAAAGAACAGAACCCACAGGCAAAGCTCCCCTTTGTTCCTCTCTTCACTGTCAAGAATTTGCTGACCTCCCTCCCCCAGGGCCCCTGGACATGTCAGGGAGCACTCAATCCATCGGCATTGTTATCTCCGTGTATACCAGGTCCAGGTTCCTTGGCTTTGTGCCAGAGTCCCTGTCAGGTGAGTGTGGAAGTCTCACAGAAATGCTGATAGCCAAGCCTCTGCTCCAAGATTTCTAATCCCCTTTCCAATCCCAGGGACATGTGGTGGCTGCTCATTCTCTGAGCCCTGATGATTGAATCCGTAGGTTTTAAAGAGACCTCTTAAAGGGCCCTTTGCTCCCTGGGTTCTGGGCTAGTTGTGGGCACTATTGGATTCCCTGCACTGTCAGATTTTAAGCCTTCCTTTTTTCATTACATTGGCCACTGTGGGGGGTGGGGTGGGGGTGGGGCAGGTCAGAGGACAACTTGGCAACAGTTGGTTCTCTCCTTTCACCATGTGTGTCTGGAGCACAAACTCAAGTCTTCAGAAACCGTTATGCACTAAGCCATCTTGACAACCCAGATTCCAAGCCCCTTATTCCTTCAGGCCACCATAGAACCTCCAGATGACCTTTCACAGCCTCAGTCCCAGTGTTTTGTGCTCCTTACTCTCTGTCAGCTGAACAGGGCAACTACAAGGTTCCGTTCTTCATACCATGCTGCAGACACCGAGGCTTGCTAGTAAGGTACATAAAATTGGTTTGTGAAGAGGCCATGAAAAGTCTGCATTTAATCAGCAGGTGTTTAAGTCTGGGTCTGCTAGTCCTTCATTGACAAGTGTTCAAGGCTCTACCTGTGGAGACTAAATGAATCACCCGTGTTTTGTTTTCCCTGCTCATTTGAGTCAAGTCAGTCCTGTTAAGGAAGAAAGCCTCCGAGCCCAATCTCCATATCTGCTCCCCACCCCACACTAGCATCCTGGGGGCCACCTGGGCTCTCAGAGCAGGTGCAGATGAGACAGTGAGCACAGACTGTGTGGGAAGCTGCTGGGAACACAGGAGTCTAACTTCCTTCTTGAGTTCACTGCTGAGTTACCCATTGGTAGGGTGATTCCGAAGGAAAACTGTTTTGGACTCTGAGAGGCAGACAAAGAGGACTGTAGCTTGAAAGCCCATGTCAGGGGTGAGATGTCCCAGAGAATGGGGAAGAAATGACCAAGGATGTCTCCAGGATGACTCTACTGTCTCTAGACTAAGCAAGTTTTCCTCCCATCCCTATTGAGGTTTTTTTTTTTTTTTAAAGATTTATTTATTATGAACACAACGCCCTGCCCCCATGTACGTCTACACACCAGCAGAGGGCACCAGATCTCATTACAGATGGTTGTGAGCCACCATGTGGTTGCTGGGAATTGAACTCATGACCTCTGGAAGAGCAGTCAGTGCTCTTAACCTCTGAGCCATCTCTCCAGCCCCCTATTGAGGTTTTTGTTCTCCAGCATGTTACCAGAAAAAGCATCAGGCATATCAAAGTTAAAAAGCCTTTACAGTGAACATCTGTCCCTTGGGTCCTGCATTATATTATATCCCCTTTGTCTGTTCACAATCCATCTTACCTTTTGAATACAGTCTCAAGTAAAATGCAAATTCTAGTTGTCTTAGTCACTATTCTGTTGTTGTGAAGACACCATGACCACAGCAACGCTTATAAAGTACAATGTTTAATTGGAGCTGGCTTATAGTTTCAAGGGTTTAATACATTATCATCATGGCAAGAAGCATGGCAGCGTGCAGACAGACATGGCGCTTTAGAGATAGCTGAGAGTTTTACATCTGGATCAGCAGGAAGCAGGAAGAGGGAGACACTGGGCCCGACTTGAACATTTGAAACCCAAAGCCCACACCCCTTCAATAAGGCCATTATCTCCTAATTCCTGTCAGGGTACTCCACTCCGTAATGACCAAGCATTCAAATATATGAGCCTGTGAGGGCCATTCCTATTCAAACCTCCTCATCAGTGCACTTCTTTTTTTATTTATTTATTTATTTTTTGGTTTGGTTTGGTTGGTTGGTTTGTTGTTGTTGTTGTGTTGTTGAGACAGGGTTTCTTTGTGTAGCCCTGGCTGTCGTGGAACTCACTCAGTAGACCAGACTGGCCTCCCAAGTGCTAGGATTAAAGGCGTGTGCCACCACTGCCCAACTGAATAATTGGTATTTTATGGGTTTTTAATAGTTTTCTTTCCGCCAAAATAATCAGGACACAAACAGCAGTGGGAAGAGAGGTTACCACAGCAAAGGACCCCAATCCTGGACCATTCTCAAGTCCCTGACAATGGCAAGACATGTGGCGTCTCTGGGTTTCCTCATTCACACAATGAACATGGCAGTGTCCCGTGCCTAGCTTATAAGATCCTGCAGCTCAAAGGAAAACATAGACACAGAATATCATTATGTGTCATTACTTACTACCCGTGTGGTGGAAGGTAATCTAAACTCACCTTCCTGAACAGCCATAGACTGTTCATTTGGTGTTGTGTTGTGGTGTGGGGGGACTCGCATGTGATCCATGTCACCTCTGCATTACCAAGTCTGTCTATGGCTTTATTAGCATTCAGTCTAAACTTTCTCCTTGGACAGTCTCGATAGTCTGTTCTCTGTACATGTTGCCCCACATCTATTCTGAACCCCACATCTAGACTAACTCAGATTTATGGCCTTGTGGAGATACACACCTCTGGATTCATCACTCTAAGCTTTCCTTTCCCTGTGAAGTCTCTTAATGACATATGCAGGCTGTTGCCCGACCGTTGTTAGCAAATGTGCTGTTGCTCCATGGTGGAGTTGGCCTCCAGAGTGAGCTCCCCTTCCCCACCTCTAGTGCCTCTTGGCTAAGCGAGGAGATGCAGTTCAACAGCACAGCAAGATTCTGCCCTTGGGACTTGATTTTACCCTTGCCTGTGACTCCTTGAGTCTCTTCAGTCTGTCTTAGCAGACTTCTCCAAGTTCCCAGGTGCCTTGACAGTTTCTTTTGTCTGGAATCTAATCCCTCCCACCGCAGACTATGCCTTTGGCTCATATTACTGTGAACTTTTCTAAAGTGAGTAAGCACTTTTCTTCCATACCCCTAATGCCTGGGCTTCTGGCTCAGAGGGCTCTTCTAGTTGTTTCTCCCATTGCTGTGTTCCCCGGCACATGAAGCACAGTGGTTTAGGTAATGCAAGTAGTTCTAGACCTGTGTTTGCTCTGTGCCACCCACCCTGATTAACCCTGTTGGTCTCCCTGTCTCTCTTCCAGATGATGTGCTGACTAAAGATGCGGGTGAGTGTGTGATCTGCCTGGAGGAGCTGCTTCAGGGGGACACGATAGCCAGGCTGCCTTGCCTGTGCATCTATCACAAAAGGTACGACATCCAAGGGGGTAGATCGCCTTCACCAGCCATCCAACCCTCTTTGGTTATGGGATGGCTTCCTTATTTAGCAGTGTCAAAGAGCCCAAGGGTCTAGCTCCCCTTCCTACTGTTGTAACCAAGCGAGGTAGGCTTGGAGCTCCTGAGAGGGGTGCCCTCATCACCCCAGATCTGGCCATGCTTATCACTGCCAGCCTCTTATCTGGTCTCACCTTCTTGGTATTAACTGTTGCTGCCCTGGCTCCTTGTACTTGGGATTTGAGCCTTACAAGACCACTCTTGCCCTTCCTGCAAAGCCAGATCTACCAGAGCCTGCCCTACTGCCCCTGCCTCCTGCTGAGCCAGGATCATTCTTGGGTTTTTTGTTTGTTCGTTTGTTTGTTTCTCTTTTCTTTTGGGGGGTTCTAAATTTTTTTATTGATTTATTAAGACAGGATTTCACTATGTAGCTTCAGCTATCCTGGAGCTTACTCTGTAGATTAGGCTGGCCTTGAACTTACAGAGATCCACCTGCTTTTGCCTCTGAACTGGGGTTAAAGTTGTACACCACAACTACACCCAGCTTATTTTTTTATTTGATGTGCATGGGTATTTTGCTTGCATCTATTTATATGATGTGTGTGATATGTGTGCCTGGTACCCACTGAGACCAGAAGAAGGCATTGAATCCACGGGAGCTGGAGTTAAAGATGTTTGTGAGCCACAATGTGAGTGGTAAGAACTGAACCTTGCTCTTCTGAAAGAGCAGCTAGGGCTCTTAACCACTGAGCTCTCTGCCCAGCCCCCAGGGTCGTGTGTGTGTGTGTGTGTGTGTGTGTGTGTGTGTGTGTGTGTGTGTGTGTGTGTGTGTGGATCTGAGTGCAAGATCCTACCAAGGCCAGTTGCATTTATGGGACTGTGAACTGAACTTGGGTCCTCTGGAAGAGCAGCATGCACTCTCAACCACTGACCCTACTCTCCAGCTCCACCTCTGCCCCCGTGCATTCATCATTCTTGATATTGTTCCCTTTCCTGCAGCAGGGAGTAATGATTTTCCCCTGGGGTCCTTTCAGGAGAGATTTAGAAAGTCTTTCCCAAGAGTCCAACCCCTTGACAGGCACCCTTGGCAGGAGCAGTGCTGTCAGCAGCTGATGTGTCTCCCCTTGGTACCCACTCCAGCTGCATAGACTCCTGGTTTGAAGTGAACAGATCTTGTCCAGAGCACCCTGCTGACTGACCCTGCTGGGCTGGCTTGCTGACTCCTCTCAAAGGTGAGCCCATAGTTGGTGGGAGCTCTGTGCTTACAGGGTCAAGTTTCTGGGAGCTCAGGGAGAAGGGCCAGGCTACCTGAGACACACCCCTCCAAGGAGAAAGCAGAAGCAGAAAGACAGGAGCAGCCCCAGGATATGGAGGGATTTCCTGGGGAGACATGAGAGAGGAACTCAGTGCAGAGGTAGAGTCACAGTGCTTTCCCTAAGGAAAGGCAGAACTATCTATCCTCTGCAGAGTGCACCGGCTGAAGCGGACGAGCCCCGGCCAGGCTCTGCAGCTGTCTCATCCTTGCTCACGTCTCGGAGGCAGGCTCCGCAGGCTCGTTTCTCTAGAAATGGAAGAATCACTAAATAGAAGGCCTGTGGAACATACACTGTCCACTGCCAAGTGCTTGTCTGATCTTTTCACTGCTGGCCACCTTTCCCCACTTCTAGGGGATCTGAGGACTCTGGGCCATACTCAGCAGTGTCACAATGACAGCATGACAACTCCCTCCCACACATACAAAGGTGTCTCCAGTGCAACTGTTCCATTTCCTCCCCAGGCTACCGACCCCTCTCCTGTCCTCCGCCCTGCCCGTGCTTTCTGAGGTCTATGCTGGCATATTTCTCTCTCCCCCTCCCTCCCTCTCTCTCCCTCCTTCTGCTCTCCCCCCTCCCCTTTTTCTGATAAACAGAACATAGATCCCAGAAAAAACAATAGCCCATTCCACTTCATCTCACATCCAAAGGTTTGGGGGGGGTGGGGATCTCTTTTCTTCTCTTTCTCTCCTTTGTTCTGTTTTCTTTTGTTAGGTTTATTTTATTTATTCCAAGTAAATGCCCAGACCAGCTGACGGTGTCAGGCAAATCAGGGACATTTGCTCTTTTTACCTTCACCTCACAATCTGATGACAAGGGGAGAAGACAAAGCAAGGGTGAGAGAGAGAGGGACTGGACTCTGGCTTCAGAAAGCAGGTCCAGATTGCCTGCCGGCATGACGTTTGGCTTCCGGGGGCCTTCCTGGACTGAACCAGACGCCCCTGCCAACCAGCCTGCCCTCGGGGACACCCTGCTGCCACCGTGAGATGCAGCTGCAGCTCTCGGCCGGCCGGATGGAGCACGACTGACTTCTTGCGACCCACACAGGAACAGACAGCCCTGTTCCTGAGAGGAGGCTCCTGGGACACTGGACAGAGCTGAGCTTGGGACACCAGAGGGAACAGGGCACCCCTTCTGCACTGACTTCCAGAAAATGGTCCTCCCTCCTCCCTGAGGACACCCAGCTGGATGAGAGCGAGTCTGAGAGAAGAATGAATTGACCTCTATCCTTCCCCTCACCCTCAACCCAGGAGGGAAAGGGCATTTTCTTTTTCACCTTTGAAAGGCGTTGTGGGTCTGTCTTTAAAGTGTTTACAACAACAAAAAAAATTATATAAAAAAGTCTAGT
This sequence comes from Mesocricetus auratus, assembly GCF_017639785.1. NCBI lineage: Eukaryota > Metazoa > Chordata > Mammalia > Rodentia > Cricetidae > Mesocricetus > Mesocricetus auratus. The sequence continues at coordinate 12,277,711 of NW_024429183.1, read as the reverse complement.
GTCGACTGGTGTTTTCCCTCGTGATGTTTACAGATTGCTGTTTGCTGCCCAGCTAATACCCACTCAGTGACAGAACCAAGTATAGCCATGTCTTCCCCGCTAGCACTGACGGCGGGCGGGCGGGCGGGCAGGCAGGCAGGCGGGCACACGGTCACTTCCTTTGCCCAATGCCCCAGTTGGTTCTCTGTGTCACCAACCTTTCTCCTTTGGGGGATTTGTTTCATTTTGTTTTTCTGTCCCATCTTTCTGGCTTGGTTGTGCGCTTGTCTCCCCTTAGTACTTTGATATCTTGGTTTACTTTGCCAAAAAAGAAAAAGGAAGACAGCCCATCAAGGACACTCCCCCAGGCCATTCCCCTGTCTTCCCTGCCTTTCCTCCTGGATCTGGTCCAATCAGGATTTAACAACCACAAATACACTGAAAAAAAAATGCCTGGGCATTTTTCTTAGGCCCTTGTGGGGTTTTTTCTTTTTCTTCTTCTGAGAAAACTTAGACTTACTAAAGGAACATGTACTGCTACCCTTTTTCAGGCACACTGAGAACATTTTAGCCATTGATGTTCACACGTGGCATCAGCCCATGCAGGATAGGTTTCTGTATTTATATATTAAAATACAAAAAAAGAAAAACCTTACAAAATGTTTTAAAATTGTTCAAAGCTCGGGAGAAAAGCTCTTCATCAGTCAAGGTGTTTTGATATGGTATTAAAATAATGTCTAATAAAAGATGCACCGTGTGATCTTATTTTAATGAAGTGTTGTTACACAGTCAGGAGTGGAGAGCAAAGGCTTCTTCCCTGTGTCCGCCTCCCTAGCCCAGCTCTCCTTCAGCACCTGCAGTGACTCTCAGCCACACCCGGGCAGAGAATGGACAGTGGTGGTTCAGATGTGTCTTTCCCAACTGAAGTCTTAAGCATTGTGGAGTAATTGTCAGTCTACTGTCATTGCTGGTTGTAATGGAATGTTTCCGGGAAGATAGTCAGGGGCAAAGATCTTGCAGTCATCAGGTGCTGCAAGGATGTGGGTGCCAGCCCAGAGGGTCCCTCACCACCTCTGCTCCCCATCCTGCGTTCTGCTCGCCTGTGCTCCATCCACAGCTCAGTGCTGACTCATGGGCATGCTTCCCTGAGGCCCAGAAAGAGGCCCTGGTTTGGAGCTGTGCCTGCCGGCTCTCAGTCCCTGAACCAGAACCAGTCCCTCAGCCTCATAAAAGTTGGCAAGTTGCGGGCTGGGCAGGAAACTCAGGCCAGGGGGAGGCAGTGTGTGCCTGCCTGACTCCTAGCCAGGTTCCAGGAGTTGCTTTTCAGGGCCTCCTGCAGAGCCTGCTGAGGAAAGCTCTGGAGGCAGCTGGCTACGTATCTCTGCCATGACCATTTCCAGACCTGCCCCTTGTACTGCTGCCTCAGGGCCCAGTCCCAACAGGCCCTCCGAGTCTGTACTGTGCTGCCATTCTTGCTCTGAGGGCACCTTTCCTCGGGTGCTTCCTGAAGCACCTACTCTGCAAGGACATTTGTTAGAGGCCAGTGGACACGTGAGCCAAGGCAGACAGGCAGGCTCAGAGAACCGAGTGCTTTTGAGCCCAAATGTTAAGACCTCGGGACCTGAACTGTGAGCACTGTTAACACCAGAGACTGGGATGGCTGTGCTGGGGCACTTTACTTCTTGGCAGAGTGGCGAGGAAGTCATTTCATCTGAACCGGATTCCCTGCCTGTGAAGTGGGGCCACAGTCCTGCAGCTCCGAGGAGCGAGGGTCAGGGATATGCCCCAAAGGCCTGGCACATGTGCAATAGGCTTCCTCGTAGCTTTGTCACTGCAAAGGGAGGGCACTGTTCTATTCCCAGCACCTCCAGCTTCTGCCTGGCAACTGTGTTCTCCCTGTTCTATATATAATCCTACCAGCAGAGCTGGCGGGGCAGGGCCCAGCCCTGAAAGCGATCTCCTTGCCTGACCCCTGGGCCTGGAGACAGGCTGTGTGTGCCCACCTTGGCTGTGTGCGCCCGGCTGCTTTGGCAGTGCTGTGGCAGAGTCCGGTGGTTGAGTTGGTTGGGGCAGCGCTGGGCCCCACACGGGTGCTATTCTAGGCTCTCTAGGCGGTGCTCACCTCATCCCCAGTGACTTCCGCCCCCACCCGGCACACCAAAGCCCTCTGTTGAGTGTCATGTCCTTTGGATTTGGACCCAGTTTGCCTGGTGTGAGGGTGGACTAGACTTGTCTGGGCTTCCTAGGTGGCACTTGTGTTTGTCACCTGCCATCCAGACAACTCTCTAGAATCCTATGTTGCTCCTGCTCTGCCTTTCTGAGAGGGAAGAAAAAATGGAAGGGCCAAAAGATGGGTTCTTCCCCTTTCTGCTCTTAGCAGCCCAGAAAGCCTTCTGAGAGCTCCAGGAGCCACTTTTGAAAACCGCCCATCTAATAGCCATTTAATAGTATTGAAGCTCATAGGAGAATGTCCTTCTTAGGAGATAGACGCTGAATTATATAGTTGAGTGATTTCAAGAAATGTATAATCTAACCCCAAACGGTTCCCCCCTAAAAATGCACAAAGCAAATACGGCAAAAATGTCCATTGTTAAATCTTCAATGACTGATATTTCAGTGAATAGTGTACTTGTTCTTTCAACTTTTCTGTATGTTTGGAGTTTTCTTTAATAAAAGAAATTGTGGGGAAATGGCTGTTTATTGAGTGCCTACTAGTTGCCTGTTCCTGGAGGGTGTGTAGGAGCCCTGCCCAGTGGAACTCAATTTGGGAGGGCTTGTGGGAGGAGCAAGCAAGCCATCCCCGGGCAGGGTTCACTGGAACTCTACCTGGTGATGGAGCAACTGATGTATGGATTTCTACATCCTGCAGAGGTTTGGGAGAGACCCGTGAGACAGACGTCACAGAGAAGGGGTCCTTGGAACTGGGACTGAGACAGTAATGGGTGGCGGCCTCTGCCCCGGAGCACGGTGGGAGAAGTTAGGAGCGAGGAGGAGCAAGAGACTACTGCTTCCCCTGCCTATAGCTCCTTCCCGATTTTTTTCCCACCCCCCAAACCTAGGAGTAGGGGATATGGTACTGCAGTTGACTGGGACCCACAGGGGTAAAAGGTCTGGAGACTGGCCACCTGGCCCTGTAAAGTGGGTGGCCCAAAGCTGGGAGCTTCAGACACTAACTAGTCCAAGAGTCTGCAGCTGTCCGTTAGCAGAGGCTGTGTTTCTGATTTGTGGGGGCCACACGCCCTCTTGTGGTCTTCTGGGGAACAACTGCCTTGTACCTCCAGCAGGTGCTCTGACCAGGGAATCTCAAAACTGCCAGGCCCCAAAGTGAACAAGGCCCCGACTGCGAAGGTAAAAGCTGTTGGCTAATGCATTATACCATGGAGAGGGGTGGTACACAGAGGGTTATCTCATTTCCATTCTTAATGGCCTGTGTAGCAGTAGCTTGAAGAGAGTGTTCCAGTCCCAGCCTGGTGGGGAAGCTATCCTAAGTAGCCTCCACCACAGGTGGGTCTTCTGCCTCAGGTGTACAAAAGCGGAGGGGTTGGGAATGGCTTTCTTCCAAAGCCTGAATTCCATCTACCTCCCCAGGCTACTATTAGTCTGAGAGGACAGGCCCAAAACAAATGGCTGGGGGGGGGGGGAGGATACAGCTGCAAATAGGGCTCACATTCATGGGACAAAGAGAAGGCCTAGCAATGTGGAATGGAAGGCTCCTTCCCTATGCAGAAAAGGAGTGTTCCTATCCCTGTGTATAGAATGAACTATGGTGCTGGACACCAACAGAGAGATCTGATCTTAGGGTCGGAGTGGACCCACAGCATCTCTGCAAGCCAGGAAGAAACGCCATGGGAAACACCATGGGTTTTCTACTGGAGCAAAAGGCTAAGGACAGCAAGGAAAGTAACTCTCCGGAAGTCCGTCCTCTTCACCTTCACCTTGAGCCCCAGCTACAGAAAGACACCTGGCAGACAGAGGTGGCGTCAGTCATTCTTTTTCTTGCAAAGTCAGTGGCATGAAGGGAGGGTCCAGAACAGGGGCTCTGCATTCTGGGGATTGTGGGCCACCAAGTGTGATTTCAAGTTCCTCATAACACTTTGCCTGGGTTCATGAGACCTCGGGGATCCAGTGTGTCTTTGAGCTGCCGCATAGTCTCCACGCCCACAGTGCCAACTTCTTCTTGCAGCAGCCGCCGCTTCCCCAACCCGATGCCATGCTCTCCAGTGCATGTCCCATGGAGTGCCAGCGCACGCCTAAGAGGTCAATTGAGGGAACCCTCAGCAGCCTCTTCTCTGCCTCTGACTTCCCCCAACCCCTACCCCTCCCTGGCTCAGCCCTTACCTGCCCAGGTTTTCTGCAAAGGCATTGACCCTGCTCTGTTCCTCTGCATCATCTGGGTTGACCAGCAGGATGCAGTGAAAATTGCCATCACCCACATGCCCAACAATGGCTCCTGGGGGCCCAGAGAACAAAGCCGTCACTGCTGGCCTCCTTGCCCAGGCCTTGGCTAACCCCAACGCCTCCCAAACAGCAAATATGTTGAACATAACCTGTGAGTTTTGAGGCCTTAAGCTCCTCCTTGGTCTCTACCACGATCTCCGGCAACCGAGAGATGGGCACACACACGTCCGTAGAATAGGCCTGAGTCAGAAGGCAAGCTTGTGTGGGTCTCCCTGTCACCTTTTGCCTATCTACAGGGAAGGAATCGCTGTGGCTCAGGCTTAGCACCAGTGCAGGAGATCTTGATGCCATAGAATGAAACATCTATCCTTTAGCCCGCTAGCCTTGGTGTGTTCATTAGCCCAGGTCTCCACTGCCTGGACCACGTGCAGGTTCCCAGCACCCCACACTACTGACTGTATAATCTGCCCAGCCTTCCCTTCTGGGTGGACTGCCCCCTTCCAAACCATTTTATCCCCTAGGATAAAATTCCAAAGGCTCTGCACCTGGAGCTGGCTCCCATGGAAAATCCCCAAGCTTTGGACATAGAACTGTTCTCCCTCTAGACTGGTCGGGAGTGCAAGGTGCAATGGTCTATAGTCCTAGTCCTCATGTCCACTCAGCCAGCCCTTGGTGAGCCTCGGCCTTCCCCATGCAGTAAAGTACTGGGTTGAGGAAAGGGATTATGGGCTGACCTGCAGATCCCACCTCCGCCTCAGCCTCCAGCTCACCTTCCGTCCTGGAGACAGGGCCAGGACTGCATACCACGCATTGTGCCGTGCTGCCCAAAGCTCGCTGCGCTTTTCGGCCTCCTTGGCCCAGGAGAAGTGAGAGCCCCCATTATCCTGAGTGATTGCCTCTGTAGTGGGAACACAAAGGCTGATCTTAGTCCCGTTCTAGGACAGCGCAGGCCCCCCGGGACCACCCTCCCCCGCACACCTGTGCGTTGTAGCTGTTCTGCTAATGACTGCTGGGAGCCATGGAACTCCAGGAAAAGTGTGGGTGCCACAGGGCAATTCAGTTTGCTGTACCTGTTGCAGGCATCCATCATGACGTCATCCAGGAACTCTGCACCAGGGAGGGGGCTGGTTAGGTGAGCCCTGGCCTTCTGGGGGCGGGGAGCTTTTCTACAGAACCCACCCCGACTGACCCCATCCTTAGCTCACCAATGCGGGCCACAGGCACTGCAGACTGGAGGATCTGAACTGTGCTGTCCACTGCAGCTTGAACACTGGGGAATGCACATGTGGCTGCCACTGTGGCCTCGGGTGCAGGGTGCAGGCGCAGGGTGGCAGACGTAATGATGCCCAGAGTCCCCTCCGAGCCCACAAAGAGTCCTGTGAGATTGTAGCCAGCCGAACTCTTCCTGGGCCCAGGGACACAAAGGTAGGTGAGGGCCCAAGGCATGTGAGTGATTTCTGTCTAGAACCGTAAAGCTAGAAGACAGACTTAGACCCATCGCCCACAGCCCGGGTTGTCATCACAGGGACTTAATGACCAGACAGGCCTTGCACGGGGAGAGTCACGGTCACGGGCCCTCCAGACAGTTCAGAGCCTTCCTGAGTATCACTCACCTATCCAGGAGGCCCCGAAACGAGGCCAGGCGATGCTCACCTATAGTGCCGGCCGCGGCCTGCGGTGTGAAGCAGTCTGCCATCAGGCAGCACCACCTCCAGGTTGATCACATTGTGGCGCATGGTTCCGTAGCGCACAGCATTGGTGCCTGAGGCCCCAGTGGCTACCATGCCACACAGAGAAGCATCTGCACCTGGGTCTAAAGGAGAGCGCGCTGCAGAGGGCAACTTGGGAAACTCTTTCCCTCTTGTGGGAAAGATGGGGTCCTCTGAGATCCCCAAAACAGCCCCTCCCAAGACCTCAGGACCCTGGGGCAGTGGTTAGTCCCAGGCCTACCCACAGGAAACCAAAGGCCACTGTCGCGCAGGTGGGTGTTGAGAGCTTTTCGGGTGACGCCAGGCTCCACCACCACAGAGAAGTCTTCTGTATTCAGCTCCATGATTCGATCCATATGGGTCAGGTTGATGCACACTCCACCCTGATAGCAGGGATGCCAAGAAGGCTACCCAACTAGGTCTCTAGGCCAGGAGCACCTCTAGGACCCCATCCTGTGGCTGAGGCCCCCAGAGCCACACCAGAGCTCTAGGATGACAAGCGAGGTAGCCGTATATGTGCCATGTGATGGGCCTGGACCCAGGTCACCCCACTATACCTGCACAGCACAGACTCCCCCTTCAACACCGGTGCCAGTGCCAAATGGGATGATGGGAACACCTTGGTTGTAGCACAGGCTTGCCAGTTGGCTGACCTGGTCCACATTCTGAGGCCACACCACAGCATCAGGAGGCTGACACCTAGAAGCAGGCAGGCCTCAGAAGTTTGGGAAGGTGTGGCAGCCCATCACCCTCTCATTTCCAGGACCCTGGAGTTTTCCAAGGCCCTGAGGACTGGGCCTCAGCAGATGGGATAGAGAGCACCTCTCTAAGGAGCACACCAGCACATTCAAAACAGGTGGCAAGAGACAAGGACAGCCCGGGACCCTCGGCCCCAGCAGCAGCTTTTGATACCTGTGCATTGACTCGTCGTGCCCATGATGCTCTCGGACGGCAGAAGCAGTAGAGACACGGGGGCTCCCTACTACTGCCTTCAGAGCCTCCACAAAGTCCTGGCTGAGTCTTCCCTGCCGGGAAGAACGGTGCAAGGGTCATAGGAGAGATAACTGAGCCACAACACTGCCCTGTGGCAGAAGAATGGGAGCTGGTCATATTGCAAGATGACGTCACAGAGCCCGGAGAACTCCACACCGGGCTCCCCACCCTCCAGAACTCCATCCACACACAGACATATACCTGTGACCCCCTGGAGCTGTAGCCCCTCCAGGGAGACAGCCTCTGGGTTGCCACTCGAAGGAACTTAGCCATAGCCAGACCGCAGCTAAGGTGAGTGTACTAGGAAGGGGAGGAGACAGTGCCAGCCGCCTCTAGCGGGGACCAATGGCCATACTGGGTGGAGCCTGCTTAAGGTGGAGCTAGCTTAAGGTGGTGCCCGCAGATCTGGAAAACAAGGACAGCAGCCACTTTGGTGCCTTAAAAGTCAACTGCTTCCCTTCAAGCACAGACTCCTTGTGTGGAGACTTAAAAAGTTCCACTGATTCCTTGGACTTCTCCGGCTACACTTCCAACTTCCTCTTCGACCTCTAAGCTCTAGTTTCCCTTTTCATTCCAGAGCTCAGGCCAGGTTCATGACCTTGGCACATAGACTGCACCGTGAGGTATAATATGCCTGTGTCTGAAATAAGTATCACCAATAAAATACAAACAGGGATCGAGGTCCGAAGACATTCAGCTTACTGTCAGACAACCCAGGGTACGAGCCATTCTCCATTTCTCTTGGCTTTAGTTACGTTAGAAGGGTTGGCACAGTGATTCCGTTTTGTTGTTGTTGCTGTTGTTGACTTTGACAGAGAGTCTTGCTACAAAGCCCAGGCTGGTCTCAAAGTCACAATCCTCCTGCCTCAGGCTCCCAAGTTCTGGCATTACAGGCAAGCACTTACCATGCCCAGGGTGACTTCATTTCAATTTTGACATTTTCCCCCATTGTCTCTGAACGGTGTTTTTCTGGAGATATCCCTGATTATCTGATGGTTTGATCTCAATGGAAGGATGAAATCTGTTCTGCTTGGTCAGATCTGACCCCTGTTTTGTGCAAAAGGGGCAGGGTGACAGGTGTGGGGGTCTGAATGAGAGAGGCCCCACAGGGTCACATATTTAGTGCTGTATCTCCAGGTGGTGGAACACTTTGACAATGAGTAGGAGGAGGTGTGTCAGACCTTTCCAGTTAGCTCTCTGTTTCTGTCCGCCTCGAGCTTGTGGATGACATGTGGGCTCTCAGCTTCTGCTCCAATGACACGCCTGCCAGCTTACTGCCATGCTCCCTGCCATGGTGGTCACGGACTCACCCTCTGAACTCTGAGCCCCCAATAAACTCTTTCTTCTATAAGTAGCCTTGGTTATGGCATCACATCACAGCAATAAGATAGATGTCAAGGAGTTAAGGTCAATAAAACCCCTGATAGTCAATATAAGCAACTGATAGGGATGGAAAGAGTGCCTCTTAGGTCAGGCATGCCTGGAGTCCACCTTATTTGTCCTGTGATAATATCTTGGAATCTCAGAAACTTAGCTCAGGTCAAGTTTAATGGAAGCAGGGGCAGGAGGATCTCTGTGAGTTCAAGGCCAGTCTGATCTACAGAGTGAGTTCCTGGACAGCCAGGTCTATGCATAGAGATCATGAGATCATGAGAGAGAGAGAGAGTTAGTTTTAGACAAGCCAGAACTGCATAATGTCTCACAAAAGCGGGGAGGGGGAATAAATGCAGTCAACAAAAGCTGAAAATTAAGTACTTATTTAAGTAGGTACTCCATTAGACATTAGAACAATGTCTAATGCTTTTTGTAGTTGCTAGGCAGCACTGCTCAGGGTGTACAGTATTAACATCTTTGCTTAAAGAGAATAACTAGGAGAACTAGAGAGATGGCTCAGCTCGGAGCTCGCCAAGCCCAGCAGCCAGTGTTCAATCCCCAGGACCGACAGGATGGAAGGAGAGAATGAGCTTCAGCAAGTTGTCCTCTGACCTCTATACACATGCTATATAGTGCATGTGTGTGCACGCGCGGAAGAGCACACACACACACACACACACACACACAACTCACATTTTTTTGTCTCAGTTTCTCCAGAATTAACATTTGAAAGTAGAGGTTAAAACAGTCTACCAGAAAGCAAGATCACATTAACATTTCATTTAGTTGCCAGGCATTGGTGGTGTACAACTTTAATCCCAGCACTCGGGAGGAGGGCACGTGGATCTCTGTGAGTTTGAGGCCAACCTGGTCTACAGAGCAAGTTCCAGGACAGTTAGGGCTGTTACAAAGAGAAACCCTGTCTCAAAAACCAAAACAAAAAAATTAAAAAATATTTCATTTAGTTTTTTTTTTTTTTTTTTGGTTTTTACGAGACAGGGTTTCTCTGTTTTGGAGGCTGTCGGTCCAGCCTGGCCTCGAACTCACAGAGATCCGACTGCCTCTGCCTCCCGAGTGCTGGGATTAAAGGCGTGCGCCACCAACGCCCGGCTTCATTTAGTTAATATAATAGCTAGACCTGACTATGTAAAAAATTCTATATGACCATTTGTTTGTTTCCAATCTCATATTCTCCGATTGACTAGAAAAATTCCTGCATTTTCACTAATCATTTTTTTGTAAGCAGACTGGATGTGAGATTTATTACTGAACATGATTTGGTAGGGTACAGGATAACCCTGTGGAAGCTCTCAGGAGTGCAGGGCTCACCACTTGTCTAGGGGACCATGATTAGGGATATACTTGACCCCACAGCCATCAGGAATGAGCTGTTTCTCAGCAACCATGTCTTCAAATTCATCGGCATTAAATTTGGTGAAGCCCCATTTCTTTGAGATGTGGATCTTCTGGTGGCCAGGGAACTTGAACTTGGCTGTACGAAGAGCCTCAATCACATGTTTCTTATTCTGTAGCTTGGTACGGATGGACCCTGGCCACTGTACCCTGAGGCTTCCCAAAGGCACCACGCACACCTGTCTGGAGCCTGTCAGCTCCAGCACAGGACAACATCTTGTTGATTTGGATGACATGGAAAGGGTGGAGCCTCACCAAATATTGAAAGCCATCCTTGCCACAACTCTTTACCATGTATTTGTTAGCACAAATACGGCCGCCTCTAGAGCTTCAGAAGAGAGCTGCTCATATTCATCTGAGCCATGTGGCCACAAAGTGGGAATTTATCAGCTTTGGCCTTCTTCCCTCCCAAATCAAAGATGCGAATTTTAGCATCAGGGACACCTTGGCAGAAGCGAGACTTTGGGAACGGCTTGTTCTTACAATATGGGTAACACAGGGCAGGGCGGCGACCCATGATGACAATAGGATCGTCAGTGGAGGAAAAGAGCTCACTAATCATTTTTTTTTCCAGTGGAATAAAGGGAAAAAATATAGACAGGGCAACAGCCACTAAATGCTGTCATGATCCAAAAACTGTCCCCCAAATACAATCATTCAAATGTACAGTTTAAATTAGGTACAATGAGAATAATAATTTTAGCACAAATAACTTGAAAGCAGAAATGCAAAAATGAGGGGCTGGAGAGCTGGCTCAGCAGCTAAGAGCACTTGCTGCTCTCGCAGAAGACCTAGGTTTGTTTCCCAGCACCCACACAATGGCTCCCAACCAGCCCCAACTCCAGTTCCAGGGGACACAGCACCCTCTTCTGGCCTCCACAGGCACCAAGCATGCTCACGCTGCACAAGCATACATGCGAGTGAAGCATTCATACACAGAGAATAAATTATTTTTTAATGCAAGATGAAGTAGCCAGAGGTTTAAAACTCAGTGATTTTCATCAAGTCTAAGAAGAGATTAAGTCTCTAATGCCTTAAAACCATCAAGTGATGCCCCCGAAATGGGGAGATAAGGGAGAGTCCCTGGAATAACGTGACTCCAGCAGCTGTGTGGGACCCTTCGGTCTTTCCTATTTACCTGAGGTCAATTTGTTCCAGGTGGTTGACACCAAAAAAAAAAAATCTGTCTTCCTGGTCATGTCACTGAAATTGTGACTTGGAGTTATTAGGGCCAGCGCCTGAGTCCTGGCATCGCCTAACAAGCCAGGCTTAACCACCCATTCCCAACAGGCCACTTAAGCAAACAAATAATACAGAAACGTGGAGTAAGATTTATTAATGTGGCCAAATTAGGAAGAAGATCCAGGAGGTTCAGTGACTCACCCACCCCCAGGCCATCTCTGGGGTCCTAACATGAGGCCTGAGTTTAAGTAGAGGGTAAGACGATGAATAGGCTAATCAGTTCCAGTTGAGGTGTGGCCCCGCCCATCACCACTGGCTCAGTCCCAGTCTCTCCTGCAAGGGGGTCGGACAAGTGGTCAGTATTGTTTGGAATCTCTTTCTGGGAGACAAGCTCGGCCTCTGGTTGGCACCAAAATCCCAGCCTTTTGCTCTTCCCAGCTTGAGTTCCATTGTCTCAATACCCTGATAGCCTAAGGGAGAAACATCTGCTTATAATATCTTTATTCCTGTAAGGATGGTTACACAAACATATCACTTTTAAATAATTAATTTCACTCTTATGGTCCCTAAAGGCCCCTGTTCATCTCATAATGCAAAATTCATTTAGCCCATCTTTAAAGTTCCCAAAGTCCTAACAGTTCTAAAATTGTTCAAAAGCCCCAACATCTCTGAAGTCATGGAAATCTTGCAACTGTGAGTTCACATAAAATAAGCTACATACTTCCAATAAACAATGGCATGGAATAAACATTTCCAGTCCAGAATGGAAGAATGGAATGATAGCAAGGAAATATTTACTAAAGGGAGATCAAAACCCACCAGGGCAAACACCAAACCCTACAACTCCATATCTGGCATCTGGGACTCAAAATGGAACCATCTGGACTCTTACCAGCCTTGGACAGCTCTGTCCATCTAGCTCTACTGCCTGAAATACGAATTCCCTCTGTCCTAGGCAGGCTCCACTGCGATGCCTGCAGATTTTCTTATCAGACATCCCGAGGTCCTGTTGCAGGGAAAGGGGGCCAGCCAAAGAAACACACCCTGAGCAGAGTTGAAGAAACACACTTTGGCCCTGAAACCAGAACCAAATAAATGCACCCTGACCCTGAAACAAGTGCCAAAGAAACACACTTTGTCCCTGGAATCAGAGCCAATGAAAGAAACACACCCTGACCCTAGAACTAGAGCCAAAAGGCTAAAAAGGAGCAGTGAAAGAAACACACTTTGGCCCTGAAACCAGAGCCAAATCTGACCCTATGCAGAAAACTAACCAATCCCTGAGCAGGAAAAGTAGCCATCCTAAACTCAGGGACTGAAATCTGACCAATTCCCACCCTGGAAAAACTCTGCCCCCTAAGAAGCCCTATATAAGCCCTGTGTCTATTCAGCTTCTGGCTGTCCCCTGTCACGCTGGCACAGTCACTGTCCTGGATTACCCAATAAATCTCTTGAATAAGGTTTTGCTGAGACCTTATTTTGCCCTAGCAGAGACAACCCAGAGCAGAGTGGAACAGGGCTGTAACACTTTTCTCTCAGGGAAACCTTCCCCAGCTAAGCAAAGTTGCTAACACTCCGCTCTCCAGAGGACAGGAACCTAACTGTAACAACTTCACCAGGGAAAAACTCTCCTGCCGGAGCAGAGCTGATACACTGGGGAAGCCTTTCCCTAAAGCAGGGCTGTAAGCTGCTATGCTTACTGTCACCTGTGGTTTTTATTCCTTGGCTCCTGATCGCCAGAGTACCTTTCCATCTGAGCTGTAACACTCAGTATTCTTTGGCTCCCAAGTGCCATAATCCATTCCATTGAATCTGTTGAAATGCTTAGACCTGGCATCTCCAACATCCTGGAGCCTCTGCTGCAGTGCTAGGCTGCACCTTCAGACTTTTCCATGGTGGTCTCTCATGGTCTCCTACAGAGAATCTGACTCTACCACACATTTAATGGCTTAGGTAGCTTTCTGGAACTTTGGCACAACCTCTATGACCTCCTTACTCTTGCCTCTTTCTATCTTCAAAACCAGTACCACATATAAGACATGGCCAAGTTCTGTTTCCAGATTGAGATGTATCTTGTCCCCTTGGGAACACAGTTACATCAACTTCTGTGTGTCTTCCAGGCTGACCCAGTAAAAAACACTTACCTAGGCAGTCATTTTGGAGCAGAGAACCCCTGTGGTAGCATTCTCAGTTTAGGCTCTCCATTTTCACAACTTGGAGACTTAGATGGCTGGGTCTTGCCTTCGGGTCATCTTACGTATTACTTACTTACGTAGTATCTCAGAGCAGAGCTAGAGGCACTGAAGTCTTCAGCAGTTTCTGCTGTTTTTTCCACACCCTTCTTGTTTGTGGCTTTAAATCTGCTCATACTCCTTGCTCCCCAGACCAAATGTTTTCCATCTTTCTGTGTCTCACTGTGTATCTGAGTAAGAGCAGTGAGCAGTAACCATATCACAGTCTGAATGTTGTCCTGACTTAAACTTCCTCCACCAAACAAGCTAGCCCTTTACTTTAAAATTCAGTTTCACTCAAGTTCTCAATACATGGGCAGAATGCAGCCAGAATATAATACAAATGGCTTCACTTCAGTTCTTGTTCCTTGTGAAAGTTCATGAGCCAGGTTTCCACTAGCCACCTTTCCTTTGGGATTCTAGTCTTCTGAAAACTCACCAGAATGGCCTATGCTCTGTTTGCTGCAATCCAGAGATTCTCTGGTCTGCAACTTCAACTTCCATATTTCTCCCAAAAACCACTTCCAAAGGGCCACATGGTCAAATTTACTACAGCAATAACCTCACTCCTGGGTACCAAGTTTCTTCATTACTTAATTTTCTTATTCTTATGACAAAGGCAACTTATGGAAGGAAAGTTTTCTTTTTGTTCATGGTTTGAGGGCACAGTCCATCATAGCAGGGACGATGTGAAGGCAAGCGTGAGCCAGCTGATCACATTACATCTGCATTCATGAAGCAGAAAGAAATGGATGCTCTGCTTTCTGTATAGAACTCTCTCTCTCTCTCTCTCTCTCTCTCTCTGTGTGTGTGTGTGTGTGTGTGTTTATGTACATCTATGTGTCTGTGTGGGTACATTTATGTGTGTGTGCATTCAAGTGTGTTTGTATATGAGCATTTTAATTACTGTTCTACTGCTTTAAAGAGACACCAAGGCAGCAATTATAAGAGAAAGCATTTAACTGGGGACTGCTTACAGTTGCAGAGGTTTAGTCCAATATTGTCATGGCAAGAAGCATGTTGGCATGCAGGCAGATGCTGGAGCAGTAGCTGAGAATTACATCCTGATACATAGACACACACACACACACACACAGAGAGAGAGAGAGAGAGAGAGAGAGAGAGAGAGAGAGAGAGAGAGAGAGAGAGAGAGATGACTCTGGGCTTGGCTTGGACTTTTGAAACCTCAGAGACCACCCACAGTGACACACTTCCTCCAACAAGGCCACACCTCTTTATCCTTCTAATCCTATCAAAGGGTTTCACTGCCTGGGGACTAAACATTCAAATATATGTTTGGGAGCCATTTTTATTCAGAGCATCATAGCGAGCATTCACTCATCTGAGTGTGGGTGTGTACTTGCTCCAGCAAGCGTATGCAGATAAGAATATGATCTTGGGTGCGTGTCCTCAGCTTCCGACTTGTTGAGGAAGGGTTTCTCTGCATACTAGGCTTGCCAGCCCAGAAGCTTTTGGGGTTTTTGTTTCTCCACCTTCCATCTCACTGTGGGAACTCTGGGTTGCAGATATGCCTGACAATGTCCAGGATTATGTGGGTTCTGGGATTCCAACTCATCTCTTCATGCTTATACAGTAATCGCTTTTGACACACTGAGTCATCTCTCTAACCCGGGAACACACTCTGACTTAAAGGAAACAATGTGAAGAAACAATGGCTATTCTGTGGTTCTGATGATTTTTTTAAAGTAAATGAAGGGAACTATCACTTCCAGGAAACCAGCTGATTATATTTGCTGCTCAATGATAAAATGAGCTTTCATGTTAAGCAGAATTTGGACAAAAAAAGCTTGTAATGTGTCCCTATACTTAGCCAGTGTTGATGAGAGAACCGGTGAAATTAATATGGTGCTTGATACTGTGTAATAAAATGTGTCAGCACAGCTGGGTAGTGGTGCACCTTTAATCCCAGCACTCAGGAGGCAGAGGCAGGCAGATCTCTGAGTTCCAGGCCAGCCTAATCTACAGAGTGAGTTCCAGGACAGCCAGGGCTACAGAGAAACCCTGTCTCAAGGGGAAAAAAATGTCAGCATATAGAAGTATGTGATTTTATGAGCCATTGTTTTTTTTTCAAATGACCAAGCTATGATGGTATATATTCACAACTGGATAAAAGACTCAGTCAAAATGCAAGACCAAAGACTTTAAATAAATATTTAAGTTTTAAAACATTTTATTAATGAATATCTATGTTTTTTAGACATATAAGAGTGCTTTGCATTCATTATGTCATGCCAGGAGAGGGTGTCAGATCCTCTGGAACTGGAGTTAGGCAGTTGTTAGCCACCATCTAGGAGCTGGGAACTGAACTCAGGTTCCCTGGGTCCTCTGCAAAATCAGCAAGTGCTCTTAGCTGTTAAACCATCTACCAGCCCCAAAAGTTTTTTTTATGCTAGTCAAGTAGGGATATGGGGACCCAAAAGATTTAGTTTCAATCATTTCTATATCTGTATGTCTAAGTGTATGTGTGCGTGACTGCAGACACCCATGGATGTCAGAAGTGGGCGTCAAATACCAGGAACTAGAGTTACATATTACAGCATACTAAGCAACCGATGGTGTCTGTGGAGGTAATTGACAAAAGAATAATGAGAGCCTAATGGGAAGAAAATGAAATGAAAAGTCATACTTCAGGCAGTGGGTGTAGTTCAATTTGTAGTGTGCTCACACGAAGCCCCGTGTTCTATCCCCAGTGACACAGAAAACAGGTATGATGGTGCACACTTGTAATTCCAGCATTCAGGAGGTGGGGGCAGGAGACTCAGAAGGCCAAGGTTGTTCTTGGTTACCCTGCCTTGGGTACCAACTTCAAGGCCTGTCTTCAATATTTGAGGCTCTGTCTCAAAAAAAGAAAGGGAAGGGAGAATAGAAGAGGGGAGGAGAGGGGAAGAAAGAAGAGGAGGGGAGGGGAGGAAGTGAGGGGAGGAAAGGAAAAGGGAAAGGAGAGGAAAAAGGAAAAGGAAAAGGAAAGGAAAAAGGAAAAGGAAAGGAAAGGAAAAAGGAATAGGAAAAGGAAAGGAAAGGGAAGGGAAGGAAAAAGGGGAGCAGGCAGAAGCACCTTGGCCTGAATACTGCCATTTTGCCTTCAAACTCATTTTACCTGTAGGGTGAAACAAAAGTTCAGGTACCCAAACCCTAGGGGAGCTGAGCCCTTTCCGATGGCTGACCAACCTCCACCTTAAACAACAGAAACAGTCTACTGTGTCCTTAGTTCTCTAAGACATGGCAGTTCCTAACAGCAGAAAGAACAAATGAATCCGATTAGATGGACTAAAAAGCTTACATTCTGTGTCAGTTGACAATGATGGAACACATAAGGAAAAACCCTAATCTTTGACTCCTGTGGGTGAAAAATGTAACTGTAATTTGGCACAGGTGTGTTTATGTTTGTGTGTGTGTGTGTGTGTGTGTGTGTGTGTGTGTGTGTGTGTGTGTTGTGTTTATAAATCCCACTTCTGCCCATGCTCAGGGTTGTCAGGAAAAGCAAGGCTCCCGAGTCCTTGTCCTGCAGCCCTGATTGATGAGTGACCCACCCATGTGGTGATTTATTAAAGACTTTGGACCATAGGTACTGTCTCTCTCCTCCCTTGCGGCTCTCAATGGACTAGGATAACAAAAGGAAAAAAGAAAGAAAGGAAAGGAGAAAAGAAAGAATTATATGTCAGCAAAAATATGCACTGTGTTTTCAAACCCTTCCTTTGTACGCTTCCTTTATTCCTAAGGGAGAAAGTAATAAAAAAACAGTGCTTTGGATTTTGCAAATTCTTTAGAAACAGCTCGAATACAGACTTCTCATTTGGTGGGGTTATCATAAAATGACAGGGTGTTCACTCCTCTTTTTGTATCTTCCAGTTTTGTCTCAAAATACACATAGTTTTTACAAAATAGTTTTTACACACATTCTATTTTTGTGTAGATGCATGCGTGGTGCTGGGAATCAAGCCCAAGGTCTTTATAAGACAGCAAATGTTCTACTATTGAACTACATCTCCAGCCTAAATAGGACTACACTCGACAGATTGTTATATATTTCCTGCCCTTTTTTTCCTTTCATTTCTCAGTGAATTAGACACCTCCATCATGTGATCGATACACATCATTTTCAGTGTCTCTTCCAGTTCTATTTGTATATAACTACAATTTATTTGATTCAAATATTCAAAGATCTAGCTTGTTTCCAATGTTTTGAAAATATGATGCATAGTCTCTTTTTTAGACAATTTTATGATATTTGTGTGCACTCACAAATGTGTCACATTGTACAGGTGGAGGTCAGGAGACACTTGTGGGAAATGGCTCTCTTCTTCCACCTTGTGGGGGACCAGGGATGTAGCTCAGGTCATCAGGCTTAGTGGCAAATACATATGCCCCCTAAGCCATTTTACCAGCCATGTTTTTGTTGGTGGTTTGTTTGTTGTTGTTGGTTGTTTGTTGTTTTTAATTTTTGAGACATGGTTTCTCTGTGTAGCTTTGGAGCCTGTCCTGGAATTCACTTTGTAGACCTGGCTGGCCTCAAACTCAGAGATCCACCTGCCTTTGCCTCCCGAGTACTGGGATTAAAGGTGTGAGATACCACCTCCTGGCAAAGATTTATTTATTTATTTATTTATTTATTTATTTATTTATTTATTAATTATGTATGCATGCATGCACCAGAAGAGAGCACCAGATCTCATTACAGATGGTCGTGAGCCACCATGTGGTTGCTAGGATTTGAACTCAGGACCTGTGTCCTGGAACTCACTGTATAATCTCGGCTGGCCTCAAACTCAGAGATTTAATTTACCTGTTCCTCCCGGACCCCAGTGCAGTACTATCTATCACAGCCAGGTCTAGCCCTGGTTTTGAGACTGGTTCTCACTCTGTATCCTAGGCTAACCTGGAACTCACTGTAGCAGCCCAGATCGGTGTTGCTCTCACACCAATGATCTTGCCTCAATCTCCCAAACACTGAGATTACAGGGTTATCGAATCAGAAGCATTCCTTTCCTTTTTGAGACAGCCTCACATTGTCTGGCTTGGCCCTGAACTAACCCTCCAGCTCTGCTTCTGAGCGCTGGGATTCCTTCTGTGCCTTTTCTCCTCCTCTCCCTCCCCAAACTTCAGAAACAGCTTTCCGTGTACTTTACTCAGAGTTAAAATTATCATCAGTGACAAATTGTAGCGGTTTCTTTGTTTGTTGGTTTGGTTTTTGAGATAGAGTTTCTCTGTTCTGGAACTCTCTGTAGACCAGCCTCTGCCTCTCGAGTGCTGGGATTAAAGGCATGTGCCACCATCATGCCACAATTTTTAAGATGTTAGGTGCATAAATGCTTTGCCCATATGTATGTATGTGTTTATAGAGGTTGTCAGTACTGAAATACTCTGATAGGCGTGGTACCGTTCACCTGTAATCCCATTAAGATGAAAGCTGAAACAGGAAGATTGCTAAATTTGAAACCAGCCTAGACTTGGTGACAAGACCCTGTCTCAAACCAACAAGGGGTTATTTGTGCCAGTCCTTCCAAAAAATAACTATAAAGCCTAGAGGCTAAGGAAAATGGTGGTTTGTGTGTGTGGTGGGGGCTTGGTTGTTCTAAAACAGGCTCTAATTATGTAGCCCTGCCTGGCCTGAAGCTCTCTGTCCTCAAACTCGCAAGGTTCTGCCTCCTGATTTACTCGGATTAAAGGTTGCACTACCACGTCCAGAAAGATGTGTGTTCTTTACATGGTTGAGACTAAGGTTGGTATTTGCTTTAATGCACGTGTTTTGTAGCTGAGTTTTAATCGATTGAATCGTGAAATTTCTAAAACCCAGGTTTTTAAATCGCATTCAAGGAGGAAAGAGATGGCACCCTCTCAGAGAGCGCCTACACTCAGTTAACTTGGAAACCAGTCCCCGCCCCTACACACAACGCGCAGACTTCCCAGAGTCCCTAGCAGCGCGGCTCGGAGGCGTATGGGAATTGTAGTCCTGAGAGCCGCGTCACTGCTCCAAGGACTCTGGGTAGGGCCGCCCGCTCTCCAGTCTGCGCGCTTGCGCGAATGCATCGGCGGTCGCCCTTCCCCCACCTGCAGTCGCGAGTGGGTGACAGGGCCCCCATCTCCACGAGCTTCGTGACCCGGAACCGCGAGTGGAGGCTAAGCCCCTCCAGGTATGTCTACAAGGCTGGGATGCGCGGGCCCGAGAGAAGGGTCGTGGCCGCGCCAGGGTGGGAGCCTCGCGGGCCGTGGCGCCCCCCGGGCGTGGGTTCGGGCCTCGAGCCCTTCTGAGCTGGTCCCTGCGGGCTGCTCCCGGCGCAAGCGTGCGGGTCGGAGGAGGACGGGCAGCTGCCGGGCTCCAGCTTTCCTTTGTCAGGAGGTGCGCCTCTGCCGGGCATCGCGGGGCTGAGGCCGCGCGGGAACGAGTCCGGAAGCCCGGCAGCCCGGCGAGCGCGCTCGTGACCCTCCACGATGGTGTGGGGGCGGGTCCCACTCAGCTGGCCACGCCCCCTGCCCCCTTAGCGGGATCCGAGAACCTGCTGGAGTTCCTCGTGATGCCTGGTGTTAACAGTTATGTCATCACGGAATAATTGCGTCTACCCGTTACTTCCGGTTTGAACATCGGCGTGAACAGAATTTTTTTTTCCTAAGATGGGCTTTTCTGGGTAGCTCAGGTTAGCCTGGAACTTGCCATGTTGCCCAGTCTGGCCTAGAATTAGAGATCTGTACAAGCCCAACTTCACTTTTCTTGACTAGTGTTAAGCTTTTTACTTATTTTTTTTTTAAGTTTTCACACAGGTATATGCGGTATATTGAGCATACCCACTCCATATGTCCCTATTGCCAGCCCTCCCTTCCTGTTCCCTACCCCCCTAGTTTCATTTCTATACATGATTTTATGCATCTCCATAAAACTTTAGGAACCACAAGTCAGAGAAAACAGTTGTCTGAGAGTAATTTGTTTAATATGATTATATCCAGTTGCATCCGTTTTCCTGCAAATGACATAACTTCGTTCCTCCTTTTTTTTCCCCCGTTTTGGTTTTTGAGACAGGGTTTCTCTGTAGGTTTGGAGACAGCCCGGCAACTTCGTTCTTCTTTATGATTGAAAAATTCTATGGCGGGGTTAATGAGAGGGCTCAGTGGGTAAAGGCACCTCCCACCAATGCTGGAAATCTGAGTCGGAGCCCTGGTATCCATAGTAGAAGGAGAACTGGAGAACTGAAAGTTGTTATCTGACTTACACACACACACGTGAAAAAGTTTAAGAATTCTATTATGCCCGAGCAGTGGTGGCGCACGCCTTTAATCCCAGCACTCAGGAGGCAGAGGCAGGCGGATCTCTGTGAGTTTGAGGCCAGCCTGGTCTGCAGAGTGAGTTCCAGGACAAGCTCCAAAAAGCTACACAGAGAAACCCCGTCTCAAACAAAAAGATTTAAAAAAAAAAGAATTCCATTAAGTGTGTATGTCATGTTTTCTTTATCCGTTCCTCTGTTGGTGGACACCTCTGCTGGTTCGTAACAGCTATTTGTGACTAACGCTGCAAAAGACAATGTGTGAGTGTCTCTGATAGGGGAGGTTTTAGGTTAAGAACCTGGAAGTGGTGTCGCTGAGTCATAGGGGAGATCTGTTGTTAGTTTCTGGAGAGACCTCTTTACCGACTTCCATAGTGGCTGGACCAGTGCATTCCCACTTGTCCACATTCTTGCCTGGGTTTCTTGGTTCTGTTTGTTCTTAATGACTGCCATTTTGACTAGAGTGAAATGGAATCTCAGAGTAGTTTTGATTTGTGTATCTATCGTGGCTGGTGGGTTGAGCACTGTTTCATTGGCCATTTGTATTTTATCTGTGCGTGTGCACACAGTGTGCTCTGTCAGCATGTACACCTTTATGCCAAAAGAGAGCATCTGATCCCACTATAGATGCTTGTGAGCCTCCATGTGTTTGCTGGGAATAGAACACAGGTCCTCTGGAAGAGCAGCCAGTGCTCCTGACCGCTGAGCCATCTCTTCAGCCCTATATTTTTTCTTTTAAGAGCCGCTATGTTGCTCAAAGTTGTGGGAGGTGGAGATCTTGTCTCCAAGACTGGTCTGTTATGACAGTCTGTATTTTCAGTATTTTATCTGGTTCAGTTGTCCGAGGTGCCCACCTGGTGGCTTTCTCTGCCAGGTGTTTCCTTTGCTGGGGAAAGAGTTGCCTTACAAGTGAGTAATGGCTGCACTTGAGGTAGCATCGATGCCTCTAGCAGGACGATGCCAGTTCCTTTGTTTCATAGGGAGCTTTTGGGCATTAATAACCCTTGTTTCCAAATGGCTACATGGGCATGCAGTACCAAAGGCCCACACATAGCTTAAATATTTAATTGCTCAAGTTGTAGAAGTTCAGTTAGGGCAGGAAGGATAGAAATGTGCTCAAAGGGCCATGAGCTCTGTGGTTGCAGTGGCACTTCCTGTGGCATGGTCTTCTGAACTCCCCCTTTCGAATTCTGATTTTTCTGTCACAAGGAAAAAAGTAGCATAATTTAAGGGTTGGCAGGTTAGGGTTTTTTTTTGTTGTTGTTTGGTTAGTTTGCTTTCTTGAGATGGATGGGTGTGTGTGTGTGTGTGGTCCTGGCTGTCCTGGAACTTGTTCTGTAGACCAGGCTGACCTTGAACTCACAGAGATCCACCTGTCTCTGCTTCACGAGTGCTGGGGTCAAAGATGTACACTACTAGTGCCCAGCAGACTGGCAGGTTTTTGGGTTTTTTTTGTTTTGTTTTGGTTTTGGTTTTACGAGACAGGGTTTCTCTGTATTGTTTTGGAGGCTATCGGTCCAGCCCGGCCTCGAACTCACAGAGATCCGCCTGCCTCTGCCTCCCGAGTGCTGGGATTAAAGGCGTGCGCCATCACCGCCCAGCTGACTGGCAGGTTTTTAAGGGAAGGTCAGGAGTGTCATTGTTGGATGTGATGCTATTGAAAAGTTTCTACACCCTGATAAGCCTCTTCACTGATGCAGCAGGCCAAATTAGGAAAAGCCCACATCTAATGGATACAATGTTCCCCGATGGCCTTCCAGCTCCCCAGAGAGGAGATGGGAAAGAGACACAGGATAGTTTAAATACCCTGTGGGAGTGGTCTTAACTATCTCTGGGGGAGGGATCATCATTTGGTAGGTTTTCTGAGATGCAGCAGGGTTTGGAGGAGGCTTGGGTAGAACCTCCACCATAACATTCCAGATTCTGGGTATATGGATGCCAGGATCTGGGGTGGAAGCTTCCACCATAACATCCCAGACTCTGGGTATATGGACGCCGGTTTATGTCTGGATTCTTCTGCTGTCAAGGGACGATGTGGGGGAGGGGGGAGTAAGGAGTCGGTAGGTTTATGTTCAGCGGGTGGTATGAGTGAAGGAGCTGGTGTGGGTGCTGGCGTTATCTGGAGGACCCTCTGTGGGTTGGCCTTGGCCCAGGCAGGAGGAGTGAACCTGCAAGATATGCTTGAAAATGGGTCAAAATTGGCTCTGGAGACTGTGAATTTTCGTTAACAGTCCAGATTTCTTGGCACAGAAGCAAAACTTCTCCCAGGAAGTTGCAGGCATCTGTATGACAGCCAGAACAGATTTACATCTTGGTGTCATAGCAAAAGGCTTTAGGTTAAAAAGCATGGACATTTTAGAAAACAAGCCGAGGAAATTTAAAACTCTGAACCTCTGAAGTTGCATCTGAAACCTGTTGATCCCTGACTATGAAGCCTGTGAAGGGGGAACACCTGTTTGTACTTTTACCAGGAAACGTAATAAACTAATAAGCTATCAGTACCCCAGTCATCAAACACCATCAGATCTGAGTGGGGTAGGTAGATGAGCATAAGTGAGACAGCTTTTTCAGTTAAGCAGTCCCAGGTTTTTCTCTGAAATGGGAAGGAGGGTCCCATCCATTCCCGTTGTTATGATAAAGAGCGTGGAACCTTGCATGGGGGACCTTGGCACATTCCATGTTGGGCAAGGTTGAACAAGGCGGGGGACAAACATGCCAGTCAGTTTAAGTGAGAAGTTTTATTAGAAAGGGAAGGAGAGGAGAGGAAAGAGAAAAGAGGTAAAGAGACAGAGTCAGGACAGAAGAGAAGAGGGAGACAGGAAAAGTCCTGTCTACCCCAGGGGAACAGCAGGAAAGAGAAGAGAGCATAAGTGGCCGGAGGTCTTTCTTTTAAAGAGGTCCATTGCTCCTGGGCTGACCAGGGTACTGCCTGAGTGCATTCTGCCAGGTGACAGGGGCAGGCCAGCATAATGCCTGAATCCTTACAGTCAGGGCCACAGGAAACTCCCAATTTCCCAAACTCCAAAAGAGTGTCCAAATAGGCAAAAATGAGCTCAACCTGGACTGTCGGAGGATTTCTGACAGATAAAAGCCAGCATTCCTCAGGAACTTGGGAAACTGATTCCCATCTGCCAAAATGAGTTATTTTCCTTACTTCTGAGAACGGGGACATATGGCTACTTACCTGTGGCACCTGTCAGCATATCATAGTCAATGTGCCACCAGGCTCCCTCATTGTCACAAGTGCCTGTTACATGTTGCAAACCTTCCAGTGTCCTCGCCTTCCCAGGCTTCTCTCCTCCCCTATATGGTGGTGGGAATATGTTTGATGCTCAGGTATACCATTTGGGCATTTCCAGATACCCAAGCTGAGTTTTATTTATGAATGGGTATGTGCAACCAGTCCTCTGTATTGGTTGGTTCTATATTTGTGACCTCAGATCTTTTATTTTCTTTATAATGGCAAAGATTTTTCTCCCCTGCCCCTGCTCTTCTCATGCTTTCTCTGTTCTCTATCCATTGCTATTTATTCTTTCTTCTCCCACAGGTAGCCCTGGTCATGTCCAATCTGTTTCTCTTTCTCTCTGCTCTGGACTCCTCCAGGCACCTCTGGGTATTTTCTCTCTCTACAATTAAGCCCCTTTCCCCAACAATGGATCAGTCATATCAGCAGTTTCTTTACTGCATCTCCTCGAATAAAAAGGTGAAGTCTAAGTTGCAGTGAAGATCCCAGGACATTGGAGATGGCGGGTTTGGAGGACTCCAGCTGAAGAAAGTGGTATGCATGGCATAGAGCTGGTCATTTGCTACAGTTGGCAGAACTGCAGGGATAGTGATTTCAGAGCCTGGATTGTTTTATCACTTGCCTCAGATGCTAGACATGGAGTTTGGGGGTTTGGTGTTTGTCTGCTAGGTTTAGATCTTGCTTTGGCATAATCTTTCCTTGTTATTAACACATTCCTCCCATTTAGAATGGGAATGTTTGCCTGTGTCATTGTGTATTGGAAGCTCCGCACTTGGGGGATTTTGTTGTTTGTTTTTGTTTTTCCAAGACAGGGTTTCTCTGTGCAGCCCTTGCTGTCCTGGAACTCACTTTGTAGACCAGGCTGGGCTTGAATTCAGAGATCCGCTTGCTGTGCACCACTGCTGGTTTAAACTATTCCTTTTGTTGTTGTTGTTTGCTTGCTTTTGTCTTTGTTTTTTGAGATGGGGTTTCTCTTTGTAGATCAGACTGGCCTCGAACTCACAGAGCTCTATCCACCTGCCTCTGCCTCCCAAGTGCTGGGATTGAAGGCATGCACCACCACTGTCCGCTTGCACTTGGACTTTTGAACAGTGTTGGAACTGTTAAAGGAAATGGGCCCTTGTGCAGTTGAGTGAATGAACGCATCTTGTATCATGAGGTGGTCGTGGATAAGGACAAGAGATGGAAGTTGTGGCTTAAAGGTCATGCTTGTCTGTCAGGTTGGCAAGTGGCAGACTCTGATAGTTAATATTGTCACCCTGATAGGCTATGGAATCACTAGGTGGCAAGCCTCTGGGCGTGTCTGTGAGGAAGGTTCTGCATTGGTTTGGGGTGGAAAGACTTCCCCATGGCCAGGGATCCAGGACTGAGTAAAAAGGAGAAAGCAAAGGAGTCAGCATTCGTCTCTGCTTTCTGATGAGGGACTCTGTGATCACTTGCCTCGGGCTGCCATGACCTCTCTGTCATGATGGACTATACTCAGTGTGAGCCCCAATAAGCCCCTTCCTTAAGTTGCTTTTGGCTCTAATTTAGTCACGGCAATGAGAAAAGCAACCAATACACTTGCCTTTCCCAGAAGACACGGATGTTGTCCCTTAGGCTGAAGAAAGGGCAGTGAGGGTCACTGCTGAAGTTCAGGATCCTGGTATTAGTGGAAAACCAAGATTCTGTACTTGTGTGAAGGCATCAGGGCCTGGCAAGGAGGAGACCTTAGAACTGGTCATGTGACCATCCTCAGCCTTGGGTCTTTTTGCTTAATCCCAGTTAGCAATTACAAAGAAGCCAGTACTGTCATCCAAATGAGGCCTATGGGGCTCCTGGTGGAGCTTTTGGGAGCTTTCAGAAAACAGTGAGCAAAGCTCATGCCGTCTGACACGTGGCTTGCAGAGGTGTGCAGCAACTGTTCTTTCAGGGGGTTCTGCACGAATATTGTTTTGTTTTTTGTTATTTGAGACAGCAAGCCCAGGCTAGCTCACACCGGCCTAGATGGAACTTACTTTGTACCCTACTCTTGTCTAGATAGAACTCACTGTGTAGCCCAGGCTGGCCTTGAACTCAGGGCAATGGTCCTGCTTCAGCCTTCCCACTGCTGGCATTGGAGGTGTGGAAACCACCCCAGCTTTCATGGTCTGCTCCTGTGTGTAGGTTTGTTAGTGCTCACTTCTCATGGCCACTCACTATTGGCACACCACCAGGAAGGGTTTGTATGGGTCGGGAGCAGACAGTCTGCCTGGAAAAGCCCCAGGGAAGAAAGTTCCTTTCCAGCTTCAAGGGGAGTGGGTCTAGGGCTACAGTCGGCTGCATGTGCAACAAACGTTGCTTCTTAGAGTTGGGAAATCAGGCCTTTCCTGCTGCCTCCTATGCCTTCATGATAGCAGGCTTTCCGGTGGCCCTTCCATCAGCCTCTGTCTTCTTTTATTGTCAACTTTTAGCCGCATGTATATATTCAAATTTACATTCATTAGTTTGTGGGGGGAGTACTTGGAGGTCAGAGGACATCTTGTGGGAGTTGATTTTTTCTGTCCGTCATGAACTCAGGACGTTAAGTGTGGTCAGTCAGCATGGTTATCCGTGGAGCAATCTCACACAAGCGTGGTCAGTCAGCGTGGTTACCTGTGGAGTCATCTCACCCTTCTTTCTCATTTTTGTAAAGCAGTCTTAACTTTATTTCTGTGAAGTATTTTACTGGAAATGGAATCTTATTTTTTTCTTTTGTATATTTAGGACTTTTATCTTCTTTTTCTTTATTCTTCTCTCATACAATACATCCTGACCACAGCCTCCCTCCCCTCTTCTCACCCCCCCACCTCCGCTCTCTCCCAGATCCACTGTTCCTGTTTCCCTTCAGAAAAGAGCAGGCCTCCTGGATATATCAGCCGAATACAGCATAACAAGATGCAATAAAACTGGACATAAACCCTCATCCAGTCTGGACAAGGCAACCAATAGGAAAAAGACCCCCCGAGCAGGCGAAAGAATCAGAGACACCCAGCCCCAGTTAGGAGTCCACACTAACCCAAGCTAAAGAACTGTGGCATGTATGTAGAGGACCTAGCATAGACCCACACAGGTTCTGTGATCACTGCTTCAGTCTCTGTGAGCCCATATGAACACTGCTCAGTAGATTGTGTGGGCCATGTTCTCCTGGTGTCCTTGACCCTCTGACTCCTACAATCCTTCCTCCCCTTCTTCTGTGGGGTTCCCAGAGCTCCACCTAGTGTTTGCCTGTGGGTCTCTGAATCTGTGCCCATCAGCTGCTGGAGGAAGCCTCTGATGACCATTGGGCTAGGCGCCTGTCTGAGTCAGGGCTCTCTAGCACAGAACTTTCTCTTTTTCTCTCTATATAAGGGGATTTACTGGAATGATTTATGGGCTGCAGCCCCACAGTGGCTGGCTGTGAGTTGAAAGTTCAAAAATCTAGTGTAGTTTCTCAGTCCCGCTAGGTTGGGTGTCTCAGCTGGTCTTCTCTATATGCTGGAATCCCAAGGTGGGCTCCAGTGCAGTGAAGAAATCCATGTGCTGACAGGGTGAGGACAAGGTGAAGCACGCGTTTGCCCCCCTCCTTCCAACATCGTCCCTCCACAGAAGGTGTGGTCCGCGTTACAGGTGTGTCTTCCAGCTGGCCTCAAGGTCTAGATCCAAGCATGTTGTCTTCTTGCCTCAAGATCCAGATCACAGAGTGCCCTCCATTTCTGGATTATTCTCAGTCCAACCTTTACAGCTCGGATCTATGAGTATAGCAGGGTCATTTTGTTGACTTCTTTGTTTTGGTCAGTTATGTTTGGTTCTACCCTAGGACCTAGCCATCCAGGCAGCATCAGGCATAGGTTTCCTCTTACAACTTGGGCCTCAAGCCAGTCATCGGTTGGTCACACCCGCGGGTTCTGAGCCCATCGCCCCAGCACGTCTTGCAGCAAGACAGGTTGTAGGTCAAAGGTTTGGGGCTGGGTTGGTGTCCTGGTCCCACCACTGGGAGCCTAAACGGTTAGAGAACATGGCCGGTTCAAGCTCCATATCCTCCACTACTAGAGACCTAGGTCACCTCATCGGTTCCATAAGTTTACACTGCACTAGGTTTCCACATTGCCCCCGAAATGCCCACCTATTCCAGTCTCTTCCGTGCTCCTTCTGCCCCTCTCCCTCCCTCACCTGGTTCCTCCTATTTTCATCCCTTCCCATTCCACCTGTGAAATCTATTTCCCCTCCCAGGGAGACCCGTGAGTCACCTCCCCACCCCTTATACCTAGCCTCTCTGGGCTTGTGGATTGTAGTGTGATTATCATTTACTTTACAGCTAATGTCCACTTATGAGTCAGTACGTGTTTGTCTTTCTGGGTCTAGGTTGCCTCACTCAGGATGATGATATTTCTAGTTCTATCCATTGTCTGAAAATTTTATGTCATTTTTTTTAACAGCTGAGTAATACTCCAGTATATAAATAAATATTTTCCTTATCCATTCTTCAGTTGAGGGACATCTACGTTGTTTTCCGTTTCTGGCTATTAGGAATAAAGCTGTTGTGAACATAGTTGAGCAAGTGTCCTTGTGGCGGGATGCTGTGTCTTTTGGGTATATGCCCAAGAGTGGTATACCTAGGTCTTGAGGTAGACCTATCCCCAATTTTCTGAGGAATTGCTGTATTGATTTCCATAGTAGCTGTACAAGTTTGCACTCCCACTGATGATGGAGGAGTGTTCCCCTTGATCCATACCCACACCAGCATGAGCTATCACTTGTATTTTTAATCTTAGCCATTCTGACAGATGTAAGCTGGAATCTCAAAGTAGTTTTGATTTGCATTACCCTGATGGCTAAGGATATTGACATTTCAATTTGATTGGTTTGTTGTTGTCTATTTTTTCTTGAGTTCTTTATATATTTTGGATATCAGCCCTCTGCTGAATGTGGAGTTGGTGAAAATCTTTTTCTATTTTGTAAGCTGCTATTTTGTCCTCTTGGTGGTGTCCTTTGCCTTACAGAAGCTTTTCAGTTTCATGAGGTCCCATTTACTAATTGTCGATTTTGGTGTCTGTGCTATGGGTGTTCTTTTTTCAAAGAGTTGAAGTTATTGTTATATGTCTTTCACTTGCTTGGTTGGAGTTACCCCTAGATATTTTATCTTGTTCGTGGCTGTTGTGAAGGGTGGTGTTGCCCTGATTTCTTTCTCCGTCTGTTTGTCATTGTGCATAGGAGGGCTACTGATTTTTTAGGTAATCATCTACCCATCCCAATCACTCAAGTTGTTTATCAGCTGTAGAAGTTCCCTGGCAGATTTTTGGGAGTCACTTATGTATACTATTACATCATCTACAAATACGATACTTTGGCTTCTTCGTATCCAATTTGTATCCCTTTCGTCTCTTTTAGCCAGAGCTTCAAGTACTGTATTGAATAGATATAAAGAGAGCATCAGATCCCCTGGGGTTGGTATTCCTGGTGAGTGTGAATGTCTGACATAGGTGTTGGAAACTGAACTCCTATCCTCTGGAACAACAGGAAGTGCTCTTAACCACTGTCTTTCCACCCTGTAGTGGCATCTTGTCACTTTGAGGCAAGATGCCACTCACACCACCATCCCTTCATTTCTTTACATTTAAAAAAATTTTAAATATTTATGTGATGGATGTTTTGCCTGCATGAGTGTCTGATGCCTGAGGAACCTGGAAGAGTGTATGCAACTCCCCTGAATTGGAGTTATAGGCAGTTGTAATCTGCCAGGTGGGTACTGGGAATGGAACCCTGCTCCTATGGAAGTACAGTGAACATTTTTTTTTTTTTTTTTTTTTTTGGTTTTTACGAGACAGGGTTTCTCTGTATTGTTTTGGAGGCTATCGGTCCAGCCCGGCCTCGAACTCACAGAAATCCGCCTGCCTCTGCCTCCCGAGTGCTGGGATTAAAGGCGTGCGCCACCACTGCCTGACACAGTAAACATTATTAAGCCATATCTCTAGCCCCCAAAGAAAAGTTTAATATCTGCAGCAACTATAATGCCCTGGGTCATTCTAGATATTGTTATTTTGTGTTCTTTGTTGCTTCATTTTAGATTTTTGTGTGGTTGGGCAAGGTGGCTATGTAGCCAGGCTGGCCTGAAACTTACTTACCATGCTGCCTCAGCCTGTCAAACATTACCATCTCTCCACACCCAAGCTGTTTGTCCTTTTTCTTGGCCAGTTTGGTTGGTGTTATTATTGTTTCCACATACAGCTTTGGCTTCATTGCATTCTCCATTGTTTGAGATTTATTGATTTCTGCTCTCTTAACTTTTTGTTTCCTTCCTTATGCTTGCTTTGGGTTAATGCACTCAAGGCTTGGGTGGGAATAGGGATAGGAATGGCCCAAGGTCATTAATAGTAAACTTGTTTTCTATAAGCATTTTAATGCACATCATGTATTGTATCTCATTCTTGACATCCTAGCACTTGGGAGCCTGAGGCAGGAGGATCATGAATTTGAGATTAGCTGGGGCTAGATGATGAGACCCTATCTCAAAAAGTAAAGCGCAGTTTAGTAACTAAAGTTACTGTTACTCAGATGTTTAAATGTTTTCATTGCTGGTTATTTTTTTGGGAGGGCGGGTTTTCGAGACAGGGTTTCTCTGTATTGCTTTGGAGGCTATCCTGGAACTTGCTCTGTAGATCAGGCCTGCCTCTGCCTCCCGAGTGCTGGGATTATTCATTGCTGTTTAATTCCTTTGCCGGGGACTGTTTTAGTGTTTTGTTACAGTGCCAGATGCCTGAGAGAAGCAGCTCAAAAGAGGAGAGATTTATTGTGATCTCTTGATCCCATCTCTTTAAATCTAAAGTGACATTGAACAGAGTGCCATTGGGGCACATGGCAGAAATTGCTCACTTCTGCTTACTTCCTGGCAACCAGGAAGACAGGAAGGGGCTGGAGACAAGGTTTATCTCCCAGGGCGTGCCCTGGCAAGCTGCTTCCTCTAAACCCACCTTCTATTTTCTGCTAATGCCACCATGAGAGTCCACCGGGGGGTTAATCCATAGATGAGGGAGCCCTCATGGTTAGTCATTTGTCAGTGATTGAACCTGGCAGCTGGAGGTTCGTCACATAGCCAGACCTTGACAGCCACTAGGCTGTACTCTAAGTCCTTACCAGTTTCCTTTTTATTTTGTTTTGTTTTTCAAGACAGTTTCTCTGTGTAGCCCTGGCTGTCTTGCAACTCACTCTGTAGACCAGGCTGACCTTGAACTCATAGAGATCTGCCTGCCTCTGCCCACCGAGTGCTGGGATTAGAACCACCTGGAATTCCCCCCCCCCCCCCCATAATTCCCATCTTTGCTGAAGTTTTCTTATTTGTTCATTCATGTTCGCCTTTTACATTAACTCCTGTAGTTCTTTAAACTCCCTATCTGACAGCCTCAGGAGGTGATGGTGGTGTTAAGAGACACCACCATGCAATAGAGCTCGAGTGGAGAGTTTTGAGAGGCGAGGAAATGGGAAAGGAGGGACGGAGACTGGCCTCTGGGGACGGGAGCAGTGGGGTGGGGGCCAGAAGAGGGAAAAAGACAGGCAGTTTATAAGGGAACACAGTGAATGTGCACAGGTGGTGCTCTGAGTGGCTGCAGCTGAAGGTGTATCCTGTGAGGACCCCAAGGGCAGCCCAGTACAGATGCCTGAATACTAACAGTTGGGGCTTCTGTTTTGTCTCTTGCCCTTTTTGGTGTGTGTGTCTCATTGTGTTTGGTTGAAAGTAGATATTTCAGGACTGGAGAGATGACTCAGAGGTTAAGTGCACTGGCTGTTCTTCCCAAGTTCAATTCCCAGCAACCACATGGTGACTCACAACCATCTATAATGAGATCTGGTGCTCTCTTCTGACGTGCAGGCCTACATGCATACATAATAAATAAATAAACCTTAAAAGAAAAGTAGACATTGCCAGCATGGTTTTTCTGAAGGGGGTGGTGTTTTTCGGGGGTGTGTAGGATCTCTAAACAGAACATTTGGGTACCAGGCAGGTCAGACCCATAATAACAAGCTTCCTTTCCTCTTCTCCCAGTGTGCCTTGGTGCTCCTGTGCCTTTACCTCACCACGGAGAATGATGGGGCCCCAGGTGAGTCACTGGGTTTTTCATTTTGCTTTTGGGGTGGATTGGGCAGAAAGATGGCTCCGTGGTGAGGACCTGGATTTGCATCCCAGCAGGGTTTGCCCCACACCAGGATCTCCAGCACTATGAGGGGCAGAGAAAAGATTGCTGGAGCTTTCTGAAAGCCGAGCTCCAGATTCAGCAAAACAACCTCATCCATCCTTGCCATTTTGGGGTCCTTCTGTTTTGAAAGGGTGGTAGAAAAGGTCTCATAACATAGGCAACCCTCAAACTCACAATGTGTTTAGAGCAGTGGTTCTCAATCTCCTAATGCTGTGACCTTTAACACAGTTCCCTTAGGTTGTGACGACCCCAACCATAAAATTATTTTTGTTGCTACTTCATAATTGTAGTTTTGCTACTGTTATGAATTATAATATAAAGATCTGCATTTTCTGGTGGCCTTAGGCAACCCTTGTGAAAGAGCTATTCGACCCCAAAGCGTCTGTGACCCCCCCAGGTTGAGAACCCCTGGTTTAGATGATGACTCTGAGTTTTTGATATCTCCTTGAGGACTGGGATGACAGGCATGTGATACTATGTCTGCAGTGCTGGGGTGGAACCTAGGTCTCATCCATGCTAGGCAAACATTGTATCTACCGAGCTGCGTCTCCAGTCTAGTATATTAGTCAGTTCTTGAAGGGCAGCTTGATTGCTTCCAAGTTTTGATGATTAATGTGCAGGGTTTTGTGGGAGCATAAGTTGTCAACTCTTCTGCATGAATACCAAGGATTGCTGGACCATATAGTAAAAACATGATTAATTTTGTAAGAAACTATTAAAACTATCTTCCAAGTGAAGTGCATTCCCACCATAGTGAATGAAAACATGTTTCCACATCCTTACCAGCATTTGGCATGGCCAGCATTCTATATTGGATCTTTTTTTTTTTTTTTTTTTTTTTTTGAGACAGGATTTCTCTGTATTGTTTTGGAGCCTGTCCTGGAACTTGATATGTAGACCAGGCTGGTCTCCAACTCACAGAGATCCGCCTGCCTCTGCCTCCCGAGTGCTAAGATTAAAGGTGTGCGGCACCACTACTCAGCCTATTGTTTACTTTTTAGTCATGAGGTTTGTTTTCTTGAGTTTTAAACTGTCCTGGAGCTTGATATGTATTCCAGGCAAACTCAGCAGAGATCCTCCTGCTTCAGCCTCCCACGAGTGCTTGGGACTAGAGGTGTGTTAATCTCCTGAAGTAAGGACACCATGTCTGGTGCAGCAGCTGCAATCAGAGTCACTACTTGCTTGAGTTTTCAGTAATCAACTGTCACTTTCCATCTGTCTTCTGCTCTGGCCACACAGAGTTGAAGGGAAGTATGGGACCCACCACCCCCGCATCTTTCAAGTCCTTGAGTGTAGCTCCCATTCTGTAATTCCTCCAGAGATGCAAAGCTTTATGATTTCCCATATTCCTTGGCAATCGTAAGGCTTCTGTTTAGCCTTTTCAACCAGAATAGCCTTCACTCCATAGATCAGGGGACCAGTGTGAGAATTCTGCAAACTTGTAAGTATATCTATCCCAATTATACATTCTGGACTGGGGAAAATAACCACAGGATGAGTTTGGGAACCCAGTGAACCTACTGTGAGTTGGACTTCAACCAAAGCTCCATTATTCCCCTGACCTCCATAAGCTCCTACTTTACCTGGAGGGCCACAATGTTTCTTGGGATCTCCCGGAATCATAGTCAATTCAGAACCAGTATCCAACAGATCCCAGAAAGTCTGTTTGTTTCCTTTCTCCCCAGAGTACAGTTACCCATGTGAAAGGCCTTAGGTCCCTCTGGGGCAAAATTAGAGAAAGACTAACAGTAAAACTCTTAGGTATGGGGCTGGAGGGATGGCTCAGAGGTTAAGAGCACTGACTGCTCTTCCAGAGGTCCTGAGTTCAATTCCTAGCAACCACATGATGGTTCACAACCATCTGTAATGAGCTCTGGTGCCCTCTTCTGGCCTGCAGGCAGAACACTGTATACTTAATAAATAAAATTAAAAAAAACAAAACTCTTAGGTATGTTATCAAGTTCTTCCCTTAGGGGAACCTGGCCATGCCTTCATTCAAGCCATTCTAGGTCTGCAAACCCCCTCAAGTCTGGAAGTTGGTTCAGATTCCCTTTTGCCATGATACAATGTAGAATTTCTTTCATTTGAAATTTTTTCTGCTCATACAGCTCCCAAAAAATGTAAATAAATAAACAAACAAATAAATAAATAATGCAGTAGGCCGATCTGTTTTGTGCCTAGAAATACTATGACTGATTTGCCGTTACTAAAGGCCATGCTACCATAAAAGTCACTCTGCCTGTGCTGACCATTACAGGTCAGGCCATTATGGACATTGCCTTGTCTCTGCTGCCCATTACAATAACTACAGTCGCCTTGCCTTTGGCGACTCAGTGCTGCCACCTGGTCCCTGCAACTTGGGGGCCAATTAATTCATCCACCTGAGCAGCAGCATCCGCACCCTCCGGCCCGGCACGAGAGGAGTGACAACAAAACTCTTCAGATTTGCATCTAATAGAATTAGTGTGGATCATGTTTTTTGGGGCCTCCCATTGTGGAGGGTGGGGTTTTACACATCGTACCCACTCTAGCATTGCAACTTCCCTGAGCCTTAAAATCCTTTCATCAAGCCAAGGGATTTCAGGCTTCTCCAACGCCTCCTCAGTAGACCATCTTTTCACTAATGCTTCAAGCAGCCATTCACAGGGTTTCTCCATACTGTATCCCTAGCTGTCCTGGAACTCACTCTGTAGACCAGGCTGGCCTTTAATTCAGAGACCCACTGTCTCTGCCTCCCTAGAGCTGGGACTAAAGGTGTGTGCCACCACTGCCTCTCATGACACCTTTAGAAAGAAAATCTTTGAGTTTCCACATTAAACCTAGGATCTCCACTCAGAGGGCTCATATCAATAAATTCAGCCCGACCCATTTTATGTTCCTTCCACCATTACCCCACAGCCTTCAAATCCATTCCCACACATATTCCCTAGACTCCTGCTTGAATGAAGTAGCAAACTCATTAAGCTCTTTAGTAGTATAGAGCACCTCCTTCTGAACCCCACTTTCAATCTTCCCTCTAGGAGTCTGCTTACCTTTAGTCTGTTCATAGGTCTAGAGGAAACTATTGGTGGGTCCTGAGGGTTGTCAGGATTGTCTTGTCAGGCATCTCCTCCAGGGAAATCACTGCTGGTTTGGCAAACAATATTCAGGGGGTGGGGGTAGGGTACATCTTCTGAAACCCTTGAGACTCTGAGGTTTTGAAGTCCTCAGCATCAATAGGGTCTCCCACACATCTCCATCACAAGTTATAGGGTCCTGTTCTTTAACAGTTAGGGCCCTGACTTTCATGCTCCAAGGCTTGAATTTCTGCTGTAATTCAGCCAACCTTATAATAAAGGCCTTGGTTTGGTTTTTGTTGTTGTTGTTGTTTTCTCACAACTTGAGCTTTGTGACTGGTAAAAAGAAGATCCTCTTCCAGGGCCCACATAGAAACATTTAGACTGAGCAGGGTGGTGACGCACGCCTTTAATCCCAGCACTTGGGAGGCAGAGGCAAGTGGATCTCTGAGTCCAAGGCCAGAGCTAGTTCCAGGACAGCCGGGGCTGCGCAGAAAGAAACCTTAGGACGTCGGGAGCCAGCCAGTTTTACCGCTGGGTTTAATTGTTGTCCTTCCCTGGATCCTGAGGTGCTAGAAGCTGTTAAGTCTGTCATGGAGCTCATTCCTTTCCTTTGCCAGTTTATTTGGAGGCTAAGAGCAACTGACCAGCAACATCATTTTCCTTATTTTTTCACAAATTGTCAAAGGTTTTATATACAGAGTCACAGCTGTTGTCTCTCACAATTGGTGAATCAGGATAATCAAATGCATTTGTCTTGAAACTTGTTATGTAAACCAGGCTGACCTCAAATCAAGATCTGCCTGTCTTTACTTCCCAAATGCCGGGGTTCAAGGTATGTACCACTACACCTGTTGTAAATAAAGGTCTTCATGGTTTAGAGCTGCGATAAAACACTGAACAAGTAGCACCATTGGTGTCATGATGAAGGGCTTACAATGTGACAAGGGAAATTTTTCATGTATATTTTCTGTATCTTCCCAAGCAATCACTTTAGAAAAAAATGTGTCATTTCAGGGGTCGGTTTCATTCACTGATGTAACTGTGGACTTCACCCAGGAGGAGTGGGAGCAGCTGGACCCCTCTCAGAGGATTCTATACATGGACGTAATGCTTGAGAACTATAGCAACTTACTTTCAGTGGGTAAGGACAACCTTGGAAGTGCATCAGTAACCTGGGGTGGCAGGAGATATACTCAGAATGGCCACTAGGGGAGCTATTTAAGACAGGGTCTCACTTACATGGCCTTGGCTGGTCTTGAACTCAGATCACAGATCACCTTCCACCCCAGTGCTAGACTAACGGTGTGTGCTGTGAGGTAATTTCTTTCTTTTTTTTCTTTTCTTTTTTTTTGGTTATTCAAGTTAGAGTTTCTCTGTGTAATGACCCTGACTTTCCTGGAACTCAATTTGTAGACCAGGGTGACCTTGAACTCACAGAGATCCACCTGCCTCTGCCTCCTGGGTGCTGGGATTAGACGTGTGTGCCACCACCACCAGTTATACCTTTGTCTTCAGAGACTTATGGGCCTGTGAGAAATGCTCACTGCAGAGTTAATGTTGTGGGGCTGGAGAGTTGACTTAGTGGTCAACAGTATACACTGTATGCACCTGCAAAGGACTCCTTCGAATTTCCCCTGTTGGGCAGCTCACAACCGCCTGAGACAGCAGCTCCAGGGATTGAAGCTCTGGCTCTGATGGCCCCTGTACCTGCTCACAGACTCACAGACAGACATTTTAAAACACTCTCTTGGACTGGTGAGATTGCTCAGTTGGGAAAGGTGCTTGTTTCCAAGCTCCATGTCCTGAGTTTGATCTCAGCCCATGTTGGTGGAGGAAGTGAACCAGTCAGACTCGGTGGCCTCTGACCTCCACTCACCTTACATGTTATGGTAATGCATGCATGTGCACTCACACATACCACACAAAAATAAGTAAAAAGTTGGGTATAGTGTTGCACACTTTTAATCCCAACACTGAAGAGGCAGAGGCAGATAGATCTCTGTGAGTTCAAGGCCAGCCTGGTTTACATGGAGAGTTACATAATGAGATGCTGTCTTCAAAAAAGGGGTGGTGGGGCCTGGAGAGATGGCTCAGCGGTTAAGAGCACTGACTGTTCTTCCAGAGGTCCTGAGTTCAATTCCCAGCAACCACATGGTGACTCACAACCACCGTGAATGAGATCTGGTACCCTCTGCTGGCCTACAGACAAAAGGCTGTATACACAATAAATAAAATAAAATATTTTTTAAAAAAAAGGGGGAGGTGAGCTGCAGAGATCCTTCAGTGATTAAGGGTGCTGGCCACTCCTCCACAGAATATGTTTTATTCATATCATTTACATGGAGGCTGGCAGCCTTCTGTAACTTGTTTCAGGGGATCTGATGCTCTCTTCTGGCCTCTGTATGTACTGCAAATGTAGCATGCAGGTAAAACACCCATACACATAAAAGTAAATAAATCTTGCAAATTATTTTATGTATGGTTTTTTGCCTGCCAATATGTCTGTGTACCATGTGTGTGCCTGGTGCTCTCAAGAGGCTAGGAGAGAATATTGGAGTCTCCTGGGACTGGAGTCGCAGATGGTTATAAGCCACCATATGGGTGCTGGGAATTGAACCCGGGTCCTCTAAAAGAGGACCAGGCTGGTCTCAGACTGACAGATCCATCTACCACTGCCATCCGAGTGCTGGGATCAAAGGTGGTGACACTGCTTCCTGACTTTTTTCTGCTCACTTAAAAGTCATTTTGTCATCAGGACAGATATTTACTTTCCTCTCAAAGTTAAGAGATGAAAAAAGTTTGCATCGGGGGACTTTTGTAATGCTGAAAGACTCGGTCTGAAACCAGAGTCAGCTCTATGATGGGAGCATGTGTGGGTTAACGAATCAGGCTTAAAGTGCCCTTCACTGTTTTGTCCTAGAAGTGTGGAGGGCCGATGACCATGTGGAGAAGAACCCCAGAGACCCAGATGAGCAGGCGAGGCCACTTACAACCCTCAAGAACCAACCACCAGTTGAAGAAAGAGGCAATCTTTTTGGCAAGACATTAAATCTGAACACAGACTTTGTTTCGTTAACACAAGTTCCCTATAAATACGATTTGTATGAAAAAACTTTGAGATATAGCTCAGACTTACTTGGGGGCAGAAGCTGTGTAAGAAGGAAGGGTGAGGAGTGCAATGGATTTGGGAAACCACTCCTGTATCTGAAGCAAGAGAAGCCCCATGCCGGCGTAGGGTACTCTGACTACAGTGGGAATGGAAAGGTCCTCGGCCATAAAGAGGTCATCTTTAAACATCAGAAAATTAAGAACTTGGTTCAGCCTTTTGTCTGTAATTACTGTGACAAGGCCTTCTCCTTCAAGTCGCTCCTGATCAGCCACAAGAGGATACACACAGGAGAGAAACCCTATGAATGCAATGTGTGTAAGAAAACCTTCTCCCATAAGGCAAACCTCATCAAACATCAGAGAATTCATACCGGAGAGAAACCCTTTGAATGTCCTGAGTGTGGGAAAGCCTTTACCCACCAGTCAAACCTCATTGTGCACCAGAGAGCACACATGGAGAAGAAGCCATATGAGTGCAGCGAGTGTGGAAAGACGTTTGCTCAGAAGTTTGAACTCACCACACACCAGAGAATCCACACGGGAGAGCGGCCCTATGAGTGTAGCGAATGTGCGAAAACCTTCTTTAAGAAATCAAACCTCATTATCCATCAGAAAATTCACACAGGGGAGAAACGCTACGAGTGCAGCGAGTGTGGAAAGTCGTTCATCCAGAACTCACAGCTTATCATCCACATGAGAACTCACACTGGGGAAAAACCGTATGAATGTACCGAATGCGGGAAAACTTTCAGCCAGAGATCAACCCTTAGATTACATTTGAGAATCCACACCGGGGAAAAACCCTACGAATGTGCTGAGTGTGGGAAAGCCTTCAGCAGAAAGTCTCGGCTCAGTGTCCATCAGAGGGTTCACACAGGGTAGGTCCTGAGGCTGCAGTCAGACCATACCGTGGGAAACCATCAAACCATCACCTTCATGAAGATCCTGAGGCTACAGTCACACTGTACCGTGGGAAACCATCAAACCAGTGTTCTTCCAGTGAGGGAGGAACCTTCATGAAGA
The DNA here is from genome assembly GCF_017639785.1 of Mesocricetus auratus. Taxonomy (NCBI): domain Eukaryota; kingdom Metazoa; phylum Chordata; class Mammalia; order Rodentia; family Cricetidae; genus Mesocricetus; species Mesocricetus auratus. Next base: position 12,238,556 of record NW_024429183.1, on the reverse strand, counting down.
TACTGAGGCTACAGTCACACTGTACCGTGGGAAACCATCAAACCAGTATTCTTCCAGTGAGGGAGAAACCTTCATGAAGATACTGAGGGAACTTGGGAAATCACATTGAGATGCAGGCTAACTTAAAAACTTCAGAAAACAGGATACCATAAGAATATTATACTGAAAGTATCCATGTGTATGTACTTAGTACATACACCTCCAGATCCAATTGTAAATAGACATAGCCAGCTCTACTCCATGAGCTTTCATGGCTTTTTGTGCCGCTGGGGTTCAAACCTAGCTTGCTGCCTGTGCTAGGCAAATTTTTTTACCACTGATCTACATTCCCAGTACACAGTGACCTTTTACAAATCTTGAATCAACTGAATATTCTAGGAGGAGAAATAAAGTTTCTATAAACACCACCTTAGGAATTTGTACTTAAGGATATGCCACAAAGCATATATTGTTTGAAATCTGTTCATGTGAGTCTAATGGCTACTAGGGAATTGAAATTCCCATTCATCTATGAAATTGCATCATAGCAAGCAAGGTTTCTCCTACTCAACATCATGTATGTGTCTCGGTACCTTTCCAACCCAGTGTGTATCCAAAGAAAATGTGATGGATTTAAGTAGCATGTAGCCTCTCCCTCTGCAGCCAGATCATACAAACTGGTGTGGCCATTGTTAATGAGCTGCCTGGCCACTAAAGAAAAGCAGCATTGTTAGGGTTTTAGCCTGCTTCTGGGTTTGAAGATTTTCTAACGCATTATTTATACATATAAATATGCAAAGGTCTGAGATAATTGAGACCTAGAGAGTGAAAGGCAGGTGTGAACTATGACTTGGTATCCATCACAGAAGAGAGCTGTGCATGCAGGGGATGGCCTCATCAATCATGCTCTTATCTTTCTCCCCGAGGCATTGACATACAAGTGTATGTCCTCCAAAATACTGTGTATCCCAGAATATTATTTTTGTATGTTTGTCTTCCTCTTAATGCTTTATGAATTATCCTATTAAAAATGAGTAGGGTGCCTATGTAGCTCCCAAATGTTACATTTCAGAGACTTTGAAGAAAAAAAGATCTGTCAGGGCTGTGTTTCATTGCTTTTTATAGCTTCCATGTACGTAATCTACTTTAGAAACTGTTTTTTCTGTGTCCTTTAAAGGAAGTCTTTCTGCTTTCTCCTCATACAACACTGCTCTTTGGAAGCTGGCTTAGCTGTATCTGTCACCTTGTAATAAGGTGTAAATAAGTATCATACTTACTTTCCTATTGCGTGACCAAACACCATGACCAAGGCAACTTATAAAAGAAAGAATGTCATTTGAGGCTCACAGTTCCATAGGGTTAGAGTCCCATGACCATCATGAGACGAGGGAGCGTGGCAGCAGGCAGCCATGATGGAGCAGTAGCTTAGAGCTCACATCTTGAGACACAAGCACAGGAGAGCAAGCTAACCAGGAGTGCTTTGGGCTTTGAAACCTCAAAGCCCAGCTCCAGTGACACACTTCCATCTTCACCAGATTGTTCCAACTGGAGACCAACATTCAAACCTGTGAACCAATGGGGAGCATTCTCATCAGACCTCCACAGTAAGTTAGGATTTTTTTTGCCAGATGTGGTGCTACATGCCTTTAATCCCAAAATTTGGGAGGCAGGGGCGGGTAGATCTGAGTTGGAGACTAGTCTGGTCAACATAGTGAGACCCTGTCTGAAAACAAACTTTTTATATAACTAGAAGGTGATCATTTGAAGTTTGATTCCAAATCACAAGTTTTTCATTATGCATTAGAATTATAAATGGAAACCACAAGTGGAATTTATTTTAATATTTTATGTGTGTGGGTGTTTGTATTGTCTGTGCGCCATGTGTGTGCAGTGCCTATGGAGGCCTGAAGAGGGCATTGGATCCCCAGGACCTGGAGTTGCAGACAGTCGTGAGCCACCCTATGGGTACTGGGAATTGAAACCCGGGTCCTCTGAAAGAGCAGCCAGTGCTCTTAACCACTGCGCCATCTCTCCAGCCCCTTGGATTTTATTTTTGAAAATAGTGATTCTGTCTTTTAACATTAAGAAAAGAAATACGCACTTACAATCTCTTTTCATACCAGGAAATTTCATTCCTGGCAATCTTAAGATTTTTTTAAAAAGTGCCAGTACTTAAGATATTATGATGAAGCCGGGCAGTAGTGGTGCATGCCTTTAATCCCAGCACTCGGAAGGCAGAGGCAGGCAGATTTCTGTGAGTTCGAGACCAGCCCGATCTACAAGAGCTAGTTCCAGGGCAGCCTCCAAAGCCACAAAGAAATCCTGTCTCAGAAAAAAAAAATCATTTAAAGATGAGTGAATAAGCCAGGCATGGTGGACAATCCTTTAATCTCACACTCAGGAGGCAGAGGCAGATGGGTCTTGGTGAGTTTGAGGCCAGCCTGGTCTACAAATCGAGTTTCAAGACAGCCAGGACTGTTGCACAGAGAAACCTTGTCTTGAGAGAAAAATAAATTAAAATAAAAATATGCCATAACTGAGTTAATTTTCATTGAGAAGCATGTAGGAAGGAGCAAACTTCCAGATCAGATGAGAAACAGAATTTGCCAGTTTGTTTTTGCTTTTTTCGAATAAAGGTCTAATGACCTTGCATTCATGTTTGTATGCATGTCTCCCTCCCCAGCACGGGGATCACAGGAAGGTGCCCAGCTTTTTATGTGGGTGTTGGTGGCCAAACTCGTCTTTATGCTTTCGTGGCTAGCACCTCCCTAAGCCGTTTCCCTCCCTAGTCCTCGCATATTTTCTTTAAAGATTAATTTATTATGTATATTATGTATGTTTGCCTGCATGCCAGCAGAGGGCACCAGATCTCATTACAGATGGTTGTGAGCCACCATGTGGTTGCTGGGAATTGAACTCAGGGCCTCTGAAAGACCCCCCCTACTGTTCTTAACCACTGAACCCCGAATATTTTCTTTATGACATCTATTTTGATCTTTCAACCCTGCCCCTTTGACTGGTCTGTACATTTTGGTGGACCAGACTGCCTTGGCTTGACTTCATTCTGGTTGTAGTGACCAGCTTAAAAGTCACCAATAATGGTGTGAATGTCCCAAAAAGGGGGGGGGGGGAACCTAAGCACATCTTGGCGTCAGGTAATCGAGAGCAAGTCCAGATTTGCATTCTCTATGTCACTTTGTGTCCTCCGTCCTGTCCTCCCTCTGGTCTTAGTCTGTGCCTGCCATGTGGCTGCCTCGTGATCTGTCCCTGTAGCTGTCTGTCCATGTGTGTGTGTCCCTTGCACTTTAAGAACATCACAGAAAGCATCACACGGGAACAAGTGAGGTATACTTTACAGAAACAGTTTTACAAGGGATTAAGTCAGTCCAGCTAACCCAAACAACAGACATCATTGTTTATAGAGCAATAGCTGAATGTTGTGTGTAACGTTTATGATGGATGTCCATTTTATGGGATTTCGTTCAACTGTTTTGCAGCTTTTGGCAAATGAATTTTAGAACACACATGTGTTACTGTGGGGGGCGGTGGAATACATAATTTAAGGTTACAGCTGTGCATTAGCTTAGGTTGTAAAAGGGAATGTAAATGGAAAATCCAAAGCAAGTAAAATTGACTGTTATATTGTCCTCTCAAAAGCAGACTAAACAAATAGGCTGAGTGCATATTAGGATAACAGTCTTAATTCCTTTTTTTAAAGATTGATTATTTATAGTGTTCTGTCTGCATGTGTGTCTGCAGAAGTGGACACCAGATCCCACTACAGATGGTTGTGAGCCGCCATGTGGTTGCTGAGAATTGAACTCAGGACCTCTGGAAGAGCAGTCAGCGATCTTAACCTCTGAGCCATCTCTCCGGCCCTGTTTGTTTTTTGAGACAGGGTTTCTTTGTGTAGTCTTGGCTGTCCTGAAACTTGCTCTGTAGACGAGGCTGGCCTCAAACTCAGAGATCCGCTTGTCTCTGCCTCCTGAGTGCTGGGATTAAAGTACTGCTCTGCCATCGCCTGGTTCTTCAAGGTGTATTATTAACTCAAGGCCCAGCAGAATTTCTTGTCTCTTAAAGAAATGTCTTTATCCTAATAGGTTGCCACACACCTGGGAGTCCTTTAAGGCTGTAAGTCTAGATCATTGTCCAGCAGGGTACAGCTGAGGGTTCCTCTGTGGAAAGCCTTACTTCCTGTGCACATGTTGGTGACACATAGAGGCAAGAGAATGGCCTACTGTATTCTGTAATGATCTGTTTCTGGAATTGTCTTGTGGAAGCCCCTCACTCTCTCGTGCAGCTGGCCGCAGATTCCCGAGGAACCCTGCATTTGTAGTAGGGATTCTCTTCCTCCTCCCAGCTAGTCCCCATCCCAGCCTTCCCTCCCGTCCTTCCGAGCGAAGGCTGCAGTGCCAGTGTCTCTTTCCCCTCCTGGCCAGGCTTCGTGGTCTGAGGCACCTACAGAAGGCTTGTGATGGGTGTTGATGGTGCATGCCTTTAATCCCAGCACTCAGTAGGCAGAGGCAAGCGGATCTCTGAGCTTGAGGCCAGCTTCATCTATAGAGCTTGAGTACCAGGACAGGCTCTAAAGCTACAGAGAAACCCTACCTCAAAACAAACAAACAAAAAAACAAAAGAAAAAGGCCTTCACTTTTCCAGGATGTCCAGCCCCATCTTCCCTCAGGGCCAGTTCAAGACCAGGCTCCCTCTGATTGGTTCCTTGAGCTTAAGCTGGCATGACTAAACTAGGTGAAGTCTGCCTCCACAAGTAGAGAGGGTGTGTTTTCCAGAACGCCCACTTAGGGCATGCCTCAGCCAAGTTCCTGTTGTGAGACAACATGGAGGTTCACTGTCCTCCCGTGATGCCTTTGGGGTGAAGGCTGCGCTCCCGTCGGGCCCATCTGTTTCAATCTGACTCATTATTGGGATGTGTTCTCAAGAATTGGCCGTAGATTGACCCCCAGATCCTGCGTGTGGTGGGGAGAATGGACTTACTTTCCTGTATAAAAAAGTTAGGTTCATGTCTACTTCCAGATCAAGAAAGCTGGTTACCCCATGGTACACAGGTATATAGCTCTGTCCTATGATTGGAAACCTCGTGTCATAATTTAGGAAAGGACTCAGACCTCCTACCCCAAGCCTTTATGACTTTGTTGACAGGGCCATCAGCTGTGGGAAGGATGCCATGTGCCTGGCTGGGTTCTCTCACATTAGCCTGTCTCCCCTGAACTCAGGCCCAGTGACACACTTGATGACCCTCTGTGAATGTTCCAGCCTGTTAGATCTGGTCTCTCCATCTAACAGCCCTGTCCCCCTCCCCTTCCCTTCCTTTGGTGACTTTCATGCCACCTGTAGAAGTCTCTCCAACTGCTCCTCACCAGTGTCACGGTGTCATAGTTCAACTGCCAACTTGACACAAACCTGGAGTCACCCAGGCAGTGGGAACCTCAGTTGAAGGACTGTCCAGGTCAGGCTGGCCTGAGGCCGTGTCTGTGAGGCCTTTCCTTCATTGCTATCTGTGTAGGAGGCCCAGACCACTGTGGGTGGTGCCATCCCCCTGCAGGTGAGGCTGAGTCATAGGAAGGAAAGGTAAGAAACCAGAGGGAGACCAAGTCACCAGGCCGTATTCCTCTGCAGTCTCTGTCTCCGTTCCTACCTCCAGGTCCCTGCTGGAGCTGTCTGACGGCTCTCAGTGGTGCGCTGTGAGCTGGCAGTATAAGCCAGAGAAGCCCTCCCTCCTCAAGTTGCTCTTGGTTGTGGTGTTTGTTACAATAGAAAAAAATAACATCCTGATTTGCATTCTCTTCGCACACTCCATCCAGAGCTCCACACGGAGAACATTGAAAGCCATCCCTCCTCACTTAGAAAACTCCGTCCCCCTTACAAGTGGCTAATGAGGGCTTTGACACCATCTGGGTCCACATCCCTTTAATCTGACCTGTCCCAAATACACAGTCTAAACTCCACCATCGGCTGAGCGTTGGTGGCGCATGCCTTCAATCCCAGCAATTGGGAGGCAGAGGCAGGCGGATCTCTGAGTTCAAGGCCAGCCTGGTTTAGCGAGTGCCAGGATAGGCTCCAAATACACAGAGAAACCCTGTCTTGAAAAAAATTTTTAATTAAAAAAAAATAAACATCATCTAACCCGAATCCCTCAGCTTTGCCGTGACTTTTGACCTAAACTGACAAAACGCACGTCTTTGTAACCACTTGCTGCACATGCACGGAAAAGTCTTCAGTTCTGGGCTGAGGAAATTCATGTTCACAACCCAGTTACAGGCAGGCCAGGCCCCATTACTGTGTCTAGTACAGAGCCCACTGGTCCTGTCAGGCCACTACGGTAGGAAACAATGGGGAAAGGACCTCCTCAGACCATGTGATGACCATTCAGTACAATGGGGTAACTGAACAACAGAGACTTTCCCAGAAGCTTACACTCCTTAAAGCTAGGCTAGTTACTGCCATGCACAAGTGTGTGACTGCATTCTGAGTGTCAGGAAGAAGCTGTCCCAGCCATATGATCATAAACCAAGCAACCTCCCTCTCCAAACAGTAGACAAAAGCATCCTAAACTAGGCTCAGGATCAAGGTTCTCCTCGCTTTCTAGACTCGGCTTTCACGGTCTTTAATATCCAAGAGGAGACCTTTCAAACCAGGAAGGGTCCAACAGCAAGAGGAAAGAGATAACTGACACCCTGAACATCTGCAGCTATTCCCCTCACTGTGAGAGCAGACCAGCTCCGTCCAAGGATGCCACACTCAGCTCAAACCCACAGCAGCACAGCGGCCCGCTTCGTTCCTCTCTGTAAGGAGCTGCCTGAGGAGAGAGGTCCGCCTGGGCTGAAGACTGACAGGGCCTTGAGGCTATGCGGCTCCCCTGTTCTCCCTTCCTGTGGATGAGCCTCAGGATACCCCTGTGGTGCCAGCACCACAAGCAAGACCAGGGTATCAGGAAAAGAGAGACCAGACGTCCACTTGTTTGTACTAAGAGAATGCATGTGCTGCCTTTATTGCCAGGAGAGAGAGAGAGAGAGAGAGAGAGAGGGAGAGGGAGAGGGAGAGGGAGAGGGAGAGGGAGAGGGAGAGAGGGAGGGAGAGAGGGAGGAGAGAAGGAGAGAGAGAGGGAGGAGAGAAGGAGAGAGAGAGAGAGAGAGAGAGTGTCTTCATTACAAATGCTAAGAGGTCTCTCCCTTGTAGGAGGGAGGAGCTTTATATACAGGTTTACAGCATAGTGGAAAAACCCCAGGTAGAAGAGATCGTGTTTTCCTCCTGCTAGATGTTGATGTCAGAGGGTCAAGGCCAGGGCAGTAAGCCAGGACTAGAAAACAAGTTGCACTTGTAGGCTGACCAGCAACTCACAGAGACCCCATGGGGTTGGGGCCCAACATACCCCAGATGTGACAGGCGCCAATGTTACTTCCCTTATGGACAAAGTGACTTTTCCCAGTGACTCTCCTTTCCAGTGTAGCCCAGTCCCCAGACCGCCTCACTGGTATCGCTGGCACGCGCCAAGGAACCCGTTTTACACCCCCTTGGCCCAGTGATCTATAAGAAAGCAAATACCTTCTCATCCATTTTTCTGGTCTTACCCTGCTGGTTAATGAATAAAACACAAATTGGTCAGTAGCGGCAGGGAGATAGGCAGGACTAGGGGAGGAGAATGCTGGGAAAGAGGCAGAGAGGAGAGACGGGGAAGATAGAACGTGCCAGGCGTTCTCTGGTAAGATAAGGCCATGTAGAAACACATAGATTAATAGTTATGGGTTAATTAAGAGAGAGCTAGCCAGTAAGAAGCCCTAACCATTAGCCAACAACTTTAGTATAGCGACTGTGTCTTTATTGGGGCAAAGTGGCTGTGGGAGCAGGTGGGACAGAAACCTCCATCTTCACTGTTTTTATAAAAGGTCAGCATTTTTCAAACCTGAGCATAAGTCAGACATCCCTAAAAGACAATCGAGAAGTCTGGTTCTTGGCACCCATGTCAGGCAGCTCACGACCACATGTGACTCCAGCTCCAAGGAGTCTGATCCCCTCCTGGACTCTGGGTTGCTGAACTCCATGCGCATGCACACACGCACACACATACGCGCAACTGAAAGGCGACAACAAAAATGACATGATGCTGTGCTCAGCCCCACACCCGTTGCCTTCTAGTTGGTGGGAGCTTGCATTGCCAATGTGAGCAGCTGCTTCTGTGGCGCTGTTTTTGCACAGCCCCTGCCCTAATCAAGCCCATTACTTGATGGGGCACTGCAAGAAACAGTTCCTGCCTTATAAAGCTCTCCCTTTGGTATGGCATGAACTTTATATAGGCAGAGGTTGCAGTGGAGTGGGGAAGACCAGCTGCCCGTGCCACATGCAGGAGGGAGTGCCCAGGGCAAATGGGAGCCCATGCCACATGCAGGAGGGAGTGCCCAGGGCAAATAGGAGGTGCTACAGGGCTCTGTTGATTAACACAAGGACTTGCTGTGTTGTCGAGACTGGGCTTGAAGTCACTATACCTGGCCATCCACCTCGGATGTTAGTTATCCTCGGATTCTTGCCTTTTTCCAAAGCCTTTCTGTGTCTTTAGCAACAACCACACAATTTCACCACCCTCGTAGTTACTCTCTTCCCCCTACTTCTCAAATTCCTGATATTTAGAACCTGCTAAAGAGTTCTAATCCACCAGAGTGCTATCCTCACCGGGCATAGTGGCCCACGCCTGTAATCATAGCACTCTGGAGGCCGAGGCTGAGTCACACTGAGTTCTATGGCGGAGACCTATCACAAAAAACAAAGCAAGCAAAATGAAACCTATCACACAGTTCAGCAGTGGCAGATCTGATGAGCCCGTTGCTACCTTGTGCTTGGGCTGCTAAGACTTCTTCTACAAACAGCAACGGCTCCCGGAGCCAGCCAAGCTCAGAATCCCATTTTACCATCTCTGCTCCAGAGACCCAGGGCTTGGAGTTTCAAAGCCGACTGAGACACCGAGAGGCACACCAGGGAAGTGTGGAGCTCCAAGCTGGAAGAGGGGACGGGGAGGAGGAAGCAGAAGCCAAGACAGGCAAAGAGAAATTAGACAGGTTTCAGTGTTGTAGGTGGTTAATCTGAGCGGCCCCGGCCTCCAAACTCTCCCCAGACCAATCCCTGGAAGCTGGATGAGCAGAAGGGAGGCGGGACCATGCCCAACACCAGGACCTTGAGCAAAGTACCTTCCCTTACACAGGACCAGCTGAAGGCCACAAAAACGCAGCCAGGTCGCATCGGGCAGTCCCAGAGGGGAGGACCACCGTGGGCACGGACTCAGGTGCGGTGAGACTGAGGCTCGCCTGCTGGCTTTCTATCCTTCAGCTGGTGAAAAGCAGTGCCACTTGAGAGAGGGAGACAAGGACCAGGGCCCGTCTAACGTGGGCGGGCTCGACATGGGCAGGGCACCACAGCAGCCCCTAACTAGTTTGTTTTCTGAGACGGGGTCTCTCTCTATAACCCCCTGGCTGTCCCAGAACGTAGTATTTAGACCAGGCTGGCCTCAAACACATAGAAATCCACCTGCCTCTGCCTCCCACATGCTGGGATTAAAGGCGTGCGCCACCACATCCAGTATTTGTATCTCCCCCTGCCCCATGTTGTCAAGTGTATTTGGAGTAGTTTGGGCATATGAATCTGGTTTTTCTCTTCTGTTTTCTGTTTTGAGACAGCTTCACACTGTAGCTCAAGCTAGGTTGGGGTGCCTTTGAATAGCCCAGGCTGGCCTTGAGCTCAGAAGAGGGCATCAGACCTCTGGGAGGCGGGATTCCGGATGGTAGTGAGTCTCCTCGTGTGCACAAGGGAACTGGACCAGGTGAGGTGGGAGAGTAGCAGGCTCTTAACCGCTGGGCTATCTCCAGCCCCAGGCTACCCTGAACCCAAGGCAACGCCCTCTGCCTCTCAGTTCTGGGATTACATACAGGAGACACTGCACCCAGCTTCAGTCTGCTTTTTGATTGTAAATTTTGTAATGTTTAAATACATAGCAAGTGTGTTTGATGAAAATTTAGCATGCAAAGCACACACACACACACACACACACAGGCACACACACACACACCACTCAAGCACGGACAGACTCCTTTAAATCCAGCACTTGGGAGGCAGACATGGGCAGATCTGTGGGAGTTCAAGGCCAGCCTGGTCTACAGAGTATGGTACAGAACAACCAGGACTGTTACACAGAAAAACCCTTTCTCGGAAAAAACAAAGAGGCGGGATGGTAAGGAGGGAGGGAGGAAGAAAATTCAGCATGTTAACAGAGGTGTAAATGTAAATTCTCATGAGAAACTGTAATAGTCATAGTATTAAAAATAAAGTACAAATTGTTTAATGTTAAATGATAATATTTGAATACATAGAAGTAAGTAAGTTATTAAAATTAATTCGCCTTTTTCTTTTTGGTAAGGCACAGAGCTGGGTTAGAAAATGGCGGTGCAATTTTCACAATGACCACCAGGTGGCAGCCCTAGCTCAGAAATGCTGAGTTCAAGCTCCCCAGAGGCACACTGGGACTTGGCAGGAGGAAAATGAACCTACCTAGGCTTGTGTTTGTTCTGCTTTTATATTAATTACACTTCACATTTATTTGTATACAAAAAAGCTATTGAGATAGCAAGATATGTGTCCAAGAGCTCTCGCCTGTGGAGTTGCTGGGACTTTGTTAAAAAGTTGCTCTCTCGCTGGAGGCGGGAGTGTTGAGGTAGAGTCTGAGAGAGAGATGAATGTGCTCAAAGCACATTGTATGAAATTATCAAAGAATAAGTAAAAAATATTTTTAAGATTGAACTGCTTTTTGTTTATTTATTTATTTTTTGAGATAGGGTTTCTCTGTGTAGTCCTGGCTGTCCTGGAACTTACTCTGTAGACCAGGCTGGCCTTGAACTCACAGAGATCTGCCTGCCTCTACCTCCTGAGTGCTGAGATTAAAGGCGTGTCTCGCCACATCTGTCCAACTCCCTTTTTAAAAGCACGTGAGTGTGTGTGTAGGTTGGTATGTGTATGTGAGTGTAGATGCTTGAGGAAACCAGAAGAGGGCGCCATATCTCTTGGAGCTGAACTTATAGGCAGATGGGAGCCACTCGGTGTGGGTGCTGGGATCTGGACCCCAGTCTTCTGCAAGAACAGTAAATTCTCTTAACTGCTGAGCTATCTCCTGAGCCCCAGCCTAGGGCTGTAGGATATTAAATTTCTCTGTTTTTGTTGGGAATGGAATCCAGCGCCTCACACATGCTAGACAGGCACTATCCACTTCCACTGCTGAGCGGCATCTCCAGCCTCTATTCTTTTTTTTTTTTGTTGTTGTTGTTTTTGTTTTGTTTTGTTTTGTTTTTCGAGACAGGGTTTCTCTGTGGCTTTGGAGGCTGTCCTGGAACTCACTTTGTAGACCAGGCTGGCCTCGAACTCACAGAGATCCGCCTGCCTCTGCCTCCCGAGTGCTGGGATTAAAGGCATGCGCCACCAACGCCCGGCTTCTAGCCTGTACTTCTGGATCTTAATTAATCATAGTTTTGAGATAGGAACTCACTACAGTAGCTCATGGTTAGTCTGGAACTCTATATAGAGCCGACTGGCCCTGAACTCACAGAGAACCGTCTGCTTCCTGAGTGCCCACAGTAAGGGTGTGTCCCTGACCGTGCGGTAATCTTTGAAATGCCCCATTTTAAGTTTCCCTCCTCTGCTTGGCCTTTCTCCTTTTGTTTTGCTTCTTTGCACAGATTCCACCCCAAATCAAGACTGTGTTCACGCCCTTTTTTTTTTTTTGGTTTTTCGAGACAGGGTTTCTCTGTGGCTTTGGAGGCTGTCCTGGAACTCGCTTGGTAATCCAGGCTGGTCTCGGACTTACAGAGATCCGCCTGCCTCTGCCTCCCGAGTGCTGGGATTAAAGGCGTGCGCCACCAACGCCCGGCTGTGTTCACGCCCTTAATAATTAAGTTGTCCAGGCAGGCTTAGCTTCAACACCATACCATCAGAACATCTAATACTCTGCAAGGCACAGAAAAACCCACTATGAAGAACCCCGAGAAATACAGAAAGGAGCCCAACTCCATGCCACCAACAGGTCAGGCTAGAGTGGCTATGGCTGCCTCAGCCCAATGACCAGGGGAGACACAGAGAAAACCCAGAGGAAGCAGATGTGAGCCGAGCTAGGAGCCGTGGTCATGGCTGAGGCCGCTGGCAGAGGCAGAAATCGGAAAGAAAGGGCCAGAACCTGCCGTCTCAACCCACTCTGACACCTCGGGCAAGAGGCGCCTGCCCAGGCCTGCTTGCCACAGCTCCCTCAGGTGAGGAGCCAAGGACACAGGAAGATCTCCTCCTTCTTCCTATCCTGTCCCTCCCAGTCCCCTCAAGATGGCACTCGGACGATCCTTGCCAGAGGGGAGGTGTTTCCCTGGTGTTCTGGAGTGTGGGGCTTTTCAAAGGGCTCACCAGTCACCTCTCGTTGCTTGATCTTGGGACTTTGATTTCTTCCCTCTGCTCTAGTAGGATTAAATAACAAGAAAAGAAAATACTTGAAAAGAAAACCCACTCGTTGGGATTACAGATTCCACTAGAAACAGGAACACCAGGGCTGTGGACAAGATTCAAAATAAACAAACTAAACAGAAGATGTTAGCAATATCAAATAGGAAAACCCACTAGAGAATCCGGCAGAAATGGTATCCAAACTAGAGTTATTGACAATGGTAGGTAGCTCAGTCCTGTAATCCCAGCACTCAGAAGACTGAGGCAGGAGGATAGCCATGACTTTGAGTATAGAAGGAACTCCACAGTGAGTTTCAGGGCAGCCTAAGTTACAGAATGAAACTCTGTCTCAAAACAGACAGCGCACTACAAAAACAATCTGCTGCGATTGCAGTGACAGCAATATGAGCTCAGTAACAACACTGGTGCACCAGAGAAATTAGAAAATTGGATCAGAAGGAACACTCTCAGAAACAGGAAAGAGAAACAAAAAGTTCAAAGATGCAATGTGAAAGATACGAAATGCAAGAACAGAAGCCCGTCTCGCCCAGGACGCATAAATACAGTCAAAGGGGACATAAGCATCCATCTGAAGAGATAACGGAGGTAAATTCCTCAGACTTCAGTTTACCCAGAGGAGAAGCGCTGGAGTCCTGTAAAGCTGCCGTTCCAGTTTTCAGGGGCTGAGGCAGAAGGATGAGTGACCCCAGGAAGCTGAGACCAACCCGGGCAACACAGTGAGACCCCATCTTAAAAACAAAACCACAGGTTTGAGCTGGCGAACGCTCTGGGGCTCGTCCTGAGTCGTGCTGTGCTGAGATGCAGCGTCAGGCTGGAGGGTCGCAGCTGTGGTGTGACCGCCCATACAGTGACCGCCGCACGCTTGGAGGAGTGAGCAGGCAGACATGGCAGCTCTGGGGTTTCCGGCAGCACAAACACGTGCCAGTGATGAGAACTCGTCAAACTGCACGTTTCTGAGTTGTGCGCTTTGTTCTCCGTCGAGAAGTGCACGGGAGGAGGACCGGGCAGATTGCTAAACGGTAAGAGGGCTTGCTGTGAAAGCAAGAGGACCTGAGTTAAAATCCTCAGGACCCGAGCAAAAGTCACCTGCCTGTAATCCCAGCTTTGAGGGACAGGGGGCTCCCAAGAGCTTGCTGGTCAGTCAACCTATCTGAAACAGCCAGCTTCAGTTAGTTCAGTGCGAGGTCCTGTCTCAAGCAAAATAAGACGGAGAGTAACAGAGGATGACACCAGAAAGCTTTCTTGTCCTCCATATTCGGGAAGGAGCATACGCATGCGCCTGCATACATACACAAATCCAGAGATAAGTGGTAAAATGTGAGGTTTAGTCCTCACCATCCCCAAAACTGGGCATTCATAAATGAATTGGGAAAACAATATTATATGGGAAGAAAGGCAATTACAGACCAAGTATGCCTCATCATATAGACGAAAACACTGAGTGAATACAATATCATTTTAAAAGGATCCTATACCATGACCAAGTGGGATTTGTCCCAAGCGTGCAAAGAGTGATTTGACATGAGAAAATCAATCACAAAATCCAACTTCATTTTATTATCAAAAGCATCCAGAAAAGTGAGACTAGAAGAGAACTTCCTTGATGTGGTAAAGACACCTCCTAAAGAATGCCACAGATTACTGAAAAACAAAAAACAAAAACAACAACAATAAAAAAACGGGCAGTGGTGGCATATGCCTTTAGTCCCAGCATTCGGGAGGCAGAGGCAGGAGGATCTCTGTGAGTTCGAGACCAGCCTGGTCTACAAGAGCAAGTTCCAGGACAGCCGCCAAAGCCACAGAGAAACCCTGTCTTGAAAAACAAAACAAACAAACAAAGAATGCCACAGATTACATCAAATTAGAGCCCACATCCGTAATCACAGCACTGGGGAAGTAGAGGCAGGAGGATCAGAAGTTGAAGGACATCCTCAGCTACACAGGGAGTTTGAGACCAGTCTGGGACACATGAGCATCTGTCTCAAGAAAGAAAAGAAATGTCTGGAGAGATGTTTCAGTGGGTAAGGCCACGGGCTGCTCCTCCAGAGGACCTGGGTTTGATTCTCAGCACCCATATGGCTGCTCACAACCATCTGTAACTTCAGTTCCAAGGAATCTGATTCTTCTGGTATCTGGGGGCACCAGACATGCATGCAGGCAAAATACCCATATACATAAAATAGAAACGTTTAAAGACTCTGCAAACAAAACAGAACTAGCTAGACTCAATGAGGTAGCATCAGATAATGGAGTGATAACATATATTGTCCTTTCTCATGTGTGTGTGTGGGGGTGTGTGTATATGTGGTGTGAGTGTGTGTGTGAGTGTATGTATGTGCATGCATGTATGTATGTGGTGTGGATGAGTGTATGTGTGTACACGTGCACACACAGGTGTGTGTATGTGGTGTGAGTGTGTGTATGAGTGTGTATGCGCATGCATACGCGAATGTGTGTATGTGGTTTGAGTGAGTGTGTGTATATGTGTTGTGTGTGCGTGGTGTGAGTGTGTGTGAGTGCGTGTATTGTGTGAGTGTGTTGTGTGTATGTGTGAGTGTGTGTGCATATATGTGTGTGGTGTGAGTGTGTGTGTGTGAGTGTGAGTGTGTTGTGTGTGCATATGTGTGTGGTGTGAGTGTGTGTATGTGTGTGAGTGTGTTGTGTGTGTGCATATGTGTGTGGTGTGAGTGTGTGTGTATGTGGTTTGAGTGAGTGTGTGTGAGTGCATGTATTGTGTGAGTGTGTGTATTGTGTGAGTGTGTTGTGTGTATGTGTGAGTATGTGTGCATATGTGGGTGTGGTGTGTGTGAGTGTGTGTATTGTGTGAGTGTGTTGTGTGTGCATATGTGTGTGGTGTGAGTGTGTGTATGTGTGTGAGTGTGTTGTGTGTTTGTGTGTGTGGTGTGAGTGACTGTGAGTGTGTGTTGTGTGTGTGCATATATGTGTGTGGTGTGAGTGTGTGTGTGTGATGTGAGTGTGAGTGTGTTGTGTATATGTGTGTGTGTGACTGTGAGTGTGTTGTGTGTGCACTCGAGTGCACATGTGTACGTGTGGAGGTCCACTGTTGATGCTGGGACTGAGCCTTTCTCCCACCCTGTCCACTGAGGCAGGGTCTCTCAGTCAAACCTATGGTTCCGGTTTTCAGGGGCTGAGGCAGGAGGATGTCAGACTAGAGCCTCGGTGGTTGGGATCAGCCTGGCACAGCGCACTTTAGGGATCCCGTCTGCCTTCAAGACTGGAATTACGGGTGGGCCGCCCCACCCCCACGTGGCCCTTACGTGGGTTCTGGAGATCCCGGGTGCAGGGTGCAGTCCTCACACTTGCGAGGCAAGTGCTTTAACCAGTGAGCCGTCCTCCAGCCTTGAAAAGACTTAAACAGAAAGAAGCCCTGATGTGGCCTGGCCCTGCAGGATCTCCACCACAGAACAACAGCAGGACATCCGAGAGGAGCCCCAGTGAGAGCCCAGCATCCATAGTGTAGCAGAAGCCAGAGGCCTCGAACCAGACCAGTGACTCTTAGCAATGAACACTTGCGAGTAAAGGTGTGTGGGTTTACCGTGTGACTCACTGTGTGTCACACCGCAGCTCCCATGACAAGATCGGTTTTCCTTTTCTTTTATCCCTCTTAAATCTTATTTTATTTTATTTGGGGGGGGTTACAAAGGGACAGGGAAATGAATAAGATGGAGATACACAATGTGAAAGACAGAATAAATAATAAAGAAAGAGGGCTGGAGAGATGGCTCAGAGGTTAAGAGCACTGGATGCTCTTCAGAGGTCCTGAGTTCAATTCCCAACACCCACATGGTGACTCACAACCATCTGTAATGAGATCCGATGCCCTCTTCTGGCCTGCAGACATACATGGAGGCAGGATGTTGTATTCATAAAAAAGAACTCATAGAGTGAGTCATGTTTTCACAGGGAGGGAAGGAAGAAAGGAAGGGAGGGAGGAAGGAAGGAAGGAAGGAGCCCTGATGTGGAAAACTATAAAACTAAAGTAAGAACACAATGGATGGGTTTAGGTTGCATAGATAAAGAAAAGTACAGTGAGGGGTGAGGGGTCCTCTGGCCCTTCTGGAGGCGGAAGTCCATCACAGATCTCACTGCACTGACATCACCATGTCAGAAGGCTTGAGGGAGGTCGTGTCCGACCATGCTCACCCTTGCCTCGGCACAACAGCCCCTGCCTCCACTGTCAACTCCTCTGTGTTCCATCTCCCTCAGCCTCTTTCTTAGGGGCCTGGTGGTTGGGCTTAGGACTGAAGACAAGATTTGTTATGTAGTCACACCTGTGTGTAGTCAAGCCTGGTTGGTGGCTCAGTTGGTAGTGCTTGCCTAGCACACATGAAGCCCTGACGTCCACGCCCACGTACGTCCAGCACGGCGGTGCAGGCCTGCACTGGGAAGGCAGCTGAAGAGGTGACTCAGAGGCTGAGTGTTGCCATTTAAAGAGTGGTGGGAAAGAAAGAGGCCATGCAACAGAGCTCATGTGGAGGCTTCTTTTTCAATTAGGGGAAAGGGAGTGGGAAAAGGAGGGGAGGGGGGAGACTGGCCTCTGGGGACAAGAGCAGAAGAGAAAAGAGAGGCAGGGGCAAGGCAGAGGCACAAGCAGAGAAGGGGGTGGGGGGAGGGGAGGATGGGGTGGGCAGGGCCCTTTTAAAAGAGAGTTAGTGAATGTGCACAGGTTGTGCTCTTAGTGGCTGCAGCCGAGGGTGTATCCTATCAGAACCCCAAGGGCAGGCCAGTACAGATGCCCGAATGCTAACACAGAGTGCTTGCTGCTCTTGCAGTGGAACTGAGTTTGGTTCCCAGCAACCACATCTAGCAGCTAACCACTGCCCTCTTCTGGTCTCCATTAGTGCCCACCCTAGAGGCCTCTGGCCTCCCTACTTCCACAGATAAAATACATATTTTTTTATTCAAGGTCATCGTCTTAGGGTTCCAAATGCTGTGAAGAGACACTGTGATCACGGCAACTCTTACAAAGAAAACATTTAATTGGGGTGTCTGGCTTACAGTTTCAGAGTTCAGGCCATCATCATCATGGTGGGGAGCATGGCGGCGTGCAGGCAGATGTGGTGCTGGAGAAGCAGCTGAGATCCTGCATCTTGCAGGCAGCAGGAAGTCAACTGAGACACTGGGTGGTATCCTGAGAATAGGGAATCTCAAATCCTATTGCCACAATGATGCACGTCCTCCAACAGGACCACACCCACTCCAACAAAGCCACACTTCCTAATAGTGGCAGCTCCTGTGAGATTGTGGGGGCCAATTACATCCAAACCGCAGCCACCCTCAGCTGCATAGAAAGTTTGAAGCTAATTTGGGAGACATCCAAGACTCTGTCTCAAAAACAAACAACAAAATAGACCACTTTTTAAAATAACCTTTACAGGTCCCTAACACAAGATGAAATGTCCCTAGTGGCCATCTTTTAACCCGTTACAGCATGTGTAAATGGAGTCCCAAGGCAGCAGAGGGCAGGCACACATCCTGTTTGGAAAGGGAGTGGTGAAGGAAATTTCTGGAACAGGTTTTTAAAGGCAATTAGCTTTTTGGATATTTTTAATTCTGTTTATTTTTTTCTTTTCTTTCTTTTTTTGTTTTTTGTTTGCTTGTTTGTTTTCAGGACAAGGTGTCTTTGTGGTATAACAGTCCTAGCTGTTCTGGAACTCTCTTGTAGAAGAGGCTGGTCTTGAACTCACAGAGATCCACCTGCCTCTGCCTCCCGAGTGCTGGGATTAAAGGTGTGTGCCCCCACTGCCCAGTGAATTCTGTTTATTTTTTATTGTATGTGTGTATGAGCTACATGGGAGCACATATATGTCACCATGTGCATGTAGAGGTCAGAGGACGACTTTGTGGAGTTGGTTCTCTCCTTCTATTTTATGTAGGCTCCAAGGGCTAACAGGCTTGCAGGACAAGTGCTGAGCTATCTCACTAAACCGCAACTGTCTGTAATCCATAGTTTTAAGACTTTAAGGCAGCGGGCATTGGTGGCGCATGCCTTTAGTCCCAGCACTCGGGAGGCAGAGGTAGGTGGATCTCTGTGAGTTTGAGGCCAGCTTGGTCTACAGAGCGAGTTCCAGGACAGCCTCCAAAACAATACAGAGAAACCCTGTCTCGAAAAACAACAACAATAACAAAAAAGAATTCCAAGAAGGATGAAGTACAGAGGAGAGCTATGGGCAGGGGACAAGGCTCAGCGACTCTGTACCGGCTTGATAGTCACAAAGTCCAGGAGTCTGACCCTAGCGCAGGTCACAAAAGGAAACCAAACATCAACCTGTTCAAGCCAAGCTGAGTCTTGAAAGCATCCACAGAAAACACAAAACCTCTCACATGCAACAGGGAGGCCTGATGTGTGGCACATACCTTTGAGCCAGCATTCGCCAGAGGCAGGGACAGGTGGGTTTCTTTTAGTCTGCGGCCAGGATGGTCTGCATAGGGAGTTCCCAGCTAGTCAGCGAACATAGAAAGAGAGACTATGTCTTCAAAAACCAAAGCAAAACAAGCAGCAGAGAGGGCTGAGGACATAGGTCAGTAGTAGAGCACTCACCTAGCAGGCAGTAGGCCTTAGGTTAAGTTCCCAGTATGGACAGATGGACAGACAACCAGAAGACCATCAGACAAAAGTCAAAAGATATGCAGATTTAACTATGAGGCAGATTAACCAAGTCCAGGATGAACCATAACACCAGGGCCTTAAGGGACGGGCAGGGGAGCATTTCTATTGACGATTAAATGAGAATGAAATGATAAGATCTATATAACAGTTTGTAATTCTACAGTAAATGGCATTGAGTTGTTAATGAGGTCAGGTGCTCTCACAAGGAGAGACACAGTACTCCTGATCCAAGGAGCTGTCACTCCATCTGCAACCTGGCAAAGAGACTGAAGCCAGGGTGATCCAGCCTCTGAACTTGTCAAAGGCAGAAAAAACTGTGAACCAGGAGAGGAGACAGTGTGGGACACGGACAGTGGTGGCGCACTCCTTTAATCCCAGCACTCGGGAGGCAGAGGCAGGTGGATCTCTGTGAGTTTGAGGCTGGGCTGGACCGATAGCCTCCGAACCAATAAAGAGAAACCCTGTCTCATAAAAACCAAAAAAAAAAAAAAAATGTTTTAGTAGCCGGGCAGTGGTGGCGCACTCCTTTAATCCCAGAACTCGGGAGGCAGAGGCAGGCGGATCTCTGTGAACTCAAGGCCGGGCTGGACCGATAGCCTCCAAAACAATACAGAGAAACCCTGTCTCGTAAAAACCAAAAAAAAAAAAAAAGTTTTAATAACATAGGTTTTTTTTTTTTTTTTTTTTTTGGTTTTTCGAGACAGGGTTTCTCTACATTGTTTTGGAGACTGTCCTGGAACTCGCTCGGTAGACCAGGCTGGCCTCGAACTCACAGAGATCCGCCTGCCTCTGCCTCCCAAGTGCTGGGATTAAAGGCGTGTGCCACCAACGCCCGGCCAGGTTTTTTTTTTTTTTATGACAATGAGATATATCTGCTCCTGGCAGCACCGATCTACTTCAGAGAAGATGATGGGCATCAAAGAAACTCCACATGGAGTTTGCTTTCTTTGTGGCAAAGGTAAGCCACTGGGCAAGAAAGTGCCCTTGCCTCACCTGCTGACAGGATGCTGTCCAAATTGGACAAACAGGACACAAAAAGAGAGTGACTGCCAAAACTTGCCAAGACAAGGCAGGACAGTCCTTCAAAAATCCTGCTTACAGAAAAGTTTGTCATATATGCTATACCTATAGGCTGGGATGGATGACCCAATGCTGCAGAGGAACCTTGGGTGACTGTCCAGGTAGCCAGCTGTTTCTGTCATTTCTCACATTTTTTGGAAGTCATTTGCTTGCACTTTGTGCTTGTTCAGTTCATATTACCTCCTTCTCAGGTCTCTGAGGAAGTTGAAAACTAGATAGTTATAGTTTTCCTTGTTTACCAGATGCAGAAAAGAAACTGACTAAAGAGGTATAAAGTATATAAGGTTGAGAGAGATCAAAAGATAGTTTTGGATGGTAATGCAAGTTATGATACAAAGTAAATTAGGTAACAGACTTTGGACTCACCAAGATAGGATAGATAATGGAGTATTTTCTCTGAATTTGTCAGATGGAAATGGACTAGACACTGTTGATGTAATTACTGCCTGTATATATTGTATAGTTGTTGTACTTACTATACATAATTTCCTTGTATTAGTTATAGCCTTTTTAAATTCTAAACAAAATAGGAGAAGTGTAGTGATATATTCTTTGTAATCTAACAAATAAAGCTTGCCTGAGGATCAGAACGCAGAGCTAAGCCAATAGTTAGCCACTCACATTAGCCACTAGTTGGCGACAGAGGACAGGCAGTGGTGGCCACACATTTGATTCTAGCACTTGGGAAACGGGCAGATGGATCTCCGTGAGTTCAAGGCCACCCTGGGCTACATGAGAGTGAGTCAGTCTAAAAGAGAAACAGAGCTCACGCCTTTGGTGCCAGCACTTGGGATGACACACCTTTAATCCCAGCAGCAGAGAGGAATACAAGGCAGGAGCTCAGTGTGGTCCTCTCCGAGGTTTTTGGTGGAGAGCACTGAGGTTTACAGTCACTCTGAGGACAGGATCAGCCCCCTTTGGTCTTAGCCTTGGTAGAGGTGAGAGCTCTCTGGTAGGCTGGCTGCTTTGCTTCTCTGATCTTCAGCCTGAACCCTAATATCTGTCTCTGGGTTTTTATTATTCATGCTACAGTTCTAAGAAAAGAGGAAGTAGGAAGAAGACCCATCAGGGTGTATGCAACCTAGAAAGGGACCAGTAATACGTCTCCTTGGTGGGTGACACGGGTAATTCCAGTCGCAGGCCCCCTGGACCACAAAGACACACAGAATCAGTGTTATAATTAGATGATTTTATTGCAGTTTTTTTAGGGGGAGGGGAGGCAAGAACCACAGACTCAGTTGGCTTCCAAGATCTCCTGAACCCAAGGTATGAGGGATGTGACTCGGGAATACACAGCAGGCGTGGAGGTAGAGCAGACACCACTGCCCCAAGACACGATCCCTGCCAGGGTCCAGACTCCATCCTTCTGGCAGACAAGAGGGCCACCAGAGTCACCCTGCAGAGAAATACAAAGGACTCGTCTTCAAGCCTGACAAGGACGCCTGGACCTGGTGGGATGCAAGGGGACAAGGGGACGTATAGGGAAGTTCCTGGAGTTCACTGACAACCCCAGCTGTGCTCGTGAATTCTGGAGGGACCTACACAGCCAGCTTCCCTCTGTGAGAAGGAGACACGTAGAGCTCACAGAGCTGGTGACAAGAGTGGGTACCCTGTGGGCAGTATAGCACCAGTCTGGGCAGAGGCATCTGTTGACATCAGCCCATCCTTTTCTGGGCACTGGGAAGGAACGAGGGTCAGCAGAGAGGGCAGTGGGAACACAGAGCACCGAGGCCCGTGCTCTCCGCCAGCGGGTCCAGGGCTAGGCAGCTCTGTGAATGGGGGGGGGGGGCTGTACCATGCAGGAGGAGACACCACTGGCGCCTGCGCAGATCATCACGTCGGTGATCTTAGAGCCCCAGTACTGCTTGCATTCAGCGGTGGACACAATGGGCAAGGCTGCCTGCTGCAGCTTGTCAGGAGTCGTGAGGGCTGCGGGGACAGCGGGAATGGAGTCAGGGTCCCTAGGTCCATCAGCCTACTGCACGGATAGCACCATGGGCTTTTTTCAGGCCTCTGTGGGGACAGCTGCTGTCTGGTTCCACCTCAGGCAGGCCTGGGTCTCGAGCCCGGATGTTACATTGTCCTTGTCCTACCCTGGGTGCGGTAGGTAAGATTTCAAGACAGCATGGCACCCACCCTACTGGATGGGACTTACAGTAGGTCTGGGGCCAGGGAGGACAGTACCTCCTGCTGAGCTGAGGGCCCGTTTCTCCATCTTATCAGCGATCCTTTGTTTGTGCAGGTAGGTTTTAAATATTAAGTCTTAACTAACAGGTACCAATTGTTAACTCTATAGATTGCTAGTTAATAATTTTTGCTTTCAGACAGGGTCTGATTATATAGCTCTGGCTGACCTGGAACTCACAGGATGTGCCTGCCTCTACTTCCCAAATGCTGGGATTAAAGTGTGCCAACATGCCCAGCTTTAATTAACAAATTTCAAATTAAGAAACGTAAACATGGGGGCTGGAGAGATGGCTCAGAGGTTAAGAGTATTGGCTGTTCTTCCAGAGGACCTGAGTTCAATTTCCAGCAACCACATGGTGGCTCACAACCATCTGTAATGAAATATATATAATAAATAAATCTTAAAAATGTTTAAAAAAAGGAAATGTAAAGATGTATTAATGTTGAGATTTAGACAAAGAAAGGGAGGGAGGGAGGCAGGGAGAAAAGGAAGGGAGGGAGGGAGGACAGGGGTCAGGCTGGAAGACCCCGCGGCCTTGGCAGGCTGACCCTTGGACAGCCTCTGCTCTAGGAAGGCACACTCACCGTTGTACTTGGTCCTGCCCCAGCCGGTGGTGGCACACACTGTCCCAGCGGGGAAGTCATCGTCAGCACTGGGCAGACAGACAGCAGACACAGTCTCAGAGAACTGGGCAGGAGTGGCCAGCTTGAGCAGGGTGATGTCATTGCGTACAGTGAACATGTTGAACTTGGGGTTCTTGAAAACCTGTGGGGACCAGAAGCTCCGCTGAGACCTGGGTGGGGCTGGGCTCCGCCGAGTTCCAGGGGACACGCTCCTCTGCTCCTTTCCCCTTTGACCCCATCAGAACAGACCCAGAATTCTAAGGCCAGGCCCAGGTCCACTGTGCTCCTGCCCTTCAAGGGGGGGCCTTCCCTCGTGGGCTCCCCCGCAGCTTGTGGGTGAGCCCTTCACCATGCAGCAGCCTGCGTACCTTTGCGATCTTCAGAACCTGGATGTTCTCGGCGTCAGAGCCCTGGTCAAACTCTCCAGCCACCACCACATCAGATGTCCTAGGCGTTGAGACACACAGGGGTGAAGATGAAGAATGGATCTGATCCCCTCCCCAATCCCAAGTAAAGCTGGAAGTAGAACCCCAACATGGTCTGGGACTCACGTGACCCCACAGTGGGCAGCAGTGACCACCCAGTCTTCACTGATGATGGAGCCCCCACAGAAATGAAAGCCAGTCTTGTCCTGGGCAAGATGAGGAAGAAGGTCAGTGGCTCCCACCTGGGCAGCACCCCAGGATGTGTTTCATGTGCCCAGAATCCCCCCTCACCTGCAGGGACACCTGCCAGGGCCAGGAGCCAGGGATAGCATCCTCTCCATTGACGATCCTGGACAGACCGGCCAGCACAGGGTGGATGGCAGGGACCCCACAGCCTAGGGGGACAGGGATGGTCATGTTGAGAAACAATTCTGTCAACTCAGGGCCCACTGAGTCCGTGCCATCTCCCCTGGAAACATCTCGCTCCCCTCCATCCTCTCGGCCCCGGGGTCGCCTCACACACAGTCTCCTGACCCAGTTATCATCCCAGGAATGAAAAGGCTTATCGCAGGAGGAGGAACAGAAAACAGGCTGGCCCACCAGACTGAATGGCTCAACCTCCGGGCTGGCCATTTCCGTGGTACCTGCCTATTTCGGTAACTATTTGTCAGGTGACATTTGGTTCCTTAATTTTTTTTTCTGAGACAGGGTTTCTCTGTGTGGCCCTGGCTGTCCTGGAACTTGCTCTGTAGCCCAGGCTGGCTTCAAACGTGCACCAGCCTCTGTCCCCCGAATACTAGGATTAAAGAGGCACACCACCCTCACCCCCCTTGGTTCCTTAACTTTTTAAGGAAATTAGACTTTGTGCCGGGTATGTCGGGGCACTGTTTTAACGTCAACACTCAGGAGACAGGCAGGGAGATCTCCGAGTTCAAGGCCAGCCTGATTTAGATAGAGTTCCAGGACAGCCAGGGCCACTGAGGCTGAGCAGATGGTTCAGCAGGTAAGAGTATTCGTGTATGCTTGATGATCTCAGTTCAGATCCCCAACACCCATGTAATAAAAAAAGTAGGCTGGCATCGTGGCAAAAGCCTATAGTCCCAGCGGCTCTGAAGGTTGAGGCAGGAGAACTGCTTAAGCCCAGGAGTTGCCTGGTCGAGCCAAAGGGTGAGAGGGTGTTTCGGTACAAAATAAGCAACAGCGACAAAGAAGAGAGAGGAGGGGTAGAGATTGCTCTGAAATTGAGCGCGATGGTGCCTGCCGGCAATCCTGGCACTTGGGAAATGGAGGCAGGAGGATCAGGACTACATAAGACCCTGTCTCTGCAGGAGGCATCATTTCCCACGTGCTAGGACTACAGGCACACCACTGCGTCTGGCTGATTTCTCCCCTTTTCTTTTTAGTAGTTGTTTTCTTTGTTTTATAAATGAAAAGCAAAATGTTAAGCTGGATGTGGTGGCATTAAATCTTTTACCCAAGGACTTGGGGGGGCTGAGGCGAAAGGATTGCTCTAAGTTTGAACCTGCCTGGGCTGCATAGTAGATTCTGGGCTAACCTGGCCTAACTCTGTCTCAAACAACAAAAAAAAGCAAACAACAGAAGGAAAACAAAACACTTTGCATTTGCGGGCACAGCGAGCGAACCCCAGGTAGCAGGGCAGCTGGCTCCTGCTCTGCTGCAGGGCCCCCACCTCAGACACATCTGGATGTGTGGTTCCCTGCTGGGCCTGGCTTGTCTTTTTGCTCCTGAAGCAGGGTATAAGGGTCCAAAAGTCCTAGAAGGACCCCTGTTCTCCCTGAGATTTTGGGGTGCTGGTCCTGGTTCAAGCAGATAAGTCCCTCTGGCTCCTCCCCCATGGGGCCTGAACCCCAGCACTTACCAAAGGTGGCCCCCACAAAGGCAAAGCAGGACAAGAGCCAGAGGAATGCCATGGTGCTGGTCAGCCGAGTGAGGCTTGCCTACTCTGGGACTCTTTTATGTCCCCAAGGGTCCCCAGGCCCTGCCCAGTCCCTGTGACCCTAGCCAACTTGGTCCAAGAGCCCTTGCTATCCAGAGACCTTGAACAGAAGTGGGGGCCAACGCCCTTATCACAGTCTAGCTTGGCTCTTAGCCTGTAACGCCCAACCCATGGGAAAAGGACAGCTGATATAACAGCGGCCATGAGCTTTGGTGGTGCCCGGCATCCCCAAGGCACTGGACAAGAGTCCCGCGGGAGCACACGCCCTGCAGAGTCTGCTTCTGCATTCTTCTGGGAGCAGGGCTAGGAGACTCAGTGCCCATCCCAATGACACAAGGATTCCCAGCTCTTAAGGCAGTCCAGGACAGATTCAGTGAAGCTGGTGATTGGGTGGCTAGCTCATGACCACAAATGTGTTTCACTCATTTGAAACAAAGGGTTATATAGACAGGGATCACCTTGTCCCCAGCCCCACCAAACAGTCTAAGTGTGAGAGGAGGGACAGCAATGGTCCTAGCCACAGGACAGTAATCTCGGTGTGTCTACGGTGATCAGTGGGATTCCCTCCTGTGATAATTCCCAACCTGTGGAATTAGTCTTAGGCTTGGGAGTGTCCACCTAATGCACAGGAAGTCCTGGGTTCAACTCCTACCGTGTCATACACTGGTGATGTAGACTGTAATCTAAGCATTCCACAGAGGTGAAGGCAAGAGAATCAGAAGTTCAAGGTCACTCTCAGTCAAATAGCAAGTTCTAGGCTAGCCTAGGCTACTTGAGAGCCTATCTCAAAAAGAAGAGGAGGAAGCAGAGGAGGTCTTTGGATAAAGTCTTAGTTTCTTTTCAAGAAGTTATGTTTACTGCACAAGAGTAATGCCTTGGGGGTTAAGAGCACCGGCTGCTCTTCCAGAGGACACAGGTTTGAGTCCTAGCACCCTCATGGCGGCTCACAACTGTCCGAAACACTAGTTCCAGGTGATCCAACGCCTTCTGGCCTCTCTGAGCACAGAATGCATGTGGGGCATAGGCAGACATGCGGCCAAAACACCGACAAACATATTGCAAACGACACTTACTTATGGGGGCAGCACACCACATAAGTGGCACGCTGTCCATGCGGCGGCCAAAGGACAACGTATAAGGGCAGCTCTCACTTTCCGCCACGTGGATCCCGGGATTGAACCCAGATTATCAGGGTGGGTAGCAGGTACCCTTACCCATGGCGCCATCTCACTGGCTCTCTTTCTGTAAGATGAGGCTTTGTTTCTGCACTAAGGAGAACAAACTCCTTCCGCCGCCACAGATGGGGAGAGGAGACAGGCGTGAGGGACAGACACACCGGGCCCCCGCAGGAGTACAGGCTGAGCGTGTTCTCAATGGGTGCATCAAGTCCCCTCGTCCCCTGGGGCCAGGCACTGTCCCAGAGCACACAGAGAAGCTAGAGCAGGAGGGGACACCAAAGCAGTGGTAAGAGGGACAAAGCAAGGATCTTGGTGTTGAGACTGCAGCTGGCGAAGAGGCTGCCACCCAGGCCTCACTGCCCAGGCAGTTGACAGGAAGCCAGCAGGGCAGCTACGGTGATATACGCCTCTAATCCCAGCATCCCGAAGGCAGAGGCCTGCACGTTGTGAGGGTAGCCTAGAGGCTGGAGAGCCCTAGCTAAGATTTTCTTAAAAATAACTTTTATTTCATGTGCATTCATGTTTTGCTTGCATGCATGCCTGTGGGAAGGTGTCTGATCACCTTGAAACTGGAGTTACATGCAGTTATGAGCTGCCACGTGGGTGCTGGGACTTGAACCCTAAGTCCTCTGGAAGAGCAGCCAGTGCTCTTAACTGCTGAGTCATCTCTCCAGGCCCCTAGCTAAGATTTTTAAAATACTGTATAAGGAAATGGAGATGACTCAGCAGTTAAAAGCACTAGCTGCTCTCCCAGAAGACCAGAGTTTGGTTCCCATCGCTTGTATCTGGTGGCCCACCTATAACCCCAACTCTAGGGGATCTGATGCCCTCTCTGCCCTCTGAGTACACACGTATGTGCACATACCTGGACATAAACACACATAGCCACACAGCCACAGAAACAGGTAGACACAGACACAGAGAGGAGAGGGAGGGAGACAGAGAGACAGAGAGAGACAGAGAGACAGAGACAGAGAAAGACAGAGACAGAGAGAGACAGAGACAGAGAGAGACAGAGACAGAGAGAGACAGAGACAGAGAGAGACAGAGACAGAGAGAGACAGAGACAGAGAGAGACAGAGACAGAGAGAGACAGAGACAGAGAGAGACAGAGACAGAGAGAGAGAGGGCTAGCCTGGACCACTGGGCCACACAGCACGTTTCTGGCTGGCCTGGTCTAGATGTTGAAAGGAAGGAAGAAAAGCAGGCAGGAACTATAGGTGAGCTGCATCCTCCTCTAAGGCCCTTTGGTCATCCAGGCCAAATAACAGTAGCAGAATTGAGCCTGAGTCAACAGGACACGTGTCACTAGGGCTGAAGCAAAGCTGTTCGTCTGGATTTGTTGTCTTTTAACTCACGGGTTCAGTGTGAGCAGATGTCCTCCAGGGCAATCAGAGCTCTGGCAGCTAGAGCCACAGCCCTGAGGCTGGGCCAGCAGCTCTCCCTAGCGGCCACTAAGGCTTTTCCCCCACTGTAGCGCCCGCCCTGTGCAGCTGCTCAGGGGTGTGACCCCCAGCCACTTTGATATGAAAAATCCATGCTCTATCTAGGCCAGGCTGACTTACGGAATCCCACAAGAGCTACCTCCTCTCGTCCGCCTTTCCAAGCAGGTGGCCAAGCCATTTGGACTTTCCTTGCCTAGGGGAATTTTCCAGAGAGAAGACAAAGGCAGCTCCAGAGAATTGGCTCTCCCAGCTTCTGTGAAAGCCAAACTCATCCCAGACTCGAGACAAGGGTTGTCTGGCTCCAGACAGGAGAACAAGTGTTTGTGTGGCCCAGTTGGCTCTAAGTTACATCCTAAAGTGCTGCCAGGAGTCTCTCTTCTCTCTATCTTTCTCCTTTTTTGATAAAAGGATTATCGGGTACCTTGGACAGGACTGCAATCTGATAAGAAGTTGTGGGTCACAAGAGTTACACAAGGGACATGTCTTTTACTATAAATGGGGTTTTCTTTTCTTTTCTTTCTTCTCCCTTTCTTTCATTTATGTTTGAGATTCCTAGAAAATTACAGGTTTGTGCTTGGTGAGGGAGGTCAATATAGGTCCACATAGGCACGGCTTTCGGCACAATCACTGCTGTTTTAACATCCTCATTTGAAACATCCTCATTTGAAACATCCATGTAAAAGGACTGCTGTCTCTGTAGGCGACTCCTATGGAGTTTGGTGTGCTGGGATTCTTGACTTTCAGCTGGTAAAAGGCGTCAACCAGATGCTGGGTTAGGGTTTCTGGCTTGCCTCAGGAGAAACATGGAGGCCGTAGGTGGCTGTCTCCCTGTCCTTAGGAGGCCCTCTCTACCATCCATTCTCTCTGTGTTCCTTAACCATTCCTACCCCTGTCCCCCTGTATCAGGAGGGTGCCAGGTTGTTAGTGCCTGTGTATCCCACTAGCCTTTGCTGCCTTCCCTAAGTTCTACACACCTCTGTGAAAATAGCTCTGCTACAATTCTCCATCTGTCCTGCTGTGACTCTCCAAATCATGCTTTCTTAGGGCCGGAGAGACGGCTCCGCAGTTAAGAGCACTGGCTGCTCCTTCAGGGAACCCAGGATCAGCTCCCAGCGCCCACATGGCAGCCTAAAATGGTTTGTCACTTCGGGTCCAGGGGAGCCAACGTCCTCTTCTAGCAGGCAAACACTCACATACATAAACAAAAATAAACTCAAAGTAATGCTTTCAGATCCAGCATGGTGGTTCACATCTATAATTCCAACATTCTAGAGGCTGAGGCAGCAGTACTGCCGTAAGTTTGAGGTCTCAACCCAACAGAAATTCTCCTCCAATTACTTGGAGATTTTTGTTTTTGTTTTTGGAGACCAGGCCCCACACTGTAGCTCAGACTGACTGGATCTGGCAGGCCCTGGGTAGCCTGATGAATGGAAAGATTGGCAAAAGCAACAATGATAACGAAATGTAAAGTAAAACCACAGTGAGGTGTCACCCCGATGACCGGGATGCCCACAAGGCCTGACTCTGTAGCGCAGGTTGACCTAGAACTTACCATATGACCCATGCTGGCCTTAAATTCCCTGATAGAATTAGGGGCATGAGTCACTGTGACCAGCCTGTTATTTAAAGCACAAAAATGAGTCGGGGAAGTAGCTATATTAATAGAGTATCTCGCCGGGCGTTGGTGGCGCACGCCTTTAATCCCAGCACTCGGGAGGCAGAGGC
Source organism: Mesocricetus auratus (assembly GCF_017639785.1). Classification (NCBI taxonomy): domain Eukaryota; kingdom Metazoa; phylum Chordata; class Mammalia; order Rodentia; family Cricetidae; genus Mesocricetus; species Mesocricetus auratus. The sequence goes on along the minus strand of NW_024429183.1, from coordinate 12,208,827 downwards.
AGGCGGATCTCTGTGAGTTCGAGGCCAGCCTGGTCTACAGAGTGAGTACCAGGACAGCCTCCAAAGCCACAGAGAAACCCTGTCTCAAAAAAACCAAAAAAAAAAAAAATAGAGTATCTCAAAAAACAAGCAACACGGGAGGGGATGGATAAACGTTGATGAGAATGTGGAGGACTTCGAGCAGGGCGGCTGCCGAGGAAGAGCTCGCTGGCTCCCCAGAAAGCAAAAGATAGCATCGGTTTATGACCTAGAACTCCACAAAGCATCCACAAAAGCAAGGGCTTGCGCAAACAGCCCATACCAACGTTCACAGCAAAGGGTGTGCACACAAGAGCCCACGGTGACAACCACCCTCGTGCCGGTTAACCAGCGAATGACGTGGCTCAGCTGCTAAACGATATAGGCTCACACCCGAAAACAGAAGAAGTTTTGTGGACTGGTGTGGTGGCGCAGGCCTCTAATCCCAGCCCTCGGGAGGCAGAGGCAGGTGGATCTCTGTGAGTTCAGGCCAGCCTGGTCTATACAGTGAGTTCCAGGACTGCTAGAGCTACATAATGGACCCTGTCTAAACCAACCAACAAAACCAAACCAAAATCAAATGAAAACCCCACCAAATCTGGGTGTTTAACTTGAGGGGTGACCTTTAGAAAGTGGAGAGGCAGCTCAGCAGTTAAGAGCACTGGTTTCTCTTCCAGCGGGGCCCCGAGTTGGATTCTCAGCACCACATGGTGGTTCACAACCATCCATAAATCCAGTTCCGGCGGATCCGGTCTCCTTTTCTGACTTCTGAGGACATCAGGTGCATGGGCATGCACACGTGCGAGTGCGCGCGCATGTGTACACACACACACACACACACACACACACAGAGAGAGAGAGAGAGAGACAGAGAGACAGAGAGAGACAGAGAGAGAAGCAAAACCCTTCTATACATTAAGGGAATATAAAATAGTTCAAATTCTTTCCCACGGGGTTAAGGCATTTGCTGCCAGACCTGATAGCCTGAGTCTCCCTTGCCGTCACTGGCATCCCTTCCCCTACAAGGGAGCCAACCTTCCTGAACAAAAGCTTCCAAGGACAGCCTGATTGGTGGCCTCACAGGAAGATGTCAAGTCTTCCCAGAACTGGCCCCGGTGGGTCCCCATCTCCCATGCACTCAGCAAGAGAAGAGCCTGCAGGAGACTAGGAAGTGCTCCCAGCTCTCTCTCCTCCCTATGCCCATGGGTGTGTGTGGAAGATGGAAGCCAGAAATACAGAGAAACAATGTATTAAACAGAACTCTGACCCTGCTCAGAGCAGCTGGCCCAGGAAGTGGACTAGTAACAGAGCCCAACGACACTCAGGCCAACATGGCTGGCGTTCAGACCTTACTTAGCCAAGGCTCTGTCTTAGTCAGTGTTCATGGCAGTGTTTCTCTATGTCCTGGCTCTCCTGGTACTCTCTTTGTAGACCAGGCTGGCCTCAAACTCACTGAGATAGATCTACCTGCCTCTGCCTTCCAAGTGCTGGGATTAAAGGTGTGTGCCACTACCCAGACGACTACAGCAACTCTTACAAAGGAAAGCATTGAACTAGGGCTGGCTTACAGTTTCATGGGAAGCATGGCAGTACACGGCAGACATGGTGCTGGAGAAGGAGCTGAGGGTTCTACATCTGGATCTGCCGTGGCAGAAAGAGAGAGAACGAAGCCACTGGACCTGACCTGGGCTTTTGAGATCTCAAAGCCCACCACTCCTAATCCCTCCCGAGTAGTGCTACTCCCTGATGACTAAGCATTCAATGAGCCTACGGGCCATTCCGGTCCAAACCACAAGTCTCCCTGTATTTCCCCTTATTTCTGATTTAAGGAGGGAGAGAGCCCTACAAACCCTTGACTCGCCGTCAGGAAGCTCCATTTGTGTTAGCCTGTGCCTGCACCTGGTTTGTGCAGCCACAACAGACTAGCCATGTGGGACAACCTATAGCAAACAGAAACTGAGCTCTGCCCTGCGCTGGGTGTTGCAAGTTCAAGATCAAGGGGCCAGCCATGCTGGCAACTGTCAGTCCAGACAGCCCTGTGAAGGGTGCCCCCTTGCCGGTCCCCGCCTGGAGAAAGGCGGAAGGCCTTGCCTAGAGAGGCAACGTGGACCGAGCTTGCTTTTTCATAAGAATGTCAGTCCCATCTGTGAGGGAGAGACCTCAGGGTCCAGTCACCACTCTCTTAACTCTGCTCTGCTGCCAACTGACTGTCTGCTCCTGCAGCGGCCTTAGAGCATGCTAGGTAGGTACTCTAGTGCTGAGCTAGCCCCAGCCTCTTGCCGTTGTTCTGAAAGGGTGAAATTCAAGCAGTTATCTATTCTGTAGGTAAAATTCCTGACATTTGGGCTGGGGTGTAGCTCAGCAGTACAGTTTTTGCCTACTGTGCATAAAAACCTGGGTTTGATCTCTGGCGCCCCCTCCCCCCAGTTAAGGGAGTGATGAAGGTATAGAGAAGTTAGTTCCAGTGTACTTGGCATACACAAGGCCCTAGTTTGATTCCCAAGAATGACTGAGAAAAAAAAAAAAACCACAAAACTGTAAGACTTAAGACAGAAGGTGAGTTTTAAGCCAATCAGCATGTAGAGGTACCAGGCTCTAAGCCTGCCGACCTGAGTTCAATCCCCAGGACCCACATGGAACAAAGAATATCCACATGTGTCAAATCGTGTTAGCTGCTAAATCTGGGTTAATAGTTTCTGGGGCAGTGGCACGCCTGATTTAACAGATGTTCTGAAGACTTAAATTCAAAATATCCTAAAGAAAAGTTGGAAAAAAATATGCTTTTTAAGGTATCTTGAGTGAACGGGCTTGAAAGATGCCTCAATGGTTAAAAGCACGGGCTGCTCTTTCAGAGGAACCAGGTTCAATTCCCAGTACCCACATGGTGTCTCACAACTGTCTGTAGCTCAAGCTCCAAAGGATCTTACACCATTTGTTGGCACCAGGCACCCGTGGAGTACATAGACCTGCAGACAAACACCCATAAACATAAAGACGATGAATGCATATTAAAAAAGTAGCCATGGAGATGGGTATCTTGAAGAGAGAGCAACAGTCTGGCTCCTGTAGCACTGACAGTGCCATCCATAGAAACCTGCACTGTGGTATTCCGGGTCAGGTTGGGAAGGTGGCTCCCCAGTGGCCACAATCATCTGCATGTCGACTTCCTTTGGCAAGGGAAAGAGCACGTATGTGTCACATGGGAAGTTCCCCTGGGCAAAGCCTGAGAGTGGAGACTCCATGACCACTGCTGAGAAGTACGGGAGATGTAATCTAGCTTTGGCCAGGGGTGTCCATTTGTTCTGGTAAACTGCCAGCTCTCTGAGTTTAGATGGGAAGCCTTTCATGAGGAACACGGATGAGGACACAGGGAGTCCCTGACTTCTGTCAGCTGTGGTCATGCCCCAGAGGGGATGGATGCTTTACACAGTGGGTTCTCTGGTGAGTTCAGGGATTGAACTATGCCGTCATTGAGAAGGGCATTTCCCCAACCTCCCTTAACTGGAGATCAGCCTGCGGAGAAGAGATTAGGCAAAGAAGCCAGTAGCTGATCTGCTCTTGGGATCGCTCACACGCTATGACCAGGACGCCAAGTCCTGTGTAAACCCAGGCTCTGAGTTTTCTGTCCTTCAGAAACAGGGAAATTTCATGAAGGCAATTCTCAGAACTGGCAGAACGTGAGTCTTTCTGTTCTGCTATTAAAGGAAACTGCTCGATAACCAGCATGGAAAACTGCTCATAGTTTCCGCAAACATCTGCTCACCCTACCACCTAGTCCTCCTGCCCGTGCACACTCACTCAAGAGAAATGACTCAACAGTCCTGGGACCCAGCTGCTCTGAAGAGTTAGGCAAGACGGTCCCAAGTTGATGGGCCGTGTGAGCAACTTAGCAAGAGTCTTCTCAAATACAAATAAAAGAAATAGAATGTTTTAAAGAGCAGTTAGAATCCAGGCCTTGGGATCAGGAGTGCAAGGCCATCTTCTACCATTTAGTAAGTTGGAGGCCAGCTTGGGCTACACAAGAGCCCGTCTAAGCAGGACAGTGGTGGCGCACACCTTTAATCCCAGCACTCGGGAGGCAGAGACAGGTGAATCTCTGTGAATTCGAAGCCAGCCTGGTCTACAGAGCGAGTTCCAGGACAGCCTCCAAAGCAATACAGAGAAACCCTGTTTCAAAAAACAAAAAAAGAAAAGCAAAAAAAGAGTCTGTCTAGGCAAACAAACCAAAAAGGCCCAGGCGTGTGTAGCTTAGGGGCAGAGTAATTACCTAACATGCTCAAGGTTTGGAAAATTCCCTTTCCTTCATCTGGTCCCTGTGCACTGGACCTCAGTTTCCCCAGGCAGCTCTCCTTCTGAGAGCATTTAGAACGAGCTCTTTGGGCCTTTGAGGGTGTGTTACTCTGCAATAGGGGGTCAGGATTACAAACTGGGGAGCTGCACCCCCCCCATGGCTCCCTACACCTTCCCACACCTTGTTGTTGTGGGTTCTGAATCAGCACTGTCATCGTCCCCACCCCCACCCCGGCACCCCCAGCCCTGTGGCAGCTGCCCAGGTTCCCACAGCCTCTGCACCGGAGCAGTCAGACCAGCTGTGGGTTCCCACAGACAGCAAACACGTCAGCACCAGCTGATGCAGCTACCTTGGCCTGACCACTGCAGCCATTCACCTGGAGGAAGCCCGTGTTGGCCAGGCCTAGGGAACGTGAAGATGATTCTAGATCACTGCCCCCTCCCAGGCCCAGAATCACCTCAGAACCTGGCAGCTGGTGGCCTCATTCCCTTCCCCATGCCCAGTCAGTCGGAGGTTCCCTTTCCTCTTCTGAGAAGTTGCTCACCTGTGGGTCAATTCAATGTGATATGAGGCTCCTGAGGACTCCGACTCCCATGAGCCCCTCAGCCCTGGCAAGCCACTGAGTGTGAGGAGGGTGGCAGGCCCAGGGTTTGGACCAGAGTCCCATTGCTGCTTAGAGTTCAACTACTCATCTCAGAGTCTCAGTTTCCCATCAATAACGTGGGGGTCACATCATTGCCAGTGTCACAGGACTCGTTGAGCATGCAGGACAGGCCAAAGTTCTTCCCCTGTGTTCTTGATGTACATACAGGAAGTGCTCAAGGCACACACTTTTTCTTTTCTTTTCTTTTTTGTTTTGAGACAGGGTTTCTCTATGTAACCACCCTGGCTATCCTGGAACTCACTTTGTAGACCAGACTGGCCTTGAACTCACAGAGATCCTCCACCTATGCCTCCTGAGTGCTGGGATTAAAGGTGTGCACCACCACTGTCCAGCGCATGGATATTTATTTATGTATATGAATGTTCTGTCTTCTTGTATGTCTGCATGACAGAAGAGGGCATCAGACCCATTATAGATGGTTGCGGTTGCTGGGAATTGAACTCAGGACTTCTGGGAGAGCAGCCAGGGCTCTTAACTAATGAGCCACCTCTCCAGCCCAAAGAAAAGACATTTACAGGGTCAAACATCAAGGTTCCAAAGGTGCTAAGTCACCAGGCACATAAGTTTATCCTCATGTCCTCTGTTTCCCTCCCAACTTGTCTTTCCTGTCCCAGAGGCTGCAAAGTCTGGAGTAAGCTCTGGGAACACCAGCCTCCTTCCCTGGGGACCTCAGATAGGCTGGGCACAGAGGCAGGAGTGGCACCAGCTGCCAGGTTCTGAGGTGACTCTGGGCCTGGAGGGGGCGTGTGACTTACAGTCATCATTCAGCATCCCTGCTGTAGAGGTGGCACAGTTGAAACTCAGAGGGGAGCAGACTGGCCTGGGCTCTCAACACTCTACCCGGAGAGCTGAAAACAAAGGGCATCTGCTTTCCTGGTCCCCAGATATATACGGCCGAGGTGAGCAGAGAGGTTAGACTTAAGAGAGCCCCAGAGTCAATTTTGGGTTCTCCCCTATCTCCCAGGCTGTGGAGAACTGTCACTGGGGAGAATGCTGTCCAGACTCTTGACCCTGGTAGGTGTTCCTCCTGCAGGTGAGAGAGGGATTCTGGGTACATGAGGGCACAACTGGGAGGTTGTTTGCCAAAGTGGGAGTTGACTCCCCGTTTTTCCTCCCCAGGACAGCCCTGGTGTCCACTTCTGTGGGGCTCCTGCACCAGGGTTTTTCTTTTTGGCCACCAAACAGTTCCCAAATCATGACACGGAGACTTGTTAGTTCTGAATGCTCAGCCTAGCTCAGGCTCACTTCTGGCTAGTTCTTTTACTTAACTTAACCTAAACTTTTCCTACCTTTTGCCCCGGGGCTTTTACCTTTCTTTCCTTCCGTCTATCTTACTCTCACTGCTCAAGTCTGGCTGGCAGCTGCCTGGCTTCTGGCCCAAGGTGTCTCCCTCACTCTCCCCTCCTTCCAGCATTCCTTTCTTAAGTCTAGATTTCTCCTCCTGTTTATTCTCTGCTTGCCAGCCTTGCCTATCCCTCTTCTGCCTAGCTGCTGGCCATTCCAGCTCTTTTTTTTTTTTTTTTTTTTTTTGGTTTTACGAGACAGGGTTTCTCTGTATTGTTTTGGAGGCTATTGGTCCAGCCCGGCCTCGAACTCACAGAGATCCCCCTGCCTCTGCCTCCCAAGTGCTGGGATTAAAGGCATGCGCCACCAACACCTGGCTCCAGCTCTTTATTAGACCAATCGGGTGCCCTAGGTAGGCAAGGTGAAACAGATACAACACATCTTTACATAACTGAACAAATGCAGCACCAACAAAAGTAACACATCCTTATCTAGTTAAAATAATATTCCACAACAGGTTCCCCCATCAGGGAAGACTGGGTCATCACGGCTGCCCAATGGAGGAGTCAAGTGAGGCCTGGGTTGCCGTGGGGCTCTAATTTTAGCTCCACTTGGAATGGAGGAAGGGAGGTCAATTTTCCATCCTCATCTCCCACGTAGCTCAAAGCCTAGGACATCTGACCTGATGGTGGCCATGGAGTGTGACCAGGGCTGCAATGTTGAAAACATCCAGGTTCTGGAGATCGCAAAGGTATACGGGCTGCTGGACATGTTGGGAGCTACCGAGGGCTAGGAGAGCGAGCCTAAGAAGAAATCTCTCACTGCTTGAAGGATGGGTCACAGTGGGGCTGAGACTGACCATGAATTCTCTTTTCAGACCCAGAAGCTTGTCTCCCTTTCTTTACGTCTTTTTTTTTGGGGGGGGGGTTTCTCTGTGTACCAGCCCTGGCTGTCCTGGAACTCGCTCTGTGGACCAGGCTGTTTCCTTTTCTGAGAGCTCCACTTCTCCCAGGGTCTTAGCTGGGGATTTAGTTCTTATTGGCAGGTTTTCCCAGAAGCCCACATTCAACATGTTCACACTCCACAGACATTATCCTGCTTGCAGCTGACCACTCCTGCACATGACCCTGAGCTGGTGTCTACTGTGTGCCTGTTCAAGGATGGAGGCGACTTCCCTGCTGGGACACTGCTCGCCTCTAAGTCTTGGGTAAGAGCGGACACCAGTGAGCAGCTGGCATGGTGGGTACTGCCACGCTGGATGTGGCTACAAGTACTGACCGCTTGTTTGCCCCTCCAGACACAGACGCCCCAGCCAGGCTGAGGCAGGCTGCCCTGCCCTCTTGTCTACCACTTACTGTGAGAAGTTCTGGGGCAACACGACCACAAATGAGATGGTCTGTGCTGGGACCAGTGGTACAGCCTACTGGGCTCTTCCATACCCTCACCCCTCCCACCCTGTAGGAGATTCAGGCAAAAGCCTAAGCCAGGTCTTGGGCAGAGAAAGTAATGGAAGTACTAAGCAGGCCTTTCTATAGGGCCTTTCCAGCTTCCTCTGGACATACCTGCCCAATGGTCAAGGAGCCCAGGGCTCTAGTTCCATCACTGATAACCATAGCAGGAGTCAAGACAGGGGCTCCAGTGTTTTCAGAGCCATCGTGTTACAGGATTTCACTGAAGTCAATGAGAATGGTGTTGCCTGAGTTACGCAGGCACAGCTTGGACGGTGGAGCAGGCAGGGTAGGACGAAGGATTCCAGAAGATGCTCAGATCTTCCCCTTCACCAGTGACTCCATGACCAGCACCTCTTCCCCTCGGTCAAAGCAGTTCTACTGAACTTCTGTTAGATGGTGCTTCCCTGGGAGTAGACCTGACTTCCAGGGCACAAACCACACAGGCGCTGGATTCTCTCACAATTCACCCAGTAAGCATGGGCACATTATCTACTGGTGTCAGGCAGGCCCTGGACTGTACAGCAATGTCCAGAGGCTGGGCTACCTGGATGGCCAGACCAAAGCCCCTTCTCCTTCTCCTGCAGTGTAACTCTGGTGGCCACTTGGTCTACTAGAAGGATAGAGCCTGCACTCTCATGGGCATCACAGCCTGGGGCAGTGACGTGAAACCCCCATCGCTGCTGTGCATTCCACGTCAAAGCGCTCATGTGCTGGGTGCAGCAGAGCCCAGCAGCCAACCAGTCCACTGCCTCTGCTCCCCGTGAGGTCTCACTAAACCATGGAGTGGTCAAGGCTGTCTGCCCCCTGATTGGAGGCCTCCAAGGCTGCACTCAGCTCCTGAACTTGAAGCTTCACCGGGTTGGACCATGAGAAAGGTCAGATTAAGTTGTGAAAGTTTCTGCAAGCGTTCCCTCCTTGGTCCTTGTCCCCACACTAAGACTCAGAGGGCAGTAAGGACAGACACAGGCAGGTGAAATAGGAGTGTCACAGGGAGGGTGGACTCTTGTTGAGTGGGGTCCAGGTCAGCCTGACTTGCCCACCCTAAAGGCAGCAGGGTTGTTACCTGTTGGTGTGCTTAGAGACCCTACCCCGGGAAGAGGGTGTGGGGGAACTTAGCCCATTCTGACCTCATATATTTGTGGTTCCATGATACTTTCCCACAGTGGCCTCTCCAGGCCTTCTGTTTCCCAAGCCATGTTGAAGTCACTGGCTTTATCAGACCAAGGACTTGTGATAAGGGAGACTGTGGAGTCAGACTGTGGCTGGGAGGCTCTAGGGGCCCATCAGGTGGCCTTGTTTTAGGTGGTTCTCAGCAGTTTGGGTGAGAAGAGACCCAGACATCTGGTTAGCCCAGGTCACACCTATCTATTGTGGCCCAAAAACCCACAAACAGGGAACAGAGAGGACAAGGGAGGGTGTAGGAGCCTGTTGCTCTAAGAAACCCACCCCATCCTGGTGGGGTACCAGATGGCCAGATGGCCCATCTCATGTAGGGTTTCTCTACATAGCCCTGGCAGTGCTGGAACTCGCTCTGCAGACCAGGCTGCCCTCAAACTCAGAGAGCCACCGGCTGTGGCCTCCTGAGTGCTGAGATTAAAGGCCTGCGCCGCCACACCTAGCTTACAGGAGTGCTTTAAGTGAACACATTCTGGAACCTCTCTTGCCTTCTGTTCATTCAGTCAGCCTCCCACAAATCTCCCACCTGCTTCCAGCACCCCTCTGTCTTTTCAAGCTCAACTTCTCCTAACACATGCCCTGAGGACATAAAAGCAGTGAGTACCACAGGGGCAGCATGTCCCAGGGCTTAGCTCCAAAGGGACAGACATTCCCCTTGGGTACACAGCCGGGCAGAGGCTGCCAACTGTGAAGCCCCAACTTAAGATATAGAGGCGTTGCCCCCTCTCCCACACAGGGGCTTTCTGAAGATGGCTCCTGGGCAGAGTGGAGCTAAGGGTCTTGCAGGGATCAAAGATCTGAATGTCAGCCGGGCATTGGTGGCGCACGCCTTTAATCCCAGCACTCGGGAGGCAGAGGCAGGCGGATCTCTGTGAGTTCGAGACCAGCCTGGACTACCAAGCGAGTTCCAGGACAGCCTCCAAAGCCACAGAGAAACTCTGTCTCGAAAAACCAAAAAAAAAAAAAAAAAAAAAAAAAAAAGATCTGAATGTCAGGGGGCTACACAGGCCTGGAGTCCTCAAGTCTTTGCTGTGGCCTGCTCTACCCATGCTCATTAGCAGACCTGTCCGTGGCTGCCATGCTGCAAGGTCACCTGTGCTCACACGCTGGACTGGCCTTCCAGGATTGTCAATGGGAAGATGCTGACCCTAGCTTCTGGCCTTGGCAGGGGTCTCTGAACATAAGAGGGGGATCTTCAGCACGCAGGGGGTACTCTAGAGTTAAGAGTGCTGTTCAGCTGGGGCTTGTGAATCCCTGTTTTCTCACCGCAGTAGCAATGTCTCCCCTTGCTGGGAAACCCATGCCATCAAGGACTGGGTGGTCACTACCGTTCACTGGGGGGTTAAATGAGGCCTGTCTCAGGCAGCTGTAACCCCTGGGAGTCAGGGAATGATGTGTCTCTAACTCCAGTCAACAGTGGATCAGAGTCCCACAGGCTGGGGACAAGCTATACCCATCTCCCAGCGGCAGGCAGAACGACAGCCTGCCAGAGATGCCTAGCGACCCAGTGATGCCACCGCCACCCTGTGTGTATGGAGGAACTGAGACCAGGCAAAGGTGGTTTGCTTAAGGCCTCCCTGAGATTCAGAGGTCAAGCTGTAGGAAGAGCCACCTTCTGGCAGCCAGAGCACCTGACCTTGGCTCTGTCCAGGAGGTATCTGTCTGGGTGCTAGGGCAGATGAGGTAGTTGGGAGGTGGGCTTGTGTGACCAAGGCAGGGAAGCAGGGGTCTTTGGGGACAGGGACAGCACGAGGGCCTACAGCATGCACTGTGTTCCCCAAGTGAAGCCCATTTCCACATACCAGACAGCTGCTTCTGATTAGAAGGTAATGGGGGGGGGGCTGGGGAGATGGCACAGAGGTTAAGAGCACTGGCTGCTCCTCCAGAAGTCCTGAGTTCTATTCCCAGCACCCACATGGTGGCTCACAACCATCTGTAATGAGATTTGGTGCCCTCTTCTGGCCTGTAGGGATACATGCATACAGAACACTGTATACATAACAAATAAACCTTAAAAAAAAAAAGTAGCGGGCGTGGGGTGTAGCAGAGCACTGGCTCAATGGGGACCAGCATTTGCTTCTCTTCCAGGGACCTTAGTTCAGGTCCCAGCACCCAGCTAAAAGCCATCCCCAACTCCAGATCCAGGGGATCACACCCTCTTTTGAGGCACTGGCATATACTCGCACAGAAATAAAAATAGACCTTATTAAAAAAACAGAATATGCCGGGTGTTGGTGGCGCACGCCTTTAATCCCAGCACTCGGGAGGCAGAGGCAGGCGGATCACTGTGAGTTCGAGACCAGCCTGGTCTACTGAGCAAGTTCCAGGACAGCCTCCAAAGCCACAGGGAAACTCTGTCTCGAAAAACCAAAAAAAAAAAAAAAAAAAAAAACCAAAAAAAAAAAAAAAAACAGAATAACTGGTTTGGGCTGGGCTCAATCTCTAACACTAAAGTGATAAGTAAGCCTGACTTATTGCTGAACGACATGTGCATTTATAAAAACTGAGCATTACTGTATGTCCTGATGCCTGCATCAAAGCCACTTCTGTCATCTTGCTGTATGGCTTGTTTGCATGCCTGTGTCCACAGGACTGTCCACCATGACATCTCCCTTCTGAGGCTGGCCACATGTGCTCACCTCTCTAAGCTGCTGTCCTTGTCTGCCCCAACAGCAGCTTGCCACAGGCTAAGTGCTACAGCAGACTGAAGCAGCACTACCCAAATCGCCAAGAGCCCCTGCGGGGGTTTGTTGGCGTATGAGATTTGTCTTGTTTGGGGGAGTCAAAATTCCAATTCATAAATTGTAACTTCCCAGTTCTTCAAAATCCTAAAAACTAAAAACCCACCAAACATGGGGTCTGTGGAGATGGCCCAGTGGTTAAGAGCACTTACTAATTTCTTGCAAAGGACCAGGTTCAAATCCTAGGACCTGCATGGTGGCTCACAACCATCTGTAACTTCAGTTCTAGGAGGTCCAATGCTCTCTGCTGACCTCCATGAATACCAGGCACAATGTGGTGTAGACATACATCCAGACAAAACAGTCATATACACAAAACAAAAACAAACAACAAAAAACTGATTCCACCAAACAGGGAGATGGCTCAGTAGGTAAGAGCTCTCTTGTTGCTCTTCCAGAGGATCCAAGTTCAGTTCCCAGCTCACATATCAATGGCTCACAACCATCTGACTCCAGCTCCTAGGCCTCTGGCCTCTTCAGGCATCTGCAACCAGGTACACACACAAACACGTGGAACTTGCTCTGTAGATCAGGTTGGCTTCGAACTCACAAGCTGCTTTGATTAAAGGTGTGCAGCAGCACCACCCAGCCCTCAGCCGGGAGTCTTCTTGTTGGGTAATCAGTCCCCGAGTGTGGTTCCTGTCCACCTTCCTGTTAGCACAAGCAAGTCTGCCTCTGTCCTATACAATCTGAAGTTGTACCACTCAAGCTTCAATTCACCATTGATCCTGTTTCCCATCATTTCCAGAAAAGGCACACCACCTTCTCAGGGACATCCACCCAGGTACCCCAGAGGCCAGAGCTTGTGGCCACGGTGCCAGACTCATGGGGCCAGGGAGAGCAGAACCAGCCCTTGCCTGGGGGCAGTACCTGACAGCAGCTGTCCACAGCTGTTTTCAGTGAGCTGTAGCTGGAGGGTCTGTGACTGTGACCCCAAACCCCTCTGCCTCTGAAGTCAGGGCCTCACACAGCTTGCATCAGGTGGCTCTACCCTTTGTGAGCAATACTCCTCCTGCCTGCAGGTTCTGGGACAGTGACATCACCAACACGAGGGTGTGTGCAAACCCTGACAGGGTTTGTCTTCTTCCGCATGCTGTGGCTTCTGGCCCTCTCCACTCAAACCTGCTGAGACCTCAGGCACTCCCTGGCTCTCAGATACTCTGGCTTCCTCTGTTGAACCTCGATCCTTCTCAGTGCAGCAGAGACACGTGGGAGTCTGTGCTCAGGGTGCTGTGGGGAGCTGGGTGCACACTCTGATAACAGGGAAAACCAGATGCCCAGGTCCCCCAGCTTAGAAGGTAGAGAAGGGGTTGTCACTGAGCCTAGATCCGAGTAACAGCAAGTCGCTGTTAACTGTAACCACCCTCCCAACTTCTCCACACCCTCCCTGGCTGAGGTACCCATAGGCTTTGGAAACAAGTCCTGTAACTTCTATGCAAACTGCTCAGACAGGCTCCTGGTAGGTAACATGTTCTGGGACAGCAACACCTACCCTACTACCTTTCCAGTCTGTTAGGTCAAGGTTTGGAAGGTACTAGAAGCTGAACCCCTCCAAGTACCTACCCTTGCCTCTCCACTTCTGCTCTCCAGGGTGGTTATGGGGTAGGAGGCTAGGTACCCTCAGTGGGATTTCTTAGTGGCAGATAACCTAGTCCTAGTCCCTTCTTTATATAGGGAGGGAAACTGAGGCCCACATTCACATGCACAATGGTCAAAGCTGAAACCACCGTCAGAGTGCCAAACACACACTTTAAACTCCCACGAGCAGCTACCTGGGTCAAGGCCTGTTCTTGGTCTCCATCTTTCTAGCTTGGAGGTCAAGTCCTTTTTTAATTCAAGGAAGACACTTTGGGTGTCCCAGACTGCAGTTCTGCAAAGCTGTGGGAAGTGCCTCTGTGTATGCGCCTTCTCCTTGGGGTTCAGAAGCCCCAGCAGGTACCTTGCTGCTCTGTGCACTTGGCACAAAGGATACTGCCACTTTATCTCCCTGGCCAGGCCAGCCCCGCCCTCCTGCCTTCTCCTAGGTCCCTGGGCACTGATTTTCTTCTGAAGGGATCCACCTTTCTTCTACCCCCCCAGAATCCTCACTATGTCTAGTCACTTTGGTGGGTCAAGGAAGTAGTTCCCCACATAGAGGATGTCCCAAACATCTTTGTATGCTGCTTCTCATTTTTAAAATTTTATTAAATGTAGACTATTAGTCAAATGATTGGAAAAATCAATAGTGAAAAATAGTTCTTTAGAGTTTTTCTTGGTGTAGAGGTACACACCATACTGTACTTGCCTGTCACAGGGAGCTCTGTGGGGAGGGGCCCATGAGCCTCCACCCTGGCCGCAGCCTGGTGATTCGCAGTCCACAGTGCACTCTTGTTCAGCTCCTCTCAGGAGACAACCCACACCTGCCTTGCTATAAATATGTACAAATCCCTGGACAGTTGAGGGCACCAGGCCCACGGCAGAGCTGGGGTTACCTGTCCCCAAACCTGCAGGTATTCACTTTCAAGACAGATGCTTGGGTAGCTTGGACCATTGCTGCCCGCTCCCCAGCCTCTATACCCCAGTCCTGTTCTCAGGCAGCAGCCAGCTGGCCCAGGACCCGGCGGAACTGCTGAGTGCTGTGGCCCAGCTCCTTGACCCTGTCTACCATGTCCTGGGCAGCAGAGGGTGATGGATACTGCAAGGCAGCAGCCTTGGTGGTGGCCACGATGCCTCGCAGGAGGTCACACAGCAGGTTGCTATAGTGGGTCACCTGGCTGCGCACATCAGCTGCCTTTGCCTGCCGTGACAGTGTGTCCCCGATGAACACCAGCTTATGTGCACTGAGGATGACAAACTTGCTGTGTGCCACGAAGATCTTGGGTGGTTGGTTGGTGGCCACTGCAGTGAAGAAGGCATCCACTGCATCTGTCAGTGTGGTCAGGTTGGCCTCGCACTGCTCCAAGTAGAAGAGCAGCAGCTGTCGGTCTGAGGGCCCCAGGCCCCCTGTCCGCCCCGGCACCAGGGGCTGGGCTGGTGTCCAGTTGGCCAGGTCATGGTCTATGGGACGAGATACCTCCTGCTCCAGTCGCTCAAACTGTTTCAGCTGTGGAAGGCAGGACAAGGTTAGGCTCTCGGCTGACAGACATGTGCAAACATCTGTACCATCAGAGTACTGCTCACCAAAGGAAAGCAAACCGCCAGTGTCAGGGACAGCATTACTGGCTAAGAACATGCTGGGGACCGCACAGGAAAGATAACCTGCACACCAGCTTCCTGAAACAATGGCACCCCATGGCTACACATGTATTTCTATTTTAACTGCTGTCATTGGGAAGGGATGGTTTGCCACATATCCTGGCTGGCCTTAAATTTGTGACCCTTTTGCCTCTGTCTCCTGAGTGCTGGAGCTACAGGAGAATGCCTGGCTTGTTTTAATTGTCAACATGCATTTCCTTTTACGTTTTATGTGCCACACACTACTCACTCACTGCCAACATCATACCTGTAAGGCAGTTACCAGCTGGGAGCCCCACTTGGTATCAGGGTAAGCAGGGAATAGCCCAGCTCAGGGTTTGGTAAGCTGTCCCTTGCCTTCCTTCTCAATACCCAGAGAAGGGATAGCAAGAGTTTTCATATTTACTTTGTGCTGTTATCTTCGCACTCAAACCTGAATGTCTTTAGTATTCTTCAAAAATACTTTCTTACCCTGAAAAAATGATTTAAAATATGAAGAAAACTGTGGCTGAACACAGCCCTATTATTTACAAGGAAAACTAGATACAATGTAAACATTCAGCAGTAGACATTACGTGGCCTATAAACAGGAGTTATGAACAGTGTTTGAGTCTGAGGACTGCTGCATACAGAGGCAGAGTGTGACTGCTCACCAGTGTCATCTCGGGCAGGCACAGGGAGGCACACAGCTTATGGAGAGGAGCTGACGGGGGGGGGGGCCAGCTTGTCTCAGCTTCTCTACCGCCTCCGGCTGCCTGTGCTCTCCTCAGTGGACTCATTACTGACAGCACCTTCACCTGTGTTTTATTGCTATGCCTGTGATGTCTGAAGCATGCTAGTCAATTGTTGCAGTCATGGCTACTCAGGAGGCTGCAGCGGGAGGGTGAGTTGAGCTCAGGCAGAGGTTAAGATGAGGCTGGGCATCAGAGTGAGAACGCCGTCTCAAATTAATTAGCCAGAAGGCAGTGATGGCCGTGATGCGGATGGTGACTGGCTGGGCAGAGGGCGCACAGGCTCCATCCCCTCGGGGTCTCACTGTCAGGTCACTGCGGAGTCTCACCTGCTGCAGCTCCAGTTGGCCTTTCCCCTGCCGCATGATGTTGCCCTTCTCTAGCAGCTCCTTCTGGGTCTTCTCGAATTCCTCCTTCCCCTGGAGGGAAGAGACAAGACCCGGACTGAGAAGTCTCTTCTGGGACACAAGTACCAGCAGGTACCATGGGTGCAAAGGCCAGGGAACCACCAGGTGGCAGTATAGGCACACCAGGCCCAGGAAGAGGCAGCTTCTAAAGGAAGCAGCCCCTCCAGGAAGGGGCTGGTACAGGAAGGTAGCTTTGCCATGGCACTCCTGAATCAAGAATCAAATCCAAATCCTCCCCTCGGCCTACAAATAAAATGGCATGCAGGTGTCTTCTCAGAGACCATTCTCATCCTACCTCCCCATTCCCCTTGTCCTGCGCCCTCTATCTGTCTCCTTAGAATGCTTCTACACAGAATGGAACCACATATATGGCTACTAGGAAAGTCCACCCCCAAGGTGTTCTGGAGCCATCCTGATTGGTCCCACAAGGCCCAAGGACATAGTTAAGCTGATCATCAGTCTAATAGCACTAAATACAGGGAGGGCACCAGGGTTCGCCAGTGACCATTCCTGGAGCCCAATTCTCCCTCTGACAACAAGATCTCTATGTGTGGGATGAGGGCAAGGGGGTGGAGGGACCATGGTCCCTGCAACAACAGTGGCAGGGTCAGACCTCTTGGGTCCAGGCAGGGTGAGAACCCACCTGCAGGTGGACGTAGTCATAGTCCTCCATCCAGCCCCCTTCACTGTTCTCATACTGCCCATCTGGAGAGTCCTGGGAGGTGAACTTGGGAGGTGAGGGCAGAGGGCGTGACTGGATGCTGCTGGCTTTCTCAGTGGGGTTGGGGTGCAGGGAGCTGCCTCCCTCAGGCCCTGGGCCAGGGGCTTTAGTCCGTCTGAAAAGCAGCGAGGCATTGCCATGCAAAAAGGAGGCCAGCTGCTTGGCATCCTCAGGCACAGCTCGTGAGCAGGCCACCAGGCGGTCCAGGTCTTCAAGGGTGAAGCCGGGGCTTCCCCGGCCACTGTCAAGGACCTGACCATGGACCACCAGTGTCTGGTACACATCCTCCATCTTCTGTAGCTGCCGGCTAAGCTTGGCATGCAAGGTGCGGTCAGAAGTGTGGGTGGCATTGCTCACAGCACTGCGGGCAAACTCCAGGAGCTCATGTACTGCCCCATGAACTGCAGTCGCTGCAGCTTTCAGGTCCTGTACGGGAGGTTCCTGAGGCTCAGAGGCGGTACGCCAGCCCCCAGGCCCGCTGGCACTGCCCACCAGGTCCAGAAGGTGTGCTACAGTGGTGCTCACACCCTGCTGCAGCCGAGCAAGCGACTCCACGGCAACCTCCAGCTCCAGGGGCTCCCGTCCTGGCACCACTACCTCCAGGGAAGATGCTGATTGGCTGCTGCGTGTGCTGCCTGTGCTGGAGGCTGACAGGCGCTTGCCATCTGTTGGGGCCTCTCGTTCGGCTGGTGGAGGTACAGCATACACACCATCATCAACTGCACTCCCATCAGCCACCTCAGGAGGGAGCACCTGTTCACGAGGCACATCATACAACGTTCCAGGGCCAGGACGCCTCAAACCAGGGGGCACATCATAGAGGTCAGGAGCAGGGGGTGGCACATCATACACATCCTCAGCTGGGGGGGAGTCCGGAGGAGGTGCAGCAAGGATCAACGGATGTCGGGTTGGACCAAAGGGCTTGGGCTTGGCGAAGGCAGGAGGTACATCATACGTCTCCTCTCGCTGCAGGGGGCCATCGGGCACATCCTTGCTCACGGAAGGAGGAACATCATACACCTAGGGGACCAAGTAGTGATTAAGACTGTTGTTCATCTGCTCAGCCCTGGAGCTCAGGGGCAGGACCCAGCCAGTGTACAGATCCAGCCTGATTCTTAGCTATGATGACCATGCCAAGAACCTAGCCCTGGGGCTAGCTGACTAACTCTATGTACCTGGCTTTTCATCTGTAAGATGGGAACTCCCTCCCAGTATAAGGGAGTGATCACTGTGCAATTCTGAACGGCAGACATGTGGGAGAGACTTGCTACCATATCTGTTCACTGTGCAATTCTGAACGGCAGACACGTAGCAGACACTTGCTACCATACCATATCTGTTCACTGTGCAATTCTAAACTGCAGACACGTGGAGACACTTGCTACCATACCATATCTGTTCACTGTGCAATTCTAAACTGCAGACACGTGGAGACACTTGCTACCATACCATATCTGTTCACTGTGCAATTCTGAACTGCAGACACGTGGAGACACTTGCTACCATACCATATCTGTGTTCACTGCAATTCTGAACGGCAGACACGTGGAGACACTTGCTACCATACCATATCTGTGTTCACTGCAATTCTGAACTGCAGACACGTGGAGACACGTGCTACCATACCATATCTGTGTTCACTGCAATTCTGAACGGCAGACACGTGGAGACACGTGCTACCATACCATATCTGTGTTCACTGCAATTCTGAACGGCAGACACGTGGAGACACGTGCTACCATTCTGCAGTGCTGCTTGCTTGTCTCACTCCCACCACAATCACCCCAGTGTCACTGTCATTGGGAGACTTTCTATTCTGTATCAAGCACGTGGCTGGGCTTTGTATATTAGATTCCGGTTGGCTCTCAAGACAATTCTATAAGATTATCAGTACCTTTTACATTCCAAGTGTCCTTCCAGGTTTGGAAGAAAGATTTTGTGGTCTTCTTTTTTGATACCTCTCAGAGCATACATAATGTGAAGACCTGGCAATGGGCTATTTTCTGAGGCTCAGAAGGGCATTTATTTCCTTTTTTTTTTTTTTTTTTGGTTTTTCGAGACAGGCTTTCTTTGTATTGTTTTGGAGGTTGTCATGGAACTCGCTCTGTAGACCAGGCTGGCCTCGAACTCACAGAGATCCGCCTGCCTCTGCCTCCTGAGTGCTGGGATTAAAGGTGTGCGCCACCAACGCCCAGCTATTTCCTTCTTTTTTAAGTTCAAGTACTTATTTATTTTTATGCAAGTGAGTGTTTGGTCTGCATGTATGTCTGTGCACCACATGCATGCCTGGTGCTCAGAGGTCAGAAAGGGACGCTGGGTCACCTGGGACTGCCAGACAGTGCATGAGTGCTGAGAATTGACCTTGGGTCCTCAGGAAGAGCAGCCAGTGCCTTGACCACTGAGCCATCTCTCCAGCCTGGGCATTCAGCTTCTTTATCTGTCCCTGGAGCAAGTAAGGACAGAGCCAGGGCCTGCAGACAGCAGTCCAAGGCCAGTGCATACACTCATCTGTGCCTTTCACCACCTTTAGAAAGGTCCAAGGCCCCAGCATCTGCTGACTCCTTACCGAATGATGATTGGATGGTGGCAGGCCTTTCTCCACACTAGGAGGCACGTCATACACGTCCAACAATGGGTCTCTGCCATTGGGACCCTTGACTGCCATGGGAGGCGTGTCATACACCTGGAGGGCACAGAAGACACAACTGTTAGGGATATATGGTTTAAGGGGAAGAGTGGAAGTCCCCAGAACCTACCGTGGGCACCTGGGCTGTGGCTGCTGTGCTACCCAGGTCCTGGCTGGGCTGAGAAAATACAGCTCCCACAGCAAGGCCCCGTCCCTGTCCTCTCCCATGCCTCTACTCCCTGACACTTACCTCCTGGCCATACTGGCTGGGATGCAGTCCTCGTACAGGGGGCACATCATAGATGTCCTGGGGACCC
The DNA here is from genome assembly GCF_017639785.1 of Mesocricetus auratus. Classification (NCBI taxonomy): domain Eukaryota; kingdom Metazoa; phylum Chordata; class Mammalia; order Rodentia; family Cricetidae; genus Mesocricetus; species Mesocricetus auratus. Next base: position 12,189,187 of record NW_024429183.1, on the reverse strand, counting down.
GGAGCTAACAGGTGACGTGGGGTGTCATACTCGTCCTGCTCTGTCTGGGAGGCCTCATATACATAGCCCTGTCCCACTCGAGTAGGCACCACCACCTGGGAACAAACAGCTGATTGTACCACTGGTCCTTGAAGCTAGGATCCACCCACAGGTCCACGGGAGAGGTAATGGTGGGCTCTGCAAGGGTAGGCCTAGAGGCACTGCTTCTCACTCCCTTTCTGGGGTGATATGCAGTGCTTGGGAAATAATTATTAGACTCCTAGGTTTTGTTGAGAGGTGCCTGGTTCTGGGCCATGAAACAGAAACTCTCTACAGTTGGGTGACCCAGGAGACTCCATAGAGTAGGGTGTGTGCATGGTTACACACAGATGACAAGATAGTATAGGAAGGGTAAAAGGCCTGCCTCTTGAGGCAATGCCCGTGGGCAAGGGGCCAGCCTGCACTGAATCCCAGGCACAGCAGGACCAGAGGTCCCATGCAAGGTCTCCTGTGTCATTCCTGTTGACACCTCTAAGCCGCCCTGCCCCTCAAAGTTCTGCTCAGCAAGAGAGCCAGCCACCTGATCAAAGGACCACCATCATTTCCAGACACTGGAGGCAGAGGATGTAGCCTGGAAAGGTAGCAAGCAACCTCCCTTAGGACTAAGTAACTTAGTAGGACCACTGAGCATAATGACCACAGAGCTAACTCTTAAGCAGACGCACAGGGCTAAGACGTAAGGTCAGCTACACGGCAAAGGAATTCTACCTGGAACCGCTGTAGCCACACGCATAAGCTATCTTGCCCACCTGAAGGGGTAAGGCCTTAGTGGGAGTCACTGGTGAGAGGGAGCCAGCCGCTTCTTTCCCAGGACCCCGACCCTGATCTATGGGAGGGGCCACAGCAGTAAAGCTATGACTCTGTATGGAGGGTAGGCAGGAGTTAGGGGGTATACTTGGAGGCTTATGCACTACCCCCTGGGCCATGCTGTCCCCTCAGAGCAGCACTCAGCCTGGGAGGGATGGAAGTGTGTCTGACAGCCTCCCCTCTACAAGATTCTCTGGCCAGGCTCAGGGCAACCTCCCCCATGGGGCTCCCTGCTCAGCCTTCTTTACAGAAAGGCCTTTTGTTTTCTAATCAAAGGGGATGTCTGGGACAGGGTTGACTCAGGGCCACCATACACATGCCCTGCCTCCTTCAGGCTCAACACTCTAGAACCCAACCCAAGCTTCCAGCAGGCACACACCAGCACTACCCCTCAGTCCCTCCCTCTCAACCCCCCAGGACACAGGGGCAACCCAGCAGACCCAGACCTGACAACCTCCCAGGCAGCACATCTGAGCTAGGCAGTTGACACTCGGGGATTCTGGGCTGTCTCTAGCAGACAGCCTGGCAGGCTGGTGTGTGCCACTGTAGAGGCTGCAGGGTCTCCTCTGTGGGGTGTCCCCACCCACCAATAACAGGGCCTTGGGGGGGGGCGGAGTTGCAACTGCCTCTCCAGACTCATCTCCCTGCTCAGGCCCCAGACTTGGGTCTCCTCCAGGGCTATTTTTAGATGTTGGAACCTGCCCATGGCAGTGCAGACTGGGGCTGAGGGACGTGGCAGGTTAGGCAGGCCTGTGGCAAGGCCTGAGGCTTCTCTAGGCCAAGGCTTCTTAGGTGGGAATTCAAACCCAAAAGGGGCAGATAGTGCACCCTTCAGACAGAAGCAGGCCAGGACTCAGTACAGAGAACATCTCTGCCTTGTCAGCACCCATCTGGGCCTCATGTAGACAGGGCTGTACGCACAGGCCAGCGGGTCTCGCTGCCAGGCCCCTAGAAGTCAGTCCTAGGGCTAAAAGGTTCCTATTCTACACCCGAGTCTCATCACATTGACTGGAAGCAGCCATACTGGCTGGCAAATGTTTTTCTGTTAGGAAAACAGCAATAGAGAAAGCAGGGAAAGAAGCTCATTAGGGAGATGGCCTCATCAAAGAGTTGCTGAGCTCTGCTAATCCCAGGCCACACTGCTCTGCACCTGATGCCCCATTAGCAGGTCCTGGAGGGAGACACAGAGACAGACACACATCCCGGCTGGGCTGGGGAGGGCTGCTGTTTTCCTGTCCCATACCTCCCCACAGGTTTCAAGGATGGGGGAGACTGCCCAGGAGCATACCCCAGCTTGTCAGTCCTAAGCCGGGATGAAACCTTTAGCATTGCCCTGACTCTACAGGGACCAAGGCAGGGATCCAAGCAGCAGGAGTTGAGGAGAATCAAAGACAAGAGGAGTCTCTTTTGGCAGTTCATTCTGTTGGGGCCCCACCTATCCAGACAGCTTGGCTGCTTATATCCCCCGGCAAAATGGACAGCATACCACCAGTCTAGGCCAGCTGCTGGTTTGGGTGCTCACAATCTAGCCCTCCTCCCACAGAGAAATTGCTTCTACTTTGGGAATGGAGGACCACAGGAATGCCATGGGCCCTACCTCACCGAGCATACCTTCACCGTCTGCTGGCCAGGAAGTGCTGCTTCCCAGATAAATACAACTAACTTAGTTCACAGGTGTTCCCCATCTCTGGCAAGCTGTAGTTCCTGACCCAGGAATGGTCCTTCAAAAGTGGCCTTGCACAGATAGATGCCTTCCTTGCTGGGGCACTACCTGCATGTTTATAGCCTCTGTGCCCATCCCTAGCCAGAGGACCCTGGATACTCCTGACCTCGCTTTCTCCAGCCATACAGCAGATGGCCACTGTTCTAGGGTCCACGCTCTCATGGCCCCATCCTTATCATTTACTCCCACAGGAACTGCAAGCTATGGCACTACCACCTCAGTCCTGCAACAGACACCAAAGGAAGAACCTCAGAGGCCTCTGAAAGCAAAACCCTGAAAGAAAAAGTAGGTAAAAATGTGCACCCTAGGAGTTTACCACCACAACCTTTGTAATAAAATCAAACCACATGGTATACACAGATAGACATATAAATTAAAAATAAAGAAATGTATTTTTTTAAGTGGGGGGAGGCTTGAGAAATGGTCAGAGGTTAAAAGTGCTCGCTACTCTTACAGACAATCCAAGTTTGGTTCTCAGCACTACATCAAGCAACTCAAAATTCCTGTAACTTCAATTTTCTTCTAGCTTCCAGAGGCACCCAGACACATGACATACACTCATACAGACACAACAAAATAAAAAACTTCAGGTGAGGCAAGAACATAACAAAATGCTGGTAGACACCCTTATCAGTCTTGAGAAGAGATATAATAACCAAGAAAATGCTTTTAGTATGTTGTGATGGATTTACAACTTCAAAATAGTAGAGGACACAGGACATAACAAGGTCTGAAAGACAGAGTAAGTCAGCCTAAAAACAAACCAACAAACAAAAAAACCCACATATACAGATCTGTAGAAGACAAATAGAAAAGATGCTAGACAAAATACACCAATGTTTCTCAGTGATTATCCCTTGACTGAGGAACTTATCTCTAGACTTTCTCATACATTATGCATTTTCTATGGCAAACAAGCATTTCATGTTAAAATAAAAGCAAAGGCAATGGCTGTCCAGCTCAGGAATGACAAAGCCTCTTGGGAATGGGCACAGGGCTTCTCCTCCTAGGCCATCAGTTAGGTCAGAGTCTTGGGAACACTGGACAAAGGTTCAGGCAAAGACAGCTAGTGAGCCTCTAGGTGAGTGAGGGAGGGCCCTTGGCTAGCCCCCTTTGGCCTCCTCCTCCTCCAGCTTAGATGGGCAGCTGTCCCAGGACAGCTACCCAAGGACAGGAGACGAAGAACTGACTGGGGCAAGTGTGATATGTGTGCATGTACATGTGGTAAGTACATGGGGAGAGGACGGATCTTGGCCTATCACTGAACATGTATTATTCTCATCTCCCACAGGATAGCCACACACATGTGTGAGCACACACACACACACACACCCCTGTGGCAGGGCCTTGATGGTAGGCTTCTAATACCTATTACCTGACTAAAAAGAGGCAGGTAATGCAAGAGTGGGGTTCAGTGACTCAGGGACCCCTGGTGGTCAGAATGTGGGCCATTGTTCATGAGATCTTATCCTATGCAGGCCCATGAATCCTGGTCAGGCCACCAGCTTCTCTGTGGGCAGGGATGGGGTGATACTACCTACTTTCTAGATGGTACTAATTAGGTTCTCGGCACTGGATAGCTTTGAAGACAGAGGTTCAGTGCCATGGCTGAGCATGCACCTGGCCAATATCTTGTCAAACATAAATGGCACTGAACCAGACATGATCAGAACATGAAAGTGAATTAGTTGGGCTTATGCTGTTTTTCTCTCCCCCACTCCCTCCTAAGTACTGGGATCAAAGGCTGAACTCAAAACTCAGAGATCCACCTGCCTCTGCCTCCCAAATGCTGGGATTAAAGGCAGACACCATTGTCGGCGGTGGTGGCACACACCTTTAATCCTAGCACTTGGGAGGCAGAGGCAGGTGGATCTCTGAATTCGAGACCAAGCCTGGTCTACCGAGCGAGTTCCAGGACAGCCTCCAAAACAATACAGAGAAACCCTGTCTCACCATTATGCTCAGTTCCATTTCCCAGTTCTTAAAGGGCTTTGGTACAGGAAAACAGGTCAAAATGCGTGTAAGGAACTGTATGGCTCCTGATTCATTGTGAAGCAAGGGCCCCCTTCTACTTCAGTCCTGGGCAGAGGGCAGAAGGTAGCATGGAGGAACTGAGGGCCCAGATACAGCTTAGAGCCCAGAGGCCTGCCTCACAGAGACGGAACGTCTGTGGAGCCGGGGACAACTAAATGTGTTAGGTCTCAACCAAGGGGATGACTCCTGAAGGACTGGTGCGAGATCCAGTAGCTTCCCTTACCCTTATGGGGGCGCAGAAGGCCACAGGGGCCAGTGATTGAACTGAGAGTCCCTTGGGAGCTCTGCACTTTCTTCCTTAGGGAAGTCCCTTTAAATGGCACACTCAGCTACCTGATAAGGCTCACTGCCTAGCCTCCCAGGCAGCTGGGTGAGCAGAGGTCAACGGGCGACCTAAGTGACCTCCAAGAAAACTCCTTAGGAAATGTGTAGTCTCTTTTGCCCCCTCCCCATCTTCCTGTTGGCCAAAGGGCAGACCCAATGTTTGGATCTCAAGTAGACCCATGTTGGTTCTGATCTGCTTGCCTCTAGGTGCAAATTATAAGAGGAGACATTCAGTTCTTCTCATTTCTCCCCTCTATGTTGTCACTCTAAGCCTCTAAACCTCATTTTCCTGGTCCACAGGCTTTATGCTCTGCTGTACTTTCCACCTGGGCCAGAATAAACTGACTGATATGAGCTCAGCAGGTTCAGCTTGGGTTCAGGCCTTGAAGCGGTCCCTGGCCGGCTGCTGGAACACAGGACAGTTCTCCATGCCTCTAGATCTGTCACAGGCTGTAACCTGTGGTTAACATTCTCCAATTCAGGTCAGCCTGCTGTAGACTTCATCATCGTCCATGGCTAGCTCAACGTCCCTTATTCAGATAAGTAAATGTATCATCAGATAAATGTATACATTTATTCAATTACCTCCCTCCTTGACCTCAGACCAAAAACACAGTGATACTGGAGGGTGGGTACTCTGTGGTGACCAGGCCCTACTAGGCCCACGAACCTGGGCCTCGACTAACCCAATGGGACTTCACAGCTGTGCCAAGTTGGCCTTACCTTTGCTGGGGGCTTCGTTCCCTCCCAGCTGCGGGTATCCATAGATGGAGGGACTTGATAGATGTCATTCCCTATGCCAGCGGAAGGAGGCACCTGGTAGATGTCCTGGGCTGGACTTCCAGGCCCTGGGGGCACCTGGTAAAGGTCTGTGGCTGGACTGGCAAATGAGTGATGAGGTGTCTGCTTTGAGAATGTGGACGTCTGTTTGGCTGGGGGTGACTGGAACTGTGGGTTGGGTCCAGGGGCTTGGTAGAGACCTTGTTGAGCCTTGCTGGGAGTGGGTACCAGGTACACACTGTCAGGCTGGGGTTGGTATGCAGTGGGGAGCATAGGACTGTACTGGGAAGCTGAGGGTACTGGGGTATGGACGCCCTGAGAGAGGTTGGGCTGGGTCTGGGGTGGAGTGGCAGGGGGGCCTGGTCCAGGCCCTGCTGGCTTCTTGTCATACATGCCAACCAGGATCTTGAGGCGGTTACCAGGGACAATGCCCTGGCGCCCATGCAGAGAACAGAGCCACCAGCCATCCAGGCCCTGTGTGTCCCGCTCCAGCACTGTCATGATGTCACCTTTTCGGAAGGAGAGCTCATCCGGGGACTCAGCTACGTTGTCATAGAGGGCTTTGGCCAGCACGTTCTGGGGAGAGAAGACATAGGTGGACATGAAGGCAGGAGGAGGATATAGGCACAGGTCTCACCTAGCTCCCACCTATTCCTGGATCAGGAAGCACCCAGCTTTAACTCCCAAAAAGAGACTCAAATTACATCTGAAAATAGCAGGTCTTTGCCCTCACTGTCTCTGCCTGCCCCCAACAGCAAAGCAGAGCTGACCCCAGTGTATCTTTTAGCTGAGCCAGGGTCCCTCAAATCCTTGATGGCAGCAGCTGCTATCAGCTGCCATCAACACCCCAGAGATGACTCAGCAGTTACAGGGACCTTCCTGTTATTGCAGAGGAGCTGGGTTTGGTTTCTAGCAGTGATACTAGGTGGCTCACAACCTAGATCCAGGGGACCCGATGCTTTCTTCCAGATTCTGCAGGTACCTGTACCCACTTGTACATGTATACAGACATAAACACACCATACATATAATTAAAAATAATAAAGTAAAACCTTTAAAAAGTTCCTGAAGTCACATGACAGTCTGGACCAGAAAAGTTAAGAATAATGACAATACGGCCACTAAGTTACCAAGGGATAGTTCAGTAGAGCTGAAAAACTAATTTGACACAGTTTCTTAAGACAAAAACATTGGGGGTAGGAGGAACATTTTCCTAAGTTTGCCTACCAAAAAGCCAGTAATTAATGGAGAAACTTAAAACACTGCCCCTTAAGCTGAGAAGAAAGTAAGCTGTTCTCCCCAGTTTAGTTCAAGGTTCAGACCCTTGTGTCCAGGGCGCTGCAAGTCTCCATGAGGAAGAAAGTGCTGGGGTGAGGAAGGACTATGCACATCATGGGGGATAAAATGGCCATCCTCTGCAGACCACATTCTTCCAAGTAGAAGAATCAGCAGCAATTGATGAAAATGTCACAGCAAAGACAGAACAACAGAAGTTTTCTGCGAACTCACCACACACACACCTTGCATAAGGCTGGAGAGACAAAATGTTTTCACTCAAGTAAAAACTTGAACAGAAGGAAAAATGCACCAAGTTCCTGGTGGATGACCTTAACATTGTAAGTATTCGTTTGCCCACACTTTCTTAGTACAGCAGCCCACCCCTCATTTGTGGCTTATTTTCTGTCATTTCGGTTAATTACCTATGGACAACCACGACCCAGAAATATTAAAAGAAAATTCCAGAAATAAATAATCTGTAAGCTTCCAACTACAGGCCACTGTGAGATGCATGATGAAATCTCTTAATCTCGTGTTATTCTACCCCACCGCCCTGGGACCAGAGCATCCACCCTGTCTGTGTGTGCTACTTGCTTATTAGCTTGGCAAGCATCTGTGCTAGCAGATCTGCTGGCTACTGTAAAGGTTTGCTGTGTTTGAGTAAGCCCTATTGTTATGTCCCCAAGCTGTGTGAGTGCACACGTGCGCGCGTGCATTAATTCTTACATGTTTCAAAGAGAAGGTGAAAGTTAGTAATTTATGGTTTTGGAGACCAATCCAATACCTTTTACTACAATATATTAATTGTTCTATTACTGTTATTAATCTCTTACCATGCCACATTTATAAATTAAACTATTATAGACGAAAGCCACTCATGGCAGAGCATGCCTTTAATCCCAGCATTCTATAGGCAGAGGCAGATGGATCTCTGAGTTCCATAGAGAAACCCTGTCTCAGAAAACCAAAAGGAGAAAACCAACAGAAAGCCTACTATATAAAATGGTCACCCGCCGGGCGTTGGTGGCGCATGCCTTTAATCCCAGCACTCGGGAGGCAGAGGCAGGCGGATCTCTGTGAGTTCGAGGACAGCCTGGTCTACAAGAGCTAGTTCCAGGACAGCCTCCAAAGCCACAGAGAAACCCTGTCTCGAAAAACCAAAAATAAAATAAAATAAAATAAAATAAAATAAAATGGTCACCCAAGGGGGCTGGAGAGATGGCTCAGAGGTTAAGAGCACTGGCTGCTCTTCCAGAGGTCCTGAGTTCAATTCCCAGCAACCACATGGTGGCTCACAACCATCTGTAATGAGATCTGGTGCCCTCTTCTGGCCCACAGGGTTACATGCAGACAGAACACTGCATATGTAATAAATCTTTTAAAAAAAAAAAAGGTCACCCAAGGGAAATCAAATAGTTAAGACCTGCTGATGAACACTTAGTGCTCCAGCAGGAAGAGACAAAGAGTGATTATGCCACACGGTCCTTCAGGTGTCCTGGTATTTAAGGAAGTGGTGTGGACAGGCTTTACTGATCTACTTTGTAGCACTCAGCACCAGGGTGCTCGCCTATTACATATGGGCCCACCTGGTTGACCACGGAGCAACAAGAAGGAAAAATTGAGGCCAGTAAGCCCTGCTCTCGTGAGGTAGAGTAAGAAACAAATGTACTATGGTCCCAAACTTTAAAGCTATAAGCACCTACAAAGCAATACCCTCTATATGTCAAAAACAATTATTCAGGGACAGATCCCAGGCACATTACTAATGTGGGTGCTTCAGGGGCTTGGGGGAGAAGCAACAGGAAAAACAGGAGCATTAAACCAAGTGAGAGCAGCACCCTCCCCCCTTACTGGAGCTCTTGTCAACTGTCACAGCTACTACAAGAAATGGGTACTATTTCCTTTCCATATTACAGACACTCCCAGAGCAGGAATCTGTACTTCATGTAGCCCTGAAGCCAAGTGGCCTGTGCTGGGGCCATGTGACCTGAGGCAGGAGGACACCAGTATAGCAAACAGGGAAAAAGATTCAAGAACCCCATGGCTCCAAGATTGTCACTATAACTTGAGCAGTCCAGCTGTCACTGCCTCTCAGCCGGGCTGAGAGATGGCAGAGGGCAGAAGCAAGGGAAGAGTCTGGGCTAGGTGTGGCTAGAACATCTTCTGTCCTCCTAGAGTAGCAGAAGACTCATGCCTCAGCAGGGCTGGTGGCAGAGGCTGACTGAGACACCACTGGGCACTCAAGAAGATCAGATGCACCCTTATGGCCTTCAGCTGAACGTCAAGTATGGGTGACCTACAAGGGCCCTCCTAAGATACAAGAATGATCTAGACTGGAAACAGGACCTGGGTTCTGGCTGCTTGCTATGTGGCCTTGCCTACTTAAGACCTTAGAAGCAGAGCCATCCTCTGGCCAGACTGGTGATGCACAACCTGCAATCCCATTGTGTGAGCAGCTGAAGCAGAGACCCAGGGGTTCAAGGCCTGGGCTAGTGAACCCCATCTCAGGAAGCAAAGCTCATCAACTAAACAAGAAAACCACCCCACCCTCTGAACCTCACCTCCTTCATGGGCTCAATCAGGAGCTAGAACTCAGGCAGCAGGAGGGCCAGCCATGCCCTAGGGACCCAGAGTGGCAGCTCAGGCTCTGAGAGAGGCCTTCCGAGGGGCTACCTCTGATTTGTCTCAGGGCTTGCCACACTGAGAGGTATGAAGCACCTCAGGAGTCACCAGCTGGCATCCGCTCTCCAGGACAACTTGAAGTCTCTAGTCCCAGAAAAGGCAGGGGCAGAGGAGCTAAGAATCAAAAAGAGCAGTCCCAGGGGGAGGCCAAGCAGACAGGCTGCCACAGTTTCTGAACTCTGTCCACACCAGTTACAGAAGATTTCAAGTGCACTGAATAAGCTGGGCATCGAATACACCAGCACTTCCAGCATCCAGGAGGCGGAGGCAGGGGGACTCTGAGTTTTAGGTTACTTTAGTGATACCTCCCTGGAAAACAAACAAACAAAACAAACAAACCACAACTCCTCCACAATAAAACATCATTTGAAAATTTAAAATCCAGTATCAAAATATCACTAAAAATATTCAAGATAATAGGGGTGGATATTCTCTCATCTACAGAGTTTTCAACTTGTATTTAACAAGTATTTCTTATGCTGAAGTTGAAAAAAGCTGTTTGAAGGGAACCAACTAAAACTAAACATGTATGAAAATTTCATTTAAAAAACACTCTGAACCCTAGCTTTTTTTAAGGAAAGAAAAATAATCCTTATCTAGGAAAAGAAAACAGTGGGTCACATGCCAGGCCCTGGGTTAGAATGGAACAGAGGCAGGCAAATAGCTATAGTGGGTCCAGAGGCCGGAGCCCCCGGTGGAGCAAGCATGGGTGGGAACTACCTTACAGCCCACCAGGCTCACAGTCCCTATCCCAAAGCTACAAACAAGAGAAACAGAGAAACAAGAGAAATTTCCCAAATATGGTCTGCAGCCTGCCTCCCAGGAATCACCAGGCCCACCCTCCCTCAGTGACCCCAGAACATCAAGCCGCCTGGCTAGGTCCCCTAGCCCCTGCCCTGGTGACCACAGGAAGTGCCAGCAGAGTGAGTCATAGGGAAATTCCCTCCAACCAGTCAAAGGCGGGTGGAAGTGTAGACAGAAAGGCCTGCTCCTGAGTCCTCACCTCTTATGGCTGCTGGCAGGGAAGGCTCAGAAAGAGGCCCCACTGTGTGGGTCTGGGGACGCCAGGAGAGAGCAAAGGCAGAGGCTAGAAGGCTCTGTTGAAGGAAAGGTTCAGTGAACAAACCAAGCAAGAGAGGACCGCCCAGCCCAGGTGAACCACTGGATTTCTGGCCTCTCAGAGGTGCTAGCTAAGGCGCATGCTCAGAGTGCCTGCCAAGTATGCCTTGGCCAAGTAGGGTTGTAACTGTATAGACAAGGGCAGCTGGAGCCAGGCTGGGAAACACCTCATGGACTGGGCACGTGGCATCAAGAGCCTGGCACCAGGAGTTCCTCTGCCTGTGTCAGCTGGTGTGCTCTGGCCCAGAGCCCCTGCAGCAGCCTCTCTCCTGCCCAACCCAAGTCCTAAGCACTGTCCGTGCCTGACCTATCGACTTTTTCAGCTGGCCAAGCAAAGGCCCTTTCAGCCTCTCTGCCTCCCTAGTTATTACTCAAGGCCACATTCGCTCCTTCCCTCTCTCATGTCACTAGGCAACAGTTTAGCCCCAAACCAGAGTCTAGCTCACCCTCCCACTGCTATGTGACCTTGAGTAAGTCCCTTTTCCCCTAAACCATCAGATTGTCACTGCTAAGATGACACAGCTGGCTTCAGAAAATTCTACTTTTGTTTAACAAGATTGCCCTGGTTCCTGCTCTTGCCAAATCCTAAAAGTGGTTCTCAACCTGTGGGTCATAACCCTTAGGAGGTCACATATCAGATATCCTACATATCAGATATTTACATTATGATTCATAACAGTAGCAACATTACAGTTACGAAGTAGCAACAAAATAATGTTGTGGTTGTTGGTCACCACAACATGACGAACTGTATTAAAGGGTTAGTCGCAGCACTGGGAAGTGCACCTACACTTTTGAGAGGCCTGGCCAGCACAAAGTTTGCATCCGCAGTGGGGCAGAAAGACATCTAGCAATAATCTGCCATGTCTAGGAGTATAGCTCAGTGGCACACCTGCCTGGCTCATGTGAGGCTCATGAAAGTAAAAATCTGCAAAGAAGGGGAAAATGGGCTGCCAGAAATAATGAAGGACAAGACTTTTGCATACACATGGTTTTCCCAAGGACTCAACACTAGCTGACTTACTAGCTAAGCACACAAGGTAGGATGCAAGAGGCTGGAGCAGGAGCAAGTATGAGCGAAGACTTCTGTGACCCCAGAGTGGCAGGTAGGCAGGGGTTTATTGCTATAAGATTCCACAGATGATCCCTCTATCATCCCAGGGCCAATAAACACTATCCAAACAATGGCTTCTACAGTCAAATAAGCCCAGATGGGTAAAAGTCCACAGCGGTCTGAGCATTCCCACCGTGGTCATGCTTTCTCCTGTGGGACTCTGTCATGACTGAAGCTGGAGAAGCAGTCGGCTCCCTGAGACCGCTTTCCCAGTCTTCCGCAGCTGGACAGTTGTATGGCTCATGCTATGTTACAGATGTTGTCTCAAGCTCACAATGGGTACAACTGGGACTCTGAGGGATGCAGAGCCAGGTTACAATGTCTGTCTAGAAAAGTGGTTCTCAACATGTGGGTCGTTACCCCCTTGTCAAAACTCTATCTCCAAAACTATTTACATTATGTTCCATAATAGCAGCAAACTTGCAGTTATGAGGCAGCAACAGATGTAATTTTATGGTTAGGGTCATCACAACAGGAGGAATTGTATTAAAGGGTCACAGCATTAGGAAGGCTGAGGATCACTGGTCTAGAGAAGGTTGCCAGTCACATTCAAGACACCACAGAGGTAGCTGCCTGGCGTGCCAATCTCTGGTCGCCTCACTCTCGGAACCTGCTGCTGCACCCTATACCTACAGAACCAAATCAGACATCACCCCCTTTCCTCCTTTAGGAAGGCCCAACGACTGTCTGAAGATACCCATTTCCCTTTGCCCACCTCACACACTGCCATTTCTTGTTACTGCCTAATTCTTGCTCATACCCCAAACACGGGAGGCACAAGTCTGTCTCCAGCAGAGCCTTGAGTGCTAGAGCACTGGGCTTGTCCTAAGAGGCACCACAGCAAGTGCCTGCCCAGTCAGTAGAGTCAAGAAAACCCCTAGCCTGATGTCAATGCTCCCCATTCCACACAACATCCTTGAAATGCAGAACAGTAGAGGGAGAACTACTGATGTGATGGTTATTCTTCCTAGCTCCAGCTGCCTTGGGGGGAGTCCTGACGTGCTGTGGGATTCCCTAAACCCTGACAGGGCAGGGTACACGCTGCTGGCTTGGAGTGCTGAGGAAAAGACACTACAGTTTTCCTCCACAGAGCCCTTCAAGCAGTACCAGCCTGGGCCCACTAACCAAAGGACCCCCTGTGTGCAGTTACACATCTGGTTCACACTCATTTACACAGCAAACCATGTTCTCAGCAGCCGTAAGCCAGCTCAAGATGGGAACCAGGCGAGTCGGAAAAGGAATTGAGCAACATGATATAACTAGCAGGTTTTTAATGACAAGAACAATGAATTTTGCCCTAAGCCACAGGCTGACCAAGCTCCTTTCCACATGATCAGCTCACTTCATCTTCAAAATGACCCCAGGACACCAAGAATTATGTCTATCTTATCTAAAGGAAAACACAAGTTCAGAGTGGGCAAGCCTGTCTGATCCAGGTTTACAGAGACAAGAAACAGCAGAGGTAGGTCTAGGGCTCTGGGATCCATGAGTGTTAGCAGCACAAGCCTTTCCTACCCTGCCTAGTCCCACCCCCAAGGCACACACACACTGGCACCTACCCCAAGCAGAGCCTCACACACAGCAGGCACTAAGGAAACACTGGCTCCCTTCATACTCAGAACCACTGCAAATGTGAGCCAAGTTTATTTCTGGGATATTCTGTTTGCTTGTCCCAAAGACACCCCCCACCAGTGGTCAATGGATATAGGCCCAGTGAATGGGTGCCCAACTGGCAGTCATACTCACCATCCCTCCTCAGCCATGCCCAGGCATCCACCTCGAGGGGCATGTAGTCATGGACCTGGCAGCACTCCTTGACCCAATCCAGGATGCAATGGAGCCCCAAGAGATAGTACTTCTATCCTCCCTTCTCTATCCTGACAAGTGAGCTTTGGCAGCACCCTGCCTAGGATTTCCATGGACAACTGAGCAGCCAGTTCATGTCCCTAACATGCTGCTATGGAGCAAGAGTGTGAGAACCATGCTCAAAATGGCCTGTGCATGAGCCCCACATTCCAGAGTCATCCCAAGGGAGCCACAGCTCCAGTCTTGCCTTCCTCAGGAGTATGTGACAAGACAAAGGCAGGGCATCATGGGTAGCTGCCAGGTCCATGTCTGACATTCAGCAGCCAGGGCAAAGGTTTGGAAAAGGAAGGAGTGAAAATCCACCTGCAGAATGTGGCCACTGCCAGAGATTCCCCTACACACACACATGCATGCACGCATGCACGAATGCACACTGTCCTTGGTTCTAGTAGCAACGGCAAATGACTTGTGTCCAGCTCTGAGCTGGAAGCAGATTCCTGCTCCAACTCCTGCCAAGTGTCACAGGTATTATCTTTGGGGGTCTGGGCAGAGGTGTAGTGGCATAAGGAATCCTCCTGCTATAGACTGTGACATCTGAATGGGGATACCTACTGTTTCTTTCCCTGGCCCCAGGATTCTAATACAAAATTGGTGAACCTATCAGTGGGCTGGTTCTAGTTCTCCTTTGTGACTTGGTGCCTCAGCAGAGTTTATTTCCGGGACAATATGGGGCCCAGAACAGGGGTAATTCCCATCCCTGACTGTCATCATGGAGGGATCCAGCGATCAGAGCAAAGGGACAGTAGGATCTTAGTACAAGGCCTTGGTTTGTTTATTCATTTTCAGATCTTCAGCCCGCTGGAGCTTTGGCACTATATAATAGCCTTCAGCAGCTATTGTAGTCCACCTTCCTGAGCAAGGACACACAGAAAGTGTGGTTCTCTCTCTAGCATACAAAACACACTGCCCTCCACTCTCTCTCCTCCCACAAAGGCCTGACTTTGTACCTCACCTAGAGAAGGGAGGGGTAACACCAAGACAAACAAGGAACCTTGATTCTTCCTAGAGCTGGGAGGACCATCCTCTGGGTCTGAGGCCACCCCACAACCCCTTTATACTGGGAAGGCCATTTGCTGGAGAGAGAGCCTCATACTCACTCACCAATATCAAGTCTAACCCTGCCTCTTTCCAAAGGCCTCCCAGCCTGAGTAGGTTGGGTTGGGGCGGGGAGCAGAGGATAAAGCGTCCAAGATTGGGGAAAAATTGTGGTGGGGACTCTTGAAAGATGCTAGGATGCTAGGAGAGGGCCACAGTAGACCCTGACAGTTCCTCAAGGCCAACTTCCCTCATCCCAGACAAAGAGTGGGGAACACACACAGCACATGCAGTACATAGAGACAAGGTAAGGTTCTGGGCCCTGAGCTTAAAGGACAAACTCATCCTCTCTCTGTCTCAGCCTCTACTCGTATAACCTTACAACCAGGGTGGGAGTAGCAACTGACTCAGGGACCTTTCTTGTGCAGAGAGTCCCTTGAGACACTGCCCTGACTTCGTGCCTTGGCCAGACATAGGGACAACACACCACTTGCTCTATTGCTCAGCACAAACACTAATGGCCAGACATTCCAGTCTTCCTCCCCTGACCAAAGGTGACTTTGCTCCAACAACCTGGACTGCCTTACCCTGCCCTGCCTCCACCCAGCTTCCAATGGGTTCCTTCCTTGCTCAGGGAAAAGGGGAGGTGAGTGCTAGTGCCAGCCAGGAGGGTGTGCCGGCAGTTCCTCCCCAACGGCTCCCTTTCCCTAAGACACCACCTGGCTCCTGAGCTTCTAGGCACCCACACCTGCTATTCTGGCCCATCAGCCCTGGCCAGTCACCATCCAACCCTTCATCCGGAGAAAGGAGGGCGTGTCCCTTGGCGCAAGACAATTGGAAACTTTCTCACTTAGCAAGTGAGAATGAACACATGGTCGTTATGTGACGGTGACCAAACTCATAGCAAACCCTCGATCGGGAGCGTCTCTCAGCCTAGACCTTTTCATAAAGTAGAGTCGTGAAGATAAACTGCTGTCCTCAATGGGATTCTCCCAAAATCACCCCAAGTCCTAACCTGTCGCGGCTCGCCGCTCGCCTGCAGCCCTCAGCAAATCTCGGCTTCTCAGAACCCTCAGCATACCGCCGCGGGTTCAGCCTCAGGCAGCCCGGCCCGTGCCAGGGCCCAGGAGTTGCGGAGGCCGAGTGCGACACGAAAGCTCCGTGGGCTGCGGGGGGTCGAAAGACTGACCGGGGTAGGAGGGACTCGCTAACGCGCCGAGCTGACCGGTAACTCTGCGGCCGGAGGGACGCGCTGGGCCCGCAGGAAACGTCCTCCGCCCTGCCCGGCCGCCCGGCCCCACGCCCACACTCACCAGGTACTTCATGTTGCTCGCTGGCCAGAGGCCGCGCCGCCAGAGTACCGCCAGCCGCCCGCGCTGCACGTCTCAGCAGCAGCCTCGGCCGCCCGCAGCCGGTCCACTTCGCTCCGCCCACCCGCCCGCCACCGCCCGCTCCCGGCATGCCCAGCCGCGCTACCATTGGCTGCCATGGGTCCCCATGCAAATGAGCCGGCGAGGTGGGCGGGCCGAGCTGGCCACAGCCCGAGCGGACGTCCCCGCCTCCCTCTGCCGCGGGCCGAGCACGAGAAGGTCCTCAGAAGACGCCGCCTGGCCGCATCGCTTTGCTCGAGTGCAGCTCCTCCTACCCTTCTAGATGCCGGCCTTTCTGCCTTCCTCACCTACCAGCCCGGGGGTATTCCCACATGAGTCTGAGGCATTCGATTCAGACCTGAATTCCCAGGCAAAGTGGAGGGAGTATGCCCCAAGAAACAATTACTGAAAACAATAATAGCGCACGACTGTAGACAGGCCTTACTGTGTAAGGATCCCAAGAACCCTCGCGTGATGGTTTATGCCTAAGGATTCCAGCAATCGGGAGGCGAGAGGCAGGAAGTCAGCCTAGGTTACAGAAAGACCCCAGGGCTGGCCAGCTACAGCAAGACTTTCTGCTTTCATAGGTAGCAACAACCCCTGCCTCTCTGTATTCCATATGGCATTTCAGCTGGTTCCCGGAAGCCCAGGGAGAGTGAAACCAAGGCTAACTCCGTCCACTCCACAAATGCCTCTGGCCACTAAGCAAGGAACTAGAGGCCTGCCAACCCCTGCATCAGTTCTTCACTGAACTGAATGCAGACTCTGGAAGCAGGGTCTCCGTGATATGGCCACAGTCATGCCCTAAGAGACACCCCTACCCCATCCTCAGTCAGTCCTGTCCAGACACAAAATCTTCTTGAAAGCTGCTCCAACTTGTCTATTTCAGGACTGTCCAAATGTGCACACTGAGAATGAGGGAGGAGGAAAAGGCACCTGGGAAAGCAGTGGACGGAGCCTCAGCTCACCTCAGTGCTCAGGTCTGTTACTGTCACCCAAGCAGCAAAATCTAGATGCCACAAAGTCTCTCGGCAGCAAAGTCTCTGAGCACAGACTGCTGGAAAATCTGGACTGAAACTTCTTCCAGACCTCACAGGACCCTGACCCGTCAGCAGTGCCTCACCGTACACCATCAGGCAACCGCTGATGCCAGGAAGCAGTGAGCCAGAGCCCACGGAAGGTCAGCAGACAGTTCTGAAGAATGGCGGGCAGCATACACACATGCTCAAGGCCAATAGGTAGCCTTTCCTTCCCCCAGAGCTCCTTCATCAGAGGCTGGGCTACAGCAGCCTAGAGAACACCAGTCCTAGGAACACCTGGTTGAACCAGATTCCTGGGTCGTAACCCTCCTGAAAAGCTAAGACACCTGCATTTCCCCAGGGCTTCTGGCTTAGAAACCACTGGCCAGAGCTCACAGCATGGGGGGAGGAGCAAGGAGAAATGACCCCGTGTCCTGGAACACCACCTGGAACATTCCCTCCTGTTGGTTACCATGCCCTACTCCCCCTCTCTCCTACGTCCTCCACTTCCATCCAGCTACCCAGTGGGTCAAGGCCAGTGGAAACACGCCTAAGCATCTGTCCCACTATGTGGGGACTGAAGGATCCTCAGGAGTCATTGCCAGGCCTGAAGGGCAGACCTTCAGGTAGGAGGTTTCTGCAGGATGGAGACAACACAAAAAGCCTGTCCTCAAAGGGGATAGATGGTCTCTGTCATACCACTGGCCAAGGGAAGGCACCACAGGGAGGCAGAAACTAGCTAGGATCTTGGGAAAGGGAGACCCTCCTTTCTCAGAAACAGATTAAAGTGGTACTTGGGGGTGGGGTTGTGGGTATGTGTGGAAGTGGGGGAAGGGAGCTGGGCTCAGGCTCAGGCATTTCAAAAATTTGCTCCTTTTCCACTTAAACAACCCCCCCCCCAGACTGTGAGCCTTGGAATGGCATTTCCGCTTTGGAAACAAGACCCCAGATTGATACCCCACTGTGCTGGGGGGGGCACTTCCCAAGCTACTGGGGAGGGAGCACCCATTAGGCTGGTTTTGTTTTGGCTGGGGTATGTGGAAGAGTATTAACACGGATACTACCTCTGCACATCTGTAGCCTCTGTGCTGACCTGAACACATGTGCTCAGTGATACAGTAGCCCCTCATGGGCACTGATGCAACCTCCATGCTGGCTTGGGACACATGTACTAATTTCATGCCCACAGCAATTTTGCAACACAAGCTTTACTGCTGGTCCCATTTTACAGGTGCTGAGACTGACACACAGCTTAGGGGGTCCTTGTCTCATTCTACACAATCCATGCACAGCAGAGACAGAGCTGATATCCAGAGGAGGAGGATGGTGGGACCTTACCGTACAGTGATTATTCTGCAGTAGAAAGGGAATTTAGGGAATAGGGCACTCCAGGCTAAAGCTAAAGACCTTGGTCACATTCAGGTCTCCAAACAGGTATGAACCCAAGTATTCACTCCTCTCCCATCCCCCCCAAAAAACCAACAAAACAACAATGGCCCTGCATTCATTCAGCACGGGGGCCAGCACTCCTCTGAAGTCCAGCTTCATCGGTGAGGGGTGGGTGTGTAATGGGGTGGAACCTTAGAGGTGGCTCTTGTGGGAAGTTCCCCTGAGGAAACCAGACTTTTGCCTGAGCACACAGACAGACACATGCACACGCTGCAGACACAGGCACACACAGGGACAAGCACACAAAAGTCCAGCTACATATAGGTGCGACACACACAGACAGGACCAGGCACACGGGTGTATGTGCAGAGGATCTGCTGAAAGAAGGCGCTGCTGGAGAATGACTGCAGACGTATGGCCAGACAACAGCTCCCACCCGCCAGGACAGCTAGCTGTCAGTCATCCCAGGAGTGGCCCGGAGCCTCTTTTATCAGATAAAGATGAGCTCACAGGATGCAGAGGGACATCACTAACTCGGGCATGGAATGAGCATTTGTGCAGTAAACATAGTAGTAGGCCACTCAACTGCCTATTGCTGCTTCTCCTGGACCCCTACTGAGGAGAAAAGCCTGAGATGAGGTTAGAGCCTTCTGAGCCTCAGAAGCAGTATAGGCCCACAGAAGAGCTACCACTGCTTAAGGTCCTGTAATGTTCACTGTAGCACTTACAATTGTAGCACAAATTCTTTTGGTCTTAATAATAAAAACTCAGAGTCAGCTATCCAGGGGTGAAAGCTGAAGGATCAGAGAGGCAGAGTGGCCAGTCACTAGAGTTCTTACCTCTACCAACGTTCAGACCAAAGGCCATCCTGTCCTCAGACTGCACTCAGCTCCTGTATCCTCCTTATAGCTTTCTCTCCATCCAGCCATATCACTCCTGTCTTCACCTCTGTAGTGTTGGAATTAAAGGCCTGTGATCCCAAATGCTAATATCACTTATGTGTGAGCTGTTTCTTTTTTAGGCTGGATCAATTTCTTGTAGCCTAGGGTGGCCTGAACTAACAGAGATCTGTCTGTCACTGTACCGATTGCTGGGATTAAAGGTGTGGCCACCACCGCCTGGCCTCTATTGCTAACTAGCTTGGCCAGCTCTGCACTCTGATCTTCAGGCAAGCTTTATTTGTTAGATCATAAACATATACCACCACATACAATGGCAAAGAAGGGGAAGGGTATAATGGAAATACCCAACTCTAGGGGAATGGCTGAACAAACCAGTCCCTCCAGGAAGACCATGCAGCTACAAGACAACCACTTCCAAGAGCAAATTACACAGGGGAATGGCTTATGACTAAGAGTGAACAGAGCAGGCATAAAATCCCTTGCATGAGATAAGGCACACAGCCTCTCCCCTCCTAAAGCTTGTGCTGGACAGACAGGTCAGCTGATGGCCAGCTCTGGGAGCGGCAGTGGGAAAGGATTTCCTGAGGCCGGAGGTAAGCACTGCAAGCCCCAGGGACAGGAAGACATGTTATCCCTGAAGGGCCACAGGAGCTACTGCCTTCCTTCTGAGAGGAATTCTCAGTGTCAAGCTCAAAACCTGGGCAAGGCTGTGATATGACACAGCCTATCACATCAGTCAATCCTCCCCACTCTGGGGACCAGGAGACAGAATGCCACTACCCAGAGGCTCAGAGGGTAGTCAGTGCCTCTGGCAGCTAGGAAGTGGTAGTAGAACGTACATGTGTAACTGCCCATTCAGCAACCTAAGCATGTCCCTATGGGAAAGGACCCCAGGTGACCTCAGACAGCAGGTACTGGAGCTGTTAGCCTTAGAGTGTCCCTGTGCTCCAAGGCTGGAAAGACCCAAATGAGAGCGTTCACTCCCCATTACAGTGGTGACTGTTGAAAGGTGGGCAGGGCCCTACGGCCTGGAGCCAGATTCTTCCTGCTCAGCCATGCCCTTTGTCATCCTTCCCACAAGTCTGCAGGGGTAGGAGGTAGGATTGAAGGATATGAGGCAGTGCTACCTGCTACGAAGGGTCATAGCCCAGGGGTGAGAAGGTACAAATGACTTAGGTCTCCCGACAAACTCCAGGGTATATGAAGCAGCACCCTCTCAACCCCCTTTCTCCCTTCATGTCTGGTCCTAGGACAAAATAGGGGTGCGAAGGGCAACCCTTTCCCTTTCCCATTTTTTTCTGCACAGTGGCACCTTCAGGGAAGTGCTCATTTCACATAGGACTTTTCTCCAGCAGAGGCCTCACTGCGTGCTGGCAGACAAGAGTGGGCGAGGCCTGAGGATTATTGTTCCCTGTGAGGCCCAGTGTCTGCCCTTGTGGCTGCCTCTGCAAGCTGACCCTTGTCTCCCTATGCCCTCAACATTACAGAAGAGTCAGACTAGTAAAGAAGACCTGTAGAGAAGAGAGGAGCAAGGGACAAGGAAGGGCATGGGGCAGGTCCCCATCCTTGGAGAGAAAGCTCAGCTGCTGGTGGCTGCTCTACTTCTGTCAGCTAGGCTGGGTGGGCAGGGATAGGGTGTGACCAAGAGACCTCATCAGCTGAGCCATCTGCTCTCACTCTCCCATAGCAACCAGCAGTTCAGACAGAGGGTGACTTCACATGCCATCTGCTCCGTGCCCTCAGCAGCTTCCACTGAGCACCAGTGCCCACATCCACAGATACAGATGGGCAGAGAACAGGGTTGCAGCCACAGAGGCTGGAGTCAAGTGAGCTAGCTGCAGGGCCAGCAGGGCCACAGGCAGCAGCCCAGGGACTCCAGGGTATACGGAAGCAGCTCCTTCCTTGCAAAGAAACATGGATCTCCTATAAGCCTATTTCAGCCTACACAGCAGAGCTGACCTGCCTCAGGAGATACTGACCAAGGCCTCATCTCAACTAAGCCTACTCAGACAGGAGCCTACACAAATGACTCCACCTGTCTATGGCCTCCTCAGCTGGCTATTGTACCTCTCAGAGCCTCAGTATTCATGTTAAAGGCAACCCTTGCTAACAGCTGAGCCCACACTCAGGCACTAACATGGATGCTCAGGCCAGCAGCACACACACCCACATCCCAAATCGCCATACATCAAGTTCCACCCACCCTCCCTGGACCACCCCACAAACACAAGTACACACCTCTAAGCCGATTCCCCAACCAGGCCTTCCCTGCTCCCCGTCTCCTTCTTCAGATGCGATTCCCATGTTCCCTCAAAACCTCATTTGAGGGTCTGGGTACAGTTCCTCCTTGCAGTGAGGCCGCACCAGACCCACAGCCCAGGCTGGGGTGGCAGGTCTTCCCTTCAACTGCATTGGGGCGGCCAGATATGGTGTTCACCTCTTTCATCGGCACTCTTGTGAGCAAGCTGCAAGCCAAGTGTTGTTTTGTACTAGGGCAGTGCCATGGAAAGAGTCCTGTCCCCAGAGAACTAACACTTGGGCTGTGGGAGGTGGACATGAACCGATAATCACACCTGTCTGTGATGGCCAGGACTCAGGGAGAGCAAAGAATGTGGCAGGGGTGGGTGAGGGGGTTGTTCCATACCAGGGGTTTGGGAGCTTCTCTGTGGAGGTGACAAGTGAGTGAATGTGTGAATCTTTGCAGGAAAAAAAAATCATTGTACCGAAAAAAATAACAAGCCGGGAAGTGGTGGCGGATACCTTTAATCCCAGCACTCAAGAGGCAGAGACAGGCAGAGAGAGTTCTGAATTTGAGGCCAACCTGATCTACAGAGCAAGTTCCATGACAGGCTCCAAAGCTACACAGAGAAACCCTGTCTTGAAAAATGGAAAAAAAAAAAAGCCGGGCGTTGGTGGCACACATCTTTAATCCCAGCACTCGGGGAGGCAGAGGCAGGCGGATCTTTGTGAGTTCGAGGCCAGCCTATTCAGCCTCCAAAACAATACAGAGAACCCTGTCTTGGAAAAAAAAACAAAAAAAAATGGAAAAAGAAAGAAAGGAAAAGGAAAAAAAGCACTCAGGACTGAGGTGCGCCAGGAGCGGCTTGGCAGGATGTCTGGGTCAGTTCCAGCAGGGGAGGGGCGGACAGGACCAGTCAGCTTGAGTTCATGATGTCTTCTCTGGCCTGCTCTCCTTGCAACCCTCCAGCCAGGACCTCTTGGGACAGAATGAGGCTCAGGGAAAATCACAGGTGACTCAAAAATCCTAAAGTTAACCTTTGATGACTGGGTGGAGGGAATGCAAACTCTTCAGGCCCTGCTGGGAAGGCTGTAACAGGGAGGACTGTGGTCTTACCACATTCTGAGCAAACAGATCATTTTGGTAGATACAGTGTTTGAGAGCATAGACAACTCTCCGGGTATGACCTAAGGTTACATGATTAGATGTCATGTTTTCTTTCTTTTTTTCTTTTTGGTTTATTGAGACATGGTTTTTCTGTATAATATCCCTGGCTGTCCTGGAACTTACTCTGTTGATCAGGTGGGCAGATACCAGGTTCGTTTGTTCTTTCTTTTCTTTCTTCCTTCCTTCCTTTCCTTTCTTTGTTTTGTTTTTTGTTTTTTTTGAGACAGGGTTTTTCTGTGTAACTGTCCTGAAACTCACTCTGTAGACCAGGCTAGTCTGGAATTCAGAGATTCACCTGTCTTTGCCTCCCCAGGTACTGGAATTAAAGGCCTTTTCCACCACCATCTGGTGATACAAAGTTTTCTAATACCAGCAATATACCAGTGTTCTGATAGTTAAAAATCTACATTAAACAAAAGCAAAGAACTCTCCATCAACAAGAGAATGGGCTAAATGCTCTGTGGCATACCCACAAACAGAATAGCATTCAGCAACCAAGAAGTAATAAAATTGTGATTTCTAAACTATTTTACTTAATGAAAGAAGCCAGAAGTAACACAGCATGAACAGGCAAATCTATGACAGTGAGAAAAAGCAGAGTGGTAACTGCCTGATGGGGACCTCTGAGCACTTTCTGAGGTGATGGTGACATTCCTTAGCCTGATGGCGCTCTTCATAAGCCCAAATTTACTTTAGTGTTCATTTAACGACTGCACATTTCATGACATATAAAAATCTAACTCATGCCAGTTGTGGTGGCGCACACTGGTAGGATTTGCTGAAGGAGGCAGAGGCAGGAGGATCACGAGTTTGAGGCCAGCCTGGGCTACACAATGGGCTGGAGAGATGGCTCAGCTGTTAAAGGCTAGGCTCACAACCAAAAATCTACCTCAATATAAAAGTCTCAACAGGTAAAAGAACGCAAAGCACAGAACAGGAAGCATGACGTTACGTAGTATTCTGAAGGAGCCCACAGCAGGTATTAGGATCCACCGGTAGGTGTCAGGAAATTTAACAGTTAAATTTTTATGCCCACTTAGCCTAGGCTTTCTGGAATAATGTTCCTCTTTTCTCACATATTACATAGTTATGGAGGTTTTGATGATCCTAGACTATTTTGTCTTCCACTATAATCTGTTTCAAATCCATCTTGGAATTTGGCAGGTTTTAACAATAAAATTACTGAAAAGACCCCTTAGTCTCTAATCTCCCACCTAGAAAAGAGATTAATTTTAGAGCCACAACTTGTGACCATCTTTCCTGCCAGAATGGGCGTCCCTCATCACCTCTGCTGAGGTCCTGGCTCTTTCTTGGATCAGGAAGACAATGCCTCAGCAAACAGTGACTAAGAGTACACGGGGAGGGGGGGCAGTTAGACTCAAGGGCACTTGCTGGGCAAGTCTGACAACCTAAGTCCTATCTCTGGAGCTACATAAAGGTGAAAGAAATGACTCCACAAGTCATCCTTTGACCTTTACTCCTGCACAGTGCCTACACACACACGATGACAATGGCGACAATAACAATGATCCTAAAAAGAAAATGAAGAGGCTAAGTCTGAGGCTGGGAGATGGAAAAGATCCTTGAGGGCGGGAGGTAGGAGGGGCATAGCTGATGACTACAAGTAGTAGTTGTCCAGGACCACTCAGCCTTCCACTGCCATCATTAGTACCTTAAGGTACCGAGATCCACAGATGAGATTGAAGTCTTGCCTGGCTACTGCCATTGCTAGACCATGCAGCTGCTGACCATACCTGAGAACAAGCCTGCACCCCAGGAGCCTTATGTGCTTGCAAGCCTATCCACTCCAGAGAGCACGGCTGCAGAGCACCCAGCTAGCCTGAGACCTGGTGGGCCAGTCAATGGCGCCATCACAGGCCACTCTGTTGAAGTAAGGTCTAAGAGGACAGGATCCCACAAGCTGTGCAGAGCAGGGGAGAGGCCAGCGTCATCTCACCACTAAGGTCTTGGCAGGAACTAAACTGAACCACAAAGAAAACGCCATTGGAGGGACACAGGGGTCAGGAGTGGGTCCTTGCTACCATACCTGCCAACAGAGACTAGATGCAATGACTATCTCACAGCAGCAGCCACTATATAATCTCTTAAGGAGAGCTACGTGGATCCCATGCTGACTCCCCCCCCCAAATGCTAGGGCTCAATGCATTCCCATGACACCCCCAAGGAAACTGAAGCATGAGGTTCAGTAACTCACTACTGTAGAACCCAGCATGGTTCCTTCTAGAGCCCTTAGCCCTGATCTACCAAAATACTGCCCCCATCCTGAAGCAGCAGCTACTTTGATCCCCACTTGGTCTTCAATCAAGTTCCCTGGTGCCAGGTGGTGGTGCATGCCTTTAATCCCAGCACTCTGGAGGCAGAGGCAGGGGATCTCTGTGGGTTTGAGGCCAGCTTGGTCTACAAAGCTACACAGAGAAACCCTGTTTCAAAAAAAAAAAAAAAAAAAAGCTCAGTAAATAAATTAATAAGTAAAAATAAAGTTCGCTGGAAAGGGACTGAGCAATCTGATGTAGGGCCATCATTACCTGCCCTAGCATGGTGGAACAGAGAGATAAGAAGTGCATTCTACACCCTCAGCAGGTGGCTGAACTGGGGTAATGAGAGAGAAAACCTAAGGGGCCGGGTGGTCATAGGTCCTGCACCTGATGAAGCCTTCAGTCTTGTGACAGAACCTGCTAGCGACCACATGATTCTGTCTTTACACACAGTAACAAATGAGGCCAGGAGGTGTCCAGGGGAAGTACTGCATGGGTGAGCAGGGGTAACCTACCTAGTCAAGTGGGAACAAGGTTTGAGACCAATTCCTGAGCAGGGAGGGGCAGGAACTGGTCCAGTAACAGAAGAGGGCATGGCACAGGCTTTGGGGATTGAGGTGAGGCTTGGGACTCTGACACTTTCTCCCCACCTCTTGTGCCCTTTCTAGAGGGCTGCAGTTGGCTACCTGGCCAGACCTGTGGTTCAGACCTCTGGCTCCCTGTCCGACTCTCTCTCTCAAGCACAGAGGTCTCCAGGATTATCCCAGGTTCAACCAAGTGCCCACTGATTTCCACTGGCTGCTGCTAGATTAGTCAAAACTAGACTGACATGGGCAAGCTGCCTGGCCTCTGTGAGCCCAAGATGGCTGTCTGCAAGGACAACATAGCATAGCAAAAAGGAAAAAAAAAAGTAGGGTCAACTTGGAAAACCACAGAAAGCTGTCAACAGTTATCTGGGCTGCGGCCCTGAAATTAGAGTGGCCATGCAATGCAGGATGATGGTCATTTTAACACTATGAACCTTCCACTCTGGTTCCCACCCTGCCATACCTCTCATTGGTCATGTGGCTGCAGCCACATATGGTCCTCCCTGAGGCCCTGTCCATGCTCATGCCCATGCCCAGCACATAGGACATGCTTACATAGGGCAGCATCTGTGTTCCTTGGAAGGGCCCATCCTCCAAGAAGAGGCACAGTAAAGGCTAGATGAGATGCCTAGTTTCATAGACAAGAAACAAAAGGCAGAGACAACAGTGGGGCTGCTCTGCACAGGACTTGATCTTCACCTTACCGGACAGGGTGCCAGCCTCTCGTCATTGATGAACATGGGTAAAATGGCAACATGGCCATTTTCTAGTGTGAGCTTCAAGCTAGGACAAACTACCAGACAGGCCTATGGCACTGGCCAGCCATGCACAGAAGGAAGGCGGACATCAGAGGACAGTCAGGAAAAGAGTGGTCCAACACTGCCCAAGTGCCTTTGCTCTCAGTTCCCTGCATAGGAGAGAGCTTGAGCTGGGAGCCAGGGCTACCATAGTGCCTTCCTCCCTCTGGATCTCATATCCCACAGGGGTCAAATAACAGTTAAGACCCTAGCACAGCAGGGAGTGATGATACACACGTGTAAGACCAGCACTTGAGAAGGGGCAGAGGCAGAGGCAGAAGATCTCTGTGGGAGTTCAAGGCTAGCCTCATCTACCTAGTGAATTCCAGACTATTCAGGGGGGGGCTACACAATGAGATCTTATCTCAAAAACCAAAACACAGCAAAGCAGAGACAAAACCCTGTACAGGCCCTGCTTGGATACCCGGGAAACCACATCAACTCAACCTAGTTCATCCCAAGTTCTCTCTCTGCTATCATCTCCCATCTCCATCCGTAGCACCTTGTAATTTCCGTGAGCCAAAGTGCCTTCATCAGCTTTATCCAAGAAAAGACTGCCCAAATGAATGGGTGTGCTTAAAACTCAAACATGTCCCTGAGTACCACATGGCCAGTCACCAGCCTGGGTTCCCTGAGCAAGGACAGAGCAGGCAGCTCTTTCTAGAAGCTTCCACCAGTGTGTCAAGGTCCCAGGAGAGAGGACAGCAATCTGACAGCCTAGCTGTATGCCATGCAGAATTACTGAGGCCTGTGGCTACAAGCAGGAGGGTGAGAAGTGACTTTTGGAGGGGAGCCTGGTGGGGACAGACCTTGACTTTAGTTCTTCATAGTGATCCTAATCTATACAAGTCCTACCAGACCCCTTGCCTTCTCTAGTTACAGATGGAGCTGAGGACGACTACCTGAAATCTTGTGAGATAAGGGTCTGCATGCCATCCAAGACTCCATGTCCAGAGCTCTGTACTGACTCCAGACAGCCAAACCAATCCTGGACCTCCCAACCAGAGGCATGTCCAGAGGGGCACTCGCTATTCACTACTGCCCTGGAGATCCTGGCCCTCTAGCAGGCTCAGCCATCTGCCTTGTTTCTCGGACCAGTGTCCACAGGGGCAGAGCTGCCTGCTGCCCTATGCCCCAAGCCAGAGAAAATCCTGAGCTTTGCAGAACAGCACAGCAGAACAGGAGAGGGGCTTGGCAGGCTTTCTCTGTCTCTTCCTAGAGATGGGGCAATTATGCTTTGAACCAGAAGAGATGGGGGTGGGGGCTCCCATCAGCACAGCCTGGAAGCCCTAATTTTTTCATCTGTAACTCAGCATTACCACTTCTGGGGGCGGGCAGGAGCTGGGCTCTTTAATTCTGTAATAACAATGCTTCCCGCTTACACAAGCCTCTCTTCTCCAGGAATCTCCATACCCTATGGCGATTAATTAAGAAGCTACTTGCCCTGCCAGGAAGCCTCGACTGCGTGCATCGGAGAGAACCTGGTCCCCAAGTGGATGAAGAATAAGGCCAGGCTGGACAAGGCTGTGGCCCAGTGCCCCTTCCTGTCACTGGTAAAAATCTCTGACTCAGCAGAGAAATCGTGGCCATTACTACAGTGCAGACAGGATGAAGGTGTGGTCTCACACCTCTGTCTATCTGTAGAGTGGAGCCTGTACCTGAATCAGTCAGTCAGTCACCCAGGTAGCCATGACCAATCACTGGCCACCTCAGGAGAGACCCACGGCCCCGTTGTTAAGCCGTGTGGGGTACGGGCTGCTCAAGTCTGTCTGATGGGTTAGAGAGGGGGGTGTCAAGGCAGGGGAAGCCCCTACGGAAAGGAGACGCAGGGGTTACACCGTCCAACAAAACTTCCCACAAAGTGAGCGCACAAAGCAGAGGTAGGGGGAGATGCGCTCTTTCCATTACATTAGCCAGCCAAGCTAACCATTCTTCTGGGTTAAGGGTGTCTCGGGGACAGCACAGACCCCGCCCCACGCCTGGCCATCCGGGTGGGCATCCGGGAGCACAATAGGGCAGCTCTCTCCCAGGGAGTTTTCAGCCGAGCGGCACAGACCTTCCCACCCCCTCAGCCGGCCCAGCTGACCTGACATGGGTTTCCAGGGAATGACAGAGCCCTCTTCTCCGTAGGCCTGGCCACTCCGGCAAGAGGTCGGGAAAAGCGCGGACCCCCGCCGGGCCCACCAGTGCCGGGGGCTCTGGAGAGGCCCACAAACACCCTCTGCCCAGCCCAGCCGTCCCGGGGAGCTCCCCGTGGGGCCAACAAGGGCCCCGGTTCCCCTCGGCTGGAAGAGACTGGAAAAGCAGGGTCAGAGAAGCCGGCTAGGTGGCGGCGCCCCCACGGCCCCCTGAGAAGAACCCCCGGCGACCCCCGGTGGCCCAGGCCTTCAGAGGGGGGCGCGGGGTCTCGGGCGGCCAGCACTCACCGGCACGGTCATCTTGGACGCCGCCCCCGGGGCCCTGCGGCAGCGGCGCGGGCTGGCTCGGAGCTCGGTGGGCCCGCGCCGCTCACAGCCCCCGGCGCCGGATACCGGCGCTCTCGGTTGCCTTCAGCCTGCTTTCCGCCACCGGACAGTCCGGCCGCTCCCCCCGCGCCGCGCATGCGCCGCCCGCGCCGCCCCTCCCCCTCCCGCCCGCTCCGCCGCCGCCCGCGTTAAAGGCGAGGACCCGGGACCCCAGCATTTTTCTGTCGGCACAACAGGGAAGGGAGGCCGTGTTCCCACACCTTGCCAGTCCTTCCAAAGGGCACCTCCAGACGCACTATTAGAAAATAAATCCCATCCGGTCCGCCCACCCGATTCTGGAGCCCAGGATCCCCACCCCCACGCAGCACGTCCCTTGGTGCGGGTCCCAAGGTCTGGGAGCAGATAGGGTAGAGACTCGGTCTGGGTGAAGGCGATCTTAGATCAGCTGGTAGAGTTCCTCTGCACCCCGCCCCAAGCTGAGGGGGGACCTAAAGCTCCTCCAGAGCCCTCTCGATCCCCAGGGAGCTCCAGACCCCGGGTCCCCCTGAAAGAGAAATCTAGAGTGGCTTTTAGCGAGGGTCCCACAGTGGCCACCCTGCCCAAGACTGGAAGACGGGCAGTCCTTCGGAGATCTGAGGCGTCCTTTGCCCCATGATAATCACCCCTAATTTCTCCAGCTCTTTCCCACCTGACATGGTGCCCAAACATGCACCTGCAAGCAGTGGGCACCTGAACACTGGCCTTCAGACTGCCACACCCTTGCTGTTTTCACCTTCCTCTCAGTGCAGAGATCCTGAGATCCATCAGCTACCCAAAAGCTAAGAACCAGAGGTCTGTTCTGCTGCCCAACGGCACACAGCTGTCACCACTCCACAGGACCTCTTCCTGGGCAAGGCCAAACCCATTAGTGGCTACTGTTCCCTAGGTAGGTGAGCGCATACCTACACCAAGTGGGAGATGGACTCAGTGGGCAGTGTCTAGGAGGCCAACCTACTGCTTCCCAAGGGAGCAGGTACAAAAACAATCTCCTCCTCCTCCTCCTCCTCTTCTTCTTCTTCTTCTTCTTCTTCTTCTTCTTCTTCTTCTTCTTCTTCTTCTTCTTCTTCTTTTTTGTTTTTGTTTTTGTTTTTTGTTTTTGTTTTTTCGAGACAGGGTTTCTCTGTGGTTTTGGAGGCTGTCCTGGAACTCGCTTGGTACTCCAGGCTGGTCTAGAACTCACAGAGATCCGCCTGCCTCTGCCTCCCGAGTGCTGGGATTAAAGGCGTGCGCCACCAACGCCCGGCTTCTTCTTCTTCTTCTTCTTCTTCTTCTTCTTCTTCTTCTTCTTCTTCTTCTTCTTCTTCTTCTTCTTCTTCTTCTTCTTCTTCTTCTTCTTCTTCCTTCTCCTTCTTCTCCTTCTTCTCCTTCTTCTCCTTCTTCTTCTTCTTCTTCTTCTTCTTCTTCTTCTTCTTCTTCTTCTTCTTCTTCTTCTTCTTCTTCTCCTCCTCCTCCTCCTCCTCCTCCTCCTCTTCCTCCTCTCCTCCTCCTCCTTCTCTTCCTTTCTTCTTTTTCTTCTCTTCCCTCCTGTTCTTTTTTCTTTTTTTCTTCCTTCCTCCTCCTCTATCTCCTCCTTCTCTGATTTATTTGTGTGTGTGTGTGTGCGCGCACGCGCGTGCGTGCGCGTGCATCCATGTATGTACGCCATGTATCTGCCTGGTGCCCTCAGAGGTCAGAAAAGGGCAATGGATCCCCTGGGATTGGAGTGACATGATTGTTAGCAGCCACGTAGGTGCTGGGAACCAAACCTGAACTCTGCAAGAGCAGAAAGTGCTCTTAACCACTGAGCAATCTCTCCAGTCCCAGGGACAAACTTTTTTGCCTTCCAAGTGTACAATGGTTGAAGGCCCAAGTGATTGGGAGACAAGGGGAGGGTGGGTATCTGACTTCCTCAGAGGCTCAGGGGTGACCCCAGACCCCTCAACTCCCCACCCCCACCCCGGAAAGCCGAGGCAACCTTAGTCCCCTCAACCCCCAGGTAAATTCTGAGAAGGGACCCAACAATGTGGTGAAATATTCGAGAAAGGGGTCATCGGGACAGCCACGACCCAGGTCCTAGTTCTAGGTCTGATGAGGGAGCCGTCCTCTGCTTTGAATAGGGTCGCCCTGTACCTCTTGAGTAGCTGTTTCCGGAGCTGTGCAAGGTATTGCTAGGAGAGGGCAGACAAGGCCACAGCAGCCAGAGGGGTGCTTGGGCCGACAGCTGCCATCTCCTCAAAGGGCATTCTGTGTGTGTCTGGCACATGGCCCTACCCGTGCCCACCCGCCCGCGCCCAGCTGGCACCCGGGCTTCTGAGCCCAGAGCAGCAGCTCAGCCTGGCGCCTGGGCTCCAGGCCACACGCGCCCGAAGGCTCGGAGCCCCGCCCCGCCAATCCAGGCTCCGCCTCACCTCCCTCTTTTTCTCTGGCCCGGGAATTGCGCAGACTTCTGGCTCCTCTCCCTTCTGTCTATTCTAGGTGTCCAGGCCAGAAGACCGGAGCAGTGGATAAAATACCCCTTTCACACTGTGGGTACAGGGGAACGGGCACTCGGGGGACAGCGCGTGTGGGGTTGGGCTTTGCAAGACAGCTAGTCCTTGACTCCAGCGTGGCAGCAAGCTCACGGGGAAAGGCTTCCAGGCAGATCCCTCATTTGTTCTGGCAGAGATCAGGGATTTGGGTATGGGGTGTGAAGCAGCCAGAGGAGGCTCCCTCCGGGGATGTGACTGTCCTAGATCCCTAGAGGCCATGGCTGCTCTCCCCTCACTAAGCCTTGCAGACAGATGATTCCAGAATGACTCACCAAGTTCTTCAGAGAACAGCCTGTGGGGATGTCCAGACCAGAAGCAGCTGGGCTGCCTGACGAAGGCGCCACAATGGAGAGGGTCCTTGAGGGCTGACCAGGACCCTCAGAGGAGGGCACTCCCTCCGGACCACAAGGAGGAGGTAGCATACTCAGCTGTGCGAACTCTTTTGTTCCCTGGGCCTTGGCCACATCTCTAGGGACTAAGGGCTGGGAGGTGGCTTCTTTATTCCCCTCCCACTCTTACCCAGGGACCCAAGAGAAAGCAGCGAGTCCTTGAAGCCCTTTTTCAGACACCGCGACAATTTTGCCTTAGCATGGTAACTTTGTCACCATTAGTGAGCCTGTATTGCATAGTATTGACCGAAGTTCACACTGGGTTCAGATCTTAATTCGCCCCACTGTCTTTTTCTGTCCTAGTACCCCATCCAGAATCTTACATTATACTCATCATGTTTTCAGAGTCCTCCAGGCTGTGAAAATTTTTTTTGACATCTCTTGTTTTGATAACCTTGATTTTTTTTTAAGGTGTATTGGCCAGGGGGTTTATGGAATGCCCCTTGTTCCGTATTCATTTGACAATTTTCTCATGACTACTTTCGGGGCACAGTTTTAATGAGGAAACTGCAGAGGTAAAATAGCACTCTAACTCCGTCATCTCAAGGGCACATACCGTCGGCATGGCTCACTGCTGTTGATAAGGAACTTTGATCTCTTGGCTGAGCAGTGCTTGCCGGTACCACGGCTGTGAAACTTCCTTCCCCACTGCTTTGCCTTTCTGAAGGAAGCCAGTGCTACACAGACCTTGCTTGAGGATGGCAAGGTCTGTCTCCTTTGGGAGCTCCTATTTAAATTCTTTGAAATTTACTTTCCATATGAGAGAACTGCCTCTTCACATATATTTCAAACATTTATTTTATTGTATGGACCCATGAATGTTGTTCTCTTGTATCCTGGCCTGGCCCTGGATTTGTTATGTAGCCAAGGATGGCCTTGAACTCCTGATTTTCCTGCTGTCACCTCCCAAGCCCTGGGATTACAGGCTTGCTGGTGCAGCATACCACTGTAACACTGTGTCTGTTCTTTTGCCTCCCTGTTGTTAGTGCTGGGAATTCAGGTTCTCTGGAAGAAGAGCAAGTGATATTAACCACTAAGCCATCTCTCCAGCTCCTATTTCATAATTTTCTTGACTTCATTTATTATTTGTGCTGGTTTTTTTTTTCAGTGAGGATGTCAGATCTTGGAGTTATAGTTGTTAGCTGCCATGTGGCTGCTGGGAATTGAACCCAAGTCCTCTGGAAGAGTTGTCAGTGCTTTTAACCACTGAGCCACCTCTCCAGTCCCAGTAAATACTTTTTTAATTATGGCAAATACAAATAACCCCAGACTAACCATTTTCATCACTTCTTGTGCTTTCATTGAATTCATCTCAATAATTCAGGAAATTCCTTTCATCTCAAAATCCTTAGTCACATACACAAAGTGCCTTTTGCCTTCTTAGGTAATAGATTCCAGAAGTTAGGGTGAGGATGAATGTGAGGGTCATATTCAGTTGATCACAGGGAGGCTCAGGCTCTGCTGGCTGCTCTTGGAGGTAAAGACCAACCCTAAGTAGTCACCCATCAGAAAACCTGTCCCAGATACAGGCCGTTCAGACTAAGGGGCAGGTGACTCATTCCTAAGTAGCTTGAGTGGCACAGTGGAACCCTTCCTCCCTTACTAGGCAGCATGCCTGAACTCCTACCATGGGTTTGGCCAGTGTAGAAATCCTTTGCTCAGTTTGAGAATCATCTCCTACTACTAATAGAAACAGCCACAAAAGGGCCGTAGCAGGCAATCTGAGAAGAGGCCCAAGACCTTATATGAACTGATTCTTTTGACACACAAATTCCAGGAATGTTTACATTTTTAAAATTCTCACAAGTAATCGAGGAAAGACAGGCTGTGTATGAACATGGAAACCGTAGGACCTGCATGTTTAATAATGGACATCAGTTAAACAGATTATTGGTGGTTACTGCTCTAGGTGGAAGCCTGAACCTGGGAGAGTGGGGCTTAAAAATGAGGTGGACTAAAGTCTCATACAATAGTCAACTTTGTTCAGAGCTACAGACAATTTATACTTGGGGTTAAGAGTCACCTGAGTTTCAATCACAAGACAAGCCATACAAGGCAAAACATGTTTTCCACAGAGGCATATAAACCAATAATAGCCAATGTAATGAATAATCTGAAGCAAACTCAGCTCCTATCACTACACCTAAGAGGGGCACAAAAGCACATTCCAAGAACAACCCATGTCATGGAGGGACAGAGGTTAAAAGACTCTTGTCTTGTTTACTTGAAGCTTTCTCACAAGGTCTCAGGAATCTCACACAGCTTCGATCATGGACCCTGTCCTGACAATGGGAATCCTCAGACAGCGGAATCTGAGTACAGCATGCCAGGGATATATGCTGACAGTTTTCTGTAACAAGAGAAAAAGGAAAGAAGCTCCCATAGTTGCACTAATGTCATGCATTTGTACTGGAAAAATGATGGGAGAAGAAATGAGAAAATATTGGCTATGGTTTTATGTTGAAGGTAGGAATGGGCAGCTCAGAAAGGGAGTTTCTTGTCTTTTCTCAATTTTTACAGACAAGATTATTTTATTTTTGAGGCAGGGTTTTTCTGAGTAGTCCTGACTGTCCTGGAACTTGTTTCTGACTGGCTTCGAACTTGAATATCCACTTGCTTCTGTCTCCCAAATACTGGGATTAAATGCATGTACCTTCATGCCTAGATTTTTGTTTAACTTTTATTGGGGTGGAGAATAGTTTGGGTAACTATAACTATTTTTTGTTTGTTTTGGTTTTTTGAGACAGGGTTTCTCTGTGGCTTTGGAGCCTGTCCTGGAACTAGCTTTTGTAGACCAGGCTGGTCTTGAACTCACAGAGATCTGCCTGCCTCTGCCTCCCATGTGCTGGGATCAAAGGCATGCGCCAGTGCACTAAATGTGTACCTGGTGCCCATGGAACACAGAAGATGTTGGGTCTCCTGGGACTGGAATTAAGGGTGTTGTGAACTGAACTCTGGTCCTCTACAAGAGCAACAAATGCTCTTAACTGCTGAGCTATCTCTCCAGCCCCTAACTATAATTATAAAAATTTTTCTAATTTTTTAACTTTTGTTTTTTTGTTTTTTGAGACAGGGTTTCTCTGTATTGTTTTGGAGGCTGTCCTGGAACTCACTCTGTATACCAGGCTGGTCTTGAACTCACAGAGATCTGCCTGTCTCTGCCTCCTGAGTGCTGGGATTAAAGGCATGCACCACCAACGCCCGGCCTAATTTTTTAACTTTTTGAGAGAGAGAATGCTTGAAGCTGATGTTGAGAGATACCTGATGTGGGTGCTGGGAATTGAACTCAGGTCCTCTGGAAGAACAGCAAGCACCCTTAACAACTGAGCAGTCTCTCCCACTCCTATTTTCTGTTTCTTGAGTTCATTTATTATTTATACTTTTTTTGGTAATTTTTTTTTAAAATTATGGTTCAATTCCCAGCACCCACATGGTACCTTACAACTGTCTACAACTCCAGTTTCAGGGGGATCCTCACACAGAATATGTACAGGCAAAACACCAGCATACATTAGATAAACAAATAATTTTTTTTTTTTTGGTTTTTCGAGACAAGGTTTCTCTGTGGCTTTGGAGGCTGTCCTGGAACTCACTCTGTAGACCAGGCTGGCCTCGAACTCACAGAGATCCGCCTGCCTCTGCCTCCCGAGTGCTGGGATTAAAGGCGTGCGCCACCAACGCCCGGCAACAAATAATTAAATCTTAAAAAACATTTTGTTTTTGAGTCAGGGTCCCATGTAGCCCAGGCTGGCTTCAAACTTGCTACATAGCTGAGTTATCTTAAATCCCTAATCCTCTTCTCTCCATCTCCTGAGTTCTGGCATCACTGAGGTACACCATCATTCCCAGCTAATTTTGAACAAGTTTTCAGAGAAATGCAATTACTGGTTTATAAGAGCTGCAAGCTACCCTGGGAAGATACCCCACTAATCCTCTGGGGCCCCATCCAAGTGTCTTCCCTAGGGGCTGACACAGAGAGACAATGTCAACTGCGCAATGAGCCACAAAATATGAACTCTACATGACAACCCTCCTCATCTCTAACAAGGCAAGAGATGAAAGAGCTTTCACTACTGAGCGGCTGAGCTGGGGCAGACCCCCAGAGTAGTCTGCTGCCCTCCTAGTTTTTAGAATGTTTGCAAACACCCGGTGACCACAGTCCCTTCCAGGCTCCCATCTTTAGTCACTGTGACAAGTGGTATTTCATTCTTCACCGTAAACAATCTCCAGGGCATTTTGTTTCTGAACTCAAAACACAGCCAATGGGTGGAATAGTATACCTTCCCTAGATAATTGAAGGACCCAAATCAGCAGATGCCACGCTGGCGTCATCAATGCCAGTCCTCAAAGTCACAATGTCATGTTCTTAGTGAAGGCAGATCACCAGGCACCTCCTTCAGAGACTCTGGGTTGTTGCCCAAGGCCAAGGGTCTTCCCTAGGAAGGGGGCAGGGCACTGGGAAAGTCTTGATGCTCCCAAGGAGTGAGACATGTTTGTGAAAACAGGAAGGAACTCAATGTAGGGACCAAGGTCTGTATTTTGGCAAAAACTCATGGTACTTGTCAGCCTTGACCTCCAGTATCAGGGCAGGATTGGGTGGGGCTGGCCTGGGATTTGGTCCCTGTGTGAACTTCTGCATGGTATCTTACTTTCAAATGCGATTTTTTCCCCATCTGTCAAATGAGTTTTTTCATAAGTCAGCCAGGTTTCTCATCAGTGCAGGGGGTACCATCCCTATTGTACTCTGTGATGCCATGAGACATGATGGCTGGTCTCGAACTCACAGAGTTAAAGGCATGCGCCACCAACACCTGGCCCAGACAGGGTTTTTTGTATCAGGGTTAGCATAAGCAGTGAGGGTAAGCGGGGTTCGCAGAAAGTACTGGGCATTCTATTTCAGATGAGGTCAGGCGTGTTTAGGTGCTATGTTATTCTATTTCAAAGCCTTGAAACTACTTTTTTTTTTTTTTTTTTTTTTTTTTTTTTGGTTTTTCGAGACAGGGTTTCTCTGTATTGTCTTGGAAGCTGTCCTGGAACTCATTTTGTAGACCAGGCTGGCCTCGAACTCACAGAGATCCACCCGTCTCTGCCTCCCGAGTGCTGGGATTAAAGGCGTGCGCCACCAATGCCCGGCGCCTTGAAACTACTTTTGAGACAGGTTTCTCTGTATTGTTTTGGAGGCTGTCCTGGCAAAACACCATCTTGTAAAAGTCATCTAGAAACAGCTAGTTGTAGCTGGTCGGTGGTGGTGCACACCTTTAATCCCCAGCACTCAGGAAGCAGAGGCAGGTGGATCTCTGTGAGTTTGAGACCAGCCTAGTCTACAAAGTGAGTTCCAAGACAGTCTCCAAAGCCACAGAGAAACCCTGTCTCGAAAAACAAAGAAAGAGAGAAAGAAAGAAAGAGAGAAAGAAAGAAAGAAAGAAAGAAAGACTAAGGGTGCAGATAAAGAGCTAACAAAAGAGTTCTAACAAGACAATTCAACATAACATTATTCAAAATAAAACATGTTTCCTAAATTCCTAAGTGGCCAACGGTAGGAGATCAATAAAATAATGGTATGTAGTTCTTAAAAACTGAATCTTCATCATATGTTTGAGGCCAGCCTGGGTTATGTAAAGGGAGACCTTGTTTCAAAAAGCCAGAATTGTGGCTGAGTGTGGTGGTGCATGCCTTTGATCCCATCACTTGGATCTCTGTGAGTTCAAGGTCAGCCTGGTCTGCAGAGCAGAGTTCCAGGACAACCAGAGCCAACCCTGTTTCAGGGAGGAAAAAAAACAAAAACAAAAACCAGGGTTGGAGATGTAGCTCAGAGGTTTAGAACGATTGCTTAGCATGCCTGAGGAGCTAGGATGGATTCCCCAGCATGACATAAAAACAAGACTGTCAAAACCACATACAGAGGTGCAGTCTGGCAGAATTTTGCAGTGGCTGCAAGGCCCCACACTCCCAGAAGCCACTGAGCGCGTGCAACCACCGAGCACTTCCAGTGTCTGACTTCAAAAGTGCTTTTGAGGAACTGCATTGTGTGTGTGTGTGTGTGTGTGTGTGTGTGTGTGTGTGTTGAGGACTGAACCCACAACTTCCTTACAAATAAATGTTAGGCCAGTGCTATGCCATTGAAGTACTCCTCCAATGATACACTTTTTATTTTGAAAATGTAGTATGTTAAAATTATAGGCTGGCAGGACAGGGCTTGTTTTGTTTACACAGACTCAAGTATCCCAAGCTAGCTTTAAACTCACTATGTAACCTTAATTTTTTTTATCCAACTGCCTTCCTCCCGAGTACTGGACTCACAGTCATGCACCACCAGGCCTGGCTTTATGTAATGTTGGGGACTAAACTAGGACCCTGTGCATGCTAGGTAGACACCATACCAACTGAACTAAATCCCCTGTCGGAATTTTATTTTATTTCAAAACAGAGTCTCACTATGTAGCCCTGGCTAGCCTGGAACTTAAGTAGAGCAGGCTGGTCTGAAACTCACAGAATTCAGCCTGTATCTGCCTCCTGAGTGCTGGAATTAAAAACATGCACCTGGCCAGTTGTGCTGGCCCACATCTTTAATCCCAGCACTCGGGAGGCAGAGGCAGGCAGGTCTCTGTGAGT
Source organism: Mesocricetus auratus (assembly GCF_017639785.1). Lineage (NCBI taxonomy): Eukaryota > Metazoa > Chordata > Mammalia > Rodentia > Cricetidae > Mesocricetus > Mesocricetus auratus. The sequence continues at coordinate 12,150,628 of NW_024429183.1, read as the reverse complement.
TTGAGCCCAGCCTGATCTACATAGTGAGTTCCAGGACAGCTAGAATACAGAAAACAAAAGAAAACACTGACATATGCTACTGTGTCTGGCTCCCAGCATTTTCATTTTAAAACATGAAAGTTTTTAAGTTTTAAAAATCATCATTAGCGTTGATTCTCTTCTTCTACCATATGGGTTCCAGGGATCTACTTAGTTCTTCAGTCTGGGAAAGTGTTTACCTGCTGAACCATCTCACCAGCCCATAATTTCCATGTGTTAATTTTTTAAAATTTATTTTTATTTTATATAGATTGGTGTTTTGCCTGCAAGTATGTCTGTATGTGGGAAATCAGATCCCCTGGAACTGGAGTTACAGACACCTGTGAGCTGCCATGTGGGTGCTGGGAACTGAACCCTGGTCCTCTAGAAGCGCAGCCAGTGCTCTTAACCACTAAGCCATCTCTCCAGCCCATAATTTTAGTGTATGGAATTGTTATTCTTGTGTGTGACTGTGTGTGCACAGAGAGGTGAGAAGACAACGTTCAGGGTCACTCCCTCCTTCTACCGTGGTTCTGAGACCTGAACTTCAGTCATCGGGCTCGAGCAGCCAACTCCACCACCTGAGCCATCTCACTGGCCTTGGTGCAGTGCAAATTTAAGTTCCCACATATGATCCGTGCTGTCTGTATTACGTCACATAAGCTCAGTATAATCCCAGTTACAGCGAAAGTATGAAAAACACGGGGGGGGGATATCCTAAAGTCTATATAGAATTTTGTTTTTATAAGATAATGTGAGATTTATATTGTTTAATTTTTGTTGTCAGTTTTTCTTGGGCAGGGGAGGGGATTGAACCTAGGGCCTTGTGAATGCTAAGCATATGACTTACCAGAGCCACACCCCCAGGCCCTTGCTTTCAAATTTTCAATGGCCAGATTCCTTCTATAATCAGAACAGCATAGCAGCAAGAGGAATGCCAGCATGGGGCAGCAGGAGAGAAGGCAGCCAAGCTCAGGGCAGGTCCTGCCAGGAGAAGAAAACCCATGCACTGCTTCCCTTGACAGGAGTGGCAGGCATCTGGCAGTTGGGTCCTCTCCAACCTATTGGACACACTGCACACTCAGCTTAGCTGGTGCACAGACACTTGGGTCTTACCATCTGTTGCCGACCTGGCAGCCGAGTGTTGCACCGTCAGCTGTGTTTGTTGGGATTTTCAGTTTCGTTGCTTGTATTCCTTGCCTACCTCCCAGGCCTGACTTAGCTGCTTCTTCAAGTTCCTGAGAACTAAGGAGGCTTCTGCTTAGCTTTCTGCTGGGACTCCAAGGATTTCGGGTGAGCCTTGGCTGACGCAGCTGGTTCAACTCATCTTGGTTTTACTGATGTGGCAGGAATTTAAGAATGTGAATTATTTGAAATGGTAAGGATAAAGGGAGATATAATTTTCTCAAATATATAGCAGAAGGCTTTGAGATATTTTATATAGGTAAGAAGTCAATAAGGCCAGATGTAGTTCTCAAACTGGCATACCTAAAATTCACCTGGTTGCTCATTCATTTCCAAGATGGGCTGAGTGACAGTAACACACATGTAGTTCCATATGAGTGGCTGAGGAAGCATGATTGGAGCCTAAAAATCCAGGGTTTGCATCAGCACCACAATAAGATCCTATCTCTCTCCTTTTTTCTTTTTTTCTTTTTTCCCGAGACAGGGTTTCTCTGTGTTGTTTTGGAGCCTATCCTGGAACCTGCCCTGTAGACCAGGCTGGTATCGAACTCACAGAGATCTGCCTGCCTCTGCATCCCGAGTGCTGGGATTAAAGGTGCACCACCAACGCCTGGCAAGATCCTATCTCTTAACACAAAAAAGAGAGACCTAAACCACAAAACAAAACCCCACTTAGATTATTCAATGTATCCTTCATTCATAGATGTAGAAATGGGATCAGGAGAGGCAGAAGGCTGTTCAGCAGAGCTAATTTTAAATGTAAGTGTCTTTACACATCACAGAGTCCCTCAATATGATTTAGGGGAGGAGTTAGACAAAAGTGAGGTATATGTGGGTTTTTTTCCAAACTAACCAATTCTCTCAACACCAACTGGATATCCAACAATCTGATTAAATTCTACCCACATGATAAGGGCTTGATCCCACAAGCCCTGTCCTAAATGCCAACCACAAATGAGATGCCCAGGCTATCCACCCTTTCGCCCATCCAACTACAAATCTGGGGGCTCCCATGACTACTTCCCCATTGTTTGATAATTTTCTAGAACTCATAAGCTCAGAGACTTCCCTACTTATAAGAGTTCATTACATAGAATGCTAAAGAATAGCCTAACAAGAAGTAGGTAAGGGTTTGGAAGGCCCTGCACACAGAGCCTGTCCCCAGACCCTCAGGAGTACAGCACCCTCTTGCATGTGGATTGTCACCAAGCTCCAGAGCCTTGTTCATAGTTTCTAATGTTGACTGCATTACACTGCTAGGACTGATTAGATAACTGGCCACCGGTGAGTGAACCTGATCTCGGGTGAGGTTCTTTCTCTTCCCTGGAGATCAAAAAAGGGCTCAAAGTTCTAACCCTCCAATCACATGGGCCCTCATTAACACACAGAAGAGGGCAAATTCCAAGGTTCCAAGGTTTTCAGGAAATCTTTTTTTGTTTCTCTGTGTAGTCCTGGCTGGCCTTGAACTCACAGAGATCCACTTGCCTCTATCTCTGCTGGGATTAAAGGTATGTGCTACCACCTCCAAGCATCAGGAACTTTTTACAGGAACATAATAGCCAAATGCTGGGTTTGTTATGCCACCTTGGGATATTCTTTGCCGGCGCTGTGTGTGTGTGTGTGTGTGTGTAAATACTACTTCCATTGGAAATACTAAACAAGTCTGTCCAATGGCCAGTTGTTAGCAACTAGTTCTGACACACGGAAGACCATGCTGATGTAGGTGGTGGTGGCAGCAGAGCAGGACTAATCCCAGCAGGCTGATCTCTGTGAGTTTAAGGTTAGCCTGGTTTACAGGGTAAGTTCTAGGATAGCCAAGGCTGTTAAACAGTGAAACCCTTTCTAGAAAACCCAAAAAACAACAAAAAAGGGAAGTTCTCTCTTGCTTGAATCTCACATTCAAAAATCCTATGATGGACGTAAGAGAACAGAGACCTATTAAGCACAGTAAAATGGGGGTAGTCTGAGATGCCATCTTCAAGCATCCAGAGTTTAAAAAACGTCTTCTAGTTAGACATGATGACACTACCTATAATCCCTGCATTTAGTAGGTGGATGCCAATGGATCAGTAATTCAAAGTCATCCTTGATTACACAGTAAGTTCCAGGCCTTCAGAGTCATAGGAAATTGTACCTCAAACATGGTAGAGTACTAGCCTAGCATGCATAAAGCTCTAGGCTTGATCCCCAGTACCACAGCAACGGGGCATGGTGGCACGTAATTGTAATTCCAGCACTTGGGAGGTGGAACATTCCCAGCTTTATGGCAAGTTCAAGGCCAGCCTACACCACAGGAGACCCTGTCTCAAACAAAACAGTAAAACCCAAGCAAACAAGAGCAAAGAACAAAAGTGTCTTCCACTGGTTGGTCAGTGTTTCACAGGGCAATGTGTCCAGTGGAGGAGAGCTGAGGGGGACTGGTGAGAGGCCAGCTTCTGTTCCTACATAGGACTAGGACAATCCTACATTCCCTCCGTCATTTCAACCACACTTTCCACTGAAGCCTTACGTCCTTCTGGTGGCCTAAGGGCCTGGGGACATCTCTACTGGGGAGAATTTGAATAGAGACCATTCCATACATAACTTCTGCTAGAAAATCAGGACACAGACTGTGATTCATGTTGGTATCTGCAAATTGAAAAGTCATTTATCCAAGTCAGGAACCATTTATTTTGTAACTCACAAGTTGGGGCCTGTTACAGTATCTTCATAAGCTATGGGCAGCTCACGACCATCTCTATGCATCTGTCAGGGAGGGGGAGGCCAGTTCAGACTGGCTTCACCATCAACTAGCACAAGTCTGGGAAGGGGCACATGACCTGGCCCAGTGTCCTCAGCTCTCCCAGTCAACCCTAAACCTGTGTGTGGGAGTCTTCCTCAGTTTCACTCCACCTAGAGACAGTCTCACTGAACTTGGACTTTGCCAAGTTGGTTAGTCTGTTTGGCCAGTGCATCCAGAGATTGACTCCCCGTGCCCTGTCATGCTTGGGATCACAGATGAGCTTTTACGTTAGTGCTGGAGATCCAAAGTCAGGTCCATATGTTTATCCACTGAGCCATCTCCCCGGTCTCTCAGACCTGCTTTTTATATTTATTTTCATTTTGTGTATACTGGTGTTTTGTATGCATGCGATGTGTGTGCACCACGAGCATGGCTGGTGCCTGCAGAGCCCAGGAGGAGCATAGGGTCCTAAGGAACTGGAGTTGCAGGTGATTGCTAGCTTTCATGTGGGTGCTAAGTTGAACCTGGGTCTTCTGAAGAGCAGCAATCGCCAATAAGCCATCTATCTAGTCCCTCAAATCTGCTTTCAAAAGTAGAATGGGGAGTAACCTGACAGGTCACTTTTCTTGTGGTTTTCCAAGACAGGGTTTCTGTTCAGCCCTCTGTAGACCAGGCTCGCCTTGAACTCAGAGATCTGCCTGCCCCTGCCTCCCAAATGCTGGGATTAAAGGTGTTCGCTGCTATCTCTCCACCTGGAGTTTTTCCACTTTGAACCACTCTCCTGAGAATTGCTCCTGGAGTCACTGGGGCAGGGGTTCAGTTGGAACGTCTGCCAGCCTCAACGGGATGTGGAGAAAACTTGCTCCTAGAAAGCTCATCACCATGTGACAGACAGTACAACAATGGAAGTGTTCGAGGTAAATTTGATTGATGGTGATCTCATTCAGTACAACTACGTGAGTGGGCAGAGCAGATTAATACTCATTCTAGCCACTTTTGAGTATGAGGACTCTAAGCCAGAAGGTGGGAAGCAGGGAGGCAACCCCAGTGTTTAACTGGAAGATGCTCTCCTTAATTTCTCAGCCTCATCCTCCCGGACTCCTTGGAGCCAGGCAACATCCAGAAGTGAAGAAGGTAGAACTTAGCACGGCAGAGCTCCGTGTGAGTGACACCTGGTTACCACGCTTTTAGCCCAAGCCAAAGATGTCTGAGGGATCTCAGTAGCACACCTCTTCGGCGGTCTCAGATGCTGCCCTGGCTGTGGAGGTCCCAGGACAGTGGCCCATATCCTTGACTTTGCTGTGCCAGTTGCCGCTTCCCTCCACTACACAGGGGAACCCTGACACTCTTCCTTTCCCAACACTCACAGCATGGATGCAGGAGACAAACAGTACTGTGAGGTTGTTCAGTGTGCTGTGAAGCCACAAGATGTGTACTTCATTGTGACCCATTCCCTGATGGCTTCAGGCAAATTTCCTATGTAGAAAACGGGACAGTGCTGAGGCTGTGCATCTGTGTGTGTGCATGTATGTATGTATGTATGTATGTATGTATGTATGTTGGAGTGGGTGACTCTGAGAACTGCTATAGTGGGGTACCACCAAGGATTTGTTGACACCAGGTGCTTCTGGTCTGTTGACCTATCACCTTCAAATTCAAATCACTTGTCTGTCCAGTTCTGTGTGTGATGGGGATGTCCTTCTGTATATATGTTTCTCTTATTGGTTGATGAATAAAACACCATTTGGCCAATGAGGCAGGAAGATAGGTGGGGCTAGGAGATGAGGAGAATTCTGGTCAAGGTAGGCAGGCTCTCACCGTAGTCACCATGTAGACTACAAAAGAGTAATAGGTCTGGACCCTTCTCCGGTAAGATAAGACCATGTGGAAATACATAGATTTATAGAAATGGTTAGTAATTAAGACCAACCTAGCCAATAAGAAGCCCTAGTCACTGGCCAACAGATTTATAACTAATATAGTGTCACTGTGTTCATTTGGGGTTGAAGGGCGGTGGGACCAGCTGGGACAAAGAACCTCTTGTTACATGTGTGCTGCAAACTGTATCAGCCATTCTTTCCAACATACCTAAGTACTTCTAGCTCTCATGAGAACAGGAACCAAAAGGCAGTATACTGTAATCTCTGGAGTGTGCCAGACCACACCAATCAAGCTACCCACATTCAAACACCTTGCCATGCTAACCACAAGGTAGCACAGTATCTGGACAGCCTGTCACATAGTCTCCCCAGTCCTGAGTGGGTGCAGAAGCACTCTGGCTTCACTTCTCTCCAAAGACGTCCCTGGTCCTCCTGTGGTGCTGGACATTCAGCTAACTGGCTACATGGCACCGTTCTCATTCCAGACAGACCCTGGCTAAATATTGGCCAGGGCCTCAGTGTGGGTCTTCCTCTTTAGCTCCAACAGTGTACACCCCACTCAAGGTTACTTCTTAATGCGTCCCTGTAAGCCCCTAGAGGTCTTGTGCACAATTCTTAATTAGAGCGCTGTGTTCCTCAAGAAATAGGTGAGCAGAGCACAGAAAGAGGCTTGTTTTATTATTTGACCTCATACTGCTTTAGGGCAGTCTATACCCACCCCCTCAACCTAATTAAAAGGTACCAGATACTCTGGAATTCTGGCACACTCATCTGGGACACAGAGAAGACAAAGGACTGATAGGCCAGGGCAGGGACAGAGAACTAAACTCCTAAGACAGTCTCTGCTCCACAGCATCAGCCAATAGTGAGGGCCCTTAGATACCTCCTTAGTCATGAGGGCCATGGTGAAGCCCTGCAGAGCACTGGGCCACCAGAACCACAAAGGGTGTCAAACTGTCCCCAAGTACTGACTCATTCTTCACAGGTCCCCACAAACATTGATTTAACAATTCTTACTTCCTGAATAAAGTGCACCATCTTTTGTGGGAGTTAGCTGCCACTAAATGTAGAAGCAAGAAGCTGGATAAAATACTTTTCTCATGCTTTTGTAAACTGGGCTTGACATTGTCTCTCATGATTCAAACTAACTGTCAGAAAAGAGGATTGTTTTGGGTGGGGGTGGGGATGGGGGTGGTGGCCAGTGCTGGGGACTGAACCAAGGGTCCACTGAGGAAGGCCAGGCATTTGTCAAGGTGACTTAACCCTTGAGGCAGGGTGTAACTATGTGGCTGAGAAAGCAATTCCCACTAAGAAGTCTGGTGGGCTCACACAGGAGTACACACTGACCAAGAGGAAAAGCTCCCAGGCGGCCCATGTCTGCCTCAGGTGTCCCCTAAGTTCCCTCCTATGTAGTTCTCAGCTGCCACACTGCCGTCATTGCATTAAGTCCACAGGGTGTGGTCAGGCAGGGCTGAAAAGACCCCTGGTTTATGCTTATGAGAAACATCCACTTGTTTGGAGAACAACCACGTCCAGGTCAGGTGGCCTGGCTTGCTGGCAGTTCCTGTCCCTGAGTCTGACTTCACAGTAAGATGTGCGGAGTGTTTTCTGAGCAGTTAAAACAGGTGAGGATCTTAGTGAGCAGAGAGAACCTCCTTCCCAACAGACAGACCTCTCCTACACTCTTGCAGGCCTGAGAGTCGGCTCAACCTCTTCTGGCTCAACCTGAAGCACTTTAAAACCCTTCCTTATACAGAACACAATTCTGTGTCTCTTGGATAATGTTAAAGAACATTTTCTGTTTGTTTTGTTTTTAGAGACAGGGTTTCTCTGTGTAGCTTTGACACCTGTCTTGGAATGTGCTCTATAGACCAGGCTGCCTTTGAACTCACAGAGATTTGCCTGCCTCTGCCTCTTGAGTGCTGGGATTAGAAGTGTACATCACCACTGCCCAACACACACACACACACACACACACACACACACACACACACACAGTTTTATTATGAAAAACTGAAATCCATATCCAAGTTGAGGATAGCTCAGCAATTAATTATCAACACCTGACCATCTGCTTTCACGCCCTCCCTCCCCGCTCCTAGGACAGCTTTAGAAAACAAAGGCTGACTGTGCTAGGCACACTGGTCAGCTAGTCCCAGTGTCTCCCTCTCAGCCTATCTTTGCGACAGAGGTTAGAAATGCTACATGCACACATTTGCAGCCTCCCCTGCAGTCAGAATGGCATGATGACCCAGGTCTGCTTGGAGGCCTCTTTAAGTCTTGCTGATGCTGAAACACACTGGTACACTCACTTGTATGTGCACAAGTACCACAGTCAGGCAAGAAGGCACTTCATCAACATGCCACAAATATTAGTAGAGAAGGCTTTTAAACTGTGTGAGAAGGGGTGCAAGGACTGTCAAGAGTAGTCACCCCAGTGCAGTGGGTGACATGCCAGACAGCACCACAGGTAAGTCCCCACTCTTGTAGGTCTGGAGGTCCTGCCCTAATGGAGTACTAGCTGGTGCAGGTTAAAGACTTCCTCTATCACCCCAAGTCCCAGTAGAGACCATCTGTTCTGATGCCAGCTTAAAGTGCTCTCTTGCCACCTGTACAGTCCTTTCCAGATGGATGTAGCTTGTAAACTCCCTTTTTGGGTAATGAGATGCTAGCCATCTGGTGCCACTAATTCAGTTCGGTTGCCACAAACAGCCCACACAACCGAGGCCTAGATGGGGAAGCCCACCATGATCTAGTGGTGTTCTTTTTCCTTCGGATGGCATCAGCTCACTTCAGCTCTCTCAGACCCTGGTGTGATCCCCATCCAGAGGCCAAAAAACAGATCTGTGTCTGAGCAGGAAACAGAATGTAGTCTTTGAAGCCTACTTTCTCCCCATTCCCAGGCCCTAGGAGCAAGCGAAGGGATTTAGTGCTGTATTAGCATGGGTGGTTTGTTATTCTCTTCTTCCATGCTTTCTAGGCAGGAAGTCTGGGTTTGGAATTTCCCTAAGGAGTAAATACTTCTCACCCCCCATTTTTGTTTTTTTGAAACAGGATTTCTCTGTATTGCTTTGGAGCCTGTCCTGGAACTCGCTCTGTAGACCAGGATGGTCTCGAACTCACAGAGATCCATCTGCCTCTGCTTCCCCAGTGCTGGGATTAAAGGCGTGAGCCACCAGTGCCTGGCGGGTTTTTTGTTGTTGTTGTTGTTTTCTAAGAGAAAAAAGGGAGCAGGAAAAGACAAAAACACCACTCAGTATTAATTTATACCAATGTCCCACCTTACACATGAGAATTTCACACAGGAGAGAAGCTGAATCAGTTGAGAACAAATGCCCCAGGACTCAGCATCTGCCAGGGAGCCCCCTTAGGAGTCTCCCACCACCTCAGACAAGCCTGAGATGTGCTGGCTGGGCCAGGACTGAACAACGCAGCAGAGCAAAGCGAAGGGGAGAGGCATCTTCACTTTCACCAACCTCACAGAGGGCTTCTATTTGTTTATTTAAAGACAAATTTTAAAAAGTAAAAGGAATGAAACCAGCTGAGATTAAGGTACATAGCGCAAACTGCAATGTAGAAAAAGGGTCTTGCTGGAAACATGATAAAGAGCACTGGAAACAGTTCACAGACACACAGGAGAGCTCACATTGTCAACAGGATTGATTAAGCTGCTACTGATTCTCAGAATGTCAAGGTTTCATTTTGCTCAGCCTGAGATCTCGCTCGATTTCAAACTGCCTGTGGTCCACTCGATCCAGAAAAGCTTTCCGTTCAATGTACCTGGAAGAAGACAAAAGCAGTGTCAATAGAATCTGGTTGAAAGGCCTCGGCTCCCATGCACTGCGCAACCCCAGGGGTAAACCAGGCCGCAGTAACCAGCAGATGAGCCAGGCTGCTCAGATGACCACCTGGACTCTACCACTAAATTCAAACCACTCCCATTTCACCCACACAGGACAATTCTGTTCAGACATGACTGAAACTGCAATGGAAAAGGATGAGCTAACCCTTTTTTATTTGTTTTGACAGGATCTCACAATGCAGACAAGGCTGGCCTTGAACTCAAAGAGATCCGCTAGCCTGTCTCTGCCTCCCCAGTGCTGGGATTAAAGGAGTATGCCACCAAACCAGGAGAACAAACTCCATAAAAGGAAAAAGTAAAGCAAACACTCAGTTTTAACACAGGACTTTGAGACAAGGAGGCATAATGCCATCTTATTGGTTCAAACCCTGTATTGGTAAACACTGGCTGGACAATGTTGTGGTCAAAGTTTCAATCTCTCTGAGCCTCCCTGTTGTCTATAGCAACAGGATAATGTCATATTTTCTGCTTCAGTGTTATGTTGACTTGGCAAGTAACAGAAAAGATATTCTTTTTAAAAAGATTTATTTTATGCTTGTGTATGTATGTGTTTGTGTAGGCAGGCACGTGTGGAGATCAGAGGACAAATAACTTGCAAAGGGGTGCTTCTCTTCTCCCACCATGCAGGTCCTGGGGACTGAACTTAGATTGTCAAGTTTGGCACAGGTGCCTGTGACCCACTAAGCCAAAGCTATGTTTTTGTTTGTCCTAAAACGCAAAAAAAAAAATATATATACCTGAAAATGGAAGAAATAGGCTAGGAAACCGACCACTAAGGACTGCTGTGAGGGTGAACCCTTAGCCAAGGTTTACAAAGCCAATCTAATTTCCTCTGCTGTTTCCCTAGGTATCTTCTTAATTCGGGGCCAAACTGCTTCTGTGGCATAAAGGAGGAGGCCCTTTCCTGAATTCTTCTATCAATGAGACAAACACCTTGCATCCACAGTCACACACAGGGTTTCCCTGGAAGCCTGGAGCTCTGCTCCTGCTTTCAAAGCCAAGGTCAGAGAGCTCCCTCAGGTCTCCCTCAGTCTTCCCAGACAGGGTGGGAGGGAGGGAGGCCAGCCTATGCTGGCAGGCATGCTGATCAGGAGGGAGCCTGGCTGCTTAATGAGACACAGCTGCATTTTAATGTACCTTTTCTTGCCATAAAGTGTGCTTCGATTTGCTTGAGGGGAGGAACTCTCTGCTGCTAATTAATCTATTGAGGGAGCAAAATTGCCATTAAAAATGGGAGACATAATTGAATCTCTGCACTAATTTTTCTTTGTTGCACCGTGGAAAATGTGCATCTGTCACTACAAGGTTATTATATTTATGATGAGAATGTAACCAGGTCCAGGAACCTGTGTTCTTTGATGAATTCAGGTCTTGCTTTTTTTGCCCCTCAGCATCCTGAAGTGAGGTCCATCCCACCTGCTTGCCAGATGAGCCTGTGCTACTAATTCTCCAAACACTACTAAGGACTAGTCAGAAAACACAGGCTCTGAGGCCAGAGGGAGCTGAATTCAAGTCCTGTCTCTCACTGGCTGTGTGACTCTGGACAAACCATATAAACTTAGCGAATCTCAGTTTCCTAACATTAAAAGGGGGAGGGGACCACAACAAAGATTAGCTACTGCTGAGGCTGAGGTAAGAAGACTGGTGTTCTAGAGCAGCCTGGCCACAGACCATTCTATATTTTTATTTTTCTGGAGACAGGGTTTCATGCATTTCAGGATGGCTTGCTGTATACAGTCCAGGTTGACCTTAAGCTTCTGCCTTTACCTTCCTAGCAGCCAAGATTACAGGTATGAACCACTACGCCTGTCTTATGTGATGCTAGGGCTCTGTACACACTATACCAACTGAACCATACTCCTGGATCCTGAAACTCTGTGTTAACTAAACAACACACAAGACAAACAAAGAAACAAAAAAACCCAAACCAAGAAAACTTACATCTCCCCCCCACAAAGAAAAGCTAGAGATCAACTCTCCTTATTCAGATGAGCTGCTGTAAGTAGTTAGCATAGAGCAAAGATCAACAAAGTGGTAGCTAATCACACCACTATCAGGGTCCTGAGGATAGCAGATGGCCCAGTTGGGATATGCTGTCTGAAACTAGTAACCACCACCTTGTCTGGATCAGCAATTAGCCTGTGGTGTCAAAACTGTCACTGAGCCAGAAAAGCTGGAGCACATGGAAAGGCTGTGCTTAGGTTTGATACAGTCCCTTGGGTCAGAGTTGTCAGATTTAGTGAGTGAAAATAAAGGAGACCCGGTTAAATCTGAAATTCAGATTCCCTGACAGAGAGAGCAGTGGCAGATATCATATGCCCCTTCTGATAAAGGCATATGGTATCTAGAGACCTGGGTGAGCGGGTATGGGCACAAGCAAACAATTCCCTGCAGCAGTCCAAACGCCTCACCTACTGCAATCAGTTATCCCCAGCCCCTGCCTATCCTGGATCTGGAGAGGTAGACATGGGACTCGGGGACTTGGTGGCAGGCATGCTAATTGCCCCCTTGGAACAGCCAGCAGAAGAGCAGTGAGCACAGCGAGAGATGGCACTGTGTAAGCATCACATGTGGGTGTTTGAGGACAGAGCTCTCAGTGTGCTGGGAGATCAGGAGGGAGAAGGAGAAGGAAGCACCTTTCACAATGGGATGCTCACTGAGCATGGATAAGGGTTTGCAGGTTCACTTAAGCTCTATGTATCCAGATGACCTGGAGACTACCGGGAGCAAAGTCTAGAATAGATGTTAAAGGGGCAAGCCGAGACCAAGGGAAGCCCAGACAGTAACAAGGGCACACGTGCAGATGCAGCCCAGACAAAGGGCATCAAGGCAGGTTTGCCTATTTTATTCTTTTAGTAAAGGTATTGGGTATTTAAATTTTGTTTTTTTGTTTGTTTTCTCCTTCTCTGTAAAACAGGAATAAAAATGTAATGTGCTTCTGTGGCCGCAATGAAACTCAAGAAGTGCTTTGTAAGAGACAGCAGATGGTTACGCAAGCTGTTTGGGGTTTTTTTGTTTTTTTTTTTTTTTTTTGAGACAGGGTTTCTCTGTGGCTTTGGAGGCTGTCCTGGAACTCGCTTGGTAGTCCAGGCTGGTCTCGAACTCACAGAGATCCTCCTGCCTCTGCCTCCTGAGTGCTGGGATTAAAGGCGTGCGCCACCAACGCCCGGCGGGGTTTAGGTTCTTGCTTCTCATCAACTTCACCACAGCCATAACCTGCCAGACAAGGACATTTGGGAGGGAGACCAAGACTGGAAATGCTCCTGAGAAGGACTGCCTCAAAGGCCGCCTGAGGGTTTGCCTACTTCAGCTGGGCTGCAGGTGTTTCTACGCACTTTAACTGGGACACAGTTCCAGAACAGGTCTGCTGGCTGACAAGTGCGATGGGAATTATGGTTCTTACTTGTCTTTGGTCTTGCAGCTTTTCTTGCCTGAAGGAGCCTGGCCTAACGGAAAGCCTACAGCTGACGGGGTGTCTGCTACTATGCTCTTTTATGACCCATTAAGCAGCAGATTTTATTTATTTATTTACTTGTTTGCTCCGTTCATTCATTTACTCATAAAAGACAGGCTCTTTTCATGTAGTTCTGGCTGTCCTGGAACTCACTCTGTAACCAGGTTGGCCTTGAACTTCTGGAGCTCTTCCTGCCTCTGCCTTCCCTAGTGCTGGGATTAAAGGTGTGGGCCACTATGCCTGGCAAAGCAAGCTGATCTTTATTATCATTAACAAAATATGCTAATAGCATCAAGAACCTAGATGATTTTTCCAGTTTTTCCTTCCAGAATCAAGATATACACAACAGGCTCTGACATCTTTGGGATTTTTCAACTCAAATTACTTTTTTGCCTCAATTACCTAAAAATTCAGGACACTGGGTAGGGAAGGGTAGGAGCACTATCAGGGAAGATGCCAGTACTCCTGTTAGAGAACCCAGCCTGGAAGAGGTCAGAGGGTGCTGGCTTGCAAAAGCTGTCATGTGGTCATCCTATGGCTGAAGCCACAGGAGAGGCTTCCTGCATATTGCTAAGAAAAGGACATGCACAGAGACAGGAGGTAAGAGGATGCTCTGGGGCTGGCACAACAACGATAAACTTCAGCTGTTGATGGGCAAAGGGAGCACTGAGACTCAGCATGTCTCTGGAGTAGTCCTAACGGCACGGTTCTTCCGCTCTGGGAATGCAACTGAAAGATGCAAACTGTCAGGCCAGGCACTGCCCCAAAGCAAAGCCAGCACGGATAATCCTTTCTTCCCTTCTGCCTTCTTCTCATATCACTTCAAGGCTGTAATAGTCTTGGGAGACAAAGTCCTGGAAATCCTGGTAGTAGGTTCTTCGGGAAAGGAAAGTATTTTAGTGGCCCCTCCTTCATGTTCTCCAAATCACAAAAGACCTGGTTTCCAATCACTGTGCTCTGTGACCTTCAGCTTAACTGGACAGAGAACAGCAGCCAAGACCAAGTCCATGTTTCTCCTCTCTGTGCAATTTATACATGGATTCTTTCCCCCTCCACCTGGGGTTCCTGCCTTAGCATTATTATTTGGAGAGTTGTGTTGATGATGATATCCACCATCAGGAATGTGTGATTAGTTAGCAGAGCTAGAAGCAGCCATGCTCAACACCTGAACGAAGTCCACTCACACCCAAACTGTCTCTGGGACAGCACTCAAGCACTCTGCTGACTGAAAACACTGCTGCACAAAAACCTCTCCTGGTGTACTATGCCGGACTTTTCTGGGTGGCTAGTTCTGATCCCACTAGGCCACTAAACAAAGCCAGGGGCATCTGCTAGCCAGCGCATCAGGCATTTAGACAATGCAGTGGTGTGGTCTCTGCTCTGGGGGGCTTATTGCACACTGACAAAACATGACAACATTAGTCAGTCAGTACAGAAGAGACACAGGGTGGTGTGACTGAGGTGACAGAGCTATTCCAGACTGACATCTGAGCTGACAAAGCAGAACCTCGTAGGGGAGGTTCACTGCAAAAGTGGCACTGAGGCTGGGCTGTGGCAGGCCGCTGGAGAAGTGGGCAGAGGTGACAGGAAAGGTCCTTTTGTTTTGAGTCACTGGCAGAAAATGGTGGCTAAGTCTTAGAACTAGTGTTTGCTTGGGGAGGAAGAAGAAAACAGCTGCCCAGGCTGAAGGGCTGGGGAAGACAGAAAAGCAGCCTGGGAGACTTGGGGAGAGGCCTCCAAGTTCTACCCCATCACTGTGGAAAATATTCCTAAGTAGCTGGCTAGGACTTAAATGGATAAAACTTCCAGCTTTCCAGTAAGGTCTGAGTCTGGGGTTAGTCAATTAATGGCAAGTGGGAGAAGAGAAATTTCAGTAGAAGCCCAAGGGAAGGCAGCCTCCTGCCTATTGGCTTCATTGTCCTAACATCTTGAGAGGCATAGAAAAGGTTTCCACTGTGCAGATGACTAAACTGGGGCTAGGACCTGTCCTCATTGGCTCTCTGTTGCTGAGAGGAAACACCAACCAAAACCAACTTGGAGAAGTGCAGGTTCAATGGTTATAGACCATTATGGAGGGAAGCCACAGCAGGAACCTGGAGGCAGGAACTGAAAGAGAGTGCTAGGATTAAAGATGTGCATCATGCTATGGATGGTGGTGGTACACAATTTTTTTTGCGTGGGGGGGTGGGGAGAAGGGGTAGGTTTCAAGACAGGGTTTCTCTGTGTAGCTTTGTAGACTAGGCTGGCCTTGAACTCACAGAGATCTACCTGCCTCTGCCTCCCAAGTGCTGAGATTAAAGGCGTGCACTACCATTGCCCAGCTTGGTGGTGTACACTTTTAATCCCAGCATTTGGGAGGCAGAGGTAGGCAGATCTCTGAGTTCGAGGTCAGCCTGGTCTACAGAGTTCCAGGACAGCCAAAGCTACAGAGAAACTCTGTCTGGAAAAACATAAACAAACAAACAACAACAAAAAGATATACATCACTATGCTCTGGCAAGATTTACTTTAAACCATAGAATCATCTCTAGTTCTACTTCAATTTTTTTCTGTATTTCCATTAACCTCTAGTTGTTGCTATTGATATTTTTGATTCTGACATAAATAGAATTCTACTCTGTGTATTCTTTTGTGATCTGCTTCTTTCAAAACTGATCTACTGGTTTCTCCCGCTTTGACCTTCATTTAAATAGGGTCACAGCCTTCCTTCTTCTGTTATGCTTCCATGCTTCTATGATCTATCTACATTCATACCCATTGCTGGACAGTAGCCAACTGTGTAGACAGATTATGTTTGATTTAACTGCCACACTAGTGACAAACCTTTGGGTTATTTCTTGTTTTTGCATGTTGCTTATATTGTCAGTACATACCTGCATTTCTGCTGGGAATAAAGTTAGGAGTGAACTGCTGAACTACAGAGAATAACTCTATGAAGCCTGCCCTGAGCAGATCACAGCAAGCGGTATTTTCCAATTTAATCATTCCACCTTTCAAATGTTTGCTGAATGAGGAGACTGCCTTCTTTATAACTGGTCATGTTCTTGTCTTAAGGTCTTTGTCTAATATATACTCAAACTACACCCAGTCTGACACACAGTTCCTTGTGCTACCCAAGGATCAAGATGTAGAACTCTCAGCTCCTTCTCCAGCACCATGTCTGCCTACATGCCGCCACTGCCACCTGCCATGATGATAATCGACTAAACGTCTGAACTGTAAGCCAGCCCCAATTAATGTTGTCCTTTATAAGTGTTGCTGTGGTCATGGTGTCTCTTCAAAGCAATAAAAACCCTAAGACACATTGCCTCCCAAGTACTGGGATTAAAGGCTAATTTAGGCTAATAACCTGAATAACACATACTTATTTAGGCCTTCATGTGATGAGTGGCCACGTCAGAGGAGCAGCAGGTAGCAATTAACTTAAGGAGATTGGCCCACCAGAATGCAAGTTGATGATGGGTGAATCTTGGATAGGAAGACCCCAAGGACTTCGGCTCTGGAATGTCTCTTGCTACTGCTGGGCCTTTACATGTTTGCCACTGCCATTCTCTGGTATCTAGCATGTGAAAATGGGTGTGTGGGGGGATCCCTTCTGCCTTTAACGCAGTGTGTGATTACCTCATGGAAATAATCCTGATCTACTGGGCACTTTTAACCTGTGAATTATGAATATGATTTTCCTGTAAGCTACATTGTTTAAAGTGTTGCCCTGGCTTGTGATAAAGTAAGGGCTAGAGAGAATGGAAAATAAAACAAGGAAATGTCACAACACTAGGACTTGTTTTTCTACTGATGAATGGGTATACAACCTGAGAAGTTAAAGTAGAACTGAGTAATTGTTTTACATATATAAAAGTTTAGATTTATGATTCTTTTAAGATTTTTTCATAAGATTACCTTTTGAGGCAAATAATAAAGTGATTGATCATTTCTTTGTAACCACAAAATGCAGCCTGCCAGTAAAAGAACTGGCTGAGAAAAATACCTTGCTTGCTTTTACTCTGTTAATCTATAACAAGTTACTTAGACATGAATATATGTGGATTCTTGGGGATAATTTTTCACCTGTAATACATAAAATGTTATTCATGTAAGGGAAATGGGAAACACATTTTACTTGTATTTACTGTAATCATTCACTTAAAAAATATAATGTAACCACATTGTAAATTTTTTTTTTCTAAGACAGGGTTTCTCTGTGGTTTTGGTGCCTGTCCTGGAACTCGCTGTGTAGACCAGGCTGGTCTTGAACTCATAGAGATCTGCCTGCTTCTGCCTCCTGAATATTAGTATTAAATGTATGCGCCACCCGTTTGTTTGGCCCCCTCCCCGAAGCTGAAGACTGAACCCAGGGCCTTGCACTTGCTAGGCAAACACTCTACCACTGAGCTACATCCCCAGCCCTTCACATTGTACTTTTCATATTGCTGGAAAGATTCTGGTGGGGTAAACACCCTGTGAGGGGGGAACAAAACACAGAAGGGACACATCTGGATAGAGGTAAGAAGAGAGAGAGATGATAAAAAGATCCTGAAGGTGTTCTTCCCCCCTTTTTTTGCCAGCCCCAGATAGTTAAGTTTTGCTTTGCTCACTGGCCCCAGGGGTATTAAGTTTTACTGCCCCAGATAGAAAAGTCACATTGAGTGATTAGTCCGATGACTCCACAGCTCCCCCTCAGTTCTGAGCTGTTGGAGGCCGCTTTATATACACTATACCTCTGTAAGTAATACATCCATCCCGCTGTATGTCAGGGTCTGCGAAGCCAGAATGAGGTGTAGGATGGTCCCAGTTCACTGGCAAAGGAGCTGAGACAACTGCTATGCTGAGAGAGGCTCTTACTGGTGAGGGGCAGGGCTGATGAGAAGCCCACACTGTACAAATGGCCTCAACACTTCAGAGTGAGGAATGGAGGCCTGAAGCTATGGACCTTACTTCCTCAAGTTTCTTTTACACTTCCTAAGCACCATTTCTTTCTACTAACTAAAAGACACACTAAAGAAAGCTGGGCGTGCTGGCTCTTGCCTGTGATCCCAAACTTGGAGCACTGAGGCAGAAGGCTTGCCATGATTGTGAGGCTAGACTAGGTTATAGAGTGAGATCTTTTCTCAACACCCCCCAGGGCAAACAAAACAAAATAAACTCTAACAAGCAAAAGGTCATTTTTGGTTTATGGATATCCTCTTTGTATTTCAGAGTGAACAGGAAATGGTATAGCAATGGCCTTGCATGTATCATACAGGCTGCAGCAAATGGTCAGACCAGGCGACTTAAAGAGTTCAGCAAACTCAGACCCAGGGGACATGACTGCTCACCCCTGCCTCCCATCTTCACCTAGCAGCTTCTCACAGATGGGAGCAGCCTCATCTTGGCAGAGAGCTTCACTAGTAATCAAAGCTCTACATTTCCATTTCACAGTGAAAAGTTCCTGTGCTAAACAGGAAGGTTTGAAACGACCCATTACAGAGCTCTGAGGCTACGAGGGACAGAACCACTACTTACCCTTCTTTTCCTCGGTTATGGATAGCCAGCTCTTCACCAATCCCTTCTTCCTCCTTGAAGCTCTCCCAGTCCAGTTTGGACTTCTCAAGGGTGCTCATTTTCTGTTTTTTGGCTCCAATTTTCCCCAAAAGGCTGCTCATGCCACTTGATCTTTTTATTCTATGGAAAGAAAAAATGAACATAGGAACTCTGATTTCTGGATTAACAACTTTTTGTTTTGTTTTGTGGACACAAGGGTTCCCTGGATTGGAGTCATTTGTCTTAGTGGAAGCCATGCTTGTACCTAAGGTATTTTTTTTTTCTATGTGGAACTTGTAGGCAGAGCATAATCCTAATATGCCTTTCCTGCCTAACACACATGACTGCTCAGCTACACAGCTGACAGGAAACCCTTGGCCCTTCAGACCTCTCTGTGCATGGCAGGTCTCTGCTTGCAGGGAGGGAGGAGAATGGTGGGGTTCAGGCAAGACTTTGGAGTCCCAATGACTCAGACTAGCTGTTCAAGTACATGTATCTTGGTTTCCTAATCTACACTGAATGCTTACTCATGGATGGTGGGGAATTGTCCGTGTAAAGGGCCAAACAGCATCCGGCATAGGGGTCAAGGTGCAGTTAACTGCTGGTCACTGTGAATCACTGATCACTGTCCTCGTTTGTGCTTTGAAGTCCCAGGGGACTATTCCACAGAATAAAAACAAGTTCCCAGTACATTCGAGTAAGAAGTCACAGCACTATAAAAGGGCCTTTTAAAGGCAATTGCCTTTCAACTTCTGTAAACTGGGTCTGGTTTTCCCCAGGAGGTGGAGAACATCCCAAAGTCGAGAATGCACAGCCTGTGCTCTACTTGCTGGTGATGCGATCTATCATCAGCTGTGGGAGAAACCCCGAATGCCAAATTCAAGTCTCAGCATGTCGAACTTTTCTAGTCAATGTTACATGAATGAGAGATAAGGCAAACAGAAGGCAGCTAGAGTTCATAAAAAGGTGATATGAGGGGAAGAAATAATAGAAAGAACATGGGTTTTAAAAACATTTTTTGGTAGATGGGGGGCAGGGGTGTGCAGATGAAAGGACAACTTTGTGGTGTTGGTTTTCTCCCTCCACATTTATCTGAGCATCCATGCCGTGCTTGTAGGCTTGGATTGGTAGGTGCCAAAGGCCTTCACCCACTAAGCCATCTTGTCAGTCTGCTTTTGGTGTTATGAAGCTAACAGGAATTCTCTGCTGGAAGAAACTAGAGGCTATTTTCTGCTTCACTGAGATAGGCAAGCAGTGCTCGCTGGCATTGCAACGCTTACTGCTGCAGTGCTCTTCTAGCTTCCTTCCCACCTGGCATTTGGCCTTCTGCGATCATACCATCCTATGAGGGAAAGAGATACTGCATGTGTCTGTTCTGCTCTTAGCAGGGATTTTGATTCATTGCTCTCTATAGGAAGAACCCTGCTCGCCTCAGGGAGGCCCTGGGCTACTGTCTGTTTACAAGGGATCTGGGAAGGAACTGAGGAAGAGGCCCAGAATGAAGAGGTTGGCAAAGCTTGTAGATGGGGTTGTGAGTAAGCACAAGACCTTTAATACCAATTCCAACAGCCAGGCTCCCACAGAATTTTTGTTTTGAAAAGGGATTTAAAGCCATCTTTTTGTCCATTAATCATAGTCAATCAACAGAGATGGTAGTTCCACTGTGCTTGGAATTAGGAACACTAAAAGCTGCAAGGTCTGATCATTGGCTATGAGAAGAAAAAAAAAACAATAAAGAGGGTAACAAATAGGCAAACTGTGACCATTTACTAAAAGACCCCGAAGAGTGAGTCACTGAGGGGCTGTTTAACCTTGTTTCACAACATTTGTCAACCAAACTCCACTTTAAGGGTGATGAAACCTGCTACAGTCCACAGTGGTGGACCTAGGACCTGTTCAGTGCTCCTACACCAACTGCTGTCTTCTTCCTGTGCTTGACCCCACAGTCCCGGACACAAGTCCTGTAGCTGCTTGCACTTTCTACTACAGCTCAATTGGGGAGAGGAAGAAATGTCCACTAACCCTATTGTCCTGGAGCTCACTGTGTAGGATCCATGCCTTACTCATTCCTTTTTCCTTTTTGAGACAAGGTCTTGCTATATAACCCAGCTGGCCTGGAACCCAAGAGATCTGCCTGCCTACACTAGGATTAAAGGCATGAGCCACCATACTCTGCTGTGTCTCACTCTAACCCGCAGTGAAGCAAAAAGATTACTCACGGCATAAGGTTTTTAGACTTTTAATAGACCAAGCCCCTGACTTGACAGCACAGCTACCCAAAAGTTAACTCTTACTCACAGTTACGCAAGGAAGAAAATTTTCCCCTTGTAACAAAAAGACTCAGTACTATGCTTGAACTGATAGACCAGAAAAATCAATTCCAAAAGTGGGCCAGCAAGCACAGGACATGGCTGGGAGCACTAGTTACCTCTCCTCAGAACATCACTGTACAGAGTTGGGCTCAAGTCTGCGCCTCTCACAAAAAAATTGGCAGAGCCATTAACATGCAAATCATCTGCAGCAAGATTCTTTGGCAGAGATTTACGTTTTCCTTAGTGTCTGTCATCTGTTTACAAGGGAGGGGCACACACATGAACTACTTTCCAGGGCCTGCTGTAGGTCTGGCACCTTGTACGAATGAGAATTCCCTGTTGTGGGCTTGGAGCTGCTGTTACTTTGGGTTTTCCCTAGACTAGCTGAAATCTGTAAGAATGAAACGTGCTGTCCAAATGCCTGGCTGATTATATTACCAACCTGCTAACTCATCTCTCCAGAGCCCAGGGTCAGAGCAGAGCACTTGTCGAGGGAGTCTCTCTAGACCTGCCCATCTGAAGAGTGAATTGGAAGGCAGAAACTCACATGGAGAAGTCCTAAGGATCTTAAGCACCTCCTGGGTTCAGAACAACCAGAGCTCTTTTTGTTACCGAAACTGATACAAGACCAGGAAAAACTGTGGAACCTATCTGCAAGAGTGGAAACGAAAGCTGGCCAACAGCTGGAATCTCATAGCTTCACACTGGCACACGGCTCTTCAGATTGCCTGCTCCTGTGCCGACCCAATAGGAAGGGCATTTGTTAGTGTGGTTCGATTCCCTGAGAGGGGCTTGCGGTGTAGCAAGCTAGCTTCAGACTTTTAAAATATGTGACTAAAACATACCTGATTATTCTGATGGGAAAAGTCTCTTCAAAAACAACGCTATGAGCCCTTCTCCATGTGCTGAGTGTAGAGATCTGATCTGTCCTGCTGTGGACTCTCAGTTGGCAATCTCAAAGAGAACAATGCAATTCTAAATGACTGTGGTTCAGTTTGAATGAAGAGCTCCTCCTAGGTAACAGCATCCATTTCCACCAGTGAGACATGAATGCCTTCCCCAAAGCAGCAGAAATACCTTAGCCACATGGTTTCTGGTTTCTGCTGTAATCGGGTCATTAATTTGGAGACAGTTAACTGGACTTAGGTGTTCTCAAGTGACACCAACATGACTGACATACTGGACCACATTCCAAGAGACAGTTAATGTCCCTTCTCCTCTGTGAAGTACAGTCCTCTGCTGACCTTTGGTTCTGAGACAGTTGGGTTATGTCCACACAAAGTATTATTTGTGCTTAATAATTTGCCTAGGGAGTTGAGGTGTGATCAAGTGCTGGGGAAACTGGTCCCCTCTTTACTTCTTTCTTGGTACACCCAACACCTGTCATGCTTGGTTCACATAATTAATACAAAAGGATAAGCTAGGTGTAGACCAAGGCGGAAGACTGGAAGCATGATGCCAGTCTGGCTACTCAGTGAGACTTGTATCCTCAGAAAACAAACAAACCAAACAAACTCCACAAAACCCAAAACAAAACAAAAACAGAAGAAACAAAACAAAAAATGCAAATGAATATGAATTCCCAGACAAGAATGTGAGCTTTATGGTTTGGTACTTCAAGTTCTCTCTGTTTCTGCTTTTGAGCAAGTTTATGAAGAATGTTCTTCAGAAAGCAAGACTCCACTAAGCTAGTTTTTCTCTCTTTTTTTCATCTATATAAAATAGATGTCAATTTTAGGTTCAAAGCTGAGTTGCTGAATCTGCCCC
This sequence comes from Mesocricetus auratus, assembly GCF_017639785.1. Taxonomy (NCBI): domain Eukaryota; kingdom Metazoa; phylum Chordata; class Mammalia; order Rodentia; family Cricetidae; genus Mesocricetus; species Mesocricetus auratus. Next base: position 12,127,908 of record NW_024429183.1, on the reverse strand, counting down.
TAAGCAAACCCTAACTTGAACGAGACATGTTCTAGTCAAATGACTGATGAGACCAAGAATTGTGGCACATACCTATGATCCTAGCAGGAGTCAGATGTTCAAGGTCACCCTCCCCTACAGGATGAGTTCCAGGCCAGCCTGGGATACACAAGGCCTTGTCTTAAGGTATGGGGAGATGAGGGAGGGAGGGAATCCCTAGATACATGCCACAACATTGATGAACCAAATAAACACTACATTAAGTGAAAGAAGAAAGTCACAAGAGACTGCAGATCACACAATTCCATCTATATGAAATGTCCAGAACTGGCAAATCTATGAAGACTAAGTGTTAATAGAACAAGAATTTCCACAATAGAGGGGGAACTGAAGGGGCTAAGTCAATGGCAGCTGTTATGGTTGGGATATGAATTATACCCTCCCAGCCATTGCTCAGACTGGTGCTATTGACAGCATCTAATTAATGGATAAATCTATTCCTAGCTGAATGAGATGCTAGGAAGTGGAGCCCAGTTAGAGAAAGAGGGTCACTGGAGGCATACTCTTTATTTACTTAAAAAATCTTGACACAGACTTACTGTATAGCTCAGCCTGGACTCCTTCCTGAGTGCTGGAATTACAGGGGTACACCACCATGCCCAGCTTCAGGCATGCTTTTTAAGGGTGTATATTTGCCCTGGACCGTTCCTTTTCTGCTCTCTGCTTTCTGGCTACTGCAGTCAACAGCTTGTTTCACCTGCCTTTCTGCCAGTGTGCTGGCTAGTAAATCAATCTGACACGTTAGAGTCATTTTGCAAGAGGGAACCTCCACTAGAAAATGCCCCCACCAGATTGGTGGGCAGACAAGTCTGTGGTACATTTTCTCGACTGATGGTTGATGTGGGAGGGCTCTCTCTGTGGGAAGTGGTGCCACCCCTGGGTGCTGGTGGTCCTGGACGATGTAACAAAGCAGGCTGAGCAAGCACGAGGAGCAAGTCAGAGAGCAGCATATTTCTGACTTCTGCTCTAACTCCTACCTCCAGGTTCCCTGGCCTGATCTGCTCCCTTAACTGTCTTTGATGACAGATTGTGATGTGGCTGTGTAAGGGACATAAGCTCTTTCCTCTCCTAGCTGCTTTTGGTGAGGTGTTTTATCAGAGACAGAAATGTCATAGATCTGAAAGTAATGGGGCTGGCCAGCTGACCACAGATTGAACTTCTGCAACCACGATGGAAAACACACTATTCCAAAATTAAATAAAGGATCAGTGAGATGACTCGGTAGGTAAAGGAGCTTGATGACCTGAGTTTGACCTCTGAACCTTCACAGTGGAAGAGAGCTGATTACTGCAAAATGTTCTTTGTTTACCACACCCGAGCACACACACAAAATAAATAAATGTAAAACAATTCTTTAGTTAATAAACTTTCCCTTTTTGAAGGTATGCCACAGCAATGGAAGCTAACTAAGCAGTGGAGGGGTGCAGGATTCCTTTTAGGAATAATGGAAGTTCCCCTGGAGTGTTCAGTTCCCCTGGAGTGTTGGAAGACATGGCTCATTTTCCACATTCTGGTTCTAAAGCTAGGTGGACAGATTGATGCACCCAGCCTGAGACGATGCTAGAAGCCAGCTAACTCCACTCTCAATGGGGAAATTTTACCTCAATAAAACTATTTTGGAAAAACATATACCTTTTCTCTAAGCACTGAATTTATATACCCAATTCATCTTTTATTACTCAAAAAACACTATTTTTACTTTTTTTTGTGACAAGGTTTCTCTCATGTAGCCCTAGCTGTCCTAGAACTCACTCTGTAGACTAGGCTGGCTAAAAACTCACAGAGCTCTGTCTGCCTCTGCCTCCCAAGTGCTGGGATTAAAGGCGTGTGCCACCAACACCCGGCTCCCAAGGAACTATTTTAAAAGTAAAAATGTTACTTAGATTCACAAAAGCACCTTAAAATTGAGCTATCATGTGGGTGCTCAGAAGGCTTTCAGGCCAGGCATGGAGGCACACACCTTTGATCTTAGTACTCAGGAGGCAGAGGCAAGCAGGTCTCTATGAGTTCGAGGCTAGCCTGGTCTACCAGAGTGAGTTCTCGTTCAGCTAAGACTACATTGTGAGATCCTGCCTCAAAAATAAATAAATGAATGAATGAATAAATGAATAAATAAATAATCAACTAGCCAACCAACCAACCAACCAACCAACCAACCAACCAACCAACCAACCAACCAAAAGACTTTCTGGCACACCATTTATAATGACAATGTCAGAAATGGGCACCAGTCTATAGTCATACTTCCCTGGCCTCCTCTGATCTTAGATGCTAAGCAGGGTTTGGGCTTGGTTAGCTCTTGGAAGGAAGAATGGGAGCTATGTTAGTGGTTTTTGGTTGTTGCACTCCACCCCCACCCTACAACTTGTTTTTCTTTTTTTTAATTAATCTATTTATTATGTATACAGTGTCTGTCTGTATGCCCGCAGGCCAGAAGAGAGTGCCAGATTTCATTACAGATGGTTGTGAGCCACCATGTGGTTGCTGGGAATTGAACTCAGGTCCTCCGGAAAAACAGCCAATGCTGTTTCTGAGCCATCTCTCCAGTTCCATGTTTTTTTAATGATATGATAACAATTTGGAAAAGCCATGGGAAATCAGTTTAAGATTTCAACTTTCCAGTTTGAAAATATCAAAATGAAAGACACAGCACTGCCATTATCTGAATAAGTCTCACTTAGATTCGCCAATTAACTTTTTGCCATATACCCGCCCCCGCCCCCATGTACATTTACTTCTGGAGACAGTTGGAGCTATTTTTTTTTCCCCCGAGACAGGGTTTCTCTGTATTGTTTTGGAGGCTGTCCTGGAACTAGCCCTTGTAGACCAGGCTGGTCTCGAACTCACAGAGATCTGCCTCTGCCTCCTAAGTGCTGGGATTAAAGGCGTGCGACACCAACGCCTGGCCAGTTGGAGCTATTTTTAAGTAATTTGTAGACACCAACCATGACACACTCAATACTTCAGCTTGGGTCTCCTAAGACACTCTCTTAACAGTTCAAAATGGCCTTCACTTATTCTTCATATTCTCCCCAGCACAGCACATTTCGAAGTGTCTAGTCTCCTTCTAACCTTTCATCTTGAGTAGTCTTCTGCCTCTGGCCTTGGTGTCATTATTAATTTTTAAGAGTCTACTTTGGCTGTATCATAGATTGTTGCTCACTGGATTTATCTGTCTCTTGTGGACAGATTCAGGTTAAACATTTCTGCTGAGCATTCTACCTTGGCAAGACTTAGATGTATTTGTTGTACCATCAGGGGTACAGTGTGGGGTTAGCACATACTGTATGTTAGTTTCTGTCATCACCTGTCTCTAGGTACCTTTCCACAGTCAGCTATGCGACATGTGCACCCCTTAAAAGTGTCCACCGGGCACAGCTCCCTCTCTTGCTTCTCTTGTTCCTCTTCCCTGTTCTGTCTCTCATGTCCCCACTCCAAGATGGCCTTTTACTCTTTCACTCTCCCCCACTAAACCTCTTGTACCAGGTTGTGCATGGGGTGTTTGGTTAATGGCATACCTTGGCATTGCACCGAAGACGTTAAATATTGTTCCTATGGTTAGGGGATGACTGTAGGTGCACTTCCTCCCTCTAATTAACTCGTACCATGGAGGATAATATTCTGCAAAGCCTGGGAAGTTTTGGTTGCTTATTTCTAGCACCTCATTTTGTAATGCCCAACCATGTCTAAATACAGACTCAGGTTAATGAACAGAAGGACAAACACACAGAAGATACCCAGAGGGTAATAATTTCTGGTATGAGAAAGTCTTAAATTCAAGAGAACAGTACTAAAGAATTGGCGAAGGACTATGGGATTACTAGCAGGGCCTTAGTTTGAACAGTTTAGCATAAGGATGGGGCCTCTCGGAACAAAAGAGAAATGTATCTAGATGTGTAAACCATGAGGGATAAATGGTGGGAAGCTGGTGGCAAGGCAGAGCCTCTGAATCCTGAATTTCCCTTGCCCAATCCCACTCCAATGTAGTTGCACTTATTCCCAGGGAAAAAGGTAACTCCACAGCCCTTCCTGACTGCTCCAGCAGTTTCCTTCCTGGAGCCATTCCCAAGGTGGGGGCAGGAAGACCTCACGGCAAACAGGGAAAGACATGCCACTGTTTCCTGGCATTAAGGAAGGAAGACAGTGACAAGCTCTTTGAGAGGAAATATTCAGTTTAATGGAAAGAGAATTATGCATGGAGAGGGGATGTTTTGTCCCTGAGGTACAAACTGCTGTTGCTTTCATTTGTATCACGCGATTAAGCTGGGGACAATGATTTATTGACCAATACAACATTTACACTTCTGAGATGGAATTTTAAGAAAATTATTAAACACAGCTGCTAATAAAGACCATGATGACATTCTTCTTTATGCATAGCCCTGGGAGCTCAGTGGAGGAAGACGCAGCTCATTTTCCAGATACTGATTCCATATGGGCTCCCAACCAATCCGAACCACAAAGCTAAGAAGAGTCTAGGCAGACCCAGACCTGACATTTAAAAGGTAATGATCTCTCTCAAGAAAGTATTGTCTAGCTTTCTGCTATGACCCCCAAGCCCATGAAGGTCAGGCATGTGTTGGTCTGAGGGACAGAGCCATATATAACTCATACAATCATTATTCGCGTTAGAACAACAGGGCTGGACAAATCTCTCTAAACTAGCCAGGGACAGAAGCAAAACAGAAGACTAATGTGCCTTGATGGGCTGTTTGGCTAGCTGCTCAGTGAGGATTTGGCATATCCTCTAAACCCTGATATTTTGATTTTTCTGTAACTTTCAGCATCCTTCCCTCCCTCACTCTGTCACCTTACAACATACCAGGCCTGAAGAGGCTAAAGATACAGCTCAATTGGTACAGTGTCTGCCTAGAATGCAGGAAGCTCTAGGTTTAACTTCCATATCAAGTAAACCAAGCATGATGGCACATGCCTATAATCTTAGCTTCCACTCAGGAAGTGGAAGCAGGAAGATCCTAAGTTCAAGATCATCTTCAGCTACATTATCAGTTTGAGGTCAGCATAGGATACATGAAACCCTCTTTCTTTTTTTTTTTTTTTTTTTTTTTTTTTTTTGGTTTTTCGAGGCAGGGTTTCTCTGTATTGTTTTGGAGGCTTTCCTGGAACTCACTTTGTAGACCAGGCTGGCCTCGAACTCACAGAGATCCGCCTGCCTCTGCCTCCCGAGTGCTGGGATTAAAGGCGTGCGCCACCAACGCCCGGCTGAAACCCTCTTTCAAAACAAACAAAGCCCTGAACAATCAACCCTTGAGATATTAACATTTTAAAAAGCCAGCTGTAGTGGTACATGTCCATAATACCAGAACTTGGAAGGCCGAGGCAATCAAGGAGCAGAAGTTCAAGATCAAATTCAGCTATACAGGGAGCTTGAGGCCAACCTGAACTACACATGACTATTCTCAAAAATTTAAACAACAAAAAAAAATCCATATGTCAATAAAAAATAAAATTTAAATTCATGGTATCTCCAAGGTTGAGGTCATGTTTAAATTTCGGGACATGGAGGTGTCTTCAGTCAGACCAGGAACAATTGCTTCAGTTTCACATCATGGACAACTCATTTACAACTGGTCATGTCTGGCCCTTTTTAGGAACAGATAGGTACACTAATCACATGGTTCTAAATGAAAGTCACATGACTAGCTCATATGACTTTTGCAGACATTTTCCCCAACTCTTCTAAACCTTTCCCTGCTGCATGTAAAATCTCACACGAGGAGATGGACGCTGGACACACTGTGATTACTGATACCTTAGCACTCTCTCTGGAGTGTGAGATATGGGCCTTTCGTTAGTGGCCCTCCTATGGGAGCCCAATTCCCACACCCCTTTCTGGTCAGCATCTATAACATGAGTTGCTTCCTCAACTGCTAGAGTAATGTCTCTGGTCTCACAGAAAGCCCAACCCTGCTAAAACTTCCCTGAAAACTGTGATGAAGAGCACCTCAACCTATCCTTCTACTCCTGGAGCAGCTCCCATCTCTCCTCAGAAAGCCAGATGTTCCATCAGCAGCTTTTTCCTTGTCATGCCACCCCCGCTAATTTAGAATTTAAGGAACCCACGAAAAGCAAAGATCTGTATGCAAGTGATTTCAGGAAGGCAGTTGGAATCCCAAATGTCACCCTGCTAAGGAAATGCAATGGGTTTCAACAAAGAAATATTTGCTCTCATGTAGCGTGGGAATGAAAGCAGAAAATTCTTTTTCTTTCTCTCCCTCACTCCTCTCTCCCTCCACCCGCCTCTTTCTTGGCTGCAGGAAATGGTTTTCATAGATGGTGGCCACAGCCAGGCCATCTGTAAACCACAACACTGCTTCTTGAATGGATGGAAGGTTTTTACTCATCGTATCACTGACCACCAAAATCAGAATTCCCATCTCTAGAGCAAGAGAAAATGGTTAAGCACAATCACCTTCCTTAAGCTACCAATCAGTGGGTATTAGAGCAACCTTTTTATATAGAAATGCAGGCTGGTTCCCCGAGGTTGTTACAAATCCTTACTTGCTGAGTGATGGTTTTATTTGTACCTAGGCCCCTTAGTGCATCTGCTTTTGTGCTCATGGCTTCAATAGGTTGCAATGAAAAGATGTGAGTCCAGGTCATCCATGGTCAAAACATCTATCAAAGCTGTTAACAATCACAGGCTGTCACTGGTAGACAAGCAAGAAAACAAAGATAGCAGACCCAGACACGTCAACTAAGAGACTACTATAAAAAATTCAAGTGTGAAGGGCAGAGTATCCTGTTCTCCTGTTTGTCCCCACATACCTGACACATGTTCTGTGAAATGGGGCCTCATAGTCCCTGCTGAGTGAGGCTCTCATGGCTTCTCACCCCAAAGCTTCAGTGCAAATTAGAGGAGTTTATGACTGCTACTCCTTCCTGGGGGACCAGTGGCTTTGTGCTGCCTGCCCTTCCTGTCACCACGGGGCTGGGCTAGTAACTCTGCAAGGACTGAATGAGAAAGCACCATCAATGTTCTCACGGTCCTGACACAGGAAGGAGACTGAGCATGGGCACTGACAGTCTGAACTGAATGATACAGCTCAAAGTGGGGCACTCATGTGAAAACCAGAACCACCCAAACCACAGCCTCAATCACTTTGAAGAAAGTTCTCCTGGGAATGAAGATAATAGAAACCACCTACATATAAGATACGACAATTATGCTTGAAAGCATGCTGGGAAATCTGATGACCAGCTAATTCTTATTCTCAGAGAATAACTTTATTGAGATATAATTCACACAATAAAGACCCCACCCACATAAGGAGTGGGGAGGATTCAAGACAGGGTTTCTCTTTATGACTCTGGCTGTCCTGGAACTCCCTTCTGTAGGGTGGACTGGTTTCCAACTCAAAGACCAGTCTGCCCTGCCTCCCGAGTGCTGGGATTAAAGGAGTGCACCATCACAGCCAGCACAATGCTTTTTGATAATATTATCATAATCTAATCTTAGAATACTTTGTCATCACCACAAAAATCCTCATACTGAGTGAATGGGATGGCAGGATGCCTGAGAACCACTTGTGTAGCAAAGTTCTAGGTGTTGCCAATACTACCTTGGATCTATGCTTTTAAAGCACTGGAGCGCTTTGCTATGTAGTTACTGTGTATTTATTTGTACTCTGTACAAGTTAACTTCTTTGAAACTCAAGTAACCAATTAGTAGAATGAAGGCAATAATAACCACCTTGAAGAGTGATAATTAAACCAAGGATAAGACACTGCTAAACCCTTATCTATAGAAGGCCTTCAAGTGAGCCAAACCCTTTGTTGCCACTGAGAAAGAGACACAGATTTTTTTCTCCTCTAATTCACTCACAAGAAACAAATATGCAAATGAGCAGTTACTTTCTTTAAAAATTACAAACAGAGCCAGGTGGTGGTGGTATACACCTTTAATCCCAGCACTGTGGAGGCAGAAGCTGGTGGGTCTCTGAGTTTAAGTAAAACTCTGTATTGGTTAGGGCTTTTGTGCCTGTCCATCCTTAGTAATTTTCAGGCAGCTGTGGACTTCAAATCAGCAGCAAAAAGCATTTGTTTATTGCAACAGATGACAGCCATTCTAGCATAGTTGTCTTTATCCTGGAATTTATCCTAGGCTGGCCTGCACCATCCTGAGGATCTGCAGAAGGTTCTACCATCATGTCATAAACTCTAATGCTTAAGTGGCAATAACTATAGAGAAAGAATGGAAAGGAACGCTGATGAATGCTTTCCCCTCCTCTATGACAGAATGTGCGGAAAGTGAAAGAAATGCAGATTCACGTTATATGAAAATGGAACTCTGAAATTACTAGATCATGAATCAATCAAAGATTTCTTTACTGTGGCATGTTTTTTCTACTTTTACTGGACACAACACTTGTGTGTATGTGTGTGTGTGTTGTGTGGGTGTGTTGTGGGGGTCACTAGTGCTTGTGCACATGTGTTGAGGGGTTAGTGTCATATGTGGGTATGTGTGCAAGTATGTGCTGCTTGCTAGCAATAGGACACAGGACCTAACATTGGCTAGATAAGCACTCTGCCCCTAAAGCTGCATCCTCCAGCCTGGGGGGGAAGGAAGTAGGGCTACTTTCAAAGTTATGTATAACTTGATGGATATAACAGAGCAATTAACTAACTTAATACTTAACCAACTGCATAATTTCTTGTCAGAATCTGTCAGAAAGAATCACTCAGGTTTACAATTTGCTACGGGCATAAGATAGCTGCAGAAAAGCAGAGCACTCCCTCCAGTCATATCACAGTGAGACTCATACAGACACTAGCTTCCTATTCTGTGGGGACTTGAGCTGTGTGCACACCAGAACTAGAAAGGCATTTTTTTTACATTAGCTAAGAAGAGGTGCAAAAAGGAACTGGTGTTTCTCACCAGTGGGGTTCTTGTGCCCAGTAAGGATCTCAGTGAAGAGAAGATTGAAAAACTTCCAAAGATCCAGACAGGGTGACTCAGATCTGTGATCCCAGTTCTAGGTAGACTGAACTTGGAGGATTATAATGAGGACTTAGAAGAGGCTAGTCAAGCTACACCACGAGACCCTGTCTCAAAACCCAGCAAGCAAAGACTTTCAAGGGGTGGGGGTGAAATGAGGTCATATATAAAGACCCCGAACCTGTGAACTGCTTTGGACTTCTCAAGAGCAGAGCTGGAAGCCTGATAGCAGAGCAATCTCTCACCATTCTGAAGAGAAGCTCCTCTCACCTGCAGTGCTGTACTAGTGAAGTGAAGGCAGAACCGTCATTGCCACATACTTCACCTCTCACAAACCTGTCCCTCAGGTAGGTACTAGACGAGGAGTTCTACCACAACCTGGAAAATAAACCTACAAAGAGGAAGTTACAGGACCAGGGAAGCAGGATAGGTCCACAAAAGGATAGAAGTCCATCCCAGAACAAAGCTAAGAGAACAAAGACCAAAAAATTGAACAAAAAACCAAACCAAACAAAAAACCCCTAAAATATCCAATGTAGAACATAAGACTATAGCAAGTATATAGTACAGTAGGAATTAGTAGAAAATAGTCTTCAGGCAGACTTTAAGCTTTGATGGAATCTGGGGGGAAAAATGAACACAGAAAACTAACCAGACATTAAAAAGTACAAATTCATGAGAGGAAATACTGCCCACACCCTTTGAGTATTGAGCTATACACAGTAACCATTCTTATGAAAAAAGGTGCTGGGGGGAGGAGCCAGTGCAAGAATATTCAACCTCCTTGTCTCAAACAGGAGGGGCAGCTGCTTACTCTTTTTTTTTTTTTGGAGACAGGGTTTCTCTGTGACTTTGGAGGCTGTCCTGGAACTCAATCTGTAGACCAAGCTGGTCTCGAACTCACAGTGATCTGCCTGGCTCTGCCTCCCGAGTGCTGGGATTAAAGGCATGTGGCACCACAACCGGCTGCTGCTTATTCTTTCTACCTTGAAAACAAAATCCAGGACCTTCTCACGCTAAATGTATACTCTACCAAGTGAGCTATGCCCAGCCAGGCTGGTTCATCTTAAAAGCTACAGGAATTAATAGACAATGTATAAAACAGGAAACAGTACTACAGAAAGAAGCACATTATTTTAAAAAATGAAACACACACACACACACACACACACACACACACACACACACACACACACACACACACACACACACACACAGGGTGTGTGTATTGACTTTGTGGCACATACCTTAAATCCCAGAATTCAAACTGCAGAGTCAGGTACATCTCTTTGAGGCCAGTCTGGTCTACAGAGTTCCAGGCTAGACAGAAGTACATAGTAAGACCCTAGCTATATTAAAAAAATACACATTTTAGCCAGATGGTGGTGGCACATGCCTTTAATTTTAGCATGGGGGTGGGCAGAGGTAGGCAAATCTCTGTGAGTTTGAGGCCAGCCTGGTCTACAAGAACTAGTTCCAAGACAGCTAGAGCTGTTACAGAGAGAAACTATGTCTTGAAAAACCATAAATAAATGAATAAATAATGACTGGTAGTCAATTTGGGTTAACCTTAATGTTCCATTTTGTTTGTTTGTTTGTTTGTTTGGTGGTGGGAGAATAGGGATGAGGTGTAGCTCAATGGTATAGTGTGTGCCTGGCATATGTGAGTTCAATCTAACATCCACCTAAAGGAGGAAAATTCTGGAAAATCAATCTTGAATCTGACCCTGTTAGTAAATTCATCTTCCTAATTTGAAGCTGTCCTGTTTCACCTCTACTGCTGCAGTATTAGTGCCCTACTTATTATTAATAAATACTGTGCTTAAGGATCTGCAATCCTCTCCATCCTGAATGGAGCTATCAAAAATAGCACTCTGTGCATATGTCACTTGCTCTAATTAGTTCATTTGCTTGTTCAAAATGTCCTGTATTCCTTCCTATCCTGTGCCAGCAGTACACTGAAGCCAGGGACACAGTGTACCCAGGGTTCCTGTTCCTGGGAGCTCTGGCTCCTGATAGTGCATGATAAATAGGATACCAAGAAAATCTACTGCCTGTTTCTCTCTCTCCAACACCTGCCACATATTGTTTAGTGTTCCTTAGAAGCCTACAAACCATCATCTCTGGAATCCCCGAAGTTACTAAGAATATAAAATTGGTGTCCACGAGACAGTTGTGTGGGTGAAGGCTGCCAAGCTTGACCACCCATGTTTGATTCCTAGAACCCACATAGGAGAGAACTGACCCCACAAATTGTGCTTTATAAGTGTGCATGCAAGTAGAAACATACACAAAATGCAAACTCTAGGGTCTCTATCTTGTTCCCCAAAACACACTTTAGGAGCAAGGCCCCAGCACCTGCACATCACTAGGAATACAGAAAGGGCCGAGGACTGCCATTTAAGCAAGCTCTCGATTTCTTTGGCTGAATCACAAGTAGTTACCCAAACATTATAGCTGAACGGGCCCTAACTGGGTGTAGTTATTAAGCCAACAAGAGGCAGATTTAAAAAAAACAATGACTGTATAGCCTTAAGATTCAGGAGAGTTTGGGATGGGATAGCCATCAATTTACTGCTCGTCTTCCACTGAAAAAACGAGTGAAAAAACTCTCATTGAGTATACTGCTAGAATCAAAAAAGGTGAGACGCTAAAATATTCTTTCAGTGCCTAACAGAAAGGTTACAGATTCCTACTTCTTAGAAGATTTATAATCTAATAACTAGTGCATGAAGGATTTACAGATCTCCTGAGAATGACCCCCACCCTGCAATCAGTTCATCCCCAAGCACAATGTAGGCTGAGGGCTGCCTCTCAGGTAGGCCATCCAGTCTCTAGCAGAAAATGAGGCAAATTCCAGCTCTTAAAACACAAAGTGAGTCTTACTCACCAGGGCTACATCAATGGGCAGTATGAGGCTTCATTTTGCAGCTATGAAAACTGCTATTGGTACTGCTCAATCTGCTGTGTGGAAATATCACGTTCTTTTTTTCAAGTCAAAAGTTTCTCTGTAGCTTTTGGAGGTTGCCCTGGAACTCACTCAGTAGACCAGGTTGGTCTTGAACACATAGAGATCTGCCTGTCTCTGCCTCCTGAATGCTGGGATTAAAGACATAAGCTGCCACTGTCCAGGACAGACATCACATTCAGGAACTTAAAAAGGAAAATCCACCACTGATGTGATGGTTCACTCCTGTAGTACCAGCATTTAGGAGGCTGGAGCAGAAGATCAATTCAAAGTCAGCCTCAGCTCCGTAATGAAACACTATCTCAAAACAAACCAAGAAGGGGTGCTGGAGAGATGGCTCAGTGGTTTAAAGCACTGGCTACACTTCCCACAATTCCAATACCCACATGGCAGTTCACAACTGTTTGTAAATGTAACTCCAGTTCCAGGGGATCAGGCAACCCCACACAGACATTCACATAGGCAAAACACCAATGCACATAACATAAATAATTTTTAAAAAATGAGATAAAAAAAATCAAAGGAGCAGTACTCTGTGTCTTTGTTCCTGCTTTACTCACTGGAGACTAAAGAGTTTGTACCATTCTAGGAGTCATGCGCTGATAGCTCGCAGGAGGGTGACATCACTTGAGTCCTTTCCCACCCTCCTTTTTTTAATTGCTCATACCGTAAAACACACAGAGTACTATTTGTCTTCCATGCGTTTGAACAAACGCCCACCCCTGTGGCCCTCAGTTCATTCTGGAAAACCCTCTGGTAATTTCCTGTCCCCAGTAAACACTCTTCTGACTCCCATCGCCAGTCCCACTTCATTCTGAACCACACACAGACGGGACAGTATGTATTATCCATGTGTGGCTAGTGGCTTTCATGTGGCACAATGCTCTTCAGACTCACCCGTGTTACATGTACCAGTGGCTGGGTCCTCATTATTGCTACACAGTGCTAACCCAGGCTCCTGTCCCTGGACACCTGGGTTGTTTGCAATTTTACACTATTAGAATATGGGGTTTCATGAAGTCTTTAAACTTCACACATATTCATATCTTTAGAATGAAAATAGAAGCAGAATTGCTGCATATGGAGTAGGTGCATAGTAAACTTAACAACAATGCCCAGTAGTTCTCCAAGTTGTAAATTCTCCTAGGAGTTTGGCTGCTCCACATCCTTGCTAACATTTGGTGTTCCTTATCTCATTCCAACTAACATGGATTAACTTTCACTTCCTTGAAGTCTCTTAATGATGAGCACACTTTCATGTACTTATTATCTATATTCTTTTATGAAGTCTGTCTACTTTTATTTAGAACAGTGGGTTGTCTTACACAGTCAAGTTTTACATATCTAGATATGTATGCACATATCAAGATATCTCCAATAAACACTTCCCATCTTTCTGTGCCTTCCCCTTTCTGTGCCTACTCATGTTCTTAGTAATATTTTGCTTTTTAAAGATTTGTTTATTATGTATACAGTGTTACAGATGGTTGTGAACCACCATGTGGTTGCTGGGAACTGACCTCAGGACCTCTGGAAGAGCAGCCAGTGCTCTTAACCTCTGAGCCATCTCTCCAGTCCAGTAAAATTTCTTGATGAGCAGGAGAGGTAATGTTACAGATCTAAAGAACAAACTGGGCCAGTGAGATGGCTCAGAGGATAAAGGAACTTGCAATGCAAAGCTGACAACTTGAATTTGATCCCTAAAACTGATATACAGGTGGAAGAAGAGAACTCATCCTACTACATTGTGTCCTGATCTACACACACACTGGCGCATGTGCCCACATGCATTTGTGTGCACACACACAGATAAATAGTAAAATAAAAAAGAAACAACATAGTATTCTTCAACCTGTGTCTATTTAGAAGTAAACGGAAGGCTGGCTGTGGTGGTGTACACCCGAAATCCCAGCACTAAGGAGAGGTAGGAGGATACAAGCTAGCCTGCACTGTGTAGTAAAGACTGTCTCAGCAAAGTCAGAACCCTTACACTTCATCCCGCTGCCTAAGCACAGCGAGGTGTGCTTAGGCTAACTCTAAAAGATAAATCTGTGATGGTTGCCTGATTCAGATACTGCTATGTTTGCTTCAGGCCCAAGGAAAACCACAAGAGATGGCTACATGGAAACATGCCTCTGTCAGACAAGAGTCAAGAAGGGGAGCCCTGAAATGTTGTTGAAATTGTCATCAAACAAGAGTTGTGTGGCTTTTTTTTTTTTTAAGTAGAGGAGAAAACCAAAAGAGACACTCTGGTTACTAACAAAGCACACTGCCGTTCTCTAACCCCCCACAAGCTGATTACATGTAAAGAAGGAAGTTACGGTGGTTAGCAAGGTGAGACCACACCAAGGCTTCTGGGCTGCACTCCTAATTTACCTGCTGTGTGTACTGCCCCACCCTGGAGAAAGTACTCTTCCATTTGTTCCCCTTCAGTGGCTGAGGTATCCATCTAACCCAGAGAGACTGGGAGCTTTATTAATTATTAAGGCCTACAAGAGCCTGTGTGGAACCCAAGCACTGGACTATCAATGACCTCATGGCCCTCTGGAAAAGCTTAGAACTGCTAGCCCACCTCATGAGTCTAGCACTGTCACCTCTTTGTAGCATTTTATCCACTGAATACTTACAAATACCTCCCCACCTGCCCTTCTTGTAATTAATCTTGAAAAAATCCTTTAAACCAATTAAGATGAGCTGGGTGGTAGTGGCGCACGCCTTTAGTTCCAGCACTCGGGAGGCAGAGGCAGGCGAATCTCTGTGAGTTTGAGGCCAGCCTGGTCTTCAAAGAGAGTTCCAGGACAACCTAGAAACCTACAGTGAAACCCTATCTCAAAAAACCAAAAGAAAAAAAAAAAACAAAACAAACAAACAAAAAACCAATGAGTGCAAGGACCAGAAGAGGACAACACTGAGGACAAAACTGTCACTGTCACCTCCGTGTACAGAGACTCCTGCAGCTCCGCTTGTTTTTCCAACACCCTCCTGTCCCTGAGGCACAAACCTAGAGTTGGTCTACAGGTGACTGGGAAAACTAGCTGTGAAGCAGAAGTCAAGGCTGGTGGCTGGGGAGGTAAGACTGGCAAAGAAGGAAGGAAGGAAGGGAGGGAGGGACGGAGGGACGGAGGGAAGGAGGCAGGACGTGCCATGCAAAGGCACAGAAAATCTCTTGTCTTTTTAAAACAGAGTCCTTACTGCTCTATCATGAAAACCAGTGTTCAGATCTTAGCATACACCTATAACACCAGCTCCAAAGATCTTATATTCTCTTCTGGCTTTGGCAAGCACGCACACATACATGTGCCTAGACACAAACACAGATACACACACACATAAATAGAATAAATCTTTAAAAAAAGAGAAGCACAATCTCAGTCTAACAAACTGAAGTCTAGAGATATAACTTAAAAATGAGCGAAAATATGCCCTTGTAAAAAAAATTATCTACCTGTTCACCCAATTTTTCTCATTTCTCTTTTTAAAGATTAAATGTTTTAGCCGGGCGTTGGTGGCGCACGCCTTTAATCCCAGCACTCGGGAGGCAGAGGCAGGCGGATCTCTGTGAGTTCGAGGCCAGCCTGGTCTACAGAGTGAGTTCCAGGACAGCCTCCAAAGCCACAGAGAAACCCTGTCTCACAAAACCAAAAAAAAAAAAAAAAAAAAAAAAAAGATTAAATGTTTTATTATATTTATTATATTTACTTAATTTATTGTATATGAGTGTGTAAGCATGTCTGCATGTTCCATTTTTTTAAAATTTGGTTTCTCTGTGTAATAGCCTTGGCTGTTCTGGAACTCACTCTGTAGACCAGGCTGGCCTCAAACTCACAGAGATCCATCCATCTCTGCCTCCTGAGTGCTGGGATTAAAGCAATTACCAGTCTTTTGTGTGGAGGTCAGAGGACAATTTTCAGGAGTCGGTTCACTTTTACCTTGTGGCTCTGAGGAATCAAAGTTAGGTCATAGCAGCAGGCTCATTTATCAACTCAACAATCTTGCCAGCCCCAGAATTCAATTACGTCCATTCAAAGAATCTGAACATCCACAATCATTTACGGTTCATTTCCCATCAATATATAAAGGACATCCCCACTCCTTTAAAGCTAAATGCCACTCTGTGGTAACCCAGATGATGAGAAGATGATGGCATGGGACAGCAAAGTCACCAAGGAGAGAAGTTCCAATGAGCAGGTGACATATAATAACATAGACTTTGAAAAAGCAGTGCTACTGAACTATATGGTTTCTGCAAATCTGGTGAAAAATGGCATCTCCTAATGACTTGAATCTGTCAGTTTGGGGCATGAAAGATGGCTAAGTGGATAAGAACACTGGCTTCTTTGCTAGTGGACATAGGTTTGATTCTCAGCACCCATTTAATTCCAGTTCCAGAGGATCTGACACCTCTTCTGGGCTCCAAAGACACTGCATGCACATGGTGCTTAGACATGATACAGATAAACTTCATACACATAAAAGATAAAACAAATAAATCTGTGAGTTCTTTTCTCAAAAGACCAAAATACAGCATCTTTTCTAAAGTGTAGGGGTAATTTGCATTTCCTTTCTTGTGACCTTTCTGTTCAGTGCTCTTTAAAAACCTGAGTGAGACTGGGTGTGGTGGCACATCTTTTGATCCCAACACTCAAGAAGATCTCTCTGATTCTGAGGTCAACTTGGTATACAAGGGGAGTTTCAGGCAAGCCAAAGCTACATAGTGACACTCTGTCTATTAAAAAAAAAAAGGTAATTGAATACAATCATATCTGAGTGGTCATGATTAAGTTGGTTTTATTTCAGAGTCATTCAGGAATGGTTCAACATATGAAAAACAGTAGATGCAACATAATGAACTCAATGCATAAATTAACTCAAGGGCAGAAATCACATGATCATCTCAATAGTTGTAGAAAAGGCTTTCGACAAAATCTAGTATTCAATCATGATAAAGTTTTGAGAAAACTAGGAATAGAAAGAACATAATGCAAGTATACACAATGAATGCATAGTCAACACTACACTAAATAAGGGTGGAAATTAAATCATTACCACTAAAATAAAAAAAACAAGGTCCATTTTCTCTAATCTTACTGAATATATAGAATTAAGACTATACTAATTTTCAAAGAACTAAAAAACCCAAATAAGATATTAAATAATCCAATCAATAAACAGGAAAAATGAAACAGTAATTAAAAAAATAAAATCCAAATAACTTGAAGGCTTAGCTAGGGCAGCAAGACAAGAAGAAAATAAAAGGATAGGGATAGAAAGGAAGAAGTCGAAGGATGATTATTTTCATGTGATACGATTCTATACATAAGAGACCCTGAAGATTCTACCAGGAAACTCTTAGATCTGATATTCAGCAGTGACTGTAACACACAGACTCCAGGAGGCTCCAGGAGGTTTCTTTTTTTTTGTTTTTGTTTTTACGAGGCAGGGTTTCTCTATATTGTTTTGGAGGCTATGGGTCCAGCACAGCCTCGAACTCACAGAGATCCGCCTGCCTCTGCCTCCCGAGTGCTGGGATTAAAGGCGTGCGCCACCACCACCGGGCCAGACTCCAGGAGGTTTCTATATGCAAGTAATATGCTGAAAAAGAAACCAGGGAAACAACACCACTTACAACTACAACAGAACAACACAACACAGCACATCCCAGAATAAACATAGAAAAGTGAAAGACTTCTACAATGAAGACTGTTGAAACGGAAGAAAAAAAACTGAAGACATTACAAGATGGAAAGGCCTCCCATCTCATGGTTAGAAGAATTAATGTTGTGAAAATGGCTATATCACCAAAAGAAACTTCAATTCAATTCTCATCAAAATGCAAGAACACTTCACGTGTAGCCCAGATGCATATATATACATATGCAATTCTACACAGACCCACAGACCAAAGACCTTCATGTAGGATCTGAAAGCCTTAAACTGTTAAGAGGAAAAATAGCCAAAGGATTTTCTGAATAGGACTTCAGTCACTCAGGAAATAATGCCAATAATTGACAAGGCTCTATGAAATTTAAACACTTCATCTCCCCCACCCCCACCCCATTTTGGTTTCTTGAGATAGGGTTTCACTATGTCCTGGAACTCAACCTGTAGCCCAGGCTGGCCTTGAACTCAGAGTTCCACCAGCCTCTGACTCCTAAGCACTGGGATTAAGGGTATATGACACTACCACCCAGCTGAAATGTGAACACTTCTACACAGCAAAGGGAGAGACAGCCTACAGAATTAGCTATACTTCAGACAGAGGATTAATATATAGAAAATACAAAGAACTTAAGAAAGTAAATAACAAGGAATCAAAAAATCCAATCCAATCAAACAGGATAATGAACAGTTCTTAGAAGATGACATACAAATGGCCAAAAGTCACAAAACAAGCAAGCACCTGCTAAGCCATCTCCCTAGCCCAGTTCTTTTTTTTTTTTTTGGCTTTTCAAGACAGGGTTTCTCTGTAGCTTTGGAGGCTGTCCTGGAACTCACTTTGTAGACCAGGCTGGCCTCGAACTCACAGAGATCCGCCTGCCTCTGCCTCCAGAATGCTGGGATTAAAGGCGTGTGCCACCAACGCCCGGCTCCTAGCCCAGTTCTTACCACCTTAAAGTGTATAGTTCAGTGGTTTGTTAATACAGTCTCCAAGTCACATAAACTCTCACTAACACTTAATTCAGAATATATCCATCTTCCTACAAGAAATCTGGCACCCTCCCTCCCTGATCCCCATCCAGCTATAACTTCCAATGTAGCCCTAAATAATAATGCACTTCTGACCCGCCTTCCAAGTACTAGGATGACAACTGACAAATGCCCACTACCATGCCTGGCTCTTTCATTCTATTCTGGGAAATATTTTTGTGGGGTTCTTGCTCCTCTCCACTTTTCTACTTTCTCCTATAGCTCATGCTGACTGGACATGGGGACTTCTGAAATGATACTGGGTAATCTGTTTCTTCTTTGGTCACTCTTACAATTTATTTCTTTTGTATTAACTTCTTTCTGTATTTATTTATTTTTGGGGAAGGTCTTGTGTATTTCTAAATTGGCTTCAAACCTGCTCTCTCTGTCTGTCTGCCTACCTATCTATATCTATCATCTAGTTCTATATCTATAGGTAGATAGATATAGATCCCAGGAAGGTCTTTTGAACTTCTGATCCTTTAGCCTCTACCTCCTTAGTGTTGGGATTACAAACATGTGACACTACAACTGGCTTATTTAGTGCTGGTGATTGAACCTTGTGCTTTGTATATACTAACAAAAACTCTAAAAAGTGAAGCATAGCCAGGCGATTGTGGCACACGTCTTTAATCCCAGCACTCGGGAAGCAGAGGCAGGAAGATCTCTGTGAGTTCAAGACCAGCCTGATCTACAAGAGCTAGTTCCAGGACAGGCTCCAAAGCCACAGAGAAACCCTTCCTTGAAAAAACCAAAAGAGTGAAGCATATTCATAGCCCCAAACCACTTGGTTTTCTCTTTTGTTGATTTTGTTTGGGCATGTGTTCTCTCTCTCTCTCTCTCTCTCTCTCTCTCTCTCTCTCTCTCTCTCTCTCTCTCTCTCTCTCTCTCTCTCACACACACACACACACACACACACACAGAGAGAATATGTACATATGGAGGTCAGAGGACAACCCATGGGAGTTGGTTCTCTACCATATAGCTATGGCTTCTGGGACCTGAACTCAGGCTGTCAGAGGCAAACACATTAACCTATGGAGCCATCTCCAACTCTACTTGGGTTTCTAAAGAAATGTAATGCAAGCCTTATTATTATCACTATTAGTTTATTAGAATCTAGAATCTAAATGACTTTTTAAAAAAACAATTAATTTTTCTAGATCTGCAAGGACTAGGAAATGACCCTATAACAGAGAGAGTGACAAAAGTCCCTTAAGCCTCTTTTAAATCATAGGACACCATCAGTAATCAATCACTATGAGAAAAAAATGATCTGTGGGAAGAAATAATTTCTGGTTACTCAAATATAATCTGATTTAAGGGAGACTGCCTTTAGTAAGATGCCTGGTTAATAGTGTTTTCTTTTTCTCTCTATCACTCTGAAATATTCACATAAAACTCAAATCACTTATATTGCTCTATTCAAAAGGTTCTTGCCTGAGTAATGGGCAAGGAAATCCTTCAGTAAAACACCAGCACCCACAGGCAATGCATCACTCAACCCTCATCTGAGAAGCTTCTATTTGCAGTAGATGGTGATTGATACAGAGAGCCATGGCTGGCCAAGGCTCAGAGAATAACAACCTGAATAATGCTCAGCCCTAAACGGAACATACACTGCACTCTCTTCCCCAGAGGTTCAGCGATAGCCTGGGAGAAGGGGAGGACAGAGTGTTGAGAGCAAGCAGCAGCCGACGACTACCAGGAAACTGTCTTCAGAACACAGCAGGGCAGCTGCACATATGAACTCACAGTAGCTGTGACAGCAGACACGAGACCCATGCAAGCTCAAGCCAGACCAAATCCCTGCAAGGAGAGGGGAGTTGCACACAAAATCCCACTCCTAACCAGGCAGCTGTTGACAAATATTAGCTGCTGGGAGAAAGGCAATTTTCTAAGTCAGTCACACTCCAGTACATTACATCCAAAAACATTTCAGATACACAAATTGGTCTTGATAGTTTTTTTTTAAGGTGAGAAGTTGGGTGGGTATGTAAAGAGGGGTAGATCTAGGAAGAGTTGGGAGAGAGGAGATGAATGTGATAAAAAACATAGTGTGTCAAATCCTTAAAGAATTAATAATTTTAAAAAATCATTGCCCTGAGGAAAATTAGAAAGTGGTTTGGACTGGGGCAAAAGTTGAGTGGTAGATGCTTGTCTTAGCATTCTCAAGCTTTAGATTTGATTACTACACTCTACCCCACCCCACCCCCAGTCAAAAAAAAGTTTTATTATGGTTCTGCAGTAAGAGAAAAGTGGAATGAAAAGTCTCCCTTCAATGGAGTCAAAAATAAAAAGCCCAAGGCATAAAGGCCCTTGGCACAGCAGACTTCACTTCTCTGTCATTCAGGTTCTGCTCTCACTTGCTCAGCACGAGTTAACTCATAAATCAGAGGAATGCTGTTTCAGCGTCACAGAAAGCTTTAAGGACAGGGCCAGTGCAAGGACCAGATTCTTCATGAACTCATTAACGGGACAGGTCACTGTGGCCTCTGGGTTCATTCATCAGCAGGAAAAGCTCTGCTGGCAATGGCTGGTTGTTTCCTGCACATTCAAAATGCACAGCAGAGCAGTGGTCTCCATTGTGACTCTGCTTCCTGACTAGGAAGGAAAGAAAATATTTTCATGACGACCACTCTTTTCTTAGGCTGGTGTTACATTTGGCTCAAAGGCATTGTGGGTAAAGCACAGGGCTTCCACTCCCTTTCTAGTTAACTATGTTCTAATTAATGATGCTGTTTTCTTCACTGGCTTTCACCAACAAGGCACCAGTTTTTAATGAGTTTTGTGTACATTCTGACAGCTGTAATTAGGAAGTTTTTGCAGTAACTGCCTGCCTAGCTACCTGTACAGCAACACATCAGCTATACTTCTCTGGTTGCCATTCTTGACCCTACTATTCCTACTCCAAAGTGAGAGTCAAAGCTACTAACAGAAACCCAACTGGTTTTGTTACAGCATTCAGAAATGCTTTGTTTTACAATGTTGAGCTCAGCATCTAGCCTGAGGAAAACCATGTAAGACTGCACAATTACCAGGCTGTCAAGAGAAAACAGGTGCTTCTCTCTGAAATAAGACACTGGCTGGGTTGGCAGAGGGCTCCAAGATACAAATCCAAGACAAACTTTGTGGTGCTGGACAGGATTCGGAGTGTACTCAGCATCATGCTGACAATCACAGGCAGAAAGGCTCCTTTGGCCTTCATAAACACAGCATGTTTCAGCAGGAAATGGGAGACAGGGTAGTTGTGGGAAAACTGACACTTCACAGCTTAGGCCTCAGCATTTCTGGAGCTGAGTTCTATTCTTCCTGCTTTTCATTTACCCACATTTCTAAGATTCTCTTTGCATGCTTGGTTTATGTTTTTCTCATGCAGCCAAATAAAAGGCAACATGGATCCACGGAAAACAGTTCTAGCTGGAAGAAGCAAAGGTTTCAATCTTTCAACTCTGCTTTGGTCCTTAGCCTTGCTGAGGTTCATTTCCCACAGTCTGTTTCACACCTAAAATTCCTGCCTGTGGCATTTAACTGATACACATTCCAGCTCCATGCTTCAAGACACCTTGTGCCTGAATGTCCCAGGACACAGGGTGATGGTTCCACTCAGCAGTCACAACATCTAGTGCTGGGGCTCTTCCTATATGTTTGTGTGCTAGAGGTTTTAGAACCCTTTGTTAACAGCAGAACTTGTTTTTCACTGTGAGATGTTGAGAGCTGAGGCAGGGAAGATGGCTCAGTAAATAAAGTGTTTGCTGTGCAAGTGTGAGGACTAAGGTCCAGATCCTCTGAGTCCATGTAAAAGCCTAGCAGGTGTGGCAGCCACTTGTATTTTCAACACTTGGAAGACAGGTGACAATTCCCTCAGGGCAAACTGCTTAGCTAGACTAGATAGAATTAGCAAGCTCCAAGTTCAACAACAGATGTTCCCTCATTAAGAAAAAAATGGGGAGAGACTGAAGAAGCTACCTGATGTCAACTTTGTATCTTCATATACACACAGGTGAACATGCATACACATACAAATGCACTCGTGCAGATGCTTAATTAAAAAAAAAGAGGAAAGTGGTACTTTCTTTTTTTTTTTTTTTTTTTGGTTTTTCGAGACAGGGTTCCTCTGTATTGTTTTAGAGGCTATCGGTCCGGCCCAGCCTCGAACTCACAGAGATCCGCCTGCCTCTGCCTCCCGAGTGCTGGGATTAAAGGCGTGCGCCACCACCGCCCGTCGAAAGTGGTACTTTCTTAATTATTATTACTAGGAAACCCTAGGACATTTTGAGAAACTGCTGTTCACTAGGTTGACCACCCTTGCTGGTGTTTCTTCTTGCTGGCATCCCTTCCTACTCCTCCCTGAAGAACAGCTGGAACTCTGGTGCACAAACCTGCTGTGTCTCAGCTCCTAACAGCTTTAGCAGAAGCAGTCAATTTTACTGCCAGCTGATTAGCAGAAGACTACAAAAGGTTTTTTTTGTTTTGTTTTGTTTTTTTAATCAGAAAAAGGACAACAGGTAGGGAGGATCTCACAGGTGTCATCACTTTCCATCCCTGATGGTAGCTAAAGGCAAGAACAGGATTAAGACTTCTGCCTGGCTCCTCCTGCGCCAAAGCAAAACCTCCTTTCTCTAGGCTCTTAAGGGAAGAAGCAAAACTGTCTAGAGGCTAGGTAGCTGAGTTGAGTTTAAGGAGATTGAATTGTGATGTCTGTCATTTTGGTACATCAATGGATCTGCCTTGCTGATAATGTTTTGATTGCTTTCCTAAACATTCAAGACCTTACATTTGTTTGCACAGAAGCCCCAAGCATGCAAATATGGTAACAGGAGAACGAGACCATTTGTTTTCCTGTTGTAAGTGGTTTGAGGAAGACCAACATGGATACTGGATTATAAGGAGTGTAATTCAATGAACTTGAAACAATGGCTCCAGGGTGGGTGATTGGCCTCCATAATAACCTCTTGTGAGGACTCTGCCTTGCTTAAAGTGTGCTACACATTCAAGGATTGCTAATACAGACCTACTGTCAGTACAGAAAGGTCATGAAACTGTATCCTGGATCTTGATAGGGAAGAGGAAGGTGAACACAAACGCAAACACAAACGCAAACTAAATAGCCTCAGGATCAGTATACTTGCCAAAGCTCTCTAAGGGAACTCAACTGCACGTCAGACCAGATCGAGAGATAAGATGTAGGAAGCAACAAAAACTAGATCATCTCCAACAGTCATACTTTGATTTTCCAAAATAGCTCAAAAACTTCTACTCAAGAGTCAACATTCCTGCAAGAGATTCTATGCTGTCCTATTCCAACTTTGGAAACAAACCTCCCCTCTTCCTCTCTCTTCCACTGCTTAAAGAAGATTCTAGGTCTAGTCAGTCAATACGACTTCCTACCCTGAAAATGGCTTAGTTCTCTTAGAAAATGCACATGGTCTCACCTATCCTTTCATCTGACAGCAAGTGGTTAAGACCATAATGAAGTCTGAGAACTCAAGCATGCTGACAAAAACATTTATTTTTTTGAGATAGGGTTTCACTACATAGCCCAGGATGACTTCAAGCATGCAGAAATCCTCTTGCCTCAGCTTCCCAAGTACTGTGATTACAGACATGCGCCACCATCCCTGGGCGGGTGGTCCGGAGTTTTATAAGAAAGCAGGCTGAGCAAGCCATGATGAGCAAGCCAGTAAGCAGCATCCCTCCATGGCCTCTGCATCAATCAACTCCTGTCTCCAGGCTCCTGCCCTGTTTGAGTTTATGTCCTGACTTCCCTCAGTAATGGATTGTTACCTGTATATATTAGCAGAAGCCAGGCATTAGTGGCGCACGCCTTTAATCCCAGCACTTGGGAGGTAGAGGCAGGTGGATCTCTGTGAGTTTGAGGCCAGCCTGGTCTACAGAGCGAGTTCCAGAACAGCCTCCAAATCAATACAGAGAAACACTGTCTGGAAAAACCAAAAAAAAAAAGTATAAGCTGAAATAAACTCTTTCCTCCCCAAGGAAACTATTGTGTTTCATCACAGCAATAGTAACCTTAACTAGGACAGTAACTCTTGTGGTAGGTGGTTCCTTCCTTCCTTCCTTCCTTCCTTCCTTCCTTCCTTCCTTCCTTCCTTCCTTCCTAGGAAATGCCAATTTATTTTCTGTAAAGTACTGTAAAGGCTATAAAACTCTTATATCTAATCAGTGATACATAATGGTCTCAGTATCTCCATGTTCTAGCTACATTTTTTTAAAGATTTATTTATTAACATATACAGTGTTCTGTCTACACGCCAGAAGAGGGCACCAGATTGAATTGTAGGTGGTTGTGAGCCACCATGTGGTTGCTGGGAATTGAACTCAGGACCTCTGGAAGAGCAGCCAGTGCTCTTAACCTCTGAGCCATCTCTCCAGCCCCCCCCCTTTTTTTTTGAGAAACAGTCTCTTTGTAGTGCATACTGGCTTAAAACTCATGATCCTCCTGGATTATCTTTTAAAAAATTTAATTTTTAACTTTCAGTTTAGTTTACATGCACGGATGTTTTGCCAGCATGCACATCTGTGTATCACATGAGTGACTGGTGCCTGATAAGGCCAGAAAGTGTGTCAGACGGCTGAAACTGGAGTAACAGATGTTGTGAGCTGCTGTGTGGTATAGGGAATCCACCCAGGTCCTCTGGAAGAGCAGCCAGTACTCTTAACCTCCAAGCCATCTCTCTAGCCCCCCAAATTATTATTATATGAGCCACCCCAGTAGGAGTAAAATGGAATTTTATTGTGATTTAATCTACATTTCTCTAATTAATTACATACAGCAAACTCTTTAAGTAAATAGTATTATTACCTTAAATCTATTACAGACATTAATTGGCCATAATTAAAGTTAACAGATAACCTTAAATCACACTGGATTCTTGCCAGAAACCACAAGAAAACAAAGCATAAGCCTGCTCACTTATGAGATGAGAAATGGACCCAAGCT
Source organism: Mesocricetus auratus (assembly GCF_017639785.1). Lineage (NCBI taxonomy): Eukaryota > Metazoa > Chordata > Mammalia > Rodentia > Cricetidae > Mesocricetus > Mesocricetus auratus. The sequence continues at coordinate 12,102,294 of NW_024429183.1, read as the reverse complement.
TAACAAGTTAACCAAATACCACTACTGCTTGCAAAATAATGGGTAAGAAAACTTTGCAAGTAGACAATCAGGCGACTACAGGGTACAATAAGTGAAAACAAAATGGGGAAAGGTCTGAGACACATGAAGGTTAATCTACAGAGGCAAATGCAGCTAAGTTTATATGGAAACAAAGCCATCTCTACAAGTAAAAACGACAGCAAAGGAGTCTAATTTATACAGAAGGAAAAAAGCCCTTTGCAGTCACTGATACATCTCTAGTGAAATATACTCCAAGGACAAACAGAATTACAAAAATAAAACACAGCAAACACCAGCTGGTCATAGGAGGAAATGCATGAAATTAGACTGGATCAATACAGAGAAACTCTGTCTCGTAAAACCAAAACAAACCAAACCAAAACAACAACAAAAAAAGAAATTAGACTGGATCATATGATCACACCAGATCAGATGGCAACTACCAAAGGCAACAAAGGTAAGGGTCAAAGGGCATGAGAACTTACTTGCAGTAGTAATGGCCAAAGAGAAAACAACTTGAGAGTCAGTAAGGATGGTAAGTATAACAAACTAAAATAATACCAAGTATTTACATTATGGATTCAAAAAATGAAAATCAAAAACCGAAAAATAAGTCCATGGCTTCATGATACAAATATAAAGTAGTAATTATTGGAGGATGTTAATGACTGAATCAGTTTACAAACAGGTAAACAAATGAAAACAATTTATTTTTCCTATAAAAAGTAGGAACTAAAGAGGATAGATTCTATTATTCCTTATTTATTACTTAAAATACTTATAAAGACAAATTTTTCCTCCTCCTGTCACCATTTTTCAAACATGACCAGATTTATAACCATCAATGGCTACTGATATTATAATTTTTTAAAAATTTAAAACAAAAAAAATCAATCATGGGTTTCTTAATACAAAAATGTCATTCAATATTTTTAATACTAAGTATGATAGAGCCCTAGTAATAAAAAAAACAAACAAAGCTGGGTGTGGCAGCACATACCTTTATCCCCAGCATTTGAGAAGCAGAGGTAGTCAATATCTGTGAATGCAAAGCCAGCTTGGTCTATGCAGTCAGTTCCAGACTAGCCAGGGCTCACAGTGAGACTCTGTCCCCCAAACAAACAAACACTGCTCAATTATACATGAGTGAAATCTAATCAAGTCTCTAAACCTAAGTAACAATTTGTAAGAAACACAAAGGTCAGAGAACACATTAAATGTCACTATGAAGTCAGGTGGGTGGCATATACCTGCAATACTGACACTTGGAGAAGACAGGAAGACCAGAAGTTCAAGGCCAGCCTGGGCTACCCAAGATCCTGTCAAAAACAAACAGAAAAATAACCTTTCTATGAGACTATGTCCAGCAAAATCCAGGATGTGGAAAACTCCACAGGATAAACTCAACCTAGTTTCTTCAACATACACACTTCATGTCTGAATAAATAAGTATAGACTAAGGCTCAAAAGGCAGAGACATCAACAACCGCCGGACCTAACTGGATACAAACAACTACAGAGTCAGTGTTCTCACCGGCTATCTGAGCAGGATGGGATGACTGCAGCAGTACAAATCCCTGTGGCCCAGCTGAGGACGACCTTAATGACCTCCGGATTCCTCTTACCAAGTGCTGGAATTATAGGAGTGTGGCATAGCACCAACTAATTTTTAATTATTGAAGCTGAGTAAAAATAAATAAATGGGCCCATGAAATAATGATTTTAGAAATCCTTAGGAAAGCTTTTGTTTTTCTTTTTACTCTCAAAGCTTTGTATCATTTTACTTTATCTCTGTTCTGTGCCTCTTTTCTGTGACCAGAAAAGACTAATTGTAACTAAAATAGAATGCTTATACACTCCACTGTCATTATTTTCATGTTTAAAAGAATTTCCACAGAAGCCATAAAAAGTCATCCTAACGAATCTTAATGATACCAACTACGTCTCCAATGAAACAGGTGCATTCCTCACATCAATATTACACAGTAAAATAAACTAGAGTGCTTGGATGAGCCAAGTGCGTTCCACTGGAGGAGTGTTTTTAAGCTTCAAGAAAAGGAAAATGGAAACACAACCTTCATGTAATTTCTAGTTCTCAAAATAAATAGCATCCTCACAGGAAGAAAGCCCTGCATTTAGAAAATGAACAAAAACAGCCGGGCGTTGGCGGCGCACGCCTTTAATCCCAGCACTCGGGAGGCAGAGGCAGGCACATCTCTGTGAGTTCGAGGCCAGCCTGGGTCTACAGAGCGAGTTCCAGGACAGCCTCCAAAGCCACAGAGAAACCCTGTCTCGAAAAACCAAAAAAAAAAAAAAAGCCATGATAGGGGTTGGAGAGAGAGCTCAGGAGTCAATAGTGTTTGCTGCTTGCAGAGAACCCAAATTCAGTTACCAGCATCCATGTCGAGTGGCTCACAACTGCGTGTAATTCCAGCTTCAGAGGATCCAACACCCTCTTCTGGATTAATTAGGTACCAGTAGTCAGTCTCTCTCTCTCTCTCACACACACACACCCTTCTCCCACACAAATATACACACTTAATTTAAAAAGAATAAAAATAAATATTAAAGAGGCTGGAGAGATGGTTCAATGGTCAAGAGCACTGGCTGCTCTTTCAGAGGACCTGGGTTCAATTCCTAGCACCCACACGGCAGCTCACAACTGTAACTCTAGTTCCAGGAGAATCCAACACTGTCACACAAATACATATGCAGGCAAAACAGCAGTGTATGTAAAAAAACTTAAAATAAATAATTAAATATTTTTACAAAGCCAAGATAGAAGCTCACTAACACCACCATTCTCTTTTGTATCCGGTTTTGCTGAAAGATCAGAGTGCCAAGCAACTACTGCCACCACCATCTGAAGGTGACAAAATGTCTAGCAGCGTTGAGGAAAGGATGGACTGGCCCATGAAGAAATGCTGCACTACTTGCCTTTGAGACTTACTCCTAGTTGAGGAGTAACATGGAAAACTGTGGTGATGCAAAGACACAGCAAACATTCGTAAAAGCCAGATGATCCCGTAGTGGTAGAGGACTGCGTTAGACAAATTTGTGGGGCCAGAGAGGTGGCTTAGTGGGTAGAGGCTCTCTGCATATAAGCCTGACAACCTGAGTTCAATTGCTAGATCCCACAGCTGGCAGGAGAGAATTAATACCCCAAAACTGTCCTCTGACCTCCACACACCATTTCATGTACACATAAAAAATAAACACATAATTAAATTCAATTGAAAAAAGAATTTGTGTACATCTGGTATAGAATTATTTCCCTTCATCACTGGAATTTTAGTCCTTGAAAATAGGAACTTTTTCATTCTTCTCCATATTCCTAGCAAAACATGTTGCCAAAAGTGCTCTTTAGTTCAGCAGCTAACAAAGTAAGAAAGAAAGGGAGGAAAGGGGAGAGAGAAGGACAGATAAACTGAGACCAGAAAGAAGCCAATTTTACTTAAGAATGAAGCAGTGCTTTGTTGAGTGCCTTTCACTTGCCCTGCACAGGACATCATGGTGGGGAAGAAGCCCTAATGCCTGGTGCCAGAGTTGAAGTCACATAAGCAAGAGACAAGCAGGGTTGGAGGTGTCTCATGTATCCAGATGGGATGAACCACAGCCTACCAGTTCTGACAAGTGCAGTTAGTTCTGCAAGAAGTCAGGTGAGCACACTCTGATTAGCTTTGCAGTGTTTTTTAAATCTACAATTCACTCATTTTCTTCTTTCTTTTCTTTTCCCCCAAGATAGGATTTCTTCATGTAGTCCTGGCTGTCCTGGAACTTGCTCTGTAGACCAAGCTGGCCCAGAACTCACAGAGATGTGTCTGCCTTTGCCTCTGGAGTGCTGACATTAAAGGCAAACATCATACTGCTAGCTTCATTTCGTTTAATGTGTGTGTGTGTGTGTGTGTGTGTGTGTGTGTGTGTGTGTGTGTGTGTGTGGTAAAACAGGGTTTCTCTCTGTAGCCTTGGCTGTCCTGGAACTTGCTCCATAGACTTGGCTGGCTTTTAACTAGCAGAGATTCCCCTGCCTCTGCCTCCAGAGGATTAAAGGCATTCACCACTAACACCCAGCAAGTATTGTTTTAAAAGTTGCTGTCTTTGGGCCAGCAAGACAGATTAGTAAATAAAGACGTCTGCCCTGCAAACCTAGTGACCTGAATGAGTTTGAGCCTTAAGACCCAAATAGTGGAAGGAGAGAAATCGACTCTCACAAGTTATCTTCTGACTTCCACATCGATGTCATGGCACAAATGTGCCCACATACACATGCACACACAAAGTAAATGAGTAAATATATGTTAACTAAATAACAAAAACTAAACTAAAGTAAGCCAGGCATTTGAGAAGCAGAGGAAGGCAGATCTCTATGAATTCGAGGCCAGTCTGGTCTACAAAGTGGTTCTGGGACAGGTAAAGCTATTTATTACACAGAGAAACCCTGTCTAGAAAAAACAAAACCAAACAAACAACGAAAGTAGCTTCCTATAGCAACAGGACACTTGTGTTTTGGAAAACTGGGAAAATCAGGTGAAGTGTGCAGATTGATTAGTAGTAACCACTTAATTCAGAGAGATCTAGTGCCATGGCCCTATTGGGTGGTTACATGGGGAAACTAAGTGACTATATATCATTTTATAAGTTTGTCTGATATAATCTATGATAGTTACTCAAAATAAAATTATTTTCAAATAGAAATTTTGTTTTTATAAGAAATGAAACAGTAAGTTTAAATAAAACAAACTATACATTTATAATAAAATAAATCTAAAATTAATAACACAATTAATTAAATCTTGGTTCATTTTGTTTTGAGTCACAGTATTGATACGTAGCTTTGGCTGACCTGGAAGTTGCTATACAGATCAAGTTGGCCTTAAACTCATGGAGATCTCAAACTTTGTTTCATTCTTTTTATTTGTTTTTGAGACATTGTCTGGCCTTGAATTCACAAAGATCCACCAACTTCTACCATGGTTCTTTTTAAAAAGGATTTATTTTATTCTTATTTATATGTATATGCATATGTACAAGTACAAGCGAGTAGCTGTGGAAACAAGAAGGAGGGTAATTGAGTCCTCTGGGATCACACTGATTACAGGTGGTTTTGATCTACCTTACTCGAGTGCTGGGAACCAAACCTGGGTCCTCTCAAAGAACAACATTCATCAACACTGTGACACCTCTCTAGGCACTAAACCCTGGTTCTTAAGTAGATATTTTTTTAACATCTTCAATGGAAAGTAACCAAAAAACATTTCTGCTGGGAACAGAGGTCTCCAAAGAGAGCATTTACGCAACTGAGCTGCAAGTTGAATTACTTGCTTGGGTAATGGAGCACCATTTCATTTTAAAGTGTCTGACAGATAAACAGTACTCGCTCACGCTTGGGAACTTGACAGACATCTTCTCATTTCTCAAGAATGAACGAAGTAAGTCTGTCACTTCAAGGAGAACAACTGGAAGCACTGGTTGCCAATGATAAATTCTGAGCTTTAGAGTTTTGGATAATTTGTACACACCATCATGAACTGGACAACTTTCCCAATACTTTAAACAGTTTTCTGGTAAATTGACAGTGAATGTAATCAATGTTTTACAGAAACTATCCAGTGAAATCAGCCAACAGTAAAAGAGCAGCATAGCCCAGCAGTAAGTATTTTCCAATCGAGTGATGTGGTACTACACACCATACCGGTGAACAGTTCTTCAGGTTCCAATGAAACTACGAAGTGCACGGGTAAAGCCAACATTGTACCTCACCTAAACCAGAGGAAACCAGTTCTCTTCATATTTTAGTGCAGCAGCACAGGACTCTCAATATCATCCAAACTGCTGAGACGTTCCTTTCTCAACTACCCATTTGCATAAAGCAATCTGTTAAAACAGATCACATGCTCACACAGATGTAAGACTAGCTATGTTGTATTTAGCCAGACACATGCTGGTTTTATAATGTAAAAAAGTTATGTTAACATGTGATGGGTTTATCATTATTGTTATTAAAAATGAATTGCAAGTTGAGCACATGAACATATCCTTATAATCCTAGCGCTTGAAAGGTAAAGGCAGAAGGAGGATTGTTGCAAATTCAAAGTGCAGCCTGGTTTATATATAACAAGCTTCAGGCCAGCCAGGACTGCACAGTGAAATCTTGTCACAGAAAAAACACCAAACAAATAAAAAAATTATTATAAAATATTTAAATTTTTCTCTCAACTCTTAATTTTTTTTTTTTAAAGGCAGGGTTTCTCTGTGTAACTTTGTAGACTAGGCTGGCCTCAAACTCACAGAGATCCATCTGCCTCTGCCTCCCAAGTGCTAGGATTAAAGGCATGTGCCACCACCAACTGGCTCAACTCTTAATTTTATTTACAATAAATAACAACAGTTTAACTGGATCAAAGGCTGGAGATGGTTCAGTGGTCAAGAGCACACACTGCTCTGCCAGAGGACCTGAGTTCGGTTCCTATTACCCAGGCTGCTCACTACTGTCTGTAACTCCTGCACACATCCAAAGACATATACATAATTTAAAACAATAAAATAACTATCTACAAAACCTGCTCAATAATTCTGAAGACTGGAAAGAAGCCCTGAGAACAAAAAGATCAGAACTGCTGATTGAGAGCAATGTGCACATTATTTTCTCACTAGCAGGGGAAGCCAGGTTCCTATTAACAGGGAATAATTCACACTAACAATTCCAAAATAGCAAAGCTATGCTGTTGATTAAGTACTAGATTCTATCTGTGCAATAGCTACCCCCACCCCCAAAAAAGACTGATGGGAAGAGAGGGAAAGGATAAAATGGCATTTAGCAAGTCATTCAAGCAGTTTTTCCTGAAATGTCAACATAATTACAACCTCTCACCTTCCATCTGGACTCTCCTACAAGGGTTAATAGCTAGCAAATCTAGACATTTAGGACCATTAGAAATTATGTTTTGCAGGGTTGGAGAGATGACTCAGTGGTTAAGAGTACTGGCTGTTCTTCCAGATAACCAGCATTATTATTACCCATAAGGTGGCCCACAACTGTCTGTCAACTCCAGTTCTAAGGGATCCTACACCTTCTGGCTTCACAGGCACATGGTGCACAGACATACGTGCAGGCATGGTAAAACAAAGATAAAATAAAAATCTAAAAATTAATTAGCTTATATGTGGGAGGCTGAGACAGGATCTCATTGTAACCCATACTCACTATGTAGCTGAAGCTGGCCTTCTAATTCATGGGTGATCTTCTGCCTCTGCTTTTGTGTCCTGAGAATAGAGCTGTGAGCCATCAATGACAATACAATTTATGATTTACCTACCATCACCACACCAACTTTTCAGCTCTTCTTCTTAACAGTTATTTGTTTGATTGAGACAGGGTTTCTCTGTGTAGCTCTGACTGACCTGCAGACCAGGTTGGCCTTAAACTCACAAAGATCTGCCTGCCTCTGCTTCCCAAGGGCTGAGATTACAGGCATACGCCACCACGCCTGGCTTTTATACTTTACATTCATACCAAAGGGCACTAGGGAGACTGATGCAGGAGAATTTCCATGAGTTTCAGATCTGAGTTCAAGGCCAACTCAGCAAGATTTGATTGCAAAACATACACCCCAAGAAGAAGAAAGAATCTGAAGGGTGTGCCACCACTTTAATCCCAGAGTTCAGGAAGCAGAGACAGGCACATCTCTGTTTGAGGCCAGTCTGGTCTACCAAGTGAGTTCTAAGACAACCAGGGCTATACAGAGAAATCCTGTCTTGAGAAAAACCAAAACCAAAAAGCAGAAAGAGGAGAAAGAAGAATCTTTCATACTAAATAGCAAATCTCTACACAGGCCACAGCTCTGTGGGGTCTGTGGTGCATTGCTCTGTTTAGAGAGATGGGACCAGACTACATCTTTAGAAGTATTGACAGCAGCAATGTACTGAAATACCTTAGAACAGAACTTCCTGTTCTCCAGGCTCAACTAACATTCTAACACTGAGCTACAAAACCAACTTTTTAAAAAGTTTTTGAAGTTGGGTGTTATGGTACATGCCTTTCTTTAAATCCCAGCACTTGGGAGAGGCAGATGCAGGCAATCTCTGAGTTGGAGGCCAGCAAGTTCTAGGACAGCCAGGGATACACAGAGAAACTCTGTTTAGGGAGGGAAAAAAAGTTTTTGAGACTGGATCTCATTGAGAAGTGCAGGCTAGCATACATTTATGATCCTCTTGCCTCACCCTGAGTGTTAGGATTACAGTATATACTATCCCAGATGACTTGTTTTTGTATTATGTTAAAATGCATGAGAAATATGTTAACAAATAAATGGTTGGACATGCCTGCAACCTCAGCTACTTGAGAGCTAAGGGCAGGTGCACCCTGAGTGTGAGGTCAACCTGGGCTCAACGTAGTATGACTATATTATAAAATAAAAAGGAAGAAAGCTGTGAGTGTAGCTGAATAGTAGAGTTTGCCTAGCATATGTGAGGCCTGGGTTCAATCCCAGGATGGGAGAGAGGCACTGTTAAAGCAGGTGTGGTTTTTGGTTTAGAAAATGCATTCATTACATCTCATCAAAATGTTCAGCACAATAATGAAGCCAGGCTTCACCCACAATACAAGCCGTGAGCCTGTGGGCTGACTACCCATTACTCTTCATTTCCTCACTTACAAGCAAACCTATATTAGTGCTGTTTTGTCAAAGGAAAGAAATTACTTACCATGAAACTGTAGTTTGCTGTGGACCTTCATACTTTTGTATGTATATACGGTTTTTTGAGTTAAGGACTTACTGTAGCCCAGGCTGCCCTCAAACTCAGGACAATTCTCCACTGAGAGGCCTCCTGAATGCTGGGATTGCAGACGTGAGTCACTATGTACAAATCTCACTTTTGACAGCAAAACTTGTGTCCCACAGAGCTGTTTTATATACAAGCGCCAATTCTTCTTTTAAACAATACTACATGGAACCAGAGGTGAGCGCGGGAGGCCTCTCAACGGACCTCAAAGGCTGCAGCAAAAGATCCAGCTGAGAATGTGTTTCTATGGCAGCTGCAGATCCTGTGGCAATGGACAGTGTTCCTGTTCATGAGCAAACTGCTAGCCCAAAAACCAGCCACTTGCCTTCTGCAATCTGGTGGCATGTTAGCTAGGAAGACTCAAGAATCACTACAAGGGCCACCCTCGGACGGACTGAAGGAAGGAGGGAGGGAGGGAGGGAGGGAGGGAGGGAGGGAGGGAGGGAGGGAGGGAGGGAGGGAAGGAAGGAAGGAAGGAAGGAAGGAAGGAAGGAAGGAAGGAAGGAAGGAAGGAAGGAAGGAAGGAAATAGATGCTCACTGTGTTCATCTAGGTAAAAAACAACATTAACCACCCCACCCCCAAATGACCATACAATCTTTAAAACAGACAGAAGACTTCTCACCTGGAAGTCTTAGCAGAGAAGACATACTAACTGCTCCTCTGGGACCTATGCAGAAACAAGAACACAGGCTGGGAGCATATGACCCACACACAGGGCTGGAGCTCAGCTGGGTGGTACTATGTTGTAATCTCAGCTGACTGACAGGGCAGATTACCTCACATTTGAGGCTAGCCGGAACTACAAAGCGAGTGAGATGCTGCCTCACAAAACAAAACTACCCCCACAAGTATTAATCTATTAGTTTAAACATCTTTTTTGTTGGGTAGTGGTGGTGCACATATTTAATTCCAGAGCTTGGGAGGTAGAGGCAGGCGGATCTCTGTGAGTTTGAGGTCAGCATGGCTTCCAAAGCTATACAGAGAAACCCTGTCTTGAAAGAAAAAAAAAAGCACAAAAAAACAGGCACCCCCCAAAAAAAATCCAACAACAACAACACATCTTTTTACCAGAAGGTATATGGAGGTTTTATTTAATAATGTACTTTAAAATGGTAATTAATATACAAAGCAAAATATCCAAAAGGTATTGGGAAGGTAGTCTACATTTCACTCTCTGCTGCCTCTCAACCAGCAAAGTGTCCTTTGTCTGAGACAGGTCCCCAAGAGCTCTGTCACTAAACCTGCAGCTCTCAAAGTGTCAAGGGACCTAGAGGCCTCTCATCTCTACAAGGAGTTGAAAAAGCTAAAATACTTTTGTGATAACAATAAGACAATATTTCCCCCTTTCTCTTACAAGCTATGGTGACATTTCCCACAGGGCTTGTTTCACAACTCTGACAGCTAGTGGAAATGCTAAGCAGCTGTAAGAGTGCATCTTCTATGCAAACAGATACAAAGGAATTCATAAAAATATAAAATAATGTCACATTTCATACCAGAGTCTAGAAGCTTTATAAAATATACACACAATTATGCTAGTCACATTAACAGGGGATAAGTATTTTTTTTTCAAAATAATTTAATGTCTTAAATTTTCCTGTTTTAATTTAATATAGTAAATGTCAATAAGAATCCTTAACTATTTATAGAATACAAAAGAGACCTAAGAACAAACAGTTTGAGAACCACTAACCTACATATGTTAAGTAGGCACTCATTAATTCCCTGAATATGTCTAGTGTGTGGGTGCAGGTGCCTATATAGATAGAGGTACCGATCTGTCCTTGCCTTCAGCCTTGTTTTGAGGTAGATCTCTTCACTGCTGAAAACATCAGGCTAGCTGGCTGCCAAGCTTCTGGGATTCTCTTGTCTCTACCTCCCAGCCATAGATGGGTTGGGATTACAAAAGCATGTTACTGTATTAGACCTTTCTTTCTGCAATCCTCCAACTCCAGGCCCTGCTTGCAAAACTAATACTCTTACCTCCTAAGCCACTTCCCAAGCCCCTAAGCATTTATAAATGCACACTAAACCTGAAGCAGTGATTGTTCCAGTAACCACATACTTGAGGGTAGAGGAAGGAGAATCAGTAAGTAGTTCTAGGCCATTGAGAACTATATGAGACCTTGTCTCAAAAAGCAAAAATGGAGTATGGTAGCACATTAATCCCAGCACTTGAGAGGCAGAGACAGGAGGATCTCGGTGAGTTTGAGGCCAGCCTAGTTGATATAGTGAGAGCCTGTATCAAACAAAAACAAACCATCAAAGGCTGGCAAGATGTTTGGTGTATTTAAAGCACTTGACACATAAACCTGGCAACCTGAGTGTAATCCCAACATAAAGGTGGAGAAATGACTTCTTCAAGTTGCTTTGCCCTCCACACATACATGTATGCACTTACACAGTAGCATACTGTCACAGAGATGACAAATTAAAACAGGCCACTTGTTTATTTTTTAATGCTGCTATACTGCCTCGTTTTGGAAATGTTTATGAGTGTGTTTGAACAGGTCTGAGAAAGAAACCACTTCTTTACCTGTAGCTACATAGTGCTGCAAATTATCTGACCATAAATGTAAGCTTAAGGTGGAGACTGCTGTTTTTCCCACACCATCTTAAATATTCGGTGTATAAATGTGTGGAGTTACTCCAATCCCATAAAGAGCTTTTCAAGTCAGAAAGTAGTAACTTACATGATTGAAGAGCACGACTAAATGTATTTCCATGATGTGCTCTACTGACTTGTCTGAACTAGCCAGCCCTCCCTCAGACAACAGTTAGAAATGTTAGCTAATGGACATGTGAAGGAACTGGAAGGCTCCAAATGGCATGAAGAGGAAGGAAAGGCAGTGCTAGTTCCTCAGAGTGCTTCAGGGTTCTCTAGCACAAGCCCTAATCCAGCAGGCAGAGGCTGGGAACACAAAGCACGTGGGCTTTAGTGAAGTTTCACATACATGTTAACTCTACTCCCTAGTTCTGTGATGTAATGTTAACTTAGAAAGAAAGAGGTCAACCCTGTTATTTTCGAGGAAAAAAGAAACGAGACAAAAGAAAAATTTCTTTTCTTTTCAAAAATACTGTGTTATGGTGGTATGTGATGTGTGTGCAGGTGCCATGTGAGGAGTCAGGTGCCCTGATCTATGCCCTGTCTTATGTCCTTGACACAGTGTTTCACTCTACCTGAAGCTCACCATTTCAGCTGTGCTATCACAGGTCATTCCCTGATTTTATATGGATGCTGGGGACTCAAACTCAGGTCCTTAAGCTTATGGAACAAGTGCTCTTACTCACTGAGGCCCCTCCCCAGCCCATTTTGTTTTAGCCCAGGCCAGAAGTTGTTATATAGTCAAGAATTACCTTGAAAGTCAGGTGTTGGTGGTGTACGCCTTTAATCCTAGCACTCAGGAGGCAGAGGCAGGAGGATCTCTGTGAGTTCGAAGCAGCCTGGTCTACAGAGTGAGTTCCAGGACAGCCTCCAAAACAATACAGAGAAATAGTGTCTTGAAAAACAAAACAAACAAACAAACAAACAAAAAAGAATTACCTTGAACTCTCAATCATACTGCTTCTATCTCCTGAGTGCTGGGATTACAGGTACTCAGCTAGAAGAAGAATTCTTTAAAAAAAAAATTGTGTGTGTGTGTATGTGTGTGTGTGTGTGCATGCCACAGCACATGTGTTGAGGTCAGAGGACAACCCAAAGAGCCAGTCATGGTCTTTCACCATGTCGCTCCTGGGGATTGAATTCAAGATTGTCAGGCTTGGCTACAAGCCCCTTTATCAACTGAGCCATCTTGCCGGTCCAAAAAAATAATTTTTATGTGCTCTTCTGAACCAGAATGTATATTAAGATACCCTATCTTATTTCATTCTTATAAAGTTAGAAATTACAATTTCAACAGCCGTGGAGCCTCCATGGGACCAAACTAGACCCTCTGCATGTGGGAGACAGTTGTGTAGCTGGACTATCTGAGGGGCCCCTGACTGAAGAGCTAGGATCTATCCCTGGCACATGAGCTGGCTTGCTGAAGCCCATTCCCTATGGTGGATGCCAAGCTCAGCCTTTGTCCCACGGGAGGGGCTTTCTTTGCCGACCTCCCATGGGAGCCCTTACTCTATGGGAAGAGTAGATGGGAGGGAGGCTGGGGAGGGAGGCAAGGGGTAGCGGGAGGAGGAATGGGAGGGAGAATTGTGGTTGGGATGCAAAATGAAATAAAAAAAAATGTTTTCATCTTTTAATGTAAAAGAAACAAGCACAGAGTTGATCCAGTCAATTCTATCCAAGTTCAAAGCATAAAAATTATACTCTGCCTATTTCCAAAGGAAGCAGGAGTATCACAACACAGTTCTTTTCACTCTACTGTAAAATCCAAGGGCCCCAGAGTAAAAGCTCTAAGATTTCAGTCTAAAGAGTGACAAGGAGCTAAGAACCCAGTAAATAAGAATTCAGCACAATCTAGTGGCAGCATGAGCTGTGTGTCTGTGGGCTTCTTATCTGCTCATGAGTAACACAACTGAATAGTGGGACCACACCCATGTTTACAAGATGGCTGCTGCTCAGTCTCCATAAGCTGCCCACTGACAGGCTTGGGATCCAATCAGAACCAGAAACTCACAACAAAAGCTGTTCAAGACCTGGGCACCATTTATCTTTTCATGAAAGAATCAGTAAGAATAAGCAAGGTACTCCACCCCTGCCTTAAAATCTGCATGGCAGCCCATTTTCTGAACTACTGGTAAACGTCACTCAATTTCTCCTTTCACATTTTGTTTCACAAAAGAAATCTTTATCACTCACAAATTTAGACTCAATCAAGTCCTGACCCCAGACACATATACACACCTTTTATATACCTGGTTGAATTCTAGATAATCAAAAACACACATGTTAGGAAGAATAAAAGTCCCAGCAAGGAACATTTTATTTACAATGTTCCATGTGCAAACTGCTCACTATAGAGGAAAATTAACTTTATCAACTTAGGAGAAAGAAAACAGCTCCCGACCTCACTGTTTTAAATCAGATCACAGGCTTAATTCCCCATGCAGGAACAGACAGTTCTGGGTGGAGGTAAAGCAGTGATGGTTTGCTGGGTGCACCTCTATGCAGCAACTGCTCTCTCACCCAACCAATTACATTACTTGCTCTCAAAGTCCCTTCAGACCTAGGTTTACTCAGTTACACTTGCTTAAAGAAAAACAAGCACATTTCTGGACCACATTCACAAAAATAACACAAGCACCCATTTAACACCTTCACAAGCAGGTTTAACTAGCCAAGGTATGCTTAAATGATTACATTCTTTCTTTGTGCGTGCATGCGTGCGTCTGTCTGTCTGTCTGAGCTTAAGCAGATGACAACCTGCAGGAGTTGGTTTTCTTCTTCCACCATGCAGACCCCAGATAGAGAAGTTGGGTTGTCAGGCTTGGTGACAAGCACCTTTACCCACTACGTCATTTTGAATGCCATCACCTCATCCACTTTTGCTTATCCTTACATATTCATTCTCCTATGGGTCTTTCTCTGAATAAAATGACTGACTGTTTTCTTTAATATGCAAAAGAAATAAAATAATTTATATATATGTGTGTGTGTGTATATATTGTTTTGTTTTTGTTTTTTCGAGACAGGGTTTCTCTGTATTGTTTTGGAGGCTGTCCTGGAACTTGCTCTATAGACCAGGCTGGCCTCGAACTCACAGAGATGTGCCTGCCTCTGCCTCCCGAGTGCTGGGATTAAAGGTGTGCGCCACCAACGCCCAGCTCATAGATATAGCTTTATTACTGAATGCTTATAGGAAGTTCTAGAACGGATATGTCCAATAGAAATATAACTTAAAATTCTATAGTACTCATGTTAAAGTAAGAATCTTATTTTTAATTGTCTACTTAACCTAATATATCTAAAATGTTGTATCAACAATGTCATTGCTATCAAAATTTAGACTTGCTTATTTTCTTCATTATCAATTCTTCAAACTTCAGTGTGTGTTATACTTCAAGCATCTCTCTTTTAGACTAATCACTTTCCAGTGCTTCAAAGCCATATGGTACTTAGAGGCCATTACACCAGACAACAGAGGCCTGACACATGGTGGCTCACAACTACCTATAACTCCAGTTCCAAGGGACCTGATTCCCTCTTTTGACCTCTGGGGATACCAGGTATACATATGGTGCACATACATACATGGACTAAAACACTCATACACATAAAACAAAATAACATAAAAATTTAATGTTTTAAAATAATAAATAAATAAAAAGGATGAGTAAGACTAGAAGCCACACTTTACAAATATGTATACATGCCAAATAGTCATGTGAGAAGACATTATCCATATAACTTTTCAAGGCAATGCAAGCAAGCATTACAGGAAATACTATTTCATATTTACTGAAACAAAAGATTGGCCACATCAAATGTCAACAGGATATGGGCCAGTTAGAGCTCTCATGGGCCAATGGCAGGAAAATAAAATGGGGAATTATTTTAAGTTTGTTTTAACATTAAATACTTCTTCCCTGGTTTGGCATGCCTATCCCTAAGTATTTATTCAAAGGAAGTAAAAATGTTTGACTATGGAAGACTGAGTGACTGAGCGTGGTGATGCATGCCTGTAACCCAGGTGGAGGCAGGAAGACTAGGAGCTCCAGGGCAGCATCAGCTATTTAGCAAGTCAAGGCCAGCCAGGTTTACACAAGACTACCTCCCATCACGCCTCCATGTCCCTCACCCCAAAAAAGATTTAAAAATAACCATGGGCTGATGAGATGTTCAATGGGTAAAGGAACTTTCCAGTAAGCCTGGCAATCTGAGTGAGATCCAGCCCCAGAACCTACTAGGTACAAGGACAGAGCCAAAATCCCTAGAGTTTTCTTCTGACTTCCACACAAAGGAGAATTTTAAAATAATTAAAAAAAAAAAAAAGAAAGAAAGGAAGAAAGAAAGAAAGGGGGAAAAAAAGCCATCAACCAGTAGAATGGATAGACATTTATACATTGGAGATAAGATAGGAATGGACTTCTTTTGTTTGTTGTTTGTTTTTGGGGACAGGGTTTCTCTGTGTAAACAGCCCTGGCTATCCTGGAACTCATTCTGTAGACCAGGAGACCAGGCTGACCTTGAACCTAATAAAATCCACCTGCCTCTGCCTCCTGAGTGCTGGGATTAAAGGCATGTGCCACCAACACCTGGTGGAAATTAACTTCTAATACACCGGCTTTGGTGGCACATGCTTTTAATGCCAGCACCCGGGAGGCAGAGGCAGATGGATCTCTGTGAGTTCGAGACCAGCCTGGTCTACAGATTGAGTGCCAGGACAGCCTCCAAAGCCACAGAGAAACTCCTCTCAAAAAACCAAAAATTTCTAATACACATACCAAGGACAAATCTCAAAAACAGCAAGTCAAAGAAGCCAGGAACAAAAAATACACTAATGTCTAGGTTATTTATGTGAAGTTCTGAACTAGGGAGAACTAACCTACCAAAATAAAACCAATAGTTGCCAGGGACAGAGATATAGGGTAGAACCAAATGGGAAAAGGGTATGAAGAAACTTTCTGGAATGACGGCATAAAACATTCTATTTGAAGCTTAGGGATAAATTGATATATACAATTGTTAAAACTCACTGAACTGAACAGTTAAGGGTCCTGTGATAAGTAACCTACTTCTTGTCTTGAAAATTTCATGCTATGAGACCAAAAAAAGCAACACTCAACAGATACTGCTAAGTCTTTAGTGAACAACTTCACAGACAAAGAGTGAGTCTGGAGAATTCTCACTCAAATGTTCTCATCATCCTTTAGCATATAGTGACAGGAGTCCACACAATCTCAATTTACTAGTGATTTATAAATGAGATGAATGCACACTAACCACAACTAAGATGACATGCTTGTCTCTGAACTCTTCCAATGAATGTCCAAATAGGGGTGCTGGCTAAGGCAACAAAAAAAGGAAAGAAGTTTGAGAAAAGATACAGAAGATGCTTGCAGTGATAGGGAACAGTCTAGTCAGTCGAGTGATGAAGGAAACAGGATACGAAGCTATTCAGCATGTTTGATGTGAAAAGGAAAACAGAAGTGGAGAAGTTATGCATCCCTTGACTCGATGGTGCACACCTTTAATCCCAGCAGAGGTAGGTGGATCTCTGTGAGTTGGGGGCCAACCTGGGCTACATAGCAAGTTCCAGGATAGTGCCAGGGTTACATCATGAGACCGTCTCAAAGAACAAAACAAACAAAAAGAAGTTATGCCCCCACTCTTTGCCTCTTTTCTAGTTTCCCAGAAGCATTAAGAAGATTCTCCAAAGCTACAAACAGGTGCCTTAGCACTACAATAGAGAGTATCATGCCAATACACAATCTATACCACCCAATAACTTTGTTTATTGCTACCAGTCATAGCCTACATACTTTGGTAATGGGGCATTGATATCAAAATCCCTTCAGGATACTTTAATCTGGCACCTGTACTAAAGGGGAGACAACTTAAGGGCTTTCCTGTTATCCAACAGACAGCCAAAGTTAAGTACAGGAAAGGCGGATGGAATGCCATGTGTTTCCTGACTAGGAAACAAGGCTACAAGGCACACGGCAGGGCTTCGTCGTATTCCAACAAGGATGTGGATGTGCATTGTGAAATGCTACTGGGGAAACACTTCCACAAGGAGACTAGTCGACGTCAAAGAAAGGAAACAGCAGGAATTGCAAAACAGGACTGCGGGATGAGTAAAGAACTTTACAAGTCTATGCTTGAACTACAGTGTGAGTAAGCCCAAGTGTCATTCCAGTCACTTTTCACACACTGCAAACTGTTCTAGACTTGGTTATTTGATGGATACAAGCTATGCAACCCAAACTAATCTGCTGTTATGACTAACACTGAGAGGACAATACACACTCATAAAGAATAACAAGTCTCAAGAGACCAAAGTTTACCTGTTGCCTTTTGTAAATGTGATACTGAAGATGACATGTGTGTGTGTGTGTGTGTATACAGTTTTACTCACTTCAAATTCACCAAGTGCAATCCACAGCTCTGTACTAGTTTCTCAAGTATATTGGCTAATTTTATATCAACTTGACACAAGCTAGAGTCATCTGAGAGAAATGAACTTCAATTCAGAAAATGCCTAAAGTCGGGCTGTAGGCAAGCCTAGAGGGCATCTTTGATTAATGACTGACGTGAGAGGATCCACACCATTGCAGGTGGTGCAACCCCTGGGTAGGTGGCTCTGGGTGTATAAGAAAGCAGGCTAAAGGCTGAAGAGATGGCTCAGAGGTTAAGAGCACTGACTGCTCTTCCTGAGGTCATGAGTTCAATACCCAGCAACCACATGGTGGCTCACAACCATCTGTAATGAGATCTGGTGCCCTCTTCTGATGTGTACATGGAGGCAGGGTGTTGTATTCGTAATAAATAAATAAATCTTAAAAAAAAAAAAGAAAGAAAGAAAGCAGGCTGAGCAAGCCATGGAGAACAAGCCAGTATGCAACACTCCTCCATGACCTCTGCTTCAGCTTCTGGCTCCCGGTTCCTGCCATAAGTTTCCACCCTGACTGTCTTTCAGGATGGACAGTGATGTAGAAGAAAAAGCAAAATAAATTCTTTATCCCTCAAGGTGTTTTTGGTCATGATAGTCATCGCAGCAACAGAAACCTAACTAAGATGCTCAGCAACAGGGTATCTGTGACAAATGTTTAAGATAAACTAAACATTTGCCACATAATGATCTAGAAATACTAAACAAAGTATATTACTATTTAACAATTCACAAAAAAGAAAGGGGCCAGGTGTTGGTGGCACACACCTTTAATCCCAGCACTCAGGAGGCAGATGCAGGCGGGTCGTTGTGAGTTTGAGACCAGCCTGGTTTACAGAGTGAGTTCCAGGACAGCCTCCAAAACAATACAGAGAAACCCTGTCTCAAAAAACCAAAAAAGAAAAAAAGAAAGGGAACCTCTAGACAGCTAGACTTAAAGGAGGAAGTGGAAAACCACGACAGTGCACATGACCTGACAGAATGACTGAGAGTCTGAGAGATGGTTTTAATAACTTCCGGGCCTGGGTTTTATAAACCAAATCAGAACAGGACTTTACTTGGTATCACAGAGACAGAGAGCCAGAATCTAATACTCCGACTGGAGCGAAAGGATAGACTGGGGAAACACTCAGCCAGTGCTGTAGGGAGCCCAGAAGAGCTCATCTCTGTTCAGGTTAGAGGCAGATAAGAAGACATGTCTCATCTGAGAAAACTCATATGAATTTGGGATTCAATACTATAATCCTAACTACAATACCTCAGTGTTCCAGGGATTCTAAACTATAAATTTACATTCAAAATTAGCTTGAGCCAAAACTCAAACCAGGCCATCAAAGAAACAAATTCATACCCATTTTGGAAAATACAGGTTAACTCCTGGCCTTAAAAAGAGTACTATCATAAGAGAACAAACAAACAGCTTTAGAACCCAGAACCTCCTTCCAGTAAAGAACCCTAAGGTAGAAGTTACAAAGGAAGTTGAGTAGATTTAATCCTACCACTTGGGAGGCAGAGGCAGGCGGATCTCTGAGTTCAATACCAGTCTGTCTGGACTACAGAGAAATCCTGTCACAAACAAACAGAATAAGAACTCACAAAAAAACAAATTTGAAAACAAAGCAAATAGGGATTTCTAAAAACAAAAAACCCAAAACTCAAAACTCAGCCACTGAAATTAAATGCAATGTACAGATTTAACCAGGTTAGATAGTACTGAAGGAAAAGTGAAGACATAAACACAGAGAAGTTAAATGATACAAGGACAGGAAAGAAAATGACTTGCCTAACAGGGGTTCCAGGAGAGAAAAGGCAAAGGATGCATTAGTCAGAATGCCAGAGAATTCCCCAGGCCAGATAAAAAGTTATCAAACCTCAGATTTAAGAAAAAAAAAATCTACACCAAAGCTGAAAGATAATAATGTAGGATAAAGGAAATGAGTGCCTTTTAGCTACCACATAGTAACTTAGAAAAAAAAAGAAAAAAGTGGCTAGAGATAAAGAATGGAATTCCTTCACATCAGGTTGAAGACTCTGAACTAAGTGAAAGCAATAAGGGTAAATTTTTGGGCAAGTAATATGATTTGAACTGAGCCAGTGCCTAATTATCTTGTTAGTGACATATTGGGTGGATACAGAAAGAAAAACTGTGGGTTTTAAGTAAATTTAGGAAGCGATTACAACAGTTCAAGACTTTAAAGTCTTTAGAATATCCTAAAGACAGATGTTTCAAAGGGGGCAGAAAAAAAGTTACAGAAGTGGAGATGAAATGCCCCTATGTGGCAGGAGGGAGTGGGTGGGAAGGTATACAGAATAAGAACATTTAGGGTCTCATCAAAGAACACAATTAGAAGAACTTATTGGATGGGTACAGGGTGGGGAGCACAGATGATGAACTCTGAGGTTTGGGCCCAAGTGAGTAAGAGAATGTGCAGTATACCCTCCTTGACCCTGAACACATAGTATGGCTGTGCAGATGAGGTTGCTGAATTGAAAAGAGGCATTTGGCAAGCCTAACATCAGGGTTCACCACAAAGAGCCTATGAGGAGGGAGGGAGGAAGGGAGGGAGGGAGGGAGGGAGGGAGGGAGGGAGGGAGGGAGGGAGGGAGGGAGGGAGGGAGGGAGAGAGGGAGGGAGGGAGCCTTGAATTTGAATGATCCTAGGATGCACACCATTGTGCCCAACAATTACCATAATAAAGAGACTTACCTCCAACTTCGGGCTACAGAGGAAAATCCTTTATTCCTCCTCAATTTTTAAACAGCTGGAGTAAGTACAAGCTCTCAATTTAAAATGGAAGGCATGGCAAGGTGAGTGCTTCTCACACATCCTTATCGGAGACTGCTGAAATTGGTGTCATGTTCAAATACAGCTAATAATTAAATTGTGCTTTTATGGTCTTAGACATTCATGCTTACTAGGTCAAAAAAACAGATGCCCGGTTAAAATCTGTCATTTTCTCACCGCTTCTGTTTCTTTAGGTTTTTCTAGCTCATCTATTTTATTCTTTTTATTTATAAACATTTATAATTAATGTTTATTTATTATATATACAGTGCTATATATATACCAGCATGCCTGAAGAAGGCATCAGATCTCACTGTAGATGGTTGTGAGCCACCATGTGGATGCCAGGAATTGAACTCGGGACCTCTGGAAGAGCAGCCAGTAATCAACCTCTGAGCCATCTCTCCAGCACCTAGCTCATCTATTTCCAAAGTTTTGAATTATTTCATCTAACATTTACAATAGATTAGCTTGAACAGTAGGGCTTTGGCAAGAACCAGGATCATGTAACTGGATACAGCAAATGCAGACTTCAGGCCAGTCTGATGTTCAATCCCCAACCAAAATGATTAGAACACAGCTGCACAGCATCTCCAAGAAGAAAACTCCCTAATCAAAATTAAAAATTTAATATATAATGTGAATCTTGCTATATAATTACAACCATCCACAAAAGAGTCCTAGGATTCTTTATCAGAACCTTGATCAGGACATAGGACTCACTGATAGTCATGCTCCAAATGATGGCATTCTTTACAGACACTGGAACAGCTATTAACTTCCACACAAAAGTGTGAGAAGCATACAGCATTTTGAAAGGATCAATATTAATAATACAGTTCCTAAATTTCTCTCTTTATACAAAATTTAAAGATTTTAACCTGAACTTTAATTATGTTTTAACATCTATTCAATTTTGTTTGAGGAGAGGAGAAGGTCATGAATACATCATGTGCATAGAGGCTATTAGACAACTTGTGGGAGTCTCATGTCTGCCGATAAAACCTCCATAAATAAAGCTGTGTATCACAAAAATGAGAGGGCAAAATCATTTTCTAAACAAAGTTGAAAAAACCAATTGTAATTTAATACATCTAGAAACTGCGCAGAACAAAGAAACATCATATCAAAGACTAATTAGACAAAAGAAACCCTGCAGCATCACAGTCTTAGGAATGAATGCTTTAAGGCCTGAGAGCTTGCTTCCTAGGATTAACTCTGCCCTCTAGTGCATGCTCAGTGATCACTGCTGTAACTAACTGGGAGACTACTCATTCCTAGAGCATCATAATGCACTCTTTAAATGAAAGTCTTCTCCTCCTCGTTTACAAATTCATTCCCAACGTTATCCTGAGGAATTCTGCTAGTACAATAATTTCAAGTGCCAATTCTGCACACATGCAAAAGGATCAAAGTTCTCCACTGTTTTCCACACTAGGAGAAGTGTGACAATTGAGACTAAGAATACAACAAAAATAGCTTATAATATAGACTCTCCGGCATGTTAATTTTATTTTTGATGATTTCACCTACAGATCTTTTGTTGGTATGTTATTTTTTGAGACAGGGTTTGTTAATATCCCTGGCTCGCCTAGAACTTGTTATATCACACTAGCCTCTGCCTCCCAAGTCACCACACCTACCTAGCTAGAGATTTATTTTCAGAACAGTTTAAGAGTACCTTAAAGAGGCTGGAGAGATGGCTCAATGGTTAAAAGCACATCTTCTGGCTTCTGTGGACATCAGGCATACACATGGTGCACAGACACACATGCAGGTGAAATACCCTACACATATAGTACATTTTTAAAAATATTTATAGAGCTTAGTCTAGCGACTATCTAACCCATAAATCCTTGTAGGGATATACCCTAGAGCAATGAAAACACACAACAACACAAAAGTTTGTACATGAATGTCCACAGAAGCATTTAAAGTGGCCAAATGTAAAAATAGTATCTATAGTATTTATAACAGAATTTATAGTAGCTAAATGTAAAACCATTAATTAGCACATACATACACAAAGGACATAAATAAAAATAAAGTATAGATAGATGGTGCAACATGGATGAACCCTGAAGATATTATGTTAAGTCAAAGAAGCCAGACACAGGGGCTGGAGGGGTCCCTCAGTGTTTAAAAAGACTCACTACTCTTATAGAAGAATCAGGCTCTGTTCCCAGTACATACATGGCAGCTCACCATCACCTGTAACTCCTGTTCCAAGGAATCCAACACTCTGAATCCCACAGGCACACACATAGTGCAGACATACATATATGTGCACTCATACACATAATATATATAAATAATCTTAAAAAGAAGGGAAAAAAGTAAATACTGGAATTCCAGTCAAGAAATGCCCAAAATAAGCAAACCTAGACCCAGAAAGTCCATGAGTGGGATTGAAGATGAAGATGGGAGAGTGACTAGTAACAGGTCCAGTGTTTCTTTTGTAGGTGACAAAAAATGATTGTAGTTGCCCATTACTATGAATATACCCTTGAGTTTGCCAGAAATCAATGAGTAGTATAATTCAAATTGATAAATTACATAGCATCACATTCGTCTCATTAAAATATTTTTGGTTGCTTTTGTTTTGGTTTGCTTTTGGACAGATTTGGTAGCACTCACCAATCACAGGCTTGAGGCCTGCCTAGCTATATACTAAGACCCTTATTAAAAACAAAAAACCAGCCAGTGGTGGCTCATGCATCGGGGAGGCAGAGGCAGGCAGAACTCTATGAGGAGGCCAGCTTGGTCTACAGAGTTCTAGAACAGCCAAGACTGTTATACAGAGAAACCCTGTCTCAAAAAAAACAAATGAACAAAAAATAAATAAATAAATAAATAAATAACCACCAACAAAAAAACACAAAACCAAAAAAAATTCATCCAATTATACACATTATAGAAAATCACTTTTAGATCTCTCAAGAGGTCATGTTCGCTGGAACATCTACTTTCCTCTATTTTTAAATGAAACAATTACCAACAAACTTTTACTCATGACATCCTAGACATTTCTGTTGGGACCCAGCTGAAGGTCTTATTTCTTTGACTGAACCACTCAAAGGACTTGACTTTAGTAAGTATGCAGCTTTTAATACACATTCAACTGTAAACATCACTAGAGAAAGAAAATATGAACATATTCAAACAACAAAACAAAAACAAGGCAACTAGAGTCTAATCGAATGCTAGAAACATTTCCTCCTAATACTGCAGCTATGTCTGATTCCTGTTAATTTACTTGGAATGCTCATTACTCTTTATCAAAAGTTCATAATTATGCTAATTTAAAACTAAAACAAGCTAAATTCATAATTACCAACTTTGAGGACTCTGGGAAAGATCAACTGTCAACTGCTCAGACAGAAACTATTCTCAAAGGTTAGATTCCTGGGACAAAGATACCAACCACTGACAAAACACCAAATCAGGCATTACTGTTGGTTCAGAGGCAACATAGCATTCCATCCAGGTGGACCACAGGTGTACTCAAGGCTGGCCTTTAACTCCCAGATCCTACTGCCTTCACGACTGGGCAGGATCACAGTCATCCTACCCAGCTCATCAACTGGAGTCTTAATCTTTATATGGCTAGATGACAAATCCTATCTTTTCTGTCTTTGGGACAAACACTGCTTAAACCAACACCACCAAGAGGTTGTCTGAGATTCAAAACTAAAGTCTTTTTCCATGTCCAAAAAACAAGAAGAAGACAAAGCCACATGGAAAAATAATATATTTCAACTTTATATTTTACTGCTTTAGTTTGTTCCCAATCTATACAGCTTCAACTTAAAATAGTAATTCAACAAAAATAATTCTGTGCTTATAGTAAGGACTGTACGGTTTTGTTTTATTTTCAAGACAGGGTTTCTCTGTGGCTTTGGAGGCTGTCCTGGAACTAGCTCTTGTAGACCAAACTCACATAGATCCTCTGCCTCTGCCTCCCGAGTGCTGGGATTAATTAAAGGCATGAGCCACCACCACCCATCGGATTGTAAGTTTTGATGAGACTAATGGAGTAATAAATGTTAGAGTGGAAGAAAAGAGCAAATGGGGGCTGAAGCCTGGCTAGCTACCAGCTGGTAGAGCAAGATGCAGCAAGAATTCAGTGTGTGGAGGAAGAGAGAGATCAAGAGGTCTGGATGATGAAGCCATGGGAATTTAGACACACTAAGTAAGCATGGTACTTTTCTCTATCAAATGTAACAGCCTGATTCTGGCCTCTAATTAAGAAGGCTTACTCCATCCCCAACACATAAACTCTGGCTTTTTATAGCCTTAGCAGCATGCTATTTTAAACATGTAGAGGAAATGCACTTTCAGTTACAAATATTGGCTCCTCTGCATCTGTCCTTATTTGTTACTCAGAGATGTGGGGCAGGATGTTTTAGTCTTTCCCGCTGGTTTTCCTGTATTGCCTCAATCTGTTTAGAGAAAAGGAAAATACACAATTTCTATAAACTGAAGCAGCTCCCAAAATGGGGAGGAAAAAAAGGCCAGGGAAAACATTTTACTGTATTACTTTTTTATATTTTAGATGGCTCCTGCAAATTTCTCTCTTGAACAAACCTTCCATGCTTAAGTATGTGGTATCTGTTGCAGATTGTAATGTTTTCAGTGATAAAATATCCAAATCCCAAAGCAGATGACTTCCTCTAGCATTCCAAGCAGCTATAGCTATAAAACTATTCTGAGACACAGATCAGAAAAACAAGCAAATCACCCTTGAAGGCCACGTGATTTATCAGAAGTTCAAGGCATAATATTGTATCATATTTAATTAAAAGTCCCATATTGACTGGGCAGTGGTGACACATGCCTATAGCCCCAGCACTCAAGAGGCAGAGGCAGGAACATTGTCTGTGAGTTTGAGGCCAGTCTGGTCTACAGAGCTAGTTCCAGGACAGCCAGGGCTGTTATACAGAGAAACCCCATTACAAAAAAAAAAAGCCCCATATTCATATTCATGCACTTTTACTTGGATACTTAGAACATATTCTTATACTCTGGTGTATTCCATTATAGTTTTCAAATAAATTGATTTTGACAGATTTCATTTTATGTCTTTTGTAAAGGAGTCTACTGAAAATATTTCACTAGAACAGCCATCAGCTCCTTTTCTCAGCTGCCCTCTATCCAGGAGCCCTCCTAAACAACCTCAGAACAATTCCCTCCTTAACAAAATTTAGTCAGACCCCTCTTAGGCCTTTTCTCAACTAAGCCTTGGTACTGACCCTTGTCTATGCCAGGACGGTATAGCTCAAGGTTAGGAGGAATCCCTCTAGTTGATTTAAAGAGACTGTCCTACACTGATATATTCACCCAGCTGCCTTTAACAGGAGTCTTCCATAGAAACAATACTATTCATATACAACAGAAATGGTGAGTAGTAGTATCAGAGAGGGTTCTCTCTTCCTTTTATCTCCCTTTTTAGGGCTCCCTGAAATCACTTCTCTCATAACTGACTTGTACGTAAACCTCTGTCTCAGATTCTGCTCTAGGTAAATGCACCCTATGTGACACATCACTGTAACAGTATTATTCAGAGTCAGGGCTAAAAAAATGAAGATCTGCCTACATAGTATGATAGGAAAATTGGGTGGATTTTTAATGGGAGAAAAAAATGTAAAATGATCCTGTTTGCTAGGCATCGTGACACACACTTTCAATCCCAGCATTCAGGAGGTGAGGCAGGCAGATCTTGGTGAGTTTGAGACCAGGCTGGTCTGCAGAGTTAGCTCCAGTCAAAGTCAGGCCTATATAATAAGACTATCTCAAAAACAAAAAAACAACTTTCCTGACTGGGCGGTGGTGACGCATGCCTTTAATCCCAGCACTCGGGAGGCAGAGGCAGGCGGATCTTTGTGAGGCTGGGCTGGACTGACAGCCTCCAAAACAATGCAGAGAAACCCTGCCTCGTAAAAACCAAAAAAAAAAAAAACCAAAAACTTTCCTGTCCACAGAAAAGGTGAGTATGTTAACCAGGTGACAGACCCCATCTGTAAGGTTAGAGGAGCCAGCTTAGGAGCCTAGCTTACCCAGAACTGTTACAGGTATTAGCTGGCTAGTTAGGGATATCCATGTGATATGGCCTATGATCATTTCCCTGGAGCCTATAGCCCTGTATTTCTCTTATTTACTCCGTACATATGCTAAGAAGACAGCAACTTTTGCTTTTCAAGAGAAAGAATTCTAGTCTTCAGTTAAAATAACTAAAGTATGGAAAGCCCAAAAGGAGTAAACCATCAGAGTTTCTTTCTTTTAATAATTTTTGACTGCTTTCTTTGAGACAGGAGCACACTCTGGTACTTAGGCTGGCCTTGGACTTCTGGGTTCAAGCGATTAACCTCCACCTACCTTAGGCTCCCAAGTAGCTGGGAGTATAGGTATATACAACCCTGTGCCCACCTGCTAATTTTCTTATGTTCCTTTGCCATGGGTGCAAGGAGAGCACAGGCGGGGACGGGGATGGGCAGACTAAGTACTCAATTCAAACATTCATTAAAAGTTCTGATGAACTGCTAATATTGTCATGCAAAAACTTTTTTTTTAGGTATACAATTTACATGTTCAGCTTTGTGGCTACCTTCTTTCAAGCTGGGATTATTGAATAAGCAACCTATAGCTAACCTTTTTCTAGCAAACTCTATCTGGGTAAAACTTCCAACAAGGCAGAACGGAAGTTTCATTCCTTAGCTCAGAAAAGGAGTGGTGACAGCTGCAGTTGGAAACAGGTTCTCACACAGATAAGTTTCCCAGTGTACCAAGGACACCTGGGACTGAGGGAAATGCTCACCCGGACCCAGCAGGGAGTGCTGCTGCTGCTGAACTGACAATGGCCTGAGGGTTTTCTTTCTCATTTTGCTTGAGGAAAGATTTGGCTTCCTTAGACGCAGCATCTACTTCCTTAGTCACCCTATTTCAAGGAAAGAAACAACAAAATTTTAATTCGTTTTTATTTAAATTAAAAACAATCTTATTAGCCGGGCGTTGGTGGCGCACGCCTTTAATCCCAGCACTCGGGAGGCAGAGGCAGGCGGATCTCTGTGAGTTCGAGTCCAGCCTGGTCTACAGAGTGAGTTCCAGGACAGCCTCCAAAGCCACAGAGAAACCTTGTCTCGAAAAACCAAAAAAAAAAAAAAAAAAAAAAAAATCTTATTTTACTTACCAATTCCAGTTCCCCCTCCCTCCCATCCTCCCATTCTCCCCAACATCCCACGCCCCAGAAACAACAAATTTACAAGCAAAAAATGTGGCAAAGGAAATAAATGAAAACTAGGAACATACCACTGAATTTTCAATAAATTCTGGCCACTGAGTCTTATAATGATTGAAGTTCACGCTAATGGTTTTACAAATAGATACTTTCCCAGGCTGATATGAACAAATGAAACAACAATGTAGCGAAATTTTAAGCAAGTCTCATCCATTACATCTGTCAGCATGAGGACTCCACCAGCCACTCCTGAATCTCAGCTTACTTTGTTACTAACACAAAGGCTACAACAAAGAGCCCTGAACTCTTCCTTACCTAACAGATCAATAGAAAGACTCAAAGGGGGGGGGCTCAAAGGGCCAGTGAAAGGTGAGATGGAGAGATGGGATACCAGAACAAAAGCACTGCCTTCATTTCAAGCAAAGTAAACAACTGGAAATACTCCTTCCTGCAACACCCAAAACCCAAAGACAAAACAATTTCCTGAAACTGGGCGAATCGGAACTACTCAGGAAGCAGCAGACTGTAACACAATTCTACCCAATTTCAAATTTGGAAAAACCGCATCGGCGCACGCCTTTAATCCCAGCACTTGGAAGGCAGAGGCAGACTATCTTTGTGAGTTGGACACCAGCCTGGTCTACAAAACTACACAGAGAAACCCTGTCTCAGGATGAAATAAGGATACTTAAGATGCCTCATACCCCAGGTAAAGAGAGAGGGAGAATATGTAATGCATGCTTCGACATGCCAGAGCAACAAAAACATTTGAGAAATTTTGTTTAAATTGTACCAGTAGGCAGGTCCAAAATTACAGTCAATGCATACATATTCAAACAAAGACTGGCCAAAAATGATAGAATAAGCCCTAAATTCCATATATAAGGGTATTCAAGTCTCTACCACCTTCCAGGATAAATTTTGTAATGAAGGGCCACCTCACTGCTGCTATGTGTGTAAGTGGCACCAGCACCAAGTTAAGCTTGGAGATAAAATGAGACAAGTCAAATTCCAGATAATACAGGGACACACCAGCAACACTCCACTGCTTACCATTTGTTGTTTACAGCTGAGGCTGGGGTAGTTTGCTCTACAGCACTAATGTACCAACAGGAAGATCATTTACACTCCTAAGTATCAAAACTGAAATCTAGGGCTGGAGAGATGGCTCAGCGGTTAAGAGCACTGACTGTTCTTCCAGAGGTCCTGAGTTCAATTCCCGGCAACCACATGGTGGCTCACAACCACCTTGAATGAGATCTGGTGCCCTCTGCTGGCATGCAGGCAGAAGACTGTATACACAATAAATAAATAAAAACAAAACAAAACAAAAAAAACTGAAATCTAAGGGGTTAAACTACTTGTTCAACTATCCAGAGACTACACAGCAATGAAGGTGTGTTCTGCAACAGTGGGTATTTTCCAAACTGGTTGTCAAACATTTCTGCCCCACATGTTCTTCTAGAACTTTAAGGAAACCCTTGAAATAGAATGGGGGTTTATGGCTGTCTCAGCTAAGGGAGTTCTGTGCAAGCGGCTCTATAGGCCTTCTAAGGCCTTTCTCCCTTGAGAATACATCTTTAGAACTCCTAGCCTAAAGCTACTCCACAGCAGAAAGCACATAGAAAGACCACACAGGCACAGATGTCTTCGTAGCCCCAAGATATCTGAGTCCTTAAGCATCAGAACTAGAAGAAAAATGCAACTAAAGAATGCCTAGAACTGAAGGACAACAAAGAGCCACAGAACACTTGATTGACACAGCAAACTTTAAAGGATTAACATCTAAGCTGAAATTTTAGACTGCTATGACACAAAGAACAAGCGGCACAAGTGACAAGGAAAGCAGCCATCATGTAACTTATGTTAGTTTTGTTCTTGTTTTACTACAGGACTGACAAGACTCTGGTATATACTTGGGAAAACATCCCAAATGCTGACACTGTTAAATATTAGACATATAAAGAAATATACTATGAATTCTGCCATCAAAAACTCACAGTCCAGCAAAGACAGCCAACTACGAAAGTGAAGTGACAACCCATGCCATACAGCAAGTGTCATTGAGCAGGTGTGGAGAAAACACAACTCTTGGGAATGCCCTTCTTAATTTCTTGTGCCAAATACTATCCATACCCACCAGAAAACACATTAAGCAAACTGAGGTATTTCTAAGGAATCTGGTAGCTGACACAAAGTAACAGCAGACTACTCTCTGGTGAAAACAACCCTAAACTGCCATTTTGTTTCCTAAAACAGGGTCTCTTGTGCAGGGTCTAAGCTGGCTCAGCCTCCCAAGATGCCAGAAAGTGACTTCACCGTTAAGAAGCTATCACACTATTTTTCAGTAGGAGAATGGTTAACGTACAATCCTCTCATACATGAGAGAGACTCCTGATAGGAAAAGGCCTATTATTAGTAATAATTAATTCATTTGTTTTTAGCAGAAATTCCACTTTAACTTCATTTTCACTCAGTCAACTTCCTGAAAAGTCTTTATTAGGACAGAGCTTTTCCATGACTGGGCTTTTCCAAGAGGTGAATCATTTAGGAAAGTCTGAGCCAAAGTCAGTTGGTTATGCCATAGAGGAGGGTAAGAATGATCATGCTCCTCCCTTCCCCAAGGCTTAAAAAAAAAAATCACATAGTTTTCATAGAGGAAAAACAAAGCAGTCAAATCTAAAATTCTACCATTACAAGTTAGAGAAACTAAAAGACTAACTTCATGCTAACACTACCTTATTCTTAATACTTATTCCTCCCATTATCTTATTTACCTCTCTCTCTCTCTTTTCTCCCTCCCTCCATCCCTTTCTCTCTTTAGCCCTAGCTATCCTGAAACTCACTCTGTAGACCAGGTTGGCCTTGAACTCACAGAGATGTGCCCACCTCTACCTCCCAAGTGCTGCAATTTAAAAGCATGCACCACCACTGCCTGGCTACTCTTTCACATTTCTTAAAGATTCAGTGATGCCATTAACTTGATACAAAGACAAAAAGAAAAAACAAAATAATGATGTTAAGAGATTAAAAGATATGCTCAAGCTGGAAGGTGGTGGCTCAAGCCTTTGATCCCAGCACTCAGGAGGCAGAGGCAGGCGGATCTCTGTGAGTTCGAGGCCAGCCTGGTCTACAAAGCGAGTTCCAGGACAGCCTCCAAAACAATACGGAGAAACCCTGTCTCGAAAAAAACAAAACAAAACAAAAAGTCAAAACAAAACAAAACAAAAAAAGAAAGAAAAGAAAAAAGAAAAGATGTGCTCAAACACAAATACCAAGTTTGTGTCTGGGTTGTTAAAGTTCAAATAGCCTAAGATTCTTCAAGAAAGTTCCTCATAGTACCTTAAATAGTATTTTTTTTTAAGTCTTACCAATAGCCTGGTGGTAGTGCATGCTTAAGTCCCAGCACTAGGGAGGCAGAGGCAGATGGATGTCTATGAGTTTGAGACCAGCCTGGTCTACGAAGTGAGTTCTAGGACAGCCAGGGCTACACAGAGACACTACCTTGAAAAAAACAAAACCAAAACAAACAAACATACACAGTCTTGCCAACATAGCAACTATTAACAGGTTTAAATAAATATGTTACATAAGTATACATAACATATACTATAATGTGTAAATATTATATATACGCATATACATACATACATGCATACACCTATATCAACAGCTACATGTGCATATCCCTTGATCCTCCTGCTTCCACTTCCCAAGTGCTGGGATTACAGGAGTATACCACCACAGCAGGCTTCCACAAGCTTTTATGTTCTTTATGGGGAAGGAGTTTGAGAGGACACCCACTTGTTCTGTTATATATTTCTATAATGTATAATTAAAAAATAACAGTATTACTGTGAAGTCTAAACAATAATTGAAAAGCGCTCTTATCCTGTTTTTATTTTTGACAAGAGACACGATGCTGCCCTCTTCTGACAAATGGTACAAATGGCAGGTTCTCTGAGTACGAACCACTATTTACAGCTGCCATCTATTGGCTCCTACAAGTGAGGAGTGAGAGCATATGTCTTGGATCCCAGCACTTGGGAGGCAGAGACCTTGGGATCTTTGTGAGTTTGACGACAGTCTGGTCTACGTAGTGAGTTCCAGAACAGCCAGAGCTGTTACACAGAGAAACCCTGTCTCAAAAAGCAAACAAACAAAAAAAGCAAAGAGTAGTGGCACATGACTGTACTCCCAGCACTTGGGAAGCAACAGGCAGGAGAATCAGGAGTTCATTAGATCCTATCTCAAAAAAGAAAAATGAAAAAAATAATACTTATAAACAAGTTTATGAAATAATTTGATGAGACATTTACTGATTTCTCAAAGCAATGGCTATTCAGCTGACTGTGTTTTCCATGCAGACCTTACTGTGGATAGTCTACATTACACATGGGAAGTGATCCTAGTCAACAAAGGCTTTGAGAAAAGAAACTCTTAACATGTTGTCCTAGCTGAAACTAGCTCTGTAGACCTGGCTGGCCCTCAACTCTGCCTCTAAATGTTTTGTTTGTTTTTTAACTTGTATTTTCTATGGCATGTTAGTATACTCTCTAATGTGTTTTGATTCAAGTTCACCCCCCAATCCCATCACTATCTAGTACCAACTTCAAGTGTTTCTTTTTCTTTTCTTTTTTTTAAACCCACTGAGTCTACTTAATGCTGCTAGTATGTGCTTCGGTGTAGGGGATCTACTGGAACATGGATAGTCTCTCAGGAGCCACATCCTTAAAGAAAATTGACCCTTCCTCTCTCAGCAGTCATCAACGGCCAACAGCTTCTAGCTAGGAGTTCAACGCTGTGACTCTTCCCCAAATGCTAGGATTGTGTGTGGATCAGATCATCTTATGCAGGTTGTGTGCACAATGTCACAACTGCTGTTGAGTCCTCATGTGCAAATGCTCTTGCTGTGTCCAAAAGTTTCATTTCTACATTATTTTTACAGATTTCTAAATGTTGATAGCTTATTGTCAATGTTGTCACTCCCTATTGGATAACTGCAGTATGATTTCTGGAGGCAAAATACATTATTAATTTACACCATCAGTAATTATGTGACAGACCCCAAAGTGACTAATTACCAAGGGTGTCCTAAAATGGAGAGTTCTGACAGATGCTGCCCATGTCCTTTTTTTTTTTTGGTTTTTTGAGACAGGGTTTCTCTGTGGCTTTGGAGGCTGTCCTGGAACTCGCTCTGTAGACCAGGCTGGCCTCGAACTCACAGAGATCCGCCTGCCCCTGCCTCCCGAGTGCTGGGATTAAAGGTGTGCGCCACCAACGCCTGGCTTGCCCATGTCCTTTAACTCACCATTAATACTAGATTTCTGAAGGATAGCTAGCACTGCCAGTGCAGTATTTTTGTCTAAGGCAGCAGTTCTCAACCTGTGGGTCATGACCCCTTTGGGAGTTAAATGATGCTTTTACAGGGTTACCTAAGACCATCAGAAAACATAGATATTTATATTATGACTCATAACAGTAGCAAAATTATAATTTTATGGTTATATTAAAGAGTCATGGCATTAGGAAGGTTGAGAACCATTAGTCTAAGGTGACTAACTGGAAACTAAACATACAAGGAAAAGCAATAATCCAAATTGAAGTGTGTTTTCCAATACAAATGGTCTGAACTCTTTTTTGTTTATTTTTCAAGGCAGTGTGTCTCTGTATAGCCTTGGCTATCCTGGAACTCACTTTGTAGACCAGGCTGGCCTCAAACTCAGAGATGCCCCTGCCTCTGCCTCTCTAGTGGTGGGATTAAAGGTGTGCCCCACCACCACCTGGCTTCTGTCTGGACTCTTAAAAGACCAAACCCACTACTTAATCTTGACTGTATAAGAAAGATTATCAATGGAATAACGGGGGCCTAAAAGCCCCATATGTAGATCTATTCAAAATATGGCGAAAAATGAGAAAATCTTGAAAATCAAATGTCACCTGTTATTAGCCTGAGACAAGAAGTACAGTAACTATGAGCATGGAGATACCTGCTGAACATACCATAGCATTCATACTTAGTCACTAGAATCACTGCACTATAAAGATAAGAGATCAATTCAGTTAGAATTGAACTGAGTCACAGTCACTTGTACCACGTCTGCCACACCTGGCAAACTGAGTTCAATTCCCAGGATCCCGTGGTGGAAAGAGAGCCAACTGCCACAAGCTGTCCTCTGGCCTCCACGCATGCGCTGTATGTAACATGAGTGTGCACACACTCACATAAAGACAGACAAAATATTGAACAGTGGTGAATCTGAATGACAATGTGAACTATGTGGGTGTTCACTGTAATACTACTTTTTGCAGCACTGCCCTAAGTACATTTCATTAAAAAAATTAAAAATTTTTTAAAATGTTTGAGAAAAATTTTTAAATGGGTGAATTTGGTACTGGAGAGATGGCTCAGAAGTTAAAAGCACTGACTGTTCTTCCAGTGGACCTGAGCTCTATTCCTAGAACCCACATGGTGGCTCACCACCACCTGTAACTCCAGTTCTTACATCTTCAGGGAACAGGCAGTATACAGTACACAGACATACACACAGGTAAAAGAGCTACACACATAAAATAATTAAAAATAAATAAGTTCTGTTTTGCACAGTAGCTTATGCATGTAATCTCAGCATTCAGGAGGCTGAGGCACACAGAATATTGTTACTTCAACCACCTTGGACTACATAAGTGACTCCCAGGACAATCTGGGCTACAGTGAGACCCAGTGTAAAGAAATTTTTAAAAGTTGTGCTCTGGGGCTAGAGAGATAGCTCAGTGGCTAAGAGTACTGGCTGCTCTTCCAGAGGACCCAGGTTGAATTCTCAGCACCCACAGGGCAGCTCATAACAGTAACTCCAGGGGATCTGACACCCTCACACCAATGCACATAAAATAAAGTTAAATAATTTTTTCAAAAAAGTTGTGCTCTGTACTATTTATAAAACTGAAAATACAGCCAGGTGGTGGAGATGCATGCCTTTAATCCCAGCACTAGGGAGACAGAGAGAGGTGGATCTCTGTGAGTGTGAGGCCAGTCTGGTCTACAGAGAGAGTTTTAGGACAGCCAACCTACACAAAGAAACCCTGTCTCAGAAAATGACCCCCTCCTTCAAAAAAAAAAAAAAAAAAAGAAAAGGAAAAACAAAAAATTTAGGGGGAAAAAAATCCATCTGTAAAAAACACAAACACATATCGTTCTTGTTACTAGTTCCCTACACACTGTGCTATTTTCATGGCATGTATTACAAATCAAATAATGTATAGAAAAGTTGTACACAGGTTATATGCTGACACTATGTAATTTAATGTATGAGACCTAAGAATCTGAGGACCGGCTGGGTGGTGGTGGCGCAAATCTTTAGCCCCCGCACTCGTGAAAATCCTCTTACCTCACTTCTTCACCAGCAAAGTCAAACACCTTGGTAATTTTCACCTTTTCTGATTCTTTAGACTTCTCCAGCTCATCTGCTTTGACCAACAGTTTATTTGAACTAGTCTCTTCATTCTCCTCTACTGCCTAAAAACAAGAGGAAGAAAGAAAATCAAGCCTGTAGTGACACACACCTTTAAGTCTAGCACTGAGGAGGCAGAGACTTGAGGAGCTCTGCTAGTTTGAAGCCAACCTGTTCTAGTAAATTCCAGGCCAGCTAGAGCTACATAGTAAAACTCTATCTCAAATATAAATAAATAGATGAGTTTTATCAAGGTATAAGACTAAAAGAACTGCTTGAACATGCTGTTTAGAGTTGTTCTTCATGTTTCATTTCCAATCAGTTAAAAATTACTGGAGGGCCTCAAGAGTTGCCTCAATGGTTAAGAGAACTGACTGCCCTTCCAGAAGACCCAGATTAGATTTTCAGAACCCATAAAATGGCTCATAACCACCTCTAACTCCAGTTCCAAAAAATCTGATGCCCTCTTCTGGCAATCATGGGCACTATATCCATGTGGTACATAGACATACATACAAGTAAATCACCTATATACACAAAATAAAATGAAATGGGCTTATTGGAGAGGCTGGAAAGATGACTCAGCAGTGAAGAGACTTTTGCAGAGGCAGGGAGGTGTCGGCTCACGCCTTTAATCCCAGCACTCTGGAAGCAGAGGCAGGCAGATATTTGTGAGTTAAAGGACAGCCAAGTCTACAGAGTGAGTTCCTGAACAGCCAGGCTACACAGTGAAACCCTGTCGCAGAAAGTCAAAAAGGAAAAGAATGTCTTTTTTGGTTTTTGAGACAGGGTTTCTCTGTGGCTTTGGAGCCCATCCTGGAACTCGCTCTATAGACCAGGCTGGTCTTGAACCCACAGAGATCCACCTGCCTTTGCCTCCTAAGTGCTGGGATTAAAGGTGTGTACCACCATTGCCCGGCTAGGAAAAGAATTTTTGCAGAGGACCTGAGCTCAGTTCTTAGCACCCAAATCAAGCAGCTCATAACTGCCTGTAACTCCAGCTCCAGGGTGAACTAATACTTTTGGTCAGTGTGTACACATACCTACACATAGGCATGAACATATACTCATAATTAAAAATAACAAGAAATAAATCTTTAAAAATTTTTATTTTTATTTATGTGTATGCATACGTATAAGACACGTATACAGGTACCAGAAGAGAGCATTAAATCTCCTGGAGTTAATTACAACTACCAGGTCCTCTGGAAGAGCATTAAGTGCTCTTAACCAACAATCTCTCTAGCCCAAAAAATAAATCTTTAAAAAGTTTATAAAGGTCTAGCCGGGCGTTGGTGGCGCACGCCTTTAATCCCAGCACTCGGGAGGCAGAGGCAGGTGGATCTCTGTAAGTTCGAGACCAGCCTGGACTACCAAGCGAGTTCCAGGACAGCCTCCAAAAAAAAAAAAAAAAGCCACAGAGAAACCCTGTCTCGAAAAACCAAAAAAAAAAAAAAAGTTTATAAAGGTCTGCTGGAAATGTATCTGATTAAAACAGCTCTTTTTTCCCTGTTAAGGAATGCTTTGCTTTTCACTTAGTAAAGTCACTATCAAAAGGCATATAGTTTACTTTTGCTTTGAGAGTCAAATCTCAGTCAGTTCGTAAATTTAAAAAATGGGAAGCTACTGGGGAATTGAGGGTGCTTTGGAGAGGTATATGGGCCATCAGTCTCTAAACTTACCTTCACTTGTGAACTTGCAGCTGCTTTTGGCTTTGGCCCCACATCATTAAGGAAGCTGGCCCACAGTTCATCTTCCTTCTTCTTCCTTGCGTTCTCAGACCCAAGGCCTCCTTCCTGCTCCTCTACATCTTCTTCACTACTGCTACCTCCAGACTCGTCCTTGCCATCCTCCTCTTCATCTTCTAACAAGAGGCTACTTTGTTTTCTCTTTCTAACCACCAACAGCCACCCAGAGAAAGGAAGAGAAGACAGAATGCAAAATTATTCACTCCCTTTCCTCAATCCTTAGAGCACCTTACACACTTGAAAGTTTAAATCTGCAATTACTATTAACACATAGGAGAAACAGAGTAGGTAAACTGAGATTTAACAATTTAAAAATATGTATTCACTTACTTACTGTGTGTTCCTGAGTACATATATGTGCATCACATGCACACAAGAGCCTGTGAAGGTCAAAAGAGGGTGTCAAATCCTCTGAACTAAGGTTAAAGGCAGTTCCAAGTCTCCATGTAGATGCTGAGAACTGAACCCAGGTCCTCTGCTAGAGCAGTAACTGCTCCTAACCTCTGAGCCAACTCTACAGCCCTGACTTAATTCTCTGATTGTTTCCTTTCCAAACAGGGTTTTTCTGCGTAACCTTGGCTGTCCTGGAACTCGATCTGTAGACTTGACTGGCCTCAAACTCACAGAAATCTACCTGCTTCTGGAGTGGTAGGATTAAAGTCATGTGCTACCAAGGCATGGCTAATTTTTTTAAAGTATATTTATTCATCAACAATACTACAATTTAGAATTATACTAAATAATGAAAAATATCCACAAGTTTCTTACTGTTTCCAAATTCTTGGCATGTTACTCTTTGAGATTCAGGAACAGTAAATCAGTATCCCAGTATTCTCGGGGTTTTTAAATTATATATTTCTAATAATCTTCACAGTCTATATTTTTTTCTTTTTCTTTCTTTTCACAGTCTATAATTTGAATAGCTGGAATTCTTATTTAAAGAATAAAACATGTTGAGTATAGTAGTACTTACAAAGTTTAATGACATCCTGCAGGAATATTTAATGAAAATTTAAAATTCGGACCTCCCAGTAACATAAAATCACATATGGATACTGCCTTCCTAAGGACTTATTTGCTGTGTAAATGTGTTGTATCTTGACAGTAATTGAAGGACTGACATTACATACACTGTATACACTGTGTGAGTGAACTCTTCAGTGAGCATTGTCTTTTTATTGCTCCCCTCCCTCTATTTAATAAAGTGGGGCATTGACCCACTTGAAACTTACACTTAGTAAATTTAGTATATCAAGACCATTATTTTCCCTAAGAAAACCCCTCAGGCAGGCACAGTGATGCACACCTCCAATCTGAGTGCTTAAGGAAGCAGAGACTTGAATATTTCTATGAGTTAGAGGCTAAGTAGGTCTACATAGTAAATTCCAGACCAGCCAAGTTACAGAGTGAGAGCCTATCTCAAAAACAAAACAAAACAGGCAAACAAAACAAAAAAAATAATAAATACAAACAAAGAAATAAAAAAAACCAACAACTAAAAACAAATGAAAATTCCTAAGAACACCTCTTGAGATTAATCTGTTCAGAAAACAGGTTCTATAAACATATGTACTAAGTATTTTTTTACTTATAAAAGCCAC
The DNA here is from genome assembly GCF_017639785.1 of Mesocricetus auratus. NCBI lineage: Eukaryota > Metazoa > Chordata > Mammalia > Rodentia > Cricetidae > Mesocricetus > Mesocricetus auratus. The sequence continues at coordinate 12,063,621 of NW_024429183.1, read as the reverse complement.
TCCTTTTAGAGAAAAGGTCTACTGACTCTCAAATTTGCTTGTATCATTTTTCTTCCAAAGACTTTAAGAAATATAGCAGTTTCATGCTGGGCTCAAGACTTTAAAAAGTACATGTTTATACTATTTTGACTTTGAGGACTTATATAGTGCTTAATGTTTATTTTCTCCTTTGGTTTTTTTGAAGCAGGGTTTCTCTATAGCTTTGGAGCCTGTCCTGGAGCAATCTGTAGACCAGGCTGGCCTTGAACTGGGATTAAAGGCATGTGCCACCACTGTCCGGCCATTTTCTCCTTTTCATAAACTGCAATCTGCCTTTTGTTTCAATGCCCACACAGTGAAAGAAACAGTACTTTATGTGATTTTCCTAATTTGGGATGGGATTGTAATTCAGAACATGGCATATATATATATATATGTTACATATATATATAATAATTTAATAACATAATCTTGGATTAAACAATTCTACACCTTCAAATCTGACTTACAAAAAAATCCTTGTACCAGTACAAAGACATGCTCTACCAATGTTTTCTGCAGCCTTTTGCTGTAGCAAAGACCATACAATCTAATTGTTCCTCAACAAGGGGATGTTTAAGTCAAGTCAGGCCTATACATAAAGTGTAGCACCACAGTCACTGAAAGAACAAGGTACGTCTAGGACTGCCATGGTGCCCTTTGACATAATGGGCTCAGTGACAAGTGGCACACGGTGCCTCCCTGGAATTACACTCCTGCTCAGAAGACTGAGACAAGAGGCTCAAGAACAGCCCAGCCAAGCCTGCAGTGGTGGTTCCAAACAACCAGGATTGTTTCAGAGAAACCCCGTCTCAAAAAACCAGAGTGGGCAACAAAATGAGACCCATCCAAGAGAGTGAGAAGAGGGTGGTGTGCAGTGTGCTACCTTTTTTATAATTATGTTTAAATGTTAAATACGCTCACACTGACTGTGACAGTATCTAAGGTAACAGCTTTTCAGGGTAAGAACAGAGGATGTATCCTGTACCAACAGGATTGTTTTAAACAAATGCACATTTTACCTAGGTATTTTTAAAATTAAGGCCCCAATTTTTGTTTTAAGATTTACTAATTATGTAGTGTTCTGTCTGCATGTGTACCTGCAGGCCAGAAGAGGGCACCAGATCTTATTATAGATGGTTGTGAGCCATCATGTGATTGCTGGGAATTGAACTCAAGACATCTGGAAGACCAGGTAGTGTTCTTAACCACTGAGCTATCTCTCCAGTCCCCTTAAAATTTTTTAAACCAGTTGAAGGCCAAGATTTTTTTTTAAACAATGTTATTTATTTGTATTTTATATGCACTGGTGTTCTGCCTGATGTGTCTGTGTCACATCTCTTGGAACTGGAGTTACAGACAGCTGTGAAATTTAACTCCAGTCCTCTGGTAGAGCAGCCAACACTCTTAACTGCCAAACCACTTTGTTCTTGTTTTTGTTTACCTGTGTAGCACTAACTATCCTGGAACTTGCTTTGTAGACCAGGCTGGCCTGGAATTCACAGAGATCTGCTACCCTATACCTCCCAAGTGCTGAGATCAAAGGCGTTCACCACCAATCCCCAGCTGAAGGCCAAGATTTTAATTTTAGAATATCAGCAAATATTTCCCTCATATAGAAAGGCGCTAAAAACCCTGGCAATAGCTGGGTACCGATTTTGCACACCTTTAACCTCAGTGTTTGGGAGGTGGAAGCAGGAGGATCACTGTGAGTCTGAAGGCAGCCTAGTCTACAACCCTGTCTCAAAAAAGAAAATCAAAAAAACCCTGGCAATAAAGCGAGGTGTGGCAGTTTATGTCTACGATCCTACAATCCAGGAAGCTGAAGCTGGAGACTAACCTAGGCTGCACAATGAATTCCAAGACAGCCTGTGCCATAGCACATACACACCAACAATAAACGTGAAAAGAACGACAGACAGCCGGGCGTTGGTGGCGCACGCCTTTAATCCCAGCACTCGGGAGGCAGAGGCAGGCGGATCTCTGTAAGTTCGAGACCAGCCTGGACTACCAAGCGAGTTCCAGGACAGCCTCCAAAAGCCACAGAGAAACCCTGTCTCGAAAAACCAAAAAAAAAGAAAAGAAAAGAACGACAGACACACATCTATCATGAGAGCATGATAGCTCATGAAGATGGCTCTTATCGTGAGGGCCTTGAGGGCAGCATCACCTGGCTGGAATGTTCTGAGCCTTCCTTCTTTTCCCTTTGGTTTTCTCAGCCTGCTCTTCACCATCCACTTCATCTTCCTTCACTAATTCATTGACATCGTCTTCACTGTACTCTCCACCTGAAATCATAACAGGGTGGTCAGACAGTTGGAATAAAGATTGTTCACAAAACATTAAGAGTCTGAGCCAAGCTGGGCGTTGGTGGCGCACGCCTTTAGTCCCAGCACTCGGGAGGCAGAGGTAGGCGGATCTCTGTGAGTTCGAGACCAGCCTGGTCTACAAGAGCTGGTTCCAGGACAGCCTCCAAAGCCACAGAGAAACCCTGTCTCGAAAAACCAAAAAAAAAAAAAAGAGTCTGAGCCAAGCACGGCTGTACACACCAGATGCTCAGCACTTGGAGGTGGAGGCAAGAGAAGTTAAAACTTTTTCTTGGTTACACATAAGTAGTAAGGTTGAAGCCAGCCTGAGCTACATGAGAGACCTTGTCTCAAAAACAAAACAAACAAAAAACCTAAAACAGCAGCAACAATAACACAAAAAAGTTAGCCCTCTTTTAAGATAAGTATCTCTGAGCCAGGAGTAGTGGTGTATGCCTTTAATACCAGCACTCTGGAGGCAGACAGAGTCAGGCAGATCTGAGTTCCAAGCCACACACACCGCCTGGCTGGATGTAAGATTTCTATTCCAATGGTGCTGGCATAACTGGATGCTGGCATGTAGAAGACTGCAGATAGATCCATATCTATTGCCATGCACAAAACTTAAGTCCAAATGGATCAAAGACCTCAACATAAATCCAGCCACACTGAACCTCTTAGAAGAGAAGGTAGGGCCGGGCATTGGTGGTGCACGCCTTTAATCCCTGCACTCAGGAGGCAGAGGCAGGTGGATCTTTGTGAGTTCGCGGCCAGCCTGGTCTACAAGAGCAAGTTTCAGGACAGCCTCCAAAATGCAGAGAAACCCTGTCTCGAAAAACCAAAAAAAAAAAAAAAAAAAAAAAAAAAAAGAGAAGGTAGATGGTACCCTCGAATGAATTGGTATAGGAGACCACTTCCTGAACATAACACCAGTAGCACAGCACTGAGATCGATAATTAATAAATGGACCTCCTGAAACTGAGAAGCTTCTGTAAGGCAAAGGACACAGTCAGCAAGACAAAATGGCAGCCCACAGAATGGGAAAGGATATTCACCAACCCCACATCTGACAGAGGGCTGATTTCCAAAATATACAAAGAATTCAGGAAGCTAGTCACCAAAATACCAAATAATCCAATTAAAAAGTGGGGTACAGCCGGGTGGTGGTGGCGCACGCCTTTAATCCCAGCACTCGGGAGCCAGAGGCAGGTGGATCTCTGTGAGTTCCAGGCCAGGCTGGACCGACAACCTCCAAAACAATACAGAGAAACCCTGTCTCGTAAAACAAAAACAAAAACAAAAACAAAAAAAAGTGTGGTACAGAACCAAACAGAGAATTCTCAATAGAGGAATCTAAAATGGCTGAAAGACACATAAGAAAGTGCTCAACATCCTTAGCCATCAGGGAAATTCAAATCAAAACAACTCTGAGATACCATCTTACTCCTGTTAGAATGGCTAAAATAAAAAACACCAATGACAGTTTATGCTGGAGAGAATGAGGAGAAAGGGGAACACTCCTTCACTACTGGTGGGAGTGCCAACTTACATAACCACTTTGAAAATCAGTATGGCGGTTTTTCAGGAAAATGGGAATCAATCTACCACAAGATCCAGCAATTCCACTCTTAGGCATATACCCAAAAGATATACATTCATACAACAAGGATGTCTGTTCAATCATGTTCATAGCAGCATTATTTGTAATAGCCATAACCTGGAAGCAAACTAGATGCCCCTCAACTGAAGAATGGATGGAGAAAATGTGGTACATTTACACAATGGAGTACTACTCAGCTGGGGAGGGGGACACAATGGAATCTTGGAATTTGCAGGCAAATGGATGGAACTAGAAGAAACCATCCTGAGTGAGGTAACTCAGTCACAGAAAGACAAACATGGTATGTACTCACTCATATATGGATTTTAGACATGAATCAGGGGAGTGTCAGCCTACAATCCACACTGCCAGAGAAGCTAGGAAACAAGGAGGACCCTAAGAGAGATACACATGGTCCCCCAGAGAAGGGGAAAGGGACAAGATCTCCTGAGCTAATTGGGAGCATGGCAGGGAGGAGAGAGGGAGTTAGAAGAAAGAGAAGGGGAGAGGAGGACAGGAGAGACCAGGAAGATTGAGTCAGGGGAAGAATAGAGGAGTGCAAGATAAGAGATACCATAATAGAGGGGGCCATTATAGGTTTGAAGAGAAATCTGGCACTAGGGAAATGTCCAGAGATCTACAAGGCTGACCCCAACTAACAATCTAAGCAATAGTGGAGAGGCTATCTTAAATGCCCTTCTCCAATAATGAGATTGATGACTACCTTATTTGCCATCCTAGAGCCTTCATCCAGTAGGTGATGGAAACAGAAGCTGATACCCACAGCTAAACACTGAGCTAAATAAACTCTGGAATCCAATTGCAGGGAGGGAGGAGTGATGAGCAAAGGGGTGAAGACCAGGCTGGAGGAAACCCATAGCTGACTTGAACAAGGGGTTGCTCATGGACCCCAGACTGATAGCTGGGACACCAGCATAGGACCAAACCAGACCCCTTGAACGAGGGTTAACCTATGGGGCCTCTGGTAGTGGATCAGTATTTATCCCTAGTATATGAATGGACTTTGGGAGCCTGTTCTACACAGAGGGATAATCTCTCAGCCTAGACACATGGGGGAGGGTCTAAGCCCTGCTCCAAATGATATGACAGACTTTGAAGATTCCTCCATGGAAGGCCTCGCCCTCCCTGGGGAGCAGAAAGGGGATGGGATAGGGGGCTGGTGGGGGGCAGGGGAGGAGGGAAGGGAGAGTCAACTTGGATTGACATGTAAAAGAAGCTTGTCTCTGATTCAAATGAAAAAAGCAAGATTTCTATTTGTGATGTGATGCAGGCAAGGGTTCTCGGGTTCTCTCTCCCACGTCACCTTCCCACTTGTACTATCCACGGCTTGCCTCTCATCCTCATCTTCCCCTCCCACAAGAGTGGTGCTCAGGAGCACAGCCTACAGATGTTCCCCACAGCACTCCTCCGTTCTCTCGCCACACCTTTTTCATCTTGTTCTGGGTACACATCGCCACGGGGGCGGCTGACATAAAGCTCCAAGTTCCCCAGGCTCACAGGAAACGGGGTGTGTGGCATAGGAGGGAAAGACTGAAAGGAGCTTTGGAGCACACGCTGCTGCTCTCCTCTAGAGTACATGCTGCGAAAGGTGCCTGGGAGGAGCACATACCCCACATACCCCACTCAGCTAGCTCAACCACTTTTTTATGACAGTGTCTCACTATGTACCCTTAGCCAGTATGGAACTCACTATGTAGACCAGGCTAGCATCGATTCATCTCTGAACCTGTTTGCCTGCTTCTGCCTCCCAAGTGCAGGCCTTGAATCACTGTGTGACTGGTGAGTAGTGGGTTATCATTAAAGTATCTTAAAGGTATGTGCACACAAAAGGCATTCTGAAACGGGAGAGTTGACGATGTCGGTCCTCTCAGCCTCCTTAAAGACTGAGAGCTGAGAGATAGAAAAGAACGATCCTTCTCATAATTCCTACTCAACACCATAATGGAGTTGAAGAACCAGTCAATGTCAAGCAAAAGAAATATAAACATATCAGAAAAAGATTACAGCTTCCTATTCAGCCCTGACATAATTAATTCTCTACCTGGAAAATACCAAGGAATCTACAAAGCCTCCAGAACTAATATATGGGCTTAATAAGTTTGAAGAACACAAGGTTAGCATGCCAAAACCCAAAGTATTGTATTCTCGTGTTCAGCAATATAAACAACTGGAAAGAAAAGGCCTACATAGAGATGACATGGTGTTCACAGACTGGTAAGGAAGACGGCTAAGTTATCAATAGATCCAAGGCAATTCCAAACAAAATCCAGGCACGGTGTCTGTGGGGGGACTGAAGCCACAGGAGAGAACCTGTCTGGGTGGAGGCAAACAGAAGGGGGAAGAGCACATAGTAACTCCCTCAGTGCACAAAGACTACAGGTTTAACAGAACAATGAAGATTCCAAAAAGCAAAACAGAAAAAAGTTCCAGGGCCCAGTTTCTAGAAGGCTCACTGACTACAAAAGTCATGCCACAGTGCATGGGGATGAGGATGGCAAGCCGGCATCAGGAAAATGGCAGCAAAGAGAAAACTCCTTCTGAGACAAATAGATCCTGCCTACACAATGAGCAGAAAACCAAATGCTTATCCTCTGCCGCACCGGGGAGCAAACCCAAGACACTGTTCAAGCCAGACGAGCCCTCTCCCTATCTCTGAGCTGCATCTCCAGGCAGCCAGACTTGCTGGCAACCCTGGGGCCCGGCAAGCAAAGCAGCACTTGCACAATTCTGATGGAAAACTACTTCCAACCTAGGCTTCTGTTATCAACCAACCACCAAACAGGCCTGAGGAAACGTTAGACATTCCAGGTCTCAGAACAATGCTTCTGCCATGCATTCTTCCTCGGGAAGCCATTAAGTGTTCTCTTCTCATTTTGGTGGAACATGTCAAAAAAGACTACATATACCAAGAATGAGCGGACCTGAGGCTGGCACACACCTAGAATTATTGCATAGGTGGAGGGAGGAGGATCAGGAAATCAAAGTTAAACCAGTTGCATATGGACTTCAAGGCCAGTCTGGGACACATGACACCCTGTTGAAAGAGACAGAGAGAGGGCAAGGAGGCAAGCAGGCAGACAGAGAGAAGAACATGGGAGTACAGAAAAGGAATTAAGAACATCTGAAAGAGTGGGAATGATGGTGGGAGACCCAAGGTTTAAAATTCCAACAGAGAAAGAGAAACCACACTAAAATGAAGCAAGACCAAGGCAAAGATAAGCTTCCAAGAGATAGAGATAAAAAACCCAAGGAATCCAAGTATGCTGGGAAATGATTTTGGCAATTCTGAAAGCTCAGAGTCAAATTAATGGTAAGAGTGTGGACAACTAAATTAAAACTGAACAGGATGACTCAATGGATAAAAGCACTTGCCACCAAGCCTGACAACCTGAGCTCCACCCCTGAAGCCATGCGGTGGAAGCAGAGCACCAACTCTACCACCTACATGCACACTGCGTTTGCGCTCTCTCTCTCTCTTTCTCTCTCTCTCTCTCTCTCACAGACACACACACACACACACACTCACACACACTCTCTCTCACAAACACACACACACACTCTCTCACACACACACTCTCTTTCTCCCTCACACACTCTCTCTCTCACACACACCACACACACACACAAACTCTCTCTCTCTCTCTCTCTCTCTCTCTCTCTCTCTCTCTCTCTCTCTCAATACAAGTCAAACAAAACAGACAATACTTAATACCAGAGAAAGGTAGTCTAGTTAAAGCAATCACAGCACATCACATGGCTCAGCTGAGAACATGGCCCAATCAGCAAAAAGATAAACTTGGCATACTTATCTAATCAGAACAGGAACAATGGCAGGTGGAAGAAATGGAGGGGTTGAAGAATGGATGCTAGAGACAGGAGAAAGAGATCTGGTGTTAAAAAGAGACTCACTATGTACGATTTAACTAGCAAAGCCAAGCTGGAAAAGGGGAAAGCAGTTTCCATAATTGAACTGAAACATCCAACTATGATGGAGTACGTGTATGCATAACTTTCATTAAGATGAAATGAAAACTAGTTTCCAAACATGATCACTCTTGATGTTGGCAGAAGAACGATATGAGAGAGAGAGAGAGAGAGAGAGAGAGAGAGAGAGAGAGAGAGAGAGAGAGAGAGAGAGTGATGGGGAGGTGGCTCAGAGGTACAGCACTTGGCTAGCATGTTTGATATCCTGGGTTTTATTCCTCAGCCTCTGAGGGTGAGATGAGGACAGAGTGGAAGGAGAAAATGTTGGTGAATAGGATGAGGAAAACAGCCAGAACACTACAGAGAATCCAAGGGAAGGATAATGGTTCTTTAGAATGAAACTGGCTGGGGTAACTCTCCAGATACAACAAAAGCTTTACATTTTAAAGTTGAGGGAGGGGTCTGGGGAGATGGCTTAAGAGTACTTTCTTACTCTTGCACTCATGTGGTGGCTCACAGCCATCTGTAACTCCAATTCCTTCTGTCCCCTTCAAGCTCCCAGCACACAACCGATCATGCAAGCATAACACTCACATACATAAAATACAATTTGAAAATCTAAAAACTGACAGGGCAGTGGTGGCACATGCCTTTAATCACAGCACAGAGAGACACCCTGCCTCAAAAAAAGAAACCAAAAAAAAAAAAGAGAAAAAAGAACGACTAGGAGGTATGTGAGTGAGAATGTGTGCATGTGTCTGTGTACAGTGGCTGAAGTGGGTATCTTCCTCCAGGAGCATTCCATAACCTTATTTTGTGGAGACCATGTTTCTCACTGAACCAGAAGCTCACTAAGTCAGTGAGATCCCAGGATTGAGATAACTGTCAATACTCAAAATGCTACAGTTAGAGGCAGCCACAAGCTAGCTCCAGCTTTTGCGTGAGTGCTGGGCATTTGAACTCAGGGCCTTGTGTTGAAGAGCAAGCCTTCTCATCCATAACCCCTATAGTTGCTTTTCTTGCTTCCTTGCTTTTTTTCTTCTTCTTAATTTTTTGAGACAGAGTTTCTCAGTACATCTTTGGAGTCTATCCTGGAACTCGCTCTGTAGACCAGACTGGCCTCGATCTCACAGAGATCCTCCTTCCTCTGTCTCCCGCCACCTGGCCCCTACAGCTGCTTTTCACCTAAGCACCTACACTGGAATAAATAACTTTAAGGAAATGGTTAAATCAGGGCAAGGTAAGGGGTATGTTTTCATATTAAGACACCCTGGACTGGAGAAATGACTCAGTGGCTAGGAGCACTGGTTGATTTTTCAAAGAACCCAAATTCGATTCCTAACAACCATTCCATGGATCACAATCGTCTGTAACTCTACTTCCGGGGTATCCGATGCCCTCTTTTAGCCTCTGAAGACACCAGGTATGCTTGTAATTCACAGACAGATGTACATATAGGCAAAACACCCATATACATAAATACATAAAAAAATTAAAGATTTGTCTTGACCTCGAATAAGTTGAGATTCTTAATGTGCCCTCCTCCCCAAGAAAAGAAGATAAGCCACTAAGAGTGTGTGCTACACTTCCGGAAGAGCTGACTTCGATTCCTAGCATCCATGTTGGGCAGCTCGTGAGTTTGACTCCGGCTCCAAGGTATACACCATCACCTTCTGGCCTCTCTGGGCACCTGAGCACACTGTCACACACACACACACACACACACACACACACACACACACACACACACACACACACACGGGGCGGGAGAGATGGCTCGGCGTTTAAAGGCACTGGCTGCTCTTGCAGAGGGCCAGGGTTTGGTTGCCAGCACACACGGCAACGCACAACCACCTGTAACTCCAGTTCCAGAGGCTCTGGAAGCCCTCTCCTGACCTTTAACAGCCCTAGGCATGCACAGGCTGCACAAACATTCATGTAGGAAAAACACTGATATACACGACGTAACTACTCTTTAAAAAGTTCTTAAAAGAGAGCAATCAGTAGCCACCGCAAAGAGACAAAATACACTGTATCACACGAACTTCCTGACAAGCCAATCCCTTGCGAGCCCAGAGGCAGACAGCTCAGTCTCAGTCGACGAGGGAGCTGGCAGATCCCTGAAAACAACCTCCAATGTCCAGGTCGGCATCCAGAACGCTTCAGAGAGACGGTGCGCTCAGCCTGCCAGCCTCACGCGCCAGTTCCCGCGCTCCGAGGGGGCGGCGGCCCCGGAGAGCCGCTGTGCAGAACCGACCCACGCGCGTTCCAGGCCGGCCGTGGGCCAGGGTCCTGAGGACGGGGACGCCAGACCCACGCGCCCAGGGGAACTCGAGGACCCGAGGCCCACGCCCTGAGGAACCTGGAAGAGCCTCGAGTGAGGCGTGAAGCGTGGGAACAACCTTCCTCACGCTTCAAGCCGAATCGCTCACCCGACGGCACGTAGTCCTCATCCTCGTCCGACGTGGAGAAGTCTTCGGAATCGAATTCCTCCATGCTGCTGTCACTTGGGGCCTGCTACCCACAGGACTGCGGCCACTGCCCCCAAATAGCAAAGCTCTAGGGCGAGACCATAGAGGTGCTGGACCAGCAGCTAGGGGCGCCCTGAAGGCGTGCACACATGCGCAGATGGTGCCACGTGGTCAAATACGACACTTCCGGCTGGTTCGGCCGTCATCCTGCACTCTCCCGGCTCTTGTGGGATTCCGAACTCTCCCAGAAGCGATGCATGCTGGGGTTTGTAGTCTTTAGCGCTACCGTGCATTCTTGCTGGAGAATGGCCTATCTGCAGTAATACAATTGTCTCTCTTTATACGAGTCTTTATATTTTCAAATTCGCTTACTCGGTAAATTTTTTTTGGTAAGTTTCAAATCAATGATTAAAATGTTACTCCCGGACATGCGCTGCAAGTAAAAACTAAGAGTCGACGATGTGCTAAGTTCCCAGCGACTTTTGAGCAAGGCTGAGGCTCCGCCTTCTTGGTTCAATTCCATTGCTGGCATCGAGTACTTTAGTGCAGTTTTAATGCCTTTCCCCCTGCATTTTTAGTTTTTCTGGATGATTTTGCAGTCTAAAATGGCTCCCAAGAATACTACTGAAACTCTGTCTAATATTCTAAAGAAGGCTGTGATGTACCTTACTGAGAAAAATCTGCCTGTTAAGTAAGTAGCATTCAGGCCTGAGCTTCAAGTGCTGCTGGCAGCGAGTTCGATGTTAATGAATCAACAATCAGGTAATCAACTAAACAGAAAAGAAAATCAATTTATCTGTGAATGAAGCCACTGCACAAAGTGCTAGATTGACATGTATAGTACACAATGAAGCAATAGGAAAGATGGAAAAGGAATTAAATTTGTGGATATGTTGGGACTGGAGAGATGACTCACGTGTTAAGAGTACTTGCTGCTTTTGCAGAGTGCCTGGGTTGGGTTCTCAGTACCCACAACCACACTGGAGTCCTGACTTCAGTGCATACCCAGGCATGCACATGGTACACACACACACACACACATACAGACTCGTACATGTAAAATAAAAATAAGTAAAAATTTGTAGATTCATGAGATGACCTGCCCAGAGCCTTTAATCCCGGCATTCAGAAGGCAAAGGCAGGCAGATCTCTGAGATCAAAGCTAGAGTGAGTTCCTGGACTACACAGAGAAACCCTGGGGGTGGGAAGGAGACAGAGAACATAATGTGAAACTGAAAGCCAAAGAAATCTTTGTTTTTATGCCTCAAATCCTGCCTTTCTCAACCAGCCCCTTGGTCAAAGTATAATTAAAGCTTTCAAGACACACTAATTAAGGGAGCTCTTTGTTGTTGTTGTTGTTGTTTGTGTTTTTAGAGAGGGTCTCACTATGCAGCTCTGGCTGTCCTGGAACTCAGTGATAACACCCATTTCCATCCAATCACCAATATCTATGGATTTCCTTGTGCTGGACATTTTAAGTAAATAGAATAATACAGTAAGTGGTCTCTGTTCAGATGATGTCACTAAAAGACAGGGAAGAGTCAACACCTCCTGCAGCTGTTTGAGCAGACCTGGGTCTCTGGAACACCAGATGACTCATAATGAAGTCCCAGCTAACTGCAGACCCTCTAATTTGGCGCCAAAACCCAGGGCGTTGCCTGCTTCCTGCCCTTGTCTACAGACACACTGCCTGGACATACTGAGGTTCCCCCCCATCCTCACATGACAGGGGTTGTGTGTTCTTTAGACGGATTTGACAGCAACTTGATAATATGACCGTAATTGACTGGGTAATGTATGCATATATGCCAGTGAACATACAAATTAAACCACATCTGCACCTTGATGCTGGTCTCCAGAGTCTGCTTCCATGGAAACTTGTCATGACTTTTTCTCCCTCACCCACCCCCACCCCCAAGCCACCGGTGAGAGGGAGCAAAACCACTCAGGTAATTCCTTTTGAACAGGAATGTTTAGTGTCGATGAAGTCTAGTCTATCTATTATTGTGTCCTCCTTGTATGCTTTCGGTATTCTACCTAAGAAAACTGCCTAAGCCAAGATCATGACTCTTACTTCCGTATCCTTCTAAGACTGGAGAGTTTTAGTGCTTACGTTTAGGTCTATGATTCCTTGAAACAGACTTTTCAGCTCTTTATTTGGTGTGTGTGCCCTCTTTTTTTTTTTTTTTTTTTTTTTTTTTTTGGTTTTTTGAGACAGGGTTTCTCTGTGGCTTTGGAGGCTGTCCTGGAACTTGCTTGGTAGTCCAGGCTGGTCTCGAACTCACAGAGATCCGCCTGCCTCTGCCTCCCAAGTGCTGGGATTAAAGGCGTGTGCCACCAACGCCCGGCTTGTGTGTGCCCTCTTGCATGTGCTTGCATGAACATGCAGGGATCAGAGGGCACTCTGCGGGGCTCTGTTCTTTCCTTCCACCTTGCAGGTCCCAGGGATTAGACTCAGTTCGCCAGGCTTGGTGGCAAGTGTCCTTGCACACTGAGACATCTTGCTGGCCCTAAAACAGACTTTTCTTACCTGAAAATAATAGAAAAATAGAAACGCTTAGACATAATCTTTTGAATTTCACTATTCTTGACTTTATTATCCTTGGATATTATAAACACTCCCTGTAATCAATAGTGTAGCTACCTCATCATGGAGGAGAGTCTCCAAAAATATGTTGGTATTCACAGCAATCCTCCCCAATTTCTCCTAACACTGAATGAAGATCAGATTCCCAACTAACATTCCCAACCAGTTTGAGAACTATTGCATAGTGGTATGTAGTTATGAGATTCTCTTTCTCCATTTTTTTGGAAAAGGGTCTCTGAGGCCAGAATGACCTAAACTCACCCTCACACAAGAGTGTGGTGACAACGCTCTTGCCTCAGGCTCTAAGCACCGAGATCACTGGCCTGAGTCACCACACCTAGCTATTTATCTAAGGAGGGCTACCTGCATGGGATGTATGCATGTCCACATGTGCACACAAGTGTATGTGCGCCGTGTGTGTTCGCGTTTGCACTCCTGCACATGTGGGAACTAGAGGCTGGTATCGGATGTCTTCCTCAGTCACACCCTACCTTATTTTAGACAGGGTCTCTCTCTTTCTTGAACCCAGAGCTAGCCACCCTATCCTAGGAATCCCCTGCCTCCGCCTCCTGAGCACTAGGGCTTACAAAGGGGCCTCCATGCCTGCCTAGCATTTGTGAGTGTGGGTGCTGGAGACTTGGTTCACCGTTGTCTTGGCAGTGATTTAAAGGATCATCTCTACCAAACTCAGCACCTTCGGTTCCTCATCTTCCAGTCTCCACTTCAAGCTTGGCTTGTCACTTTAAGGAAAACTGAAAGTTCCTTTCATTATGTCTCAGGTCCATACAATTCATGGGGACTTCTGGCTGAACCCTGCCTGTCCACACCTGATAACTCTGTATCCCTCCAGGATAGCAGAAATATGTCCCTTGATCTGACTGGTAGTCACATAAATACACACATATGCAAAAATTTACCAAGCTGTACAGCCAAGATCTGTGTACTTACTGTATGCTTAAAAAAATTATAGCCGTGTGTGGAGTGCCTAGAATTCCAGCACTTGAAAGGGGGAAGGGGCGCTGGAGAGATGTCTCAGTGGTTAAGAACACTGTCTGCTTTTCCAGAGGACCCTGGTTTAATTCCCAATGCCCACATAGCAGCTCAGGATCCAGCACCCTCACACAGACATGCCTATAGGCAAAACACCAGTAAGATAAAAATTAAAATAAAAAGAAACACCAGATGATCATTTTGCTGAGCAGTGGTAATGCATGTCTTTAATCCCAGCAGCACTCAGGAGGCAGGAGACAGAGTCAGGCAGATCTCTGTGAGTTCAAGGCCAGCCTGGTCTACAAAGTGATTTATGAGTTCCAGGACAGCCAAAGAAACCCTGTCTCTAAAAACCAAAAAAAAAGTGTGCGTGGGGAGCCTTGAGAGATGGCTCAGAGGTTAAGAGCACTGGCTGTTCCTCCAGAGGTCCTGAGTTCAATTCCCAGCAACCATATGGTGGCTCACAACCACCTATAATAAGATCTGGTACCTTCTTCTGGTGTGCAGGCAGACCACTGTATATATAATAAATAAATAAACCTTTAAGAGAGGCCGGGTGGGCGTTGGTGGCACACGCCTTTAATCCCAGCACTGGGGAGGCAGAGGCAGGCGGATCACTGTGAGTTCGAGCCCAGCCTGGTCTACAAAGTGAGTTCCAGGACAGCCTCCAAAGCTACAGAGAAACCCTGTCTCAAAAAAACCAAAAAAAAAAAAAAAAAACTTTGAGAGAGAGAGAGAGGCAGAGAGAGAGAGAGAGAGAGGCAGAGGCAGAAGCAGAGGCAGACACATGTCTGTAAACTTAAGGCCATCTTGGTCTACATAGAAAGTTCCAAGATAGCCAGAGAAAATAATGGAACCCTGTCTAAAAACAAAACAAAACAAGCAAACAAAAACTTAAAACATAGAATGGATGGTAAACTACCTGAAACTGAGTGACTCAACTTGCTGAAAATAGAATAAAGGCATATCAGTCACTTGAGGACATTATGGAAATCTAGAGTTTCTCTTCCAGTGGGCCATTGAAATAATAAATTATTTGCACACTACTCAGCTATCCTAGTATAACAGCACACAAAAGTTTTTTCCCACATGTATGGTGTACATATATGTTCACATGGGTTTGGACAGATGTTCACATGGGTTTGGACAGATGTTCCCGTGGAAAGCAGAGGTTGACATTAGGTGTCTTCTGTAAAGAGAAGCCTTTTCCTTGCCAGCAGCTTTGGTTTATCCCCCGTTAGTCTCCTGGGCTCTGCCGAGTTGTAGTCCCCAAATAACACACAAGACACTGTATTAATTATGAAGCTGTAGGCCTTGCTTGTTTCTTACTGGCTAGCTCTGACTTAAGTATTTACCCCATAATTGTTTTTTTTTTTTTTTTTTTTTTTGGTTTTTCGAGACAGGGTTTCTCTGTGGCTTTGGAGGCTGTCCTGGAACTCGCTTGGTAGTCCAGGCTGGCCTCGAACTCACAGAGATCCACCTGCCTC
Source organism: Mesocricetus auratus (assembly GCF_017639785.1). Taxonomy (NCBI): domain Eukaryota; kingdom Metazoa; phylum Chordata; class Mammalia; order Rodentia; family Cricetidae; genus Mesocricetus; species Mesocricetus auratus. Next base: position 12,048,217 of record NW_024429183.1, on the reverse strand, counting down.
TGCCTCCCGAGTGCTGGGATTAAAGGCGTGCGCCACCAACGCCCGGCTACCCCATAATTGTTAATCTAAGTATTTCTCTTACCGGAGCAAAGTTCCAGACATCTTATTTCTCTGGCAGGCTACATCATGACTCCCTGTGTTTCTCCTACCCAGAGTCCTCCTGGACTCCTAGTCCCACCTATCTTGCTTCCCTATTGGCCAACAGAGCTTTATTGACATATACACAGGACTTCCCCAACAGTCTTCCTCATGCTAGATTTTATTTACTGAGGCAGACTCTCTTAATGAACCTTCAGGGATCCAGTCTCTCCCTCCAGAGTGTCAAAATTAAGAGTAGGCAGAGTAGGCAGATCCTCATGCCTACTTAGCTTTTTCTGTGAGTGTTGGGGATCTGAACTGTGATCTTCATGCTTGTATGGCAAATGCCTTACCCACTGAGTCATCTTTCTAGACTCCATACAAAGCTTCTTGACATGAATATATGGCTTGATCAGTAAAGTTAATGAGTGAAGTTCACTTTAAGAAGTTTAACCACATCTTTGAAAAAGAATTTTATTATAAACTATTATAAAGTTGAACATAAGCCAAGTGGTGGTGGCACACACCTCTAATTCCAGCAGTGGGGAGGCAGAGGCAGGCAGAGTCCAGTCTGGTTTACAGAGTGAGTTCCAAGATAGCCAGGGCTACACTGAGAAATCCTGTCTCAAAACAAACAAACAAAAAATTAAGGTGAACATAAGAGAAATACAGCTAAAACATATACAATTTAAAGATATTACATGATAAATGTAATTCCCAGACCTGGCAAGCAGCCTCTGTTACCAAGCCTGACTGGAGTTGATCCCAAGGACCCACATGGTTGCAGGCAAAAGCTGCCCCCTGAAAGCTGTGCTCTAACCTCTGCTGATACACCATGACAAGCACATGCCCTTGCTCCCACCAATAAATAAATCAAAAATGGGGGCGGGATCCAGGCATGGTGGCACATGCCTTTAGTTGCAGCACTTGGGAGGCCGGGGCCAGCAGATTTGAGTTTGAGGTCAGCCTTAAACAAGTTTTGAGCCTTAAACAATAAATGGGGGGGAGTTTTTTTTTTTTTTTTTTTTTTTTGGTTTTTCGAGACAGGGTTTTTCTGTGGCTTTGGAGGCTGTCCTGGAACTTGCTTGGTAGTCCAGGCTGGTCTCGAACTCACAGAGATCCGCCTGCCTCTGCCTCCCGAGTGCTGGGATTAAAGGCGTGCGCCACCAACGTTTTTAAAAAAGCAATTCCAGAGCCAGTGTGGTGGCACACCTATAATCCCAGCACTTGGGAGGCAGAAACAGGAAGAGTGCCACAAGTTCAAGGCCAGCCTGGGCTTCATGAAGAGCTGGAGGCCAGACAAGGATATAGCAAAACATTGCCTCAGATAAAAATCTAAAAACAAACAAGCAAATAATGCAATCCCAACTCAAAGCATTTAAAGTAATTCTTTATTGACAAACATTTATACTAGCATTAGAAATGTCAGTAGAAAAATAAATTTTAAATATGTTTCTAATGTACAAAGATTTGATCACTTGGACTATAGCAGTTAAGTGCAATAACCTAATATAAAAAGTTGAGCTGATTTTGGTCATAACCAGCCTTACATAGTATACAAGAAAGGAATACAACTTCACAAAACCTCCTGCACACGGACCACTAATGGCACCAGGGCTTCACATTCCAGGAAACAGTTCCTTAGGGAAGTTTGGCGTGTCCCACAGTGTCACAAGGACTTACTAGGGCAGTCAGAAGGACATTGGAATCAAAAGCTAACACACAATCTAATAACCTAATGGCCACAGGAAGGATGCCAGCATTTGCCGAGCCACTTGTCACTACGCCCAGAAGTGAGTCCTAAGGAGTATCTTGCTCCAAAGGAAGCTAGCAGCCCAGAGACACAGCTTGCTCACATACTCATCACTGCACCTTTGTACATGAACTTAATCTGTACCCCAAAATTCACTAAGGAATCAAGAGGTCAGCTTTTTGGTTGGGGGTTGCCTCCCTATCTCAGAATTTAAAGTGAGGGGGCGAGAAGTAGAAATATAAATGCAGGAATCAGCGTCCAAGAAAGTCCTTACAGGGAGAAAACTACTGAAGAAATTGTGTAAGGTGATGTGTTGAACACAAATCATGGCAAATAAATCTGCATTTTAGACAAGAGACAAGGGTAAGAAGACAAACAGGGATCAAAGTGGAAAGTATTCTTTGTTTAACACTCAACTGGTTTCTTCCTGAAAGCACTCAGTCTGTGGAGTATATAAACATTTATTCACAAAAGAATGCTTCATATGCATTGGGATAGATGAAACACTCAGTAATTTGAAGATACTTTTTACAGTTCAAGCTTTTGTTTTTGTTTTTAAAGAACATATAAACATAAGAAACAGATGGAAACAAAAACACCCTAACTTTTGTTTCTTGGTTATAAATACAAATAATCTAACATTTTAGTTGTGGATGAATATGTCCAGAAGTTATTAATTAGGGGGAAAAGTCCACCATCAAATGTTTAGTAAGCACTCTAAGGCGTCCTTCAGTAGATCCTTCCATAGACGATGCTGCCATCTCCCAGAATGCAGGGTACAACATTCCAGTTTCTCCATCTGAAACGATGTTTTCCACATTCACAGTCCCTGAGACTGAAAATGTAAATCTTGCCTGACGGTAGTGGTACACACCTTTAATCCCAGACAGATCTCTGTGAGTTCGAGGCCAGCCTGGTCTACAAAGTGAGTCCCAGGACAGGCTCCAAGGCTACACAGAAACCCTGTCCTGGGAAAACAAAAACAAAACAACAACAACAACAAAAAAAAAAAGCAACAACAAAAAATCAAAATCCTTTGTTGGAAGAAAGATTTGCTCTTTTTTTTCTGAGGAATATTAAGGGCCATTTATCTGCACTTTAATTGCCTACCAATTTTAATTGTCACTACAGTTTTAACAGGTGGTAGGCAAAAAGAAAGAGCCAATTATTTCTGTGGCCACCCCTGTAATTCCCCGCCCCCTGCCTTTCCTGGGCAAAGTGACCCTCTTGGCTATTTTATCTCAATTTAAAAATTAAGTGTGGGGGCCGGGCGGTGGTGGCACACGCCTTTAATCCCAGCACTCGGGAGGCAGAGGCAGGCGGATCTCTGTGAGTTCGAGGCCAGGCTGGACCGACGGCCTCCAAAACAATACAGAGAAACCCTGTCTCGCAAAGACCAAAACAAAAACAAAAAAAAAAAATTAAGTGTAGGGGGAAGGGAGCATGTGCACATTAAGTATGGGTAACCACTTGTCAACTTAAAGGGATTTTAAAGTTACATTATTTATTTACTTATTTGTACATATGAACAAACGTGGCTGTCAGAGGATAACTTGCAGGAGCCGGTTCTCTCCTTCCAACATGTGGGTCCCAAGAATCGAACTCAGGTCAGAGGGCAGTACCTTTACCTGCTGAACCATCTTGCTGGCTCCTCCTGGCTATTTTTAACCAGAAACCGAAAGCATATTGCTTGAAGATAAATGTATGTACTCACAGGTTGTCAGCCTTAATCTCATAATGAAAATTGTCCTTTAGAAATGTCAGCGTTAATTGCCAGAAGCTATGAAAACAGGTAACAACAAGAACATTGTACTTTATAAAAAACCGTTAGAATGACAGAAGGCACAACCCTTTCTACACCCTTCCCTTCTGAAGGTCACAGTTTGCAGCCTTTCTAGTGAAAACCAAAGTTAGGCAGTCAAGTTAAAAATTAAAATAGCTAAAATTAAGTTAAAAACTATGTCTTTTTCAGGATATAAATTCTCTTGAATAAAAATAAAAAGACCAGAGGGGTTGTATATGAAAAGAAAACTGTAGGCACTTTCTTGGAGTTGATACTCAAATACTGCAAAGTGGGCTGAATAGCCACTGATAGGTAAACACAGAAGGAAACCAATAACCACTAACTTATTTCAGAAGCTCCCTACAAGTTCTGGAGTCATCAAATAAACTAAAATCAGCAAGAAAAATTGTAACAATCCTGCAAGTGTCTTATTTGTGCCTGAATGTCCAAAGAATATCCTATCCGGTTTTGAAGTTCAACTCAAGTTACTTAAGAAAGTCTGTGTAAGCTGGGTGTTGGTGGCGCACGCCTTTAATCCCAGCACTCGGGAGGCAGAGGCAGGTGGATCTCTGTGAGTTCGAGGCCAGCCTGGTCTACAGAGCCAGTTCCAGGACAGTCTCCAAAACAATACAGAGAAACCCTGTCTCAAAAAAACAAAACAAACAAACAAACAAACAAACAAAAAGTCTGTGTGTTTCCAGAGAAAGTAAATCAAATAGATAGCATTAAAGGTGATAGATAGGTAAAGGTATCATGGATATTCTTTGGAAAAAGAGTCTCAATTAGGCATGATGGTGATGCCTAGAGTCCCAGCTACTCAGGAGGCTGAGGCAGGAGGATCACTTGAGCCCAGGAGTTTGGGTCAGCCTGGGTAACAAAGCAAGATCTCATGTCTTAAAAAAGAAAAAAAAAAAAAAAGAACAGAAAAGACATCTCAATTAGCTAGCTTATTTTGATCAAATGATAAATTCACATCATCTCTTAATATATATTAAATAATCAGAGGTCAGGATAGTTATCCATAAAATGTCACATTCACAGCAGTCACCTACTTTTGACAGTGGAACCGGAGCTGTTATTTTGAATTATACTTCAGTTCTTCTTCCTGTTAGAGTCCACCAGCAAACTCAGCTTTACTCTCATGACGATAAGGTTTTAGTACAGCACAGCCTGTTCCCTTCAAATTAAACAGCATTGTCCACTGTTTCTGTGGAACAGCAATGTTGCATTTTTGCAAATAATGATGCACATTCTTGTTGGAAAGATGCAGACTTGAGGCATTGTTGGCTTGGATGAAGATGTGCATGTAAAACTTAAGTGGCCACAAGAAAAAAAGCCAGGGAGCTCGGGTTGGCTGAGAACGAGAGCTGTCTACAAGGGTCTTCAATTGCTGGAGCCTTCAAATGAAGAAAGAGCTGTGATGGTCTTCCCATTCTTGTGCCCCCAAGTTGCTTCCATTTGAGGAATGAAGAAACCATGACACCGTCTCTTCCTTTTGAGGAGTATAAAACACAGGTGTGACATCACAGTGAAAGGACTACTGCTATAGAGTAGCTAGAATCCGTAAAAAAGAGACCACCACTACACAGAACGTCTGTCCAGTGCCCAGTGTGAGGGCTTCGAAGGGGATCATCTCCTTCCCTGCAGCTCGGTAAACCCCAGCAATCGCTGCACCTGGTTCAAATCAAATCATGTTAAAAGAGAAAAATAATAATAAAACAAAACCTAAGATTAATGACGTCACAAAAATATAACACTTAAATATTTCACTGTTGGGAGACAGGCTTTTTACATTTAATTATGAAAGCAGTCTCATGTTTCCTGCCCTTTCTGGTGACCACACGAACTTTCTTTATGTGGCTTGCAAGTCAGCATTTAGATTTATACTCCCTAAGATTGAGCATCTCATCTATACTGAGTGATCTAAAGTGACAGTCAAGATGACAAGACAAGACAGCAATTCCCGACATCTCTCTTCACTCCTGTGCCAATTAACCCCATTCCTATCACTCACTGAACGAGCACCAAATACATTCTTGGTAATGAATGACAATCTACTGAGACAGATCAAGAAATGTTTCCAGGCCACAGGGAATCCCAGCTCCACTTCCTGTTACACTGAGGTTCCATGTGAGGAAGAAAGAAATGAGGAAGAGAGCACACAGGATTCTGAGTCACAAAGCAAGCTATTCAAAGGGCACCAGGGCAGAGAACTCAGGGTCCCTTCTGTTTCCCAGGTCACTGTGTTCCTTATTACTCTCTACAGCGTCCTGCAGACAGCGAGCACAGCACAGAAACATTTGTGTCACCCAGACACCCCATCTAACACTCTGCACAAACACCTGTGTGGACCCAGACACCCCATCTAACACTCTGCACAAACACCTGTGTCGACCCAGATACCCCGCCCCCATCTAACACTCTGCACAAACACCTGTGTGGACCCAGACACCCCATCTAACACTCTGCACAAACACCTGTGTGGACCCAGACACCCCATCTAACACTCTGCACAAACACCTGTGTCGACCCAGATACCCCGCCCCCATCTAACACTGCACAAACACCTGTATCGACCCAGACACCCCATCTAACACTCTGCACAAACACCTGTGTGGACCCAGACACCCCATCTAACACTCTGCACAAACACCTGTGTGGACCCAGATACCCCATCTAACGTTCTACACAAACACCTGTGTGGACCCAGACACCCCATCTAACATTCTATATAAACACCTGTGTGGACCCAGACACCCCATCTAACACTCTATATAAACACCTGTGTGGACCCAGACACCCCATCTAACACTCTATATAGACACCTGTGTGGACCCAGACACCCCATCTAACATTCTATATAAACACCTGTGTGGACCCAGACACCCCATCTAACACTCTATATAAACACCTGTGTGGACCCAGACACCCCATCTAACATTCTATATAAACACCTGTGTGGACCCAGACACCCCATCTAACACTCTATATAGACACCTGTGTGGACCCAGACACCCCATCTAACGTTGTACACAAACACCTGTGTGGACCCAGCTATCCATCTGAGAGTCACAGAAACTCATAGAACACAAGAATCAAGTATCTACAGGCAGGCGGGGATGTGGTTCAATGATAAAATACATGCTTAGCATGCGCAAGGCCATGGGTTCCATTCTCAGCATCCCAAAAAGAAAGGAAAACTACACATTTTTAAACTGTGACATTAATGTGTTTTAACAAGCAAACAGTGTTAGATATTTGACTTTGCCTCCAGTGGCAATCAATACCACTACTGTCTCAGAGGGCAAGTGTCATGGCGCCTCTGTAACTGAGCTTCCTTGAAAAGGAAAAAAAGAAGCCTGAGGAACCTAATCTGGGCCTTCGCATGAAACATATAGACAATGAGGGAAGAAAGGAAAATCCTACAGAGAATACGAAGAAGAAAAGAAACTACCCCAAATCCTTAAAACAGAAATGAGCACATCTTCAGTTACTGTGTGCCAACTACTGTGCCAGGTACTCTACTGAAACTGAGCCACCTCATCTAATCAGCATTCAAGGATGGGGGTGGTCAGGTCATCCCTGTTTTACTGATAGGAAACCAGTCCCAGAGGCCAGAAATTCAGTGTGGATACTGCAGCACTAAGTGACACAGTTAGAACACAGAAACTAGGCTACAATGCCTCAAAAAAAAAAAAAAAAGAGTCAAACAGACCAATGGACATTTCTGCTCAGCGAGGGGCTTAAATTCACAGAGAAAATAAAATAAGGTGACAAATTAGGAATGTTACATTCCTATGTTTTTTTATTATACATGCATATATTTAAGTCCACACCAAAATACAATCTGTGGCTATTAATATACATATAATTTTTTAATTTTATGATGCTTACATTTTTACTTCTAGAAAATACATATGCTTCTATGAAATTATTAATTTAAAAGTGATTTAAGCCAGGACAGCCTCCAAAGCCATAGAGAAACCCTGTCTTGAAAAACAAAACAAAAAAAATGTGATTTAAGCTTATCATTTTGTTCCCTCTAATTGTGTTAGTGATATGAAACAAAAAAAAAGATTAAAAAGAGAAGCAGGTTTGGGGCTGGAGAGATGGCTCAGAGATTAAGAGCACTGGCTGCTCTTCCAGAGGTCCTGAGTTCAATTCCCAGCAACCACATGGTGGCTCACAACCACCTGTAATGGTGCCCTCTTCTGGCCCACAGGCATCATATATGCAGGCAGAACACTGTATACATATCTTTAAAAAAAAGAAAAAGGAAAAAAGAAACACACCCTAAAGAGTGGAAGGAACTATCGAACGCTTCTGCAAAGCCGAGTCAAGTCAAATTGGAACAAAAAGACGCTGAAGCTTCTGAGGCCAAACACTTCTATTTTGCTAGTGGCCTGTGGAAGCCAAAGAGATTAGTCAGGTAAGGGGCTTGAGAGTTAAAAAACAAAGCAAAACCCCAAAAGGAATACATTTTAAAAAAACACACTTTAAAGCTAATTCTTTAAAATGCATTGTGTGTGTGTGTGCACATGCAACACACACCTTTTTCCCTCCCAGTGCTAGAGACCAAGCCCAGGGCTTTGTCCTCACTAGGCAAGCATTCTCCCACCGAGCTACACTCCCAACCACCCCCAACCCTCCCTTATTTTTAAAATGAGGTGACCAATCACATTCCAAGCTTTGGACGGGTATTTGAATGCTAACATACTTGTCAAGACTCCAGCAGAAATTGGTCCCACGATGCCCATCATCAGGATGCCTACAGACATGAACCTACCATATTTGTGATGTCTGAGGGTGAAGAGGGCCAGGAGTCCGGCAGGGACATGAAAGAAGACAGAAGACACAAGTGCCCACAGGAACACACCATACCACATCTCTGTGAGGGCAGAGAAAGACACAGTTGGAGTCACTATCTTCCCCAGTGAGGCCCTGCCAAGGGGTCCAGGCCCAACCACTGCACCCACGAGGCCCATTCTCACCAGTGTTTAGTTGTAGTCTAGTGGTAGTCCAGGCTGGCTTCGAACTCACAGAGATTGCTTGCCTCTGCCTCTTGAGTACACCACCCCTGCCCAGTATTTGTTTTGTTTTTTTAAAGTAGGGAAATTTTTATTTAAAACTAGATTTATTTATTTTATTGTATGTGTTAGTATTTTGCATATATATATATATATATATATGCATGTATGTGCACCATGTTCCTGCTTGTTGCTCATGGAGGTCACAAGAGGGCACTGAATCCCCTAGAACTGGAGTTACAGATGGTTGTGAGACACCATTTTTAAGTGCTGGGAGTTGAAACTGGGTCCTCTGCAAGAGCAACAAGTGCTCTTAACTTCCTAGTCATCTCTCCGGCCCCTTGTTTTTGTGTCACAGTGTTCCATCATGTGGCCTAGAATAGCCTCCTACTCATATGTATCTGAAGCTGGCCTTGAACTCTGAACCTCCTGCCTCCCTTGAGTTGGTGAGTTGGTATTATAGGGATTTGCCATTATGCCAGGCTTTACTGAAGATTTTTTTTTTTTTTTTTTTTGGTTTACCAAGACAGGGTTTCTCTGTGGCTTTGTGTCCTGTCCTGGTACTCCCTCTGTAGACCAGGCTGGCCTCAAATTCACAGAGATCCATCTGCCTCTACCTCCCGAGTGCTAGGATTAAAGGCGTGCACCACCAACTCCCGGCTCTGCTTGTTTTTTGAGACAGGGTTCCTCTGTGTAGTAGTCCTGGCTGTCCTGGAATTTTCCTTTGTAGATGAGGCTGGCCTCTCAAAATCACAGAGATTCGCCTACTCTGCATCCCAAGTGCTGGGATCAAAGGCTTGTGTCACCACCACCCAGCAAACCACTACTCTTTTAAGATTTACTTTTAACTATGTGTCAATATGTGCACTTGTGTCATGAAGTCACAGAGGCCAGAGGGTTCAGAGTCCCCTGGAGCTGGAGTCACAGGTGATGGTCAACCTCCTGATATGGGCACTGGGAACCAAACTTGGGTTCTCTGCAACAGCAGCGCATGCTCTTAACCCTGAGGGATCTGTCCAGACCTCAACCTCTATTCTTTTTTTTTTTTTTTTTTTTTTGGTTTTTTGAGACAGGGTTTCTCTGTGGCTTTAGAACTAGCTCTTGAAGACCAGGCGGTCTTGAACTCACAGAGATTCGCCTGCCTCTGCCTCCTGAGTGCTGGGATTAAAAAGCGTGTGCCACTAACGCCCAGCTCCAACCTCTACTCTTTTTTTTTTTTTTTGGTTTTACGAGACAGAGTTTCTCTGTTTTGGAGGCTGTCGGTCCAGCCTGGCCTCGAACTCACAGAGATCCACCTGCCTCTGCCTCCCGAGTGCTGGGATTAAAGGCATGCGCCACCAATGCCCGGCTCCAACCTCTACTCTTAAGATGACTCTAATTCAGATATTAACTTTTTCCCCCCTTTCTGATGCTAGAGATGGAACCCAGAACTTCACGCACACTTAGCACACACTGGCCAATAGTACTCAGTTCCCAGGTTGACATAAAAAATATCTCTAGAACATGCCAAATGTCTCCAGAGACCAAACCACCCTGATCAAACACCATTGGCTTGACTGAAGCAGAATGTTTACAAGAACACTGACAGTGACAGCCACACAGGTGGATGGATTTCATCATGAGGAGCTCAGGTCTACATACGAAGTGTCCCTCTTGGGCTCATACACTGAGGGCTTGGTCTCTAGCCAATAGTGCTATCCCAGGAGATGGTAGAAAGGAGTTGGGGACTAGATAGAGGAAGTGGGTCACCGGGGGTACCCTGACTCCTTCCTAGTCCTGCTTCTTGGCTGCCCTGGGGAAGCAGCTCTGCTCCACCAGGCCATGGTACCTCAACACAGGCCCCAAAATAGTGCATCCAGAAGACTACAGACCACATGTGGTCTCTGACACCTTGAACCTAGGTCTTTGGGGACTGGATGATTTTTTAAAAATATGTATGTGAATGGGTACTTTGCCTGTATACATGTGTGCGACATGCCTGGAACCCAAGGGGGCCAGAAGTCCCTGGAACAGGAGTTACAGCTGGTTGTGAGCTACTATGTGGGTGCTGGGAATTGAACCTGGGTCCCCTGGTTAAAAGCCAATGCTCTTAACAACTGAGCCATCTCTCCAAACTCCTGGGTGATTCTTCAGAAAACTTCATAGATGCCCCATCTAGGGCTCAAAGCCTGTTGAGGATAACTAATAACTGACAGTGTTTGGTCTGGTGACTATCAAGACAGTTACAAAGGGTGTCAAAGCTTCCAGAGTGACTCACATCATAGTCCCCAGCACTTGGGGAGCTGTTGCAGAAGGATCACTATGAGTTCGAGGTCAGCCTGGGTCACAGATACTGTCACAAAACAAAGCAAAGCAAAATGAAACAAGCAAACAAAAAACCATTTTGGAGACTTTTTTCTGCTAGACTCCCATCACTCTTGAAACTATTATAACCCACTGAAGTACAGGGCCTTGGAGAAAGTTCCTTGGGGACTCTAAGAAGGCTGCTGCCCCACAGTGAACAAATGAATGTGAATTCGCCTCCAGGAATTTACAGCAGTAACCACCCAGTGATGTCCAACACCACAAGGATGAGAATACCACTGACCAGAGGCTGGACCTCTCTGTGCTGCTGCAGTAGGCGTGTCTTACTGGCTGCCCAGATCATGTGTGGTGAACGTGCCCTGACTCACCAGAGACACATCATGCTAGTAATTCCCTCATCTGTGAGTCTGGCCTAGGTGTGGGTTGAAGTGTTTTTCCCCAAATTCACACTAAGTCTGAGAGCACTATGATTTGTCTTTTGAGACAGGGTCTCACTGTGTAGCCCAAGCTGGTCTGGAACTCACACAGATCCAACAGCCTCTGCCTACTGAGTTCTGGGATTAAAGGTGTTCATCACCTTTAACTGTCTTATAAGAGAGAGATTAACTCCCCCACTCACACACCCTCCCCCACGGTAACAAGGCAGCTCCCTGAAAGGCAGGAAATAAGTCCTCACCTTTACCTGACCCTGGTTAGCACCCAGATCTGACTTGTGGCTCCCAGAACCAAGGAAACAAGCAGCTGTTTAAATGTCTAGTCTGTGGAATTGCTTTACAGCAAACTGACTGAGACACCTACACACTCACTCATTGCTACTTCCCTTGGAGCATGGCACCTTCCTAGGGAGGCTACCAGGGTCCTGTTGGCACCGTTCCGGGCTAAGGGACAGCAGCCCACAGGGATGCACCACCCATCACACCCTGAGCCGCCTGTGTTAGCTACTTCAGTGCCCACATATAGTGTTACATTAAAACACTGCGTGGGGAAAGAAAGGCTTTATTACATGAAATGAGTAGTTTATAAAAATACTCTCAGGATAATTACAACACTTTAAAAACTGAGATCTACAAAACACCTTAAAAAAACTAAGTGATTTCTTTTTAATCTACTGCACCTCAATTTACCAACTGTTTAATGGCTATTTTATTGATCGACGTGGAGTTCTTTTCATCCCCCTGGCTCATCACACGGTCAAAAATGTTTCCCTGTCTTACAACATTTCCTTGTTCACTGCTTCAAATGCAGTGCATTGTCAGCTGTGTTTTCCTTGGCAGCTCTATTGTTGGTTTTCTGTTGCTGTAACACAATCTTTTTTGGCTCAAGGTTCTGTAAGCTGGGAAGTCCAAGACTGAGAGGCCACATCTGTGAGGGCTTCTTTTTATTTTTTCCTGTGTGTGTGTATATGTGTGTGTGTGTGTATGTGTGTGTGTGTGTGTGTGAGAGAGAGAGAGAGAGGGAGAGAGAGAGATCACATGTGTATGGGCACATATGTGGAGGCAGAGATTGTCATTGGGTGTCTTCTTTGATTGCTCTCTTCCTTATGTATTGAGGCAGTCTTTCACTTAAATGCAAAGCTCACCAATTCAGATAGTCTAGCTAACCAACTTATTCTGGGGATCCCTTCTTTACCTCCCAGATGCCAGGTTTACAAGTAGGTCACCATGCCCACACCTCATTTTTGTTGATACTGGAGATCCAAGCTCTGGTCCTAGTGGTATCAAAGCCCTGGATTCATTCAATCTTGAGCAAGATATATGCATACACCACACACAGAGCTTTCAGGCAATAGAAAAGCAAAGACTCGTGAAGAGCTGCATCCCCCAGATGATACTGAATTAACAAAAGGGTTTGCGGATGGATAGCTTTCTGCCTGAGTCATCTTGGCCCCAAGATCTCCAGTCTAGAAGAGCAGGAACAGGAGTGCCAGGTAAGCAGGCAACCATCCTTTCACTTGGTTCTATTCTGACCTTAAGTCCCAGGTCAAACAGCTGAATAAATTCTGACAGCTCCTGGGCGGACCTTTGTAAAGCTGGGGCTGTAAGCAGACCACATCTGTCCTCCTGGGAACCACAGTCTTGTCCAGTGCTGGAACTAGGCTGCCTGGATGCTCATGGCCCGTCAGCCTGCATCACTCTTCACTCCTTGCTTGCCAACTATCTCCTATCTGCCAGGAGATCCATGAGGGGCCTCCCCTCCTCTCTAACAATGACTTGCCCTCCTATCTAACAAGGACCACCAACTGTGGCCCGGCACACCTCTCCTGATACTACTTGACTTAGTAGGTATGCTATTGCTAAGAAGAGACACTATGACCAAGCAGCTCTTACAAAAGAAAACATTTAATTGGGGGCTTGCTTAATTTCAGAAGGTCAGTCCATTATCACCAGGGCAGGAAGCAGACAGCCATGGAACAGTAGCTAAGAGCTTCCATCCCGACCCACAAGCACAAAGCTCACCCCCAGTGACACACATCTTCCAGTAAGGCCACACTTTCCCAAAACACTTCCTTCCCAAAACAGTTCTACCAACTAGGTACTGAGCATTAAAACATATGAGCCAATGGGGGGGGGCAATTCTTATTCAAACCACCACAATAGCCAAGGCTGGCCTTGAATTCAGGATGGAGCCCAGGATGGTTGACCTCAAATGCACAACCATCCTGCCTCAGCCATCCAATTGCCATGCTTACAGGTGCGTGCTACCATAGCAGGCTTGATCACCATATGTAAAACTCCATCCCTTGACACACTTCAGCTACTACTCTGTCCCTCACCTCCTGTCTCATACTCACCACCAGATAGGGTGTCCTTACTTTTCTCTATGTCTCTCCACCGGAATGAATGACCCATAAGAGTGGCTTTGTTTTGTCTGTCAAGGCCTTTCTAGCAGATACTACAACATAACCAGAAGGCTGGAGAGATAACTCAGCAGTTATGAGCTAATGCTGCTCTTGCAGAGAACCAGAGTTCACATTTCAAAACCCACATTGGGCAACTATTTGTAACTACAGTTCCCAGAGATTCAACGCCCTCTTCTGGCCACTATGAACACCCATATACATATGCTCATACACATAAGTAAAAATAAATCTTAAAAATACAAAAACAGAGCCGAGCGGTGGTGGCTCACACCTTTAGTCCCGGCATTCGGGAGGCAGAGGCATGCAAATCTCTGTGAGTTTGAGGCCAGGCTGGCCTACAGAGCAAGTTCCAGGACAGCCTCCAAAACAATACAGAGAAACCCTGTCTTGTAAAACAAAAAACAGGGCCTGGAGAGATGACTCAGAGGTTAAGAGCATGGGTTGCTCTTCCAGAGGTCCTGAGTTCCCAGCAACCATATGGTGGCTCACAACTATTTATAGTGGGTTCTGAAGCCCTCTTCTGACACATGCAGATAGAGCACTAATATATAAAAAATAAATAAATCTTAAAGAAAAAAAAACCAGGTACACCACAATCAGTAAATATTTGTTCAGTGAATGAATAACTGACTTGCCCAAGTTGGATCCATTCTTGACTGCAACAACAGTGTTGCTTAATTTGACATTACTTTAGTGAAATCCATATCTTCAGAAAATGAATGTTATTTCTGATTGTGACAAATGACAACTAAAAGCCAGTCATGGTGGTGCAGGCCTTCACCTTAGCACTAAGAAGGCTCAGGTTCTCTGGCACCCTCAGCTGCACAATGAGACCTTGTCTCAAACAAACACAAAGAGACAACAAAAGAAATTTGAGCAAGTTAGAATGAGAATTTGGCAGAATCCTAAATGGCTAAATTGTACAGGCAGGTTTAAAAAAAATCAATTCAAAGCTTTTTAGTACAGAGAAACCACAGAATATTTTAGGGCAATGATCTGCCATGAGTTGGCATAAATTACAAATAACCTTTTCTGTGTGACCAAAATAGAGGAAAACAACCTCAGGACCCTGAATATGATTCCCAGTAAGAGGTCTTTAGTATCTCAAACTAGGATCCCAACTTCAAGTGCCCATTATAACCAGAATTCCAAATAACGATGAGGCATTGCAGGGAGGGGATGTATTTACTGTTGCTCACTGGTCAACTTGAGGTCAAGGGCTGTATGTACTACATTAGCCCTTAAGATTAGCACATGGGGATCAACGAGGGCTTTACCCTCATCCATGTTTATGCCTCCAGCCTGGAGTCCACACCGGACCAGATGGACACCTGATAAAGGAGTGACTCTAGGTAAACCATACTCTCAAGTCTCATATCCATAGAAGGATAGAAGTGAATTGACACACATATTGCATATTACATTTTCAGAAGGGAGTCTGGAGGGATGGCTCAGCAGTAAAGAGCAGTTGCTGCTGTGCCAGGCAGTGGTGGTGCACACCTTTAATTCCAGCACTGAGGAAGCAGACGCAAGAGGATCTCTGTGAGTTCCAAGCCAGCCTGGTCTACAGAGTGAGTTCTAGGATGTGTGGGGCTACACAAAGAAACCCCGTCTCAAAAAACAAAACAACAAGCAGTTGGTGAATTTCCAGAGGACCCAAGTTCAGTTCCCAGCAAGTTCCAGGTTAGGATCAAAACAAAAAGCTGAAGTAAAACACTGGTGTAAATGACGCTAAAGAGTCAGGACAATCAAATGCAATGTGTAATTCTTTTTATTTATTTATGCAGCCCTGGCTGGCCTGGAACATGCTATGTAGACCAGGCTGACTTTTCTCAGTTCACTAGGCCATCTGCCTTTTTCTTTCTTAATGAACTGCCTCTTTCTCTCACCAAATAAAAACAAAAACAAGATGAAAAACAAAAAAGGCTAAGAGTGATTGCGGTTCTTCCAGAGGACCCCAGGTTTGATTCCCAGCACTTACGTGACATAGCTCACAACCAATCACCTGTAACTAACTATATCTCTGGTTTCACATAGCTCACAACCAATCACCTGTAACTAACTATATCTCTGGTTTCACATAGCTCACAACCAATCACCTGTAACTAACTAACTATACCTCTGGGGTCACAGGGGGCACCTGCACTCATGTCCACATAACAAAACACACACATGTATTTTAAATACTATTTTTTAAAGAAAAAAGAAAGCTGGGAAAACAAAAAGAAGAAAGCTATTTGGTTAACTGGAGAGATTTAAATAAGACCTGTTTAACATCACTTTATCAATGGTAAGTATTTTAGAAGTGTCGTGATTTGGGGGCACTCAAAGAACACATCCCTGCTCCAGAAGAATCATACAGTGTCATGACTGATGCAGTACAGGAAGTTAAAATGTGATGTGTATACACATGCACATAGGTGTGGCAGAGAAAGAGCAAGACCCAAAATAGTCATGCTTTGCATAATGGCATTTCCATCAATACAGGCCAAACATTCAACTGTGGCCCCATAACCTAAAGTAGCCTGTCACCTAGGCTTGCCTAACTACATGGGTGATGGTCTCACACTACCTAATGAGCCCCAGTTTTTAAGCAGTGTGTGTCTTTGACCACAGAACATGAAGCATATGGGTATTGGTTATACTGTGTTCTAATTTCTCAAGTTTGGAAAATTCCCAAATATTTGAAGAGAAGAAAACGAACAAAAAACAAGACTGCTTTACTGATTTAATCCTCTGAAATTATAAATTCTTCATCTTTTGGAAAGGGTCTCCAGAAAGGGGTTCATGTGTAATTTTAGTTTAGTTTTTTTTTTTTTCTTATCACTGTCAGGAAACAATCTGAGCATCCCGACTCTCGTTTTAGGCAGGATCACAAGCTAACATCTTCAGCTGCCGCAAAAATAGACAACCATTTTGTCAGCAACTACACAGGGAGGTCCCAGGTGTCCACCGAGAGGCGCCTGGCAGTCGCTGCCCAGTGAATGAGAATCACAGACGCCTGGCTTAACATTCAATTCCGCCTTCCCATATTCCTTTACGATGTCTCTGGCCCAGCTTCACGGTTTACGAAATCCAAGTTTCAATTTTGCTGGGGCACCCTAATTCCCCCTCTGTCATACCCCCCACCCCAGTCGCCTAGCCTCCAAAAATCCAAAACAAATGATCATGCCCTCCCCCTTATTATTGATCCCAGGGGAGGTAATTCTCCTCCCCTCAACTTTGTCAACTCTGGCAGCTCCACCGTGGAAACGTAACTTTGAAAGCTCTCCTGACAGGAGGCGGCGGAGCTCGAGTGGGAAGCAAGAGCGATTCAGAAGTTGTGTCTAAGTTCAAGGTGTGGGTGGGAGAGCCCGCAACAGGTTTGAGCAAGTGATTCCTACATAGACAAGCTGGAGGGGAGGAGATGGGTGTAGGACAGAGTCAGAGGACAGGGTCTCGGAGGGCGTCAAGGGGCATTCCCTAAGACAGGACAGGCGTCGCCCCAAGGCACCGGGGTACCACTCCGAGGCTGCCTCGGCCTCGCCCTGGCCGGGCCGGCGACAGGTGCGCAGTGCGCAGGCGCGGGGCGGGGCGTACCTGGGAAGGAGCAGAGCGAAGTGGAGTTGGGGCACAGGGTCCCATTGCCCACCCGCGGCACGAGCTTCAGGCTGAGGATCTGCTGCATGAGCCCGGCCGACCCACCGCCGCCGCCGCTCTCCTCGGGCTCCATCCCGCCGCCATCCACCGCCCGGAATTGCCGCGGAGCCCGGCACCTCCGCCACCACAGCGTCACCTTTGGCCGGCCCTCTTCTCCCGCCCACCCCAACGGCGCTACTAAGTAATTGTTTCCCCTTCCAATCACAGGGCGCCGCAGATGGAGGGGGCGGGGCGACGATTGTTCCCGCCTCCTGGAGCTGCGTTCGACTGGAGATGACTCCTCTCGGTTTGCTGTGCCCCCTAGTGTCAAGTCCCTCCTGTTCCGTCTGGGTGCGTTGGGGTTCTGCCCTCTGCTTTCGTGCCATCTCTAAATAGGACAAGTCCAGTGAGATTGCTCAGCCGGTAGATGCTCTTAACGGCCAAGCATAAGGGATCTGAGTTCCATCCCTAGGACCCACATGACAGAAGGTGAGAACCTGCTTCCATGGGTTGTCCTTTGAACTTCACGTGAACTGTGAACTGTGCACATGCACATACACTTATATGAATACATACATAAATAAATATTATAAAATACAGCACCAAAAATACATAGATAAAAATAAACGAAAGAGCCAATAATGCACTCAAATTTCTGTGTAGGGCGGGGAACGTATTAACAGAGAACCAGCCTAGGTGCACAATAACATTCTGGATTCCAACCCTAGTTGCTTAGCATGTAAAAGGCTGTAGGTTCAATCACAAACAACCACTAAACAAAAATAAGACGTTAACTGAGCGGTGGTGGCGTTCAACTTTAATTCCAACACTCGAGAGACAGAGGCAGTCAGATCTCTGTGAATTCGAGACCAGCCTGGTTAATGGAGCAAGTTCCAGGACAGCCAGGGCTACAAAAGAAACTATGTCTCCACCCCACCACCACTACCAAAACAAAAGAAATGTGTTTTGGATTTTGAGTATGTACTGGCTGTTTTTGTGTATCTGCTTGACACAAGCTGGAGTCATCAGAGAGGAGGGAGTTGTGGAAATGCCTTCATGAGATGCAACTGTAAGACACAGACAATGGTGGATGGTGTCACCCTGGGCAGGCTGAGCAAGCCCTGGAAAGCAAGCCACTAAGCACGTCCCCTCCTTGGCCTCCGCATCAGCTCCTCCTGCCTTCAGGATCCAGCCCTGTTTGAGTTCCTGTTCTGATTTCCTCCAGTGATGGACCATGATCTGGAAGTGTAAGCCAAATAAACCCTTTCCTCCCCAAATTGCTTTTTTGGTCATAGTGTTTCCTCCCAGCTATAGAAACCATAACTAAAATAGAGTGTATACATACATTTTCCCAGTCATCTAGTCTCTCTCTCTCTCTCTCTCTCTCTCTCTCTCTCTCTCTCTCTCTCTCTCTCTCTCTCTCTCACACACACACACACACACACACACACACACACAATTTTTCAAATGGGACATTAACTATGAATCAAGTTAAGAAACAAGAGCTTAGTGTAGATAGATCTCTGCCAGTTCCAGGCCAGTCTGGTCGACAAAGCTACACAGAGAACCTTGTCTCAAATCACCCCCCACAGAAAAGTTACAATGTGAAAAATACTTGAGTCCCAGTTGGGTTTGGCAGTCCATGCCTTTAATCCCAGCTGTTGTTAAAATGCTTAGGTTTATCCAGTAAGGAGACACAGACTGCAACTCAACGATCCCACGTGGAGTTTATTGGTGGAAGGGGAGGGAAAAGGGGGGTGAGAGGTAACCAGCCCATGCAGAGAAGAGAGAGAGAGAGATAAGATATGAGAGAGACAGAGTAAGATGAGAGTAAGAGCCAAAGAGAGAGAGCAGGAGCAAGAGAGGAAGAGAGCGTAAACGGGCAGGGGTCAGTCCTTTAAAGGGGTCCTTTGCACCTGCCTGGTTCTCACGGAACTCTGGGCTGGCCAGAGTGTTGCCTGAGCGCATCCTGCCAGGTAACAGGGCAGGCCAGAGTAATGCCTGAACCTTTCACCAGCACTCAGGAGGCAGTGATCTCTGTGAGTTCAAGGCCAGCCAGAGCTACAAACAAAACAAAAGAATATGTGCTTCCTCATGACATAGAATTATCCCTATTCAGTAGGTAGTTGGAGGAAGTGAACTTACTTTAAATCAGAAAGTGTCATGTGCAGAATACACAGCATTTCCCTTTCAAGGACATTAGTATAAAACGGCTAATTAGCATCCTGAATCCTTCTGAAGCTGAATTTTAAAATGCTTCCAGTGTCTGTTCCATAACAAGGCTGCTGTCAACCAGGACTCTTATTGAAAACAAAAATACTAAAGTGTTGAAAGTCAAGAACTAATTACTAAATGTTTTTTCCCTTCAGTGCATCGTCAAGGTTGCCAGAGTCCAGGTCAAGCGGAAGTACCCTTTATTTTGGGGTTACATAACAGCTGACTGTGTACCAAAGCAGGAAACACTATTTTTAATTTAGAATCCTATCACCAGCCTATGACTGGAAGCTTATTTTTAAGGTTAACTTTATTTTTATTTGTGTATATGTGTCTGTCTGTGTAGTGTACGGCACTTGTGTGCTGGTGTAAAATTTCCTGGAATGCCGGGCGTTGGTGGCGCATGCCTTTAATCCCAGCACTGGGGAGGCAGAGGCAGGCAGGTCTCTGTGAGTTCGAGACCAGCCTGGTCTACAAGAGTTAGTTCCAGGACAGCCTCCAAAGCCACAGAGAAACCCTGTCTATAAAACAAAACAAAACAAAGCAAGTCTCCTGGAGCTGGAGTTACAAGTGACCGTGAACTGCCTGACTTGGGTGCCTTGGACCTCTGGAAGAGCGGTAAATGCTCTTAACTGCTGAGCCATCTCTCCATCCCTGAACTGAGAGATTCAAAGAAAGAACGAGATGCGAAGGACTCAGAAAATGTGATTTCTTATGCCTTTTCTAACGAAGTGTTGCATGGACTAGGGCAAAGGGTAAAAAGTAGGGAGCAAGGAAGAGAGGGCGTAATGCCAGAAATGGGGGATTAACCAGAATGTCACCACATCCTCTTTGTAAAAGGCCCAGCAGGAAGAAGTGTCCGCAGAAGAATAATGAAATCACTTTCAATCTATCAACGACATGGTTACTAGAAATTTAATGACTGGGAAAGTAAGGAAGGGAAAGAGAAAGGAAAGGAAAGTGTGGGAGCTGATTGTTGGTGCTTTCTCTTCTGTAATCACACAGAACTTAGGAGTCTGAGACGGGAAGGCCAACCAAGAGTTCTAGGCCAGCCTGAGCTCCACAGTGAGTTCCAGGCTGGCCTGGTCTACAGTGTGAGCCACGGTCTCAAAAAATAAAGCGATGTGCCAGTGAGTTGGTTCATTGGATAAAGACACTTGCCACATAAGCCTAATCAGCTTGAGTTTGATTTCCAGAATCCACGTAAAGGCGAAAGAAGAGAACCAACTCCATGACGGTATTCTGTGGTCACACATGTGCCAATGTGCACACACATGCCTACACATGGTAATAATTGTTTGTTTTTTGTTTTTGAGATTGGGTTTCTCTGTGTAGCCCTGGCTGTACTGGAATTCACTCTGTAGACCAGGCTGGTCTGAATGAAACCCAGAGATAGGCCGCCTCTGCCTCCTGAGTGCTGGGATTAAAGGCGTGCACCACCCCCATCTGGCTAATAATGGGTGTGAATGTTCTCACTGTTTGTATGTCTGTGCATCACATGTGTGCCTGATGCCCTAGAGGCCAGAAGAGGATGTCAGGTTCCTTAGAACTGGAGTTACACACAGATGTGAGCTGACATGTGGGTGCTGAGTATCAAGCCCTGTTCCTCTAGAACAGCAACCTACTCTAAACACTGAGTTATCTCTCCATCCCACAAATGAGAGAGAGAGAGAGAGAGAGAGAGAGAGAAAGGGAGAAAGAGAGAGAAGCTGGATATGGTGATACAGGCCTTTTAATCCCAACACTTGGAATTCCTGAGTTTGAGACCAGTCTGGTCTACATAGCAAGTTCCAGGAGAGCCAGGGCTACACAGAGAAACCCTGTCTCAAAAAAAAAAAAAAAAAGGAAGAAGAAGAAGAAGAAGAAGAAGAAGAAGAAGAAGAAGAAGAAGAAGAAGAAGAAGAAGAAGAAGAAGAAGAAACCACTGGGAGAAATTAGTAGTACTTAAAAGCTAAATCAACTTAATAACTTATAAGGGAAAGGACAGCTCATCTCATTCAGGCATACAGATCTCAAAGAGAGCGAGTTGTGGTGACACACACTCTTAGGATATTCTGAAGAAACAGAGGCAGGAAGATCAGTAGTTTGATGCCAGCCTGTGCTATACATTTTGTGGGACTTGGTGTTACATGCCTTTAATCCCAGCACTTGGGGGCGGGTGTCAAGGAGGGTAGAGCTTTGTGAGTTCGAAGCCAACTTGGTCTACATAGTGAGTTCCAGGAAAACCAGTGATATACAGTGAGACTCTGTATCAATTTCTTTTCCTCGAGAAATTGTCCTGTTATCCCCTTCAGTGGAGTAAATGTGCTGGCTAGGAAGATCCTATATTCAAGGTAAGTGTAAGGAACAGATCCGTCAGTAGAGGGCAGTGCGACAAACGCCTTCCTGAAAAGCTTAATGTAAGTAACCCTACTCCACCCACTCTAGCCAAGATGTGATTCCTTGAAACGACTGCTGCGATGGGAATCGCTAAATTAAGAGCATTGACTGCTCTTCCAGAGGACCCAGGTTCAATTCCCAGCACCACATGACAGCTCACTGTCGTCTATAACTCTACTTCCAGAGGACTTGACACCCTTACATGCAGCCAAAACACCAATGTACTTTTTTTTTTTAAAAAGCCCTGGAAGTAAGCATGAAGGCAGTTTATAATCTTGAATAGAATAAAGACTTCAGAGAAAAACACAAAATTCAGAAGCCATAAGGAAGACTTCTCTTGGAACTTTGAAATTAGGTGACAGCTAGTGGAATCTGAATGTGGAGCTGTGGTGATATGACTTCATATATACAAATGTGCCACCCAATCAAGTTTATACTCACAGTGTGCAGCTGGTGTATACCAGTTGCATCACAATATCACAAAAGAGCTGTGTGAATTGCTCCTTTGGGTTTTGGTTGTTTGGTTTTTTGTTTTGTTTTCACTTTTAAAAAATTTACTTATTAGCCAGGCGTTGGTGGCGCACACCTTTAATCCCAGCACTTGGGAGGCAGAGGCAGGCGGATCTCTGTGAGTTCGAGACCAGCCTGGACTACCAAGCAAGTTCCAGGACAGCCTCCAAAGCCACAGAGAAACCCTGTCTCGAAAAAAAAACCAAAAAAATTTTTACTTATTTATTATACACAGTGCGTGTATGTGTGTGTGTGTGCATGTGCGCGTGCACGAGCGCTTGCGAGCACACCTGCCACAAGCATTAAGCTGAAGGTCAGAAGACAGCTTTTTTTTTTTTTTTTTTTTGGTTTTTTTCGAGACAGGGTTTCTCTGTGGACACAGGACTCTGGGAGCAAAGTGCCACTCATTGACTTAGATACATCAGCAATTGTAACCCATTTATACTGGTCTATAGTAAAATGTAGTTTGAATAAGTGGATTTTCCACACAAGGCACACAGGCAGTGCACATACATATATACATGTAGGTACTCAGGCATATGCATGAAATAAAAAAATATCACCACACCTGCCTTTGCCTCCCAAATACTTGCATTAAAGGCCTGTGCCACCGCACCTGATGGTATTTGCCATTTCTTTGTATTGTTTTTGGAGGCTGTCCTGGAACTCCCTCTGTAAACCAGGCTGGCCTCGAACTCACAGAAATCCACCTGCCTCTGCCTCCCAAGTGCTGGGATTAAAGGCGTGCGCCACCAACGCCCGGCTCTGACTTTAGGTTTTTATTAAGACCTATTAGAACTTGTGCTATAGACAGGTGAACCTCTCTGAGTTCAAGGTCACCTTAGTCTGCATAGGGAGTTTCAGGATATCCAGGGCTACATTGTAAGACCCTGCCTCAAACAAACAAATGAATAAACAATGAAAAGAAATAGTAATTGCCACTGGGCCAGTGAGATGACTCAGTGGATAAAGGTGTTTGCTGGGTCAGCCTGATGACCTAAGTTCCATTCTGCGATGAACACAGTGAAAAGAGAGAATGAACCCCACAGCTGTCTTCCCAACACTCACTGCCCCACGAACAAACAAACAAATGTAGTAAAAATTGTGAATGCCAGAAAAACCTCCTTTACCCTCTCCCTTTCCATTTACAGACAAGGTCTTGATCAAATGAGGCTCAGGCTAGCCTGGACCTCATTTGGTCTTCAACTTGTAGCAATCCTCCAACCTCAGCTTTGAGAGTACTGGGATTCCAGGCATGAACCACGTGGACCCATGGGAATCTGCGAACAAACCTTACCCCATTCATTTCTTTTCACAGATTTGTCTTCCACAGAACCCCACCCTTGTAAGTCTGAAACTGTTTTCCTTAGTTCTGTCGTTTCTCTAAAATGCCTTTGTGGTATCTAATTTCTATTTTATTTACTGTTAGTGGTAGTGATTGTGTGTGTATGAAGGTGTCCGCATGCCACAGGGAGCATGTGGAGGTCAGAGGGTAACCCTCCAGAGTTGGTTTTCCCCTCTCCCTGTAGGATCAGAGATGGAACTTAGGTCATTAGGATTTGATGGCACATCCTCTTACCCACTGAGCCCACTTTGCTGGCTCTACAAATTCTTTTTTTTTTCTGGGGAGGTGGGAAGGAGATGTAGGGGAGAGATTCTGGGGCCTTGGGCAGACTATGTAAGTGTTCCACCACTAAACCATATCCCAGCCCCAGCTATTCTCAAATGAGCTACCTAGTGTTGTAAACTGATGCTTTGGGTTACCCCTTTTTCCCTGTGTGATTTTCCCCCCAGGAAATTGTTAATAAACTTTTATCTTCATGTTAACCTGCCTTCTTGTTTATTTGCTAGATAGGACTTGCTATGTAGCCCAGGCTAGATTTAAACTCACTCTGCAATCCAGGCTGGCATCAAATTTGGGGCAATCCTTTTACATCATCTCCCAACTGCCGAGATTACAGGTACGCATCACACACACTCAGCTCAGTCTATCTTCTTACTGCAGAGTCCCCAGCTGAAAACCTGTGATATCTTTTCTACAAGGTCTAGCCTGGGAACTGGTATGCTCGCCCTTATGCTATACTGTACCAGCCAAAGCAAGTCAAAGCACAGCCCAGATTCGGGGTGTGAGTGGCAGGGTGGGGTAGAGAGAAAGGCACATCTGCTTTGTAGCAGGAGCTATAGTCTATTGCAGTGTGAATAGAGTCATTGCTGGTTATTCATTGGTTATGTCGTCCTTAACCGTCCCACGTGGCACTGCCAATCAAGGCTGGGCAGGCTTCAGTGATGACTGCACTTCGGCAGAGTGACAAGCCACTTGTACCCAGCAACACAAATCTCTCTCTCTCTCTTCTGGATCCCTAGACTTGTCTTTTCTGTCCCTAGTCAGCCAGGCTACCTGCTGCCTTTGTCCTGAACCTCATCTGGGTTGATTTTGAGGGTTGTTTGGAACCTGCTGTGCTAGGATACTCACCCTGTGCTTGATCTGAAGTCCAGGGTTCACCCCGAGGCTGAGGTGCTCTGTGTGCAGTTGTTGGGTGTGTGTGGCAGGGTACAGAGGCACCTCCAGAATCAGAGAAAAGTGAAGGAGTCACATAGCTAAGCATGGAATACAGCACTATTCATGTCATCACTAGAGCCCGTGACCTGAGCCACAGCAAAGGAAATTCATGGGTTGCCATTGTCAGACGAGGTGCTGAACCGTACACTGGAATCTTCTGTCCTCAGCTCTGGCATCCTAAGCTGCTAAGTTAATTCATCTTACGGTGCCTGTATATACAATAGCAGCTAGGATGATCTGTTCCTAGGCTGATTCTCTCATTTGACAGTGGACTCCTTTAGGGAATGGGTGCAGCTGGTTACTTTTATCTGCAGTGACCAGCACAAAGCAGGAAGGCAGGATGGGGAAGAATATGCAGGCAGGGAAGGAATTAAGCTGAGGGACTGCAACTGCCCTTCACTATTTTTGGTTTTTGGGATATTTGTAGACAAGTGCTTGGGTGATTCTCTAACTTCAAGGGGTCATGCCACAGTCAAGGACAAATGATACCAGTTCCTAAGCCTATGGTGTGGTCCTCTGGGACCATTAATGTTGAAGTCAAAGTTGTGAGTTTTTTTTCTGGTGATGGAGGCAGGGGAAGTTCAAGACAGGCATAACTGTCCTGGACCTCACTCTGTAGACCATGCTGGCCATGAACTCAGAGATCCACCTGCCTCTGCCTCTTGATTAAAAGATATGCTCCAATACCACCTGGCAAAGCTGTGAGTTTGAGTCCCAACTCATATGTTGATCTGTATGAACCAAGTCTTTCTGCTGTGGACCCCCAAATCCACACATTGCAGCCTTGTGCTGGGTGTGGTGAGGGCAGGAGGCCTGAGTTTGAGGCCAGCTCAGACAACACAGTGAGCCATCAGAGAAGAACGCCAGAAAGAATAAATCCTAACTCCCAAGGGTGTGGCATTAGGAGGTGGACTAGAAGGCTGAAGCCCTCACAATGGGATAGGTCCCTTTACAAAGCAAGCCGGAGGCTGGGACAGTGGCACAGGCTTGTAATACCAGTGCTTAGAAGGCACAACCCGGGCTACTTAGGTACATAGTGAATTCCAGGCTACCTGGGGTGCTATTCTAATAAGTGACAAGCCCTGGTCTCAAAAATAAATAAGCCCGAGAAAGCTGTCTGTCCCTTCTGTGTAATCACGGAACTAGAAGTTCTATCTTTACGGAAGCGCCATTCTTTAGACATTGCCAGCACCTGTGTGGTTTATAAATCACACAGTCTGTGCTGATGGACCTTCATGGTCAACTTGACTGGACTGAGAATTACCTAAGGGATTAGTAAAGCATGCCTCTGGGTGTGACTGTGAGGGCTTTATCTGAGACCATTAGACCACGATGGCTCTGACCTAATGAGTGGATAACTGACTCCCAGCGTGATGGAATTATTGGAAGGTGGTCAAAAGCAGGAGCTAGCTGGAAGAAGCCCATCGCCGGGGCATACCCTCAGGACTGTATCGCGCTCTGGCTCATTCGTGTATCTCTCTTTTGTTTGTTTCCTGGCCACCATGTTGTGAATTGCTCTGTTCCACTGTAGTCACAATGAAATGGCATTACTGAAACCCCAAGCCATCTCTCCAGCCCTGGTTCCTTCCCTGCTAAGTTGCTCTTTCTGAAGAGCTATGAGAAAAGTGATACATATACAGTCTAACATATTTTGTTATGTTAACCTAAGTAGATAAAGGTCATTTTCTGAGCTGCCCATTAATAAAATTGGGGTTTAGCCAGTCTTTAATCCCAGCACTCAGGAAGCAAAGGCAGGGCAGATCTCTGTGAGTTTGAAGCCAACCTGGTCTGTATAGTGAGTCCCAAGCCAGCTAGGGCTATGTAGAGATGCCCTCTCAAAAATAAACAAACAAATAAATAAAACTGGGGCTTTAAATAACATGCTCACACTGTCAGTGTGGGAGAAATAGGATTTTATGTGGCTTGAAGCTTCTAAAGCTTGAGAGGTGAAGGGTGGTGAGAGTATAAATCTCAGTAGGTAGCATGCTTGCCCAGCATGTCTGAAAGCCTAGGTTCAATACCAATACCACATGAAACAGATATGGAGGCATAAAGCCTTTATCCCAGCACTCAGGAGGTGGAGGAAGTGAAACAGGGCAAAGGTTTCTCCATCTTGTCTCAGTTGAAGTCATCTTTGGTTTCTGCCCCATGCCCTGAAAAGTCCTGTGGGAAAGCACCTAACCCTGCTCTGGAAAATGGTGGTCAAAATGCTCCAGCTAACTTCGTCTTCTTGGCTCTTGTTAGATTGCTTGCAACTGCAACTGCCAACCAGCCTGTAGTTTTTCTGTGGATTTTTATTTATTTGTTGCCTTAAAATATTCCTTGTAATATGCATTCAGAACTGCTCTGTGAGAAGTGTTTCTCAGCAAGAATTTTGGTCATGCTGAGTTGTCTCTTTGGATCCCTAACCTACAATAGCGGATGGATCATAAGTTCTAGATCATACTTTGGAGATAGCTTAGTGGGCAAATCATTGCTGTGCTGAGGACCTAAGTTCAAATTTCCAGAACTCACATAAAAGCTGACCTCCGTGTGTGTGTGTGTGTGTGTGTGTGTGTGTGTGTGTGTGTGTGTGTGTGTGTGTAATCCTGTAATCTCTGGATTCCTACAGTGAAATACGAGGTGCAATCAGGAGATCCCCAGAAGCTCACAGACCAGCTAATCTCGTGTGTTCAGTGGAAAAAACAAGACACCCTGTTTCAGAGAAGATAGAGATGGCTCTGAGGTTAAAAGCACTGCCTTCTCTTCCAGAGGACCTGGGTTCAATTACCATTACCTACATGCTGGTTCACAATACACGTACATACCTACATTATGTATTGTTTTGGAGGCTGTCCTGGAACTCATTCTGTAGACCAGGCTGGCCTGGAACTCAGAGATCCACCTGCCTCTGCTTCCCGAGTGCTGGGATTAAAGACGTGCCACCGGCACCACCAGGCTGGTGGAAGATCCTGGTGCCTGAGGATAAATATATAGCCCTGGTGAACAATGAGGAAAGAGAGTATGTGAAGAACTGTGATAGTTTGTGTCCAAATGCCAGGTCAGGATCCAGGAATATGAGAAGCAGGCTGGAGAACATGAAGACCATCTTTGACCAGATGACCAGTGATCACTTGAATGAAATTTTCCCAGAAACCAAGCTAGACAAGAAGTATCCATAATGGCCTCACCAGCCCATTGAGACCCTGTGGCACAGGCCAGGAAAGAGCACCAGCCCTTCATTCCAAACTCTGGACATTAAAGTAGAACATTTACATAGTGAAAATAAAAAGACAGGAGCTCTCAGCTACTGCTCCAGGGCTATTGTCTGCTGCCATGCTCCCTGCCATGATGGTCATGGACTCGAACCCTCTGAAACCATAAGTCCCAAATCAGATGCTTTCTCTAAGTTGCACTGGTCATGGTGTCTTATCATGGCAATAGGAAAGTAACTAAGACATGAATGTATGCACATATGCACACACATCTGTTTCAGGTCATTTTTAGTTACATAGTGAGTTTGAAGAAAGCCTAGGCTACACGAGCCTCTCCTCCCTCCCCCCAAAGAAAACCCTGAAGTCTTCAAACCACATATTCTGCCGTTTGTCCTGAATTCCAGCAGTTGTTGAAGGCCACACCTAAGCTGAGAATCAGGAGCCAGCTACCATGACGATGGCTACGTAGCAACAACTGAGAGTTCCCGAATCAGTGTGTCCCTGTGTGATTTGCAGGGCTCCGTGTGGACTCAAATCCACTTCCTTGTCCTCACGTCAGGAAGGAAGCCTGCCCTTCTTTTAAACATTTACTGTTCACTTTCTGGCTGTTGTTACCGAGTTGAGGACTAAGCTTTTAGCACGTCCAGCAGCCCTTGGATGAGTCCTTTGCTGTCAGAGCTAGGTGTGGTTTGCAGGAAGTATGCTTACTCTGTCTAGAAGGACCAAGGCAACGCAGCACCGCCCTTGAAGCCATTCTTTCTTCTAAGCCCCTGGCCAGCCTGAGTTCCGGGCACCCCATGACCTGCCCCCACCTGCCTCCCAGACACTGACCCTGCCAATCTCTCACTCTGCCACTGGTTATGTTTGGCTTGCTGCCCAGGCCTCCCCAGCTCTCTCCCTCCTCTTGTCTCCTAGGCTCCTGCAGGTCACCCTTGGGATTCTCAGCTCTGGACCCAAGTTTTACCATTTCCTGTTTCCCTAGTTGTATTTTATGAGGGACAAATACGTCTAGGTATTGTTGCTGACAGGAGACAGACCAACGCAACCCTGAGTCATCCTTTCTTACCACTGCGTCCCCACAGCAAATCCATCTCTCCTTTCTTCATCCTTAAGATGTGACCTCGGACAAGTCCTGTACTTCTTGGGCTGCTTTTCAAACATGTAGGCTTCAAACTATAAGCTGAATCATGCGGCTTATTTATGGTACTAATTTTCATAATTAGGATTTTTCACTTCAGGACAAATCAAAGGCTCATTAAAAATTCATGATCCTCAGGCATGGGGTATGTGCCTGGGCTCCTTCCTGGAAGGTCAGACAAAGACTCTAAGAGGAAACCCCAAGAGGCATCATCTCTGATTCCTTCTTGACCATGCACACACAACTGCCCAAGTCTTTGATGGACCATGAGACCAGGTCCCAGCGGGGATCGGAGACCAGGGTGAGCAAATGAGAGGCAGGCACAGACTTTAGGAGCCAGCCTACAGCAGTACCCTTCCACTCCTGACCGGGCTGGGCCACCATTTTCAGCTATCCCATGGTATTACCAAAGAGGAGAGAAAGTAAAAAAGAAAGAACCCCTGGGTCTGGCTGCTCTGTGGCCAAAGGAAGTGGGCAGGGGTTTCACTTCCCATGAGAGTGCTTCATGGGAACCCAGACCCTGGAGCACTCAAAGGAAAACCATTGAAGGGATCAGCCCCCTACTTTGGCAGCCATGACAGGCTGCAGAAAGGACATGTAGGCCTCTAACTCAGCACATGTCTGACCTTGCCAGGCCTGCCCTGGTCACTAGGAGATCAGACACCCTCCTTATGGCAAGGAACCAATCAGAAGTTAGCTGGCAGGACTCTGATGTGCTTTAAGGCTCTGAGCATGCTTTATAGCACAAGTGGCACAATAGTCACGTGCAGAGCATAGCAACCACCCTGGGAGGGCCTATAGGCCATAACAACCAGTTGACCAATCGACACAGGACATGTTGTCCAAGCCTGGAAGTGCACCAATCCTAAGACTGTTGCCTACCCCCTAGACACTCCCTTAAGGCCGCCCAATAAATTCCCTGGGTCCTTCTCTTGCCATCCGTCACAATGAACGCTAAAAAACAATAAAAGACTCTTTGCTTTTGCATCAGAATGGGTCTCTTGGTGATTTTGGGATTCAATCTGGGCACAACATCATAATCTGGGGAGGAAAAGAAATATGGAATTTGGATTCAATCCTCTCCTAGTATAGGGCAAGACCACCCACACGCTCCCAGTCACTGTTAGTGGACTTTCTTTTGGTTTCTCCAAGCCCTTTCATCATCATACTCCAATAGGCCCTAACGTCAGACCAGGGACTCTCCAATAAGACTCTTAAGATCCCGGCTCTGCGTCGGTGGAAGAAGCCCACTTGAAACTGTCCATGCCTCTAGGCAGCAAGAGGTCCAGAGAGAGGTCCCGCTGCTCAAGCTCGGAGTGCACAGGTCGGTAACCCAGTAGCTGCAGTGCGCCTGCGCACAGTTTCTGGACCTGCTGAATCTTGGCGAAAGGCAGCGAGTGTCTCCAGGCTTGGGACACACTGAGCGCATCCCTGGATGAGGTCTTGAAGGCCTCATGGCGTGTGCCTGGCCCTGAGCCATGCGTGATGTTGTGGATCCAAGCCTGGAGCCGCCGTGTGAGGTTCAGGCCAGTGAAAGCATAGAGCTCACGGATCTCAGTGAGTGGGTCCCGGGCCAGATCCTCGTAGCGCACTAGGCGGTAGCGACCTTTCAGGAAGGGCGGCGGCTTATGCAATGCGGCCTCTGCAATGCGCACATGGCTGCGGCACACCTCATTGACCACGCGCAGCCGAGGATCCGCTTCCACCCACGTGCCATTGGTACCCAGAACGATGCCATTGTCCCGCGCCAGCGCCTTGGCAGCCTGCTCTCGGGAGCGCAGCACCGCGCGGGGGTCGCGCACCAGGTGCACGATGCGCAGATTGAGTGCTGGGTCACTGAGCAATGGGTAGAGAACTTGCAGGTTAAAGAAGCGCACCTCCTTGAGCACTACGTGGCTGTAAGAGCTGCAGGATTCCCGGGCCAGGCTGAAGGGCCGTGTTGCGCACAAAGACTTGCATACCTCCTCGCTACTGATGCTGCGGCGAGCGAAGGCATTGCAGACCGGCGGCGAGCACAAGGCGCGGCTCACCGCCCACTGGAAGAGATCTGAGATGTTGCGGCGCCAGGGCAGGTAGGCATCAAAGACATCCATGTCGCACAGGAATACTGAACGGACCAGGTCGCGGACGGCCATGTGGAGCATAGGGGCACTGCCCTGCGACAGGGCATTCCACACATGCCAAGCCGGCTCCATCAGGTAGAAGACATCTGGGTGTTGGCTGAAGAGCTGGCCCACGAAAGACGAGCCCGAGCGCCACGAGGACAGCACCAGCACATGCACATGCTCCTTACTGCCAGCTCCAGCTGGGGACGATGGCGTTTGCCGGGAGACCAGGAAGACTAGGATGCAGGTCTGTGCTATCAAGAGTGAAAGCAGGAGAGCACCGGAGAAGTGGGGCAGCCGCATGCCTCTGGTTAGGGCCTAT
Source organism: Mesocricetus auratus (assembly GCF_017639785.1). Lineage (NCBI taxonomy): Eukaryota > Metazoa > Chordata > Mammalia > Rodentia > Cricetidae > Mesocricetus > Mesocricetus auratus. The sequence continues at coordinate 12,016,372 of NW_024429183.1, read as the reverse complement.
AAAAAGGGAAGGACAGGGTTAGGGACTGTGGCCTGAGCTTATATCCCAGGCCCAACTTCAGCCTCGTGCAGGTTGTATTCTACATGTAGCTGTAGGAGGACCCTAAACTTCTGTTCCTTCTATCTCCATCTCCTAAGTGCTGGTTGAAGGGACCAGCCCCCTCCCCTGCTTTAGCAGCCATTATAGGTTGCAGAAAAGATTTGCACGCCTCTGACTCAGAACATGTCTGACCTTGCTGGGTCTGTCCTAGTCACTAGGAGGTCAGATCTCCTCCTCCTCCTCCTCCTCCTCCTCCTCCTCCTCCTCCTCCTCCTCCTCCTCCCCCCTCCCCCTCCTCCTCCTCCTCCCCCTCCCCCTCCTCCTCCTCCTCCTCGAGGCTAGGAACCAATCAAAAGTTAACTAGCAGGACTCTGGATGTGCTTTATGCAGAACATAGCAACCGCTCTGGGAGGGTCTATAGGCCATAGCAACCAGTTGACCAATCAACACAAGTCTGAGTACCGATCTGTTTCCCCTGGGTCCTTATCCAACCATCCACTGTGTTGAACAGAGGAAGGGCCAGAGTTAATGTGGTTAGCTTGTTAAACAATAAAAGACACTTTGCCCCAGGCGGTGGTGGCATCCGCCTTTAATCCCAGCACTCAGGAGGCAGAGGCAGTCTGATCTCTGTGAGTTTGAGGCCGGGCTGGACGACAGCCTCCAAAACAATACAGAGAAACCCTGTCTCATAAAACCAAAAAAAAAAAAAAAAAAAAAAAGACACTTTGCTTTTGAATCAGAATGGGTCTTTTGGTGATTTTGGGGGGTGTTCAGAATTTGGGCACAACACTGGTAACACATCTCCTATGTGTTGCAACTATTTTTTTGTTTGTTTGTTTTTCAAGACAGGATTTCCCTGTGTAACAGCCCTAGCTGTCCTGGAACTTTCTCTGTAGACCAGGTGGGCATCAAACTCAAAGAGATCTGCCTGTCTCTGCCTCCAGAGTGCTGGGATTAAACACATACTCCAACATCACTGGTCCTGCAAATACTGTTTTTCAAGCAAAACTGCCTTTACTTAAGAATCCCTTTCATGGGACTGGAGAGATGGGTCAGTGGTTATGAGCACTGGCTGTTCTTCCAGAGGTCCCGAGTTCAATTTCCAGCAACCACTAGGTGGCTCACAACCATCCATAATGAGATCTGGTGCCCTCTTCTGGCCTGCAGGAAGAACACTGTATACTAGGCAGGAGAAAGGATAGGTGGGGCTGGCAGGCAGAGAATAAACAGGGAGACAGAGCTGGGAGAAGATCTAGGAGCAAAAGGAGGATGAGGACACTAGGGACCAGCCACACAGCTACACAACTACAGAGTAAGAAGTAAAGAAAGTTATATAGAAATAGTAAAAGGTAAAAGCCCAGAGGTATAAGGTAGAGGGGATGATTTAAGTTGAGGAAAACTGACTAGAAATAAGTCAGGCTAAGGCCCAGCATCCATAAGTAAGAAAGAGTAAGCCTAGCCGGGCGGTGGTGGCACATGCCTTTAATCCCAGCACTCCGGAGGCAGAGGCAGGCGGATCTCTGTGAGTTCCAGGACAGTCTCCAAAGCCACAGAGAAACCCTGTCTCGAAAAACCAAATAAATAAATAAATAAATGAATGAATAAAGAGTAAGCCTTTGTGTGATTTACTTGGGAGCTGGGTGGCAGCCACCACACCCAAAAGCCCAAAGAGCAAAGAAATAACCAACAGCAAGCAGAACATGGTAAGATGGCTCCACAGGTAAGGCACTTGCTGCCAGGCCTGATGAGCTGAGTTTAAATTCCTGGAATACACATGTAAAAAGACAGCTGATTCCCCCAAATTGTTCTTGTCCCGTGACCTCCACATATGTACAACCCCCGACACACACAGAATGGGGGTGTGTATCTTAGTAAGCCCTTCATTCAGTCTCAGGACAGCATCAGCCAGGTATGACAGTGCATACCAGTAACTTTAGCATTTAGTAAACAAGGGGGTGGGGGCCAGAAGTTCACAAGATCCAGCTACATAGCAAATCTGAAGCAATTCCACATCACCTGCATCTCTCTCTATCTCTCTCTCTCAAGAAAAGAAGCAAGCTGCGAGGTGTTGGTGCATACCTTTAATGCCAGCACTCTGAGAGGCAGAGGCAAACAGATCTCTGTGAGTTCGAGGCCAGCCTGGTTGGGCTGAAGCTGGGATGGACTCCAGAACAGGGGTGTTCTCTGGAAGCCATGGGCTGTAGAGGAGCCCAGGGAAGTGGCAGGCAGGATGGAGGTAGGGAAGCAGAGAGGCAGAGCAGAGGCATACCCATGGCAGGCTGCTGGCCCTTCCCCTGCTGAGAGTACTCACTGCTGTCCAGGGCTGGGAGAGATGCTTGTGTTGATCACAAATCCATGGGAGGTTCCTGGAGCCTGAGAGCACAGGAGGAAGACTGGTCAGAGCCCCTGGAGGGAGATAGCCCCACTCAAAGAAAGCTCTCCAGGTTAGGGGCAGAGTAGCCCTGCCATTGACAGTTTTCCAAATGAGTGTGAGCTCATGAACTTTCTGGTACAAGGAGGCAAGAGGGCTGGCTTTGAGTCCCCAAACTGCCACGCAGGAACTTTCAAGCCTGGAGCAAGTGGTTTGCTCTCTCTAAGCTTTAATATCTCCTGTCAATGGAGATTGCAACCTTAAATCTCCGTGTTGAAAATGACCTTGAATGTGACATTTTGATCCTTCTTCCAAATGTGATTACAGGCATGCATCACCATGCCTGGTATAGGAGGTACCAGGGATCAAATCCCAGGTTTCATGCTTACTAAACAAGCACTTTATTCACCAAAGCCAATCCTACAGCCTCCAACTCTCTATCACCTTGCCTCTGCTTCCAAAGTGCTAGGATTACAGGCACCTGTTACCATGTCAGGCTGTGGGGGATGATATTGTAAATATCTGTGAGGAGAGGGCCTCACATGGGAGGTCTTGGCCAAGATGAGCCATCCTGAGATCATTTACACATCTTCTAGAATAGATTTACCTCTAATGTCTAATAATCCCTGCTCCTTTAATAGGCCACATTTGTCCAGGAGGTAGGACAAATTTAATGAAAATTTTATTATTTTCAATAGTAAAACTAATATATGCTGTACCTATTAACTCATGCCCATAATCTTAGCACTCAAGGCAGAGGGATTGTTTGAGGCCATCCTGGGCCACCTGAGACCATGTCTCAAAAAAAGCAAACCAAAACCCAAATAAAACCTATAATAAAACTGTTTTTTGGGGGGATTAGATCCCTCTAGCTATTAAAACTGTAATAAGGGGAGTAAAAGATAAAATAGAAGGAATGTGGGAAGCAGAACAAAAAGAGAATCTGGAATACAGACAAAAGAAAACAGAGCAGGTGTCTAACCATGAAGAGTCTCTGTCCTAGTGGAGTTGGCAGTCTAAATAGGGATATTAAGACTCACTCATGGGGTCTGGAGAGATGGTTCAGGGCGTTGGTGGCGCACGCCTTTAATCCCAGCACTCCGGAGGCAGAGGCAGGCGGATCTCTGTGAGTTCGAGGCCAGCCTGGTCTACAAGAGCTAGTTCCAGGACAGCCTCCAAAGCCACAGGAAACCCTGTCTCGAAAAACCAAAAAAAAAAAAAAAAAAAAAAAAAAAGAAGGAGAAATGGCGTGTGACACAGTGCAGTCCGGCATGCCTTGAGAGACCGGGTAGTTCCTACGTCAGAGGAAGCTGAGATTAGTCCAGGTGGAGACGTGGTAGGCACTACACTGCAGAAGGAAGGTTTGGGGGCATGGGGCCTGGACTCTCTTTTGATGATCTTTGATGGAGAGGATTCTGGATGGGAAGTAGCAGCATGAGCAGATGAGCACAATCAGACTTAGATAGCCCTGCAGGCACTGTGCAAGATGGATTGGGAGGAGAGGGTTGGATTAGACCAGAACCCGGGAGAAAAGTAGGCATGACCCTTCCAAGTTCGAGTGTCTGGGCCAGTCATTGGGACCACCATCCTTCTGGTCTTTTGACCATCCATGGATGAGGCATCCTCTTCCTTTTTTAGATTGCTTTGTTTTTATCTTACGTGTATGGATGTTTTTCCTGAATGCCTATATGTGCACTGTGTTCATGCTTGGTGCCTGTGGAGGCCAGAAGAGGGAGCCAGATCCCCTGGAACTAGAATTGTGGATGGTTGTAAGCTGTGAATGTAAGCGACAGGAGCTAAGCCCAGCCCTCTGCAAGAGCAGCAAGTGCTCTTTTTTTTTTTTTTTTTTTTGGTTTTTCGAGACAGGGTTTCTCTGCATTGTTTTGGAGGCTGTCCTGGAACTCACTTTGTAGACCAGGCTGGCCTCCAACTCACAGAGATCCGCCTGTTTTTTTTTTTTTTTTTTTTTGGTTTTACAAGACAGGGTTTCTCTGTATTGTTTTGGAGGCTGTCAGCCCAGCCCGGCCTGGAACTCACAGAGATCCGCCTGCCTCTGCCTCCCGAGTGCTGGGATTAACGCCCGGCGCCATTTCTCCTTCTTGCCTGCAGGCAGCACTAGAGTTGGAATTGTGGTTTTGGATTTTTTTTTGAAGTGTTTGTCAGTTCTCAGGGATCTGGTGTGGGGTTTGGCACTACACAAACACAAGTGCTCTAAGCCGGGCATTGTGCACATAACTATAATCCCAGGATTGGAGAGGTAGAGGCAGGAGGATCAGGAGTTTGAGGATAGCCTGAGCTAAATGAAACCTGTCTAAAAATCAATTTAAAAACAAAAACAACAGCAACAACAACAACAAAAAAACCCAACTGAGGTGGTTTGAATAGAAATGGCTCCCATAAGGCCACAGCCCCAGAGAAGCAGGTAACAAAGCAGGCCCCAAGAGAGGCATACATGGATCTGCCTAGGAAGAGGAAGAAGACAAGATCTCCTGAGTGAATTGGGAGCATGGGGGGGGGCAGGGGGAGGGTGGAAGGGGAGAGAGAAGGAGAGAAAGGGAGTGGGGAAAATGCATGGCTCAAAAACAAAAACAAAAACAAAAACGGATAATGTGTCTGTAGTGGAGACAGAGGGTTAATGTTTTAATGCTTGGCCATAGGGAGTGGCACTATTAGGAGGTGTGGCCTTGTTGGAAGCCGGTGTGTCACTGTGGAGGTGGTCTCATGCTCAAGCTATACTCAGTGTGGCATGCAGCCTCCCTCTGCTGCCTGCCTATCAAGATGAAGAACTCTCAGCTACTTTTCCTGCACCATGTCTGCCTGCGTGGCACCATATTCCTGCCATGATAATAATGGACTGAACCTCTGAAACTGTAAGCCAGACACAATGAAATGTTTTCCTTTCTAAGAGCTACCATGGTCATGGTGTCTCTTTATGGCGATAGAAACCCTAACTAAGACACCAACCAAACAAGAAACCAGTTGTTAGATTTCCTATAAGGAAGCACTGCTCACCCATTGGAAGAGCTTTAGGACAGCTGACTCTGGTGAGAGTATCCTTCAGGCTGTGAAACTCAGCATGTAGATCTGCCAAAACTGAAACAAAAGCCTAATCCATCAAAGCCCATAGTTATGGCAAAGTCTCCAAATGTACTGACTTTACTTTTTTACTTCTGTAGTTCTGCTTTTGGCTAACTGTTCTTGTTAACTGAAGTTAATACACCCAGGACACTTCTTTTTGTGCTTAAAAACTCACCCTGACAAAGGCTCAGAGGTACACTGGGATCCTGAAAACCCAAGAGTGTAGTCACCAGCCGGCTAATAAAGACTTTCTATTGGTTTAAACTCATGTCCAAGCCAGGCGTTGGGGGCGCACGCCTTTAATCCCAGCATTTGGGAGGCAGAGGCAGGCAGATCTCTGTGAGTTCGAGACCAGCCTGGAGTACCAATCGAGTTCCAGGACAGCCTCCAAAGCCACAGAGAAACCCTGTCTCAGAAACAAAACAAAACAAAACAAAACAAAAACAAAAACAAAAACAAAAAAACCTCATGTCCAAGTAGTCTTCTCTGGTGCACACCCCACAACGGTTTGGAAGCGGATGACTGAGCACTCCTTGTTTGTTGAGGGGCATGTGTTCTGTGGTGGTTTGGAAGAAAACAGCCCCTAAAGGGTATTAGGAGGTATGGCCTTGTTGGAGAAAGTGTGTCACTGTGGGGATGGACTTGAAGTCTCTTTCGTTCAAGCTTCCCTCAGTATGAGTGTCAGTTGGTTTTCTACTGCCTTCTGGTCAAGAAGTAGCCAGCACCATGTCTGCCTGCATGTACCGTGCTCCCCACCATGAAGATAATGGACTGAACCTCTGAACTGTAAGCCAGCCCCCTCAATTACACGTTTTCCCACGGCCATGGTGTCTCTTCACAGCAACAGTAAACCCTAAGACACGTTCCAAGACTGGCTTATCTACGTACTTACCCCTTCTAATTCCTGGCCTCACCTAGAAGTAGCTTAAGGCTGTAGAGATGGCTTGTCTGGCAGAGGACCTGGGTTCTAACAACTATTCACAGCTACAGTTCAAGGGGATCTGACCCCTCCTCTTGACCTTTGTCGGCACCAGGCACACACATGGTACACAGACATACGTGTGGGTAAAACGTTCACACATATAACGTGCAGTAAATAAATCAAAAAAGGAAAAGGAAAAAAGAGCAGAGCACCTGCCAGTCCCTAACAGAGAGAGAAAGTGCCAACACAGACAAACACTGAGCAGAGAAATAATGAAGCAAGCCAACAGCGTCATCTAAACATCTGGATCCAGGGGTACAGATTCTCCACTGGAGAAACATTCCATTCCTGTTTAAACCAGTGCAAGATGAGTTTCTGTGACAACCAGGGGTTCTGGATTTAATAGTGGATACTGGTGGTGCACAGAGTTTCTGCGTTCTGGTCATGCTGTTTCTCCACGTGGGAGCTAAATATATAATGTATCGCCGGGCGTTGGTGGCACACGCCTTTAATCCCAGCACTCGGGAGGCAGAGGCAGGTGGATCTCTGTGAGTTCGAGGTCAGCCTGGTCTACAGAGCTGAGTTCCAGGACAGCCTCCAAAACAATACAGAGTATCCCTGTCTCAAAAAAAAAAACAAAAAATACATAATGTATCAGTGATAATTCATCAGTATGGTGTGGTGGTGTACACCTGTAATCCCAGCACTTGGGAGGTAAAGGCAGGAAAGTCAGTTTAGTGCCAGCCTGGGCTCCACAGGGAGTTACAGGCCAGCATGGGCTAAGTGAGACCCTGTCTCAAACAAAGCAAATACCATCAGGTCAGCTTGGTAGTACACGCCTGTAATCCCAGCATTTGGGAAGCAGAGAGAGAGAGAGAGAGACAGAGACAGAGACAGAGAGAGAGAGAGAGAGAGAGAGAGAGAGAGAGAGGTCTATCAAGATACCTTTTGTTGTTTATTTGTGAGTTTATTTTATTTTATTTTTTGAGACAGGGTTTCTCTGTGTAGCCCTGACTGTCCTGGAACTAGCTCTGTAGACCAGGCTGGCCTCAAACCCAGAGATCCGCCTGCCTCTGCCTCCTGAGTGCTAGGATTAAAGGTGTGTGCCACCACAGACCAGCATGCTCTGTGTTCTTTGCTCTTTCTGAGGTGCTATATTTCTCAGTAAAACAATTTAATTAGACTGTGAGTATCATGTCAGGAAAAACTTGAAAGGCCACACAAGAGCCAGGTGTGGTCACTCATTCCTGTAATCTCAGCACTGGAGAAACTGAGGTAAGAGTACTCCCAAATGTTTGGAGGCAGTCTTGCTCAATGATGAGTTTCAGGGCCGCCTGGATTTTAGGGCGAGACCAATGAGAACATGGCATACACAAATACGTACTGAACTGACTCCAGACCCCCCACCATCCAAGTCTGCATTTCTTTCTGTGGTGTTCCTTAAACATCCCTTACCATTTCATGGCCTGAGAGACACTAGGAGCGCTGTTTTCTGTCTGATTTGCAGATGGGAGAGCTGAGATACAGGGCAAGGAATGTCTGCCATCACCGGCGCAGAGCTGGGGCCCAGGAACTTGCAGCCAAGCTCCACCAGACAGCTCCTCTTGTCATCAGCCTGTCCCAGCCCTGGCACGGAATCTAAGAGAGTGAAATGTAATACTGGCAGTCTCAGATTCTCTCAGTTCAGTGTCAGCTGGAGGCCATCCCTACTCAGGAATCCCAACGGCTGGGCACGTTGGATTCCAGGCCAGGAAGTCGGTAAATGTCACGCCCCAAGGATGACCAGTGAAGTAAAACTGCTGTGATGGAGCCTGCATGTTCCTTAGGGAGAAGGATGTGTAAGAGGGGGGAACAGAGGAGAAGAGAAAAGGAAATTGAAAGAAAGAAATCAGGGAGAAGGAAATAGTCTTGTGATGGATCAAGGGGCAGCACACTTTTAATCCCTGCGGAGAGTGTGAGGCCAGCCTGGTCTAGATAGAGAACTCCGAGACAGCCAGGACCATGTAGAGACCTTGCCTCAAAGATAGTTAGGTAGGTAGGTAGATAGATAGATAGATAATTTTAAAAATTAAAGAAGCAGCATAGTAAATACACTTGATTAGGGATCCCTGCAGGCCAAGCCCTGTTTATTTGCTGTGATCTTAGCATTCTAGAAGCTGATCCTTGAATTGAGGAAGCAGACTCAATTAATGCCCCTGCTTTACAGAAGAGGGAGCTGAGGCTTAGGAAGATTAAGGCTGGCCTTGAGGACCTCCATACCAGCTGAGTCAGAATCAGAACTCTAGCAGCCTTCCCACAGAGGTTCAGAGGCCTGCTTAGCCCAGCTTTCTTTCTGATGCGTACCTTGAAGCTACTCCAAGCAGTACCAATTGTGTTAAAAATGCACACATACCAAAGATCGACAACAGATGGAAGAAAGCAGAAACAAACCACAGATCTAGAGTGTGACTTACACCTAGGATATTAAAGAATTCCTATGAGTGGGTAAAGGATTTTGAAAGACTTTTTTTTTTTTTTGTTTTGTTTTTTGAGACAGGGTTTCTCTGTATTGTTTTGGAGACTGTCCTGGAACTCACTCTGCAGACCAGGCTGGCCTCGAACTCAGAGATCCGCCTGCCTCTGCCTCCCGAGTGCTGGGATTAAAGGCGTGTGCCACCAACGCCCGGCACCAGTACATTCTTAATCACTGGGCACATCACCAGGTGGGGCAGCTGTTGAGGACAAAGAGGAGTAGGGGGGCTAGAGGGATGGCTCATGGGTAAAGGGCACTTGCTGCCACGCCTGGCAACCTGAATTTGATCCCTGGATCATATAGTGGAAGAAGAGAAGCAACTTCTAATAGTTTGCGTTCTGACTTCCATGGTGTACATGTCTGGCCATAAATGTATATTTTTTGAAGGGGAGATGGGCATGGTGATACTTTATGAGTTTGAGGCCAACCTGGTCTACATACCTTGTTCCAGGTTAGCCAAAGCTACACAGTGAGACTATGTCTTATTAAAACAAAATTTTGGGGCTGGAGAGATGGCTCAGAGGTTAAGAGCACTGACTACTCGCTGGGCGTTGGTGCCGCATGCCTTTAGTCCCAGCACTCGGGAGGCAGAGGCAGAGGCAGGTGGATCTCTGTGAGTTCGAGGCCAGCCTGGTCTACAGAGCGAGTTCCAGGACAGCCTCCAAAGCCACAGAGAAACCCTGTCTCGAAAAACCAAAAAAGAGCACTGACTACTCTTTCAGAGGTCCTGAGTTCAATTCCCAGCAACCACATGATGGCTCACAACCATCTATGAGACCTGGCGCCCTCTTCTGACATGCAGGCAGAACATTGTGTATATAATAAATAAATCTTTTAAAAAATTTTTGGAGAGCTGGTACAAGCTAGGGATGTGGCAGAGTGATTAAGTAGCATGTGGTACTAAGCCAGATGGGGAGAGGGGAAAGAGGGAGAAATGCAGAACTCTCAGGATTTCTTTTTTCCCCTGACAGGGTCTCGTGTAGTCAGGCTTGTCTAGAAACTTGCTGTGTAGCCAAGGCTAAGTTTGAGCTCCTGGTCCATTTCCCTGGTTCTGATATTACAAGCATGAGCCAGGATTTTTAAAATTATAGGTGTTAGTGGAAATAAGAGAAACCAGAACCCTCATCCAGTGCTGTCGAGAATGGAAAATGGTGCTGTCTGGCAGTTCCTCAGAGGGCTAAGCAGGCTCAGCACACGATGCCATAAATTCCATACCAGACTATAGACCCAATAATAGTGAAAACATATGCCCACTTAAAACTTGCTCATGAGTTTTCATAACAGCATTATTTATAATACCAAAGCAGAAACATCCCAAGTACCTATCAATTGATAAGCAAAATTATTGTATACCTCACAATGGAAGAGTCTCTACCAAGGGTCAAGGAGATGGCTCAGCAGGTAAAGGTACTTGCTGTGTATGCCTGCGTTTGATCCCCAGAGGATAGAAGGGTAGGAGTGTCTCCCCAGAATTGTCCTCTGACCTCCATATGTGAGTTATGGTGTGCATGTGTCTACACTCAAACACATCACACACACACACACCAAAAGTAATAACAACAACAATAATGATTATTATTAATGATAACAATTATCTGGCAATAAATGATAAATTGTGGATACATATAAAATTCAACATGGTTTCACTTGTGGCTGACTCACAATACTGAATACACTATACATTCTCTGTGAGTTCAAGGCCAGCCTGGTCTACAAAGCTAGTTCCAGGACAGCTAGGGCTGTTACACAGAGAAACCCTAACTGGAAAAACCAAACCAAACAAAACAAAAGAGCAAACTTGAAAGTATGTGAATTATATCTTGTTATAGATAAAGCTGTTAAAGAACACATAAGAAAACTGGAAAAGAAGTATGGAAGGGATAACACCAAATAGTAAGTAGTGTTTCCTTTCCTATGGGCAAGTTTTAGGTGTTTCTGTTTTGTTTTTGAGACATCTCATGTATCTCAGACTGACCTTAAAACACACAGCTATGGTCTACAGAGCGAGTTCCAGGACAGCCTCCAAAGCCACAGAGAAACCCTGTCTCGAAAAACCAAAACCAAACCAAAAAACAAAACACACAGCTAAGGATGACTTGAACTCCTGTTTCTCCCGTTGTCTCTTCCCAGTGATGGGATTATAGGCATGTGACACTGTATGCAAGTCTAATGGTTTTCTTTGTTAATCTTAGATTATTTTTAGAAGGGTAAAAAAGACATGGGTGGCATTTGCTGGTCTCCAGCCTTTATTGCTAGAAGACATGTCTGTAACTTCACCTACCAGCTGACCTGAGTACCCACCAGACCAGGGAAGGCCAGGGGTATGGGTTTGGAGGAACTTTCCCTATGCATTGAAATGTGTTTCCAAGCCCAGCTTCAACTTCAAGACTGTTTGCTGGGCCAGACTGTGACGGAAGATATATCTGCTCTGATATGAGGCCCTGGCCAATCAGCCATTCCTGCCAGTTCTGACTATGCAGCTGCATGGTGGCTGCCAGGGCCAAGGAGCTTGGAGTTGTACAGTACAGCTGCAGCTGGAGGAAAGAAACTTGCCTTCTGCAATCTATAGACAGGGGCTAAAGGTTAGATGCTTGCCTAGCAAACATGAAGCCCAGGAGTCAATCCCCAACATGGCATAAAACTGGGCAAGCTGACACGTTTGTAATCCCAGCATTTGAGAGTTACAGGCAGGAGGACCAGGAGGTCAAGGCTAGCCTGGATTACATGAGACCCTGTTAAAATCATCATTTGGTGGGGAAATGAATTAAAATCAGCCTGGAAAGCTAGGCCTGATGGCACAGGCTATATTCCCAGATGCTTGGAAGAAAAATGTTTTGAGTTTTTTCTTCTATTCTCATACCACAATCACCACTGAAGACCTCTGGGATCCCCAGAATTGTTGGGGAATTCTGTTAGGACACAAATTTTTTTGTTTGTTTGTTTTGGTTTTTTTGAGACAAAACCTTGAATTAGCTCTTGTAGACCAGGCTGGTCTCGAACTCACAGAGACCCCCCCCCCCTGCCTCTGTCTCCCAAATGCTGGGATTAAAGGCATGCACCACCACCACCTGGCTTCTCTGTATCTTTTTTTTTTTTTTTTTTTTTTTTTTGATTTTTCAAGACAGGGTTTCTCTGTGGCTTTGGAGGCTGTCCTGGAACTAGCTCTTGTAGACCAGGCTGGCCTCGAACTCACAGAGATCCGCCTGCCTCTGCCTCCCGAGTGCTGGGATTAAAGGCGTGAGCCACCAACGCCCAGCTGCTTCTCTGTATCTTTTAAGTCAATTCAATTCTGAGCACAGTTTCCTGGAGACAGTGCGGGACAGAGCCCACAGTTCAAGGACCATGTCCCCACGACCATTCATTCTTCCTTCTATAGGTGTTAGTTAACAACCCCAAGGTTGTCTGATTGGCCCAGCAAGCAATTGGAGTTCCCACAATTCCTTCGTGTCGTACAATCAATTTACTGTCTGGCTCGCAGAACTCAGGGGAACACTTATGTCCATCATTTTATTACCAAGGATACGGATTAAGAGACACCCAGGTGAGGGAGGAGGAGCAACTTCGTGGTCCCCTCCAGGTGCATGGCCACAAAGGATTCTCTCTGACCTCTGCTCTTTCGGGTTTCTATGAACTCTACTGCTACACTGGGTGTGGAAAGCCAGCAAGGCCTGTCTGTCTAGATTCTTCTTGACTTCTCTGTGCAGAGTTCCTTCCTCCAGGGTATGGGGTATGGGGCAAGACCCCCTCATGCCACTGCTACTTTAGACAAGGTAGGTCAGACGATTTCTGAACAACCAGCAGCTCTGAGGCAGGGGTGGGGGTGGAAATAATAGGAGTTTCTGGGACCTGACTTAGGGAAAAAATTAAATTCAATTTTATGTCATCTGCCTTGGAGACAGAGTTCTGAGCCAGGAACTCTCAATGAAAACTTCAGCCAGGTGATAGTGTACATCTTTAATCACAGCATTTGGTGTCAGTGGCAGGTGGATCTCTGAGTTTGAGGCCAGCCTGGTCTACAGAGCAAGTTCCAGGACAGGCAGAGCTACACAGAGAAACACTGTCTCAAAAAAAAAAAAAACAAAACCATACAGATAGAGGGATTCTAAACTATGAAGGGTCTTTTCCCATGGCAACACAGGCAGGACATAAGGTAGGGATTGTACATTTAGCATATTCCTGTGCCTCCATGCGGAGCACTGGTAGAGAGCATCTAGAATGTTCTCTGATCATTTTATTAATATTTATTATTTACTTATTTTTGAGACAGGGTTGCAATATGTAGCCCTGATTGGCCTGGAACTTGCTATGTAAGTGGTCTGGCTTTAAACTCAGGAGACTGTTTTGTCTCTGGGACTAAAGGTATGTGCCACCATGCACAGCTATGACCTCATATTCAAAAAAGCAAATTATCTTCCCAAGTGAATGACATAACAAAAAACAAAAAAACAAAAACATTAGTTGAGAAGAAAGGAACTCAGCACACAATAGTCAAATGCTATCTTAAGACATATTCTGATCTGAAAAAAATAACAATTGCAAGAGGCTATCTTAGAGGAAATAACACCTTACAGCATGTAGCATTCAAGAATCTTCCAAAATCTGGGTCATAGCCATAGTTTATGAACCTAAGAAAAATTCTGTTCATAAGAAAAACCCAAGCACATCAGCCCTAAGATTTTGATGACTCTCTGACCCTAACAGAGACAGCTCAGGTGCGCACAACAGAAGACTACGAGAAATAATGGCTGGAGGCCTAGCTTTGGGAGCCAGACTGGGTCCATATCCTTTGTCGAGCCAGTCACTAAACCACTCTGGGCCAGTTTCCTTGGTAAAATGAGAATTTAACAAGTCACCCCACCCATGGGGCTTTCACTCAGCCTTCTAGTCATAGTAGCTCTAGCACCGGCCTGTATGCATTCATAGCTTCCGGTCAACCAAGTCCTCCCTGCCAGTCAAGCTGAAATTTCCTCATCTTAAAAAGACGACATTTTATTTTTTTAGCAGAGAGCATGACAGCACACTCCTGTAATCCCAGCATTTAGGAACCTGAGACAAGAGGATAGAGTTTGAAGTCAGACCAGCCTGGACTACACAGAGTAATCGGGCCTCAAAACCCCAAAACCTTAATCCCTCCGTCTAAGCGTTTGCGTGACACTCAGCTTTCTTGCTTCCTGTTTAAGGGTGAAGAGAAAGTACAGTCGGTATTTTGGGGGGCACATATACTGAGAGTCAAAAGAGTCCACTGCTGTGTCCAAGGCTGAGTAGCCAGAAGCAAGCCAGCCCGATCCATTTTCTAGATTTGGTCCCCAAACTGTGTTCTTAAGCATTCTGTGACAAGGCTCTTGATGAGCTTTTTAAAAACACGTCTTTTGAAAAGCACCTTTAAATTCCTAAGTGATGCTCAGTAGATGGGGAGGGGGAAGAGGGCTGAAGCTCCTGAGGACGGACGGTAACAATGTACTCTCCATGATGAATTCACAACATAACACCTTTCCACTCTCCACAGCAATCCTGACTAAATTGCCAGACCCATAGACCCCACCAGCTGCACCCTTAGTTTAGCCCCCATCCCTCCTTGGAGGGTAACACCCCATCTGGAGACCTAACTACTCATCTACCCGAAAGCTTGGTGTTCTCCCACAAACTAGCCCTAGTGCCCCAAGCAGGACCGCTCTCTCCCCAGGCTCAACAAAGGCTCCGAATTTCCACCCCACAGGCAGTCGTTCTTCCCTGGGAATCCGTGAGACTAACTCAGTTCTTATGGTCCCACCGCAAAGAAGGGACATCGGCCCAGGACTCTGGAAGTTACCTGTGGGAGCCAGGGGGTGCTAACATTGGAAACAGCTGGAGACCACCAGGCAGTATGAATCTCGAAACTAGATAGGAATCCCAGCAGAGGATGGAGAAACAAGAAGAGCAGTAAGCAGATGTTGGGTACAGGAGTGCTAGGGTTACACAGACACGGATCCCCAGCCCTGGAGCAGCCGCCCCCGACCCAGCCTGCGCCCCGCTCTACCTGCGCTGCTGGCTACGCTGCTCCGCGCTGGCCGCCTGCGGCGCATACAATGAGCCGCTCAGTCAGTGGTGGTTCTTCACCGGGGCCGCCAGGGCGGGAGCTCAGCCAGGAAGCAGCCAGTTGGCCCCGGGCACCACAATCCTCCCCAGACAGGGCCGTGGGGCCACGCCTGGGGATGGGGGTAGGGGGTAGCGAGGCCAGGAAGAGGGAGGACACAGATGGGCTTCAGAAACCACACTTCCCGCCGCCACCACCACCACCTCGGGCGGTGTGGATGATCAAGCCTGCTGGTACAGCCACCGCTCGGCCCACTAATGGACCATAAAATCTGTCCCCTGAGGAGAGAAGCTTCTGGTAGGACAAAAGGCCCTTGTGCAGGAAATTGAATCTTTATCTCGCCCCCTCCTCCGAGGGTGGCATCTTTGCAACTATCCAAACAGGCACATTGATTCCAGGAGGACCCGGCTGCCTTCTGGGCAACAGAGGACAGGTGGATTTTTGAGCAGGAGCTATCCCCTCCGGGTGCAAGCCTCAACACGGAGTTGCGGGCTTGATAAAAGGTCCAGATAAACACTGCACGCGTTTCAACAAATAAAGCAGATTTTTGCCTCTTACAAGTAACAGGGCAGAACCCAAGCATATGCAAAAGCTGGACTTTGTGGAGACCTACGAATCTGTGGTGGGGTCCAAGGCCCTGCTGGGGAGAGTGTCTATCAGTGCAGTCTTTCCAGGGTGCGGTTTGGCAAGATGAAATTAGGATCCTTAACCATGGCCACGGGCTTTCTTAACTAGTTTCTTAACTCTTTTCTAGACTCCTCTTAAGGAAATAAACCAACAAAGAAGATTTATATATAACGTTCAAAGACGCTGTATTTACCACAAGGAAAAAAAAGTTGCAAGGAACACACACACACACACACACACACACACACACACACACACACACACACACACACACACACACACAAAGACCAAAAAGCTCTGAACAAAATCCTGAAACAAAACAAAAAAACCCAAAACTGTGTTCTAAGAGAATGCCAGCCATTAACTTCTGAGTAAAGAACTTAGATGGCTGTTATTTTCTTTAAAAAATTTAAGTCAGAGTTCATGGTGACACATGCCGTTAATCCCAGTACTCAGGAGACAGAGGCAGGTGAATCTTTGTGAGTTCGAGGCCAGCCTGGTCTACACAGTGAGTTCCAGGGCAGTCAGGGCCACAAAGAGAAATCCTGTTTTGAAAACGAAAAAAACAAAAACAAAACAAGGAAAAAAACCAAAACAGAAAACCCCCTGGCTGAAGAGATGGCTCAGAGGTTAAGAGCACTGACCGCCCTTCCAGAGAACCTGAGTTCAATTCACAGCAACCACATGGTGACTCACGACCATCTGTAATGAGATCTGGTGCCCTCTTCTGGCCTGCAGAGATACATGCAGGCAGAATACTGTATACATAATAAATCTTTGTGGGTTTTTTTGTTTGTTTTTTGTTTTGTTTTCAAGACAGCCTTTCTTTGCATTGTTTTGGATCCTATCCTGGAACTCGCTCTGTAGACCAGGCTGGCTTCCAACTCACAGAGATCCTCCTGCCTCTGCCTCCTGAGTGCTGGGATTAAAGGCAGGTGCCGCTACCACCCAGCATAAATAAATCTTTTTTTTTTTTTTTTTGGTTTTTACGAGACAGGGTTTCTCTGTATTGTTTTGGAGGCTATCGGTCCAGCCCAGCCTCGAACTCACAGAGATCCGCCTGCCTCTGCCTCCCGAGTGCTGGGATTAAAGGCGTGCGCCACCACCGCCTGGCGCATAAATAAATCTTAAAAAAAAAAACAACAAAAAACCCAAAAAGTTCAACATCAGACTTGGCAGGTCATTCCTATAATTCTAGCACTTGTGAAACTGAGGCAGAAGGATTACCTGAAGTATAAGGCCAGACCCTGTTTCAAAAAAAATAAATTTCACTAAGGTTTATGTAATTTACACATTTTCTCCAATAAACAGGATTTACCTAGACAAAAATGTACGAGGGGCTGGAGAGATGGCTCAGAGGTTAAGAGCACTGACTGTTCTTCCAGAGGTCCTGAGTTCAGTTCCAGGCAACCACATGGTAGCTCACAACCACCTTGAATGAAATCTGGTGCCCTCTGCTGGCATGCAGGCAGAAGACTGTATACACAATAAAAAAAAATGTATGAAACTTATTTTCAAATGCATGGGTATGAAGAAGTAGAAGGAAGGAACACACACACACACACACACACACACACACACACACAGAGACTGAGAGAGAGAATGATCAAAAAGTGAAGCTTTGTTAACCTGGGCCTCACCTTACTCACACAGAAACCGAACCAGTCATTGGACAGAATCAGAGCCCTTTCCCTGTTTCCCCACGATCAGTAATTAGCTCAAACTCTGGCTCTCTGGCCCAATGGCATTTCTGTACATTTTCCATGATTTTTCCCTCTGTGTGACTCAGGCCCAGAACTACCCAACCAACATCTGATCTGAAAATAACCTGACACTCACCCAACACAGCTATAATTTTCCAGCCCTCATTTGCCATGTGGGATTGGCTGACCGGACTTTTGCCAAAGACCTAGTCAAAGCTCCAAGGTCTTTAGGCAGAGTATTGTCAGAACACAGCTGTTGAAGAATCACTTAGAAATGTGTGCAGTCTCTTTTCCCATTCTTCCCTACCGAGGTCCCCGCTTTTCAGAAGCCACAGGAAACCTCTTTTCCAGACATTTAATTAAAAACTTATGAAATATCATTGAGTTCTCTCTATACAAATTTTGCACGTTATAGGTTGATATACTGCAAAGTAGTCTATGTCTTTGGTCATCTTTTGGATCTTGTTACCCCCCCCATATATTCTGATCATGTGCCCCACCCCATCTCTTTATCTTTTTTTATTGAGACAGGGTCTCAAGTATCGAAGACTGGGTTCTAACTCAAGGATGGGCTTGACTTTCTGATCTTTCTGCCTCTACCCCCAGAATGCTGGGATTAGACTTGTGCCACCATGGAGTTTTTCTATGATGCTGGAGAAGGAATCCAGGGCTCAGTGCATGCAGGCAAGCACTCTGTGCTACATCTACAACCCTCTCACAACCTTTTTTTTTTGTTTTGTTTTGTTTTGTTTTTGAGACAGGGTTTCTCTGTGGCTTTGGAGGCTGTCCTGGAACTCGCTCTGTAGACCAGGCTGGCCTCGAACTCACAGAGATCCGCCTGCCTCTGCCTCCCGAGTGCTGGGATTAAAGGCGTGCACCACCAACGCCCGGCTCTCTCACAACCTTTTTGAAATTTAATTCAGAGACCATTTTTTTTTCATTTAAGTTTCCAGAAAAAGACACAGGCAATATAAACATCTGTACATATGAAGTCATAGAAACTAGTACCAGGGATATTTTTTTTTCTGCTTGAATATTTTGTTTCCAAAACTCTTATTCTGCTCAGTCTGACTGAAAGGTGCTCTGAAAGTCAGAACTGAATCTCCAAGGTAAACTAAGACATATACTGACGAGTGTGTTTGGGGCTAGACATGAGGCATGGGTGGTAGGGGTAGTAGGTATGTCTTTCCAGGGCTAATGACATGGTGGAGTCATAATCAGAGCCACCTGTCCTTTAAGACTGCACAATTGCTCAGCACAAGAATGAGGCCAAATAACAGGTTCTTTATGCAACACAAAAGCTTGTCCTGGCCATGTTCTATGCCCGCACTTCCTTAGATCAGAGGAAACTCTGATAGATGATCTGCTTAGCCCCATCTTTACTTGCTGCTCCTCATGCTTCCTCCAAAGCCTCCTGTCCGCTGAGTACCCTGTTCCTTGGTCAAGGGAACTGATAGCAACTGAGTTTTCGGCTCAGCCTCCAAATAGACCCTGCGGTTGTCGGGCAATGGAAGCCAACACTGTCACCAACCCCTCTGTCACCCATATCCTTTCAGAAAGGGGGAAGGCCACCAAAGAGGAGAAGTGGCAAGTGGCCAGGCTGTTGGGTGAAGGCCAGAGAGAAAGAACCTGTTGTTAGAAGCCTGGCATTCCCTGCTGCTGGGGGTAGGGGGACAGACAGAATCAAACAGCACTTCTGACTTCAGCCTCCATCCCAGGGGCACAGGGCCAGCCACAGGAAGGCAGGAACAGAGGGCTGTTCAGCTGAGCGGATGACAGATCCCCATCTATTAGCCTGAGGGCAGGTGTCTGGTCCTCTTGCCCTTAAGTTACCCAACGGCATGCACATGTTTCTGGGACTCTCGTTTTTTTTTTTTTAGGCTTTGCCCTGCCCCCTTCAGTTCTCCAGTTAAAGGCTTCAGTTCTGGAAATCATGGGTGTTGTGTAGACACCTAGGAGTAGAAAATACTAGGGACTTGCATATTTTTTGTGGATCCCTGAAGAAGCTAAAAAGTAGCTTAAACTAGAGGGGAGGAGTGCACCGGACATCCGTCCCAGTTCAAAAGAGGTAAAGTCTTTGACTGATCAGAGATGCGATGTATGAGCTGACTGAAACTTTCTCCGGAAATTCAAGGCCAAAGCAAAATCAAACCAAACCAAAAATCATAGCCTCTAGTAACCCTGTGACATTTCCCAAACTCATCTTCGTCGCCCTTGTAGATTTCCTTGGTGCTCTGAAGGCATAGGGTTTGTGCAGTGCAATGTTGAAAGAACCATTCTTCATCTCTGAAAACATGCAAGCCTGAAAGCATCCAGCAGGTTCTTTGCAGAAATGTTGTAAAATGGCGGTTCTCAGAAGCTGGGGATGAGGTAGCCAGGGTCCCTCAGAGTCTCCTGATGTGGTCTTCTCAGGATAAATGCTCTTTACCCAGCTCTCCCTGGGGCACGGCTACAGGAATGGAGGTCACTACTTGGTTCTGAAACACGAAAATTTTGATTCTTTCAAACACCCAGATGAAGATGAGCAGGATGCTGACATACTGAACCCAGGCAAACTTTATCATCTCCCAGAAGCCTGGCTGGTAAGTACAAAACGTTAAGGAGGCAATGGCTACATGTAAGAAACAGTTACCCCACTGGGCGTTGGTGGCACACACCTTTAATCCCAGCACTGGGGAGGCAGAGGCAGGCAGATCTCTGTGAGTTCAATGCCAGCCTGGTCTACAGAGCGAGTGCCAGGACAGGCTCCAAAGCTACATAGAGAAACTCTGGAAAGAAAAAGAAAGAGTTACCCCAAAGTTCAGGTCAGATGGGAAATAGAAAGAATATTTCAAATACTCTTCAGATAAAATGGATAACCAGAGATTATTAAGATATAAATATGGATAATTCTGACTCAGAAGAATTGCTTAGAAAGAAGCAGGAACAGGAAATGGATTTTTCTTTCCTGTGGGAATAGCAGTCATTTGTGTGGGGGCTACAGAGCTGCAACAATTTCCTATTTTGTGAGTTCCACATCTGTTCCTACTTGGGATAGCTAAGGCACCCTTCCTTTCTTAGTGGAAATGAGCCACCACTGATTGGCTAACAGAAAGGATATGAAATGACTTCCACAGGATATCGGATGACAGCATTGATTACAAAAGGAGCTTCGGCAGCCCTGCCCACCAGCCAGACTGGGTTGGGGTCACTCAGGAAAGTGGTAACTGCAACATAAACATTAATCATTAAACCAACATATAAGTAGTCTTTGAATACAGAGGGATGTTCTGCATTTCAGAATGCAAAGAAATAAAAAGAACAATTGAGTGTGCAAAGTTGCTTACACATTATGTAAAATACTCGTCAAAATACTTCTGCTACAATGTGTCAAAAAACTTGCAAAGAATCTAAGTGGTCTACCATTGCTGAAGAGCTAACTGAAGAAATACCATGTTTCTAGAAATAAATAGCGATTAAAAAGGTGTAGAAGCCAGGCAGTGGTGGTGGGAGTTTTTAATCCCAGCACTCGGGAGGCAGAGGTGGGTGGATCTCTGTGAGTTTGAGGCCAGCCTTGTCTACAGAGTGAGTTCTAGGACAGGTTCCAAAGCTAAAGAGAAAAAGTTCTGGAATTGCAAGCCTTCCAGTTGGGAAATGTCTATGGGTATCATCTATAATGCCTTGCTGCCAAGAAACAGTTTTGATGCCTTTAGGGAAAATGTTAGCCCACCAACCAGCCTGGTATGCTAAATTGAGCATGGGGATGCTCCCCTAGGGAACAAATATTTTATCTATGGTCAAAATGGCCGGTGCTTCTCTTCTAGCAGGCTTGTGGACTGCCTGACACACGTAAGCCATAGCTGTCTGGAGATTGAGGATAGTAAATTGGCTTTTTTAAAACAATAGGTGTACTATGAGGGGTAACTCAATTAGGCTTAAATACACATGAATAAGAGGAAACCAGCTAAACCAGTGATGAGATTAAAAAAAGGCAAGAGATTGCTCACTTGCTAGGCTATGGTAGGTGGCAAGTGGGAAAACGGCTTTGGAGACAGCACACAGAGGACGAGTCCTGGCGAGCCCATCCACCTCCTATCACCGAGTCCCCACTGGGTTTACCATTTTCATCATGAAAAGCATTCGAGTTGTTTGTTTTCATGGACCCCACAACCTGGGAAGTCTGAGCAGAGGCCCAGTGGCGTCTACTGGTAACTCACCATTCCTTTCCTGATAGGTGGCGACAATGTGAGTGAGGTCGTAGTCCTGAGCAAAAGGACTAGTCCCATTGATCACAGATACCTGGGGCAAGGCAGGAGGACAAGCTATGAGCACTCCCCTCTCCCCCTCCCTCCCACCCAGGCTCAATCCTGGAGACCACCCTAAGCCCAGAAACCATACTTATTCTTGTGATCTATTTCTGTTTCAGTAATCTTTTTCCCCCCATTTTTGTTTTTGTTTTTCGATAAAGGGTTTCTCTGTGTAACAGCTCTGGCTGTCCTGGACCTCCCTCTGTAGACCATGCTGGCCTTGAACTCACATATCCACCTGCCTCTGTCACCTGAGTGCTGGGATTAAAGGCGTGTGCCACCACACCCCCGGCTTCAGTAATCATTTTTTAGAGTTTCATTTTTATTATTTATAGGTGTGTGTGTGTGTGTGTGTGTGCGTGTGTGTGAGTGTGTAAACATGCACATGTGAGTCAGATGTCCATGGAGGCCAGAGGCATTGGATTCCCCTGGGGTTAGAGTTAGAATCGGTTGTAAGCAACCTGAAGTAGGTGCCTGGAACTGAAAATCTCTCCAGTCCTGTTTCAGTGATCTTTTCTTCAGGGGTGAACAAACTCTTCTGTAACAATTTAAATCATTTTACTCTCAATTTTTCCTTTTATGGTGATAGAAATAAGGGCAATGCCCACCTATGACAGGTTTCATCTCACACACATACACATGCACACACACTCCTGAGCACACATTATTGCACACTCCTGAGCACACATGCATGCACACACACTCCTGAGCACACATGTACACACACTCCTGAGCATGCAGGCACACACACTCCTGAGCACACATGCATGTACACACACTCCTGAGCACACATGCATGTACACACACTCCAGAGCACACATGCACACACACACACACACACAGCAGAAGGACCCCTGCATAAGGCTAAATGAGAGTCTGGAGAGCTGGTAGGTGGCTAAATGTCCCCCCATGTGTCTAGGTTGGTTTTTATATAAAAACAACAGTTTTCAGGGCTGGAGAGATGACTGAGAGGTTAAGAGCACTGGCTGCTTATCTAGAGGTCCTGAGTTCAATTCCAAACAACCACATGGTGGCTTATAACTATCTATAATGAGAACTGGTGCCCTCTTCTGGTCTGTAGGTGTACACGCAGGCAGAACACTGTATACATAATACACAAATCTTTTTTTTTTTTCTTCCAAGACAGGGTTTCTCTGTATTGTTTTGAAGGCTGTCCTGGAACTAGACCAGGCTGGCCTCAAACTCACAGAGATCTTCCTGCCTCTGCCTCCCGAGTGCTGGGATTAAAGGTGTGTGTTGCTAACGCCTGGCAATACACAAATCTTAAAAAAAAAGTTTTCCTCCCATTTTTGTTCTAGGAAAACAGGTTGTGCTAACCATGTAGTAGCCTTAAGTATGTTCCCTCCATTTCTAATCCTGTTGGCGTATGTCATGGCTGTAGTGCTCTTGAACAGACAATACTGAGGGCTGAGCCAGTAGGTGTCTCAGGAAACCACCATGGTGACTGAAAAAACATGACATGTAAAAACCTCTTTTTTATTTCTGTTTGAGATAGGGGTGTTGCTCATTTACACCGTGGAGATTGAAAAACGTGACATATAAGCTTCTTTTTTTTTAATTTCTGTTTTGAGACGGGGTGTTGTTCAGTCACCCTGGCTTCAAGTAAGTGATCCTCCCACCTCGGTGTTCCAAGCAAACGGATTACTAGGGCAGGCATGCCACCACACTCATCTGTAAACTTTGAGCTGGCATATGTCACCTGTTCAGTACATAGTGACTACTAACTTTTAAAATGTATTTACATAGACATTTTATGAGATCATTTGGAAGATGTGATGGTTGATCTTGATGGTCAAATTGCTTGACTTGAGCGACACCTGGGAGATTTTAGGAGAACACACATCTGATGGATTCAAATGTGAAGAGATATTGGGTGCTTTGGGGGAGAGGAACTGTTGAAGGTGGATCCTTGGAAGAAAAAGGCACTGGGAACTCATCCTGGGGCTGCATCTTGCTCTGGCCCTGTCTGCTCCACTCTGCTTCCTGCTGACCTTGCTGTGAGAAGCTCTTTACCCCCCTCTCTCCCACCAGAATGGACAAAAACCTCTGGAATCATGAGCTAAATAAATCTCTCCTCCTTTAGGCTGATTTGTCAGGTGTTTGGTAGCAGTAAACAATAAACTAACACAGAATACATTTTGAAGGTGATTACCTGAGAGCAGCAGACAAAATTAAGTTCTTTAGTAAGAGCATTTCCTCTCTTTTAGGGTATAAGCCAAAGCGTGTCTTTTGTACATTTTTAAAACATTATTTTTTATGTATATGTGCTTTGCCTGCCTGTGTTTCTGTGTACTATGTGTGTGAAGCACCTGATGAGGCCAGAAGAGACTGTTGGATCCGCTGAAGGTGGAGTTACAAGCCACCTGGGTGCTGGAAATCAATCTTGGGTCCCCTGGAATATCAGTCAATGCTCTTAACCACTGAGCCAGCTCCCCAACTCCCTTTCTACATTTTGAAAGACTTCATGATAGGGCTGGAGAGACAGAGTTCAGTGGTTAAGAGCACTGGCTGCTCTTTCAGAGGACCTGGGCTTGGATCCGGCAATGCACATCTATGGTGCACACACATACATTTTGGAAAAACACTCATACACATAAGATGATCTAAGCTTATTCCTAAGCTTAAATTTCTCTTCCTTCAAAGGTGTGATAAACATAGGAACGGAGGAGCTACACCCCAAGAAACATCCTTACGTTGTATCTGACATCCAGGCCTCGGTAGCTCAGTGGCTGCTTCTGCTGCAGCCTCAGGTCACCGTTCACATGTAGCTGTGACCCGGGGACAGCAAAGGAAGACTGAAGGAACGCCATGCTCTGCATCACGAACGTCGACATCCTCTGAAATCATTAGAAAGAGAAACGCCATTGTCTGGTCTGAAGAACCTGGAGGAGTCACAAGCCACCTGTTCGCAGCCGAAGCTGATGGGCGTAGCACACCTGGGGTAGCCCACACAGGAACCTTTTTACCCAGAACAACTCTGACCAGTTAATAGTTAATCAAGTAATTTAATATTGCCCCCAATGAAAAGTACTCAGTTTGTCTGTGTTAAATCCCCAACAGTATTCCACGAGCCATCTGCGGCGTGGCGCTCCCTAGAAAGGGGAGGACTCGGAGAGGATGACTCACATGCAGCTGGTAGGAGAAGGTCAGGATGAGCTGCACACCGAGAATGTGCTCTGTCGCTTGCAGGGGAAGTTCAAGTTTAAAATGTAGAACATCCATTTTCCCATCCTGGTTCCTGTCTTCTTCTCTGCTCTACAAGGCCAAGGAAAGAGATTTACTTTTTTTTTTTTTTTAAATCAAGACAAGGTTTCTGTGTGGCTTTGGAGGCTGGTCTGAACTAGCTCTCTATAGACCAGGCTGGTCTCGAACTCACAGAGATCCGCCTGCCTCTACCTCCCAAGCTCTGGGATCAAAGGTGTGTGCCTTCACTGCCCAGCTAAGATTTCCTTTTTTTTTTATTCCCAGCAGAGGCAGGCAGATCTCTTAGTTCAAGGCCACCCTGGTCTATAGAGTGAGTTCTAGGACAGCCAGGGCTATACAGAGGAAACCCTGACTCAAAAAGAACAAAAACAGAAGAAAAAAACCCGAAATAGTTATTTTATTCGTGTATATGTGTATCTGTGAATATGCATATGCACATGTGTGTGCCTGTACAAGACAGAAGACATCATTGGATACCCTAGAGCTTGAGTTAAAGGTGATTGTGAACTGCCTGATGAAGGTTCTGGAACTTAACTTGGATACTCTGCAAGAACAGTATGTACTGTTAATCACTGAGCCATGTATCCAGCCCCCAGAGAGAGAACTGTACATTTTATATTTTTCTTTGCTCAGCATGCTCCTTTTCATTATAAATCTGCATGAAGTGAATACTAGTAACCACACAACAGAGGCCATACTAGGCTGTTTTGAAATTTCCACCACCAAAGTTGTAATCCTTAACTCTTCAATTTAGACTCTGGCAGATTTTTCGGTCAAGGACAGAGAGCAGCCACATTCTTTGCCAAAACATCACAAGAGCAATCTCTAGACCACATACTAATATCCCTTTCCTCTGACACCTCTTGAGGCAGGCTCCTGTAGTTCAAATCCCCCAGAGTCTTCCATGCTCCTACTAATATGGCCCATTGAGCTCCACTTAAAGCATTTCACTGCTTTCCTAACCCAAAGTCCACATTCCTCCAAACAAAAACAAGGTCAGGTCTATGACAATAATGCCCCAGTCCCTGGTAGCAACTTTTGTCTTAGTTTTATCGCTGTGAAGAGACACTATGACCCAGAAACACTTATAAAGGAAAAACATTTCATTGGCTCTGAGCTACAGTTCAGAGGTTTAATCTATTATTGTCATGGTGGGAAGCATAGTGGCATTCAGGCAGACAAGGTGTTGGAGAGGCAGCTGAGAGTTTTATATCCGAATTGTCGGGCAGCAGAAAAAGAACAAAACACTAGGTCTTGCTTGAGCTTCTGAAACCTCAGAGTTTGCCCCCAGTAACCACTTCTTCCAACAAGGCCACACCTACTCTAACAAGGCCACACCTCCTAGTAGCACCACTCCCTATGAGCCTACGGGGGCCATTTTTATTTCAACCACCACAGACCACCTCTTGTACATTAGAGCTGGACAGGAAGATAAAGACCACACTTTTCAGTTTATAAGAGCAGAGGGGCCAGGAGAGAACTAACAGGAGGACGCAGACTCCAACAGGGTGTGAGAGGGAGAGAGAACTCATTTCACTTGATCTTTACTGTAAGAGTCGAGCCTCAGACAGAGAGCAAGTGCTCTCCACAGGTATAGATAACGAACTGTAGAAAGGAAGTCAGGCAGTTTATCAAGGGCACAGTCTAACTTGATTTAAGGTTGGGTTTTTATTGTGTTTCAGCCTTCTGGCAAATAAGATCAAGTAGAGATTAGTGCTAAAAAGAAATCTGAATTAAAAACTCCTAAACTGTCCGGGCTTGGAAAGAGAAAGAAAGATAACAAAACAGAATAGCCAAGCAGAGTGGGACGCACTGTAATCTCAGTTTAAGGGAGGCTGAGGCAGAAGGAGCACTACACATTTGGAGGCCAGCCTGGGCTACATGGAGTGCAAGGTCAGCCTAGACTACAGAGTGAGACCCTGCCTCAACAAAAACAAACAAACAAAAATAAGCACTGGGCATGATGGAGCACACCTGTGATCCCAGCACGTGGAAGGTGGAGACAGAAGGATCAGGAGTTTAAGGTCACCCTCAGCTACATAGCAAGTCGAGGCTAGCCTGGGCTACACAACACCCCTTCTACAAAAACTAATAAAGAGGGAGTAGTAAACCTGAGAACTTCGAGGAGGAAAAATAAGTCAATTGTCTGATTAAAGAAAACTGAATTTTGGGGTGCAGCTGGGACTGGCTAGTTCACCTGCTTCTCCTTTTTTAGAGAGCAGCCCATTAGACTCCTGAGGTCCCTTTTGTGGGAGAGATAAAGTGTTACTGAAGTGAGAATCTGCTGTTTTATGTTGTGAGAAAAATACAATGAGCCAGGGTAATCTCAGCACTTGGGAAGCATAGGCCGGCGGATCTCTGAGTTTGAGGTCAGGCTGGTCTACAAAGTGAGTTCCAGGACAGCCAGGGCTGTTATACAGAGAAACCCCATCTAAAAAAACCCCAAACAAACAAACAAACAAAACAAAAAATCAAAACAACAACATAACAAAACCCAAACAAATACACACACACAAAAAAAAAAACTCAAAAAAAAAAAAAAGAAAATACAATGAAAGGGAAGGGTAAGGATATACATCATGTGAATGGAGTTGCAAGTTTAATGTTGGTTGAAAAACATGTTTTGTAGTTTACAACAGATTTAAGAAACAGGAACTTATTCTGTAGACTAGGCTAGCCTTGAACTCACAAAGATCCCCTTTCCTCTGCCTCCTGAGTTCAGGGATTAAAGGCATAAGTCACTACTGCCCACCTAGGAACTTATTCTTTTTTTACTTATTCTTTTTTTTTTTTAAAGATTTATTTGTTATGTATACAGTGTTCTGCCTGCATGTGTGCCTGCAGGCCTGAAGAGGGCACCAGATCTCATTACAGATGGTCATGAGCCACCATGTGGTTGCTGGGAATTGAACTTAGGACTTCTGGAAAAGCAGTGAGTGCTCTTAACCTCTGAGCCATCTCTCCAGCCCGGAACTTATTCTTGATTAAATAGAAACCTTAATTTGAAGCCGGGCGTTGGTGGCTCACTCCTTTAATCCCAGCACTAGGGAGGCAGAGGCAGGCAGATCTCTGTGAGTTCAAGGCCAGCCTGGTCTACAGAGTGAGTTCCAGGACAGCCTCCAAAACAATACAGAGAAACCCTGCCTTGAAAAAGCAAAAAAAAAAAAAAAAAAAAAAGAAACCTTAATTTGTGGGGGCTGGAGAGATGATTCTGCAGTTAAAAGCACTGGCTGTTCTTCCAGGAGTCCTAAATTCAATTCCCAGCAACCATATGGTGGCTCACAGCCATCTCCAGTGGGATCTGATACCCTCTTTTGTCGTAAAAGTGGACATGCAGATAGAGCACGTATAAATAAATAAGCAAACAAATAAATAAATAAGCCTTTTAAAGAAGGAAAGAAACCTTAACTGGCAAGGACTCAACACAGGACAGTCATTTATTCCTTAACTACAAACAGAACCCTTAACCTGCACAGGAACTTGTTTTTAACTACAAACAGAAACCTGTTTTGGTCTCACAGGAGATGGAGAGTAAACTCATCAGTCAAGAGCAATGTGTTGCTCTTCCAGAGGACCTGACTATGGTTCCCAGTACACACATTGGGTGCCTCACATCCACCTGTAACTGTAGGTCCATGGAATCCAATTCCCTCTGTCCTTCATAGGAACATAGGAACTTACACTCATGTGAAGATTTCCACATAGGTGTACACACACACACACACACACACACACACAGAGCAAACAATTTTAAAATAATAGAGCCAGTGAGATGGCTCACTTGGTAAAGATCCAAGCCTAATGACTGTGTTTCATGCTCAGGAAGACAAATAGACACATAACAGCACTAGGTAATTGCTTAGTGACACAAAGAAAACTGAAGCAGGCTAAAATGGGAGAGTGGAGAGGGTGGAAATTAACAGAAATGTCTACGGGAAGTGTCTGGGATGACCTAACTCCTGGCACCCCGCCAGTAGATGCTCAGGACTATCTGGGACTGGGTGGAGGGCGGTCCAGGCTAACCAAGGGTCTTTGTGCTGAGTGTGAGGGGCATCAGGTCACTTGGACACTGAGGAAGGCTGAGGAAGAAGAGGCTCCTTGCATACGGATGAGTCAAAGCTGGCTTTCAATAACATACTTCTGCCAGCAAGGCTTCATATTTATTGTTTGTTTATTTATCTGTTTATCTATTGTCTCATCTTTTTATTTTTATTAATTTATTTTTTACAGTCCAATCCCAGTTCCCCCTCCCTCTTCTCCTCCCGCCCCCCCCCCCAACTTCTCCCCTACTTCCCATCTGCTTCTCGGAAAGGGTAAGGCTTCCCCTAGGAAGCTTACTAATTCTGTCCTATCATCTTGTTGAGGCAGGACCAGAGAAGCCAGAACCCTTTTCAAGAAACAGATGGAAGCAGATGCAGAAATCCACAACTAACCATTGGGCCAAGCTCCTGGAGTACAATCAAGTGAGGGATGAGCAAAAAATATGAACAAGGGAGTCAAGACCATGATGGGGAAACCACAGAATCAGCTGACCTGAGTCAGTGAGAGATCACTGACTCTGGTCTGACAAATAGGGAACCTGCATAAGATTGAACTAGACTCCCTTAATAGAGGCTCTTCCAGAAGACCCAAGTTCAATTCCCAGCACCCACATGGGGCTTACAACCATCTGTAACTCCAGTCCCAGGGGACTCATTGCTGGCTTCTGAGAACACTGCATATACATGGTGTACAGACATACATGTGGGCAAAACACCCACACACAAACAAATATATTTTTTTGTTTTTTAAAGAGTAGGCAGGGCTGGAGAGATGG
Organism: Mesocricetus auratus; assembly: GCF_017639785.1. Taxonomy (NCBI): domain Eukaryota; kingdom Metazoa; phylum Chordata; class Mammalia; order Rodentia; family Cricetidae; genus Mesocricetus; species Mesocricetus auratus. The sequence goes on along the minus strand of NW_024429183.1, from coordinate 11,986,720 downwards.
CTCAGAGGTTAAGAGCACTGACTGCTCTTCCAGGGGTCCTGAGTTCAATTCCCAGCAACCACATGGTGGCTCACAACCATCTACAATTCAATCTGGTGTCCTCTTCTGGCATGTAGGCAGAACACTGTATATGTAATAAATAAATAAATCTTAAAGAGTAGGCATTCAGATAGTTAATGCCGCAACAATAATTTTAGCTCAGTTCCTAAAATCTGACCGGTATCTGGTTAAGAAAAGTCATAAATCACACCACTTGGTTTTATGAAATATATACATAATTTGGAACTTTAAAAATTATATTTATGGGGCTGGAGAGATGGCTCAGCGGTTAAAGAGCACTGGCTGCTCTTCCAGAGGACCTGGGTTCAATTCCCAGTACCCACATGGTAGCTTATAACTGTCTGTAACTCCAGTTCCAGAGGATCAGGCATCCTCACACTGACATACATATAGGTAAACTAACAATGTACATAAAATAAAAATAAATAAAAATTTAAATGTGTGTGTGTGTGTGTGTGTGATAGGAGTGGAGGTCAGTTTACAGCAGACAGTTCTCTCTTATCACGTGGCTGCTGGGGATGAAACATGAGTTAGCAGACTTGGTGGCAAGCACCTTTGTTGCTAGGCTCAGCCTTTGTGGTTTTTAAAAGCACTCATACACATAAATCTAAAATTAAGAAAAGAAAAAAAGGCCGGGCAGTGAGGGAACACATTTTTAATCCCAGCCCTCGGGAGATTAAGGCAGGCAGATCTCAGTGAGTTTGAGGCAAGCCTGGTCTACAGAGTGAGTTCTAGGAGATACAGGACTACACAGAGAAACCCTGTCTCGAAAAACAACAACAACAAACAGTAGAGACTGTTCTAGGTGAGCTGATGAGAGCAGAAGGGAGGCTGTTTCTGACTTCTGAACACTTTCCCAAATTAGCAACTACAAAGCCACCTCCCAGAGTTGGTCAAAACTTGACCTAAAAACCAGGACCTGAACGCCTTTAATCCCAGCACTCGGGAGGCAGAGGCAGGCGGATCTCTGTGAGTTCGAGACCAGCCTGGACTACCAAGCGAGTTCCAGGACAGCCTCCAAAGCCACAGAGAAACCCTGTCTCGAAAAAAAAATAAAAATAAAAAATAAATAAATAAAATAAAAACCAGGACCTGAGCCAGGAGGTGGGGGCAAACGCCTTTAATTCCAGCACTCGGGAGACAGAGGCAGGTGGATCTCTGTGAATTTGAGGCCAGTCAGGTCTACAGAGTGAGTTCCAGGACATCGAGGGCTACAAAGAGAAACCCTGTTTTGAAAAAACAAAAACAATGCCGTGGCTTCCTTGACTCCTTGAATAGTTTCCCAGACATGGTGAAGGCTGAAGCCAGCCTGGGTCTATGTTCAGAGCTAAAAGAATTTCACTGTATAGAATTAAGCATATGAAATATAAACATGGGTATCTTGCTATGTATTGATACCCAAGCCAGCTTGGTGAACTTGCGGTCCTCCTGTCCGGCCTGTGAGTAGTGGACAGTACAGCCATGCACCATTATGCCCAGCCAGACACTGCCCACATGAAACCCAGGGCAAACGACCCTTCTCTGAGGCTGCTTCCTCATATATAAAATGGTAGCATGACCTCCACCTCACAGAGCTACTGTGAGAATAAGAGGTTACATATTGTTTTCAAAATTAGCAGCTAACATTTACTGTTTATTACAGGCCAAGCAGTACAGGAAGGACTTTAAATGTGCTGTCTAACAATAAAGGGCTTATTCTGTGTACAGGTAGATGGGGTAAGAAGAAAAGTCATCGTAAGTTAACAGGGCTTATGACTACCATCCCTGGTATCACATCGCTAGGCTACTGTCTGCCTGCTTTTATGAATATTGGAAACAATTCACATGCCATAAACCTACTCTTCAAAAAATGGAGAGAAGGAAGGGGGGGGATAGCTCAGCAGTTAAGAGCACTGACTGCTCTTCTAGAGGACCCAGGCTCAATTCTAGCACCCACAGGGCAGCTAACAACTGTCTGGAACTCCCTCACACAAATACACATGTAAGCAAGACACCAATGCACATAAAATAAATTATTTTTTAAATGATAAAAGGTGGGCTGAAGATTCAGCTTAGTTGGTAGACTATTTGCTGAGCATGAATGAAGCCCTGGGTTCAATTCTCAGTACCATATAAACCAAGTATGGAAGGGAATGCTCATAATTCCAACATACAGGAGGTAGGAGCAGGAGGGTCAGAAGTTCAAGGCTAGTCTGGGCTGCATAAGGCCTTGTCTCAAAATAATAATAAAAATACACACACCATGTGAACAGTGTCCAGCTGGGCATAGAAGCGCATGCCTGTAATGTCAGCTATTAATGGGGCCACAAGTTCAGCAAACCAGCCTGGATATCAATACACAGAGAGCAAGACACAGCTCAAAAAAAAAAGTCCTGTCTGTGTCTGACATGTTTAATCCTATCCAGTGAATATATGTGATTATATGTCACATATATACACACAGGCCTGGGGAGATGGTTCAGTAGCTATGAAAGCATGAGGAACTGAGTTTGGATTCCAGCATCCACGTAGAAAAGTGCATGTGTGCCTGTACACTCAACATTGTAGGAAGAGAAGACAGGAGGCTCTCTGGGGCTTACTGACCCCCAGCTTAAATCAAGGTTCAGAAAGAAACCCCGTCTTGAGGGAATAAAGCATCTTCCTCTGGACTCTGTGCATTGTGCACACCTGCTTACATATATGTGCATATACCCTGCGTATACCACAGACTCACATGCATGCATATACACACACAAATACACAATAATGTGTATAATGAATACAACATCCTGCCTCCATGTCTGTCTGCAAGCCAGAAGAAGACACCAGATCTCATTATAGATGGCTGTGAGTCACCATGTGGTTGCTGGGAATTGAACTCAGGACCTCTGGAAGAGCAGTCAGTGCTCTTAACCTCTGAGCCATCTCTCCAGAACCCTCAAGTTTAGCTTTTTTACAATTAATTTTTATTGTCCGGGCAGTGGTGGTGCACGCCTTTGATCCCAGCACTTGGGAGGCAAAAACAGGTGGATCTCTGTGAGTTTGAGGCCAGCCTGGTCTACAGAATGAGTTCCAGGACAGTCTCCAAAGCCACAGAGAAACCATGTTTCAAAAAAAATTATAACAATTTTTATTTAAATTAAAAACCTTATTTAACATACTAATCACAGTTCCCTCTCTCTTCCGTCCTCCCATTCCCCCCACCAACCCTCCATCCCCCCCTTAAATTTAGCTTTTGAAGAATTGCTAAACTGTTTAATTGTTTTCCAAAGTGACTTTACTATTTTATATATTTACTTGGTTTTAGATATCTATGGTTTCTTTGAATTTTTGTTTTGTTTTGTTTTTAGAGACAAGGTTTCACACTGTAGCCCATGCTGTCTTTGAACTCACTCTGTAGACCAGGCTGGCCTCCAACTCACAGAGATCTGCCCGCCTCTGCCTCTCGAGTGCTGGGATTAAAGGTGTGCACCACCACTGCTCAGCAAAAGAATAAATTTTAAAAATTGTTTTAAAATAGATTTAGGAAAAGGAATTATGCTTGACTTCTTTTAAGGTGGGGTCTCACTTTAGCCCTACCTGAACACTGTATAGGCCAGGCTAGCCTTAAACTCATGATTCTCATACTCTAGCCTCCCAGGTGTTGTGATTACAGAATGAGCCGCCACATCTGAGTTTTTTTGTTTTTTGTTTGTGGGGTGTGCCAGTGAGAGATAGATAGATAGATAGAGAGAGACAGACAGACAGACAGACAGACAGAGAGACAGACAGAGAGAGAGAGAGAGAGTGTGTGTTTAAGCGATTGAACCCACAAGCTTGCACATGCACTCTACCACTGAACAAGAACACCCCAGCCTAAGGCTTCTGTTTTACTAGCTGTGTAAAATCATCCAGGCTAGAGCTGTAGCTCAGTGGTACAGTGCTTGCCTACAACACTTGAGGCCTTAGGTTAGAGCTCTACCATTTCAAACAAAGAAAACAAAATGAACACACCACATCTATCCAATACTAAAGACTGTTAGTCTTGGCTTCTTAAATTTGAAACTAGACCCAGGTACTGGAAGTGGAGGAAGCTGAGGAGCAGCCTTTTCGAGGGAGTGGCTTCTGCTTGTAGAGATAAGAGGCCAACGTCAGCCCACCAAGCTACGAGTCAGTTGTGGTGAAAGGGTAAGTAAAAAGAGAGAATGAAGACCAATGCTTATCCTTGCTTTGGTGACTAACTTTGCATTAGTCTTTAGACTCAAATATCAAGAAGAATCTAAGAGAACAGTGGGAATGTAAAGAGAAAAAAGAAAAAACCTTCCACCAAAAGTTTAAGACATAGGGCTGGAGAGATGGCTCAGTGGTTGAGAGCACTGGTTGCTCTTCCAAAGGTCCTGAGTTCAATTCCCAGCAACCACATGGCAGCTCACAACATCGTGCTCTGATGCCCTCTTCTAGCATTACATACAGATAGAGCACTCATATACATAAAGTAAATACATCTTTTATTTTTGCCAGGTGTGGTGGCACTTGCCTGGAAACCCAGTACTTGGGAGGTGGAGGCCAGAGGATAGTCAGTTTTGAGACCAGCCTAGGTTTACATAGTGAGTTAAGAGTTTGGCCTGGACTCTGTAGAGAGACCCTGTCTCAAAAAACAGACAAATAGCAATTGACCAACCAAACAAATAGAATATCACTGTCTTAAAGTAAAATCAGGATTAATTTTGTTTAAAGATTAAAAAAAAAGTTTGGATTGAGTCTGGGTCCTCACACACAGTAGTCAAGCATTCTCCAATGAGCTATTCTTACACTTTGAACAAAAATTGTTTTTATAAGTGTGGAAATTGAGAGATCCAGTGAGTACATAGGGAAACCTTGGCCTCTTGCCCAGTCACTTCTCTCTGGAGCATAAGAATAAGGGTTCTGAACCTGTAGGTCCAGACCCCCCCCAGTCACATGTCAGATATTTACATTGCCATTCATAACAGTAGCAGAATTACAGTTATGAAGTAGCAATGAAAATAATTTTATGGCTGGGGTCACCACAACATGAGAAACCCTGTTAAAGGGTCACAGGATTAGGAAGTTTGAGAACCACTACCTTAGAGGCTCAAGAATAAAAATGGGAACACGTGTGGTAGTCCTTGCTTGTGACCTCAGTATTTAGTAAAAGGAGGCAGGAGTTTCACCAGTTCATGGCCAACCTGGGCTATACCGCAAAGCCCTGGGAGTGTTGCTCCGTGGGCAGAACACTTGCAGAGCCACTTTGAGACCCTGGGTTGGCTCACCAGAACCACAGTAAGTAAGTAGTAAAAACAGGCATGGTGGCCCAAGACTGCAATCTCAGCTCGGGGCAGGCCACAGCTCAGTCTTTAAGGTCATCCTCAGCTACAAAGCCAGTTCCAAGCCACCCTGGGCTATATGCCACACAATGTCAAAAAACCAAAGGGTGTGTGTGTGTGTGTGTGTGTGTGTGTGTGTGTGTGTGTGTGTGTGTGTGTCCGTGGGGGAGAGACCTGGTCATTTAAAGAATAAAAGAGATCAGTGGTGTTACAAAAACCACATGATTTCCACAACAAACCCTTTTACCCGTTACTTGATGAGTGCACGTAGAAAGACTTCCCAGGTGTTTAATACCATTTGTTTGGGTGTATCTCCATCTCTGTTTGAAGTGTTCTCTACTGACACTCCCAGAACAAAGCTGGAGCCTGAGCTCCCTCCCCTCTTCCCACCAGCCCCCACCACACACACACACACACACACACACACACACACACACACACTCCTCTCCCATCCCTTCAATCCAGCTAGATCCATATTTCGGTCAGTCAGCATTCAGGACTACACAAGACCTGTTCACAGTGCGTGTTTCCTTCCTTGCTTTTTCTTGTGTTTTATTTCCCTGAAGTTAACAATTATTTTATTTGCTTGCCTCGTTTTCTTTGTGTGCATAAAATTTCAACGAAAATCTTCCATTGGCATTCAAAGGTGTATGGTTTAAGTCTGGACAAGTGGTCATGCCTATAGCCCCCATCTTAGGAGGCTGAAGTGGGCTTATTGCTTCAGCCAAAGCCAGCTTGGGCAGGCAAGGTAACAATAATCTGCCTGGAGAAAGAATTTAAAAGGCATAAAGCTTAGCCAAAATTTTGTTATTCAAATACTAATTCTAAGTCCAGTGGTGGTAGTGTACACCTTTAATCCCAGCACTCCAAAGGCAGAGACAGCATATCTCTGTGAGTTCAAGGCCAGCCTGGTCTACTGAGTGAGTTCCAGGTCAGACTCCAAAGTTCCAGAGAAACACTGTCTCAAAAACAAAATTAAAAATAAATAAGTAAATAACAATAAATAAAGTCTAACAGTGAAAAAATTAAATTGAGACAAATTTAAAAAAAATCAAGGAGTAAGGATGGGCAGTGAGATCACTCAGCAGGTAAAGACCCTTGCAGTCAACCCTGAAAATCTGAGCTGGATCCCTGAGACAGAAGGAGAAAACTGACTCCTCCCAGCTGTTCCCTGACTTCACCTGTCAGAGCCATGGTTTTTGAGACAGAATGGGCTTGTGCTTGCTGTGTAGCCCAGGGAAGAGGGCAATCCTCCTGCCTCAGCTGGGATGACAAGTGTAGGTTAAGAAGGGACAAAATACCGACAATTAACTGGTTAAATTCATCATTCTGTCCATGTCATTGAATAATCTATAAACCTTTAAACTAATAAGGTTGGTTAACAAATACTGATACCTTTACTTTTCCGTCATCATGTATAAACCTGTACCTCTTTATCTCACAATGAGCCTACAGGTTTGTGATCAGGAAAAAAAATATATTTAGATGGAAAAATTAAAGAGCAAAGTAATCTGATCAGATTTTGTGTATTGCTATTCACATAACCAACAAGACTTTAATATTTTAAAGCTCTTATTTAGCTGTTGGTGGAAAAGTCTGGATTTTTTTTCCCCATCAGCTATACAAGTTTGCCCTGTAAGGCTAACAACCAGCCGTGTCTGAAAGGACCCACGTTTGAAAGGAAAGTATTTTCGGAACACGAACGGAAAGGGATGACTGTAAGGAAGCATTTGATTTATGCGAAAGTAAACACTAACCCGCAGACAGTAAAATGCTTCAGTTTCAAGGAGGACAGCTGCAAACTGGAGCTGAGTGTGGGGAGCCTAACCCTGACAGGCGTGGCTTGGCCAAAGCAGGAGCCGAAAACTCAACCAATCAGCGCTTTTCCCCGCCCCTTGTCCAGTCTGCACAAATCCTCTGGCACTTACTGCCCTTTCAGAAGTGGTGAGCCTCAAAGTCGGCCTTTAGTTCCCTAAAGGGGCTTTCACTGCCACCTTTCCATTCAGAAGTGACCAGCACCAGAAACAGGCTGTGCTCTGGCATCCTGGACTCTTGTTAGACGAACACCGACTGCATGGTTGACTTTCTGGAGACATTATCTAGAAAGTTAAACCAGCGCAGGCCAAAGACTGTGTTTCAAAAGCCCGTAGCTCCTTGAGATCCAAGCTGGGAGGCTGGGAATGTGGCTCAGTGATAAAGTGCTCGCAGCGAAGCGCATAGCCCTGAAATCCCAACAGTGGGAAGGTGGAGGCCGGAAGATCAGAAGTTGAAGGCGGTCTTTGACTATATAGTTTAAGATCAGCCTGCGAGACCCGAGACCTACCCCTACCCCCACCCCCAATCCAACCTGGGATTCCTGGAACTCGTCCCACCTTGTCCCCCAGAACCCCGGCGGAAACCACGCACCGACACTAGCGGGACGCGCAGGTGAACCCCCTGCAGCCGGTTGAAGGTGGGGAACGTGCTCCAGGCGAGGAAGGCTCCGGGCTCGGGCCCCAGTAGGGCCACGAGCAGCACCTGGTGCTGGAAGCGCACACTAGGCTGCTCCTCGTAGCTGCTCCGCTTCAGCCAAAACCCTGCGGGAGACAAGGCGGGTTGGGGAGCCAGGTCAGGAAAACCGGGCTGGGCCAGCGGGCCGCACCGATCCATGTGGCTCTCCAAGCCCGGGCAGGCTCACCGTGGCTTCTGAAGGCCACTAGCAGAGGCGGGATGTAGGTGAGCGCGGTGGCCAGCAGCAGAAAGAGCGCGGCCTTGGAGCAGAGCCCCGCGCGGTAGCCGCGCTCCACCGGGTGGGAGAAGAGCTGGTACAGCGCCATGAGCTCAGGGCCGCAGCGCCGAGTCTCCACGGCAACCGACGGTGGGCAGAGGAACCAATAGTAAGTAAGCAGTCCTTTAGGAGGGGTGGGGCTAGAGGGAGGTTGTGCAGGATTAGATAGTAGATGCATTTTATGCGGTGCCTGAGGTCCCTTCTAGAAAGCAACAACAAAAAGTAATATTTCCACTTGCCGAAGTCAGTTTCAACAACTGTACGAAAACAGATTTGCATAGACGTTGACTTGGTAAACATCTTCCCACAGGTCATCTATTAAAGCACAACATGCGGGTGGTGGGTGTAGCTTAGTTGGTAGCTTACCATGCAGGAAGCCCTGAGTTCACCCGCAGTACTTCATTAAAGCAGGCACAGTGGCCCACATCTGTAACAGCATCATCCCTTGAGGTGGAAGCTGGAGGATCAGAAATCCGAGGTCATCTCTAGCTTCAAAGTTGGAGGACAGCTTGGGATACACCGGACTTTGTCTCGATACAAAAACTTCAATGTGGCCCTGCCCCAGATCATATGACAGACTTTCGAGATCCCCCATAAAGGGCCTCACCCTCCTTGGAGTGTGGAGTGGGGATTGGGGGAGGGGCTGGGGAAGAGTTGAAGGGGAACGGGAGAGGAGGGGAGGGAGAGGGAGCTAGGGTTGACATGTGAAGCAAACTTGGTTCTAATTTAAATTAAAATTTTATTTTATTTTATTTATTTATTTATTTTTGGTTTCTCGAGACAGGGTTTCTCTGTGGCTTTGGAGGCTGTCCTGGAACTCGCTCTGTAGACCAGGCTGGTCTCCAACTCACAGAGATCTGCCTGCCTCTGCCTCCCGAGTGCTGGGATTAAAGGCGTGCGCCACCAATGCCCAGCTAAATTAAAATTTTAAAAAACGTTAATGTGGTTCATACCAAAGTCCAACCATTCACGTAACAGGCCACAGTCCTGAAGTCAGGTACTTTTGTCTTCAATTTTAGTTCTGCTTCCTCTGTACCCCATAGCAGGAAAGACAGAAAGCAGAACACAAAACCCCGATTGTTCAAAGGTTATAGGTAATTTCCTACATGGATCCTTCTGATGTATTTAGTTAGGAATAAGTGTTGGTATGGTATTCTTCAAAGTTTTTTGGGGGGGGGGAGGAACTGTGGGGGTTGAGACAGTTTTCTCTGTGTAACAGTCCTGGCTGTTCCGGAACTGTTTTTGTAGACCAGGCTCGGCTCGAACTCACAGAAACCCACCTGCCTCTGCCTCCCAAGTGCTGGGATTAAAGGCGTGGGCCACCACCATCTAGCTGTAGTCCCCAAGGTTATCATTTCCTGATTGATTATGTGAGCACTTATTAGTACTATTATTTCAACATAGGAGAAAGTTGATTTTTTTTTTTTGTTTCGAGACAGGGTTTCTCTGTGTAGCCCTGGCTGTCCTGGAACTCTCTCTGTAGAACAGGCTGGCCTCAAACTTACAGAGATCCACCTGTCTCTGCCTCCCAGATGATAGAATTAAAGGTGTGCGGCACTCCCGCTCCATCCCCCAAACCCTTCAGAAGGTTTTGTCTGTCGGTTTTGAGATAGGGTCTTACTATGTAGCTTGGGCTGGCCTTCACTTCTCCATCCTCCAGGTCTGATGCATGAGCAATCAGCGCTCTTCTTAACCATTGGGTCATCTCTCCAGCTCCCATCACCCAGCTCCAATAATACATCTTAATGCTGGAAAGGTTGTCCTCTGACCTTCACATGAATGTCTTGGTGCTTATCTGCATACACACAAATGAGTAAATAAATGCAATAAAACACATAAATAAGGAGCTGTAGAGAATGGCTGCTCTTCCAGAAGATCTGTAACTCCAGTCACAGGGGGTCCAACAACCTCTGTGAGCCCTGCTCACACATGATATGTAGACATGCATGCAGTCAAAACACCTATACACATACGATTAAAACACAGGGGCTAAGGGTGTTGGTGGTGCATGCCTTTAATCCCAGCACTCCAGAGGCAGAGGCAGGCGGATCTCTGTGAGTTCAAGACCAGCCTGGTCTACAGAGTGCATTACAGGACAGCCTCCAAAGCCACAAAGAAGCCCTGTCTCGAAAAACCAGAAAAAAAAAAAGACATAAACATGGTATAGTAATTAGGAATAAATTGTACTAGCTGTTCCTCTTTCCTGCCTTGATTTCAGGAAGCTAGACTCTGTGGTTTTATTCCAATTCTTTAAAATAAAATGTTAAAATGCTTTTAAAAATATATTTATTGTGAATGTGTATGTGTGCAAGTGTGCATTTGCCACAGTTTGGGTTTGGAGGTCAGACACCCTCTGAGCCATCTCCCCAGCCCCTGGATATTATATCCCCATTCCCAAGAGGGTTTTTTTGTTTTGTTTTGGTTTGGTTTGGTTTGGTTTTTTGAGACAGGGTTTCTCTGTGGCTTTGGAGGCTGTCCTGAGACTAGCTCTTGTAGACCAGCCTGGTCTGGAACTCACAAAGATCCACCTGTCTCTGCCTCCTGAGTGCTGGAACTAAAGGTGTGGGCCACCACCACCCTGCCCCCAAGAGGGTTTTTTTTTTTTTTTTTTGGTTTTTCGAGACAGGGTTTCTCTGTGGCTTTGGAGGCTGTCCTGGAACTCGCTTGGTAGTCCAGGCTGGTCTCGAACTCACAGAGATCTGCCTGCCTCTGCCTCCCGAGTGCTGGGATTAAAGGTGTGCGCCACCAACGCCCGGCTCCAAGAGGGTTTTTAAGTGTAACACTGGTTATTCTGGAATTCACTATGTAGACAAATGTTTGGAACAATCTTTTTGTACACTGTGAAGACATGTTGCTCTCTTTGGTTTAATAAAGAACTAAATGGTCAAGAGCTAGTCAGGAAGAGGTGAGGTGGGTCTTTCTGACAGAGAGAGAGCTCCTGGGATGAAGAAGGGCAAAGTCACTAGCCAGATGCAGAGGAAGCAGGACATATATGTATAAAATGAGGTAACAAGCTATAAGCCACATGATTTAATAAAAATGGGTTCATTTAAGTTATAAGAACTATTTAGAAAGAAGCCTAAGCCATTGGCCCAGCATTTATAATTAATAATAAGTCTCAGTATGGTTATTTGGGAACTGGCTGGTGGGACAGAAAATTTTGCCTACAGACAATGCTTGACTTGAATTCTCAGACATCTAACTGCCTCTGTCTCCTGAGTGCTGGGATTAAAGGCATGCATTAACACATCTGGATCAAATATTACATGTTAAAGTGTTAAAGTTTTTAGTGCATATTTTCATGATTGAACACTGGCTTTTCAGTGTTCATTACCAGAATGTTCTCCTGTTCCTGCAATTTGCTTCAAAAAAGACAATAAAGTCATTTTCTTCAACCTGCACATTTTAGATGAGAGTAGTGGCTTGTGCCTAGAATTCCATTTCCTGGAAGGCTAAGACAGGAGGATCAGGAGTTTAAGACCAATCTTGGCTACATAGCAAATTTGAGACCAGTCTGGGTTAGATGAGACTATCTCAAACAATCTAAACCCGGTTGGATCACTAGCAAAGAACACTCAAAACACAACCATGAAGAGGCCCCAGTTCTAAATCCAGTACCTAGGTGAAGAACCAGATCAGGATATGTGTGCCTGAAACCTCAGGGTGACTGTGGCTTGATGGTTGCTAACCTAGCTCCAGATTCAACAAGAAAATCTGCCTTAAGGGAATAAGGGGAAGTATGACAGGGAAGGACCCTGGCATTGTCACACCCAGTCTGTTGTGCACCACCAGGAAGGAGAGAGGCAACTCTTATGGGTCCCAAGGACTTTAATAAATCACCACATAAGTGGTTACTGATCAATCAGGGCTGCATGACAGGGACTCAGGAGCCCTGCTTTTCCTGAAAGCCCTGAGCAGGAGCAGAAGTGGAATTTACAAGTGCAATATTTGTTTCCAAGTTAAAGTTACAGTTCTCACCAATCAGGATTCAGGAGTTCGGGGTTTTCTTTGTATGTTTCCATCATGTCAACAGATAATGAATGTAAGCTTTTCAGTCCAACCAATCAGATTCATCTGTTCTCTTTGCTGTTAGGAATAGCTATAATGTTTTTAGAGAACTAAGGGTCATAATAGACTATTTCTATTGTTTGAGGAGAAGGTTGGTCATCTATTGGAAAGTTCCCAGTTCCCCTAGGGCTTGGAAACTTGAACTTTGTTTCACCCTACAGGTAAAATGGTGTCTGAAGTCAAAATGGCAGTACTCAGGACAAGGTGCTTTAGACTGCTACCTTCAGTATCCTACTCTGACCATCACATGGGCACAGGGATCCACATACATGTGTGCATATTTCACATGCCTAGGAATTCAAGGCCAGTCTTGATTCAGGGTTGTCCTGGGCTACATGAGACATCCTGTTGGTCCTTCAGGTCTGCTGACATGTGAGTGCATCCTACCACTCCCCCTGACTCACCTCCTCAGTTCTCCACCAGCCCCCAGAAGGCATCTAGAGCCTTTAGAATGTTCAAGAAAGCTAAATGCAAAGACCAACACATGGGTGCATATCATGACAGATTAGAGCTAATTAGAAGGTTGAACTGAAAAAAAAAAGATATCAAATGAGCAAATAATACAAAAAATACATAGCTTGTCACCATAACTGTCAGAGGACATGCCTATGAGTTGATGAGTAGTGGGCTTTCCTCCTGAGAAGTGTACATAGCTCTTACTTTTAAGTGATACACATGTGTCTTGGACTAGGGCACCGTGACCAGATTTACAAAGAGAAGCAGTGTGAGTTTTTCTTTTCTTCCTTACTTTCTTCCTTTCTTTCTTTCCTTCTTTCTTTCTTTTTTTTTTTTCAAGACAGGGTTTCTCTGTGTAGCTCTGGATGTCCTAGAACTCTGTAGACCAGGCTGGCCTCAAACTCAGAGATCCACTTTCTCTGCCTGCTCAGTTCTTTTCTTTCATCATGTGGGGTCCTAGGTACCAAAGTCAGGTCCTCAGTCCTGGCAGCAAATAATTTTATCTGCGGAGTCATCTCACCTGATAGATACATTTGAGCCAGGGTCTCTAGACCAGACTGGTTTCCAACTCAATGTGTGACTAAGGGTGTCCTTGAATTTCATACTCTCCTGCCTCCACCTCTTGTGTATTGAGATTACAGGAGAACAGGATGTGGTGGTTCGGAGGCCAGCAAATTTGCAGAGGCTGGTAAATCTCTGTGAGCTCAAGGCCAACCTGATCTACAAGGGGAGTTCCAGGACAGCCAGGGCTGTTCCACAGAGAAACTCTGTCTCAAAAGACAAACAAATAAGATTAAACCAAACAAACAAATAAAAAAGAGAGATCACAGGTGTGTACCACCACCCAGCTCTTTTAAGTGTTTCTGGGGATTGAGCCCAAGGCTTCATGTATAAAGTTCTCTACCAACTGAGCTAAACCCCTAGTCTGATGATTTTTTTTTATGTCTCTTTTTCTTTCTTGGGCAGAGAATTAAATCCAGGCCTGCACATGCTCCATTATTGAACTACAATTCCAGGTTAGGCTGATCATTTAAAATAAGTCTAATGAACCATGTGTGGTGGCAAATGTCTTTAGTTCAGCCACTCAGGAGGCAGAGACAGGAGGATCTCTGAGTTTGAGGCCACCTTGGTCTCCAGAGCAAGTTCTAGTGTAAGTATAAAGGCTTGCAACAGATAGCCAGGACTACACAGAGAAAAACCTGTCTTGAAAATAAAAAAAATAAGTCTGAATGTATTACAGATCCTAAAAACCTCACTTGTCATCACATTGTGGTAAAAAACAAATTGCATGCAATTCAAAGCACCACCCAGTTTGTTCCAGGTCTTTCTGATCTGTCTCCTAGCATACTTGTCTTTGTTGATTTTAGTTCTAGCCACAGGGGGTGCTTTGTGTTCCCAGAGTGTGACGATTTGCCTAATCATCACTCCATCCCCCCAGGGCATCATGCTCTAGTCGCCCACTGTTTTACTTTTCTAAATATCACCTGTCATTACCTGACATCTAGTTTTTTGTCTTTTCCCATGAGAATGCAAACTCTGCTACTGCATGGGTGTTGTCTGTTTTGCTCATGGATTTCTCCCAGTTTCCAGAACAGCATTTTTTTTCCATTTTTCAAGACAGGGTTGTTCTATGTAGCCCTGGCTTTCCTGGAACTAGCTCTGTAGAGATCCACCTGTTTCTGCCTCTCAAGTGCTGGCATTGAAGGCATGCATCACCACCACCACCACCACCAACACCACCACCACCACTGGGCTAAGTACAACATTCTTGTATGTAACATCGATGTCTAAGTATAATATCCAAAGGGATATTTCATTGGAGACAAACACCTAGTTCCTCAGACATAAAGTCTTTAAATTTTTTAAATTACATTTTTGTTTATATTGCATTATTTTTCGTGCATCTTGGTGTGTACATGTACAGAGGCATGCCACAGGGCACACATTGAGGTCAGAGGATAAAAGTAACTTCTCCCACCACCTGGGTTCTGGGGATTGACCTCAGGTTTTCAGGCTTGGCAACAAGCACCTTTACCTGTTGAGCTGTCTCAGCCCCGACTCCAATTTAAAATAACAAAAATGCTTTCAGAATGAAGCTACAGCCACAGCATCTGTCAGGAATTTCAACTGTAGGAAATGGTGGATGACAATGTTCAAACACAGGCTTGACAGATGTAGCAGAATCACAAGCACGTGGTCAGGTGCCCAATTAACTGCATATTCTTGTTACATGCTCACCAATGCATAAACAGAGGGTGACCTAGAGAGGGCTGCTCCGATGACTCGGCTGTGGGTGAACCTCAAGGCTTCCTCCTAGGCAGGTGACACCAGCAGCTCAGACTGTGAGGGCTGAGGCACTCCCACTGCCGGCTGCATCCCCTGCGCTGTCTCATGACCAGTACTGGGGGGTGGGGGGAATGCTCCGTGCCTGAAAGTCACACTTAGCCTCTGACAGTTTCTGATAAAGGTTGTCTGTGATAGGGAATATTCCGTTGACTAAATGCATATCTGTGATACTTGTTCATCAATGCTTATGGGTGCTTAAATATGTAGTCATGAGTAGAGGGAAATGAAATTTGTTTAAATCAAATTTTAGGTGCGAAAACTCCTATACTAGAACTCTAGGTTGTCAGCAGTACTCATTGTCAAACAGTGCTTGTAACTGGTTATCCCACGTTACTTAGCTCCCGCCTTGTCACCAGGCCAAACATTAATATTCATCTCTCTCCAAAGCCCCAGACTTCCCCTACCAGATCCCTTTATCAGCGTTCTAAGCTGAGAGCCATAACCTGCCCGTCTCGCACAATCCAGAGACCCCATTCCAGTAACTAGTTCCTCGAGTCTCCACGGTCCCTCAGACTCCTCAGCCACCTACGTCAGCCACGATTTACAGGCGAGCCCCTGGGGGGTGTGTGTGTGTGTTGGGGGGGTCGGTCGTCTCCTTCTAGGCCCCGCCCCCTCACGTAAGTTCATGCCCCTGGTTCATTTACCAGGCGCGCCGGAAGCCCCGCCCGGGTGGTTGCTAGGCTCCGGCAGCCGGAAGTCCCGCCTGCCGAGTAGTCGTCGCTGCCACCGCCGCCGCCTCCGTTGTTGTTGTGGTCGCTACTCCGAAGTCCGCGGCTCAGCGAGCCGGCTCCGTCGCCTCCCGCCGCCATGAAGTGGATGTTTAAGGAGGACCACTCGCTGGGTAAGCGCGGTCGGCCTTGCCGAGCCCCGGGCTGCGGCCCCTCCCCCACTCGCGTCACCCCGCTGGGTCGCCAAGGCCCCGCCAGCCTGGGCACCTCCCACGAACCCAAGTAGCCCTCCACGGACCTTGCTGGGAGTCTGTGAGGGGGGCCGCGGCCCGGGATCCGGGGCTCGGGCTCTGGGGCGTACGTGCGCAGGTTGCGGGCTGCGAAGGGCGGACAGGAAGATGGGGTTCCGGGAACTGGGGGCCGGCCGACGGGCAGGCAGGCAGGTAGGCGCGACAGTCACCCGGGTGTACTTCTCCCCCAGAGCACAGATGCGTGGAATCCGCGAAGATCAGAGCGAAGTACCCCGACCGAGTTCCGGTGAGTGTGGACTCCGCGTCCCCCTCACCCCTCTGCCACCCTTAGAGACTGGGAGCGGTGTCGGGCGGGCGCTGTAGGCCGTGCAACAGTTGATAAGTTAAGGTCTCAAAGTGTAGCCAGAGACTGGACGGGCTGGGCCGGGGCCGGCCCGAGCTTGGGGCGCAAGAGGGTGGTGCTGTTCAGGGGCATCAGTGCTGAATCTTCCGATCTAGGGCAGCAAGCTGCTTGCAGCCTCTAGGCTCCCTCGCTAATTATGTAAGGAACCGTGTTCTAGGACAGGGCAACAGGTCACTTCCACTTTGGGGAACGGTGGTGGAGGGAGACTGTCACTTGGTTTGGATAGGGTATCATAGTCTCAGGACATTCATCTTTAATTTTGATCCTTTTTTTTTTTTTTTTTTTTTTTTTTTGGTTTTTCGAGACAGGGTTTCTCTGTGGCTTTGGAGGCTGTCCTGGAACTAGCTCTTGTAGACCAGGCTGGCCTCGAACTCACAGAGATCCGCCTGCCTCTGCCTCCCAAGTGCTGGGATTAAAGGCGTGCGCCACCAACGCCCGGCTAATTTTGATCCTTTAACTTCACGTCTCTATGGTGCTGTCATCCTTGCTTGAATAATAAATCTGAAACACCACCGTTTTGTCTTTAATCAATAAGTATGATGCTGCCGGGCTTTGGTGGCGCAAGCCTTTAATCACAGCACTCGGGAGGCAGAGGCAGGCGGATCTCTGAGTTCGAGACCAGCCTGGTCTACAAGAGCTAGTTCCAGGACAGCCTCCAAAGCCACAGAGAAACCCTGTCTGGAAAAACCAAAAAAAAAAAAAAAAAAAAAAAAAAGAAGTATGATGCTATATTTCTGTCATAGTTGGGGAGATGGTTTCTGATATCATTATTGATTTTGTTGTTGCTTTTTGAGACAGTTATCTCTGTGTAGCTCTGTAGACCAGACTGGCCTGAAACTCAGAGATCTGACTGCCTCTGCCTCTGGAGGATATGTGCACCACCACCACCTGGCCATTATTGATTTTCGAAGGACAAAGTATTATTGTAGCTCTTTGCTTGTAAGCATTTCCTTTGAGGAGAGAATTAGGAGGACAGATGTTAACCTGTAACAGATGTTTACAGAGAAGCAACAGGCTAATGAAAAACCTTGGTTTTTGGGTGGCGGGGACTGTAGAGCATTGCCATTTCATCCATTCTAATTTCCACTGCTGCTAACTCTAGCAGTGTTCTGGGATAGTGGGTTAACAGACTGCAGATGAAACTCTGGCCGGATAACCTTTCATCTGCCTACATAAAATGTTAGGAAGGTAGCCTAGCAGTGGTGACCAGTGTACCTTTAATCCTAGCACCCAGGAGGCAGAGGCAGGCGGGTCTCAGAGTTGGAAAGCTTTTTTTTTCCTTTTTTTTCTTTTTTTTTTTCTTTTTTCTTTTGGTTTTTCGAGACAGGGTTTCTCTGTATTGTTTGGTAGGCTCTCCTGGAACTCACTCTGTAGACCAGGCCAGCCACGAACTCACAGAGATCCACCTGCCTCTGCTTCCGGAGTGCTGGGATTAAAGGCTGTGCTGCCAATGCCCTGCTGAGTTGGAAAGCTTTGCAGCTGTGTTTTTCTTTAGATGCTGAGATCAGAGATGAGGGATGTAATTGACCAGAGGTAAGGGATTTTTATTATTTCTGGATCTCCAGAGTGTGGCTTAGTAAGACATAGGTGGATTTACTCATGCTGTGTAGTACCCACACATTTCCTTGCTCACCCTGTGCTCATCAGACTGAGGGCAGAGCTTTACATTAGGTAATCCAGTCCTGTGCTTATGTGCACCCGTGCTCCTCCTCCCTCCCTTTCCTGCCCCTCTGTAGTTAGTGCTGGGAATCAAGTCCAGGCCTTTGTGCATGCCGCAAAAGTGCTGCTCCCCTGCTGACTTAGCTTGACTCTCCAGGTGATCGTGGAAAAAGTCTCCGGCTCTCAGATTGTTGACATTGACAAAAGGAAGTACCTGGTTCCTTCTGACATCACTGTGGCTCAGTTCATGTGGATCATCAGGAAAAGGATCCAGCTTCCTTCTGAGAAGGCAATCTTCCTGTTTGTGGATAAGACAGTCCCACAGTCCAGGTGAGAGGTGTTTGTTAGGCCTCTGGTTTAGAAATCCATTTGTTGCTTGGGAAATATCAAACCCTGGGAAATATAAAAAAGCTCTTAAGAGTTCTGACTGCAGCCCCCCCCATTTTTCCCCCTTTTTGATTTTTTTGAGACAACATTTCTCTGTAGCCTTGGCAGTCCCTAGAACTCATTTTCTAGACCACACTGGTTTTCAGATTTTGGGAGTTGCCTTCCTCGGAATGAAAAGCGTATGGTACCATGCCTGGCACTTATTGCAACTCTTAATTTGTATATCAGTAGCTTCAGGAAAAAATAGAGCACAATTCTGTATTCACTCTGTTAAGACAACGGAACAATATCTAGAGTTTATATAATATGTATGTGTGTATGTGTGCATTTGTGTAAGCCAGAGGTCAGCACGGGGTATCTTCCTCAGCTGCTTCTCTACTCTATTTACGTTTTTAGGCCAATGCTTGTGTTTTTGTTTACTTTTTTTTTTGTTTTTTTTTAGACAGGGTTTCTCTGTAGCTTTGGAGGCTATCCTGGAACTCACTTTGTAGACCAGGCTGGCATCGAACTCACAGAGATCCGCCTGCCTCTGCCTCCCGAGTGCTGAGATTAAAGGCGTGCGCCACCAATGCCCAGCTTTGTTTACTTTTTAAAGATTGTGTGTATATGAATGCAGGTGGCACGGTGTGTGTGTGGGGGGGTGTGGAGGCCAGAGGACAGTTTTGGAGTTTACTCTGCCCTCCCACCATTGGCACTGAGGTGGTAATGCTTGCATGGCTAAGGCTTTTACATGTTAAGACAGGGTCTCCAAATGAATTTGGAGCTTACTAAGGTCTTCATGCTCACACAGAAGCAATTTACTGGGTCATCTCCCCAGCCCACCAGATCTTGGCGTAAAGGCACTGGTTGAAGCCTCCCAGAAACTAAGTTATCCAATATTGGCCTCTGGCCTCCACATACACATATGCACACCCTATACCCTAGGTAAATTATCTCAGAAGTTCTTTAAAACAGTTCAGAACTTTCTTGGCCTTAAACCATAGGTAGAACTGAGGCCTGTAGTGAGATTTTCACCTAATGACTCATGTAAACTGGAACCTGTAGGTCCCAGAGAGGCTCAACTTTAGCTCCTCACTCTGCTCAGTTACCTCTCTACATAGTTAGCTCTTTGATCGTCTCAAAATCAGTGTCTACCTGATTCACAAGTCTGATAAAATGACTACTGCCAATACCTAGAGCTCTGGTTATCATGTCATCCTTGGGTCCAGACCCTCTTATCACAGGCTTTTGGGTAGTATGTTGTTGGGTGTGCACTTTACCAAGGGATGAAACCAGCTCAGGCATCCATGGGGTCACTCTTGGCTCTTCCTTCAGGTAATAGAGGAGGTAACTTCCTTTATAACTTTCAGAAATTGTATGATCCTGTTTTCTCCTTCTTGGAGATGGTGGCTTACAGGGAGGAAGTAGGAGACTAGGATCAATGGCACTGGGTGTATTTTCCTTAATGCTGATCCTCTGGCATATAGTAGTCAGTGGTGGTGATCTAGTTCAGGGCCTTGTCGCTAGGGAAGTGCTTTACTACTTAGTCATGTCCTCAGTCCCATACTTAATGTCTGAAGACTTAAGGTTTCTCTGAGGCTCCACAGTATCTAGTAATTGAAAGTAGCTTATAGGTCGGGGCACCCATTTCCTGTTGTCCCTGAAGTCAGAAGTGGTTCTAAGGGCAGCAGAAGCTGCTTCAGAGCCATTTTCTCTCCAAGTACTTTCTGGAATTCTCCCCTTACTTTATAGTCTGGTACGGCTCTACCCTAAAGCAGATTATATTTGACCAAAGTCAGGATTTTTAGGGCTGAGTGACCAGAACCCCAGAAACCAAATTCTGACTCAGAGATCTGCCTACCTTGCCTCCCAAGTGCTGCCTGGCCAAATTCTGACTCTTGAGGATGAAGAGAACACCAAGGCCCTTAGCAGGTGAATCTGTATTCATTTGGGAGTTTTATTAAAAACTTATTTGTTGATGGTGGTATACCCAGATAGATCTAAGTTCAAGGACAGCCTGGTTTACATAGTGAGTTCCAGATTAGCAAGGGCTATGTAGAAAGACCCCATCTTAAACAAAACAAACAAAAGAATTTAGAGCTGGGCAGTAGTGGTGCATGCCTTTAATCCCAGCACTCTTGAAGCAGAGGCAGGCAGATTTCTGAGTTAAGGCCAGCCTGGTCTATACTGTGCAGCTAGAGCTATTACATAGAGATCCTATCTCAAAAGACCAAAACAAACAAACAAACAAACAAACAAAAACAAAACTTACAAAACCCAAAAACTGTATTTATGCCAGGAAGTGGTGGCACATGCCTTTAATCCCAGCACTTGGGAAGGTGGAGGCAGGTGGATCTATGTGAGTTTGAGACCAGCCTGGTCTACAGAGTTCCAGAACAGCCTCCAAAGCCACAGAGAAACCCTGTCTCAAAAAACCAAAAAAAAAACCCAAAACCAAAAAAACTGTATTTATTAGCTAGGCTTGAGATGATACCCACTTTCAATTCCAGTTGTTGGTAGGAGGAACCCATCTGGGGGAATATAGTGAGACCCTGTCTCCAACAAAAACCAAAACTCAAACCCAAATTTTTATAAACAAAAGAGACTATGATATCGTTAGACCCATGCAAACACCACAGTCTCTTTCCTAAAGCTGGTGGTGACTCGGCTCCATTAGCTCCTCAAAGTCAGTTTAGCAGCCTCTATTCAGCTTTTTCCAGGCTCCTTTGGGAACCTTGGAGCCTCCTTTAACCTTCATTCCGGTTCTTGCATAATGGCTGGGGAAGTGAACCCAGAATGGATCCAGGATTTCCCTGTTCCGTAAATGACTGTTGCCTGAGGTTGAACAGAATACATTACTTATGTGTGGAGCTGAACACAGGAGATAAGCACTGAGAAAGGCATAGCTGGTATTTAAATACAGATGTTGGGTAGACACAGAGGCAAGTCCCTAGGAGCTTTATTTCCTTCTTTCTAAGTTCCCCTTTCTTGCTGGGCGTTGGTGGCACACACCTTTAATCCTAGCACTTGGGAGGCAGAGGCAGGCGAATCTCAGTGATTTGGAGACCAGCCCTGGTCTACAAGAGCTAGTTCCAGGACAGCCTCCCAAGCCACAGAGAAACCCTGGGGGGGGGGTGGAGTTCCCCTTTCTTTAAAAAAGTAAAGAAAAGGTGGTGGTAGGATCAGATTCAGCTGCCTTTTCTTTTTCTTTCCTGAGTTGTTTGTCCTAGAACTTACCGTGTAGACTAGGCTGCCTTTGTATTCAGAGATCTACGTGCCTCTGACTCCCAAGTGCTGAGCTTAAAGGTGTGCGCCACCATACCAGGCCTCAACTGCCTTTTTCATGTAGCATTAGAAAGTTGAATTCTCTGCCTAAGTACATACATCAAGAATCTGGCTCACACAGAAGAGGAACTATCTCTTGGTTCAGATAGAACTGAGAAAGACATTGGTATGAAAATTTCCAGTCATGATAGTGGAGGGTAACCCAGGTCTGATAATAGCCTTTGTTCTTTGTTTAGAGCACAGACAAGAATGTTCTTTATTCCCTGTTTAAGATAGATACAGGCTAGCCCTTGGTGACACACACCTTTAATCCCAGTACTCAAGAACTCTATAAATTCAAGGTCAGCCTGGTTCAGCATGCTGACATTTTGGCCTGGAGAAACCAGTGCTGCTGAAGATGGTGGTTGGGGGGTTGGTTGCTTTTCTCAAGGTTTTAAAAGGACGATGAGACAGATGTTTTAGGGTCCATCCTTTGTTGAGAAGTGTGCTTAAACATAACTATTTTGATCATTTCTGGGTAAATACTTCTTTCAGTGATGGCTATTGGGAGAAGATAGCTCAGCAGGTAAAGGTGTTTGCCTGAGTTTGAAGGCAACCCACATGCTGGAAGGAGAGAACTGAGTCATAGGGGTTGTCCTCTGACAGTTTCTTAAAAAGGTGCTTTAGGAATGGCAGAAGATTTGTGCAAGAGGAACATCGAATATGAAGGAATAGTTAGCTCTGTATTTTGGTTTGCATTAGACTTGCACTTGACAACCGATGCCTTTCAGGCTCCTCAGTGGTGGTGGTCATTGGCTCCTACCTCACCCCACTGTCCTGCCTTGCTGAGAGATAGGGAAGCGCGTGAGCTGTACAGATGGCTGGCCAGGTGTCCATCACTCTTCTAGCCCATTTATGGCAGGGTGCCTCCATCCCTGCCTTTAGTTGAGAGTTGAAGGTAATTGCACTGGGGTTGTATGTCCACACGTGTCCTAGCTCAGCCACCCCCAATCCACAGGGCTACTGAGAAGCAGAAAGCGAATGTTTGCCTTTGGTTGTCATAGCTAATCCTGGGCCTGGTTCTTACTAGGACCTGGCTTTACTGTTGGTCAGTTCCTCCACAGGAGGAAATGGATCTTTGACCCCAAATGGAAGCATGGGAGCAGCCTCCAGGGAACAACTGTGATTCATTTTGCTCTGTACTTGGGAGCTTAGATCGGTATTTTCCATTTCTTGTGGTTGCTGGGACTTGAACTCAGGACCTCTGGAAGAGCAGCCAGTGCTCTTAACCACTGAGCCATCTATATGGCCCCAGTTTCCATTTCTTTACTAGTCAGTACCAAGAGTTTAGAAGGTGGCAGTGCCCCTGTACCCAGTGCAGAATTTTTTCTAGATGCCTGCATGTGGTACTGGAGCTACAACATTAGAATGCAGTGTACTAAAGGTTTTGGGTATGTTCTATAGACACCCCCCATAGCTTAGGTAGGAAGCCTTGGAATTGTGGTCTGACTTACTTGATCTAACTACCCAGCAGGCTTGGGCAGTTTGTCAAGATATGCTATAGCTGGCTCTGTGTTTTGGACTCCTGGCCATTCTGACAGGGCCTGCTTAGTGGAAACTCATCCATCCTGAGGTTTATAGAATCTGTCCTAAACTGACATACGCCTGTCTCTGTTACATACTCTCTTGCACAGGGTCTGTTTTGCCTGCCTGTGCTTCCTTTGAGTAAACTTTGTTAGTACAGGTGTGAGAAGATGAGGAAGGAAGATCTTGCTAAGGTGCAAAGTTCTAATGCTAGCTCACAGGGACAGCCTACCTGTGTTCACTTGGAGGCAGTACAGGGTGGTGATAAGAATGTTTACTGTTAGCTGGGTGGTGGCGCACACCCTTAATCCCAGCACTCGGGAGGCAGAGGCAGGAGGATCTCTTGAGTTTGAGACCTGTTCTGGTCTACAAGAGCTAGTTCCAGGACAGCCTCCAAAGCCACAGAGAAACCCTGCCTAGATAAAAACAAAAACAAACAAACAAAAGAATGTTTACTGTTTTGTGGATACATTATCTCTCTATGCATTAGGTTTTACTTCTTTGAATTTTGGGTCATGGTAGTACTGACAAGATTACTGTGAGGATAAAATGACTATGTATAGTATTTAGAATGGAGCTTAGAGTGTTAGGATAGATATGGTTTTAGTGTCAGCCTCTACAGCTGCTTGGGCACTGTTTAATGGATGAACACAATGTTTTCTTAAAAGGCGGAGCAACTGAGGGGCTGGAGATTTGGCTCAGTGCTGAAGAGCAACTTCTCTTGCAAAGGACTGAGATTTGGTTTCCATACAGCAAGCAGCTCACAACCGTGTGGAATTTCAGTTCCAAGGGTCCTTTGCCATCACCAGGCACTCATATGCACAGATAAACATGCAGACATACACACTTAAATTTTATTTTATTTTATTTTTTGGTTTTTCGAGACAGGGTTTCTCTGTATTGCTTTGGAGGCTGTCCTGGACCTCGCTCTGTATACAAGGCTGGCCTCTAACTCACAGAGATCCACCTGCCTCTGCCTCCCGAGTGCTGGGATTAAAGGGGTGCGCCACCACCGCCTGGTTTACACACTTAAATTTTAGAAAAAGCAAAGAGAAACAGTGGGACCCAAGCAGAAAAGAACACAAACTACACGATTGTGGCCTCTATCCTGTTAGAGGTCAGGACTGGGTCTCAGGCCACTCTGGCCTAGACAGCAGCTGTCCCAGTGCTGCTCCAGGTTCACTGTGGGCATCTTGTGGAGTCAGCAGTACACTCTGGGAGTGGTTCATGAAGCTCTTTGGGTAATAGTAATTCAGCAGTGGGATTAGAGCAGGTTTCTTCAAGGGCACCCTGACACTGGACCAAGGAGGGTAGGCTTGTGCCCTATTGTAGTGTTTTCCTGTTAGCTTCTTTCTGAGAAGTCACAGAAAAGTGGGGTTTCTCTAGGGATTCCCAGCCAGCAGCCTAAGAACTGGAAGATCAGCTATATATTTGAGTCCTGCTAACCTGCTGACTTTTCACTCATTTTTGACTCATCACCTTACTTCATAATCAGATGAAAACTCTTTGCACCCCCCAAAAGGCAGGTGCCTTTGCTCTTAATATGGCCACACATAGACACATCTTCAGCATTTTAAAAACATGCCTGGAGCCGGACAGTGGTGACTCAGACCTTACGTCCCAGCACTTGGGAGGCATAGGCAGGTGGGTTTCTTTGAGTTTGAGGTCAGCCTCATCTACAGAGTGAGTTCCAGGACACCAACAGAGACCCTGTCTTCCCTACCCCCGAAAAGAAAATGTCTGTGAAAACTAGAGAGGGGCTCATGAGAGAAAATGATGAGATAGTGAAGCAAGTAGTGATGGTTCACTGCAGGAGGGTGCAGGGGGGATGGAGACCCAGGGAGAAGGGGGTAGAATCAACCAAAAATGTAAATGGATGAGAATGCCTCAAGGAGACCTATTCCTTTGTATGCCAATTTTAATACCTGCATCCCACCTCAGTCAGGCTTCATTTCATTCATGGAGATCCTTATAAAGCTCTCTAGAGATCCTGAGGGCAACCCAGGTTGGAAATGAACACAGTAGGTGTTTTTTGTTTTTTTTTTTAGTTTTTCGAGACAGGGTTTCTCTGTATTGTTTTGGAGCCAGTCCTGGAACTTGCTCTGTAGACCAGGCTGGTCTCGAACTCACAGAGATCCGCCTACCTCTGCCTCCCGAGTGCTGGGATTAAAGGCGTGTGCCACCAACACCCTGCTACAGTAGGTATTCTTATGACCAGCTTCCCTGACTTGTCTGTGGAAATGGCATGTAAACCTTGTGGTTTTAAAAATTCTAGTAAGTGGGCTGGAGAGATGGCTCAGAGGTTCAGAGCACTGACTGTTCTTCCAGAGGTCCTGAGTTCAATTCCCGGCAACCACATGGTGGCTCACAACCACCTTGAATGAGATCTGGTGCCCTCTGCTGGCATGCAGGCAGAAGACTGTATACACAATAAATAAAAAAAATTCTAGTAAGTTAAAAACAGGTGAAATTGCCGGGTGTGGTGGTGGATACCTTTAGTCTGTGGCACACAGGAGGATCTCTGAGTTCAAGGCCAGCCTGGTCTACATACAGAGTTTCAGTACAGTCAAGACTACATAGAAAGACCTTTTTGCAAACAAACAAACAAACAAAAAACAGCAAAAACAGGTGAAATTAACCATTTATTTAACTTACTTAGTAAATGGAAAATTTTGTCATTTCAACAAGTAACCAAACTTGATGTTTTATTTCTGAAACTTTGTGGGGGTTTTGGTTTTTCCAGACAGGGCTTCTCTGTATAACAGCTCTGACTGTCATGGAATTTGTTCTGTACACCAGGCTGGCCTTGAACTCACAGATCTGCCCACCTGCCTTCCCGAGTGCTGGCACATTTCAGTTGCTGAATAGAGCTGATAATTTGTTTTAGGAGCAGCCACAGAGGATATTCCTTAACAATAGGGATTTTGAGTGGGTGTTGGTGGCATATGCCTTCAGTCCCAGCACTCAGGAGGCAGAGGCAGGCAGATCTCTGTGAGTTTGAGGCCAGCCTGATGATCTACAGAGTGAGTGCCAGGACCTGTCTCAAATACTCTGTCAAAATAAAATAAGTAAAACAAAACCAATAAGGATTTTGATTAAACAGTGCTATTCAGAAGAGTCTGCTTGTTTTCTTTTTGTTTTAGAGAGTTACTTATATGCATGAGAGTTTTATCTGAATGTGTACGTATATGTATATGTGTGTATGTGAGTGTGTGTGTGTGTGTGTGTGTGTACCATGTATGTGTCTGCTGCCCACTGAGGTCAGAAGGGAGGGTCAGATCCCCTGGAACTGGAATTGTGGATGGTTGTGACCTGCCATGTGGGTGCTAGGAACAAATCTGGGTCTTGTGTAAGAGCAACAGGTGCTCTTAATTACTGAGCCATTTCTCCAGCCAATTCAGAGAGTCCTTACCCAAATTCCAAACTGAGAGCCTCACACGGAGAACTGTTGTGATTGCAGAAGATGACAGGCTTTTATTCATACTTGTCCCCACATTATTACTTAATCTGCCCACATGAAACATGCAAATGGGGTGGGAAGTGAAATAAGAAAGCAAAATCTCCCCCTTTTAAATGTGGCCCTGTGTCCCATGTTTACATATTGGTCTTAATCATACAACAGCAGCAAAGCCAGGGAGGAATCATCTCTACACAAAGTTGAGGTCCTGGATCCATTTATGTATGCTGTGCAAGCACTCTACCAGCTGAGCTACACCCCTGCTATGTCCATGTTCAAACAACTGTTGTGCTGTTGTGACCAGGACTTGTTCTTGGATCAGCATCTTGCTGCTGGCTCTGGTTGGCCCACTTCTTGGTGGTCATACTTCATCAGTGTGG
Source organism: Mesocricetus auratus (assembly GCF_017639785.1). NCBI lineage: Eukaryota > Metazoa > Chordata > Mammalia > Rodentia > Cricetidae > Mesocricetus > Mesocricetus auratus. Next base: position 11,959,688 of record NW_024429183.1, on the reverse strand, counting down.
TCACTTGGCCAGAGATTGCATGAGGTTACGGTAGGTATACTACTCTGGCAGAGAAATAGATTTAGTTGTCTACTGCAGTCTGTTTCACAGCATAGGGAAAGCTGATTTTCCCACCCACATGTTTAGTTTAAGGACTCTTATTTTTGGAGGCTCTTTGGAAGCTTGAGCAATCTTTTATTGTATTTTATTCTTTTGCAATAGTGGGGATCCCACCCAGTTGCTTCACCCCTGCTGGGAAAGCACCCTCCCTCGGAAGTACATCCCTGGCCTAGGGAAGGTTTCTTTGGATCCCAAATATAGTGGGAATTTTGGGCATGGTGCACAAGGGTCTCTGATCCTACTGTATAGATCTCTGGGGTTTCAGATGGTGACCTGGGAGTGTTCATAGTAAGTATCCACCTGTACCTTTGACACGCAAGTCTAAATTATAAACATTCAAATAAATGCCCGGAGAGGAGAACTCAACACCTTGCTTACAGGGGTCTTTCATGGGGTGGTCCTGTCATTTAAGTTATCAGATGCCTTTGCAAGGGGCTGGCTTCTTGGAAGGCTTCAGAGCGAGTGCAGGGATGTTAGGTGTGTGCTCGCCACTGTACCTAGCTCCTGATTTGATGTAATCCTCTCCCCATTTTTTTGTGAGCCACCCCTCAGCCCCACCTTCATTTTTTCATGCTTTGTGTTCTTTCAGTGGAACAGATTGCAGGTCACAGCAGGTACCTGAATTATTTTTACCTCCCAGCCACCAACCACAAAGCTCCTCACCCTTAAGGCCTTATTTTTCCACTTGATACCTGACTCAATTTTCAATGATATTTTTTTTCTTTTTTCTCTTTCAAGCCTAACTATGGGACAGCTTTACGAGAAAGAAAAAGATGAAGATGGATTCTTGTATGTGGCTTACAGTGGAGAGAACACTTTTGGCTTCTGAGGACCAGTGCTGGGCTAGGTGCACCGTTCCTGCTTGTGTATCTTGTAAATAACTGGCTGTTTTCAGTTATTCTACCAGAGCCTCCTCACATAGACCTACTAGTGCATTTGTAACTGGATTTATTTCTTAATATATTGGAAGGGTTTATTTCCTTAGATTAGTAAATTATCATACAGAGTTTTATTTTCAGTTTTCTTTTTGTGCACTGTTTTCATGGCTATATATATGCTCCGGGGAACCTGTCCTCTGGGAATCATATTTAATGAAGATATTTCCATAATGAAGGGAGGTAGGCGTGGCTTTGAAGTTAAAAGGAGGGGTAATTCGTTATTCTGGATTATGTTCCAAGTGATAGATGGCTGAGTATTAAAAGCACCCAAATTAAATCCTTAGCAGTCAGAACACACTTGCTTCACTAGATTTTGCCAACTGCAAATCATGTCAGACTGAGCTAATCTGTTCTTTCTGAGACTATTAAGGTAAATAATTAACAATAAAATTTTCTCTTCTAAAGGCATTATAGTGTGACCATGTCCTTTATTCACCTTTTGGATGAGTCAGAAATGGGAGCTGTTTGTCAGGCCTGGAGAAAGGCTTATGGGCTATGTCAGTGAAGCCAGGAATGGGAAGTGGTGGCTGATATCATAAAAAGGGCTTACTTTTTTCAGTGGATAATATAGTCACAATGTTTGGATACCAGGACTTTGTAAGAAGCTATACATGTCAAAGTCTCTCTACCACTGTTTTCTGATCTCTACTGCTTGTGAGAAATTTACTTGTATGGGCTTTTCAGTATTTATTTTAGTAGCATAATTAAGTATGAATATATGCAAATGCATTTTAAAAAATTTATCATTTATTGCTATTTTACCTGCATGTATGTCTGTGTGAGGGTATGTCAGATCCCCTGTTACTGGAGTTACAGACAGTTGTGAGCTGCCATGTCCCCTAGAAAAGCAGTCAATGCTCTTAACCACAGAGCCATTTCTCTAGCACCAGGAATACATTTTTTGTTTACATAAAATAAAATATATATGTATATATATATGTTGCATTTTTCATTTTGAGACGGGGCTTAATTTTATAGTTACCAACCTGACATACATACATACATTATATGTACTTGTGCTCTGACTGTCCTGGAGCTCTATGGAACCAGGCTGGCCTCTGCCTCCCAAGTGCTGGGATTAAAGGCATGTGCTACCACCACCTGGCTTGTACTTGTGTTCTTAGTTCTCTCGGCTCTTAAGTCCTGACTGAGTGTCATAGTTTTCTCACAAGTTAGCAAAGGTGTGTATGCTTGTCAGGACACAAATGCATCTTTGAGAACATGGCCTCCTGTCTAAATCTTCCATAGATAGACTGACTGTGTGGTAGCTGTGGCTTTCAGGAATGAAGCACGTGGGGGACTTGGTGGATTCCATGGCAGGCGAGGGACAAACATGCCAGGTAGACGGAGTTTAAGTGAAAAGGAAGGTGGGGGAGGAAAGAGACAGAGGACAGAAGAGAAGAGAGGGAGACAGGAAAAGTCCTGTCTGCCCCAGGGGGACAGCAGGAAAGTGAGTGGGAAAGAGTGGAAGGGGGGGGTCTTTCTTTTAAAGGGGTCCTTTGCCCCTGCATGCAGACTAGTAGCCATGGAACCCTGGGCTGACCAGGGTACTGTCTGAGTGCATTATCATGTGCCAGGGGCAGGCCAGCATAATGCCCGAGTCCTTACAGTATGTAACCTTATATTAATCGCCAGAATAAGGGAAACAGCCAGGCGTAATGGAGCTTGATCACCTTTAGTCCCAGCACTTGGGAGGTAGAGGCAGGCTGATTTCTGAGTTCAAAGCCAACCTGGTCTGCATGGTTCCAGGACAGCCAGAGCTAATATAGTGAGACTCTATGTTTTGAAAACAAAAACAACAAAAAAAGGAAACAAAGGATCACCCAGTGATGTAACGACATGTAGTTAACATGATAATCATACAATTTTTATTTGATGTGTGTGTTTTGCCTGGATGTATGTCTGTGTACCGTGTATATTATATGCCTGGTACCTATGGTAGCCAGAAAGGATACCAGATCCCTTAGAACTGGAGTTACAAATATTTGTTACAGAGGAGTCTTGTTTGTGATCATATATACTTACCTGAGCCTGGCCTAAGCAATAGAAAGGTGTTTTGTTTGAGCTAGCATAGGATGATGGTTCACTGGCTGTAGGCATTGCATGATAACATTAACCTCGTTTCTTAGTTTTGTTTTCCTGTGTGTTGTTTTCATTTTCAAGCATATTCTTTGCATGTGATGGCAAAGATGCTTCCATTAGCTTAGCATCTGTAGTGAGGGAAGAACACTTTTTGTTGTTTTTGAGACAGTTTCTCTGTGTAGCTGGCTATCCTGAGTTCAAGGACAGCCAGCTCTACAGATCTGGAGTTCTAGGCCAGCCAAAGCTACATAGAGGAACCCTGTCTCAGGGGGAGAAAGGGTCCTTGGAGGAGCTAGAGCTAGGTTCAGCTTGTCAACGTAGCTTCTGGGAGGCAGAGGCAGAAGTATCACTGAGGCCAAGTTGAAGCAACAGACCACTTCTCAAAAGGAAAGTTCCTTGAAGGACTCTGACCTTGGGCTACAAACAGCTCTGCCAGGGCCAGTAGGCAGGAATGGTGAGTCCGTTGGAACAGAACAGGACAAACAAAGGAGACGAGGTAGCAATCCCACAGGCCTTTTGATCTATTTCTATTTGTAACCACAAACCCACAAATGCACCTGAGAAAAAATAGCAAGAGAAATCTCAAGGCAAGTCACTGAAGCTGACTGTAGGTTTTTTAAAGCAGTCTCATATCCCAGGTTGGTCTCCAATTTACTAAGTAGCCTGATCTTCCTGTCCTCCTGAGGCTGGGATTACAAGTACCACCATCATACCTGGTTTTGTGACTTGCTGGGGATAGAACTCTGGGCTTGCACATTAGGCAAGCACTCTTCCAGCTCAGCTACATAGCTACATCCCTAACCCTGACTATGTTTTTTTGTTGTTGTTGTTGTTGTTTTTTTTTCGAGACAGGGTTTCTCTGTAGCTTTGGAGGCTGTCCTGGAACTCACTTTGTAGACCAGGCTGGCCTCGAACTCACAGAGATCCGCCTGCCTCTGCCTCCCGAGTGCTGGGATTAAAGGCGTGCGCCACCAACGCCCGGCCCTGACTATGTTTTTAAGTAGTTCATGGCTAGCATTTATGGAACACATAGAGGATACCAGATGATTTACACACATTGCCACAGTTTTTCCAAAAGGCCTATAAGGTAAGTAGTATAGTTTTCATAATAATATTGCTACAGGTGACAGAACTGAGGTGCCAAATGAGATTTAGGAAGAATGACATGGTTGACAGTGTTCAATCCTTTCATGCTCGTTTCTACTTACAGTGTGCCCAGGACTTGGCCTTGTCTAGACTACCAAACAGCCCCACCTGTGCAGTAGGTACCTGCTTAACCATGTGGTCATACTGTACCGGTCATACTGTAGGCGACTGAGGCACATGAGGAAAGGATTACCCCATCCTGTCGGAGCTTACAAACAAGGTTGTCAGTGCTGTGGTAGGAGTGGGCTGGAAAGGTGGCTCAGCGGTTAAGAGTGTGCTTTTTTTTTTCAAGACTTATGTACTTATTATACATACAGTGTCTGCCTGTATGCATGCTTGCAATGCAGGCCAGAAGAAGGCACCAGATCTCATTACAGATGGTTGTGAGCCACCATGTGGTTGCTGGGAACTGAACTCAGGACCTCTGGACAAGCAGCCAGTGCTCTTAACCTCTGAGCTATCTCTCCAATCCGAGAAGACCCAAATTTGGTTCCTAGCACACATTAGATATCTCACAGCTGTATAACACCAGCTTATCACACCTCTGGACTCAAGTCACCTGCACTTATGTGCACATACATATACACATAACTAAAGTAAAAAAAATGACTGTTTAAAGAAACTGAAACAACAGAATTTCAGCTTCAAAACTCATCATTGGAGTTGGAGAGGTACCTCAGTGGTAAAGAGCAAACACTGCTCTTAGAGGATCCAGTCGGTTCCCAGACCCACATAGGGCAGCTCACAACTGCTCTTAAATAGCCCCAGGGGACCACAACAAGCCCCCCAATACACATCAAAAATAAAATCTTTAGGGGAAACAGATGGCTCAGCAGTTGAGAGGACCTGGGTTCAATTCCCAGCACCCACATGGCAGCTCACAACTGTCTGTACCACCTGTTACAGGGGATCTGACACCCTCACACAGACATGCTTGCAGGCAAAATACCAATGTATGTAAACTAAAAATAATAAATTACTTAAATAAAACACCCATATACACAACATTTTAAACCATCGGGACTGTGGCTAGTGTCTAGGGCCTGTAATAATTCCAGCTACTTGGGAGGCTAGGGCAGAGGGTCACAAGTTCAGCCTGTGTCCATAGAGTGAGGCTTTGTCTCAAAATTATTTTTAAAAATAAGACTTCTGGGGATACAGTTCTGATGTGGAATGCCTCCAGGCATGAAGCCCTAAATTTAAAAAAAAACTACGGTCACTATACCTCAGTATTCTGATAGTAAAATCATTACCATAGGAGAGGCTAGGGAGATGGCTCAGTGTTTAAGAACATTTGCTGCTCTTGCTGAGGACCTGGGCTTAGATCTCAGCACCCACATGGTGGCTCAGTTCTAGGGTATCAAACATCTGGTCTCAGGTACCAGGCCCCCTCAAGGTATTTATACATAAAAACATTTTTTCAAAGATATGTGTGTGGGGGGCAAGTTGAGTGGGTAAGATAAAAAAACATTACATGTATGAAACTGAAATAAAAAAAAAAACCTTGGCCGGGCTTTGGTGACGCATGCCTTTAATCCCAGCACTTGGGAGGCAGAGGCAGGTGGATCTCTGTGGGTTCGAGGCCAGCCTGGTCTACAGAGCGAGTTCTAGGACAGCCTCCAAAGCTACAGAGAAACCCTGTCTCGAAAAACCAAAACAAACAAAAAAAAAAAAGAAAGAAAGAAAGAAAAAAAAAACCAAAAAAACAAAACAAAACCCAAAACCTGCTTTCACCAATCTGTCGCCAATACAAAAAAAGCCGAGTACCCAACAACACAAAAAAGAAGATGATACAGGAAAGGCTTCGTTCCAATGCAGAGCTTGCTTCAGCAGCCCATCCCAAGCTAGGAGATACAGCTCAGCACGGCAAAAAAGTCTGGGAAGCATTACTCACTTCATACAATAAATGCAAAAGTAGATAAACTGGATGAAGAGCAGACCTTGTGTGGAGACCACGGCTGTTTGTATAAATGTCAGAAGCTGTGAAGGTGGGGAGGAGCCGCACATGATCGCTGAGCTGGGAGCACACCCAGGGCTCACATTTGCTTCAGACGGACTCTGCCACAGCCAACAGCTACTCATTCTGATGTAACAGGAGCAAAACCTGCTAAGTAGGAATAACTTTAACACAGATTCACTCCCGAGACCTTCAGGGACAAACCGAAACAGGAGGTAAGAGCGGACCTAGACTAAAGGATGCAGCAGCGCACATCTGATATGTAAAGAGCCGTGCCATCCCCAGATCACGAGTCATTAATACCACTTCAATAAAAATTCCAATAACAAGGTTGTAAGAAAAAGAAGCTGGAGAGACCAGTTCCAGTAAACACAGCATGACAGTATCCTTAGTAACTGTAATCAAGTAACTTAGAGGCTGAGGCAGGCAGGAGTTTGAATTTGAGGTCAGTCTGGGCACTTGAGAATAAAACAAAACAACCCAATGGAATGGTGTGATACAGAACAGAATACATATTTACATGTAGACAGCACATTTACAATATTTACAACAGACAACACAGAAGCTGGGTGTTACGGTACATGCCTGAAAATCCAGTCACCTCGTATCACCTTTGGTACCACGCCTTGGTGTGCTTTGATGTTGCTTGTGTGTGTGCACGCATGGGCGCTCGAGTGGGTATGTGTGCATGTACTTATGGAAGCCAGGGGTGGACTTTGGGTGTTGGTTCTCAGGTGCTATCGAGGCTTTGCTTGGCCAGGGGTCCCAGGGGTCCTCCTGTGTCTGCCTCCTCACTGCTGTGGTTACTGGTGTGCACAATCACACTGAGGGTTTCTTTTTTTTTTTTTTTTTTTTTGGTTTTACGAGACAGGGTTTCTCTGTATTGTTTGGAGGCTGTCAGTCCAGCCCAGCCTCAAACTCACAGAGATCCGCCTGCCTCTGCCTCCCGAGTGCTGAGATTAAAGGTGTGCACCACCACCGCCCGGCCCCACACTGAGGGTTTCTATGCTTGGCTTTTTTATGTGGGCTCTGGAAGTTGAACTCAGGTCTTTGTGCTGTGTGGCAAGCAAAAACCCCAACACTTAAAAAAATTGTATCATTGGGTTAATAAGGCCATCTTATTATGCAAGTACATAAAGTACCTTGAGTGCATTTCCCCCCAGTCCCTGCTACCCTCTCCCTTTAGTCTCTGTTCTCCTAGGCAGTGTTGCTTCTATTTTGTCTTCTGCACATATATATATGATCTTACAGAGAGAATCATTTGTTATGATTATTTCCAAGTTGTACCCATCATCTTGCAAATGACATAACTTTTTATGGTTGAAAAAATGGGCACAGGTTGTTTTCATAACTCTGCTACTGTGAATACTGTAATAAACGCGTTCAAGAACCTCTGCTGTGTTGACTTGGAGTCTTTCTCAGTGAGCTTGCTGTCCGTTCTCTCAAACCACCACTGTCCTCGCCTCACCAGCTGTTTTGCTATACCTGCACCCCCCTCCCAAAAAAAAATCATGGCTTCCTGGCTACCATCCCTGCCCTGTAGTCCATGTCTTTATTACAGAGGACAGTAAACTCCTTAGATGTAATTTCTATCCCATGACCGTTCCTCAATGCTCCAAAGCACTGAGTTGTCAGCATAAAGCCATGCTCCCTGTGGGACATCCTCCTCACTGACCCGAATGCATGGTCAGCATCCTCCCAAACTCTCCTAGGCTCTGCCAGTCTGGCCATGCTGTCCTCATCTCTGCCCTTACGTATGATGCCTTCTACCTCAAATGCCTCCCAGTGCTCCAGTGTGTGCCTCTTGCTAACCCACATTCCTTCCTTGAACTCAGCACTCCCAATGTTACTGTGTCCTCTCAGTCTGGGTACTGGCTTCCATCACAATCACCTCCTACTGTGCTGTTTCTCCTGTGGAGTCCCTTGTCGTCTTCCCTAGAGTTAAGGAGCATCATGAAGAGTCTTGTACCTCAGATGCACAGCAGTCCTCATATCCCTCTCTTTCCCCCTCCCCCTCCCTTCCTTGTGAAGGTTTCTATCCAGCAGCGTTTTGGAAAAAGCCAACAGAAATGCCCCTATTCTCAAAAGACTGCATTGGACTGAATTGTAGAAAGATTTAAAAAGTGGAACCAATTTTCCTTCACATCTTTATTTCTTAGGGAGTTCGAAGCCAGCCGACAAAGCAAAGATCCCCGTGGGCCGCATGGAGGCAAAGCCGCTGAGTTGAGTAGGAGGCTACATGGACCTCTGATCTGCAGTTTCGCCCCTCCTCCCTGGGTCCTGGAGGAAGCAGATTGGGCGGAGCAGTACTGCCAGCACATGTGTGGCTGCCTCCACAAGCATATTCCTCCAGTAGGCTTCCACCTAGGGTAATCTTTTAGGTTTGTTGGGAAAAGCTTTGCAAGTCTACACAGCAGATTGGATACAGTTGCTTCTGAGCTGAAGGGCAGACTCAGACTGGAAGCTCCCTGGCTCAAGTCACTGTCAGAGCAGTGGACAGCTCTCCCCTTAGCCCTGTGCTGTCCATGATCCCAATGCATCCCAGAGACAAAGCCTCTGCCCCAGGATCACAAGCCAGCACATTCTGGACCACAGTCAGCTCTAACCCAGTGTCAAACTTCCCCTTGTGCTGCTAGGTCAGATGGTGAGGAGGCCTGTGCTGTGTGCATTCCACCGAAATGCACGTGTGTCTTCAGACCCAGCATACACTCAGCTGGGACAGAATGCCTCTGCTTTGGACATGGAGTACATTCATCCCAGTTTGATTAATATGAATTCTATTTTCTTATGTGAGGATTTGTGAGCCTCCTTTGTTTTAGAATTCCACTGAAAGCCGGGTGTTGGTGGCACATGCCTTTAATCCCAGCACTTGGGAGGCAGAGGCAGGCGGATCTCTGTGAATTCAAGGCCAGCCTGGTCTAGAGTGCCAGGATAGCCTCCAAAACAATACAGAGAAACTCTGTCTCAAAAAAACAAACAACAACAACAAAAAAGAATTCCACTAAAGTGTATCAAGCAGAAAACTAAACTCCTGTGGAGCCCTGGCTGTCCTGGAACTTGGCTTATACATGACAGGTTGATTCCTCATAGCTGGAAGGAAACTGGGAAAAACTAAAATTAATCTGTGGGGAGTTAGTGAGGCCCAAAGCCTACTTCAGAGATGGTCACCTTTCTACTGCGTTCTACAATGGAGAGGATCTTCCTGAGGTTTCCTGTGTTTATACAGAAGAGTCTGGTGTAACTCAGGCTGCCCTTGGAATCCTGGTCCTGGCGCCACCTCCAGAGTGCTAGTCTACGGAAGGTGCCATCACTCCTAGCTTTCTGGAGCTTCTTTTATAAAGACATCAGTCCTGTTCAGGAGGGCTCTGCCTGATCACCTCAGAGATGCAGTCATACGCCAACACCATCATTCTGGGAATCAGGATTTCAGCGTAAGAACTGGGGAGGAGAAAGACAGAGCGAGGCAGAGCTGGACTTTGAAGTAGAATTTGGAAGGTAATATAAATGTTCCTAGCAGAGCTCTTTTGGAGCTGGTATAGTCTGTCCTATCATTCTCTCCCACACTCTCTTCACTCTCTGCCTGCCAGTCTCTCAATGCAGAAGTTACTATGCTATATGCTAACACAGAGGGGCATTCAGGGTGGCACTGGGTTAGTTAAACGATATTATTACTGCAGGAAAACATCAGCGGGAAGGTCATTTCCCCAGAGTCCAAAATAACCCACAAGAGGCAAAACCAAAACCAGAAAGTTGCTGAAACCTTGTATAGAAGGAATGGGAAGTGTAAATATTGGAAGTAGCCGCGTCCTAAGACATCAAGAACATGCTTCTTTCTCAACAAAACCTAACACATGGCAACCGAGACAAGCTTGCATGCATTGTTAGTGCGGTTGAGCTGCTCAGTGTCCTTTCTCAGTGGTTCCCTGAGGGGTCACAAAAAGGCCCGTTGTTGAGCTGAAGACAGACGCAGGGAAAGGGCTCTGTGGTCCTGCTCCATTGTCAGGTTGGTTTCCCTCTCCCTTGGAGACGCTAGGTTTCAATGTGCTTTTCATTCCCCTGGCTGCCTGAGCAAATGGCCGTCACTGTTTCCATTGTGAGCTCTTCTCTTTGGAATGGGGCCAATTTCAGGGAACACATACTTGAGAGCAACATTTAGCTATTTGGATTCCTACTTGGATTGATTTTCTGCCTCTGCCTTTCTCCCATAGAGACTCTGTCAAACAGATTTGGTTTGAAATGTTGATTCTTAACCCTTGCTGGCTCATCTGGATACCAAATTCAAACTCAGAGGTCCCAGGTTGCTAGATTAATGGAAAAGCTCTCCCCCCTAACACCACTCTCAAGTGCCTGTCCCCTGTCACTGATTTACTGAGGCCATATGCATGTCACAGTATCAATAGATTGAAGAAAATGTCTCATTTATTTTGCTTTTTGTTTGTTTTTGAGAAAGGGTCTCACTATGTAGCCCTGGCTGTACTAGAACTATGTAGACCAGGCTTCCTTTGAACTCACAGTTTATCTGCCCGGATCAAAGGTATGTGCTACCACACTCAACCCAATCAAGAGGTTTTGTTTTTGTTGTTGTGTTTGAGATAGGGTTTCTCTGTAGGTTTGGAGACTGTCCTTACACTTGAAAGAAAACAAGTATCCTACTTGTTTTTTTTTTTTTTTCATTTTTGGTTTTTCGAGACAGGGTTTCTCTGTGACTTTGGAGGCTGTCCTGGAACTAGCTCTTGTAGACCAGGCTGGTTTCGAACTCTCGAAGATCCTCCTGCCTCTGCCTCCCAAGTGCTGGGATTAAAGGTGTACAACACAACTGCCCAGCAATCATCCTAATTGTTGCAATTTTATTCTGTAGAACAGAATGGAGGTCAGAAGTGAAAGGTTAAATTCCTTCCCGGCACACAACTGGAAGCTGATGGAGAGGTGACACTACAAAGGAATTGCTTCAATGGCCACACTTGTTTGTTCTGCTATTTCAAGTAATTAATAAGGCCCCTTTTCTTTCACATTCTAATTAGGAAAAGTTACATTTTTAAAAGTGCACAGAACATAACTGTAGATCTCAATAACTTCCACAAGATATGTATTCCTGTATTTAAAACTTCAGTTTGCACACATCTGTAATAGCATCCTGAAAACTAGGATGGGAACATCAGGAGTTCAAGGGGACCCTGGATCTCCACTCAAAAAGTTACCAAACAAACAAAATGTCCAAACAGCCATTTCTACCCACTAGAGTTCTGTTGAGTCTCCTTCCATCAAGCCACCGTACTGGGTATGACCAATCTGATTTATATTCCTTTCAGTTTGTTTTGAGGATATAGTTTTTTTTTCTCAGTGTTTGAGATTGAAACCAGCCACTTTCTGGTTAACAAGTGCTGTGCCCTACCCTCTGAGATTGAATTCAAAGGTTTGCTACAGCTAACGTACCTCTGACTAACTCCCTCTCTCCTTTGGGCTACAGAACCACTGAAAAATGGTTTTGAGCTGGGTGGTGGTAGCATCCACCTTTAATCCCAGCACTGGGAGGCAGAGGCAGGTGGATGTCTGTGAGTTCAAGGCCAGCCTGGTCTACAGAGAGAGTTCCAGGACATCCAGGACTGCTTCACAGAGAAACCCTGTCTCAAAAAAACAAAACAAAACAACAACAACAACAAAACAACCAAACAACCCCCCCCAAAAAAAAAACAACCAAAAAAATGCTTTTGATCTACTTGGAGAGCTTTACAGGGAAACAGGCTGGCCTGATTACAGACACAATTAGTTTCAGTTTGTTTTTGTTTTTTGAGACAGGGGTTCTCTATGTAGCCCTCGATGTTCTGGAACTATCTTGGTAGAGCATGCTGGCCTAAAACTCAGAGATCTGGCCTTCAACTTTGATCTGCTGGGATTAAAGGCATGTGCCACCATTGCCCAGTTTTTTGTTTTTATAATTAGTTTCAAAGAGATTCACATGTATAGGAAGTCAAGGCCAACTATGATTCCTCAAAATGAGGTACATATAAAATAAACTCCTCTGTTCAGAAAATAGGACACTTTCTCCAACAGGTCTGCCTCCCTAGCTCTGAGATCAGGCACTCCTGGTTAACACACACACACACACACACACACACACACACACACACACACACACACACACACACACACACACACACACACACACACACACACACACACACACACACACACACACACCGGAGCCCAGTTGTGCTGTTGTGGGCTTTCTCATCACACAGGAGCAAGTGGTACTTGGAAACTGAACTTGCCAAAAGAGAGCTGGTGCCTGGAAATTGGAAACTCTGGCTTTGGAACAGTCTTGAGGCCAAAAATGTCATGGTCTGGTTGGGGACAGCTTTCCAGCAGCCACAGACACAAGCAAATCACACAAGGTCTGTGCTTCTCCAGCAAGGCACTGGCAGCCAGGGCAGCCTTTTCTCCACAGCAACTTCATTTCCTCAGACAGTGAGCTCATGCTTGGCACTGATGCACTCAATAAAACACCGAACTTAACCCTGTCCTGGAGCAGGACCATGAACATGTCACTGTGCCTGAATCAAACTGAGAAGAACAGTTACACACATACAGTCATAACATTAGACCTACTTAGGAATACAGACAAAAAACTGGCATTGGTGAAAGTGAAATCTTCCCTCCAGTGCCAAGCTAGGATGATTTTTTAAAATGAAGACACAGTTTTGTAGAATTATGGGTAGAGCTGCTTAAGGTATGCTATGACTCCATTTCCGAAGCAGCATCACTTCAGTGTTTAAAAAAGTTACTGGGGTGGGGTGGTAGAACACTTGCCCAGCCCGAGTAAGGCCTACTTCCTCTGCCTCTCCTAGACTCTGATGATTAGGGCAAACTGTTCTGCTGCTTGGCCTGTCCCTGGTGTTGGTCTACGAACCCCAGTGAGGTTGTGGGTGGGTGTCAAGGACATTCATGAAGGTGAGGGCAGTGTGATTCATATCCTCTGACTTCACCGAAGAAAGCAGCTTGCTGCAGCTGGAGTCTGGAGAGGACCATAACAGAGACACAGTCAAATGACATCCAGAGCCACTGTAGCCCTAGGTGTTCATGGGTCTGGCGCAAGGCTCAGACCAGAGAAATGTTGCTGGTGGCTGGGGACAGACCAGGAGTGAGATAGCGATATGGGGAGCACAGGTTTCTGGCTTGGGATTTTAGGAAGAGAAGGTGTTCGAGGGCTGTCTAGGTTTCATGAGACAGTCTGAAAGAATCAGGCAGCTGCCAGTACTAGAAATGTCCATACAATCCTAAACTTGGGCTTTAAGAGCATAAAAAAGAAAGTAAGCTGTTGGATGTTTAGGTACCACCCTGATCTCTTGAGAAAACAGGTCCAAGTCAAGATGAAGCTGCCTCTAGTGTCTAAGTGTCTAGCCTTTGGTGCTTTCTATCCACATTCCAGTGTCTAAGGTTTTAGGATTATATTTAAGTTTTTCTCTTCTTTTATTTTTTGAGAGACAGGGTTTCTCTGTAGCTTTGAAGCCTGTCCTGGAACTCTGTAGACCAGTTTGGCCTCGAACTCACAGAGATCCGCCTGCCTCTGCCTCCCGAGTGCTGGGATTAAAGGTGTGCGCCACCATCGCCCGGCTATTCCTTCACAATTTAAGTCTTTATTATTTTCAAAATCTTATAAAAATCCAGACAGTGGGGAGCTATAGAGATGGCTCAGTGGTTAAGAGCACTGGCTGCTCTTCCAGAGGTCCTGAGTTCAATTCATTCCCAGCAGCTGCATGGTGGCTCACAACCGTCTATAGTGGGATCTTCTGGAAATAAAGGTGTACAAGCCGATACAGAACTCATACATAAAGTAAATAAAATCTTAAAAAATATATCTAGATAGTGGAGGCACATGCCTTCAATCCCAGCACTTGGGAGGCAGCGGCAGGTAGGTCTCTAAGTTCTAGGCCAGCATGGTCTACACAGAAAATTCCAGGGTTACACAGAAAAATCCTGTCTCAAACAAAACAAAACTATAAAAAATAGTGACCTTGAGTAACAAAGAGGAGAGCTATTTATAGCCAGTTCTTCAAGGTGGGAATAAACTGAGAGCTGTCTCTTTGATGACAATTAAATAGGACTAGTTGCTAAGTCTGTTGCTGATTTACTGTAGGAATTTAAGGCATTTTGGAACTAATTAAAAAGAAAACGACTCTGCCAGGCAGGGGTGCCTCACACCTTTAATTGCAGCACTTGGGAGGCAGGGTCAGGATAATCTCTGTGAGTTTCAGGCTAGCCTGGTCTACAGAGCATGTTCCAGGATAGCCGAGGCTACACAGAGAAACCCTGTCTGGAAAAACAAAACAAAAACAAACAAACAAAAAAATAAAACAACCCTAATAACAGGGACCTGATGAAATAGCTTACTACTACTCATACGCTGTGACATGTGTGGTGCCCACCAATAAATTGCAGACAAAACAAAGCAGGTGCCTTCTCATATTTTAGTTTGGGTGCAGGTTGGATACTAGGGCTTCTGGCTGTTTTCTCCTTTGCTGCCTGCCTGGTGCGCGCGCGTGTGTGTGTGTGTGTGTGTGTGTGTGTGTGTGTGTGTGTGTGTGTGTGGTTGTGGTTGTGTGTGTAGTGGTGGGGAGGAGACAGACATGATCTGAAGGACTAAAGGTGAATCAGGATGGTGCCAGCAGTGGTTAATTGAAAAAAAGACTATACCTATGCACACAGGATTAAATGGAGAGGCATGTGAGCTGGAGCGTGGCTTGAGGAATTGAATTGACCACAGGCACTAGTTGTCTCGACCCGCAGGACACTCAACGTGGGTCTGGTGGACACCTAGGAAAAAGATGGGGGGACGGACGCCAAGACAAGGGTCTGATCAAGGTGACAACTTTATTCATCCCAAAGGGATTTATATAGGGGAAGGGGAAGGAGTGGGGTATGTGCTGTAGCTGCGATGAACCTGGTGGAGCGGAAGGTCAGTGGATGGCTAGGGCATCCTGTGTCCTCTGGTAACCTAACTGCAGACTCTAACTTTATCTTTCCCAATCCACCTACTGTTGTTTAAGCCTACGCCCTAGATAAGCCGCAGGTCTGTTTCTGGAATTTGGCAGGTAGCAAGGTGGTCCCAAGTCACGTACTTTCTATGAGGGTCTTTTCTTATGAGTACCTGAGGCAGCCGTACCTGGTTGATGGCTGGAGGTCTCTGACAACCAGTCATATCTGGTTTTTTTTGTTGTTGTTTTTTTTGTTTTTGTTTTTCGAGATAGGGTTTCTCTGTATTGTTTTGGAGGCTGTCCTGGAACTCGCTCTGTAGACCAGGCAGGCCTGTAACTCACAGAGATCCACCTGCCTCTGCCTCCTGAGTGCTGGGATTAAAGGCGTGGGCCACCAAAGCCCGGCCATATCTTAATGGAAGGACCACAAATTCCGCTTGCTATAGATAAGGAGTGCTTCATTAAGTAGGAACTTTCCTCAAGCTCCCAAAGGAAAGGAGATCCTTATCCAAATGCCTGACCTTGGGAAAAGGACTTCTGGGAAGCAGACACTATACTACAATTTCTTTTCTTTTTTGAGACAGGGCTTCTTTGTGTAACAGCCATGGCTATCCTGGAACTCACTTTGTAGACCATGCTGGCTTTGAACTCGCAGAGATTCACCTGCCTCTGCCTCCTGAGTAATGGGACTAAAGGTGTGCACCACCAACACCTGGCTTATACTACAATTTCTTAGTCTTACTATATGGGCCTGTTCCCCTCACACAATCCCAAAAATGAAGGACTTGATGTCCTACTCTTTTCCCAGTATATAGTACCATCCTGATTTTTCTATATTTTTGTTTACTCAACTCTTGCCCTTACTGGCCTCAGGCTCCGGATCTGAATTGTAGACATTTCATCCTCGGGAATAGGTATGTCTAGTAAATCTCTTTCTTTTCTTGGTTAATTAGGAGAGCACAATGGAATTCCTGGTTCCACTGTGGGAGGATTTTTTTTTCCCAAAGAATTATTTTGTTTAGAGAGGTTACACTGTACACATGTTTATCCTTTACCAAAGCCTGAACAAAATTTCCCAAGGGAAAGGCTTTGATATTGAGAATCATTAAACATGAAAGTGGAAAGGCGCTGGAGAAGTGTGGTCTGCACTGCTGAAACGCTGGAGCTTGGTCAAGCAGCAGTGGTTGCCTTCATTCTCAGCGGGGTCTCTATGTGGTGGGAAAAGTCATACTGGCAGTTTCAAGATTATGTCCCTACAACCCTGATCGGAAGAGATTCCTGGAAACTAAGTATTGTGTCACACTTGGAGGCAGAGACAGGAAGATCAGAATTCAAGGTCATCCTTGGCTGCATAGTGAGTTCAAGGATCCTGTCTCAAGAAGAAGAGGTAGGAAGAAGAGGAAGGAGAGGGAAAGAGAGAAGGAGAATATTTTGGGCTAGTTATGATAGTGGCTTATGCCTATTATCTTGGCACTTGGAAGGTTGATGCAGTGCCGCGCCTGCTGCGCAGCCTGTATCTGAGACTGTGGAGGGTGTCGGGATTGATGACACAGAGACCAGTCAACGATGTAAAGAAAACTTTAAGCAGGCCCCAAAAAGGCTCAAGAAAACTTCCCAAGAAAGGCTTCGTTCCAGAAAAGCTTCTGCTCCCTGTCTTACCCCTGGCTGGTTCTGCTCTGACACCAGAGACTGACTTGGGTGTGTCAGAAGAGGCGGTTAGTCTTTGGATAAGGTCGAGGTCAGGGCATTCCAGTGGGCAAGCCCTTTTCAGGAACTTATTGCCCTGGGCATTGTATTGTTTTTAGTAAACATGTTTTTAGTAAACATTGTCTTACAGCTGCTTGGTCCCAGGCTGATGGGGAAGTGGGTCTCTGGCCAAGGTCTGTTGTCCCCACAATGCAGGACTGAAAGTCAAGGATAGTGAGACTATCTCAAACAAATCAAACCACTAACCCACCTTTCTTGACAGGTCTGACAACAGAGCTTCCCGAAGCTAGTCCTGTGCTGAGCCTGAGAGTGCAGTGAATTTCAACCACGTCTGATTGCTGAGGACTGGGAAATGGTGGTTCCCAAAGGCAGGCTGGAAATATGAAATACATGTTCACTACTCCAGGAGCTGCAAAGTATCCAGACACTCTAACAAATTTCAGCCCAATACATACTTGCCGAATCAATGTCAGACTACAGAAACTGCTGTAGATTACTTTTATTTTATTTTATTGGTTTTTCGAGACAGGGTTTCTTTGTTTTGTTTTGGAGGCTGTCCTGGAACTCGATCTGTAGATCAGGCTAGCCTCGAACTCACAGAGATCTGCCTGCCTCTGCCTCCTGAGTCCTGGGATTAAAGGTGGCAGATTACTTTTAAAGCGTCATGTTCCAAACTTTGATGTTGTATTTGAGAACCAATGAAACATAACTCAAGGCAGATACCACAGTCATTACTGGGAGGCCATTTTAGCAAGGGGCTACTCCAATCAAGTACAGATTGATGAGGTTCCAAGTTCCATCTATATGACACCAAAGAGGTGCAGCACTCTGGAAGAAGGCAGATCAATATGAAGGGTCCTGGTAGCAGCAAGCATTCATTTAAACTGGTGGTAGTCAGGTGGGTTTCTGATCCAGGATGCAAACGGTGGTTTCCTCCGGAGTGCGCTCCAGGCTTGCTGGTAGGCAGATGCAGCCTCCTTGTACTCGTGATAGGTGTCCAGTTTCTGCACCCTAGTGCACACATGTCATCAAACACAGTTCTCACTGGAGTGCTCGCTCGCCCTTAGAGCAACTGGACAGATTCAAACAGCAGAGCAGGGGCAGAGGAGCACTCTGCTCCTTCCATAGGGAATTCATGTTAAAGTAATATGTGTTTAAGCAGGTTGGAATTACAGAACACTAGTTTTGTATGGCTCCTGTACAATCAGATAAAAGTTTCCTTTGTGGTGTTGGGGATCATACATGAGTTCATATGTGCTGGACAGTCTCCTCCTACTATTGCTGAGCTGTCTACCCCAGTCCTGACTTAAAGTTTCCACCAGAGGATCTAGAATTAAGAAACAAAGATGGCTTTGTTTCTTTTTATTTTGTTTTCTTGAGACAGGGTTTCTCTGTATTGTTTTGGAGGCTGTCCTAGAACATGCTCTGTAGACCAGGCTGGCCTCTAACTCACAGAGATCCACCTGCCTCTGCCTCCCGAGTGCTGGGATTAAAGGCGTGTGCCACCACCGCCCGGCTTGGCTTTGTTTCTTATAAGAACATTATGTGCCAGGCAGTGGTGGTGCTCTCCTTTAATACCAGCGCTTGGGAGGCAGAGGCAGGCGGATTTCAGTGAATCCAAGGCCAGCTAGTCTAAATAGTGAGTTCCAGGGCAGCCAGGACTATTACACAGAGAAATCCTGTCTTGAAAAGCCAAAAAACAAAGAGAAAAACATGTAACATCCACACTCTCCTGCTATATACTGCCAATTGATACCCTTTAGTCTGACAGCTGAAGAAAAATGCCAGACACTCTGACTAGTTGTAATTTGTTGTGGAATATTATTTTACAATGTGTTATATTTGTTTATGCTGTGAAACATTTAATTAGTGATACAAAGATATGTTATATTCTTTTATGTTGCATTTGTTTAACTCTGTGAAGCTGTGTTACTTTGCTTGTCTAAAACACCGAACTGGCCGGGCAGTGGTGGCGCATGCCTTTAATCCCAGCACTCGGGAGGCAGAGGCAGGCGGATCTCTGTGAGTTCGAGACCAGGCTGGACCGACAGCCTCCAAAACAATACAGAGAAACCCTGTCTCGAAAAATCAAAAAAAAAAAAAAAAACACCGAACTGATCTAATAAAGATTTTAACAGCCAATAGCTAGGCAGGAGAAAGGAAAGGAAAGGATAGGCAGGGAGAATAAATAGAAGGAGAAAAAGAGAAGATTAAGGATGAAGAAAAAGAGGAGAGAGGATGCCAGAGGCTAGCCACCTAGTTACACAGCAAGTCCTGGAGTAAGATGTAAAGAAAGGTGACGGGGGAAGTCCTTCTGTGTATATGTTTGTCTGATTGGTATAAATAAAGCACTGTTGGCCAATAGGGAAGCAAGGGAGGTAGGACTAGGAATCAAGGAGGATTCTGGGAAACTGAGACCTATTCAGAGGAGTGAGAGATCCGGACCCTTTCTCCAGTAAGAGAAGACCACGTGGAAATACTCAGATTAGCAGTTATGGGTTAATAATTAAGTCAGAGCTAGCTGATGAGAAACCAAGCAAATGGGCAACAGCCCCATAATTAATATAGTGTCCTGTGTGTTCATTTGGGACTGACGCAGCTCTGGGACCAGGCTGGCGGGAAGAGTACACTTAACATATTAATTTGCTTATCTTTTATGTATATATGCTGTATATGTTTGAGTTTTGTATCAAGTCTAAATCTTTTATTTAGACTAAAAGGGGAGTTGGAGGGGAGATCTCACATACTTGAGATACTGACCATGCCCCTTTGGGGCGTGGACAGAGGGACCTGGGAAAGGCGAGAGATAAAAGGGGAAAATAAAGGAAAGCTTGTTCTCTTTGATTCCGGCCGAAGTTCAGAGACCACAAAACACTGACCAGTTCTCAGCTTTTCATGTAAGTTACTTCTCTCTATCTTAATAAATATCCAAATACCTTTCTCCCCACCCCACCCCCACATCCTTGGTGTGACTCATTTCTCATTACAGAAAGGTATATAGGATAGATAAAGAGAAAAGCCCAGAGGTAAAAAGTAGATAAAATACTTTAAGTTAAGAAAAGCTGGATAGAAATAAGCCAAGCTGGGGGATGGAGACATGACTTAGAGTTTAAAAGCACTGGCTGCTCTTCCAGAGGTCCTGAGTTCAATTCCTAGCAATCACATAGTGGCTCAAAACCATTTATAATAAGATCTGGTGCCCTTTTCTGGCATGCAGGCAAAACACTGCATACATAATAAACAAACAAATAAGAAGCCAAGCTAAGGCTGGGCATTCATAAGAAAGAATAAGCCTCCATGTATTTATTTGGGAGCTGGGTAGCAGGCCCCCAAAAGCCAAAGAGTAAATTAAAAAAAAAAAAAAAGAAACAACTACAGTTATTCTTTTTGGTGGACAGGTTTCAAGACAGAGTTTCTCTGCAGCTTTGGAGCCTATCCTAGAACTTGATTTGTAGACCAGGCTGGCCTCCAACTCACAGAGATTCTTCTGCCTCTGCCTCCCATATACTGGAACTAAAGGTGTACACCACCACTGCTTGGATAACTACAGTAATTCTCATGAGATTTCCTTTGGATAAAGACTAGAACTAAAATATGGGTCAGAGTCCTCTTGAATCCTCCTCTTGACCTGGCTTTGATTTCTGCCCTGGCTCTGAGTCCAGTTTCAACTAGAATTCTCCTGAGTAAGTTTAGGCAAAGCTCCCTGCCCTTGTCCCTTGGTCACCTTCAATATGAATTCAATTCTTCACTGTGGGCTGGGGATGTAGCTCAGGACGTAGGGTGCTTGCTTAGTTTATACGAACCCCTCCCTGGTTTGATCCTCAGAACTGAGCAAGCCAGGTGTGGTGGCATACTTGTGATCTCCGCACTTGAGAGACAGAAACAGGATCAGAAAGTTCAAGGTCATCTTTGACTATATAGCAAGTTTGAGGCTAGTCTCGGTTATATGAGACCCTATCTCAGAAACAAAAACAAAAACAATTTTACTTCTACACTTTCCAACTCATCACCCTGGCTGCCTTCAGCAGGAATCCTGTGTAGTATAGGTCATAAGAATTCCTGTAGCTGCTGGGCGTTGGTGGCGCACGCCTTTAATCCCAGCACTCGGGAGGCAGAGGCAGGCGGATCTCTGTGAGTTCGAGGCCAGCCTGGTCTACAAAGTGAGTTCCAGAACAGCCTCCAAAGCTACAGAGAAACCCTGTCTCAAAAAACAAAAAAAACAACAAAAAAAAAAGAATTCCTGTAGCCTAGCTTTGAAATCAATTGAGAAATTTTCTATCCACAGACCACCCCAATCAACTCTGCTTCTAGCTATAAGTCTCTGATTGTGCTTATACTTGGGACTTGAGCACAGTTTCTTTCCCTACAACATCTCCTGAATAGTTTTCTTTACTGTCTTTGACAAATGTCTAAATGAGTTGTTCCTTAACTTGGTAGTGGTGGCACACACTTTCCCAGCACTCAGGAAGCAGAGGCAGATAGATCTCTGGGTTTGAGGCCAGTCTGGTCTAAAGAATTAGTTCCAGGACAGTCAGGGCTACACAGAGAAATGCTGTGTCAAAAAAACCAAAAAACCAAAAAGTTCTTCCTTAAATACTTTGCTTCACATATATATCATTCACAGTGTAAAATGTAAAAATTTTAAACTAGTGCACGCCTCTAATCCCAGCACTCGGGAGGCAGAGGCAGGAGGATCTCTGTGCGTTCGAGGCCGGACTGGACCGACAGCCTCCAAAACAATACAGAGAAACCCTGTCTCGTAAAACCAAAAATAAATAAATAAAAATAAAAAATTAAATTAAAACCTTTATTTTATGTATGAGTGTTTTGCACACCAGTATGTGTGTGCTCCTGCTCATGGGGCTCAGAAGAGGGTATAGTATCCCCGAGAACTGGAGTGAGCCACCTGAACTCCAGACCTCTAGAGGAGGAACAAGTGCTCTTAACCACTGAGGCTTCTCTTCAGCTCCACCCCCATAGATTTTATCAAATAAAATTAGTTACTGGTTATCAAAACCAAGTATAAACCATGCCTGGGCCAAGCACTTTTATATGCAATATTTTCACTCATCTTCTTAGAGAGCTTATGACCTGGCTAATGTTACTATTCTTACCATCAAACAAATCAAGACTGTAATGACTATATCTTCATTGTCAACTAGACTGGAGTTATAGTTAGAATCACCAGGGAAACCAACTTCTGGGCGTGTCCTCGAGGGTGTTTTCCAGGAAGGTTGACTGCAGCGGGAAGACCCACCCTGGACATGGGCAGTGGCATACACGGGCCAGGGTCCCAGACGGAACAAAAAGGAAAAGTGATATTCCTCTCTCTGCTTCCTAATTCTGGACGCGAGGTAAGCAGCCGCTTCATCCTCCTGCGGCTACAAACTACGTCCTCCAACTGTGAACCAAAATACATTCTCCCTTACGCTGTGTTTACCAGTCCTTTTTTTTTTTTTTGGTTACAACAAGAAAATAACTAATACAGAGACTTGTCTCACTAATTCAATTTTATCCTGTTTTCATTCCTGGTCTTTATTATTATTAATTATTTCATGTGTAAGGTCATTTATTTTGCCTATGTATCATGTGTATGCAGTACCTGTGGACGCCTGAAGAGGGCGTCAGATTTTTCTGAGATTTCAGTGTGTGTGTGTGTGTGTGTGTGTGTGTGTGTGTGTGTGTGTGTGTGTGTGTGTGCCCGCACATGTTCACATGCATTTGTAAGAGTAAAGTGCTGTGGAATCCACAGGCATCTGTATAAGAGACAAAATGCTGCTTGCAGTAAATACTGATTTAAGTTTTATTTTATTTTATTTTTTTGGTTTTACGAGACAGGGTTTCTCTGTATTGTTTTGGAGGCTGTTGGTCTAGCCTGGCCTCGAACTCACAGAGATCCACCTGCCTCTGCCTCCCGAGTGCTGGGATTAAAGGTGTGCGCCACCACTGCCCGGCTGATTTAAGTTTTATTTTAACCATTTTTTTTTTTTGTTAGTAAAGAGGTGGGATCCATGAACTTGATAATTTTAAATTGTATTTGAGTCCTGTGCTCCTGGAAAACAGGTGTAGCTTCCCAACAGAGGCCCTGGGTCCTACTGCCAGTGTCAAAAGTCAGCCAATCAGTCAAATGGAAAAAAAAAAACAAAAAACCAAAAACCCAGTCCTGTCACCTAGCATTTGGGAGGCTGAAGCAGGAGAACTGCTGTGGGTTTGAGCTTAAGCTGTCCTGTGCAGTGAGTTTCAGTTTCAGGCCAGCCTGGGCAGTGAGGCCCTATTGCAAAGTAAGTAAATAAATGAGTAAGTAAAGCTAAAACCGAACCTTCCTCTTACCCCTTTGTGTTTACTGCAACAACAGCCTCTCCTCTATAACCCAGGTAAGACTTGGACACAAACCTACAAATTCCCACTCTCTGTGGTAGCAGTAAGCGCCCACTAGCTTGCTGAGTGGATGAGTCACCTCCCAGACATCTCACCATGCGCAAGCCAGAACCAGAGTCTCTACAGACAGGAGGACAGAGGGATGGACAGTCACCTGACAGAGTCTGGCTGCTTGTCTTCTGCAATGCTGCTCAGCAGCTTCTGGAATGATCTAAAGAGTTCCACCTTGCTGATTTGGGATCTGTTCAGAAAAAGAAAGAAAACATCACTAATAACTAGGTGCCAGGCCACTACCAGAGACACCAGGCCTCATCATGGTGCTCCGGTGCGAGGGTGCCAGATGTCCCATGCCTCCAGCTATCAAGGAGAAATGTAGACTGACCTGAAATGTCTCATCAGTCTCTCCCTCCTTCTTTTTTTTTTGGTTTTTACGAGACAGGGTTTCTCTGGATTGTTTTGGAGGCTATCGGTCCAGCCCGGCCTCGAACTCACAGAGATCCACCTGCCTCTGCCTCCCGAGTGCTGGGATTAAAGGCGTGCGCCACCACCGCCCGGCCTCTCCCTCCTTCTTTCTTCCTCTTCCTCCTCCCTACTCCCCTGACTAAACATCTTGCTATATTGCCCAGGCTGGTCATGAGCCTCCTGCCTCAGTTTCCCAAGTGTTAAGATTATAGGCATGGGTCACCACATCCTACCTCTCTAGAGATCTGTGTTGTAAGTGACACTGACCTGTTAGTCACAGACTGAGCACTTTTAGAATTAAGTCCTCCCACTCCAAGCTTTCAGGGAACTACAACCCCAGATGACATAATTATTGACCTCTCAAATCCCAAGGTACAATTGCCTATTAAATTCATTTTTTATTCCAAATCAGCAGAAACTCTGAAGAAAGAGATTTATTGTTATTTAAAGCTGCTATTTTGTAGATAATCTGTTAAGCATCAACCGATAACAATGTATTTTCATAGAATAAATCTAATGGGGATGTGAAAGATGTATATAAGGGAATTATAAAAAATAAAAATAATTTAAAGTAATAAACTGAAATTATAAAGGTTTATTGAGGGCTGGGCTATTGCTCATGGTTAGAGCATATACCTTGTACATGAATTAGGTTCTAAGTTTAATCTTCAGTACTGCTAGGGGAAAAAAAAGGAAAACAGAAAAAACAGGGGCTAGACAGATGGCTTAATGGTAAGGTGCACTTGCTACTCTTGAAGGAACCTGAGTTGGTGCACTTGCTACTCTTGCAGGGAATTGGAGTTGGTTCCCAGGTGGCTCACAACTGCCTTGTCTCCAGCTCCAGGGAATCTGCCATGCTCTTCTGCAGGCACCTGCACTCATGTGCACATACTCACAAACAGAAACACACACATATACAAATAATTAAAAATAAACCTGAGAGCCGGTGGTGGTGTCGAACGGCTTTAGTCCCAGAACTTGGGAAGCAGAAGCAGATGGATCTCTGTGAGTTCTAGGCCAGTTTGGTCTACAGAACAAGTTCCAGGACAGCCAGAGCTATATATAGAAACCCCATCTCTCTGTCAACTCTGGGAAACAAACCGCTGACCTGGCAGGAGTGTAATATACTGTCCATGCTCCTATAGTGGTTAGCACAGCTGACTTCCATGTTCCTGGACTGAAAGACAATACTGAAAAAGTCTATTTTTCTCAAATTGATCTTTAGATTTAAAATCCAAGAATGGCCAAGACAAGACACTCTTGAAGGACATGCCATGGAGATTTTCTCTGACAGATACCATCTTATTTAAACCTAGAGTTGAGTATGTTTTTTGAGTCAGGACTGTGTATTCAAGGACAATCTAAGACAGGGAGAGAGGAGTGGGGAGAGGGAGAGACCTATCTAAAACCTGAAAAAGCATAAAGAGTAGTTCTGCTATAGGGATAAACAGGACAACAGAATAGAATAGGTGTGTGTGCATGTGTGTGTATCTGTGTAACTTTGTGTGGTTCCTGGATTTGACAAATATCCTGCTTGGCTGGGCATTTGGGAGGCAGAGGCCAGCTTGATATACAGAGTTAGTTCTAGGACAGCCAGGACTATCACAGAGAAACCCTGTCTTGACACTCCCCCCAGAAAAGTTCCACTTAGAGCTTGTGGACTTCCAAAACTCAGTAGCTTACATTGCCATAAAGTATACAAAGTGAGGCTGGGTGGTTGGTGACATGTCTTCAATTCCAACATTTGGGATGCAGAGGCAGGCGGATCTCTGTGAGTTCGAGACCAGCCTGGTCTACAGAGCGAGTTCCAGGACAGCCTCCAAAGCCACAGAGAAACCCTGTCTCGAAAAAACAAAAACAAAAACAAAAAACCAAAAAAAAACAA
Organism: Mesocricetus auratus; assembly: GCF_017639785.1. NCBI lineage: Eukaryota > Metazoa > Chordata > Mammalia > Rodentia > Cricetidae > Mesocricetus > Mesocricetus auratus. The sequence continues at coordinate 11,934,062 of NW_024429183.1, read as the reverse complement.
AAAACAAAAAACAAAAAAACCTAGTTGGGTATGGTGGTACATGCTTTTAATCCTAGCAGTCTGTGAGGCAGAGGCAGGCAGATTTCTGAATTCAAGGTCAGTCTGGTGGTCTACAGAGCAAGTTCTGTAGTGAGATAGCCAGGTCTACATACCCGTCCTGTCTCCAAAAAACCAAACCAAAACAACAGAAAAATTCCTTGTTTGACATCATCTCCCCCCACATCCATAGTTGATTAGCTTAAAAAAAAATCTCTTGCTGGGTGGTGCTGGCTCAGGCCTTTAATCCTGTACTCAGGAGGCAGAGGCAGGTGGATCTCTGTGAGTCTGAGGCCAGCCTGGTCTACAGAATGAGTTCTAGGACAACCTCCAAAGCTACAGAGAAACCCTGTCTGGAAAACAAAACCAAACACAACATCTCTCACCGGGTTGGTGAGATGGCTCAGTAGGAAAGGTGCCTGTCGCTTAGCCTGGTCTTGTAGAGGACACAGTCTGCTTCCCAGCACCTGTACATGGTGGCTCCACCTCCCAGGGGTCCAATACCCTCTTCTGGCCTCTGTGGACATCTTCACTCAAGTGTACCGACTCACATAAAGATACACATATAAGTAAACAAAACAAAACAAAAAACCCTATTTATCATTTTCTTTTCAATTCAGTGAGCTGTTTCTTAATCTTTCCAGGATATTCTAGTATCTCAACTGACACAGAGGATTTTTTCTTCAGGATAAAGAGAATTAGCCTTTATGGGGTGGAGTTAAAAAAAATCAAGCTTCTTAAAACGAGCATCTTTTATGTGATTCTTGTTATTATCCCAGTGTTTACAAACACACCCTTCTTGTGTCTCTCACACCATCTGAGATCCCCAGAGTTTCCCAGAGGTGGCCTCACAAAGCAGCCACTAAGGGATGAGCAGTGAGCCTGCTGTTCCCAGCAGCTGGTAGTCTTAGTATAAAATGAGCTCTAGTTCCTGCATACAATAACGTTACAGAGATCACTAGATGTTCAAAGAGAAATCAATTGTAGCAGGATGCCATTTCAAGCCGTATCTACGTTACTCAATTCTCACATCAGTTAACCTTACTTTACAGTTGGCAAATAACTTCAAATAAGAGAAGTTGAGTTTGCTTCACCTGGGAGAAATCTCTCTCTCTCTCTCTCTCTCTCTCTCTCTCTCTCTCTCTCTCTCTCTCTGTCTCTCTCTTTCTCTCTCTGTCTCTCTCTCTGTCTCTCTCTCTGTCTCTCTCTCTCTGTCTCTCTCTCTCTCTCTGTCTCTCTCTCTCTCTCTCTCTCTCTCTCTCTCTCTCTCTCTCTCTCTCTCTCTCTCTCTCTCTCTCTCTCTCGCCTTGGTAGAAATGTAAACTGAGACCCTGTCTACCCAGAAGCCCCCACTTTACAGGGAAAAGTACGCTGCAGCTCACAGAGCAGCTGGCCTTGCCCCCAGGTCACACTGACAACTGGAGACAGAGCCAGGGTTAGAACCTGAGGCACTAGAGATAACACCGGGAACAGACATACTGTGACAGGAATCTAGAGAGAATCAAAGCTTTTGATTCAGGAGGAATTTAGAGTTGAGCTGGGCTTTTAAAGTATAAGGGTAAAGACGCTGAGCAAAGACTACCCCGCCCCCATTCTGAGCAAAGCAGCAAGTGGAAGCCACAGTCAGCTGAGTGGGGTCAGTTCCCACAGAGCCAGAGAGCAGCAGGAACCCTGCACGCCTGATCTCCTGTGACCTGCTCTGCTCACACATCCTACTCTCAGGCTGACTGCAGGTCTCCTAACAAGTACAAAAGATGGCTGGAAACAAAACAAAACACTGAGTACACTTTTGTAACTGAATTACACAAGATTCCTTAGGTAAGATATTAAAAGTACAACCAAGTTTTGACTTCATTAAAATTAAAACCTTTTCATCAGAAGTAAAAAAGGAGCTGGAGGGATGGCTCAGTGGTTAAGAACACTGGCTGATCTTCCAAAGGATTCAGGTTCAATTCCCAGCACCCACAAGACAGTTCACAACTGTTTGTAACTCTAGTCCCATTTTCTGGTTTCTGGGAGCCCTGAACAGACATACATGTGGGGAAAAACACCTATACAAATAAAATAAAATGAACAAAACCTTAAAAAAATGAAAAAAGTATGGTGGACACATACCTAGGTGTGTTGGGTCTCTGTGAATTCAAGGCCAGCCTGGTCCATAGAGACCTGAGTCTGGTCCTTGGGACCCACACGGAGGAAGCGGAGAACTGAATCCCATAAAATGTCTTCTGACCTGATACACGAATGTAATTTAAAAATTAAAAATAATGGCAAACCAATTATATAAAGTCTTCTGACCTAATACATAAACGTAATTTAAAAATTAAAATAATGACAAACCAATTATAGAATGGGCAAGGAATGAGAAAAAATATTCCTCCAAAGAAGGTACACAGATGGCTGGTAAGCACAGAGCATGATGCCCATACTGTCAGCCACTGGGGAGTGCAGAGTGAAACAAGGAGAGGGCACAGCACGCCTAACAGATCTGCATCACAGGTGTCAGACAGGGTGTACGGCAGCCGCTCCTGGGACCTGTCCGTGGCAGAGCTGCTAGGAAAATGGTTCACTCATTTCTAAAAAGCTATCCTGTGGCTACCACATGACCTGGCAATCCCCTTCTATGTACATTCCTAAGAGAAATTAAAGTATACAAAAAGAGGCATCCAGTTGTTCACAACAGCACTGTTCATAATAGCACAAAGCAAACACCCCCAAAGGCCATCACTGATGGGAAGATGAGCCAAATAAGGCATAGCTACATAGTAGATCCTACTCAGCTACACATGAAGGAAATACCAATCCACACTATAGTGATACCTTGTTTATACTATAACAAATAAAGCTTGCCTGAAGATCAGAGGGCAGAGCTAGTTAACCATAGAGATCTGGAGTTCTATACAGACAGACAGGAAGTGAGATGGCTGGGCAGAGAGGAGGTGGTAAGGCGGGAGGAGAAAGGCTCCGTCCCTTTTCAGCATGCTAAGTGGATGAAGGAGACACAAAGGGGCACAGTAAATGATTTCATTTATATCAAGTATCCAAAGACAGAACTATATGGAGGAAGTAAATGAAGCAAATGAGGCATTTCCAAAGGCTAGGGAGGAGGAACAGGCAGTTTCCTTTTGGGGGAAATGAAGAAGTCTCAGAATTGGATAGGAAGGAGTGAGTTCATAGATACCATTTCCCCAGCCCTATTAAGCTTTACCTGGCCCTAGGGCTCCCGATTTCTTTCTTTGTTGTTCCCTGTGGAAAGCCATTGGCTGTCACATCTAAAGGATGCTCAGGAACAGCACTCCAGCTGATAGCTATGAAGAGAGGAATCCTGGGGTTAAAACTCATATATCAGTGCTGCCCTCAACCTTGGCCAGAGAATTTTCTTTCTGAAGTGGGCAGCAATTAGTACAGACTCCTAACTGGTTACCACATTGAGAGTAAGTATCTACTGAGCGCTCATCCCTTAGTGGGACACTTGTATCAATCCCCACCCCCAAGGCTCATCGAACATCACAGAAGAGGTAGAATGAATGAGAGAGCTGGAGTGCTGTGAAATGTTGTTCTCTGGACATTTGATGGCTGCTGCACTCAGGAGCTTATTGTAGCTATGGTTACCTGCAAAAGATCCAGCTAAGATGAGCCAACATTTCAACAGACAGCACTGATTGAACTCAGAAGGCTACAAAACAACAAAAATAAAACAAAAAACCCAAACCAAGCCAATGAGAGAGAGAGAATGAGAGAGAGAGAGAGAGAGAGGGGGGGAGGGAGGGAGGGAGGGAGGGAGGGAGGGAGGGAGGGAGGAGAGAGGACAAACACATAAACACATAAATGAAACAGGGAGGGTGATATGTTGGGAGTGTCTGGGGAGAGTTGGGGTCAAAATAAAAGATAAAAACCTGTTTATTTTCCTATGAATGTTACAACACTTTCACAAAAGTATTTCTCTGACTCTACAGCACCATGAAAGTTGGATATGACATCAAAAACAAGTTGAGTCTGGTGCTTGGTTCCTCAGAGTTCAATGATATCAAATGGCTCGTGATTTTTTTCTTTTTCTTTTTTTTCGAGACAGGGTTCCTCTGTGTAGTCCTGACTGTCTTGGAGCTGGCTCTGTAGACCAGGCTGGCTTTGAACTGGAAGATTCTCCTGCCTTTGCCTTCGAGTGTTGGACTTAATGACTTGTGCCACCAGCACGCAGTGGTTTATGATGATGATTATTATTTAGCTCATCACTCGATGTTTATTATACTTATTTATCGGGGAGGCATGTGTATGTCAGGGTGCATATGTGGAGGACAGAGGACAACCTAGGGGAGTTAGCTTCTTTGCTTGACTATGTGGACTCCACTTGAGTTATCAGGTTTGTTGGCAAGTGTGCCTTTACCTGCTAAGCCATCTCACTGGCTCCTAGCTTACAATTTCATCGAAAATGTATCACATGCTAGACACAGAATAAGTGTATAAATATAATTTCTTAATTCTCATAATAGCCATGACAAGCAATATTCTTGTATTCTGAAAATAAAGAAGGCAAGACAGGGTAACTAACCTGGCCAGGATCTCACAGGGCACACACTTCCCCTTATGTGGGTATCTTCCAAGGAACACACTGGAGTTACCACTGACCGCCTAGAACTGTCTGTCAAAACAGTTACTCCAGGGTCAACCAACATGAACCCCTTACCTGCCCCACAGGGAACGAGGCGGCCTGGTGTGTCAGCAGCTCTTTGCTCTTGCACTGCACAGCGGCTCTGTTCAAACAGTAAACCCGACTGCTCTATTTTCAGTTCTGGAACTCCAAAGCCTCTGGGTAAAGCCAAGACCTCCTGACACCTAGATATGGGGGAAATGCAGTCAGTTCCGATGTACCCTAAGCCTTAGGAGAGACAAAGGCTCTTGGAGCCGAGTGAATCTGTTTACTTATTGAAGTGGGGAGCAAAGAATGCCAGGATACCACACAGGAGAAACCTTTAATTTTATTATTTATTTATTTGAGACGGGATCCCAGCTAGCCTGGTGTGGTTCTAAACCTGATATACAGCAAAGAATGACCTTGAAATTCTGATCCCCCTGCTTCTACCTCCTGAGTGCTGGGATTACAGGTGTACACTGTAACCTACCCTGCTTTATAAGGTGCTGGGGATCAGAGAGCCTTATGCCTGCTAGCAAGCAGTCACTACCAACTGAGCTATATCCCCAACCCCTGCAGGAATGTCCGGAAAAAGATCGCACCTTACCAGGTCTGAAGACATAACTAAAAACGGAGTTAATACCCACCTGTGGTGTCAGAAACCTCAAGCTTCATTCTTCACTTCAGAAACTTAAACTTTACCTTGTTCACACAGGCTTGCTAAGAAATCCTTCAAACATACCCCAAGCTAAAATCACCCCATACTGTAAGTTGGCTCCCCCCTCCCCTGAACAAGCCAGCTGTTCAAGTGATGCAGATTCAATGCACAGACAGGAACTTCCGATCGATCTCAAGAGCTTTATAACCATCAGCAGCTTCCACGGCTCTCCATTCCCTTTTCCAGGCCCCGGCAACCACCGACCACCATGCATCTCGATGTGCTTGCCTTTTGTGGTTATTTCACATCAAACATGCACGGCTTATTTCACTTACCATGGTTTTTAAGGGTTCACTCATGCTGTGGCATGAATCAGCATACTAGTCTTTTATTTATTTATTTATTTATTTATTTTTCACAGCACACTAGTCTTTTTCTTTTTAATTGGATCTCATGTAGCCTTGACCTTAATGTAATTTCTGATCCTACTATCCAAGTGTTGGGATTACAGGCTGAGCACCACCATGTTTGGTACTCCAATCCTTTCTAACAATGAACAGTATTTACTTATTTGTTTGAATACACTGCTTTTCTTTATTTTTCCTTCTTTCCTTCCTTCCTTCCTTCCTTCCTTCCTTCCTTCCTTTCTTTCCTTCTTTTTTTTTGTTTTTTGTTTTCTTGAAACAAGATTTCTCTGTGTAACAGTTCTGGCTGTTTTGGAACTCACTTTGTAGAACAGGCTCATACAGATCCAACTGCATCTGACTCCCAAGTGCTGGGAATAAAGACCTGCGCTGTTACACCCAGAGATACATTGAATCTTACTCATGTAAATATTGATAAACATTTGGGCAGCTTCTGTTTGGGGCTACTTCCAGCATGCTGCCAATAAACATCTGTGTGTTTTTGTGGGAATGTACTTTTTCACTTCTCTTGGGTGCCTGCCTAGGAGTGGGAACACTAGGTCCCGTCAGGGGTGCCACTTTTGGAAGCTGCTTCCCAGGCTTTCATGTCCCCATGATATCTCTCTAACCCTCATTTACTACAGCCTACATCAGAGTGGTCATCCATTCTTGTTTTTTTTTTTTTTTGATTTTTGAGACAGGATCTTTGTTTATTTTGCCAAGATTTAGAATCTTGCTATGAAGCCCAGACTGGCCTTGAACTCAGAACCCCCTTTCAGCTTCCTGAGTATTGGAATTAAAATTAATATTTGTTTTTTTTGTTTGTTTTTTCTTTGAGACAGGGTTTCACTGTGTAACCCAAGCTGTCCTGAACTCATTATATAGTCCAGGCTGGTCTCAAACTCACAGAGATCTGCCTGTCTCTGGCTCCGAGTGCTGGGATTAAAGGCGTGAGCCACCAACGCCTGGCTTTGTTTCTGTTTTTTGTTTGTTTGGTTTTTGGTTTTTTGACACAGGGTTTCTCTGTGGCTTTGGAGGCTGTCCTGGAACTAGCTCTTGTAGACCAGGCTGGTCTCGAACTCACAGAGATCCACCTATCTCTTGCTTTTTTTCTTTTTGAGACTGCATTCATTTAACCTAAGCTGGCCTCATACTCCCTATGTAGCTAAGGGTTACCTTGAATTTCTGATCTTCCTGCTTCCTCCTCACAAATGCTAAGATTAAAAAAGTCTATGTCTTCATGGTCAGTTTTATGCAGTGCTGAAATTCAGCCCAGGACTTCATTCAAATTAGGTAAGCACTCTTCCAACTGAGATACATTCCCCAGCCCTGGCAATTATTCTGCTTACTGTAGAAGTCCACAGTAGAAAAATGATAGTGTACAACATTAACAAAGAAGAAAAACAGCCCACAACACCATGACTCAGAGATAATTATCGATACACAGCCTCCTACAGCTCTCTGTGCACATACATATTTTAAGACCAAGATGGAGCTCACTTCATCTTCTAAATTGCTCTTTAAACATCTTTATACATTAAATATTCATCAGTACTATTTTTAACAAAAGATATAACTTAATTTCCAACTGCAGAGCATTTCTGGTTTCCTTTTCTTTTTAGTTACTGTATTTACTAAACAGAAGACCTATACTTTCTTAATTATGCCGAGTCCAGGGTGGGGACTTCTTTGGTTCTCTGCCCACCTTCTACTGCCCTCCCCACTGCCTCTCACCTGCCAGTCAATGCTCTCCTCATGGCTTCCTGGCTGTATGGGCACTTCCCAATGACCACAGCTGACAGGTAGATGGGTTCTTCCAGGAAGTGCATTAGCAGTGCACCCTGGCATCCAAGGACATTCCACCTTGCCATCTTGTCACTGCAGGACATGGAGCATGTCCTGTCTCCCCTGCCGGGCTTTACCCGAAGCAGCCCCACCTGGTGGTAGGCAACACCTGGCTTTCTCAAGTCTCCAGTTTCTCCAGGAACACACTTGGCGCCTGTCCTATACACATCCACCACCTTGAAACTACCTGGAGCTACTGCATTGGCAGTATCCAGTTCCTCCTTGGTGAGATTGGAGCTGCTTACATCTGGTTTGATTGTACCACTTTCCTGTGTCCCGTGGTGAGCTATGGAGTTGGACAGCATCATGGAGGAGGTTCCAAGCCTCATCTTCTTGGCTACAGAACTGCCAGGGTCTTCACAGTCCCTTTTATTTTTGGAATCCTCTAGATTATCACTCTTTTTGGAGTCCTCTAGATTATCACTCTTTTCTACAGGTGAGTTGTTGGCCCAATTTCTGATGACAGGGCAGCAAGGTTGTTCTTCAAACTCAAGCATTGGAATGATGGAGGCATCCCCACCTGCATGAGAAGGCACATTTTAACCAGTAATTCTCAGAATGAGTCTTCCCAACCAGTGACACTAATGTCCCCCAGGGAGTAGAAATGCAAACTGTGAGGCTGGAGATAGCTCAGTGGCAGAGTGATAGCCTAGCATGCAGGACATCCTGAGTTCAATCTTCAACACCGTGTGTAATAATGGACATTCTGAATCAGAAACTCTGAAGGTGGGGCCCAGAAGTCTGACTTACTAAGCTGAGTAGGCCATTCTGAATCATTGCCTCAACCTGAGGTCAATTTGTTTTCCCTGCTGAACTGAGATGAAGTAAGAGGCCTAAGCTCAGTAGTAAAGCACAGGTCAATGAGCATAAAGCCCAGGCTTGATTGCAACCACCATTAAAAAAGGAACAAGTAAATACAAAACCAAAAACTGCACACACATGCAGATATGTACATACTGTGGTACATGTATGAAGGTCAACGGACAACTGTGGGTGCCTTCCTCTTGTTCCCTGTTGCATATGCCAGCAATCCATTTTGTCCTGAGTGCTAAGACTACAGATGTGTGCTAGTGTGTCTGGCTTTATGAGGGTTCTAGGAATGCAAACTTAGGTTGAATGCTTGTATGGCAAGCACTTTGCACATGAGACCTCCACAGACACCCTTCTTTCTTCAATACTAAACTAACACTAGAGCTGGAGAGATGGTTAATAGCACTTGCTGTTCGTCCATGGGCCCAGGTTCAGTTCCAAGCATCCATATCAGGTGGTTTATAACCTCCTATAATTCTAGTTTAGGGGATCTGACACCCTGGTCTCTGCTGGCACTTTTATGCATGTGGTACACATAAACTCACATAAGCACACACATATTCGCACAACAATAAGTAATACATCTTAAAACATTAACTAGATATGCATATATAAACAAACAAAATCCCATGCCTGTGCTAACGTTCTAATAAAAATTGCTGAGGTCACCCAGGCAGTGATGGAGCATGCCTCTAATCACAGTATTTGGGAGGCAGAGGCAGGCGGATCTCTGTGAGTTTGAGGTCAGCCTGGTCTACAAAGTGAGTTCCAGGACAGCCTCCAAAGCCACAGAGAAACCCTGTCTCGAAAAAAAAACCAAAAAAAAAAAAAAAAAAAAACAACCAAAAACCAAAAAAACCCAAAATCAAAAACAAACAAACAACCTAAAAAACAAAGCCAAAAACAAAACCAGCACCCCTTTCCTAGAGTTAAAACTTCTTGATGAGAGAATTAAAGAAAACTGAATATTTAAACAAAGGTCTCAGGTAACTTCTACCACAAACACTGGCTTAGACCAGGGTTTTCCAATCTCCACACTCATGAAATTTTTGTTTGTTTTCTCTTTTGAGACAAGACAGTCTGTAATGCACACTGGCTTCAAACTCCCTATTAGGTGAGGATGGCCTCAGATTCCTGAACCTCCTGTCTCTGCCTCCTAAGTCCTGGGATTACAGGTGTGTCACCATGCCTGGGGACAATTAAACTGTGAGCCAGGTAATTATTAGCAGGAGTCGATCCTGTATGACAGCCACTATGATACCTCTGTACATGTGTGGAGGTCAAAGGACAACAAGTGTTTCCAGAGCCAGTCTGGCTGCACACACATGTAATTACTGAAACTATCCTCAGCTAAGAACTACAGTTTTAAGGGAAATCTTTAAAAAAAAAAGGCATTTTAAAAAAGTGTGTTGTCAAGCCACGAGGTGGTGGTTCATGCCTTTAATCCCATCACTCAGGAGGCAGAGGCAGGTGGATCTCTGTGAGTTTGAGGCCAGCCTGGTCTACAGAGCGAGTTCCAGGACAGCCTCCAAAAGAATACAGAGAAACCCTGTTCTGAAAAACCAAAAAAAAAAAAAAAAAAAGTAAGTGTGTTTGTCTCACATTCACATGTATGCAGGTGTCTACAGAGGCCAGAAGAGGGAGGGTCTTGGATCCCATGAAACGGGACTGACAGGCAATTTTGAGCTGCCCAACATGGGTGCTGGGAACTGAACTCGTACTCTCTAGAAGAGCAGTAAGTGTCTTTAACCATGAGCCCCTCCCCCTGCCTTGGACAAAGGCTTGTCTTGTGAAGCTGAGGGCACAAGCAAATCTTGGGTACTGGGCAAGCACTCTAGCCTGAGGCACCCCCAGCCTTCTAACGACTGATTTGCAATGAGAAAAGTTTCCTGAGGCATTGTGTGGACTAGTATGCTGGAAGATGCCTTGGAAAACAGTAGTGGCTTATCTCATGGTTGAGTAAATCTGACAAACATTCTTCAAAATCATCTTAGGGATTTTATGATGTATATTCCCACAGTAAACCCCTGCCCCAACACACACACACAAAACCTCAAAGTTCAGTCGAAGTTCAGTCCACACCAGTGTTTCTAAAACCCCCAGCATTTCCCTTTGCTGGTTTACAGATGTCTGATCTCTTCTGTGCCCACTGGAACAAAGAAAACCCGAGGTCAGGGAAAGCACAGCGCTCCCTGGAGAAGGGAGGTATTTCTTCAAACACCAACCCAATGTGTGCTGCTGTTCCAGTGTGGAAAGAATAGACTTTTAGTCTTTATAACCAGAGAGTGGGAAAGGCAAGAGAGATACAGAAGGAGAAATGTCACAGGAGAGGCTGCCTGGCTGATTTCCAGAGACCTTACAAGGTGACAGCAACTTTGCAGAATTCACTGGGGTCCACCTCCTACTCTGTAGGCTCGGAGATGTGATCTTGACAAAACAACTGAGTGCAAGAGGCTGACTCACACTAATAAAACACAACAGTAAGAATCTAAAGTAGCTAACCAAGACACCAGATTATGAATTAGTAATAAGAAGTGGATGTCAAGGGAGCCAGAGTCACATTTGCAGTGTGCTTCCATCCTACAGACAAACCGTGGTGGGGGGTGGGGGGACATGGTGAAAGACTACTCATGAACGAAGGGAGTTATATCAGTGACTGAAGACTTTTTTCTAGCAAAACAGTTTCCAGAGTTTTTAAGACTAACGGAGGGCTGCCAACTGCTTAAGATCTTTAAAAACGAAAGCCAATTACCACAATTAGCAAAGGAAGAGCCTCCACCCACTCCACAGCTATTCTTCCTCCCACTTCTTAGCACACAGCGTCATCACTCTTCCAAAGGGGAAACCTGGAAGTCATCTTTGTGTCCTCCTCCTCCTCCACAACCGTGAAGTCTGAGCAACTGTCCCCTAAATCTCTCTCACATCCACTCAGCTGTCTATCTCATTAATGACCTCTACCCTCCCCCAAACCATCACTCTGCCACTTAGAAACAAAAGAAACCTCTCTTGAGCTTTACTTTTAAATATCTACTACACAGTCTTCTTTCTCCTTGCTGTGCAGATGTTCACAGATCAGCACATCCCTGAGCTCCCAGACTGTGTCGTTTGTTAGCCGGCTGGCACCCTGGATATGTGGTCCAGGTCTTCACTCACCTGAAGCAAGCACATTGCCACCGAGCTCTCTCCCCAGCCCCTTATTCACTGCTTTATACTTAGCAGGCCCTATTCTGTCTGAGCAACGAGCACCTGGTCATGACAGGCATGGTGGCACACTCCTGTAACCTTGAGAGTTCAAGGCAAGACAGGCGCATCTTTAAAAACACAAAATCTCTGGGGGGGTTGTGGAGCATGCCTACGTTACTAGTACTTGGGAGACCAAGGTGGTAAGTTTGCTGAAGGTCAAGGCCAACATGGGCTACATACTAAGTTCAAGGCCAGCCAGAGCAACTTAGCAAAACCTGTCTCACAGGCCATTGATATGGCTCAGTGTGTAAGGGTGCTTGATGCCGAAAGAGCTGTGAGTTCTACCTTTAGACCCCACCTAGTGCAAGCAGAGGGTTAACTAGTACAGGTTGTCCTCTGACCTCCACATATAATACGGGGGCACATGTATATGCACACAGTCTCTCTCTAAATGTATAAATTTAAAGAATCTGTCTCCAATGAATAGATGAATGAATGAAATGGGCTTTAGGATTACTTACTGTAGTAAGACTTTGGGCTTTTGAACCTCATTAATTACATTGTATTTTGTAGGGGTTAAACCTGAAACTGCCCAATCTTGATTTTGAGAACTAACAGTATGAGACTTCACCCCTCCCTTGCTTTCCCCCAGGAGAAATGTGATTATGTATATAACCACCACCATTAGTTATAGTTATATTCAGCCAGAAATTTTTGAAGAAATCTCTCTATGAGCAAGATAAGCATAAGAGGGCTGGGGAGATGGCTCAGAGGTTAAGAGCACTGCTTACTCTTCCAAAGGTCCTGAGTTCAATTCCCAGCAACCAAATGGTGGCTCACAATCATCTACAATGAGATGTGCTGTCCTCTTATGTCCTGCAGACATACATGCAGAACACTGTGTACATAATAAACAAACAAACAAACAAATAAATAAATAAAAGACAAGCGCTGGGCGGTGGTGGCACTTGCCTTTAATCCCAGCACTTGGGAGGCAGAGGCAGGTGGATCTCAGTGAGTTCGAGACCAGCCTGGTCTACAAGAGCTAGTTCCAGGACAGCCTCCAAGCCACAGAGAAACCCTGTCTCAGAAAAACGGGGGGGGGAGGATACGCATAAGAAAGCAGTCAGTGCAACATTACTCTTAAGGCTTGACTCTACTTACAGGGTGTGTGGCTGGAGAAAAACACAAAAGACAGGTCAGGTCTGAGCTTCCACAGTCCTCTTTGAGTTCCTGGCACAAAGATACTATCCTCTTTCAGGACGGCTGCCAAATGGAGCTGGTGGAGAAGGTATCTGAGGGTGCAAGATAGGAGACGGAGCTCAGGTTACTTTACATACAAACTGCAGGCCTAGCGTATGCCACCCTTGGCTTGACTCCCAGCACCATCAAATTAGTTAAATGGAGGGAAAAGAATAAACAAATTTCTGTGGTAAAGAGAGCTCTCTGGCTGGGTGATTACAGTAGAGCGACGAGACTGGTAGTGACCTGGCATCATGATGACAGAAATGGGTCCTTTGTAAAGGTCAGGAAGATCTCAGGCTCTGCCATCTTGCACAATCCCAGCCCTGTGCTGGGGTCTGAACCCAGAGGCCTGATGTGCTAGGCAAGACTCCATTACTAAGCTTACACCCTGCCCACAGAAACCTGGGTTTTTCGTTTGTTTGATTTTTTTTGTCAAGACAGGGTTTCTCTGTCTAACAGCCTTGGCTGTCCTGGAACTCGCTTTGTAGACCAGGCTGGACTCAAACTCATGGAGACCCACCTGCCTCTGCTTCCCGAGTGCTGGGATTAAAGGGGTGTCTCAGCACACCTGACAAGAAACCTGGGTGTTAACAGGTGATTTTGAGGCACACTGAAGAACCACTATCTGGACTCTGGTAGTTCAGAGAGAGACGCAATCTACATTAGCTTTGAGTTTATTAGAAATCGAACCCCACTTCCCAGACACGTTCAACCAAGACTCTTGGGGGTTATGCTTTTACCTCTGAAAACTCCTTCTGGCTATGATCTCAGCATGGCTGTCATTGAGGATGTCTCCTGTGGCAAAGACAGGAGATATGGAGTGAATGAGGACTGGGATCTGTAGAGGCTGGCAGGATATAGCAGTACCTGGCCAACACTCAGGATGGCCATGCTACCTCATGGAGGGCTTTGTGAGAGGGTGTGACAGTCATTAGTGGCGATGAACTTGCAGTTTGAGTTTCTCAACATCAGGGACCATAAAATTCTTTGTTGTCGGGGAAAGCCTATAAAATATAGGATGAGGGTATGTGGTGGCACATGTCTTTACCCAGCACTAAGGAGGCATAGGCTGGTGGATCTCTATGAGTTCAAAGCTAGACTCTCTCTCTCTCTCTCTCTCTCTCTCTCTCTCTCTCTCTCTCTCTCTCTCTCACACACACACACACACACACAAACACACTACATAGAGAGACCCTGTACAGGATCCTTTATCCAGAAGATTCCAAGAATACCCCATCTCATGTGGTAATGACCAAAAATAATCTGGACAATGCCAAATGTACCTTGGGTACAAAATTGCTTTTGGTTGATAGGTTCATGGTAGTGCCTGTAGTCCCTGGCTTAGGGATACCATGAGTTTGAGGCCAGTCTGAACAACATAGAAAGTTCTAGATAAACCTGGGCTACATATTGAAATCCTATCTCAAAATACTAAACAAACAAAAACCAAATAGATGAAACAAAACAAAAAATATCTCTAGTTGAGATTTATTGAGATAATTTTTTGAGTGATTGGGGATTGAATCTAGTGCCTTATGCAGCTAGGCAAGTGTACTGCCCCTGAGCTATCTCCCCAGATTCTTTTGATTTTTTAAAAAAGATATCTTATTATATTTTCATTTATTTAATCTGTATATATGTGCCATGTGTGCACATGTGATACAACATTCATGTGGATAGAGGTCAGAGGACAATTTAAAGCAGTCAGTTTTCTCCTGGGAATCAAACTCAGGTGACAGTCAGGGTCTCCCTGTGCAGCTCTGACTGGTGTGGGCTCCTCCACAGAGATCTACCAGACTCCGTCTCCCAAATGCTGGGCTTAAAGGCATGTACCATCGACTCTGACACTTTATTTATGTATTTATTTATTGAGGCAGGCTTTCTTTGTGTAACTGGCTGTCCTGGAACTAGTTCTACAGACCAGGCTGGCCTTGAACTCACAGAGATCCACCTGTCTCTGCTTCCTGCTGGATTAAAAACATGAGCCACCAACCCTGACATGGGGACTCTCCAAGCTGGTTAAGCTCTTCAGCTCTATCTGTAGCCGCAGGGATTGCAGGCTTGTGCCACCTGGCTACAGAAATCCTGCATCTGTAAACCAGGGATGGCGATATCTCAGACCATGGTATTGTATTCATGCTTTTGGCGACACATTTCCATAGTGGGTCCGAGATAGTTCCCTCATATACAGGAGACACAGCATGGAGAACGGAAGGGAATTCCACATTCCTGATGATGCCAAAGGTCTATTTAACTCAAGACTGCTTTGTGGGGCTTCAGAAACCAGTTGGGCTGCTGCTACTCAGTCTTAATCCCTCCAGATACAACATGGAACAACTAAACTCAGGGAACCCTCACTGACTTGCAGAAGCATGGTCCCTACATTTTTGCTCTGATTTGTAAACCCACCCCCTCCCATCTCCTATGCTACTCTTGAACTTCTTGCCACAGCCTCTGGAGTGTGTTGGGATTACAGGCCTGCACCACCAAGTTCAGCTCTGAACTTTCATTTTAAAGAATGGACAGTAGGAAACGGGGGTGGGGTGTGTGTGGGGGGGTGTCAGCCACTCCAACCAGCACGGCCCGTTTCCTTGACAAGGAGACTGGAGGTCAGCATGGACACCCGCACAGAGGTAACTCTTGAGAGCCCCTCCTTGCTTACCGCTCTTCCTCATCTTGGACTGGCCTATACATTTCGTTCCTGTTCCCATTGAGACAACTTCCTTTGTCACTGAGAGGAAAAAAACAAATCATCAAGTGAACTCTCAGAGGCTGAATGCTTCCTAGTGTTCAGGTTTAATAAGTCCACATTTCTTCTTTCTCTGGAGGACTCCCACAGGTGGTCTCAACCAGGAGTGCAGGCCCCTTGGGGTGGTTTGTCGCCACCGGGAGTCGTGCGCCACCTGGTGGACATCATGGGAAACACCTAACACCATAGTTCCCAGCCAGCCAGCCCAGCACTGTCTCACCTGGCACTCCCTTATCGGTGGTGTCACAAGCTTGGTTGGCTGGAGACTGTATCTTCACCACGGCTGCCAACAGAGTCCATTCACGTTTTGGCTCAGGCTTCCCCTGTTTGGGCAGTCTGACACTATAGTGTGCGTAGCACAGCCGAGCAATCTCATCTGCCGTCCACATACCTGGAGCTGAGGCCCCCATCAAAGCCAAAACTATCAGAATAAAGGGAAAAGCAGTGTAAGACAGAGCCCCACTCGAGTGCTTCAGCAGACTGGAACGTAGCCGCAGAGTGCTCAGACTAAGGCTCATTTTCCCCTACCAATCTCCCTTCCCTCACGTCTTTAATAAAGAGAGAACCACAACTCCCACAAGACATGTCATTGCCTCGAGATGAAAACAAGTTATGCTATGACAGTTAATGAATCGGGATTTACTGTTTACACTGTCCTTTCAAATGTTACCTTGCTTTGGGCAGGTCTTCACCCTACAAAGTTACTTTCTGGACGATGTTCTTTTCCTCCTTTTTCCCCAACAGAAGAGTCAACCTCACTCCAGCAAATTTCCAGTCTTTCACTGGATGTTTTCACAACAGTGTACTTAAGGGTGTGGGCATGGAGTTGTACTTTCTAGGTTTCAATTCCAGCTTTACTGGTTAACTTCGTGATTATTGGGTAGATTAATTTTCACATTTGTTAAAACATGGATAATAGCTGGGCAGTGGTGACACACACCTTTAAGCCCAGCACTCAGGAGGCAGAGGCAGGCAGATCTCTCAGTTTAAGGCCAGCCTGGTCTACAGAGTTCCAGGACAGCCAACACTACACAAACTCTGTCTTAGAAAAACAAAAACAAGACTCACAAAAAACATGGATAATAAATAGGACGTAACATTTTTTTCCTTTTGGTTTTTTAAAAATAGGGTTTCTCTGTGTAACAGCCCTGGTTGTCCCGGAACTAGCTCTGTTGACCAGGCTGGCTTCAAACTCACCTGCCTCTGCCCCACTTACATAAAAACAAACAAAACATTAAGTGGATCAGATCTGAAAGAGGCCTGAGACAGTTTGCAGAAAGTCTCCTACTCTTGGCTGTCAGTGCTCACTGGGTATATCTTTACTCCACCTGATTCTATGGGCTCGTGTGGATAGACACAGCAGAGCATTTGAAGCATAAACAACAGAGTAGTTTTACTGAGCTCAGAAGTGATGTTTCTGCGAGGTATTTCTACATTTTCCGCAGTCGAAGGCCCGTTTTTGCAGGAAATGGTAATAATTATTCTGGCAAAGACTGACAGAAAGTTAAAGTTTAATGCAGAGAGGTGTTGTATTTTTCTTTCTTTTGGTTTTTCGAGACAGGGTTTCTCTGTGTAACAGTCCTGGAACTCGCTCTGTAGACCAGGCTGGCCTGGAACTCACAGAGACCTGCCTTCCCCTGCTTCCCAAGTGCTGGGAAAGTCTTGTAGTTCTAAGAACATTAACATGGGAGGTTCTAGAATCTTTAGTTCCTGGAAGGCAGCACAGAACAGTTTATTTTATGGAGTTAGAAATCTGCCATCATCCTGCAATTAGAGGTACATACTACAAACTACAAAAGCCAAGGGGAGGGAGCAGCCAAACTACATCACATCATCCAGGAAGCCTTCTGAAGGAGCACGCACGCGGTTGCTCAGTTTCATATTCTGGGTCCGCTGTAATTCTTGTCTACAACTCGCATCTAAAGACCTTGAAAAATTCCTTCAAACGAAGCAACTCCAACAGGCATCTCTTTGACAAATAACAGTCGCAAAAGGCTGAAAAACCCACTTCTTTTCCCACCCTTCCTACCCCGGAGGTGGGGTTCCGCGGGACAGGAGCGCCTAGCGGGACCGTGAGACCCCTCCCCGCGGGAGCAAGGACGCGTGTCCTCACAGCTCCTTCCCACACAAGGCCAGCTGTGTAGGCCTGGCCCCGAGATCCTGTTATCCACGCGCCACAGCCCACGCTTCTACCACAGCCTCCACACGAACCAGCCGCTACTGCCACAGAACCTGATTGTACAGCGGAAGTGACGCTAAACGACAGCTTCGCTCAAACTCCGCCCGCGAAGCACGCTGGTCTTTGAAGTCCTTGAGTGGGAGGGGAGTCGATTCTGCTCAGTTCTAGTCAAGATGTGCAGTAAGGTAAGGTTTCAAAACCCGACTTAGCTCTGATTTTTGAACATGACTATGATCAGATTCTCTGACCATTTCCCACCTCACTCAGAACAATTCCTGCATGACTGTCATAGGCTTGCATGACATGGCTCCTCATTCCTTTTCAGGGGTAACATCCCTTGTTACCATATATATATATATGAATGCATATCTAGCCCTTTGTCTATTGTATGTAAAACAGCACCACAGTCCTCTTACCCCATCAGTGTTGTTTCTTGGTGTGTGCCTCCATAAAAAAGAACATGTCTTGTTCACCCTCAACTTCCTACTCAAGCCCTAAAGAAAATGAAGGTAATTTTCATGGAAGTAGTGATTTGGTTTTTGTTTGCTGCTGTTTCCAGCATTCAGAACAATGCCTAGTATGAACTGGCTATAACTTTGTTCAAGACTACGACTGCAGATGGGATGGAGAATTGGCTCAGGAGTTAGAGCACATCTTGCTTTCGCAGAACTGGTTCACAGCATCCCTATTGGACAACTTAACAACTGCACGCAACTCCAGCTCCAGGAGATCCAACATCTCTGACCTCAGAGGGCACCTGTACTATGATGCGCACACACATAGTTAAAAACAAAAATAAATCTTAAAAGACAGCCAGAGTTCTTACACAGAGAACTGCTGTCTCAAAAAACCAAAATGAAACAAACAAAACAAATGTACAAAAACAGAGTCCTAAACATTCATTAGACCAGCAGTGTGGGGGAAAAAACGTAACATTACATAGGTAAAGAGAGAAATGGTTTATTTGGTAATAGGAATAAAAAGAAATTCTTTAAGTCTTCTCTCTTCTGGGGGCTGAACTGCAGTGCCCAGATGGATGGCAGCACAGGAACCCCTTAGAGCAGACCCGCTGGAGTGCAGAGGCCAGAGCTCCATTCATCTCCTAGACTGAGGGGCCGGCTGCTGTGCTCTCTAGGGTTTCAGAGGCCGCTGCAGTTTCCTTCTTGTCTTCAGGCTTCATGGCAGGAAACAGAAGTACTTCCTATAGGAGAGCAAAACATACTTTGAGATTAAGAAGCACCATGAGCGTGGAATAGTAGCACAAGTCTTTAATCTCAGCACCTGGGAGGCAGAGGCAGGCGGATCTCTGTAAGTTCAAGGCCACTCTGGTCTACAGAGAGAGTGCCAGGACAGCCTTCAAAGCTACAGAGAAACTGTATCTCAAAAAACAAAAATGAAAACAAAAAACCCAAAACAAAAGACACAAAGAATTTTTTACAGCTATTCTATTATTGATCTATCTATCTATCTATCTTTTGAGACAGGGTTTCTCTGTCCTGGCACTTGATTTGAGCTGAGATCTGCATGCCTTTTCGTCCCAAGTGCTGAGATTAAAGGTGTGCGCTACTAACCCCTGGTTCTACTGTTCCTTTTGTCTCTGTTATTACAGACCAAATCTAGAGATCTACACACCCTAGCCAAACCACCTGCACAAAACCTCCTAGGACTCCCTGTCAAGAGAATGAATCAACACAGGTTCCAGTAAAATTGACTTTCAGGGCTAGAGGTGGCTCAGCCGTTAAGAGTACTTGCTGTTCTTGCAGAGGACCAAGGTTTAGTTCTGAGCAGCTACCTGGTGGTTTATAGCCATTTGTAAACAAGCAGCTACCTTGTTTTAGGGGATTTGACAATCAGCTTCTGCAGGCACAAGGTACGCTTGTAGTATAAAATAATAATATGCATAATTTTTAAAACTTTATTATTAGATTTTTAAAAAGATTTATTTATTTATTATGTGTACACAGTGTTTTGCTGGTGTGTATGCCTGCACACCAGAAAAGGGCACCAGCTCTCATTACAGATGGTTGTGAGCCACCATGTGGTTGCTGGGAATCGAACTCAGGACCTCTGGAAGTGCAGCCCCTATTACTAGTTTTTTAAAATGTGAACTTCCTCCTAGGCATACATCAACACAATCTGAGTTCTGGAGGTAAAGGCAGGACTATCAGGAGTTCAAGGTACACTACATATGGAGTTCCAAGAGAGCCCTGTTGTGGGATATTTGTACACTGTATGCTGCTGTAACTGGTGTAATAAAACATGAATGGCCAATGGCTAGGCGGGAGGTATGGGCAGGACTTCCAGGTAGAGAGGAAGTAGGGTGGGCAGAATTGAGAGACGAGGTGTCAAGCCATGTGACTAAAGGCAGACGAGCCCAGCTACCTGAGACAGTCTCGACAACAGCAATGATAAATGAGCAACACATGGATTTCCTTCTCTAAAGTAAATAAACAGTTTCACACCTTACACAACTGACTGATACGAGGCAATACATTTGAGAGGACTTAGCATTTCCCTGGATATTAAAGAAAAGCAAACTTTTATTAGTATCCCTCCTGTCTCAAGTCAGAAAAACTAAAATCCTGTAAGGTCAGATACCCTTTAGTCTTCTACTGTAGAGTGGGTTATGGAACTTCTTCAGCGTTTCCTTATTTCCCAGGCGCTCCATGCTCTGCCTCCAGTGCAGTGGAGTTCTGGGGAAGCATGTATTGGGAGGTTTGTGCATACTGTTGTTAAAATGTTTAGGTTTATCCAGTAAGGAGACACAAACTGCGACTCAACGATCCCACGTGGAGTTTATTGGTGGACAGGGAGGGAAAAGTGGGGTGAGAGGTAACCAACCCGTGCAGAGCTGAGAGAGAGAGATAAGAGAGAGAGAATAAGAAAGAGAGAAAGCAAGAGAGAGAGAGAGAGAGAGAGAGAAAGAGAGAAAGAGCAAGAGAGTAAGAGAGCGTAAACAGGCAGGAGTCAGTCCTTTAAAGGGGTCCTTTGCACCTGCCTGGTTCTCACAGAACTCTGGGCTGGCCAGAGTGTTGCCTGAGCGCATCCTGCCAGGTAACAGGGCAGGCCAGAGTAATGCCTGAACCTTTCACATACCTTGATATTGTTGGAATCTGTGAGAAACATGGTGACTCGATCGATGCCCATGCCCCAGCCAGCTGTTGGGGGCAGCCCATATTCCAGGGCAGTACAGAAGTTCTCATCTATGAACATGGCTTCATCATCACCAGCAGCCTTGGCCTAGAATAAATAGAGTCAAGTGTAATAATCCTCTAGCCAGTGGCTCTCAACCTTCCTTAGGCAGCATCCTTTACGCTGCATGGCTTTAATGTAACAGCTCCGCGTGTTGTGGTAACCACCAGTCATAAATTATTTTCATTGCTACTTCAGAACTACAGCTTCGCTACTGTTATAAACTGTAATATAAATATCTGATGTGACCCCAAAGGGGCTGTAACCCACAGGTGGAAAGCTGCTGTTCTAGGTCATTTCAGCATCCATACAGACACATTCAAACTGTCAAAAGAGGTACCAGAGATGCTCCTGGCATTCAAGACTTGCTGGGAACTGATTTCCTAGAAACTCTATGTTAGGACTGACGAAACCTATCTCACGGATGAAAGCCATTTTTAAGTTGAATGTGATTTACATTCCTGTAGTTCCAACACTTGGAACGCTGAGGTAAAAGGACTGACGGGAATTGGAGACTAGTATGGTTTACACAACTAATTCCAGGCCAGCCAGGGCTAAACAATGAAATCTTGTCTCAAAAAGCCAACAGGAGCAGGTATCGTCATTTTATAGAAATAATATACAGTAATTAAAAAACATTTTTATTTTATTTTTTGGTTTTTCGAGACAGGGTTTCTCTGTATTGTTTTGGAGCCTGTCCTGGAACTTGCTCAGTAGGCTTGGTCTCGAACTCACAGAGATCCATCTGCCTCTGCCTCCCGAGTGCTGGGATTAAAGGTGTACGCCACCACTGCCCGGCCCACTTGTAATTCTAGTTCCAGGGGATCTAACTCCCTTTTCTACCCTTCTTTGAGTACTGTGTCCACGTGGTATAGGGATCCACATACTGGCAAAACACCTATATACTCAAAATTGCTTACTCTCCCTCATTACCTTGGCCTGTTCTTCAAACAGCTGCCGCTGCCGCACAGGATCATTCAGCTCAGTATAGGCATTGCAGATTTCTTTCTTCATGACAAACAGCTCAAAGCGTTCAGTTAGACCCTCTTTGGAGCGGTGCCTGGGAACATGAGACCACAGTGGATGAATATTCAGGGCCCTCATAATGTAATACCTGACTCAAAAATTGAAATGTGAAGCCTCTCAGTGCTCAGCACCCACCTATCACCAGAGTGAAGGCGAGAGAGGCCAGAGGGTTTGCAGTTGACTGAAATCAAGCCTTCTGCTTTGCTCTCATACTCTCTCTAGGTGCCTACTTGCTTTGGTCAATCAAGGAGGTATCAGCAAAGGTCTAGCATGTTTGCTTGCTGAGACTTTTTCTTTTCCTTTTTTTCAAGACAAGGTTTCTATTTATTGTTTTGGAGACTGTCCTGAAACTCGCTCTGTAGATCAGGCTGGCCTCGAACTCACAGAGATTCACCTACCTCTGTCTCCCGAGTGCTGGGATTAAAGGCGTGCGCCACCAACAACGCCCGATTTTTTTTTTTTAAAGACTTTTTCTTTTGGAACGCCTGCCCTGTGAACCCAACCACCATGCAGATAAAAGCCAGACTGAGTTATTGTATCAATACATGGTGCAAAAAGACCACTAAGTCAATGCAGAACATCATAAAACTGTCACTTCCCACATTCACTTCTGTTTTTGTTTGTGAACAGCAGTACTGAAGACTGAACCAGGGTCCTGAGCCATGTTAGCTAAATGTTCTGCTGTGTAGGTATAGCCCCAGCAGTCCCAGCCCTACTTGAGGGATTTTTATGCAGCAACAAAATGTATATTACCATTTGGCCAGAGGGCTCATAATCTGTGGGTGATCGCAGATGAAGGTAGGATTGATGCACGTCACTTCAAGGAACTCACCAACAAGCTTAGTGAGAAAACAAAGCACAACTAGTTATGGTATATGAATATCACTCTGACAGCCCCGGCCCAAAGGAAGGCCTTAGGTCTGTCGCAGATGGGACAGAGTATTAACTAAGTTAATAGACATGAACTTCTGGGCACAGAGCATATGACAGCTCAAAGTTTCTTTTTGCTTGGGTTTCATGGGCTGGAGAGTGAAGCAGCCTCTTCCCAGGTCTTGACTTGCTAGGTGAGTACTCTACCACTGAGCTACATTTCCCAACTCCAGTTCAAAGTTTCTTAATTCTGTTCCTCTGTAAGATATTCCTGTGAAGCTACAGGAAAGAATTCTCTCGGTGGGACCCATTTCCTAGGGTTCAGGGAACTGGTCAGCACTGGATGAGCACAAGTGTGGCATCTCACCTTATCAAGGAGCCTGGCTGTGGTCCGAGGTAGGGGGCATTCAACAGCTTTTGCAACACAAATATCATCAAGAATTTTTCGAGTTTCTGTGACAGAAATGTACAAGTTAGGACAGGGAACATCACTGTGGTCTAGGGAAATGTCTACAAATACAACATGTGGGACATTTCAGCTCTGACCCAACAAATTCAGAGCTGACAGGAAGGAAGGCCACACAGTGGAGTGTAGTATTTTACCTTCAGTTTCAAAGAGGCTGGTTTCTGGCAGCTTCACGCCCAGGGCTTTCTCAAGCTCTTCTACCATGCTGATTCTTCGGAAAGGTGGGGTGAAGTCAATCTCATAGGCTTGGCCTTCTGGCCCATCTGGGTGGTAGGTGATCTTGTAACTGCCTGTAATGCTTTTCACCATCCCTGGGAGAAAAAGCAGTCATCTCATGGACTGAAAGCAGGAAGCTCTCCTCTGAAAGCAGCAGACATGAGCTGCAGACAGGACTCACCTGACAGCATCTTCTCTGTAATCTCCATGAGGTCATGATAGTCTGCATAGGCCATGTAGAACTCACAAGTGGTGAACTCAGGGTTGTGAGTCAAATCAATTCCTTCGTTCCGGAACTGGCGCCCAATTTCATAAACTCGGTCAATGCCACCAACCACCAGCATCTACCAAAAACACAGGGCCACAGTCCTGTTAATGGTCCCGATAAGCTCCTGTACACTAAGTGATTTTCATAGCTAGTACCCTGATGTCTTTAGACTCCTGTAGTAGACATCATTTGGGCTTTATTTGGCTGTGCAGGACTCCTGAGTCTCTAATGTCTTTGTTATTTCCTATTTGATGATCTGAGTTGCTCCAAAGCCTCTTCTGGGGTTAGGCTACAGGCAAGTGACTCTGCTCCACCGGCCAAACACACTAGTGTCATATTATAGAAGCCACTAAAAGAAGGCATAGGTATTACACAGAATTCATTCTGGTGAAGAGGACCAGAGGTGGCCATCTTTCGAGCAGGCTACAGAGATCCCAGTGCAGCGACTTATGCCTAGTAGTAGGCAGTATGTCCTGTGACAACAGCCCAGTGACAGGAGCTGGCATCATTCTTGGTCTTGGTTTCACGCATGATTCTGTGACTGTCAAGGTAACTGTGGCTTCCTACCACAGAAAGTTTGATCTTGCTTTAATATCTGCAACTAAGAATCCTGGATGACAGCCTTTAGTATTTACACTGCTATTTTGAAGAGATTTATTTTTAATTTCTTGAAAGTCAAAACCAACAAGTCCTCCTCCTTCTATAGGGCCAGCCTATAGAATTCACTATGTACACCAGGCTGGCTTCAAAACTCACAGGATCCGTCTGCCTCTGTCTCCCAAATGCTGGCATTAAAGGTGTTTGCTGCCATGCCGGGCCAGTTTTTGAAGAAAAACAAAACAATACAACTAAAACTAGATCTAATCCAAGGAAGACTAAAACTAAAGCTCTTAGGGGAACCGAAGAAGAAATGTGTGTACACTCCTCAGCTGCTCACAAGGGGATTCTGCAAGAATCACAACCAACAACCTGAAGAAGCACCACACTGTCCTGGCTGCTCTGTCTTTGATGTTCTTGATTTCTCATTGTACAAAGTTAGCCAGAAACTTCCGGCCTCCTGCTACTGGAAGGAAATGGAGTATATGATTAGTGAGTACCTTATGGTAGAGTTCTGGAGCAATTCTCATGTATAAGTTCATGTCCAGCTCATTGTGGTAGGTGATGAAAGGCTTGGCCACAGCTCCTCCTGGAATGATGTTCATCATGGGAGTTTCAATCTATAACAGACAGACACAAACAGTTCTCAGATAACCAGAGGCCTTGAGGACAGTTCATTCTTTATATGTAACATAGTCTAGGCCTGTCATATGCCAAAGTAAAACTTCATAATGTGCTTGACAAAGAACAGCCTGCTTGACTTTCTAGAACTGCATTGCTATTTTTATTAGTAACACAGCATCGATGACAGGTGGTGGTGCACGCCTCTAATCCAAGCACTCGGGAGGCAGAGGCAGTCAGATCTCCAAGTTCAAGGCCAGCCTAGTCTACATAGTGAGTTCCAGGACGGACAGGGCTGAAAAACAGACATATAGAATAAATGTTATATATAGAAATTCGAATTAAAAATATTAGCCCATATGTATGATATTCACTGAAACATTACAAAAAGAGAACCAGAAATAATCCAAAATATCAATACAGGAAACAAGTATACTCTTTAAGAAGCAGTACAGGGGACTGGAGAGATGATTCAGAGGTTAAGAGCACTGGCTGCTCTTCCAGAGGTCCTGAGTTCAATTCCCAACAACCACATGGTGGCTCATAACCATCTATAATGAGATCTGGTGCCCTCTTGTGGCCTGCAAGATACACACAGACAGAACAGTGTGTGCATAATAAATAATCTTTTTTTTCACCCTGTATTATTTGGTGGTGATGGTGAATAAATAAAAAAATCTTTAAAAAAGAAAAACAAACAGTAGAGCGTTGGAGAGATGATGAGCGGTTAAGAGCACATACTGCTCTTGCAGAGGACTCATGTCAGGTAGCTCATAACCAGCTATAATTGCAGCTTTATGGGGATCCCAGTCCTCTGGCCTCCAAAGGCACTGGTACTTACACACAGATAATACCCACAATTAAAAAAAAACACCAGCCCAAGAGTTATAGAGGACATTGGGCATCTTCCTTTATCCTTTGTACACAGATGTATACACCTGCACACATATGTGCATATACAATACACAGACACATACACACACGCACCATAAAAACAATGACAAAAAACAAAAGAAATACCTGTGTGACTACAGAATATATCAAAAAGCACTACACATCACAGTACACACAGCATGATTACAATTTGTATAATAAAATAAAACTCCAAAACATTTACATGTAGCAAGCATACGATATGTATGCAGTATATTTGTGTGTGCATATATGTGCATAGTAAATAGTGAGGGAGGGCATTTATTAGATTTTAATTTAGGAGGGGAAGTCATGTAAAAAAAGCACAGTGCTGTCAGTTTTGTTTGTATTTATTTTTTTCTTACCCGAGTCTGTGCACTACATGTACCATACAACTAAAAGGGGTAGGTGTGTGTGTGTGTGTGATAGCCTTACTATGTAGACCAGGCTGGACTTGAATTCAGAGATCAGCCTGCCTCTGGCTCCCATGCTAGGATTAAAGGGGTACACTACCACAACTAACTTCTAAAGAATTTTAGGGGGGCAGGAGATTGGGTTGAGACAGATCTCACTATGTATCTCTGGCTGGCCTTGAGCTCAGAAATATGCATGCCTATGCCTCCTAAGTGCTTGTATTAAGGGTGTGTCACCATACCTGGCTTCTAGAGACTATTTTTATTGAAAACAGCATCATTAGCACATGGGTTTAGGAAGCACTAAACAAGATGGAACAAAGATACTTGCTAAGGCAGTGTTTGCCTAAGGCATGAAGGACAAGGCAGGATGTGCTGTGTAGAAGAAAGATGGACAGTGAGAGACAAGCATCACAAGGCAGGCACCATCCCAGGTAAAAACCCTTGGCCCTTGGTTACCTCTAGAAATCCCAGCTCATCCAAGAAGCTTCTTATGTATGTGATGATCTTAGAGCGGACAATAAATTTCTGCCTCACAAAGTCATTCAATATCAAGTCCAAGTACCTCTGACGATACCTTGTCTCCTACACCAGAAGCAGCAGTTAGAATCAGTTTTATGTGACAGCGTGATACAACAGTGGCATGCATCTTAGGGAACAGCCCGCACAACTGCGGAACTCACCTTGTCTCTGAGGCCAAAGTGAAGATGTGGCAACATGTGCAAGCAGGGAGACAAGAGTGTGATTTCATAGGGGATGATGCTCAGCTCACCCTTCTTGGTCTTCCCAGGATTCCCCTGGACCCCAATTATATCTCCCCGCCGCAGTTTGTTATTGATACGAACAAATTCTTCCTCTGATTTGTAATTCCTGAGTGAAAGGAAAAGTAACTTAGGGCACAGTTCTTCAGATTAAAACAGACTACTGGCTTACTCAGGAGACCCTCACTAACTGTTACTATGAGCCCAAGAGGAGTCCCTGCATCTGGGACAACTGCTGGATTCTTTTTATGCTTACTGTCCTATGCGTAAGAACAGTCATTCATTTGTAGGCCTTCTCACCTTGTACTCAACCCTACCCAGCCATGTCCTATTCCTTGCTACCTTAACTCTAAACAGCAACGGGAAAAGAGGATCACACTGGCTTGTGTCTTTAACTGTCCTCTGTTACTCTTCTTTAACTGGCTATTTCTATGTACCTTGAGTTGGCCATAACTTGTAACTTGACCCCCTCTCCTCGAAGGTCATAGAAGATAAGCTTTCCCCCAGACGCTCTCTTGGCATGGATCCGACCTAGAAAGAAAACAGCAAAGATCCGGATGGAATGAGATTCTTTAAGCTCCCTGAGCAATACCAATCACAACAATCTGAATGTGACTGAGGTCTATGCTCTCCCCTCTTCTTCATGTCAGTGATTTTCATTAAACCAGTCAGGTTGTACAGGAAGATCTCATTTAAAGACGGGCAGTGGTAGTGACAACACCTCAGCATGCCAGGGTGGTGACAGGAATTTGAACCCAAGATCCCACATAAAAAGCAGGATTTGGTGGCTCAATGGGAGGCAGCAGAGGTAGGAGTCAGGTGGCTTATAGTACACAGTACAGTGAGGAAACAAGGGAGACCCTGTCTCAAACAGGGAGGGAAGGAAGGAAAGAAGGAAGGAAAGAAGGAAGGAAGGAAGGAACTCTAGAAAAGGTATTCTCTAACTCTATGAGACAAAATAAATGTATTTTTAAAAAATGACAAAATCACAATTAAAGAACTGACAATCTACCATCTTCAAAAGAAATCCAAATCAAGAAGCAAAAAACAAAACAAACAAACAAACAAAAAACCCTAAAACCTAAAATTATATCCAAGAAAAATACCTGAAGTAAGAAGGGGGTGAATGCAAGGAGAATGCTGGGGAGGCGGAGCACCTGGGTTTGGTTCCCAGTACCCAAACGATGGTTTACAACCATCTGTAGCTCAGTTCCAAGTGAACTAACTCCCTCTTCTGACCTCTGCAGGCACCAGGCATGCACATAGTGCCCACACACATATGTAGGCAAAACATTCATAAGGGTTCAAAGCTAGCCTGAGCTACATCAGACCCCATTTCAAAAACCAAAAAACATAGTATCGTAGCCTAAAGAGACAGAAAGCTTAGATTACAAAGTGTCTGCCTTACAACCATGAGGACCTAATTCAATACTTAGAAATCACATGAGAGGAGGGAAGGGTACACTGGAGAGATGCTCAGCAGTTACAAAGACTCATTGCTCTTCCAGGACCTGAGTTCGGTTCTCAGCACCCATACTGGGTGGTTCATGACTGCCTGTATCTCAGCTGCAGGGGATCTGACACTCTGTTTTAGGTTCTGTGGGCATCTGCACACATAGTGACATACACACACATAAAAAGTAAATCTTAAGAATAATTTAAAAAATACTAGGTGTGGCACTCACTTGTAGTCCCAGTGCTGAGGAGCTGGACAGTCAGCCAGTACTTAGCCTACTCAACAAACTTTAGGCTAGTGAAAGGTCTTATCAAGAAAATGAGGACAGCCCCTGAGCCTGAGGAACGACACTGGAAGTTGTCCCTGACCTCTACATGCATCTGCGCACTTGAGTTGAACACATGAACACACACACACACACGTTAGAAAAATCAATGGGCCTTTGACATTTTGCTATAGCAAAGGTTCTACCTCTGTGGTAGGATTATAGGTAATTTTTCTTCCCTTTTTATTTTCTGTGAATGTCCTACATATTCTCCAACTAGTATTTTTACTATTTTGGGAAGAAGGCAAGAAAAAGACATTAAAAAAATCTCAAAAATCCATAGACAATATTCTAGAATGTCTGAGAGTAGAGACAAAAAACGAAATGCCTTGGGGGAGAAGAGGAATTCTTTTAGGATTATAAGCTAGCAGCAGTATCCAGCCAGAGGTCCCTCAGAGATTATCCCTTCCATCACTTTATCTGGGATGCAGCCCATGGCTCTGCTTCCTGTGAGTAGATATGAAGGTACTGTCTGTCTCCAGTAAAGCAGCTTCAACACCAACCGGGGACAGTGTGGCAGGGGCATCCAAGTTCAAGGTCAGTCTAGGGTGCACAGCAAGATCCTAACGCTAAAAAAGCAAAAGGGGCAGAGGGAACAAGACCAGCCAAAGCCTTCCTTTGTGCTAGAAAAGAAGCTGTCTGTCCTGAGATGAGAACAGCCAGTGATCTCCCTACCTGCCACTTTTAAGGTGATGTCAGTCAGGTGGTCCCCGGGCTGCAGGTGACTGTACTCTTGGATGAACTGAGTGAGTGAGATGTCCACATGGAACTTGTGTGGGTACGGGTCCTCCCCACTGACCTTCAGCTGGTGGACTGCTTGACTACGGATCTTGTAGTATTGCTGTTAAATAAAGAGAAGCAGTTCTCAGAAGCGGAACACGGTAGGTTGTGTCACCTCTTGCTGAGTACTGTATTCATGACTTTCCCTGTGACAGAATACCTTACAGAACAAGTCAAGGGAGGAAGGAGGTGTTATTCTAGTTGAAGAAGATATGGTTAGCAAAGAAGGCATGGCAGCTGGAGTAGCTTGTTCAGGCCATCAGAGACTTTTGGAACAACTTCATCTCTGTGCATCAAGCAAGAGAGACAAGAAGGTCGGGACGAATGGGGCTGAACCATAACCCATGAAGACCCACCATCAGAGACCACCTCCTCCAGTAGGCTCCACCTCCTCAAGCTTCCACAACCTTCAAACCTTCCAAAGCAGCAGCACATCTGGGGTCTAGAGGACATGTAGGCCTGCAGGAGGCACAATTGTAACCCTAACCAAGTCCCGCGCACCCCTGAAATAGGACTGACTATGGGATAGGATTTGCATGAAAAATATGTAGAGCCACAGAATAAATGCAAATGATAAGGTTCAACAGAATGAAAAAAAGTGGGGTTCATCTAACATAATAAAAGCTAATTGCCACAGGTAGTCTTTTTTGAGGACTGCATTTCCTAATAGAGTCGCTTTCTTAATTACTCTCTGGTCACACAGTGGCCTCTTTGCTTAGGCAGGCTCATGGAACTTATATGGTACAAATATGGAGTATTCTACCACAGGGGTTGGCAATCCTTCTTTTAGAACACACACACACACACACACATTTTCAATGTATGAGTGGTCTATCTGCAAGTACAACTTTATGCCAGAAGAGGGCATCAGATCCCACTACAGATGGTTGTGAGCTACCATGTGGTTCCTGGAAATTAAACTTAGGACCCCAGGAAGAACAGCCAGTGCTCTTAACCATTGAGCCATTTTTCCAGCTTCCTATAAAATTTACTTTTAATCATGTGTATGTATGTGTATCTATGTGCACACACTTGCTGATGCTTGTGGAGGCCAGGGAGGAAGTTGGATCCTCTGAGCTGGAGCAACAGGTGGTTGTAGCAACCTGATGTGGTCATCCTCTGGAACAGCAGGATACACTCTTAACTGATGAGACATCTCTTCAGTGCTAACAACCTTGTTTTTGATGCAACTTTCTAATTCTACTGTTTTTAAATAGTTATTTATTATTTTTATTTCATGTGCATTGATGTTTTTGCCTGCATGTATGTCTGTATGAGGGTGCTGGATCCTCTAGAACTGGAGTTATAGACAGTTGTGAGCTGCCATGTGGATGCTGGGAATTGAACCCAGGTCCTCTGGAAGAGCAGCCAAAGCTCTTAACCAATGAGCCATTCCTCCAGTCCCAGCTCTACTGTTAATAGTGGAAAATCAGCCCCAGAGTGTTACAAATGGGCATGACTGTGTTTATGTACAAAACCAGGAAGGGAGGATGAAGTGAGGGAGTGGAGAGCTGGATTTGGCAGGAGGCATGGATTTTGCCAACTAATATATGCTCTAGTCTATCCCGAGGGAAGATACCTCCTCTGATGTTGCAACAGGCTCAGCTACTTCCAAGAAGATATTAAATAGTTACTCAGGAGTATTGGCCTCTCCAAATTGTCTGTTTGGAGTTGATATTAAAAATCTAGGGTCCAGCCGGGCGTTGGTGGCGCACGCCTTTAATCCCAGCACTTGGGAGGCAGAGGCAGGCGGATCACTGTGAGTTCGAGACCAGCCTGGTCTGCCGAGCGAGTTCCAAGACAGCCTCCAAAGCCACAGAGAAACCCTGTCTCGAAAAACAAAAAAAAACCAAACAAACAAAAAAAATATCTAGGGTCCATGCCTTTAATCAATTAAAAGGGCAGACACTACCCTCACCAATCCAGGGGCAGTGACCCTTGCTGGTTCAAGTTCTTATTTGTCTTGTTAGTTACTCGGTCTCTCCTGTGTGGAGTCACTGCAGTGGCCCAGGGGCACTCACGTTTGGGTCCAGAGTCTCCTCCTCAGCACCCACGCCATTGTTAGCAGCATGGTTGGCGGCGGCGGCAGCAGCAGCAGCCTGGCTTTGCTGTTTCTCACTGAGCTCTTTCTGCTTGGCCTCTTTCTCTGCCACTTTCTTCTCAGCTTTCAGACGTCTCTTTAGCTCACTGTTGGGAAGATGACAGCACCCAATGTGAAAGTTGCCCAAGGAGCCCTCTGTCAGAAGCTCCACTGTCACTTTTCAAAAGATTCTACAGCCTGTGGGAAATGTTTCTGCTCAGTTCCACACCCTTATATAATGTCACTTCCCAATGCTAACCTGTTAGTCACTAAACTTAGGTATGTGAGCAAGACAAAACAAACACCTGGCCAGGTGGTGGCCCACGCCTTTAATCCCAGCACTCAGGAGGCAGAGGCAGGTGATCTCTGTGAGTTTGAGGCCAGCCTGGGCTACAGAGTAGCTAAGGCTACAGAGAAAACCCGTCTTGAAAAGAAAAACGAACAAAGAGAAAACCTAAGCTTTGAACAAAGATGGGACAGGTCATTTCTAGCCTCAGCTTGGTGCCTGAAACTAAGTAGAACCCAGATGCATAAGGGTGAAGAGGCCTGGATGTAACAATTAAAGGTTAGTCCTGGAACAGAGATTTCCCAAAAAGTCTTCAGGATAAACTTTTCTGACACTAGAAACTTCATCTTGGTAGTCTGGTGTCCCTGGAAGAAGATGAAGTCCCCAGTCTCCAGCCCTGTCAGCCCACAGCTGTCCCAGAGAAGGGAGCTTGGCTGTGGAGAGAGAGCTGGTCTTCCTAGCTTGAGGAGATTCCCTAGTAACAATTTCATCCAGAGCAGCTGTCAAAGACTGGTCTGGGCCTGGCGTTGGTGGTGCATGCCTTTAATCCCAGCACTTGGGAGGCAGAGGCAGGTGGATCTCTGTGAGTTTGAGGCCAGCCTGGTCTACAGAGCCAGTTCCAGGATAGCCTCCAAAACAATACAGAGAAACCTTGTCTTGAAAAACAAAAAACAAAAACAAACAAAAGACTGATCTGGAGACTGGGGGTCATCTGCAGCTATATAGTGAATCTGAGGCCAGCCTGAGACCCAGCCCAAAATAAAGCAAAACAAAACACTGCTCTGACTTTCAAACCAAATGGGATACTATACAAAGCAGCATTATTGTGCTGTGTTTGCAATCAAACTGCCTCTCCCTAAATTCTAAAACACTAGCCAGTTGAGTGGCCTTGAGCAAATGACCCCTTATCATCTAGGAAAAGGAAATAAGATGTCCTCTCACCAGCTGTTGAGGACTGAGATGTTAAAAAGGGATCATCTGGTCCCAGAGCTTAGCTAGCACTCAAAAGTGAACTCTGGAATCTTTTACTACTTAACTCCAGGACAGAAACCAGACAAATGTGGATGTATTTCTCATCAAGTCTCTCATTATCTAAACTTCATACATGTTACGTGAAACTCAAAAACCAAAACAATGGGGGAAACTCTGTGACCTTATGATCTGAACCTCTTATCTTAATCCAGGAAAAACATACAAACAAACTTATTTGGATAGACAAGAACATCTTCATTATTCAAAGAGAATTCATGGATCATTCTTCCCAACTGATAACTCTTTAATAGTGATTCATGTTAAAAGATTCTAAGCCATGCTTGCATATATCTGGCTTCATTTTTTTGTTGTCTTGTTCTTCCAGATAGAGTTTCTCTGTGTAGCTTTGACTGACCTGGAACTTTGTAGATCAGGATGGCCTTGCACTCACAGAGTTCTGCATGCCTCTGCTTCCCAAGTGCTGGGATCAAAGGTCTGCACCAGTATGGCCAGGTGTCTAACACTAAATACCCCCAAGCTCCTTTTTTATTTTAAAATGGGATTGCTAAATTGTTTAATTGGACTTGAACTTGCACCCTTCAACCTTGGCCTCCTGAGTTCTTGGTATTATAGATATGCAACATTGTTCTTTGCTGTATCCTTCACTTTCAATATGGATTTAGTGAAATTAAAAAAAGAGAGAGAGAGAGAGAGAACTTGGGAGTCAGGTGGTGGCAGCAGCAAACATCTTTGATCCTAGTACTAGGGAAGCAGAGGCAGGCGGATTTCTCAGTTTGAGGCCAGCTTTGGTCCACAACAGCCAGGATTACACAGAGAAATCCTGTTCTGGGAGAGAGGGGAAAGAACTTGTAAGTGCAAAGTAATTGTGATGGTTTCAAAATAGATAACTATTTCTAGATACAATATGTCTTGTAAGTTGTTTTCTTTCTAACAATCTGCTAAGTCTATCATTCTGTAATTCATTGAACAAGGCTCCCCTCCCCCAATACTAAGACAAATCTGTTTTCTACTTCACTCAGATTTTGCTCTTGTAGATTCTAAGGACAGCCCCAAAAGACCCTAATGGTAGCATCAAAACTAGGACAAAGTTGATAAACAAACCCCAGAAAGAAAAGGGAGAAAAACTAGCATTGGAAATCCCTTATTTAAGGTAGGGTGATGTAGCACATGCCTCTAATCCTGTAATGGGAATAAAAAGCAGAAAGACCTTTGGTTTAAGGCCAGCATTCATTACACAGTGAGTTTAAGGACAGCCTGTCTATATAATAAAAAGAAAAAGAAAGAAGGGACTACAAGGAGAGGGGCTCTGAACCTGTGAAGTAGGAAGGGATTCTTGGCTTGGGCAATAGAGCTCTGTTTCCTTAACATGTCCAAAGACTTAGTCAGCTATAGACATCTAAGGAAAGATTCTGCTCCCAGAGCAATAAAGAAGGTAATGGCACCAACCTTCTTCTATCAGAAAGTGGCTTGTCCTTGTGGAGCGTTGTGAAAGGAGCCAGTTGACCCAGTCGAAGTTCCCTCTGACCCCATTCTGCCCACGAGGTTTGGCGCAGGGACCCCCTAACAAGCCTGACAGCAGCTTGCATCAACATGGCACCCTGGAACTAATGATTACCACCACCTAGCAGGAAACAGAGATGTGTAGTCAGAGGGGACAAACAGTACACACCCACTCCACCTGCACTCCTGAGGAGGGAGCCACGATTTGCACTAATGTCCAGTGTCCCTCTGCACTTCAGGCCCTCCTGACTGACATCTGCAGTGCTCTCAGTCCTGACTATGGAAAACAGAAAACTTCTGTCTGGGACTAAAATCTCAAAGGCAAGCCAATAACAGCTTCTATTCAAAAATGCTGACAACACCCTAAAGTAGAAGGCGAAATGTGGGGATCAGAAGGGTGGTTTCTCCCCCTAGGATGGAATACTGGCTACCGGAGGACAACGAAAACAAGAAATGCAAATTTTAGACAGTCCCAGTGACTTGGCAGGTCGAGAAGGATCATTTTAGCCTGTTTGAGAACAGCCTGGCAAATAGTGAAACCGCATCCCAGAAAATAAATAGACCACACAAACACTAGCTACATGAAAGCATCTCCAAGTCAAAGAAAAGATCGGTGTGCACAGTTTTAGAACAAAGAGGAAAGAAAGGATAGGTCCTTACCACGTTTATGTATCATTAACACTAGATGGCATCAGATCTATCAGGACCACACTCTGTGTTTAAATAATTTGAAGAGGAATCTTTCATTTGACAATGAATGATTTGAGCAGATAGCCCATCAATATTTAACTTTGGGGACAATATCAGGCATAAAATGGTCCTCAGTCAAGGTTTCAGATCAAGAAATTCCAAACAATTAAGGAAAAAGAGGGAATGTTAATCACAAAAAATTATTTTAACCTATAATTCCAGGAACATACATCAAAATTGGTTTATTTTGCTAGGTGGTTGTGGCAGAGGCAGGCTTATCTTGAGTTTGAGGCCAACCTGGTCTACAGAGTTCCAGGACACTCAGAGAAACCCTATCTCAAAAAAAAAAAAATCCCCCCTAAACAAACAAAACCATCTGATTTATTTTAGACAATTGAGAATCACAAGCTTGACACAGACATCAATTTGGACTTGTGTTCCGGTGCTTCACAACGGTGCTAGGAGATACATCAGGAACATACACTTTTTATGAGGGCCCTGTGCATGGAAGCAGGCATTTTACCACTAAGCCACCCTCCCAACCCCTAGGAACACACATTTTTACATAAAAATGATCACCCAGGGCATAGTTTGTGAATTTGAAAAGTGGACACTAATATTTCTCTTGCATGACTACTACTGAGATTAGAGTTTATATAGTGTCAGCATGGTGTTTAACAGGTAAATGTGTCCCCAAACACGAGGAAAAGACATTTGAAAAGGGCTGTAAGGCTTTCTTCATTTACCTCAAAACTGAGGTACTTTCATTGATTGCCCAAAATTTCAACTAGGATTTAATAAGCCCCACCCAACTTCCTCTAAGGAATCCATCAAATCACTCTCAACAGCCTATTAGGGAGCTAGCCACATATTTAAACATTTCCCTTGAAAGCCAAACCTTGCTGTAAAAGGAAAAAATCAGTTCTTACCTAGAATGTCTCTAGTATTTCCCTCCGGGCTCAACAAGAGGGTTGACAGTGCACTAACTAAAGCAGCTACGGTGTGTAATAGTTTCTGTCCTACAGTTATGGAGGGCACTTACTTCCAGGCAGACAGTCAAGCTCTGCGGTACAAGGGAGGAACTCTGGACTAGAGAAAGTGTAGTATTTAGACTCTACAAACAGCCAGTTAAAGGGAGGTTGATCTGTCTGCCCATATTCACCTACACAACTCTCAGATCTGGAGTGGTTTATGAAGACACATCATCCATCAGTGCAAAGGGGAGCCTGGTGTATATCCCGCTGAATAGGACCATTTGCTCCTCTGCCTCCGATCCTTTGAGAGACTCCTATGAGTAGGTGCACCATAGTTTCAGAATGGACCCCCTTTTGACAAATAAGGTGCAGAATACCTTAGATAGGCAAGAAAAAAAAATTAAGGTTCTTGCAACAGGAGTTCCCGCAGAGCACTGCAGCTGGTCTGAGTCCTGTTGGAAGCATGTGAATCTTTACTTGGTGCTTCCCGAAAGGTTCAGGGCCTACGCAAAACTTGGTTGTGGGAGGACACAAAAAACCGAGATGTCCTGGGACTGGGACATTTGGCTTTGGCAGTTGTCTCTTTGGGGAGCTTCCGATAAGAGGCTGCGGAAATTGACCTGCTAGGGTTAAATTGTATAACAATAAAAGCCTTTTGAAAGGAGCTATAGTCAGTTCACCAGAAGCTGACTCCCCACGGCCGCCTCGTTTCTTCCACCGACCCGCGCAAACCGAACAGCCGACATAACAGGTTCTTCTTTGAAGAGCTAAGATATCTGGCCATTTTCTAATCTATCCATTGGGGGAGTGGCTCAATTAAAAAAAACACGCAAAAAGCATTTCTTAAAAGGCAGAGGAAAAGTTAGTTTCGCTTTTCCTTCCTGACTTCTCCCAGTGTCTGTGCCGGCTTCCGCTCCTCAAGTTCGTCCCTGTCGCTGGGACCGGGGAACCCACCAGCCAGGCCGGGTGACCGCAGGGCACCCGGGAGGCTGCGGTTTCCAGGGCGCTGCATGTCCGCCCCAACATGTGCTCACCACCCGGAGAGGGCAGAGAGGCCCCAGGCACAGTCGCCTTGGGGAAAAGACGCCACTGCGGCAGGGACACTTAACGACCTCCAGCGACACTTACTTCTTGCTTAGTTTCGGCTCGCCATCCACTTTTACTTCACTGTCCTGCAGCGTGGCCATCTTCTCCCACCGCCCGTCCTGGGGGGAAAAAAAAGTGACCAGCGTAGAACTAGAACTTCCAGGTCAGGGCCCGAAGTCCCGCCTCTTCCGGGGAGGAGGGCTGGCTCTCGCCGCGCAAGCGCGGTGCTGAACTCCGTCCCCTGGAGTGTCACTGCCGTAGGCGTTCTCGGCTCGCTGTCTGTGGCCGGTTGTCGTGTGGCGGAGTGACAGGTATGGCGGAGGCAATGGATCTGGGCAAAGACCCCAATGGGCCCACTCATTCCTCCACTCTGTTCGTGAGGGGAGATGGCAGCGCTATGTCGTTTTACGTGCGGCCCAGTCCGGTCAAGCGCCGGCTGTCGACGCTCATCCTGCACGGTGGCGGAACCGTGTGCCGGGTGCAGGAGCCCGGGGCCGTGCTGCTGGCCCAGCCCGGGGAGGCGCTGGCCGAAGCCTCGGGAGACTTCATCTCCACGCAGTATATCCTGGACTGCGTGGAGCGCAACGAGAGGCTGGAGCTGGAGGCATACCGGCTGGGGCTGACCGAGCAGGCTCCGGACGCCCAGCCCGGGGCTTCCACCGAGGGCTCCACGGAGCTGGAGCCGCAGCCTCTGACCGGGCGCCTCGCCTACACGGACGCGGACGACGTGGCCATCCTGACCTACGTGAAGGAAAACGCCCGCTCGCCCAACTCGGTCACAGGCAACGCCTTGTGGAAAGCGATGGAGAAGAGCTCGCTCACGCAGCACTCCTGGCAGTCTCTCAAGGACCGCTACCTCAAGC
Organism: Mesocricetus auratus; assembly: GCF_017639785.1. Taxonomy (NCBI): domain Eukaryota; kingdom Metazoa; phylum Chordata; class Mammalia; order Rodentia; family Cricetidae; genus Mesocricetus; species Mesocricetus auratus. The sequence goes on along the minus strand of NW_024429183.1, from coordinate 11,895,948 downwards.
ACCTGCGGGGCCAGGAGCACAAGTACCTGTTGGGAGACGCCCCGGTCAGCCCGTCCTCCCAGAAGCTCAAGCGGAAGGCGGAGCAGGACCCCGAGGCCGCCGATAGCGGAGGTGAGGCTTGCACTCCCCGGGACCTGGGGGCGGGCTGCCTGTCAATCAGCGTCCGTTTTTGTGCCCTGGCATAGCTCAGCCGCTCCTTTGTTGAGGTCCGGGAGAAAGGGCACCGTTTTCTATTATCCCTTGCTCTCTGGTTTTCATTTACCTTCTCCCTAACTTTTCCTTCCCATTGACTGGATGTTATTTGTTGATTGGTTTGGGTTTGGGAGGGCGGGGACTTTGAGGTCTCTCTGTGTTGCTCACGCTGTCCCCGAAATCTTTCTGCCTCAGCCTCCGGAGTGACTGGGACTGCCGGACAGTAACGAGTTTATAATAACGGTTCTGTGTTCAGAAGGACTGTGCCACCACCGCCCGGTGGGAAGAGGATTTCAAACAAAAGATACAGCAGGTGCAGGGGCCCTGATGCGGGAGTGTGGCTGGGCCACAGAGTGTTAAATAGCCTGGTTAGAATGACTTAAAAGATACTTCTAGTTATGAGGTTAGGACCATGTATGTGGGTGGTCATCATTTAGGACCCTCTTATTAAAAATCACTTAGCTGGGGTGGTAGTACACACCTTTAATCTCAGCACTCAGGAGGCAGAGGCAGGAGGATCTCTGATCTTGAGGCCAGCCTGGTCTACATAGGAAATTCCAGGTTAGCCAGGGCTACACAGAAATCCTGTCTTGAATAATCCCCCTTCATCCCCCCCCGCCAAAAAAAAGATGTTTGGGTTTTTTTGGGGGGGTGGTTTTTTTGAGACACGGTTTCTCTGTATTGTTTTGGAGGCTGTCCTGGAACTCGCTCTGTAGACCAGGCTGGCCTCGAACTCACAGAGATCCACCTGCCTCTGCCTCCTGAGTGCTGGGATTAAAGGCTTGAACCGCCAATGCCCGGCAATGTTTGTTTGCTGGCCCGTACGGGGGTCGAACACGGGGGGTTGTTAAAGAAAAATTGGAGCCGGGTGGTGTCGACATATACCTTTAATCCCAGCTCTCAGGAGGCAGAGCCAGGTCAGAGTGAGCTCCAGGATAGCCAGGCCTGTTACACAGAGAAGTCCTGTATTGAAAAAACCAAAATAATAAGTAAATAAATCATAGCAAGGAATCCTGGATGTTTTTAATCTATAAAATTATTTTTAAAAATCAGAATTAGTAATATCCGAAGTTGGTAATACCCGAGAAAGCAAGTGTATTTCTGTGTTGTTAATAGAAGGGACTTTATATTCTTTGCTGGATACTTTGACAGTACTTGATATTTAAAATGTTCTCTGTCTCTGTCTCTCTTTCCTGTTTTTGTTTTTGTCTTTTTTTCTCAAGACAGGGTTTTCTATGTGTAGCCCAGGCTGTCCTGGAACTTATGATGTAGGCTAGGCTGGCCTCTGCTTCCCAAATGCTGGGATTAATGGTGTGAGCCACCACCAACCGGCTAAAAAATGTTTTCTTCAACAATATTTGTGCTTTGAGGCATTTGTTCTAAACTTGGCGCATAGTGAAGTTAGTCTCCTGCTAAATGCCTTTCTCCTGGCTGCTGTCCTGGGAGTAACTGCTGTTGTCCCCTGGGGATCTTTTACTCACAGTAATACTAGCAACTAGATAACAGTTCAAGCAGAGTGTCACTATGTAGCCCTGGCTGGCCTAGAATTTGCTATATTGACCAGGCTATTCTCAGACTCAGATATATAGATGCCTCCCTGTAGGCAGACTTTTCTGTCCCACCACCTAGCTCCCAAATAACCACTCAGAGACATATTATTAATTATAAATGCTGAGCTGGTAGCTTAGGCTTGTTACTAACTAGGTCTTACAACTTAAATTAACCCGTATTTCTTATCTGTGCTCAGCATGTTATCTCCTGCTTCCTTTGCCTCTTGTTGGCGACTTCTTCCCTGTGCTCTCTTTTTGTGTGAAAGTCCTACCTAACCTCCACCTGCCTAGCTGTTGATCATTTAGATCTCTGTGAAATCAAATGAGAGCAACAAATATTCAGTGTACAAAAGATTGTTCCACAGTTCCTCCCTTAGTGCTGGGATTAAAGGTATGCATCACTGCCTCAAACTTGTTTTTTAATTAATTGAACTCTGTGTGTCTGTATATAGCTTTTCCTTATTTTTTCCCATCATTTGCATCTTATTCCTTTATGTGAATGCAGCATAATGGGTTTCCTTTTTCTCCTTCTTGGATCCGGCCCGGACTTTGTGCATATTGAACACAAGCTCTGTGCTTATGCTCCCCACCCTGTTTACTCTAGAAAAGCTAGACATTTATAGAGATAGAATAGTGTGATGAGCTACACCACATGTACTCATCATAGTTTTACTGTATTGCGTGTTTATAGTTCATGGTCACTGTTGTCATCTGTACCCTTCTTCCCAATTTACTGGGTTATGGAACAGATGTCAGACAGTTTAAAAAGCACCTTCTCATACTTATTTTATGTTTGAGTTTGACTTGTTTGTATGTCTGTGTACCATGCGCCTGGTGCCTGTGAAGATCAGAAGAGGGCATCAGATCCTAGAACTGGAGTTCCAGACAGTTGTGACCTGCTGTGTGGGTCCTGGGACTGCTGTAAGAGGAATAAATGCTCTTAACTACTGAGCCATCTCTCTAGCCCCGAAATTCAGCCATTTTTATCTTCCATATTTTATAATTATGTTTACATCAATATATGCTATTTTGTTTTATATTGTGTCATTGTAGCCATTTAAGCCCATATCTGTAAAAGATGTTTTAGTTGCTATATTGAAATTTTAGAGTAAAATTGAATTTTTGCTGTGTAATTTAGAATTTTTTAGTGTAAAGCATGTGAAATTTATCATTGAGTTGTTTTCAGTATTCAGTTTTGTGGCAGTAAGTACACTCAGCTGTATTACCACTAGCCCTCTTCAGAACACTAAACACTGAATTTTCATTATTCCCTCATCTCAGCTCTGCTATGGTACAATCTCTATATACCTCATGTGAATGGAATCACAATCTGTCCTTTTGTATCTGGCTTACATCATGTAGCACAATATATGTTGTAGCATTTGTCAGAATTTTATTTTATTGGTAGGGTCATGCAGTTCATCCCTGGCTGGCCTATGTTAGGTCTCAAACCTGGGACAAATGGCTAATGTAGATGCCTATTTAGCACATCAAAGCAGATGTTGACCTCCAGGTTCTCCCAACATCTCTCATTACCTGTTACAGAGTCATCCTGGCTGGCATCGCCCCTATCCCACTTCCTATCCTCGACCTCTCGGCCCATAGTCTGGGCTAGCTAGCCCCCCCTTCTCTGATTCTTATATAATCCATTTTGGCTATGCCGGCCTCTGGGTTCCCAGGTACTCTCTTTGCTCCCCCAGGTCCCCCCATGGCCTGGTTCAGTTTGGTCCCTTCCACATTCCCTTAGCTGTGCTCTCCCTCATATCTACAATAAACCTCCTTCTCCATACCTAGAATTATCATGTCCTCATTCACTTTATAGTCCTCCAGGGTAGCCTAATCTTCCTTCATCAGGCTCCTGAGTGTTGGGGTTGTAGGTTATTTTTGGAAGCAAGTGAGAACTATTGGGTATGCACATGTTGTGCTCTTCATACTGAATAATAAACAGGTATTTTCTAAAAGAAAAAATCTGCACGCACAGAACTGATAGAGATGGTCTGTGCAGGTGAGCCATGCTGACCTGCTGTTCTGTTCTTTACTAGAACCACAGAACAAGAGAACACCAGACTTGCCTGAAGAAGAGTGTGTGAAGGGAGAGACCAAGGAGAATGACGAGTCAGTCAAAAAACTCTTTGAGGAAGCCACTCGGGAGTTTGAAGAAGCTGTGGTATGTTAGCTCAATTTACTCATCTTTCCCTCTTGCCTCCATCCTCGTTTGGTTATGAAACTATGTTTTTCATTCACCTGAGGCCAAGAACTTAAGAGAGAAGTTCTAAGATAGAAGAGAGAGAATAGATGTGATCTGGCTTTAGGCTTCACAAAGCTTTCAGTATTTGGAGGATAGTATGAGTGGTAGAGGGGAAAAAATCACACTAAATAGGGACAATTATTATTTTTTTCTTTTGTTTTGCTTTGAGATAGGGTCTCACTACATAGCCGTTGATGACTTGTAATTTGCTATGTAGACCAGGCTACCTTGAACTGACAGACCTACTTGCCTCTGCTTCCTGAGTGCTGGGTTTAAAAGACGTGCCAAGGAATAGTTGTGTTTTAACGGTATAAAGTACTCTGCTTTGAACACTTTGATCTTAGTGTGTGCCCAGGAGCATAAAGCTAACTTTCAAAACATTTCTAGTAATTTTGTTTAAACATTTAGGTTTCCAAACGAAATTTTGTTTTGTTTTGTTTTTTCAAGACTGGGTTTCTCTGTGTAGCCTTGGCCATCCTAAAACTTGCTCTGTAGACCAGGCTGGCCTTGAACTCAGAGATCCACTTGCCTCTATCTCACGAGTGTTCAGATTAAAGGCATGTTTTTTTTTCTTTTTTCTTTTTTTTTTTTTCCGAGACAGGGTTTCTCTGTAGCTTTGGAGGCTGTCCTGGAACTCACTTTGTAGACCAGGCTGGCCTCGAACTCACAGAGATCCGCCTGCCTCTGCCTCCCGAGTGCTGGGATTAAAGGCATGCGCCACCAACGCCCGGCTCAGATTAAAGGCATGTGCCACCACTGCCTTGCTCTTTGGAAATATTTTTGTTCTTTTATATTCAGTTTGCCTTAGATTACTGTATTGGAATCCCACAATAATAGCTTTTGAGCACCAAAATAATGATGGTAACTAGTTTTTTAATCTAAATTTTATTTGTGTATTTTTTCTAGGAATGAATATCTTGTGAATTAACTTTTTAAAAACATTTAAGCCAGGTGGTGGTAGTGCTCTGTCTTGAAAAAAAACAAACAAAAAACAAATGACAAAACTCCCCCCAAAAAACAAAACAAACATTTAAAAGTTTTCTTACAACTTTATTTATTGGATAGTAAGTCTGTTTCTCCTTCCACTATGTAGCTCCTGGAGACTGAACTCAGGTGTGAGGATTGGTGGCAGGTGCTTTAACCTGCCCAACCATCTTGCTGGCCCTCAATTAACCTGGCTATTAGCACAAAAGAAAGTGGTTATGGAAAGTGCCATACAGATCTCTGTGAGTTCCAGGCTTGCCTGTCCTACATAATGAGTAGCAGGATAGCCAGAGCTACATAGTGAGACCCTGTCTTGAAAAACAAAACAAAAATAAAGACATGGTTATGGTTCATCCTTGGCTATATTATTTCTGAAGCTACCCTGGGCTCCTTTGTCTCAAATTAAAAAAAAAAAAAGGTAATAGTAAATTTAAGACCCAATGAACTACATGAAACATTGTCTCAATGCATAGCCAAAACTGCTCTGAATTTATGGGTGGCCCTTCTGTCAGGAATGCTGGGATTATAGGTACATAACACCACATCCATCTCTAAGTAAAATCAGGATCTACTATCGTACAGGTTACACATGCTCTTTCTCTCACACATACGTTCCAAATTTTAATCAGTTAAATATATAGGTATAGGTGTGTGTCCAACATACTTCTCTTCTATATATTATCCACATATATGTATGTGCACAAGTCAGCATGAGTAAAGCTGTATGAGAGGAATGGAAGGGAGCATGCCCGCGTGATGCTGTGTGAAGAGCCAGGGAATGGTATTTGGGAAGTTACACATTGTAATAGTTCAAGGCTAAATAAATATAAACTGGTCTCCCTTCTCCATCTTTATAGGTGGGTGAGAGTTCTGACTTTGAAATACATATAACCATGTGTGATGATGATCCTCCCACACCTGAGGAAGATTCTGAAACACAGCCAGATGAGGAGGAAGAGGAACCAAAGGTTTCTACACAAGAAGTGGGAACTGCCATCAAAATCATCCGGCAACTAATGGAAAAGTTTAACTTGGATCTGTCAACAGTTACACAGGCCTTCCTGAAAAACAGTGGTGAGCTGGAGGCCACTTCCTCCTTCTTAGAGTGTGGTAGGAGGTCTGATGGCTATCCAATTTGGTCCCGGCAAGATGACTTAGATTTGCAAAAGGATGATGAAGACACTAGAAATGCATTGGTCAAAAAATTTGGAGCTCAGAATGTTGCTCGGAGGATTGAATTCCGAAAGAAATAATGAACAAGATAATGAAAAAGGTGTGGCAGATGATGATATAAACATCTTGTGACCATGGAAACTGACCAGTGCTGCTGTTCTGTGAGCCCCAGATTTTGTAGCCAAGCAGTGTTATGTAGCAGGATGAAACAAAAGAAACTGGATCTAGGGTGGTCCATGGCAAGTATCTCTGTGTTTATGATAGGGAAATCAAAACCAGAGAGGCTGGTCTGTACAGTAGTGATTGTACACTGTTGTATTGTGACAGGAGCCTGGCGACAAAATCAAAGTTGGAAATGAAAGGCATGGGTCTTTCCACTCTTGATGAGTAAATGACCTTGTCTTTTGGTAGAAGTTGTTTTAGATAAAGAATCCCAAACCAGCTGGTGGCGCACGCCTCTAATCCCAGCACTCGGGAGGCAGAGGCAGGCGGATCTCTGTGAGTTCGAGGCCAGCCTGGTCTACAAAGTGAGTTCCAGGACAGTCTCCAAAGCTACCCAGAAACCCTGTCTCGAAAAAACAAAACAAAACAAAAAAAATCCCAAACCAAGAGTCTCGAAATAAGATTTAATTGCAAAGCTTATAACATGGACTGCTCTAAACCATCCTCTCTATCCTAGGGGGCTCTGATTTTTACTGTGTTGAAAAATCCCATATTCATTTTGCAAACAGTATTTGGAAACTCTGCTTCTTCCCTGGCTATTGCTTTTTGTGCTCTAGGTCAAATCGCTAGTACGTATTTGCTTACTTACCACTCAGTTTTGTGTACAATAAAACTCTAGACTAGTGGGCATGTCCAGTCTTTTGACATTATAACAGGTGTCATATACAAACTTCAGTCAAGAATCAAAGAAAAAAAACATCAAGTTACACACACACACACACACACACACCTCAGAAAAACCTCTGTGCTGTAAGTTTATGGCTCTTGTTTCTCTTTTGTAGTTATCCTCAGCCATATGCAGGCTGCTGGTTGGATGCTGTTAATTGTGATGTGTTGTTTTTAAATTTTATCAAACATAAGTTTTCTGCTGAAAATTATGCTAGACTTAAAAGTTAGTAGGTTGGTCTACTTTTGTGTTGCCTTTAGCATTCAAAATAAAATTTTGTGTTTGAGTTTTGTCTTGTTTTGTTTTTGTTTTTCAAGACAGGGTTTCTCTGTGTAGCCCTGGGTGTCCTCGAACTCACTCTGTAGACCAGGCTGGCCTCAAACTCAGAGAGATCTGCCTCTGCCTCCTGAGTGCTGGGATTAATATCAAAGGTGTGTACCACCAATGCCTGGGTTGTGTTGAGTCTTATCAACAAGTGTTTCCTTAGCTATTATACAGGAAATGGTTTAGGTAAATTTTCAATTAGAATTAATGAATCATGAAAAGATGACCCTTCTGGGTGGAGCATTAGTACTATGGAGAGTGGCAGAATTGGTTGGAATACTGGGTCAAAGGGAAGAGAACCAGAGGTGTGTGTAGCAGGGATGAGGGCCCTGTCTATTGTCTCTGTCCATTACTCATACTTGTAATGCCTTCCACCAACAGGAGTCTGTATCTGCGTGATCCTTTCTACTTGAAGCATTGTAGAGATAATGTTCTCTATGCTGGCCGTTAGACAATGTAGTATATATACACGCAGCTTGGTCTCACTCTGTTTACCACCTAGAGGTATGTTGGAATCAGCTGCACTGAAAAAAGCTTTTTTTTTTATTATTTTAAAGAGGAGCTTGTGTCTCAAATATTTCCCATATAGTAACTTACTTCTGGTAGAGTATGGTGTAAATGAACTGTTTAACCTTAACCCCCCTTCTGAGGATGTTTCAGGCATATGACATGCTTCCAGGAATATAATTCTCACTACAGTAGTGACTGTTAGGTGGCAATTAAGAGAGGTTATACGATAGAATTTGTTTAAAAAGGTGTTCTTTCTTTCTTCCTTCCTTCCTTCCTTCCTTCCTTCCTTCCTTCCTTCCTTCCTTCCTTCCTTCCTTTCGTTTCTCGAGGTAGGGTTTCTCTGGCTTTGGAGAATGTCTTGGAACTAGCTCTGTAGACCAGGTTAGTCTCGAATTCACAGAGATCCACCTGCCTCTGTCTCCTGAGTTCTGAGATTAAAGGCATACACCACCACCACCCGGGCTTACTGTCTTTTTTTTTTTTTAATTATTATATATAGTGTTTTGCCTGTATGCCTGCATGTCTACAAGCCAGAAGAGGGCACCAGATCTCATTACAGATGGTTGTGAGCCACCATGTGGTTGCTGGGAATTGAACTCAGGACCTCTCGAAGAGGAGCCAGTGCTCTTAACTGCTGAGTCAGTTCTCCAGCCCCCATATGTACTCTCTTAATAGAACTCTTAAATGGTTAAAAATTACTGCTTTAGATATGTCATTTAGGATGTCAATACCTTAGTAAAGTTGTTATCTGCTGGTTTTACAGAGCTAGAATTCCAGTCTTGTTAAATATTATACAGAGATCTAATTTGTTATACCCCGAGTCTCAAAAGACATTTAAACAGAAACACAAAGCAGTTTACAGCTTACTATATATTGCATACTACGACAGTTTATCTGGATTGTCAACTTAACTGCATCTGGCCGGGCGTTGGTGGCGCACGCCTTTAATCCCAGCACTTGGGAGGCAGAGGCAGGCGGATCTCTGTGAGTTCGAGGCCAGCCTGGTCTACAGAGCTAGTTCAGGACAGTCTCCAAAACAATACAGAGAAACCCTGTCTCGAAAAACAAAACAAAACAAAACAAAACAAAACAAAAAAAAACTTAACTGCATCTGTAATCAACTGAGAGACATGCCTCTGGGCTGGTTTGTGAGGTCTTTTCCAGGAAGGATTAATGGAAGGGAAAAGGCCTCAGAGTGGGTAGTACCTTCCCCCAAAGTGGCTAGCATATAAAGAGGTTTGCAGAGAAGACAAGCAGTGCTGCTCATTAGCCTGCCTTGGCTTCTTGCTGGTGAGTGAATCTATCCCATTGTTGCTGTTGCTGCTGCCACCTGAACTCAGCTTCTGCAGCCTTCCAAGGTGGACTGAAGACCACCAGCTCTTCAAGGAATCTTCCAGGCCTTCAGCTTCAGACAGGGACTGCTAAGAGATCCAGGTTTATGGACTGATCGTCTACAGACAGGGTGCTGGGCATTCGATTATCTAGCTAATACATTGCCTTGAATAATACACATTCATCCTCTTGGTTCTGTTCCTCTGGAGAACCCTGATTAGTACAGGTATAGTGCTGGATTTCTGCTCATGTCCTTCCTTCCTCTAGGAATATGGTGGAAACCCTCCCACCAGTAATAAGCGCCCCCTCCAGTCTTTCCCCTAAATCTGTGTTGTGTCTTTTGATGTTGCCTGTCATTTCCCCTTGTCTTAGTTTGCTAAGTGATGCCTAAGCTACTACAGATTAGATTGATTAAACAGTAGAAATTTGTTTTCTCAGTTCTGGAGGCTAGAAGTCCAGGATCAAGTTGTGAAAACTCTGATTTTTGTCTCTGAACTGTTAGATGCCCTCTAGCTTTGTCTCCTCTGGTTCTTCTTCTTCTTCTTCTTCTTCTTCTTCTTCTTCTTCTTCTTCTTCTTCTTCTTCTTCTTCTTCTTCTTCTTCTTCCTCTTCCTCTTCCTCTTCCTCTTCTCTTCTTTTTTTTTTTTTTTTTTTTTGGTTTTTCGAGACAGGGTTTCTCTGTATTGTTTTGGAGGCTGTCCTGGAACTCACTCTGTAGACCAGGCTGGCCTCGAACTCACTGAGATCCGCCTGCCTCTGCCTCCCAAGTGCTGGGATTAAAGGCGTGCGCCACCAACGCCTGGCCCTCTTCTCTTCTTCTGCTTCTGCTTCTGCTCCATCTCCTTCTTGCCAGAAGACGGCACCAGATCTCATTGCAGATGGTTTTAAGCCACATGCAGTTACTGGGAATTGAACTTGAACTCAGGACCTCTAGAAGAGCAGCCAGTGCTTTGAGCCATTTCTCCAGACTCTGGTTTCTTCTTTTAAGGACATCTGTTAGACTGGAATAGGGCCTACCTTAATGGCTTCATTTTACATTATTCACTGCTTTAAAAACAATGCAATGACATTTGGAGGCCCTAAGGGTTTTCAACAGATGAATTGGGAATGAAATGCTCTGATTTCTTCTTCTTTTTTTCTTGAGGCCATAGCATTTCTCCAAGGGCTAATTTGGGTTTAATCTGATGTTTAAATCCCCTTGATTGCTATTAGTGTCACTCCACAACCCACATGACTAGGACTGGAACTAGCCTGCCAAATTGTGGGCTTCATTCTTGACTCTTCATATCTGTGCTTCCCAGGCACCAGAGTTCCAAGGAAGCAGCCAGAAAGAATTAGTTAGGTCTCCTGGTGCGTGCGCTGGATACCTTTTGTCAACTTGACACAACCTAGACATATCTGTGACGAGGGAATCTTAATTGAGAAAATGCCTCCATCGGATTGGCCTTGTAGGCAAGTCTGTTGGACACGTTCTTGATTAATGATTGATGTGGGAGGGCCAGCCCACTGTGGGTGGTACCACCCCACTGGGCAGGTCTAGGATGGTATAAGATAGCAGGCTGAGCAAGCCACTAGGCAGCGCTCCTTTATTGTCTCTGCATCAGTTCCTGCTTCCTTTTCCTGCCCTGACCTCCTTGGATGATGGACTACAAACTGTAAACTAAAATAAACCTGCTCTTCCAAGTTGCTTTTGTTTATGGTGAGTGGGAATGGTTGTGTAGGTGAATCTGGTTACTCTGAATTCCACCACCACACCCTCCACTATTTGCATATATAAAGCAAGGTATGGGTTAGTAAGGAACATGCCCGACTGAAATCTAGCTAAACCAAAATGCTGTCTGAAGTGTACTAGTTTTCTGCTTTGGCCAGCTCTTCACTAAATACCTACTCCCCAGTGTCCCAGACGTGGGAACTGCTTGTGCAGTGACAAGACCTCCCAATTAGAGTTCGTGTAGATGACTGTTTTAGAGGAATTTTGTGGAAGGAGACTGGGAATCTGCCGTTGGGTGCCCAAGCACTAAGTCCCCCTCTGCAGTGCCCCAGGACTCTACCCCAGAGGAATCTTTGGCTGTCAACTTCTCCCACTCTCCCAGGAAGTCCTATCAACATGCACCTCAAAGCTGCCATGCTACTGTTAGGAAGCTGTTAGAAATTAGCAGGCTTGAGGAGGGTAAGATGGCTCAGTAGATAAAGGTGCTTGCTGCCAAGCCTGACGACCTGCTTTCGATCCCTGGAACCCATATGGTGGAAGGAGAGAACCAGTTTCCTAAAGTTGTCTTCTAATCACTATGAGTGCGCTGTCTCTCTCTCTCTCTCTCTCTCTCTCTCTCTCTCTCTCTGTCACACACACACACACACACACACACTAGCAGTTAAAAGCATTGGCTACTTTCTCAAGGCACTGAGATTTAATTCCAACACTCACATGGTGGTTCACAACCATCTATCTGTCCCTCCAGTTCCAGGGGATCCAGTGGGGTCTTCTGGCCTGTGCAAGCACTAGGCACACATGTGGTGCACAGACATATCATAGACATACATGTAGGCAAACACTAATACTCATAAAAAAGAAAACCTGCAGCCAGGCATTGGTAGCACATGCCTTTAATCCCAGAACTCTGGAGGCAGAGGCCAGTGGATCTCTGTGAGTTTGAGGCCAGTCTGGTCTACAGAGCAGGTTCCAGGACAGCCTCCAAAACAATACAGAGAAATCCTGTCTTGAAAAACCAAAAAAGAAAAAAAGAAAACCTTCCTGAAAAGGTATTGGCACTACAGTATCTATGGTCATTGACCACTCCTGTTGGGAGGCCCTGCAGTCACCAGGATCTGGCAGCTCTCTCTGAGCTCAGCAACATGGAGGACTCCTTGCCCCTGGGCGGGGTGGGAGGCTTCCTGCTGTCTACCTGATCTTGTCTGGAGAATGTCTGTCTCTAACCCAGATGCCTGACTTATTTCTATTGTGACCGTTGACACAGTCTCCTGCAGAAGCTTTCCCCTTGCTGCCCATGGTAATTAGATTTGTACTAGGAGTCATATGATAGGAGCATGCTGTTTAACGCACTTAGATGATGCCCTCGCCTCTGTCCCCATCACTTATAGCTCCCTTCACTCTGGAATAAAGTTGAGTGCAGCACAAATAAATAAAAGACCCAGGCACTGATACTGGGGTTCAGACGTCAAGATGAAGACTAGAAAAGCAAAGTAGTGGGTCACTAGCTCTTACCACTACCTCAGGCTGAATGGGCTGATCCTGCTGCCTCTCCTCAGCGTGGCTTGAGAATCCTGAGACTTCAATGTCTTCCTGTCCTTAATGTGACTGGAGAATGAATGCTTGATACTGACTATTGAAGACCCTGCTCTTATCTTTGATACCCATCTGGTGCTGGAATTAAAGACCTGTGATCCAAGGTGCTGAGATCATCTTTGTGTGAGCTGTTTCTCTTTAGGACTGGATCCATCTTGTGGAGATCTGGGTGGACTTGGACTCACAGAGGTCCATCTACCTCTTAATCCTGAGTCCTAGGGTTAAAGATGTGTACCACCACCTCCTAGCTTCTGGCTGCTGGGATTAAAGGTGTGTGCCTGGCTTCTATGGCTTGTGACTGACTTTGCTTTCTGAATCCTCGGGCAAGCTTTAATAAATCATAAATAATGTATCACCACCGTTGAGCTTTCTCACTGAAGCTGTCTCCTGGAAAGATGTTTCTGTCATGTTCGCAGGCTGCACAAAGCTCTCTGTCACCGTTTCTGCCCTGCTTACAGGCCGCACGAAGCTCTCTGTGGCTGCTTCTGCCCCATTGTCTTTGTGGACTGGTGGCCAACAAACTCCGGGAGGGAAAAGGGGACACCACACTATGAGAATGTTTTCCTCCATGACAACGTCTATGCTAAGGTCCACTCTTATCCCTGGAGAACATCCCCCTTTTACTCTGTAATAATTCTGCTTCCTGTCAAGCCTGATGACCTGATTTTGATCCCTGGGACCCATATGGTGAGAGAACCGATTCCTGGATGTACAGGCAAATACAGTCACCTAAGGGTTCAAGTAGACTTGCACATTGGAAGGCTCACTTACTCGTTGGCCCTTGACATTGACCTGTCAATTCAGAGCTCTGCTAGAGCTATGGATTCAGACCTCTGATGTTACCCTCTGATGTTACCCTCTGATGTGAAGGAGAAGATGGGCAGCAAGGCGGGGCAGGAGAGAACTCAAAGTCATGGATTGCTTGGTGCCTTACAATCTGGTGCAAACAAAGCTGCTCTCTCACCACATGTGGCTGTTTGAATGAGAATGGTCCCCAGAGTCTCACAGATTTGAGGATGTGGTCCCCAGTTGGAGCTGTTAGGAAGGACTAGGAGGTGGGGCCTTGTTGGAGGAGGTGTCACTAGGGCAGGCTTTGTGGTTTCAAAGGAACTGTAACACTCCCATGTCTCTGCCTTGTGGTTTCGTTTAAGATTTAAGTTCTCAGCTACTCATTCACTCCACCTTCTGAAACTGTAAATCAAATTAAATGCTTTCGTTCATAGAAAAACACTTTTCTTTATAAGCTGTCTTGGTCATGGTGTTTTGTCATAGCAATAGAAAAATAACTAAGGTGCCTTATCTTTTTTTTTTTTTTTTTGGTGGTTGTTGTTTTTGAGACAGAGTTTCTCTGTGTAACAGCCCTTGCTATACTGGAACTCACTTTGTAGACCAGGCTGGCCTCAAGATCACAGAGATCAGTGTACCTCTGCCTCCTAAGTGCTGAGCTGGGATTAAAGCCCACACCCAGCCACTTATCTTTTAATTGGGCTTTTCATCAATAATTAGGCCATATCAGCCAGGTGTAATGGCTTTCATCTTTAATCCCTAAACTGAAGGTAAGCAGATCTCTGGTTGAGTTCAAGGACAGCCAGGGCTATTACACAGAGAGACCCCTGTCTTGGGGGCGAGGAAGTTAGGCCATATGACTGAGGACGTAGCTCAGAGCAGAGTGCATGAAACCCTGGGTTCATTCATCAGTATCAAGTAAATCTGGTATGGTTGGTGCTAACCCTGTAATCCCAGTAGAGGTAGAATCCCAGGAGGTAGAAGCAGAGGGATCAGGAATTCAAGATTATCTTCAGCTACTTCTTGAGTTCAAGGCCAGCCTAGTGCACATGAGATCTAGTCTAAAAAAAAATTAGCTCATATCCCCACCTCCCTGCTATACATACAATTTATATTTTCAACTGATAAGACTAGCTAGAGCTTCTGCTATTGTGACTTCTCTGTATGATGAATGATGGGTGAACATAACCCCCTTTTCTCCTAAGCCTCTTTTTGTCAGAGTATTTTTTCACTGCAACAGAAATAAAACTCATGCAGAAATTGCTACCAGAAGTAGGGTCATTGCTGTGAAAGGGGGGCAGCAAGGGGGAGCTGTATCAGAAACTGGGTTAGAGTGTGAATTTGTGTGTCTAGCTTCATTCTGCCTGTGTCCTGAAAAACTGGGAAAAGCTGAATTGAGAGATGATAAACTAGCTTGTTTGGCGTTCACGCCCGCAGAGATCAGCACCACTGAAGTAGAATATCCGTGCTACACTGGAACAAAAGGAAGGATGCCTCTTTGGGGTCTTCAGTTAATGAATGGGGGGGGTCCCTGTTCTTCAGAAGCAACTGCGAATGAAAGTGTTTCCTCCAGTCAGCACCCAGGAGTTGATGGAGCCGTGGGCCAAGAGGGCTGAGCTACATCTCCAGCTGGTAGCAAGATTTGGCAATGTCCTAAGCATTGCCCCTAGGACACTGATCTTAAAAGCATGAAAGATGTAAGGCTGAAGATGCCATGGGGAACTGCGGAGACAGGGCTCCATGTGGCAGGGCTGGAAGCTCTAAGAGACATCCAGTAAAGCAGTGAAGGCCAGGCCTCTGTGGCAATGGGGACATGTGACCACCAAGGTGTAGCCTGGGAGAGAAGTTGTGTGAGCTGCAGGTAGCAGGGATGGAGGAACGGGGCTGCCCAAACCTTCTGGAACCCGAAGATTGTATGATGAGGCCCAGATGCTCGACACAGTTGCTGCTGCTGGGGTTTGGTTTTGCTTTGTGTGGTCATTTTAGTTCTCTGTTCTTTTCTTTTGAAATGAGAATGTTTATTCTGTGCTATTATATTTTGGAAGCACATAACTTTGTTTGTTTAGGAGTGAGCTCATAGTTAAGAGACAGAATTTTTTTTTTAATGGTTGTTTTCAAGACAGAGTTTCTTTGTAGCTTTGGAGCCTCTCCTGGAACTTGCTCTGTAGACCAGGCTGGCCTCAAACTCACAGAGATCCACTGCCTCTGCCTCCCGAGTGCTGGGATTAAATGCGTGTGCCACCATCGCCCTGCGAGAGATTGGATTTTTAAAGTATTGTAATTTTATTAAACTATGGACTGTATTTTACATTGTGAGAGAAGCGTGATACTTTTGGGACAAGATGTGAAGCTGTGTTGTGACTCTTAGTTTTGACTGTCAACATGACACAGCCATGACTCCTTTGGGAATCATTTAGACCAGGTTGGCTTCTAGACAATGTCTGTAGGGAAGAGCCCACTGTGGGCGGCACCATCCCGTTCGTGGGTTTGGGTCCTATTCTTTATTGAGTCTAGAGAGGGATGCTGAGCACAAGTAAGCGTGTATGTATTCTCTCTGTTCTTGACTATGGACATGATTTGATTGTTCCTATTCAGACATCCCCTGGCAACACACTATAACTTGTAATTTTAAGTCAAGTAAATCCTTTCTTCCTTAAGGATGCATTTACCAGAGTATTTTTACCACAGCAATGGAAATGCAACTAAAACATCAGCTAAATTCATTATTCTTTACTTTAATTAGTATTGTTTTGGTTGGGGCTGGGTGTCATGTATCCAAGGCTGGTTTTATGGTGATATTTTGTTTATGATCTAACAAATAAAGCTTGCCTGAAGAACAGATAAGCAAAGTGGCCAGCTACTAGGGAGTCCTCACTTCTGCCAATGCTCAGATGGAAAAGGTGATCCACAGAGCCTCAGACTGCCCTCAGCTCCTGTCTCCTCCTGCCCCATGTTCCTCTCTAGTGCTGGGATTAAAGACAAGGAATCCCAAATGCTGAGATAACCTTGTGTGAGCTGTTTATCATTAGACTGATTCACTCTCGTGTAGCCCAGGGCGGCTGGCCTTGAACTCACAGAGATCCACTTGCCTCTGCCTCCAGTGTGAGCGATGGAAACACAGGTGTGCACCACCGCCTACACCACCCAGCTAGTTGATTATTATTCTTGAATTAAAAGTGCCATTTGTGTTTTTCAGGAAGGAAAAGAAAGAACTAACATTCATTAAAAATAATTCATTATTGGAGGGGCATGTATGAAACTTTCAAACTAGTAAAAGATTAAACTAAGAGCACAATATGGTGATATACATCCTTAATCTCAGCAACTGGAGAGCTTGACAAAACCAAACTGCCACCCTAGATCCAACCCTCAGCAACACATACTAAATTGCCACATTCACGCTTCTGGTTACATATGTCTGATAATAACAATAATAAAAAATAATAATGAAACACATCCATGTAAACACTTGTGTACAAATGTTCATAGTAATAATTGTTGTGCCCAAGTTGTAAAGTCCCCAGGAAGACAGACCCACTAAACTGCAAAAGCAAGGTCTAATGATTGTTCATCCACCCATGACAGGAACCCCCGTCTGGCTAGCTGTCGAAGCAGATCCCAGAGGGAGTTAGGTTCCCTGTCTACTGCTAGGTTTTATAGACATCAATAGGTAAGGGCTGGTTTCTGATTGGTTGACATTTGGAAACAGGAGAATTTCTCAGTCATATTTTGTCATGAAATACCTGTGTACCAATTATTTTCATTGGTCAGTGCTGAGAGGGAACATTCTGTGGTTTCTATGGCGTTGTTACACAGATACCAATAGTTTTCAGAACTATATCCTGGAGACTAAAGGGGATATTTTGATCCCCCTGGAATTTCTTTTGTGGCCAAATAGTTCCCAGAAACCAAGCATCTAGGAGGCTGGGGTGGTGAGGTGTCTGGAGTTTCCTTGTGTCAGAGGTCTATGTGTCTTTTCTGTAGCCTGTCAAGACACTAAGCACTAAGGCAGGGGGGGGGGCTGAGTGAGGGTCTGGTCCCTTTATTTCTAAATTATTAGAAGTGAAGCCCGTGGCCAGGCGTTGGTGGTGCACGCCTTTAATCCCAGCACTCGGGAGGCAGAGGCAGGTGGATCTCTGTGAGTTCGAGGCCAGCCTGGTCTACAGAGCAAGTTCCAGGACAGCCTCCAAAACAATACAGAGAAACCCTGTCTCAAAAAACCAAAAAAAAAAAGAAGCAAAGCCCTTGAGTTTAGTTTACCCCTTTCAATAATCGTTGTGGCACTAACACAAACATCTCTCAGGTGCTCTGGGGTTACACATAAAGAAAGGATCTATAGGAGCGTAAGGCTTTGGTGAACCTCACAGAGCAAACTTAGGTCTCTTTCTGAGGTTCCCACTTTGCAATGAGATCCAGGCGGCCCTTGTCCCACCACTGCATAACGTAAGATACGTCAATGTGGTCTGGGTCCTCAGGTTGTTGTCTACCATGGTCTGCATCAAGCTGAGAACAGAACGGAGCCTGGGCACCTGAGGAACCCTGTCCTATAATCGGCTGTTCTGGCAAGTGATTCGTGTAAGTCAGAGGGGCATCGGGGTTCTGTCCTTCCTGCACAGCTTCTGGGGCCTGCAGGGTTGCAGTGCCTGATTCTGGGCTCCCAAAGACCCCAACGGAACCCGGAGGAACAAATGCCTGGGATTCCAGTGGGGCAGGTAGGGACATCTGTTCGTTGCAGCAGGGCTTAGAGGAAGGGAAACAACAGGCTGGGGGAGGGACCAGACGGATGTGCTGTTCTTGAGCAGTGGGATGTGGTACTCCATTTGTCCCATCTGATAAATTCATGGGTTCTTCTCTATGCTCGGGATTTAGAATTCTTTGATTCTGAAACCATGTCTGAGGAAAACAAGATATAAACATCATAAAACAAGTGATTCTAACGTTGCAAAATGCTATCCCACAAGCCCAGAGGTCACCGTCTTCAGGGTTGGAGGACGCCAAGGAAACAAGGCTTTCTGAACACATTAGAACCAATGCACGCATGAACTCACAGAGACTGTGCAGCACGCACAGGCCTGTGCCAGATGGGGTCCCAGCACTAAGAGGTGAAGTGGACCCAAGTCCCCATCCCCAACCCAGAAGTTATCTCCAATTCATAACTGCTCCCAAATGAAAAAGTTAGTTTTCTTCAACGTGGGTCTCACTGGGGATACAAACCACTCTTAAGAGCCCATCAGTAGGGGCTGGAGAGATGGCTCAGTGGTGAAGAGCTCGGACTGCTCTTCCAGAGGTCCCGGGTTCAATTCCCAGCACCCACATGGCAGCTCACAACTGTCTGTAACTCCAAGATCTGACACCCTCACACAGACAAAAAAACACCAGTGCACATATAATAAAAATAAAATTAAAAAAAAAAAGAGCCCATCAGTAGATGGCCTGCCCATCAGTAGATGGCCTGCCTATCAGTAGATGGCCTGCACACGGTGAATTCAGTGGCATCTTTGTCTCAGAATATATTGTCAGGGCATTTTTTTTAACCTTAAAAATACTTTTCATATATAATATGGCAGTATAACAAAAGTAACACACTCTTACACAGTTAAAGTAATATTTTGCAGCATAAATAAATGTAAAACGTCTTTGCCTAGTTAAAATATTATTCCATGGGCTGGAGAGATGGCTCAGAGGTTAAGAGCACTGACAGCTCTTCCAGGGGTCCTGAGTTCAATTCCCAGCAACCACATGGTGGCTCACAAACATCTACAATGCAATCTGGTATTCCCTTCTGGCATGTAGGCAGAACACTGTATACGTGATAAATAAATCTTAAAAAGAAATTATTACACAACAGAAACCCTCAAAATAGGGTCTCTGGTAGTGGATCAGTATTTATCCCTAGTGCATGAATAGACTTTGGGAGCCCACTCTACATAGAGGGATACTCTCTCAGCCTAGATACACAGGGGAGGGTCTGGGCCCTGCTCCAAATGATATGATTTTCTTTGATGATCCCCCATGGAAGGCCTCACCCTCCCTGGGGAGCAGAAAGGGGATGGGATGGGGGTCAGTGGGGAACAGGGGAGGAGGGGATGGAGAGGGAATTGGGATTGATATGTAAAAGAAGCTTGTTTCTAATTTAAATTAAAAAATGGAGAAAAAAACTCCAAACAAACAAACAAAAAAAGAAAGTTACCTGGCCCTGGCAAGAAAAAAAGGAGGGAGAGATAAGTTACATATTTTCCAGCTCCCTTGCTTGAGATTCTGTATGGATGCATATCAGTTTTGAAAATTCTTCCTTTGCTGGGATGTGACATTCATTGCTGTGTGTTTACACCCAGAACCTTGCCATCTTTGTGTACACCCAAGATAGCCCAAAGCTTCAGTTACATCTTTAGGAGCAATGTTTCTTACAACAGTGACTCAGTACCACCTACTCCAATGCAACTTACTTTAATTTTTGATTCCTTGATGCCTATTTTAATAGCCATTATTTTCCTGGCAGCACGGTCAGGGAGCCTGTTCTTCTGAAAGGCATTCCTCAGGAAGCTCTCTTGAGCTCTTGTGAAGGGTGCTTGGTGTGGTCTGGCTTAAGATTACAGGAACAAAAAAAGGGGACTTTCAGGTTCACGTTCATACAGGAACATGCCCACAACAGTTATTCCCTGAATCTCCCTGGGGTGGTAGAAAAGAAGGCTTCTTTGGTAATCCCAAGTCTTGCTTGCTAAGAATCTGCTTGTTCCACACAACTGGGGAACACTGTTTGGGATTTGTTTTGTTTCTTGAGATGGCGGCCTTAATTTTGTAGCTCTGGCTGGTTAGGAACTTGCTACATGGACCAGGCTGTGGTTGAACTCACAGAGATGCAGGAGTGCCACTATTGAAGGTATGAGCCGCCATGCCCCATAATTAATGTTTTCTTTGAAATTCCAGTGCCCAGAACAAGCTGTAACAGGCTCAGGAATGGAGAAATCTTTAGGAGAATTAGATGACAGAGTCATTTTTACTCTCAGTGGGACCCTTGGGACTATGCCTGTCCAGTGAGTTCTTACCTTCAGAATGGACTTGCTCCAAGATCTTCTGTTTCTTTCTGTAGTTGTTAAACCAAATCTAAGTAGAAAAAGATAGCTGGCTGTTTTTATTTCAGAGTTGGCAGTAGATGAGACTAGACCTCTCAAGATTATTAGTTATATGTAATTATGTGTACTGGTATGTGTACCTATGTACCTCATGCCAAAAGGGAGTGTCTACTCCTCTGGAGCTAGAGTTCCGGGCTACTGGGAACCACATTTGGGTTTTTCCTCGGAGGCAGTGTGCTTTTTTTTCAATGGCTGAGCCATGGCTTTTGCACCTAATTATATTCTTTTTGGTAAGTGAAGAAATTTAACTTAGTTTCATTTTCACATAAGTAATTCTTATCAAACCCACTATCTTGAGACTTGGTAATTTATGGGTGGGGTTAGAGCTCACTTGGTAGAATACACTTACCTACCATACATAGGGCTCTGGGTTCAATCCCCAGTACACAAAAAAGGGGCATGGTGATATATGCCTAATATTTCAGCTCTGAGGAGGGGAAGGGAGGATGGCCAGAGATGTCCAAGGCCAAGTTTCAGAACAGCCAGGCTACACAGAGAAAACCTGCCTTGAAACATGACCCTTCCCCCCCCAAATTAGGAGTGTGCTCACAGTTCCCTTGCAGTTATATATTAAGCCTTTACTCTGCAGTATGTATTCTACTACTTTGCTATACCATTGTCACTATGGTGAGCACATTTCTTGTATTTGCTAAATCTTAAGACATATTTCACTGTGTCAAAATATGATCTAACTGAGCCAGCCTGAACCAGTGTAGTCTCCCTTGTGTCCTCAACACACACACATCTCTGGTGAAGGAAGCAGGTTGTTTTAATTCCAGTTAATTGGAAAAGCCTGCTCAGTGAAGTCCAGATATTAGACACCACCTTTTTCTGAGCCCAACCTTTGTCTTTATGTTGATTCTGACAATAGAGATCCAATGTCTACCTGGACTAATTAATTAGTTTATATTTCGAGATAAGGTCTCATTGTGTAGCCCAGGATGGCCTTCAGCTCACTGTGAAGTCAAAAGTTGGCTCAACTATCGACAGTGTTCCTGTTTTCAGTCCCACATCAACCAACATGTCTGTCTGTTTTTTTTTTCTTTTTAAAGACAGGGACTTCCTCTGTAGCTCAGGTTAGTCCAGAATTCACTATGTAGTCCCAAGTGACCTAGAACTCTTTAATGAGTTCCTAATTCCTGCTGCAACATCCCAAACACAGATATTACTGTCATATACCATCTTCTTGCTTGGCTTCCTACCTTTATTTTAGATCCTGGAACATGAAGAATTTTGGTCAGTTGTTTCAGGGTATCTGCATCAGGATATGGGTTGTGTTCATACCATTCTTGGAGGATATTCTTTTGGCTCTGGGTGTAAGTCACTCTTGGTTGCAAGGATTCTTTTTGTGGTATACCAGATAAAGAACAGAGAGATGGGGAGAAGTGCAAAGAAAATAGAAGTTAAAAATCACAGTGTGAGCACGTGTCTTATACTGACTCCAGACTGAAGCCTGTGGATCCACCCAGGCGGTGTAGTGTCTGAATACAAATCTAGCTCTTGGAAGACATGGGGATATATATGTTTGAGGTCAGCCTGTGTTACACAGTACGTTCTAGGCTCACTTGGATATGTAGTGAGACTTGGTCTCAAAATACCAGCCAAACCACTTTAGGCTCAATTATTGTTCTATATTTTTACCTTAGTCATATAGTTAAGTCATGTTAAATTGAACATAGACATTTAAATATATAGAAAGTAAGGCAGGAAAGGAAGACAGGAGATTAAGGAGATACCGGAAGGGAAATGAGGCTATCATTCAGGTCTCTAGCTAGTGGAGTTGAGAATTTGGTACTAATAAAAAATTTTTTTTGGTGCCAGGCGTTGGTGGCACACGCCTTTAATCACAGCACTCGGGAGGCAGAGGCAGGTGGATCTCTGTGAGTTCGAGGCCAGCCTGGTCTACTGAGCGAGTTCCAGGACAGCCTCCAAAACAATACAGAGAAACCCTGTCTCGAAAAAAAACCAAAAAAAAATTTTTTTTTGGTTTCTCTGTATTGTTTTGGAGCCTGTCCTGGACCTCGCTCTGTAGACCAGCTGGCCTCAAACTCACAGAGATCTGCCTGCCTCTGCCTCCCGAGTGCTGAGATTAAAGGTGTGCACCACCAACACCTGGCTAATAAATTTTGTTCTGAAGACTGCAGTAGTCTTTTTTAAAAGGGCGGTTTGTTTTTTATTTGTGTGTAATGTGTGTTTGTGTGTGCATGTGGATGTCTTCAGGGGTTAGAAGAGGGTTCAGCTCTTCTGGAACTAGAGCTAGAGGCCATGTTGAGCCACCCCATGTAGATGCTGGAAACTGAACTCAGGCTCTCTGCAAGAGCAGCAAGTGCTTTTAACTGCTGAACCATATCTCCAGCTTCCAAAATGCTGGAAACTGAACTCAGGCTCTCTGCAAGAGCAGCAAGTGCTTTTAACTGCTGAACCATATCTCCAGCTTCCAAATTCCTTTTCTGTAGAGCTATTCAAATAAGAATATTAATGTGATCCAGGGGTGATGGTGCACACCTTTAATCTCAGTACTTGGCAGATAAGAGTTAGTGCAAGGCCAGCCTGGTCTACAGAGTGAATTCTAGGACAGCCAAGGCTGCACAGAAAAACCCTGTCTTGAAAAACCAAATGACAAGGATTTAGGAAGCACACAAAATTACAAATAAATCACAAGGGAACAATAGGAACAAGAGGAAAATTATTGAAAAGCAAGAAGTGATACTAATAAAAACAAAAGGGAAAAGAGACAAACCCAGAGAGGAAGTTGGGGAAGATGAAGCAGAGAGTGGGGGAAGGTACAGAAAGACCAGAAGGAAAGAGAGAAAGAAAGACCAGAAGGTAGAGACCCCTTCCTACCTTTGGTTAAGTAGAAGCTAGCTGGTTTGTTGGGGCTGGAGAGATGGTTCAGTGATGAAGAGCACTGACCACTCATGCAGAGGACCCTGGCTCCATTCATGGCACCCACATGGTGGCTCACAACTGCCTGTAGCTTGGGTTCCAAAGGATATACACCCAGGCAAAACACAGATACACGTAAAATAAATCATAAAAACATACATGTGCTACTGGTTAGTGTTCATCCCTGTCCTGGTTACATTGTCATCTTGGCACAACCCAAAATTACCAGGGATGAGCAACCTCAACTGAAGTATTGTCTTAATCCTGTAGACCTGTGGCCAGTCTGTGAGAGACAATATTGACTGACAGTGTGGCACTGGGCAGTCCTGTCCCTAGGCAGTGTTAAGTCTCACACCTTGGGACCAAATGGCTGAGGTGCCTATTTAACAAATCAAAGTGGACCTAGCTGCCAGGTTCTCCCAGCATCCCTCAGTGGCTACCAATTACAGGGTCCTCCTGGTTGGCATACCATGCCTTGTACCCTATATTAAGCACGATCCTAATTAGTCTTAACAATAGAAACCTGGAGTCAGATCTTAGGGTGAAAGCTGAAAAATCAGAGGAGCAGTGATTACTTACCTCTACAAAATTTCCTACCAAACGGTGGGGCAGCCATCCTGTCCCTATGAATTCTCAGACTGATTGGGCAAGGTCCTGTCTCGACTCACTTTATATTCTGTTCCCACCTCCGTAGTGCTAGGATTAAAGGCGTGTGCCTTCTGGGTAGTAGGATGAGATCTCAAATTCTGAAATCAAAGGTGTGAGCCAGGACCACCCTGCTCTGTTTCTCTTTTACAATGTTTCAATCGGTGTAGCCCCAGGTGGTTTGGAATTACTGAGCTTCCTGCTGAAGGACCTAGGGTAATCAGGTCCAAAGCATCTCAACATCCGGAGCTCAATAACCAGACAGTTGGATGCAAACTTCAAGAGGTTTATTGTTCACACAGGCATCTACGGGCACTCCAGCAGCCTTAGCTAACTGAGCACGCCAGGCTTTAAGACAGTTTTCTTTTTATGTACATAATCTTGGCAAGCAAAGCAATAGGGGTATTGTAAGAAGTGGAGCTGCTGCAGGTGCAGATCTTGGCAAGCAATAGGGGTATTGTAAAAAAGCGCGGGCATTCCCGGAGAAACCACAAGGTCAAAATTAAGCTTATGTCAGCAGGGCGGTTTCATGTGTTAGCACTCTGGACCAGATGTTCTTTTTGATCTGACCTTGTTCCCTGCCTAGGGGACCTTGGGGAATTTTCCACTAAGGCAACCTTCTGAGTCTCAAGGGGGGGGGTATATTGAGGTCTTTCACTGCTTCCTCCTCCCAAGAGCTGGATTAAATGTAAATGCCACCACTGCCTGGCCTCTGTAGTTAACTAGTGTCTAGCTTTGCCCTCTGATCTCCAGGCAAGCTTTATTTGTCAGAACACAGACAAAATATCCTACAACAACCCTAAACTTTTTCAGTTCAGGTTTCGGGCTGGGCTTCCCTCCTCTGTAACTGCCTTTCCCTATTTAATCCAACCATTTTGGTTATCCCCCTCTCTTTTGTGCTCACTGCTGTACCTGGTTCCCCCCCCATCTCCTCCTGACTCTCCTCGAATGGCTCAGGGTCATGTCCACTCTGGATTCTCCCAGAAGTCTCTGCCTCTGGCTATGTTGTCCCCCATATCTATAACAAACTTTCTTTTCTACCATACCTAGGACCAGTCCTTTTTTTTTTTTGTGAGGATTTCTCTGTGGCTTTGGAGGTTGTCCTGGAACTTGCTTTGTAGAACAAGCTGGCCTCGAACTCACAGCGATCAGCCTGCCTCTGCCTCCCGAGTGCACCACCAATGCCCGACCAGTCCTTTCCTCCTTATTATTATTTTTAGTCAGGCAGGTGGTCTGGGCTGTATGTAATACTTACTGAGCATGAGCCCGTGAGCAAGCCAGCATTTCTACATGGTTTCTGTTTCACTTCCTGCCCCTGCTTCTCTCAATGCTGAACGATGACTTGGAAGTGTAAAGTGGAATGAACTTTTCTCTCCTTTGTTGCTTTAAGTCATGGCGCTTATTACAGTAACAGAAAAGCAAAGAAGAAGGAACAATCGCCAATCTGGCAGGACCTAGAATGACTGGGAGATGGGCGTCTGGGAGTGCCCGTGCTGGGTTAGTTTGCTTACTTTCCTTGATGTGGGGAGACCCACTTGTGGCAGGACCATTCTGAGAGTGGGGATCCTAGACTGTAAACAACGGAGAGAGAGAGTTGAGCAGCAGGCAAGCACTCACATCCCTCGGGTTCCTGACTTTGACTGCAGTCCGATGATGACCTCTTTTTTTTTTTTTTTTTTTTTTTTTTTTTTGGTTTTTCGAGACCGCATTTCTCTGTGGCTTTGGAGGCTGCCCTGGAACTCGCACTTGTAGACCAGGCTGGTCTCGAACTCACAGAGATCCGCCTGTCTCTGCCTCCCAAGTGCTGGGATTAAAGGCGTGCGCCACCAAAGCCCGGCTCCGATGATGACCTCTTTAAAGTCCCCTGGCACCTGTCCTGACTTTCTGTCAGCACCCAAGTTCAGAGAGCTCATTATCATCCATAAGGTGTTAGTTTGACTTGGCGGCTACAGGATGTTTTGGCCTTGGTGGTCCATGTCTCTTATCTAGATAACAATACACTTGGGCCCAGGTGTGTTTACTCTCAACTCTGAAGGCCAGATGGCAGGTGTGGCTACCAGATACCTGGATAATTAAGGGAAGTAAATCTCTTTGCCCCTTATACATGATACTAGAAGTCTTCTGCCATTTTGCCCTCACCTTTGGTTGAACACATAAGATCGTGAAAGAATAAACTAAGGCGGCATTTGAGTGTGGATTGAATGGCCCTCCTGACAGCTCTCCTGTGTCTCTGTCCTGGACTCTTAACCCCTTTCAGCTGGCCTTTCTGTCATCCACACTCCCACGAAAGGGTCCGAACCTCGGGCTGCTCCACTGGCTCGGACTGCAGCCCCACAAAGACAGCTTCCAACAACTTTTCCCCTTAAGTTAGTTTTTTTTAGGGTATTTTATCACATCTAAAACTAGGACAGAGTATAAGTGAAACACCCTCATGTATATGTTCTATATGTGGTTAGCTACAAAAACCAGGTGTGGCAGCCTACACCCATAATCCCAGTTCTTTGAAGGCAGTGATCGAAAGATGAGAAGTCAAGGTCATTCTGACTCTATACAATGGAGTAAGAGAGTTTTCATGTAGAATAGCCTTAGTTCACGTTGACCTCAGGACGTGCTTGGGAGGGATTTCTTTTCCCCCTAATTGTGTTGATTGAGGTGGAAAAGACTTAGCCTGAAAATGGGCAGCACTGTTCCCTGGTTTGGGGCCTGGGATGTGCGAGAGTGGAAAAAGCTAGCGAGTTCTTAGCATGTATGAATTTATTCTCTCTCTGCTCCTGGGTGGTATGCCTAACTGTCTTGAGTTCCTGCCTTGATTTCCCAGCAATTATGACTATAGCCTTTCTTCCTTAAGTGGCTTTTAGTTGGAGAATTTTATCACAGCAACTAGAACAAGACTAGAACAGATCCATAGCACCCTTGCCTAATGAGAAAAAAAAGAAAAGACACACATATTCGTATACACACTAGTTCCTCTTATAACAATTTTGTTTCTTTATGTGAACCCTGTCTGACACATGCATTTGGATATAGTTCTATAAGAAAAGTATCTTACATTTGTCTGTGAGCCTAGCTGAGTCTTGGGTTGACAGGCTGCCAAGTGAACCAATTATGTAGAAGGCCAGTGATGTGGGTAGTTAAGTTTATTTACATGGGTTTACTTGGCTTACTTACACAGTATGAGTAAGGGTTTGTGTAGATGGAGTTTTCTGTCCTGCCAGGTCCTGTAGCTGTTTAGTTCTAAGTAAACATACAGAGGCTTATATTAATTATAAACTTTTTGGTCAATGGCTCAGGCTTCTTATTGGTTAGCTCTGTCTTAATTATTAGCCCATTTTTGTTTATCTATGTATCTACACATGGTCTTGGGCTTACCAGTGATGCCTGGTCCCCTTTCTTCCTTGGCATCTCTGTGGTAGCTCCTCTCTGCTTTCCTCTCCCCAGAATTCTCCCTGTCTGGTAGCCCCACCTATACTTCTACTGGATACTGCCTGGCTACTGGATAATCAGTGTTTTATTTGTCAACCAATAAGACAAACATATATACAGAAGGACATCCCCTATAAGGTTTGCTTACAGAATATAGATGATGCCAAAGAAACATATCACATCATTTGGAGTAGGGCCCAGGCCCTCCTTTCTGTATCTGGGCTGCAATAGTATTCCTCCATAGAGAATGGGCTCCCAAAGTCCATTTGTGACCTAGGAATAAACACTGGCTCCACTGTTAGAGGTTCCATAGACTGTCCTGGCCCCCTAGCTGGCACCTACATTCAGAGGGCTTGGTTCGGTCCAATGCTGGTTCCCCAGCTTTATGACTAGGGTCTGTGTGCTCTCATTAGGGCAGTTAACTGTTTCTGTGGTATCTCCAGTTCTGTCTTGGTTCATTTGCTCATCTCTCCTGTGGGAACAACAGACCTTGGCCAGAGGCCCACTTCCCCATCAGCCTGGGAGCAGGCAGCTGTAACCGGTAGAAAACATGTTTACCAAAAAACAATCCGGTGTCCCTGAAAACATGTTTACTGGAACAATAAATTCCTGATGTTTTTGGAAGGGCTCGCCCACAGGAACACCCTGACCTTGACCTTTCCAATGACTAACCACCTCTTCCGGACCCCCCACCAACGCATCTGGTGTCAGGGCATATAACCAGCCAGGGTAAGGATAAGAGAAGCTTTCTTGAGGAGCTTTCTTGGGGCCTTCTGGAAGCCTTCTAGAAGCTTTCTTGCACCACCGACTGGTCTCTGTGTCATTAATCCCGACACCCTCCGCACATTCTCCAGCGCTGCAGGCCGGGCACTCTCCTCCCCCTCCACAACTGGGTTCTAGGAGTATGACTCAGTGTTTAGCTGTGGCTTCCTGTTTCTACTTTGATCAGCTATTGGGTCCAGGCTCTAGGAATGGCAACCAAGGTAGTCATCAATCTCATTATAGGGGAAGGGCATCAAAGGCAACCTCTCCACCACTGCCTAGATTCTTAGTTGGGGTTATCCCTGTGGATCCCCTACCATTTCCCCTGTGCCAGACCTCTCTCCCAACCTGTACTGGCTCCCATTATCATGGCATCTCCTTTCTTATCCTCCTCAATTCCTCCCTTCTCAGTCCTCCTGTTCTTCTCCCCTACTTCTCCCCCTCTCCCCTTCCCATCTCCTCCTCTCTCCCCCCATGCTCCCAATTTGTTCTTGTCCCACTCCTCTTCTTCGGGGGACTATGCGTTTTTCTCTTGGAGTCCTCCTTGTTTCCTAGCTCCTCTGGTGGTGTGAATTGTAGGCTGGTTATCCTTTGCTCTATGTCTAAAAACCATATATGAGTGAGTATATACCATGTTTGTCTTTTTGTGACTGGGTTACCTCGATCAGGATGGTTTCTTCTAGTTCCAGCCATTTGCCTGTGAATTTCAAGATTCCATTCTTTTTTTTTTCCACTGAGTAGTACTCCATTGTGCAAGTATACCACATTTTCTCTATCCATTCTTCAATTGAAGGGCATCTAGGTTGCTTCCAGGTTCTGGCTATTACAAACAATGCTGCTATGAACATAGTTGAGCATATGTCCTTGGTGTATGAATATGCATTCTTTGGGTATATGCCCAAGAGAGAAATTGTTGGATCTTGAGGTAGACTGATTCCCATTTTCCTGAGAAACCGCCATACTGATTTCCTAAGTGGTCATACAAGTTTGTACTCCCACTAGCAATAGCAATGGAGGAGTGTTCCTCTCTCTCCACATCCTCTCCAACGTAGACTGTCATTGGTGTTTTTTTGTTTTTTGTTTTTTTTTTTTGGTTTTGTTTTTCGAGACAGGGTTTCTCTGTATTGTTTTGGAGCCTGTCCTGGAACTCACTCGGTAGACCAGGCTGGTCTCGAACTCACAGTGATCTGCCTGCCTCTGCCTCCCGAGTGCTGGGATTAAAGGCGTGTGCCACCAACGCCCGGCTGGTGTTTTTGATTTTAGCCATTCTGGCTGATGTAAGATGGTATCTCAGAGTTGCTTTGAGTTGCATTTCCTTGATGGCTAAGGATGTTGAGCACGTTCTAAAGTGTCTTTTAGCCATTTTAGATTCCTCTATTAAGAATCCTCTGTTTAGTTCTGCACCCCACTTTTTAATTGGATTGTTTGGTGTTTTGGTGACTAGCTTCTTGAGTTCATTGTATATTTTGGAAATCAGCCCTCTGTCAGATGTGGGGTTGATGAAGATCTTTTCCCATTCTGTGGGCTGCCTTTTTGTCTTGTTGACTGTGTCCTTTCCTTACAGAAGCTTCTCAGTTTCAGGAGGTCATATTTATTAATTGTCTATCTCAGTGTCTGTGCTACTGATGTTATGTTTAAGAAGTGTTCTCCTGTACCAATTCATTCAAGGGTATCTCCCACTTTCTCTTCTAAGAGGTTCAATGTAGCTGGATTTATGTTGAGGTCTTTGATCCATTTGGATTTAAGTTTTCTGCATGGTGATAGATATGGCTCTATCTGCAATCTTTTTTTTAAAGATGTATTTATTTATTACATATACAGTGTTCTGCCTGCACATATGCCTACATCAGATTGAATTGTAGATGGTTGTGAGCCACCATGTGGTTTCTGGGAATTGAACTCAGGATCTCTGGAAGAGCTGTCAGTGCTCTTAACCTCTGAGCCATCTCTCCGGCCCTCTATCTGCAATCTTTTACATGTCCGTATCCAGTTATGCCAGCATCATTTGTTGAAGATGCTTTCTTTTTTTTCCATTGTATAGCTTTAGCTTCTTTGTCAAAAATCAGGTGTTCATAGGTGTGTGGGTTAATATCAGGGTTTTCAATTTGATTCCATTGGTCTACCTGTCTATTTTTGTGCCAATATCAAGATTTTCTCAGGCCTATGGTTCTATAATAGAGCTTGAAGTCAGGGATGGTGATGCCTCTGAAAGTTTCTTTATTGTACAGACTTATTGTGGTTATCTTGGGTTTTTGTTTTTCCATATAAAGTTGAATATTGTTCTTTCAAGGTCTGTGAAGAATTGTTCCAGTATTTTGATGGATATTGTATTGAATTTGTAGATTGATTTTGGCAATACTGCCACTTTTACTATGTTGAGCCTACCTATCCAAGAGCATGGGAGAGCTTTCTATTTTCTGGTATCTTCTTTAATTTCTTTCTTTAGAAACTCAAAGTTCTTACTGTACAGGTCTTTCACTTGTTTGGTTAGTGTTACTCCAAGATATTTTATGTTCTTTGTGGTTATTGTAAAGGGTGATTTTTCTCTGATTTCTTTCTCAGCCCATTTATCATCCGTATATAGTAGTTAATTTTTGAGTTAATTTTGTATCCTGAAGGTGTTTAACAGCTGTAGGAGTTCTCACTTATGTAAACTATCATATCATCTGCAAATAGTGAAAGTTCTTCCTTTCCAATTTGTGTCCCCTTGATCTCCTTTTGTTGCCTTATTGCTCTAGGTAGAACTTCAAATACAATATTGAAGAGATATGGAGAGAGTGGACAGCCTTGTCTTGTTCCAGATTGTAGAGAATTCACGTTGAATTTCTCTCCATTTAGTTTGATGTTGGCTGTTGGTTTGCTGTATATTGCTTCTTATCATGTTTAAGTATGTTCCTGTTATTCCTGATCTCTCCACGACTTTTTTTTTCGAGACAGGGTTTCTCTATATTGCTTTGGAGGCTGTCTTGGAACTAGCTCTTGTAGACCAGGCTGGCCTCCAACTCACAGAGATACACCTGCCTCTGCCTCCGGAGTGCTGGGATTAAAGGTGTGCACCACCACTGCCTGGCGGCTTCTATTTCATTAAGGGTTATAGGTTATAAGTTGCTTAACTGTTCTTGATTTAATTTTGGTAAGTGATATCTATCCAGAAAATTGTCCATTTCCTTTAGCTTTTCCAATTTTGTGGAGTACAGGCTTTCAAAGAATGACCTGATGATTCTCTGGATTTCCTCAGTGTCCGTTGTTATGTCCCTCTTTTCATTTCTGATTTTGTTAATTAGCATGCTCTCTCTCTCTGCCTTTTGGTTAGTTTGGATAAAGGTTTGTCTATATTGTTGAATTTCTCAAAGAACCAACTCTTTGTTATTTTCAGTTTTCAACCCTTGCACTGTTTGAATTGTTTCTTGAAATTTTTGCTTTGTCTTTTCCTCCATTTGTTGCATTTTTTGGTTTGTTTTTTTCTTCCATTTCTTTAAGGGATTTTCTCTTATCCTCTTTGAGGGCCTCTATCATTTTCATGAAGTTGTTTTTAATGTCCTCTTCTGCTTCATATGTGTTGGGCTTTTCAGGTCTTGCTGGTGTGGAGTCTCTAGATTCTGGTGGTGTCATATTTGTCTTTCTGTTGCTGAGTGTGTTTTTGTATTGTCTCCTTCCCATCCCTTCTTCTAGTGGGTGCAGGTGGGGGTCTCTCCGTCTCCACTGGTCTCCTGGTGTTGTATGTTGGCCAAGACTTCAGTGTCTACAAGTCTAGATGGTCTGACCTCTCCTGGCATTCTCCTCACTCAAGCAGAGCTTGGTTAATGAAGGGCTGAAAGACCTGAAGTAAGCAGGCTTCAGGCTGAATACCCCGGTGACGTCCCGAGCTCAATAACCAGACCGTTGGCTGCAACCGCAAGAGGTTTAATTTTTTTACACAGGCGTCTTGGGCGATTCAGCAGCTCAGTTAACTGAACACGCCCAGGACCTAGGACAGCTTTCTTTTTATATACATAATTTGGGCAAGCAAAGTAATAGGGGTATTGTAAGGAGCGGAGCTACTGCAGGTTCAGATCTGGGCAAGCAATAGGGGATTGTCAGAAGCGCGGGCATAACTCATCCTCCCTGGAGAAACCACAAGGTCAGATTTACACTTATCTCTACAGCCTGCTCGTTTCCTTCGTTAGCACTCTGGACCAGATGTTCTTTTAATTAGACCTCGTTCCCTGTCCAGGGGAAGGGACCTTGGGGAATTTTCCACTGAGGCGACCTTCTCAAAAAGGGGGGTGTGTATTGAGGTTTTTCAGGGCGAGCCAAGAATGGGGTGTGGCAGGACTCATGTCCTTCCTGTCTGGGTGGGTCCACTCAATTCGAGGAGCAGGCCCAGGAAGATAGAAGGAGGGGGTGATGGACGGGAGTTGGGACCTGAGCAGCATGGCACAGCTTGTGTGGAGGTCAGAGGACAACTTGTGGGAGTCAGTTTTCTCCTGCCACCATGAGGGTCCTGGGTGTACCGAACTCAGGTTGTCAGGCTTGGCATCAAGTATCTGTACCGGCTGAACCATGTTGCCAGCCAGGTCCTGTGTAATTCAGATGTTTATGGAAGCCGAGCCAAAGAGGAGTTGTTTTCTCTTTGTGAGCACAGCTTGACAAATACTGGCTGATGCTTCCTGAGTTTGAGTTGAAAATATACATTTTTTTTTTGTCGTTGTTCTTGTTCTTTGGACATGTGAAGCTATGCATTTCTACTTGACTTGGCGAGCTGTGACATTTGGGTTAAGAAGCTCATTTATATTTTAGTTCCAGTTCCCTGGTTCTCTATGAAATGAGCCACACAGTTGCAAAATCAGCCTTTGATGTACTATTCTTTCTAAACTTGATAATTCAGACTTAGTGACATGAAATAAATAGCCCTATAGCCCATTTATGTAAGATGAAGTATATGCTAGCTTCAGTGGTTGCTAACTATTTTTTTTCTTGAGGGGGGTGCAGGGGAGGTAATCGTTTGCTGTCTCCAGCGATTTTGTTCAGTGACTATAGTATGTGCTAGGACATGAACACACTGCTGTGTCTTCTCCTACACGGCAGACTTCATGGCTAACACAATAAAATGGCAACAGAACCTGCAGGTTATAAGAGCAGGAAACCGAGCGCAGGAAAGAACAAGTTTCATATAAATGGTAAAGGACAGTCACAATGAGGTTCCATTACGCCTCTCCCTAACTCAGTTCTACAGAATAAACTCCACCTGTATTGTCCTGACAACTCTTAAGAATGCATCAACACTGTGGCCACGACAAAATGTTATCTTTTTAAAAACTTGTATTTATTTAATGCAGATGTTTTCTTTTTTGTGCCTGTATGTATGTATTGCATCACGTGGGCCCTGGTGCCTGAGGAAGACAGAAGAGGGTGTTGTATGCTCTCCCAGTGGGATTGGGGAGAGGGCAGTCTGCTGTGTAGCCAAGATCCCCGATTCTTAGGGAGCTGGGGTTTTCATGAGATGAAGGGAAATCTTACCTAAACCTTTGTACACATTTGTGGGGTTTTTCTGGGAATTAGGAGACTGTTTCCAACATGAGGAAGGAGTTGGTTGACCAAACGTAGAACTTTCAGGACCAACATGGTGGTTTGAGAACAGGCCTGTTCATCAAATGGCAGCTCCATTGAGATGTTAGTGAAAGCTCTGGCTGCACCTTGACGTCCCAGAGACCCCTGCACTGTACAGGTGTCTCTGCAGAGCACAATAGGATGCATTAGAATGCCATGTTGTTTGTACCCAGGTAAGGCCATAACTCTGAGTGAAACTTCTATTTCATTGTTCCAGTTCCATGTCAAAGCCACTGTGTACAGATGAGAGTGACCCAAACAGTCACCAGTGAGTCAACTGAGTTTTTGTTGTTGATTGGAGACAGGCTCTTACAATGTAGCCCAGGCTGGCTTCAAACTTGGGATCTTCCTGCCCCAGCCTCCTCAGTGCAAGTGTTACAAGCATGAGCCACTCGGCCTATTGACTCCACATGTATGCAATGGTGTCTCTGCTCAATAATCTGCTTAATAGTCACCTGACCATTAAGCAAGTCTCTTGAAAGGCCTGGAACCAGTGTATCTTTTCTTTAAGGCTCCGTGTTGATGGCGAGTCATGTTTCAAAACCAAGATGGACATGTTAGTGCATGCTGTGGTGATATGTTGTTTATGATCTAATAAAGCCACTGGAGATCAGTTTGCAAAGCCAGCCACACTAGTTAGCTATGGAAACTAGACAGTGGTGGTACACAACTTTAATCTCAGGACTCAGGAGAGAGACAGATGGATCTCTGAGTTCAAGACCACCCTGGGCTCCTGGAGAGTGAATCAGAGCTTACACCTTTAGTCCCAGGATTTGAGAGGTACAAAAGGTAGAGGCATTCAGTCTCAGTAGTCTCTAGCCATGTTGAGGTGAGCCTATCAGTCTGAGTGAATCTGAGGAGCAGTGAAGTCGGGAGCAGTCTGAGGGTAACCCCTTTGACCTGAGTGTAGGTCAAAGCTAGTGACCGACTGCTTTGCTTTTCTGATCTTCAGCTTTAAGCTTGAACCTCAATGTCTGTCTCTGGGTCTTTTATTTATTGTGTTCCAGCATGCCTATTATCTGGTCACTTTGGAGGCTGAGGCAGAAGAAGCACAAGTTTGAGGCTAGCTTGGGCTATATAATAAATGACAGGCCAGCCTGGGCTGTACAGAAGAAACCTTTTCAAAAAACAAAACAAAACAAAACAACTACCTCAAGCAGGGCACTGGTGACACACACCTTTAATCCCAGCACTCAGGCAACAGAGGTAGGCATATCTTTGTGAGTTCAAGGCCAGCCTTGTCTACAGCTCTAGCTCCAGGACAGGCTCCAAAACAATACAGAGAAACCCTGTTTCAAAAAACCAACCAACCAGCCAACCAGCCAACCAACCAACCACAAGAAAAAAAAAAAACCCAAGCCCCACTGGCTCACTGGTGATGGGGGATGTCCTTCTGTATGCTGTGACTATATGTTTCACTTATTGGTTGATGAATAAAACTGTTTCAGCCAATGGACAGCAGTATTTAGCCAGGAGGAAATCCAAACAGGGAGACAGAAAGGTAGTAGGCAGAGTCAAGGAGACGCCAAGTAACTGCAGAGAAAACAAGATGTTCAGGCAACAGCAGGTAAGCCAAGACCATGTGGAGATACACAGATGATAGAAATGGGCTAATAATTAAGAGAGAGCTAGGCAATAAGAAGCCTGAGCCTAGTTCTGCTTCTCTCTACCATGTGCGCTACTTGGTTCTGCCATCTGTTTTCCAATTTTATGAAACCATTTTTTTTTGATTTTTCGAGACAAGGTTTCTCTGTGGCTTTGGAGGCTGTCCTGGAACTCGCTCTATAGACCAGAGGGAGTTCCAGGACAGCCTCCAAAATAATACAGAGAAACCCTGCCTCGAAAAACCCAAAAAAAAAAAAAAAAAAAAGGAGAAAATGTTCCTACCAGATTAGCCTAGGGGCAAGCCTGTAATGAATTTTCTTGACTGATGATTGATGTGGGTAGTGCTACTCCTGGGCACATTGGCCTGGGTGAATATAAGAAGTCAATCTCAGGTATAAGCCATGGTACCTCCATGACTTCTGCATCAGCTCTTGGCTCCAGGTTCCTGCCCTGTATGAGTTCCTGTCCTGACTTCCCTCTATGATGAATGACATGGAAGGAAGCCAAATAAACCCATTCCTCCCTGAATTGCTTTTGGTCATGGTGTTTCTTCACCTGTCTTAGTTAGTTACTATTGCTGTGATGAGACACCATGACCATGGCAACTCTTATAAAGGAAAACATTAAATTATGGTGGCTCGCTTACAGTTCAAATGTTAAGTCCATTATTGTCATGGCAGAGAGCAAATGCATTCAACCCAACTTCAGAAGTCCCCATAGTCTATCACAGTCTCAACAATGTTTAAAAGACCAAAGTTCAAAGTTTCTTCTGAGATTCATGCAATCTCTCAACTGTAATCGCCTTTAAAATCAAAATAAAAAAACAGGTCATATACTTCCAAAATAAAATGGCATAGGATATACATTAACATTCCAAAATTCAGGGAAGGGAGCACAGCGAGGAAACGTTGAACCAGAGCAAGACTGAAAACCAGCCGGGCAAACTCCAAGCTCTGCATCTCCATGTCTGATGTCATGTCTTCAGATCTCCAACTCCTTCAGCTTTGTTGACTGCAACACACGGCTTCCTCTTGGGCTGGTTCCTCTCCCTGTTAGCAGCTCTCCTCAGCAGGCATCCCACAGCTCTGCTGTCTCCACCATCTTGGGGTCTCCAAGGCAATCCAGGCTTCACCTTCACAGCTTCACACGATGGCCTCTCTGGGTCTCCATTCAGGGCCGCCTCTGACACATGCCTGGCCTCAGGAGCTTTCCTTATCTCAGAGGGAGATTCCACAATGCTTTTCTTCTATTCTTGACTCCAAAGGCAGAACCATGGGCCAAAGCTGTCAAGTTCTGCTTCTTTCTGGGGCTCCTTCAGTTACATCTTCCCCAGCTTTCTGTTTTCCATGGATTTCTTCACTGCCTAGTCTTGGCTGTCCTAGAGCTTGCTGACCATGCTGGTCTCAAACTCAGAGATCTGCCATCCTCTGCCTTCCAAGTGCTGGCATTAAAGGCATGCATCACCACACCTGGCTCTAACCTTTCTTTAATTCCTTTTTACAGGTTGGAAACTTGGCTGGGTGGGATCTTGCCCTGAGGTCTCCACTCCCTTTATTCCATTTCTTAATCTGTTTATCTCCCTGAACACAGGATTTAGCTCTATTCTACTTCCTGGTGCCCCTTTCCCCTCCCCCCCCAATCTGTACATTTTGTATTTTTGTTTGTTCGGCTTACTCCTTTTCATTATAAATCTGTGTAAGAATGACCACTAAATCTCTATTAGGCTGTTTTGAGATTTCCTCTGCCAAGGGAATTAACCCAAAACTCCAGTTTAGCCTCAGGAGGACTCTTCAGACAAGGGTAAAATGCAGTCACATTCTTTTTATTATTTTTTTATTTTTTGAGACAGGGTTTCTCTGTGGCTTTGGAGGCTGTCCTGGAACTCACTTTGTAGACCAGGCTGGCCTCGAACTCACAGAGATCCGCCTGCCTCTGCCTCCCGAGTGCTGTGATTAAAGGCGTGCGCCAACAACGCCCGGCACGCAGTCACATTCTTTACCAAAATATCATAAGAACCATTTCTAGACAACATACTAACATTCTTCTCCTCTGAACTCTCTTGGGCCAGCCCCCACAGTTCAAATCACTCTTAGTACAACTCACTATCTTCCATGCTTCTTCTAATATGGTCTGTTTAGCAGCCCTCAGAGCGTCCCACTGTTTTCCTAACCCGAAGTACCAAAGCCCAAATTCCTCCAAACAAAAGCGTGTCAGGCTTGTCACAGCAATATCCCAGTCCCAACTTCTGTCTTAGGGTTTCTATTGCTGTGAAGAGACTCCATGGCTATGGCAATTCTTTTTATCTTCTGTTATTTTTTGCTTTTTCTAGATAGGGTTTCTCTGTGTAGCCTTGACTGTCCAGGAACTCACTCTGTAGACCAGGCTGGCCAGATCATGCCTGCCTTAGTCTCCCTAGTGCTGGAATTAAAGGTGTGTGCCACCTGGCTCCGGCTATGGCAGTTCTTATAAAGGAAAAACATTTAGTTGGGGTAGCTTAGGAACACGGTGGCATGCAGGCAGATGTAGTGCCAGAGTAGTGACTGCGAGTCTTACATCTTGACTTGCAGGCAACTGGAAGTGGTCTGTGACCTGGGTGTGGCTTGAGCATATATGAGGTCTCCACAGCGACACGCTTCCTCCCACAACGCCACATCTCCTAATAGTGCCACTCCCTTTTGGGGCTTTTTTGTCAGGACAGAGGCTAAGTAGCTAAGTCCTATTTTAAATCTCCGTCTTTGTAACCGGAAAGTTGGTTTGCGTTACCCTGCTTTGAAGACTGACCACTAGGTGGTAGTGTTGTACAGCTGAGATAAAAAAACGGAAGTGGCAAGAGCGTTTCTGGGTTAAGAGATACTGTGGGCAAGATGATAGATTTGGTTTCGGTTTGGGTACCCAGGTCTGTTTCGCTGAGCTCCGTTTTATTGCTATGTCTGTGGAATTGTAATGTCAGTGTAAGATTTATTAAGATATTTTGCCTAAAATAATATACACTGTAGATGGAAATGATTTATGGCTCACTCTTCATTAGGTTTCAGTAGTAGAAATGATTCAGTTGCTAGGGAAAATTCCAACCTTCAAAGAGATTGAGATCTATTTACAAGGGCACTGATCTGTTACATAGGACTAACGGAAGGAAGAGTGCTAAGTGGTAAGTGTCTAGTCTCTTGGGCTGGCCGGGTGGCTCATCAGGTAAAAGGCTCTTGCCATGCAAGCCTGACAACCTGATTCCACCCCAGGATAGAAGGAAAGAACCGATTCCACAGACCTCCACATGTATGCATGCCAAAGAATGCACTCAATTCCCCCCAGCCCCCTCCAGCATATACACATACAGAATTAAAAAAAAAAGTGTCCCATGCCCCAATCAGGTTCCTGTCTTCACTGGGAGACAGAAGTGTGCAGTAAAATTATGATACCCGGGATACAGATGAAGTAGGTTAATTTTATTGGGGAGAAATCACTTACAGGAGAAACTGATAACCCAGGATCCACACTCCGAGAGCCAAGGAAACCCAGCCAGTCCTTCCCCACAGACCTAAATCCCACACACTCACCTACATACCCGTGACCACGCCAAGCGGGCGTGGTCAGCACCTCCGGTACCTAGTGAGATCTCTCACTACACATGAGTGGGCCCCTGAGGGCAACATTAACACAACTGTCTGGAGGAGTGTGGAAGCTGCTGAGAGTGGGTAACCATAGAGCAAGGTCTGGAAGACATTTTCCACTTGAGAAAACTGATGGATAACAGTCTTTTTCTACACTTGATCTTAGCCCGAAGACAACAAAGTAGTGGCGGTCCCTCCTAAGGATGCTTGTGTCACACAGAGGGAGAAGGGACTTGATGCTGTGTGGTTATATGCACCTGTGGGCCCAGCTACAGGGGGGAGGGCTGTTTGAGTACAGAATTTAGGGGTCAGTCTGGGTAACATAGGACCCTTACACTTACACTTAAAACTATCTATCTGTCTGTCTGTCTAGTCTATCTATCTATCTATCTATCTATCTATCTATCTATCCATCTATCATCCATCCATCCACCCATCCACCCATCCATCGCAGTTAATACAAGGGAAGACAGCTCATGGGGCCAGCAGGAGGGAGAAGCTTTGTCTAAAACCAGCCAGTTAGGACTATGATAAGTAACAAAAATGCACCACTTCAGCCTCCTTTTAGTTATTAAAATAAAATACTGTGGAGGCAGGAGGATCTCTACGAGTTTGAGGCCATCCTGATCTATAAAGTGAGTTTCCAGGACAGCCACAACTGTTACACAGAGAAGCCCTGTCTTGAAAAAACAAAAACAAAGCAAAGTAAACCACTTTCCTTTATATATTTTTCCTTTTTAAAAATGTATTTTTATGGCCGGGCGTTGGTGGCGCACGCCTTTAATCCCAGCACTCTGGAGGCAGAGGCAGGCGGATCACTGTGAGTTCGAGACCAGCCTGGTCTACCGAGCGAGTTCCAGGACAGCCTCCAAAGCCACAGAGAAACCCTGTCTCGAAAAACCAAAAAAAATGTATTTTTATTATTTTTAATTATGTATTTATGGACGCTGGAGAGACGGCTCAGAAGTTAAGGTAGTGGCTTTTTTCCAGAGGACCCAGGGTGGATTCCTACCATCCACATGGCAGCTCACAACTGTCTGTGACTTCAGTCCCAGGTGAATCTCTTATGGCTTCTGAGAGCACTAGGCATGTACATAGCATATGGACATATATGCAGGCAAAACCTCACATGCATTAATTAAATAAAATTAAAAAGTATGTGTGTATGTGTGTGTCTCTGTGTGCGTGTGTACACATGTGCAGGTGTTGGTGTCCCTTGGAGCTGAAGTTGTAGGTGGTTGGGAGACATTTGGCGTGGGTGCTGGGAACCAAACAAGAGCAATATGTGTTCTTTCTTTTTCTTTTTTCTTTTTTTTTTTTTTTTTTTTTTTTTTTTGGTTTTTCGAGACAGGGTTTCTCTGTGGCTTTGGAGGCTGTCCTAGAACTCACTTTGTAGACCAGGCTGGCCTCGAACTCACAGAGATCCGCCTGCCTCTGCCTCCCGAGTGCTGGGATTAAAGGCGTGCGCCACCAACGCCCGGCTGCAATATGTGTTCTTAATTGCTGAGTCATCTCTCCAGTACCAGTTACTATTATTATTATTTTTATTTTGTATGTGTGCATATTTTTTTTTCCTTTTTTAAAATTTAGGTTAGAAACAATCTTGTTTCACATGTCAATCCCAGCTCCCTCTCCCTCCCCTCCTCCCCCACCCTCTCCAGGAGGTCCCCCAGTCCCCCACCCAGTCTCCACTCTGATCACCAAGGAGGGTGAGGCCCTCCATGGTGGATCTCCAGTAACTGTCATTTCATCTAGGCCCTCCCCCAAGAGTCCCGGCTGAGAGAGCTTCCCATATTGTGGCATGGCACTGAAAGTCTATTTGTACTCCAGGGGTAAATACTACTCAAGGCCCCATAGATTGCCTAAGCCTCCTCACTGACACCCACATTCAGGGAGTCTGGGTCAGTCCCATGCTTTCCACACAGCCATTAATCTGGAGTCCAAGAGCTCCCCCTTGTTCAGGTCAACTGTTTCTGTGGGTTAAACCAGCCCACTCTTAACTCCTTTGCCCATCAGTTCTCTCTTTCTGACACTGGATTCTAGTTCAGTTCAGTGTTAGTCTGTGGGTATCTGCCTCTGCTTTCATCAGTCCCTGGATGAAGGTTCTGTTTCCTAGACTCTCTGGCAGTGGGGTTGTATGCTGACACTTCCCTGATTCATGTCTAAAATCCATAAATGAGTGAGTACACACCATGTTTCTCTTTTTGTGACTGGGTTACCTCACTCAGGATGGTTTCTTCTTGTGTCATCCATTTGCCTGCAAATTTCAAGATTCTGTTGTTTTTCCCGCTGAGTAGTATTCCATTGTGTAAATGTACCATATTTCTCTATCCACGCTTCAGCTGAGGGGCATCTAGGTTGCTTCCAGGTTCTGGCTATTACAAATAATGCTGTTATGAACATAGTGGAACAGATATCCTTGTTGAATGAATGTGCATCTTTTGGGTATATGCCTAAGAGTGGAATTGCTGGGTCTTGTGGTAGACTGATTCCCATTTTCCTGAGGAATCTCCATACTGATTTCCAAAGTGGCTGTACAAGTTGGCACTCCCACCAGCAGTGTGGGAGTCTTCCCCTCTCCCCACATCCTCTCCAGCATAAACTGTCATTAGTATTTTTGATTTTAGCCATTCTGACAGGAGTGAGATGGTATCTCAGAGTTGTTTTGAATTGCATTTCCCTGATTGCTAGAGATGTTGAGCACTTTCTCAAGTGTCTCTCAGCCATTTTAGTCTCCTCTATTGAGAATTCCCTATTTAGTTCTGTACCCCATTTTTTTTATTGGATCCTTTGGTGTTTTGGAGACTTGCTTCTTGAGTTCTTTGTAAATTTTGGAGGTCAGTCCTCTATCAGATGTGGGGTTAGTGAATATCTTTTCCCAATCTGTGGGTTGCCTTTTTGTCTTGCTGACTGTGTCCTTTGCCTTACAGAAGCTTCTCAGTTTCAGGAGGTCCCATTTATTAATGGTTGATCTCAGTGTGTGTGCTACTGGAGTTATGTTCAGGAAGCAGTCTCCTGTACCAGTTGTTTCAAGAGTGCCTCCCATTTTCTCTTCTAAGAGATTCAATGTGGCTGGATTTATGTTGAGGTCTTTGATCCATTTGGACTTAAGTTTTGTGCATGGAGATAGACATGGATCTATCCGCATTCTTCTACTGGCCAGCATCCAGTTATGCCAGCACCATTTGTTGAAGATGCTTTCTTTTTTTCATTGTATAACATTAGCTTCTTTGTTGAAAATCAGATGTTCATACATGTATGGGTTAATATCAGGATGTTCAATTCGATTCCATTGGTCTACCTGTCTATTTTTGTGTCAATACCAAATTATTTTCAGGACTACAGCTCTATAATAGAGCTTGAAGTCAGGGATGGTGATGCCTCCAGATGTTACTTTGTTGAATAAGGTTGTTTTGGCTATCCTGGGTCTTTTGTTTTTCCATACAAAGTTGATTATTGTTATTTCAAGGTCTGTGAGGAATTGTGCTGGGATTTTAATGGGGATTGTGTTAAATCTGTGTATTGCTTTCAGTAAGACTGCCATTTTTACTATGTTGATCCTACCTATCCGAGAGCATGGGAGATCTTTCCATCTTCTGGTGTCATCTTTAATTTCTTTCTTTAATGACTCAAGGTTTTTGCTATTCAGGTCTTTCACTTGTTTGGTTAGTGTTACCCCAAGGTATTTTATGTTGTTTGTGCCTATTGTAAAGGGTGATTTTTCTCTGATTTCTTTCTCAGGCCTTTTATCGTCTGTATATAGTAGGGCTACTGATTTTCTTGAGTTGATCTTGTATCCTGCTACTTTGCTGAAAGCATCTATCAGCTGCAGGAGTTCCCTGGTGGAGTTTTTTGGGTCACTTATGTAAACTATCATATTATCTGAAAATAGTGAAAGTTTGACCTCTTGCTTTGCAATTTGTATCCCCTTGATCTCCTTTTGTTGTCGTATTGCTCTAGCTAGAACTTCAAGTACAATATTGAAGAGGTATGGATAGAGTGGACAGCCTTGTCTTGCTCCTGATCTTAGAGGAATTGCATTGAGTTTCTGTCCATTTAGTTTGATGTTGGCTTTTGGTTTGCTGTATATAGCTTTTATTATGTTGAGGTAAGTTCCTGTTATTCCTGATCTCTCCAAAACCTTTATCATGAAGGGGTGTTGGATTTTGTCAAAGGCTTTTTCAGCATCCAGTGAGATGATCATGTGATTTTTGTTTCTCAGCTTGTTTATATGGTGGATTACACTGATGGATTTTTGTATGTTGAACCAACCCTGCATGCCTGGGACGAAGCCTACTTGATTATGGTGGATGAGTTTTCTGATGTGTTCTTGGATTCAATTTGCCAGTATTTTATTGAGTATTTTTGCATCAATGTTCATGAGGGATATTGGTCTGAAGTTCTCTTTCATAGTTGTGTCTTTGTGTGGCTTGGGTATCAAGGTTATTGAAGCTTCATAGAAAGAGTTTGGCAAAGACCCTTCTGCTTTTATTACGTGGGATACTTTGAGAAGAATTGGTATAAGCTGTTCTTTGAACTTCTGGTAGAATTCTGCACTGAGGCCATCTGGACCTGGACTTTTTTTTAGTTGGGAGACTTTTGATGACTGCTTCTATTTCCTGAGAGGTTATAGGTCTATTTAAATTGCTTATCTGTTCTTGATTTAAATTTGGCAAATTATATCTATCCAGAAATTTGTCCATTTCATTTAGATTTTCAAATTGTGTGGAGTACAGGCTTTCAAAGTATGAACTGATGAAATTCTCTGAATTTCCTCTGAGTCCGTTATTATGTCTCCCTTTTCATTTCTGATTTTGTTAATTTGCATGTTCACACTCTGTCGTTTTGTAAGTTTGGATAAAGGTTTGTCTATCTTGTTGATTTTCTCAAAGAACCAACTCTTTGTTACATTGATGTTTTGTATTATTTTCCTAGTCTCTGCTTTATTGATTTCAGCCCTCAATTTGATTATTTCCTGGTGTCTACTCCTCCTGGGTGAATTTGCTTCTTTGTGTTCTAGAGCTTTCAGTTGTGCTGTTAATTCTACAATGTAACTATCCTCCAGTTTCTTCACGTGGGCACTTAGTGCTATGAACTTCCCTGGTAGCACTGCTTTCAAAGTGCTTTCAAAGTGTCCCATAAGTTTAGGTATGTTGTGTCGTGTCGTCATTCTCATTGAATTCTAGGAAGTCTTTAATTTCTTCTTTTATTTCTTCATTGACTCAGGAATGGTGCAATTGTGCATTATTCAACTTCCATGATTTTGTAGGGTTTCTGCAATTTGTGTTGTTGTTGAATTCTAATTTTAATGCATGGTGGTCTGATAGGGTACACGGAGTTATTTCATTTTTTTGTACATGTTGAGATTTGATATGTTGCCAAGTATGTGGTCGATTTTCTTGACTGATGATTGATGTGGGTAGTGCTACTCCTGGGCACGTTGGCCTGGGTGAATATAAGAAGTCAATCTCAGGTATAAGCCATGGTACCTCCATGA
Source organism: Mesocricetus auratus (assembly GCF_017639785.1). Lineage (NCBI taxonomy): Eukaryota > Metazoa > Chordata > Mammalia > Rodentia > Cricetidae > Mesocricetus > Mesocricetus auratus. Next base: position 11,851,508 of record NW_024429183.1, on the reverse strand, counting down.
CTTCTGCATCAGCTCTTGGCTCCAGGTTCCTGCCCTGTATGAGTTCCTGTCCTGTGGGTGGAGACTGGGACTTGGAAGCTGGCAGTCTCTGAGTGAGCTGAATCCAGTCGGGCTGGGATCCTGGTCTGCTGTGCGCAGTCCTCAGGTCTCTGGTGGTTCTGCTCAGGCCACTGGAAAGCAGGCTGGAGACAGATCCACACTTACCTCACCTGTCCTGTGGGTGGAGAATGGACTTGGAATCTGGCAGTTTCTGGGCAGGCTGAATCTGGTCGGTGTGGGATCCGGACCTGTTGTGTGCAGTCCTCAGGTCTCCGGTGTTTCTGCTCAGGCTGCCAGAAGTTAGGCTTCAGTTATTATTTTTGGATACAAGGTCAAGGTCTCAGGTTGGCTTTGAATTCCTGATGCGCCTGTTTCTACTTCCCAAATATTGGGATTTTTTTTTTAATCTGTGCTTTTTTTTTTTTTTTTTTTTTTTTTTTGCTGAGACAGGGTTTCTCTGTAGCTTTGGAGGCTGTCCTGGAACTCAAGTAGACCAGGCTGGCCTCGAACTCAGAGATCTGCCTGCCTCTGCCTCCGGAGTGCTGGGATTAAAGGCGTGCACCACCACCGCCCGGTTCTATCTATGCTTTTTGATATAAGGTTTCTCTATGAGTCTTGGTTGGGTTGGTACTAAGTATGTAGACAAGGCTGGCCTTGAACTTGTGGCCATCCTGCTTCTGCCTTCCAAATTCTGGGATTATAGGTGTGTGCCACCATATTAAAATACTATTTTAACAACAGTACTAGACTTTGAGTTGCTCTTTTGACTCTCATTGTAGCTAACTGTGCTGTGGGGTTTTGTAGAAACCATGAGGTATATAATAAAATAACACCCAGAATTCAGGGGAAGGTAGAACTTGATGAATCTAGGGTGTACTAGAAGGGATGCCTGCCAAGTATTGAAAGACCCTTCAGTCTTTCTCTCAGGACCCTCTCCCCAAAGACCACCAGGAAGCTGAAGTTTGTTGCAAAATGCAAGAGGATTTTTATTAAGCAGGCACACCAGGGTTCAGCAGCCTTGGGAAGGAGTGAACACCGAGCAGAAATTACAGCAAGTTTTTAAAGCCTAAAACTGCAAATGGAGTGGTGGGGGTACAAGAGGAGTTTGGAAATTGGTGCCAGACCTTCATGAATCACGTACGCTTGTGACTGTCTGGCTGACTGGCTCATTATTTGTCTCAGGCAACGTTTGTGCCCTGGCTGAACTTTGTGACTGGCCTGGAACCTTGAGGTCTGGAGAATGTTCCCAAGCCCTTGAGGACTGAAGTCTGGGAAATATTTTCAAGTCCTTGAGGACCACCAGGGGAAGATGTTTAATTGTAGCTGCTCACATCCAAGGACGGGATAGCTTAGTAATTTTCCACCTACTGGGGGGCTAACTGTTGGGGCTCTTCAGTATAAGGTGAACACTTGTTTTGGAGGCACATGATTGCCCCGACAGTCTGGCTGTTCTTTCCTTGTTCTTTACTGAACATTTGGAAACAACCCTGACATTTCACTATTCAACTGTGTTTTCTTTTCTTTTCTTTTTTTTTTTTTTTGGTTTTTCTTTTTTTCCCTTTCTCTATTTTTTATTTAAATTAGAATCAAACTTGTTTTGCATGTCAATCCCAGTTCCCTCTCCCTCCCCTCCTCTCCTGCCCCCCCCCACTAACCCCCTAATCTCATCCTCTTTCTGCTCCCCAGGGAGGGTGAGGCCTTCCATGGGGGATCTTCAAAGTCTGTCACATCATTTGGAGCAGGGCCTAGGCCCTCCCTCACGTGTCTAGGCTGAGGGTATCTATGTGGAGTGGGCTTCCAAAGTCCATTGCATGCTAGGGATAGGTTCCCAAGCTGTCAGACTGGGGTCTGTGAGCTCCCCCTTGTTCAGATCAGCTATTTCTGCGTGTTTTACCTGCCTGATCTTGACCCTTTGCTCATCACTCCTGCCTCTCTGCAACTGGATTCCAAGAGTTCAGCTCAGTGTTTAGCTGTGGGTGTCTGCTTCTGCTTCTATCAGCACTGGATGAAGGCTCTAGGATGGCATGTAAGGTAGTCATTAATCTCATTATTGGGGAAGGGCATTTAAGGTAGCCTCTTCACTATTGCTTAGATGGTTATTTGGGGTCATCCTTGTAGATCTCTGGACATTTCCCTAGTGCCAGATTTCTCTTTACACCTATAATTGCTCCCTTTATTATGGTATCTCTTTTCTTGCTCTCCTCTATTCTTCCCCCGACTCAACCTTTCTGCTCCCTCATGTCCTCCTCTCCCCTTCTCTTCTCCCCTTCTCTTTCTCATAGCTCCCACTCCCCTTCCCCCATGCTCCCAATTAGCTCAGAAGATCTTGTCCCTTTCCCCTTCTCCAGGGGACCATGCATGTCTCTCTTAGGGTCCTCCTTGTTTCCTAGCTTCTCTGACAGTGTGGATTATAGGCTGGTAAATTTTTGCTCTATGTCTAAAATTCATGTTTGTCTTTTTGTGACTGGGTTACCTCATTCGGGATGCTTTCTTCCAGTTCCATCCATTTGCCTGCCAATTTCAAGATTCCATTGTTTTTTTCCACTGAGTAGTACTCCATTGTGTAAATGTACCACATTTTCTCTATCCACTCTTCAATTGAGGGGCATCTAGGTTGCTTCCAGGTTCTGGCTATTAAAAATAATGCTGCTATGAACATAGTGGAACAGGTGTCCTTGTTGTATGAATGTGTATCTTTTGGGTATATGCTTAAGAGTGGAATTGCTGGATTTTGTGGTAGACTGATTCCCATTTTCCTGAGGAATCTCCATACTGATTTCCAAAGTAGCGGTATGAGTTGGCACTCCCACCAGCAGTGGAAGAGTGTTCCCCTTTCTCTACATCTTCTCCAGCATAAACTGTCATTGGTATTTTTGATTTTAGCCATTCGGACAGGAGTGAGATGGTATCTCAGAGTTGTTTTGAATTGCATTTCCCTGATGGCTAGGGATGTTGAGCACTTTCTCAAGTGTCTCTCAGCCATTTTAGTCTCCTCTATTGAGAATTCCCTATTTAGTTCTGTACCCCATTTTTTTTATTGGATCCTTTGGTGTTTTGGAGACTTGCTTCTTGAGTTCTTTGTAAATTTTGGGGATCAACCCCCTGTCAGATGTAGGGTTGATGAATATCTTTTCCCAATCTGTGGGTTGCCGTTTTGTCTTGCTGACTGTGTCCTTTGCCTTACAGAAGCTTCTCAGTTTCAGGAGGTCCCATTTATTAATTGTTGATCTCAGTGTATGTGCTACTGGAGTTATGTTCAGGAAGCAGTCTCCTGTACCAATTCATTCAAGGGTACCTCCCACTTTCTCTTCTAAGATGTTCAGTGTGGCTGGGTTTATGTTGAGGTCTTTGATCCATTTGGATTAAAGTTTTGCGCATGGGATCTATGCCCATTCTTCTACCTTCCAGCATCCAGTTATACCAGCACCATTTGTTGAAGATGCTTTCTTTTTTGCATTGTATAATTTTAGCTTCTTTGTCAAAGATCAGGTGTATGGCTTAATATCAGGGTTTTAAATTTGGCCCCATTGGTCTGTCTATTTTTGTGCCAATACCAAGCTGTTTTTAGGACTATAGCTCTGTAATAGAGCTTGAAGTCAGGGATGGTGATGCCTCCAGAAGTTTCTTTATTTTACAGGGTTGTTGTGGCTATCCTGGGTCTTTTATTTTTCCACATAAAGTTGACTATTGTTCTTTCAAGGTCTGTGAGGAATTGTGCTGATATTTTGATGGGGATTACATTGAAATTTCTTTGATTTTTCAAGACGGGGTTTCACTGTGTAGCCTGGCTGTCCTGGATTTCACTCTGTAGACCAAGTTGGCTTAGACTTCATAGATACCTGCCTGCCTTCCAAGTGCTGGGATTAAAGGTGTGGGCTACCACTGCCCAGCCATCTGCATTTTTTCCCCCTGCATTTGACTATTTTTGAAATTATCTTATTTGCTCATGCTGTTTGCTTTGTCTGTTTCTAGAAACATCACTGTTGCTGTGATGAAACACCATGACCAAAAGCAACTTGGGCCATGGGGAGCAAGTGGGTAAGTAGCACCCCTTCACGTCTCTGCATCAGCTCCTGCCTCCAGGTTCCTGCCCTACTCAAGTTCCTGTCTTGGCTTCCTTCAGTGATGAGCTGCAGTGTGAAGGTGTAAGCCAAATAAACCCTTTCCTCTCCCTCCAAAAAACAAAACAAAACAAAACAACAACAAAAAACCCCACCCAAACCAAACCAACCAACCAAACAAAAACCAAAACCAACCAACCAACCAACCAACCAACCAACCAAACAAACAAACAAGCAAAAAAAACCCCACAAAAAAACAAATGAAAAACAAAACAATACAAACCCAAAACAAAAAAGCAACTAAAACCAACTTGGGAAGAAAGTGTTTGTTTGGCTTGGATCTCATATCTAGGCCTGAGCTCCGTATCTTGAATCACAGTTGAGAGAAGCCAACGCTGAAACTCACACTGAATGGGAACCTGGAGGCAAAAGCTGATGCAGAGGCAGGGCAGTGGTGGCTCACGCCTTTAATCCCAGCACTCGGGAGGCAGAGGCAGGCGGATCTCTGTGAGTTCGAGGCCGGGCTGGACCGACAGCCTCCAAAACAATACAGAGAAACCCTGTCTCGTAAAAATAAAAACAAACAAACAAACAAACAAAACAAAACAAAACCCAAAAAAAGCTGATGCAGAGGCCACAGAGCGATCCTGTTTACTGGCTTCCTCAACCTGTTTCCTTATAACACCACCCACAATGGTTTGGGACCTCCCACATCAATCACTAAATAAGAAAATGCCCTAAAGTCAGGCTTGGCTACAAAATAGTGGCATTTCCTCAATTGAGGTCCCCTCCTCTCAGATGACTGTAGCATGTGTCAAGTTGACATAAAACTAGTCAACCCATTTCTCTTCACCAAAATGCATGCCTGCTTGAGACTAGGGGCTCTCTCTTTCTCTTCCTTCCCTTTTCCCTTCTTTCTCTCTCTCTTCTCTTTTCTTCCCTTCTTTACCTACTCCTTTCTTTCTTCCTCCTCCCTCCCTCCCTCCCTCCCTCCCTCCCTCCCTCCCTCCCTCCCTGCCTCCTTTCCTCCTTCCCTCTCTGTATGCCACTAGAGATTACGTATGCTAGGCAAGCACTCCAGCAGCAAGCTACATCCCAGCCCAGGGACCTAGTCTTTCTTGTTCATCTGTAGCATGAATAATAAAGACTCAGAGACAGATACTAGGGTTCAAGCTGAAGATCAGAGAAGCAAAGCAGCCAGCCAGTAACTCTTATCTCTACCAAGTCTGAAATGGAGATCCTGTCTTCCCTGTGACTGGAAACCAAATCTCAGGCGAGACCCTTTGCTTCTTCCTGATACACCTCTCTAGTGCTGGGATTAAAGGTGTGAGCTCTGTTTCTCTTTCAGACTGATTCACTCTCATGTAGCTCAGGGTGGTCTTGGACTCACGGAGATCCATCTGCCTTTGTCTCCTGAGTCATGTGATTAAAGGTATGTACCACCACTGCCTGGCATCTATGGCTAACTAGTGTGGCTAGCTTTGCATTCTGATTCCTAGGTAAGCTTTATTAAATCATAAACAATATCTCTACATTCATCATTGTATCACAGGTGTTCAGAGAAGCCCTGGTACACATTGAATGATCAAATACAAAATCACTGATTGTGTGATTAAATGAATATTCCCAGAAGATTTTGATGTCAAGACCATGGTCATTATCATCGGTGTCAAGGAGCATTCACCAGGCTCCCAGCGGCCTCTCCTGTGTGGTGTAGGAAGAAGCCCTGAATTCAAGAGGTTCAAGCAAAGAAAGAACTGATCAAACAGATTTGCCAACAGTTTGCTTCTGGGTAACACGTCAGTGGATTCCCTTAGGTTGGAAATCATCTTACAGTGAGGATCTCTGAGTAGTTCAGTAAGTAGACATCTTGGGGTAGAGAACCCCACGGACTCTCCCTAAACCGTGTGTAAACACTGCTCTACAACAAACAGCATTAAAAAGAGAAGAACTTTCTGCATAGAAATAAGCATATGCACAAGATAATTAAAAAATCAAGTTGGGATTAAGAGCTATCTAAAACTAATTTAGACACACAGTTATATTTAATTGACTGATTTGGGTAGGATAAAATGGTAATAATTGTTTGACACAAATTACACTTCATTACTTGAATTTGTATCGCTTCTTTTCATGTGGGAATTACTTTTGTGCGGGGTGTGCGTGCGCGCGCACACACACACACACACACACACACACACACACACACACACACACACACACACACACACACACACACACACACGGCACAAGAGCAGAAAGCTTCTCCTTGCCTTGCTGGGGCAGGGTTCTGGTGTGGTGTTCCAGGAACAGAGACCTCGGAGGGTGCAATGAGGAGACAAATACTCCTCACCTTCGAGGTATCTCAGCGCTGGCTTTGTTCTTTCCCTCTGGCTGAGCGTGGTGAATATAGGATGTCTCACCGTTGAATAATTCGACTGCTTTTAGGCAAGAATTTTTGTGATGTTATAAAAATCGAGATCTAAAAGGAAACTTAACCTTCAGTTCATTCTTTTGATGTATTTTGCCTGAAGCGTGGTGCTAAGACCTGTTATCTCAAATAGGCGATATAAAAATATCTTTCTAATTCACTCCTACAGTCAAAAGATCCTTCTGGATTGAAATTACTGTGATCTATCAAAATTCACTGTGTTGTGGAAATAAAAGCAAATCACATGTCAGCTGAGGACTGATGACAACCACGGCCCATCTTATCATGGAGCTGAAAATGAAAATACTTCATTGATGGCAATACTGGACTTCTAAAGAATTGAAATGTGTGCCAAAATTAGGGGAGTTTGTGCTTTCTCGTTCTTACTGCTGGTGGCCTCATTCTGAAGGTTTTAGAGTCAGTAGCAATATTTGACTAAATTGCAAGTATTTTAAAAACTGGGATACAGGTCACTTGCTCTAAAATTCACCGTGTTACAGTACACAATTTGGACCTTGAGTATTTTTTATAAGATTATGTAACTGTCATGACTATTTATTTTAGAATATTTTCATGTACTCAAAACAATGAAATCATAGCCGCTCCTCCCCCTCTCCTCTCCCTCCCCTCCCCCCCACCACACCTGCCAAAGAGCTTTTGCTTTTGTGAATATTAGCTGTTTTTTTTTCTTTTTCTTTTGAATAATTACTTCTTCGACTCTGATAAGCCTTTGGCTAATCTGTAAGTTCTGAAAGAGTTGATTCTGACAACTTTTGTCAGTTTTCTTCATGGCTTTTCAGAGGGCTTGGTAAACCTGTTCAGGTTATGGCTTTGACACCTGAGCTAACATTGTCTTTGATAACTGTCCCTATATCACACTGGGTGACTGAATCTGGGTGTACTTTATTTTGGTTTAATACTGTGGAGATCATGGGAAGACTGACAAGAATCTTTAAAAATATATTTTCTTTCTTTCTTTTTTTGATTTTTGAGACAGTTTCTCTAGTTTTGGAGGCTGTCCTGGAACTGGATCTGTAGATCAGACTTGGCCTCAAACTCACAGAGATCCGCCTGCCTCTGCCTCTCCAGTGCTGGGATTAAAGGCTGTGCCACCAACACCCAGCAAAAAATATATTTTCTTTTTGAGTATTTATTTTATTTTTGATTATGTTTAAGTGTGTGGATATGTGCATCTTAAAAGGCCAGAAGAGAGTATTGGAACCTTTGGATCTGGAGTTACAGGTGCTGTGAGCTGCCTTTTATAGGTTCTGGGGACCAAACTTGAGTCCCCTGGAAACGTAGCAGGCACTCTTAACTGCTGAGTCATCAGTCCTAACAATCAGTTTTTTAAAGATTTACATATTGTATGTACTGTGTTCTGCTTGCATGTACTCCTCCAGGCCAGAAGAGGGCACCCGATCTCATTATAGATGTTTGTAAGCCCCCTTGTGATTGCTGGGAATTGAACTCAGGAGGTATGGAAGAGGTTCTTAACCTCTGAGTCATCTCTCTAGTCTGCAATAAGCATTTTTTTTTCTTTCCAAGGCAGGATTTCTCTGTGTAGTATTGGCTATCCTGGAATTCACTCTACAGAGCAGGCTGGCCTTGAACTCATAGAGATATGCCTGCTTCTGCCTTGCTGGGATTAAAGGTGTGCACTACCACTGCCCAGCACAATAAGCATTTTTTAAGTCCATCATCACAGACAGAATTATCTCATCATATAGCATATCTTCGGGCTTCCTTCCCTTACTCTCCCTCCCTCCCTCCCTCCCTCCCTTCCTCCCTCCCTCCCTCCCTCCCTCCCTCCCTCCCTTCCTCCCTCCCTCCCCCTTTCCTTCCTTTCTTGTCTCATGTAGCCCAGGATGTCCTGGGTGAATATGTAGCCAAGGGTAGTCCTGAACTCCTGATCTTCCTGCCCCCACCTCAGAAAGTGCTGGGATTATAGATGTGTGCCACTACTCCTGTCCATCCTTCAGCATTTATAATTTTGGAAGCTATGGTGGTTTGGATGAAAATGCCCTCCATAGGCCCATAGGGAATGGCACTGTTAGGAGATGCAGATTTGTTGGAAGAAGTGTGCCACTGGGGGTAGGCTTTGAGGTCTCAGATTCTCAAGCCAGGCCTGGTTTCCTGCTGCCTGCCAATCTAGATGTAGAATTCTCAGCTCTTTCTCCAGCACCATGTCTGCCTGCATGCCGCCATGCTTCCCGCCATGAGGATAAAGGACTAAACCTCTGAGCTGCAAGCCAGCACCAATTAAATGCTTTCTTTTATAAGAATTTCCCTGGACCTGGTGTCTCTTCACAGCAATAGAAATCCTACTAAGTCAGAAATGATAGGATTTAGAGATTGTGATCTGTCCTTTCATTCTATACAAGAAAACTGGCACCCCCTCACCAGGTGAGACCCCTCATTGACTCTTCTCTCTGGCTAGGAGTTTGAGGCTGCAGGAGGGGCGGGGTCTGAATGCAGGCGGTAGCTCTATAAATCGGCCATGCTCACATACTACTTGGCAGGCCATCTAGCCCACTGGACACGATCTCTCCCCGCTGTTTCCTTTCCTATTTTGCACTGTGGGGATTAAATCAAAGGCCTTGTGTGTAGCGAGTGCTCTACCTCTGAGCTGCTTGGCCAGCTTCAGTGCTTTTCTTCACGTCAGGGCTTGTGGACCAGTCTCCAGGGCTTTGGAAGCAAGGAGACACCGTGAACCTCCCACACAGCCCCAGGGCTGGTCATGGTGTGGATTTAATGGGCACGTTGAGGAGAGCCTTGCAGGAGCAGCCAGAAGTTCGGGCTCTGGCAGCAGCACACTTGAGTTTGTTAGCACACCATGCCCGGTAGGATGGCCTCAAAGGTGGCTTCTGCATATCCCTGGGGGGAAAATGATAGTTTAAAAATAAAGATTTTGGGGATTGAGGACATAGTTCAGTTGGTAAAGTGTTTGCCATGCAAGCACAAAAACCTGAATTCAATCCCCAGAACCCACAGGGAAATATGGACACAGTTGAGTGTGCTTTTAATTCCAGCACATAAGCTAGAGTATACATGTTCACCACACACACACACACACACACACACACACACACACACAGAGAGACAGACACAAACACACACAGAGACAGACAGACAGGCAGACACACACATACACACACACACACACACACACACACACACCCTAAAGTCTTGAACTGAAATTGAAAGTGAACATTTGGAAGCACTCACTTGCAAGCCCTTAGGCACGTTTTCTGACTGTAATTTGTGAAGGCTGGAGAATGACTGAGAGGTGAAGGCCAGCCAGGTCTGCAAAGCAAGCTCCAGGCCAGCCAAGGCTTCAAAGTGAGTTCTTGTCTCAATTCCGCCACCAAACCCAAGCTAAGGAAACCAAACCCAAATTCTGCATACTGGTTGCCTGAGTAACAAAAATATATCTTTTTTTTTTTGTAATTCTGAGGTTAAAACTCAATATCCAAGTATCACATTAGTTCCTTCTGAGGCCTTTCTCCTTGGCTTGTAGCTGGCCATTTTCTCAAACTGTCTTTGCAAAACCTTCTCTCTATAACAAAGTGTGTCCAAATTTCTTCTTCTTCTTCTTTTTCCCCCTGAGACAGGGTTTCTCTGTGTAGCCCTAGCTGTCCTGGAACTCACTTTGTAGACCAGGTTGGCCTCAAACTCACAGAGATCCACCTGTGTCTGCCTCCAGAATGCTGGCATTAAAGGTGTGTGTGCCGCCATCCCCACTGGGCTCCGATTTGTTTTTATTACAAGGATACCAGCCATGCTGGATTATACTAACCCCAATAGCCTCATTTCAATGTGAACATTCCTCTTTTGTTTGTTTTGAGATGGGGTCTCTTTAGCCTAGGCTGCCCTCAGCCTGTGTAGCTGAGGATGCCCCTGAACCGATGACCTTGCTTTCCCCTCCCAGGTCTTATACCACCTCTTTAAAGGCTCTATCTCCAAAAGCACTTACGTAGCTCCAGAAGTTAGGATTGTAATACGAATTTTGGGAGATACATTTTAGTTCTTAACAGTGTTAGAATGGGAAGGATCGATGAATAATTAAATAGTACAGGAGCATCTGTCTACCCAGCCATGTCGCAGATCATACCTGTGACAGCCAAGTTCACGGCTGCTTCCATGGCATATTCACAACCCACAGAGGCAGGCGATTACAGGAAACCCAGCCAATATCTGATTCAAAGAGAGCTGCTAACCAGTAGGGCTGCTTGCATAATTAGCCAATTACTTAGAGGCCGAATGTGGACTAGTTTAAGAGTCAAAAACTTCATGGTAGCTGGGCATGGTGGTACATGCTTTTAAGCCCAGCATTCAAAAGGCAGGGGCAGGGGCAGGGGCAGGGGCAGGGGCAGGGGCAGGGGCAGGGGCAGGGGCAGGGGCAGGGGCAGATCTCTGTGAGTTTGAGGTCAACATGGTCTAAGTAGCAAGCTCCAGGTCATCCAGAGCTACAAGAGACCATATCTCAAACAAACAAAAACCAACCCAACATTCCTGATGACTAAGTCCTCGGGAGCAGGGCACATGCTGGTGAGTTTTGCCTCCAAGGCTCCATCCAGGTTGTCAGCTGGAGGAAAATTTCTAGTGCTTCCTGCATAGGGAAAAGGAAACTGACCATGTCGAAACACATCTAGAACATTCTGTACAAGGACCTGTCATCCAAAGAACACTACTAGACCAGCGCCTTGCCTGTCTTGGAAGGGTCATTAAATGACCCTGGCTTTCTAGCCATTTTGCCCCACATAAAGACAGAAGCAAAGGCTAAAGCAATGCTTCTGGTCATCACAGTCCTGGGACTCAGGCTCTCAGAACCGACGGATATGATGACAGAGGCTTTCCAACCTCAGCACCTTGCTGCCATCACCAGGGCTCCAAGCATAGCGACAGCCAGAGCCTCGAGGCACACACTCTATTTAAAAAGATGTTCTTCGTGGAAACCCCAAGACACAGGGGAGATGTGAACAACAGAGCAGAAAAGTCTGAGGAAATGAAGGCCCCGAGTGCGACATGCGTGGTTACAGTGGACACAACCCACAGTCCAACTCCTGGTCTGATCATCATAAAACCTCATGCTGAAAGCCTGGTTGTCTCGGTTCCATCAACAAAAGTCTAGCAGCCATGCTGGAAGGCAAGAAAAGCAAACCAAAGCAAAGCACACCCCTATGAAGACGCAAAGTAGGTTCCAGGGTCAGACTCCCGTAGAGCCAAAGCTTTGCATGAGCTTCTGGAGGGTGCCGTTGGTTTTCACGCCGCAGGTGTGCACACACCGCCGACGGAGACTGCCTCGGTGTCAATCAACGGACTAAGATGGACCACGGCTCGCTGCTCATCTGTGCCGCGGAAGAGCAGGAGGTTGTGAAATCCTAATGAAGACTGAAGCTGCTCTTGGTGTGTAGGTCCACGCTCCCAATAGTCACTTCAAACGGAATAATAGCAGCAGCAAGAAAGAGACCAGAACTGAGTGCAGAGAACGAGACTGTGTGTTTAAAATGTGTTTCGTGTGTGTGTGTGTGTGTGTGTGTGTGTGTGAGAGAGAGAGAGAGAGACAGACAGACAGACAGACAGACAGACATGTAAGATTTGAAGTAGTTTTGCAATTAATAGCCAGTGTTAGTGTACATGTTTGTAGTCCTGTCACTTGAGAGGTAGGGGCAAAAGGACTGTTGTGATTTCCAGGCTAGCCATGGCTATGTAGTAAGACACTGTCTCATTCTGCAAGACTTTGGTTTCTTTTAATTTTTAAAAATTATTTTTGTGTATGCTTATATGTCTATATGTTCTTTCTCTCTTTCTTCCTCTATCTCTCCCTCTCCCTCTCTGTCTGTCTGCCTGTAGCGGTTAGAAGAGTAGCAGAGGGCATCAGATCCTCTGGAGCTGAAGTCTTGGATGTTGTGAGCCATCCAATATAGGTGCTGGCAACCAAACCTGGGTCTCTGGAAGGGCAATAATGGTTGAGCCATCTCTCTAGACCACTGTAACAGAAATTGAACCAGGTGAGAGACCTAAATGTAAAACTCTAAGCCTTCTAATAGAGTACATAGGAGAGCTTGCATTTGACACCAAGTCTTTAAATACAACGGTACAAGTATGGTCACTGAAAGCAAATTGGACTTGTTTAAAATTCTCTCTTTTGTTAAAAACATTTTCTTTTCTTTTCCTTTCTTTTTATTCTTCTCTCACATAATACATCCCAAGGAGAACAAAAAGAGGCCTCGGGCCGATGAGATGGCTTAGTGGGTAACGGTGCTTGCTGCCAAGCCTGATGACCTGAGTTTGATCCCTGGTCCCACATGGTGGAAGGAGAGAACTGACTGCTGTAAGCTGTCCTCTGAACTCCGTGCTGCATCCATGGCATGCATGTGCCCACTCCTCCAGTGCATAAATGTAAAACGATGTAAAAGACTAAGAGAAGCCACACATTGAGAGAAAATATTTGCAGCTCCCAGGCCGAAGAAAGGACTTGCTTCCAAATAAGCAGAGAATTTTTAACGTAAAGAAAGTAAACAACTCGGTTAAAAAAGATGCGCCACGACCTGGGCAGACACCACACAGATGCGAAGATGGCAATGAGCCTATGAGCACACACAGCCTATGGCATTGGGAATTATAAATTAAGACAGACGGATACCAGTATGCACGTCTCAGAATGGCTAAAATCCCAGGAGAGTAAACATTGGTGAGGATATGGAACAGAGCTTCTCATTCATTGTGGTGGAACCTTTGTTTTGGCAGTGTGACGGTCAGTCTTGGCTGTCAACTAGACATACCCAGGAAGAGGGAATCACAACTGAGGAAATGCCTCCATCAGGTTGCCTGTGGGCGTGTCAGGGAGGCATTCTTGATTGCTAATTGATGTGGGAGGGCTCAGCCCATTGTGGGTAGTGCCAGCCCTAGGTAGGTGGTCCTAGGCTACATAGGAAAGGTAGCAGCAGACAGGGGAGGAAGTCACTAAGCAACTTTCCTCCATGGTCTCTCTATGCTTCAGCCTCTGCTTCCAGGTTCCTTCATGAGTCCTACTGTGGCTGCCCTCAGTGATGGGATGGGCTGTGATGTGGAAATGTTAGACAAAATCTTTCCTCTTTCAAGCTGGTTTGGTCAGCGTTTTATCACGGCAGCAGAAATCAAACCAGGACAGGCAGTTTTTTTATGAAGATGAATATAGTGTTCTCATATGGTGCAGAAACTACACTCCTGATTATCCAAATGAATTGAAAATTTTGTTCACAAAACACCGTAACACAAATGTTCATAGCAGCATTAATCATAATTGCTCCAAATTGGAGGCAACTAAGATGTTCTTCAACAGATCAATAAACTTTGGTATGCCCACACAGTGGAATAGTAATGAAACAGAGATAGGGCTGGGCAGATGGCTCAGTGGATAAAAGACTTGTTGCATAATCACCAGGACCCGGGTTTAGATATTTAACACCCTTGTAAAGACTGAGTGTGGCAGCAACCAACTGTAACTCTAGTAGTGTTGGGGACAGAATTGGGCAGATCCTGGAATATATTGGCCATCCAGTCTAGCCAATTTTGTGGACTTCAGGTTCAGTGAGAAATCCTATCTCAAAAAAATAAGAATAAATACAGGGAGATACTCAATATTGACCTGTATCTTCCAGATATGTATGCATGGGTGAGCACACACACACACACACACACACACACACACACACACACACACACACACACACACACTTTTATGTATCTGTAAAAAAGTCAAGGAGCTCCCCAAGGGAGAAAAGGTACTGGACATTGGCATTGTAACTAATAGAGTCATTTTGGGGGCTAAAGTGGCGATGGGACCTGGGAGGGAATCCCACAACAACATACGATATTTGTCTTTCTGAGACTGACTTAATTGATTATGCGATGGTCTCCATTCATATCTGTAAAGAGAAGCCTTCCCGCCAGCCTGGTTCCAGCGCCACATCAGTCCCAAATAACACACAGGAGGCTATATTAATTGTTTCTTACTGGCTAGCTCTGACTTAAGTATTTATCCCATAATTGCTACTCTAAGCATTTCTCTTACCGGAGAGGTTTCCGGGCTTCCTACCCCATGGCGTTACATCTTGACTTCTGTGTTTCTCCTTCCCAGAGTCCTCCTGGACTCCTAGTCCCACCTATCTTGGTTCCCTATTGGCCAACAGTGCTTTATTGACATATACACAGGACTTCCCCCATCATCTCCTTTTTTCTGTTAAGAAAGGTCTTAACTTTAACATAGTCAAATTATATATAACAGAACAGCTATCAAGCAAGAACACAGTTACAATACTTTGTCTATCAACATTCAGTAAGATTTAAAGAAAATATCATCCATCCTATCCTTGTGAGTCCAAAGTTCTATATGTAGCTTATCTTTTATCATAACTAAGGAAATCTATAATTATCTGTCTTCAACTCCATCAAAGACCACAGAAGGATAATATATAAACACTAGAATTGACAGACATCTTGCTACCTGTAGAGTCACCTGAAGTTCCTCTGTATTGTCGGGGCATCCATCTTCAGCCCATAGTCCACAGTGTGTCTGGAAGATTTCTCAGCAAAGCAGGAAATTTCAAACTGTCCATCTGCATCAGCAGTCTGTCAGTCATTTTTCCGTGTCCTGCAGAAAGTCTCGTAGACTCTTCCATGAGTCAGGAACCCTGAAGGACTGTTTGAGTTTAGTAGTCACTTTCCTGTGGGTCCTGCATGTCCAGTTTATACAGCAACAGTCAAGCAGTCTAGGAAAGAGCAGTTTCTTGCCCAAATGGCTAATCTTGCCATGTTGAAAGCAAACTCCATAATGAGTTTCTTCAATGCCCATCTTCCTCTCAGACATAATTAGTGCTGCCAGGAGTAGACATTTCTCATTGTCAAGAAAAACCCTAAACCATTTTAAATGCCATTTTCTGAAGGTCTTTGAAAGGTTTGAAGACTGTCTATCTATCTCAAATATATCTCTGTATATCTAGAAAACATAACTTACCTAACTACAAGTTCTGACTATTATAAGTAACTATAATCTGTATTTAATTATGCATTGTTTTAAAAGATTAGTATAAACACAATACTTAATCAAGAGAAGAAATATATGCATCACAAAATTGACCTTGAATTTGTATCAATAAATGAAAAACCATACCCATACCATAATTCCCCTTTTTACCATTAAAAAGAGATTGGCTGTGATCATTAGCCAATTATAAACAACCCCGTTTAAATGAAAACAAAGATTTATAAACAAGATGGGAATTAGGACGTCGCTCATTCCAAACTGCTTCATGCTGGAAGAGGGCACTGTTCATACCATGGGGATCATGACAAAACTCAGAAACCTGTACAAGTCCATATTTTCGGGTCTGTAAGATGGCATCATCTTGTTCGAGGCCAGGCTGGACTGACAGCCTCCAAAACAATACAGAGAAACCCTGTCTTGTAAAACCAAAAAAAAAAAAAAAAAGTGCCGGGCGTTGGTGGTGCACGCCTTTAATCCCAGCACTCGGGAGGCAGAGGCAGGCGGATCTCTGTGAGTTCGAGGCCAGGCTGGACCGACAGCCTCCAAAACAGAGAAACCCTGTCTCGTAAAACCAAAAAAAAAAAAAAGACTGCATCATCTTAGCTGTTTCAATTTTCAATTGTTGGAACACCTGGTCCACTGCTTCCGGGGGTCTTGGTTCATCAAACCACAGAAGCCTGGAAGGAATCCTCAGCTTTTCATTTTCTGTAGAAACATAAACAATAACTCCTTTCAAAAGTAACATATCCTTATACTTAAATTTTGAAGTCAAGGCATTTTCAAAAGATATAAGTTGAATTAATTTAGCAGCATTTATAATCAAGTGTACTTTAGCAGTTGTTCCTTCCTGAGCAATCAAAAAACTGAAAAACACAATAGCATACAGTATCCAGACTTTCTCTGTATTTTCCATCTTTACGTGGCTTATTTATTTATCTATTATTATTACTTTATTTCTTTTACTTTATTTATTTTTTCTCTGAGACAGGGTTTCTCTTTGGAAATCCGCCTGCCTCTGCCTCTACAGCAAATCCTACCGGCTTGTGCCACCACAGCCGGCTTCTCTATTTATTTACTACTATGCTGTTTATATGGAGATTTGAATAGGTATACACTCATGTGTTTGAATGCTTGGCCTATAGGGAGTGGCACTATGAGGAGGTGTTGCCTTGTTGGATTGGGTGTGGCCTTGTTGGAGGCAGTGTGTCACTGTGGGAGTGGGCTTTGATGTCTTACATACTCAAGCTATGCCCAGTGTGGTACACAGTTCACTTCCTGCTGCCTGTGAATCAAGATGTAACACTCTTGCCTCCTCCAGCACAATGTCTTGCCTGCATGCTACCACTACGATGATAATGGACTAACCCTCCAAAACTGTAAGCTAGCCAAGGAAAACATTTTTCCTTTTATAAGAGTTGCCATGGTCATGGCATCATTTCACAGCAATAGAAACCCTAAGATAGAAGTTGGTACCAGGGACTGGGGTATTGCTCTGATAGGCCTGATCACACTTTTGTTTGGAGGAATCTGGACTTTGGAAGTTTGGGTTAGGAAAACTGTGGAATGCTTTAAGCACTGCTTGATGGGCCATGCTAGTAGGAGCATGGAAGACAGATGTGCTGAGTGTGAACTCAACTGTGGGGGCCAGACTCAAGAGGTTTCGGAGGAGAAAAATTTTAGAATGCTGCTTAGAAATCTTTATTGTCATATTTTGTCAAAGACTGTTACTGCTTTTTGACCTTGTCTGAAAAGTCTTCCTGAGGCTAAAGCAGAGAGCTTTGGATTAATTGCTTTGGCAAAGGAAATCTCAAAACAGCCAACTATAGACTTTGTCAGGTGGTTATTAGCGGTCATTCTTACGCAGATATATAATGAAAAGGAGCAAGCTGAACAAGTAAAAATACAAAATGTACAGACTGGGGAGAAAGGGGCACCAAGAAGTGGAATGGAGCTAAAACCTGTGTTCAAGGAGATAAACAGATTAAGAAATGGAATAAAGGGAGTGGAGACCTCAAGGCAAGATCCTACGCCGTCAAGTTTCCAATTTGTGAGAAGGGATTAAAGGAAAGCTCAGAGCCAGGTGTGGTGGTGCATGCCTTTAACCCCAGCATGCCATAGGTGGAGGCAAATGATTCTCTGAATTCAAGGCCAGTCTAACCTACAGATTGAGTTTCAGGACAGCCAAGATTAGGCAGTGAGGGAAACCATCAAAAACAGAAATACAATGAAGATTTAATTGAGTGAGAGGGCCATGTTCTGGACAAAAACAGCATCAGAACTTGGCAGCTTAAGCCATGTGGTTCTGGCTTTAGAGTCAAGAATAAAAGAAAGGGATTATGGGATCTCCATACAAGACTAAGGAAAGCTGTTGAGGTCAGGCATGTGTTAGGGGTGTCCCTGAATGGAAGCCCAGAGAGGCCATTTCATGAAGCTGTGAATGTGAAGCCTGGATTGCCTTGGAGACCACAAAATGTGGGTGTAGGGGTTGTCATGGGAATCTTCCATGTACTTCTTTCTCAATTGTGCATCAGTGGAAACATGGATTGTGGGCTTCCACATGTTTTCTGGTAACAGAAAAGACCACAAACACAGCCCTATGCATCAGTGGGACCATTGACTCAGACAAGACCCTTGGAGGCAGCCCAGACCACAGACACCAACCTGGCCCCAGGTGGTATCACTTTTCACTCATATTAATATGGTTCCTTGGGGGTAGCACTGCCTATGGACATCAACATGGCTTTAGGCAGCAGCCCAGACCAGAGACATCCACATGGACTTCCGTGGGAACATGAGACATGGACACCAACACAGATTCCTGATGCGGCAAAACCAGGGACCCAGACATAAACCTTCATAGCAGCATGGGCCCGGATGTCATCATGGCCTCAGGTAGCAGTGCAGGCCACTCAGATCAGCCTGCTCCTCATTGCTCTCATGTCTCCAGCTTTGTCTCTCTCCACAGTGCTTGCACAGTGAACTCCCTTCTTACTACCACATATTTGCTTACCCATGCTGTGAAGTGATGGTTGTCTTCTCATGAAGGACTCTTAAATGGATTTGTTAAGTGAAATGAATTTTATAAAGATATATTTTGTTATTATACAACATGAAAATTTGAAAGGCAAAATTAAAAAGATAGTAAAAAGTGATGATTGTCAGCTTCTGGAGAAATAAGAGACAGTGAAGACATAAAATGGGTGACTAATTGTTTTGAAACTTTATTATTATTGTGTATGAAAATGCATATGTGTGCATGTGTGGCTTTTGGAGTACAATGTTGTAGGTTTGTTCTCTTCTTCCACCTTTATGTGGGCTCTGGGGACCCCAGACTTGCATGGTAAGTGCCTTTACTGACTTAATCATCTCTACAGCCTAAGGGAGGTGATTTTTAAGGCAGTGGAACTCTTCTCTATGATACTATAATGGTGGATACATGAAATTCTTTACTACTCATGAAAGCATGCAACTTTATACTATATATACTATTGACTTTGGTCAATAATAATGGGTTAGAATTGTTTCATTAACTTTAACACATATGACCATATGGGAAGGTATTAATAATAGGGGGATAATAGATATAGAAGAAGCTGAAGAAATACAGCTCAAAGGTACAGAAAACATATTCAACAAAATCATAGAAGAAAACTTAGAAGGATATGCCTATGAAAGTACAAGAAGCTCACAGAACACCAAATAGACTGGACCACAAAAAGAAGCCCCCTTGCCACAGAATAATCAAAACACCAAACCTACAAAATAAAGAGAAAATATTAAGAGCAGCAAAAGAAAAAGGCCAAGTAAAATATAAAGGCAGATCTATCTGAATTACACCCAACTTCTCAATGGAAACTATGAAGACCGGAAGGTCCTGGATAGATGTTCTACAAACCCTAAGGGAACATGGATGTCAGCTCAGACAACTGTACCCAGCAAAGCTTTCAATTACTATAGATGGAAGAAGCAAGATATTCCATGACAAAACCAGATTTAAACAATACATATCCACAAATCCAGTCCTACAGCAAGTACTGGAAGGAAAACTCCAACCTAACGAAGATAACTACACTCACAAAAACAAAGGCAATAGATAATCCCACTTTACCAAACACCAAAAGAAAAAAAGGGGTGGGGAATCCACACACAATAACACCACCACCAATAAATCCAAAACAAACAAGAATCAACAATCAATGGTCATTAATATCCCTCAATATCAATGGTTTCAACTTGCCTATAAAAAGACACAGGCTTACAGAATTGATACAAAGACAGAATCCATCCTTCTGCTGCATACAAGAAACACACCTGAACTTCAAAGACAGACGTTACCTCAGAGTAAAGGGTTGGGAAAAGATTTTCCAATCAAATGGACCCAAGAAACAAGCGGGGGTAGCAATCCTAGTATCTAACAAATTAGACTTCAAACTAAAATTAATCAAAAGAGATGATGAAGGATATTTCGTATTCATCACAGGAAAAGTCCATCAAGATGAAGTCTCAATTCTGAACATCTATGCCCCAAATACAAAGGCACCCACATTCGTAAAAGAAACATTACTAAAGCTCAAATTATACATAAAACCTCACACTCTCACCACTAGACAGGACTGCCAGACAGAAACTTAACAAAGAAACAAAGGAACTAACAGAAGTTACGGCCCAACTGGGATTAACAGACATCTTTACAGCATCCCATTCAAACAAAAAAGAATATATCTTCTTCTCAGCTCCACATGGAACCTTCTCTAAAATTGAGCACATTCCCAGAAACATAGCAAACCTCCACAGATACAAAAACATTAACCCCTTGTATCTTATCAGACCACCATACTTTAAAGTTAGAATTCACCATCAACACAAATAGCAGAAACCCTACAAACTCATGGTGCACAATTGCACCATTCCTGGGTCAAGGAAGAAATAAAAAGAAATTAGAGACTTCTGGAATTTAATTAGAATAAAGATACAACATACCCAAAGTTATGGAACACTTTGAAAGCAGTGCTAAGAGGAAAGTTCATAGCACTAAGTGCCCACACGAAGAAACTGGAGAATAGTTACACTAGAGAATTAAGAGCACAACTGAAAGCTCTAGAACAAAAGAAGCAAACCCACCCTGGAGGAGTAGACTCCAGGAAATAATCGAGTTGAGGGCTGAAATCAATAAAGTAGAAACCTGGAAAACATTACAAAGAATCAATGAGAGAAAATCAACAAGATAGACAAACAAAAGTCAGAGAGGGTGCATGCTAATTAACAAAATCAGAAATGAAAAGGGGGACCTAACAACATACACTGAGAAAATCCAGAGAATCATCAGGGCATACTTTGAAAACCTGTACTCCACAAAATTGGAAAATCTAAAGGAAATGGACAATTTTCTGGATAGATATCACTTACCAAAATTAAATCAAGAACAGATAAGCAACGTATATAAACCTATAACCCCAAGGAAATAGAAGCAGTCATCAAAAGTTTCCTAACCAAAAAAAGTTCAGGGCCAGATGGTTTCAGTGCAGAATTCTACCAGAAATTCAAAGAAGAGCTAATACCAGTACTCCTCAAACTGTTCCACACAATAGAAGCAGTAGGGATGTTGCCAAACTCTTTTTATGAGGCTACAATTACCTTGGTACCCAAGCCACACAAAGACATAACTAAGAAAGAGAACTACAGACCAATATCCCTCATGGACATTAATACAAAAAATACTCAACAAAATACTGGCAAATCGAATCCAAGAACACAAAACCATTATCCACCATGATCAAGTAGACATCATCCCAGGGATGCAGAGATGGTTCAACATATGAAAATTTATCAATGTAATCCACCATATAAACAAACTGAAAAAGAAAATTCATCTCTCTAGATGCTGAAAAAGCCTTTGACAAAATCCAACACCCCTTTATGATAAAGGTCTTGGAGAGATCAGGAATAACAGGAACATACCTAAACATAAGAAAAGCAATAAATAGCAAACCAACAGCCAACATCCAACTAAATGGAGAGAAATTCAAGGGGGATTCCTTACAAGGCTCTTTACTATCTCCATATCTCTTCAATAGTGTACTTGAAGTTCCAGCAAGAGCAATAAGACAACAAAAGGAGATCAAGGGGATACAAATTGGAAAGAAAGAAGTCAAATTTTCACTATTTGCAGATGACATGATAGCTTACATAAGTGACCCAAAAAACTCTACCAGGGAACTCCTACAGCTGATAAACACCTTCAGCAAAGTGACAGGATACAAAATTAACTAAAAATAAAATCAGTAGCCCTACTATATACAGACCATAAATGGGCTGAGAAAGAAGTCAGAGAAACATCACCCTTTACAATTGCCACAAAACAGTATAAAATACCCTGGGGTAATGCTAACCAAACAAGTGAAAGACCTCTATAGGAAAAACTTTGAGTATTTAAAGAAATAAATTAAAGAAGAAACCATAATATGGAAAGATCTCCCCATGCTCTTGGATAGATAGGATCAATATAGTAAAAATGGCAATCCTGTCAAAAGCAATCTACAAATTCAATGCAATCCCTATCAAAATCTCAACACAATTCTTCACAGACTTTGAAAGAACAATACTCAACTTTATATGGAAAAACAAAAAACCCAGTATAACCAAAACATCCCTGTACAACAAAGGAACTTCTGGAGGCATCACCATTCCTGACTTCAAGCTCTATTATAGAACCATTGTCCTGAAAACAGCTTGGCATTGGCACAAAAACAGACAAGCAGACCAAGGAATCAAATTGAAAACCCTGAAATTAATTCACACACCTACTAATACCTGATTTTTTGACAAAGAAGCTAATGTTATACAATGAAAAAAAGAAAGCATCTTCAACAAATGGTGCTGGCATAACTGTATTCCGACATGTAGAAGACTGCAGATAGATCCATATCTATCACCATGCACAAAACTTAAGTCCAAATGGATCAAAGACCTCAACATAAATCCAGCCACACTGAACCTCTTAGAAGAGAAAGTGGGAGGTACCCTTGAACAAATTGGTACAGGAGACAGCTTCCTGAACATACCACCAGTAACACAGACACTGAGATTGACTATTAATAAATGGGACCTCCTGAAACTGAGAAACTTCTGTAAGGCAAAGGACACAGTCAGCAAGACAAAAAGGCAGCCCACAGAATGGGAAAAGATCTTCACCAACCCCACATCTGACAGAGGGCTGATTTCCAAAACATACAAAGATTCATGAAGCTAGCCACCAAACCACCACAAAATCCAATTAAGAAGTGGGGTGCAGAACTAAACAGAGAATTCTCAATAGAGGAATCTAAAATGACTAAAAGACACTTTAGAAAGTGCCCAACATCCTTAGCCATCCGGGAAATGCAACTCAAAACAACCCTGAGATACCATCTTACAACGGCCAGAATAGGTAAAATCAAAAACACTAATGACAGTCTATGCTGGAGAGGATATGGAGAAAGAGGTACACTACTCCATTGCTGGTGGGAGTGCAAACTTGTATGATCACTTAGGAAATCAGTATGGCGGTTTCTCAGGAAAAGGGGAATCAGTCTACCACAAGATCCAGCAATTCCTCTCTTGGGCATATACCCAAACAATGCACATTCACACAAAAAGGACATATATTCAACTATGTTCGTAATAGCCAGAACCTGGAAGCAACTTAAATGTCCCTCAACCAAAGAATGGATGGAGAAAATGTGGTACATTTACACAATGGAGTATTACTGGGGGGGAGGGGCAGTGGAATCTTGACATTCACAGGCAAATGGATGGAACTGGAAGAAAACATCTGGAGTGAGGTAACCCAGCCACAGAAAGACATCAGTGTGAAAGACTCACTCATATATGGATTTTAGACATAGAACAAAGGACTACCAGCCTAAAATCCACACCACCATAGAAACTAGGAAACAAGAGGACCCTAGGAGAAGAACGCATGATCTCACAAAGTAGGGGAGGGGACAAGAACCCATAAGCAAACTGGGAGCATGTGGGGGTGAGAGGAGGGAGGTGGGAAAGGGAGTGGGGCAGAAGGGGATGGGGGATGTGAACTGGAGAGAACAGGAAAGAACAGGAGGTCCCAGGCAGGCCAGGAATAGAGAAGAGCAAGAAAGGAGATGCCTTGGTTGAGGGAGCCAGTATAGGTTTGGAGAGAGGTCTGGCACAGGGGAAAAGTTAGGGGACCCACAGGGATGACCCCAACTAAGAATGTAGGCAGTGGTGGAAAGTCTGCCTTTGAAGCCCTTCCCCTGTAATGAGATTGACGACTACCTTGGTTGCCATTCCTAGAGCCTTCATCCAGTAGCTGATCGAGGCAGAAACAGGCACCCACAGTTCAGCACTGAGCCATACTCCTGGAATACAGTTGCAGAGAGGGATGAGGGATGAGCAAAGGAGCCAAGACTGTGCTGGAGAAACCCATAGAAACAGTTGACCTGACTTAGTGAGAGCACGGAGACCCAAGTCGTAAAGTTGGGACCGAACCAAGCCCTCTGAATGTGAGTGCCAGCTAGGAGGCCAGGGCAGTCTATGGGACCTCTAACAGGGGAGCCAGTGTTTATCCCTAGAGCACAAATGGACTTTGGTAGCACATTCCCTATGGAGGGATACTATTGCAGCCCAGATACAAGAAAGAGGGAATGGGGGGATTGATATGTAAATAAGAGTACTTCTAAAATAAAAAAATAATAATAGGGGAAATTACTTGAGGGAGAGAAATAGATGGGCCTTGTACTGTTTAGTCTTTCTACAAATCTATTTTTTTTGAGATAGGGTTTCTCTGTGTAGCCATGGCTGTCCTGGAACTCACTCTGTATACCAGGCTGGTCTTGAACTTACAGAGATTTACATGCCTCTGCCTTCCGAGTGCTGGGATTAGAGGCATGCACCACCACTGCCTGGCTATAATCTTTATTTGTTTTTTTTTCTGCAAATCTAAAACTCTTGTAAATATAAGTTTAATAAAACCCCCCAAATCTATAACTATAATATCATCTATATCTACACTATCTATATCATCTACAACTATATCTGTCTCCAGGTGCCTAATTTCAATTTGCAGGCAGAATAGTCTGAAATGAAACATTTCAGTTTTGCAATAACCAGGTTGTCCAAAAGAGGGTGCCAAAGGCTTACAAAGATATCTTCTTTGTTAATGCAAAAAGAAACTAAGCAATAAGATGGAATTAAGGGCGGGGATCCTAATTTAAGAACACATAGGACATATGTGTCTCTTCTTGAGGGCTTCCATTTTTTCTTTAGAATGGGTAGGTCCTTTGCTTTATTTATTTTATATTTTTAAGTCAGGCTCTGTAGCTCAGGGTGACCTTGAACTTGCTATGGAGCTGAGGCTGGCTTAGAACTCCTGATGCTTCAACTTCCAAGTGTTGGGATTACCAATGCAGGAAATCACACCTGGCTCAGACCTTTTCTCTTTGGTTTTGCTTCTTTGGGAGGGTTAACAGCGTAATTCACCCCCTTGACACCAGTGTTGGTGTCAGTGGTGATCCTGGCTTTAAAGAAACTGATAGGTTGTAGAGATGTCTCAGTGTTTAAGAGGATCCTGTAGTTCCCAGCACCTACGTCAGGTAGATCACAATTGCCTATAATTCTAACTCCAGGGCAACTGATTCCTTCATATGACCTCTACAAGAAGCTGCACATAGACACACGTGTAGATAAAAATTAAGAAAATTAGGACGAAAGGAAATCCATAAATAAAAATTAAAAAATTAGCACAATCAAAAATAAAAAAAATAAAAGGAAGAAAGGAAATCCCCTTGTGTTGGTTCGTTTTTGTTAACTTGATACACATTAGAGTTGTTAGAGAAGGAACTTCAGTTAAAGAATTGGCTCCATTAGATTAGTCTGTAGGCAAGTCTATGGGGGCATTTTCTTGATTAATGATTGAAGTGGGAGGGCCCAGTCCACACTGGGCAGGGTCACCCTTGGGCAGACGGTTCTGGGTACTATACTATGAGTAAGCCATGGGGAGCAAGTCAATAAGCAACATCTCTCCATGGCCTCTGCTTCAGTCCTTGACTTGGGTTCCTGTTTTGAGTTCCTGTTCTGGCCACCCTCAGTGATGAACTGTGATTCAGACTTGTAAGCCAAATAAACTCTTAACTGTCTGAAATTGATGGTTATCACAGTGTCAGAAGACAAACGAGGACACTTGTTGAGAGAGAGGGAGGGAGAGTTGAATAAATACACTTAGCTTTTCTTTAAAACAATTTGAGACATGACTTGTTCTATTGGATTTTAAACAGGAAAGCTCATAATTCAAATTCTAATTTCCCAATTTTATTTATTAAAATATTTACATTTATTTAATTTTATGTGTATGAGTTCAAAAGAGGGATTTGGATCCCCTAGAACTGGAGTGAAACATGGATGTGAGCTACCATGCAGGTTCTGGTAATCACCCTGGCCTCTTAACTACTGAGTTGTCTCCAGAGCTGCAAATTTCTCATTTTTAAAAATTAAAATATTTTCAGCAATGCATTAGAAATTTAGAGATATTCTTAGGTAACTTACTGACAGCATTATTTTCTATCTTCTGTCATCTATCTATCTATCTATCTATCTATCTATCTATCTATCTATCTATCTATCTCTTGAGACAGGGTCTTACTTTGTACTCCAGCTGTTCTGGAACTCTCTGTGTAGACCAGGAGATGGTGTTGGATCCCTAGACTAGAGTTATAGTTGGTTGTTAGCAGCCCAATACAGATTCTGGGAACTGACCAAGGCCTTCTGCAAGAGCAGTGAGTACTTTTAACCACTAGGCCTCCAGTGATTTGTTGCCACTCCTTCCCTGTAGGGGAACCTGGAATATTCAATGCTCAGGGTTTTTCCTTTAAAGGAAGGGATGCACACGCTGTAATTCACCCAGAAGTGTAGACTGAGTTCTACTGTCTCAGTAGCCACTTCCAAATTACCGCACTGAAGCTTATATTATTTATAAATTCTTGGTTGATAGCTCAGGCTTATTACTAACTAGCTCTTACAATTTAAATTAACCCATTTCTTTTAATCTATGTTTTGACATGTGGCTTGTGTCTTACTACCTCATTTTCTACATGCTCTGCTTACTTTGCCTGCACCTCCCTGACTCCACTCTTCTTTCCCCCAGCGTCCTCAATCTGATCACCCTGCCTATGCTCTTTGCTTGGCTATCAGTCAATCAGCGTTTTATTAACAATGAGCATAATCCCCAGACCAGAAGGACCAACATGGGCTATTTAGTTGTGTTGAACTGAAATACTTTCTTGCCTTCTGAGGATTGTTCCTTACTCTGCTGGCCATAGTGACCGCAGAGTTCCCTCCCTCGCACTTGTCATGCTGGCCTTGGATTCACTAAGATCTGCTTGCCTCTGTCTCAAAAGTGCTGGATTAAAGGTGTGTACCATCATGCCCTGCTACCTGTCTATGTTTTGAGACATGGCCTCACTCATGTTCCCAAGGCTGGCGTGAATTTGTGACAGCATCTTTTGTACTGGGTCTTTCTGTGCTCCTAGGATTCTACAGAGTTTGTAATCCATGTCTTACTGTGTCACCCAGGCTTTCTTGTTGATTGTAAAAGGAATATATACACTTATTAAACAAATAACCAAATAAACAAAGGTCCAAAATGAAGCTTATTCTGACTAAAATGATCAAATTGCCAATAATTTCTGTAACTTTCTTTTCAGTGTCTATGACTTTTCTTGTTTTATTCCTTTATTTTGAGACTGCGTCTATTTTAAGTGTCAAACTCCTTATGTAGCTGAGTATGACTTTGAGCTCCTGATCTCCTGTCTTTTACCTGCCAAGTGATAACATTACAGATGTGTACTACTATGTCCCGTTAACTTTATTTGAATGACAAGTACAAATTGTGTTCATTTATGGTGTATGACACAATGTTTTGGTACATTTATGCACTGTGGAAGGCTGAGTCAAGAGATTTAACATGCATCACCTCACAGGAAAATACTTAGCATGTGGTCTCTGAGAAGTGTGTGTTGTGTGTGTGTGTGTGTGTGTGTGTGTGTGTGTATGCCACAGCATGCATGTGGAGGTGAGAGGGCAACTTGTGGGATTAAGATCTCTTCTTCTACCATGTGGGTTCTGGGCATTAAACTCAGATCATTAGCCTTAGCAGCAATCACCTTTACCCTCTGAACCATTTTGCCAGCTCTCCAGCAGTCTCTTGATGGGCTCTGATATTGATGCCTGTCTTAGGGTTTCTATTGCTGTGAAGAGACACCATGACCATGGCAACTCTTATAAACAAAAACGTTTAGTTCAGGTGGCGGTTAACAGTTTCAGAAGTTTAGTCTATTATCATCATGGAGGGACATGGCAGTGTGCAGGCAGACATGGCTCTGGAGAGGTAGTTGAGAGTTCTACGTCTTGCACAGGCAGCAAGAAATTGTCTGAGTGTCACACTGAGTGAAGCTTGGGCAAAGGAGACCTCAAAGCCCACCCTCACAGTGACACACTTCTTCCAACAAGGCCACACCCACTCCAACAAGGCCACATCTCCCATTAGTGCCTCTCTCTTTGGGGACCATTTTCTTCTATGCTGCCACAATTCCATATCTTGGTGATTTGTGAATAATTCTGCAGCAAAGAGAAGAATGCACATATCTCTTTGATGTACTGTTTTCCTGTCCTTTGGAATCTCACTCAGTAATGAGAGTGATCATATGTCATTCTATTTAAAAATTTTTGTGGGCCTGGAGAGATGGCTCAGTAGTTAAGAATACTGGCTGCTCTTCTAAGCATCCAGGTTTGATTCCCAGCATCTACATGATGCTTCACAGCCATCTCTAACTCCAGTCCTGAGAGATCTGTCAGCCTCTGTGGGCACTGCACACACACCAGAGCGCACAGAAGAAATTTGTGCAGGCAAAACATGCATACATGTAAAACAAAGATTTTTTTGAGATTTTATTTCATTTATTTATCATTTTTAAAATTTATTTTTATTTTATGTGTATGGTTGATTCCCCTGCATGTTTGTGTGTGGACCATGCATGTGCAGGTTCTGAGGAGTTCAGAAGGTGTAGAATCCTCTAGAACTGGAGTTATTGTCTGATGTTAGCCACGTGGGTGCTAGGAGCCAAAGCAGTGTCCTCTGGAATGAGAGCTAGCACTCTTAACTGCTGAGCCATCTCTCCAGCTCTCTGTTAACATTTATTTATTTTTATTTATGTGTATGTTTGTGCCTTTGTTTTTTTTTTGCGTGTGTGTTTTGTTTTTCGAAACAGGATTTCTCTGTATTTTTTTGTTACATGCTCAATAGACCAGGTTGGTCTCGAACTCACAGAGATCTGCCTGCCTCTGCATCCTGAGTGCTGGGATTAAAGGCGTGCGCCACCAACGCCTGGCTTGTTTGTGCCTTTGTGAGCTTTTGTGCACCACATGTGTGTGGTTGCCTAAGGAGACCAGAAGAGGACATTGGATCCCCTGAACTGAGGTTCTAGGTGGTTGCTAGCACCTGGTGTGGATGCTGGGAACTCAGTCTGGGTCCTCTTGAGAACAGTGATCCCTCTTAACTGCCAAGTCATCTCTCTAGCCCCATGGTCATCGTGCTTTAATTTTTTTATGGGACCTCCATGCTATATTCTATAATGACCATGATTATTCATACTTTTACCAAAATAGTTCATACGTTCTTCCACTTAAAAACATGTCCCCATAAGCACTTAATTTTTTTGATACTATTTCAACACACATGAGGTAGTACTCATTTGTGGTTCCAGTTTTCATTTCTCTAGATGACTAGTGACATTGAACATCTCCCCATATGCCCTGTGAACATTTGTATGTCTTCTTTTGGGAAATATCTATTTGGGTCCTTTATAGTACCCTCTCTTTTGAGACAGTATCTCTCTCTATAGCTCAGGCTGTCCTCAAACCTGAAATCCTCTTGCCTCAGTCTTTTAAAAACTATTATTATTATTTATTTTACGTAATTGGGTGTTTTGCCTATACGTAATGTCTGTGAGCTGTGTGTGTAGTGCTCAGAGGTCAGAAGAAGTTGTTGGCCCCCTCAGGACTAGAGTTACAGACAGTTGTGAGCTTCCACTGAGTGCTGGGAATCAGAACTGGAAGGTGGTCTTAAGCCAATGCTCTTACCTGCTATGTCATCGCTCCAGCCCCAGCCTCAGCCTTTTGACTGCTGCGATTACAGGCATGCATTCCTAGGGCTGCCTCCTTTGTTCATGTCTAAAATGAAGGGGCCCATAGAGCTGGAGTTATACATGTACAGAGTGAGTACCAGGCCAGAAGGCTTGTACTAACCATGTGGTTTGGAATTGGGCTTTTCATTTGTAGTGGCTAATATCACCAACTTGACCAATCTAGAATTTCCTAGGAGACAAACCTGTGGGTGTAACAGGAAGGGGGTTTCTAGATTGGGTTGAGTTGGGAAGGTCTACTCAAATGGTGGGCAGCACCTTTCTATGGACTGGGGTCCTGGGATGCCTGAAAAAGCAGAATATGATCTGAGATGCAGAATTCCTGTCTATCTGCTCCCTGGTGTTGGATCAGTGTGACCGACCAGATAACTCACATTCCTAATGCCATGAGTTCTCTTCCTTGATAGACTGTGCCCTCAAAATAAGAGCCCAAATAACCCCTCCCATCCCTAAATTGCTTTTGTTAGATATTTTGCCTCACCAACACAATGGAGATCTAAGATAATGTAGAAGGGTAAATGCTTGTTCTACATTACACCATTTTGCTAGACCTCAGTTAGTTCTCTTTTGTTCTGCTGTTGAGTTTATTGATTGAAATTGTGTGTGGTGGTGCATACTTGTAATCTCAATTTTCTGGAAAGTAGAGGCAGGAGGATGAGGAATTCTAGGTCATCCTTGGCTATATAATGAATTCCAGGCCAGGATGGGCTAAAAGAGCTTCTCTTAAGAAAGAAAAACAAACAAACAAACAAACAAAGAGTATTGATTAAAAAATCTTATAGATACAAGCTTATGTATTTGTGTCAATGGTCGAATTGAAATTCCAAATTTGAATGTAAACACAATTTGCATTTTGTTAAGCATCAGCATAAGTGGTCTGATGAATTTTAAAAATAGAAAAAACCATTTGCTTTCATGTTCTTGGAGGAGGTTCTTAAACCAGAGGACAGTTGCTCCCAAGAATGGGGCATTTCAGTTCAGTGATATCCAACATAGAATGTCCGAGGGCCAGGAAGCATCTCAAACAGCATTTACCTCTTCTGGTACATGCTACAAAAGAATTGTCCCAAGGATTGTTGTGATTTATGCCCTTGATGTTTCTATTTTAACAAAGATATCCTTTGACGGGAGCGTCTCTTGCGGATCTCAAAGCCAGCTGCACGTTGCTGCTCGGCTCTTCCGGTGATCTGGCTATGCGGGTCTTCAGATCTTGAGCTGCCGATGCGCTCTGTGAGAAGTGACATCTTAAACTTCAGGAAGGCTTTCTTCTCTGTGGGTAGGAAGACTGCAGTGACGCAATTATCCTGCCAGAGCACATTTCCTCTCAATTCTGTCCTCAAAATATTTCCTTTCCTGAGAGAAAGAAAGAAAGGAAGAAAGAAAGAAAAAGATCGCCCTGGGATGGTATGGTATGAAAGGATGGCTTTCTTAATCTCTTCCTATTTATTCTCAGAAAGTGTACCCAAGGTTTTCTAGTCTCTTGTATATTTTTTAAATGAGGGCTCGTGAGCATGTATTATTTCTCCAAGTGAAGAAATTACAGCAAGTACATACTCTTCCACAAACTCTTCCCAAATGTAACAGCATCATGTAACAGCATCAGCATCATTTAAAAAAAGTAATACCATTTTCATAATTTACTGACTGTGTGATCTTGGCCAAATTGTTAATTATTTTTCTTTATAATGACAGTAGTAATAATAAAATTTTGATGTTTTTTGAGACATGTGGCCCAGGCTGGCCTGGTCTTTTGCTTGCTGTATAGCTGAGGATGACCTTGAGTCTCTCTCTCTCTGTCTCTACTCTCCCCCCTCTTTTCTGAGACAAGTTTTCTCTCTGTAGCTCTGTCTATCCTGGAATTCACTCTGTAGACCAGCTTGTTCTTGCACTCAGAGATCCACCTGCTTCTGCCTCCTGAATACTGGGATTAAAGGTGAGTGCCTCCACTACCTGGCTGACCTTGAATTTCTGATCTTCCTGTTTCTCCTTCCCAAGTGCTGGGTTCCAGGCACACACCACCTTTCCTGACTTTATTTGGTGTTGATGACTGAGTCCAGGGCCTTGCACATACTGGATGAGCACTCTACCGACACAGTTGCAACCTTGGACCTAAATTGTTTAGTTTGTTTGTTCAAATATAAATTAGAATAGTGCAAGAATGGCTATTAAGTGAGATTATACTAGTACATTCTTCTTCCCTTTTTTGTTGTTTGCTTTTTTTTGAGACAGGGTTTCTCTGTGCTGTCCTGGGATTCCCTCTGTAGACCAGGCTGGCTCTGTCTTCAGAGATCCACCTGCCTTTGTCTCACAAGTGTTGGGATTAAACTCGTGTGCCACTATGCCTGGCTTGTATTTGTATCAGAATGACTCCCAAAGACTCATATATTTGAATGCTTGGTCCTTAGATTGTGCAACTATTTTGGGAAGGATTAGGAGGTGTGGCCTTGTTGGAGAAAGTGTGTAACTAGGGGTTGGGCTTTGGGGTTTTAGAAGCCCACAGCAGGCCCAGTCTCTCTCTCTCTACCTTTCAGATGAGATGGAAACTCTCAGCTACTGTTCCACACCATGACTGCCTGTCTCCATGCTTCCAACCATAATGATAATGAACTCACCCTCTGAAGCTGTAAGGGAGACCCCAATTAAATGCATTCTCATAAGTTGAATTGATTGCAGAGTCTCTTCACAGCTATAGAATGGTAAGGAAGTCTACATGTTTGCTAGGGTCCATGTGTGGTGGTCAGATGACAACTTCTTTGGAGAGGGGGGAGGAGGCAGGGTTTCTCTGTGTAACAGTCCTGGTTGTCCTGGGACTCACTTTGTAGACTGTGCTGGCCTTGAATTCACAGAGATACACTTGCCTCTGCCTCCTAAGTGCTGGACTTAAGGGTGTGTGCTATCACCACACGGCTGGTCAGATGACAATTTTTTAAGAATTGGTTACTTCTACCATGTGGGTCACAGGAGTGAGACTCACATCCTCAGGCTTGGCCGCAAACATCTTTACCTGATGAATGATTTTTCCATCCCCATAACAAAGTTTAAAGTGAATTTGTTTTAGTGAAAGCTCACTTAACAGTCATATGATATATATTTAGCTTGGATTCTTCCCAAAGCAGATCCTGAGACAGGGAGTTGGCAAGACATGGGGACAGTGAAGGGGAAGTAGGGGAACCATAGAGGACAATGTTGGGAACTCAAAGGACTTTTCAGGCCAGCTGCTGCTACACACTACTGGGACTATGAGGAATCTCTGAGAAGCCAAACAAAGCTCACACCTCAGAATTCAGTATAAAAGGGGACCACACACCTGAGGTGTGGGCTCAGTCACTCCCAGAAAAAGCGGGCTAATTGTCCTGCAGGAGTTCCCACCGTTTGAATTCTACTAGTTGCCTCTGTTGATGTCATGCGATTTGCTCCTCTGCCGACTCTATTCCTAGAATATTGGTAATTATATTCAGAAGCGTGATTTAGATTTAACTGAGACTCAGTTTTCTTGGCAAGATTTTTACATAAGTGGTGTTGGGCATTTTCGTCATTACTGCAAGATGCCTGACTGCCTCTTCTGGAATGCTAGGAGCCATTTATAACCATTGCCCACCTCCTTGGGACTTGGCAAATGCCACCACTCAACTCCCCCACCCAAAGAAACTTTTCTTTATCAAATATTTGGTCACCTTGTAGTATACTTGTGTGGAAATCAGATCAAATATTTGATTTCTTTGCTTATCTCCCAGTTTCCATAAAAATGTATGGATTCCCTAGCTACTTTACTGGTGGCCAATGAAGTTTATTATTTTTCTGTTTCATTTACATTTAAAATGCATGTTTAAGATATGTTTGATAAAATATGTTTGATGTGTGTGCATTCTTTGAAGTTATTATTCTTAGCAATTGCTTTGGTCAGTTTGGAACCTCCTCAAGTTGTCCCTTTGTCCTTGTGATTTGTGTCCTGGGAGTGTTATAATCTTTCTGCTTCAGGTGTTGTAGAGTATCGTCTAGTTTTATATATTCCATGCCCTAGATCTTACAATTAGTCATTTTCCTGAAGTGTTTATGCTTTATATAAAAATATTCCTGTTTCTGCTGGTAGTGATTCGGGGCTCAGAATCTTAACACTTGGGAGGGGAGAGCTCAAAGTCATTCTTTGGCATACAGCAAGTGCAAGTTTGAGGCCAGCCTGGGCTACAGGAGATGCTGTTTCAAAGAAAAAAGCAAAAATTGATGGCTTCTTCGTTTAGAGAGCAACATTTGTGTGCTTGGAGTATTCTGTACTGTTGCCTGGGTCTTTGTTCCTACATCTTATTTTCCTGGATAACTCATTCTTCTTTCTTCTTTTCTTTCTATTTGTGTGTGGTCTATGCCTGTGCTCATCCAGGAAGGCAGGTGTGAAGGTCAGAGGTGCGCGATGAATGCATTCCTCTCTTGCTGTCTAAATTTTTTGAGATGGGATCCCTCACTGAAGCTGGAGCTAGTTGATGGAGCTAGCTTAGCTGGCTGGTGAGCTCCCTGGAGCCTCCTGTTTCTGCTCTGCAGTGCTGGGGTCACAGACCTGCACAGCCTTGCCTTGTGTTTACTGTGGGTGCGGGAAATCTGAACTCAGGTCCTCATGCTTTTTCAGGATATGCATCCACTGAGCCATCTCCTTAGTACCTCCTCCCTCCCTCCCCATCCCTCCCTCCCCACCTCCCTAACTCCCTCCCTTCCTCCCTCCTGTCTTCCTTTATTTTGGTATGGGATCTTTGCTATATAGCTAGTGCTGGCCTTGCTGGCCTTGAACTCATGTCAATCCTCCTGCCTCAGCCTCCTGTGTGCTGCCATTACAATCATAAGCCACCACATCTGACTTAGTAACTTAGTATATAATTTTTTGTTTTGGTTTTTTTTGAGACAGGGCTTCCCTGTATAGCCTTGGCTGTCCTTGAACTCACTCGGTAGACCTTGAACTTGAACTTAGAGATTCACCTGCCTCTGCTTCCTGAGTGCTGGGATTAAAGATGAGCTACCACTGCCTGGCCTAATTCTTTTTTTTATTTTAAAAAATTTATTTTTCATTTTACCTACCAACCCCAGTTCTCCCTCCTCTTCTTCCACCCCCCACTGCCTACCTTTCCCACCCCCATCCACTCCTCAGAGGGGGCAAGGCCTTCCTTGGGGAGTCAACAAAGTCTGTCATACCAAGTTGAGGCAGGACCAAGCCCCTCCCAACTGTATCAAGGCTGAGCTAGGTTTCCCATCATAGGAAGCAGGCTCCAAAAAGCCATTCATACCCCTGAGATAGGTCGTGATGCCACTGCCAGGCCCCCTCTTCCCCCATAACAGATCAAGTCACATAACTGTCACCCACATTTAGAGGGTCTAGTTTGATCCCATGCAGGTTCCCCAGCTGTCAGTCCATCGTCCAAGAGCTCCCGCTAGCTCAGGTCAGCTGTCTCTGTGGTTTTCCCCATCATGGTCTTGACCTCCTTGTTCATATGATCCCTCCTCCCTCTCTTCAACTGAACTCTGAGAGCGCAACCCAGTGCTTGGCTGTGGGTCACTGCATCTGCTTCCATTTGGTCACCAGTCTGATAAAAGGGGAAGGCCCTTTCTGACAGCCTCTCCACTATTGCTAGAATCTTAGCAGGAGTAACCCTTGTAGATTCCTGATAATTTCTCTAGTACAAGGTTTCTCCATAATGGTTCCCTGTATCATTGCTTTACCACTCCACCCCTCCTCCAACTAGATCTTTGATTTTTTTGAAACACTTTTTTTATTATATATTTAAATTAGAAACAAGCTTGCTTCCTATGTCAGTCCCAGCTCCCTCTCCCTCCCCTCCATGCCTGCTCCCCCCAACCCCCCCCCAGCCCCACCCAATCCCCACTCCATTCCTCAGGTAGGGTAAGGCCCTCCCTGGGGATCTTTAGAGTCTGTCCAACTAGATCTTCTTGATCTCTCATGTTCCCATTCCCCATCCCCTCCCTTCTACCCCCCTTCCCAGTTTACCCAGGAGATTTTAACCATTTTCCCTTCCAGGGGCTTCCATGTGTGTCCCTCTTATGGTCTTTCTTTTTAGGTAGTTTCTCTGGGTTTGTGGACCTCAGCCTGATTATCCTTTGCTTTACATCTAATATCTACTTATGAGTGAACACATGCCTTGTTTGTCTTTCTGGGTCTGGGTTACCTCACTGAGGATGCATTTTTTTAGTTTCATCCATTTGCCTGCAACTTTCACTGTTTTTTTTTCCACTGAGTAATACTCCATTGTGTAAATGTACTATATTTTCTTTATCCATTCTTTAGTTGATGGTCATCTAGGTAGCTTCCAGGTTATGGCTTTTACAAATAATGTTGCTGTGAATATAGTTGAGCAAATGTCCTTGTGGTATGATTGAGTATCTTTTGAGTATATGTCCAAGGGTGCTATTGCTGGGTCTTGAGGTAGGTTGATTCCCATTTTCCTGAGAAACTGCCATACTAATTTGCTAATTGGCTGTACAAGTTTGCACTCCCACCAGCAATGGAGGAGTGTTCCTCTCACTCCACATCCTCTCCAGCATAGGCTGTCATTAGTGTTTTTGATCTTAGCTATTCAGACAGATGTAAGAAGATATCTCAGAGTCATTTTGATCTTCACTTCCCTGATGGCTAAGAATGTTGAGCAATTCCTTAAATGTCTTTTTGGCCGTTTCAGTTTCTTCTGTTGAGAATTCTCTGTTTAGATATATACCCATTTTTTAAAAAATTGGATTATTTGGTGTTTTGGTGTCTAGTTTCTTGAAATTTTTATATATTTTGGAGATCAGCCCTCTGTCAGATGTGGGGTTGGTGAAGAGCTTTTCCCATTCTGTGGGCTGCTGTTTTGTCTTGTTGACTTTGTCTTTTGCCTTGCAGAAGCTTCTCAGTTTCAGGAGGTCCCATTTATTCATTGTAACTCTCAGCATCTGTGCTGCTGGTGTTATATTTAGGAAGTGGTCTCCTGTACCAATGTGTTCAAGGCTACTTTCCACTTTCTTTTCTATCAGGTTCAGTGTAACTGGATTTATGTTAAGGTCTTTGATCCACTTGGACTTGAGTTTTGTTCATGGGGATAGGTATGAATCTATTTTCGTTCTTCTACATGTCCACATCCAGTTATGCCAGTATCATTTGTTGAAGATGCTTTCTTTTTTTCCATTATATAATTTTGCCTTCTTTGTCAAAAATCAGGTGTTGGTAGGTGTGTGGATTATTATCAGGGTCTTTAATTTGATGCCATTGATCCCTGTGTCAGTCTTTATGCCAATACAAAGCTGTTTTTATTATTGTAGCGCTACAGTAGAGTTTGAAGTCAGGGATTATGATGTCTTCAGAGGTTTCCTTAATGTATAGGATTGTTTTGCCTGACCTAATTTTTTTTGTAGTTGATTTTTTTTGAGACAGGTTTCTGTGCAGCTTTGGAGACTCTTCTGGCACTCGCTCTGTAGATCAGGCTGGCCTTGAATTCATAGAGATCCACCTGCCTCTGCCTCCCAAGTGCTGGGATTAAAGGCATGCACCAGTACTGACCTAATTCTTTAAAATAAAAAATACACATGACAGCAGGAATGCCATGCCATGGTCCATATGTGAAGGTCAGAGAGGACAACTTCTTCCATGTGGGTCCCAGGGGTTGACGCATTATTATCTGCTGACCCAGATAGTTCTTAAACTGTCTTAAAAAAGATTCATTTTCATTATGGGTATGTCTGTGTGAGTGGATGGTACATGTGTACAGATGCCCTCGGAGGCTAGAAGAGAGAGTCAAATGCCCTGGAGCTGGAGTTACAGGTTGTGAGTCACCTGACATGGATTCTGGGAACTGAACTCAGGTCTTTTGGGAGAGCAGTAGGTGCTGAACCAGCTCCATTTTGACAACAATTTTCACCAAGTTTTTGGATGTCCTTACTTCCAAAATGACAAGTATGTGTTATTGTCCTTGATGATAGTGATTTATCCCCATTCAGCATTAAATTAACACGACTATACATAAAGGAAATTGGTTCGGATCACTTTAGACTGAAGAAAGAGTGTGAACAAACAGCAACTTGGCAAAGGCAAGAGATCCAATTTGGAGAGAAGTGTGGTTACAGGGAGGAATGCAGTAGGTGCTAAGTCTAAGGAAAAAATGTGTGAAGCCTGTGAGGAAGTGCCCAGGGCTGCCAAGTTGCTGAGCGCAGAGTATCACATCTTAAATTAAGGAGTCACAGATCTGTTAGTGAATCACAAAGATGATGGGCAGTGAACAAGCTGATGTGACAGCATTAGAGTCAGGCAAACCTGGATTCGAATCTTGGCTTCGCCACTTACTGGCTATCAGCCTAACTTTATGTAGGTTAAGTTACATGCCGTCTACTATCAACGTGCATATTTTTAATTGTTTTCCTCTGCGATCTTAGTATTGAATCTAGGACCTTAGGTACGCTAGGCAGACACTCTGCCACAGAGCTGTAGCTCCAGCCCTCTTTACTAGATATATATTGTGTGTTTGTGTGTAAGAGTGAGAGGGTGGAGGTTGAGACAGAGTCTCATGTAATTCAGCTTTGAACTCACAGTGCAGCCTCTGTGTGTGTGTGTGTGTGAGAGAGAGAGAGAGAGAGAGAGAGAGAGAGAGAGAGAGAGAGAGAGAGAGAGAGAGAGAGAGAGAGAGAGAGAGAGAGAGAGAGAGAGAGAGAGAGAGAGAGAGAGAGAGAGAGAGAGAGAGCACCATTGAGTTTTTTTCCTTTGGCCATCTACTGCTGGGCACACAGCCTACACCTAAGAGGAGTTTGTTTCCCCAGTGAGACTTCCTTGGAGAGAACTGAATTCTCATTTGTAAGTGTTTATCGATGGGAGATAGCTTCTGGGTTAAGGATGGGATTATAGATCCGTTTTCTCATTTCAGCTTTAGGATTCCATCTAGTGCAGACACATGCAACCCTGTGCATTGTGCCTCTGTCTCTGCTATGAATATGTGTGTGGATAATGCTGATTCAGAGTGACCCAATTTTTGGCATCCTCCATCCTCTCTGTCTCTTATACTCTTTCTGTCTCCTCTTCTGCAGGGTTCCCTGAGCCCTGAGGGGAGGGGTTTAATGGAGACATCCCATTTAGGGCTGAGTGTTCCAAGGCTTTTCACTCTGCGTAATGTCTGGCTGTGGGTCTCTCTCTTTGTTCCCATCTGCTGCAGGAGCAAGCTTCTCTGATGATGGCTGAACAAGGCACTGATCCATGAGTTTAGCAGAATGTCATCAGGACTAATTTTATTGCTTCTTCTTTTGGTTTTATCCTAGGCCCCTGGGTTATCTAGTCTCAGGTTTTTGATCACCCAAGCAACGTTGGGTATGGGTTTCATCTCTTGGAGTGGGCCTTAAGTCAGATCAGGTATTGATTGGTTACTCCTAAAAGCTTTGCCCTAGCATTTCTTGCAGGCAGGACACCATTGTAGATCAAAGGGTCTGTGGCTATTGCTGACATTTTGGTGGTATGCAGAGTACCTTCCTGTACCGAAGACACTAGCTTGTAGGGTGAAGGCACCAACTTGACTTCTCCATGCTCAGTGAGATGCGTAGGTGTTGTCTTCAGCAGTGGGGCCTTGCTGCCAATTTGTGGAGAGCAACCTATAGTCTTGGCAACAGCCTGGGCTGCTTGGGGGTTCCCTTGGGACCCCTTTGACCAACAACTTAAGTAGATGTAATCCAATCCCACTACTGGAAGCTACATTTGATGACGAGAGATGTCCAGTTGGGACTCGATCTTCCCCTATTATTTGGTGATTTCCTTTAGATTGCCTTTATATATGTATGTATTTTAGGCAGCTTCTGCTGTACTAGGTTTCCATACTACTCCTCAAATGGCCCTTACTTTTAGCTGTCTGTTTTTGTATCCCCTTTCTCATTCTTCTCTTCCCTAACCCCCATTTAATCTTCTCATTCTAGCTTACCTCCCCATCTATCCATAACTATCTATTTTATTTCCCTTTCCTAGGAAGATCTATCTATACCCCTAGTTCCTTATTCTATGCCTAATCTCTGTAGTTCTATGGATTGTAGCTTGTTTATCATGATTGACTCAACAGTTAATATCTACATATAAGTGAATACATACCATATTTGTCTTTCTGGGTCTGTGTTACCTCAACCAGAACGTTTTTTTTCTAGTTTCATACATTTGCCTGTGAATTTCACGATTTCATTTTTTTAAACAACTAAGTAATAGTCCATTGTGTAAATGTAGCATGTTTTCTATATCTACTCATCTCTCGAGGGACATCTAGGTTGTTTCCAATTTCTTGCTATTATGAACAGAAAAACAATGAATTTGGTTGAGTAAGTGTCTCTGTGGTAGGATGAGGCATCCTTTGAATATATGTCCAAGAACGAGCCTCCAAATTTTAGAGCAAGAAGAAACCTAGAGCTAGTGTAGTGAGCACACATCTTTAATCTTGCCAATTGGAAGGCAGAGACCAACAGATCTCTGTGGGTTCCAAGCCAGCCTGGTTCACATAGTGATTTCCAGGTCATCCAGGACTATTTAGTGAGATCCTGTCTTTATTTTTTTTTTTTTTCGCGACAGGGTTTCTCTGTATTGTTTTGGAGGCTGTCCTGGAACTCACTCTGTAGACC
Organism: Mesocricetus auratus; assembly: GCF_017639785.1. Lineage (NCBI taxonomy): Eukaryota > Metazoa > Chordata > Mammalia > Rodentia > Cricetidae > Mesocricetus > Mesocricetus auratus. The sequence continues at coordinate 11,811,137 of NW_024429183.1, read as the reverse complement.
AGGCTGGCCTCGAACTCACAGAGATCCATCTGCCTCTGCCTCCCGAGTGCTGGGATTAAAGGAGTGCGTGCCACCAATGCCCGACTGACCCTGTCTTTAAAAATAAACAAAAAGCAATCTAGACTCTTCAGTATAAGCCTTTTGCTTCACAGATAAGGCTACTCACACCTCTAGCATATTTATTATCTCATGCCAGAGGATTAAAAACTTGAAATAATTTAACAATGATGCACAAGGACATGGTATTAAGTATGGTATTTTGTATAATTCTGTAGCTTTGCAAAGTTATATCTTTTGCCATTGAAGCAAATGGGAGCATGAAGACAAGACAGAGTCTTAATGTTACTGAGTGGGTAAGGCAGGACAAGGCTTCATCTCTGTGATTATGGGTCTAATATTGTCCCAGGAAATTAAAGACTAGGAGAAAAACACCCCACCAAACTGAGGAAATCCAAGAAAATGCACAAGTGTGAAACTCATGGCTTGTCCAACAAATGGTGAGTAGGGGCTGGGAAGTTAGAAGAAAGAACCTAGACCTCCAGTAGATGTTAGCTGTGTCTCAGTGGGCAAGTTCAAACGCGTATTTCAAAAAGGCCAGCTCAGTAAGGATGGAATCATGCTGGAATGTTGATAATAATTAGCCTGTCCCTAGAGAGATCACCTTCTAGAGATTATACACTCAAAAGACCAACTTCACTGTTAATCTACATGCAAAGAAATTCACAAAGGCAAATGGCATCAAAGGATTTTTAAACAGGAAATCTCAACAGTTTTATTCTAATTAGTTGGTAGAAATATGGTCATGAGAATTTAAACTTTAATATGACTCCTGTTCTGATGATTCAGAACTCTACTTGCACGCATTGATATTGCTAGGTGCCTCATAAGAACAAGTTACGAAGACTGTCTTAAGAATTATGCGTGATCCTGTTAGACTGTCAAGACCTCAGAGCATGCTGATTGACTGTGCTATTTGACTAAAAAAATCCATCAAAAACCAAAACCAAGGAAAAGAACCAACAAGAGATAAAGCAATGGACACATTTTCATTATATATAGAGAGATCTGTGTGGTACTGTTATATATGCTTTCTTTAGACTCTAAGGGCACCCTATGCTCTTGGCCAATGTGAACTAGCTCATATTTCCCTCTGTTTTATGTCCTGGGACCCTGAGTGGTGCAATGCTCTTGGCTTATGAGTTCTTTATGACTTCGTACAGAGGATGTGGTTTTCTAGCTAATGTTGTTAAGAGCTATTTGCTACCCAGTGACCTTTCTTTCCGCAATTTATTTTGTGTTCTGGTGAACATTTTTGACCCATAAAGGCTGGCAAAACTGCGTAAATGATAGGAGTAAACTTACCCTAAAGGAACAAAGGATGCTATCATGCAAGTTCTGTAGACTATAATGACCCAATGAAATGAGAGACTAATGGAAAGCCTTACAGAGGTCATAAACATTGCAGCAGCCTAGAGGGGTTAGGCCACAGTTTGCACAGGCACCTGGAGAGATCTATGGCAAGAGGCATGGCAGGGTTCCAGTGAACTCAGATGGGTCTTTGCTTGTGGTCACCCCGGAATGCAGTTCTGTGGGATGTCTGTAGTGTGGTGGGGTTGAAGGCTGAACTTGAAGCAAGCATTGAGGTTGTGGGGACAAGCCTGGAATAGCTCAGTAACTTAAAAAAAGATGTGTGTGTGTGTGTGTGTGTGTGTGTGTGTGTATTTGTACATGTGTGGAGGTCAAAGAACAACTTGGAGTCAGTTTTCCTTTCATCATGGGGGTCCCCAGAGTTAAACTCAAGTCCCCAGGCTTGGTGGCAAGTACCTTTATCTGACGAGCTGTCTCATTCCCCCACCCCGACCCATTTTAATCTCTCCTATTCAATCTTATAAAGAAGGAAATGTGTCCCTCCAGGAGTCCCGTAATGAGTGTGTTTATAGACCAGAGTTGAGTGACAACAATCCCCCCTCTCCAATAAGGAGAGTGGAGAGAGACGATTTTACAGTGTTTCCTCTCATCAAAGTAACGCAGGCTTGTCTCTCGCTTCCTGACACAGAAAATTGCATTTTGTCACCCATTTGTCAGTTCTTACAGATTTTAAGATAATTAAAGAACATTATAGCAGGTGACAGCTGTTGCCGAATGCCGTGTTCCTAGCTCTTCTGCTTGTTGGCCGCCCATGAATCTGGGATGATGATAGCTGACTGCCCCAGGTTTAATTAGCTGCTTGTTTTGAATCTGTCTAGGCTTTCAGGTGTGGGGTTATCAGGCTTACAGCTTGTCGAATCTGAGCCATGTTCATCACTGCCTGGCAGACCTGGGTCTGACCAACCCAGAGAAGAGCCAGCTGGGGGTCCTTTGACCCTTATCAGACAAGGGCACCGAAGGGATGAAGATGTTGGTTTTTGGTGATGGCTATTAGGAGCATCAGGTGCTGATTGGTTTCCAGATGCTCTCAAACCAAATTGTGCTCCTGATTTTGAAATTTATCCTCTGATTAAGTCTCCTTCAAGGCCACCTCTTCTATTACACTGCACTGCAATCCTAATCCATTGAGATTCATTTTCAAGTTAGCCTGCCGAAGATTCTCTGACACACGCACGGGAGGAGATCTGAGTGTTCTCAGCACTGGCTTCAGCAGTATAGGATATTTGCTCTCTTATTAGAGGATTTGAGTGCCATTACCCTACTTCAGAGACACCAAACTCCACTGCCAACCCCTTGCTTCCTTTCTTGTCACTCTTCCTGGGTGGAGTTGGCTTTTGTGTGCCCTAATATTTTGTTCTTAAAGAAGTGCTTATTTAAAAAAAAAGTACACGATCTTATGGTTGCATCCTCAATCATACTTTAAAAATTTTTTTTATCTAATCTTAAAACACAAATGTGCTTTTAGGAGCAATGAACAATTAATAAGTATAACAATTATTTCTAAAAGTTTGTTTTTAATGTGTGTGTGTGTGTGTGTGTGTGTGTGTGAGACTGTGTGTGTGGATTCTGATAAAGGACAGAGAAGGGTACTGGATCCCCTGGAGGATTTGCATACAACTGTGAGCTGCCTGTCATAGGTTCTGGGACCCAAATTTGGGTTCTCTGGAGGAGCAGGAATGCTCTTAGTCACTGAGCCTTCTCTCCAACTCCTGGTTTATTTTTGAGACGAGGTTCCATGTAGTCCAGGGTGGCCTGGAAGTGCTGTGTGGTTGAGACTGGTCTTGAACTTCTGCTCCTCTTACTCCCATCTCTCAAGAGCTAGGTTTATAGGCGTACACCACCATGCTCATAAAACGTATTTTCTATTTGGTACATAATAATCATACTCATTGTAGGAATAGTATGGTAATTCAATACACACATACTCAGTGTAATGACCAAATTAAGTTCATTAGCATTTCTAGCTCCTTAAATATACACTTACAATTTCTTTGTGTTTGGAGCTTACAAGTGTCTCTCATCTAGTCCTTTGTAAAAATATATAATAAGAGTAAACCAGAGTCATTCTGCTGTGCTGTATACACTAGAGCTTATTCTTCCTGTCTCCCTGTATTTTGGTACCCACATTCCAACCTTCCTCTACCTACCTCTTTTTTTATTTAAAAATATTTTTCATTTTACATACCAACCCCAGTTCCCCCTCCTTCTTCTTCTCCCACTCCCACCTCCCCCTTCCACCTCCCATCCACTTCTCAGAGGGAGTAAGGCCTTCCTTGGGGAGTCAACAAAGTCTGGTGTACCAAGCTGAGGCAGGACTAAAGCACCCCCCCCCCAACTAGGCTGAGCAAGGTATCCCACCACAGGGAATGGACTTCAAAAAAGCCAGTTCATGCCCCTGGCATAGGTCCTGGTGCCACTACCAGGCTCACCTCCACAACAGATCAAGTACCTACCTCTTTTTTTTTTTGGTTTTACGAGACAGGATCTCTCTGTATTGTTTTGGAGGCTGTCAGTCCAGCCTAGCCTAGAACTCACAGAGATCCGCCTGCCTCTGCCTCCTGAGTGCTGGGATTAAAGGTGTGCGCCAGTAACGCCTGCCTAAGTACCTACCTCTTTAATTGAATCCTTAACTTGTGTGAAAATTTAGTGGCCAAGAATGTCCTCTGAGTTGCTAGAAGTACTAACGTAGAATGCATTGATTTTGTTTCGAATCTGTGTCTCTCATCTGTCCCTGTCTGTTGTCGGTCTCTCTCTCTCTCTCTCTCTCTCTCTCTCTCTCTCTCTCTCTCTCTCTCTCTCTCTCTCTCTTGTAAACTAGGCAGACTTCTGCTTATTGTAACGATTTTCCCGGAAAGACAACCTCTTCTTTGAAGGCTTCTCTGACTCCACATAGCAGTCTAGACTTTCCTTTCCTTGTTTCTGCATCATCTACTCATTGCTTGTCTTCCCCATGAGACTCTGTCATCGTTAACCAGACTTTATTACGTCACCATCTTCAACAGAACTTGAGTAGCCCATGAGATTCATTCCCAGGAAGATATAAATTCTGACTTAGCTTTTCATTCAAGGGCTGATGAAATCTTAGGAACTCACAGCCATCAGGAGGAAGTTTACACAAGACTCTTGGAACCTTTCGCCTCAAAATTTCTTCTTATGGTCTCTACCAATCCTAAACTATTTTGTAAAGTGTTCTCTAATTACTTCTCTCCTTTGTCCAGGCTGGCCTTGAACTTGTGATCCTTCTGCCTCAGCCTCTTGAGTAACTGGGATTACGGTCCTGTGCAATTGCACTTGGCCTCCTACTCAATCCCAATCAAGGTTACACAGTGCAAGACTTGCCATAAACCAGATTTTAAAGTATCAGTGTGTGTCATAACCTTGGCCTTCCCTTGCTGGGGATATCCCTGCTGACCTGGAAAATTCCTTTATAGTGATAAGCAATGAGCTTGGCTTTATTTGACCAACACATGCTTTGGTGGCATTTTTGAAGGAACCAGCATCTGGCACCTTCATAGCTCATGTTACTTCATTTATTGCCTCCCACTTCGCTCTTTCTGCTTCAGCACAAAATCTGAGGGGCAGGATTTCTTTTCTTTTTCCAGTGTGTGTGTGTGTGTGTGTGTGTGTGTGTGTGTGTGTGTGTGTGTGTGTGTGTGCGCGCGCGCGCGTGTGTATGTGTGTGTGTGTGTGTGTGTGTGATGTATGCATATGGAAGCCTGGGATTTGCTGTCTGAAATCATCCTTGACAGCTTTCCCCCTTTATTCTTTGAGGCAAGGTCTTTGTCTAGCGCAGAGTTTGCCAATATGGCTAGTTCATTAGCCAGTTTGTTCTGGGGGAACGCTGCTTCCACCTTTGAGGCTGGAATTGCAGATAGGCCTTCAGGCTCACCCGGAATTGATGTGGTTTCGGTGGGCTCTGAACCTGGGTCCTCATCCTTGAGCGGCAGGCAGTTTAACGGATGATCATCTCCCCAGCCTGAGGGTAAGATTATTTCTTCATCCTCTGGCTCATCCTGGGCTCTTATGTCTAATACACATCACGAGAAAGAAATATTCACGTATCTTTTGGAAAAATGGGTCTGGTGAAATGGAGAGGAAGCTAATGACTTAATAGCAGAAAAATAAAATACCTGACTTGGCCGCTCAGCATGCTTGGTGCTTTTCTGAGCTTCTTTCGACTTGAATTTTAATGCTGTTCATATTTTGGCCCCGCACCACCCATCTAACTGTTTCTCACACAAGATCCAGTCCAATAGAATCATTTTCATTATTGGTCCATGTTCCTTGGAACCTGCAAGTATTCATGTGTTCTGAGTGCCAGGAATGGCATTTCTCTCTGCCTGGTGATAAGCTTTTCTTGAAAACTGAGGTCAAATTAATTCTAATTTCCCCTGTTTCTTTCATTTCCCCTTTTCTACCCTCCTTTATATCTCCACTCCTTCCTTCCTTCCTTCCTTCCTTCCTTCCTTCCTTCCTTCCTTCCTGCCTTCCTTCCTGCCTGCCTGCCTGCCTGCCTTCCTTCCTTCCTTCGAACACAGAGTCTCATGTATTCCAGCCTGGTCTTGTCAAATTCACTGTATTGTTAAGGATGACATCTACTTCCCACGTTCTGAGGTTTCAGGCTGGTACCACCATGCTCAAGTATTCCTAAATGGTTTTCTCCAAATTACTTGATAACATATTTTTTCAAGATAGTTTCCATATACACAGCCCTGGCTCTCCTGTAGACCAGGCTGATCCTAACTCACAGATATCCACCTCTTTTTTACTCCTGATTGCTGGGATTTAACGTGTGTGCCACTACACCCAGCTCAAACTTACTTTTTATTTGCTGCTTTCTTGAGATAGGGTCTGCAACAACCTAGGCTGGCCTCGAACTCACTATGTAGCCCAGGATGACCCTCGACTGCTGAGCTTCCTGCCCCTACCTCCCAAGTGCTGGAATTACAGGTATGAACTCTATAACTGGCTTCTACAACTTTTTCACACAATTATTTCCTTAAATGTTTACAGTGTTTACAGGGCTAGCACCTCACTCTTCTGGGCATTATTCTCCTAAAACCGATTATTTATTTAGTTACTTTTGATGCTTTGAGTCCAGGTGCAAGATCCTGTGCTTATCTTCTCATTTATACAGCTTATCTATATAGAAATCCACTATACAGCTGAAGAGAAGCCTCACAAATCTTCCAGAAGCCCCGAGTTTGACCACTATCTGTAACTCCAGCTCCAGGGGACCCAGCGTCTTTCCTGTCATCTTCTGGCCTTTACAGGCATCTGTGTGCATATGTGCATTAGCACACACACAAATAAAACAGTAAAAATCTTATAAAATATGAGCCTAATATGGAAATTTACTTTGATAGGTACCGGGGAAGTAGGAATCATTAAGGCAAAGTGACCTCATAATTTTTTTCATTTCACTATTCCTGAATTCCTTTAATGAACGGTCACTTAAAACAACAGTGCTTGGTTAATTCTTTTGGCTAGTTGTTCTCCTTCAGGCTTTCTTCTTATTCACCAGGACATTCGGAGAACCACAGAAAGGCTGGTTTTACATTTTTTACCACATAGTTTTGTTGCATATCTTTAAAAATTACTCTTCTTTATTTTGAGCGCTAGCGCACGCGTGCGCGTGCGTGTGTGTGTGTACACCACAGTGAATGCGTGGAGGTGAGAGGACATCTTGCAGGAGTTGATTCTCCCACAATGTAGTACTGAAGTCAGGGCATCAGCCTTGGTGGCAAGTACCTTTATTCCTTGAGCTATCTGACTGGTCCCGAGAAGAAACCTGTTATAGAGAAATCTAACATATGTTCTTGGTTTTCCTATAATTGCTGACAACTTTTGATTATCAAGAAACAGCAAAGAGTGACAAGAAGATGAAATTAGATTAAGTTTGAGCTACGTTTGGTGGTAGATATCTATAATCCTGGTGCTGAGGAGGTGGAGGCAGGTGCATCAGCCCAGGGTCATTCTTGGCTATATAGATCCCATCTTAAAAAGCAAAAAGCAAAGGCAAAACTAAACAAAAAGTTGACATAAAATATCTAGGAAGGTATAAGAATGAGTATGGACTAGTGTAGACATAGAAGAAGAAACAGAAAAAGATGAGGTTATACATATGATAAGCAAAGGCTGAGCTGTCTTCAAATAATGTGCCCAAGTTTCCACAGCATTTCTGATGAGAAAAGGAGTGAGAGTCTTCAAGCCAGCCACTCTGCTCTACTGGGTGTCTTGCCTGGGCCCTGCATTGTTGAAAATACTTATAGTAAATTGATGTTTCCAGCAAGGCTGTCAGTATAGACCTTTCTTGAGACCATGTTGAATTCTCCAGGTGTAAAGTCTGGCCTCTGGGAGAAGGAGGCAGGCAAAGGTGGGGGGAGGAGCCAGCTGTGTTCATCGTTAGAAACATGTTCACACTAGAAGAGAACAGAAGGAACCTAGACCCTCCAGGGAAGGCAGAATATGGCCAGGAAAAAAGTATACCTCTCTCTGACTCTCTGTCTCTGTCTTTCTCTGTCTCTCCGTCTTTCTCTTTCTCTGTCTGTCTGTCTGTCTCTCTCTCTCTCTTTGTGTGTGTGTGTGTGTGTGCAAGCCAGACAACCTTGGTGTTACTACTCAGGTCTGGTCTATGTTTAAAAATTTTAAATTAAATTTTATTTTTTGAGAATTTTATACACAACTCTAACATGTTTGGATCAAATTCATTGCCACTCCCTTTCCTTATGTCTTCCCACAGTCCCAGTAATTTCCCTTCCCAACTTCACATATATCCTGTATTGAAATTTGAGATTTATTTTTATTTTATGTGTATGAGTGTTTGCCTGAGTATATGTCTGTGCACCTTGCGTGTGCAGTGTCCGAGGAGACCAGAGGAGAGTACCGGATTCCCTGGACTGGAGTTATAGACGACTGTAAGATGCCATTTGAGTCCTGGGGATTGACTTGGGACCTCTTGAAGATCAGCAAGTGCTCTTAACCACTGAGCCACCTCTCCAGACCCTCAGGTACTCTTTTAAAAATCCATCGAATCCTTTTAGTGCTGCCAGGATGTGCATGGGTGTAGGGCCATTCACAGGAGCAATGACAGCTGCTGTTCTTTCTCGTCAGATTGTACGAATTTGTAGCCCTTGTCTTCCCTCCCCTTTTCCCTCCACCCCTCCCTCCTCCTTTCCTTCCTGCCTCCCTCCCCCTTCTTTCCTCCCTCCTTCCCTATCTCTTCTTTCTTTTTTTCTGGCCTAGAACTTGCTAACTATGCAAGTTCTCAGGTCCTTGGGCTTGAAAGGTAAGCACTTTACTGACTGAATTGTCTCCCTAACTCCATTGTTACACTAAGAAAAGATTTATTTTAAATTATGTCATGTGTGTGAATTTGTGTGTGTTTATGTATACATGAGTGCAGGTTCCTGAAGAGACCCAAAGCATCAGATTCCACTGGATTTTGAGTTACAGGTTGTTACAAGGTGGGTCCTGGGAACCTGAACTCCTGGATCCTCTGTAAGAACATTATGTGCTCTCAACTTGTGAGCCATCGCTCCAGTCCTCCATAAAGACATTTTAAAAGAAGAGATCAACTATGAGGTCAGTAAATAGATCTAAGTAAGATTCTTGGATTGGGGAAGCTAGACTTGGCACCACCTGGCAGTTGATGGTGTTTTGACGCATATTTGGTCAGACATAGCATGGTTGGTTCTGAGCAGGTCAAAGATCTCTCAGGCCATCAGGAGAGCTGAAGGTAATAGGCAGGTAACTGGGAACATCTGAATATCATTGCTATTCAGAACACCGGTCTATCTCTCTGTTTTTCCCCCCTTCACACTACTAGAACAGCTTACATTATTTTGTCTTTCTTCTTATTTGGAAGGTAGAGAAATTAATTAACTGTGAAATGACTAAAGGCAGAAATAAAGATCAAATATCAAGGAAAAAGCATGCCAATTCCTGAATATTCATAGCAAAAAAATGCTCTGGGAGTTATTTTGATGACAAGAGGGCATGCAGTCAGGAGATAAGAATTTGGATCAGTCTTTACAGAGACTCAATCCACCCCCACCAACACCAACATGCAAATAGAGCATCCAGCAAAAAGCAACAGATCGTGAAGATCAATACACAGTCATCGAAGCAGAAGTTATTAGAGGAAAATAGCGCAAATTGGAAAATTCAAAAGAAAACCTGTATTGCATTTTCTCCATCATCACATGTAAACCTGTTGATGCACAGTTTGCAGCTTTCATTAGGACAGCGTCTCTCCCGCACACAGGCAAGCGGCACAAGAATACGGGCACATTAACCATGCTCTGAGTAGTGTTCATTTATTTTTCCTCATATCTCATTTGCCACAGGGAATTCACTTTGATTTAAAAACGCAGATTTCATCTTAATTTTAACAAATAATTTAATTTTAAACAACTACTTACTAGAGCCCGCTAGGTTACAGGTTTTTACGGCCATAGAAAATAGCCATGTAAAGTTAAATTATCAAACCTTGCTTCTGGCATTTTCCTTGTAGGATTTTTTCTTCTATTTAAAAGAAGCAATCTTTTCTCTCTCTCTCTCTCTCTCTCTCTCTCTCTCTCTCTCTCTCTCTCTCTCTCTCTCTCGCTCTCATTTTATTTTTCCGAGACAAGGTCTTATTATGTTGCCTTAATATCCTAGAATTTTCTATTTAGACCAGGCTGGCCTGGAACTCACAGGGATCTTAAGTGCTGGGATTAAAGATGTGTGCCACTACATCAGCTCTCTCTTTCTCTCTCTCTCTCTTCTTCCTTCCTTCCTTTCTAATTTCATGTGTATTGGTGTTTTGGCTATACGCCTGTGTGAGAGTGTCAGATCTCCTGGAACTAGAGTTACAGACAGTTGTGAGCTGCCATGTGGTTGCTGGGAATTGCACCCAGGTCCTCTGGAAGAGCAGTCAGTGCTCTTAACTGCTGACCATCTCTCAACCTCTCTTTCTTGGATTCCTAATTGAATGTATTTTATCTACAGCTGATCAGAACACAGTGATGCTGTAAGTAGACAGTCACCTCACTACTGAGACACTAAATGGAAGGGTTAGTTCTTAATCACCACAAGCTGTTTTAACTCATGTTGGTCATGTCTGAGTTTTTAAAGATTAAAATAATTGTTATATTTTATCCATATGTATTTGCCTGCATGTACATATGTGCATTACATGCATGTAGTGTCCCTGGAGGCCAGAAGACAGCACTAGTTTGTGAACTGCTGTGTGGATGCTGGGAACAGAACCTGGGACCTCTGGAAGTCAAGTGCTTTTACTGTTGAGCCATCTCTCCAGTCCTTGTCTGCTAACATGTGTATCATAGTCATAGACAGGCAGAGTCTAGCTCAAAGCAAGGGGTGCTTCTTGGTTGTCAGAAGGCAATACAGGCTTTCTTATTGTCATTTTAATTATTACTATAATTATGTTTGTGTGTATGCACATGTTTGGTATGAGGGTGCACGTGTGCCCGTGATTATGGAAGCTAAATGTCGATGCCAGGTTTCCCCGGTCATTCTCAACCTTATATGTAATGTGATTTCTTCCCACCAGCCTGGTCCCTGAGCTGCTTCAGTCCTAAATGAACACACAGGATTATGCTCATTAATTATGAAGCTGTTGGCCATTTGCTATGGTTTCTTAATGGCTAGCTCTGACTTAATTATTAACCCATAATTACTAACATATATTTTTATAAGGACTTATCTTTCCGAGGACGCCATCCTGACATGTCCTCTCCTCCCTGGATCACATGACTCTCTACTCTTGACTACACTTCCCAGAATCTCCTCGACTCCTAGTCCCACCTGTCTTGCCTCCCTATGGGCCAACAGTGCTTTATTTATCTACCAATAAGACAACATATACACAGAAGGACTTTCCCCATCACGTATGTATGTATGTATGTGTGTATGTGTGTATGTATTTTTGAGATGGTGTCTCTCACTGAACCTGGAGTTTACCAACTTGGTTATGCTGCCTGGCCTGTAAGCCCCAGTGATTCTGTCTGCCACCTTCCCAGCACTCGGCTTATAGATGTGTGATGTTAAACCTAGCTTTGTTTTCTTGGTTCTGGGAACTGAACTCAGGTCTCCATGCTTGCATGGTAGGCACTTCACTGACTGAGCCATTTCTCTAACGCTAAGCTCTCTCTTAAATAGAATAATGCTCCAGTGTTTTGGAATGTACTCAAGGATTATGGAGGAGTGTTTGGTCAATTTTAGAACAGATCCAACCATTTGGCATGATGACCTAAAAAATGACATTTCTGGACTAGCAAGACAGCTTAGTTAGTGGCTTAAAGAACTTTCCACTAGGCCTGAAAACCCGAGTCTTATCTACAACGCTTATATAGTAGAAAAAAAGAACTGACTCCCACAAGTTGCCCTCAGATGTTCATATGACCATGAAATTTTGAAAGTCCCCTTCCAGTGCTGGCATCCTATGACTATGGCATTTTTAGTAGTGGTGCTTGTGGCAGTGAGAGGCTGCGGAAGCAAGGCATGGAGTGTAGCACATACAGACCCTACAACCCCTGATACCACTCTCACCCACTGCTGATGACACCCACTGCTCCTGCGCTGATTAAGGTCCCGCTAAACTCCTGGCATCTTCTAGCGCCAAATGTTAGTGGCTCATAAGCATTATGCAGCAATAGAAAGTAGGGGAGTGAAGCTCTCTACTTTATATCTTTTGGTACCTCTTACTCCTAAATTGTCATCAAGTGCTACTTGGATAGGGCTTTTATTCACTTACCATCTTTATTAGAATGAAATGTGGAGTCATTCATCACTCGGTCAGGGTCAACACATTTAAGAATTCTGTTCCTCCTTGCCACACGAGGCTGCTGACTGACAGCAATATAGACAGGCAAGAGAGGATTTGAAAGGAAGGTAAAGGCTCCACCTCCAAGTATGCTGCTTACAATCAGAAACGTGGGTAGAGTTGATTAATTAACCCTAGTTCTGTCACCTATAAAATAAGGACATCATGATGTGGTATATAGTATTTTCATAGTAGACATATAGGCATAGGAAGTAAATACTGTGTCTCAGAGTTTGTTCTAGGGATTTAAAAAATTACTTTGAAAAATTTTATTAGTCTGTGTGTCTGTGATGACAGTGACGTGTGGAGGTCAGAGGACAGCTTCGTGGCATCAGTGCCCCCCCCACACATGGTTTCTAGGGACTGAACTCAGATAATCAGGCTTCTGTGGCGCCATCTTGCTGGACCTCCACTTAATGTTTTGAGATGAGGCCTCTCATTGGAGAAAATGCAAAGTGCTCTATTTGGCTAGACAAGATATTGGTGAGTCCCTGGCATCTTTCTCTGTCTGCTTCCCTGGTACTGGGATTGTAGGTAAAGCACTTGCTATGTAATAACATGTACCCTCACTGTAAGCATTGCAACTTGGATGGCAAGGTATTCTGGCACTCAGGAGCCAAGGAATACCACAGGTCACAGTAAGCATAGCAGTTTACAGTCCTGCTCCAGAAAGGCTTCCTCAGTGTATCAGCTCTGCTCCCGCAGGAGAGAGCTTCCCCAGCAAAGTTGTTACAGTTTGACTCCAGTCCACTGCATTGTAACAACTTCTCTTCACTAGGGAAGGTTTCCCAGGCAAAAGTGTTACAAACCTGCTCACTGGCTCTGCTCTGCTCTGGCTCCGATGAAAAGTTGTTACTTCTCTCCTGCTCTGTATTCAGGTGAACGAAGGTCTCACCCAAACTTCATTGAAGCGATTTATTGAGAGGGAAGAACCCAGGAGAGTGGCTGTTCTCTGCCAGGGTGGCAAAGGCCACTGGGCAGCCACAAGCTGAACAGGCACAGGGTTTATATAAGGCTTCTTACGGGTAAAATTTTTCCAGGGTGGGGATTGGTCACATTTCAGTCTTGAGCTCAGATTGGCTAGATCTCGCTCTCAGAGAATGGATGGTTTTCTCCGCAAGGTCAGGGACAGATTAAGCTCTGGTTTCACAGTCAAAGTGTATTTCTTTCTTTTACTGGTTCTGATTCCAGGGACAGAGTGTGTTTCTTTGGCACTGGTTTCAGGGTCAGGGAATATTTCTTTGGTTCTGGTTGCAGCACCAAAGTGTGTTTCTTTGACTCTGCTCAGGTTGTGTTTCTTTGACTGGTCCTTTTCCCTACACTCACTACCCCATGCCACACTACCCCAGTCCTCAATACCCCCTCCTCACCCCATCCTCACCACCCATCCTCTCACCACCCTACCCTCACCACCCTAGTACACCCCATTACCTTCTTTACTTTACCTCACAGCCTGAGGAGATCAAAGCCATGACATCTGCATTCCCTTCAGATCTTGAAGACACATGCTCTTACCACTCTTCCTTTAATTACAGACTCTCTAATTGAGCAGTCATGCCAGATACCCATTTCCTCCCCATCTCTAGCACTCTGCTGTCTCTTAGAAGAATTCCTTCCCTTTAAACTAGTAAACAACTCATTCTAGCCAAATTTGTGGAGTTTCAAAAAGCAAAATCAATCAACTTTCCAGTCAAATTGATTTCATTTCTTATGAACACTGTCTTCAAATTCTCCCTTGAATCCTCTATGAAGCCAACATGCCAGACTTTTATCCATATTATTGTCCTTGTCAATATCTTCGTTGACTCCAGAGTGCTAAATCCATTGTGTGTGGGGGGGGGGGGAGAGGGGAAGGAGGAGGAGAAGGAGAAGGAAAAGGAGAGAGAGATGCTTTTTTGGTCCTATTGTTATCCATTGTGTCATCCGTACTTTTTTTTTTTTCCCAGATAGGGTTTCACTGTGTAACAGCCATGACTGTCCTGGAACTTGTTTTGTAGACCAAGCTGGCCTTGAACTCACAGATATGCACCTGTCTTGGTGTGTGCCATTATTGCCTGGCTTCATCTGTGTTTTTTAAATTCTTTTCTTTGAGTCACGCTCCTTGAGTTAGCAGAAGGCTAATTGGTTTTCTACCTACCCTACACCTCCTCAGCCTCTTTTGTTGCCCCTCTTTTTCTAGGATTTTAATTATGGAAGTTCCATTTATTTATTTATTTGTTTGCTTATTTTTTGAGACACGGTCTCATGTAGTTCAGGCTAGTCTTAAACTTGTAGCAGAGGATGACCTTGAACTTCTGATCTCCCTGTCTTCGCCTGTTGAGTCCAAAGATTGCAGGTATGTGCCACCACACCTGGTTTACCCAGGGCTGGGATCAGGCCTTTGTGTGCACTGGGCAAGCGCTGTACCAACCGAGCTGCATCCCCAGCCCCCGTTTACTCGGTTACATTCTTCTTTTGGCTCCGTAGCCTCTTCCATAATGACCTCCTTCCGCACCAGGGCTTTAAATATTCTGTCAATCCCCCCAAATCATAGCTGCCATTTGAACTAGATGCTAATCTCTGGATCCCTACATTGAATTATTCTTCCAAAATAATTCATTTGTGGATGGAGGCATCAACATTTCATGCTAAGGGCAACACTTCCATCATGTAGATTGCTGGCTCCAAGAACACCCTGGACCGACTTGGACCATCACTGCTCATGTCAGCAGCTTCAAAAGTCTGTTTCCTTTTCCTCACACCAGGTCTCCTCAGCTCTAACAGAAGCTTCCCCAGCCCTACTTTGGGACTTCCTTCCAGGGTCAGTTTTCCCAACAGTCATCAGTACGTTTTTTACAATTGGATAAGCTGAGACTTTCTCCCCCCAGCTTATCCATTCCTGGTTTATTTCTTGTTTAATGATTCTTTCTCCCGTGTGTCTCTCCTCTAGCATTTTAGTGTAAACAATAAGGAAAAAATCAGGCTGTATCTTCAACACTCTGCTCAAAAACAATCTTCTTAGCTAGGGCTTGAGAGATGGTTCAGCAGTTGAGAGTGCTTGCTGTTCTCCCAGAAGATCTGGGTTCAATTCCTAGCACCATGTTGAATTATTCCAGCTTCAGAAGGTCTGATGACCTCTTCTGGCCTCAGTGGGTACCTGCACACACATGGCATATGCTCACATAAACACATGACATAAGTAAAAAGGAATCTTAATGAATTATTTAACTAAATAATCATATTTGTTGTTTACAAATTCTGCTTTCTACACAATGGCAGGTCACAGTTTTGTGAGGTGCCCATTTCTATTATCATTTCTGAGCAGCAGACATGATGTTCATAGATCTGTAATACTCTGTTTACGGCAGTACACACTGTCCATGCCTCTGTAATATTCTGTTTATGGCAATACACACTGTTCATGCCTCTGTAATATTCTGTTTATGGCAATACAGTGCACAGTCTTGATGAAGACCTAGGTGTTCGTCATTAGGCTCCTGCCTTGCCCCCTTTGAGACAGGGTCTCACATAGGCTTGAACTTCTGATCCTATTGTTCCGCCTCTTGAGTGTTGGGATTGTGGCCTTGCACCACCGTGCCAGGTTATGCAGTACAGGGGACCAAACCCAGGTCCTTTGTGAATGCTAGGCAAGCACTCTGCCAACTGAGCTCATCCGCAGCTGCTGGGTTTCTCATTGCTTCCCACCAGCAGGGTCTTAAACGTCCGTGTTTCTATCAGGAGTCTGTCTGAAGCACTTTATGTACCATGTGCCTTGAATTCTTCCAGCCTTGGTCCATCACTAAATTCCAGTCACTAGCACATTTTTACTTGTTTGTTACAGCAACATCACACTTTTTTGTTTGTTTGTTTGTTTTATGAGACAGGGTTTCTCTGTATTGTTTTGGAGGCTGTTGGACCAGCCCGGCCTTGAACTCACAGAGATCCACCTGCCTCTGCCTCCCGAGTGCTGGGATTAAGGGCCTGCATCACCACGGCCTGGCAACATCACACTTCTTGGTCCAAATTCTGCCTATGTTTTCTGTGGCTACTATCATAAATTAACACAAACTTTATGGCTTAAACCAATGGAAACTTACTGTCTTGATGTTCTGGAACCCAATGTTATAAATCAGCATTACTAGGTCAGAGTCAAGGTGGAGCAGGGCTTTATCCAGGAGTCCTGGTGGAGAATTATTTGTCTCTTCCAGGACCCAGTGCCTACTGGCATTCTTGGGATTGGTTCTATCAGTCTTAAGGCCAGGGTCTCCACCCGATTTTCTATTTTATCTTTACTTTGTGGTCTCTTCTCTGTAAATCTCCATGCTTCCCTTGTTTAACGAACACTCGGCTGCATTTTGATGTCACCTGGATAATTCAGGATTGCCTTTTCGAGATTCCTTAAGTTGATGACGTTTGGAAAGATCTGTTTTGTCTAATAAGGTAGCATCAACCCTGAATGTCTTTTGAGGGATCAGTGTTTGTTCTACTATAACTACAAGGCCACCTCATCGGCTGTTTGGATCTCTCTGTGTTTCAGCACAGTGTAACCAAGAAACAGAAAGTGCGTGTGTATCTAAAACTGAGAGGCCTCATGATATTTCGTTGACTATTCCATTTGTCCCCGCTCTGGTAGCCCAGGGTGACCTGGAACTTGCTAGCCAAAGTCATTTTCTGAGCTTCCTCTGTCCAACTCCGAAATGCTGGGGTTATAGTGTATATCACCAGTCATGGCTTCTGTTTTCTTTTCTTAAAAATTTAGTTCTTTTAATTTATTTATATGTGTATATGTCTCTTTCTCTCTGTGTATGTGCACCTGCATGTGGGTGCTCCCGAAGGCCAGAAGAGGGCATCAGATCACTGGAGCTGGAGTTACTACCCTTGGTAAATATCTGATACCAGTGTTGGGAACTGAACAGCGAGTATTTGTCACCACCTAGCCATCTCTTTAGCCCCTTGGTTTCTATTTTCTTGAAAGGTACCACACCAGCCCCTCATAACTTTTCTTCTAGCTTTCTGTTAAACTCCAATGCTCTATTTCATAACTAGAGTGGGATTTGAGGGACCCTAGCCAGCTGTGAGCTCAACACTGTGGAGTTGGGGTGGAGTCAGTAGCATATTCTGGCATCTAAATGCATTGAACTCAAAGTTAGCAATTCTGGGTTGTTGCTTTTGAGAACTTGAGCCCCGAAGCCAATGGGTTGACCTTTTGAACTCTTAGTTAAGTATCTGTAAAATGAATTTTAGTGTTCATGGAGATGAAAATGAGGCAGTGAGAATGCCTTTGCTAACTTCAAGTTTTTAGTGAAATACCGATGAAATGACAATAAAGATATTGACCAATATGCAGCTTCAGTTACATTTTGTAGATGTTTCTCCCTGATCCCAGCCCTTGACCTCCCTTTCTTTTTTTTTAAAGAGCATTTAGACATGAAGAATTGTAATTGTAAATTCTTTCTCTGCCTCTTTAAGATGTAAATAGTCTCTGACTGCCTCTAGCCAGGATGAAGGACTATTATTCTCAAGCTTCTTTGAAATGTAATAATCAAGGAGCTAGCCTCCCTACATGCCCATTTGTATGGTGGGGGCCTAATTTCAGAGTTTTACTCCTCGCTGTAAGACCACTGCTACTGTGAAAACAAGGGGGAGTCTATTTTCTTTTTGATAAATTGCAGATAGCTCTGTGTATTTTCCACCTATGTGTTCATGTGTGTGTATATACTGAGGGGTGTGCACTTGTATGTGGAGGTCAGAGGTCAATGTTATCTTCCTCAATAATCTCCATCTTCATCTTTTTTTTTTTGCATAAGGTCTCACACTGAACCTGGAGCCCACTGGGCCAGTTAGACTGGCTGGCCACCAAGCTCCAGGGTTCTCCCTCCCATTTCTGCCTCTCCAGCACTGAGATGACAGGTGCACCTGGATGGCTGTGCTTGGCTTCTTGGCTTTTTCTTTAAAAATGTGGAATCTGGTTGACTAATCTCAGGTTCCCTAATATGACAAGCACTTTACTAACTGGATAATTTCCCCAGGCTTCTCCCACCTCAGGTTTTTAAGAATTTATTTTTTGTTATTTTAAAATGATGTGCTTCAGAATCTGAGAGCTGCAATGAATAAATGGGACCTCATGAAACTGAGAAGCTTCTGTAAAGCAAAGAACACAGGCAAAAGACAAAACAGTTCCCTATAGAATGGGAGATCTTCACCAACCTCACATCTGACAGAAGGCTGATCTCCAACATATACAAAGAACTCAAGAAACTAGAAATCCAACTATCAAATGATCCAATTAAAAAATGGGGCACAGATATAAATAGCGAATTCTCTCAACAGAACAATCTCAAATGGCATTAAAGACACTGAAGGAAATGCTCAACAACCTTAGTCGTCAGGGAAATACAAATAGAAACCACTCTGAGATTCCATCTTACACTGATCCAGAATGGTTAAGATCAAAAACACCAATGACAGCTTATGCTGGAGAGCATGTGGAGAAAGGGGAACACTCCTCCATTGCTGGTGGGAGTGCAAACTTGTACAGCAACTGTGGAATTCAGTACAGTGATTTCTCAGAAAATTAGGGATCAACCTACCTCAAGACCCTGCAATACCACTGCTGGGCATATACCCAAAGGAGTTACATTCACACCACAAGGACATTTACTCAACTATGTTCATAGTAACATTATTTGTAATAGCCAGATTTTGGAAACAGCCTAAATGCCCCCCAACTGAAGAATGAATAAAGAAAATGTGGTATATTTACACAATGGAGAACTACTCAGCGGAAAAAAATTACATCCTAAAATTTGTAGGTAAATGGATGGAACTAGAAAAACCATCCTAAATGAGGTAACCCAATAAGTGAATATCAGACATAAAGCAAGAGATACCAAGTTTGAACCCTCTTTCAGAAACAAATGTAAGCAGATGCAGAAACCCACAACTAGCCAATGGGCCAAGCTCCTGGATTACAATTGAAGTGAGGGAGGAACGAAAATATGAATAAAGGAGTCAAGACCATGATGGGGGAACCTACAGAATCAGCTGACCCCAGCTGGTGAGAGATCACTGACTCAGGTCTGACAAATGGGGAACCTGCATAAGACCAAACTAGACTCCCTTGGTATAGGTGATAGTGGTGTGACTGGGACAATATATGAGGCCACTGGCAGTGGGTCCTAGACCTAACACTAATGCACAAACTGACTTAGTGGAGTCCATTCTATTTGGAGAGATACCTTGCTCAGCCTAGACTCAGGGGTGTGGGGGTGGAGAGGTGCCTTGGTCCTGCCTCAACTAGATGATGGGACAGACTTAGTAGACTTCCTAGGGGATGCCTTACTCTCTCTGTGGAGCAGGTTCCCGACATTCAGAATGTTGGTGTTCTGCAGTGTCTGGGTCACCTTCCTCTCTGTCTACTACAGTACTAAGAGGAAGGTTATAGTAGCCACAGAAGTCTTGTCCATCTTGGCATCCAGTCCAGGGCTTCTAGGTTTCATATTTGTTCAGAAATATGATATTTTGGTAAGACCAGATCCAAATTCCTTTAAAAAATTCAGAGAGAAATCACTTTATCAAAACTTGAGTGTTTCTCAATTTTTAGATGATACTAAATATAATTTCTGCTTTCTCTAAAGAACAGTACTTTAAAGATCGTACACAATTTTTAAGTTATATATAATATTAATACTTATAAAATGGACAACACTGACCAAGGTAACACCAATCACTAAGTTGTGACATATATCAGTTTCATTTATATTTCTTTCTTCTTGTAACAATTACGTAGTGTGGGAGAAACTATTAATATTTCTAGAATAAGCTGTATTACTTGATATTTTTTCAGTTTGCACAACCTAGACAAATGGAAATAGGATATCTCAATGGAGGAATGACCTCCATCACCTTGAACTGTAGGCATTTGTATAGGGCAGTTCTGAATGAATTGTTGATGGGCAACTGCCCAGCTCTCTGTGGAAAGTGGTTCCTCTGGGCACCATGTTTTGGGTGACATAGGAAAGAGGACTGTAGACACTATAGAGAACAAGGAAGTAAGAGGAATTTTTCATAGACTCTGAATTAGTTTCAACACTCAGGTTCATGCCTTGACTTCTTTCAAAGAACTGAGACCTGGTATATGCAAGCATATAAACCATTTTCTCTCATATGGCTTTTGGAGATGATGTTTTGTTACAGCAACAGAAACTAGGACATCTGTGATATGGTATGTAGCTTCAGCTTGGATTTGGAATATCATAGACTTCTGATACAATGAGAAACTGATTTGAAAGAGAAAACTTGTAATCAGAGTATAGAGCATAGTGATAGCATTGCAAATTGTTCTTAGATCTCAAAGGTATTGGATTTTGCTCAGTTTTGCAATGTACTCTGACGATATTAGGATTCTTAGATGCCATACTAAGGACAACTGTATTTGAAAAGGAAAATGGGGTTCAGATTGTGTCTACAGTTTTATTCTTGAACTTTATGTGAAAACACACCATATTATTCAGAATTGGACAATAGCGAGAGAAATTTGTAGTGAAAATAACAGCTAAGCTAAAATCTTTATTAAAATAATGTCATTGAAGTCTTGAATCTAGCAACTATTTCAATGTGTTTTTTCCAAACATTACAGAGTCTAGAGTGCAATGGTGTTTATACTTCCAAATGCAACTTTAATGCTGCCCTTTTAAGATTAAAAACCAAATGTTTCAGGAAAAAATGATGTGCACATAAGTCAGGGAAGCTGAGGCAGCCAGAAGAAGCTTCCCTGGAGGTGGAATTACAGGTGGCCGTGAGCCATCAGACATGGGTGCTGGGAAGTGAATTCAGGTCCTTTCAAAGTGCAGGGAGTGCTCTTAAATAGCGAGCTGTCATCTCTGCAGCCCTGGCAACTCAGGGTTTTAAAAGCTCTTCTATTTACTCACTGTTTCATTGGAGTTAAGATTGGTCTGTCTTCCTTATTTCAACAGCCTTGAGCTTAATTTTCCTTCCTAGTTCAACTTTGTTCCTGATGTTCTGCCTTGCCAGGAGCTCCACACAGTTACCACCAGCCTTTAGTCATTTTGTTTTTGAGGCAAGCTCCCATATAACCTGGTCTTGACTTTAAATCCTCTGCCACAGCCTTCTAAATTCTGGGGTTACAGCTGTGTGCCATCATACCAGGTTCTTCTTCAATCATTCCTGTCCAGATTCCGATACGAAAGTGGAGATGATAATTACAGAAAATTACTGAATAACTTCATAATTTCAGAGGAATTGTGGCATGTAGGCTTAGGAGAACATTGGAGACCAAGGCTGATTTCCTGTAGTGATAGCTACCTCCACACTTGTAGCACTAACCACGCCCCTTTGGGCGTGGTCACAGGTGTGGATGTGACATGTTAAAAGGAAAAGAATTAGGGCTGGGAAGCCCCTTCTTCAGGTCCTGGGGAGCATGGCAGGGGGTGGGGGGGGGAGACAGGGTCTGCATCTTTGGAGAGGGAGTCCGCAACCGCGACAGTCACTTGTTTCCTGTGCAAGTTCTTCCCCCCACAATAAACTCCACTTCACTTATACTGAGTCTAGTGAATGCCGATTTCCACGCCTACAATTTCCTCTTGTTGATCTAGCTCTGTCTTCCTCTCATTTTTATAGTTTTCCTTACCAGTACCTTGGTTATTACTCCTTCTCCATTTGCAGTAGTTAAATGAGAAAAAAAGTCCTATAGAAATATAAAATGAGGTCTTTATTTAGCTGGTCAGTCAATAAGGGAATTAGTAGATGTTTAAAAAGTGCAACGGATGGTCTGGAGAGACGGCTCAGTGGTTAAGAGCACTGGCTGCTTCTGCAGAGAACCCAGGTTTGGTTCCTAGCACCAACATGGTGGCTTGCAACCACTTGCAACTCCAGATCCAAGGTGTCTCATGCGCTCTTCTGGCCTCTGTGAGCATCAGATGTGTGTGTGGTGCTGTGTACATACATACATATATGTGCAGTGCACATACACAAATATATCTTTAAGATTCTTTTTGAGACAGGATTTCTCCCTGGCTGTCCTGGAACTCGCTTTGTAGATCAGGCTGACTTTGAACTCACAGAGATCCTCCTGCCTCTGTCTCCCAAGTACTGGGATTAAAGGTGTACGCCAATACTGCCCTACAAGAAATTAATGCATCTTAAAAATCACAAAGAGGACCCTGGTTTCTCTACCCTGGGGGATATAAACCTATTTTCTCTTAGAATTTGTATTTCTATAGAAAGGAGTTATTTTTCATTGCTATCAGTAGTTTATGACTTATAGAGATATAAAATAGCTCCTATAGAATTTTAATCCTAGCCAGGATGGTGGCCCAGGCCTATAATCTAATCTATGCACCTGTGAGGAGGGAGCGGGAGGATTGTGAGTTGAAGATCAGCCTGGACTATGGAGCAAAACCCTCTTACATCAAAACAAGACGCTGAAACCAACCAAGCAAAAAGAATGTTAACTCTGTTCATGTATAGACAACACAAGTCTTTCTGTTGAATTCCATTTCCCCCCTGTAGAGCCTGAATTCATTCATCCATTCATTTATTCCTTTTTGTTTGGTGTATGTATGATACAGAGTTAAGACACTTTTAAAATGTCTTAGGGTTGATGTTTGAATAGCTAATTTATTCAAAATTAAAAAGTAAAAAGAACTAAAAGGGAAGCAGAATACTTTTAATAGAAGCAGCCAATGAGCCCGAAAAAAATTTGGTGAAAATCCCATTACAAAGGACTAGGAAGCTCAGAATCCCAAGATGGAGAGAGTTACGTCTTTTGTGCTACTGATATGTAGGAAGGGAGAAAATGTCAGTTGGTCAGAGCATATGAGATAGTTTTCTGTTGGAAATGAATTTGGCCTGATGGATAACCCATGAGCCCTTGGAACCTCTGAAGTGTGATTTTGCTAATAGCCTCCCAAGACGAAGATAACCAAGCCAGACAGCTGCGGGAGGAAGCTGCAAGCACTTAGGCAGGGCACAGCTCTACAGGGAGAAGTAGTATGTATGAGATACAAGGGTGCCAAACTGTCTGGTGGTTCATCATGACCCTAAAAGTCCTCTGTGCCGACTTTCATCAGTTTGGAGTGATCTTTGCCGTCGGTTTAGTGTGCAGCATCATGAGGCATAAAGTAGTGATTGTTCAGTGTCCTCGTCACAGGGACAATAGGAACAACATGCAAATTAACCATGGGTAATGGTTCTGACCATATACAATTACGGCTGTTTAACATTTTTAGATGCTAATTAAACCCGAAGTTGCTTGTGAATAGCGCCAATTTGCCTCCAAATAACATGTTACAGAGATAGACTAATTTACCACAAGTGACTGCACCAGCAACAGTGGCTGGCGCATTGTCAGAGGCAAATCGATAAATGTATGTGGGATCCACTGACCAGACAGGCGTCTAGTAAGAGTCTCCCTTCTTCTCTGACAGAACACACCTGATGTTCAGTTACTGAAAGAGAAATGGCGGGCTTCAAACAATGATGGTATGACTCTGTGCTGCTGTCGCGTGTGAATGTAACCTGCATTTTCCTGTGTTCTTGGATGTGGCATGATCTTTAGAGTCTCTCTTCATCACCAGAGAACCGGATCAGAGAATTCTGGGATACAAGTATGAAGCGGGGTATACATTTCAAGAAGAAATTCTAGCCTAGGGGTATATGTGGACTTGTATAATCATACTGTAGGCATCTCTACATTTTTGTAATCATAGTGTATAATGTGTCTTGGTTTCTAAGTAAGTAATAGGCCTGTTGCATTGAGCTACATGGAGATGAAACACACTTACCTCTGGTCACAGAAATTCTGTGAACTATATTGTTGTAAACCATGAGGGACTCCCTGTAGTGGGTGCTGAGTCGACATGCTGCAGCACCGTTGACTGTCCCCCTCTTTGTTTTAGTTTGCTTTCTATAGCTGTGACAAAACACTATGACTGTCTTAGGGGTTCTATTGCTATGGTGAAACACCATGACCAAAAACAACTTAGGGAGAAAGGGTTTATTTTAGCTTTCATTCCATATCACAGTCCACATTGAGGGAAGTCAGGCCAGAGACTCAAACAGGGCAGGTACCTGGAGTTAGGAGCTTATGTAGAAGCCATGGAGGGGTACTGCTCACTGGCTTGCTCCCCATGGCTTCCCATGGCTCCCCATGGCTTCCCCAGCCTGCTTTCTTATACCATCCAGGACTACCTGCCTGGAAGTTATGCTGCCCATAGTAAGCTGGACCAATCCCACATCAACCATTACTCAAGAAAATGCCCGCACAGTCTTGCACACAGGCCAGTCTGTTGGAGGCATTCTCTCAATTGAGGTTCCCTCTTTTCAGATGACTCTATCTTGTGCCAAGTAGACAAAAAACTAGCCAGAGCAAGTAGTGACCAGAATGACTGATGTTTAGTGAAAGTCCTGATGGAAATTATCACATACTATATAGAACCATGACAAAAATTTCCAATTTAGTAGTTACAAGTTATGGGATTATTTATTTATTTATTTATTTATTTATTTATTTATTTAAGAAGGGGAATAGAACAGGGTCTCACATAGGCCCAAGCTACCCTTGGATTCCCTATGTAGCTAAGGATAGCCTTGAATTTCTGAGCTTCTGGCCTCCACCTCCCAAATGGTGGGATAACAGATGTATGCCGCCTCGCCTGCTTTCACAGTTCAGGGACTCAAACCCAGAATCTTACGTATGCTAGGCAAGCACTCTACCAACTAAGCTACATCTCTAGCCCCCACCAGGTTTTTACCAAGAAATCTTTTCTTGCTCTAGAGAAACACTTAAGCCAGCATTCTTAATTCATATTCATCTTTCCTCAGAAATTAGTTGCTCTTAGCAAGCAGTGATGTTCGTGAGGAAAGGGACCTTTGATTTCAATGTAGTCTCTGTGGTCTAGCTCTCTGTGCCTTTGTCCCCTCCCAGCCTGGTGCCCTTGCACAGTGGAGACCTGAGTGAGTGCCATGTTGCTAAGCAACTCTGAAGGGCACTTGGACAACATAGCCATGTCCTGTGACTAAGGAGAGGCGAAATGTTCCACAAAGCAGCAGGGCACAGTCTGTAGGCCAATCACAGAAGTTGCCAGGCAGACACCACTTGCACAGGCAAGATTTCTTTAAAGGAGACAGGGACACAAAGGGACAAGAATCAAAACTGAAGCCTGCAGAACTGACTCATTCCACAGACTGGTACAGATGGCACTGTCCTGGTGACTCTCCCCCCCAACTCTCAGAAACACCACACTGGGCAGGAGGAAAGTAATCCTGTAAGAATTCAGACAGTTTCTTTCTGAAGCCATTTTCAGCAAATCCTCTCAGCAGACCTGACATAAACTGATGTTCTTGATCCACAGTTCCATAAGGCTAAAGCCAATAACTTCATACTTCTGAGAGTTCCACTAACCCAAAACACCACCTCAAGAAATAGCCTTCTTAAAAAACAAAACAAAAACAAAAAACCACAACCCTTTCTATGCAGATATGCCAAGCACAAAGCAAACTACGATCAGGTAAACATTAGCCTCTCTAAGGCGTGATCAGTGCAATGGCGGGCAGGTTGCTTTGGTTTCCGTGTAAAGGCGATTTGGGAGCCACATAATATTTTAAAATATGTGCATTTCCTTAGATTTCCTATAAATTCATTTTATAAAATTTCCTTCTCTTCCAAGAGTAGAAAACTCGTTGCTCTTGGCAATAAATTTAACATTTAACACACAGATTTCTAAACCAGGAAGTCAACAAGAGAGGAGAGAGTCACACTTTTCTGATTGGTATAAAAGTGGGAGTGAAAGTTTTGGGAGAGGATAATACATGTATACAGATATTAATATTTAATAAAGTTACAGATATTAGATATTCAGCGCAGACTTCGGGCTGCCTATCTTAAAGAAGTATAGACTAATTATGAACATGCTTACAAGTATTCAGCTTATATCTAATTATACCCACTGTGTATACCAAGGGCCAATGAATAAGATAAAGAGCCTGGCATTAATATGATCTAAGCAGAGTAAGTCAGGAATGGAAAGGGGCCACTGGGATACTGAAATCATATCGAATTGTCAAGGATTTAAAATGTTTGTAGAGCACAGGTTTCTTGGTTGATAGTCTAAAATTAGATAATTATGGACTATTTTATAGAGTCTATGCTATGACAACTTTAGGAAAAGGAATGTCACCACTGCTAGCCTATTTCAGCTCTCATATAATTATTTGTAAATAACCAGGACTCAAAACACTTAATTATCACAGGCATTCATTACTGTCTTAATGTTTCCCACTCTAAGCTGTATTGTCCGGTATGGCAGTTATATGTAGACATTTAAATTTAAATAACTATTAATTAAAAATAAAATTCATGGGCTGGCCAGATGGCACAGCAGGTAAAGATATTTGTTGCCAAGACTGATGAGCTGGGTTTGAGTCCCAAGACCCACGTGGTGGAGGGAGAGAACGGACTTCCAGAAGCTGTTTGCCGCCCCCACACATAAATAAATAAATGTAATAAAAGTTCTTAAAGAAAATAACAGTTGCTCTCATAGTTTTACTATTCTCATTTCAAGGACTGAATAGCCTCTGTATAAAATCTTTTCTTACCAAGCTCTACTGGATAGAAGTAATTTATTGATTTCTAGTATAAAATCACCTTCAATCTCAACTTTATCATGTTGCCATGGACTTGCTTATGATGTTATTTTTATTAATAAGTTAACCTTTTTCATTAAAAAAGATTTATTTCATTTTATGTGTATGAGCATTTTGCCTTAATGTATGCATGTGTATAACTTGTGTGCCTGCTGTCCACAGATGCCAGAAGAGGGTGTCAGATTCCCCTAGAGTCGGAATTAAAAGTGAATGTGATGCATCTAATTTGGGTGCCTGGAACCAAATTCCTGTCCTAAAAGATCGGCGAGTACTCTTAACTGCTAAGCCATTCCTGTAGCTTCTATATGTAATTTTTAAATGTATGATCAAAATAATGCAAAAAATAGCAGGTAATATACATGTCATTCAGTGTCCTATGTCTCACATTATTAGGTATAAGAATGTATATTAGATGGTAATAAGCTGAAGATTAGACGTCATAATCTCTAAAATAGCCATTAAAAGAACAGGCCCCTTTTTAAGTATAGCAAATATATTAGCCACAGAGAATGGAATAATGAGTTTTATCCTAAACCAAAGATCAAATTATAATTATACTTAAGCAATTTAAGGAAATCATTTACGAAATTGGCAGACACAAGGGCTAAGAGAACAAAATTCAGAACCTAAAAGTAAACCCGTGGAGCTAGAGCCAACTAAGTGTGTTTGTGTGTGTGTGTGTGTGTGTGTGTGTGTGTGTGTGTGTGTGTGTGTATGCATTCGTGTTCAAGTGGTCACTTGCATGCCACAGTGCAGGTGTGATTAGAGGAGAGTCTGCAGGAGTCATTTCTCTCCTGGCAATTAGGTCTGGGGGATTGAACTCAGGCTGTTGGGCTTTTGATTGCCTTTACCTGCTGAGCTACCCATTAACCCACACAGCTGTGTATTTTTTTTTGACAAAGTTACTAAGAATACACTGTGAAGAAAGAATGGTGCTTTTAGTAAGTCATGGTAGGAAGTTGAATGTCTACACGTAGAAGAGCCAAACTAAACTTTTATCTCCCACCAACTAAAACAAACAAACAAACAAACCAACAAACCTCAAGATGGATCAGCGACTTAATGTAAGGTGTAGAACTACTAGAAAATAAAACATAAGGGAAATAAATAAGGACATTAAAACCCTCCCAAAACAGGCAATGAAAGCAAATGAGATTATTTTGAGCTATAAGCCTTCTATTTAGCAAAGGGACAAAAGGAAACGGTGGAGACACCTATGAAATGGAAAAAGAGTATTTGCAAACTATATATCCAACAAGGGGTTGGTACCCAGCATATACACACACCTCCAAAAGCTGCCCCCACCAAATTTTAAATGGGCAATTGATCTAGACAGATGTTTCTCAGAAGATGTGAGAATGGCCGTCATCACTAAACAGTGGGGAAATGCAGGTCCAAAATAAATTACCACATCATTCTAGCATTGGTATTGTCAAAAGACTTGCTACAGATGATGGCAAGGATGTGGACACAAGGGAGCCTTCAGGACTGGGGATGAAGCTCAGTTGGTAGAGTGCTTGCCCAGCACGTTCAAGGTCCTGGGTTCAGATCTCAGAGCCACATAGACTGGAAGTTGTAATGTACTCCATAGTCCTAGGGGGCTGAGGGTGAGTAAAGGCAGGAAGATCAAGAGTTCAATGTCATTGTTAGCTACAGAGAGAGTCTCAGGTCAGTCTGGGTTACATGAAATTATATCTTAAAAAGTAAATGAGTCAGGCGGTGGTGGCTCACACCTTTAATCCCAGCACTTGGGAGGCAGAGGCAGGCGGATCTCTGTGAGACCAGCCTGGTCTACAAGAGCTACTTCCAGGACATTCTCCAAAACCACAGAGAAACCTTGTCTCAAAACACCAAAAAAAAAAAAAAAAAAAAAAAAAAAAAAAGAAAAGAAAAGAAAGAAAGAAAGAAAGAAAAAAAGCCAGGTGGTGCACACCTTTAATCTTAGCACCCAGGAGACAGAAGCAAGTGGAACTCTGTGGGTTCAAGGCCAGCATGGTCTACAAAGTAAGTTCCAAGACAGGTACAGTTCCAGGACTGCTACACAGAGAAACCCTGTCTCGAACCCTCCCACACCCCAAAAGAATAATAAAATGAAAAACACCTCGAGCCAGGTATGACCTCAAATGCCTGAAATCACAGCACTTGGGAAACAGTGACAGGAAGACTGCTGTGAACTCAAGGTCACCTGGTTTATACAGCTGGGTGGGCTACACATTGAGATTCTGTATTTCAAACTATTTTAAATCAATAGTTTGAGGGTTGCAACCCAGCGCGGTGGTCCAAGCCTTTAATACCAGTACTTGGGAGGCAGAGGCAGGTGGATATTGGTGAGTTAGAGGTCAGCCTGGTCTATATAGTGAATTCTATGCCAGACGATGAGAGACTCTGCCTCAAAAGAGGGGAGGGGGGACTTCGGGGTGGAGGTGGGGCTGGTGAGATGACTCAGTGGTTAAGTACTGCTCTTATTGAGGACCTGAGTTCCAAGCACCCATACTGGGTAGCTCCAGAGGATCCCAGCACCCTCTTCTGACCTCATATCAACCCCCCAACACACATCACACAGACACACATGGAAAAAACAAATCTTAAAAAAAATTAGGGATCCTAGAGAGGAGTAGCAACTAAGAGTATATACTGCTCCCACTGAAGAGCCAAGTTCAGTTCACAGCACCTACAGGGCCTCTCACTACTGCCTGGAACTCCAGTTCCATGGGATCTGGCTGATGCCCTCTTCTGGCCCCTGTGGGTGCTGCATGCACACGATGAACATACATACAAGCAGGCAAACACTCATAGACATAAAATCAAAACAAATAATTCTTTAAAAAAAAAACAAGGGATGGGGAGACGGGTTAGTGGCTAGCACACTTGCTACCCAAGGGTGAGGATCACAGTTCAGATCCCCCGAACCTACATGCATGCCAGGGGGTATAGCGGTCTGCTATAATTCCAGTGCTCACAAGGGATCCCAAGAGCAAGCTGGCTAAGCAGACTAACTGTATGGGAGAGCCCTGGTTTCAACCAAGAGACCCTACTTCAGTGAATAGGTGAGAGTGGCAGAAACCACTACTGATGCTAACCTCAGGCTTCCATCTGCATGTGCACAATATGCATGAAAATAAATGAAATAGCACTTAAAAATATAAAAGAAAAGCAAGGCCACGTGATTTCACTCATGTGGGAGACTATTAGTTAACCATTTAACTAATTTCTAGGAAGCTGAGAATAGAGTAGTGGCTACGAAGAGCCTGGATAGAGTAGAAGGGGAGGGGCATGGGAGAGCATCCGGAGCTGCTAAATTGTATTCAGGGAGAAGTGGGAAACTTGGTGTGCTTTCCCTCAGAGGAGTGACTACAGATAACAACAATATACTGCACATTCTGAAAGCTAGGAGAAATGACTTTGGCTGTTTTCACTGTAAGTGAATGACAAACAGTGGAGGGTGTGCTCAACACGATTTAGACATTGCATAATATATTCATATACCAAACATCACACAGAAGCCTATAAATACATATGCTTTTTCCTGTTTTTATGTAGTGATTTAAAGAATAAAGCAATTGTTTTTGAAAGAAAGGAATCAGTGCAATTGAGTTTTACCTGTTGGCAGCACTGAACAATGGAGTCTTGTGAATCATTAAGTGTCTAATCTAATGATGAGTTAAACCTCATAAGCGCCGAGAAAACTTACTTTCAAAAATGCTTTTGCAAGTATTGAAAGACCCCAGTGATCTTCAGTTCCCTCTGAAGCTCTGGGATAAGGCCCCAATCAGAAGCCACCTAAGAGTGGCCAGAAACAGTGTGGTGTGTATCTATACTTACGTACAGCTCCATCACAAACCCTCCCCACGATGTCCCCTGATTGATACCCATGAAGTGTGTTGTGAGATGGGCAATCGTGCTCCCACTCAGGGCTGATCTTCCTTTTTGCACATAAATGCTCACATTTCTCCCAGGGCATTCAAAAGGAGAGCAATCATTGACTGTCCATCTTTTTATATGAGTGTAATAAAAACTCTCTATAGTCCTCAGTGGAAGGTGTTGTGGTGCTTAAGCTAACTAGCAATTTCAAGGAAAAACTCACCCATAATGGTGTACAGAGAGAGGATTTAGGTGTCCGTCCTACACCATATCTACCTTGGAATATGGCATGTCAGATCAAAACCAAATTTAAGAGAGAGTAACTAGAGTATATTATGTGTGTGTTTAAAACTGCCAAAGGACTAGCTTAATAAAATAAGAACAACAAGATGGTTCACAAAAGGAGATAAGTTTGGTTCTCAGAATCCATGCCAGGCAATTCACAATCACATGCAACTCCAGCCCCAGGGAGCTCAGGGTCTTCTTTTGAATCCTGCAGGCATATAAACATGTATTTTTAAAAATAAACTATATGTTAACAATAATACATTGCTTTAAAACTTAAGTAAAAAATTCATTTATTTTTACTTTATGTACATTGGTGTTCTGCCTACCTGTGTGGCTGTGTGAAGGTGCCAGATCCAGAACTGGAGTTAGAGACAGTTGTGAGCTTCCATGTGGGTGCTGGCGATTGAACCAGGGTCCTCTGGAAGAGCAGTCAGTGCTCTTAACCACTGAACCATCTCTCCAGCTAATGCCATATTTTAAATATTGTATAGCATTCCTAATTCATAAAGGCTTCTGTCCGCAATTTTGGATGCCACAGAGTTAACGGAGTCTCAGCTGGACATAGAGGGATGCTGGGAAGAATTGCACTTCTCTTGTGAAGTTTTATCTTCTTAATCTAACATCTTTATAATTCTCAGTTTAAAAATATAGTCTGCTGATAATTGAAAAATTCTGTCATGATTCAGGGACCTTTGTTCTACTGTGCCTCTCATAGTATACTTTCTCCTCTTCAGATCCATGCAGACACACGCAGAGATCAAACGGAAAGTCCCCTGATCAAAATAGCCAGCATTCTGCCACTAGACTGGCTCTCCCTGTCTCTGCCAAAGGGTTGGGATGATCTATCTGTCAAAGTTGTCAAGTAGCTCTTTGAAGGTGTCCATCAGTTGCCAATGTGAGGTCTGCCAGACGTGAGTCCTGTCTTCAGGAAGGAAGTGGAAACTTGCAGGATTGTACTATAAAGAAAGCGAGACACTGAGCCTCCTACTTGAATCTGCCAGAGTCTCAGGTCTGTATTTCCATAATACATAGAAACATAAGAAGGCCGTTTCTACAGGCACTTTGAAAGGAGACTGGTCCTTTGTTTCCAAAACACGATCAATGACTCCTTAAACTTAAGTGTGGTAGAAAGAAGTCCTAATGAATTGAAACCACATTTCTTATAGATTTCGGAGAACTGGAAAGCTTTCTGCTAGGGTTTTTGAGACTCTGTTTGAGATGAAAGCTAAAAGAATTTCTTCTTTGTTGACTCATCTGTATAGAAGGCAAAGCAGTTTTTAGGGTATGCTGTTAAATATGGAAGTGGAGATAATCAAACGGGTCAGAGACATCACAGCATCTAGAGGTCTCCATCTTGGCACCTTTTCAGAAGAAGGTAAGTACAGATCTCTGAGTGCTGGTCTTCACACATTCCAGTTCAGCCACCACTCATCAGAGATTTCTCTTGCTGTGTGCAGGGACTCTCTGTCTGGCAAGAGAAAGTGGTTCAGCAATTACAGTTCAAATTGCTGTTTCTATCTTTCAGGTTCTGTATCTTTAGAGGCCCTACAGAAAATGGACCAACTACTCTCCTTGCTATGTCCCTTTGTACTTCCTAGCAGAATCTACAGAGACACATAGCTTGGGTCTATATTAACCACTTAAAAGACCGAGAGAAAGAAACAGAGGGGCTGTGAGTTGGCTCTCAGGTAAAGGTTCTTGCTGCTTAAGCCCCAGGACTCTTAGAAGCCATATAAAAATGGAAGGAGAGAACAAACGCCACAAAGTTGTCCTCTGACCTTCACATATGGCTGTAGAATATATGTCTACAATATTACATAGACATAGACACACACACATGATAAGAATAAGTAAAACATTAAGAAAAGAATGGGATGGTCCTGGGTATAGTTGAGAGAAACTAATCAATCCAGAGGGAACAAGCTAATAAGCAGTGTTACACTCTATGGCCTCTGCTTCAGTTCTTGTCTCCAGGTTCCTGCACTGCTCGAGTTCCTGCCTTGGCTTCCTCTGATGGTTCACTGTAATCTGTAAGCCAAATAAACCCTTTCTTCCCCAAGTTACTTTTGGTCATGGTTCCTTGTCACAGCAACAGAAAGCAAACTAGGACACTACCTATCTTAGTTTCATTTCCTGTTGCTATGATAAAATATCCTGACAAAAGCAACGTAGGGGAGAAATGTTCACGATTACAGGTGTCTATCACTTTGGGGAAACCAAGGCAGAAGGAGCCTGAAACAGCCACATCCATAATCAAGAGCAGGTAATAACAAATTAATGCATTCATGCTTATGCTCATCTCCTCCTTTTTACTCTCAATATAGTCTTAATACAGCAGGGAATGGTTCGCCCACAGTGGGCAGATCTTCTCATGCCAGTTAACACACTCAGGACAATATCCCAAAGACATGTCTGTGTGAATATCAACCAGATGCATAGAATCCCTCATTGTGAGTCTCTTTACAGGTTATTATAGTGTCAAGTTGACAGTTAAAACTGTCACACTATCTCACAAGCAATCGAGTGGGGTGGATAGTTGGATATGAACCGAGCAAGTCTTAGATACTGCTCTAGTTCTGAGGGATAAGATTCATAGTGAGGCCATGACTGGAAAGGGAGAAAAGGGAGTGGAAAAAGGCAGAATGGAGATGATAGCTTCCAGAATAAGATAACCCAAGGTCCTTATGTTGTAGAGGCACACTCAAGTGTTAAATCTTCGAGTTCCTTGGATTGCATTACTACAGGGGAAATTCTTTCTGTAGTGGGGTCAATGCTGTGATGTTTCACTTTCTGTGATAACAAACCAGCCAGGCTGCAGCTTTCCTGACCTCCTGTGTTCTCCTTTTGCAGAGACTTCTTAGCCCAATGGTTCTCAACCTACCTAATGCTGCCACCCTTTATGACAGTTCCTTATGTTGTGGTGACCTCCGACCATAAAATTATTTTCGTTGCTACTTCATAACTGTAATTTTGCCACTGTTATGAGTTATAATGTAAGTATCTTTGTTTTCTGATTGTCTTAGGTGACACCTGTGAAAAGGTTGGCTGTTGGACCCTCAAAGGAGTCATGACCCATTCATTGGTCATGAACCACTGTCTTAGACTGATGGCTTGGTGTTTTCAGCCCATCAAGGAATTGAAGCTTCAAATGCAAATATCTGTTCAAAGCAACTTAGTATATTGAAAGAAAAAATTCTAAAGCACAGAAAGAATCTCTCCTTTAACATACTAATGGAAATCATTAGTCAACCTGTTCTTTTCTTCAAACTGAAGCCATGTTTTGATACTTCTTTGTTTAAAAGGCAAGGCTGAAGTTAAAAATTCAAGATTTATGGAACCATTGAAATAATTACTTGTTTTTCTGAACTTTCTGCTGGGATGCTAATAGCAATAGTCAATCTCTGTGTTCTTGAAATTAAGCTGAATGAAAAGAATACTTAAAAATTATTTGTGACAGTGTGTGCACACGCACATGTGAGTGTGTGGTGTGCACGTGCACATATGTGTACACAACTTGCAGAAGCTGGTTCTCTATCCCGTGGGCTCCTGGAACTCAAACTCCAAGCTTTGGAGCTTGGTGGTGAGCGCCCTTATCTGCCCAACTACTTTGTCATCCCTCCCTTTGCTTGTTCTGTGCATGCTCCATGCAGTCTGGCAAACTAAGGGCTTTGGCTTTGGGATTGTCTTTCTCCCATGAAGAATCCTTGCCAGCTGTGCTGCATTAAGAGGCAGCAAAGTAAGCAGGCTTGCTGGTGGGTTCAGATGGAGAACGAACCCCTCACTGTTCCGTTCCGCCACTTTTCTTACAGTTGTGCTCGCTGAAGGTTTTTGCTTTGAATCACAGTAGGAACAGATCTATGGAGACACAATTTATTGACGGAAACATCTTGCTTAACTTTCTCGCTTTTCTAAAAATTTATTTTGGAGCAGAGCAAACATGGTTTTCTTAAGGAATAGCGAGAAAACTCACTAGATGGAGTAATACTCTTGCATTAGTTAGAACTAGAGTCCCATCCTTGGATTAGTTGATTTTCTGGGATCAGTTTGTTCTTTGTTCATGGTTTCTTGTATAACACCAACGATGAAGTTCAGCCTTGATATGTGACTTAGAGTTCTGTTCAAGTTTTAAACCGAGAGGCAGGTAAATGTGCCAAGGATGTAGAAAAATCAGAGCTTTTCTTCATGTTCTTTTTGGATGGTGCTAGGGATGAGACCTAGGACTTACACATGCTGGGAAAAATCCTGCTGAATTGTTAATTTTTGTTCTTTTCTTTGTTTTGAGGCAGAATCTCATTATATATTACTGGCCTACCTGAAACTAAGTAGATCAGGCTGGCCTTGTAGTCACATAGATCAGCCTGCCTCTGCCTGCAGAGTGCTGGGATGAAAGGTGTTCATACAATGCTTGGCTCTATTCATTATTTTTAGGAGAGATTTGCACCATGGAACCCTCAGATCTCTCCAGGAACAGGTTTTCCTGGATGTTTCTCTGCTCATCTTTTTTATTTTCTTTTTTATTAGCATATATTAGTTATACATAGTGTAAGTACATGTGCATGTGTGTATGTGTATGTGTGTGTGTGTGTGTGTGTGTGTGTGTGTGTGTGTAGTTCCCAGGTTAACTTGTAGGAGTTGATTCTCTCTTTCCACCATGTGGGCCCTAGGGATTGAACTCAGGTTGTTGAACTTGGCAGTAAACAGCCATCTTACTGGCCCACCTAATGAGTTTGATTAGGGTTGCTTCTAAGAGTCTGGGCGACAGATCATTGGGAGTATGGACACCTAGCCAGTGGCTACACCACTGAAGACAATGTTTCTTTTTCCCCTTGCAATCATAAGCTCTGTTCATCTGTTTTCCTACATAGAGAAAGGTGGAGGACTTGAGTCACACAGTTTCCAGTCTTTATACCTGAGAAAAATATAAACCAGGGCTGGAGATATAACTCAATGAAAGGCCCTAGGTTCAATCCCTAGTATTGTCAAAATAACCAATGAACTACACACATACATACATACACACACACACACACACACACACACACACACACACTAACAAACAACACCCCCGAATCCAACCAAACGTAACAACCTTGCAAGTAGAGGGGATCTTTTTTTGGAGGTAGAAAGGGTATCCCAGAAGTATGAGGGGGTGCTGTTCTTAGTGTAAGGGAGAGACATAGTCTCCTAACCAACCTTATCCATCTTTCTCCTTGTCATGTAACCATTAATCAGTCATCATGGTATGACTCATGCAATAGTAGCTGTAGGGCTGTTTGATATTCCTGCAAGCTATACAAAGCTTTGCAGAAATACAAAGTATTCATTGCGAAAATGTAGTGAATAGAATTCCATGACATCCATTGATATATTTTAATGCCCAAAATTAACTAACAGGGTTTCCTTAAGGTTAGACTAGGATAGAAAACAAGTGTCTAGAGCAATGGGTAAGAAATTTTGTTCCACAATCCTGAGGATCGGAGTTCAGATCCAAGAATCCACATAAAAAGCTGTGTCTCCCCAGACACCTGTGACCTCAGCTCCACAAAGAGTATTGGTGCTTGTTGACTTCCAGCCTAGCTGAGACATGAGTCCTGAGTTCAGGGAGAGACCCTGCTTCAAAGGAATAGGGAAGAGTGACAGAGGAGGGCTCTCAACACCTTATTCTGACCTCTATTTTTGCTCACAGGTATGCATACCCCCCACAAATAAATAATTACTATCTTTTACTATAGACTGAAGTCCATTGTTATTGATATTTTCTATACACTTTTGGGCCCATGCATTATTCTTTTCAGTCTTCTCTTGTCACTTTCAGAAACTCCTGTTAATCTTTCTCAT
Source organism: Mesocricetus auratus (assembly GCF_017639785.1). Lineage (NCBI taxonomy): Eukaryota > Metazoa > Chordata > Mammalia > Rodentia > Cricetidae > Mesocricetus > Mesocricetus auratus. The sequence continues at coordinate 11,774,251 of NW_024429183.1, read as the reverse complement.
AAGTAACACATTGTGCGTAACATCTTGCCCGTCTTTAATCTACCACCCAACACACCCATGGCTGGGCTCTGATGTGGAGGGGAGTCTGAGTCACACACACCTTAGTGTGAGTTCTCAAAGCACCAGGTTTCCCCATTATCCCTGTCTAAAGCCATTTCCCCCTCTCATGTTGCATTTGTACAGCATTTTTCTTCCTGAAGGGATTACATCCACATCTGTTTCTATTAAACGCCCCTCTGCTTATCTTTCCTTTCCTCCAAATCGTCAAGGGCACGTCTTTCTTCTTAATTCTCTGTCCCAGCCCCTTCTCTAGGGAGATTTATCTCAGACCTACACTGGGGAAATATCTTATTAAAATGTAAATAGATTCTCAACATTCCAAACACATTCAATTCATCTTAATTTGGCTATTTATTTGTCGAGTTCATGTTATTTTATCTCTAAGAAAAAATTAAAAAATCAAAGACAGCAACTTTAAGCGGGGTTATTACGTGGCAGGGGGGACACCAGGCATTTGGAAGTTTATGTGTTATTGCTCTTATGGAGTAGTTAATCTGTGCTGTAAAATCAACAATTTATTCTATATTCCTTTCTTTACATTTGAAGCAAACAGCCTTCCAGATTTGCTTGAGAATAAAAATGTCTGAAGTTTTCTCACCTGGTTGACAGAGCACTTTATCTTTTTCTTATTGCTCCAGAACTCTGGATCTTGTTTTGACACATGCAGAACAGAAGTATGTTTTCCCTCATGGCTTGACTCTTGTAAGACACAGTCTTTGATTGACTGGGATAAAATTCTGGAAATGGGAACTCTCAAACTGGCTCCTAGACCATGGTGGCTGAGATCTCAGTGCTTGCTCCATATGACAAATCTCTGGCTAGTTATTGCTAGTCTAAACAGGTGACACTGTGACCTTTAACTAGTATGTCCCTAAAATGATTTGAGCACAGAAAGGTTAGTGAGTGCTACTCACACATAATAAAATTCTTATGGAAACCTTTCTTCCCCAATATAAGTTCTCTCTGTGTAGCTCAGGCTGGTCTTGAACTCATGATCCTCCTTCCTCAGCTTCCTCAATTCTGGGTTTGTAGATGTGTGTCACTATGTTCAGCTTATAAAACTCCTTTCTTTTAAAAATTATCATTGTATAATAATAACAATTTGTGGGTGTGCGCGTTATGTTTGTGTATGGGAATGCAGGCTTGCGACTGTCATGCTGTGGGTATAGAGGTGAGAGGACAACTTTTGGGAGTCAATTTTCTTCTCCCACCTTGTTGAGGCAGGTTCTCTTTTCCTATCTCTTGTCATACTTCAGGTTAGCTGGACCATGAACTTTGAGGCTGATTCTCCTGTCTCTGCCTCCATCTCACTATTGGGGTGTTGGGATTACAGGTGGGAGTCATCACATTAGGACTTCTCATGGGCTCCAGGGATGGAATTTAGACCATCAGGCTTATGCAGCAAGTGTTTTAACCCACTGAATCATCTTGTTGGCCCAAGAAACAGTTTCATTGCCATCTTTCCCTCACTCCTGTGTTTGTATCCTGATCTACTATGTTCATATGATTTTCTCTTTGAACTTCAAGCTGTTTGGGTTAGGCTTCCTCTGACTTGGAAACCAGTGAGTAAAGAAATTGAGCATTCCTTGAAGAAGAGGAGAAGCAGAAACACCATAGACATCAAGACACACTTTTGTGCTCTCATTTGCTTATTTCTTCCTTCATTTTGTCCATACTTTATCTCCTTCCCATTTCTTTGCATTGAAAACTCGTCAAGAAATCCTAGGTAAGTGTCTTAGTTATGGTTTCTATTGTTGTGTTGAAACACCATGACTAAAACTCAAGTTGGGGAGAAAAGGGTTTATTCAGCTCACACTTAAAGCATTGCTGGTTATCACCGAAGGAAGTCAGGATAGGAACTCAGACAGGGCAGGATCCCAGAGTCAGGAGCTGATGCAGAGGCTGTGGAGGGGAGCTGTTTGCTGGCTTGCTTCCCATGGCTTGCTCAACCCACCTTCTTATAGAACCCATGTTTTCAATAGAGTGAAGCTCTGTGTTCAAGCTCAGAAACCAAGGGTTGCTTGATTTTACACTGTGACTGTGCCACATAGAAGTCACAGAAAAAGCTCACCGAAGGAAGATTTTTTTGGGGGGTGGATGGGAGGGATACCTTTCTTATAAAACAAACCTCAGAAATGCCGTGGGTGAGGGTTCCTTTCAGGAGTACATGAAATATTTTATTTCATTTGTGTGCATGTTCACACTTGTGCAGCATATATAGATGTGTTTTTATAAAAATAAGGCATCAGATTCCTTGGAACTAGAGTTATAGGTGCTGGAACCTGAACCCCAGTCCTCCAGATAGAGCAGAAAGTGCTCTTAACCACCAAGCTGTTTCTCTATCCCACAGGGCTACATTTAGTAAAAATCCCAGAGCTGCTGCTCCTGGAATCAAACATTAGAGACACAGGAAGGCAATGAATGCAGTTGTAACCTGCACTTTACTCTCCTTCTGAGAGATGCAGCAGACCGGTTCAGGTTTGATATGCAGAGTGAGTGATGAAGGGTAGTAAGAGAGCACCGAGGACGGCATGGATTTTACTCCCTAACAGTAAATGGATTTCTCAACCTGTTTACTAGCCGGATCGGTAGGTCTTGACTGGTGGCATCTCTATAGAGAATGTTTAAAAGGTTAGCTGCCGTGACCCCACACACAAGGAGGCAGATGGCAGCAAGGATGAGTGCACAGAAAGGAAAACATTTAAGCTTTTAAAGCTATAAACACCAAGACAGAGATTTAGAGTAAAACACTTCTAATAGTTTAACTGGAGAGGGAGTTTGGTGACTGTTTCCTAAACTAAGGAAAAGGAGGATGTTTTGGGGACTGGGTGGTTATAAAATGAATATAATTGTTCCTCCAAATGAGTGTCATTTTGAACAACATGTACTCGACTCACACTAGGGGTACTGATTTATAATTATCCTAATTGAGCCCAGAATTGGGATAAATGGGCATACGCATGCCATTTTCTTGGTAGGTGCTGAGAATATTGGGCACATGGAACCATAACAACTACAGGGTGCAAGTGAGGATTGCTTCTTCCAGCCTTCTCGCGATGGGTCTGCCTTTCTAGGTCACTGACTCCAGCTCTGCTGTGTGCGTGGAGAACAGCGTATCTAGCCTGTATTTAGAGGGAACTTTACACACAAATTGGGAGGTGTCATTGAATGGATTTCTGGATCTACTCAGGTGGCTAACGATAAAGGATGCCTACTGGTCTCCAGGTAGACTCCTGCCTAGTGAGAAATGAATTTTAGTTTGGAATTGCTGACCTCAAATGTACTAAACTAAAATGTCCACCAAGTTGTCTATTCAGTAGAAGATAGTGTTAGGAGCAGCCAGAGAAGGAGTGATAAAATGTCTCCTTTGGTACTGGATTCTGTATCCTGTTTTATCGTGAGGGAATTTATTAGCCAAGATAAGACTTAAGGCAGAGATCTTCCAAGTAATGTTAAGCACCCGTCCATGAGAACATATCATCTAAGAGATGCTGGGGCCTATTTTCTAAGCTCTGGGAGCTGATACTGGCTTATCTGAGTTGGTTCCATTCAGCCATGGTGGTATTTGGGTTGTCGACACATGCTTTGTAAGAGGATTTGGTTTTCGTTAAACTGAAGCATGAATTCTGAAATGAAAAAAAATCTAATCTTAAAAGCAGTGCAGGCCAATTTGCAAAAACATCTTAAAAGATGGGTGTAGGGAAGTCTTGAAAACTTTGAAGAATAATTTTCTGAGTGTCAAGAGAAGATAGCATGGGAAGAGAGGGGTCGTTAGTGGCTGATTTGCTGAGCCCAGAGCAAGCCTCCTGGCATCCTGGCATGTGTAAGCTGCTCTAGAGAGGGGTATTTGCTTAAGGGTGCAAATGTCTGTCTCTGTATTGAACTCCAAAGACATTGCTTGAATATAAAACAGATAATTTGTGCTTCAGTCTTAGAAGGGAAATTAGGTATTTTTAGGTATTATTGATTCTAGTCTCTATATTGGGTTTATAAAGAAACCAAATATCTGGAGAGGTTCTTGTCTATTGTCCCAGGGTCACACAGGGCAAGTTGATTCTTAAGACATCTAAATGTTAAAATCTTGTGTTATGTCTATCTGTCCTCTCCTTTCTTTCTTTCTTTCTTTCTTTCTTTCTTTCTTTCTTTCTTTCTTTCTTTCTTTCTTTCTTTCTTTCTCTCTCTCTCTCTCTCTCTCTCTCTCTTCCTTCCTTCCTTCCTTCCTTCCTTCCTTCCTTCCTTCCTTCCTTCCTTCCTTCCTTCCTTCCTTCCTTCCTTCCTTCCTTCTATCATCAGTGTTTGGGTGTGGATGCATTTGTACCATGGCACTCACGAGGAGATTTGACAACAACTTATAGGATTACAGGATTTGGTTCTCACCTTCCATGTGGTCCTAGAAGTCAAACTCAAGTTGTCAGACTTGGCAATAGGTGTTACCCACTGAGCCATCTCACTGGCTCTGTAAGGCATTTCAACAGTAACACACACACACACACACACACACACACACACACACACACACACACACTCGAGTAAATCTGTGTGTGTAAAGTGAACAACTTTGAATGGAATGCAAAGAATTCAGGGTCCCAGTTTCCAGGGCAGAGCTCTTGCATTGTTTTTTACCCACAAACACTGTGCAACCTTGGGATCCACCTCATGCGCCCCCTGCATATAATTATTTTACTCTAGTCTTCACCATTAGCTCCAGGCAGACCATGTGATCAGTGATGCTACTGTATCATCAACCATGGGATCTTTGTCTGAGCTCTAGCACTGAGGTAACCTAGATGCTGTGACAACCACTCACCAATCCCAGAAACTTCATTTCACTGTTCTGGAAGCTGGGCATTCAAATGCAGATGCCAGCAAACGATGTCTGATAAGAGATGTTCTCTGTTCCTTAGATGACATGTATTTTGTTGTATCCTCTGCAGAGGCTAAGAGTAGAAATAAGTTATCATCTGGGAAGCAGATACAGAAATCCATAACTAAGCAATGGGCCAAGCTCCTGGAGTACAATCAAAGTGAGGGAGGAGTGATGATATGAACAAAGGAGTCAAAACCACGATGGGGAAACCCACAGAACCAGCTGACCCTAGCTAGTGACAGATCCCTGACTCAGGTCTGACAAATGGGGAACCTGCATAAGATCGAACTAGAATCCCTTAATATAGGTGACTGGGACAATTTATGACGCTACTGGCAGTGGGTCCAAGACCTAACTCTAATGTACAAATTGCCTTAATGGAGCCCATTCTATATCAAGACACCATGCCCAACCTAGACACAGGGGTGTGGTGGGTGGGGAGGTGCCTTGACCCTGCCTCAACCAGATGATGGGAAAGGCTTAGTAGACTTACTAGGGGAGGCCTTACCCTCTCCCAGGAGCAGATGGGAGGTGGGGGGTGGAGAGGGAAGAGAGGAGGGAGGGGGAACAGGGATTGGAATGTAAAAATTAAATTAATTTTAAAAAGGCAAAAAAAAAGTTATTTTCTGGTCATGAGAAGCCAAAACTCACTGTCTGTGGTTCTTGTTTTTTTAAAACATTTATTATGAAATTATGTATATGCATATCCATCTGTTTATAGGTATGTGGACATGAGTGTAGAGGCCGGGAGAGGGTGACACTCACACATTCAGCTGTGAGCTACCTGATATGGGTGTTAGGAATTGAACTTGGATCCTCTGCAAGGGCAGTCAGTGGTTTAACCCCTGAGCTATCTTCCCAGCTCTAGTTGAACTGAGACTGAGAAAGTGACTAGGGTCAGCCTTGTTTGAAATGAAACACTGGCTGCTAATTTTTAACATAGCGTCTAGGTGACCAGCTAGTGAGGAAGTCGGGAGAGGAGTTGGGGGTGTAATATTATACCAGAAAGTTAGTGAGAAGGGTTCAGATTCTCCACAGGTCCATAAAACAGAGTGACAGGAGTTGATAACAGGTTGGATGTGGAGAAGGTACAAATGGGGACACCAAAATAATAGTGCTGAAACTGGAAAGATGGGATTTCCATTTACTGAAATCAGGAAGCCCCCTGGAAGAGCAGCAATGGGAGAGGCACATGCATCCAATTTTCTATTCAATTCAGAGGGTTGAGACAACCATTTTAAGATGAAACTGTAACTTCTTCTTTCCTTTTGAGATGTCTCCCTGTGTTGTCTGGGCTGCTTTGTATCTTACAGACTCAAGCGATTGTTTCATCCCAGACTCTGAGTAGCCGGGACTACGAGCACATCCTACCATGCCTACATAGCTAGAATTTTGACCAGAGTTAGGGATTTATCAGCACACATAGCATGAGAGTCATGAGATCTCCAAGGAGTGAGGGGATACATACATTTTGAAAGCGTCCTTGGACGAAGCCTGGAGGCCCCCAGGGTTCAGAGGTCTGAACGGCAATGTTATGGAGACAAGGGAGCAGCGAAGTGGGAGGGGCTGGAATGAGGGTGATCTGGACTCAGACCAAAAAGTGTGACAAATGTCACTGTTAGACCAGTGTGAGAGAAAACAGATTATGACAGGAATGACGAGAAGACAGGCTGTTTCCTTTAATCTTCCTCTAGCTGGGGCTGAAATGCTTTCGACTGTCTGATTTCGCAAAATCCTAGAATTTTTTTAGACTTTCTCTATTCTCTTTTATTCCTGTCTGCAAATGAAAATTCTTTTCAGAACTGATGTCTCCTGAAGTATGTTGTCAAATCTATCTAATAATAAGCCTGTACAGTTAGCATTCTATTTTCCAATGTATTCTGATCAAGCTATAATCTGATCAGACAAGAAGTGTCTTCGAAAGATATTAGGCACCAGCCAAGAGTGTGGTGGCACATGCCTATAATCTCAGGCCCAAACAGGAGGATTACCATGAGTTTGAGGTCAACTTGGGCTACAGAGTGAGACCTTGCCCACTCTGCTGCAAATGGTATCAGATATAAGGCACAGTTGTTTACTAAATGCTGTGTTATATTATAGCTTTCCATCTCCACAGCTTGTAGGGCAACCTTCTTTACCACTCACTTATTGATCAGATTTAGATTTTACTTGAGGCCCTTTGAGGACCAATCACATGCTAGGAAGCCCCCAAATCCCAGTGGCCTAAGAGACAAGATTTTTTTTTTAAAAAGAGACAACATTTTTGGCTGGAGAGATGGCTTCAAAGTTAAGCACTCTTGTTGCTCTTGCAGAAGATCTCAAGTTCTGTTCCCAGCACCCATGTCAGGCGGCTCACAACTGTCTGTAACTCCAGCTCCATGGGGAAATCAAACACCTTTTAACTGTCCTCTGCAGACACCTGCTTGCAGATGCACGACCCCCATAATTAAAAGAATAAAACAAACTGCTTTTATTTTTCCCTCATACAAAGATCACTGTAGATGTGTGTGGCTTCAGGTCGACTACCCTTCCTGTCATGGTTCATCCAGGCTCCTCCACTGCTCAGGAGGAGGAGGGGAGAGGGAAGGGAGACTATGCGAAAGAGTTGAGCATGAGTGGTTAAGTTCTTTCAGGAGGAAGTTACACACTCTCATCTCAAACAAAGCCAGAAGGCCAAGTTCAGTTTCTAAAGATTGGAGGAGAAAGATGAGAGAAAGGAGTTAGACACCCCAGTCAAACCTCTCTGGAAACATCCTTCCAGACATGCCAGAAAGTATGTCACCTGGGTGATTTATAACCCAGTCAAGCTGCATGGCTGAATTTACTTTCTATCATCTTTAAATTTTTTTTAGAATTAATTTTTATGTGTGCAGGTGTTTTGTCTGTGTGTGTCTGTGTACCATGTATGTGCCTGGTATCTACAGAGGCTAGTAAAGCATGCAGGATCTTCTGGAACTGGAATTACAGATGACTGAGAGCCATCATGCGGATACATGGGAACTGAACCTGAGTCTTCTGCAAGAATAGCAAGGGTTCCTAACTACTGACTCCCATCTCCAGCTCCTTACATAATATCAAAACAATTTTCCTTTCTTTTCCCTACCTTCCTCTCCTTTTATTTATGTTTTAGTTTGAGGGATAAATCCCGGGTCTTGCACACATGAGGCAAGTGCTAAGAACCACTGAACTATGCCTGCAGCCCCAAATATTTTTTCTTGAATAAAATGTATGTATACCTGGGTATATCTGAGTCTCTAAAGACAGGCTGCGGCATACTAGGAATGTGCTAAATGTTACGGATGAATCTGACATATCTGCCACAAGCCCATATTTTGAAGCATGTCTTCTGTCTGGTGTCGCTATTTAGGGAGGCTGTGTACCTGTAGGAGGTGGGGCCTACCTGGCAGAAGTAGGTCACTAGGGATGGCCGTTGGTTCTGTTCTCACTTTCTGTTTCTTGTTCTATTGCTGCAAGAGCTTTCCTGCTACATGCTCCTGATACCACAGACTGAGCCGCTGGCCTCTGCCTTCCCTGCTGTGGAGAACTGCAACCCCCTGAAACCATGGTTAAAGTCTCATCTTTCCTGCCTTAAGGTGTTTATGAACGGAGTTTTGGTCACAGCGACACAAGAGTGGGTTATCTAAAAAGCCTTTAGTAAAGTGTCAACAGTCCTATTCAAGGGTCATAATGTATTATGTGTTTCTATGGCTTGAACTTTGCCCTAAAGTAATTCATGTTGGTTGTTAGCAGAACTTAACAGTGAAACCCTGAATGGCTGGCCCCCAGCTCTTATTGTGGAAATGTCTGTCTAAGGCCTCACTATTCTTTTTGCAGTATTGGGCTTGACTCTTTATTTTTTTCTATTTAAACATTTTTAAAATAAATTCTTTGGGAATTTCACATCATGCACCCCAACCTACTCATTTCCCAGTCCTCCCATATCTGTCCTTTACCTTTGCAGTGCCCGCCACAAAAGAAAGTAAAAAAATAAAAATAAAAATACTAATAACAAAAACCAAAAAAATTCAAACCACTTCGCGCCTCCTTTCCTACCTCTCCACCGCCTCATCACTCATCTCAGTGGCCGGGGGAGCTCTGGCATGTCACACAGTACACACTTTTGTCCAAACAGCTTTACTTGCAATTGTTCATTGTAATGAGTTGTTGGTCTGGTTAAAGGCTTCCGGCTTTTGGTACACCACCAATACTGAATCCTCACCAAGACTCCTCTCAGGTATCCTGATGTTGCCCCAAATCATGGAGATCCTAAAGTTCTGGTTCAACTTTAGCCAACTCTCCTCTGCCCATGCCATTAAGGTCAGCTCTCCTGCACCTGTGTTGAGGGGTGGGTCCCGCTTTCCCATGGCTGGGATCATCGGAGCTGGCTCTCTCATGTGGGGTAAAGCCATTACTGCTGCTGCAGGAGCCAGCGAGGGCTAGGGCCAGATCTCCCAGGGCCAGTGAAGGGCAGGGCTGGCTCAGCATGACTCTCAGTTTTCAATAGGCATGGTTCACATGGATAGCATGGCTTCTGGTGGTAACACAGGCCACGGGCATCAACACAGACCTACCTGCAGCAGGACCATGGAGCCAGACGTGGCCCTTGGCAGTAGCTGGTGCCCAGATATCACCATGGTCCTAGGTGGCAGCAGGGCCTTGACTCTTGAACCCAGAGACTTGTGTATGCTGTGCAAGCATAAGGTTGAACCTTGGTTGTTTTGAAGTAGCACCTGACAACTATTTGACTTTTGTTTTCTCAAAAGTCTTATTTTAACAAAAAGATTTACCCACTTATTTACTTTTTATTTGTATAGGTGTTTGCCTGCACGCATGTCTATGCACCACTTGTGGACCTGGTGCCTGTGGAGGCCAGAAGGCGTCAGATACCCTGAAACTGCAGTTATAGAAGATTATGAGCTGCCATGTGGGTTCTGGGAATTGAACCTGGGACCTTTAGAAGAGCATCCAGTGCTCTAAAATCATTTAGCCATCTTTCCAGTCCTTCTTTAAAAATTTAAAAGGATTATTTTTGTTTTTATGTCTAGGAGTTTTTTTTTCACATGTATGTATGTAAGTGTACTGCATACATGCAGCGTCTGTGGAAGCCAGACAAGGGTGTCAGATACACTGGGACTGGAGTTACAGACAGCTGTGAGCCACTCAACGTGGGTGCGGGAACCAAACTCAGGTCTTCTGCAAGAGCAGCAAGAGCTCTTAAACCGCTATGGTCGTTTGAATGTGATTGGCCCCATAAGCTCATAGGGAGTGGCACTACTAGGAGGCGTGGCTTTGTTGGAGTAGGCGTGGCCTTGTTGAAGGAACTGTGTCACTGTGGGGTCAGGCTGTGAGGTCTCTTTTGCTTTTAAGCTTTGCTCAGTGTCACAGCCATTTCCTTTGCCTTCTGATCAAGATGTCTGCCTGCACAACACTGCCATGCTCCCTGCGGTGATGATGACGGACTGAACCTCGGAAACTGTAAGTGAGCCTGTAGATGGTTGTTTTTAACTCTTTGACTCTTTGGATGCCCACCACCCAGCAACCAAACAAAGACATGGCTTGTTTCTAGCCAGTTTTTCTTAAATTATCCTGCCCACCTTCTGGCTCTGGGCTTTTACCTTTTTTCTATTCTATACACCTCTTTCCTTCTTACTCCGTGGCTGATTGTGTGGCTGGGTGGCTGGCCCCTAGCGTCCTCTCATTCTTATTTTCTCTCCCCTCCATCTTTTCTTATTTGTTCCCTCTGCCTGCCAGCCCTGCCTATTTCTCTCTCCTGCCTACCTATTGGCTGTTCAGCTCTTTATTAGACCAATCAGGTGTTTTAGACAGGCAAAGTAACACAGCTTCACAGAGTTAAACAAATGCGACATAACAGAATGCAACACATCTTTGCATCATTATGCAAATATCAGCATAAAAGAATGTAACACAGCTTAAACTAATATTCCACAACATGAGCCACCCTAATTAAATATTTTCCTTATAAGAGATGCTGTGGTCATGGTGTTTCTTCACAGCAATAGGAACGCTAACTAAAACAGAAGCTGGTACCAGGGCTGGGATATTGTGATAGGCAACAGACCTTGCTATTGTTTAGAATAATACAGACTTTGGGAGTTTTTGTTAGGAAGCAGTAGAATGCCTTAAATACTGCTTAATGGGTAAGACTAGCAGGAGCATGGGAGACAGTGGTGCTAAGGGGTTTCAGAGGAGAAAAATTTTAGTATGTTGCCTAGAGATCATTATTGTGATACTTTGGTAAAGAATGTAATCGCTTTTTGCCCTTGTCTAAAGAATCTGTCTGAGGTTAAAGTGAAGAGTTTTGGATTAATTCTGTTGGCAGAGGAAATCTCGAAACAGCCTAGTATAGACTCTGTTGTGTGGATATTAGTAACAACTCTAATGAAGATTTATAATGAAAAGGGAGCAAGCTGAACAAACAAAAATACAAAATGTACAGATTGAGAAAAGGGGACCACAAACTGGAATAAGAGCTAAATCCTGTGTTCAAGGAGATGAACAGATTAAGAAATGGAATAAAGGGAGTGGTGACCTCAGGGCAAGATCCCACCCAGATAATTTTCCAGCTTGTGAAAAGGAACTAAAGAAAAGCTGAGAACTGGGTGTGTTGGTGCATGTCTTTAATCCCAGCTCTCCAGAAGCAGAGGCTTGTGGATCTCTGAGTTCAAGGCCAGCCTGTTCTAGAGATTCAGTTTCAGGACAGCTAGATTTAGGCAGTGAAAGCCAGAAATCTGGTGAAGATATAATTGAATGGAGGGCCATGTACCAGTCCCAGTAAGCAGCAGAAGTTGGCAGCTTTGGCCATGTGCTCCTGGCTTTAGAGCTGAAGGTTGAGGACCACTGTTATATAGACCTCCAGCAGAAGGTTTGGTTTGGATTAGAGGTGGATTTTTAAAGGCGTATCTTCCCAACTCCAGATCCAGATTAGACGTGGCTCTTCCTACTTCAAATTAAGCAAAAACCCCTCACTGGTGTGCCCTCTATTTTTCGGTTTTAGTTTATTCCAGTTGTCAGCTTGGCAACCAAGAATAGCTGTGGTAAACCCCCATTGTGGAGTAGTAAATCAGGCACAGTGGTATGAATGTGTAATCCCAGCACCAGAAAGGTGGAGGCAGGGGGATTAGGCAGTGTAAGGTCATCCTCAGCCATGTATGGAGTTCAGTGTCAAACTGGTATACATGAGACCCTGTTTCAAAAATCAAAATTACACAAAACCCAGCTAACCTAATTAACTAACCCTGTAAACAACAACAACAACAGAACTTAAATAGAACTGAGTACTGGGAAACTGTAAACAAAAATAACTACTTTCTCATAACAGAGCCTCAGGTGACAAGCTTTTCCTAAGCTTGCCTGTCTCAGACCAGGCAGCTTCAAGTCCCAACACCAGGGACTCTAGGGAAGACCCTTTTCTGGGTTGCAGACTGTTGACCTTCTTCGTACATGGTAGGAAAAGGGTGAGAGAGTTCTCTAGGATTCCATTCATCAGTGCACTAATCCCATTAATGAGGGTCCCATCTCATGACCCCGAGACCCCACCTTTCATACTGTCACACTGGAGCTCAGGATTCTCACACACAAATTGTTTTGAGGCCACATCCTGTTCGTTCAATGCAATGAGGAATTGGTTGGAGTGACTAACCCACTGAAAATCTCAGTGTCCCGTTTGATTTAATTCTTTCTTGTATATTCTCACTTAAGTATTTGTAGTGCTGATTAAGAAAAAGAATCAACATCAATAAAAATGGCTCTGGAGTTCTGTGAAAATAAGTACTCTCTCCTACACTAACTTGCTTTTTACGGGCTGTGAATCATGCAATCCAAGTTTCATAGATAACGACCTCCTTTGCATCTCCCACAGTAAGTGGGGAATGTGTATGTGATCTCTATTTGACAAACAAATGAATAAAGACTACACAGAACCCATACTTGCCCAGCTACTGACAAAGCCAGAACGAAAACCCCTGTTATCCAGTCTGCCTGTGTAGTGTTGCCACAAGCAGTTTCCTAGATAACACAAAGTGAAGAAGATTAGCGTAAGAAAATCATAACCTGAAATTTATTTTATCTCATTAAACAAACAGTTGAACTGAGGAGAGCTGCTCAAACAGTGCTCTGGGTCACCTGTGAGTCTTCAGGTGTTTGAGTTTCTCCTTCATGAATGCCTATCAAGCAGCTTGTACGATTCATTTGGGAATTTCTCAGATACATTCACAGCCCTAAAGAGAGGAGATTCTCACCGTTTAATTGTCCTCAGTTGGTCTGTATTACTTTATTATCGTTGCTTTCTCGGTGCGGGAGGTTAGACCAAGGGCCCTGTGGATAATGGATGAGCACTCTACCATGGAACTATATCTTCCTCTCTAACTCCCCAGCTTTTCTTCTCAAGGGAATTGTGTGTACTAGGCAAGGGCTCTGCCAATGAGCTACATTTCCGGCCCCAATCCTAGCATCATGAATAGTCTTTTTTGTTTATGCTGTTTTTTTTTCAGTACCGGGAATTTAATCTAATATCCAGAACTTGTATATGCTAGGCAAGTGCCCTACCACTGAGCTATATTGCCAGTACTACTTATTAAATATATTATTGTTATTATGTGTGTATGAACGAACGATATATGTGTGAGTGTGGGCTTGCGTGTGCGCCACAGCATGCATGTGGAAGTCAGAACACACCTTTTAGAAGAGGAGTTAGTTTTCTCCTTTCACCTGGTTTTTGAGGCAGAGTCTCTCTCACTTCTTCTGCATTTCATATTGTGAGCATCTACACCATTCTCCCATCTCCACCTCCCATCTTGAGTTCTGGAATTGCAGATTCAGACCAGTGCATTCATCTCTTCATGGAAATCGACTCAGGGCATCGGGCTTGCACAGCAAGTGCTTGCACCTGCTGAGCCATCTTTCCAACTTTGCCAACACTTCTACTTTTTATTTCGAGTTGGGGGTCTCTCTAAGTGGTCTAAGATGGCCTTGATCTCATTGTAGCTCAAGTAGGCTTTAGTTGTCAATTCAAAAGCCTTGGTGTCCTAAGCAGCTGTTGGGATGAGAGGCCTGCAGACCCAGCTTGGTTGGTCTTATCAGGTGTATGCTCATCTCTTATCACTTCAGAGATCACACATGCACTTGTCTCTTCTCTTTCCCTTTGTGGATCATAGTTGGAATTTGGGGAATAAACAGTTGGATGGGCCAAAGCTGATGCTAACTCACACTCTAGAGACAGAATAACTACAGATGATTAGCACATATTAGTTATGAATGACAGTGAGTGGGTTGTTGTTCTTGAAGGAGACAGCTACTGGGTCAACTTAAAGTGCTAATCAGTCCTAAAAAGGACAATCCTTGAAATTCAGGTTAATTAATTAAAAAATAATTTCTACTATTTAATTCTATACTCTGTCCTTTACCACTTAGTTTTTACATTTCTTTATCAGAGGCAGAGGACTATTACCGCGCGCGTGTGTGTGTGTGTGTGTGTGTGTGTGTGTGTGTGTGTGGTGTGACATGAGCTTGTCATGGTATCACAAGGAAGGCAGAGGACAACTTGCAGGAGTCAAGTAGGTCCTAGGGATCCAACTCAGGCTGTCAGGCTTGGTGGCAAGTACCTTTACCCAATAGCCATCTCCCTGGTCCCATCATTTTAAATGATGCATACATGATTTGTTTGATCCTGTTTTATTTTTGATAGATATAACACCATAATCTTAACATACTTCTGTGATAATATTTGCTTAAGGCAATGTTGAAAAGAATTTTTTAGGTGACCCCAGGAGTGGCCTTTCTCTAGGTTATAAGAACAAAACCAAATAGTATTGCTATCAATTCTCTGTACTAGAGAATATGCTGAAATAATAACAATAATAAAAACTAAATAAAACATCGCCAACTAGAAGTCAAGGTTAAATATACCATTCATTATTAAATTGGACTCCAAAGTTTAAATAAAACCAAGTTTTAATTTAAAAACTGACTTAAAGAACACACATAAAATGTACTGGACAGAACTAAAGAGAAGTCAACATGACCTTCATTTCCAAGTATAATGTAATGAACCATAGCAAGAGACTGCGTCCTCTGTGAAATAAAAAAGCTTAGGTATAGTTCTGTTGGTAGTATGCTTACCAAGCATGCATGAGGCCCTGGGTTTGATCTCCAGCAAAGGTCGTGGGTATATGTTTGTAATTCTGGCAATGGGGAGGTAGAAGTGGAAAGACCAGAAGTTCAATGTCACCTTTGGCTACATAGTAGTGAGGCCAACTTGGACTGCAAAAGACTCCATGGTGGTGATGAGAGTATAGTGGAGGCACTGAAAGGAAAAGATTGGGGCATAGTTCTGATCAAAATTTATCATATGCATGTATTAAATTTTCAAACAATAGAAAAAGATGAAAAAGATTATGAACAAAAAGTTAGTGAAAACAAAGCTGAAAGTTACTAGAGAACTGTGGATGTGACATAGATAAGATGAATCAAAATTCTAGAGAGGAGAGGTGTGCATTATTTTCACTTGGAGGAGGGCATTTACCGATTTGGGGAAGCGAACTTTGAACCTTTGGTCATGTATGGATGGAATAACCACAGAAATAGGATATAGTATTGGTCTTTGTATAGGACGAAAACCTGCAATTTAAGTCAAGATGTATTGAGAAGCAGATGAAACGCCCTACAACCTAGAAGTGTTTGAGGGATAGAAGACCCACCTGAGAGAAAACACCACGCTGGCCTTTCCAGCAAGAAAGAGTAGGAAACTATTGGGATTGGGAGATCAGAAGCTTGAAATTCTGGTGAGTAGATGGGTCTCTCCTAGGGTTTGTTATGACTGAGAATGGAGACACCCCAGGCTATCAGTGCAAAGCTTGGAAACCCATGCCTCAGCAACTCACAGGAGCCAAAGGTCGAGGGCTTTAGCCAGCCACAGCACAGGTACATTAATAATTGGATTAACCCCAGTGCTTACCTTATCAAGAAAGGTGAATCTGATTCGTGTGGGGATAATATATAAACTATGAATGGGCTATATATAAACAATGTCTAATACATAATTAAAAATCCAGCCCAGCATTTTGAGTGCAGAGGCAGATAGACCTCTGCGAGTTCAAGGCTATTCTGGTCTACATAGTAAGTTTTAGGCTAGCCAAGGCTACACAGTAAGACGTTATCTAAAAAAAAAAAAAAAAAAGGTCCATATGTTCTCTTCTGGCTTCCACAGGTACCCACATACATGTTGCATATACTTATACAGATACAGGCACATGAATAAAAATAAAAATAAATCTTAAAAAACATAAGCATTTGTTGAATGTTTGGGGCTTGTGAGATGGCTTAGCAGGTAAACTCTTTGCTGTGCAGTATGAGTACTGGAGTTCAGATCCCCAGAACACATATAAAACCTGGGTGGGAGTGGTGGTCCACCTGTTATTCCCAGCATGTGGGAGTTGGAGACAGAGAATTCTTGGGACATCCTGACATGGTGAGCTCTGGGTTCTGTGAGACACACGGTTTCCATATACATGAAACTATAGAAAAAGGGTCACAGCAAAAAGCCGTAGATGATTAGGTACTTCAAAGGCAGCAACACAATTCACAAACAACTTAACAGATGTGACAAGCTCAAGATAAAGGGGGGGGGGAACAACTTGAAGTAGGAAATGAAAATAACTACCAGCCTAGAATCAATTCACTCTAGAGAAATTTTCATTTTAAAAAAAGAAGGCTTGATAAAGAAATTTCTAGACAAACGAAGACTGAGAGTATCTGTTGTTAGAAGTTTAAATACATAAAATAACCAATAACAGAAATTCCACAAGCAAAAGGAGCATGAGCTCAGACAGAAGAGATGAGCCAAGTCTACAGGGAAATATAGATGTATATATTGACAGCACAGAGCAAGAAACCAATAACTTGTAGATGTTATTGCTGGCAGAATGAAAACAATGGAGTAAAAGACATGAAGAATTTTAAAGTGTTACGGGAAAGTACAGATTTGTGTCACATGGCACTAAGGAAAGCATGGGTGCTGACGTCCAGCAATAACTTGGAAATAGCCCGGAATAGTTTCTATGGAACAGATAGACAGGAAAGAACTGGACAGTGTGAGGGGGGCGGCTTACTTGTTGCGCAAGCCCGATGACCTGAGTTTGACGTCTGAAACTTACATGAAAAAGCCAGATGTGGAGCCGGGCAGTGGTGGCGCACGCCTTTAATCCCAGCACTCGGGAGGCAGAGGCAGACGGATCTCTGTGAGTTCGAGGCCAGGCTGGACCGACAGCCTCCAAAACAATACAGAGAAACCCTGTCTCGTAAAAACCAAAAAAAAAAAAAAAAAAAAAAAAAGCACGGATGTGCTGGTGTGCATCTGGAACCCCAGCATGTCTTATGGCAAGATGGAAAACAGAGGTAAGAGCACCAGCTAGAAGCTTCTGGGCCAGCTACCCCTAGTATGCAGCTTGACAAGAGTGGTACTTCTTCAGCATGGTGGAGGGAGACACTGACTCTCAAAATTGTCCTCTGATTACCCCAGGTGCACCATGGCATGTGGGTGCCCCCAACAAATAAATGAAGTGATGGAATAATACAACTTAATTAATTCAGAAGAGTAAAAAAAAGAACATAAAAATGAGATAAACAGAAAATGATTAAGGTGCTAGCTGCAAGCCCTAGCTTATATATAATTTTATGCTTATATAATTAAATGCTTATTGAATTAATGAATACAAGAACATACCAGCCTCACAGTATAGTCTATACATGGAGGAATAAGCTGTATTTAAATATAGGACAACATATTTTTAATTGATTTGCATATGTGAAAATATATTTTAAAATAATTTTTTGGAACAAAAATTTCTTTTCATAGGGGGATATGCAAATATAGAAAACTCCTTTCAACAGGATAGATATAACATTTATGCCATAACAGATGTTGGGTGAGGCAGCATCTCAAGTTTGAACTTACTCTATGTAAATTATGAGACTTTCAAAAGTGGAGGCAAGAGATGCAATGATTATCTGCATCTGGAACTAGATTTTGTACACAAAAAGATGGCAGTGAGGGGCTGGAGAGAGGCTCAGAGGTTAAGATCACATACTGCTCTTGCAGAGGACCCAAGTTCAGTTCCCCACACCCATGTCAGGTAGCTCACTACAGCCTGTAAACTCCAGCCTTAGGGGATCTGATGCCCTCTTCTGGCCTGCATACCCACACTCAGAAGCACATATACTTAAAAAAAATCTTAAGCTCTTAAAAAAGAAAGATGTCAATGAGTATTCATAATTTCCACCTAGTATTCTAGTATTCTAGTTCTTTCAGAAGAAGGACTTATGCCATTGTATATATAAAGCTCTGCCTGAAAAATATCCCAAACTTTCAATTCTGCATGATTTACTTTACAGATCACTTCTCTGTGTTATTTTAACTTGTTTGCCCTTCTAACCTTGGGGAATATGTTGTTCTTCATTAGTGTATTAGTTAATTTTCTCATTGCTGTGACAAAATGCCTAAGAAAAGCCACTGAAGGTAGAAAAGAGTCTTTGTTGACTTATACTTAGAGGGGCTACAATCCACTAAGGTGGGGAAAGCCTAGGAGAAGTATGCGGCAGCTGGCCTCATACATTGTGTCCACAGCTAGGAAACAGAGAGATGAGTGCTGCTGTTCGGC
Source organism: Mesocricetus auratus (assembly GCF_017639785.1). Lineage (NCBI taxonomy): Eukaryota > Metazoa > Chordata > Mammalia > Rodentia > Cricetidae > Mesocricetus > Mesocricetus auratus. The sequence goes on along the minus strand of NW_024429183.1, from coordinate 11,755,651 downwards.
TCACTTTGTCCTTTTGGTCCAGTCTGGGACTCCATCCTGTAGCCCACATTGAGTGTGCTTCCTACTACACTTTCCTGGAAATACCCTCACAGACATACCCAGATGTGTGTTTCCATGGCAATTATAAATCAGGTCCTGTTGACAATTAAGATTAGTCATCACAGGTAAATGAGGAAACTAGTTTAATGGTTGAAGCTTGTGCAGGGTGGGTAAGGTCCTAAGTTTAGTTCCCAGCACTGTGAAAAATCCAACATGCAAACAATAAAATCGAAGCCAAACCCAACCCAACCCAGACAGGATGAGTGACAGGTCCAGGGACGGGAGGCAGAATCCAGGTGCTCTTCTGGCTTTCCTGATGCTCGTGGATTGTACAAACACAGGCAACTGTCTTAGCTGTATACTTAAGGAATCTTAAGGTGGATTTTAAACTTCACTGTATATAGATAGACCATGTTTGAAGAAGAGGAATCTACAAAGCTTGGCCTTTCCTTCCCTGGCAATTACAGCAAAGCTGCTTCTCCGAGCTCCTGGAATCAATACCTCTCTCCTCTGGAACTTGGATTAAATAAACCCATAGTGAGGACGAGAAGGTGCGAAGCGTGGGGATGTGGGGTTTGTTTTCAGAATACTAATTAGAGTCAGGATGTAGTGAGAGCTTACAGTTTTATGTTGTCTCAGCATCTGCTATGTGCATGAGCTCTTTCTTACACCAGAGGCTGGGCTCAGTCACCTACATGTGAATTTCAGTTGTATTTTACTCAGATAGTCAAGTCTCTCTCCCCCTAGCGGCGTAAGCTTTCAGGTTGCCTTGTGAAAAACTTACTTAAGCACCCACCTCTGAATTTGGTGACCCCACCCCACCCTTTATATCTACTGCCAGTCTCTCTTCCTCCATCCCTCTCTCGCCTCTCCCTCTGGTTCATTATTCCTGTTTCCTTAGCCCAGGTACAGTGGCGTGTCCTCCTGATGTACTGGTTTTCTTTGTTCAGAATCTTTAAGTAAAAAAATTACTTGGAGACTTATTGCACTTGAGCCTTTTATTCAATGAACTAGGGAACTAGGGGCTGTCCCAGGTGGGTCTTATCTGGTTGGTGGGGAAGAAGGAAAGGTTAGGCACCTACCACTAGAGGTGGTGAAGTCGAATAAACCGAGTGTGGGTCAGACAGTTACCACGCGGGCATCTGCCAGTGTGGACGAGTTGCTCATGTGAGAGGCCCCTGGTAGCAGGTCAGACAGTTAGACATTAGACTATCCACCAGAGAATAGAAGTATGAGAAAGACTCTGTGAGTACACACCATACATGGCCCCTCTTCATTTCTCATGAAGGCAGGGTCACTCACTTGCTGCTCCCGTACTGGAATTCCAGGTTAGCTGAGAGCATGAAAAGCATCCAGCTTCACAATGAATTATTTATGTTTCTGTCACCCGAGGACTCCCAGAAAGCAATTGGGTTAATTCACACACTGTATATCACCAAACAATTCTAAGGTAGAATTTTCTCATAAACTGTGGAGAGTTCTTAATTAGTAATTAGAAAATGATTATACCTTGTAAAAAACACATTTCCTTGATTATATTGATGTGACTATGTAATTACATTTCAAATTAGTTTGAACAATGTTTAATACAGGAATTCTCATTCTGGCCCAACCTGCAGGACAACTTGGGCGGGGGCAGGTTAGGGGTCAGATCAGCAGACACACAGGGTTCCTGATCTTGGCAAGGTTTGTTACTGTTTTTGGGTTCTTTGCAGTACATGGATTGTTGATGAGGGCTTAACTTCATTTAAGTAGTCTCAACATTGCACGTAGCTCGTTTGAAACTATTCCTTGAGTCAAGAGCTTTAATTTTTACTAGTACTGGTAGGTTTCGTATATTTTTGTTGTTATGAATATTAGTGTGTGTGTGTGTGTCTTGCTTGCAGGTATGCCTGTGCATCATGTACATGCAGTGCTTTTGGAGGCCAGCAGAGAGTGTCACATCCTCTGGGACTGCAGTTATAGATGGGTGTGGGTCCACCATGTGGTTTCTGGGAACTGAATCCTTGTAGGGGGTGAATTTGGGAGTCAGTTCTCTAGTTCTCTCCTTTCATTGTGGAGTCCTGGAATCCAACTCAGGTCTTCAGGTTTGTACAGAAAGTAAGTGCCTTTACCTGCTGATCCATCTCACCAGCCAATCTACTAGGTTTAAATAAGATTTCTACTATGTGCCAGCTTCAACAATGAAGAAAATAGGAAAAGGACGTGTTGTGAAGGACATCCTTCAGAGGATGCAAGGACTCTTAAAAGCCAAACAAAGTCTCTATAGCCAGCCAGTAGCTGCATGGGTAACTCACTCAAGTCATGCAGCCCCGAGCCTTGCCATTCTTGTCTTTTAAAGCAGAAAGAGCACATCCTGGGTTGACACATTTCAGTTAACAAGAACAGTTAGCAAGAAATGGAACAACAGAAGCCAAAAAAGCAAGGTTAGAGCATTCAGGGACTTTCCCAGCTGTGTCCTGGGACTGCTGACTTAGCCCTTGTTCCTGCTTTGGCTGTGGACTGGGTATTTGTTCTCATTTTGGCAGCCATTGCTGGCTTCCAAGGTCTTAATGGGTTTCTACTGCAGTGTCAGTTGTGTTAACGTCTGGGGCCTGCTACAGATATGCGTGAAATTAAGTACTGAGAATATCTTCTTTTCACATGATTGAGCCTTCTAATCGGGAGATCAACTAATTAGTCGAGGCTCCTTACATAGGAAAACCCGGAAGTAATAACTCTAGCATAAAACATATGTGCAGTAAAGAAAAAACTGGGCTTCACTGAGCACTGTCATGGAGACTTTTGTGATTGTTTGTTGTGGATTTGCTGCTGCTACAGTCAGGAATACTGTAATTTTGGTAACGTCAGAACTCCGAGGAGATGATTCGGTGGTTATTTAAGATAGCACACCTGTGCATAACCTTCAGGAGAGACGAGGAGTCAGGTACAGAACATTTACAAGAAGAATATTGGAGACACAGCAATTAACAAGCGACAAGCCGTGCCAGGCAACATTACAAAGACATGATAAATGCTGGTTTAGGTGGGCCTTCAAAGTCAACCATGAAGAAATTGAACCATATACAATTACCCTTTAGACACTTATTTTGACTTTTATGTTTAATGCACAACAAAACTTGAGTCTCGTTTGAAGAGATGGTTGGAGGCAGCATCGAGAGCAGATTACGGTACTAAAATAGCCTGCGGTGTGGGGGATTTACCTGGGATTTGAGGGCATTAGTTAGGAAAGCCAAGGTTAAACAAAAGAGTGAGTTACTTAGGGAAGGCCAACCTATTCCCCAACTCTCAAGGGCATTTTTGCCTAGATCAAGTCCAGTTGTACCAAGGCTTGTTTGTAAGGTGACATCGGAAGGGACTGGGTCTTGCTGTGCCAGCTCTTTCTTTCCCCACCTCCCCATGAGATCAATATACCCATGATTTAAAACTAGTGCTATCTTTTCTCAAAGCTAAGTTATCCACATTATTGATTTCCCATGTGTTCTGGGGTTGGTTTCCTGAGATCCTGTCTTCTGTGGGTGGCCTTAATGCTTCTCCCTGACTGCTGAGGTTGGCTGTGACTTCCATGTCACTAAATGCAGTGGATCTTTCTTGGCCTATGTCCCCACCCCCATCGACAGGCAGCATCTGGCACCGTCCTTTGTCCTTAGAGGACCTATCTTCATTCCTAAAGCATCGTCTCTCAGTGGTCCCAACGGCATATAGTTTTGACAATGTCCTTCCTGATTGTGGCTTCACAACTATCATCATGTCTCGAGCCAGGATATCGACTCTTCTTTGATTCCTTCATTCATTTCCTTTGCTATAAATATACAAACTACAATGTGCACCAGAAAGATGGCTGACAACCTTAGTTGAATCCCTGGGACCCACATGGTGGAAGAGGAGAAACAAAATCTTCAAGTGTTCTCTGACTTCTACACATGTGCAGGCTCTCAAATATTAAATAAGGAACAAAAGTTAGAATGTCTTATTATTTACTCAAAACCATGGCTGAGTTACTTTTCCCATTACTGTGAGGAAAAACTCAACATCTGTTAACTGTGTTGTTTCTTTTTAGTTTTTGTCTGGATGACCTGTCCATTGGTGGGAGTGGAGTATCGAAGTCTCCCATAATTAATGTGCAATTTAAGCTTTAGTAATGTTTCTTTTAGGATATGAGTGCCCTTGTGTTTGGGGCACAGATGTTAAGAATTGTCCTCTTGGTGGATTTTCCTTTGATGAGTATGAAATGTCTTTATATCTTTTGGTTAATTTTGGTTTAAAGTCTATTTCATTAGATTTTAGAATAACTATGCCTGCCTACACCAGAATTAACTGTGGTCCCTATTTTCCATTTGGTCTCCAGTAAAACTGCTGGGGTTGTGGGCCAGAGTGTGTGGCCAGGCAGGAGTAGGAAGCAGAGCAATGTGGGGTTTTGGGTGGGCTTTAAGGAGTATTAACTGGTGGTGGGTCATGTCTTACCTTTTGTCCCTAGATCCAGCCAGGCTTCTGGTCATGGTGACTCTTACAAAGGAAAACATTTAATTGGGGCTGGCTTATAGCTCATCAATTTAGTCCATTGTCATAGTTGAGAAGCATGGGTGCAGACATGATGCTGGAGAGGTAGCTGAGAGTTCTACATCCTGTTCTGAAGGCAACAGGCAGAAAGGAGAAACTGGGCCTGGTTTGAGCTTCTGAAATCTCAAAGCTCACCCCCAGTGACACTCTTCCTCCAACATGGCCACACTCACTCCAACAAGACTATATCTCCTAATCCACTTCCTGTTGACCACACATTCAAATCTATGAGTCTATGAGTACCATTCCTATTCAAACCACCGCAGGACACGAGAGCCTGAATGCAGAGCCAGGGCAGGCAAGGACAATGTCCTGATTGGTTTTTATTGTCAACTTCACAAAACTGAGAATCAGAATCAGTTGGAAAGATGACTCAGAGGTTAAGAGCACTGACTGCTCTTCCACAGGTCCAGAGTTCAATTCCCAGCAACCACATGGTGGCTCACAACCATTTATAATGAGATCTGATGCTCTCTTCTGTAGTCATATATGCAGGCAGAGCAATATGCATAATAAATATAAAAACAACAACAAACCAACCCCCCAAGAACAATAACAAGATAAAACCCAAAGCCAAACACAAACAAACAACAAAACAAACAAAACCTAGAGTTAACTGGGAAGAGGAAACCTCGATTAAAGAATTGCCTCTATCAGACTGACCTGTGGCCATGTCAGTGAGAAACTGTCTTAGTGAGTGATTTGAGAGAGCCTAGTCCACTGTAGGCAGTGCTATCCCTAGGCAGGTAGACCTGAGCTATATAAGAAAGCTAGCTGAACAAGCTAGATAGTAAGCTAGTAAGCAGCTCTCCTCTCTGATTTCTGCTTCAGTTCTTGCTCTGACTTGAGTGATGGATTATGACCTTCAAGTGTAAACAAAAATAAACCTTTTCCTCTCAATGGTGTTTATTACAGAAACAGACAGCAAACTAGGACAGCTTACCCAAGAAGCTGATGGAGTAAAACTCAAGGAAGGAGACCACATAATAACTTCTAGAATCAATGCAGAAGTCAATAGGATAAAAAGTAGACATATTTAGAAATAAGGAGGTGCACCAGGTCATATATGACCTTACAGGTCATGGTGTAGACTTTGCTTTTATTTGGAATGAGACAAAAAGCCATTTAGGGTTTGGAGCAAGACAGTGGAATGATTGGATTTGAGCTTTAGAGGGATCTTTTTGACTTATGTAAAATAGTGAGGGGAACGGGAAAAGATGGAAGCAGAGAAAAATTTGGGATATTCTTGCAATGATGCAAATTGAGATTATAGTAGCTTAGACCAGTGGAACATTCTTGGAGACAGAATGTAATGAAAAATAAATGACCCAGAGACAGATATTGGGGTTCAAACTTCAAGCCTAAGTACAGAAAAGCAAGGTAGCTCTTACCACTACCTCAGGCTGAATGGGTTGATCCTGCTGCCTCTCCTCAGCATGACTGGAGAATGAATGCCTTTTATTGACTACTGAAATCCCTGCTTCCATCTTTTATACCCCTCTAGTGCTGGGATTAAAGGCGTGTGATCTGTTATTCTTTTAGAGAGATTCAATTTCATATATCACTGGGTAGCCTTCTACCTCTTAATCCCGAGTCCTAGGATTAAAAGTGTGTACCACCACATCCTAACTTCTGGATGCTGGGATTGAAGGTGTGTGTCTGGCCTCTATGGCTTGTGGTTGACTTTGCTTTCTGAATCCTTCAGTAAATCATAAATAATATATCACCACAACAGAGAGTGATGGGTTCTGAAATACATCTTTTTCATTCCTTCATCACAAGTCTGTTTCTTAGGATAGGATCTTCACTTGGACTGTTCTCAATGTTGTAATAATCTTTTAAAAGTTATTCTGTTTCCTGTTACTGTGTATGTGTGAATTTGGGTGCATGTACACCACAGAGTGCATGTGAAGATCTTTTGGGAGCCAGCTCTTTCCTCCCACTATGTGTCCTGGGTACCAAACTCAGGTCATCAGGCTGTGAGGCAAGTATCTTTAACCCCTGAGCTATCTCACCAGCCCCACACTGCTCATTTGTTTTAATCTATGTAAGGTGAAGTCTAAAGTTTGTCGAGTTGTGTCAAGTGCACGTAAGTGAAACCATTGTTACAATAGAACCAGTGACCATTTTATCACACCCAAAACTCCAGTGTCCCACTGTGTTCCACAGACTTCACAGTGCACTCATGTAAAAATGGACCCATTTTACATCACTGCAGTTTTGTTTGGATTTTCTAAACTGTCATTAAATACAATCACAAAACACATACTCTTTTAGAAATGGGTTAAGACACATACATCAGAACATTTGTCATTTGAACCATTTCTAATTATATAAGTCAGCATCATTTTGTTATTCAGTGTCACAGTGTTGTTTAGCCATAGGATTTCCTAGTTCTAAAACATTCTCAGCATCCCAAAGAGAACTTAGTATCTGTTAGTTGGTCTTAGACTGAAATTTCAATCCCTTCTTCCAGCTACTCCCACTGCTAATCTTTTAGTTTCTAGGGATTTGCCCATGTTTGTCACAAAAGCAGATTCCTATCATACATGGCCCTTAATTCATGCTTTTCCAACTTAGGATATCTATTCTGAGGTCCACACATATGTTGCAGGCATTGAAGATGTCTATAGATTAACTGTAGTATCTCCCTCGCCTCACATTTGGGAAAGAAGTAGAGACCGTCATTTCAGTATATGAGATAATGGGAGACACAAGTTCCTGACCTTTCCCCTGGTAATTCTAGATTATCAGGAGTCTCTATGAGAAACTTAGTATTTTGTACAGACAAAAAATGTGATTCCAGATAAAGACAGCTAGTATTTGAATCAGTGTTCAAAGTAGTGGACACACATACACAATGAATAAAAATAAAGGGCAATTTCTTTATTTCTTCTCTTGGTAGGATGTATTGCACAATACTACAAAGCTTTAGCTGGTAAGGTGGTTTGGTAGGTGAGGTTGCTTGCAGCCGAACTGGACATCCTGGTCCTGATCCTCAAGTCCACATGGCAGAGGAGAGAACTCACTCCTGCAAGTTGTCCTCTGACTCCCATGTGCACCATGGCATTTGCAAATTCTCACACACAAAGAATGGAGGAATGTCATTAAACAGAAAAAATATGAAGGGGGATGGAGAGATGTGTCAACATTTAGGAGTACATATTGTGTTTACAGAGGACCTGGGTTTTATTCCTAGCACGCGTGGCAGCTCACAACTGTCTGTAACTCATGTTCCAGGAGATCTGATGCCCCCTTCTGGCCTCTGAGGGGCACTGTATGCATGTGAGTCACAGATATACATGCAGGCAAAACAAACAAACAAACAACAAACAAACAAACAACAAACAACCCATCCATACACGTAAAATATAATAAGATGAAGCTGTTAAGCACGGTGGCCTGCAGCCTGTTTGAAGTGGCCGTCATAGTCTCTTATCTGAACATTTGGTTCTTTGATGATAGTCCTTTCTGGGAATGTTCAGGAGGTGTGACCTTGCTGAAGTGCAGCACTGGGTCAGGGGTGCTTTGAGGATTAAATCTTTGAGCTACTTCTGTTTTCTTTCTGTTCCATGTTCATGGCAAAGGTCTCAGTGTCCCGCTCTAGCTGCCATGCCCGCTGCTTGCCTCCCTGCCATGACTGACTTTTTTAATTATAAATTTTTATTTAAATTAGAAACAATCTTGCTTTACATATCAATCCCAGTTCCCTCTCCCTCTCATCCTCCCATGCCCCCCACCAACCTCCCATCCCATCCCCCATCCACTCCCCAGGGAGGGTGAGGCCTTCCATGAGGGATCATTGAGATCTGTCATATCATTTAGAGCAGGGCCTAGACCCTCCCCTGTGTGTCTAGGCTGAGAGAGTTTCTCTCTATGTGGAATGGGCTCCAAAGCCCATTCGTGCATTAAGGGTGAATACTGGTTCCACTGCCAGAGGCCCCATAGACTGCCCTGGTCTCCTAACTGATACGCACATTCAGGGGGCTTGGTTTGGTCCCATGTTGGTTCCCCAGCTGTCAGACCGTGGTCTGTGAGCTCCCACTTGCTCAGGTCAGCTGTCTCTGTGGGTTTCCCCAGAATGATCTTGACCCCTTTGTTAATCACTCCTTCCTCTTTACAACTGGATTCCAGGAGTTAGGCTCAGTGCTTAGCTGTGGATCTCTTCTTCTGCTTCTATCAGCTACTAGATGAAGGTTCTAGGATGGCATATACTGTATCCATCAATCTCATTATGGGGAAGGGCATTTAAGGTAGTCTTTTCACTATTACTTAGATTGCTAGTTGGGATCATCCTTGTAGATCTCTGGACATTTCCCTAGTGCCAAATTTCTCTTTAAACCTATAATGGCTCCCTCTCCCAAGGTATCTCTTGTCTTTCTCTCCTCTATTCTTCTCCCAACTTGGTTTTCCTGATCCCTCATGTTCTTCTCCCTGCTCCTCTTCTCCTCTCCTCTCCTCTCTCTCCTATCTCCCTCCCCCTCCCCCAGGCTCCCTTTTCTCTTCTTCAGGGTATCATGTATGTCTTTCTTAGGGTCTTCCTTGTTTCCTAGCTTCCCTGGAGGTGCGGATTGTAGGCTGGTAATCCTTTTCTCTATGTTTAATATCCATATATGAGTGAGTATATACTATGCTTGTCTTTCTGTGTCTGGATTATCTCATTCAGGATGGTTTCTTCTAGTTCCATCCATTTGACTTCCAATTTCAATATTTCATTGCTTTTTCCCTGCTGAGTAGTACTCCATTGTGTAAATGTACCACATTTTCTCTATCCACTCTTCAGTTGTGGGGCATCTAGGTTGCTTCCAGGATCTGGCTATTACAAATAATGATGCTATGAACATAGTGGAACAGATGTCTTTGTTGTATGAATGTGCATCCTTTGGGTATATGCCTAAGAGTGGAATTGCTGGATCTTGTGGTAGACTGATTCCCATTTTCCTGAGAAACTGCCATACTGATTTCCATAGAGGTTGTACAAGTTTGCACTCCCACCAGCAATGGAGGAGTGTTCCTCTTTCTCCACACCCTCCCCAGCATAGACTGTCATTGATGTTTTTGATTTTAGCCATTCTGACAGGTCTAAGATGGTATCTGAGAATGGTTTTGATTTGCATTTCCCTGATGACTGAGGATGTTGCATGACTGACTCTTAATCCTCTATCAGGGTAAGTCCAAACAAACCCTTTCTTCTGCAAGTTGTCTTGGTGACAGTGTTTTATTCCAGCAAGAGAAAAGTAACTGAGACAGATCTGGACTCCCAGCCTTTGGGAAATAAAGGTAAGTGGACTGGAAATTCATGTGGCTTGTCTGTGGGCAAGTCTGAACTCCATGAGAGTCTGTCTTAACCCAATCCCACAAGGAGACCACACTACACAACTGTCCCATATATTCAGACAGCCTGGGTCAGTCCTATACAGGCTCCCTGGTTATCAGTTCAGGCACTGTGAGCGCCTATAAGCCCAGGTCAGTTGGTTCTGTGGGTTTTCTTGTGTTGTCTCTGCCCACTCTAGCTCCCACAATCCTTCCTTCCTCTCTCCAGTGGGATTTTCAGAGCTTAGCCTGATGTTTAGCTGTGGGTCTTTGCATCTGTTTCCATCGGTTGCTGGATGAAGCCTCTCTGATGACAATTGGGTTAGGCATTAATCATGTTTGTCTTTCTGGGTCTGGGCTACCTCACTTAGGATGAATTTTTCTAGTTCTATCCATTTGCTTGAAAATTTCCTGAAGTCATTGTTTTTAAGAGTCTGCACATGATTTTTCATTGCTCAAATTGGTCATGGTAAAGAGTTAAGAAGTCTGAGTTTTGGTGTAGCATAAACACCTAATAATAAACAATGATCCAAGTTTTTGTCTGGAGTAACTGATACAAAAACAGGTCAAGAGGTTCCCAGACTTCACCGTTGCCATTATTGTCAAGTCTAATTTGAAAGCTGTACAAAATGGGCTCTTTTACAAGAACAAGCTTTGCAGTAATTAAAGTTGCTCAAAAATCAATTATATCTTCAATTAAACCTCAGTTTACAAGCTTTTTCAAAAAAATTAAAATACAATGTTGTAGAGAAGTTGGGATGTATAGTTTAGTGGTATACCATTTGCCTAGCATATGTTAGACTATGGGTTCCATCTGTATCACCACACACACACACACACACACACACACACACACACACACACACACACGGCTACACACACATTGTCATGTCAGAGCCAAGGAAAAAGGAGTGTCACGGGGGTAGCCAACATCTTAGAGGTCACTGGCCATGAGCACAGTAAGTCACATGGTTGGAGATGATGGTCTATGGAAATCACTGGTTCTGTAGTCTCTCAGGTGATTTGAGGATGCTCCAGATCCATGGGAAAGGCTTTCTGGGCTCCTTTCAGAGGAACGGATGTTACAACCCCCAGAATCAAAATTTTGGAGGGATCCTGGTCCACAGAGTCTCCATCTATCTGGCAAGTTTCTGTTGCTGTTTCTTCTTCAAGAGCCCATGGGTTAGAATTTGGGCCAAGTGAGGCTGTGGAGGTAAATTAACAGTCTGGTCTTTTGCTGAGGAGCGGGGAGGATCTGGTTGGGGTAGAATGGGCTGGTAGTGGGTGTTTTTATGCTGACTCTTCACTCTGTACTTCAGTTTGTGGAGTATTGTTGCCACTCTGAGGTACTCGTTCTCCTTAGTGATGAGACCTTTGTGAGGGGCAAGCCAGCTCTCACCCACTATACAAAACTTGGGGTGCTCTCCAAGGACTGATTTGTGATCAGAGAATGCCGGATGACATGGGTAGCTTAAGCCTTCACCATAGGACCTGGTTGGTACTCTTATTGCCCAAGATAGAGTCTTATTGTGGGGGGTTATGAGTAGGAGTGAGATAACATGGGGGCATTATGTTGGTCTCTCCTTCCATCAGGCTCTGCTGGTGGTCTTTGAAACCACTGGGATACTAAAATATAGGTTGCTTTTGCTTTTTCCTTCTTTCCTTTCTTCCTTCCATTTAATTGTCTTTTGTGTGTAGGAATGGGCACATATATGTGTGTGGGCACACATGTGCAGAGGCCAGATGCTGTGGAATGATCCTTCTGTACACTGTGCAAATTATGCTGTGATTGGTTTAATAAAGAAGTTGGCTGGCCAATAGCTTTACAGGATAGGTTAAGCAGGAAAACCAGACTAAGGACACTGGAAAGAAGAAGGGCGGGGTCTCTGGAGTCAACAGGAAATGAAGAGGGAGCAAGACATGCTGGAGGACAGATAAAGCCACCAGCCGTGTGACAATATGTAGATGAATAGAAATGGGTTAACTTAAGTTGTAAGAGCTAGTTAGTAATAAGCCTGAGCTATCAACCAAGCATTTATAATTAATGTCGAGTCTAGTGTCGGTTATTTGGGAACTGATAGGCAGGAAAGAAAAGTCTTCCTGTAGCCAGAGGTCAATGTCAGTGTCATTCTTCAACACCATAATTATTTTTTGAAGTGTCTCTTACTAGTTTGGAACTTGTGAAGTAGATTGGCCAGTGAGCCCCAGGAACCTGTCTCTACACCCTCAGAGGAACATGAGTTCTAGGGATTAAACTCAGGCGTTCATGGTACAAAGCAAGCACTTTACAAATTGAGCTATTTGCCCAGCGGCTGGCTGCTTTTCCAATACATAATTCTGAACAAAGTCCCAATATCACCATGCTGTGATGATATGACTCCATCAACAGACAGATGTGAATGAGGAACATTGTCCAGCTGCTGCCAATTAGCCAGGCTTCTGGGAAAGGTTCACCCAGAAACTTGGCTCTCCTGCGGGGGGTCCAGCTGCTTGGCACCCAAACCCTAGCACTAAGAGACTGCCAGGATCTAGCTACTCAGGAAGCTGGGGTGCACTCCAGACTCCAGCCACTATTAAGAGCAGTGGCAACACTTATAGGCACTACCACCCGTCAGGGAGTTCTGGCTTCAGAGACTGTTTATCTAGGGAATGCTGCTGATGGATATTTGGGACAATGACAAATAAAGCTTCTCTGAACATCAACCTGCATGTGCGAGTGCCGTGAGTGCATGCTGTGTGTGTGTGTGTGTGTGTGTGTGTGTGCTCGCATGCGCGCATGCATCAGTGCACACTCCAGATGTTGTCAGCCTTAGGTGTCATTCTTCAGGAGCTATCCACCTTGTCTTTGAGACTGAGTCTCTAATTGGTCTCAAACTCACCAAATAAGCTAGGATGACTCACCAGTGAGCTCCAGAGTCCTCCTGCCTCTGCCTCTCTAGGACTAGGGATAGCTCACCAGTGGGCTATGGAGTCTTCCTCTTTTTGCCTCTTAGGGTCAGGGATGGCTCACCAGCGGGTTACAGAGTCCTCCCGCTTCTGCCTACTAGGGCTGATATAGCAAACCAGCCACACACCTGGCTTTTTAAAAAAAACTTGCTTTTATTTATTATTTGTGTCTTTCACATCACACATTTCAATCCCATTCATGTCCCTGTCTCTTTGTATTCCACCCTTTGTCCTTGAAACATCCCCTGCCAACAGAATGAAGTTTAAGAGAAAAAAGGAAAAAGAAAAGAAAAAAATATCATGAAAGCTGTAGTGTGAGTCACACAGTATATCCTTTTGTTCATACATCTTTACTTGCAAGTGTTCATTACAATGAGTCATTGGTCTGGTTTGAGGTCTCTGGTTTTTGCTACGCTATGAATGCTGGGCTCTCACTGGGACTCCTCCTGGTTATCCTGACATTGCCCTGAGTTGTGGGCATCCTACAGATTTGGATCTGAGGGTCAAGTCCCTCCATGTGCTCCAGCAGACCATAGATTGTGTGGATGTTAGGGTGAGCCAACTAACAACCCTGGTTCTGGGCCTGGGTAGTTGCAAGGTTGGCCAGCCTGCCAGCTCTCCCCTGTTCTCATCACCAGGGGGAGCTTTCCAGCATTGCAGGGGGGGGGGAGTAATGGTGGTGGTGGAGGTGGGGGGCAGTTCACCACTAGCAGCAATGAGCAAGGGGTGGGGCCAGTTCTGCTTTTCACACCCTCAGGGTAGGCTTTTCCACACTTGGACCATCAGGGCCAGCTCTATTGTGTTGCCCAGAGATGGTGCAGGGGCCACTCTCCCAAGTGCTGCAGTTGGTCAGGGGCAGGGACAGTCCTCCTGCTCTTATGACCTCAGGGTCATCTCTCCCACCCACCACAGGGGCGGATGGATGGGGCTGGAGTGGAGGAGATGCCCTCTCCCCGTCCCCATCACATGGCCTATGAGGGGTGGGGCCAGATCTCCCAGCTAGGGACAGTGCACCTGTACCCCTGTCAATAGGAGTAGCTCTGCTGTGCTACCCAGGCGAGATGCAGGGCCCACTTTCCTGAGTGTTGCAGCTGGTAAAGGGGGCACACCTGACTTCTTTTACACATGTAGTGAGGCAAGCACTTTACTCACTCGACTGTCTTTCATTTCTCTAAGGTAAATCCCTCAAAATAGAAAAGCATGGGATATGATAATGTAGTTAAGGCTTTTGAAAAATTGCCCAGATGTTTTCCAGTGTGGTTTCACCACTTACATCCTTACCTGTAGTATACCAGATTTCAGGTCAGCTTTTCTCTTCCTTGCCAAATCTTGAGAGGATAAAGATCGAAAGGCTTTAGTCATTCTGCTGAGTGCCTCATAGTATCTTGTGCAAAACCATAGAATTTGCATTTCCTTAATGAATAGTAAAAATGGTCAGCATATATTTTGGTGAGCTTGTACATTTTCTTTAGTGAAATATTATGCCAGTGTTTTGGCCAATTTTAAAAAAAATCACATTGCTTGTCTTCTTATTGTTGAGGCTTGAGAGTTGTTTATATAATCTGGAAGTGGTATTTGCAAATATTGTTTTTTAGTTTTCTGTAGCTGTTTTTTCATTCTCTCAACAGAGTCTTCTTGCTGAGAAATGTTTTTAGTTTTGAAGAAGCCTTAATTGTCTTTGTGTTGTTGAGCTGTAATAGTTCTTTGCAGGTTCTAGTTGTAAATAAGTCCTTTGTTAGGTTCATGTTTTATAAATCTATATGCCAGGTGTGTGTGTGTCTGTGTGTGTCCATGCATGTGGAGGCCAGAGGTCAATGTCAAGTGCCCACTATAATCACTTTCTATCTATTAACACACTGTCTCTCACTGAACCTCAAGCCTACCAGTTTAGCTAGACTGACTGCATAGCCATCCTCCAGGATGCTGTTTTTGTCTCTTGCACTGGGATTATAAGTGAGGACCACTGTACCTGGCTCTTGAGTGGGTTCTAGGAGGCTGAACTGATGTCTTTATGCTTGCATGACAAGCACTTTACAGACCGAGACAACTCTCCAGCCCTCAGGGTTTTAAAACGTTATTTTGATTAAGCCTCTTAGAATTTCATATAACTTACTTTGATTATAGTCACCCTCCGCCTTCAGCTTCCCCAAGATCTACCCCATACACAACTAACTTCACGCTCTTTCTCTTTTTGCAAGTACCAATAGAGTCCAACTTGTGCTGCCCAAATACTCCTGGGTGGGCGGCCTCTCCTGCGTGACAACCT
The DNA here is from genome assembly GCF_017639785.1 of Mesocricetus auratus. Lineage (NCBI taxonomy): Eukaryota > Metazoa > Chordata > Mammalia > Rodentia > Cricetidae > Mesocricetus > Mesocricetus auratus. The sequence goes on along the minus strand of NW_024429183.1, from coordinate 11,740,527 downwards.
TCTTTAGGGTCACAGACGTAAAGAAAACCGACTCTCTCCCAGCAGCTCCCAAATCCCAGTAGCTCCTCAGCTAAGGGTAGGACTTCATGCTCCCTGCCCTGCTGTTCATTCTGGGATTTTGTGTGGCTTGAGTTTGTGCAGATCTTGTGCGAGCGGTCACAATCGCCATGAGTTTGTATGTGCAAGTGTCCTGTTGTATCTGGAGAGTACTGTTTCATGGGAGTCATCTCTGGCTCTGACATTCTTTCTGCCCTTCCTTCCACAATGATCCCTGGACTCTGGGGGGGAGGTATGTGCTATAGATGTCCTATTTAGGGCTAAACACTGAGTTTGCTTTTGGACAGGTTCACTTTAGTGTTAGGAATCTTGTAGAATTCACACAGTGGCATCCTAGGGCAGTTCAGTCTAGTCAGTGAGACTCAGCCTCCATTCTGGAGGCTGCAAGCTGGGGATGGAACCCAAGCCTTTGATATGCTGAACAGTCAGTCACTCCATCAGCTGAGCCATATGCCCAACCCTGCAGCCTTGTCTCCAACAGTTCTCCAGCCTTTCATTTTTTTGTATCCTGTGAGAATTGCTCTTAACTTCAGCACACAATTCATTCCCCTAAATTCCTGCAGTTACTCCAGTCTGTGTGACACATATTTAAGAGCAAAATGCTTTTAAAAGAAAGAGATGGGACTTTTCTATCTTCCCTGTTTTCTTTTCTTTTCTTTCTTTAGAACGCAGATGTGATGTCTAGAGCGGCAACAGCTAAATTCTTAGCAGGAGTGTGAGCACCGTGTGTAAAGATGGTGGGCCTTAGAGATGGAGAGGAAAGTGGACTGTTGGTGACGTGACTGAGAGCGAGCAGCAAGAGCCCCCTCTACTTTTCTGTCTTCATACTCCATGAGAAGGGAAAACTGCAGAACCCTGTGTGGTGGTGTGAGCCTAGGATCCCAGTGCGTGGGAGGCGGAAAACGCGTGGGAGGCGGAAAACGCGTGGGAGGAGAACAAGGCCAACCTGCGCTGTGTGAGACCCTATCTCAAAAGCATGTGTGTAAATAAGACAAGAGTCCCCCAGGAAGACAGTGGTGGGGCTACTTTGCTGTTGGTTGTTTAACTTATGTGTTTATGTGTCAACTACAAACAATTCTTTGTGAAAGTAATTTTTATAATAAAATATTTTTTAAAAGTTCTAGGATTATACAAAATCAAGAAGCTAGTATAACTACCTTCTGTTTCTTCTGTTACATTAAAATGTAACATTTGTTATAATTAGTGAGCTAACATTGGTTTACTGTGGTTAAGATCCATATTTTATTTTATTTAAATTAGAAACAAGCTTGCATCACATGTCAATCCCAGCTCCCTCTCCCTTCCATCCTCCCCCACCTCCCATCAACCCTCCCAACCCATGGGGGATCTTCAAAATCTTGTCATATCATCCCTGGCAGGGCCTAGGCCCTCCCCCATGTGTCCAGGCTGAGAGAGCATCCCTCCATGTGGAATGGGCTCCCAAAGTTCATTTGTATGCCAGGGATAAATACTGATCTACTATCCAAGACCCCATGGGTTGCCAAGGCCTCCTCACTGACACCCAAGTTCAGGGGGTCTGGATCAGTCCCATGCTGGTCTCTTAGTCATAAGGTCCATATTTTATTAAATGTAGACTCCTCAGTTTCAGATTCAACCAAATGTGTATTTCTTTACACATATGCATGTAGGTTCACACACACACACACACACACACACACACACACACACACACACACACACCATTTGTCTGTCCTGTTTGTTTTTCTTTCAAAGATTTATTTAATCGTATGTCTGTCTGTCTGTCTGTCTGTCTGTGTGTATGTGTGTATATGTGTCTGTGTATGTTTACTTGTATGTTCAGGTGCCATTGGAGGAGAGGGCATGAGATCCCTTGGATCTGGAGTTATTAGTAACTGTGAGCTGCCTGGTGTGGGTGCTGGGATCTGAACTCAGGTCCTCATGATTGAACAGCAAGTGCTTTATTTATTTGTGTGTGTGTGTGTGTGTGTGTGTGTGTGTGTGTGTGTGTGTGTGTAGGTCAGGAAAACTTTCAGGAGTCAGTTTCTACCATGTGGGTTGCAGAGATGAAACTCAGAGCATCAGGCTTGGTGGCAGGTGCCTTCACCCACTGAGCCATCTCACTGGTCCTCTTTGTTTTTAACTCTTCTTTCTCCATTCAGTACTAAACTTTGGGGAAGAAGTCACATAACAAGCAGAAATTTAGGCTTCATCTCCTTTAGGGAAGAGAACCTACAGATTTTTTGAGTTTCTGCACAGGAATTTCTTCCTTGTTCTCTGTGTACTTGTGCATTCAATCATTTGTGTTTGTGCTAACAATTGGACTGTACTTTATCATAGTTTTTTCCTTCCTTCCTTCCTTCCTTCCTTCCTTCCTTCCTTCCTTCCTTCCTTCCTTCCTCTCTCTCTTTTATTTTTGGTGGTAGTTATGAAGTCCCCACCATCACTGAATTTGCAAACCCTGAGGCACTGACTTTAGGGAGCAAAAAAACTTAGATCCTATAAGCCAGTCGATTCTGTTCTCTTTATTTTCAAAAGAAAAAGTAGATTTCTTAAGTGTTTACTGACTTGTGTGGGGTTGCTCCACTCACAAATGACAAAACTGGGGCTCAAACTGGGGTGGAGAGGCAGGGGTTCTATGTCCTGCTGCCTGGGTGATGCCTAGAGGAGTACTGAATCAAGGACACAGGGCATTGTCTTGTTGGACCTCAGCCTGGAGCAATGCTTTCCAGAGAACTCAAATGAAACTCTTACTTCTCAACCTAACTGTTTTCCATTAAAAAAATGAAGCAGGACAGATTTTTATAGCATATTCCTCAATTTGTATTTCTGTGATGTTTCATCACACATGGATTAAGATTATGCATTATGATTTGGGATACTACCTAAGCATTTTGACAATCACAACTGAGATATAATTTCAAGGTAGTACATGGTGGTTCTTCTTCTTTTGTTTTTTGAGACAGGGTTTTTCTGTGTAGCCCCAGCTTTCCTGGAACTCCCTTTGTAGACCAGGTTGGTTTCAAAGTGACAGAGATCCACCTGCCTCTGCCTCTGAAGTGCTGGGATTAAAGGCATGTGCTATACCATGTCTGGCACATTGTGGTTCTTTTTGTTGAGGCTTTGCCTATTTTTGTGAATTTAGTCTTGGTCTCCTGCATACCTGCTTTTCGCATTGCATGCTTATTTTATTTTGTAATTAAAAGGAGTGGGGGTATACTGAAAAAGAAAAAAACAACAACTGGGTAAGCATCCTACTTTCCATTGCAACTTAAATTTAAGTCTCAAAATGTTTTCAATAGATTTAAGCTGGACACACACATACACACACACACACACAGAGCTTCTGTGTCCTCAGAAAGAGTTTATGATTCTTACTGAACTCTCTCGGTCATAACCTCTTACATTCTTAATTTATTTGATGTTCAAAGTACCCAAGATTTGGACAACAGAAGATACTTTAAGCTTCTGGATCCCACGAACATGTCTCCATCATTTTTTGAGGCACGGTGTGATTTTTGGCAATGTAAGACATTCTTATGTTATGTGGTAAGTACTATGTCATTCTCCCAGGGAAACTCATATCTGTTGAGAGGTGAATGAAACTTAAGAACTAGGACCTAGGATCTCGTCTATGAAAATACATGACTTCTGCATCTTTTTAATGGTAGATCCTGAAAGCACACTGCTGTACTCTGAGTTTTTGTCTTGCCAGGTCCCGAGACTCTTCAGCCCCAAATAAACACAAAGAGACATATTAATTTTTAAGCTGTTTGACCAATGACTCAGGCTTCTTATTGACTGACTCTCTCTTTTTTATTTTTTTATTTTTAAATTTAAATTTAAATGAGAAACATGTCAATCCCAGGTCCCTCTCCCTTTCCCTCCCCTCCTCCCACACCCTCCCACCTACTTCCCCAATATCCCTTCATTTCCCCAGGGAGGGTGAGGCCCTCCATGTGGTGTCCATAGTCTGTCATTTCATCCAGGGCAGGGCCTAGACCCTCCCCCAAGAGTCCAGGGTGAGAGTACATCTCTTGACTTTGGGTGCCCATCCCACAATGACTGACACTCTCTTATTTATTAACCTATAACTATTATTCTATGTATTTCCACGAGGTTGTGGCTTATCTGTAACCCAGCATGTTGCTCCTTCGGCAGCATGGCGTCTCTTGGTGGCCCTTCTCTGTGTCCTCTCCCCAGCATTCTCCTCATCTTGTAACCCCACCTATCCTTCCTGTCTGTCTTCTGACCAATCAGTGTTTCATTCATGAACCAATAAGAGAAACATATACAGAAGGACATCCCCCATCACACTGCTTTAGTTTATTTTTCTGTTGCAGCTTAAGGGAGAAAGGGTTCATCTTAGCCCACAGTTCCAGGGTCCAGGCCATCATGGCAGAAAAATCAAGGTAACAGGAGCCTGAAGCAGCTGGTCACATTGTGTCTGCAGTCAGAGCACAATTTGTATAATGTCCAGAGGTGCTTCTCATAGGTCATTCTAGAGTCTGTCAAGCTGATAGTTAACACTACCACTAATACATTTTTCTTTTAACTTCTAATTTCAGTGCAACCACTCAGGATCACCTGTTTCTTTCACGTTTCTATTTATTTGCCATATGTGTATGAGTGTTTTGCTTGTCTGTATGTGTATATACTATGTGTGTACCTGCTGTTCACAGAGGTTAGAAGAGGGCATCAGATCCCCTGGAACTGGTATTACAGATGCTTTTGGACTGCCATGTAGGTGTTGGGAACTAAACTCAGATACTCTGCAAGAGAAGGAAGCGCTTTTAACCACTAACCATCTCTCTAACGTCATGTTTCTCATATCTTTTATAGTAAGAAACACAATTCCCAAGACTTATATTACTTATTTGTTTGGGGCAATAATACACACAAGGATTTTAGTTTATCTGATACTGTCAAAGAGTTTTCCAGAGTATTTACACGAATCACGAGTCCCTCCATCAGTGTGGGGTGTTGCCATTCTAGTCTCTTGGCAAAGTGATGTATTAACATTTTACCTTTTGTGTGTTATTTAAAAAAGCTTTATTTCTTTTATGTATATTTGCTGTATGCATGCATGTGTATCACATGTGTACCTCATGTCCTAGATGCTAGAAGAGAGCATTGGATCCTCTAGAACTGGGGTTACAGGCAGTTTCAGCTGCCATATGCATGCTGGGAACCCAACTCAGGTCCTCTGCAAGAACGAACTAGTGCTCTTTTTTTTTTTTTTTTGGTTTTTCGAGACAGGGTTTCTCTGTGGCTTTGGAGGCTGTCTTGGAACTCGCTTGGTAGTCCAGACTGGTCTCGAACTTACAGAGATCCGCCTGCCTCTGCCTCCCGAGTGCTGGGATTAAAGGCGTGCGCCACCAACGCCCGGCTCAAACTAATGCTCTTAACTGCTGAACCATCTCTAGCCCCTTTGTTCTTGATGACTGGTGAGGTTCAACGTCTATTAATTTTTTAAACATTTGCATATCTGTTTTAGGTAAAAAGCACTTTTATTGTGTTGTCCATTTTTTAGCAGTTATGTGCACATTTAGCTAGAACTGTTCTGCATACAAATCATTTGTGATTGCTTCCCTGAAGTCATGAATATTTTCTCCCAAGTTTTATCATAAAAGTTTTATTATTTTTACCATTGCTATTTGGATCTTCAAAATCTCTGAACACCCTTTGTGTATTGTGCAAGGAAAGGTCACACATCATTTTTTCCCCCACACTGAAATCCAGAGGGACGTGGCACCTTTTATTGAAATGCCCATTCTTTCTTGCTCATCCCTGAAGCATCACCTTTGTTAGAATCCACATGTGCCTGTCAGTGAAGTTCTGCTTTGGGACTCTCTTCTGAGCTGGACTCATTTTTCCATCCTTGAGCCATGCCACATTATCTTAATTACTGTGCTTTTAGAATAAAGGTTTCAATACCTAGTTGTGTGAAGTCTTCAGCTCTATTCATTCGCAAAATTGTCTTGGGTATTTGTGGACTTCTACACTCCCTTATACAGTTTACTATCAGCATCTCGACTCCCACAATATAAGAATTCAGATGAAGATTTTAATTCAGATTTTACTAAGTACTTGTATGGGTTTCAAGGGAAATATTATCTCCACAATATTTTGCTTGGGAATTCATAGACATGAATATTGGTTGTTTGCATTTCTAGTATTTTCTCTCAGTGATATGTTCAGTGTTTTGTGAAGAACTGAACGTACTCAATTTGGCTAGTACTAAAAATATTCAGTACCTACATGTTCTTTATGTTTTTGTGAGTATGATTACAAAAATTAATTTCCAGGGGTCTAGGAGATGGATCAGTGGGTAAAACCCTTGCTGGGTGAGCCAGAGAATGAATGAATGCTCACATTCCCAGCATCCATGTAGGTGCCAAGTAGGCGTGGCAGCTCACCTGTAACTGAGAAGTGGTGGCAGATTTCTGGAGCAGGCTGGATAGACTATAGACCAACAAGCTCCAGGATCAAGAGACCCTGCTTCAATATCTAAGGTGTTGAGTGCCGCCCACATGTGAGCACCCACAGGTACACATGCACGCCACACGTGTCCCCACACATGTGTAAACACACACACACACCCCATGCACAAGTACACAGGCAAAAGTTCATTTGTATTTTTTTCTGATAAATAACAATACGAGCTTTTCATATTGACTTAACTGAGAAATCTCACTTGATTCACTTAAAGAGTGTTTCTGTGGATTCTATTTGGATCGGCACCATAGAATGCTATGTCTGACTAGTCACAGGTTTGTGTTTTTCATTCTTCTACTTTGGCAGTTTTCTTACCTAGATTACAATAAGGCACAGAAGCAGCAGTGGTGGGTCCCTTGTGAATAAGGTTTCTATACTTCACCGTTATGTAATTTTTTATACAGATATTTTGTAGAATCTCAACATCAAATCAAAGCAAAATTTTCCTATTTCTTCTGTGTCAAAAGTTTTTACAGTGAATTTTCAATGCTTTTTCTGGAACTTATTCAAAGGTTATTATATTTTTATTTTACTTTAAAAATATTGATTAATTTCTCATCCCCCAACATGGAGTCAACCTTGAATCCTGAGATAAATTCCACTTGGCTGCAACATATTATCTTTTTAAAAATAAAAGTTAAATTATATTGAAATCAGTTTTGTCATTATGTTCCTGATGATTATTAGTTCTTAACTCACTTTTCTTGCAAGATCCATTTCAAGTTTTAATAGGAAAGTTAGCCTGGCCTCATTAAACAAATTGGCACACGCTTCCCTTTTATTTCGGATATTAAAAAAGAAATACTTTGGGGCCTGAGGTGTAGCTCACTGAAAAAATGTGTGTCTAGAATGGGGAGGTCTTGGGTCTACAGTGCGCATGCACCTACACCATCCCCTTTACCTGTGTAGCTTATGAATTACCACATGCTTGAGTGGAACATGGCCCCCGTAGTTGATTTCACTTCCGGGCGTCGCATCACTAACCATGTCTTTGAGCCCTAGCTATCTTTCTAGATCTTCCCCATACATTTCCTGTACTTAATCCATTTTCCAAAGATTTTCCTGGATGAGAGGTTCAATTTGCTGCACATCCGCCCATTGTGGTTGGAAGTAGAGGCTTCTTCCTCATGTTAGCCCCTTCTCTTCAGCCCGAGTTTCCCACGAAGACCAGAGTTTTCCAGCCCACATGATACAAGTACTCAGTAGAGACTTTCCGATTGCTGTCTGTGTTCACCTTCTCATGCTCCAGTGGCACCGGGATGAAGAAGAATATTTACTGAGACAAATGCTCTGTCAGCCTGACAACGCTCTTTTCAAACCGGAACCTCTCCAAGCGAGTTGTGTGCATGGTTGGCTGCCCGCTCACGGCCCTAGCCTCATCGTTTAAGATTTGTTTTAGATGATGCTGGACTTCAGAGATCTCTGCTTCTTGCTACACGTGGGGTTTAGTTGTTGTAGGAGTTTTAGAAAAGTTCTGTAACATGTTCTTGCTGGTTTTGATAACAACATATATTCATTTAAATTTTGATAGACTTATCTGTAAGCATGATAAGGAGGAATTTCTTTGGGTAAAATCTAGAAAAGTGTTAAATCATAGAACAAAGCGCGCGTGCGTGTGTGTGTGTGTGTGTGTGTGTGTGTGTGTGTGTGTGAGCACATACACAAATCCTGAGTAAGAAGCTGAAAGTCTTAATAAAAATGTTTTAGTAACTTTTGGTGATGAGGCTTCTTAGTAAAGTAAAATCAGTCTTTAGCAAATTTACTACTGAAATTTCTGGGTGATAAAAATGACTTTCTCAACTCTAATATGGTGTCAGCAGTGAACTTTTAGTCTTTAAAAATGCTTATTATCAGTATGTGGCGTGTGTGTGTTGTGTGTGTGTGTGTACTGTGACAATGTGTGGAGGTCAGAGGACAAGCTTTTATGAGTTGGCTCTGGCCTTAAACCCTGAGATCTCTCTTGTTTCTACTGTACCATCTATTCCTGGCCAGCTGGCTCTCAGTTATCGTCTGTTGCTGTGGTAGAACACCATGATGAGGCAGCTTTCAGAAGGAATTGTTTAGTTTGGTTTATGGTTCCAGAGAGAGAGAGTCCATCATGGAAAAGAAGGCATAGTAGCAGGAAGCCGAGAGATCACATCTTCAACTGCAAGAACTGAAAGTAGACCAAACCTACAAACACTCAAAGCCGCCTCTAGATTCATCCTTCTTCCAGCAAGACTGTATCGCTTTCTCAAACAGCACTGCCAACTGGAAACCAAGTGTTCAGTTACCTGAGTCTATGGAGACATTTCTCACTCAACTCTCCACAGCTGGCCTGCGAACCTCTGGGTGATTATGTAGTCCTCATCTCCTGACTTGTGGGAGTGCTGGGATTACAGATGTGTGCCTGTACGTTAGGTTTTTTATGTGGGTTCTGGACATCAGATGCAGAACATTAAGCTTGTTGGAGCATGCTTTTATTTGTTGAGCTATCTCACTAACCTCTGAATTTTTAGTCTTTTATAAAAATAAACACTTTATTTTATAATAATAATAAGATTTGGTGGTGATAATAGCATAATTGGAATTCCTACACTAGAGTCTTTTCAACCTCAGGTGGAAGCCACATATAGCTTATGAATGAGCACACTTATTAGAGAGTTATTTTCCTTAAACTATTTAAAAACTGTTTAGTAGCCGGGCATTGGTGCTGCATGCCTTTAATCTCAGAACTCAGGAGGCAGAGACAGCTGGATCTCTGTGAGTTTGAGGCCAGCCTGGTCTACAGAGTGAGTTCCAGGACAGCCTCCAAAACAATACAGAGAAACCCTGTCTCGAAAAACCAAAAACAACCTGTTTAGTTGAGAAAAACATTAACCCATACAAATATAGAGACAGTAGATGCTGAGTTTTCAAGTTCTATTAAGCAGCTTCAACTGGTGTCCAGTCCTGTTTCACTGACTTTAAAAAGAAAATGTCAGGGTCTAGAGATTTAGTCCAGTCAATGAGGTGGTTGCCTTGCAAGCATGGACTCTAGTTCTGTTTCCAGAATCCACATGAAAGAGCCAGGATGGTAATACATGCTGATAGCCCCAGTTCAGGAGCGGGGACACAGGTGGGACTCTGGCATTCACTGACCAGTCAGGGCCCACTTGGTGAGCTCTAGGCCATTGATAGACCCTGTCTCAACTAAGGAAGGAAGGAAAGAAGGAAGAAAGAAAATAAGGATGGAAAGAAGGAAGAAAGGAAGGCAGGATGGAGGAAAGAAAGAAAGGAAGAAGGGAAGGAAGGAAAGAAGGAAGAAAGGAAGTAAGGATGGAAAGAAGGAAGGAAGGCAGGATGGAAGGAAGAAAGAAAGGAAGAAGGGAAGGAAGGAAAAAAGAAGGAAGAAAGAAAGAGGGGAAGAAAGGAAGAAAGAAAGAAAGGAAAAAGGAAGTAAGGAAGAAGGGGAGGAAGAAAGGAAGAAGGGGAGGAATGAAGAAGGGGAGGAAGGAAGAAAGAAGGGAGGGAAGAAAGGAAGGAAGGAAGGAAGAAGGGGAGGAAGAAAGGAAGAAGGGGAGGAAGGAGGGAAGAAGGGGAGGAAGGAAAAATGGAAGGGAGGAAGAAGGGAGGAAGGAAGGAAGGAAGGAAGAAGGGGAGGAAGAAAGGCAAATAAAGGCACACAAGGTGGATGGTGCAGAAGGAATGGCAGTTGAGGTTGACCTCTGGCCTACACACATGCATGTGCACACAGCAAGCATGCATATGCATGTACACACAGACACACAAGAAATGGTGGACCTTATACATTACTCATAAATATTTCAGTCTATTTACTTACGAAACATTTTTCATGAGGAAACCTTAACACTTCTTAACTGTTTGTTTTGGAGATGAGAGATTGGGGCATGGCAGTTACTGTTCAAGTTAAGAGTGATTAAGAATTTTAGAACATGTACATGGGCAAAGTGTAGATATCAATATTGTCAGAGACATTGTCTTGTGAAGATTAGAGAGCAGAGTATGCGGATGCTGCCTGTGATGCTTGTCACACCGGAGAGGATCAGCGTCCTTACTGATTCCCATCTCAGGAAAAGAAACAGTTTCCTGAGTGCGTGTGACCCAAATCCCATTGCCCATGTTTTTGACCCAGCTCTCTTCCCTCTTCGCCTGCTCTTCCAGAGCCTCCCCTCTGCTCTGGGAGTCAGTCAGCTTTCTGTCACTGTAATGCATAGGTGAGAAGACCAGCATGTAGGGAAGAAAGGTTTAGTTCTGCTCACTGTCTTGGAGGTTCTGGTACATTGCTTTAGGTCTGTTGATGACACAGCTGGTGACAACACATAACAAAACCATTCATTTCATGCCTGGGATGCAGATGAGCACCAGAGTCCAGGGTCCCACAGTCTCCTTCAGGGGCCTGTTCCCAGGGAACTAAACCCTCCCACTAGGCCCCACCTTTGAAAGGCTTCAGGAATCAGAAAGTCTTTCACATAGTTTTGAGGGATCTCCCCAGACCCACACTTTAGTGCTCTGCCTATGACTTTGTTTCTTCACATGTTCCTAGTGTCCAACCATGGTTCTTGTCTGTCCATAACAAACGTTTCCCATCTGCCTATAGCCCCCCTCAGTCTTCACTTGCCTCTTCCCTTTGAGCTTCACTGGAGGATAGTTTGTTTTCTTCATTTATTCCTGTTGTTTTCTTGACAACCGAGTAGAAGAAGACAGACACAGTCCTGGCTATTCCGAAATCCAAAGGTCATCACGCATGCCTCTTCCCCTTTACCACGATCACACACAGCCTCCACTCTGCATCTACATCATTTCTAAACACCATCCAATTCTACCTGCAAATGTCTGCATCACCAGGCTCCGGTTTGCTCAGAGTGATCATTTTGTACCTGGATAGAGAACATAATGATTAAGTTGGAGTCATGAACATTTCTGTCTCCTTAAGCACTGAAAACTGTTTTAATCAATGTGGTCATTTTATATATGTATGAACTACAGTATGACATTTCAGTATATATGTGGACTGATCCGGTCAGAAAAATTAACATTTTTATATGTTTTTAGTTTTGAAGCATTTGAGAATTCTTTTATTCTAGCTATGCATAATATATAGCAAGTTTCCAGGAAGTGTGCTCACCTTATTTTGCTATTACTCCTATCTAGATGTGCTTTATTTATTTTTATTTAGTGTGTATGTGTGTAAGTATACATGTGTGATGGCATGTGTGTGGAGGTCAGGGGACAACCTGCTGCAGTCAGTTCCCTTTTTCTACCACACAGGGTCCTGGTGATCAAACTGATGTGTTAGGCTTGGCAGCTGGCGCGTTTCTCGACTGAGTCATCTTACTGTCCTTCTCGCTGTGCTTTTGTACTTGTTATCTAGTCTTCCTCTACATTCCTCCTCCAACACTCCAGTTAATAGTCTACATTCAGACTGACCTTTTAACAGAAAGCACCCACATATAGATGGAACATGTACTATATGTCTTTCTTGTCTTTTTTTTTTCACTTAGCACAATGCCCTCCAACCCCATTTACTTTACAGCAAGTTGTAGGATGCATTCTTTTTGATGGACAAATAGTGTTCTGTTGTGTCTCAATATTGCATTTCTTTTTCCCTTTATCTCCTGATGGGAGTTGGTTCCATATCTGTTTTATCATGCACAGTGTTGCAGCAATATGGATATGAAGGTGTCTCTATGAAATGCTGATTTCATTTTCTGGGCTACACTCAGTCGTCAGAGAGCTGGATCCTATGGTAGATTGGCATGAGTAACCAATACTGGAGTGGACTGCACAGCCTCCAGGTAGCTCAGTGGTTTGGAAAGTGTCCTTTCCAGGTAGCTCTGTTGGTCAGAGCTTCTTCCAGATGCCTAGCTAGTCTCTACTTATTGTAGACAGCTGGACTTCTCTGAGAGTGTCTTTCATCAGTCTTTCCTGCTTATATATGCTTGGAGAGAAAGGGAGGGGCTTAGTGAATCTGGTCTGTTTCAGGGACTTCCTGAAGCCTTTGAGCCATTCACTTCCTGAGCTTGAAGAACTTCCCTGCAGAGTAGATGTTTCAACTCCACTTAAAACACTGTATTGTTTTACTTCCTTTCTAATATCCCCGTCATATGAGTTTCACTCTAAGTCAGAGGGTTTTAAAACAGGAGGAAAGTGCTACACAATAGACTTGGAATATAAGGGCGATTCAGCTCCTTGTTGAGAAAGCAAATGTATAGTTTATGAACCTACTGAACAAAAGGGGATATTGACTGGATATTTGATAGTGAATGATTGCAAATACTTGATGATATCATTGTAGTGCTGTACCAGGCTTTTTTCTTTTAGGCTACCAACCAGCTCCCAAATCATGACACAGAGATTTGTTATTAATTTTGAATGCTTGGCCTAGCTTAGGCACATTTCTCGCTAGCTCTTTTAACTTAACCTGTTTCTCTTTATCTGCCTTTTGCTTTGGGGCTTCTTACCTTTCTTCTTTTTGTATAGCTTACTTTTACTGTTTCTGTATGTCTCTCTGTCTGGTGTCTGCCTGGCTTCTTGCCCCAGGGAATCGCTCTTGTTCTCTCCTCCTCCTCCTTCTGTTTCCTCCTCTCTAACCTAGACTTCTCCTCCTATTTATTTTCTCTGCTCACCAGCCCTGCCTACCCTTTTCCTCCTATTGGCCATTCAGCCTTTTATTAGACCAATAAAATGCCTTAGGCAGTCAAGGTGAAACAAATGCAACACATCTTTACATAATTAAATAAATGTATCATAGAGAAAAGTAAGACACTTTTACACAGTTAAAGTAACATTCTGCAGCATAAACAAATGTAACACATCTTTTCCCAGTTAAAATAATATTCCATAACATGGTTCCTTTCTAGTCATGATGTTAATTTTAAGAAAAGACAAACTGAAATATTTGAAGATGAATTAGCATGATGTCTAGGAATTTATTCTAATCTTATAGTTGAGGGATGTGGGTGGACTATCAGTGAATCATTATGGCAGTAATTGTGTGGTTGTACAGAAATCATTCATTCATGCCATTCTTTCTGCTTGTTAAGTCAATAATGATTTTTAAAAATAAACTCTTTTGTAGAGGTAGGAGTAGTTAATGGTAGAAATCAATGGTAGGTGGTCTTCTGATAATGTAGCGGGTGGTGGTCACAAAACTACAAAATGACTAAAATGTTTCCAACAGCTTTGTTAGATTTACATTATTTGACAGAAGATTTGACACACATGACAAAGTCCTGGAGGGCATTATCATTGAAGCCCTGGGTCTCATAATTAATCCTACAACAGAGGCACTGAAGAAGCTATCAAATGCTAAATTATGTTCTGCATAGTCCATTTAAGAAAGCAGCTCAGCTAATATATTTTACAAATTTTTATTATTCTCTTGTCATGTTTGAGATGTCAAAGCAAAGGACAGCATTTGCTCCAGAGTTTCCATGACATTTTCACATATGTCTTCTGTGATGATAGAGGGACTCTGGAAGAATCCTGCTAAGACCTACATAAAAGAACCAACTGTTGAGAGCATGCTTGGCTGACAGCACCAGCTGCCCTGACTCCTCACTCATGCTGGACCAGGTATCCCCAGGCTGCTTCTCATCCATGGCTGAGCATGGTGATGAATCTGGTGTCATTCCATATTTTTCCCAAAACAGGTTGTTCCTGTATCAAGCAGCTTTTGATCATAGTTCTGCTTGGCTCTTGCAAAGCCATGCCGTGGGTCAGGCTCTTCCTTTAGTCTTTGCTTTCACAATTGTGGTCCTGGTTCATATTCTGAAGCAGTCCCTACCTTCTGCTTCTCTCCATATGACACAGGAATGTGCCTCAGCGAACAGCAGGGCCACTGATCCTGACTTGGCTTTCACATCTAGGAAGCACCAAACCAACAGCACCGTGTACAGAGAGAGACTGAGTGTGAACAACCTCCAGGACTCAGTTGGCTGGTGAGTGAACCACACAGACACTTCTCAAAAGACGTGCAAGTGGCCAAAAAATGCATGAAAAATTTCACACCTTTAGCCACCAGGGAAATGCAAATCAAGCTATGTTGAGATCCTCCTTCAGCTGAGTCTGCATGGTGGTCATCGAGAAAACAAACATGGATGCTGGAGAGGATGAGGGGGGAAAGGAACACTTATATAGTGCTGGTGGGAATGCAAACTGGTGCAGACAGCAGAGAAACCGATATGAAGGGCCCTAAAAAACCTAAAAATAGAACACTGTAGGGTCTAGCTATACCACTTTTCAGCCTGGCTGCAAAGGAATCCAAGGCTAGATACAATAGAGATATCTACACAGTGTTTATTATGCTAATGTCTACAATAGCCAAGTTATAGAAGCAGACAAATGGATGAAAAATATGGTGTATACACATAGTGACATATTATTTAGCTATAAGGAGAAACAAAATTGGGGCTGGTAGGATATCTCAGTGGGTAAGAATGACTACTGCCAATGCTAATGATTTGATTTTCATCTCCAGGATCCTTAGAGTGGAAGGAGAGATGAATCCTCCAAGTTTTCTTCTGACCTTCACATATGTGCTGTGTTATATGTCTGTGGGTGAGCACACAGACACACATACACACACACATACACACACACATGGACACCCCCCTACAAGCTCACACACACACAGAGTAAATAAATGTAAAAAGATTAAAAGAAGAAAATCATATTTGCTAAAAAATGTGTGGAACTGGAAATCGCTATGTTAAGCCAATCAGCCAGACTGAGAAGGACAGTGTCCCAGGCCTTTTCTCCCCTGTGAAGTCCTCAGTCAACTTGCTAGGGTGTTTGGTTTTCTATTTCAAGAGGCAGTGAGAGAATTAAGTCTGTGAATAGTGAGTCATCATGACAAATTCTCAAAGAAAGCTTGAGTAAAAAAACCAAAAAAACCAAAAAAAAAAAAAAAAAAGAAAAACAAAATGACAGCAACAACAACAAAAACAAAAACCTAAACAAAACAAAGTCTCATGGAGACCAGGCTGACCCCAAAACTCAGTAATTTTTTCCCTTGGGGCACAAAGATGGATTCAAGGATATAATTCTTATGTGAATCTCTTGTCTTTACTAACTCAACGGAAAATCAGGAATACAGTAGTTCTGCAGGGATTGAGACTGGATGTTGTAGTCTGTCCTCCACATATGCCTGTTGAACATACAGACCCATACTCACACACAGATGTGTGCACACATGTGTGTATAGAAGTCTTGTTCCTTGTATTCAATATGTTTTAGTAGAATTCATTTTTAGCTCCCCCCACTCCGTCTCTCTTTCTCCCCCCCCCTCCTAATCCCCAGATACGGTCTCATGTGTCCTGGGCTGACCTCACACTTGTTAAGTAGTAGAGGCTGGCCTTGAATTTCTGAACCTCCTGCCTCCACCTTCTGATTGCTGTGATTTCAAGTGTGCCCCACTGCTCCTGCTTAATGCAGTGCCGGGGACTGGACGCAAGAGTTTGCACACACTAGATGTATATTCTAATTGAGCTACTGTTCATCTGATATAATTTATCTTGTCCTTGGAGGTGGTCCCTGGATAGGGAGGGTGGAGGGGAAAGGTGGATGGGGGAGGAGGGAGAGGGGAGATGTTTGTGCAGCATGTAGCCACCCAGGCTGGTATAGGAAGGTCTCCTGGAGGGTGAACCCCACTCCACTCAGGGCTCATTACTACCACCACACAACTGTGCTGGCCAATAGGAACTGGGAGAGACATTGTATTTTAGTATATCCTGCATTATTCATTTGTGGCTAAAACTTCACTTGTAGAAGCAGCAGTAGGCTGGCATCATGCGTGAAATGCATTCAGGTTTCCTGGTTGAATAGTTCTCTTTCTCCAAAGAAATGTTGTCATTTACACAAATCCTTCCTGACACCCTCCCACCTCTTCCTTCTTTCTTGAGGCTTAGACTTCCCAGGATAACATGCTCCTTTTCTTTTTTCTCATCTGCATCTCTGACATAGACAGGAACCTATCTCGTTCTATCATTTCAAGGTCTCATTTCTGAGGGCAAGCACTTCACATCACACTGTGTGAGTGCCCATGAGCAAGCGTGGAAATTTTGGCGATATGAATGTTGTGTGCATTTTTATTAATATGCATTTTTAATTTTGATAAAGTATAATCATTACCATCAGGATATTCAAACATTGTGTTACATTTTCCTTTTATCACAAGTGTTAAATGTATGCAGCATCTATTTACAACAATAATGACATATATCCTGTCTCTATCAGTGTTCCTTTTGTGGTAAGAATAATGTGTTCCTTTAACAAGAAACATTTTGGCGCTATATTCAAGTAATATAGACAGGGAGGACCATTAAAACTGGGTCTGAAGGCCATCCATCCCGAGCTGAAGGACAAAGAGAAAACATATGACTACTATTCCAACACTCTGGCCAACATGCTTGAAATGAGTTGTTTGGTTTGAGAACATATTGCATGGCCCATCATTCTCTTTAGGATGGGATTGGAGGTCAAGGTGCGGAGGGATACAGTTGAGCAATGGCTTAGCATTTAAGAGTACAGGCTGCTCTTCCAGAGGCCCTGGGCTTGACTTGAGGCACCTGCAAGGTGACTCACAACCATCTGTAACTCAGTCCCAGAAGACCTGATGTTCTCTTCTAGCCTTGGTGGGCACCATGAAGGTATACACGTGGTGCACAGACATACATGCAGGCAAGCACCCATACACACAGAGTAAAGAAAAAAGAGCAAAAAGGGAATTCACATTGACATGGAAGCAGCCCTGGCCAGGCAGAGGACAGTTGTGGTTAAAGTAAGAACCAAAGGCTGACCCTGTGGTATCATTGCCTGATTCTGTGACATCATGCCTGACCCTATGATGTCACAAAGGCCAAGAGATCCCCTTTGTGACACTTAGATCAAACGCCAATGAAATGGGCCAGGTGAGACAGCTCAGTGGATAAAGCTACTCATCACCAACTTGACCTCAAGTCTCAGGACCCCAGGAAGGAGAGAACTGAGCTCTGAAAATGGCTCTCTTGACTTTCATATGTGCACCGTGGCACACACAGCAAAGATACAAACATACCATTGAAACAATGCCATCCATTTCATGGGCATAGACCATACCAAAGACCATTCCCTTCTCCTATAAAAAATTGTGTATTGTGCATCTTAAACACTACTGTGAAATGATCTCCAGGATTTATTATTAAAAGAAAAATCAATTAAAATTGTGTATTGTGTATGGTGTACAGTGTGTGTTGTGGTATATGTGTATGTGTTTATACTTGGCTTTTTGTGGCCACTCAGGTCTTCATATTAGATACAGCAAGTGCTCTTACACACTGAGCCATCTTCCTGGCCCCTACTTTATTTATTATTTATTTACTTTTTAAGAACTCTCTTTAAAAATTTTTAATTATTTATTTTTAAGCTTAGATTTAGATTAGAAACAAGGTTGCTTCACAAGTCAGTTCCAGGTCCCTCTCCATTTCCCTCCCCTCCTCCTGTGCCCTCTCCCCAAGTCCCCCAATATCCCCTCATTTCCCCAGGGAGGGTGAGGTCCTCCTTGGGGGTGTCCATAGTCTGTCATTTCATCCAGAACAGGGCCTGGACCCTCCCCCAAGAGTTCAGGGTGAGAGTGTATCTCTCATTGTTCGGTGGGAGTCCAAAGTCCATTTGTATACTCGGGATAAATACTGATCTACTGCCCAAGGCTCAGTAGATTATCTAGGCCTCTTCACTGACACCCACATTCAGGGGGTCTTGATCAGTCCCATGCTGGATTCCCAGGCATCAGCCTGGGATTCAAGAGTTAATCCTTGTCAGGTCAGCTGTTTCTGGGGGTTAAACCAGCCCAGTCTTAATGCCTTTGGTCATCAGTCTTCCCTCTCTGTCACTGGATTTCTTGAGTTCAGCTCAGTGCTTAGCCATGGGAGTCTGCCTCTTCTTCCATCAGCCACTGAATGAAGGTTCTGTTTCCCAGACTCTCCGGCCATGGGATTGTAGGCTGGCACTCTCCAGATCTATGTCTAAAATCCATTTATTTGAAAGTACATGCCATGTTTCTCTTTTTGTGACTGTGTTACCTCACTCAGGATGGTTTCTTCTAGTGTCATCCATTTGCCTGCAAATCTCATGATTCCATTGTTTTTTTTTTCTGCTGAATAGTACTCCATTGTGTAAATGTACCACATTTTCTCTATCCACTCTTTGGTTGAGGGGCATCTAGGTTGCTTCCAAGTTCTGGCTATTACAAATAATGCTGCTATGAACATAGTGGAACAGACATCCTTGTTGTATGAATGGGCATCTTTTGGATATATGCCTAAGAGTGTAGTTGCTGGGTCTTGTGGTAGGTTTATTCCCATTTTTCTGAGGAATCGCCATACTGATTTCCAAAGTGGCTGAACCAGTTGGCACTCCCACCAGCAATGGAGGAGTGTTCCCCTTTTTACCACATCCTCTTCAGCATAAATTGTCGTTGGTGTTTTTGATTTTAGACATTCTGACAGGAGTGAGATGGTATCTCAGAGTTGTTTTGATTTGCATTTCCCGGATGGCTAAGGATGTTGAGCACTTTCTCAAGTGCCTCTCAGCCAGTTTAGACTCCTCTATTGAAAATTATCTATTTAGTTCTGTAGCCCACTTTTTAATTGGATCCTTTGGTGTTTTGGGGACTTGTTTCTTGAGTTCTTTATAAATTTTGGAGATCAACCCTCTGTCAAATGTGGGGTTAGTGAATATTTTTTCCCATTCTGTGGGCTGCCTTTTCGTCTTTCTGACTGTGTCCTTTCCTGGCCCCTACTTTTGAAACAGGATGATTTTTATGTATGTCCCAGGCTGGTTTTGAACTAGCAATCCTATCTCAGCCTTTCTAGTGCTAGGATTACAGCCATATGCGACTATGTCTTGCTTCCTTATATTCTTTAGTGAAAGATTCAGGGCTTCTTTGAAGGCAGCTGACTATGAATCTTGGAGTAAAAAAGAAATATGATAAGAGCAGACCATTTTTAGTTTTAATGTTTCGACAATTATAACTTATATTTATTTTACGTATATGGGTGTTTTGTCCACATGTATGCCTGTGCACCACATGTGTGCAGTACCTGAGGCATCCAGAAGAGGGTGTTGGATTTCACGGAACTGGAGTTAGTGGACAGCTGTGAACCTTTCCTGTGGATGCTGAGAATTGAATCTGGGTCCTCTGGAAGAGCAGCCTGTGCTCCTAACCACTGAGTCATCTCTTGAGACTCCATTTTTAGTTTCTATAATTGTTACTGAAAATTTAAGGCTGTCCATTAGTTTTGAAAAGAATAATAGGACCAGAGTTTGCAGCTATTTTAGGAACCCTGTAAAGGCACTTTGAACGTGGAAAGAATTATCCCAGACAATCAAAACATACTGTGACTACTGAAGTCACTGTGTATGGCCCTACTAAAAGAGAGGACCCTTCCAGGACTTCTGGAACTGCCTGGTGCATCAGCCACATTGAACATAAGAAACCCATATGTCTGACAATTACATTTGTTTAAGAGGATTGGATATCAGAAAATTGTGTAATGAAAGAGATGGTTTTCTGAGTACATATTTAATAATAAAAATTGGCAAATACTGGCTTTATGTTAGGAAATGGTTGATGGTATTGCCTATGAGAGAAAAAAAGGTTAGGAAGCAAATGAAGGAAAGTGCCATAAAAACCATCTTTTAGGGACTGGAAAGACAGCTCCACTTGCCACTCATTCAAGGACCAAGGTTCAGTGTCCAGCATTCCCATTGGCAGCTCACCATGGTCTGTGTCTCTAGTTCTGGTGGACCTAGTGCCCTCTCTTGGCCTCTTTGAGCATTGCACACACATGGTGCATATATGTACAAGTAGGCATACACATAAAAGAAAATAAATCTTCAAACATATTTTTAATGGAAAAATTATAAGATTAATTTAGAATTCATTTGTGGTCTTACACATTTGGAAATATGTTATGAATGGTGAAAAGAATCACTAACAATAAGAAAAAAAAGTATGTGCTAGTGATCAACATGTCTCTATTAGGCGTGTATTTGGGGACATGTGAGTAAAGCTACAATTATTCCGACATTTGTATGCCCAATTAAGAGGACCATGAATTTTAAATATTTCTAGGGAGTGAGGCTGCCTTTTCCTACTTATTCCCAGACTGCTAGCCTCTGAGCTCTTTCTTGCCTAGCAGAATTCCCAGAAATAAGTGCCATTTCTATTGCTATTATGATGGATAGATACACTTTGGGATATTTTCTCAATTGACATTCATGTCACATGAGTTTGAAAACAGGGATTCTCATCTATTTTTGTTGTTGTTGTTTTTGAAATCCTCTTCTCCCTATATGACTGTTCCAAGTGCTTCAGGCAGATAATCATCAGCTTTTTAAGTCACTCATGTAGCTTGGGAGAAATGTGAATCCTATAGATTGGTAACTTAGCTTTCCAACATTCAGTGCTCTCAGAATAGGACAGAGGGGTCAGTGTTCCCATGAGTGACAAGACACAGGGTTGGGGCCTAAAGAGTGTTCCTCAAGTCCACATGTTGAAATCCTAATCCCAGTATCTCAGAATATGACTGCAGGTAGAGACAGCATATTTATTTATTTATTTATTTAGTGTGCATGTATGTGTTCATGTTTGCTGTGTGTACACATGTGCATGCAGGTTGGCCAGAGGTTGACATTGGGATGTCTTCCTCCATCACTCTCTACCCCTTTTTTTTTCTTTTGAGGTTGGGCCTCTCATTGAGCCTGAAGATTGTTGACTAGCTAGGCTGGTTGTCAATGAGCTTCACAGGTTGGCTGTGTCCAGCTTTTACATGGGTTCTGATGATCTGAACTCACGTCCCTGCAAGCACTGTATCTATAGACCCATCTCTCCAACTGCGACAGTATCCTTAAAGAATCCCTAAAGAAGTAATCAAGTTATAGCTGGCAAGGTAGCCTAGTGGGTAAAAGCAGCTGCTGGCAAGCCTAGGGACCTGAGATTGATCCCTGGGACCCACACACTGGACGGAGACAACTGACTCCTGCAAATTGTCCTCTGACCTCCACATGTGTTCTGTGGCTCATGTCCCTCACCTATATGTACAAATACAGTAAATAAATAAATAAATAAATAAATAAATAAATAAATGTGGGCTGGAGAGATGGTTTAGTGGTTTAGAACACTGGTTGTTCTTCCAGAGGTTCTGAGTTCAATTCCCAGCAACCCATGGTGGCTCACAACCGTCTATAACAGGATCTAATGCCCTCTTCTGGCCTGCAGGTACACATGCAGAGCATTCATACATAAAGAACATAAAAACATCTTTTTTTGAAAAAGTAATAAGGTTAGCATGGGATCATTAGGAGTACCTAACCCTCTAATGAATGCAGACACTCAAAGGGAAGACTATCAGAAGCCTAGGCAATGATCATAGCCACCTGGAGGCTCTTGGGAAAACTAGCTGTCTGAAACCCAGGCTTAGGGCTTCTAACACTCAGGACTGTGAAAGCATCCATTCTGTAGGTTCAGGCACTTGGTCTGTGGCAGCCCTAACAAACTAAAATGTACAGGGACCCCCACTCCAGCTCCCCCCGCCCCGAACCAGAGCCCTACACTTTTAGGCACAGGTTAGAAATTGTCTTGTCTATGTAATACTTTTGCCTAGGGACAAGTCAAATCCAGAGCCCTACACTTTTAGGCACAGGTCAGAAATTGCCTTGTCTCTATAATACTTTTGCCCAGGGAAGAGTGAAATGGCTTCTCAACTCTTGTGTCAATGAGTTGATGCTGATTGTATCTTTAATGAAAGATCAGCAATAAGCATCTAGATAAAGAAATCACACTGGGCACGGTGGTACACACCTTTACTCCGGTGGCAGAGGTGGGCAGATCTCTGAGTATGAGGTCAGCCTTGTCTACATAGAGTGTTTCTGGACATCCAGGGCTATATAGTGAAACCTTATCTCAGAAAATAAATAAATAAATAAGAAAAGAAAAGGAAGGAAGAAACTGTATCCAAGTGCAATGGTGTTTATTTCTACAGAGACCGTCTGTCACCCATGGAGACGAATCTTGTCCCTTTTCTGACACAGGAATGTGAAAGAGTCAAAGTTGAAAAATATTTTGCTGCGTGAAGTAGCTTTGGTTTAGTTGTCAACCTAAACTCTCACCTCAGTAGTAAATTGGAATTGTCTGTGAATGATTACAAATAAAAGTTTGTTGTGCTGAAGCATCGTGCCCTACAACAAAGACGAGGAAGGGCAGGCATTGCTCAGTGTTAGCGTGTTCTAGCAAGTGGTTTTTGTGGTTGGGCTCCTGAACGCCTTTGTGTGCTTTGTTAAGTTTATTGCTTTTCTGGTGTCTGTAAGAGAAAAAAAATCACTTCAGAAAGATAAGCTTTGGGCAGTACAATGACAACTCCTGAACATACATGCTTTCATTTCCTTTCTTCTGTTCCAAATCCATTTGATTTGTTCATCAGATTAAATACAATATTATCATTCTCATCCCCTTACCCAAACAATCTCTTGTTTAAATCAATTTTATTCATATCTTTGTTTCAAAATTCTGATGTGTTTTTGAACACCTATCAAACTTTTAATGAAATACAGAGTTGTTTTTTGATTCTTGGTTTCATGTTACAAAGAATGTGGGAATTGAACACATACTGGTAATTTTATCTAGATCTCAAACTTTGGCTGCATTGTTATTTTATTTTCCACCAATCTCTATCCATTTTGGAACACAAAAAGATATTTCAGAATGGGATGCAGAATCAGAACTACAAAGGAAAACAGCATGCGTGTTTACAGGTGAAGGTGTCCCGCAGAGCTGTTAGGATGGGTAAGAATTCTGCCTGCGAACCACCTGGCAGGCACAGTCAGAAAGAAAACACATTTGTCTGCAAAGAGAATTTTGTAAAGCAAAGGGGGAAAAGAAACCTGTATGATCTTGGGCAAGTTAGGGTAATTGCCCAGTTTCAGTTTCCCCACACTTCAAACTGGAATGATGGAAGTCAGTTCTTCAGAGATGTCTTATGAAGATTAAATACAAATGGGCCGTTATTGATAATGCTGAGAACTGTGGTTGGAGTGAGGTTAACATTGCTTAAATGTTTTCAAAGTAGCAAAGTAAGTGTGAAGGAAATCCCTTAAGATACACAACTTCAGCCAGAACCTAATTTTCGAAGAAAGCCAATCCTCATCGGCTAAGGTGATCAACAACGCAGAGACTGACAACTGGCCAAGGTGAAGAGAATTGGATTGACTGGAGAGTGCTCAGCCTCAAGGGGGGCATCTCTATCACAAGACACAGAGATCGTTGTGCAAGAGGGGTTGGAAATATGGGAAGACCCGCAGGTGGCTGGCGACTAAGGGAACAGTGTTTTCTGGACATAGCAGGCAGTTACACACGAGTTCATGGCCGTCATGGTGGCATGAGCCAGACCTGTGAGTTCAAGCCAGACAAAACTGCAGCATGGAGAGGGGAGGTGGGCGTGAAGTCCCACCCCTAGCTGAGGAACTTTGGGAAGTTGATGGCTGCTGGGAGAGGGAGAGCCTGTTTTCTTCAAGCGTGTGGCCAAACTCCAGTGGAAGATCACAGACCCAAGCGTATAAGAGCAGCATAAACTGTACTTGATGGGTAGCAACCATTTCTTCAGCAGGACTTCTCTGACCACCCTTCCTAAACTGGCCCTCTTCCTCCAGGAACTGTCCATCACAGAACCAGATCTCATGTTTTTTTCAGCTGTGCTTTTGTTGGCTTTGAAGACAGCAAGGGAACAGATATCTCTCCAGACCTAGCCTCTTTTGTGTGTCCATGGTTCGGAAAAAATGGATGCATATAGATATTGTTGATTCATAAAGAGCAGTAGTTTTCAATCTGTTGGTCTCAACCCTTTGGGTATCAAATGACCCTTTCACAGGGCTTGCCCAAGACCATCGGAAAACACAGATATTTGCATTAAGATTCATAACAGTAGCAAAATTACAGTTATGAAGTAGCAACAAAAATAATTTTATGGTTGGGATTGCCACCAACCACATGAAGAACTGTATTAAAGCATTAGGAAGGCTGAGAACCACTGGGTTAAAGAATTTTTAAAAAGACACTAATTTGGATGGGTAGGGAGGTGGGCATGGATCTAGGAGGAGTTGGCATGAATATGACCAAAATACGTTATATGTAATTCTCAAATAATTGATGAAAAATGAGAAAACATAATAATAATAATAATAATAATAATAAAACCCTAGTTCTCATTGGAACATTGACTTACCTATAGGACAGTGAGAGGTGAAATGAAAATGTTCTCTGGTGACTTTTTGGTTGCAAACACATTTGTGGGATTCATGCAATGTCTCCTTGACTTATCCCTCAATAAGCACGGAGGACAGAATGCTGAACTCAGGGAAAGCAATTTTGCAGTAGGCCAAGATAATAAGTTCTGAACTTGCAATGTTCTGATGATTGGAGCTTTAGGTCTAGATTATAAAGAAATAGATGGGCTCATTTCCTTCAAATAACCCTTCATAAATATCAGTTCTCTTATCTGGGCATTTATAAGCTGTGCAGTGGAAGCATGAAGTTATAGTTAGATTCTTCAGAGCCTTTGGATGAAGAGACCGTATCCCACTGATAAACCTGGGTGAAGTACTGCATTTGTTGGGCAGTAGCAGACATGCCTGTTTTC
Organism: Mesocricetus auratus; assembly: GCF_017639785.1. Lineage (NCBI taxonomy): Eukaryota > Metazoa > Chordata > Mammalia > Rodentia > Cricetidae > Mesocricetus > Mesocricetus auratus. The sequence goes on along the minus strand of NW_024429183.1, from coordinate 11,715,340 downwards.
ATATCCTGGTCATGCAAATGGATGAGTTGCTGTTTCTGGGAGAATTATTTTATGACTTGGCACACTTGTTGCTCCACCTGAGCGTCTTCAAGAATGAAGGAGACTTTGCGTGCTGCCATAAACACCAGCGTGATTGTACAGTCAGAAGGACGGTGGAGCAGGACCCTACCTTCGGCTGGCCTGTGACTGTATAGAGAGCCTCAGTTTCTTCATCTGCAAATGGGTATGGTTACAGTACCTTTCTTTTTCCTTTTTCAGTATAATAGTTTGAATTTATTCTTTGAGGATTTCGTACGATGTGTTTTGATCAATACCTACCCCTCTAGCTATTTCTAGACCTCCCCACCCCACCATGACGCCTTTCCTATAAAATGCTTTCAAGAAGTAAATGCTAGCTCAATGATCAATATTTAGTAAGAGTTTCTTTTTCTTTTCTAATTTGGCATCTATTCTTGTGTGTGTGTGTGTGTGTGTGTGTGTGTGTGTGTGTGTGTGTGTGTGTAAAATCTTTCCATGGGCTCTGGGGTGGAGCTCAGGTTGCTAGGTTTGCATGGTCCTCGCCTTTACCCGCTGGGCCACGGCATTGACCTTACTAAGGGGTTACTAAAGATCACCTTAGTGTGCTATTAAGTCTAAGTTCAGTTTGAACTTGGAAAGGGATGTACTGTGGTGGAAAGAGGTACCGTGCTGCATTTTGTGAAATGTTCGCTGTGAGCTCAAGTGCCTGGCTAGTGCTGCTTTGGAAATTGTGGAGATTAGGAAGTGGGCCACTGGGAGGAGGCAGGTTTATAAATCGTTCCCCACTTCCTGTTCTCGCTGTGCTTCCTGACCACGGATGCCACGTGACCAGCCACCTCATGTTCCTGCCTCAGGCCTTCTTTTGACACAGTAGACAGTATTTTCTTGAGCTGTAGGCCAAAATAAATCCTTCCTCCCTCAAGTTGCAGAAATAAGAAAAGTAACTAAGATAGATTTTAGAAAAAATTCAAGGCTGTTTTCCCAAACAATATTCAAGTTACTCACATAAACTTTTTTAAAAAATAGGATAGGTCTCTGCTCATGGTGTGAGATCAGAAAATAAATATAGGCAAAAATATAAAATCAAAGCATGACATTCTCATGGTATGGAGAATACCACCCTGATTCCATAATATACTCATTTATACTTTTATATTTTTAATGATTCAAGTTCACACTATACATACCATTTCATATGGTGCATATTTCATACTTGACTGTCTTTGGTATTTACAGATCAATGTTTTTATCTCCTACCTGAACACAATGGAGATTTCCCAAATGTCCTAATTATATTTTTTTTATAGCTGGTTTGTACAAATCAATGTCAGTACAGCACCACAAAGGGGCCTGAACTTGGGTAATTTTGTTGGTGTTTTGATTGACTCAATTTTGGCCTAATTCATGTACAGAAAATTCAAAGATTGTAAGTGTACAGTTGAATGAGTTTGGACTCACGTATAAGCCTAGAAAACCAACATACAAATGAAGAGAAAGAAAGTTTCATCTGCACAGTTTCCGGGTTCCCCCTCCAATCTGTAACTTCCCAGAGGCAACCATTCTTTTTCTGTTGCTTTAAATTAGTTCCAGCTGATCTTGAGCTGCATGTAAATGAATTGATTCAATATTTACCCCTCTTAGTCTGTCTGACTTCTTGTACTAAACATAGTGTTTAAAAAACACATCATATATATATATATATATATGTATATATATGTATATACACGTAGCCCACTTTTTAAAGATCAGTACATTTAAGTACGTTGTATTACTATAGCAAGGTTTGTTCATCCACTCATTTAACTGAATATTTTTTATCATTTATTTCTTTGTGTGTGTGCATGTGTGGTGGTTTGAATAAGGTGTCCCCTGTAGGTGCATATATTTGAATGCTTAGTCACTAGGGAGTGGCACGATTTGAGAAGGTTTAAGAGGAGTGGCTTTCCTGAAGTAGGTGTGGCCAGAGGAAGTGTGCCACTGGGGATGGACTTCGAGGTTTCAAAAGTCCATGCCAGGCCCGATGGCTTGCTCTCTGTCTGCTGAGCAGGTTGTAGCTGTCAGCCACCGCTCCAGTACTACGCATACCACCAGATTCCCACCATGCTCACAATGGACTAACCCTCAGAAACTGCGAGTGAGCCCCAGTTAAATGCTTTCTGTTATAAGAGTTGCCCCGGTTGTGGTGTCTCGTCACAGCAATAGAGCAGTGACTAAGACAGCATGCGTGTGCCCGTCACAGCAGTAGAACAGTGACTAAGACAGCATGCGTGTGCCCGTCACAGCAGTAGAACAGTGACTAAGACAGCATGCGTGTGCCCGTCACAGCAGTAGAACAGTGACTAAGACAGCATGCGTGTGCCCGTCACAGCAATAGAACAGTGACTAAGACAGCATGCGTGTGCACGTCACAGCAATAGAACAGTGACTAAGACAGCATGCGTGTGCCCGTCACAGCAGTAGAACAGTGACTAAGACAGCATGCGTGTGCCCGTCACAGCAGTAGAACAGTGACTAAGACAGCATGCGTGTGCCCGTCACAGCAATAGAATAGTGACTAAGACAGCATGCGTGTGCCCGTGTGCGGCAGTCTGACTGCGGCTTGCAGGAGTCAGTCTCTCCTACCATCACGTGTGTTCTGGAGATTCAACTCAGGCAGTCAGGTGCTCACAGCAAGCACCTCGGAATCATTTCAGTGACCCTTGTTCACTCGTTCTCCTGTTGGGGTGGGTTCAGTAACAGCCTCTAAATTCTTTGACCTTCCTCTCATTGGTAAATGATGTCTATGTCTTCATTCTTGAACTCAAGTTCAGATCCTTCTTAGCAGCAGAATCTGGAAGCTTCTACTTTCTGTCCCATGGAACACTTGCTTTAGAACACAGTCAACACACTGTGAGGGGCCCGAACTGCACCACAGGGAGGCCCACGCGAAGAGGTCCTAGTGAAAAGGAACTGTGGCCTTCTGCAATGTTTGATTAATTAAGTGAATTGTTTAAATAAAAATTAACATTACATTTATTTCATTATGTGTGTATATATATGTGTGTAGGTGCGTACATGCCTTGGTGCCTGTGTGGATTGCAGAGGACAACTTGAAGGAGTCAGTTCTTTCTACTGTGTGGGTACTGGGGATTGAACTAAGGTCATCAGGCTTGGTGGCAAGCAGCTTCACCTGCTGAGCCTTTTGCTAGTCCTTAAATTTCTCATGAAACCTACCATCTCCTTGTCCATTTAACCCACATTTTTCTTTAAAAATGTCCATGGGTTTATAGTAGCTATTTTGAAGATTCTGTCAACAAATTTCAATATACATGTCAATAGTAGGGTTGCCTTTGGGACGTAGATCAATATACTTACTCCTTTATGCATCTTACACATTTTTGTAGTATGCCACTCATGGAGTTTCAAAGAGCAATGGAGAATAAAATGTGGTATTTTTCTTCTTACCATTTTTCTCAGAGGCTGAGAGAATGCTCTCCAGTCAGATGACCAGTGGGGGTGGAGAGGCACATGATACATTCTTTTTGATTCTTTGTCAGGTTGGGTCAGGGCTGGGTTGTAGCTCCGCTTCCTTGGATGCTGTATGTCTGACTTGATTTAGGAGCTCTCCGTTTGTCCTGCATCTTAACTCTCAGCTTTTCTCACTGCTGATGCTGTGACTGAAGGACAAGTCAACCTCCTCTCAGGATTCCTACTCGGAGGGATTTGATTTGTAGCATAGTTGTTATGGCTCACTTATAAATTCAACTCTAGTAGAACCCTGAGATCTGACCCTATGAAATAGCTGAAACTGCCTTTGCCTTCCAGTCCTGTGTCCAACTGTATTTCAGAAAAAAATCCAGAAGTGGCAATACGTTGGCTGAGATAACTGTAATTTTCTTGTTATTTCACAGCATTTTATTTAGTGTGTGTGTGTGTGTGTGTGTGTGTGTTTGTTTGTTTTTGTTTATGGGTATGGGTATGGGCAAGTGCATGCCACAGTGCACTTGTGGAAGTCAGACAACAACTTATAGGAGTTGGTTCCCTTTTTCTAACATGTGGGGCTTGGGGTTTAAACTTAGGTCATTAGCCTTGGAGGCAGGTGCCTATACTGACTGAGTCTGCTTTCTTTTGCTGGCCTATGTTGTCAGAGCCTGGCTAATCTTTCCTCATGCCCCCTTCTTCCACAGATGGCAAGCATCCTCTTTTATCCAGCTGCAATCAGCTTTGGTATCTGGTCTAAGGTGTGAAGGGCCTGTGGCTCCTTGCTCATCTATGTCTGGAATTTAGTGCATTTAGGCTTCTTTGCATCTGCTACTGTTTTATAGCTTTGTGGGAAAGTGACTTGTTGTTGCTACAGTGAGAAACAATGGCCTTTTGCATCATTCTCCATCCTCACCAGAAACAGAGAACTCTCTTAATAGTTTGAAAGCATTTATTATTTTCCAGTTAGGAATGTTGGCAGGGATCAGTTGGGTGATTTATAAGGTTTGGATTATAAAATTCCTTTAAATATTAACCAGAGAGCAGAAGGATATTGGACGTGCAGCTGGCATTTCTGAATCACCAAACCACCACCTTATGAGTTTTATGAAAGTGATGGACAGTGAGCTCTCAATACAGGCATGCAAAAGGATGCAGATCCCACTAAGTAAGCAGGTGAAGGATTTAACTTTGTGGTGGTGGCTATACTCAGCTGCAGACTCCACAGCATTATTCTTTTTGGAAGGGTAATTGCCATGTCCCTCAATGCTCAGGATGGCAGTTTTCTATCAATGACAGCTGGTGTGCATGGGACCTGGGTCTGGAGAGGTCATTTTCAGGCACATTCTTTACAAAGCTCAGTCTGATGTTCTCATGCTCCCATGACCTCACACACAGGCACCTGGCATTCCTGTGTGCTGTGTGCTTTGCAGTAGACAGCTCAAAACTTGAATGGACCCTGCCAGTTGTCCTGGGTGTGGCATGTATATTCTTTACTGTTTTGTGTATACTTTGATTCTAGCATCTTCCTAAGAACATACAGTGAGGAGTAACAAATCAAAGATTGTGTCCATCAATATTGGAATTTGAAATGGCTTGAAGGCCTTTTAAAGAACTGTCTGAGCCCACATGTAAAACATTTAAATTCAGTTCATAATTGTAGATATTAAATCCCTCATTTGATATCAATTATACCTCAAGTAAGCTATAAAACAAATTCAATGTCAAGTTTCTCACCAATAAGCTGACATTAATAATATGCAATCATTAAGGGGACTTCATAGGACTTTTAGATTCAGGTGGGGTGCAGAGATTAATTATCTGTAACCATTTCCTAACAAAGCTTTCAGGTGGTTATAGTAATAGGTGTGTCTATTTCAGGTTCTTAGGTATTATTTTATTGCTTAGGTTACATTTACCTATTAGCTGATTAATAAAAACATTAAAGAGTATACAAATTAATGGGGTAGCATATGATTAAGATTTTTAAAATTTAAATATATGGGTGTTTTGCCTACATGTATGTCTGTGTACCATACTTACACAGTGCCTGTGGAGGACAGAAGAGGGAGTCAGATAGCCCTGGAATTAGAGTTCCACATGGTTGGGAGCTGACGTCTGGGTGTTCTTAGCCACTGAGATGTCTCTCCAGGTCCATATTATTTTTGATTCCTCTCTTTCTCTCTTAGCCACTGTTTTATTGCTGTGAAGAGGCACCACAACCAAGGCAATTGTTATTAAAGAAAGCATTTATTTGGGGGCTTGCTTCCAGTTTCAGAGGTTAGGCCTTTGTCATCATTAGGGGAAGCATGGCAGCACAAACAACACAAAGCAGACATGGTGCTGGAGAAAGTAGTTGAGAGTTACATCCTGATCTGCAAGTAGGACACACACACACACACACACACACACACACACACACACACACACACACACACAGAGGGGGGGGGAGAGCTCAAAGCCTACCTATGGTGACACATTTCCTTCAACAAAGCCACACCTCCCAATCCTTATAATCCTTTCAAACAGTTCCACTCCCTGATGACCAAGCAATTAAATATATAGCCTATGGAGCTCATTCTTTTCCAAACCACAACATTCCACTCCCTGACCCCAGTAGGCTTATAGCCATATTATAATGCAAAAATGCATTTAGTCCAACTTCAAAAGTTTTCATAGTCTTTCAGGCTCAAGATTGCTTAAAAGTCCAAAGTCCAAATAGTCTTTGGAGACTCAAGGCAATCTCATAATTGCAACCCCCTGTAAAATCAAAATCAAAAAGCAGATCACATCCTTCCAACATACAATGGCATGGAGTATACATTACCATTCAAAAGGGAGAAAAGGTGAAGAGTAAGGAAATACTAGACCAAAGAAAGACTAACAAAAGATAGAATTTTTTTTGGACAAGGGTATAAAGCAGCCAAATTCTTTGTCAAAATATCAAATATTCAAACCACCATGAGGTATAATTATATCATGTGAGGTATAATTTTGATCTGGTTAAATATAGAATATATTTGTGACTGTATATAGGATATTTATATAATTTTAGGCATAATTGTGATCTGGTTATTGTTTTCATTTAGAAATTAACATGACATAAGGAGATGTGATTGTGTGTCAAGTTGACAAGGGGTGAACTTGTGATGACTACTCTTGGCTGTCAACTTGCCTACACCTGGAATTAACTAAAGCCAGGTGGCTAGTACACCTGTGAGGGTTTTTTAAAAAATTGAATCATTTGAAGTGGGAAGACCCAATTTTAACCTGTATCTTTTGAGGTGGAAAGATCCATCTTTAATCTGGGCCACACCTTCTACTGGCAGCCTAGATAAAGGACGGGGAAGAAGGAAGCTTGCTTGCTCTTGCTCTCCCTGGCAAGTCCATTCCTTCACAGGCTTTAGACCTACTTCTTTGAGATTCTAACACGTACTTAAGATCAGCTGAGGCATCCAGCCTCATGGACTGAACAACTACTGTATTCTTGGAACTTCTGTTTGTAGACAGCCATCTTTGAACTAGCTGGACCACAGTCTGTTAGCCATTCTGATAAATCCCTACTTCTCCCATTCATTCTGTAAGTTCTGTTTTTCTAGAGTACTCTAACACACCTTCTATAATATCAACTTGTGTGTGTGTGTGTGTGTGTGTGTGTGTGTGTGTCTTTGTGTAGAGGCAGAGTTTGATATCAGGTGTCTCCCTCCGTCACTCCCCACTTAACATTTTGAAACGGGGCTTCTTGTTAAAAAGGAGTTCACCAATTTGGCTAGACCAGCAAGCTGGTGGGCTCCAGGAATCTTGTGAGCTCCAAGGATCCAGCTGTCTCCATTTCTTAGTGATGGATTACTGATGTGTGCTGCCTCACAAGATTTTATACAGGTGCTAGGTATCCAAATTATCCTCATGCATGTGTAGCATACATCTTGTTGACTGAGGCATCTCTTCAACCTACCAATCTCTCTCTGTTTTATTTTTATCATTTTTCTTATTTTTGAAATTAAAATATAATTATATCCAATTTCCCCTCCCTTTCCTCTGCCCAAGTCCTCCCATATCCTCCTTTCTAGCTCTCTCTCATATCCATGCTCAATTATTCCATAATTGTTATTGTTACAAATACATATCCATAAATATATAAATATAACTTGTTACAGTCTGTTTAGTGTAACTTGTACATCTATGATTTCAGGACTGATCAATTGGAATTAGATAACCAATTAGGGAGCTTTCCCTGGGGAAGACTATTTCTCCCATTTCCTGCATTCTTCAGTTGCCTAGCTTTCCCCTTTACCATGTCTATTGGTGATGTCCTTGTTCAGGCAGCCATATTGTTGAGGCATTATGGGTCATTTAAAAATGTCTGACTAGTTCTCAGATTTAAGGGTTAGTTCGTCCTTCATAAAATAATATTGGGAAAGTGTAATGAGATGAGGGAACTAAGTTTGATTTGGTCCCGTATATGGTCAGTATCTTAATTAGGGTTTCTATTACTGCAATGAAACACCATGACCAAAAGCAGGTTGGGGAGGAAAGGGTTTATTTGGCTCACTCTTCCACATTGCAGTCCGTCATTGAAGGAGGTCAGGACACAAACTCAAATAGGGAGGGAACTTGGAGGCAGGAGCTGATGCAGAGGCCATGGAGGAGTGCTGCTTATTGGCTTGTTCCTCATGTTTGCTCAGCCTGCTTATTTATAAAACCCAGGACCACCCGCCCAGGGATGGTACCATCCACAATGGGCTGGGCCCTCCCCATCAACCACTAATTAAGGCAAAGCCTTACAGACCTGCTTAAAACCTAATCGTAGGGAAGCATTTTCTTTTCTTTTCTTTTTCTTCTCTCTCTCTCTCTCTCTCTCTCTCTCTCTCTCTCTCTCTCTCTCTCTCTCTCTCTCTCTCTCTCTCTCTCTCTTTCTTTGTTTTTGTTTTTTCCTGAAACTATCCAGCAAGTCAGGTTTTGGAGCTTATTTAAGACTTTTTTCTTCCCCAAGACAGTTTAAGTGACCAGAAATGACTGAACAGTTTTATGGTAGGAGATTGATATTCTCTAGCATTTTTCCCCCTTCAAGACACAAATATTCCTCTTACTTGTTTTGCTTTTTACTACATATGTTCTTTCTGCACCTTTTAGTAAAAACCCCTCTTCTTGCACCAATTTCTGTCTTAGTTAGGGTTTCTACTGCTGTGATAAAAGACCATGACCAAAAGCAAGTTGGAGAGGAAGGGTTTATTTTGCTTACATCTCTGCATCACAGTGTACCACTGAAGGAAGTCAAACAGGGCAGAAATGTAAGGACAGGAGCAGATCCAGAGGCCATGAAGGAATGATGCTATGATGCTTGCTGGCTTGCTCACTTGCTTTTTTTTTTTAAAGAACTCAGGACCATCAGCTCAGGGTTGGTGTCATCCACAATGTGCTAAAATCTTCCACATCAATCATCAATCAAGAAAAGGTACCACAGGCTTGACTATAGGCAAAACACAGAGCAGCATTTTCTGAGTTGAGAATCCCTCATCTCAAAAAACTCTAACTTGTGTCAAGTTGACAAGAATCTAGCTAGTACAGTGCTAAATTAACAATGTTTAAATTATACTTAATATTCTACTTAATGTTGACAAAAGATTGTAAGAATATATTGGCGAGCCTGGTCTTTTATGTGGGTTCTGGGCATTGAACTCAGGTCTTCAAGCTTGTATAGTAAGCTTTACTGACTGAACTATCTCTTCAGTCTCATAATTTTTTCTTATTGTGTTCACCAAAAAATATCTCCTGAAGTTTATGAAATTTCTTGTTCAAAAACTCCCCTTGGAAGCCTGGTGTGGTGTCATATCTGTAACCCTGGCTAGCACTTTGAAGGGGAAAGCAGGAGGACAGAAGTTCAAAGTTATCAACAGCTAGAGTGAATTCGATGCCAGCTTGACTTCTATAAGCCATTCTGAATTCCTTTCTCCAAAATCTCCCAGGGACTATATCTTAGATCAAAAAGATTATTTATATGTATAGTTTTTAAAACATGGAAAAAATTATGTTTCTTTATGTGTGTGTGTGTGTTTGCTTGCATGTATGTCCATGTGTCACATGTGTGCCAGGTGCTCATGGAGGCAGAAGAGAACATTGGATCCTTCTGTAACTGGAGTTTCAGATGGTTGTGAGTGGCCATCTAGGCTCTGGGAATCAAACCTAGGTATTCTGGAAGAACAGTCAAGGATCTTTGTAGCTCCTCTATTATTTTTTAGTTATGTGCTTTGTTGTGTCTGAGTGTGTGTGTGTGTGTGTGTGTGTGTGTGTGTGTGTGTGTGTGTGCACATATGAGCACAGGTCTCCATGGAGGACAGAGGCAGTAGTGACCTACCTCATGGATGTGAGTGCTGGGGCTTGCTCAGCTCTTCGGTAGTCGTTCTTGCTCTTAACTGCAGAACTATCACTCCACTCCCTATCAGGTAGAATTTTAATGCAAATAAAAGGAGACGAAGACTTTTAGTTCAGGTGTGAATTTTAATTTCATGAGCTATTTAGCAGATTCTAAATGAACCTTCTCTGTAGCCAGAATTAAAGACAAAGCTCTTCTTTGTCATGGTTTCAACTTGTCTTGGAAACCATTTTGATGGAGGAGGGAAGGCTTTTAAACTCTGGAGCCTCTTGATGGGCTTGCACCGGCTTTGAAGTGTTCTGTCAGGCCAAGGTCATCCCCTCTGAAGCTGTCAAGGCCGCCACAGCTGCTCTCCTTTCTCTGCACCCAGTCTGTTCTCACTTGAGATTTTTCCATCACCCCTTTATGCCTTTCCCTCCTCATTCTTCTCTTTTGAAATTTATTGCAGTTTTGATTTCCTGCCACAGTAAGAGGTTATCTTTTATAGCCACTGATGAGTGCTTTTATGTGGGGAGACTCCAAACCATTCCTGTCAACCCCTGGGTAACAGCTGAGAAGCCCTAGTCATCAGGTTTCTTAACCGTGTCAGTAGTTCAGGACACCTTGTCATCTGTTTTACAGTGTTTGATGGTGTTTTGGAGATGGGTTTAGAATGTTATTGAGGTGAACAGCCGGTCAAGTTTTACAATGGAATACAGAGAAGTAAGTGACATCTGTAATTACAAAGGTTGGGTGGGGAGGGAGGATGAAGGGAGTCTCTCTTGCACTCTTGATACCCTGGTAGGAACTTAGAGCTGGAAGCTGTCATCTGGTGACTCTGAGCAGAATGGTTCTCACCCAAGGGTCACCCCTTCTCTCCTGTGTAATGGGGAATGTCTCCAGGGATACTTGAGATATTGTTATTTGTTACAGTTGGGAGGTACATACTACTGGATGTCTACTGTGCATAACACAGCATTATGCAGTCTAAGGATCCACGTATTGTTTAGCAAGATGGCTTGGTGAGTAAGGGTGCTTTGTGGCTGGACCTAATGACCTGAGTTCAAACTCTGGGACACACACACACACACACACACACACACACACACACACACACACACACACACACAGAGAGAGAGAGAGAGAGAGAGAGAGAGAGAGAGAATCAGTCATGTTAAGATTGAGAACTCTATCTCCTCCCTCTGCCCCTCTCTTCTTCCTTCCCTTTCTGCCTCCCTCTCTAGAATGTGCATGTGTGGGTATATTTTCATGTAAGTGTTGTCTGTGTGTGTGTGCATGTCTCTTTGTGTAAAAGACTAGAAGACAAACTTAGGTGTCATTTTTTAAAGTACCAACACTAGTTTTGCCGTTGTCCTTACTTTTTGAGACAGGGAGTTTCTGTTGTATCCTGGTGGTTTTTAAATTACTCTAAAAAGACCAAAATTTGGTACTGGTTTCTTTTTATACCTATTCAAATGAACTAAGTGTTTTGTTTTAGTATTTCTCATGTCTCATATTTCTTAGCAATACCTTTATGGTAACACTCAGTCTAGTGCCTGGTACAATTAGAACTTCACTTGGTTCATCAGTTTATTTCTTTGGAAGACAGCATGTCCCCTGATGGTAAAGATTAAGAGTATGGAAATATATATTCTCATAGAATCTAGGATTTTTTAAAGATACTTTAAAAAGTGGTTTCTAAATATCACCATTTTTCTTCCCTCTGTCTTTCCCACTCTTTTTCCTCCTTATCTCTTTCTCTCTTTTTTCCCTTCTTTCCCTTTATTTGAGGCAGGGGTTTTCCCTGTAGCCCAAATTGGTCTGGAACCTCAATCTCTCAAGTTAAATACACACCACCAAACCTGGATTGCTTTTTTGTTTTGATTGTGTACAATCTATGCAAACGAACCTGTTTGATATTCAGTTTTGGTGGCTTAAACTTCATCGTGAATCCTTTCTAGTTGTCACTAATATCTATTTGATTAAAACTCTTAGAAACTATTCGTTTCTTCTCTCTCTCTCTCTCTCTTTTTTTTAATGAGACAGGGTTTCTCTGTATTGTTTTGGAGTCTGTTGGTCCAGCCCAGCCTCTGCCTCCCGCGTGCTGGGATTAAAGGCGTGCACCACCACCGCCTGGCTGTTTCTTCTCTTTTATCTACATAATTAGAAGAGAGTGGTAGCCAGTGACAGTCTTTTTCTTTTTGATGAGCCTATAAGGAGGAGTTTAACACTTTCATGGTGAAAGTCAACCAGTAAGATACAATTTCACATTTGCAACAAATGATGCAGAAGCTATATGGAACTTATTAACCATCATTTTTTAAAAAGCGAAATTTGAATTGTGTGTATCTTTCTGTCATATATATGCATGCAATTGCAGTGCCCTCACAGGCCAGAAGATAGCGTTATATTTCCCAGAGCTGTGTTTGCAGGAAGTTGTGAGCTGCCCCATGCCGGTGCTGGAAACCAAATTCTAGCCCTTTGCAAAACCAGTATGTTCTCTTAACCTCTGAGCCATGTCTCTACCCCTCCTAAGCACCAAAGTATGAAAGCACTCTGCTTTAATTTATACATCTATTTATATTAAATTTGCTCAGTGTTTTGTAACTTACAAAGCATTTCCCTCTTCAGCTCTCTAACACTCAGGTACACCAGGAAATTTATTCCTACCATTGTGATGCTTCTACATATGCAAATCTTTCTCTGCATAGCCCCATCCAGACTGTAGGCCTCTCCAAGGTTGGAAGCACATTTTATGCTTCTCTGTATCACATCAGTGCTCTTAGCTGAAGAAAAATGTGTTTTTGTTGATTTATCCATTGTAGAAACTTAATACAGGGAAAGCAGAATCACCCAGACAGCATGCCAGGTTTAGGATTAAGCAAATTTAAAATTTGAGGTCCCCAATCAATCAGTTCCCAATTTGTGTGTTTTAAGATGTGAAATCCAGAGAGCGGTTATGAAATATCTCTTTCTACACTTGGTTAACACTCAGCTTTATTTCAGTTTCTGAAACCTGGCCTATTTCTTGCAAGATTGGAGGCAAAATTACAGGAAAAACATATTCCTAGTTGCAAATACAAAGAAAAACAAGAATTGGTTGCCATATAGTCTCTCTACCAATTGCTTTATTGTATTTTTTAAAAAATGCATAAGAACTTACAAATGTATGAGGAGATAGCCAATCCAGAAACAACAAACAAAAGATGAATGCTGTAGTTTTTCCATTATAGTCTAGTGCTTTTGAACAGATAAAATTTTAGTCACTTAAAACATTTTGCCACATCTGAGAGGCGGCAGAGTCAACACCTATTGTGTTGTAAGATGACAGCAATCCTAGTTCTGTTTGAGATATTAAACATTTGTCTCCATCTCAGGGTTTTTTTGTTAATTATACCTTTTCACGTGATATCTGTAAAAAATAAAATGAGAACATTTATACGATTGTACTTTGAAAATGATAAATTGTAAAGTAAAAGGCATTAGCAATTATTACTTGGAAATTTAGGGAATGATCAAAATTGCTTTTCATAGATTGTTCTGGAGCCTTTTGCTGCATACTAAATCACTCCAGAAATTAGTAGTATAAAGCAACCATTTGACTTGTCTGTGCTTTTATGCTTCATGAATTTGAAGAGGGTCCAACTGGGTAGGTTTTTTTTTGAAGTCTCTCATATGGTTGCAATCAGATGTTGGTTGTGGTTCTAGCCATCTGAAACCTAGTGGGGAGAGTGTCTGAGAGAGATTGAAAACATGACTAGAATTGCAGATTGTGGGTAACAAGGCTACAGGCTAGAACCTTTTTACCCATTTTCTGTAGTATGACAGTTTCAGGCAAGTCATTATGACATAAAGGCTGAATTCCCTAGAGTGAGCATCTCAAGAGAACAGGATGGACATTACATCATCGTTTGTGTGCTAACCTCTAACCTTAGAGGCCACTCAAAATTACAACCTTGTATTCTATTTGTGTTTCTCTATCTCACCTCTTCTCCACCATGTGTGAGTGAGTGAGTGTGTGTGTGTGTGTGTGTGTACACGTACATGTGTTCATGTGTGTGAGCATTTAGAGGCCAGAGGTTGATTCTGGGTATCTTTCTCAATCACTCTCCATCATTTTTTTTGTATTTTAAAAATACTTATTTATTTAATTTTAGGCATATGAGTATTTTGCCTGCATGTATGTATGCCCACCAGATGTGTTTCTTATGCTCCAGTAGGTCAGAAGAGGGTGTCAGATTCCTTGAAACTGGATTTACAGCAAGTGACTAATATCTCCACTAATATCCCACTCCCAGTTAACATGCAGACACGTTTAAAAGCCAACATTGTCATTAGAAAATTCATGGTAGTTACAGAGGAGGAGTGTGCTTGAAAAATGGGGTGGATCATAGACTAATTAACTCTTGGAAGCAATATTTTCTTGGTTCAAATTGATTCTATAATGGCATCATTATTTTGGTGACTCAGTGCTGGAGATGTTTCTTCATTTTTACTGAGATTTTTCTAGTGCTTCATAGGAATTCTGCATGTTCTGTTATTTGAAGAGACGACCTTACTCTAAAGATTTCTGAAAAACTACTTAACAGGAGACACACGGTCTGCTTGTAGACTTGCATTCATTAATTTATTTGAACTTTGATGGCTTTCCATCTTGAGGGATACTTGAATCAATAGGCAAATACTCCTGACCTTTCAACAGGTTGATAACCTTCTGACTTGATTCTATTATTAGCCTAGATCCCTTTCCCAGGCCAATTATCTCAGGAGATGACTAAATGTTATCTCAGGCATCCCAGGTGGGGATTTTCCCAGCCTGCTTTATGGCAGCCTCCCAGGGACCTCGCAGTCACATCTTCTCTGTCTGGCACTCATGCAAGCTGACTTCCAGGTGCGGCTTATTCTGCCAGAGAAGGATCAGCTTATTTGCATGCCCATGTGCTTTGTCAAGCGGAAGACCTGGCAGGGAAGGTTGCTAGTGGTACAATCTCCTGCCTCTAGGTGATGCCAAACCTCTCGCTGTGAAGTTCAATGGGCATATTTTGAGTAGGCTGCATGCCAAAGAGAGAGCTCTGCTATTGCATCGTTTCCACGGAAAAGGGGCACGTGTTCTTTGTAAAAGTCTTAGAATTTCCAGACAGGGTGAAGAAGTGGTGGTCCTCGGAAGAAAGATGTCAATACTTGTGTATCCTAGAAGATCCAGGAGAATCCAGGACACATGTCTCTTGGTGACATGCTATCTGCAGAACAATGTTTGGAGGTGGTTATTGTGAATCCACTCCCCTCAATCAGTACGCTTATTAGAGACTCTGTGACTCTTAAGAGCCCCTTCCTTTGAGATGGTGTTGAATGGTGTTCCTGCACCTCATATGCTGCATGTGTGCTCGGCAGGCACTGGCTGGGAGGGTTGCCATGACATCTGGGAGAGCTGAAAGATTTAAGAACGCTGTTGTAACCACAGAACAATGCACAATGTTGATTACCATGTATCGATCACCAAAAGCGATCGAGGCTTACTAACCGTGGTGAAAAGCCAATTAGGGAAGCAGGAAAGGTTTGGATGGGTTTGGCTTTGATTTCAAATCTTTCTCATTCCTGGCTTCGTTACCCAGGGCGAATCATCCTATGTACCTCAGCTGTGGCGTCCTCAAAGATAAATTGGAGATGATATTAAATTATCTGGGGGATCATTGTCAACATTCGGTAACACAGTTTGTGTGAAATACAAAGTTCCTCCATGGTCAAACAGATGCTGGTTAATCAACAAGTCATATAATCCTGATTCTAGATTGTTTAAGAGGGTGAAGACTGGATGGAAATGACCATTATTACCTGATTCAATAAAGATGTCAATTACAACCCTAGTTGTTTGGATGGAATCACATTACAAGTGTGAAAGCAATCAATCTGAAAACCTTTTTTTTTTGTTTTGTTGCTGTTCTTTAATGGATTAGTCAGGATTTGGTCAGGAGAATGGAGATCACTTTAGGTTAGTCTGAGCTGGGTGGGAATTAATACAGGGATTGGAGGCTTTCACAATGAACAGAATGGCCAGAGGAGAAAAAGGTCTCTGTTAAGTTCATAAACCAGGGGTCTCTGCCAGACAACCCATTTGCCTTCACGCTTGAAGTTGGTGGTTTGTAGGAGGGCACCCTGAAAGGCGTGGCCACTTGTCAACGTCTGCCATTTGTTGAAATCCTCACTCCGCCCACCACTGTTTTGTTGATACCATTGGCTCCTTTTCTTCCAGATCTTCTTGGAATTCGTCTTCATTTGGTTCATGGACAAAGAAACTGATGAGTGTTCTTCAGAGATATTTTGTATGTGAATTAGTAATCGTTTGGACATAACTGTAGACTTGAGTCTGCTTTAATAAGGATGGTTTTGCTGAAGACAACAGTTTTCTTTGGCACGATTGAGCAGTTGCATTCAGGAGGTCTCCACATGTAATCTCAGCAATCCTAGGGAGGGGAGAGGCAGGAGGATTGCTTCAAGTTTGTGGTCAGCCTGGTCTATGCAATGAGTTCTAGGTCACCCAGGGCTACACACTAGGCCTTATCAGAAGGAGGTATAGAAAGAGGAAGAGGAGGAGGGAGTTCAAAAGGAAAGTAGGAACATACTGGATGAAAGTTTAAAAGTGCCAGTCAATACACATATATTTTCAGTTACATGGATTCGAATGACTGTTTTGCCATTGATGGTGCATTTCCCCCCCAACATTCTTTCTGAGTAGGGTGTCATGGAGGCACCGTGTGTGAATGAGGCCAAGCTGCTGACCTCTTTGGGAGGATACAAACTTTGAACATATACAGCTGGGCTTTCCTCTGACTGGAAAATTATTAGATGATCATTTTATAGCCCTCAACCTAAATCCATCAGGTCTTTAAAACTGCTTGTGACCCTAGGCTAATCAATAATTTGGTATGCTGAGAATATGGTGTTGCTTAACTTCTAAGAGAGTGAAAACATTCCATAAAATTCTCTACCATTTTAGGATGTTTCCCACGTAGAATGTACTCTCTGTGTGTGTGGAATCAGGTAGGCAATTATTGCATTAATAGACATTATATTTCCCATTTTGCTAAATGAGATTTTCTTCTATAACGTAACTTTAAGCCTTAAGGATTAGAAAGATGAATTCTTAAAGGATAGACACCCTTTATGGAGAATTCTGCACTCACGTTAGATGAAGACTTTCTTATTGAAGTAGCCCTGGGTGTTTACAAAGGCTTTCTCCTGTGTTCCTCCTACCATCTACTTACTTACACAAAATGTACACTCCATATGTTCATTGTGATCCCTCAAGGAGATTGTCTCTTTCCTCATTTCCTTATTTCTTTTCTGCAACTACGCATTTGTAATAAGCTCAGTGTTTTTGCATTGTTCTTTAAGTGTCCAAAGAGCTCCAGCCAAATAACAAATTGAACACAAGGCAAAACTACTCTAAAACGAAAGAACATGGACCTTTGCCATAGGGAAGCAGCAGAGCAGTAAAATTTGATGAGAAACAGTGATTGGAAGTGAGGCTTTGAAAGCGTGGAACCATTTTAGATATTTGCCTTTCTTTTAACCAGTACTCTGTTTTGATTGATTGATTGATTGAAGTGTTTTGCTTGCATGTATGTATGTATGTCCCACAGGCATGCCTGGCTCAGAAGAGGGCTCTGGATCCCACGGAGCTGGAATTAGAGATGGGTGTGAGCCAACTTAGGGTTCTGGGACCTGAGCTCAGGTTCTCTGCAAGAGCAACAAGTACTCTTAACGACTGAGCCATCTCTCCAGCAAAAAGACAAACATGGTATGTACTCACTCATATATGGATTTTAGACATGGATCAGGATAGTGCCAGTTTGCACTTCCACTGATAGAGAGTCTGGGAAACAGGAAAGAACCTAAAAGATATGCATATATGCATAGTACCCAAGAGAAGAGGATGGAGACAAGATCCCCTGAATGGATGGGGAACACGGTGAGGGGTGGGGGGGAGTGGGACCTGGGAAGAAGAGAGGGGTGAAGAGGAAGAGAGTTGGTCATGGGGGAACAGGAAGTTGAGGGGGTGGGGGTAGAATAGGGGGAAGAGGGAATCATAGGATCGAATACAGATCAGGCACCAGAGCGACCTCGAGTGATCTAAAGGGATAACACCAATTGGCAAGCTAAGCAATAGTGGAGAGACCACCTCGAATGTCCATTCCTGATAATAAACTTGATGTCTATAACCATCCGGGAGCCTTCATCCTGTGACTGATGGAAGCAGAGGCAAACACACAATTAATCACTGAACTGAACCCAAGAAACCCAGTGACAGAGAGAGAGGAGTGATGAGCAAATTGGCAAAGAATGGGCTGGCAAAACCAGCAGAGACAGCTGATATGAACAGGGGAGAGCTCTTGGACACCAGACTGACAGTGGGGAGGCCAGCATGGGACTGATCTGGACCCCCCAAATGTGAGTGTCAGCGAGAAGGCCTGGGCAACCTATGGGGCCCTGAGCTGTGGATCAGTGTCTATCCCTGGTATACAAACAGTCTTCGTGTGCCTATAGCACAAAGAGAGATGCTCTCTCAGCCTGGACTCTTAGGGGAGTGCCTGGACCCTACCCAGAGTAAAATGACAGACTCTAGATATCCCCTATGTGGAAGGATTTGGCAATAGGGTGGGAGGGTGGGGGGGAGGGGAGTGCGGGAGGAGGGGAGGGAGAGGGAACTGGGATTGACATGTAAAACAAGCTATTTAAAATTAAAATAAAAAAAAATCAGCACCTTTTCCCATCTTAGTCCTGACTGCTGACCCTGAGTTGGCAGCAGAAGTTAAGCTTTTATGGAAAACTGATTTAATGTTATTTCTGACCGAATAAAGGCAAAGACTCACACAGAGAGACAAAGAAATGGAGATGTGAAGGCTCCCATGAAGCAGATGTAAAATCATTACAATTGTTTGTGGTAGATTATATCCAATCTCACATGTAACAAAGGCCCCGGAGATCTATAAAGGGTACATGTTATACATTATATAAAATAATTTGTACTTATTAATGATGTGTTATATATGTATGTATGTGTGTGTTCTCTTTTTTTATGCCACTGCTGGGGATCAACTGCAGGCCTTCATGCATGTTAGGAAGGTACTGTACTATCAAGCTGCTTCCCAGATCCCCTTTTTGTTGAGAGAGTGTCTTGATATGTAGTTGAGGCTGGCCTAGAACTCACAATCCTCCCTCTTCAGCTTCCTGAATGCTGGGATTGCAGATGTATACCACCACACCCAACCAATGTAATCTCCTTTACAGGTAATTACCCATAGCCTCACATTATTAAAGAAAATGAACTTGATACAACACTATTAAGTATCGACCCATATACCTTTTGATTTCTTCTGAGTCTTTTTACTATTTATCAAATATTTTATACAATCTATATTTTTAATGTGACAGGTTCAGATTGAGGACTCATGGAACTCCAAAAAGGTTACAGTTAGCAAAGGGTATTCAGTTCTTTTTAAATGTCCATTAAAGAGATGAATCGAAACATGAGCTAATATATTAGTTGTGGTACATATAAGATGTCTGAACACAGACTAGTAAGAGCATGGGAGGAAGAAACAGAAGGGGAGGGAATGAATGATCTTTACTCTAGTTCTATTCTTGCCAGCAAAAACACTTCTCTCTTTGCTACTCAGCTCTTCTATACTGTGTACATGTTGACTTTTCCTATTGTGTTAAAATATCTTGGAGGGCATACTTAGTTCACTCCCCCCCCAAACCACTTATCTGTACTCCTGCTACACACTTCAAGCAATAACACAGGCGCAGCAGGTGGCTTAGTTTGCCATTCTTCAGCTCAGTGATGAGCTTGCCTTGTAACCACCATTTTAGAGAAAAAGTTCAGGGAATTGTGATACCGTGATTTTGAATGTTTGAACTGTAGAACCATTGGAGAAAAAGCTTCTATTAAGTTGCCAAGTTTGGGGGGTGATTTGTTGAAGCATTTACGGGAAGTGAATGCATTCTAGAAAAGCCCTGCTTAGCAGGTTGAGTGGTAGCCTGCAAAAAGACTCAGATCTTAATTGTGGAATCTTGTGAATGTGACTATTTGGAAAGAGGATCTTTGCAGGTGGAACTGAATTAAGGGCTATTAGATAGTGACCAGCCTGGATTGTGTGGGTTGGTTTTAAACCCAATGACCAGTTTCCTTACAAAAGATACCTGAGAGAGATTTGACAGAGAAAGGAGGAGTAGGCAGGTTACCATGGAGACAGAGATTAGCATGATGCAGCCATAAACCAAAGTCTACCATTGGCCATTTGAAATTGGAAGAAGGTAAGGAGTGAACTCTCCTGAAGACTGAAGGCAGTGTTGCCTTGTGATACCTGATTTTGTGTTTTTGAACTGTAGAATCTTGGAGAACAAACTTCTATTAAGTTGCTAAGTTGGGAGGTGATTTGTTGCAGCATTTATGGGAAAGCAAATGATCTTAGAAAATTCTTTCTAGAGACCACCAACCAGTGTGTGGGAAATCTAGGAGGTGAAGTTCAGCCATGGGCCTCCAGGCACTCCCCTTTCAAAATTTTCTTTACTGCCACTACCTTAGAGGGCTGCTCTGAGGCACAGATTCCTGGGATAATGAGAAATGTATGATCATTGAAGTCAGGTGTTTAGCTATAGTGCTGACCAGAGAATAGCTCATCCCAAGAATTTGGGGTCAGGGATTCACTGGCTCCAGTAGCCTCCTGGTTTTTTAACTACCCATTAGAATCCTGCATTTAGTACACTTTGAGATTTTTATCCCTGTTGGGAGATAAGGTGCTCTTAGATAGCAGAGGCCATTTTTCGATAACATCTGAACAAATCTGTGCCAGTGCAGAAGGGGAAGGAATTATAGAAAAGCAAATATTTGTTATGTAGACAGTTGCTTCCTAGATGAGATAAGGCTTCAGCTGGACCACAGAAAAACACACTGAACAAGTGGCATGCAGAAAGGAGTGTGTTTTATGTGGCAGCAAGAGGACTGGAAGCCAGTGTCGTTTGGAGAGACTCTCAAGAGGACTACGCTGAATGCTAGTTAGGGTGCTCAGTTGTCACCTGACAGATTTGGATTTAGCAGTCAGGGTATGCGTTATATTCCACAAGCAAGATAGTTATGCTACAAGGCAAGGAGGAGTATTGCTGGTGTGACAGACATCATTGCAGATCCCCTACCAGATCTAAGACTCTTCTCTTAGCAAATTTTTCTTTGTTCCCTCTCCCAGCAGATGCTGGGATGCTCCTCATTGTCTGTTTATTGAGCACAACTATCTCCCATATCAAGTGTCTCTCTGTGGAGCTTGGATTCCTGCTAAATTCAAAGGGCTATGGAGAGAACTGTATTTCAAATGTTTAGCCCTGTCTAGATACTCTAGTACTTCTTCTACTGTACTCAACTGAATCTCCAGAGTGTCTCTTACAGAAGATTAAAGACCTGCACTCCAGCCCTAGCAGCTCTTGTTTCTTCATAGCCAGGAGACATACAGAAGGATGTTTTCATATTTGGGCAAACCACACCCTTGGTGTCTGGCTTAGGAAGAAACTCCCATTTCCAGTGTCCTTGTGTGGCTCTCCTAAGTGGAAGCATAACTTCTTTGGGTCAGTGTCAGGTTTAGAGAAAAAGTAGACAGACGCTTGGTGTCAGCCATGTTGGGTGATGGCTTGATGCTTTGCACTCATGATATTTAAGGTAAGTAGGCTAGGGAAGAGTATTCCAGCTTAGACATTTCTGAGCCCAGGTTTTTTTAATTTTAATTTTTATTTTTATTTTATTTTCCAGTTTAAATTTAGATAAGAATCAAGGTTGCTTCACAAGTCAGTTCCAGGTCCCTCTCCCATTCCCTCCCTTCCTCCCGTGCCCTCCCCCCCCGTTATCCCCTCATTTCTCCAGGGAGGGTGAGGCCCTCCATGGGGGTGTCCATAGTGTGTCATTTCATATAGGGCAGGGCCTAGACCCTTTCCCAAGAGTTCAGGGTGAGAGTGCACCTCACATTGTTCTATTGGAGTCCAAAGTCCGTGTGTATACTTGGGATGGGTACTGATCTGCTGCCCAAGGCTCAATAGAATCCCTAGGCCTCTTCACTGACACCCAGATTCAGGGGGTCTTGATCAGTCCCATGCTGGCTTCCCAGGCTAATGCCTGGGATTCAAGAGTTAACCTTTGTCTGGTCAGCTGTTTCTGGGGGTTAGACCAGCCCAGTCTTAATCCCTTTGATCATCAGTCCTCCCTCTCTGTTACTGGCTTTCTTGAGTTCAGCTCAGTACTTAACCAAGGGAGTCTGCCTCTTCTTCGATCAGCCACTAAATAAAGTTTCTGTTTCCCAGACTCTCTGGCCATAGGATTGTAGGCTGGCACTCCCCAGATCTATGTCTAAAATGAGCCCAGGTTTTTATTCATTTTCTTCTTTCTGTGTAGTGAGCAAGGATGAAGGAAGTAAGAGACTTTCCTTGGACCAAAGATGTTCAGAACAGATCAGTAAGAAGCACTTTCAGTTCTGGAGAGATGACTCTGTGTTTAGGAGCACATGCTGCTCCTGTAGAGGACCCAAGTTCTATTTCCAGAACCCATGTCAGGCAGCTCATAGATACAGGGAATCTGATGTCTCTAGCTTCAGCATCTGGAAGCAATTACACTCACGTGCACATGTTCTTGTATAGATATATACACTCATGTGCACATACATGTATATATATGTATGTATATATACACATAGTTAATGTATCCATAAATTTTTTAATGATGCACACAAATTTCCTGGTATTTGAGAAACAAAAATGGGAGGCTTATTTTGGATATGGATGTGTACCAGTGGGGATGAGGAGTAGAGGGAGAAGAAGACATCTATCATTCTCTTTGCAGTCTTCACAAACTGCTATAGCAAGATGAATGGAGAAACCATTTGTTATGTAAAACATAATTCCTGCCTTGAAGGTAGTGGATGAGAGCTACACATTTAAGGATTTATGGTTCAAGTTCTATTCCTTTGCTTTTGTGGAGCCTAGCAGTTTGCAAGTATCTTCCCCACAGCCAAGAGTATGTTAGCCTCTCTCTTTCTTCCCATGGCTTTCTCTTTGTGAGTATTAATAATTCAGTTGCATTGTCTAACAACAGGTTCTCAGATATCTAGGACATATTTAGTCCTTTAGAAAAATAGAGACGAGTTGAAAGCCAGGGAAATTTGATTCCAGCAATTCTGCATTCACCCACATCACTGCTCATGCTGGGTGTTGATATCTGAGCTTCTTTGCCTTCCTAGTTGGAAACTTTAGGGCATATAAATATTTATTTTATGTTGGGATTAACCTATTCCTGTCCAGTGTGATTTGAAGACCAATCTGAGTACTGAAGAGCGGTACTATATTGAAGAATCCTATTCTTTTATTATTTAATTTATTATTAATGATAATTATTATTGATAATAGATTCTTCTCTCATCTTAATCATAGTTTCTTTTCCATCCACTCCTCCTAGTTACCCTCCTCTTCTGCCACACACACTTCCTTTTTCCCTTTGGATCCACTTCCCCTCTGTGTCTCATAAGAAAAGAGCAGGCTTCCAAGAGACAACAACCAAACGCGACAAAACAAAATACAACAAGACAAGGCAAAAACCTTCAATTCAGGGCCGTGTTTGCCACCTCCTTCGCTGAGAACCCATGTGTCTGCTTAGTTGATTCAGTTGGCTATCTGCAAATGAAGATATTTTGACATCTTCCTTTCATATTGCATCCCTT
Source organism: Mesocricetus auratus (assembly GCF_017639785.1). NCBI lineage: Eukaryota > Metazoa > Chordata > Mammalia > Rodentia > Cricetidae > Mesocricetus > Mesocricetus auratus. Next base: position 11,691,757 of record NW_024429183.1, on the reverse strand, counting down.
TGACCTCTTTCACATGTCTTATTGCTCTAGCTAAAACTTCAAGTACTATATTGAATAGATATAGTATCACATCATCTGCAAGTAAAGATGCTTTGACTTCTTCCTTTCATATTGTATCCCATTGGTCTCCTTCAATTGTCTTATTGTTTTAGCTAAAACTTCAAAACTTCAAGTACTATATTGAATAGCTATGGAGAGAGTGGACAATCTTGTCATGTTCCTGACTTTAGGGAAATTTCTTTGGGTTTCTCTCCATTTAATTTGATGTTGCTGTAGGTTGTAGGTTTGCTGTAAATTGCCTTTATTATGTTTAGGTTGTATCCCTAGTCTCTCTGAGACTATTATCATGAAGGGATATGTTGGATTTGGTCAAAGGCCTTTTATTTTCAGAAAATGAGATATGTGTGTTTTTTTCTTTCAGTTTATTTATAACGGATTTTCATATATCAAACCATCCCTGCACCTCTTGGATGAAGCCTACTTGGTTATGATGGATGATCTTTTTGATGTTTTCTTGGATTTGCAAGTATTTTATTGAGTATTTTTCCATCTATGTTAATAAGGGAAATTGGTTTGTAATTCTCTTTTTGTTGAGTCTTTATGTGGTTTGAGTATCAGGGTAACTGTGGTCTTGTAAAATGAAGTTGGCAATGTTCCTTTTGCTTCTATTTTCTGTAATTATTTGAGGATTATTGGTATTAGCTCTTCTTTGAAAGTCTAGTAGAATCCTATACTAAAACTGTCTGGCCCTGGACTTTTTTTGGGGACAGGGACTTTTAATGACTGGTTCTATTTCACTAGGGGCTATAGGTGTATTTAAATTGTTTATCTGATCTTGATTTAACATTGGTATGTGATACCTATCAAAAATTATCCATTTCTTTTAGATTTTCCAATTTGGTAAAGGTTTTTAAAGTATGTTCTTATGATTCTCTGGATTTCCTTGGTCTGTTGTATGTCCCCCTTTCATTTCTGATTTTGTTAATTTGGATATTCTCTCTCTTTTAGTTAGTTTGGATAACGGTTTGTTTATCTTGTTGACTTTCTCAAAGAACCAACTCTTTGTTTCATTATTTGTATTCTTCTTTTTGTTCCTATTTTATTGACTTCAACCCTCAGTTTGATCATTTCTTGCCTTTGCTCCTCTTGGGTATGTTTATTTCTTTTTGTTCTAGAGCAATGGTTCTCAACCTGTGGGTCGCAACCTTTTGGGGTTGAATGACACTTTCATAGGGGTCACCTAAGACCATTAGAAAATACAGATATTTGCATTATGAGTCATAACAATAGCAAAATTGCAGTTATCAAGTAGCAATGGAAATAATTTTATGTTTTGGGGTAACCACAACATGAGGAACTGCATTAAAGGGTTGCAGAGTTAGGAAGGTTGAAAACCACTGTTTAGAGCTTTCATGTGTGTTGTTAAGTTTCTAGTATGAGATCTTTCCAATATCTTTATGTAGGCACTTAAGTGCTATGACCTTTCCTCTTAGCACCGCTTTCATTATGTTCCATAAGCGTGGGTATGTTGTGTATTCATTTTCATTGAATTCTCTGAAGTCCTTAATATCCTTCTTTAGTTCTGTCTTGACCCGCTTTTCATTCAGTAGAGAGTTGTTCAGTTTCCATGAATTTGTAAGCTTTCTGTTGTTGTTATCCAACTTTCATCCATGGTGGTCTGACAGAACTCAGGGAGTTATTTCAATTTTCTTGTATCTATTGAGACTTGTTTTGTGTCTGAATATTTGGTCATTTTTGGAGAAAGTTCCATGAAGTGCTGAGAAGAAGGTATATTCTTTTGTGTTTGGGTGAAATGTAATGTGAATATCTTTTTGGTCTATTTGATTTATAACATCTGTTAGCTCTAGTGTTTCTCTGTTTAGTTTTTGTCTGGATGACCTGTCAGTTGGTGAGAGTGGAGTATTGAAGTATGCCGCTATCAGTGTGTGAGGGACAATAAGTGATTTTTAGCTGTAGTAGTGTTTCTTTTAAAACTTGGCAGCCCTTACGTTTGGGACATAGATTTTTTTGGCTTTATGAGACAGAGTTTCTCTGTATTGTTTTGGAGGCTGTTGGTCCAGCCCGGCCTCGAACTCACAGAGATCCGCCTGCCTCTGCCTCCCGAGTGCTGGGATTAAAGGTGTGCCACCACCACCCGGCTGGGACATAGATGTTAAGAATTGAAATGTCATCTTGGTGGATGTAGTGTTTTCCTTCTTTTAATTAGTTTTGGTTTGAGGTCTATTTTGTTAGTTATTAAAATGGGTACACCAGCTTGCTTATTACGTCCATTTTCTTGGAAAATCTTTTTCCACCCCTTCACCCTGAGGTAATGTCTATTCTTGATTTTGTGGTGTGTTTCTTGGATATAGCAGAAGGATGGATGCTGTTTTCTCATTCATTCTGTTAGTCTTTGTCTTTTTATTAGGGTACTGAGTCCATCGACATTGAGAGATATCAATGGCCAATGACTGTTGATTCTTGTTACTTTGTTGTTGCTGCTACTTTTAGTGGCGTGCGTGTGTGCGTGTGTGTGTGCGTGCGTGCGTGTGTGTGTGTGTGTGTGTGTGTGTGTGTGTGTGTGTGTGTGTGTGTGTGTGTGTGCCCCTTCTTTTGGTTTTGCTGATGTGGAATTTTATTTCCTGTGTTTCCATGGAAAGTCAGTAAGCAGCATTCCTCCGTGATCACTTCTTCAGTTCCTACCTTGAGCTCCTGCCCTGGCTTCCTGTGGTGATAGACTATAAAATGTAAGCTGAAATAAACCTTTCCCTTCTTTTTTTTTTTTTTACACCTTTTTATTATATATTTAAATTAGAAACAAGCTTGCTTCCCGTGTCAGTCCCAGCTCCCTCTCCCTCGCCTCCATGCCCACTCCCTCCCCCACCGCCCCCCACCCTCCCACCAATCCCCACTCCATTCTCCAGGGAGGGTAAAGCCCTCCATGAGGGAGCTCTAGAGTCTGTCATGTCATTCCAGGGAGGCTTCAGGTCCTCCCCAAAGTGTCTAAATTGAGAAAGCATCCCTCATTGTGGGATGGGTCTCCAAAGTCCATTTGTGTGCCAGGGATAAATATTGATCTACTACCCCAAAACCCCAAAGATTGCCTGAGTCTCCTCACTGACACCCACATTCAGGGGGTCTGGATCAATTCCATGCTGGCTTCTCAGCCATCAGGCTGGGGTCCAAGATCTCCCCCTTGTTCAGGTCAGCTGTTTCCCTGGGATTCGCCAGTCCAGTCTTGACCCCTTTGCTTATCACTCCTCCCTCTCTGTCACTGGTTTCCAGGAATTCAGTTCAGTGTTTAGCTGTGGGTGTCTGCCTCTGCTTCCAACTGTCACTGGATGGAGGTCCTAGGATGGTATGTAAGATAGTCGTCAAAATGCTTTTGGTCATGGGTTGTTATCACAGCAATAGGAAGCAAACTAGTAGCCTTGGGCTGCAAAGATGGCTTAGTGGACACAAGTTTGGCTCTCAGTTCCTATGTCAGGTAGTTCACAAACCACTTACTTGTAACTCTAGCTCCAGGGGATTTAGTATGCTCTTCTAGGATCTGCAGGAATTTTCACTCATACACACTCACACACACACACGAGAGAGAGAGAGAGAGAGAGAGAGAGAGAGAGAGAGAGAGAGAGAGAGAGAGAGAGAGAGAGAGAGAGAGATCGAGAGAGATCTTTGAGGAGGCTGAGTAGTGTTGTGATCTGCCATCTTCAAGCTGGTACCCAGGGCAGCTGTAATAAAGCTCCAGTCCTAATCTGAAGGTTTGAGTACCAATGATGCTGATGTTGGGTGGCAGGAGATGATGGCTCAGCTTCAGAGGACAGTACAGCAATACACTGAATGATGCCCACCCACAGTGGTGAGAGCACTCTTCTTAGTCTATGGTTCCTATGTGAATTTCTTATAGTATACCCAGAAATAACATTTAGCCAGTATTCTGGTTAATGTCTAACCCATATAGTTCAGGTTGGCATATAAAACTAACCATTGCCTAAGGACTATTTGCACTCTTAAATGCTTTATTCAATGAAAAGGCCAATTAGAAATGTAGATGTGCGAGGACTCAGGGGGTGACAGTGACACAAGATGCATTTCCCCCCAAATCCAGGGTCTCATGTAGCCTAGCCTAGTCTCTAACTTTTTAAAATAGCCCAGGATAACCTTGAATTTAGGATCCTCCTTTCTTCATCTCCCAAGTGCTGGATTTACAACCATGTACTATCCTGCCTGATATATATACATATATAGTGCTGGGGATTGAACCCAGGGTCTCCTGTGTGCTAGGCTCCTTGTCCATGATATTTTATTTGCTAAGATGTCCTGGAGTATAGCCATAGATATTTCAACATTTAAACCTCTCTTTGATATTTATTAAATGAACTTTGTGTTGTCATGCCAGACATTTTATTTCTTAGCTACACCAATTGAGCTTTCTTATAAATGTTTTAAAGAAAGAAGTACGATTAAATCTCAGTGTATACACAGAGTATCTAAAATGCAAAATGCCAACCAATTTAACCGTGGCCAGGAAATTCAGGTACTGTGTTGTAGTGGTTTGAACAAGTTGTTCTCCATTGTCTTGGAAACTTGGAAGCTTGACTGCTTATAGAGGCCTGGGAGGTGTAGCATTGATGGAAGAAGTGTGTCACTTGGAGTGGGTTTTGAGGCTGTAAAGACCCCACCACCACACCCAATTCACCTTGTCAGCTTATGCTTGCCCTTAGCTTATTGCTTCTGCTACTATGCCTTTCCTCCTCCATCATGGACTTTAACACTATGTAACCATAAGCCCAAATAAACTCATTCTTTTATATCAGTGGTTCTCAACCCTCCTAATGCTGTTTGTGACCGTTTAATACAATCCCTTATGTTGTGGTGACCCCAACCATAAAATTATTGTTGTTGTTACTTCATAATTGTATTTTGCTACTGTTATGAATAATAATGTAAATATCTGTCATGCAAGATATCTCATATGTGGCCATAAAGAGGTCATGACCTACAGATTGAGAACTGCTATTCTATATGTTGCCTTGGTCATGGTGTTTTATCACAGCAACTGAAAAGTAGCTAACACATGTGGGTAGGAGCATAAATGGGTATGACCATTTTTGAGATTATGTGGTGTGTGTGTACTTTTTAGCCTAACAGTTTCATATATATGTTTTATATATAACTGACTGATCAAAGCAGTGGAAATTTTAATATTCTCCAAAAGAAGTCACTCAAATCTCTCAAGGTGTTTCAGCATTAAAGATTCTTGTCACCGCGCTTGATGACGTGAGTTTGATTTCTGGGATTCATATGGCTGTGGAAGGGAATCAGCTCCTTCAAGTTAGATTCTGCCTTCCACATGTGTGCTGTGGAACATACACCTCCATACATACCCACACCATCATATCCACACATACAGAATAGATAAATGTTAAAAATTTAAAAATGTAGTCATGAAATGGACAGTCCTAAAATAACGAGGGTGAACAAACTATTGTTGTACGCAACAATAGGAATTGATGTACCAAAGATAATATTGAGTAAAAGAAGCCAGAGGAAGGGGCTGGGGATATAGTTCAGTGTCAGAGCATTTACTTGACATGCTCAATGTACTAGGTCCGATCAACAGATGAAACAAAACAAAGAAACAACCAAGTACAAGGTTTTAGTCACTGTTAGATCACCATGACCAACATTCCTGATGGAAAAAAGGGATAAAGGGTTCTGAGGGTTCAGCCTGTTCCCTTGGTCAGCATGCTGTGGTTGTGGGAGTATATGGGAAGATGAGCTGTCCTGTGCTTTTCTACAGGCAGGAAGCAGAGAAAAGGGCAACGGTGGTCTTTAGCTGGCTTTCTTTTTTTATATTATATGAGGTCCAAGCTTGCAGTGTCAGACTACCTGCGTTCACAGTGCATGCTTCCCTGTGGATTCATCCTCCCCGGACCCATCCTTGTAGACATAGGTCGAGGTGTTACCCCAGTCACCTAAGTGACTCTAAATCCAGTCAAGTTGACTAAAGATTAATCACCTTACCAGGTAAAACCATAATTAAGCAAAATCAACAGCAGGCAAGCCAATATGTAATTTCAGCAGTCAAGAAAATGCTTGTTGGAGTCAGAGTAGGTAGAAGTAGGCTGCACCTGCCTGGGAGGTGGGAGGGCTGGCCCTGCTCTGTGTATGCGTGGTGTTTACATGGACATGATCCCTAGTGGAAACTTATCAGATACCATCTTTATTCTTTTGTTTTTATTTTTGTATTTTTTTGCTTTCACATTTTTGTCTGTTTTCAATATGTATTTCATTTGTTGACTTTTGTATATTATAATTTAATAGAGGTGTTTCAGTTATTAAAGTGAACAACTCTTATGCTATGTCTACCCTGCTGCTGCTATTGATCACAAAATAATTGAGTAAACTAGTTTACATTTCCTTGTGCTTGCATTAAATTACTTTTAATAACAGATGAAAAAAGTGAAATAAATTAGAGGGTACAAGACAAAGCAATTTGGTGAAATGACCTTTTAATTGGAGGAATTGATTAAGATTATTTCTAGATTGGAAGCAAGATATGTTAAGATGAAATGCAGTAAAGTGTACAAAAAATCCAGTGTATTTAAGACTATGTTAAAATCACACTGTTGATGAGTTTGAGAGAGATGAATAACACCCTTTCACAGAAGACAGAAGAACTAATAATTCCAAGCAATCTTGTTAAGACAATAGACTTGTGCATTGTCCCAGTTTGTAATGACAATTTGATTTATATTGCATACAATACATACCAATGGAATAAATATTTGCTATACAAAATAAAGTGCACCAAGTCAAAGCGAATGGGATATCAACTTTGCTTTAAATTAATCCTAAGAAATTTGAGGGAAGCATAATTAGCAATTAGACTCAATGATGTGGGAGAAATATGACAGAGCCAAAATAAGCAAGTGATAAAATAAATGACAGTAGAACACTTCCCCAAAATAATAACCTGCATGTGTTGCTTTCTGTAGAGACAAAGCAAAGCAAAAGAAAGCCAAGACACTGTCCTGTTTATAAATTCAAGTCTTTAAGCCTTAAAATCCAGGTATAAGGTCATAAACATGTATAAAATATGGTTGAAGAAATGTTCTTTTTTTGATTTTTTAAATTTAAATTAGAAAACAAGCTTGTTTCACATTTCAATCCCAGCTCCCTCTCCCCTCCTCCCCTGTCTCCTATCAACTCCCTCTTTCCCCCACCCAATGCCCACTCCACTCTCCAGGGAGGGTTGAGCCCCTTCATGGGGGATCTTGAAAGTGTGTCATATGATCAGGACAGAGCCTAGGCCTTCCCCCATGTGTCCAGGCTGGGAGAGCATCCTTCCATGTGAAATGGGCTCCCAAAGTCCATTTGGATGCCAATGCCAGAGATAAATACTGATCTATTATCCGAGGCCCCAAAGAATGCCGAGGCCTCCTCACTGACACCCACATTCAGGGGGTCTGGATCAGTCCCATGCAGGCCTCTCAGATATCAGTCTGGGGTCCATGAGCTCCACCTTGTTCAGGTCAGCAGTTTCTGTGGGTTTCATCTGCCCAGTCTTGACTCCTTTGCTCATCACTCCTCCCTCTCTGCAACTGGTTTCCAGGAGTTCAGTTCAGTGTTTATCTGTGGGTGTCTGCCTCTGCTTTCATCAGCCACTGGATGAAGGCTCTAGGATGGCATATAAGGTAGTCATCAGTTTCATTATAAGGGAAGGGCATTTAAGGTAGCCTCTCCACTATTGCTTAGATTGCCAGTTGATGCCATCCTTGTAGATCTCTGGAAGTCTCACCACTGCCAGATCTCTCCTCAAACCTATAATGACTCCCTCTTATGTATCTCTCACCTTGCTCTCCTCTATTCTTCCCCTTCGACTCAACCTCCCGGATCCCCCATGTCCTTCTCTCCCCTCATCTTCTCCCCCTCTCTTTCTTCCAGCTCCCTCTCCCCTCCCTCCATGCTCCCAAATCCCCTCAGGAGATCCTGTCCTGTTCCCATTCTCTGGATTACGACGTATATCTCTCTTAGGGTTCTCCCTGTTTCCAAGACTCTTTGGCAGTAGGGTGGTAGACTGGCACTACCCTGTTTCATGCCTAAAATCCATATATGAGTAAGTACATACCATGTTTGTCTTTTTGTGACTGGGCTACCTCACTCAGGATGGTTTCTTCTAGTGCCTGCAAATGCCATGATTCCATTGTTTTTTCCACTAGTATATTGTGTAAGTGTACCACATTTTCTCTATCCACTCTTCAGTTGAGGGGCATCTAGGTTGCTTCCAGGTTCTGGCTATTACAAATAATGTTGCTATGAACATAGTGGAATAGATGTCCTTGTTGTATGAATGTGTCACTTTTGAATATATGTGCCTAAGAGTGGAATTGCTGGGTCTTGTGGTAGACTGACTCCCATTTCCTGAGGAATCTCCATACTGATTTCCAAAGTGGCTGTATGAGTTGGCACTCCCACCAACAATGGAGGAGTGTTCTCCTTTCTCCACATCCTCTCCAGCATAAACTGTCATTGGTGTTTTTGATTTTAGCCATTCTGACAGGAGTGAAATGGTATCTCAGAGTTGTTTTGATTTGCATTTCCCTAATGGCTTAAGGATGTTGAGCACTTTCTCAAGTGTCTCTCAGTCATTTTAGACTCCTCTATTGAGAATTCTCTATTTAGTTCTGTACCCCATTTTTAATTGGATTATTTGGTGTTTTGGAGACTTGCTTCTTGAGTTCTTTGTATATTTGAGATCAGCCCTCTGTCAGATGTGGGGTTAGTGAATATATTTTCATATTCTGTGGGCTGCTTTTGTCTTGTTTTTGTGTCCTTTGCCTTACAGAAGCTTCTCAGTTTCAAGAGGTCCCATTTATTAATTGTTGATCTCAGTGTCTGTGCTACTGGTGTTATATTCAGGAAGTGTACAATTCATTCAAGGGTACCTCCCACTTTCTCTTCTAAGAGGTTCAGTGTGGCTGGATTTATGTTGAGGTCTTTTATCAATTTGGATTTAAGTTTTGCTCATGGCAATAGACATGGATCTATCTTCAGTCTTCTATATGCCAATATCCAGTTATGCCAGCACCATTTGTTGAAGACGCTTTCTTTTTTCCATTGTATAATTTTAACTTCTTTGTCAAAAATCAAGTGTTCATAGGTGTGTGGTTTAATATCAGGATTTTCAATTCAGTTCCATTGGTCTACCTCTCTATTTTGTGCCACTACCAAGCTGTTTTCAGGACTATAGGTCTAAAATAGAGCTTGAAGTCAGGGATGGTGATGCCTCCAGAAGTTCCTTTATGGTTCAGGGTTGTTGTGGCTATCTGGGTCTTTTATTTTTCCATATAAAGTTGACTATTGTGTTTTCAAGGTCTGTGAAGAATTGTGCCAGTATTTTGATGGGGACTGCGTTGAATCTGTAGATTGCATTTGGCAAGATTGCCATTTTTACTATGTTGATCCTACCTATCTGGGAGCATGGGAGATCTTTCTATTTTCTGGTTTCTTCTTTAATTTCTTTCTTTAAAGACTCAAAGTTCTTGCTATACATGCCTTTCATTTGTTTGGTTAGCATTACTCCAAGGTATTTTGTATTGTTTGTGGCTATTGTAAAGGGTGATGTTTCTCTGATTTCTTTCTCAGCTCATTTATTGTCTGTATACAATAGGGCTACTTATTCTTTTGAGTTAATCTTGTTTCCTACCACTTTGCTGAAGGTGTTTATCTGCTGTAGGAGTTCTCGTGTAGAGTTTTTTTTTTGGGTCACTTATGTAAACTATCATATCATCTGCAAATAGTGAAAGTTTTACATCTTCCTTTCCGATTTGTATCCCCTTGATCTCCTCTTTTTGTCTTATTGCTCTAGCTAGAACTTCAAGTACAATATTGAATAGATATGGAGAGAGTGGACAGCCTTGTCTTGTTCCTGATTTTAGAGGAATTGTGCTGAGTTTCTCTCCATTTAGTTTGATATTAGCTGTTGGTTTACTGTATATTGCTTTTATTATGTTCAGGTATGTTCCTGTTATCCCTGATCTGTCCAGGACCTTTATCACAACGGGTTGTTGGATTCTGTCACAGGTCTTTTCAGTATCAAGTAAGATGATCATGTGGTTTTTCTTTTGAGTTTGTATATATGGTGAATCACACTGATAGATTTTCGTATGTTGAACCATCCCTGCTTCCCTGGGATGAAGCCTACTTGATCATGGTGGATGATTTTTCTGATGTGTTCTTGGATTTGATTTGCTAGTATTTTGTTGAGTATTTTTGAATTAATGTTCATGAGGGATGTTGGTCTGTAGTTCTCTTTCTTAGTTGTGCCTTTGTGTGGCTTGGGTAACAAGGTAATTGTAGCCTCGAAAAAAGAGTTTAGCAATGAACCTCCTGCTTCTATTGTGTGGAACATTTTGAGGGGTATTGGGATTAGTTCTTCTTTGAATTTATGGTAGAGTTCTTCACTGAAGCCATCTGGGCCTGGGCTTTTTTTGGTTGGGAGACTTTTGATGACTGCTTCTATTTTATTAGGGGTTATAGGTCTGTTTAGATTGCTTATCTGTTGTTGATTTAATTTGTTAAGTGATATCTATCCAGAAAATTCTTCATTTCCTTTAAATTTTTGAATTTTGTGGAGTACAGGTTTTCAAAGTATGACCTGAAGATTCTCTGAATTTCCTCAGTGTCTGTTATTATGTCCCATTTTTCATTCTTGATTTTGTTAATTTGCTTGTTCTGTCTCTGCCTTTTGGTTAGTTTGGATAAAAGTTTGTCTGTCTTCTTGATTTTCTTGAAGACCCAACTCTTTTTACATTGATTCTTTGTTTTGTTTTCTTTGTTTCAACTTTATTGATTTCAGCCCTCAATTTGATTATTTCCTGCCATCTACTCCTCTGTGGTGAGTTTGCTTCTTTTTGTTCTGGAGCTTTCAGTTGTGCTGTTAATTCTCTAGTGTGACTATTCTCCAGTTTTTTCACGTGAACCCTTAGTGCTGTGAACTTTCCTCTTAGTACTGCTTTCAGCGTGTCCCATAAGTTTGGGTATGTTGTGTCTTCATTTTCATTGAATTCTAGGTAGTCTTTAATTTCTTTCTTTCTTCCTTGACCCAGGAATGATGCAATTGCATGTTATTCAATTTCCATGAGTTTGTAGGGTTTTTGCAATTTGCGTTGTTGTTGAATTCTAACTTTAAAGCATGGTGGACTGATAAGATACAGGGGGTTATTTCAGTTTTTTTTGTATCTGTTGAGGTTTGCTATGTTGCCAAGTATGTGGTCAGTTTTAAAGAAGGTCCCATGTGGTGCTGAGAAGGAGGTATATTCTTTTGTTTTTGGATGGAATGTTCTAGAGATGTCTGTTAAACCCAATTGGGTCATAACTTCTGTTATTTCCTTTTTTTTTTTTTGTTAAGTTTCTGTCTGGTGGTCCTGTCTAGTGGTGAGAGTGGGGTGTTGAAGTCTCCCACTATAACTGTGTGAGGTCTTATGTGTGATTTGAGTTTTAGTAATGTTTCTTTTGTGAACATGGGTGCCTTTGTAGTTGGGGCATAGATGTTCAGAATTGAGACTTCATCCTAATGGATCTTTTCTGTAATGAATATGAAATGTCCTTCTACATCTTTTTGTATTTTAGTTTGAAGACTAATTTGTTCCATACTAAGATAGCTATACCATGTTGTTTCTTGGGACCATTTGATACGAAAATCTTATCCCAGCCCTTTACTCCGAGGTAATGTCTGTCTTTGAAGTTAAGGTGTGTTTCTTGAGTGCAGCAGAAGGATGGATTCTGTCTTCGTATCCATTCTGGTAGCCTGTGTCTTTTTATAGGCAAATCAAGACCAATAATATTGAGGGAGATTAAGGACCATTGTGTGTTAATTCTTATTTGTTTTTGATTTGTTGTTGGTGGTGTTATTGTTTGTGGATTTACCGTGCTTTTTCTTTTGGCTTTTGGTAAAGTTGGATTATCTATTTCCTGTTTTTGTGATGGTAGTTACTTTCCTTAGGTTGCAGTTTTCCTTCCAGTACTTTCTGTAGGGCTGGATTAGTGGATATGTATTGTTTATATCTGTTTTTTTTCGTGGAGTACCTTGTTTTCTCCATCTATAGTGACTGAAAGCTTTTCTGGGTATAGTAGTCTGGGCTGGCATCTGTGGTCTCTTAGTGTTGGTAGAATATCTGTCCAGGACCTTCTGGTTTTCAGAGTTTCCATGGAGAAGTCAGGTGTGATTCTGATAGATTTGCTTTAATATGTTACTTGGCCTTTTTCCTTAGCTGTTGTTAATATTTTTTCTTAATTCTACATGTTTGTGGTTTTTATTATTATGTGGTGAGGAGACCTCCTTTTATGGTCCACTCTATTTGGCATCTGTAGGCTTCTTGTACTTTCATTGGTATGTCCTTCTTTAGGTTGGGAAAGTTTTCTTCTATGATTTTGTTGAATATGTTTTTTGCACCTTTGAGCTGGGTTTCTTGACCCTCTATCCCTATTATTCTTAGATTTGGCCTTTTCACGGTATCTCATATTTCCTGGATATTTTGTGTTAGGCATTTATTGGACTTAAGATTTTCTTTGGTCGATGAATCTATTTCTCATAGTCAATCTTCAACACCTGAGATTCTCTCTTCAAACTCCTGTATTCTGTTGGTTATGCTTGCATCTGTAGCTTCTGATCATTTACTCACCTTTTCTTTTTTTTTCTTAAATTTAAATTAGAAACAAGGTTGCTTCACATGTCAATCCCATGTCTGTCTCCCTTTCCCTACCCTCCTCCCTTTCCCTCCTGCCAACCTCCTTACCCCGTCTCCCCCAAACTCTACTGCTTTCCCCAGGGAGGGTGAGGCCCTCAATGGGGGGTGTCCATAGTCTGTCATTTCATCCAGGGCAGGGCCTAGACCCTCCCACAAGAGTCCAGGCTGAGAGTGCATCTCTCATTGTGGGATGGGCACCCTAAGTCCATTTGTACGCCAGTGATAAATACTCATCTACTACCAAAGGCCCCATAGATTGCCTAGGCCTCCTCACTGACACCCACCTTCAGGGGGGTCTTGATCAGTCCCATGCTGGATCCCTAGCCATCAGTCTGGGGTTCAAGAGCTCCCTCTTCTTCTGGTCAGCTGTTTATGTGGGTTAAACAAGCTCAGTCTTGACCCCTGTACTCATCAGTCCTCCCTCTCTGTCTCTGGGTTCCTTGAGTTCAGCTCAGTGTTTAGCTATGGGATTCTGCCTCTGCTTCCATCAGTCATTGTTTGAAGGTTCTGTTTCCCAGACTCTCTGGCAGTGGGATTGTAGTCTGGCACTTCCCTGATCCATGTCTAAAATCCATATATGAGTGAGTAAATTTACTCACCTTTTCTAATTCCAGCATTCCTTCAGACTGTGTTTTTTTAAATTGTCTCTATTTATGCTTTCAAACCTTGCACTGTTTGAATTATTTCTTGTAATTTTTGGTTTGTCTTTTCTTCATTTCTTTAAAGGATTTTCTCATTTCTTCTTTTAGGGTCTCTATCATCTTCATGAAATTGTTTTTAAGGTTGTTCTTTTCTTCTTCATCTGAGTTGTGTTGTTCAGATCTTGCTGTTGTACAGTCCCTAGACTCTGGTGATGTCATATTGGTTTTTCTGTCATTGAATGTGTTCTTATATTGTTGTCTTCCCATCTCTTCTTTCAGTGGGTACAGGTGGGGTCTCTACCTTTCCTGGTGGGTACAGGTTCAAGGTTCTCTTCCGGTGGGTGCCAGCAGGTACAATACTCTGATGGGTCTCATGGTGGGTGCAGACAGGTCTGAGTCACTCCCTCTCCTGGTGGGTGGGAGCTCTGCCCTCTGTCCTCTGCCCTGAGTGGGGGTGGCAGTAGACCTGCTCTCTCAGCAGGCTCCTGGTAGCTTGGTCCTCTGGGGGCCAGTTGACCTGGCTGCAGTCCCCAAGTCAGGAGATCCCAGAGAGGGAAAGTGGAAGGAAGTCAGGACCGAGATGGGGGCCAGGAGCTGACCTCTGCCCTTTGCCCTGCATGGGGGCGGGAGTAGACCTAAAGAAATGTTCTTTAAACCCAAACAACTGATGGAAGGATTATGCAGAATTAAAGATGAGAGAGTCCTCTTCAGGCCTCTCAGAAATACACACATGCAAGCTGAGCATGTTTGAAATAAGAGAGAAGGTAATTAAAGGGCCACAATTGTGACAACACGAGGTTATGCTCGCTCGTATCTCAAACTTCCTATGTGTAGGATCGCCTACACACCTTAAACTTTGGTTTCCAATACAACGGTCATGCTAAAAAAAAAGGCCCACATCTGACATTAGCATAATTAGAGTCACTAGGCTTTAAGAAATTTGTTATTTTTATTTTTTTGTATTTGTTTGTGTGAATGTAAGCCTCATGCATGTAGGTGCTCTTGGCAGCCAGGAGAGGGCGTCCGATCCCCGGGAGCTGCCATTCTAGGCAATTGTGAGCTGCTATGTCGTGAGTGCTGGGGACTCAGACTCTGGGAGAGCAGGAGGCTGTCTTAGCAATGAGCCACTTTTCCACCCCAAGCCTCCCCCACTCCCTTTTTTTGGCGTGTTATTCAGCTAATGTGTAATGAAGAACGTAAAAATATCCAGGTGCAGAGTGTTTCTGGCCATCACACTCAGAACCTTCACCTGTAAGATAATTAGGCAGTTGGCATTTTAACCACTCTTTATTTCTCTATGTATCTGAAGGAGAGAAAGAGGAGGAAGAAGCAGAGAAGCATGAGGAAGAGGAAGAAAGAGGGGAGAGGCATGGGTAAAAGGATGTAGGAGAGAACAGACTCGGGTTTTGGTTTCCTTTTCGAATTTCTATTTTGAAAAAATATTGATTCCCCAGGCTCCACATCAAGCTCACAGACTCGATAGAAGCCCCATCAGGTGATTTGAAATATCAGCACTGTTAAGGGAAATGGACTAGAAACTGTCCAGAGCTAGCCCCCTCTGGTCCAACTCTAATGGGCTCCATCAAGCCTTAGGGACACTGCTGGCTTCTTATGATTGCGCTTAACTCCAAAGGGATGGGAGGGAGTCTTACGCCCTGTGATAGTTCGATACCAAGAGGGGTTCCTTGGCTCCCCAAACAATAATAAAATAACCAAGGATGAGAGATTTTTTTTTCTTTCTCTTTTTCCAGGCTACCTCTCTGGTTCCCTATGGTGTGCGTGACTCACCGGGAGAATGAACATATTGAATTTGCTGTATAAGTTGTTCATGTGTTTCTGCTCTCTATTGTGGGTGCTGCTCAAGGTCAAATTCACACAAAGAATTTGTTAGAGGTTATCATAGATGACGAGATGCTTACAACCTTTTTATGTTTTACATTTTAGGGATAGCGTCTCAATGTGTAGAGCAGGGTGGCCTCTTACTTATAGATCTATCTGCCTGCCTTCTCAGTGCTGGGATTAAAGTTACAGGCCACTACAGAAGTTATCTTACAAAAAAGACTTATTACTTTTAAAAGGTTAATTAAAAAATAACTAGGATGAGTATTTTGCCTGCATGTACATATGTGCCCTTTGTGTGTGCCTGGTGCCTGTGAAGATCTGAAGGTGTTATTGGATCTCCTGGAACTGGAGTTACAGGTAATTGTAAGCTACTTTGTAGGTGCTGGGGACTGAACCTGGGTCCTTTGCAAGAACAGCAAGTGTTCTTAACCTCTGAGCCACTTCTCCAGACCCTAGTTGTTACTGTATTTTTAATTGTGTGTATATATGTATATGGTTTGTCTGTGTGTGGCTATATGCATCAGAGAGCAGGTACCCTCAGAGGCCAGAAGAGGAAGTAGGATCCCTTAGAATAATTGTGAGATGTGTACTGGGAACTGAATTTGGGTCCTCTGTTTGAGTACTGGGTGCTTTTGTCTTCTGAAACATCTTTCCAGGCCCATCAGAAATAAGCTTTGAGTGTCTTGGGAGAGAGCTCAGTTGATAAACTATTTGCTTTGTAAACATGAGTACCTGAGCTACATCTCTAGAGTTCACATAAAAAGATAGACAGTTGGGTGTGGTGGCATGCGCTTGTAATGCCGCTGCTGGGGAGACAGAGATAGGCAGGGCTCAGGGACTAGATGGCTAGCCAGTGAGAGACCCTGTCTCAAAAACTAAAAAGGTAGACAGTGCCTGAGGAATAACATTTGAGGTTGTCCTCTTCTCTGCTTGTATGAATGTACACATACCTGCTGCATCTTGGCACACACACACACACACACACACACACACACACACACACACACACACACACGGAAACAGCTTTAAGACAAATTGACTTATTGTGAAGACACTGGTTGACTTTGTACTTGGGACATGACTATTTTTATTGTCTTTTCAATTGAGCTTACAAACCCATTCCCATGTGGCTTGGAGTAATGTTGCCACAGGGAAAGATCTAGAAGCTTCAGGTATGTCTGCTGGGGCTTAGTTCCACATGCATGGTGTTTAACTGCACAGTATTTGCGTATAACACACACACACAACCACACACACACCCTTCGGTATACACTAAATCACCTCTAGACTACATGTAGTACCTAAATCAATGTCAAGGCTGTGCACAAAGCTGTTAAACTGTATTGTTTAGTGAATAATAGCAATAAAAAGTCTGTGCATGTTCATTACAGTTATGATCATTGTAGGCTTTCAAGGTATTTTTCCATCCACAGTTGGCTGAATACACAATACAGGAACCATAGACTCAGAAAGCCAATTATACTTTATCAATTTTCCTACCGTTGACCCTGGGTGGATAGCAGTCAATGGCCAATATCTCAAATTCAGGAGAAGTTCAAACACATTTTTCAATATGATCAAGTGAGAGATTTTTCCAGGCCAGACACATGACTTTAAACAAAACCCTCTCTGCTTTTCTAACTTTAATTAAAATAGAATAAATCTGAGACAGGGCTCTCATAAAACAATCACAAAGCAAATATCACAAGCAAAGGTCCTGAGTTTGAAATGCTTTTTATGTGTTCAAAGAAGAATTACATTTTATAGTGTACCATAGACCCAAGCGTTTTAATGTGCTTAAATCAAATGACTCCAGTTTTTTCCTGAGACAGATATTTAATAAGTAGATGATGAATAAATAAATAATTTTATGCATATGGGTGTTTTGCCTGCATGTATGGAGGCCAGAAGGATGTGTCAGATTCTCTGAAACTGGAGTTACTGATGGTTGTAAGCTGCCATGTGGGTACTGGGAATTGAACCTGGGTCTTCTGGGAAAGTATCCAGTGTTCTTAATCTCTGAGCCATCTCTCTAGATCTTGATATGTGGCCCCATCTGGCCTCGTATTCAGGAACCTCCTGTTTCTGAGTGTTGACATTACAGATGTGTTCTACCATACCAGACTGTTATATAAAATAATTTAGTTATTTACTTTTTGGCTTTTTTGAGCTAGGGTTTCTCTGTGTTTCCCTGGCTGTCCTAGAACTTGTTGTGTAGACCAGGCTGGCCTTGAACTCACAGAGATCAGCCTTCTTCTGCCTCATGAGTACTGGGACTAAAGGCGTGCGCCACTACCGCCCGACTATAAAAGAATTCTTTTTAAAATTTTTTTTGGAAGTAATTCCTAATGTTGTGACTAGGTTTTTATTTTTTGCATTTTCAATAAATATTCTGTAATATAAACATATTGTAATTTTAGTTGAAGACTCTTAGTCTCTACATAGATTTTGACAGCTAGTTTTATGCTAACTTGACACAAGCTAGCATAACATGGAGAAGAGGGCATCTCACTTGAGAAATCCTCAATAAGATTGTAGGAAGGTCTGTATGGCATTTTTTAAAATTAGTGATTGATGGGAAGGGCCAACCTCTGGCCTGGTACTTTTGGTTTCCATAAGAAAGAAGCCATGGGGAGCAAGCCAGTAAGCAGCACTTGTCCATGGCCTCTCCATCAGCTCCTGCCTACAGACTGCTGCCCAGTTTGAGTTCTGTCTTGGCAGAAGTTCCACTTAATTTTCTCAGTGGTCTGTGACTTGGGATATGTAAGCCAAATAAATCCTTTCCTTCCTAAGTTGCTTTTGGTTGTGGTATTTAATCACAGCAATGGTAACCCTAATGAAGACATACATGAGGCAAAATGCATTCATATAAGAAGTTTGGATCTAACTAAAGTAATTTTAGAGCCTTATATCTATGTGCAAGACTAGATTGATATTGCATTAGTCATGTACATTGCAGCAGATGCCAAGACATCTGATTTTTAGTCGAAGAGCATTATAGTCTAGATAGGGCAGCCAACTATACAAACACATTGTTTCTGTAAATTTCACATTGCCTTGTTATTTTGGTACCTGCTGTTCAAAACAACAAGGAAAGCTGAAGGGAGTAAAAGTCAGCACAACACTGGACTGCATCTGAAGTGGGGGACTGTTAGGAGGCACAAAAGTGGTCCCCAGAGGGAATGACAAGGTGAATTAATGGCTTCTTAAGTGCAGAAGGAAGTTGATTTAAATAGATTATACATCTAATCAAGAAGAAATGAGTAAGGCAAAGTGATGTCTGAGAGCAAAACAAGGTTTTGATGGAGTGTAGCTCATTGAGTGGGAAGGGGCTGTTTAGAAGCCCTGCCTTCTTACAGCCTGACCAAGCAAAGCAAAGCTTGGGGAAGAATTAGCCCATGGCAAGTGCATGCTGCTGGAACAATTCAGGATACAGTTCTCTCTTCAGGCATCACTTCTTCTATCAATGGAATGTCCACTTTATGAGTGACATGACCACTTCACTGATTTATTTTTGAGATTTTCATGACCAGAGTGAAAGAGCTGTGTTTCAGGAGGGTGAAAGGCCAGAGGTCCTTATGCTCCTCTGGGTGAGCAATAGGGGCTCTTCAGTCAGCACTGAGCCTCCAAGTCTTACTCACAGGGACAGTAGGCATGTGTCCTGGCTGATGCCTGAGAAGTGGTACTGCCTTTTGCCCAGAGATTGTAGCATCTCACTGACTGTAGAGTCAAAGATAGTATGAAAACATCGTTGGATGCTGGCAATTCTTGCAGTGTAGGCTGGCAGTAGAAGCCTTGACAACGTGGCCCTGATAGCCTGCAGTTGTGAATTGTGTGGCCCACATATTTAGAATCCACCTGTAGAACTGTGTTGAATTCTTGGTGTCTTGGGGGGGGATGCTACCCATGTAAGGCCAGGTCACATGAATAACGGGTTTGGAACCAGATGATTCTGGATTGGATTTTTGCCTCTGCAAAGGCCTAGCATGACCATCCGCAGATGCAGAGAGTTCAGAAACTTTTTTCTGCAAGAAAAAAAAAAGAGAAACATATGCCATATAACCAGCAATTGCCCTCCCAGACAGAATTAATTATTTTTCTTGGTTACTTAATTTGAAAACTAGGACTGAAGAACACTCAAGATACTTCTAGATCACTCTTACAAATCGAATTATTGCTTAGGGGTGGTGGTCCATGCCTTTAATCCCAGCACTCAGAGAGCAGAGGCAGCCAGATCTCTGTGAGTTGGAGGCCAGCCTGGTCTACAAAGTGAGTTCTAGGACAGCCAGCACCGTTATACAGAGAAACCCTGTCTTGAAAAACCAAAACCAAACAAACAACAAGAAACAAAAAATCCGGATTATTAACAATTTATTTGAAAACAACACTATTAGTCACTCTTTATAATTTTAATTTTTGGCTTCACCAATTTTCCTACCCTTCTAGATAAATATTTGCCCTGGTGTCAAACCTCTGCTAGTTTGTAAGGCTACAGCACTTCACACCATCCACACAAAGGGTGGGGTGAGTGTTGCAGCCCAGTAGATCTGTAGTACAGTTAGTCAGAAATTAAGGTCCTGTGGAGAGGAGCTTATGAGGTTTTTGCAAGGGTTAATGAGCATAGTGTGTGTTTATTAGATGGGTTAAGCTTGAGTATAATGTCCTAGGAGGCAAAGAACATTCAGGGTTGTAGTCTCAAATTAAATAAAAACCACAACTAAAAAGATTAGAGAGAGCCGTGGACAAAACAATACAGAAACCAAACATCTATGTTACATGCATTATAAGTTGCAGCCAACAGGTAAAAGTTTTATTCATGTTGCTAGTATTGAAAGTGACACTAATGTTTCTTACTATTTCTACAGTTCTTTTCTACCAGAGGACTAAAGAGTGAGCTCTCGTCAGGCCCTTCTTAAGGCCTTCTTCACTCAGAGCCTACAACGTGACCTAATTCTGTGAGCTAAACAAATCTAGCGCTGAAGATCCACGAGGTGGTGAGTGCCTGTAATACTACAACTGGAGAGGTAGAGACAGGAGGATCAGGGGTTCAAGGACTTCCTTAGCTACATAGCAAGATATCAAGGTCAACCTCTGGGTATATGAGACTCTCTCAAATCCCAAACCAGAAAAGCTAGCTCTAACCTCCTGAAACAGCTGTGTGTGTGTGTGTGTGTGTGTGTGTGTGTGTGTGTGTGTGTGGTGTGCCTGCAGACAGTGAAAGTGAGAGCATATGTGTGTACACTACATGGAAAACATCATCCTTGCATGAACCATATGAAGGAGGGAGACAAAAGGACAGAATGACACGGGATGCTGATCTGTTTAAAATAAGCTGATGAGACAAGTCTTTGAGCAGGGGACATTGGAACCAAGATCTAAATAAATGAGGAAGACAGCCATGTGGAGGTCTGGGGCCTTTCTGGTAAAGGAAAACAAAACAAGCCTTGCTTCTGGTGACCAATTGGAGGAGCCTGTCAGCAGGCTCCCAGAGAGCACAGGAGAGAGAGCTGAGGATAAGAGTGGAGCCTACTGGCCACAGGCTTTGCTTTAAGCAATGGGAAGCCACTAGGCTTAATCATGCATACAATTGGCGAGTGTCTGGTATTGGGTCAGATGCAGTCTTGATGCTGTGAATGTGTTTTTTCAGATATGACTCCTGTTGAAGTCAACAGACTTGGAGTGAAGCAGACTATCTTTAATGTATATTGCCTCATTCACTCAGTAGAAGGCCATTAGAGATCAGAGTGAGATTCCTGAAACAGGAAGACATTCAGCTTTAAGACTGTAGTTCAGAAATCCTAACTTAGTTTCCAGTCTTTGGAATCAAGACTATAATAACAGTTGCCAGCGTCACCAGCCTTTGTCTGTCTTACAGATTTTGAATGTGCCTGCTCCCATAATGCTATGAACCAGTTTCTCAAAGTAAACCTTTCTCTGTCTAGTCTACTGGTTCTGTTTGTCGAAGACCCTTGACTAATACCAAAGCCATTCTATTGGTTTGTTTCCAGCATAAGATGATTCTCTTTACATTTTTAAAAATATCAGTCTGATTGGCTACAGGAAGAATGGATGGAAAGGGAAAGGAGGAGGATGAGCTAGAAGGATTCAGGTCTTGACATGAACCCAGCCGTAGCCTGCATACGGATCTGGGCAATACTGTGGAGGAAGATCGGGGGAAGGATGCTGTGACCGTTATTCTCAATTGTCAGCTTGGGTGTCCCTGTGAGGGAATTGCTTGATTAGGTTATTTGAGGAGAGAAGACTCCCAATGTGGGCAGGGTCATTTCCTGGGCATCTAATAGAGGAAGTGAGCTGGATGCTGATGTTTGCCATTCTCTTTTTCTTGACAGGGACCTTTTTCTTGTGCTGTGACCAGCTGCTCTCAGTCTCTGCCATGGTGACTTTGAACCACTGGTTTAAGAATCAAACTTTTCTTCCTTGAGTTGTTTTTGTCAGGGTATTTTATGACAGCAACAGGAGGAGGAACCATCAGAGATGTGAAACAGATAGATAGACCAAGGCTTCAGCCTGGGAACCTGAGAAGCTTTGTAAACAGTGAGCTACTTATAAAGACAGTTCTGGAAGCCTGCTTGAAGCACAGGTGTGCTGAGGTGGAAAACAAGAGGAAGGCAGGGTTAGTCGAAGGATGCCTTACAATTATTTCTTAATGCATTAATTTCATTTGGCCCATCTGCCATGTAAATGGAGGTATCAGGTAGACTATCAAGACAGGGCCATGGTTGGTCATCAGCATCCGGTGGGTGACCAGAGCCTGTGGAACTTGTTGGGAGGGACTGTGCATTGGGAGTTAAGAGCACAGAGCTAGGATATCTAGATTCAGATTCTAACTCCATTCTTTTTTGCTTTTTCGGTTTTTACGAGACAGGGTTTCTCTGTATTGTTTTGGAGGCTGTCGGTCCAGCCTAGCCTCGAACTCACAGAGATCCGCCTGCCTCTACCTCTGCCTCCTGAGTGCTGGGATTAAAGGCGTGTGCCACCACCGCCCAGCCTCTAACTCCATTCTTTACAGTAGGAGCTTTTACTGTTTCAGTCTTCTTCTGTGAAAGACACAGACATTGCTAAACATATCTCATGAGGGGCATGGGAATGGAACTAGTTAGTATACCTAAGGTGGCAGGATCACAGAGCAGACAAAGGATGTTGTGACAGTTGTTCTCTGGGAAATAACCAGAGAATATGAGTCAGATATGACTCATGTTGAAGTCAACAGAGTTGAAGTAAAACAGAGTAACTTCTTTAATGTTCGGATGTCTCATCTACTCAGCTGAAGGCCATTAGAGAACAGAGTGAGGTCCCTGGTCATTCCCCTGGTTTGGGAAATGATCCATGATAGCTGTGTCTTTGACAGTGAATGAGTGAGTTTATTAATTACACAGCAAGCCAGAGTAGAATAAAAAAAATACCGAGTGATACATATATGGACAGATTGCAAAACATCATTGAATCAGGACCTTACAAACGTTCAGCAAAAACCAAGTGGAGAAGTTGAGGCAGCTGACTGGAGTTTATAGTAGAGAGTGTCCTGGGTAGAGCACAGCATCCCCTTGGGTGAAGCTTCTAAGTAAAAGAACAAAAGATATCAGAATGGTAACACCAGGAAACCATACACTCAGAGCATCCAGCGGAAACCAGCTGGGGAAGGAGAGGCAACCAGCTGGAGTTCACAATTGAGTTTTCTCTCCATGGATGAGCTTCCCATGGTTGAACTTTTGGAATCTTTTTCCCATTGTAGGCACTCATATCATGGGATAAATAATAGCTACATAGATTGGAAATGGTTCACCTTCCAGCTGTTCTCAAGGATATAATGGTTTTGCTCATCTCTTTCTTTCTATAGAGTTGAGGGCTAGAGGCAGCTCATCCTCAGACAAAGGCCCTTAGAGGACACTTTGAGACAAACATGCTTGGGTCTGAAATAGATCTGGGGCAGACTTGCTTCTCAAATAACACACAATAATTTACCAACATAACACACAATAATTTACCAATATTATGTACACTACTAAGGGTTATCTTACAATCAGAGTTGGAGTTTAGATTTTCTGGTCAATTCTGTCAATTGTCCAATGGGAGCAGGAGTCTGGAATGTTTTTCCAAGCTTGTGTACTCTGAGTGGTTTCTTTTGACTGTTACTCAAAGAGAAAGTGAACCATTTCTGGTGCAGGAAGCCTGAAGGCCTACCCTTCTTCCAAATGTAACCCTAGTTCATCTGCTCTGTTTTGTCTTGCTTCATGGGACTCATTGTCCTTGCACAAGCAGCACCAGGCATACTAACTTACTTCTGCATTGTCTGTCTGCCCTGGAAAGACAGCTCCAGGAAGACAGGGCATTTTGACCATGTTGCTTAAGGTGTCTGGAAGACCACCTGCTTCAGCATGTACATGAGACTTGGATGACATTTCTTAGTACCTATTGTTTCCCTCTGCTGTTTCTTTGAGTGGTTTTCCATGAGTAAAGGCCAGCCTGAAGCATTCTCTGGGTCTTTCTGATATGTGTGACTTTGATTTTTATGGAGACAATCCTCATCATTGAAATGGATGTTCATAGAAAATCTCCGATGGCAGTTTCAATTCTGATTTTGGAAGTCAGTTTTGGGATTGACATACGGCCTTCTGAAAGTGATGACACCTCCACTCTGCTACCTGCCCACACCCCTTCCCTGCGAGTCTCTGGGTGGGCAGTGTCCCACTAGATTGCAGATTCTGATCACAGATTTTTTTTCCGGCAAAGCTTGTTGATGAGAGGCATTAAAGGGAATGCAGGGTGGAGGTTGATGCATGGCCTAGTCAATCTATGACTTATGAGACCTATTGCAAGTCCAAGGCACTGTATTGATTCTGCAGAATGGACTGGAAACTGACCTTCATCTCACTGAGCCCTCGCACGGGCTCCTGTTCTGTTTATCCCCAGTAGGGCACTTGCATCATGCAGCTTCATTCTAAAATCATTAACTTTTATTTCCTTTTACATTCCACCATGATTCTTTACCATACGTATGGAGAGTGGACAAATTGATGTCTTTATCTAGCACAAAAGCCTCAGTCCTGTTTCCATGTCAGCTTTTCAGAGGCTGTTAATTTTTATCTTCTCTTGCTGCATGATGTCAGCTCACAGGAGCGATTTCCCTGGAAATGTGGGCATTGTAGTAAAACAGTTTGCTTGAGCTTTAACGTTTTCTTGTGCTAGTACAATACTTACTGACATTTATTGCAAGTAGTATTTTGGTAATGCATTCTAATGACCATGGTCAGGTTATGCTTAATCTTAGGACCACTGTCTAACTTCTCATTGTGGTGATTCCAGCCTGGCTACATGGTTGGGTGTTCAGTAAATGATGGTAGAAGCAAGTTAAATATTCATTCCAGAGGCTATCTGGGAAGGAGATTGCAGGTCTTGCTTTTATCTGTGGGCTGAGTGATAGGCTGAAGTAAGACTTGCCTCATCAGCTATGCCCTTTGTTCTTGAAATGCAGGTAGGGAGTAGACTTCCAGCCACCACCTTGGAAAAAAAATCTGTTCCTGAATGAGGTTATATGATCCTCTCAATATGCTTCCAAATTCCAAGCAGGTTTAGATCACTGGAGGGCTGGTCATTATGTTTTTTAATTATAATTTAAAAATTTATATTCTAAATTGTAAGTGCAATTTAAATTTTTTTTGCATTAAAATTCTGAAACTGTAGAACTTTCTAGCTGGAAGGAAGCTTATCATTTCCTTCTACTAGTGAAAACTTATTATGTGGTTAAATGGGGGTTGGGGGGTGGTCTGAAAACTTTTAGGACTCACTTAGGCCAGAGCCTCTGGTGCCTCTGGGAAGCAAGATCATGGCTCCTGGGTTCTACCATAGTTTTAGAAGTTGGTTTGGAGGTTTTTACTGTTTTTTTGGGGGGGTAGAGGGCTTCTATTTGCAGTCGTACATTGCAAATGAACTTAATACTTTGTCAGAGGTGATTTCATATTCCCACAGAACCTGTACCAGTAGGGATATGGTTCTGTATGGCTGAGAAAAGGACACACTGAATAGTATTATTATTGGTGTGTGTGTGTGTGTGTGTGTGTGTGTGTGTGTGTGTGTGTGTGTGTGTGCGTGATGTGTACATGCTGGTTCTGGAACATGGTGCATAGGCCAGAGCTCAATATCATGGGTTGTTGTAGAGCTCAATCCTTCAAGCAAAACAGTCACCATCTTTGTCACATTGGCTGTACCTGCATGCAGCAGTCTGTTAGAATCAGGCCCTCTTGATTATTGACATTTCTTCATAGAAGGTGTGTGTGTGTATGTGTGTGTGTGTGTGTGTGTGTGTGTGTGTGAATGGATTCTCAACTGAGATCCCAGTTGTTCATTGCATCTATTCATATGCAATTCTAATGTAATTGTATACTGTGGAGTCTTGATAGATGCCAGAGTATAAAGGCTGGGGGAGGTTAATTGGAGAGGGGCACCATCTATATGGCTATGGCAATGCCATTATCCATGTTAGGTGAAGACTTTCCAGAATGGCAGCTTTGGGGTCACCCATGCTCCTGCAGGTAGCCCCTCACCCGTGCTCGCTGTAAGGAAGTACACCTTCACCTTACCTTTGTGGATGAAGTCTTCCCCTGAACCTGGAGCTTGCTAATGTGGCTAGAATGCCTGATCACAAGCCCCAGATCATCCTACCTCTGTCTCCCCAGGGCTTGGATTACAGATGCATGCCACATGGCTGGCTTTCCATGGGTTCTAGAGATGCAGACTTGGGTCCTCATGCCTGCACAGCAAGCATTTTACATGTGAGCCATCTCCATGTCCCTGGATTATATTATTATTATTATTATTATTATTATTATTATTATTATTAAGTCAGTGTCTCACACCGTAACTCACAATAACCCTGCTTTCCTTGACCTCCTATGTCTCAGCATTGAGGACGTGAGATGGCTTGAGCCACTTTCTTGTGACTGTCCTTGGCTGTTGTTAAGTTCAGTTCACCTGAGGGGATGGAAAATTGAACCTAGCAACAAAAGAAATGTAGCCAAAAAATCAAATAAACATCCCTAAAGGTAAAAGAAAGAAAATTATTAAAATAAAACCTTTTAAAAAATAATGATTCCTTCAAACTAAATGTCATTGCTCCTGTTTTGGCTCTGGTGTGTCATCATCGTTCTATTCCTGACCGAGGGACACTTGATGCTGGTGCAGTGTCAAAGAGCAGAGGACGGGGTGGGGTGGGGGTGAGGACACCCTTCCTCTGTCAGTGCAGACATCGAATTTAGGCACAGATGCCATGGGGATATTTTTATTTACAAACAAATAAATGACCTTAAACATAATATGCTAAATAAAAAGCACCAGGGAGGAAACAGAACCCAGAAGGGAAGGAACAGCAATCGTGGTGACAGGAGGGCACCCTCAGTCAGCCGTGGGAACGTCTTATTTTACACAGTTTCCAAGGTGGCAGGTTAAATAGCTCCATATGGAGCAGATGCGGGCAAAGACTCAAGCACTAGGAAAATGAGGCTGCAATCAAGGAGATGAGGCACTTGCCCCCTTTACATGCCCTTCGCCATATGCAGATGGCTCTGCAGTGAGCGGTTACATGCTGGACCCATTTTCTTTAAGTGAATGGTTGCGTTCATTTGCATTTGTACCTACAATGAGTTCAGATGTAAGAAAGGATATCCATTAGCTTTCCTCCTGAATGTCGAAGTCAAAGTGCGGCCTATGGTTTTAATAGTAGTTCAGGTGGCAGAAGACTAATGATCAAATTGGTTAAATAATGTCTGTCTAACTTTCAAAGAGGGACTCTTATATTCATTCTGCCCATTAAAGCAGGTTTAACATTTTTAAAATTTAAATTGCATGTGTGTGTGTGTGTGTATTCCGTTTGTTCGTGCGTGCTCACGTACATGTCACTGTGTGAGTGTCGAGGTCAGAGGACAACTTGCAGGCAGCAGTTCCTGGGGACCAAACTCTGATCACCATGCCTGGCAGCAAGCACCTTTACCAGCCCTAGGATGCATGTATTATGCATATATTTTATGCATATGTGTATAGATGCTTTAATCAAAGCTGTTTTGAAGTTCTTTCCTAGAAGTAATCAACACCAAGAGTTATTACTGTTCTTTTTTTTAACTTTGATTTTTCTGATAAGACTCATGGTCCAGAAGAAGCTGAATTCTGGGATGTGAAGTATGGGTGTGGGAAAGGGAGCAGAATTGATCTCTCTGGAGGATCTGCAGTGGGTGTGGTGTAGCTGGTCTTTGCAGAACAGAGTGTCAGGTATACCATGCAAATAAGCCCGAATCTGAGAGGCTAAAATGTCAGTGCAGGAGTAGCAACACCCTTATGTACTTTACTCTAATTTTCTGTGCATGCTAGTGGGGAAGGAAAGGCAAGAGTCAGAAAATGTCTAACCCATAGATGCAGAGGTCTTGTAATGGTGTGGCAGGCAGAGTACCTTACAGATCCAGGCTAGACCCCAGGACCTGGGAGCACTTTGCCTTTCATGTGAAAAGAAGCTTTGGCACTTTGATTAGAGACCCAATCTGATTACCTCTAGCCTTAGAAATGAACACCCTAGTTTAGGAGACAATTCAGTTTGTGAAGTGTTTCCTGGGAAAGCTCACGAGGACCCAAACTTGATTTCTAGAATCCATTTTTAATAAACCCTGTGTGGTGGTGCACATTTATTATCCCAGAACTGGGGAAGTGGA
Source organism: Mesocricetus auratus (assembly GCF_017639785.1). NCBI lineage: Eukaryota > Metazoa > Chordata > Mammalia > Rodentia > Cricetidae > Mesocricetus > Mesocricetus auratus. The sequence continues at coordinate 11,663,806 of NW_024429183.1, read as the reverse complement.
GACAGAGGGACTTCCGGGGTTGCTAGTCAGCCAGCCTGCTCCAGTCCACAAGCCAGGTCCCAGAGACTCTCTGTCAGGTGGATGGATCCTAGGGAATGACACCTGGGTTATCCTCTGTTCTCCACACACACATGGGGTGCATGTGCACTTACATACACACATGCCCATGTACATATGTGTAAACACACACACATACACACATACACACACACACACACACACACACAAGAATGTGCAGCGGGAAACCATTCCCTATCTTGATCTCATAAATACCAAGCAAATAAGAAGAAAGAGATGCAAGTGTAAGAGAGACTTGTCATTGCAGCCTTAAAGATGGAGGAAGGAGGTGACCAGTCAAGGAGTATTGGTGTGCCCCAGAGTTGGAGACAAGAGAGCTCAGTGCCTCAGTTCAAGGAACAAAATTCCACAAGTAACCCATGAGAGCAGGGGAAAGGTCCTTCTGAACAGCTTCTGGGAAGGAGCGTAGACCCTCCCTGCCTTCACTGTAGTTTGGAGACACCTGTGTCACACTTCTGACCTCTGACACTTTACATCTCTGTATTTTCAATAATCAGCTAGAACAGTGGTTGTGGAATGAGTGTGAGCAAGTAAGTCACGTTTAGGTTGGGTCCATTTCTGGTCTTGGGACGTGACAGCATATGGAATAAGGCAGTGCTGTAGCTGCAAACACTCATGTCTGTCAATGCAGGCAGTGGCAGGCTAGCTTAAATCTTTAATGAAAGGGCACATTTTAAAGAGGGGTCAGAGTTGCATTTATTATCATAAAGAATCCAACTTCATTTTTAGACAGGCTTAGGAGGTATGGGATACAGTCTTTTGTTGAGGTATTAATTTTTTTTTCTCCCTAGATTTTGTTAGTGAACTAGTCCTCTCCTTTCTGGGTAAATGTCATATGTAAATACATCCATTGTAATCACCAGAACTTGTTGAAGCAATCAATCATTTGTCTTAGAAGAGTGATGCGCCTGGCAATTAGGTCAAGTTCATATCAGTTCGGCTTTTTCCTCCGTGGATAATTGAAATTCCTGTGGACCTTTAAGTGCATCTTCTGATAGTTCATCAGCTCCAGCAAGGAGCCAGGTGGCCAGGTGCAAACAGTCAAGAGTCCCCTGGGTTCCTTTGTTGCATCTCTGGGGGAGTCCTGAGAGCACTGAGGGTTTTGAATACTCAGGAAGACCCTGCATACACCTAACACAAGGGAGGAATGGCCAGGAGACCCTCGGGAGCCAAAAGAACAGCGACGAGAAGAACTGCAGCATTAGGAAGATTGAGAACCACTGGACTACAGTGTAAATCTGTCTAATGCCGCAGCCCTTTAATATAGCTCCTCATGTTGTGGTGACCCCCATCCTTCCCCCGCCCCGACCATAAAATTATTTTTGTTGCTACCGTATGAATTGTAATGGAAATGTTTTCTGAGATAGATGTTTGCTAAAGGGGTTGCTACATAGGACAGTGTCCCTTCTTCAAAATAAGATATTTTTTTGAGACACGGTTTCTCCGTGTAGCCCAGGCTGTCCTGGAACTCACTCTGTAGACCAGACTGACCTTGGAACTCACAGAGATCAGCCTGATTCTACCTCCCCAGTGCTGAGATTAGAGGTGTGTACCACCACTGCCTGGAAATTTTTTTAAAAGAACATTAAATACCCAGAGAGATAGGGTCTGAGAGCGCTGGAAAATTACCCATCCACAGATGGACCTGGAGGAGTCCATCTCATATTGATCCATCCTCCTCCATATGTAGCAGTTGAGTTTTGAGTTTGTGCCCCAGTCTGTCATACTCTTTCATTCTCAGCCCTTTGGTGAATGAGATTATGTTCCTGCTAAATTCACAGGTTGAAATGCTAATCCCCCAACATGGCTGTATTTGGAGACAGGGCTTTTAAGGAGGCAACTAGTATTAAACTTAGCAGAAGTCTAACCTCTCCCTCCTAAGTATAGGCAAAGGCTTTACTACAGAGTTGTGCACAGCTAAATGAATTCTTTTGATTCTTGCTTTCTAATAATGGGTCTTATCAAACTCTTCATAAGGCACTCTAGATCCTGGACCTAGCTCTAAAGCAGTCCAATAACTAAATAAAATTTAAATACCATTAGCACTTCTCATAATTATCACAAAGAGCCAGAGACGTTTTTAAAATGTCAACAAACCAAGTCAGCTGTTTTGTTCTGTTTAAGATTTCAACTGAGATGTTAACAGACAGGAAGCCAGTAAAAATACTCCATGAAATAAATTTTTGTTTTAATATTTTTAAATCTCATATTGCTTAGCTCAGGAGAATGTGAGTCCAAGGGCGTGTTAAGAGTATTTTATTAGCTTTTAGATCAAGAGTCAGCTTGGCGAATTACCTAATTATACTCAAGCTTGATGCCGTTGACATTCTGTAAAATCACTACAGAGTAGTTCACATGTGGCACGTGTGCACTGGGGTTTAATCTGACATTCACTCTTTCCTAATGTCTGGGTAATTTGGAAACTGCTGTAAATATAATTGGCATGGGAATTCGAAGTGTAATTCTTTTCTTAAATAACAACACTACGCTCATGTGTAAGAAGGAGCTGAGAAAAGCGTACAGGGAAATACTCTCAAATAATAAAATGACTTCATACATTCACTGTTAATTGTTCTTTATTATCATCAGTGCTAGGGAAGAGGGGATGGTAAAGAGAAAATATGAGAATCTTAGGTCTGTTTGAAAAAGACAGGAATTTGGTTCATGTGAGAAAAGAGTTAATTTTTTTTTAAAATTTGGACTGAAAGTTATATTGATCAACCTTCAGTTCCACTAACGGAAGGGGAATAATGGAAAATAAACTATTATTTGCATGTGTGTGTGTACCTGAATGTTTGTTTGTGTGGGGTATATGTGTGCTTTCTGGTGTATGTGTGTGTTCCTGTGTGTGTAAGCTGAAGTTGACATTGGATGTCTTCCTTGACCACTCTCCTCTTTATTCATTGGGGCCGAGTCCCTGGCTGAACCTGGAACTTGCCAATTCCTGCTACTTTAGCTAACCAGCTTGCTCAAGGGATCCCTGTTTCCTGGCTTCCTGCCTTGCTTTTGTGTGGGTTTTAGTGATTTGAACACTACTTTGTTTACTAAGCCAACTCACAAGCTTCAAGAAAATACAAATATTTTTTAAAAAATCAACAAATGTTTACTGACTACTTATACTCCAGTTAACAATGACTGTTGAATTCAACCATGACTGTGACATGATCTCTCTGCATAATCTCACAGACTGGACAGTACTACCATAAAAATGGAAAAGAAAAGTTTGCTATAATCAAGGAGGACCTTAATAAATAAAGCACCAGTATTGATTTATAATCATAAATGATTTGCAATCAGGAATTCTGAAGAGTGGCTATATCACTTTGAAATTAGAAGATGTCCTAGGATTCTGGGATTTAGGGCAGGAGTGACTCATAGCTCATTCACAATAAAAGATTTATTGGTAATTGATAAGAAGAGATTTAAGGGTTCTCACAACACCAACAAAATGGTATATGAAGTAATACATATGTTAAATAGCTTGGTTTATCCATTCCAGGATGTTTATACACGCATTTTAAAAGATCATGTTGCACACTATACTATAATTTTTTACTTGTCAATGAAAAACAAAAAATTATGTAAAGGCTTTGCCTTGATAAGGGATCTCATGTATCCTAAGCTAACCTTGAACTCACTGTTCAGCTGATGATGGCATGCTCTTCACATTTGGAAAAGAAGTTATACATGTCATATGACATGTACAGCCACACCCACAGTGGGGGATTCTGGAAGGAGTGTGCTAAAGCACATATGAGTCCTCCACTCAAGAGTCTCATTGTGCATGCAGATGGGGCCTGGAGGGTGTGTCTCTGGTTAAAAATTCCTCAGCCTTGAAAGGGCAGGTGTATGGGTCCCAGTTACCTGGTATGATGGCCTAGGCCTCTCTTCTGTGACCATATCTCAGAATAGGACTCAAGTGTATCTATGACTTAATCTTTCAGTGCCACTAGGAATGGTATATAGTGGGAAATTCAATATGTGTGTGTGTGTGTGTGTGTGTATGTAGATATGTGGGTGCACAGGTTTATGTGTATGTATTTTTGCATGTATGTGGGTGCACACATGTATGTGTATGTGCGTGTATCTGTGTTTGTATGTGTGTGGGTGCACACGTGTGTGTGGAGACCTGGTGTTGACACTGAATGCCTTTCTCAATTGCTTCCACTTTCTCCTTTGAGGCAGTGGTTCTGGTCCTTAGAATAGGCTTCCTTGTTTAAATCTTCCCAGAGCCAGATGGCAACTGCCTGTGTTAGTTACTCCATTTGCCATTGTCTGCAGAGAGACAGCCCTCCCCCACCAACCCCACCGGGTCTTTCCAGTTCCCACAGCACAAGACTGGTTGCAGGTTGGCAGTTTGCTCACTGCTGATTCGATAGCTGGAGCTACCTGGTTTATGACAGCAGCTCAGAGCTACTTACAGCCCCTGTGGCTGAGGTAGGAAAATAGAGCCATGAGCATGCAGGGGTCACTGTCATTCTTGTAAGACTGCAGACCTCAGTCATCAGATGAATATTAGAACTTCTAAAAATACCTCTGCCTGGATGCTACACAGGCCAATTAAATCAGAATAGCTGGGGATGTGGCGCAAGCTTCAGTATATCTTAAGTCTGCACATGTGACTCTAATGTAAGGCTGGAGTTGCAAATTACTCATTGAATATGCCCCAGACTACCCACACGAGTCACTGAAAGAGGTGATTAATTTTGAGGAAAAACCAATAAAGAGATAACATAGCACTAACTCAGAACAAAATCCTCTCAGTAAAATGAAACAGAACCACAGCAAAACAACTACTCTTGGGAAAAAAATGGAAGATAATTCACTAAAGAATAACAAATTGAGAATCTTATTGACTTTTGTCTTTTAGAAAAAAGATTTTACTTTTATTTTTATTTATGTGCATATGCGTGAGTATACACACCTGTGTGCAGGTACCCACAGAGGCCAGAGGATGGTGCAAGATTCCTTGGAACTGGAGTTACAGGAGGTTGTGACTGGGATCTGAACTCCAGTCCTCCATGAAAGCAACTCTTAACTTCTGAGCCATCTCTCCAACCCCAATTACTGTTTTTGAAAATGAAACAGAAAATAGCTTAAAAACACAAACACATGAAATGGAAATCATAAACAAAGGCCCTCCATCAGGATGATGAAAGGAAAAAGAACAGAACAATAGAGGAGAGAGATAATAAGAAAATAAATCCTGGGCCTTTCCTTGAGGGGAAGAGAGACTTAAATCTAAGACTTAAAGAGGCTCCATGGTGCCTGAACAGCACCAGAATTAAAGTGGAAGATATAAGAACAGTATATCACGGGCTATTTAAGATAAGGACGGAACTCTAAGGATCCTGCACACAGTGAATGGACCATCATTCTCTAAGGGAAAAAACAAAACAAAACAAAAACATGACTTTGGAGAGTGCAAGTTTCAGCTGCTAAAGAGTTGGCACACCAATGTGTTCTACATTAGCTATCTAGATATCATGAAAAGGGGGTCATTTAAATGAGCAAGTGCAATACGGGATGGAGAGAGCTGTGTATCTGTAGCTACTAATATCACTCTATCTATTACCTCTCCTATTTATATCATTGATATCTGCATCTGTGTTATCTATATCTAGACAGAAGGTCCCTGACTTACAATAGTTTGATTTAGGATTGTCCACCTTATAATGGTGCAAAAGTGGCAAATATTCAGCAGAAACCGTGCTTTAAAGTTTGGCATTTCCCTGGACTGTGACACACAGAACTGTACTCTGCCTCTGCGCTGGAGTCAGCCACTGCTCAGAAAGGGTAACAAAAGAGACACCACATCTGAATGTGTTGATATGGGGTGGTGTTCAGAAAGCAGGTGTATTCAATGCATTTTTTCTCTTTTGGAGTTTTGAGACATGGTCTCACTCTGTGGCCCAAGCTGGCCTTCAACTTGTAATCTTCTTGCCTCTACCTTCTAGGAACTAGGATTACAGTCTATACCACCATATATGGCTGACTTATAATACTTCAGTTTACAATAGGCTTGTAAACACATGATATATATATATATGTATATATATGTACATCTATCTATAACTTTCATTCCAGGGCATATGGCACCCTTTCTTGTCTCTGCAGGCAACAGGCATGCATACAGTGAATACACACACACACACACACACACACACACACATATATGCAGGTATTCACACATACATATAAAATAAAAAGTGATTAAAAAGAATGAATATTTCAGTCTGGGGAGATGGACCCATGGGTGTACAAGCATGAAGGCTGGAATTTGGATGTCAGCACCTATTTGAAAACTAGGAATGGTTGTATACATGTGTGTAACTCCTTAGACAGACAGGAGGGTCACTGTAACCTGCTGGCTGTCAGCATAGCTCATATTCAGTGAGAGACCCTGTCTAAAAGGCATAAAGTGGAGAGTGATAGAGCAGGCACATGTGTGTCATACACCATACAATGCAAACCACACCACTACTACCACCAGAAACAAACAATCCAAAATATACCTTAAGGCTATTTGAAATAAGAAGGTACATTCTTGTAGACAAAAATAAGGTTTTTAAACCATCTCAGAGAAACCCAAAAAGAAGAGAGTGTGAGGCTTGAGAGAAACAGTCTAGAGCAGTGTTTTCCAACCTGTTGGTCGAGACCTCTTTTATGGGGGTGGTGGGGTGGGGTGTGTGGGGTGTCACATATCAGATATCCTGCATATCAGATATTTACATTATGATTCATAACAGAAGCAAAATTACAGTTATGAAGTAGCAACAACAATGATTTTATGCCTGGGGGGGTCACCACAACATGAGGAAGTGTATTAAAGGGTCACAGCATTAGGAAGGTGGTGAACCACTAATACAGAAAAAGGAGTTTATTTAAGCTTATGGATGCAGAGTGTTAAAGTCCATAATGACTGAGCAAAAGCATAGTAGCATATCAAGAAGCTAAGGGCAAGTATGAAGCTGAGAGGGTGAACTGGGAATGGTGAGGGTTTTTAAAACCTCAAAGCCCACCCCTAATGACACACTTTTTCCATCAATTCCATACCTCCCAGGTCTCCATAAGCAGTGTTACTGAAGACTAAGCTTCCAAAAGCCCAAGACTATAAAGGACATCTGGCTCAAACTACTACACCATACTACCTAAATTTCCTGACCATAGTTAAATTGGTTGATATTTTACATTTTAGATTCTCTAGTATATACACCAAGATTTCATTTCATTTCTTTCTTTAAAACATTTATAAGAAAACTCAACTGGTGTGGTTAAGAAATAAAATGTTTGATGTGATAACACAAAGTACATTTTAATAAATAGAAAACAAAGAGAGGTTTAAATGTTGAAATATCTATGACTCGCTGGGCGTTGGTGGCACATGCCTTTAATCCCAGCACTCGGGAGGCAGAGGCAGGAGGATCTGTGCATTCGAGGATCTCTGTGTTCGAGACCAGCCTGGTTTACAGAGTGAGTTTCAGGATGCTCTGCAAACCAATACAGAGAAACCCTGTCTTGAAAAGCCAAAAAAATATCTATGACTCTACTCCAGGACATCTTAGCAAATAAAGTCTTATGGTTAAGGAACCTAGCACACAGAGGTCCTGGGTTCAATCCCCAGAGAGGGTAGTAAATGTCTGTAAATCTAGCACTTGGGAGGTGGAGAAAGGAGGATTCTAAATTAAGGTTATCCTAGGCTATATTAAAAAGTTAGAGATCAACACTAGGAAAGTTGAGAAGCACTTCTCTAGAGGTCTGTCCTGTTGGATGTGGGGAGTTGGTCTCATATTGACAGGCAGGGGTAAATGCATTTATTTCTAACTGGTTCTAGGGGACACTAGTGGACAAGCAGACAGTCCTGGGTCTCAACACAGATGCTTAATCTCAAATTCTACATAGATTCTGTCATAGCTATTAGGAATTGGTATGCAACCAACACTAATGCTAACCGGTGTGGTTACTTCTCTAAAGAAGGTAGGTGTGGTGGAGGTGGGCAAGAATATGAAAAACACTGGACTTGCTAGAAAGAATAAAAGGTTAGAGGGCCACAAGTACTGATGGTGAGACTAAAGTACCGTATAAGAGTAAAAAGCCCAGGAACGGATAGGTGGCTCAGAGGTTAAGAGCACATGCTCTTCTTGCAGAGGACCTGAATTTGGTTCTCAGAATTCATGTCAGGTGACTCATAAGATACTAACTTTAGATGCTCAAAGGCTCTGTCTTCCTCAGGCACCTGAACTCAAGTGCACATACCTACATGTATACTTACCTACCTGCACACATACATACATATAATTAAAAAACAATAAATATAAAAGGGGGTGGTACATATCTTTAGTCCTAGGACTCAGGATTAAGAGGTAGATAGATCTCTGTGAGTCCAAGGCCACCTAGATCTACACAAGATTGAATCCATCTAAAAGAGAATTATAGCTCACACTTTCAATCCCAGCACTAGAGGGGTATAAAAGACAGGAGGAAGGAGTCAGTATGAGGCATTCATTCTCCAGCCACACTGAGTATTCAGGAGTATTCAGTCTCCAGACACACTGAGGAGAGTTCGTGGGTCAGCCCTTTCAGCCTGAGGCAGAGGTAAGAATTAGTGGCCAGCTGCTTTGCTTTTCTGACCTTCAGCTTGAAGTTTGAATCCCAATATCTGTCTCTTGGTCTATTATTTATGGTGTTACAGCAGCAAGCACTTTCAACTCCCTAGCCAGCATATACTAATTATACAGAACAGTGGGTAACTTCTGACTTTTTTATAATATGTATAATATATTTTGGTCGTAATCACTCCCTACTTCCCTCTCAGTGTCCCTCTTCCACTCTGGTTCATTCCTCCCTCTTCCCAAATAGCTCCCCTTAGTAGATCTTAATGTAACTTATTAAGAAACTATTAATAATAAATTCAATAAGACCCAGGCTACTTTACATTTAAATTAGGCAACTAAAAGCTCAGAGCAATATGTACTTAAAAACATTTCAGTCTTTGCACAATGAGCAAGCAATATTTTTTGCTTCACAGGCATGTGTAATTATAAAAAAACTGAGTAAGATCATAATGCATTTAGAGACTGCAGATCACATTTCTAATTGTAGCCAATAAAAATAGAAATCAATATAATTATTTCAAAATCTTAGCTACTTGTAATTTAAAAACAACTTCAATTAAAGTAGAAATTTAAAACATCACAAATTATCTAGGTAGGAACATGCCAATAGATTAGCTTATAGAAAAGCTTATGTGACAGTTATTGTTTTATTCAGAGAAAATTACTCCAATTAAAAGAATCCCCCAAATAAAGATAGCAACTATTTAATTTAATGAAAAGTATGGGAAATATACTGAGAATAAAAGTATAATAAAAATAAACAAATATCCAAATGGATCAAAGACCTCAACATAAATCCAGCCACACTAAACCTGTTAGAAGAGAAAGTGGGAGGCACCCTTGAACGAATTGGTACAGGATACTGCTTCCTGAACATAACTCCAGTAGTACAGACACTAAGATTGACAATTAATAAATGGGACCTCCTGAAACTGAGAAGCTTCTGTAAGGCAAAGGACACAGTCAGCAAGACCAAAAGGCACCCCACAGATTGGGAAAAGATATTCACTAACCCCACATCTGATAGAGGGCTGACCTCCAAAATTTACAAAGAACTCAAGAAGCAAGTGTCCAAAACACCAAAGGATCCAATCAAAAAATGGGGTACAGAACTAAATAGAGAATTTTCAATAGAGGAGACTAAAACGGCTGAAAGATGCATAAGAAAGTACTCAACATCCCTAGCTATCCAGGAAATGCAAATCAAAACAACTCTGAGATACCATCTCACTCCTGTCAGAATGGCTAAAATCAAAAACTCCAATGACAGTTTATGCTGGAGAGGATGTGAAGAAAGGGGAACACTCCTCCACTGCTGGTGGGAGTGCTGACTTGTACAGCCACTTAGGAAATCAATATGGAGATTCCTCAGAAAAATGGGAATCAGTCTACCACAAGACCCAGCAATTCCGCTCTTAGGTATATACCCAAAAGATGCACATCCATACAACAAGGATGTCTGTTCCACTACGTTCATAGCAGCATTATTTGTAATAGCCAGAACTTGGAAGCAACCTAGATGCCCTTCAACCGAAGAGTGGATACAGAAAATGTGGTACATTTACACAATGGAGTACTATTCAGTGGGAAAAAACAATGGAATCTTGAAATTTGCAGGCAAATGGAAGGCACTAGAAGAAACCATACTGAGTGAGGTAACCTAGTCACAAAAAGAGAAACATGGCATGTAGTCATTCATTTATGGATTTTAGACATGAATCAGGGGAGTGCCAGCATATAACCCCACTGCCAGTCTAGGAAACAGAACCTCCATCCAGTGCCTGATGAAAGCAGAGGCAAATGCTCACAGACAAACACTGAATGGAACCCCTGGAATCCAGTGTCAGAAAGAGAGAACTGATGGGCAAAGGAGTTAAGAGTGGGCTGGTTTAACCCACAGAAACAGCTGACCTGAACAAGTGGGAGCTCTTGAACTCCAGATTGATGGCTGTGTGGAAAGCATGGGACTGACCCAGACCTCTTGAATGTGGGTGTCAGTGAGGAGGCCTAGGTAGTCTATGGGACCTTGGGTAGTATTTATCCCTGTCGTACAAATAGACTTTGAGTGCCCATGCCACAATATGGGAGGCTCTCTCAGCTGGGACTCTTGGAGAAGGGCCTAGGCCCTGCCCTGGTTGAAATGACAGTTACTGGAGATCCACCATGGAGTGCCTCACCCTTCTTGGGGATCAGACTGGAGATTGGGTGGGGGACTGGAGGCCTGGTGGGGAGGGAAGGGGAGGAGAGAAGGGAGAGGGAGCTGGGATTGACATGTGAAACAAGATTGTTTCTAATCTAAATAAAAAAATAAACAAAGAAATAAAAAGTACACGTTGAGAAAAGGATAAATATACTCTCAAAATATGGGCTCTTAGAGACAGGAAAGGAGAGAAAGAGAGAGACAGATAGACATATAGACACAGACAAAGAGACAGACAGAGAGGGAAGGAGGGAGAGAGGGAGGGAGACACACAGAGAGACAGAGACAGATGATGATAAACAGATAGGTAGATAGATAGATAGATAGATAGATAGATAGATAGATAGAAAGACAGAGACTGCAGCCCATTAGATGTGCCCCCCATGTTCAGCCAGGTCTTTTTTGGTAACACCGGAAGCCCTCCCACAGCACCCAGAGTTGTGCTTTATTAATTTCCTGGGTTTTTCTCAAATCAAGTTGCCAATCAGAATTAATCATTGTCCATATGCTGAAAAGATAAACAATTTGTAAGAGAATATTGTGCGTATTCCTTCTGAGGGTCGTATTTTATTGATAGCCAGTTTCTTGCTTGTTTCATTTTTATGATCGTATTTGTTTTGCTAGCATCTATTTTGCAAGGAGTATACTTCCATCACTGTTAGCACTCAAATTTATATTTGATATCTTTCTTTATAGTTCTAAGGTCTGACAATGTGTTTTTATTTTTCACCACCTTCTCTCTCTTTCTTTGCCATAGGGTCTCACTCTGTAGTCACTCACTAGACAACCTAGAATGGCCTCAAAGTTGGCAATCTTTCTGTCTCAGCCCTCATAGTGGGATTACTCCTGTGAGGTACCACATTCACTTCTACCTTAAAAACCAACAACCAACAGCAACAACAAAAAACTTGTGTGTGTGCGAATGAGATGTGTGTCTGTGTGTATGTGTGTATGATAGGTGTGGTGTGTGTGATGTGTGTGAGGTGTGTGTGTGATGTGTGTGTAATATGTGTATGTGATGTGTGTGTGTGATATGTGGTGTGTGATGCTCTGATGTGTATGTGTGTATGTATTGTGTGTGATGTGTATGTGATGTGTGTGTGATGTGTGTGTGTGTGTATGGTGTATGATGCATGTGTGATGTGTGTGTGTGTGTGTGTGTGTGTGTGTGTGAAATGAGTGTGGTGGTCAGAGGAACACTTGGAGCAGTCTTTTCTATCACCTTCAGGAGGTTCTAGTGATGGAACTCAAGTTGCTAGGATTGTGCTCCAACTACCTGCTGAGCCATCATGCCAGCTGCAGTTCTATCTATAGCAATGCAAGAGGGGTTTTGGTGATGTGGTTCTGGAAGGCAATGTCTAGTTGACACACCCAGGAAGAATTCATCTAACAAAGACAATGTATGTGTTTGGGGTTTTTTTTTGCGGGGGTGGGGAGGGGGAGGTGTCTGTTGGTCCAGATAGAAACAAAATGAGAATGATCTTCTTTAAAGACAGCTTTCCCTAAGCGTAACGGGCAGTTCAAATGTTCAGACTGTTGCCATCCTCCTAAGCATCATGGGCAGTTCAAATGTTCAGACTGTTGCAATCACAGACAGTTTTGCTGACCTGGCTGAGGTCTGTTTCACAATGCTATGAGAAAAATTCATTTTGTAACCAGATTAGGCATGAGAATGCGTTAAGAGACCTTCAATTTTGCCACGGAAACCTTAACAACAACTGCATATGAGTGCACTACCTCTTGACTTTGAAGGCCAGCATTTCAATGTGGAGGCTCTTGGGAAATGATTGGAGCTGATGCTGTTCATTCCTGGTTTTGAAATACACTTAGTAAGTCTCTAGATTATAAGCCCAGGGATTTGGGCCAAACAACTTTGGACAAAAACAACCAACATCGAGTATTATCACTTAAAAACTGTTATTTTGAAATATGTTTTTCTTCTATTTCCTGCCTCCATTTTCACATTTATACTGCCATCAAGGTTTCTCACACTAGAACAAGGTCTCAAGACCTAAAAATGTGTACAGCTCTTTCCCCTGGATTAGCGCATCCCCAAAGCAAGCTTTAATCAGCTTTGTGGTATAGGTTGACAAGCTCGAGACAGAATGTGTCTAGGAGCATCCATGCTTTGTGGCTAAAGTGTGGTTTACTTTTACTACTTCCTAGAGTCTGAGTAAAATGTTATCATTTCTTAGGTGGTTATTATAATACTATGAATATGTTAAAAAGAACCGTGTATGTAAACTCTTGGCATCACAAGCTAGAACCCACTTTTTCCTTAAACAGAGGAAAAAGTTCACTTAAACTTCTTAATTTTAAAATGGCAAAGCATAGGTCCAATAAGTTAATAATTTGTGCTTTTGGGTTTTGTTTTCTCTGAAGCAAGAGATTGGAACAGCCTAGGTCATTGTTCAGGTATTTTCTAGGCATCCATGTTGATGAGACCTCATGGGTGCAGCCTCTCTGATGTTTCTAGGAGACACAATCTTATAGCAGAGTTCTTGTTTTTCTGGCTCTTACAGCCTTTCTTCCCCTCCTTCAGCCATGATCCCTGCGCCTTAGTTGTAGAAATTGTGTTGTAGATGTATCATTGGGCCTGGGCACCAATGAACATGCTGACATACAAGGGGCCTCAACCCTAGACAAAGAACTATCTGCAACTGGGGAGTGCTGAGCTCTGGAGACACGCTCTTTCCTGGGAAGAGTCCTTCAGTTGGTTAGCCAGTAGGGTGGTCAGCACTGAGATTACATACATGTAGGCAATATGATATGAATTGAACAGATTGCATTTACATTTCAGGAATGATATATCTAACAACAGTGAAAGGAAAAGAGACCAGGAATTTGAGAGAGAGAGCAAGGGGGAGGGGGAGGTATGAGAGGGATTGAATGGAGAAAAGGGAAGGGAGGAGATGATATAACTTCAAAAAATCCTTATTAAAAAAACTCAGCCTAGGTAAAAAGGACAAACTGGGACTGGGGAAAAGACTCAGTTGGCAAGGTGCTTGCCATATAAATGCAGGGAGCCAGGTTTGGATCCTAAACACCCGTGTGAAAAACCAGGTGCGATTGCTTCATTCTTGTAATTCTGGCACTGGAGAGGCAGAGACAAGAGGTTCCTTGAGACCTGTTGGCCAGCCTATCCAATCAGTGAGTCCCAGACTTAGTGAGAAATGAGGTGGAGAGTAGTGTGAGGAAGACCTTCTAGTGTTGACTACTGGCCTCTGCACACACATGCACTCAAGAACATGCCCATGCCCATCCCCATGCATGTGCACGCACGCTTGCGCACCCCCCCACATGCACACACAGGCTGTACAACTTTCGCTCACTTGTTACTGCAGGCTAAGTTAAATTATGTGCTTGAATTTTACATTGTATTTGTGATTTTTATTCTTCCATGCTTATAGACAGAAAAGCTTTGTTCCATTAAGCCTCTGACTGTGTAACTTAAACCTTGAATTATGACAGATAGAATTATCTGAATTGTTACATTGCTTTTTAATCACAAAGCCTCGTTTTCTTCTGCAGTAGGATGGAGACCATTCAAAGTGCTATTTATTATTTAGGAGATGTAAGAGGCAAGAAAAGCATATAAGCTAACACACACATATATTTAGGTGATTAAATGAGAAATAAATACCAAGCTGAAGTGTTTGATAGCTCAAAAAGCAATTTATAATGAGGCCATGACAAGCTGTAGATGTTATTCCTGCTTTACACCACTAACATCCATGTAGCTCAGCCTTAAATTCTGTGGAAGGCTTTAAAATTCTTTAAGCTGTTTTTGTCTCTCATCATGACCCTGCCTTGGGAAAAGAAATTCTGTTGCTTAGCATCTATGCAAAACCATCATGCATTTCTCTGTTCTTCTAGCAGAGGGGTCTTAAAGAGATTTGTGGGATACATTCCTGGATGTATAATCCAGAGGACTGCTTGTTGAAGTAGTGGAGATAGAACCTAGGGCCTCATGTGTGCCAGAAAAATGCTTTGCTCCATTCACAGGTATCTTGAGGCTCATGGTACTGATTTAAGACCTGACTGGATTATAGAGTTGGAGGCTCCAAGGAGCTGCTCAAGAAGTTAGCATTCTAAGTGTACGTAACTTCATATTCATGTGTAGGCATCTTGTTTGTGAACCTGAAGCGGTGGCCACACCCATTTGGGTGTGGCTTCAAGCAGATGGAATCAGAAGGAAGGAAGCTTGAGCAGTAGCTTCTGTTCGGTGCACTATGTCTGGTGGGTCAGCCGATCCCGTAGGAAGGCCAGAGAAACGCTCCTGCGGTTCTTAGTATTTTTCTGTGTAAGTGTTCCCCAATAAACACCCATTTACTATTTATCTTGGGTCTAGTGAAGCCATTTCATCCATGGGAAATGGAATCTTTCTCAAGGGATTCTATACATTCTGGAACACTCTCATTTCTATCGCGAGTTCTCTCCTTTCTTGTCTTCCACATTCAGCTCCATGGTGCTCATCTTAGTTCAACTTTAGTTCTAAGCCAACTGTGACTTCCCAAATTCAATTGCCCTCCATCAAATTTTCCTGGAAAAATTCCAGTTGTCATCCCAATCTGGTTTTCCATCTTATTCAAGCCTATACCTGGATTGTCTAGATACTTCAAGAGTAGTGGATGCTGGAGAGATGGCTGTGCAGTTAAAGAGAGATTCCTGCTCTTGCAAAGGACCTGGGTTCAGTTCCCAGCACTCACAATGGGTGGCTCACAACTATCTGTAATGCCAGTCTCAGGGGGGATCTGACACCTTCTCCTGGCCCTGAAGGTACCTGAACTCACATGGGATACCCCCCATACACTTAATTTAAAATAAATGTTAAAAAGTGACAAGTGTTAATAGATATAAGTTAATAATCTTTCTTATCAGAGGCAAAGAACTGTATGTCAATGCTGTGTGCTTCTAGTCTCCTCTCCTTTGCTCACTACAGCAGCTACTTAATGCCCACCCCCAACACTCTACTCCACCACCAGCATCCCATGGTCAGCAATGATCCACCTTTGAAGCCAAAGGGAAATTGGTCTATCCTCTGTAACCTTTTACACCCATATTACTGAGATCATGTGCTTAGTCTCTTTTGTCTCTTACTAAGAATTTTACAGCTTGTGCTTGCTCACTACATGTAAGATAATTCCTTGCAGGTTCATCATGTACTTTGATCACATTCATCCACCACCCCTCTTCTTTCTTTCCCTTCCCCTTCTTTCTACCACTTAGTGCCCTTCCACCCTCCAGCTTCCCTTTCTGATAACACACACACACACACACACACACACACACACACACACACACACACACACGAGAGAGAGAGAGAGACACACACACACAGAGATAGAGACAGAGAGAGAGACAGAGAAAGAGAGACAGATGGACAGAGAGACAAAGGGACACAAAGAGAGGCCACAAATCTATGAAAGAAGCTAAGCATGGTATTTTTCTTTTTGAGTTTGGCTTAGTATGTTGATCTTCAGTTGTATCTTCTCATTTTCCAGCAAATGACAAAACTTCATTCTTCACAGGTGAATAAAACTCCATTGTTCAAACCTGTCTGTCTGTCTATCTATCCATCCATCCATCATTCATCTATATTACAACTTCTTTATCCATTCATCTATTATCAGGCATCCAGGTTAATTCCATAGTTTAGCTATTCACATTCTTTTGTCTTGGTCTTTGCTGCTTTAGGCAAGAGCAAAAGCAGTCCTCCCCTCCCTCCCTCCCTTCCTCCCTGCGTTCCTCCCTCCTTCCCTCCCTCTCCCCCTTACCAGAGATTAAACTCAGGGTCTCATGCATGCCAGCCAAGTGCTATAGACTGAACTTTGAAAAAAATTTAGAGACTAGATCTTTCTAAGTTGATTGAGTCAGCCTTGAACTTTTGATGCTCATGCCTTGGTCCACCGAGCAGCTGGGATTAGCTATATATGCCATCATACAAGCTATCCCTTTTTCATCTCACAGTTAAATCCTATACTCATGCTCAGAAACCATCTCTTCCAGTCTTATGGTTTGAATGTGAAACACCCCTTGTTGGGGAAGTCCTGTGCATTTGTCAATAAAGCACTGTCTGGCCGATAGGAAATCTAGATAGGAGGGACTAGGAGTCCAGAAGGATTCTGGGTAAGAGAAACACAAGAGTCGAGATGTACCCGCCATGGGGTAGGAATCCCGGAACTACTTAGATTAACAATTATGGGGTAATTACTTAAGTCAGAGCTAGCCAGTAAGAAACAAGCAAAGGCCAACAGCTTCATAATTAATATAGCCTCCTGTGTGTTTATTTGGGACTGATGCGACTCTAGAACCAGGCTGGCGGGAAGGCTTCTCACAAGGAAAAAGCTTCACTTTACAGCCCCTCAGTAGACTTGATTTTGAACACGTGGTACCCAGCTGGTGGAAAGGTGGTGGAACCTATAGGAAGTAGAATTTTGCTGGCGGGAGTGGGCATTTGAGTTTTTATAGCCCAGCACTACTTGTTAGTCTTTGTCCTACAACTGCAGATAGTGTTTGCAGCCGCATCATGGTCCTGAGTCTGGTCTTCCTCACCAGGACAAACTTTGGCTTTTTGAACTCTTCCTTATATGGCTTTTGTCAGGTTTTTTTTTGTCACAACAATGAGGGGTATTTTATATTAGTCTCGTGATTTGTGTCATCAGTCTTCTCTCCTTGAACTTGCCCCTCTCTCCTGTCTTCTTGAACTTGCTTCACATTTACCCTTACCATTCTTCTATCTACCTGACTTTTTATCAGAAGGCCACTGGCCCTACATCTTTATTCCACGATGTCTCCCTAGTAGCCATCTACCTTCCATTCTCTCTGACCCCAAATCTTTCTTACTTTGCTCCATCATCAGTAAATTCTTCACTGTTGAACCCTATTAAGTAGTGTTCTGTTATCTTCTAGCTTGAGTGGTAGCACTGGTCGTGGGGCTATGGCTTTCTCATTTCAATAGTTTTAGGTTTCTGTTTACTGTGTAGTTCCAACTCAAGTGCTTTCTAACTGCCTTGGCTGACTCTTTAAAGATGCAGTTGTCTTTGTATGTTTTTTTCATGTGTCTCTTTGATTTCTGTTCTGAGTTTTCCCTGTGTTTCCTCTTGATGGTATCTTTTTAGGCAATTTGATTATTTTCAGGGGTGTAACGAACATCCACATGCTCATGATTCCCAAATCACCGTCTTAGCACTGAGCCCTTGAGTTTAAGGCCACATTTACTTGTCGTCTCAGTTGACATTCCACAGAGAGTCTGAATAGTGTCTAAAATAGGAACTGTGCTCTTTGCCTGCTGTGTCTTGGCTTCCTCACAAATCTTCCATCCACGTTATGCAAACATCATCCACCAAGCTTTTCAAGACAGAAAACTAGATACCATGAGCTACCTGCTTTTCTTTTATACCTCAGCCCCAGAATTCAATCACGTATTAACTTTGGTTTTATTCTCTAACTCCTAAGTATCTTAAAAGTGTATCCACTTCTCTCTCTTCTTTTCTCCATTGACAATGGGAAAAATATATTTCAGAACAGAACCCGCCTTGACATTTGGTCCTTTTTGTTTCTTGAATCCTCATGTCAGGAATAATGTTAATTGGAGTTGCTTCTTCATTCAGCCTGTCTTTGGACTTGTCCCCCCTCAGTGCAGACTATAGGCCGAATAATCTAAGATCCAAATATAATTATAAACTAATTTGTTATAAACCTTCCTAGCTGCTGCATGCAAAATGAAGTTCACATTTTCACAATGGCTTACAGAGTATTCAGGCATGATCTTGCACCTCTATTTAGTTTCACATTGTTACTAGATTCTAACTATATGGTAATGCTTTTAAATATTAAGATGCTCCATGTTCTAAGTTGGAATTGTGGTTTGGATATGAGCTCCCCCACTTAAAAATGTTTGTTTTTATATTTATCTATTTAGTGCATGTGTGTGTGTGTGTGTGTGTGTGTGTGTGTGTGTGTGTGTGTGCATGTGTGCCATAGTGCACACATGGCAATCAGAGAACACTTGAAACTCCCCTTCCAATATGTGGATGCTGGAGATCAAAACCAGGTCATCAGGCTTGGGGCAGCAAAATCCTTTACCCTCTGAGCCATCTCACTGGTCCCTAAAATGAATCAATTCTCTACAAAGACCTTTTTTTTTGGGAAACATTCCATAACCTTAGTCTCTTCAATTTATTATATTTAAAACATATATATGTACATATGTATGTATATATATATAAATCCTTATTTAAATATAGATCCACTTATATATGATTTTTGCCTATTATGCAATATATTTTTAAAAGTTATAACTATTGTTGGACTTGGGAGTGTATGCAGACTTAAGTGATGCAACATTGGTGATGGTTTTATCCAATTTTCAGTATAAGAACTAAGAAATGTATTATGAAAGACAAGATATATAATCAAGTAGCACAGATCATTCCAGTGTAAACAATGTAATCTATCTCTTTTTTTTGTCTCCCCCACAAAATGTCTAGCTTCTCAGTGACACCTAAGCCATTTTATTTTTGAGACAAAGTTTTACTATGTAGCCCTGGCTGGCCTACAGCTTGCTATGCAGACCAGGTTGGCCTTTCACTCACAGATCAACCTGCCTCTATCCCCCTGAGTGCTAGATTAAAGGCATGTGGCGCTATGCCTGGCTTAAATAATTTATTTGGCTTTGCCCACAGCTCAAATATAAAGATTTCAGAATAATAATTATACCACCTCACCACCAGTGTGTCTGAAAGCATGATGATGTATTCCATGAAGCTAAAGCTTTAGCAGATGGGGGTATCTGACCACCAGCATGTGACTTCTGTGTCCTGAACCAGTGACACTGGCAGCACATCCTTCTAAGGAGAAAAGAACAAAACTTCAGTGATAATTGTAAAGTATGGAGAAGAGGTACAAATAAATATTACATAAGGTTCTATAACTTCTTAATATAGAACATGTCTTCTTATCTCTAAATTGTCAAATGATAAAATAGCCCTACAGACTACATCCTCGAATATCACCTCCCAAGGGAATTCTCTCAATACCAGATGTTTCATCACTGCAGTGTATTTTTGTAAAATGGAAATTCATTGATTGCCATCAGATGGAAATTAGAAAGAAGATCAACGATTTAAAATCATCTCATCAATTTTATTTGATATTTAAAAACACACATATACACAAACTTGTATCCATTTAAATATAGATACATGTGCATATATGTATGATTTTGCTAAACACATTATTTAATATATACAACAGTTACAGGCATTTCTGAGCATAGTGGCACAAACCTATAATCCTGACATTTGGTGGGTAGAACCAGAAGGATTAGGAGTTCAAGACTTGCCTTGACTCTATTGACTTCAAGGCTAGCCTTGACTGTATAGTGAGTTCAAGGGTAGCTTTGACAGAATGTGAGTTTAATGCTAGCACTGACTGTATAGTGAGTTCAAGGCTAGCCTTGATTGTATTTAGGTTAAAACACCAGACCCTATCTAAAAATGGAAATTACATTTATTTCTATAACTTGTTTTTAGTTTTTTTTAACAAACAAAAATATGCCATGTGCCTATGTCAAGCATTGTAAATGAACTTGTAAGAGAAGTGAAAGGTGGGGTTGGGGGAGGAGAGGAGGGAGAAGGAACTAATTTAAATAAAAAAGAAAAAAAGTAAAGGTAATGTCCATTTGAATTAAAAAAAATAACTTTGTCTCAACTGTGAGGTGTAGAAGTCCAGTGACAGATTCAGAGATGGGTTTAAAGCATTGCTAATTAATGGCTTTATCAGGCTTCTTTTCATGTGGATTTGCTTCACTCTCTAGGACGCTAGGAAGAAGCTCACTTCCTGTTGACTAGGAAGTGTCTTAAGGCTTCCCACACTTAGTTGGTGTTTTGTAATGCTTGCTAGCTTGCTTGACTGATGTGTGTACACCCTCTGCTTTATACAGAGTTGAGGATTTAGCATATTTTTGTGTCTTTCTGGGTATGTGCAGAGGTCTCTATACATGGCCTTCTAGATGTGCAGGAGTGCTGGGCCTCTTCAGTACTGTTTGGACATGGCAGTCACTAGTTTGCTTGCTTTTTTTCTAAGGCATTTATTTTTATTATTTTTAGTTAGTGTGTTCTGTGTGTGGGTATGTGAATGTGAGTGTGAGTACCCAGGGAAGACAGAGGCATCAGATCCCTTGGTGCTGTAGTTACAGGTGGTTACAAGTGGGAGGTGGGATCGGTATTAGGTCTTCTGCAAGAGCAATGTGTGCTCGAACCTGCTCTTCAACCCCCTAGCATTTCCTTTGAAATTTTACAATTAAGCAGCTGTTTTCAACTGTCACCTTTCACCTTGGTCATCCATGATGTCAAACAGCTACCCCAGTTGTTCCTACACATGTATCCTTTTCTCTGTCTCCTTGGGAAAGTCTTCTTAGTGGCAAACTTAAAGGCAGTTTCGTGAGCAGTCATGCAGGGAAGCTACCAGACCCGTTAAGCAACGAGACCTCTCAAACTGGGCGTTGACTGAGCTCTGACTTCTCCTCTGGTGGCTGCCATGCTACTGATTTGCACCAGATGTGAGGCTGGTATCAAGACTGGCATAGGGGAGTAGGAGCAGGGCAAACTGGGCAAACATAACAAAACTGATTCTGCCTGAGAGTCACCACATTTTCTTGAAAACACACTTGCTTTGATTAATTCCAGACCTAGGAATGTGATGATTTTGACTTTTTTTAAAATTACTTTTTAATTTTTTTTAAAGACAGAACCTTACTATGTAGTGCTAACTAGCCTAGAACTCATTATGTAGACCATACTGGCCTCGAACTTACAGAGATCTTCTTGCTTCTGCCTCCTGAGTGCTGGGATTAAATAGCAGATATATGGGCCTGAACTGATCATCTCTTGTAACCAGATTGGTGCCTAGCCCAATTGTCATCAAAGAGGCTTCATCCAGCAACTGGTGGAAACAGATGCAGACCCACAGCCAAACATTAGGCAGAGTTCAGGGAATCCTGCAGAAGGGGGGGGGGGACTGTAGGAGCCAGAGGGGTCAAGGACACCACAAGAAAATTCACAGAATCAACTAACTTGGCCTCATAGGGACTCACAGGGACTGAACTGACAACTGGGGAACCTTCATGGAACTGACCTAGGCACTATGCATATGTGTTACAATTGTGTAGTAGGACCCCTTACTATGGGAACAGGGTCTGCCTCTGACTCTTTGGCTGGCTTTTGGTACCCTACTCCTCATACTGGGTTTCCTTACCCAGCTGATAAGAGAGGCATCACTCATCTTGTTTTCCCTAGTAAGTGTCCAGGTCACACAGTTTCTGCACCAAACTGTGATGACATGACACTGTGCCATGGTAGCTTTAGACCTTTCTGACGGTGGTTCTAGGACTCATCCATAAAGAAGCAACAACAACAATAACGTGCACAGAGAGTTAACATTGAGACTGTTGGGTCAAGGAGATAGCTCAGTCTGGGAAGTGCTTGAGGGCCTGAGTTCAGTCCCCAACATCCAGCTAAAGAAGTCAAGACCTGTACTGGGGAGGTAGAGACAGACAGACACCTGGTGCTGCTGGCCAGTCAGGTTAGCCTAATTGGTGAATTCAAGGTCAATGACAAGGTAGATGACTCCTGATGAAGGATTTTCAGGGTTGTCCACATTTATACTGGTACTCATGTGAAACCACACCCTTACACTGGGTACTTCCCCCATTCACATCCACATGTGTGCCCATGTGAATCCACACCTTCACAAAGGGGACCCTCACCCATATTCACCAAAAGGATTATTGAATTGTCAAATGAGATTATTCATTTGATTCCACAGTGAATGAGAATCTAGTGTCAAAAAATGCATCCCAGTTAGGAAATTCCATGTCTGTCAAGCACCTTGGAGAAAGTTAATTCCTCTACTTCCTCTTTTGAGTCCCTATCTCAAATACAACCATGGACCTCCAGCATCACTCTGAGGATTAGCTGAAGTGCAATCCAGAGTGTCACGTGACTGAGATTTAGTTCAAGGCAGCTATCAAACACAGGAAGGATGCCAATGAGGCTCTTATTGTTATTATGCTGTTTGTATGCCAGGCCTTAGGTAGCATATTTTATAAAACTAAGTTAAAAAACAGGAGCTTGCTGTTGTAAATTTTGTATCTCAGTGTGTGTGTAAATTGTGTAGATTTCTGGGAACTCACATTGAGGGGTTAGCAATCAAATGGGAAAGAATGTATTATATATGTGTTAAGTAGATGAAGAAGGTAGGTACAACTTGGGGTGGCATCAAAATGAATCCATACATTTAGCAAAAAGCAGATGGATGGTGGGGCTCAGGGATTTTAAGATAAGCTATGAAGGGGAAAATCCAGATATAGAATAGGTGAACTGAGGATAAGGCAGAGAGGGGAGTGAGAAGGGAGAGGGATGCGTGCTGATCATATGTGAAATGAGGAGATGAGTTAAAGAAACCAAGAAAATCTGATGACAGCTCATTAGAAGCTCAGCCGTGGAGGAAGGAGGCTGAGTTCTGGTGGGAAGGAGACGGTGGAATTGGTGGTGATTCCAGCTTCAGCTTTGAATGCACTCTGATTTCTCCTCCCAGCTTAAATTGAACTTTCCCTCTTCCTTAGGATGGCACAGTAACCATAGCAAAATGCTTGTAAACATATGGTGTGTGTTAATGTGCTCATTCTCTTCCTCATTACAGATTTAGTATGACCATTAACACCTAACTGCCTAATTTCCCAATAACCATTGAAAAATTGGAACTGCATTGTTCCCACCCCAGCACTTACATAATAATTTTGCAATTTCTAAAAGCATTTAATCTTTGCAAAATGATTCAAGTCACTTTCCTTTTGTATCATTGTGACTTTGGACTTATGCTGGTAAGATTTATGTGAAAATCACTTTTCCATCTAGAGTAAAGTAACACAGTTGATAACAATGTGTGTAATATGTAGATTATTGTCATCTCATTTTCAGTATATTTTTCCTTTATGGTTACTGTATATTTACTTTATTTCTTGGTCCATGTAAAACGTTTTAAAGAAATGATTATCTTCATTTACATGGCAAGATGCCACCACATTTTCTATGTGTCATTTAGTTGTTTTTCATAAATTGGCAAGGATCAATTTTTACAGTAGATACAGTTGTAATTCATGTTCAGTGGGAAAAAGTCCTACGAAGTTGAGGACTTCTATGTTTGTGATTATAATCTTTGGGTCATTTTCCACATTGTAAAAAAAATACACTAGGAATTACCCTTTGCCCACATGTCTATATATATAACCATACATAAACTACCTTTATCTCTCTTTCTATGTACACACACACACACACACACACACACACACTCACCATCCACACATATTCACACCTTTATGCAATCTATTTGCATATTCATAGCTATATATTCAAGCATGGTGTTCACATACATATGCAGGTAAAAACAGCTGCTCAAGTATTCTGTGTCCTCTGTAAGTTGATTTGGTATAGGGACCGTGTGTTTACAGCATTGCAGTTTTGTTGACACTGAGGGGTAAACCTTCTCTCTGGCTGCTTCTCCACTTGGATATGGACAAACTGATCTACTTGTGTGCTTCCTTTTGAAATGTACTAAATGCCTCTATTAAACAACTGATCTGAACAGGGGAGAGCTCTTGGATCCCAGACTGACAGTGGGGAGGCCAGCATGGGACTGATCTGGACCCCCCAAATGTGAGTGAGTGTCAGCGAGAAGGCCTGGGCAACCTATGGGGCCCTGAGCTGTGGATCAGTGTCTATCCCTGATATACAAACAGTCTTCGTGTGCCTATAGCACAAAGAGGGTTGCTCTCTCAGCCTGGACTCTTAGGGGAGTGCCTGGACCCTACCCGGAGTGAAATGACAGACTCTAGATATCCCCTATGAGGAAGGATTTGACAATAGGGTGGGAGGGTGGGGGGGAAGGGGAG
The DNA here is from genome assembly GCF_017639785.1 of Mesocricetus auratus. Classification (NCBI taxonomy): domain Eukaryota; kingdom Metazoa; phylum Chordata; class Mammalia; order Rodentia; family Cricetidae; genus Mesocricetus; species Mesocricetus auratus. The sequence goes on along the minus strand of NW_024429183.1, from coordinate 11,638,956 downwards.
TGCGGGAGGAGGGGAGGGAGAGGGAACTGGGATTGACATGTAAAACAAGCTATTTAAAATTAAAAAAAATGATAAAAAAATAGTAGGAACAACAGAGTCAGAAAAACACCCCAGCACACAAAACGAAGGGGGTGCCACATCAAGAAAATAACACACCTTGGAACACATGACTGACACTGCTCAGGTGGCCAAGAACCGGAGATGAGATAGACCATGGAAACAGGAGATAACCAAACACTATTTTTTTTTCCTGAAGGAACATAATAATAAAATGACTTCAAATAGCAAAAAATAAATAAATAAAATAAATAAAATAAAAAAATTTCAGACTTTAACTTTCTCATTAGGTATTTGATTATTCTTAAAAGTATTTAAGGAAGTAAACATACGTGTGAAGTAATGACTTTAATCCTTCCTTTAAAGATGTAGTCAACCATTAACTTTTAAAACAGGAATTACTAATTGAAGGCAAGCATCTTTCAATTGGAGTTCAGCTAAAGCCTCCTCTGGACATGGTGCCTGTTTTCTCATGCTTATGTGTCCGACTACTGCTTCTTATGATGTCACAGGTTTTTATTTCATGGGCATTCACGCCACATCTGAATATAGAGCCAAGTATCCAATCCCAGTCATCCAAGGGCACCTGGATATGGCTGGACAAGTTTTATCTAGATGGCTGAAGGGTGACCATGTGTTTATAGCCCTCAGTTTCCTATCTTCATTTTGAGAGGACCAGCCCACATATGTGAAGGAATGCACACAAATATTAACTTCATTCGGCTGTTTTGTTGATAAGGAATGAACTATACGGGTCCAATAAACCATGAAGGGGGGCAGTGCTCAATGCTTGGTACCAAGCCACTTCACCTTTGACTGTGGAGGGAACACACACATACACACACACACACAACTGTTACCTGTGGATTTTATAGGTTGAATTTCAAGGATCCTTAAATCTGATGTAGTGGTCTTCATTTTCTCCAAATATCTCTTAGAAATGAGATGAAGGAAGCCCAAGGGAGGAAACAGCTCACTTAAGATTACATACACAAATAGTTTGTGTGCAAGCCAAGACTGTGATAATCTTGTCCCCAATTTCAGATTAGGAATGCCTTCCTGACCCTTAGGGAGATTTTTGTCCACTCCTTGCCTTAATGACACATGTAAGATTGCCTCTTTTATCCCACATAGATTGTACATTGTGAATACCCAGACAGAATCTGTGCTGCTGCAGAATCTGCTGTTCTCTAAGCCCTGGTCTCACAACTGTTAGTCTGCATCTCATGGTGAGTGATTTGGCAATGCTGTAGACTTAAGGAATCCAGACTGGATTTCTTTTATTTCTAATTACTGGTGATATGCCTTCATTAGGAGTATACCTGGAAGGTTGTCTGTTACCTTTATTTATTTATTTTTCCTGTTTTTGAAAGTACAGTCTTCCCCTCACATACTATATCCTGATTTTGGTTTTACTTCCCTCTATCTTCACCACACCTCCCTCCCATCTGGATCCACCACCTTTCTGTTTATCATTAGAAAACACACAGACTTCTGTAGGATAATAATAAAATAATATAAGATAAAACAAAGAATAATGCATTGAAATAGGACAAAACAAACAGACAAGCAAGCAAATAAACAGGTGGGTCAGAGGCCAAGAGGAGGCACAAGAAGCAGATACAGATGCAGGGACCCACTGGCTTGCACACAGGAATCCCATAAAAACACTAAGCTGCAAGTCATAGCATATATGCAAAAAACAGTAGGGTAAGAAGACAGAAAAATGTTAAGAGAAACTTTTCCTTTGCTAGCCGCTTTGGTTTATCCCCCGCCAGCAGCCTGGGCTCTGCGGCAATGTAGTCCCCAAATAAACACACAAGACGCTGTATTAATTATGAAGCTGTTGGCCTTGCTTGTCTCTTACTGGCTAGCTCTGCTTTAAGTAATTACCCCATAATTGTTAATCTAAGTATGTCTCTTACCGGAGAATAGTTCTGGGCTCCTACCCCCATGGCGGTTACATGTTGACTCTCGTGTTTCTCCTTCCCAGAATCCTCCTGGACTCCTAGTCCCTCCTATCTTGGTTCCCTATAGGCTCAACAGTACTTTATTGACAAATAACAGGCAAATAACAGGACTTCCCCAACAGAAAAATATAAAATAAAATTAAAAAAATAAGATAAAATGCCCCAACATGACATTAGGAGACAGGGAATCTTCAAAGATGCCATTGAGTTTGTTTTCTTTGGTCATCTACTGCTGGCCATGCAGCCTACACTTAAGAGTAGTTTGTTTCCCCGGTGAGACTCCCTTGGAGAAAACTGAATTCTCATTTGCAAGTGGTTATCAATTGGAGATAGCTTCTGGGTTAGGGATGGAGGCTTGTGTCCATGTCTTCTTTCAGCTTTAGGTCCCCATTTGGTGCAGACCTGTGCAGGCCCTGTGCATGGTGCCTCAGTGTCTGTGAATTCATATGTGAGTCAATCATGTTGATTTAGAGTGACTAATTTTTTTGGTGTCCTCCATCCCCTCTGGCAACTATACTCTTTCTGCATCCTCCTCTGCAGGGTTTCCTGAGGGGAGGGATTTGATAGAGACATTCTATTTATGGCAGAATGTTCCAAGTCTCTTACTCTCTGCATAATGTCTGGCTGGGGGTCTCTGTATTTGTTCCCATCTATGGCAGGAGGAAGCTTCTCTGATGATGGATGAACAAGGCACTGATCTATGAGTATAGCAGAATGTCATTGAGAGCCATTGTGTTTCCCCTAAGTCTCTGGGCTCTCTAGTCTCACATTCTTGGTCACCCAAGCAGTGTCATGTATGGATTCCATATTGTGAAGTGGGCCTTAAGTCAGATCAGACATTGGTTGGTTATTGCTATAAGCTTTGTGCCACCATTGGGCTAGCACAACTTGCAGGCAGGACACCATTATAGATCAAAGGTTTATAGCTGGGTTGGTGCTTACATTTCTCCTTTGGTAGCCTACAGGGCACCTTCCTATACCAAAGATGCTAGCATGTAGAGGTAAAGGCTCTATGAAGGCACCAGATTGACTAATCCAGGTTCAATGGGGTTGAAGGTATTATCTTTAGCAATGGGACACTGTCATCAGTTTGTGGAGAGCAACCTTTAGTTTGACAACAGCCTGGGTTGTTTGGCGGTTCCCATGTGACTCCTTTGGCCAACAACTCAATTAGATATAACCCAATCCCGGTACTGGAACCTTCATTTCGTGGCAAGATATATCTAGCTAGGGCTTTGCCTCACCCATCATTTGGCAGTTTCATTTAGATCACCTTCACGTGTGTATATATTTTAGGAAGCTTCTTCTGTGTTAGGTTTCCATACTAACCTTACATGGCCCTTAATTTTAGCTGTTTCTCCCTGTATTCCCTCCCTTGTCTGTCTCTTCTCTCCCCTTCCCCACTTGATCCTCCCGGTTCAGTTTCCTGTCCATCCCATCCATTCATTACTATTTTATTTCCCCCTTCCTAGGGAGAGCTATTTGTTGCCTGCCCCATGCTTTACTCTATATCTACCCTCTGTGGTTCTACAGATCATAACTTGTTCATCTTTCATTGACTTAACAGCTAATATCCACATATAAGCAAATACATATCATATTTGTCTTCTGGGTCTGGGTTACCTCACTCAGGATGATAATTTTCTAGTTCTATCCATTTACCTGTGAATTTAGTTTTTAATGGCTAGTATTTCCATTGTGTAAATGTATACATTTTCTTTATTCATTCATTGGTTGAGGGATATCAATGTTGTTTCCAGTTTCTGGCTATTATGAATAGAACAGCAATGAACATGCTTGAGCAAATGTCTCTGAGGTAGGAAGTGCCTTTACAATGTGAGAAGGAGACATTTTTGGAAGGCCTCTTCCCATTTTGAAACCATCTGAACGACACTCCTGATACCAAATAAATGTGAGCTACTTACTGCTTAACACAGTAAAGTAACTTCAGAGTTATCAGAGCAGTGAGCACTCAAAATTGTTATATGTTGGGAGTCTTGTAAATAACTTTATTGGATTGTGTTGGGTTGTAACTTTAATCTTAAAGGATAGTTGAACAGGTGGTGGTGTCCAAAAAAAGTTCATGTTGTCACCCTCCTAGTTAATGGGAGTCAGTCACTTAGTGACAGAGTGATTCCACACATTGGTTAATCATTCCACATGTAGGCCTTTTGTTTGGCGGTACACTTGAGAGGTTTGAAGATCACTGTGAAGGTGTGTGTATAATGTGAAGCAAATAAATGAATTAACTTTTATTTTTTAAGTGTAGGGGTTGTGGCTCTTATTTAGCTGTAGCTGTTTTATATCTATTTTATTCTTCCTTTAGTTTTACTTAGGGGTTTGTGGGAAGGAGATGAAAAAATTTCCAAGATCAAACACTATTTCTAGGTAGCAACTTCCTTTTCCTCAAATCCACCATTAATCCTCTTAGCTATAATCTGTCCAATGAATATAGAGCCCCGTTCTCCTGACTGAGACACTAAATATCATTTCAAAGTGATTAAAACTCAGGTGATAACATTTGCCCAATAACATTTCTCACTTTATGACCACTTCTGTGGATGGTCTCCTGAAGATGAAGAGGTGATGATGTGTGGGCTTTTCATATTAAGTATTTAGAGACTTTAATAACTTGAGATTAATATTTATAAAACATGTATGGGCAGGAGAGCTAATGCTTAATGAAAATGTCTCAAATTACATTAGTTTTATTAGATTGACCCATATAGTAGCAAGATATAAATTATGCATTTTCTCATTGATCCTTGACAAGTTTTTATATGGAAATATGATTGATGGGATGTTTGTAGACTTTGGAAACATTCCATGAGGCATTTAATGGAGCCGGGGGACTTATCAGTTGGAGGTTCAGCAGGTTAATTGTTCTCAGATAATTCTTCCTTATCAAGGACATGACAGTCCTAGTTCTTGTCTTGTCTGATTCTTTAAAATAGTAATAATATACTACACAATTTTCTTAGCATAATAGTGATAATAGAAACAATAAGATAAACATTATAGGACATAAACAAAATATAATATGAAACTGCTAATATTGACCTTCAAAAAATGTGGTTTCTAGCTGCAAGATATCCAAGTATTTTCTCAGTAACGACTAAGGTATTTTAGTGGGCGTTGCTTTATAGTCTAGGAATTAAGATGGGTCTGGAGATGAGTTGCATTCAAACAAAAGACCTAACGAGTATTTCTTGAAACCTTTGTAAAAATTGCACAGTTAATAAGGTGGCTTAATTTCATCGCTAGAGGCGTTGTTGCATATTTCATTCATTTTAAGTGTTTCCTTTTTTAGAGCCAGAATGAAAATACAATAATTGCAGAGTCCACGATTAGCCAGCTGCCTAGCAATTCTGTCTTTCTGAGCAGTTGACGCTTTTTTCCTCCCAGAAATGGATAGCAAGCAGACAATCTTGAAGAGAGACAATGCATTTTTGTGTTGACATAATCACTGCCCCTTTCTGAGAACATTGACCCCTGGCAGCATTGGCTACCTGTGTGTTTTAAAGGTCTGAGGACAACAGAACCTCCCACCCACAATAAGGAGAATGATCCCCCCCTTTCCATTTTGGTGGAGACATAGCCAGTTTCATTCAATGGATTTTGCTACCGTTTCCCTCCAGCTCTAAGTCTGAAGCCTTTATTGAAAGACCAAATGAATGTTTATCAAAATCTCTGTCTCTGTGCCCAGTTCCTCCCCATCACAGTGGAGATTAAAGCGATAGCAGTGATTCAGAGTGGTGCCTCCCATCCCTGCTCCCCACCATACTGCAGCCAAGGGACTGTCAGGCAGGTAAATATTTTGAAAAGGGATATTTGACGGAATGGTCAGGCCTGGGCTGGCAGGCCTTATGGAGTCCTGTAAAGTAACACGTCTGGCATTCAGGCTGTGCAGTCGTTCCTTCTCATGGCCAGCTGGCTAGAAGATTGCCCTGGAAGTCATGCCTGTGACCGAAAGCGAGGCATGCTTTTCAATGAGATGACTGGAGAAGGAGGTTCTCTTTTGTTCGGTTTCCAGCTTTTCAATTTCTGACAGACTGGTGGATCTGAAATGTTTGGAAGAATCAGCCAGTTAGCCCCACCTAACACCAGCAAGAGCCCCACCAAAGGGGGTTTAGATTTGTTTCCAGTACCAGAGAGCCATATAGAGCAGTCTGTCAACCCCAAGTAAGCAACACATGTGCAGCACAGCATCATTTGGAAGCGGGTACTAGCATTCTCCCCAAGTCTCCCTACTGTCATCTTCACCTTTCTCTGCCTTTATGTCTTTTCTTGTGTACAAAGATATATATATATATATACACATACATACATATATATACATACACAAACATATATATACATATATATAGGCACTTACCGCAAAAAGGGAGGACTTGCCTGCAAAAAGGTCCCCTCTTCTTTCTGATCCCATGATCTGCACCCGTAAAGACTATTTGCATTTCCCAGTACCCAGTCTCCAGCTCCCCAAGATCTTGAACTACATTCTGGCTCATAATAAATCAAGTTTGCCTTTGATATATCTTTGCTCTTTATTCTGAAAACAATGACTGTGTAAGCTTTCATCAGTCTCCCTGCAATCAAACTATCTTCTGTGTTTATGCTTCTGGGATGGATTTGAGTTTCTTTGCCATCCTTCTATTTAGTGGCACCTTCAGGTACTTCTTGTTTTTTTCCCCCGAGAATGCATTTGTCTTTTATGTTTTTACAGAAGAGATCTGTCCTATTCAAGAGAGGCTTTGAAAGTTGGCCTGAGAGGTGGAACTGGGGAACAGCCCAGCATTCCTCCTGAGTTCTCCCACACATCACTCTTGGTGCACTGGGTATGGATGGGGGTAACTTAACATGACCAACAAAGGCATCAGCCCACTGCTGCCCTGACACAGGCCTGGTCTGCCCTTATGCTCAGTTTTGGACTTATAATGTATATATTTAACCCCAGAATCATAACTTGGGTTGGAGGCAGAAAGAAACACCAGACTCTGTTGCCCGTGTGGCTTGCCTTGTGACTTGTATTCACTGGGAGGAATGGAGAGTAGATAATTTTTGTTCTTTGTCCCTTTCAAATTACTACACTTGAATTTTCATCAGTTGCATATACAAGTGACAGCATTCTATTGTTCCTTTCCCTGGTACAGGCCCAGTCCTCAGTGTTTCACATGGCTGTCATGACATTAGGAACCAACCAATAGCCGTGATAAACAGTGAAAACCATTTATTAAGGTATTTTACTAAACGTTCAAGGCACAAAATCATGCCTTTTATGTTTTTATGAATAGTGATTGTTCCATTTTCTGTGTGTGTATGCATATTCATGTGTGTGCAGGTACATATGCGTGCTGGTATGCGTGTGTATGGGATTATGTATGTATTCTGTACACACTGTATAATTTTAATTTTCAATATTTTCTTTGTTTGATATTTTATCTCATATTGCTTTTGTTTTCTTTGTCCATTCATTCAGAAAACTTTTAATACATATTTTATTTTGGTGTTAACTGTTTTATTATGACCACATACACTAAGAAGGCTATTATCTGTTTAGTTATTTACTGATCCTTGATTTAACTTTAAATAAAAAGAAAATATTGGTTGACTTTGAGAGATCCCAATTCAACATTGTTAGACCCCTAGTGACTAGCCCATCACAGAGTGACTTGTCCTTCTGCCCTCTCCCGAGAAACCAGAGACCTCAAGACAAACTTAAAAGATAACCCTCCCTGATCCAGGAACTAGCTCACTACATTCCTGCTCAATGTTTAACTGTACAATGCCCAAAGAATGCTTGCTTAAGATAACCTTCCTGTTAAGACATATGCTATCATTTAACTTCCTCATCCTTTATGATATTTGCCTAACTCCCCCATTCGATTTTTCCCTTTTAAAAACTCCCGACTGCAGCTACTAGGGGTCGAACTCCTCTGCCCCTGCGAGGGTCATGTGCTTGGCCCCAGTGCACTGGTTCCCCGAATAAACCTCGTGTGCTTGCAGCAAGAATGGTCTCTCTTGAATTATTGGGGCATTGGCTTATCCCGAGACTTGAGTGAGGGTCTCCCCACTCTGGGGGTCTTTCAACTTCACATGGAAATTTCCAGTTCATCAGTTATATAGGCAAACATGCTTTGGTGTGCCAGTCAGTTTATTATTGGATAAATGAGTGAGCTCTGTCTCTCTGTTTGTCCCTGTCTCTCTCTGTCCTAGCCTCAAATTTCCTGCTTCTGTCTTCCAAATGCAGATGTTACAGGCACTGGTTTAGAGTCATGTGGGAAGATGGAATCTCAACTAATAAACTGTCCAGATCAGCTCCTCCTGGGAGGCATTTCCTTTTCCTTTTCCTTTCCTTGTTTTGGTAGCCTTGGCTGTGCTTTCTATTTGCTTTGAAGTCCAGGCTGGCCTTCAATCTACCTGCCTCTGCCTCCCCTCCCCAGTGCTGGGATTAAAGGCAAGCACCACCAATGATGTAGAAGGACCCTGCCCATTTTGACTGGTGCAATCCCGAGGCAGGTGGGCTGTATAAGATAGAGATCTGGGCAAGCCAGCAGAAGCAAGCCAGTAAGCAAGTAACATTCGAATCTGTGTTTTTCCTTCAAGCTCTTGCTTTGAGTTCCTGCCTTGGCTTCCCTTGATGACAGACTGTAACCTGTAAATTGAAATAACCATTTTCTCCTTCAAGTTGCCTTTGGTCATAGTGCTTACCACAGCAACAGAGAAGACAGGCTAATACCCCCAGTTTGGAAAATACTTTCATGACTTCTTTAATACACATTCTTAAAAATTTCCCAAATAAATTGATTTCTATTAAACTATTTTCAGTTACACTGGTTTTGAAACAATAAATACTTTAAAAAGTGATGTCTTAGTGTTTATGTCTGTATTGAGACTAAGGTAACCCTCAACCTTGGTCTCAGGAGTGTCTTTCCTGGTGGGCAGGAGCCAGTGGAGAGATGCAGAATTTCTCAGAGCACTGAGGACGAGGGACTGGGTGCTCTGCCCTAAATGGGACATCTACATTGACCCCTCCATCAAGGCTTGGGGATTATCACAGAAGAAGGGGCAGAAAGAACGCAGCAGCTGGGGATAGGCAGAAAGTTAGGAAATGCTGCCTTTTAGACATAATTGTGTAACTCGTACCCATATCAGCTGTGGTACCATCACAAGGTTAAACTAGCCCAACCCCAGGATAGAAGATCTTCAGATTCCAACCTTTGTTGAGGAGCTATTGGCAGTGGATGGCTGATGGGGGAGGGAGAATCACTCTTATTTGAGGATGTGGCCACTGTTAGGTTTTCCATGCTCCAGTAGATGGCTTCACACTCATGCACATATGAACATGGGACACATGGACACACACACACACACACACACACACATATTCACATACATATGAATATGGCATGGCATGAAATTAGAGGTGTGTTGAGATTTGTGGGAAAGCTGGTGCATATTATTATATTTAATTATATAAATACATGAATTCTCAATAGTACAAAATAATTTAAAAAGTAGTAAACACCTTTCTAAACGTGGTTAGCAAACAACCTCCAGCCAACAGCAAAATTTAGCATAAAGCCACCGGCTGTTGTATGCTTACAGTGATTGATTTATATTCTGATTCTTTAATTACTTAAAAATGCACGATCCCCTTTCTTTATAGCCATCGGGGGACATTTGGCACATTGCAGCAATTGCTTACTAAATATCAGGTATGGGATGTTCCAGGAAGGCATTTTATAATGAGATAGCACCACAAGCAGCTTTGTAGGCACGAGAAGTGTGTTACAGTGAACGTCATGAAAATTTACACTGCCTATAAAATGGAAATTGGGGGCTGGAGAGATGATTCAGTGGTTAGAAGCATTTACTGATTTTGTGGAGACATGATCTTGAGGAACCTTCAGTTCCCAGCATCTACATGATATCTCAAAAACATTTGTAACTCCAGTTCTAAGGGATTCGGTGCCCTTTTCTGGCTTCCACATGCTCCTGCACACACATGGTACATATAAGCTTATGCAGGCCCCCCCCACGCACACACACGCGCACGCACGTACATTAAAATCTAATTATGCATTCAACTGTACACTTATATATATACATGAGTATATATTTATACATGTGTTTACATACATTTGTGTTTAGAGATCAAGCATATGGTATCTTCTGGTTATACAATAATGAACAGTTGCCAAAAAACCTGTAAAGCTGCATAACAAATGGACAGATACTCAACAATATGAGTCTCAACCAAGATGAGAGGGAACATTCTGTATTTTGAAGGGACAATGTTATAATCAAGTCTTTAAAAGAAGTATCTTATCCATTTTTAAATTAGACCAATCACTTTTTCTAGAATAGGGATGTTAAGTGTGGAATGTAATCTATGACACAGAAAGTGTGTGTGTGTGTGTGTGTGTGTGTGTGTGTGTGTGTGTGCACACGCGAGCGTGCATGTATATATCCTTATATTTTAAAGTTTATTATTTATTTACTCATTTATTTATGTGTGTGCATGAGCATGTGTGTGTATGAGAATGTGTGCATCCTTATATTTTAAAGTTTTATCATTTGTTTATTTGTTTGTGTGTATGTGTGTGGGTGCCAATGGATGCCAGAAGAGGGCATTGGATCATTGGATCCCCTGGAGCTGGAGTTACAGGCAGTTGTGGACCACCCAGTACCAAACTTGGGTCCTCTGGAAGAGCATTAAGCGTTCTTAACTGCCTAGTCATCTTGTTCGTATCTCTATGTTTTAATTAAGAATACCTATCTGCAAAGAAAAAGTAAATAACGATTCCTTGACATTTTCTCCCACTTAACTTCTTGCCACGACACTGACTCACTTAAGCCAGGCAGTGGTAGGAAGATGACTACCTGCATCAGAGGACAAGTACCACTCCTCCTGTATCTCTGCCTGGCTCTGCTGTGCTACATGTACCCTTTCCTCGGTAACATGATGGTCTTCTCTCTGCACCCAGCATCTACTCTGCAAGAGACACAATGCTTTTTTTATTTCTGTAGGCAAAAGTTCAGTCTCCAAGAGACTCATAGGATAAGCTAAAAAACATACAAAAACATCTGCAACAGCAAGCTAAAGATAATCAAGTATAACCACATCTAGACAGCCTAAGAAGAGATGAATTTCTCCTGGCTCAGCCAAAGAAATCTTCACAGAGTATTTGCTATTTACCTCAAGGACTGAATGAAGATTTCATGTAAAGAGATGGGCAAAAGACGTACCAAGAATGTGGGTACCAATGGGGTAGCTTCCGAGAGCCCAACTTGGATAATAGCCAAGAATGTGAAGCGGTGTTCTGAGAGAATGGAACAGGAAGCTCCATGTTCCTGACCTGAGCTTCCTCAAGAGAATTCACCATTACATGCAGCAAATGCAGTAATTGCTATCCTAACTAGAAAGCTGGCAAGTAGCCATCCTCAGTCTAGATGCACAAGAGAGGAGTGAGTTCACTGGTACAGGAATTGACTATGGTTGTCTCCAATCTCTTTTGAGAACCCTGACTGAGAAAGGATGGACTATACCCAAGAAGAGGATGATGATGAGAAAAGGTCAGAGTTGAAGTGTAGTTTCCAGAAAATAGAGGTCTCTTTCTGTCTTAGTCTCTGAAGGACTCTAGTAGGGCCAAGCATGGCAAACACAGCTCTGGCAGGCCTTGCCCTTCTCCCCCATCCCCTCTGCCGTGCTAAAACCTGTTAGATTACAGTCCTAAAGTTGGCCACCAAGGTCTGTTCCCTTATTTGGCCTCTTCCTTCTCCTGAGGCTGACTACAAAGGTCTAGCTATCAAAGTATTGAAGTCCAGCAATCAAAAGTGTCCTTACTGACATGTCCAATCAAAACAAACCAACTCATCCTAACATAGGTTTTTCCCTTTTCCTTTTGTAAATCACCGTTTTCCTATGGACTGTGTCTGTCTCTTCTCTATCCAGAGGCAATCCTTTGTTCCAGGGCAAATATCCACTCCCCTTCAGTTGGTACCTTTTTTCTCCTTTGCCCTCTTCTGTCCTTGTCTCTTATTCTGTGTCCTTCATCCCTCTGGGACAAATAAATCTCCTTTGTGCTGAGGACTCCATCTTGGGGTATTTTGTACCCATACCAGTCCTTTTAGTTTCATTAATAAAATAATTTAAAATCAGATTCAAAAGGAAGCCCGAATGTAGAAGAATGCGGATGGATCCATGTCTATCGCCATGCACAAAACTTAAGTCCAAATGGATCAAAGACCTCAACATAAATCCAGCCACACTGAACCTCTTAGAAGAGAAAGTGGGTGGTACCCTTAAATGAATTGGTACAGGAGACAGCTTCCTGAACATAACACCAGTATCACAGACAGTGAGATCAACAATTAATAAATGGGACTTCCTGAAACTGAGAAGCTTCTGTAAGGCAAAGGACACAGTCAGCAAGACAAAAAGGCAGCCCACAGAATGGGAAAAAATTTTCACTAACCCCACATCTGACAGAGGGTTGATCTCCAAAATGTACAAAGAACTCAAGAAGCAAGTCTCCAAAACACCAAAGGATCCAATTAAAAAGTGGGCTACAGAACTAAATAGAGAATTTTCAATAGAGGAGTCTAAAATGGCTGAGAAGTCATTTGAGAAAGTGCTCAACATCCTTAGCCATCCGGGAAATGCAAATCAAAACAACTCTGAGATACCATCTCACTCCTGTCAGAATGGCTAAAATCAAAAACACCAATGACAATTTATGCTGGAGAAGATGTGGTGAAAGGGGAACACTCCTCCATTGCTGGTGGGAGTGCCAACTTGTACAGCCACTTTGGAAATCAGTATGGAGATTCCTCAGAAAAATGGGAATAAACCTACCACAAGACCCAGCAACTCCACTCTTAGGCATATATCCAAAAGATGCCCATTCATACAACAAGGATGTCTGTTCCACTACTTTCATAGCAGCATTATTTGTAATAGCCAGAACTTGGAAGCAACCTAGATGCCCCTCAACCGAAGAGTGGATAGAGAAAATGTGGTACATTTACACAATGGAGTACTATTCAGCAGAAAAAAAATTGGAATCCTGAAATGTGCAGGCAGATGGATGGCACTAGAAGAAACCATCCTGAGCGAGGTAACCCAGTCACAAAAAGAGAAACATGGCATGTACTCTCTCATATATGGATTTTAGACATAGATCTGGGGAGTGCCAGCCTACAATCCCATGGCTAGAGAGTCTTTGAAACAGAACCTTCATTCAGTGGCTGATGGAAGAAGAGGCAGACTCCTATAGCTAAGCACTGAGCTGAACTCGAGAAATCCAGTGACAGAGAGGGAGGACTGATGACCAAAGGCATTAAGAGTGGGCTGGTTTAACCCCCAGAAACAGCTGACCTGACAAGGGTTAGCTCTTGAATCCCAGACTGATTCCTGGGAATCCAGCATGGGACTGATCAAGACCCCCTGAATGTGGGTGTCAGTGAGGAGGCCTAGGTAATCTATTGAGCCTTGGGCAGTAGGTCATTATTTATCCCAGGTATACAAATGGACTTTGGACTCCCATCCAACAATGAGAGATGCACTCTCACCCTGAACTCTTGGGGGAGGGTCCAGGCCCTGTCCTGGATGAAATGACAGACTATGGACACCCCCAAGGAGGGCCTCACCCTCCCTGGGGAAATGAGGGGATATTGGGGGGGTTAGTGGGAGGGCACGGGAGAAGGGGAGGGAAACGGAGAGTGACCTGGAATTGACATGTGAAGCAACCTTGTTTCTAATTTAAATTTAAAAATAAAAAATATCTAAAAAAAAAGGAAGCCCGAGGACAATTTTATTTAAAGCTTGAGAAACAAACAACCAAACCAAACCAAACCAAACCAAACCAACCAAACAAAATCAATAGGACAGGCAAGCCAAAAATTCCAGCAGCTGCCAGGAGGATGGAGGTGGAGAAAACTTCATGCCTTAAAGTCAGGCGTGGAGGTCAGAGACAGTGAAAAGACTGAGTGTCAGAGAAAGTATACACAGACTTCTGGCTAGTATCTAAAAAAGATGAAAGAGAAGGAAAGGGGAAACCACACTTAGTGCCAGGCCATGGATTTGAATTCAGAGGGCACCTGATTCCAGGATCTGGTGTCCTAAGACAGAGGATTATACCAGGGGCACATGGCTAGAAAGAGAAATAGAAAACAGCTTTGTAAGAAAGAGAAGCCTGCTGGTGAGATGGCTCAGTGGTTACAGCCCCTGAGCCTGAGAACCTGAGTTCAGTCCCTGGGACCCATGCAGGGGAAGGCCATACCTCTGTGTAACTGCCACATTTGGTCTACACCATCTGGAATCGAGATCTGCCCGTTCACGGTATGCAGATTCTCCTTGGGCACACCTGTGTGGGCTCACCTCATCTGAGGAAGAAGGGTCACTACAGCTGAGGTTAAGTTGAACACAGAGAAGCAAGCAGGAAAGAAGTGTGCTTTGTCAAGTGCGCATGGTTTCTGTGAACCAGCTGTTGAAGATAGTGCCAGGGCTCTTACCGTCCTTGGGCCTCCATTTGCACTTATCACATACCCCATCGTCAACCACAAATACAAGAAAAAAATTACAGAAAGGAAAAGCACTCCCCCAAATGGAAGGGAGGGTAGTGAGCTGAGGATGGGCCCCCAAAGCACAGGGTTATGAGGTGGATAGTCTTTGTGGGGCCTTGACCTAGCACCCACCGTGTTCACGACTGTAGAGACTGGCTTCTCTTGCGCCTGCTCTGTTTCTCAGATGAAGCCTAAGTGGAGGAGGGTTTCCAGGCTTTTGCCCTCTGGCTTCTTCAATGTGTCAATCTGGCTTCTACATTACACTTCACATTGCGACACAGACACATTTGTGTTTTAGGAAGACCTCACCGGTAGCTTTAGGAATGTTAAATTAAAGTTTATTAGATGTTGTAATATATATAAGTCAGTGAAGGAAGGAACGTGGTAACAGAAGGCAATGCTTACATGCCATTCATTCGTTCTTCCACTCTTTCGTTCAGTTAAGGTAAACACTGTGCACTGGGTATCTACTGGATGTACTTTATGGTGGCTATTTTGATGAGCCATTAACTTCCTAATGAGGAACCAGACATTTAAATAAGTAAACACAAGTCCATGTAGATTCCCCACATGATAAATGCTGTGTAAGTTTCTCAAAGGATGTAACGGACACAAATTCTTTTCCAGCAAAGTTTTCCCTACTTAGAGAAGTTGCTGATGGTTGTATTTGTTTATGCCAAGATGGGAATCTCTCTTATTATTTGGTGGCAGACTAGCAGATATTTTAAATGATGAGCTAAGACTACATTTACAATCTCACCTTCTTCTCAATCACCACCAGGTCTTAATTTCAGAGATGGTGGTTATTGCCTACAAATTATAATCCTGAAGCCTAGGTACAACAGTTATTAAACCCTTTGCTTTGTTCTTCTGTCCCACTTCTTACTGAAGAATGTTTTTTTATAAAACTTGTAAGGAAGCCAAACACAAATAGGATTTTCCCTCCTGGTAGGTCTGGCGAGCATAATTGCTATGTTTTTATGTACTCTGCCTACATCCTTTTGTTCACTGTAGAAAAGATTCTCTTTGGGCAGGCCTGTGTGTATTTTCTTCATTGGAGGAAGAGGAACACTACAGCTGGAAGTTAAATTAACCACAAATAAGTGAATAGAAGCCAAGAAGAAAGGGATCTGATTTGTTAAAAAGTTGAAATAGTTATTATGAATCTGCTGTTGAAGATAATGGTGGGAATGTTATTCATCCTTTAATCTGTTTAGCTCTTATATGGGCACTTTCAATAAAATTTTGTTAACAAGATAAAAATCTCATTAAGGAGCTTCTGTGGTTTCTCAGTTTTAAAATGGAAACTTCTCTCTTGACTTCAAAGAAGTCTGGAAACAATTTGGATGATAAAGCATAATTAGTCGCATTTCTTGGGTTGGAGAGCTAGTATTGACCAGACTGTTCTCAGTGCTTGCTCCATTCTGTTTGCTACTCCACACAGAGAACTCTAGGCTAGGCATGATGATGCATACTTATAATTTCAGCACAAGGAGTCTGAAGCAGGAGGAGACTGTGAGTAAGAGGATATCCTTTTCTACATGAATTTCAGACTAGTCATGGCTATGTAGTAAGACCCTATACACAAACAAGCACACAAACACAATCAGAAGACAAAACAAAACAAAAATGGAAGTTTTAAGTTGATAAATCATCGAGATTAATCAAATCTCTTCTTTCTTAGTGTCTCATTAGGTGAGTCTCCATATGGCGCCAAATGATGTTATGGAGTAACCAAAGGTTATTTGCCTTTATAGAACAGAACTCAGTGTGAACAGGCTTCATGGAAAAGGGGTTTCCCAAGGACCACGAGTGCCAAGCATTCCTGTTCTTCAGATTTTCTATTAAAGCATGAGTATGACTTTGGGGACAAACCCTGTCTTGAAAAAACAAAAGAAAAATTTTATTTGTATGTGTGTGTACACGTGAGTGCAGGTGCCCAGAGAGGTCAGAAGAGGGCTTCAGATCCCTTGGAGCTGAAGCTACAGGTGGTTTTGAGCTGCCCTAAGTGGATGCTAGAGACTGAACTTGGGTTCTCTGGATGAATAGTAAATGCCCTTAGTTGCTGAGCTATTATCTCCAGCCCCACTTTTATAGTTCTGATATTGTAAGATGAGTACCCACAACACTTAGAGAAATAGCTAAACTTCTTTTTAATATATTTCATTGAAAAATGGCAAAATTGTTTTAGAAAGTTTAAATTAAAATCTACAAAACTAAAACTCACATGGGACTATGGGATTAAATTGGATCCAAACACATGCAGTCTGTATTCTTCAGCATGGTGGGCAGTCACTACCTGCATTTACATGTTTGGATTTGCTGGTCTTTTCTCTTGGGCTGGAGCCTTCTGAGTTGGGACAATTGTCTTATTTCTCATTTGCTCATGTATTACTCCTTATTTAGTTGGCTCCCTCATTAGTGGATAGTAGAGAGCAAGGCCTAGTGCCAGACTCTTGGGAGGGTAAGCTACTCTAAAAGCTACAGTAAGTATATGGACATGGCCTGTCCATCCTTGGAAGACCTTGATGCTGCAGTCTCTTTGCTGTCTTCATGAACATTGCTCCAGATGGCAGAGAGACAACCTTATCTTTTACTCTAGCTTCCTCAAGAAGGAAGTCTGCCTTGATTTCTTTCCTTGGAATCTCAACAGGACTTCAGCCTCCATGTCTCTTTACCACTCCACTGGTAGTATTCTCCCTGTGGTCCATCATCTATTCTAGTCAGGATGCTGGGAATGAGTGTTGTGAGGGGGATATGTGGTAACTGTGCCACTGTCACACAGTCCTATAGATATGTTCAAGTATTTAGATATGCGTGTGAAGATAAATTATTTGTGGTAGTCTTAACAAAAATTTACCTTTGAATCTGTTATAGAATCAAATGCTGCCAAATTTAAGTGTTTGCCTCTTAGAAGTGTGTATGATATAAATTAGAAAAAAGAGAATATTCTTTTGCATGGAGTTTAGAATTAAAAATATCTACCCATTGAGATTTCAACTTCTTCTGTTTCAAGTTTCTTTTTTTTCTTTTTGAGACAGGTTTTCTCTGTATTTTTGTATGTGTGTTTCTGTGTGGATATATGCATGTGAGTGTGGGTGACCATGGAGGCCAGAAGAGGGCACTGGATCCCCTGGAGATGGAGTTATAGTTGATTGTGAGTCACTTGATGTAGGTACTGGGAATGGCACTCAAGCCCTCTGCAAGAGCAGCAAGTCCTCTTAACCATGGGGACATCTCTCCAGCCTGACTCTAATTTTTCAATGATCTTAATTTTGTGTGGCTCTCCTGCTGTGTCTCTGATAAGAGTCACATGAGAATTTGCTGTTCTAGGTGCCGATGGTACTGTGTTTGGCTTCATTCTAGTGGAGGTGATGGCTGGAGTTCTGCCCCCCCCCATGCTTTCCATCATCCTCTTGCAGGTCTCATAAGTTGTTGCCACTGTGTGCACTGCCGTCATTTCCCTGGCACCATCTGCAGACTGATATTTTGTGGAAGGATTTGTATGGGTTCCAAGTAAGAAGAATTCAGCTTATTTAGTTAAGAGAAAAGAAAGAAATTGATCAATTCCTATTCTAGTCCACTCCCCCAGCCCCCAGTTTCCTCCCACTTACCCTTAGGTGGAGATATTCCTACAGCTTTGAAACAGAATCAGGCTTAGAGGCTTCACAATTAAGTTTCAGCCAAAAAATTGCACTTACCAGAATGCTCACAATACTAATAGTTGTGAGAAATAAGACACTTGATTAAAAGGCGGCACACTTGTCTATATCTTTAATGTGCATTCCTAATGAGTCTTAGCAGGAGGCTGAT
Organism: Mesocricetus auratus; assembly: GCF_017639785.1. Lineage (NCBI taxonomy): Eukaryota > Metazoa > Chordata > Mammalia > Rodentia > Cricetidae > Mesocricetus > Mesocricetus auratus. Next base: position 11,620,546 of record NW_024429183.1, on the reverse strand, counting down.
TCACATGAAAACGCACAATTAGCCCATCCAAGTTTAACACACTATTATCTACACCCAGGCTCTCTCTTCATTACCATCTGAATGCAGTGTTTTCTTTGGAGTTTTGTGCAGGAAACAAATCCCTATATATGGCACAGCAGTTCCAAATTCCTATTTATCTGCACTTGCCCTTTAGACAAAAGGCCCAAATAGCGTGCTCTTTGATGCATTAATTTTCAATCTCTGGTTATTTTTGAAATTGTTATGTAGCATGTTTCCCTTTTCCAAGAGACTCAAGTCAACACACAGCATGGAAGTGGATATAGCCAAGGGGGTTGTTATACCCAACGGAGGCACACCATTCTTCCCAGTGTACTCCAGCTCAAATCTGTTTGAAAGAGCTTGAAATTCATCACAACATCGCTTGGATTTGATATCACTACCTCACATAGCCCCTTGCTGTCTAGAGTTTTGAACTGGGGGACTAAAAAGCTTTCTGAAATGAAACTGTCAAGGATAAAAGTATTATTTAATTTTCATTCTGGATCCTCTTTGACCTTTCATTAATTGTCTACATTTTTGTTATGCTATGCCCCACAGTTCTGTCAGCTGCCCGAATATGCCAAATTCCATTTAATGTGAAGCAAGTGTAAGCAAAGGACTGCAGAGATGCTGAGTGTGCCACAGGGTTTAGATTGGATGCAGCTCTTCACTGCCTGTCACTCCAGCTCCAGGGGACCTGACTCCCCTTTCTGGCCTCTGAGGGCACTTGCACACATGTGCACACACCCATGCATATAAGTAAAGAAATGTAAAAAGTGTATTAGAGATATGCAAATGTTTAATAATTCCTTCCCTTTCCCTTCACTTCAGGCACCACTTACATTGACCTTTCAAAGAGAGGTAAAGAAAAAAATGTTTTTTTCTTACAATAAATGTAGTGTGTGAATCCATGCACATGTGTGTGGAGGCCAGAGACCTATGTCCAGTGTCTTCCTCTATTGCTCTATTTTTTATTTTTGGAAACAAAATCAATCGCTGAACCCAGACATCGATGATTGGGTAGACTGATTTGCCAAGGAGCCTTGCCATGTTGGGATTACAGGCACACAGGCACGAGCTATAACACCTTGGTTTTTTTGTTGTTGTTATTGTTTTGTTTTATTTTTTTTGTACAGGGGATCTGAACTCAGAGCTTCATGTTTGTGCAGCAAGTTCTTTACTCATATAACCGTATTCCTACCCTGTAGATTTTGCTTTTGGAATGTGAATTGCATAGGGCATTATGAAGCACTGAGTAATCTTAGGACTATTTGAATGATAGGAATTTTGCATATTGATACAGTAAAACAGACAGATGTGACATGTGATGCACAAATAGCTAAAACTATAACTTGCTGATTGGTAAAGCTAGGAATGATTTGCTAAGCATAAGGAGAAAAAGGCCAGAACCTATTTCTACTGCACAACTTGTCTGCTAATGATTTTTTTCTCACTTTCTGCAAGTGCCAGAAGTCCTCTTTCCTATTTTTGGCATCATCTATAAGAACACTGTAGCAATGTTGTCTGTGTCCCATTATTGTGAAGACTAGTGGTAGAATAACAAAGCATGTAGCGGTATGTACAAACAAGATCATCGAAGAGGCAGAATGTAAGATCAATGAGAAAGGCACATATTTATTCATTTGGGTGGGAGGAATAGATATAATGAAAATAATGTCTAAAAGATAAACACTTCAGAATAAATAAAAATAAAGTGTGAAACATTTATGGTGTGAACTATATAGTTTAGTCGTAGAGTGCTTGGCTAGCATGTGTGAGGTTCTGGGTCTGAATACTAGTATTTGGAGTGCACACACACACACACACACACACACACACACACACACACACACACACACACACACACGCCATGTCCCCCAAAGAGCAACTCCTTCCCAAGCCCCAAACCAATAAAAATCAAATAAAATGTGTAAGACATTGCTAAAAGAAATTAAAGCGGATCCAAATACGTAAAAAGTGTATCTATCTTTATTGCTTAGAGGATTTACTATTATTAAGATGATGAGCCAGTCCTATTTGATGCATGTATCTAGAAGAATGGCCACCAAAATACCAGCAATCCTAAAATTCATATGGAAATGAAGTGGAGCCCAGAGAACCAAAACATCTTTGGAAAAAATGGTGGAAGAATCATGCATGTTCATGAGAGCTTACCAGTGAGCAACCAGGGGTGCTAGCATCATGTTACTGTGCGTGGGCTTGGTCAGAGGCTAGAAAGCAACAGTTTTTGACACAGACACAGACACAGAACAATGAAGAAAATAAAGAGATGGGAAATAAGCATCTATGTCCACACTCTATTGCTTTAAATTTTCTAAAATTGTTTTAAAATCCTTTATGACTTATATTTTTGCACATGCATGTGTGTATGCATATATGTGTATTCCCAGGAGAGTGAATGCATGTGAGCCTGTAGACGTATGAGCATACATATGTGAATGTAGGCCCGAGGTTGATGTCTTTGTCTTTATTAATTGCTTTTCACTTTACATATTGAGGCGGAGTCACTTGCTGAACCCAGACGTTGCCATTTCAGCTAGCCTGGTTGGCCAGATTCCTCTGGGGAGTCCCGGTCTCCCACTTCCCTGCACTGGGATTACAGGCAGGTGGCCACGCCCCTCCAGATTTTTATGTGTGCCTGGGGATCTGAATCCAGTCCTCATGCTTGCTCAGTAAACTCTTTACCCATGGAGACATCTTTTTAGCCCCTTGATTTTTTTTTATAAATGAAGTCAAGAAAACTCAATGGAGAAAGGATAGTATATTCAATAAATTGTTAGACAATATGCAAAAGAGTTAATTCAAATCCTTATCTCATATCACACTGAAAACATAAAAGTGGGTCCTAAACCTAAATGTGGGAGCTGAAACTATAACATTCTAAGAGAAAAACAATAAGAAGTCTCCGTGACCTTGGATTAAGCAATAACCTTAATAATGATACTACAAATACAAGCAAGAGAAGGTGAGCATCTTCAAATTATATAGTTTCCTGTTTCAAGGGCATAATTAAGAAAGATGAGCTGAATGATGGAGAAAATATTTGAGAATCATAACGTAATAAATGATTATTCTGAATACATACATACCTTTAAATTGAAATGTAAAATTCCAATTGTGAAACTGGTAAGCATTTCTGTAAAGAAAGTACAAGGGGCTGAGGACCCCAGGAAAAGATGCTCAAAGTCATTGATAGAGAAATATGGAGAAAGTCAATGACATACCACTTCACAGCATCAACCCAAAGGGTAAACTTAGGTATAATAAGAGGTGCTGGCAAGAATATGTACCAGCATACTTTGCCAATGGGAATGTAGAATGATGAATCTGGTCAAGAAACTAGTTTAACAATTTTTAAAAATGAAGTTGCCATAAGATCTGGCAAATCAATTGTCATGTATCTGGCTATTCAAGAGAAATAAAGTTACTGTCCAAACATAACCTGTCACCAAGTTCCCTCCTAAAATGGAAACAACCTGTTCACTGAAACAAAATTTGACATATCCAGGCAGTGAGAATTTTCAGCATTAGAATAAATGAAGCACAGATACATATCACAGCTCAACAAAACTATAAAAGCATTATAATAAGTTAAAGGAGTTTGTCACAAAAGATCCCATACTATAAATCTCTCATACAAAATGTCTACAAAAGATGACAAATCTATAGAGATAAATCAGTGGTTGCCTCGAGCTGGAGGAAGTGACTAGGACATGGATACTAATAGACACAAAAGCTCATTTTAGGAAGGATAAAAATATTCTCAAGTTGGGATGGAGAGATGGCTCCCTTGTTAGGACACTTGCTGCTCTTGCAGAGGACTGGAGCTGGGTTACCAGCACCCATGTTAGGTGACTCACTAGCACTCAGGAGATCTGATCCTCTTTTCTTGTTTTTGTGGACATTGCCCCTCACACACACACATGCACAAATAAAAATAAAATTTAAACTGTCTGTGTCTGTAACAGTGGGTAGTGAGGTCAGTTGCTAATTGTAAAATCAGTTGTTTGATTCCACTTACTATTGAAATCTAGGCAGTCTATTTTCCCAACAACATGTGATAGACATTCATCACCCTCCTTTCTTCTGTGACTGGTGTACCTGGTAAGGTGTAAATAGTGTTTTTCTGACACACACACACACACACACACACACACACCAAACATCCAAAAATATAAATAAAAGAAAATCTTTGGAACAATTCTAAACTTAGACTACAGTAATGGTTACAAAATAGAAAAATGGTATCATGTGTTTTAAAAGGGTGAGCTTTATGGCATAATGAATTGTACTTCAGTAAAGCTCTTAAAAAGACCACAAACATCTATCAAAGCTTTTTTATATTTTATTTTCCAGTTTAAATTTAGATAAGAAACAAGGTTGCTTCACAAGTCAGTTCCAGGTCCCTCTCCCATTCCCTCCCCTACTCCCGTGCCCTCCCCCCAACCCTCCCCCGTTATCCCCTCATTCCCCCAGGGAGGGTGAGGCCCTCCATGGGGGTGTCCATAGTCTGTCATTTCATATAGGGCAGGGCCTAGACCCTTCCCCAAGAGTTCAGGGTGAGAGTGGACCTCACATTGTTCGATGGGAGTCCAAAGTCCGTGTGTATACTTGGGATGGGTACTGATCTGCTGCCCAAGGCTCAATAGATTCCCTAGGCCTCCTCACTGACACCCAGATTCAGGGGGTCTTGATCAGTCTCATGCTGGATTCCCAGGCATGATGCCTGGGATTCAAGAGTTAATCTTTGTCTGGTCAGCTGTTTCTGGGGGTTAAACCAGCCCAGTCTTAATCCCTTTGATCATCAGTCCTCCCTCTCTGTTACTGGCTTTCTTGAGTTCAGCTCAGTACTTAACCAAGGGAGTCTGCCTCTTCTTCGATCAGCCACTAAATGAAGTTTCTGTTTCCCAGACTCTCTGGCCATAGGATTGTAGGCTGGCACTCCCCAGATCTATGTCTAAAATCCATATATGAGAGAATACATGGCATGTTTCTCTTTTTGTGACTGGGTTACCTCACTCAGGATGGTTTCTTCTAGTGTCATCCTCAAAGCTTTTTTTTAAGACAACAATTGTTCAGTAACTATGCAACTACCTGATACTTCATTTTGTTACATTGTGTCAGTGGTTCTCAACCTTTCTAATGCTGTGACCCTTTAATACAGTTCCTTATGTTGTGGTGACCCCAACTATAAACTTATTATAATTATTATTTTGGTGTTTTGAGACAGGGTTTCCCTGTGCAGCTCTGGAGCCTGCTCTGGAACTGGCTCTTGTAGACCAGACTGGTCTCAAACTCACAGAGATTTGTCTGCCTCTGCTTTCTGGGTGCTAGTATTAAAGGTGTGTGCCACCACAGTCTGCCATAAAATTATTTTTATTGCTACTTCATAACTATAATTTTGCTATTGTTATGAACCATATCACAAATATCTGTGTTTTCCAGTGGTCTTGGGCAATCCCTGTGAAACGGTCATTTGATGCCCAAAGGGTTAATACCCACTGGTTGAGAATTGCTGCTCTACATGAATCAACAGTTTCTATTGGGGGTGGAGTGTACATATCTCTGTGTGAATCAACTGTATCTATTGGGTGTGAAGTGTGCATCACTCTGCATGAGTTAACAGTATCTATTGAGTGTGAAGTGTGCATCACTCTGCATGAGTTAACAGTATCAATTGAGTGTGAAGTGTGCATCACTCTGCATGAGTTAACAGTATCTATTGGGTGTGAAGTGTGTATCACTCTGCATGAGTCAACAGTATCTATTGGGTGTGAAGTGTGCATCACTCTGCATGAGTTAACAGTATCTATTGGGTGTGAAGTGTGTATCACTCTGCATGAGTCAACAGTATCTATTGGGTGTGAAGTGTGCATCACTCTGCATGAGTTAACAGTATCTATTGGGTGTGAAGTGTGTATCACTCTGCATGAGTCAACAGTATCTATTGGGGGTGGAGTGTGCATCACTCTGTGTGAATCAACTGTATCTATTGGGGGTGGAGTTTACATCACTCTGTGTGAATCAACAGTATCTATTGGGGGTGGAGTGTGCATCACTCTGTGTGAATCAACTGTATCTATTGGGGGTGGAGTGTACATATCTCTGTGTGAATCAACTGTATCTATTGGGGGTGGAGTGTACATTACTCTGTATGAGTCAACAATATCTATTGGGTGTGGAGTGTACATCACTCTGTATGAGTCAACAGTATCTATTGGGTGTGGAGTGTACATCACTCTGTATGAGTCAACAATATCTATTGGGTGTGGAGTGTGCATCACTCTGTGTGAATCAACAGTATCTATTGGGTGTGGCAGTGTACATTGATTTTCTGAAGAATGAACACATAGAAGAACCTGGGACTGGAGAAATGTCTGTTCCCTTGACATCTTCATGGGAGAGGAGATGAAAGCCAACAAAAATACAGCTGAAAAAATGAGATCTAGTTCTGTGATGGACAGTTCCTGGAGGAAGAAGAGCAGTTTAGGAAGGGTGGTCAGAGAAGTCCTGCTGAAGAAATGGTTGCTACTTTTAAGATGGCTTCCTTGCTACAGTTTGGGTGAAGGGTTTTTTTTCAAATTTTTGATAGCACAGAAGTCTTCTCATGTTTCATATGAGAATGAAAATGAGCTTGTGGAGTGGACCAGAGTCCTATAGTGGTATTCTTAGAGTCGAGGGTATCACTGAAAATTTAAACATCAGACAGGAGAAGACCATGAAAGGTATTAAGGAATTTGGGGCTGAGGTTAAGGGATCTAAAATAGGAACTGTATTTCCTACTCAAATTCTGAACAGATTCAACAGTAAGTAAAAAATGACAGCAAGCGGAGGCTGTGATTCCATCTTTATTTTCGGCAAATTGATACTGCTATTGGAACTTGCGTTGATGAGCATGTGCTTCTTAATACTGAAATCCCAAACTAGATTACTAGCATTCTAAACCACCAAAGGGCCCGCCACAGGCCAGATCATTTGTGAAGTAGGAGGAAAATATAATAGGGTCTAGCAGAGTATGTGGGTGGCATACAGGTGTGAGATTAGAAGAGTTCTAAAGAGGCGTGAATGACCATATAGAATGCAAGATGCTACTGTGAGAAGCCATGTAGTCCTTCAGTCCTTAAGGGTTCTTACATGGCGTCTTGTGTCAGAGAATTTTTTTCTGATCGTTTTGTAATTAACAACACCAGCTGTATACAATTCAAAAAGGAGAGTGAAGAGGTTGAAAATATCTTATGAGCTCCAAAAATTATAGATCTTGGTCAAGGATTTAATAGTAACTTTTAGAATCAGCTGCAACTTATTGCTCTGGATGAATATAATTTTGGTGCTGTGAAGGATTAGTTAGTTGGCCATGTAGCTTGGCTGTCTATGGGTTCTAGTCAGAAAACTGTGGAGTGAGAGTCTAGAGCAGTGGTTCTTAACCTGTGGCTTGTGACCCCTCTGAGGGATGTCACATATAGGATATCCTGCATATCAGATATTTACATTACAATTCATATCAGTAGCAAAATTACAGTTATGAAGTTGTGATGAAATGATTCTATGGTTGGGGTTCACCACAGTGTGAAGCATTGTATTAAGGAGTCAAAGCATTAGGGATGTTGAGAAGCACTGCTCTGGAAGACAAACCTAGGGGATAGCAAGATTAAGAGCAGGTCTATACTGGTAAAAGGAACTTCAAAACAGTTCATGCATGTGTTCATACTGTAGGTGTCCACCCAGGGCAAAGGAAAATTCTGAGTTTAGAAAGGGTGAGAAAAAAACATAGTTAAAATTCAAGAAGAGGGAGTATGGATTAAAGAATTTTTGTTTATGTGTCTTAGAATTTTCATAAACACATGTTGTGTGATGCTTTTTTCAGGATGTGAACAAATGTCTAGCCGCCCCAGATAGGGAACTGATGACAGGTCAAGTAAGGACACTACCAAAGTCCAACTTGGTGAACCAATGATGATTATTCGGGTTACTTACATTAATATGAGTGAGGGGTTATCTACAGAAGCAAAAATGACTCAAAGACAGTGACATCATTAAACACACCCTAGCATGGTTGAGAGCATATAAAAGCTGGAAACCTGGAACACACTGCGCAATCTTCAGGAAACTCAACAGGTTAGAGGTGGTCTCTTTCAGGCAACTCATCTTGTCTTGGTCTCTTCCTGGCAGTTGGGCTTGTCTGAGAATGTCTCTCTGCAGTCTTTACTGCTTATATATGCTTGAGGAAAAAGTGTCTTAATCAGTTTCAGGAACTTCCTGAAGCCTTTGGGTTGTTCACTTCCTAAGCTTAAGGAGCTTCCCTGCAGAGTGGATATTTCACCTCACCTTACAGCATGCTATTGTTTCATATGGTATCTTGCTGAGTTTTACTCCAAGGTAGACGGTTTTATCTCTGCGGAAACTGTTATATAACAGCAGGAGACTTCCTAATATATTATTACAAGATGGAGATTACTATATGATAATGTCAATGGATTAAGTGTGGTGATAGAATTTTAATAGATTATTCTTGATTATAGCATGTACTACCAATTAGTTAAGAAATATTTTGTTCATTTGTTTTTATTTTAATGTGTTCCAGTGTTTTGCCAATGTGTATGTAAATGCACGCTTATGTACTTGGTGTATCTGGAGGCCAGAAAAGGGAACTGGATTCCCCTGGAACTGGAGTTATGGAGCGTTCTAAGCCTCCGTTTGGGTTTGGAAGACAAACCCAGGTCCTCTGCAATAGTAGCAAATACTCTTAACCACTGAGCCATCTTTCCAGCCCCAGCATGCAGTTCCACTTTGAGTAGAGGGAGTTCAAACCAGGAGGTAATGGATTAATATATGTGACATAGAGACAGAAGGGGAAGTGTTTTGGCTAGGAAACTGGAGAAAAAAATGAAACCCGTTCCTTTATATTCTTTGTATGCTAACTTAAAATTAATTAAAATAGATTTTAATAAAAATGTATGTAGATAGACTATAATTCCTAAACATGAAGTATGGATAATTTGTTTACATCCTCTAGGGGGTAAGTTAAGGTAGGTAACTGCATTTGTACAAATAAAATATGGACTTATAAGTGGAAATTATATTATAAAATATGAGGCAAGAGATTAAAAAAGATGTAATTACAGGTTGTATCTGTGGCTCAGTGGTAGAGTTATTGTCTGCCATGCATAAGACCCTAGGTTCAGTCCTCAGAACTGTCAGGAAGAATATAATTAAGAAAACTTTGTTGCCAAGCTAAAAATTTCTTAGGGGCAATGGAAAGAGTTCTACACTTAGAGATACAGGAAGAAAAGCAAAGGATTTTGGGACATTATAGAAAGTAGATGTCTGGCAGGATGAACTCTCAAAGGTTTTCAGAGTCCAGTGATTTTTATAAAGTGTGGCTCGACAAAAACAGGAGATTCTTTGTCAAGGCTACCTAGCAGAACCAGTTGGAATTGACTGTGTGCATAGCAGAGTGTCATTTATTACAAAAATATTATCAATCACTGGAGGTAATTATTCACTTTTGTGTATTACTTGACAGTTGTACAGTGTCCCGAGACATATTTATCTTCAGTAAATCATACAGAATGATACTAATTATCCTCACTTATCATCTCACTTTCCTGAATACAAAAAGGACAAAACTGTAAACATCCGAATGACGTAAGCAAACTTGCACTTTCAGCAAGCAGTGGAAAGCCAATTTTACACTAAATGTTACTGTGGGGTCTGGAGAGACAGCTTGGGCTACAAGCAGGGCCCTGCCTCAAAAGATACAGGAAAAGAATAAAATTGATAAATCCCTGACAATACAGTTTGAGAAAAAGAAAATAAAATCACTAAACATAAGAAAGCCAATAAAGCTTATAAAAATAAATTCTCTCATTAGAAATGTAATGAATGTTTAAACATTATAAACAATTCCCAACACAGTTCACCAAAAGCAGAAATAGGAATGATATATAGATTACTAGGAATTTAAAGCCAACTTGGTAATGTTCTTGAGTAAAAGTCAATTAAAATACATTTACATGTAGCAGTAGTAATAAATAGAAAATCGAAAGTATCATTGATATCTAACTAAAAGATTTAAAATGTTCCTGAAAGGAACTGCAGAAAGCAAATTAGTTGTGAGATACATCACACCAAGAGATGGAAAGATTCAATGGTATAAAGAGGTACTAAAAAATGATGTACAGATATAGCCAACTCATTGTTAAAGTTAGTAGAAGGGTTTGAAAGGTTGACTTCAAAAGATAGCAGAACCACAAACTATCATAAGTAGTCAAGAGAGTTTGAAGAAGGAAAAAGTGGGAGGAATCACTGCATAAAACGGTGACGATATTGGCTATGCTCTAATGACTGCAGTGTGGCACTGATGCTAATGCAGACCACTAAATCACAAGCAGAGAGACTGCAAATGGACCTGCACATAATAGACCAAAGGTCAAGTTTGTACTTAACATTGGCGAAGGGAAATCTCAGACATAATGCTGTATGCCCAAGTGGGAAAAAATAATGTCTCTTTTACATCACAGTCTACATTACTTTTGGATGGATCTCAGATTTTAACATAAAGACACAAACAGTAAAAACTATATGATGGATGACATGAAAATGTCTCTGTGAAGGTCTATAGGAAACATTTTCTTTATGATAATACAAAGGCACCAACCCCCAAGGACCCAAGTGATCTTTTGCTGACCACTAAATTACAGAATGAAGCTCGGACAATGTGATGGTTAATCTTCACTCTCAACTTGAAGGGAGTTAGAATCACCCAGGAAACAGTTCTGGACATGTGTCTGGAAGTGTGCCCAGAGAGGTTCCAATGAGAAGGGAAGATTCTCTGAATAGGGGTGGTACCATTCTGTGGGCTTGGATGCTGGACTGGATAAAATGGAGAAGCAGATGAAATGTGACTTCAGCCCTCATGCTCCTCACACAATGACTTCACTGCCATGATGGGCTGTAACCCTTAAGTCAACCACGAGCCAAAGAAACCCCTTTTCCACATGAGCCAAAAGAAACTCTTTTTTGAGGGTGTGGGTGGGCAGGGGAACTAGGAAGAGGGGAGGGAGGGGAAGTTTTGGTTAGGATGTAAAAACAAGAAAATAAATAAATAAGCTCTTTTCTCTTTAAGTTGTTTTTCTCAGGCGTTTTGCTTCTGCAAGGAAAGTAATGTAGCCATTGATGCAATAAAATAGAGTAAGTCAAGTCACAGAGTGTAGGGGGGGCATATTTGTTACACGTATAATTCTGCTAAATTTTCCACTTATCACTATAAAGACAGATGCTACAATAAACATACAGATAAGAGGGCCAGACAAGCATCTCAATGACTGGGATGACACTTGATATTTAAGATGAAGTAAACTTGGCTTCTGATGGAGCTGCAAATGGACATTGTAACTTGGAAGAAGCATTTGGGGTTGGGGAGATGGTTTGGTGGAGAAAATGCTTAATGTGCAAATAATGAGGATCTAAGTTTGGATTTATAACTATGTCAAAAGAAGGAGAACAAGGAAAAGGAGGAGAAAGGGGATAATAATAATAACAATAATAATAATGATGATGATGATAATGAAGAACTGGGTGTGGTGGTATGTCTCTGTAAGCCCCTAAGCTAAGGTGGAAGAGAAAGACAGATCCCAGAGATTTGCTGGCCTGCTAGTCGAGCCAAAACAGTGAACCTCCAGGTTCAGGGAGAGGTTCTTCCTCAAAAACTGTGGTGGGAAGGGAATAGGAAGATACCCAAAGTCAGTATCTGGCTTCACCATACACAGGCAAGAGTGCCTGCACACAGACACACAAACACACACAGACATACAGACACAGAGTCAGAGACAGACATACACAGACCAGACATATACACAGATATGTAAAAGCATATAGTCTTTTTGATTAAATTCGACCACACCCAATTACCTAAACATTCCATTGTAGTTAGACCTTCAGCCAAATGTTTCTATATGTGTCAGATATGAATACTCCCACACTGGAAGATTCTACCCAAGTTGCTCGAAGTAGCTACAACCCACATGTTCATCACCTATGGAGCAGACAGAAAATTTTGTTGTGGTATTTTCAAGCCATGCAATATTTTACATAAATTAAAAAGAGAGGTCTATGTAACATGTTTGAATGCTCCCCTCATGAGTAGTAGGTTATTGCCTATTTATTTATTTATATTTTTCCTTGCAATAATTCTTGTTTGTGTATTAGGAAGTATTTATTCTAAATCCTACCAGTGCTATCTCCCCAGTGGGGGCCATGCATTTTCTTATGTCTCTGCATCATCATAATCTAGGGCATTTCTATTTTGCTCTGGAGACTGCTAATATGAAGACAATTATTTTGGTACTTCCCAGTTATTATGAAAATAATTGAGGAAGTGACATCAAAATACATTCTTTTTTGTTTGTGGGAGGAGAGACATTGATAGTCTGGAGGCAAACATTTACTTTATAACCTAGCATTTATGTTTCTTTTCTTAGCTGTGCCATTGTAGGATGAAAGAGGAGGAGATGGCTTGAGTTCCAAGATGTGTCACAGAATAACCATTTCCTTAGGTTATCAGATCACCTTTGATGTGGGAACCAAGAAAATGAGCCAAAACAGATGGGTTATGAACAGGCCTTGAAAGGAGATGACTGAGAAACTACATGATCTTAGTTCTGCCTGCTTATGAATATTTCCTTACCCATAGCCTGAGCCAGTGGTAAACTCTGTTTATTTTAAGAGGGAAGCCTTTCCAGTGCAAGTGTTTCTGCATTAGTGGAAAAAGGGGGTCCTGATCTTAGCTTGAGGATAGCTGGTCCCAAGGAGGGATATTATGACATCTTTTCCATATACTTTGAAAAAAAATGTTGAGTTAAAAAAAAAGGAAAAGCTAAGAGGATCCTAAAACCACATTCTCCACTCCTACCGAGGAAGATGCTGTGTTGTGAGGCATTAGAGAGTGAAGAGAAGCTCTGCAGATGTGGGTGTTAAGCAGCAAAGAATGTTATTTATGGGTGATGCTTAGCTGAACAATACACACAATGCGTCACTTCACTGCACCTGTTGTCACCTGCGCATCACACTTTGCCTGGGCTCAAGATCTTACGATGCATGATAACACTGTATAGACTTTCATGGCTCCATAAAGCCCTCAAGCTATCTCCGATAAGGGCATTGTCTCAGACAGTGGACAGTGAGCAAATACATTGTTTAACCAGTAGATGCATTCCCTAAGGAAGGCAGACAGACTCTCCAAGGAAGGACAATTATAGAGTACCTCTGGACCAGAAGTAGTTCGCAGTTCAGCTTTGCGTGACGTCACACTATTGTAGGGAAACTCTTTGACCTTAGAACTAATACAAATTACAGGAAAAAAAGATTCTCGATATAGTCAGAAACATGGAAGAATATTTTTCTTTAGTGTTAGTTTTTCAAATTGATGGATGACATGTGTAGCATTAGCTGTGCATATTGTGCACATTGTGGGATGACTAATTTAGTTAATAAATTATCAGCTCACGTAGTTATTTTTTAAAAATTCAGATATTTCTCTCTGTGTCTTTTGATCTGTCTCCTTTTCTGTCTCTGTCTCTGTGTGTGTTCATATCATGGCATGCAAGTGGAGGTCAGAGGACAACTTGCAGGATCAATTCTCCTTCCATCATTGTGGATTCTGGGGATAGAACTCATTGGTGATGCGATAACTTTTGATAAGCTTACTCCCTCTTGTCCCACAGAGCTGTAAAAAGATGATCCTGCCTGGGAACTCTTACTTAAAGGATGAAATGTGGTTGTTTATCTCACACCATGATAAGCACAGTGGCTATCTTAGGCTGCCCTTTATCTGGGCTTCCCTACAATGCGTTTTAGAGGTGGAATATAATGAGTAGAGCTATTGTTATATAGGAGGCATACAAAAGAGTAGAGAGGTAACAGACCAGGGAGGCAGACATGTGCTATTGGGAAATTGAATAATAAAAATAGTCATTGGAATAATTGAAACAGATGGGCTTGACATGAAACAGAATGGTGCCAATGTAAAGAAGGCTGCATTTTAAAAAGCAGTATATAGAACTGTATTTATTTACCTAAAACATCCCATTTATATGTAGATATACACAGGTGCAACTGAGTTCATTTTTCAGCTTTACTTACAACAGCCTGATTTGTGTGCACATTTGAAAGATAAACATTGCTATAAAAGTAGCATATGACATATACACTTGTTATGTAATCATTACAAAAGAATTGACAAGTTAAAAGATTTTTATCTTTTCAAAAGGCCAAAAATATGTGTATGTATATACATGTGAATACAGAAACATGTCATCAAGGGCAAATGACTTTCAATGTCTAATTACGTCCCTGAATTCTGAAGAATGAGTCAATGGCCTGAACTTCTTTTTATTTTAATTCTATCTTTTTATTTATTTGTTTAGAATATTTATTGGGGTGTGTATGTGCATGCCATAGTAGATGAGTGGAGGTCAAAGGACAACACGAAAGAGTTAGTTCTCACTTTCTACTATGTGTGTCCCAGGGATCAGACTCAGGCTATCAGGTTTGGCAGCAGGCACCCTTACCTGCTGAGCCATCTTGCCATGCCTGGACTTAGTTTAATTATTGAAAACCTGCTTGTCTCTGGTACACTCTGTTTCTTCTTCATCATACATTTCTGCCTTTGGCTCAAGTCTTGTATTGGCAGTCACACTGGACTTTCATATTCCTGTGTACTTGTATGAATCAGAACACTGTCTGTCTCCTCTCTGCTGTGGGTTAACTACTAATATGTTCTCTTGGACTGTTGTTGATGGAAGTTTCTGTCCTGCCTAGTCCCATAGTCATTTACTCCTGGCTGATGGCTCAGGCTTCTACTGGCTTGCTCTCTTTTAATGATTAACTCTTTTTAATTAATCTATGTATCTCCACATGGTCTTGGCTTACCGGAGAATACATGGGCATCCTACTTTCCCTGTGAGGACGCACTCTGTGTGTTCCTCTTCCCCCAATTCTCCTATTCTGGTAGCCCCACCTATACTTCCTGCCTGGCTACATCCTGCCTGTCCATTGGCCAAAATAGCGTTTATTCATCAACCAATCACATGTTCATAACATACATAAAAACATCTCCTATCAGACTGTTATTCTTTGGAGAATCACTATGGGTGGTTCACTTGGTAACTAAGGCATGAGAAGCTTCCCAGTAATGCACTTGTTGCTTTTTGGGTTAAATCTGAAACTTCCTTAGAACCTTAGTTGTCATTTATTTGTCAACTCTAAATGGTTCTGAGAGTAACATGACTATTTGAGAAGAGCTTGTGGTCAGACACCTCGTCCACATACTGTATTTACTGGGATGGTTAATTGGATATGCCAACTTTATTGGGCTAAGGGGTGCTCAGATAGCTGGTACAATGACATGCTTTCTGGGTATGTTCTGTGAGTTTAATTAATGAGGATTATCTAGGGGGTTAGCAAGGAAAAGGGATGGAGTTGACATTATGGGAATAGATAGAGTATTTAGCCTAAAAGAATGATTTCTGGGGCTCAGAGCAAAGGGGAGTGTGGAGTAGAGAAGGCTTAGACACCCATTAGGGTGCCTTAATCCTCTGGACAGGTGTGCTGAATGTGGTAACAGCTGTCAGTAGGGAATGTTGCAAAGAAGTCCCAGCAGGGAATGTGTTTCAGGAAAGAAAAAAAAGGCAAGGAAAACATTTCACAGATCACAGTGTGGGGAGGGTAGGGTAAAGTGGGAGGACAGATCATGTGGGCAGTTTGGCAAGAAAAGCTAAACTAAAATCATATTGGGCAGTATGGCAATTACTCAGGAAAATGGGAATCAGTCTACCTCAAGATCCAGCAATTCCACTCTTAGGCATATACCCAAAGGATGCACATTCATACAACAAGGACATTTGTTCAACTGTGTTCTTACCAGCATTATTTGTAATAGCCAGAACCTGGAAGCAACCTAGATGTCCCTCTACTGAAAAATGGATAAAGAAAATGTGGTACATTTACACAATGGAGTATTACTCAAAGGGAAAAAATGGAATTTTGAAATTTGCAGGCAAATGGATGGCACTAGAAGTAACCATCCTGAGTGAGGTAACCCAGTCACAAAAAGAGAAACATAGTATGTACTCACTCATATATGGATTTTAGACATAGAGCAAAGGATTACCAGCCTACAATCCACACCTCCAGATAAGCTAGGAAACAAAGAGGACCATAAGAGAGACATACATGATCCCCCAGAGAAGGGAAAAGGGACAAGAGCTTCTGAGAAAATTGGGAGCATGAGGGGAGGGAAGTGGGAGTTAGGAGAAAGGAAAGGGGAGAAGAGGAGTTGAGAGGAGGACATGAGGGAGCAGGAATGTTGAGTCAGGGGAAGAAAAGAGGAGAGCAAGAAAAGATATATCTTAATAGAGGGAGCCATTATAGGCTTAAAGAGAAATCTGGCACTAGGTAAATGTCCAGAGATCTACAAGCATGATACCAACTAAGAAACTAAGCAATAGTGGAGAGGCTACCTTAATACCCTTCCTCTATAATGAGATCGATGACTACCTTATATGCCATCTTAGAGCCTTCATTCAGTAGCTGATGGAAGCAGAAGCAGAGACTCACAGCTAAGCACTGAGCCGAATTCCTGGAATTCAGTTGTAGAGAGGGAGGTGGGATGAGCAAAGGGGTCAAGACTAGGCTGGGGAAACCCACAGAAACAGCTGACCTGAACAAGGGGGAGCTCATGGACCCCAGGCTGATAGCTCGGAAACCAGCATAGGACAGAACCAGGCCCCCTGAACGTGAGTGTCAGTTAGGGGGCCTGATCAGTCTGTGGGGCCTCTGGTAGTGGAACAGTATTCATCCTTAGTATACAAATGGACATTGGGAGCCCATTCCACATAGAGGGATACTCTTTCAGCCTAGACTGTCTTTGATGTGACAGACTTTGATGATCCCCCATGGAAGGCCTCAGCCTTTCTATGGAGCAGAAGAGGGATGGGATTGGGGTTGGTGGGGGGCATGGGAGGATGGGGGGAGAGGGAACTGGGATTGACTTATAAAATAAGATTGTTTCTAATTTAAATTTAAAAAGTGAAAAAAAAGAGAATCAGTTTGCAGCAAGGTCAATACCTTCCTTCCATTCTCTCTCTCTAGTACTTGCTCATTTAGCTGCAAAGCACCCAGTCCAGCAAGGTGCTTGGTAAGCAAAAGGAAGTGCTGTTTTCCACACTGGACCCTGACTCCTTTGTAGGAAGTTGGGGGGTAAGTGTGTGTTCAGTAATAATCTGTGTTCTGATAATTCTGTTAGAAAATCCATTTCCTCACAATGCTGGAGGACACACTTAGCACTGCCATTGCATACTGAGACCAACAACTTCTGTAAAGAACAGACATCCACTGAGAGGCTTTAAATATGCACTTGCACAAGCTATCTCCAACCTCACACATCGCTTCAGTTTCTGTAATTGGAAAGAAATTCCAGTATGGAACACTTTTTATCAGTGGGGGCAGAAGGCATCATAAGGATTCATGACAACATTCAGGATCGATACCTTGGGGAATAACACGACCAGCAGAGTTGCTGCTGAGACTGAATGCCTCTGTCTCTATCAAGTTCATATATTGAAATCCTTGACCTCCAGTGTGTTGGTGTTAGGAGATGGGCTGTTCAGAAGCAATCAGGTATGAGAATTAGATAAAATTTGTAGCATAGATTTAGAGCGTATACCTGCCCTGACCCCCACAGACAAAATCGATATGGGATTTAAATGCAGTAGATGAGCTTTGACTGGTTACCACAGGGCTTCTAACCAATTAACCAGTTAAGCTCTAACCAACTGGCTGGCTGACTGAAGATGTGGCTGCTTAGCTTATTTCCATAGTTTATTTCCAAGTGTCTGGAAACACTGCTCATGTTGGCTGGAGCTCTCAGACCTGCTGTGGTTCTGGAAGCTACTTGATGTGTGAATTGCATTTGGCTTGATTTTGCTTTGACCGTGTAAACACTATTAAGCTTGATTGATGTAAGAAAATTTCCCTTAGATATGAGGTCAGAGACCTCATGGATGAATTAATGCTCTTCTAAAAGGAAGCCAGATAGCTGGCTGGTGCTCTCTCTACTCTGTGCGGACGAATCAGGGAGGCAGAACTTTGCAATAGAGACAAGGTCCTCATGACAACCAATGGAGATGTCGGAAGGAATGAATCCTTGGTGATTATGGCAACACTCATCTATGCTGCTTGTTGTAGAATTCAAGCTAAGACAATGCCTAAAGATGGTCTATGTATCTATATATGCCATTAAAATGCGTGTTAGTGATTAAATTGGCATTAATTTTAAATTAACACTGTAATTTGGTTCCTTTTGAGGAAACAAAGCACTAGAATTTTTGTTTTGTTTTATTTTGTTTTGTTTATGAAATGAACAAAGTAGTAAAGGATCAGCTTTACTTTTCTAAAGATGAAAAGGCTTTCCTTTTCCTTTCTTCTTTTTTTTTAGCATATTATTTAGTCAGTAGCTATGGACATACAGTATTTTGTGTTTGTACCATGTTTCTAGAACACTGAGTAGGGGCAGTAAGTTAAAGCTAAAATTAAGTATATTCATTACAATTTAAATTTTACTCTTTAGAAAGGATATTAGTACTGACACTATGTCGAGCAAGGAAAAATGATCAGATCTGTGCATAAAGCAGAGAGAGGCATTTAAAGGAACTGATGTCAATAAAAAATGAAATGAAATTAATTACTATTGTTATTGTGTGTTCATGACATGTGTGTGAGTGAGAGCTCCCATTGGAGGCCAAAGAACAACATCAGGAACTGATTGCTTTCTAATGATCGTGGATTCTGGGATAGAACTCAGGCTGCACAGGTTGACCCACTTATGGCTGATTTTGTTGGTGTGTGTATGTATGTTTGTATGTGTACCTATATGTTTGTATGTGTACATGTGTGTGCATGTGCTCTTGTGTATGAAGACAACTCACCTGCCCCCTTTTGAGATAGTCTTTCACTGTCTGGTGTCTCCAGGTGTAGCTTTTGACATCGGCGATGGGATTGAACTCGCGTCCTCTTGCTTGCAAGGCAAGGGCTTTACCAACTTAGGCCCACATAAATCTTGAGGGAATGAATAGAGAAACTGTTTTTGATTATGTCCCTATAAAGGTACAAATCCAGGAAAAGCCCTTGAAGCCTGGGATAGACTCTGTAGGAGAAAGAATTGAGAACTGAGCTTACATACAACATATTCTACCTTAGAGTTAAACTGGAGCTTTCTAATGAAAACAGTTTAGAGTTCAAACCCCATCCCATTGTGGTGGTATTAATTCTACAACAAAGGCGGAGAGACAGAGAGGTCCATTGTTGCCTAGAGCTTCCGAAGTAAATTTACGGGGCCTCTGAGGAGACTCTTCCATGAATGACGCGTTCTCATCTGTGCTCTTCCCTGTTGTTATTTCGAGACCCTGTTTTGTTACTGCTAACAGTCCGCACAAAGCTGATCAACATACGTTCCTCAAGAGGACGTGGCTGTGCTCTTTATCTTTGGGATTGTTCTGTTTGTCTTGAACTTTAAACTGTCTCTGAGTAATTAACTTGATTTGCTGTTTTACCAGAAGGTAAGCCTCAAAACACTTAATAGAGCAGAAACTGATAACAGAGAAGAGGAAAGATAATGAACAATCGCTGTTAATTTTCTCATATTTTACAGAGTGCAAAGTGATAAGATTGACTTAAGGCCTACAGTTGTTATCTGTCTATACAATACATATAGGAATATGAAAATAAACAAAAGAGAAAAATAACAATATTCTAGCATAGTATAGTTTTATGTGGCCCCGAAAAGGTTAATCTTTTAGCTTATGGCTTTTATTATGTTTATTTTTTGAGGCGGTCTCATGTATCCCACACTGGCCTTGAACTGCCTATGTAACCAAGGGTGACCTTGACTATGCGTGGCTCCACCTCCCCAGTGATGGCATTACAAATGTGCACTACCCCACCTGGGTAGGCCCAGGGGTTTTAAAAAGCAATTTAAACAGTTTTATTCATGCTTATTTTTTCGATGTCAATGATTGTGCAAACTATACCTTGGGAGTATGTCTGATGTGGGGTAGAAATAATAATTTGTAGATGGCTATAAAGAAATTTCTGGTACTTACTAATGTGAAATAGAAAAATTCAAATCACACTGAACACTTTTTGTCTCAGTTCTACCTAATTTGTTATTCAGATAAGGGTTTGTGGTGTTGATTTCTGAGAAGCCAGGTGTATACAGGAGCAGATCTCCACCCTTGTCCCCGTTTCCGGCTTTGGCCAAGTTCATATCTTGCCACTGATCATTCTTTAAAGATGGGAAGTTGGGGAGTGGTAGCACACGCCTTTAATTGCAGCACTAGGGAGGCAGAGCTCCTTGAGTTCGAGGCCAGACTTGTCAACAAAGAGAGTTCCAGGACAGCCACAGCTACACAGAGACACCCTGCCTTGAAAAAACAAAGCAAACAAAGATGGTAGCAATCTCATTCCATGCTGCTTTCCAGTCTCAGCTTGGAATTTGGGAGTACACTCAGCTCCTTGGGGTCACTCTGAGGGTAGATGGAACACGGCTAGATTTTCTTCATACCTCAACACTATGGCATATATAAGTAATTTATTTGCTCATTTCAGACTGGGTGAGATATTAGTCAGATAAAGTTTTTAAAGGGAAATAGAACTTAAAAAAATGTTGGTCTAGAAGAAAACATTCAATGTAGTTAACACGTCCTTGGTTACAATGTAGCCCATGATGGGATCAAGAGTGGATATGCATCTGTGTGTACTGGTTTCCTTCATTTCTCACTGCTCTTCCTTCCTTCCTTCCTTCCTTCCTTCCTTCCTTCCTTCCTTCCTTCCTTCCTTCCTTCCTTCCTCCCTCCCTCCCTCCCTCCCTCCACCAAGTAATAGATATACATTTGGTGTTCCCTGCCTCAGGAAGAACACAGACTTGCCGGAAAAAAAGACACACATTAAACAAATGAATCACAGTAGTAAGATAAGTGCTAAAACAAAGTCTGAAAGGAAGGTCTCACACAAGGAAGAAAAGATTATTGTCAGACAGTGATGTCCTTTCCCGCTCGCAGCATCACAGTGGTTATGCGTCTGAACTCTGCAATCAGACTTGCCTTTGAATCTCTTTACCACTGATTAGCTGTGTGACCCACGAGTAGCTCCTCAGTGTGGATTGATTTAGAATTCTTAAGGAAGGGACACTTAAAAATTCATGGGATGTCTCGCTGCTTACTTGGGTTGCATCTCCTGTGACGTCTCCAGGACCGTCTTCCTTTGCTCATCTCTTTTCTTTTCTGCCTCATTTGTTTTTTTTCTTCCATCCCCTTTATTCTTGTCCATAAAAATGTCTTCACATCATCCACTCTAACCTCCCTCAGAGTCATCTCTCTTTCTCTTCAGCTCCTCAGCGTCTCACTGCTCATTCTCCTTCTGGCACTATCCCTGAAAGTACGCTGAAGATGTAGACTCAGAGACCACACTTTCTCATCTCACATCTCTTTAAAAAACTTAGTTGGGGGCGATGACTAAAGTGCTCACTGCACAATCCCCAGGGAACAGAATTTGGGTCCCTGGAACTTATGTAAGTGCCCAGTGGGCTTTTAATTCCAGCCTTAGAAGGTTGAAACCGGAGACCTCTAGAGCAAGCTGGTTCGTGAGACTATCCACGCTGGTGAGCTCTCAGTGAGAGACCTGGCTCAGTGCATATTGAGAGAGCCTGATAGAATCTGATTCCAGACACCAGCCTCAGGCCTCCACATGCACGCACGTAAACGTGAATTTGTGCTTGAATTTGCACCCACATACATGCAAACATGCACAGACACATGTGTACCATGCATACATAAAAATGGAAAAAACACAATAAAAATCTTAGCATGCCAGGAAAAACAGTCATCATATTTATCATTGTGATCCAATTAACTGTCATTATTGATTTAAGGTAAGTTGGTTTCATAGTAATTCAAACAAGAACAAGAGAGTAGAAAAATAACATCATCTAAATTGTCATGGTCATTAAAGAAAGTGGGTTTCCATTTATCAAATAACTTTTAATACAAGTTAAAAGTACAGGCCGAGAGGTGTCTTGTGTTTTTTCAGCAGAAAGGCCCCCATTGGAGGGTGGATTGTGACCCCTCATTTCCCTGGAAGAGGGAAAACCCCACATTTAGATCTATAACTAATCTTGAACATGACCAGCCTGTAGCATCATTCTTCTCCAGAGAAGCAAGACTTAGAGGGTCTCTCTTGGAGACTTGGAGGCCAGTGTGAGCTATGCCCATTTAAAGCATCTGTCTATGCCCGCTCTACTTTAAAGTGCCTGTCATGCATGGTTCATGCAGACTGAGAACTGTATAGAAGGCAGCTATCACTTACCATTGGGTACAAAGCCCTGCTTCCCCAGTGAAGCCTTAAAGGAAAAACAAAGAATATATATTCTTTGTTTAACATTTTGGTTTGACTATACCACTGCCCCCAGAGACAGGCTGTGTATGCAGATGCAACAAAACTTCACAAACTATAACTTTACGTGTGATGTTCTCTGACATTTTCTGTGCTTTTCTCTTTATTTCCATTACAAATGTAATTCTGGTTATAATGTACTGCATTGGTCTCATGTCACAATCTGCAATTGGAAAAACAACTCAGTGTTGTCTGTAAGCTACAGAGAGCAAAGCAAAACAAGGATATGGATCAGCTTGGGATGAGGGTAACTGGACAAAAGGGGAGCAGGACAAAAGAGGTTTCTCACGGGACTTCATATCCTCTTGGAAACAGAGGGCATCCACAATATTGAAAGCAAAATTTGGTGTAAAATCGGTGATATACCAAAACACATTTAGCAGAAGAAGTTCGTCTTGGTTGCTTTTCTTATTGCTGAGTCAAATACTGACAAGATGCAACCTAAGAGAGCGAGGGTTTGTTTGGACATGTGGTTTGAAGGCACAATCCATCATGGCAGGGACGGAAGGGATGTGTGAGGTGCTTGCTTCCATCTTAGCTGCCGTCAGAGAGAGGACAGGAAACAGAGTTGGGCTGTTAACTATCAAGGGCCACTCCCAGGAACTCACTTCTTTCAGGGAACCTGCACCTCCTCAGACAGCACCAGCAAGCCTGAGGAAGTGATCAAACACAGGAGTCTATGAAGGACATCTCACATTCCAACCATAACAAAGTTGAAATGAACCGTAGAGAAAATGGGAGATAGAATGAGTTACAGAATAGTTCAGGGTGTAGCTAAAAAGAATATAAGCCACACACATTTCCTAACTAACTTAAACTAGGTCATATTTCTGGACAACTTTCATTTTTTTTGTCTACAGAAAGTACGTATCTAGCGTGTAAACATTTGCCATGTATTTATGGAGTCCCAGAAATACTTTGTACTTGAAAGATCCTATTGTTTAGTACTTCCACATTATTATTTCATAACCTCGTGTGCCCAACACTACTGAAGCGCTAAACCTGGAAGTGAAAGCCAAGAGCATCACAAGAGGGTGCTTTCTGCCCTCCGTCTCTGTTTTGGAACAGTCCTCAGTGCGTGCAGGGTGCTGCTGGCTGTGGAACTGAACATGGCTGAGATGAGCTGGTCCACTCACATGCTGGGTGCCTTTGCATTTAATAACTTCCCATAAACGATGCTTGAAATAATCTAGTGGGAAAAAAGCTGAAATACTGACATGCTCAGATGGTAAAGCTTGTCTTAGGCAAAATAATGAGCCAGTTTTAACAGCCCCTTTGTGGCCGGTTTAGCGTTTTCTTCTCATACGGGGTTTGAGATGTTCAGTTTTATTTTATGTCTTTATTAAGGTCTAGGAGAGTGGATTGGTTTTTAGCAATTGCTGTGTACTTCTTTCCCATTCAAAAAAATTAAGTTTTTTCTGGGGGGGTGCAGTTCTCTTTAGAGAACACAGAATTAGAGACAGTTTTATGTCCTTGCCAATTAGAATGTGTGCTCATTATAGGAGGGGTGCTCCCTTGTGTGACATGACTTCAAGTGGGCTCCTTAAGGGCAGAAGCTGAGCCTCCAGAGCTGAGATCTGCCTCTGTCCAGCGCTTCCAGCTGCAGATTTTTATTTCTTTTTTTTCAATTGAATGATGCTGAAGGGATGTGATTTTCAGAGAGGAAGCCAGTGAAGCTAGGGGCAGGACTCAGAAAACAAAACGGAGAGGCACAAGAGGGAGAAAGCAGACTGTGACTGTCTGAGAATGCCTATGGAGGTTTCAAGTTCTTTTCTGTGAGTGTCCCATTCACCTCTCTTTTCATCCTGTCAATCATCTGTTTACTTTCTCAGTAAACATCTGGTGAGTGTTTCCTGCAACTGAAGTACCAAGTTTGAACCTCTCATCTTAACCTAGGAGAGAAAAGCCCAACAGACAATTTTCTCACCAGTTTATTACTCCTCCCCACCCCCCAGCAGCTCATTATCAATGGGAAAAACTGACATATGGCTATATAGAGCAAAATGACATAATGTAGAGAGTGGAACATGGGCTGCAGGACTATGTTAGGAATAACAACAGTGACCATTAAGAGGCAAAGAGGAAGAAAGAGCTATAGATGATAGTGCCATGAAGGCTTGGCCTAATCCTTACTGTCCATGGAGAAGTAGTTTCAGGTAAGGACTTACCTCCCCCAACTTCAGGTGTCAAACCAAACTACAAATGTCTTCCTTAGTAATATCTAGATTATTTACAATTCACAGTACTACGTAGTTGCTGGGTCAGTACTGGATGTTTTTCTCAATGTTCTCTATTTCTTGAGACAGGGTCTCTCCTTCAATATGGAGGTAACCAATTGCACAAGACTAGCTGGTCAGGGAGCCCCAGATATTCTGTTGTCTCACCACTGCCAAGATTACAAGTATAAGCTGCCATGCCTGATATTTTTGTTTGTTCTGGGGATCTGAACTGGAGTCTTCAGACTTGTGAACCAAACACTTTACTGACCAAGCCTTCTCCTCAGCCCCAGCATAAGAAAAAATTGTACATATTTAGCACAGATTCTGTTTTTAAAAAGGAGTCAAGACCCATTAGATTGTGTTCATCTCTTAATCCAGTACTCTTCAGGTACCAAATGACCTACATTTAAATCTTAGTTTTGACCTCAACAAATCATGTGACCTTAGGCTGGTGCTCAAAATGTTTTTTTTTCAATCATCTATAATTTGAGTGGACTTTTAAAACCACATAGAGTTCTAGAAATATTAAGTTTAAAAAAAAAAGTGCACGTCACGTCTCCAGGCATGAAGGGATTGCTTAATACAGGTGAGTGTCCTTCCCGCTTATCCATCCTTCTGCACACAGCTGCTGGAGCCACTGCACTGAACTCTCCAGTGAGAAGATCATGTTGGAGTCCAGGGCTCCGAGCTAGTGTAAGCATCAGCCTCATCTCTGCTCTCATTGCTTCTTCAAAAGCGTTGGGTGTGACTGCTTATGGTTCTATATGGACACCTCCCTTTTCTACAAGAATTCAGGCTTTCTCTCTAGATCCTACCTCTATTAAAACAGTTTGTTAACTCTGTTATTATATTGATATTATTAATGTGTGAGTATGGTGTGTGTGTGTGTGTGTGTGTGTGTGTGTGTGTGTGGAGAGAGAGAGAGAGAGAGAGAGAGAGAGAGAGAGAGAGAGAGAGAGAGAGAGAGAGACTTGTGCCACAGCACAAGTGTGAAGGGCAGAGGATACCAGTGTGGAGTCAGTTCTCTTTTTATACTTTTCCTTGAATGAGCTCTGGGGATCAATCTCAGGTTTTTGGGCTTGCATGGAAAGCAACTTCACTTTCTGGGTCATCTCTCTGATGTTCTATGTATTTCACATATTACTTAATATTCTTTCTCCCCTCCCCCATCTCATTGTTAGGTCTCAAATGCCAAATCCACCATAATCGCAGTGGCATTGACATTGTACAAAATGACAGTCTAGGCTCAGCTCAGGCTGCATCATGGAAGGACAGATATAAGCTTACACACAATGTTCCTCAGAAATGTTTCTGCCTGATGGAAAGAGCTACTTCCCTTATTCCTACCTCTGGGGAGTTCTCTACTGGCATGTACCCATGGTTGTATATCAAAGCCCACATTAACCTCCAGATTCCTTTAATCCCTATTAACATATACCTGTTACACTAACCAAAGTCACTCATTCTAACCTGTGCCTCTTCTCACCTCACCTGCTCTTGCCCCACTATGTTCCAGGTTGCTCCAGCTTATGGCTTCTTCCCCACACATTGCAGCTACCTGGTTCTACCCACCCTGAGTTCCTGCCTGACCTTTGCCACCCCTCTTCTCTCTGTTCACCAGTCATCCAGTCCACTCCTCTCTTTGTCCCCGAGAGGTAGCCATGACTTCTTTGGACTCCCCCAGATGCCTCTGGCTATTCTCTTTTTCATATTGACAGCAAACCTTTCTTCATGGAGGGGTCCAGTTTGGTGGCTTCACTGTGCCTTCCCTAACACTCATGTCTATAACCCCGAGGACTGGTTCAAGGCTACCTCCCCACTGCCCCAAGGGTATCAAATACCTCTGTCATATCTTTTTTTGAGAAGCTGAACCACTATCTGTTTTATCCTTTTGACAGAGACCTTGATAAAGAAATAAAAATATATCCCAAGGCAGTCTAATCCCAGTGACTCTCAGAATTCATTTTGAACTTCTTGTCCTGAGGCATTTTTCTAAATGGCTTGGTACACTGGTTGCAAAGGATACCATGAGGAAAATCAATGTTGGAAAGGAGCCAGCACATGGAGAAGGCAGCCAAAAGCACTCCTGAGAAACAGAATCAAGGAAGCCAGCCTTGTTCTCTACCCTTCCCATCAAGTTCTGGTAATGTGAGTCTGTAAATTCTCTTCCTGGAGCAAAACTATCCTGTATGTCTTAGTTGCTATGAATTGGGGGAAAGAACCTGTTGTCAGAAAAAATGAGTGTTATTTATTTAAATGTTATTTTGACAAAATAAAACACTTCTAGAGGTAATGACTTAAATGTGTGTAAAAGAGACACAAAGCTCCCTGTGCTATAGGAATTACTCTGTATTTGTTAACATGATTGAATTTAGCAAACACTAGGAAGACATGTTGGTGAATATTATTTTTTTCATGATACGATGACGAGAAGGCTCATGTAATACAGAACTACATGCTGAGAATAAAAAGACATATTTTCAGGATGCTGGAGAGACAGCTCAGTGGCTAAGAGCATTGAATGCTCTTCCAAAGGATGTGATTTTGATTCCCAGAACCCCCAGGACAGCTCACAACTGTCTGTAATTCCAGTTCCAGATCTGGTGCCCTCTTCTGCCTTCACGGGCACTGCACTCAGGTGGTGCACAGACAGACGTGCAGACAGACACATGCACATAAAGAAATAAAATAAAAAGAAAAGCCTGTTTTCTTTCCTTCATAGCATGCCAGATCTTCATGGTAGATACTTAAAAGCTCCGGAAGTCTCACAGTGTACAATCTTAGCACCTTCTCCATTACTTCAAAGTAATATTTATGGGGGAGATCACATGCCATGATAAAGCCTGCTCCTTCACCTTCTCTGCTTTCAGTACTATTTCGCAGGGTCCTAAAAAACAGATTCTAAGTTAAATAGAGGAGGTTTAAACCTGAGCTGTGGCATTAGTTGGAGTCACAGTCCAGGCCATTGTGCATCATAAAGGTGGTGCTGACTGGTCTACTTCTTCTCAGCAGTAACAAGCAGCTAGGTATGGTACAGAGAGAAAGAGAGGACACAGGTTGTTATGCATGGCTGACCTCGTGGCACTATTGTCTTAACCTAAGTACAAGTGCTTTTCTGGTTTTACTTGTTAAATAAAAAATTAATATTTAATGATTCAATTCATAATAATGGATTTATATAATCAAAACAGCAAATATAGTTTTAGAGACTTATTTTATTTTTAATTAGTTGCATATATGTGCCTGAGCATGAGTTAGTGCTCATGCAAAGCTGCAGTAGCTCTTGGATATGGGAAGAGGACATCTTCTGGAGATGGAGTTACAGGTGGCTGTGAGACCCTTGAGATGGGTCCTGGTAACTGAACTTGGATGCTCTGAAGGAGCAGTGTGTGTTCTTTTAAATTTTTTTTACTTACTTATTTTATTTAGCTATATATTTTTCCCCACTTCTCTTCCTCCCTCCCCTCTCTAATTCCATCCTCCCTCTGCCCCCACACTCTCAATTTGCTCACAAAATTCTGTCGTTTTCCCTTTCCTAGGCAGATCCACGTATGTCTGTCTCTCTTAGGGTCCTCTTTGTTACCTAGGTTCTGTGGGGTTATACCCTATAGGCTGGTTGTCCTTTCTTTGTGTTCAATATCTACTTATGAGTGAGCACATATTATATTTGTCTTCCTGGGTCTGGGTTACCTCACTCAGGATGGTGCTTTCTAGTTCTGTCCATTTGCCTGCAAATTTCAAGGTATTATTTTTTACCGATGAGTAGTACTCCATTGTGTAAATGTACTACATTTTCCTTATCCATTCTTTGATTGAGGGGCATCTAGGTTGCTTCCAGCTTCTGGCTATTATAAATAATGCTGCTATGAACATAGTGGAGCAAATGTCCTTGTGGTATGAGTATGCCTTCTTTAGGTATATTTCCCAAAGTGGTATTGCTGGGCCTTGAGGTAGATTGATTCCCAATTTTCTGATAAACTACCATACTGATTTCCTCAGTGGCTGTACAAGTTTGCACTCCCACCAGCAGTGGAGGAGTGTGCCCTTAATCCACATCCTCTCCAGCACAAGCTGTTATCAGATTTTTTGATCTTGGACATCCTGACATGTATGAGATAGTATCTCATAGTTGTTTTGATTTGCATTTCTGTGATGTTGAGCATTTCCTTAAGTGTCTTTTGACTGCTTGAGATTCCTCTGCTGAGAGTTCTCTGTTTAGCTCTATACACCACTTTTTTTTAAAATTGGGTTATTTGGTCTTTTGATGCCTGGTTTCTTGAGTTCTTTGTATGTTTTGGAGATCAGTCCTCTGCCAGATGTGGGGATTGGTGAAGATCTTTTCCCATTTGGTAGGCTGCCGTTTTGTTTGATGTAGGCTGTTGGCTTGCTGTATATTTCTTTTATTATGTTTAGGTATGTTCCTTATATCCCTGTTCTCTCCAAAACCTTTATCACGAAAGGGTGTTGAATTTTGTTGAAGGCTTTATCAGCATCTAATGAGCTGATCATGTTTTTTTTTATTTTGAGACAGGGTTTCTCTGTGGCTTTGGAGGCTGTCCTGAAACTAGCTCTAGTAGACAAGGCTGGTTTCGAACTCACAGAGATCTGCCTGCCTCTGCCTCCTGAGTGTTGGGATTAAAGGTGTGAGCCACCACTGCCTGGCTTGTTTTTTTTCTTTCAGTTTATTTATATGGTGGATTACACTGATAGATTTTCCTATGTTGAACCATCCCTGTATCTCTGGGATGACGCCTACTTGGTCATGGTGAATGATTTTTCTGATGTGTCCTTAGATCTGGTTTGCCAATATTTTATTTATATTTTTGCATCAATGTTCACGAGGGAGACTGGTTTATAATTCTCTATCTTATTTGTGTCTTTGTGTGGTTTGTGTATCAGGGTAACTGTAGCCTTATAAAGAGAGTTTGGCAATGTTCCTTCTGTTTCTATTTTGTAGAACAATTTGAGAAGTATTAATTATAGTTCTTCTTTGAAATTCTGGTAGAATTGTGCACTGAAGCCATCTGGCCCTGGGCTGTTTTTGGATTGGGAGACTTTTGATGACTTTTCTATTTCCACAAAACTTATAGGTGTATTTAATTTGTTTATCTGGTTTTGATTTAATTTTGTCATGTGGTATTTATCCATAAAATTGCACATTTCCTTTAACTTTTTCAATTTTGTGTTTTTGAAGTATGAACTGATGATTCTCTGGGTATTTTCAGTGTCCATTGTCATGTCCCCCTTTTTCATTTCTGATTTTATTAATTTGGATATTTTCTCTCTGTCTTTTGGTTAGTTTGGATATAGGTTTATCTATTTTGTTGATTTTCTCAAAGAACCAATTCTTTGTCTCAATGGTTCTTTGTATTGTTTTCTTTGTTTCTCTTTTGTTGATTTCAGCTCTCAATTTGATTATTTCCTGCCATCTACTCCTCCTGGGTGAGTTTGCTTCTTTTTGTTCTAGAGCTTTCATTGTTCTGTTAATTTTCTAGTGTGGGATTTTTCCATTTTCTTTATGTAGGCATGTAGTGCTATGAACTTTCCTCTTAGCACTGTTTTCATTGTGTCCCACAAATATGAGTGTGTTGTTTTAATTTAATTTAAAGAATCTAATTGCTTTCTTCATTTCTTCCTTGACCCAGTGGTGATTCAGTTGACCATGAGTTTATGGGCTTTCTGCAATTAGTGTTGTTGTTGAATTCTAACTTTAAGCCATGATGATCTGATAAGATACAGGTGATTAACCCATTTTTTTGGTATTTGTTGAGGTTTGCTTGGTTACCAAGTATGTGATCAGTTTTAGAGAAGGATCCATGAGGTGATGAGAAGGTGTATTCTTTTGTGCTTTGGTGAAATGTTCTACAGATGTCTGTTAAGCCCATTTGAGTCATAACATGTGTTAGATGCTTTGTTTCTCGGTTAAGTTTCTGTCTCACAGACCTGCCCATTGATGGGAGAAGGGTGTTGAAGTCTCCCACTATTGTATGGTGCTTTATGTATGAATTAAGGTTTAGTAATGTTTCTGTTAACAAATGAGGGAGCCCTTGAATTTGGGGTATAGATGTTCAGAATTGAGACTTCTTCTTGAGGGATTTTTCCTGTGATGAATAAGAAATGTCGTTCTTTATCTCTTTTGACTAATTTTAGGTTGAAGTCTATTTTGTTAGATATTAGGATAGATAGCTACACCAGCTTGTTTCTTAGGTTCATTTGATTGGAAAATCTTTTCCCAATCTTTTACTCTGGGGTAATGACTATCTTTGAGGTTGATATATGTGTGTTTCCTGTATGCAGCAGAAAAATGGATTCTGTTTCCCTATCCATTCTGTTAGCTTGTATCTTTTTTATAGGTGAATTGAGTTCATTGATATTAAGAGATATTAATGACCAGTGGATGTTAGTTCCTGTAATTTTTGTTTTTGTTGGTATTGTATGTGTGCTTCCCTTCTTTTAGATTTGCTGGTATGGGATTATCCATTGCCTGTGTTCTTGTGGGTGTAGTTAACTTCCTTGGGTTGGAGTTTTCCTTCTAGTAATTTCTGTAGGGCTAGGTTTGTGGATAGATACTGTTTAAATCTCGTTTTATCATGGAATATCTTGTTTTCTCCATCTATGGTGATTGAAAGCTTTGCTGGGGATAGTAGTCTGGGCTGGCATCTGTGGTCTCTTATTGTCTCCATGATGCCTAACTAGGACCTTCTGGCTTTCATTGTTTCCACTGAGAAGCCAGGCATAATTCTTATAGGAATGCCTTTATAGGTTACTTGACTTTTTCCCTTTGCTACTCTTAATATTCTTTCTTTATTCTGTATGTTTAGTGTTTTGATTATTATGTGGTGAGTGAATTTTTTTTTGGTCCAGTCTATTTGGTGTTCTGTAGGCTTCTCATACTTTCATAGGTATGTCCTTCTTTTCGTTGGGAAAGTTTTCTTCTATAATTTTGTTAAATATATTTTCTGTGCCTTTGAGCAGTGGTTTTTCTCCTTCTATCCCTATTATTCTTAGGTTCAGTCTTTCTTGCATGTTTTGTGTTAAGAATTTGTTGTATTTAACATTTTGTTTCACTGACGAACCTATTTCCTCTATTTTATTTTCAGTGCCTGTGATTCTCTCTTCTATCTTTTATATTCTGTTGTTCATGCTTGCATCTATAGTTTCTGATTTTTTACCCAGATTTTCCATTTCCAGAGTTCCCTTGGTTTGTGTTTTCTTTATTGCCTCTGTTTCAGTTTTCAAGTTTTGAACCATGTCCTTTCCCCAATTGGATTGCTTTTTCTTGATTCTCTTTAAGGGATTTGATGATTTCTTCCAATTTTTTTGTTCCTCTTTTCCTCCATTTTTAAAAGGGGATTCTTCATTTCCTCTTTAAGGGCCTCAATCATCTTCATAAAGTTATTTTATTTTATTTTATTTTGGTTTTTACGAGACAGGGTTTCTCTGTATTGTTTTGGAGGCTGTCGGTCCAGCCTGGCCTCGAACTCACAGAGATCTGCCTGCCTCTGCCTCTCGAGTGCTGGGATTAAAGGCATGCGCCACCACCGCCTGGCTTCAGAAAATTATTTTAAAAGTCATTTTCTTCTGCTTCATTGGGATGTTCAAGTCTTGCTGTTGTAGAACTATTAGTGTCTGGTGGTGCCGTATTGCTCTTTCTGTTGTTGAGTGTATTCTTACACTGTTGTCTACCCATCTTTTCTTTAATTGGTACAGGTGGAACCTGTTTTTAGGGGTCCCTCTTCCTCCAATTGGTGCAGCTGGGGGCTGTGGCTCTGTTGAACTCTCCTTCAGGTGCAAGCAGGGTAGATCCTCTGATAATTGCTCCTCTATGTGCAGGTGGGGCTGAGGCTAAGGCTCCAGGGGTCAGATAGTTTCTGAAGGCCATTGCTGTTGCCTGGCCCATCACACTGGCACTCTCCCAGGCCTGGCCCGCCTTGCTCACACTCTTCTGGTCCCAGCCACCAGACTTGCTGTGTTCATGCTTTCCTCATTGTGTGCCCTTAACCACTGAGCCATCTCTCCAGCTCCTACATATGGCTTTTATAATAACGGTAATTAATTATAAGGTGCTGAATTTCTGTAGCCTAGAGCACCATGGTGTAGAACTCGTGTATTCATTCACATGGGGTTGTGGACTATTACTGTAACTATGTAAAGATGTGTTACATTTGTTTATGCTGTATTTGTTTAATGATGTAACGATGTGTTATTTTGCCTTCCTAAGGCACCTGATTGGTCTAATAAAAAGCTGCATGTCCAATAGCTAGGAAGTACAGGGATATGCAGGGTTGGCAGATAGAGAGAATAAGTAAGAGGAAGAATGTAGGCTCGAGAGGGGAAAGAATGAGGGAGAAAGAGGAGATGCCTGGGGCCAGCCAACCAGGCAGCTGCCAGCCAGACAGACATGGAAGAAGCAGGAAAAGTAGGACATACAGAATCAAAGAAAGGTATAAAGCCCTGAGACAAAATGTAGATGAAGAGAGACAAGCATAAGATAAGGCTGAACATTCATAATTAATAAGTCTTCATGTCATGGTTTGGGAGCTGGTTGGTGGCCCCAAAGAAAGCCTGCTACAAAAAAGAGGTGTTAATTTATATGATTAGTGCTGTTAATTATGTGCATAGTGCTTTGCATCTGGTCTCTAGGACTTTCATGTCCCAGAAGCTACACATCCATTTAACAAGTTCTAGAAGTAGTATTCCAGGTATCTCTTTCATTACTCACTTCTCCCCAATCCCTGTGTATTTGTGCGTGTGTGTAGGATACATGTATATATGCATACTTGCTTGCAGGTACATGTAGAGCCCAGAGGTGATGTTGAGTGTTGATGTGGGATGCCCTTCTGTATGCTGTGAATATGTTTTATTACCATTGGTCAATAAGGAAGCTGGTTTGGCCAATAGCCAGGCAGAATAGAGCCAGGTGGGAAATCCAAGTAAAAATACAGGGAAAAAGAAGGCAGAGTCTGGAAGATGCCAGCAGCCACCAGAAAAGCAAAATGTGGGGAAATAAGGCACAGGCCTCATGGTGATACACAGAATAATAGAAATGGGTTAATTTAAGTTGTAAGAACTAGTTAGTAAAAGTCTGAGCCATTGGCCAAATACTTAACATTAACATAAACTTTGAGTGGTTATTTGGGAACTGGTGGGTGAGAGAGAAACATCTAGTTACAGAGTGCCTTTTTCTTTTTCATTTAAAAAATTTAGAGTAGATTTTGTTCTCACACATATATATCCTTATTACAGTTGCCCATCCCTCTAATTCTCACAGTTCATATCTACCTCCTCTTCTGGATCCACTCCCCACCCCTCTTGGTATTTCATTAGAAAACAAACCAGTTTCCAAGGGATAATAGTAAAATAAAAAATAAAATAAGATAAACAAAACTAGTACAATAGAATTGTACAAAACAAACAAACAGAAGGAAAAGAGCCCAAGAGAAGACAAAAGAAACAGAGATTCAGAGAGCTCCTCATATGCACATATGCACACTCAGGAATCCCATAAAATACTTAACTGGAAGCTGTAATATATATGTAAAGGACCTGTATCATAAAGGGAGAGAGAAAACATAAATGAAACAAGTGTGTTTCTCAATCACTCTGCATCTGTCTTTTGAGATATGGTCTGTCACAGATTGGACAACTCCGAAGATCTGTCTGATTCTGTTACCCTTGTGTTGGGTTACAGACACATGGACATGCTCAGATTTTCTATGTGTGTGTTGGGATCCTAATGTAAGTCCCTGATTTGCTCGGTGGGCACTTAACTGATTGAGCCATCTCCCCAGCTTTATTTGCCTTTTGTTTGATCTTTCCATTATTGAAAGTGGGATATGAATCCTACTGTTGCTCTGTTGCTGTCTGTCTCTTTTGCCAGTTCCATCAATATGTGCTTCACATATTTGGGATTTGTGATGTTAGGCACATACATGTTTATACTATTTATGTCCTTCTGGTAAATTTACCCTTTCATTGTCCTATAATGGTAGTTTTGACTGATATAAATATTACCTTTCTTCTCTGTTTATCTTTTGCATGTAACATATTTTCTATCATTTTATTTTCAGATATATTATCATTATACTTGAAATAAAAATTTCTTAAACATTTATATTTAATCTTTAAAATTTTATGTGCATTGTTTTTGCCTGCATTTACATCTGTGTAAGGGTGTTAGATCCCCTGGAACTGGAGTTACAGACAGTTGTGAACTTCCATGTGGGTGCTGGGAATTGAACCCTGGTCCTCTGGAAGAGTAGTTAATGCTCCTAACTGCTGAGCCATATCTCCAGTCTGTTTTTTCTATTTTAAAAAATTATTTTGCTTGTTTTATTTTATATGTTTGAATGTTTTGTCCATGCGTATATATGTGTACCATCTGTTTGCTTGGCATCAGCAGAGGCCAGAGAAAGTACCAGGTCTTTTGGAACAGTAGTTATAAACAACTGGACAGTCGGAAGCTTCCACGTTAAGGCTGAGGACTGAACCTGGGTCCCCCACCTCTTCTCAACTTCATATCCTCCTTTTAAAAAATACTTCACAAAGCAGAGTTTGTGCCGCCCATGTATTCATGGGAGTGGGGTCATCCACCAGAACATATTTGACCTATTGGGGCCATACCCATAAAGAAAATGGACTTTCCCTCCCTCCAGAAGCCATAAACTCTCCATAACCCTGCAGCAGGGCAGGGGTGGGGATCAGCTTGACTTAGCCATGATTTCTCGAACTCTTTGCTTTCTTTTCACTCTCTTCTTGTGTCATACTTTGTTTTACTTGATGTTTCCCCATAAATACTTTAGCCTATCTTTACTTTTCTTCATTATTGTTTTCTTTTTATTAGTCTCGCTCTATGAATTTGAAGACCTGCTTTCAACTTTGCCAGTTCTTTCTTCTGCTTGGGCAAGTCTGCTGTTGAGACTCTCTTAATGAATTTTCCAGTCCAGTTACTGCATTCTTCATCCCCAGAACCTCTGCTTGTTTTCCGAAGCAGTTTCTATCTCTTTGCTGATGTTCTCATTTTGTTCATGCCCTGATTTCCATACTTTATCTTTGTTCTCCTGAAGCTCACAGAGACTCCCCATGATGATTATTATAAATTATTTGTCAGGAAATTCATATTTATTTCTCTTTTATTGTTTTCTAGAGACTTAGTTCATTGTTGAACAACTACCTTCATTAAGGTCCCAACTTCACCAATAAGGCCAACTATGGCTTATGGATGCCACACAAATCTCTTCTAGGTGTGTATCTTTTCTGGTAGTGTGTGTGTGTGTGTGTGTGTTTTGTGTACGTAGTTCCTCGTTTGGAAAGGTTTCCATGTTCCCGGGTATCACAATAGGCACCCAGCTCCTTTACATTCTCAGTGCCCTTCAGACACCCAGAGCAGTTCTGCAAGGCTTTGTAGTCATGCAAGTTTGAACTAGTTTATTCTACAACCCCCTGAGAAGATGTAATATTGGAAGAACAGTCTGCACCTTTCTTCATCTTCTCAAGGCAAAGCTGTAAGTTAGTTGTTTGCTTTTGATTATGCTGAGCTGGGGTGGAATGCAGCAAGGACACTTGTGTGTGAAATGAAACTGTTCTTATGATCTGTTCTAGGGCAGCTCTTCTTGACTTTGAGGTTGTCTGGGTCAGTGCGATGCCCTGGTTGATGTCTGAAGTCTTACTAAAGACTTTTTGTATTCATGTTGCTGGTAAGTCATTGCTACTGTGATGGACATAGTCTGGGGCTTCCTGGGCCACCATCTTCACTCTACTCACATAATTAGTGTTTTATAATCTCATTCTCTTCATATATCTAGTGTTTTATAATGCCTTTATAAATGTTTCCACAGCGCACTTGAAAGATAGTTTAAGAAATGACTAAATCTTGTTAAGACTAGAGCTCTACTCCTGAGCCTATCAAATCAAAGTGCTGAAAGCCCTAAACAAGAAGAGCCTACTGAGAACAGCAGGAGACGCGTGTGCAAGGGCCTTCCATATGATAGGCAGTCATGTTCTCATCATCTCATAGTTTTAAAGGCATGCTCCTCTTGCACGTGGTTGATGTAATGAATATAACAGCTGTCATAGAATGACTGTGTTCTCAAAGCATCACTGAGGTTGAAAATCACAGTGTGATTTTATAATTGTAATGTCTGCTGATGAGCACACGCAAGTAGGACTTGAAAGGTGTTATTAGTAGAGAGTACTAGCAAGAGAGCTGACACCTGTAAAATAAAATGGAAATGAGATAAAAACACAGAAGGGCTTGCTAAAATCTCAGTCAAAGAAGAGCAGGAAGAGGGGAGCATGGGGAAGAAGGGTGATGAGCATGGAAATGGAGTCAGTATGTGAGAAGAGACAGCAAGTGCAGGACTCTGAGCCGAGCTCCAGCAGCACTCGTGAATAGAGGAGAGTTTGGATATTTATCGGAGGAAGTAGTTTGAGGATGATAAAGTGTCTTTGAGGAGACAGAAGGAAAGGAAAAGTTTAGCGTTGGGTATGTGGCAACAGAAATATTCAGCACACACACACAAAAAATAACAAAATGGTGGGCTGGAGATCCTGAAAGGCCATTATCAGCCACCATTATCATCTATTAAATGCCATCACACCATTCTGGGCATCAGGGTCAGCTTCCCCAATTTGCATCAATTGTATCCACGGTGATGGATGTAATTTCAGGACCAGAAGAATAATTACTACTTTTCTTACTGTTATTACAGGAATTAAGGTGATGTTAATTTTGTAATTATGACACGGTGAAGAATTCTCTACATCTTTCCTATTTTTGCTTTTCTTTTTATTTTTTAATTAAGCAAATACCTTGAATTTCATGCCAAGGCATATTTTACCGTACAGGTTTGATTGTTCATAATTATATTTTTATGTTCATTCATATTTGTATTTTGGTGTTTGACTGTTTATATAATTTTACCAAAACAGAACCTGTTGGAAATTTTGATTCAAGGTACATTTTTATATAGTCTGGTGTTCTATAGGATAATTGACATTCAAATTTTCCACTTAAAGTACCACATACAGTTACATTATTTTGTCTGAAACCACTGCCTCTATTTTCGAGACTTTGATTGACTTAAATAATTCCTTTACTAAAAGAAAAAATTATATACATAAAACTTACCAGAAATTTTCTATAGGAGTATTTTTTAATCCCCTTGGATTTCTAAAAACACGTAATCCACATGTAGTAACCGTGCAAGCAAGCAGAAGGTTCTCCCTACTGCTTTGAATTTGAAGTGATGTTTGTCACAGGTGTCTCTCCATGTATTGGCCTTACATGATAGAAACAGGAGGGTAGTGCTTTAGTTGCCTTGTGGACCTTTTGTAAGAGTAAAGAAAAGTGCAACAACAGGTCATTTGGGGCAATGTGAATCTAGTGACAAACTTGTTTTTCTGTATGTGAAGACCTTGTCTATTTCTAATGCAAATGAGAATCACAGACTGCTCAAGAAAACAAATGTGTCCAAGCCACACTTAGCTATAGTGATACATAATGCATTTCTTTTTTTGTGTACTTTACAAACTGACATAAATGTTTTTGTGATTAAAAATTTTTGAGGACATAAAACATACCAAGAAAATAAAATATATACTATTTGCCTGCATGGGAAGCTCAATATTTTAAATATATCCCATCTCTGAGTTCATGTATAAATTTGGTGTGGTTCCAATAAAGAATCTAATGGATTTCAAACAGCCCCTGACACGCTGTTTCTTCAGGAGAGGAGCCATTGGTAAATTTGATTCCATTAAGATAAACAATATGTGGAAAGCAGTCCAGCAGAGTTAAATATAAGTGACAACACAGGAAAAATATTTCGTACTATGTGTTCCAGGCAAAGGAGCAATACCTAGGATTTTCAAAGGGAAACATTTGAAATATTTAAGAATATTAATAACCCAATAAAAACGGAGAAAGGAGCAGAAAAGACAATTCAAACAAAAGTGAAATATTGAAATTCAATAAACATATATTCTAACATCAATTGTATATTGTATTAGCCAGTGTTCTCCAGAGAAACAAAACCAACTCAACACACACACACACACACACACACACACACACACACACACACACACCACACACCTACCTCCTATTGGTTTTGTTTCTTATTGTTTTTTTGTCTCTGTCTCTGTCTGTCTGTCTGTCCGTCTATCTGTCTATCTGTCTATCTGTCTCTCTGTCTCTCTCTCTCTCTCTCTCTCTCTCTATATATATATATATATATATATATGGTGATAAAATGTGTATACACATATGATTCCTTATAAGAAATCATTTTATATGTTTTGAGGCTGAGAATCAATAGTCTGCTGCATGCAAGCTTGGCACTCAGGAAATATAGTGGTGCCAATTTTAGTTTGAGTTGAAGGCCTGAACCAGTACTACAAACAATCTAAGTCCTGGTGTCTGTCCAAGAGAAGATAAGGTCACACAGTTGAGAAAAACAGAGGGATAGGCCAATCTGCTTTACTCCAGGGGTCTCTGAAGGAACAGAATGGACATGTATGTATGTATGTATGTATGTGTGTATGTATGTATGTATGTGATTTATTACAGACTGTAGTTTGACTAGTCCAAGGGTGGCTGTCTCCCAATGTAAAGGCCAAGAATCTGGTAGTTGTTCAAATTACAAGACTGGATGGTTCATCAGTAATCTGGTGTTGAAGTCCCAGAGGATTCCTAGAGAGTTGTAGGTTTTCAGTCTATGCCAGAATTTTGAAGAAGTGGGTTTCAATATCAGTGAAGGAATGCCTCAGCAGCAGGATAGATGAACTTGCTAATGAGCATGAGGGCAAGCAGGCAAAAAGTGAAAGCCTCCCTTTTCCACGTCCTTTTATGTGAGCAGTCATCAGAAGGTGTGGTCCAGATTTAGGGTGGGTCTTCCCAGCTCTAATGATCCAATCAATACTATCACTTACAGCTTCTTGGATTTCAGTTGACTCCTGATGTAGCAAACTTGACACTCAAGATTAGCCATCATACCATGTAACAATTCATATCCTAATCTCTTCTAGAAATACCCTTATGATGTTTAACCAGATAACTGAGCACTCTGTGAGCCCACTAGAGTGATGAAGATCAACCTTCACATGTGTTTTCATCCTAAGAACTCATTGGAATGTTTTGCATTAAATGCTTTTTATTAAACAGAATGGTTATTTATAGAAATTGCTGCTAGTAAGTGTGGGTAATAGCCATGCACTTTGATTTCTAGTGGATATTAAGTCATTGGTACTGTGGAAGAGGAATTGGTAGCATGTGGTAAGTTTTAGTTATGTGTACTTTACGATCCTGCTGTCCTTTGAGGTGTCACTCTGTGATCAGTGGTGGAGAGTGAGAAAATAAGGGAAAATTTTATGTCATTTTTGGAAGAATTACAGATATGATGCCTTGTCACAGAGTAATTTGCAAGACATAGTATGATATGCCAAGAGCAAGCTGAAATATAGAGTATTACATTGAAATAAAAAAAGTATTAGCGTAGAGTGTCGTGTGCATTTATAGATGCCGCAGGGTGTCTAGGAAGGACATCACGGACAACAGTGGGTCCCTAGGCAGGGGTCTGAGATTGAGGGTTGATGGAAAAGAACTGAACTGATTTATTTCCTTTAAAAATGGTTCTTTCACAGTTGCATATACACTCACATGTTCATAAATTACTTTGACCACAGTCACACCCCACCAAACTCTCTGACCCTTCTTCCTTTTTCACTAAATGCCGTTTTCTCAACAAACTCCCCTCATTCCATGTTTTTTTTAAACGTGAGTTTTCTTGATTGACAGACAATATTTGCATGTATATGTAAGGCAAAACGTGAAGTTTTGGCTTATGTATAGGAGTGTAATAACTGACTTTGGGCAATTGACATTTCTATCACCTCAAATTCTTATTTCTTTATGATAAATATACTCAAGATCTTCCCATATATCATAATTTATCTTAACTCAAATATTGTGTAATTTATTTAAAATCAGCTGTTTAAGCATTTATTCTTCAAGTAAATGCTCCCGGAGTGTCTAGGCCAGAACTGGGGAGATGAGGTAGGATGTAGGAACTCTTCATGAGGTGGCTTTGCTGAAGTACAATGCTCCTTGACATTTGAAAGACCGGATGGTTGATTTGTAGACAGATTTTCTAATTACAGATCTGACAAGCCTTAGGATAATTCTTGGCTCTCTGTCCAATCAATAAGGAAACACCCTCTTTTGTGGGACTCACACTGAAGGCTGATTTGCTCAACCCCCTCCCACTCTCATCTAGTCCATTGTCAGAAACAAGATCCAAATACTGGGCATTAGACAAAGCCTGTTATTACAGGATCATCTATGAAAAGGCTTATCACCAATTGTGCACTCAAGAAGAAGTCATTTCCCTGAACCAGGTTGAGGATTCTCATGACGTTCAAAGGAGAAAAGGGAGGGCTTGCGGGGGGGGGCAGGAGGAGTGAACAAGCTTGCATTTTTATTTTGTAGAAATCAATATGTGGTCACTGATTCATACAGATATGGACTGAATGTTAATTTGAATGCAGACTTTTACATACATGCACTGAGTCTGCATGCTGGGGAGAAGAATAAGGCGTGCCTTAAAAGGTTTCCCTAGGCTCACCACTCACTCACTCATTCAGCCAGCATATTTTAGGAACAGGCATTGTCCTGAGTGATACTGAGATGAGGGGGACATGTTGAAAGTCTCTTAAACTCTGGGTCATAGACTGACAGCAAGTAAATGTAACATAAAACCATTGTGTAGTTTAAAGGCTATGAATAAATTCATCAAGGCTTTAGATAGAGAACTCAGAAAAAGAAAAATGCCAATCTCAGTCAAGAGTGGGAGAGGAGCATTCCAGACAAAGGGAGCCTCATGTTTGGATGCCCATGGGTGGGTGGGTGGGAAACTTGATATGGGTCCATGTCATTCAAAGAGGAAAAGTTTAAATCTAGATTTTGCATTATTTATGTGTGATTCTGTGTATGCTACCTGTGTGCAGTGCTCTTGGAGGCCAGAAGAGGGTATTGAGTCTCCTGGAGCTGGGGTTACAGGAGGTTGTGAGCTTCCCAGTGTAGGTGCTGGGAATAGAACTTATGTTGGGACATAGTCCAGGGATGGAGTACTGTGGGGAGAATTCTGTGTGCTTGTGAGAACACTCCAAGAAAACAAGAGTCATGAACTCAGTTTCTTCAAACATGGAATTGTTCTTGAAATGCATGTTGTGCTCCTCCCAAGTGTAGTAGACAGGAGTCAGTTTACTTCAGATTCCTCATTATAGCTTGCTGTTGGTCTTTCAGTTAAATGTTTATACTGTCCTTTATATTCCACAGAGTAAAAACCTGCTTTTGTCACGTGTGGCTTGTCCTTGTGGTTGTATACAGCTTAAACTCACAAATGTGAGCTCTTTTAACCCTTAGAATAAAAATTGTTTGAGCTCTGTATAAAGGTGCTTATTGCAGGAGGTTTTAGTCTGCCTCATTTGTCTGCTCTGTTCTCCCAAGTCCCCGCCACCTTTAGAACGGTGACAAGCTTCGGTCCTCTGGAACAGCAAGTGCTATTGAACTCTGAGTCATCAAACTTCGTTCTAAACACAGTAGCAACAATTGAAGAGTTTGTAACAGTGTTCTAA
Organism: Mesocricetus auratus; assembly: GCF_017639785.1. Taxonomy (NCBI): domain Eukaryota; kingdom Metazoa; phylum Chordata; class Mammalia; order Rodentia; family Cricetidae; genus Mesocricetus; species Mesocricetus auratus. The sequence goes on along the minus strand of NW_024429183.1, from coordinate 11,578,148 downwards.
TTTGGATTACATTTTAGTTACTGCCCATGAAAATATAGAAATAAAAAAGACATGTTAATTATACATATTGTTAAGATTATCTTCTATAAGGGAGCCAGTGGGAGGAGGTGAAAGGAAGGGTGTATGTTTGTGTGTGTGGGTTAAATATGATCAAAGTCCCTTTCTTTCTATTTGAGACAGTGCCACTATGTGTTTTGGCTATCCTGGTGTTGGGGAAGTCCTGTGTATATGTCAATAAAGCACTGTTGGCCAATAAGAAACAAAGATAGGTTGGACTAGGAGTCCAGGAGGACTCTGGGAAGGAGAAACAGAGGAGTCGAGATGTAACGCCATGGGGTAGGAAGCCCGGAAACTTCTTCGGTAAGAGACATACTTAGATTAACAATTATGGGGTAATTACTTAAGCCAGAGTTAGTCGGTAAGAAACAAGCAAGGTCAACAGCTTTATAATTAATATAGCCTCCTGTGTGTTTATTTGGGACTGATGAGGCTCTGGAACCAGGCTGGCGGGAAGGCTTCTCTCAAGGAAAAGCTTCTCTTTACATCCTGGAATTTAGTTTGTAGACTAGGATGGCCTTGAATTCACAGAGATTATGCCTATGACTCCATAGCACTGGCATTAAAGGTGTGTACCACCACACCTAGCTTCAAAGCACATTTTATATGTATATGGGACTCTTATAAAGCATCCTATTATCTGATGCAATTATTATGTGCTAATAAAAACTAAGCCATAATGTAGTGTTAATGGAAGAAAATGTCTTCTAGCTAGATAAACAGTAGTGAGAACGAACATATTTTATCTGTTTGGATTTTGGAATGGTTAGTCCAAGATAGTAGTCATTAAGAAAAACACATACAAACAAAGCGTATTGTACTAATTTTGTACAGCTAAACTATGAGGATAGAGATACAAATCTTCCAGTAACAGTTTTTTGTCTCTATCAGACTGTTGAGGTTAAAATTCCTTCAATCTGGAGCATGTACCCCTAACCGGAATATCAAATGAATTTTCCCTTCTGCATTAATTTCCACAGTGGTGATTTCAATATTCAGGAAATGAAGGACCCTTCTTTAGAGAAAACAATTGTATTCTCTGTTGACAGATACACAGTTTAGCATAAGATTACTTGATAGCTGCTGTCTTAGTTATTTGGTCTCCCAAGGCAGGAGTATTCTTTAGAGGCAGCCCTTCCTCCGTGCCATTGTAATGACACCGTAAAACAGTTCTTTTTATACTTTCCAATAAAACAGTGTGACACCTTAAATCTGAGTTGCTTTATTTTTTAAAGGGGGAAGAATGCACGATTCCTCCCCATTCGCCTCCCTCCAGCAAGGCAATCATCGGCTACAAAGAAAGAGGCTCAGGGGAAACGGCCTCACTCTATAAATATATTCAAGGTAACCGTATAGATAGAGGGGATTGTTCACAGTCAGAGAAGATAGGGAGACAAGGTGACAATAACCTAGAATTATTCAGATACAATTTAGGTTCTCAGTGGGAGAAGGATACATTCACCGTAAACACCCACTCGGAGGTGTGGGGAGCTTCAGAGTCTAGGAAATTTGGGGTTGGATGTGGCAAATGTAATGAGGGTCCCTGTTTGGAAGCAGGGGGTCAGTCGGGTCCTGTTGGTGAAGGTGGATAGGTGAGACTTCTGTCAGGGGAGCTGGGTAAGCAGAGGGCTTTAGAATGTTATATTCAGCACAGTCTCTGAAACCACAATATCCCCTTCCTTATTAAAACTTCTGGAGAGGCTAGAGAAATGGCCCAGCAATTAAGGACACTGCCTGCTCTTCCATGGGACCCAGGTTCAATTCTGAGCACCCACAGGGCAGCTCACAAGCATCCGCAACTCCAGTGACAGGGGATCCAACATCTTCTTCTGACCTACTTGGGTGCTGAAGGCATGTGATTCCTAGACACACAAGCAGGCAAATACGCATATGTGTGAAATAAAAGTAAATTGATCTTTAAAAAAGTCCTTCAGTTTTAGAAACAAACATGCATCGAGGTAAGAAATTCCTTTTTATTTCCAGTGAACCCCCTCTTTCCTTAAGGTAAAGAATAACCAGATAAATGCAGATGCAGCAACTTGCACACAAGATGGAGTCTGCACGTGACAGTCCCTGTACTCATCCTGGGGAGGCAAAAATGAGGATTTTAAAAATTTAAATTAGAAACAAGCTTGCTTCACATGTCAATACCAGCTCCCTCTCACTCCCCTCCTCCCCTGGTCCCCACCAATCCCTCCAAACCCCCAACCAATCCCTACTCCACTCTCCAGGGAGAGTGAGGCCCTTCATGGGGGGACCTCCAAAGTCTGTCATATCATCCCAGACTGGGCCTAGGCCCTCCCCTATGTGTCCAGGCTGACAGAGCATCCCTTTATATGAAATGGGCTTCCAAAGTCCATTCGGATGCCAGAAATAAATACTGATCTGGTACCTGAGACCCAAAAGATTGCCGAGACCTCCTCACTGACACCCTGGTTCAGGGGATCTGGATCAGTCCCATGCTGGTCTCTCAGTTATCAGTCTGGGGTCCATGAGCTCCCCCTTGTTCAGGTCAGCTGTTTCTATGGGTTTCACCTGCCTGGTCTTGACCACTTTGCTCATCCCTGCAACTGGGTTCCTCTCTGCAACTGGGTTCCAGGAGTTCAGTTCAGTGTTTAGCTGTGGATGTCTGCCTCTGCTTCCGTGAAGGCACTAGGATGGCATACAAGGTGGTCATCAATCTCATTATCAGGGAAGGACATTTAAGGTAGTCTCTCCACAATTAGATTGCCAGTTGGTGTCATCCCTGCAGATCTCTGAAAATCTCACTACTGCCAGATCTCTCCTCAAACTTATGACTCCCTCTATTATGGAATCTCTCATCCTGCTCTCCTCTATTCTTCCCCTTCGACTCAACCTTCCTGCTCCCCGATGTCCTCCTCTCTTCTTCTCTTCTCCCCCTCACTTTTCCCCTTCTACCTTGTGTATCTCTCTTAGGGTCCTTTCTGTTTCCCAGATTCTCTGGTGGTGGGATTGCAGACTGGCAATCTCCTGCTTCATGTCTAAAATCCATATATGAGTGAGTGCATACCATGTTTGTTTTTGTGACTGGGTTACCTCACGAAGAATAGTTTCTTCTAAAATTCCATTGTTGTTTTTTCCACTGAGAAGTACTCCATTGTGTATATGTACCACATTTTCTCTATCCACTTTTCAGTTGAGGGGAATCAAGGTTGCTTCCAGGTTCTGGCTATTACAAATAATGCTGCTATGAACATAGTGGAACAGACATCCTTGTTGTATGAATGCATATCTTTTGGATATATGCCTAAGAGTGGAATTGCTGGATCTTGTGGTAGACAGATTGCCATTTTCCTGAGGAATCTCCATACTGATTTCAAAGTGACAGTACAAGTTGGCACCGGCAGTGGAGGAGTGTTCCCCTCTCTCCATCATAAACTGTCATTGGTGTTTTTGATTTTAGCCATACTGATAGGAGTGAGATGGCATCTCAGAGTTGTTTTGATTTGCATTTCCCTAATGGCTAAGGATGTTGAGCACTTTCTTAAGTGTCTCTCAGCCCTTTTAGTCTCCTCTATTGAGAATTCTCTATTTAGTTCTGTACCCCACTTCTAAATTGGATCCTTTGGTGTTTTGGAGACTTGCTTCTTGAGTTCTATGTAAATTTTGGAGATCAGCCCTCTGTCAAATGTGGAGTTAGTGAATATCTTTTCCCATTCTGTGGACTGCCTTTTTGTCTTTCTGACTGTGTCCTTTGCCTTACAGAAGCTTCTCAGTTTCAGGAGGTCCCATTTATTAATTGTTAATCTCAGAGTTTGTGCTACAGTGTTATGTTCAGGAAATTGTCTCCTGTACCAATTTGCTACAAGGGTACATCTCATTTTCTCTTCTAAGAGGTTCAGTGTGGCTGGATTTATGTTCAGGCCTTTGATCCATTTGGACTTAAGTTTTGTCCACGGAGATAATAAGCATGGTCCTATCTGCAGTCTTCTACATGCCAGCATCCAGTTATGCCAGCACCGTTTGTGGAAGATGCTTTTTCCCCCATTGTATAATTTTAGCTTCTTTGTCAAACATCAAGTGTTTGTAGGTGTGTGGGTTATTATCAGGGTGTTCAATTCAATTCCATTGGTCTACCCGTCTATTTTTGTGTCCATACCAAGCTGTTTTCAGGACTATAGCTGTATAATAGAGCTTGAAGTCAGCGATGGTGATGCTTTCGGAAGCTCCTTTATTGTACGGAGTTGTTTTTGACTATCTTGGGTCTTTTGTTTTTCCATATAAATTTGATTATTGTTATTTTAAGGTCTGTGAAGAATTATGCCAGTATTTTGATGGGGATTGCATTGAATCTGTAGATTGCTTTTGGCAAGATTGCCATTTTTACTATGTTGATCCTCCCTATCCAAGAGCATGGGAGATCTTTCCATTGTCTGGTATCTTCTTTAATTTCTTTCTTTAAAGACTCAAAGTTCTTGCGATACAGGTCTTTCACTTGTTTGGTTAGTGTTATCCCAAGATATTTTATGTTGTTTGTCGCTATTGTAAAGGGTGATGTTTCTCTGATTTCTTTCTCAGCCCATTCATTGTCTGTACATAATAGGACTGCTGATTTTTTTTAGTTAATCTTGTATCCTGCCATTTTGCTGAATGTGTTTATCAGCTGTAGGAGTTCCAGTGTAGATTTTTTTGGATCACTTATGTAAGCCATCATATCATCTGCAAATAGTGAAAGTTTGACTTCCTCCTTTCCAATTTGTATCCCCTTGATTTCCTTTTTTTTCTCTTATTGCTGTAGCTAGAACTTCAAGTAAAATATTGAAGAGATATGGAGAGAGTGGACAGCCATGTCTTGTTCCTGATTTTAGAGGAATTGCATTGTGTTTCTGTCCATTTATTTTGGTATTAGTTAACTGTATATTGCTTTTATTATGTTCAGGTATGTTCCTGTTATCCCTGATGTCTCCAGGACCTTTATCATGAAGGGGTGTTGGATTTTGTCAAAGGCTTTTTCAGCGTCAAGTGAGATGATCATGTGGTTTTTCTTTTGCAGTTTGTTTATATGGTGGATTACTTTGATAGATTACATTGATAGATTACATTGAACCATCCCTGCATCCCTGGGATGACGCCTACTTGATCATGGTGGATGATTTTTCTGATGTGTTCTTGGATTCAATTTGTTAGTATTTTATTGAGTATTTTTGCATCAATGTTCATGACAGATATTGATCTGTAGTTCTCTTTCTTAGTTATGTATTTTTGTAGCTTGGGTACCATGGTAATTATAGCCTCATAAAAAGAGTTTGGCAATGTACCTTCTGCTTCTATTGTGTAGAATATTTTGAGGAGTATTGGAATTAGTTCTTCTTTGACTTTATGGTATAATTCTGCACTGAAACCATCTGGGCCTGTGATTGTTTTTTGGGGGGGAAGGTTGGGAGACTTTTGATGACTGCTTCTATTTTATTAGGTGTTTTAGGTCTATTTAAATTGCTTATCTGTTCTTGATTTAATTTTGGTAAGTGATATCTATCCAGATAAATCTTTCATTTCCTTTAAATTTTTGAATTTTGTGGAATACAGGTTTTCAAATTATGACCTGAAGATTCTCTGAATTTCCTCAATGCCCATTGTTATGTCCCCTATTTCATTCCTGATTTTGTTAATTTGCATGTTCTCTCTGCCTTTTGGTTAGTTTGGATAAAGGTTTGTCTATCTTGTTGATTTTCTCGAAGAACCAACTCTGTTACATTGATTTTTTGTATTGTTTTCTTTCTACTTTATTGATTTCAGCCCTCAATTTGATTATTTCCTGGCATCTACTCCTCTGCGGTAAGTTTGCTTCTTTTTGTTCTGGAGATTTCAATTGTACTGTTAATTCTCTAGTGTTACTATTCCCCAGTTTCTTCATATGAGCACTTAGTGCTATAAACTTTCCTCTTAGTGTTGCTTTAACAGTGTCCCATACGTTTGGGTATGTTGTGTCTTCATTTTCATTGAATTCTAGGAAGTCTTTAATTTCTTTCTTATTTCTTCCTTGACCCAGGAATGGTGCAATTGCGCGTTGTCCAATTTCCATGAGTTTGTAGAGTTTCTGCAATTTGTGTTGTTGTTGAAGACTAACCTTAAAGCTTGGTGGTCTGATAAGATACAGGGCATTATTCCAGTTTTTTTTTGTACCTGTTGAGGTTTGCTATGTTGCCAAATATGTGGTCAATTTTAGAGAAGGTCCCATGTATGCTGAGAAGAAGGTATATTCTTTTGTGCTTGGATGGTGGGTTCTATAGATGTCTGTTAAATCTAATTGAGTCATAACTTCTGTTAGTTCCTTTGTTTCTTTGTTAAGTTTCTGTCTGGTGGTCCCGTCTAGTGGTGAGAGTTGGGTGTTGAAGTCTCCCAGGATAACTGTGGGAGGTCTTATGTGAGCTTTGAACTTTAGTAATGTTTCTTTTATGAACGTGGGTGCCTTTATATTTGGGGCATAGATGTTCAGAAATGATAGTTCTTCCTGATGGTTTTTTCCTGTGATGAATATGAAATGACCTTCTCCATCTTTTTTGATTGATTTTAGTTTGAGGTCTAATTTGTTTAGTACTAGGATAACTACATCAGCTCATTTCTGGGATCTATTTGATTAGAAAATCTTATCCCAACCCTTTACTCTGAGGTAATGTCTGTCTTTGAAGTTGAGGCGTGTTTCTAGTATGCAGTAGAAGGATGAATTCTGTATTCATGTCCATTCTGTTAGCCTGTGTCTTTTTATAAACAAATAAAGCCCATTAATATTGAGGGAGATTAATGACCATTGAGTGTTAATTCTTATTTGATTTTTTATTTGTTTTTGGTAGTCTTATTGTTCGTGGATTTACTCTGCCTTTTCTTTTGGCTTTTGACAAAGTTGGATTATCTATTGCCTCTGTGTGTGTGTGTGTGTGTGTGTGTGTGTGTGTGTGTGTGTGTGTGTGTTTTAGCATAGTTACTTACTGTATGTTGAAATGTTCCTTCCAGTACTTTCTGTAGGGCTGGATTAGTGGATATGTATTGTTTAAATCTGGTTTTGTCGTGCAATATCTTATTTTCTTCATCTATAGTGATTGAAAGCTTTTCTGGGTAGAGTAGTCTGTGCTGGCATCTGTGGTCTCTTAGTGTTTCTAAAATATCTGTCCAGGACCTTCCGGCTTTCAGAGTTTCCATGGAGAAGTCAGATGTGATTCTGATAGGTTTGCTTTTATATGTTACTTTCCCTTTTTCCTTTGCTGCTCTTAATATTAGTTCTTTATTCTGTATGTTTTGTATTTTGATTATTATGTGGGGAGGGGACTTTTTTTGTGGTCCACTCTATTTGGTGTTCTGTAGAGTTCTTGTACTTTCATTGGCATGTCTTTCTTTAGGTTGGGAAAGTTTTTTCTATGATTTTGTTGAATATGCTTTCTGCACTTTTGAGTTGGGTTTCTTCACCTTCTTCTATCCCTATTATTCTCAGATTTAGCCTTTTTTTGGTATCCCTCATTTCCTGGAAATTTGTGGTAGGGATTTGTTGGACTTAAGATTTTCCATGAATCTGTTTCTCCTAGTGAATCTTCAAGTCTGAGATTCTCTCTTCCAAACTCTGGTATTCTGTTGGTTAAACTTCCATCCGTAGTTTCTGATCATTTATTTACCTTTTCCAATTCCAGCATTACTTCAAACTGTGTTTTTTATTGTCTCTATTTCAGCCTTCAAACCTTGCACTGTTTGAATTGTGTCTTGCAATTTGGTTTGTCTTTTCTTCCATTTCTTTAAAGGATTTTCTCATTTCCTCTTTTAGGGTCTCTATCATCTTCATGAAGTTGTTTTTAAGGTTGTTCTCTTCTGCTTCATCTGTGTTGGGATGTTCAGGTCTTGCTGATGTACAGTTCCTAGACTCTGGTGGTATCATATTGGTTTTTCTGTTGTTGAATGTGTTCTTATGTTGTCGTCTTCCCATCCCTTCTTCCAGTGGGTAAAGTTGGGGTCTCTTCCTTTCCTGGTTGGTGTGGGTCCAAGGTTCTCTTCCAGTGGGTGCAGGCAGGTCCAATACTCTAATGGGTCTCACACTGGGTGTAGGAGGGTCTGAGGCACTCACTCTTCTTGTGGGTAGGAGCTGGATTAGCACAATGCTATCAGCAGACTCCAGGTTGCTTGGTGAGCCTGGGGTGAGTGGACCTGTCTGCCGTCCTCAGGCCAGGAGATCCCAGAGAGGGCAAGAGGAAGGAAGTCAGGACCGAGGGGGGATGGAGCTCACCTCTGCCCTGAGTGGGGGCAGGAGTAGACAAGCACTCTCAGCAGGCTCCTGGCTTCTTGGTCCTCAGTGGGCAAGTTGACCTGGCTGTTGTCCCCAGGCTAGGAGATCTCAGAATGGGCAAGAGGAAGAAAGTCGGTGAGACCAAAAATGAGGATTTTAATTACCTTCAGTGTTGCATAGTGTCGTCTCCTTTGCTTCTTCCAAGTCATAATAACCAAGGTCCAGAAGGCCTGAAGTATGTGAAGGCACCAGTTTTCTAGAGAGGAATTGCTGTTTCTAACACATGTTTGCATCTTCTGTACCTTAGAGTAGGATTTTAGATAGATGGCAATTCTGAGCTTTGCAGTGATTATATCCCCGAAGCTAGACTTGCTCAAGCCCATGATGGAAGCCAGATTGTTGTTACTAGAAGATAATCTTTGGACAAATGCTGATTTCCTCTAATTCATGTTTGAACTGGAATCTCCAAGATTTTTGACTAGCAGTGACATTTTTCAAATATTGGTTTAATATCTAACGTTACTTCATTATCTGCAGTGCTCAGTATCTGCAGGACTTCAGCTCACTCTTTAACATGTGTTTGTACAATGCAAACTGAAGATGGATTTCTGACCGCATACCAGTGTGGAAACATTTCACCCTCCACAGTTCCTGAAAGGTGAGTTTGTTGGATGCGTCAGGACCCACGCTGTCTGCCTGCCGCAGTGTGCCATCTTTGGAATCCCTAGTGACAAGGCTGAAGAACATTCTGCGTCTCTCAAGGTAGGAACCTTGACACATGGTCGTTAGTGATGGAAAGAATTCTGTTTTAATTCTAAAGCCCCAAAACCAATTTAAAGCTTAGAAGGAAATTGAGGCAGCCAGCTAGTCAGTTGGTTTGCAAATTGGAACAAGCAGCGCTCCTTTTATTTATTTGTCCTCGAGACTTTTTATCCTCTGCCCGTGCGTAGGACCAGACACACGTCCACTGGTGCATTTGTGTCCTTGCTGCTGTGACCAAATCTCTGACCGGAAGCAACTTACGGAAGAAAGTGTTTATTTTGGATCACAGATTAAGGGGATGCAGTACACGGCTACGGGGGAGGGGTAGGTATGGTGGCAGGAGTGTGAAGTGTCTGGTTACGTTGGAAACAGAGTGGACGTGATGTAGGGTTGGGCTATCAAACTTCAAAGCACACCTCTAGTTATCCATTTCCCCCACCTCCTAAAGGTAGCAGCACTAGCGGGGGGGCAGGGAGGGGGCGGCCCCAAGTGTTTAAATATGTGAGCCTCCGAGAGCCTTTTCACGTGGAAACCACTGCAGCCATGATGCTCAGGAAGAGTAGAGGATCACTGTAGTCCATGTCAGAGTGGGAAAGGAAGCCTTCACTCACCCCACATGAGGGAGAGTGTCTTGGGGTCCAGCTCCTCTTAGACATAGATTTCAGACAACATCTCTTTCCTACCTGGAACCTCTCCTTTCACAACCGCTCAGGGCTCTGCAAACTCAACTGTGTCTCTTCCTGTGATGCTTTGCAGGCCTAGTGTCTCCCATTCTGCTCTCATCTCTTCTTTGTCTTTGATTTAAAAATCATTAAAATTTTTAAAAATTAATGATTTGTTTCTCTTGTATCTCTGATTCGTTGTTTTGCTAAGTCCATCCCTCAAGACTCTGTCTCACATTCTTTGATTTTTATCTCTGTGTCCTCTCTTTTCCCTTTCCTCTGCCATTTCAAAGCAGAATCCCAATTATTCTTTTGAGAAGCTTGGTTAACAAATGAAAGAACAGAGATAAAATTGCCTTTTGAGGCAGTATGATGTTAAAAGAATTCTGTGAATTTGGAAGGCATGCGTTTTAAAAAGAGGGACAACGTCTAGAGACACATTTGGGAGAAATATCACGAATCTGCCATAGGTAAAGATTCATGGGAGCTAATGGTGTGCTCTGCTCCAGTAAATGGCTTTTACTTACTCTCATGCCTTCAGATCTTTGCTACTATCATTGTTCAAATATATGCATTTCTTTTCTCTGAAAGGCACATCTATTCCAAACAGTTATTTTACTAGAAATATACACTATCTTTCTCCATGTCTCAACTTTGATGGTATGAACTAGGTTTCCATACCACCCCCTAAATGCTCCTCAATTCCAGTCATCTCTTCCTGCACTCTGTCTCTACACACTCCCCATGATGTCATATTTTTTAACAGTTGATGAGTAATACTCCATTTGTAAATGTACCACATTTTCTTTATCCATGCTTCTGTCATTGAGGGACATCTAGATTGTTTCCTGTTTCTGGCTCTTATGAATAAAGCTGCAATGAGCATAACCAAGCAAGTGTCCTTGTGGCAGGATAAACCATACTTTGCATATATACCCAAGAGTGGTATAGCTTGGTCTTAAGGTAGATGGACTCCCAATTTTCTGAGAAACTGACATATTTGTTTCCCTAATGGTTGTACAAGTTTACACTCCCACCAGCAATGGGGAAACGTCCCCCTTGTTCTGCATCCTTACCAGGATGAGCCTTCACTTGTGTTTTTGATCTTAGCCATTCTGACAAGCGTAAGATGGAATCTCAGAGTTGTTTTCATTTGCATTTCCCTTATGGCTAAGGGAAATATGTTGAATATTTCTTTAAGTGTTTCTCAGCCATTTAAGATCCCTCTACTGAGAATTCTGTTTACATCTGTACCTCATTTTTTATTTGATTATTTTGGATTATTTGTTTTTCTATAATATCTAGTTTCTTGAATTCTTTATATATTTTGGATATTAGGTCTCTATTGGAGGTAGAGCTGGTAAAAAATCTTTCCCCACTCTGTAGCCCATCTCGTTGTCTGATTGACTGTGTCCTTTGCCTTACAGAAGCTTTTCAGTTTCATGAGGTCTCATTTATTAATTGTAGATCTTATTGGTGTTCTGCTTAGGAAGTTGTCTCTTGTGCTGATGTGTTAAGGCTGCTCCCTTTATTTTCTATCAGGTTCAGTGTAACTGGTTTTATGTTGAGATCTTTTATCCTCTTGGGTTTTAAATTTGTGCAGGTGACAAATATGGATCTATTTTCATTCTTCTACATGCTGATGTCTGGTTTGAGCAGCACCATTTGTTGATGTTGTCTTTTTTGATGGTATGTACATTTTCAAGGCAGCCACAAGAATAAGGGTGAACTCCTGAGTTGTTTCTCATGGTCTTCATGATACCGACTAGTCAATCTGTCCACTGACAGCAAGCGTAGGCCCTGTGGGCGTTGTGCTTCATCACGTTTGGAAAAGAAGGCCATTTAAAAAAGGTTGTAACTAACCTATTAAAAATGTACCAGTTGGACTGGGGAAATGGGTCAGTAGGTAAGGTAGTTAATGAAACCATAAGAACCTCAGAAGGTATGCATCTCTTGTTTGCAACCGCAGCAAATGGGAGGTGGAAACAGTCAGCTGAGTCACTAAACCCAGACCAGTGAGAGACCCTACATCAAGAGACAAAATGGATATCCCCTGAGGAGTTTCAACATCTGGCTTCCACATCTATGTACACACACGTCCACACAGCTGCAGGGACCCCACAAACACAAACTCTCTCTTTCTGTCTCTCGGTCTCTGTCTTTGTCTCTATCTCTGTCTCTGTCTCTCAATCTCTCTCTCTCTCACACACACTGATCAAATTTAATGAAATTTTAGAATAAATAGTTTTCATGGTGATTCTTGTCAAACTTCTTATTTCTAAGTTAACATGTAACTAAAAGTGATGCATTTTCTCTGTTGTCACCCAAAGTTCTCTCAGCTCACAAACTGCTCCCTGGGGATAAGCAACTCAGATGGGAACACAGGATAACTGTAACTAAATGGGACCCCAATGGCTTATAAAAGTTAATGTGTCTAAGGCAATTAATGAAGCTTCTACGGAAAGGGATGCAAGCCCAAGGATAATTTATGCACTGGGACAATCAAGCTCATTATGAGCATTATTTAACATTCCCCAGGCACTCACCTAGAGCACAGATATACACATAACACAGACATGAGTATATCTCAGACTCCTCTAGGTAGGAAAATATCTCTCATTAGAAGACTTGAAAAGATCTCAATATGGAACATGATAGCTAGTTGGAAGAACCAGGAAGGGAAGTCCTCCATGAGGATCAATGAGTAAGTATATAGCATAAGAAGACAGAATTCTAAAACACACTGGCAACTCCATGTGAAATAATGGTTCTGGTAACAGTCCCCGTGGAATCCCCAAACAAGGGAAGCAGTGATGAGCAGCCTTACAGTGAGAAGCAGGTTAACATCCTCTGAACCTGTAGGTGACTCCACATCATTAGCCGTGAGGTAGTTTGATGCTGGCTCTCTGTGACGTCTGGTGGTTGGGAGTGCAGAAGACTGTGCAGGAGAAATATATCTATGAAAATGTTTGAGCCTGGCCAGCCAGATAGTTCAGGGGTAGAAGTCCTGACCGTAGGACCCTGGTGATCTGAGTTCAATCCCCAGAGCTCATGTAAAGATGGGAGGAGAAACTAACTCTGCAAGGCTGTCCTCTGGTCTCTATAAGTGCACCACAACACATACATGTCCCACACATACATCATACACACATACACACGCATGCGCTAATCAGAAAATTTAAAACAAATTGAGACTTATTTATGTAAAGTCCTCAGAAAACCTGCCAGTTTATAGGCTATGCATGGGATAAAGGAACATTAATATATGCTTTAGGAGAAATTAATCAAATGCAGAATATGAGGTACTTTTTGTACATATTAATAGAGTAAATAAAGTAGGGGCAACTGTCATAAAATAAATGAGACTTATTGCATTACATGGGCTTTTGGGGGAATCTTGATTCAAATAAATGTATATAAAATATTTTTATATACATATTAAGAAATTATTGACTTTGAAGGAATGTGGTTATTTAACACAGTCTTCTCAGAGGATACACAGATAATCAAGTGTTTATCGTTGAGATACTGTTCTGTGTGGAATTTTCTCTCAAACACTCTGACTAAAAGACACAAGTCAATACAAAACTGGACAATGGTCATCTGTGAGTGCATGATTGACTAGTGTGTGCTCTGTCCATGTTTGAAACCTGCATAATTGGGAGAACTGTTAACGTGTGTTGTGAGGAACAAACAGATGGTGAAAGAGTTACATCTTCTGAGGACTCAAGACCTAGTGCATCATCAGATCAAATCTGTGTGTTCTTTTAAGCTGATATTAACATTTTAGGTATTCTTCAAATACAGCACAGAAAACGTCTAGACTTTAAAAATGCTTAAAGACATTACCATCCATTTACAAATTAGTTGTGAGCCTCTTAATGGAAAAAAATAAAAACTTGTGTGTGTGTGTGTGTGTATGTGTGTGTGTGTGTGTGTGTGTGTGTGTGAGAGAGAGAGAGAGAGAGAGAGAGAGAGAGGAGGGGGTGGGGGAGGCACATGGGTGCTTTTGCATGCCTTTGCATGTGTTCAGAAGTCAGAGTAGAACATTAGGGGTCCTGCTCTATCTCTTTCTACCTAATTCTCATGAGACAGGCTCTGAACCTGGAGCTAAGGTGTTGTCCAACAAGTCCAGTGATTCTCAGATCCTCTGTCTCTGCTCCTTACACTACTGGGGTTACAACTCTGTGTGTGTGTGTGTGTGTGCGCGCGCGCGTGTGTGTGTGCGCGTGCACGCATGTCTCCATGCCTAGATTTTTACATGGGTACCAGGGATCCGAACTCAGTTCCTGACTTTTGTTCAGCTAAGTCACATTCCAGATCCTGGGGAAAAAATTCCGAAAACTTCTCTACTTAAATAAGTTATTTAAACTTCATCTAATAAGTTGTAATGGCGATGATGATGGCTTAAGTTGTTTCTTCTATTTATTTTAAAAACATTTTCCTAACACCTAATTTGAATATTGTATAAGCAGATACATGATTTTCAATAATGGTACTGTAGTTTATTTCAAGGGATCACATAAAGTGCATTGTAAATAATCATGTGAGAGGTGGTTGGACTTGGTCAAGTGTCTGGAAAGAAGCTTTGGTGAATTTGGGAAAACTGAGGCAATTCATAATATCTAAGCATCTGTAAACCTAGACTGTGTTGAATGAGTAGCCAGGTAGCTTGTATATGAGTGATGTTCTGAAGTGTGAGAGACATTTCAGTCACACACACCTCCCTCACAGGCTCCCCAGACCACAGCTCCCTGGCTTTCTTCTTCCCTCGCCCTGGTTGTCTTCCTCTCTGAGGCTTAAGGGATGTGAACGTGGGACAAGTGGGACAGTTGGGTTTGTCCCGATGCGGCCCAGCTATAAAGTCGGCACTATTTCACTTGATGTCTCATCTTTTCTCATTTGCGTTTTTCAGTTTTATCTTGGCCAGAACACTGAACCAGAGATCTGCCCTTTGTGTGTGCGATCTTGTGGAGGTCAGAGGTTCACCTCCAAAGCTGCTCCCCGGGAGCTATCCACCTTGTTTATTTTGTACTGAGAGAGTGGTTCAGTGGGATCTGGGAATCCGTGATTGGATTAGACAGACTGGCCTACCAGACTGGCCTCTGCCTCCTCAGTGTTGGGGTTAAAGTGGGGCCCAGCTTCTTTTTTTCTTCACTTCTTTTTGTTTTATTAATTTATTTTTACATTCCAATCCCCGTTCCCCCTCCCTCCTCTCCTCCCACTCCTCCCACTTCCCCTCCACCTCCCATCTGCTCCACAGAGAGGGTGAGGCCTCCCCTAGGAAGTCTCCTAAGTCTGTCCCATCATCTAGTTGAGGCAGGACCAAGGCACCTCTCTACCCCTCACACCCCTGTGTCTAGACTGAGCAAGGTATCGCCCCATATAGAATGGGCTCCACTAAGTCAGTTTGCGCATTAGTGTTAGATCTTGGACCCACTGCCTGTGGGCATGCCCAGCTTTTTAAGTGGATCTTGAGGATCAAACTCAGGTCCTAATGCTTCCATAGAAAGCACTTTTGACTGAGCTCTCTCTAGTGCATATTCTCTAAGAAATGGTTAAGGGTGTCATACAATAATGTTGATTATAGGTGTGGTGTTATAAAGAAAATCTCTAGGCCTTATTTGATTTGCCCTGATTTGATTACTATTGCAACACTCTAGAGATCTGAAAGTCATCTTGTTGATGCTTCCCAATGACTCCTGATCTGGTCTGGTACAATTTTCTTGCATAGCTCATGTCCTATCGGATGCATCCCAGGAGGGACCCATTTCTTTCTGTGCTGTTGCACAGAATGCCAACCTAAGTCAAGATACCGTGTCTTATGTCCCTCTTGATTTTCTTTCCCACTTATTGTTGACCTTAATAAGATTTTTGTTTGCATCCATTCCCTGTTGGAAGTTTGACATACTAAACATCAGGGGGAAGGAAAAAAAGGGAGAAGACAACTATTAGCATCTTGTGGATACCCTTGGTTTCTTTGTTTGGGTGGTTTCAATTGCAATGTTTTCCTGCTTTAATGAGACTCTGTGTTCATGGGAATAGGGCCTAGTATAAAAAGCAACGATGCGAGCAGCTCTGAAAGGCCGAATGCTACAATAAAATTCACCTTCTGGGACTCTCTTAGAACTCTGAAGGAGGATTGTGGACCACTATTGTATTTAAGCAACGGCAGATCCCCGAGCAGCCATGAAGGAGAATGTGGATTTTTGGATACTGGATCAGTCCTAACAAACGTTTTACAGAAAATATTCAATTAAGTGTTTGCAAGCTTTCCATGTGGAAAATTATCACTTGCATTAAACTGACTCAGAGTTTCAGAGTGGGGAAAAATAATCACTCAGATGCTGTAAATGGGTTGACCCACAGGTGGGTCTATTCATCCATTTAATGCAGTGTTTTGCAGCATGGTCCTGGGAAGCAGAAAAGGCCACCTGGGGAATTGTTAGGAAGGCAAATTTGGAGTCCCACACCCCAGACCCCAGACAGAAACCTTTAAAGGTGGGTCTGGACTTATGTTTCCAAGAGTCTACCGGGAATTATAATCAGTGCATAACTTTTAAGAATGACTAGATTGTTTTTCAAAGGTTGATTTTGAGATTTCTAATGTGATTTCTTTGAGATAGGATAAAGGTTCACTTTTCTTAATATAGTAAAGTCATTTGAATCAGATAGTCTTTTACTGCCTAAGATTTTTTTCAAAGAAGCTCAGAGGTTTCATAATAACTTGATAATTCTGCTTATTGATCACAATTAAGGCAATGCACATTTGTTATTATAACTATTACATCTTATTATTCATGTTCAGCACTGTAAATGGCCAGGCATATAACTTGTATGCCTGCATATTTCTAAGGACAACAAGAAAAATATTGCTCTCTCCTTTTTGTTACTGTGATGTAATACCTATGGTTGGATATTTATGAAGAAAAGATTATTTAAGTTCAAACTTAATGAAAATGACTCCATAGCTAAGAAGCTCAGAGATCCACACTGAGACACAAATAATCAAATTACTCAAAATCAAGATTAGGAGACTATTTTAAAGATTTATTTTAGAATGTTAAGTATGTGTGTGCATGTATGAGTTTGTGTCTGTGTGAATGTATGCTATGTATGTATACATGTGCCTTTGAAGGTCAGAAGAGGGTGTTGAATCCTCTGAAGGTGCAGCTCTAGGTAGTTGTGAGCCACATAATATGGACGCTGGGGATCTAACTTGGGTCCTGGGGAAAAGCAGTAAGTGTCTAAACTACTGAGCCACCTCTCCAGTCCTAGGGAGATTATTTTAATATTAGTCTAAATAAATAAATGTAAAGGAACAAAGATCAACATATTTGGTTTTTTTAGTGTGATGAGTATTTAGCCTTCATATATGTCTGTACCATATATGTGCAGTGCCTGCAGAGACCAGATAAGTCAGGTGGTCTGGGACTGGAGTTGCTGATGTTTGTGGAAATTGAAACTGGATTCTCTGCAAGAACAGCTGATGCTCTTAACTTCAGAGACATATCTCCAGCCCCAACAAAGCTAATATAGCAACAGATTCTCATCAGAAATGATGCAAAAGAGAGAAAATTCCACCTTTATAGTATTGAAAGAAAAACAGCAACCTGTCAACATAGAATTCTAGGTCCAGTAAAAATGCATTTCAGAAACGAACAAATAGAAATATTTTCAGACACATGGCAATCAAAGGAATTTAATGCTGGGTGATGAGGTTTTACCAGCTACAAAACTGTTAATAAGTAAAAAAGAAAAAAGCTGGCTCAAATTATTGATATGCACAGGAAAAGATGTCTGATATAAGCGAAGGAATGAGAATTGAATCATGATGAGATTTAGTTTAAAAATACTTCTAGCCAGGCGGTGGTGGCAAACGCCTTTAATCCCAGTGCTCTGGAGGCAGAGGTAGGTGGATCTCTGTGAGTTCGAGACTAGCCTGGTCTACAAGAGCTAGTTCCAGGACAGCCTCCAAACCCATAGAGAAACCCTGTCTCAAAAAACCAAAAACCAAAGCCAAAAACAAAACAAACCAAAAACAAAGGCAAAAAATTAAAAAAAATACTTCTAACATTCACATTATTTTTTGAGATGCTGTCATTAGCCTGACCTTGAACTCATGATTCTCCTGTCTCAATCTCTGTCCTGATAAAAAATTCTTTTAATATTAAAGGCTAACCTTATATTGCTACTTTGTGGTGAAAATATTCTTAAGCCTTTGCTCCAGAATTTGGAAAATAATAGTGGATAATCCCCATTGCACTTCTGCAATCCAAGACCTAGGTTAACCCAATTTACACCTTAATATGACATATTCATATTGCTTGTTATTGTGTAAAAAGATTTTAAACACTTTGAAAAACTGGGTAATATTATCTATTAAGCAAAGCATGTATTCACTGTAGACCAGTATTTCCATTTCTGGATATACACTCAATAGAAATCAATTTCTTTCTTTTTTAACATCTGTTTTTGTGCAATGCTTGTGGAATATGTGCATCACAGTGGTGTGTGTGTGTGTGTGTGTGTGTGTGTGTGTGTATTTATGTGTGTTAAGGGAAATGAACAAAACTGTTCGTGGGCATTTGCTGATAGATCCAAACTTAACTCAAAAGACATGGCTTTCTCTTCTCCATTTTCCTTCTCTAGACAGTTGCTGAAATTTCCAGGTTGCTTGCCCTGTTGTTTTTTTCTTAACTTTTGGTAAAATTTGTTAACTTTCCTTCAGAGTCCACTCTTAAATTCTTCTATGAATGAGACTAAGAATTCTGAGACAGGATCCAAACTTCCCTGGTGGGCTGGTTAGGTTTTGTCACTGTGACATAACAGAATCACCTGGGAAGCAAGAACCTTGATTGAAGAATTGTCTCTATAAGATTAGCTTGTGACCATGTCTGTGAAAGATTATCTTGATTGATGTTTGATGTGGGAGGAGCTATCCCACTGTGGGTGGCACCATCTCTAGGCAGATAGGCTTGGGTTGTATAAGAAAGCTTGTTAAGTGTGTTCTGGAGATGAGCTGGTCATCAGTGTTGTATGATTCCTGCTTCAGTTTCTGCTTGAGTTCCCTGACTTCCCTCAATGATGGGCTGTGACCTGGAAGTGAAAGCTGAAATACTCTTTCTGTTCCTAAGTCACAGGAAAGCAAGTTAGAAAAGCAGGTAAGCTAAGACATCCCAGATGGGGCTTCCCCCAAATTTCCACCAACACTCTGTGGGGCTGGGTACCAGTATTTTTTTAAGCTTCTTCTACCTAGATAGACATCATTGAGAATCACGACTTTATGCCATGCTTTTGGTGTGAGTCTGAAAATCCTGGGTGGTGAGGTGTGGGTGGGATGGTAAATACTCGAAAAGAAGAGTTCTCATAGGAGACTAAGTCTGAAAGCAGCATGCCCAGGTTTTCCTTCAGGATGAAGCAAAAGGTGACTCAATGGGAAAAGTAATACCTGGCTCCTACCCTAAACCCCGCTGAGCTCAGGATTATGTTCTGTTTGTCATCTGTGCTAATAGGTGCTCTGGGTTTAAGAAGTGCTTAGTAGTCTTATAGTTTCTTCCAGCTTTCCCCCCCTTTACTCCATCACTAGTAGTGATGATTTCCCTCATTTCTTTACATTATTCGGCTCCACCGCACTTGTTTCTTGTATATTTATCTGGACATTCCTATTTGGAAAGGCATTCAAATTTCCAGAAAGGAATACACACCTGAGGACACCTTGACCTCAGCTCAGTCAGGGAGAGCATCTTGGCCTGAATTTGGAAGACATTTTATTTCCAGTGCAACAATATTGGAAGGCAGGACCCTCGAGGAGGTTAACACTGTTGTAAGAGAGTTTGATGGAAGGCATTTGATTCCTGCTTTACCTTTCATCCCTTCTGCCATGTGACTCAATGTGCATGCCTTGGAGGGATGCAGGTTCACCTGGTCCCACTGTACATCAATTTTAAAGCTCCTCTGCCTTCAGAACTGCAGGAAAACACATTTCTGTTTCTTACCAATCACCCTACTCAGGCATTCTATTATGGCAGAGGAAGCAGAATAAGACTTTGATCCTCTATTGGTGAAGACAATAGGTCTGTGTTGTTTTAGCTGTCAAGTGTGGTGATTGTTCCAGTAGCAATGAAACTAATGCATTTTTTAAAAGGATAGGAAAGTCAATAATGATAAATTTAGCAAAGGATTAAAAATTGCTTCATAACATTATCATTCAGGATACTTTCTAGCAAGTTTAAATGACTTGGTGAAATAGATGTGTCCTTGAGAAAGAGGTTAACTGAAGAGTGAATTCTGGGTTCCTCAAGGTCTTTGCTCTTACATTATGTACTGTGACAGTCAGCTCAAAATCCAGACTTGTGGAACAAAGTTTACTTTGGGGGCTTGAAGTGGAGCCGTTTCTATTTTTCTGACATAATGTGGTCAGAGCCATTTAATCCCATTAAGGCAAGTGTTAATAAGAGAGTTCTAGGAAGGAGCTGATATCTTATCACCCTCCAGAAGTGAGCATTATGAGGAGAGAGGGTATCACAACCATGAGAGCTGTAATTAGACTGTGGTGGGAGAGCATTACAAAGCATGCAGTCCACCCTGTCAGAGACAACAGGAGAGAGCCTTGAAGGGAAGGGGAGTCTTCCTTTTAAATCCTCCAGAGGAATTTGTTAAATAGGAAAGTTTGAAGCAAAAGAGAGGACCTTACTGGACAGGTTGGCAGGGGAAAGCCCAGAGGACAGTGTTTTAGTGAATTTTCCTGAGCAAGGAAAATATTTGACTTTTATATCTTTTCTGGGGGTGGCTTTGAGTTCCATACTGTGTAATTTAGTCTGTGATATCCCATGTGACAGGAGCACAGAGGAGTCAGGTATAGATGAGGTCATAAATTCGGGGCTGCAAAGCCATAGAACCAGTCAGTTCTTAACTCTCTGTCTCAGAGAGAGTGAGCTTCAGAGGGGCATGACCTGATCTCCCGGGTTATGGCATCTGGTCTGGTCTATTAGAGTGACTGGCATCTTAAAGGACCAGGCCCATGATCTAACAGTAAGAATGTCTCACTAACAACACACCATCACAGCTTTAAAATGCTTATCATTGTGAGTAAAAGGTGGAAAAGCAAACATTGAATCAATTTAGGTGTTCATGGTTTTAATTCATTTTGTTGATTCTAATGTATATTCCTATTCCATGAAAATAATTTTACGGAAAAAAGTTTGAAAACAAAAATGAAGAACGCAATGACAGCATTTGTACTCAGTAACAGATACGATAGTAACAAATGAAGCACCAAGAGGATGAGGTTATAACCATCTAGGAGTATAAAGATAAGTCATTAGGAGTTGCTTTAATGCTACCTAGTGTTAGTCACAGATTTTCTGCTAGTGCCTATGTTCTGTCTGGCCCAGGTTCAAGCCCCAATAATGGTGTCAGTAATGGGTTTCAACTCATAGAATAGGCCTTAAATCCAACTAGAAAGTGGTTAATTAATTCTGAGACATTTGTACCACTATTACATCAGTGGACATGTCTTGCCAGATCAGTTATTATTATTAAAAACATTGTACCAGGAACCAGAGTGTAGCCAGCAACTTCATTATTTTCTTCTTGCATTTTGTAAGACTGTTCAAACTTATTTGGTCAAATAGAAGTTCAGTTATTGCTGTAATTGTTTGCTGGACTGACAGAAAAATTCTTCAAGATACATTTGGGATAATAAAGAGTTTGAAATAAAGAAAACTGTGTAATAGAATCTTTCTCTTTGAGGTCTATTGTAGTCACTTTTGAAGCCCTCACCTACACTTCAGCATCTTGTTTTGGATGTACTTGAAGAGAAAATGTTTCATTCCTGTGAAGAGCTGTCGGACACAAGGAAACTTCACCTTCAATAAGATTAGTCACAAACACAAGAACAATTGAAGCATTGTTTCTTCAAAATTGCTAGCACACACTTCAGAGTCCCTCCTTGTAGAATATGCTTTAATTTCTGTCCCATCATTGCTTGTCAGAGCCTTTGTGTCCACCCCTCTTTTGTCTCCCAGTGACAGGCAGATTTGGCACTACATAACAGTTCAGAGAGGTAGCCTGCGCTTGTCATTGTTTTGCAAGTTTTTATTTTTTAAGGACGGAGAAAAAACGATTTAGTAAAAGATGTCATGTTAAACACTTAACTGTCCCTTCCCCCCACTTATATCTATTGACTGTGTTCTCTACCTGATGGTATCAGTTTTTTGTGTGAGGGTGTTTTCTTTAAAGATTGGAAGAGGATCCATGAAGTTGGAAGTCGAAGTTGGAAGTTGTCTGTGGATGAAAATATGTATAGAAAAAGATTTCCGGCTTTTCTAATTTTTATAAACTCTTTTCTCCACACTTGTCAATGTCATTAAGATATATTAAAATATCAATGTTTCCTTATGTGTGATTCTTTTCTCAGTGAGAAGCTGATGGACATTCTGGGAAAAACAGAAAACAGGGCACTTTCACTATTGACACTTTACAAGATGTCTTTGCCTAATGTCATTTGGCAGGAAGTGATTTTTAATTAAAGGGATATTATTATAAAGATATTGGTTTTTAATCTTCTTTATTCATTAAGGAAAACAAAAAACATGTCTTCACCTAGTGTATGTCAATCGCTCATGGTGTTTTCTTTGGCATTTTTATTTTTCCTTTCTCAACTGTTCAATTTTTCTCTTACATAACTTGATTATCTGTGTAGTGTGCACTTCTAATTTATGCAGTTATGAATATGTATATTTTAACTACATTTGAAAACCTTTGTTTTGTACAATGAATCATTTTTGTTCATTTTTCTCTCTTTTGTAAAATTAAAGTTGGAAAATACATTATGATCCATTAAGTTCCAAAAGGACCAAAATCAAGATCTGGAAGGAAGGGGCCAGAAAGATGGCTCTGCTAGCTGTTAAGAGCACATTTGTTTTCCTACTTAGAGCTGCTCATAACTTCTTATAATTCCAGTCATTGGATCTGATGCCCCTTCTGGCCTCCATAGGCACTTGAACTCATGTGCACATACACACAGATACATATAATTTTAAAATGAAAATAAACCTTTAGAAAAGTTATCGAAAGGGTATTTACCTACCTCCCTGCCATGTTCATTTCAGCATTAGTCACCATAGCTAAGATGTAAAAACAACTCTAATGTCTCTTGGTAGGTGAATAGATTAAGAAAATGGAATATTACAAACAATGGACTATTATTCATCCTTAAAAATTAACTAAATGCAGCTTAGTGTGGTGGTGCACACCCAACATTTGTAATCCCAGCACTTGAAAGAGGAAAGCAGGAAAATTAGGAGGTCTCACGGTCGTCCTTGACTATTTAGTGTGTTCAAGACTACCATGAACTGTATGCAGAGCTGGGGTTGTAGCCCAGTTAGTAGAATGCTTATCCAGCTTACATGAAGCCCTGAGTTTGATTCCCAGGACCACGTAAAACCAGGCATGGTGGTTAGTTAGCACACTTACAGATACCTTGGGTTACATGAGACCTCCTCAAAACAAAAGTCAAAAAAGAAAGGATAAAAGCAGGGAATAAAACAGTGACATTGTAAGTAGCAACATTAATTGAAATAAATACTGCCATTTGACCAACTGGGATGAGCCTAGGGACAATGTGCTCAATGAAATAAGCTGGTCACAGGAACAAATACCCATGGTTCTACAATTCTGTTCCTAAGCTAGCCAGATCCTCACTGGTAGAGAAGAGAATGAGCTGTTGTTGCCAGGGCCTGGGAGGAGGATGAAACAGGAAGCTATTTCTTAAATAGCATGAAGTTTGTTATACAAGTTCTAGAGAGTCGTTGTGTGACAGTGCTGTCATCCCCATCACAGAGCAGTGTTATTTTCACTCTTCACAACTCTATTAATGTCCATATTTTAACACATAGCTTCTTTCTTTTAAATTTTGTATATCTTTTAACAAGTCACATGAGCCTATTTTTCCTGATTCATAGTGTTTTTTTAAAGACTTATTTGTAGTTCATGTGTATGAGTGTTTTGCCTGCATGCATGTCTATGAATCATGTGTTTGCCAGGTATCTGTGGAAGACAAAACAGAGCATCAGGTTCACTGGGATTGAAGTGACAAATAGTTATGAGCCACCATGTAGGTGCTGGGAATAAAACTCTGGTCTTCTTGAAGGACCATGAGTTCTCTTAAGCACCAAGCCACATTTCCAGCCCCACATGCACAGTATCTTAAAGAATAATTACTTAGTAGCATACTTGCCTGCCCTCCAAGGGATGGCTGTTAGGAATGTCTTTGAGGGTCCCCAGTGCTAAATGTGTCTGCTTTCCTTCTTGGTGGCATCCTTGTGCAGTGGGTTTCTGTGTAAACCCACATAAATAGATTCACAAGTTCAAATGGGCCATATATTCAGTGCTGCTTTTCATTTATTTTGCTTTTTTACTGTTTGTTCCTTTTATTAATTTATTGTTTAAATTTTATTAATTTATTGTACAAATAAATGAGTTTCACTGTGACATGTTCGTATGTATATCATTGTAGTGCCTTGTTTCTTACCCTTCTCCACTTTCTCCCCCGCCTTGTTGGTCCTTTTTTCTCATCTTCTTCTTTCCCCTTCCTTCCTTTTCTTCTTTTATGATGCATATAACCCATCCTGATATTGGTTTCTAAAATTTGCAACAACTCCCCCTTAGAATGCTGTACCAGATGATGATAGCATACTTTTCCTTATTGCAGCATCTCAACTCCACTGACCCATGGCTTCCTAGAGAAGGGTGTGGGCCATAACACTCTCCTGTATTTAGCTGTGCTGGCTGAAGAGTGTGTATAGAGACAGAGAAAGTTCTTGCTGAAAAACGAGACTCCAACCATCTGCGTTCAGTTCAACAAATGCTTTAATATCTGTGTGTGTTTTTAGGATGGAAAAGCAGCTTGGCCAGAAACCAGAGATCTGATTGCTTGCTTAACTGTTTCTGACCCCATTTTGTTTGAATGTCCATGCATAAGAAGAACAGGTAGACTGTCTGCTTCTTAAGAGTATATTTGAAAAGAAATTGCTTTGCAAAACAAAACCCTAGCAATTCATCCATTTGGTGACATTTCTCGGGTATTTTCATAGTCATCGTGTAAAGCTTATTTTTATCGAGTGGGACGCATGTGGTGCTGCAATCATACACAATTAGCAACACTCACACCAACACAAGAATTACTTCATTTTTTACTTAAACATGGTTTTCTCCTTTTCTTCTGAGGGGATGCACATGACAACACACATCACATGGGCACACACCCCCTTTATTCAGAATGTGTAATTATTTTCAAGAATTTGAGTTTATGAGTAAGAATGAAGAGTTTCTTTTTCTGTCCCCATTTTGTCCTTGCAATCCCTGCCGAGTGAGTTCACACAGCAGATGGGCCCAATCACAGCACACGTCCATCATTTCACCCATATTCTTTTCATAAATTCCCTGTCTCCCTGGGTGCAAACAAATGATTTTCTTCTTCAGTTCACCTGAAAATTGCTTCTCAGGCCTTCATTTGGAACAAGTCAAGATTTGGGCGTTGTCAGCAGTGCAGGGACACATTTGAATAAAGTCAAACTCCCTAGATCTAGGGCAGTATCATCCATCACATGTATGTCAGGGATCTGTCTGGTGGCCCTATAAATCTTTGGCTTCAGGATGAGCTGAGTTCCTCTCTTAGGAGCCTGGTCCTCAGTGGCACTTCACTATGTCTATCAGCTTCCAGATGACTTGAGAACAGGCTTTTCCAGAAGTGTGCCTGTGTGTTTATGGAATGTAAGGTTATTTCTTCCAAAACTTTAAATTTTCTCAGTAAAGGGTATTTTTTAGTAAGGGAGCTAATATTCACGTCTACACAGAGCTTAGGGAGAGTATTTCTTTTTTTGTGACAACAGGCATTTTTGAGGAGATTGAAGTTCCAGAATGAACAAAAGTTTCAGAGAAAGTAGATATGCTGTACATAGAAATAATTTCAATGAGAATTCAAAAGGCAAATGCCACATTTCTGATACAATCTTTTTAAAATTATGACGGTGGTAGAATAATCAACATATAACAACTGGAAATACAAAAAAAATTTTACAGTAATTTCCCCAAATCAAATGATCCATATTTCATCCATATTTATTAGTTGGACTGTCCCCTTTCATTGTCATTTATTTTTGTATTTTCATCTACATAAGATCTATTTGCATATTATGTAATAATGAGGAGTGTTATGGCTCACTTGCATTCCAGCTTCATCATTCAGTGTTAGTGAGAAATCTGTGCCCTATGTAATAAAGTGGATTTGAATTCATGCTGTAAATAGGGAAACTTAAGTCTGTAGATGATTTTCCAGGGTGCACATTTTTCCTTTGCACAATTTTGCAGCATTGTCCCTGTTATTCTTTACTTTGCAATTAACATCGGTCATATTGTGCTCATTGTCTGTGTGGCTGTGCGGTCTTTGTAACAATAATTTCTAATGAGTATGCCCTTTCTTTTAAGTGCAAGCAACACAAAAATGAAATTATTTGAAAGTTGAAAAGTAATAATTACCCTTAAAAATTCAGCAGGGAGCGTTTAAATATATTTTTGTGCCATGGTATTTTCACCGTTTCTGTCCTTGTCATAGAATATATGTCTGATTAAAATTATTCCAAAGAGAAAAATAAACACCTTTGTCAACATCTTTGATATAGATGTTTTTCCCAAGATGGTTATATTGATCTAAAAGTTTATTGGTGACTCTTGAGAGCTGTGGCTTGCCGCATATTTACTGGCATTACTGTAGTGATTTGGTTTTTATAAAAGGTTTGAAATGTGACTATACTGAACAGTCCAAATATTGAAATGAAAAAAAAAAGATGTGTTGGAGCTGCTCACCCAGTTCTCTCTCTTTCTGAATGAATCAGGTCTCCAGCTTCCTGCATTTGCCTCCAAGATACCTTCTGTGGTATGAACTAGTTTGTATCTATTTATCAACACTTAGCTATACAACCTAGTTTATAACCATCTATATATATCTATACATATATTAATATTTATGTATCTACATACATATGCATCTGTCATCTATTTATATATCCATTATCTATTAATATCATTCACCTATATTTATTACATTTATATAATAAATATATTTATATTTATTTATAATATAATAAAGCTATGTATGTATCTAATTATCAATATATGTTATCTGTATATACAGATATTCATGTACTGTGATCTAAATCTATGATCTATCTATCTCTATTCTTTTTATCATCTATCTTTTAATGGTTGTCATTCTATGTATCTATCTCCATCAGCTACCTAAAATCATCATTGATCTATTAAATCTATCATCTATCTGTATATCATTCTCTATGTATTTGTCTATCATCATCATTGTTATATTAATATCTATTTGTCATCTCTATCTATAATCATTGTTCAATTCTTTATTTTTAATCTATTTAATCATTTATCATATGCTATCCTATTCTACTCTTCTCTCCTACCAACTCTATTTGTCCTAGATCCCATGTGTCTGAAATAGCATTGCAGCCATCATGGGTGACATATTGCCTCAGTTCATGGCATATTTATTAGATAATTCAAGAGATTCTGTTTCCATGCATATAAGTTTCCTCTTTGCAGCAGATTACTCACCCTGGTGCAAGATACTTGGTCAGAGAAGCTCCTTGTCCAGGTCCAGCCTCAGTGCTGTGCAGATCCAGTGTCCCTGACTCTCAGGGTGGGGCTTTTTCAGTGACCCTGTCCTAGCCCTGTATTAGGACACATTGAAGACACAGAGAGTAAGGTAGCTTCCTATTCCGTTTCTTGGAAAATGCCATACTGTTCCATGTTCCCAGACTCAGTGAGTCTCCTCTGCCCTCTGGCAA
This sequence comes from Mesocricetus auratus, assembly GCF_017639785.1. Lineage (NCBI taxonomy): Eukaryota > Metazoa > Chordata > Mammalia > Rodentia > Cricetidae > Mesocricetus > Mesocricetus auratus. Next base: position 11,550,567 of record NW_024429183.1, on the reverse strand, counting down.
AGGCTTGGCTGCCCTTCCTTCCCTTGGTGGCCAGACCTCTCTCTGCTTAGATAGAAGGCCTGGACCACTGTGCCCTTCTGCAGAACCCGCTACGCCTCTTCTCTTGGCATGCTGCTCCAGGAAGGCTTTCCTGTCACCTCTCTTGTCCCCACTTTTTGTCCTTTGCCCCGACAGGGTAGAGCCTGTGAGTAGGTGCAAATGCCTTGTCACCAATGACTTTTAGGATCCTTTCAGTTGTTCACAGCAAGCATTTCACAGTTCATTAAAAGTCTGCATGGATCCTTCCCACCTTTTTCTGTAAAGATCTTGTCCTTTCTTTTGCTGCTGTGTTAAGCCAGGCTGGCGACCTGCCTTTCCTTTGATATCATTGCAGGGGGCTGTTCTCTTTCCTGCACTTTTTGATGTTTTCAGGAAACATTACACTTTTGTTGATTAGGGTGCTGTTTCTCACTATTAGGGTGGGAGTGATGCTGACCAGCCTTTTACATCTCAGTAGAATCTGGGAGTCTGCCTCATGAAAGAAAAAATTGGAAAGATGCAGAAGTTTTGGTTAATAGGTTTTTGTTGCTTGTTTGTTTGGTCTCAGCATTTTAGAGACATCCATTTTCTTTGTCTTCAGCTTTCTGATGCAAAGTCAGTGACCTTCAAACCAGTGTTTCTTCTGTGTGAACTATCATTTTTGCTTTTTTTTAATGATTTCTTCTAATATATGTTTTTGATTATTTTACTTTCGGATATGTGCTTCTTCTAAATAGTGTTTTCCAAGATTTCAGTTTTTTTAAAATGTCATCACCCTTGTCTTTCTAAGACATGTGTTTACATTTTTTTATACAAATGCTACCTTTTGGATAGTTTTCACAGCCACATCAGAAGAGGACACTAACAAGTTTAAAAATAAATTTTTTTGAGAATTCCACCCATGAGCGTCGTATCTACAACACTCCTATTCCTCCCTCCCTCTAACTTTTCCTGTGTCCCCCTCCAAGTTTCATAATATCATCTTTAGTTATTATTGCTACATGTATACATATGTGTGCATCTATATAAGTATGTATATATGCATACATGTATATTCAACCTTCTGAGTCCACTTTTAGGGAAATGTATCCAGGGATGGCCACTTGGAACTGGACATCCTACATGGAAGCTTGTTTCTGGAAGAAATTCTTCCTTCCCAGGAGTCACTGACCACTTTCAGCCCTTCATCTAGGAGTGGGTACCAACAGCTCTCCAATTGCATTTCATGCCTGCTCAATAGGAGGGAATTCATGTCTGGTACCGTGAACCTAGCCAACTACCCACATCTGGAGAGGTCATAGACCCGAGTGAAGATCCTACTACTGCCACTTTCCCAAACCAATATAACGTCTACCTATATTCTCAATACTTATCTTTACACCACAGGTAAGTGTAGCTTTCACCATTCATCAAAGCTGCTTCTCCTTTCAGTAGAGCATGCTGATAGTTTGCTTTTACTTTGTGCCTATGGCTGTTGTCATGCATGGGAGAGCTGCTATAATGATCTTAGTTGCTATTTAGTGCTGTGGTCTGAGATTTCAGTCTATTAGCGCTTTAAAATGAGTCTGGCTTGGCCACAGATTTCTTTAAAGATTCATGGACTTCAGTTGCTCTAGCTGCCTCACATCAGACTTTCGGCAGACCTGACCCCAGTATTGGCTAATTTTAAAAGTTCCTTAGGTGAATCTAAAATCTGATCAATTCCAAAAACCATTTAAAGAAGTTCTTACTCTATAGTTCCCATGACCTCACTCAGTAACAGAGCATGGTGACAAATTGATTTTTGAAGGTGGGTAGCAGATTTGGAATTGGAGAAAATGAGAAAAATTATTTTGAATACTGGAGGACTGTAATCAAAGACATAAGCAGGAAAGTGGGGTGCTCTCAGGCTATTGAATTCCTGGGTTACTATCTAGAATGCTAAATGGAAATTAGCTTGAGGCTAGGTTTTGGATGGCCTTGGAGGTTAAATTAACGATACCAAGATTCATTTTTTTCACACAAGAGAAAATCAGTCAAGCTTTTTGATATGAAGAGTAACACACTTAAACACTATCCACACACAAAGAGAATAATCGCCTGCATAGCCCTGAAGAATGATGAGGGAGTTGAAATGAACAGTCTGGCTTCTGTGTTCTAGGAGGGAGTTACTGAGGGCTTGAATGTGAGGTTGATCCCTGGGATATCGTGGTTGTGATAGATGAGAAGCTGATGATGCAGATGATCAATAGAAGAGAGCAGGCAGTGTCCAGGGGAGCCCTGAGATTTAAAATGCAAACGAGGGGATCAGGCTGCCATTTATAGTAACCAGGAACTAGAGGATAAGCATGTTTGTATACAAGATAGAACTTTTAATTGGCATTAAAATTCTTTGAGAGACTAGTGACAATTGCTGTTTATGATATGGCAAGCCACTTTATGTTCATGAGTGCACATACACAAGTCTATCTGGGTCTACAGTTTCTGTTTCTAATAGAAATCCTATACATGAGGTTTTTCTCATTTAATCCAGAATACCCCATGGATATAGTGAATTAATATTCCAATGTATTTGAATTTAATGTGTAGCATTATATTTCATGACAATTAGATTTTTCAGAGTCTTCAAAACTTTATTTAAACTATCAAAAAAGTCATGAAATCAGATTTATGTTCTACAAAATCCTGATAGCAATTATCCTCCACATTTCTTTGTGATAAATTTGATGCATTTTTTATTTTAGCATTGTAATTTTCATTTTGAATCTGCATTTAAAATATTTCTTAGCAAATTCTAATGCACTTAGGGAAGAAAGAAAAATTAATAACATAAATCTTGAAAGATGTTCACATTTATCCTGCTTGCGTCTTTTTTCTGTCACAACCTCTTTGTTTCTTTTTAAAAAATAATATTTTTACCTTTACATGCTTATATAAAGCATGTGCATATGTGTACAGTTGTGTATTATGTTTGTACACATATGTGTGTGTGAATGTAGGTGCAGGTATGATGCAGTTTTATCCTGTTGCACTGGAAACAGTCATTCTTAGTTCCATGATTCTCTATTGACATTTGCATTGTTTCTGTCTTGCTGCTGTTGGAACAATGTTGTGATGTTATGTGCTCACTTCGGGATATGTGTGTATGTATGTATGTATATATGTATATATGTATGTATGCATGTGTGTATGTATGTGCTGTTTTTCAGTTAGAGCTGCAATGAGAGTGGGTCCCAGGACAAGTGTATGTCCAAAGTGGAAATTATGACTATTTTGGTTTTTCTCATCTTCATTAATGCTTCTTTCTAGTCTCTAAAATTTCCATGTATTGACATATTAATGTATGCAATCAGGAATTAGTTCACAGTTTTCTGGTGATTAGCAAGTCTGGGCACAATTTCATATGTTTAGTGACTGAAACTCAAGTTTTCCTTTTGAAACAAGTTGCAAAGTAAGTTATTTGGTGTTTTGTTGTCTTAAAAAGATTTACTTGCTTTTGTGTGTGTGTGTGTGTGTGTGTGTGTGTGTGTGTGTGTGTGTGTGTGTGTGTGTGTGCGCGTGCGCGTGCGCACGCGCGCGCATTGAGTACAGTACTCAGGGAGGCCAGAAGAAGGCATCAGATCCCTTGGAGCTAGAGTTGCAGTTGTGAGCCAGTAGGTGGAAGCTGGGAACTGAACTGAATCCTCCAGAAGAGCAGTGAGTGCTCTTATCTGCTAAACCATCTTGCCAGGCCCAGCTCTCTGACTTTTACCTATTGACTGGTAGAATCTTTTCATGCATTCTGACAATGGAACTTTTATATATCTAATTTATTGTCTATCTTCCTGCTTTTTGGCATGTATTTTAGTTTCTTAGTAACTGTTCCTCAAGAGGATTCTTTATTTCATTACATTATTTATTTGTTTTATTTGTGTGCGTGCCTGTGTGTACCTATCTATGGAGGTCAGAGGACAACTTGGAGTCAATTCTCTCCTTTTATCATGTGGGGCTGGGAAGGGGGCATCAAACTCAGTTTCCTAGGTTGTCAGGCTTAGCTCTTTTATCCCCTGAGCCATCTAGCAGACCCCTTCTTTATCTGTTACATTTTATTTTACCAATACTTTTATTTTTAATTACTCTATAAGATAATTTTTATACTGTGGTGGTTTGAATAAAAATAGCCCCCATAGATACATAGGGAGTGGCATTATAGGAAGTGTGGCCTTGTTGGAGTAGTTCTGTCCTTGTCGTTGTGGTAGGGTGGGTTGAGGTTTGAAAACTCAGGCTAAGCCTAGTGGCTGACTGTCACTTTTTGCTGTCTGTGGATCCAGATGTATCTCAGTGCCTTCCCCAGCACCTTAATTGCCTGCATACTGCCATGTTTCCAGTCATGATGATAATGGACTGAACCTCTGAATCTGAAGGCTAGCCCCAATTAATTGTTTTCCTTTACGAGAGTTGCCATGGTGATGGTGTCTCTTCACAGCAATAAAACCCTAAGACATGTGTTGTAAACACAATCTATGTTGTATTTGTATTGTATTATTATTTTCAATGATGCTAGGTATGCTAACTCTAACTACTGGGATGTTATTGGTGTAGGTGTACAGAATGCCTGTCCCTGTTTGGAGGCAAAGCTCAGTCTTCTGATGCTCATTTTTTTCCCAGCTCACTTGCAGCTAATGAGATCACTTGTGTGTGATTCTGAGTCTGCTGGTTCCATCTCATCTGCTTGTCTGTACTCAACTTAAGACAACAAAGTGGCATGCTGCACCTTCGTAATAAATGTTGCCATCTTCTTATGAGAGCTCCCCATGGTTGTGCTGGTTAAAGATTGCCATGGCTCTGCTTGGTCTCTGGCACTTCTATGTACATTTAAGGAACTTTCGGTTTAGAAAATAACTTGGACTTTGATGGTAAGTGTAGAAAACTTATTGACCAACTTCAGAAAAAGAAAAAAGGAATCAGATTAAATCCTATCTAGAAGCGAACTGTAGATTTTAAAATTGCTGACCTCAGAGTCCCTCAATACCCTGGCTATTCTTTTGTTTGTATGACTTTTATTACTTGGTATTTATAATGCTACTGAAGATTGTATGAGTTTAATATTTTTATTTCTTTTGCCTTTAAGTGGAAGCATGATTAACTTTAGGTTGACCTTTTACGTGGTAAGACTCATAAAATAATCTAAAGAATTCTTACATTAATTTAGTGTTATCCATTTAAAAGTCACCTGACGATTTTAATATGGAAAATTTCATTTCTCATTACATCAACAGATATTAAATTCTCCGCAGTCTTTTAAAATTGCATTTATTTTTTATTCTTTGACAGCTTCATACATGTGTATACTAAGTTTGGGCCCTTTCACCCTCCTTTATGCTCCTTCATGCTTCCCTCTTCTCTCTGGGGCACAGTTCCTCATGCTCCCCTCTTCTTGCTGGAGCACATTTCCCCTTTCTGCTTTGATGCATTCTTTATTTTTGGCCCACTGAGTTTATTTAAGGTTGCTCGTACAAGCAGGAATGGGAGGTTATTTACTGGAACACTATCGTCAAATACACCACCAAGGAAAATGACAGTCATTCTCCTAGTACCCATTAACTTCTCATAGGCCATCAGTGATGGGTGGGGCCCCACATACCTAAGCACGATGAAGTGGTGACTGGTCCATTGTTGTGCAAGACTTTGTAGTAATCACAGCTGCAGTGAGCTCACAAGTGCTATGGCTGTGTCTTGTCTAGAACTGCTCCGCCGTACTCTCTATCAACCTCTGTCTCTTCTACTCCCACTCTCTATTATACTTCTCAAGCTGTGGATGCATGTGTCAGACAGATGACCACCCATTCCTCACAATTCAACCAGTTCTATGTCTCTGTATGAATCACCACTTACTGCAAGAAATTAAAACAGCTTCTCTGATGATGGCAGAGAGCAGCACTAATATATGGATATGAAAATAAACATTTAGAAGACAGTTTGACACCGTGTCCATAAAATCAATTTTTAAGTCTGAAAAATTGTCTTCTGATTTAGGTAGGCTTTATAGGCATATTTTAGGTATTTTGAAATTATTTTAATGCATTATTCTTCTGAAATTTTACTCGGAAAAAACACTGAACAGAATGCAATGGATATTTTAGTTACTATTCTCCATTTCGTGGGCAAATATTTCAATAGTTCATTACTGAATATTATGTACTCATGTTGAATGTGGATGAGTGTGTGTGTGTGTGTGTAAGCTTAAGACAACCCTTCTCAGCAGAGTGGTGGAGGCACAGGCCTTCAATCCCATCACTGGAGAGGCAGAGGCAGGCAGATCTCCATGAGTTCAAGGCTAGCCTGGTCTACAGAGTGAGTTCCAGGACCAGGATAGCCAGAACTACACAGAGAGACCTGTCTCAAAAACCAAACACAAAAGAAGAGAAAAAAGAAATCTTTCTCTTAGGATGATGGGAGATTTTACTTTGTCATGGGAACATCACACACATTGTATACATTCTTTAAAACTCAGGATGGTATAGTTTTTACTCTTTCTCTGAATGTGTTAAGTAACAGTGGTTTATTTTCACATAACTGATCAAACTGGTAGGCATTTCTTAGTTATCTTGCCAATACTGTGTATAAAATTTTGCATGTAGTTCATATTTTGGTACGGTTTAGATCATAATTAAGTTGTTCTCATGAAATGAATTCATCATGAATCTCTTCTTTCTACTCTCTGGAAGAGTGTTTAACAGCTGATGCTAAGTCTTAAGTATTTCAAAAGACTCTTTATGATGTCTTGAATTGTCTCTGAAGATTTTCATAAGTATCAATTACAATTTTCTTATTTATTAATTGGTTGGTTTTGTGAGATAGGGTCTCATGTCTGACTGACTCAAACTAAGTATGTCGCTGAAGATGACCATATTACCTTCCAAGTCCTGAGATTACAGTGTTTGTTACATCTGACTCCTCAGCAGCAGGTTTTTTAACAGCTATGGCAATATCCATATCATTTATTTCTTTTTGTGTTATCTTAGCAAATTCTGCTTTACTGTCAATCTTCATTTTGTTTAATCCTTCATATTTATTGGTATGAAGTTTTATGTGTATAGATTTTTTTCTTTTGCATGTATATCTGTTCAACACATGCATGCCTGGTACCCATGGAAGAGGGCATCAGATCATTTAGAACTGGAGTTACAGATGGTTGTGGTTCACCATGTGGGTGCTAGGACATGAACCTGATTCTTCTGGAAGAACAGCCCATGCTCTTAACTGCTAATCCATCAGGCTAGTCAGATTTTAATTTTTTAAAACATAGTATGTGTTTCACTCTTGATACTTTATGTTCACATTTCCCCTCTCTTAAAATTCTCACAGAATTAGTACTTTTATTACTTTTCAAATTGATATTTGAATTGCTTTAAAGTGGGCGTGGTTAGTATTTATTTAATTTCTGATCTTAAGTTACCCTCACATCCCTTTCTTTCTACTGGAGTATTTACTGATATGGAGTCTTCCATTCTGAGTTCCAGAATTGCTGTGGGCATGGTGGTGCATATCTGTAATCCTGGCACTCAAAAGGAATAGACAGAGATTTGCCACAGGTTTGAAGCTAACTGGCATAGTAAACTGCAGGCCATTTTGAGCTATATGGCAAAATCCTCATGATGGGCTGTGAATGCCATCCTCTAGACTGAATACAATCATTGCAGTCAAGAATTGACAACTGGGTTACCTGCACTGGACCACTGAAGACTGGCTCTATCAATAGTCTGTTATAAAAGAGGGAGGGCCTCACAGGGCTCTACCCTTCAACTCTGAACTATTATTGGGTGCTGATAAATTGAGACAGAGAGAGAGAGAGAGAGAGAGAGAGAGAGAGAGAGAGAGAGAGAGAGAGAGAGAGAGATTGTCTTTACTTGTGCATCCACTGCTGAGTCTACCATATCTGTGATTACATAGATGGGTTAAAATTAGTGGGTCACAAAAGAAAATGAAGAGACGTGAACATGGAGAAGAGATTTGAAGGGAAGGAGGCAGTGGCAGACATGGGTAGAGGGAGATAGGGTAGGGTGAGTTGTAAGAGTGGTTAGTATGCATTACATACCTGTTTGAGATTGTCAAAGAACAAATTTAATTAATATAACGCCAAAGCTCTCAGTTTAAAAAAAAACCTCTAATAATGATAAAGCTGAGAGTATCAGTATTTATTCTTTTTCTAAATATGCCTCAAAGGATACCTTTTCTTCTGTTAGATACAGCTATGTGTACAGTTAGGGACAGGATTTATATTATATATAAATGTTATTTTTGTGACCTGGGGGTCTTATTATGTAGCCCAGACTGGCTTTGAATTGATGAGGCCCCTGTATCTACTTCCCAAGGGCTGATATGACAGATATTCACCACCATTCTAGGGTTTAATTATTAAAAATTTGCTTTGAAGTACTCTTTATCCATATATTATTATTTGGACTTTATTTTATTTTAAGCAGTTTCACAAACTTCTTTTAGGCACGATTTCATACATTTATATTTGACTAAGCTTTTGCTGTGTATCTGGTAATTTCTAACACCTTACTAATATTTTTTTGGAACACAAGGTACTCTTAATGCTTAAAACACTTTTGTTGGTGCCGAATGTTTTCATTTGTTTTCCTGAAACTCATTTCCTTTTGGTTTTGAAGGATGTTTTTGTTACCTTTTGTTTTGATACCTAGGCTGAAATAATTTTCATTCATCAGTCTGATAGTATTCCATCAGTTTGTTTTTCTCTTTGACTTCTGTATGTTCATTTCAGTGATAACTGTCAGTTGTGGGGGAATGTGCTGCCTCCCCTCCTCTACTTGACTGTAGGATTTACACCTTGATGTGCATTGAGTTTCCTTGAACATTTGGACAGTTCTACCATCCTTCTTTGATTCCACAGTTGATGCACTCAGTGACTTACCTGTATCTTTTCTCCACGGAAGGCCAGATCACATGTATGCATGTATGTCTATGTATTTGTCTGGAAGTTTATCCAACCTGTTCATATGGTGACATTGGCAGTGCTCGAGTTAAAAATCCTCCCGAGTAGTCCTTACTGGATGATTGGCAGTTATAAGGCTTTAAATATAATAGTTCTCCTTTGGTGGGATAATTGTGTATCTTAGACATTGTTTTAACCTCCCCGGTTTGTTCTATGTGATTAGCTACTCACCTATAATTGCCTTATTTGCATAGTCTCACCATGTTCCTTTGATGAACAAACCATTTGTGCTCATCCTCGTCCTAGAATCCTAGATTACTTTAAGCCCAAAAGACCAAATGTGTCTCTTTTCTAGAAAAGGAAAAAATGGATGTCAGATCATCAGTGGAGTCCTACTCTATCTGCTGTCTCTGGTGACTCCAGTGATCTTCCCTTATCACCCTGAGAAATCCTCTGGTACTTCATTACATATACAAGACAGCCTACATTTATTATTTGCTTTGTGGAAAAGAGGTGGAAGTCCATGCATTTTTCCTTTGGCCAAGGTTTGACTATGCAAAGCTCTCATGTTTGAACACTTATTGCAAAGCTGGTGGGACTCTTTGGAAGGTTGTGGAACCCTTAGGGGATGGGACCTTGATGGAGAAAGTAGGTTACTTGGGGTGAGCTTGGAGGTTTTATACCTCAGTCCCAGTTTCTCTTTACTCTCTGCTTCCTGAGCGGGGCTGCATCATGACCAGCCAGCCTTCTGCTGCCATGTCTTCGCCATGATGGACTGTATCCCTTTAAACTGTAAGCCCCAAATAAACCCTTCCTCCTTTAAATTGCTTCTTGCCAGGTATTTTATTACATCAACAAGAAAAGTAGTTAATACAGTAATGATGGTGTACCTGAGGAAAATGTAAAGTTTATTGCCATCCCCCATGGGCTTAAAAGATGAGGATTTGGTGGTCCCTGTCACATCTCTAGTCAACGCACTAGTCTTGATCCTGAAAATACCAGATAAAACATAGAAAATTGAGAGGTACTAACAAAACAACATCACCAGTCACCACTGTATCTGAGATCCATGTAAATGTCAACAGTGATAAAGGCAAATAACATCTTACTATTTTCATGACCATAATGATACTCTCACAGACATTCTGAAAATGTCACCATGGTACCTCCTAAGGTTTAGGACCACAAATGGCAGAGGGAACAGCCTCATTCACTGATATCTCCAATGACCCACTTGAGAAATTTGTGCTTCAGCTCCCAGTAGAGGGATGCTTCTAACAGGCCACACAGCAAGCTCAAATTACAGCTCTCCATTAGTCATTCTGGGCTCTCAACAGGAGTACAGATGCATTTTGTGAAGTTACATCCTGTCAGTGGAAAATGGTCATTATCATGAGGGTATGGAGCCTGCTTCCTAATGAAGGCAGGGAGATTCACTGTGTGTGCATGCCAGGTGATTAAGCCAGAATGAATAAGAAAAAGCATGCCCTGATAGAGTATGGTAACCAGGGAGCCATAGTCCTTAAGGATAAGGATCATGTTTATGCCAGATCATTAGAAAAACTGGCCAGTTATTAGTGGAGTTTGTCTGAAAGATATACAAATTATAACTTTCAGATGAAGCTGCTGTATATGCTTGGTGTTTCGAGGCAGGACTTCTTAGAGCCCAAATGGACCTTGAACTTCTTATGTAGCTGAGCTTGAGCTTAAACAACTGATTCTCCTGTCTCCCACATGCTGAGATTACAGTCATGTGTCTCCTTTACCATGTTTGGCAAGACACATGTCTTACTCCACAAAATTGTTACTGCAGATGCTAGTTTTAAAAATTTTGACTTTGCAGAAAATTTTTTTTTGACTTTGCAGAAATACTGAGAGGATGGAACGCATGTTGTTTGGAGCATTTCCAAGGGTTGGCCGTGGCAGATGCTGTCAGTTGTCACTCATAAGCCCTACTGCTTACCACATCAGTGTGCCCTAGACAATCAGCAGTCACCGATATCTGCATTCTCATACTTAAAAGGGTATGCTAGGAGGCTACTCTCTTTGTATCTATAGGAGGGCTCTATGCTGTGGAATTAATGAACACCCTGAGGAATAGTCTCTCACCAATGCCCAATAGGAAAGGGTGCACAAATACCCAGCATCCTCAGCCCTTAGGTGGCGCATAACCAAGGCTGGTGGTGCTTTCTGTCATTTTCCAGTTCCTCCGGCATTAAGCGACAGTGTTCCTCTGTATCATGCTAAGTAAAAGGGAACCATCTTATAGACTGCCTCCTCTCCATCTGTTTTCACTTCCCTCTTGATGCTCCTCACATATCTCAAACGAACTACTTAAAATCTCGAAGTCTCTTTTCAGAGAAACCCAGCTAGGATAGATGGGTAGCCACTCTTCGCCTTTTGCTCTGATTTTCATCCCAGTGGGCACTGCTTGAGAGTAGAAGACGCCTTCAGGGTAAAAGCACTCCTAAATACTCCCTGCTTCTCTCCCCGGGTTCTTGATTCTTTGAATCCTTACTGATTTGATAGCTCTCTGATTCCTTCAAACACACTTTTTAAAAATGTATCCTGCTATGACAGCAGTTCTCAGCGGGGGAGTTGGTCCAATGCAACTGATAGCCAAGATCAATTTCTTTCACAAATCCATATGTGAATTAAACAAACCTAAATGAGAACCAAAAGCAGTTGCTTCCTTGGTATTTTGAAAGCCCCCAAATCACCTAAAATGGAATGTTCAATTTTATAGTTGTAGGAAAAACAAAGTAAAACAAAATAACAACAGAAACAAAAAACTAAAAAATAAAACCCAGTCTAGGCTTAAGGTTTCTTAGTGCTGACACCCTGTGAATGACCTTTGACTACTTATGTGGTTTTTTCTTTTATCGTCTCTACATACTTTGGGTTTTTCTGCTCCTGTTCTTTGAAGAAGAATATATTTCAGATTTGCTATTGTTTTTTGTTGAGTGCTCAGGGAGTAATTATCTGGCTTCCAAGAATCATTCCTTTGGGAGGGAGGGCATTATGAAACATTCATACATCTTTTCATTTTTCTGTCCAGTAAATACAGTTCGGGAGGGGCATGGCATAATATTTTGCAGAGAAAGTGAACTATTAAGGGGATGAAAAAGTAGTTGTTTGAAGAACTCATGATTAAGACTCATTTTGTAGATTAATAGAGACATCACCAGTCTCCAAGGTTAGTAAGTCAACAATTTCACGAAAATTAAATTTACATAAAAATCTGGGGAAATGAATAACATTTCAATCTTTGTTGGTAGCAGGTCAAAAAGCCATACCCTCATTGAATTTGGAACTTGGCTTTACAGTGGCTTTTGCTGTGACCTATTTTTCAGCTTTCAACTTATTGACTTGCTTAAGGCTTCTCTGAACACTGATACCTTTCTTTGTAGCTCATAGTCTCATACATTTGGAGAGCTGTACCTATGAATGGAGTTATAGAAGCCATGCACCATGGGACATGTCCATACTGCATGCTGCCAGTTTTGGTTGTTTCTTGAGGGTGATAAGTTCTAACAATTTGCCTTCAATGTTAAAGAAATGGCGGCCACCTAAAGGTAGCTCATTTGAGGACATAAGGAACACTCTAACAATGGCTTGCAAATTAGAGAAGAATAAGGCAAGTGGACACCTGTCTTATTTATCAAACAGACAACTCAGATAACTGGAGAGATGGTTCAGGAGTTAAGAACACTGACTGCCCTTCCACAGGACCAGGGTTCAATTCCCAGCTCCCACATGGCATCTCATAATCATCTGTAACTCCATTTCTAGGAAATTTGGCACCCTCTTCAGGCCCCTGTGAGCACTGGATGTACATGTGGTTCACAGTTATACATGCAGGCAAAACACCCATACACATAAAAAAATACTCCCCAAGTCAGAATCTAAATGTTTACCCCACAGAATCAAACTGATAACATAACCACCATGCCCCAATTTTTTCTCTATGACAATTAAATAAAGGAAAAAAATCTCCACTCTGTTTGAAAAAAATTTTTGCTGATATGTTATTCATGTCTTCCTCCTAGGAGATGCACTATGAAGTCTAGGGGCTTGAAAATACTACCACATTTCCTTAGCTAAATCATCTAACACTGTTAGGTAAATTTCTCATGCTTACCAAGACAGTAGATGAGGCTAGCCCATTGCCTTAAACCATAAGCTTCCCTTTCTTCCTGACCCAATCATGGCACTCAGCCTCTTGCTCCAAACTTTGTAATTTTCTGAAGAAAAATATAGACACAAAGCAATGAGGATTAACCTTCTTGCTCCTTGGGGTGTTTGTGTGCCTAACTGCCCACAAGAAAAGCAGTCCAAAGTCTTGAAACAAGTCTGTTAGATGACTCTACCCTTTCCTTGGTGATGGGGTGGCCATTAAGTGACAGCAAACAGCTATCTAAAGGTGTGCTTTGAGAGATGGCCTGAATTATTTTTAATTACTGCATATGGATATAAAAATAGCATTTTTTCAAAATCTATTAGGTGAGGCAACTTAAACCCATCAGATGTCCTATTTAAATATATTCTAAAGTCTCAAAAGGTTTGTTAACATTCACTTATCCACTCCTTTGTTCGACATGTGTATTCTGTAAATGCTAAGAATACCACTAAGTGGTTGTTTTAAAGAAGATTAAAATGATTTGCTTTGAAGGAGATGGTGGAACACTGATAATTTTGTCTTCCAAATCACAAGCACATTAAATCAGTTTGCCTTTTCAAAAATAAATGCCAGGCTGAGGGCTGGATACTTGTATTTTGCTACTCATCTATGGTTTTATTTACAAATACTCTGTAAACTAACAGACTAATGCTAAATATTTATTTGTATAAACTAATGCTCAATATTTATTTCCATAAACTAATGCTCAATTTATTTCAAAAGAATGCCAGAATAGGAAAAATCCTCATATGATACCAAGATAGATTTTCAATATCTTTACACAATATGGGTCTGGAAGCAAGAATCAATGTGCTCCATGCTTACTCTCATCTCAAACACAACACTTTCATTTCTAATATTCAGCAAACATTAGTAACATATCCTAAATGTTGTGCCCTTTAAATTTCATGCCCTGTGAGGTGCTGCTGTTAAATTCTTACTTTACAATGAAGGGCACCGAGGCTGGAGGAGTGGCCTGGATTCAACGCAGGACTTTGAATCTTCTTGTGCTGTAAATAATTGTATTTGCTTGAGGGTTTTCTTTTTAGTTATGTATGTGAGGATGAATACTGATTGTCAGTTGGACAAATCTAGCCTCACCCAGGAGACAAGCATCTGGTATGTCTATGAGGGTTTATTGAGATGGGAAGACTCTCCTTAGTAATGGCAGCACCACTATCCTATGGGCTGAGGTCCTGTACTGAGATATAGATAGATGATAGATAGATAGATAGATAGATAGATAGATAGATAGATAGATAGATAGACAGAGACAGGGAGGGAAGGCGAGGGAGAGGGGTAATGAGAGAGGGAGAGACGGAGAGAGGAGAGACGGAGAGACGGAGAGACGGAGAGACGGAGAGAGCTTTCTGAGTGACAGCATCCATTTCTCCCCGCTTCCTCACTATAGCACACCTTACTGGGCTGCATTGTGCTTCTGCACTGTGTCTTCCCAACCTTGGTGAACTGAACCCTCAAACTGTGAGCCGAAATAAATCTTTCCTTTCTGATTTTGTCAGGTGTTTTGATGTTTTTGCTTGTGGCCTTATCCTGTAACAGCTGAGCTATTTCTATAACGTTTCTATAACTTTTTCATAGCAACCAGAAAACTAGTACAGATTATTGTAGGCTATTCCTCCTCCTCCTCCCCCTTTCTTCCTCTTTGACACTCAGCACTTTGTGCATGCTGGCAAGGACTCTACCACTGTGCTGCACCCCAGTCCTGTTTTGTAGCCTTGGGACAGTGAAGACACCTGCCATCATCATCATTTGCTTTAAGTAGCCATTAGAATGCTGAATCATCTTTCAGGTGCTTCCCCTATAGTTAGCTTTTAAGGATTAATTTTTATTTGTGTGTCTATAATGAGTGTGCCCAAAGAGACCAGAAGAAGATGTTGGATTTCCTGGAGCTAGAGCTGTAGGTGATTGTGAGCTATTCTTCAATGTGGGGAGTAGGAACCAAACTCGGGTCCCCTGGAAGTATCCGACATCTCTCCAGTCCCGCTACTTGAGTTTTATATGTTCAAATGTTCCAATTTTGTTTCTGTTGCTGTGATTAAATATTCCAGTGAAAGGCAACTTAAGGGAGAAAGGAATTAGTCAACTTACAATTCCAGGTTACTGATCCATCAGCTATGGGGAGTAGAGGCAGCTAGTCACATCCACAATCAAGGAAACACAGAATAAGTGAATGAACGTGCTCAAATTGTGCTAACCCCCTCTTTATTCTCATACAATTCAGGACTCAAGCTCAGGAACTTGTGTCATCCATTTTTAGGCCGGGTCATCCCACATCATTTAACATTACATGACAGTTGACATGCACACAGGCCAACCTGGTCTAGATGGTCCCTCCCAGAAACTCGTTTCCCATCTTAGCCCTACTTTGTGTTAAGATGACAATTAAAACTAGTTATCATATTGAGGAAAAATGAAATGAGAAAGTGAGAGTTTGGGTACCTGTGTGGAGACAGAGTCATACATTAAAAAAATATTGTAATGTCTATATAGTCACCCTTTTCCCCTGAGTACCTCATACTGGCACCAGTAAGATCTGAAATTATTTTTTCTCTGATTAACTTGAAGTAATGAAGAGGAGAGATGAAAGTGATTCATGAGCAAGGGAAAAGGAAGGAGCAGAGGCATGGTGTGGGGCAGGGGTGGGTGGCCGGGGAGGAGGGAGACAGGTGCCTAGGGAGAGGCACACAGCTGAGAAGCCAGAGGGGCTGACAGAGCTCTGTGGCAGGCTCTAGGCTGACAGCAAAGCCCCTGCTCTGGTGGGGAGGGAGAGAATGCATCACCAACTCCTTTTCTTCTTCCGCATTGCTCTCTGGGGTTGGGAGAGGTGAGTGGTTTGTTGCAAATGCGTGATGGATTTCATTAAGTATGCAGAACTGCTGTTAACATCACTAGAGCTCTGCAAAATAGAAGCCCAACATGCCCAGAGCAGGTTTGACACATGGAGCAGAGATGTGAAATTTGCCAGAAATTAAGAGCTGTGCTGGTAAATTCTGGTCCTTCACAATTCATTTTTTTTTCTGAGCAGAACAAGATTTTATTGAAATAATGACAGTTGCATGCTTTATTAATGTGTTTTTCAGACAAGCTTTATAACATGATCTCATCATAAAATCCTGGAAGGTAATGGATTTATCATTTAGTGAGTTAATGCGGTAGAAAGTGCTTTGTAGCCTGGAAAGTTTGAAGTAAACATTAGTTGTTGTAATCATAATCCACATGGCATTTGGCTTATAGATTTTTATTTTGAACTTTTTTTATTTTAGAATGGTTTTAGATTTATAGAAAATTGTGAAAGTGTATGGAGAGTTTGTACATAACCCACATTTAGTTTCTGTTGTTGATATCTGTCATTGAGATGCTCAATTATTATAAATGACAGACAATATTAATATATTATTTAAAGTTCATGTTTTATTCAGATTCTCCTGTGTCTACCTGCCTCTTGCTCTGAGGGGTTCTCAGACTTGCCTTATTTCTAATGACGCTGCTGGTTAGGAGGAGGCAGGTCCCGCACTTTCAGGCTGCCCTCTTGGGGGACTAGTCTGGTTAGGAGGAGGCAGGTCCCGCACTTTCAGGCTGCCCTCTTGGGGACTAGTCTGGTTAGGAGGAGGCAGGTCCCGCACTTTCAGGCTGCCCTCTTGGGGACTCGTCTGGTGTTTTCTTGGTTGTGAGCTTTTGGCATGTTTTACTCCTCCTTCTGAGCCTCTGCAAGTTCCTGCTGTTGCCTTGTCAACTCTCCTTGGGCAGCGTCTCCTTTGATAGGGTCACTAAGAGTGAAGGTGTGTGTGTGTGTGTGTGTGTGTGTGTGTGTGTGTGTGTGTGTGTGTGTGTGTGTGTTTACAGTTTTGCCCCTTGAACGTGGAACACACATATAAACTATTTGGAATTCCACTCAGGTAATTTCTTTTTCTAATCCTACTTACTGACTTACCAATCATGTATTTATATGTCAACAGGGATTCAGATTTTTTGGTTTTGTTTTGTTTTTATTTTTTAAAGAGCTTTTTTTATTTTTAGCTTTCTCTCTCTCCATCTCTCTCTCATGTGTGTGTGTGTGTGTGAGAGAGAGAGAGAGAGAGAGAGAGAGAGAGAGAGGGAGGGAGGGAGAGAGAGAGAGAGAGAGAGAGAGAGAGAGAGAGAGTGAGAGAGAGGGAGAGGGAGAGGGAGAGGGAGAGGGAGGGAGGGAGGGAGGGAGGGAGGGAGAGAGAGAGAGAGAGAGAGAGAGAGAGAGAGAGAGAGAGAGAGAGAGAGAGAGAGAGAGAGAGAGAGAGAGTACAGGTACCTGGAAGAGGGTTGATCCTCCTGGAACTGGAAGTACAGGTTGTTGTTAACAGCCTGATGGAGGTTCTGAGAACTGAAATCTGGTCCTCTGGAAGAATAGTACAGATGGTTAACCACTGAGGTATCTCTTCAGTTCCTTCAAGTGTTTGTTATTTATTTTTTACCTTCGTTTGTAATTCACTATAACTTCATTTTGTGGCTCACATTATTTTAGCTTTGGGAAATGTGTTTGTTGACTAAGATTTGATAGTGTGTGTGTATGTGTGTGTGTGTGTGTGTGTGATTTGCATGATTTTTTGTACACACACCACTAATGTGTTCTTACTTTCTTGTATTCCAAGATGAACCTGGAGTGTCACTTTGGAGCTATCCTGTTCCAGTACTGTAATCAACCATTTCTTTAAAAGCATACCTCAGTGTATTACTTATTTTTATAAAAATTTAATGAAATGAAAGCATACATTTCTTTTCCTTCTCAGCTTATGTAATACATAATTTCTCTTTAATTGCAGTATTGCAGGATGGTATTTTGATACTGATTTTCTATGGAACACTGTGAGAAATAATCTAGAGAGGAAGGAAACTGAGCTTACTCTCCATGTACCTCTACTACTATCATTTAATATTCTCTTCTAGCCTTTGTTCTTCTTAAAACAACTAAACACAATTTCATCTATTAAATTAGCTAGTATTTGAAATCCTATAATGGCTTGTCAGATTGTCGTTAAAATCATATCTCAGATGATTATAGGCAAAACAAAAACAAAAATGTAAATAGACCAAAACTTAGACTTTTTAATTGAAGAAACCATTGTTGGAATGGTGAGTCTACTCATTGCCACTGGGGTATCAAGATGAGAAATTAATGAGAGATATTCCTGTATACTAACTCATGTTATAAATGTGTATACACATGTTTATAAGTATTTTACATGTAGCCACCTGTATATACATATGATACACACGGCCTCTTACTGGCGCTTCCAACTGAACCCATTGTCATATGGTTTGTTCTAGAATTCTTCCTGCTTATTTGCCGTGCCCATCTCCCTCGATGACTGCTTAACTCTTAGTAGCACTACTTATTTTATTTTTAAGACAGGTTGTACACTTACTATTAGTGTGATTCTGGTGTTGAAGAATCAGCTGCCAAGATGAGATTAGATGTATACAGTATTTGTTGTGGAAGACCTGTGGGGAGATAAAAGGAGGGGGAGCAGTGTAGGTAGGGAATGTTTTCAGAACAATATGTCAAGTTGTTGGGTATGTAAAGAAGAAGGGAAATGGGCAGATAGATAGGGGGAAAGGAAAGAAGGAGAGAAGGAAAGGAAGATGGGGGTGGGAAAGAGGAGCAGCATCACTGTTGTAGTTCTGAGAAAGTCTCATCTGGTTACAGATGCAGGGAGAAGGCATATCGTAGTGAACAGAGACTCTGTGATCTCAGATACATAGTCTCCCAAACAGTGACCCAATGTGATCCTTAGTGGAAAAAACCCATCTCAGACATGTTTAAGTGTTTTCTGGTAAATGCTGTAATGTCTGCAGATTAATTTTGACATACTTCAGCCTGAAAGCGGGGGTGAGGGGTAGGGAGTGGGGGGTGCAGAGATGATGAGGAAAGGACAGATGCTTACTGTGGATGCTGAGTTTTGAGCACAGGGAAATTCATCACCCTGATTTCTCTATATTAGTGTGTGGTTGAAAATTGACATGGTAAGTAGTTTTAAGTGCAACCAAGTCATTATTATTGATTATTGGAGAATCCACTGGGCACAGAATGCCACAATCTCTATATATTATAACACATTAGACTAAGTAACCATAGCACTAACTACACTGAGAGTTAGAGGTGAAATACCACTGCTCCCCTGATTACAATACATGCCAGTAAGGTAATTGTTATTATTAAAATATTATTTTATTTTTTAATTACATGTCTGTGTATATGCGCACATGATTACAGTACCTGAAGAAACCAGAGGGGGCATCAGATTCACTGGGACTAGATTTACAGGCAGTTGTGAGCAGCCCTGACACGGGTGCAGGTACTGTGAACCAAAGTCAGGCCCTCTGCAAGAGTACCAAGTGTTCTGAACCCCTGAGCCATCTCTTTAGCCCCCAAAGTAGTTACTCTTAACCTTAATGTAAACATTATTCAGTTGCTTATTTAGACTTGAAACAATAGCATTGTTGTTGCAAAAGATAATGTAATCACATCATATTTTCCAATTATACTCCTAAGTCCCACACATAACTACTTTTATGGAATATATTCTATATACCCAGTGTGTTGTAAGGCATCATATATCATGAGGAGATGTCAAATTTCAAAAAATACGAATGTACTAATATACTCAAATAATGGTTCTAATTTATTAGTAGTGTGATAAAAATGCATTGTTTTTTAATTGGTATTACCTTTTAGATGATCAAAGCTTTGCTATTATGAAATGTGTCTCTCACCTCTCTAACTGTTTTACTTTAAAATCTACTTTCCCTGACACTAGTCTTTTCAGCTAGCTGACTTCTTTTCCTGTGGTCATCCCATTACCCATTACGCATCCTTCCATATGCAGTGGCTGGAAAACATCGAGTTCCTTTCGCAAGGAAACCATGTACTAAGATTTTTAAAAAATCCAATCTGACAATTTTTTACTTTCAGTTTAGAGTCTCTACCAACGGACATTTAATTAATTGCTAATAAGTTTTCATAAAATATTTTTAAATAATGTGTGTGTGTGCATGCACATGTGAGTGCAGGTGACCTTAAAGTCCAGAAGAGGGCATTAGATCCCCTGGAGCTGGTGTTACAGACAGTTGTGAGCCTCCTGATGTGGGAGTAAGAACGAAACTTGGGTCCTTTGCAAGAATATCAGTACAGGATTTTAACCACTGAGCTGTCTCTCCAGCCCCTAAAATGGTTTTGGTTATAAAATTTATGTTCATGATTTTAATATGCCATTTGGCAGGCCTCCTATTTTTTGAATCAATCTCTTTACTGTCTTTATGATTTACATCCTTTGTTGGAGTTTTAGCTGCGTTTTGGTTTTATATCTGTGTGTCTACCATATGTGTGCAGTGTCCATGGAGGCCAGTAGAGGATGTGGGATTCCCAGAACCTGGAGCTAGAGATGGTTGTGTGCTCCTTGACGTGGATACTAGGAGTTGGATTCAGGTTTCTGACGAGAAGCACACACTCAATTGCTGAGCAATCTCTCCAGCTCCTTGTTCCCCTCCTTTGTGCTACCGATGACATTTGCATCACAGTATTATAAGTCTTATAATTATGACTTACTGTGTGTCTACGGTCTTCAGAGCAGTAGGGAAAGGACATATGCAATGCTTATCCTACCGACTGATATACTTTTATGGTGTTGTTTATTTCTTTCCTACATGCTGTCCACACATACTCCAAGTCTTTTTTATCTAAGTTTGTATTTATCTCATCTTTGCGTTTGGAAGGAAGCTTTTAAGGGCGACAAAATCTGTTCCCCTCCCCCACTCTGCACTGCAGCACTCTGGTAGAAGCTGTTTATCTCTCCCTTTCCTATGTTTCAGTACGTGGTTGTGGACATGTATCTATTCTTGTGGTTTTCAAGCTTTGATCTTTCCCAGTTGACAGCTTAACCATTTATGTCTCTGTTTCATCTTTCCACCATTCCCTTACCCTCCTTCTCCTTTTCTTTCTCTACTGTCCTCTTTTTCTTTGGTGAATTCTTGTTATATAGCCGAGACTGGCCTTAAACGTGTAATCCTCCTGCCTCAGCCTCCCGAGTCCTGGGGTTGCAGGCGTATGCCACAGTGCCAGCCTGTGGTACTAGTTTCTTCCTGATATCCATAATAAGTTCCGCAATCTGATGACTTAAAATAACAGAAACTGTGGTAGTTGCACAGAAATGGAGACAAGAGCCCCAAACCAACAGGGCACACTGTCTCAGCAGGAGACTCCATCCCAGTTTACACCTTCTGTCAGTTTACACCTCTGCCCCATGGCCTGTAACTCTGTGTCCAAATTTCTCTCACAAGAATGCTGCTTGTTAGATTAGTGTCCATGCCATTCAATATGATCTCATCCAGATATGAATAAATGTTAAAATAATCTAACTTCAAGGAAGGTCACACTTACCAGTCCCAGGGCTTTGGCTCTTAACATACTTTTGGGAACACAATTCAGCCACAAGATACCTTTGAAGTATGTAGGTATATGTCCCTTTTGTGTTTGTGCTAGTTGGGAATTTGTTGAGCATTTTCTTTAGGATTGTATGTTAATGTTTAAATCAAGTCCAGAATGTTTCTGGTCATGATGTCTTTAAATACTATTTTTCTTCTATTTTTTTCTTTCAACATTATTCCTATTGCTCTTATTGTGTGGATGTTGGCATTATTTATCATGTCAAAGAAGTACTTCCTTCCTTCCTTCACCCCTCCCTCCCTACCTGCTTCCTTCCTTTCTTTCATCCTTTCTTCCTTTCTCTGTGGTTTTCAGAGACAAAGTTTCTCTGTGTAATAGCACTAGTTGCTCTGGGACTCTCTCTGTGGACCATGCTGGCCTTGAACTCACAGAGATCTGTCTGCCTCTGCCTCCCAAGAACTGGGATTAAAGACATGCACCACCAATGCCTGGCAAAAAACTGCCAACTTTTGTTCACTCTTTTCTTTTGATAGTGCAATTCCATTCTATATCTTCAACACACAATCTTTTGTCATCTCAAACTTGCTATTGAAATATTTTAGTGTTGCACCTCTCCCACTGGCGATAGTCTACAAATCAGAATTTCTATTTACATTTTTAAAAACAAAGTCATTTCCATCTCTTTGTTGATGTTTTTGTTTTTTGTGTTATAGTCACTACAGTTCCCTTTAATTCTTTATTACATTTATTTATTTATTGCGGTTGGGGATGGAGGTGTCACATGTGGAGGTCAGAGGCTGACTTGGCAGAGTTGATTGATTTCTTCTACCAGCTGGGTCCCAGCAATTGAAGTCAGATTGCCAATCTCAGGGGTGAGCATCTCTATTGAGCCATCTCTCAGAATCCCTTTCCTTAATTCTTTAATCATAATACCCTTCATTTTTTGATCTTCTGTAGTAGCTGTTTTGTAACTGTCATATGTGTAGTGTAGTGTCTGTGTCTTTGAGTCTTATGGTTCTCATCACACAGCCCGCCACCATGGAATGTTTTTGCTCCTTTTTGCTGTAGTTTGTTTAGTGTCTCTCATAGACTATGTTTCTGGAGGCCTTCACATCCTCCTTCCATAGGTCCTGCCCCCTTGATGTCTTAGTGTTAGAAGAATCCTTATTGTCTCTATAACTCCTTAATTTTCTTCCCAGCTCCCATTTTTCATGAGCTGTCAGTTTTAACTTCTTCTTTGGCAAGCTTACATTATGTTACATGACCTCTGTTAAATCTTGTGTAACATGTTTATAATATTTTAGTTACACATTTAGTCTGTATTTCCGATGTGCCCATGAGTGTGAAGGCTTCTGATTTGGAATGGTTCACCCAATAGACAGGACCTTTGCTCTCTTGAAACTCACATTTTATGTTTACAGACACAAATGCATGCATAAGAAATAGATTTAATCATATGTGGAAATTGTCAGTGCTGTCACGTAAACAGCATGCCAAAGAAATGGCTGTGGTGGTAGAAGAGGAAATTCTTCCATGCAGTACAATGCTCTTGAAAGGTGATGGGGGCTGCAGAGTAGTTGATGGGCAGGAGCTGATGACTCAGGTAAAGAACCTCTGCACTGTTTTGCTTTTATTACTATGATAGAATACCTGCAATGGGATATGTTTTTTAAAAAGCTCACATTTGCCAGGCTTCTTAGTTCCAGATCTTAGAGAGCACAGTGCCAATGGGGTCCCAGCCCCACAAGGCAGGCACACAGGTGGGAGCTAATGTCACACTTCTAGATATGAAGCTGGAGGTCTGGGTGGGGCCAGGCTCCGGTTTCTGTTATAGCTCTCCTGTGAGTAATACTAAGGGGTTGTAGGAGGACTATTTGAGCTTCTTCCAAGACTAGCACTATCAAATGACCTAAAGACCTCACGCTAGGACCTTCTCTTAAAGGATGCATACTACCTCCCAATGTCACCATGCTGTGGACTCTGAAATTTTAGTGACATGAACTTCAGTTTCTTCTTGACTATGGGCGAAGGAACTTTGGAATGATGAAAAAGGTTTTGAAAAAAGTTTTTTAAAAACCATATTATCACAAGTATAGTAGGATACTTGATCCTGAAGCCTGGTGAAATGTTAGACTTCACTGTGCTTATTCTTTGAAACCAAATTTTGTCATAGCTAAGCACCAGCCTTGGACTTCAACCTTGTCAGGCTGTGACAGGATATGATAGCTGTAGGAAATTACAGAGCCCAATACTGACCTTAGCCTTAAAATAAACACAGTAGCAAGAAGAATAAAGCATCTTCCTTTCAGATATGAAAATGCACAGAGAGACAGAACACAAAGCACATGTTATTGTTTTAGGCTTGGCATTAGCAGAAACAGACACAAGAAATGCCCCTGTCAGGAGAACATTCTAGAAGTTTATGGATTGTTCTTTAAAGCCAGAAAAGTAGAGATGAGCTCCTCTAGACACAAAGAGATTTTCTTATGCATTAGACTTCCCAAGAACCATTGTAACTGTTGCAAACACATGGCACTTCATAATTAGATGTAGGTCTTTGTGGGATGGCAGCTTAGCCTCTCCGCCTAGAGTGTGAATCTATATTCTTTGTGGATGAATACATACTCTCTTAATACCCACTGGAGCAGAGAGATGAAATGAGAGAAGCATTCGTCTTCTCTGAAAAATAATGAAACCTGAAATACGGGAAGTGGAAAAAGATCCTCAGCAAAATAAATACATATTTAAAAACAAATGAAAACATTTATGTTCAGATAAAAGTGTGCCATCTGAGTTTGTTTTCCCTCGGCATTCACTTCTTGTTTTTGTCACACGCTGTGTACAGCACCCTTTTCATTTGATTATAAAATGAAATACCCATCTCAGAGAATGCTAAATTATAAAGAGATGTGTGTCTTTATATACTCATGCATAAGTGTGCTGTGTGTATAAAACACATGAAAGATGCATGGGTAATGACCTGGAAAGGACCTTGCTTCCTGGCATCTACAGTGTCACTAACAAATGCCTACTATGCTTCTCAACTAAAGCACAGCTTGAGGGTTTGCAAGCAAGTACCATTGCATTTCCAAATCTAAAACGATCAGCAATTCTATAATTCTATTGTGAGATATATATGAAACATAACTAACACCTACAGACATACATTATTTTTTCTATTTTAAGTAGACTTACTTTTTTAATTAGAAGTTTTAGAGTTACCGTAAATCTGAGCTTGTACCATCACCCTGACCCTACACATACACAACCCTACTATCATCTTATACCAGAGGGTTATAGGTGTGACTACTGAGGGACTCACACTGGAATATCACTGTTTCCTAAGGTCAACCGTGTACATTAGACTTTATTCATGGTGCTGTGTCTTCTATGGGTTTTAACATACAATGACATGCACTCACCATCATGAAGCATAGTTTTACTGTCTTAACAGTCCTCTGTGCCTTGCCTGTTCATCATTACTTCCCCCACCATCTCTGGCAACCTCTGGCTATTTTTTTTACTATTTTCACACTTTTTCTGTCTTCTAGGATGTCTCACAGTTGGGAGCATATAGTCTATAATTCCTCTAATTTTTTCTCATTCATGTGATAATCTGCGTCTTTTACAACTTACTTCTTTTCAGAGCCTTTAGTAGTTTGAATGAGAATGTCTCTCGCAGACTTATTAGGTATTTGAATAATTGGTCCCCAGTAGGTGGTGCTGTTTGGGTAGATAGAAGATGTGGCCTTGCTGTAAGAGATGTATCATTAGGGTGTAGGGGGCTAAAGTCCCACACCTTGTTCTCTTTCTCTGTTTCATGCTTATATTTGAGTTCTCAGCTTTCTGTTCCTGTTGCCATACCTGCCCATCATGAGGGACTCTTAACCCTCTGGAACCATAAGCCCAAATAAAATCTGTAAGTTGCCTTTGTCATGGTGTTTTATCACAGCAACAGAAAAGAAACTAAGGCAGTAACGAATAATATTTCATTGTTTGTGCTTAGCAGGGTTCCTCCAGTCACTCATTGAATGATATCTTGGGTCCTCCCAAGTTTTGGCAGTTATGAACAAAGCTGATATAGACACCCACATGCAAGTTTTTGAATGGACATGTTTTCAGTGCTTTGGGGTTAAAAACTACAGACCACCACTGTTGGATCATATGTTAAGAATATCCTTAACTGGAAAGAAGTCACAAAACTATCTTCTAGTGTGGATATGTAGTTCCATATTTTTGTCAGCAATGACAATTTCTCTTGTGCCACATCTTTAATGCCACTTGGGGTTGTTAATTTCTGGATTTTACCCATTTAAATAGGTGGATATTAGGAAGTTATTTTAATTTCCCTAAAGACCCGAAGACCCAATATATGCTTATTTTGAAAATTACACACACACACACACACACACACACACACACACACACACACAACTTAGCTTATCCTTTGCTCTATGGATGTGTGTGTGTGTGTGTGTGTGTGTGTGTGTGTTGTCATGAAGTTAGAGGACAACTTTTGAGAGTTGCTTTTTTTCCTTCTATCATGTATATCCCAGGGACCAAAGTCAGGTCATCAGGCTTGGTAGAAAATGCCTTTCCACGTTGGTGGCGCATGGCTTTAATCCCAGCACTCAGGAGGCAGAGGCAGGCAGATCTCTGTGAGTTCAAGGCCAGCCTGGTCTACAAAGCAAGTTCCAGGACAGCCCCCAAAACAATACAGAGCGACCCAGTCTCGAAAAACCAAAAAAAAGTGCCTTTCTTTGCTGAACCATCTTGTCTACCCAAATGAACTTATTTTTTGTATGCTTAATTTTCACCCATAGAGTCCTGAATTAATAATCCTCTAGCCTCTGCCTCTGAAGTTCTGAGACTACAGACCTATGTCACCACACTTAGTTTGTAAATTGGTTTTTTTTGCTGAGTTATCTGTTTAGTTCTTTTATCCATGTAGTGTGTATATGAAGGGAAATGTTTGTGTGTGTGACCATGTGTGCAGGCACATGTGTAGATGCATGTGGAAGCCAGAGGTCAACTCTCATTGTCATTCATCTTGTTTTCATTTTTGCATGTTTGTGTATAAGCATGTTCACATGTGAGTGTTTGCATGTATAGATGTGTGTGGAAGCCTGAGGTCAACTTTCAATGTTCTTGTTTTTGTTTGGGTGTGTGTGTAGTATATGTATAGACATGTTCACATGTGTGTGGATTCATGTGCATTTGAAAGCCTGAAGTTGATGTTGGGTATCTTCCTCATGTGTTCTCCACTTTATTGAGGCAGAGTTTCTTGCTGAACCTAGAACTTGCAACTTTTACAGTTTAAATAGATGGATTGCCCTGCTGGCCCAAGACAGTCCTTATTCGTGTTCCCCGAGATCTTGGGATTACAGGTGGCAGCCACACCTTCCCTGATTTGACTTGGGTTCTGGGGATCCAAACTCTAGTCCCTCACTTCGGTGGCAAGTGCTTTATTGATTGAATTGTCTCCTCAGCTCAGCACCTTGTTGTTTGAGACAGGGTCTTTCTTTGGGACTCAAGGCTTTCCAATTAGGTGAGGTATGAAAGATAGGGTCTCAAATGCCAACAAAAGAGTCAGAGATGGCTCTTGCTCACACTGTTATGAGTCCCACAAAAAGCCCAAGCTACCCAACTGTCACACATATGCAGAGGGCCTAGGTCAGTCCATATCAGCTCCCTGGTTGTGAGTTCAGTCTCTGTGAGCCCCTATGAGCCTAGGTTAGTTGATTCTGTGGGTTTTCTTATGGTGTCCTGGATCCCTCTGGCTTCTCAACCCTTCCTTACTCTCTTCTGGAGGATTCCCCAAGCTTAGCCTAAAGTTTGACTGTGGGTCTTTGCATCTGTTTCTATCAGTTGCTAGATAAAGTCTCTCTGATGATAACTGGTCTAGGCACCAATCTATAAGTGTTAAAGAATATCTTTAGGCATTATTACTTTGAATTTTTTGCCATTCATGTTTGTCTCTATCCTAGGACTCTGGGCTGTCCTGTCTCTGGGTCCCGGCCCTTCAGGCAGTATCAGGGATGGGCTCCTGTTGTGGGGTGGGTCTCAGGCTAAATCCGTCACTGGTTGACTCCTCTCCCAATTTCTGTGCCACCTTTACACCAATACATCTTACAGGCAGGACAGACTGTATGTTGAAGGTTATTTGGCTGGATTGGTGTCATGCCTGGTTAAAGGAGATGGGCCAATTAAGGCTCTTAGCTAGGGTCATCCTTGTAGATTCCTGGGAGTTTCCATTGTACTAGGTTTCCACCTTACCCCCAAATGCCAGTCTTTACCAGTCATCTCTTCTATTACTCTCCTCCTTGTTACTTCGATTCTCTAGGGCTGTGGATTGTAGCATGGCTATCCTTTAATATCAGTTAATATCCGTGTGTAATTGAGTACATACCATATTTGTCGTGTCAAACACATCTTTTACAATTATATTTCCCCATCTGTGGCTTGTGGTACTATTTTATTGGCATTGTCTTTTGAAGAACAGAAGATTTAAAATTTTGATGAATCCCGGGTTACTAATTATTATATTAATAGATTATGCCTTGCCATACTCAAGGCCACCTCATTTCTTATTTAGTTATTTCTGGGAGTTTTATACTTCTATAGTTTAGCATTTGGGTTTATGATCAATTTTAAGTTGATCTTTGTGACACATTAAGACTTCACCACCACCACCTCCTCTCCTTCCCCTTCCTCTCTTTACCTGCTCTTTCTCTTCCTCTTCCTCCTCCCCCTCCTCCTCTTCTTATTCCTTCCTCACCTTCATATGCCTGTCCAGTTGTTTTAGCATCATTTGTTGAGAACCAAACTACCTTTTGCCACTCTATCATTCTTGTTTCTTTGACAAAGACAAACTGACAGTATTTATTTGGGCAATTTCCTATCAACAAATTTGTCTCTTCTTTTGCCAAGGTTACATGCTTTGATTATTATGGCCTTATAGCAACTTTTAAAGTCAATATCATTATTCTATTTCATTATTCTTAAATCTCACATTTATTATTCTGGGTCTTTTTCTTTTTCATACAAATTTAAGAATGGGCTTGTTACTGGGATTAAAATGCCTTTAATCCCAGAACTCAGGAGACAGAGGCAGATGGATCTCTAAGTCTGAGGCCAACCTGGTCTATAGAATGAGTTCTAAGACAGCCAGGAATACATAGAAAAATTCTGTCTTTAAAAAACCAAAACCAAAACCGGGTGTTGGTGGCTCATGCCTTTAATCCCAGCACTCGGGAGGCAGAGGCAAGTGGATCTCTGTGAGTTCGAGGCCAGCCTGATCTACAGAGCGAGTTCCAGGAAAGCTTCCAAAACAATACAGAGAAACCTTGCCTTGAAAAAAACCAAAAAAAGAAAAAGAAAAAAAAGAAAAAGAATAGACTTGTCAATAAGCACAAAATACATGGTAAAACTTTGTGGAATTCTGATTTAGCAAAATGTATGAACTTTTAATTGCTTACATGAAGATTCAAATAAGGATCAAGTGTTATGAGTTATTTATATATTTTTAAAAGTCTCTTTTTAATCTATACATCCTGCTTCCATGTGTCTCTTTTCCATGCAGTTGGAGGAGTCAGGCATTTATCCTATGAAGTTTTTCACTTGAATGGTACATTGAGGGGACAATGAGAAGGTGTAAAGAAAGGCTTTAAAGGAGGAGATGGTGGATAATAGAATACATGAGCTATTAAAAGGAGAGAGGGGACACTGGTAGTAGAATGGCATAAGAAAGCATAGAAACAGGGAAGGTCAACTAAAACTAAGTGTGTATGAGAATGCTACAACACACCTGCTACTTCATATGTTAATTAAAGTTAAATAAAAGTGTATTGTGAGCAAGTGAATTTTATTCCAGAAATTCTAAGTTGATTTAACACTCTTAAATCACTCAGTACTATCAAAATATAAGCAGAATAATTATAAATGTTAAATTATCACTTCAATAGATAAATCAACCTCATTTAAGAATCCATACATTTTTATGCTTGTGACACTTAGCTTACTATCTGTGGGAGAAGGCTTCTTTAATGGGATACAGATATAGAATCCCAAAGACTTCTGGGTGCTCAGACACAAAAAGAATCAAATAGAGGAGTCTGTTGTCATGTTAACTCATCATGACAGAGAAAGGTTCAGGTCAACAGGGATGACACTGAAGAGGGAACCTGCCACTGCTCATTGTTAATATGAATGCGTGTATCAATATTACAAACATAGAAAACTAGAGTGCACTTATATTTCACTATACTTAAAATGAGTATGAAATTACCAAAATGCATAGAAAACAAGGAAATACTTTTGCCCACATCCATGCACGTCTTTAAGACTATCAGAAAAAAAATATGCCTTTTCACTTTCAGCTCAAAATCATATGTGGTTCTGCACTCTGTGTCCATTTCGGATGATTTTGTAATTCATTTCACAGACAGGAGAATAAGCTTTACCTTTTCTCTTTGACGACCTCCATCAGATTTGATGTTTACCAAAGTGACCTGCCATAGACTGAGGTAGAAATGAGGGAAATTAGTGCAATGTGGTGTAGGGGTAAAAGAACAAAATAACATTTCTCTATTTTCAAGAACCATGCTTGCTTCTGGAATTAAACTCAGCAGGTAGAAAGATTCTAAACAGACTCCAAGTTGTTGAACATCTGCTCAACCTAGCATAGTCTGAAACAGGGAGCATATAACACTTTACATTGCTGAAATTCATATGGCCTTTTTAGAATTATACAATTAAATGTTTTGAAATGTGTCTTAAAATGACTCCAAAATATTTTTATTTTCAAGCTGTACAAAACTGACCCCCCTCACAGCCTTGAAGTATGCTAAAAAATAGTTGGATTTAATTTCCTAAATTAACTTTATGTCACTTCTCTAACTTTCTTAAAATGAAGTTTAAAGTTAATAAACTCAAGGATCAATCATATTTAAATGAGGTGGACATGTGGATCTCACCTATTAGTTGAAGCCACTTGGTCTCTTCTTATGACCATATGATGCCAACATGTCCTATACACTGCAGGTAAGAGGTGACCTGGTTCACTTTTAGGGAGTAAAAAATACCTGGGAATCCCTTCTATTTATAACACAATAGGTAACAAAAGAGGAGGAGTTTCTGCTTTGTCTTAACTTTTCTCATTCTCTGATAAAATACTTGAGAGAAGCAGCTAAAGGAAGGAAAGACATACTGTGGCTTATAGCATCAGAGGATAAGTCTATCATGACTCACAGGGAAATCCTGGCAGAGTGTCTTAGTCTGGGAATGGGAGCTCATAACTGTTGCTTTTCATATACCGGTAGATTATGGAACAGAGACAGGACTGGAAGCAATGCTCAAGGTTGGCTACTAGTGTACTACATCTATCCACCAGTTAAGTCCCATGTCCTAAAGGTTCTGGAACATCCCCTAAATCCCACCCATGGATTAAGTATTCCAACCTATAAACCCATGGGGAACATTTAAACTTCAATGTGTCTCCAGGGCTGGAATTGTAACAGCAAATTTAAATATCTACTCTACATGGGTAGACATGGGTCCTACTGACTTTTGAGGTCCCAGCATACACACACACACACACACACACACACACACACACACACACACACACACACACACACACACACACACACACACGATGTGTAAATAGCCTTGCCTGAGAGGCTTGAAAGTACAGGGAGGAACAGATGGCCCAAGAATGTTTGTACTTGTCAGTTAATGTCTTGGTTTCAGTTCATCTTCTGTGCAGAACATAGGACACATGCCTGTTTGAAGCCAATCAATCTTCCTGGTCATGGACCACACATGTCTTTACATGATATACTGAAAGGGACAGAAGAGAGAGATAAGTGGGTTGGTATTTGACAGAGGCTGAGGGGCGAAACTTCTGTACAGGATAGGATGTCAGTGGGGCTGTTTCTTTCAAAGAGATGTACTTGTTTGTATTCTGTTGGTGATGGTATTTCCATGAACCTATACACACTGCGTCCACAGAGAAGTACAACACTTGTTGTTCCCCAAAAGTTCATTTACCATGCAGCAATTTAAAAGTCAGGAAAAAAAATGATCCCAGAAGAAACTCCTGAGTGCCATTATTTGTAGCAAGGTTCCATGGCTGACCCCCACATCTACTCCCACACAATCCCTTTAAGTGGAAAGTTTTCCAAGCACAGGCTTTTGATGCTATTCTGTGTTTTAAACAGAATGATTTAAAGGCATGTTAAGGTAATTATCTATAGTTGATGTTGAAGGAGGAGAAAAAAGCTGTGTTCCAAAAACGCTTTTAAACAAAATTTAAAGCAATAAACAGCATTGGGAAAAGTGATTTTATTTTCTTAAGATGGACCCCCCCAACACACCACCTCTATGAGATAGTGAAGAAAGCAATACTTTAAGAATTCTTTGCTCTAATATAAAATTGATTGGAGGTTCCCCTTCCCCCTCCCATTTTATAATTCCAGAAATGGAAAGACACCTGTCCATCTCACAGGTGAGCTGCAGAACAATGAGGAACCCCGTCCTTGATTGCATAGCAATTTAGTGAAGGAAGCTTAAAATCGCTTTGACTACTGTTTATTGTATTGTGTCCCTTCTATTCTTGCTACTTCATGCTTTACTGGAGAGTTATGAATCATCGCACAACAGGAAAAGTGGGGGAAGGCAAAGCAGAAGGAGGAGGGGAAAGTCAGAGGCTTATTAAATTCAAAAGGTTATGTCTCTGAATAATTTATTCATAAAATTTAATTTGTGTAAGAATGTTTATGGCAAAACTGCATGCTGGCTGTAAAACCTGAAATAAAAGCAGCAAACTGTGCTACCATGGAACTAGTTTCTTAGGCAGTGGTTTCTTCTTCCTCTCATTCTTTCTCCATTTTTTAACCTGAGCTTTCATTTTCATACAGCCAGAAGAAAATAATCTACTTTCTTAGAAGATAGCTAGATACTTTTGTGTTTTGTTTTATGTAAATGTACTTTGGGGATGCGAATGCCTGGTTCCCCTTCATGAAAACAATCAGCCCCCCTTGCTAGATGTGATGTACAGCAACAATGGCTGGGGATTGTTCATTTGAAATGAATTTCTTCAGAATCAGAGCCAGAGGAACTGTAAGTGCACTGTGAAGAGTACACTGTGAAGAGTACACTGTGAAGAGTGCACTGTGAAGAGTAGAGTACACTGTGAAGAGTACACTGTGAAGAGTGCACTGTGAAGAGTAGAGTACACTGTGAAGAGTACACTGTGAAGAGTAGAGTACACTGTGAAGAGTAGACTGTGAAGAGTAGACTGTGAAGAGTACACTGTGAAGAGTAGAGTACACTGTGAAGAGTAGAGTGCACTGTGAAGAGTACACTGTGAAGAGTACACTGTGAAGAGTACACTGTGAAGAGCCACGGGAGGTACAGCCCTCCTTGACCTGCGTTTTTAACCTGGTGTCAAGGTCTTTAACCTGGATTACTTAGTGCTGCTCTTTCTGCTTGCAGTGCTGAGAACTGTTCCTGTCATTGTGTTTGTCAGTATGTGTGTGTGTGTGTATTCTGTGGTAGGGTCTCAGTGAGCACAGGGTCACCTCAAACTTGTTATATAGCCAAGTATGACCTTCCAAATACTGGGATTATAAGTATGGGCCACCACAGCAGGTTTAGGACTGTATCTTTTATGTAATGACTCAGCTCTAAACACCAATGAGAGTATCCTCACCCTGTAATCCCTTCGCTCAGTAGGGATTCTTTACTGGTTTAGTAAACTATTTTTTGTGGACACATTGAATAACCCATGGGGGAACATTCCTTTCACATTTATTTAAATTTGTAACTATTGCCCCTTCTTCCCAATGCTAAATGCTTTTGGAAATAAAAAAAAGTTATGACATATGGTGTTCTAGGAAATCATGTTCTTAGATGTATATATCACTGGGTGATAATTTGCGGCAGGAACTCAGAGCTGACATCTGTGAGACAAAGATTTGTCAGGTAAAAGTGAAGCCCCGTTGATGAGTGTCAGAATCTCATGACCCCTCTCTTTTCCTATAGAATAAAGATAGAGCGATGGGGACCAAATGTCCAAACTTCTAATCATGATGTCAGTATTTGAGTAGATATTACAGTCTAGAGGCCACAGAGGTATTTGCATATCTGTACTTTCATCAGCATTCATAATAGTCACCAACAGATGAAAAGATAAAGCATGGGTACATACATAACATCTTATTTAGCATAAAAAGAATGGAATGATGTCATTTTAGGGAATTGGATGGAACTGGTGTGGTAGTTTGAATAAGGATTGTACCCCACAGGTCCAGGTATTTGAGCACTTTGAGCCTGTGAAGCTGTTGTGAAGGTTATAGAGACTTTAAAAGGTGGAGTCTTGCTGGAAGAAGTATGTCATGGGGTGAGTGGGTCCTGATGCTTTGTAGACTGGGCCTACTTCCTATTTTTCTCTCTCTCTGCTTCCTGTGTATTGAATGAGATGTCATCTATTTCTCAACTGTTAGTCTGGCCTCAGAGTCCTACTTCCATGCCTCTTCCCCTCTGTGATGGATTCAGTCCCCCTGGAGCTATAAGTTAATGGATCCCTCCTCCTCTAAGTTACCTTTGGTTGTGGTATTTGATCATAGCAACAGCAAAATAACTGGAGATCACTATGTTAAGTGATTGTGCTAGACTTAGACATATGCTGTGTTTCTTTCATATACATAATATAGATCAAATGCATTACATGAAGTAGAAGGTAGACTATGTGAGGTCTAAAGGAAGAGGATGGGGCAGGAAAGGATAGTAGACAGAATAAAGACAATTACATTTTCTCTCTTAGGCAGAACTGGAATTATAGATATACCATATATGTATGTATATATGATATGAAAGCAGAAGAGGAAGTATTTTGGAGGAGGAAGAAAAGGTAAAAGAGGCAGGGATAGAAATGGGGAAATAGAAAAAAGCACAATAATCTGTATCTGTGAAAAATCACAGTGAAGCCCATTTTTCTGTTTGTCAAAAATTAGTAATAAATGTATAGCAAGTGAAGAATGTTACTAACACTAAGACATTAAGATATAGAAACATGTTTAATGTGGGTGTTTAATCAGCCAAATCTTTATTATACATGAGAACAAAGGGATGGCAAGGCTTTGCTGTCTGGAAGTGTTGTGATTCTGGTGCATGTTGAGATGGCTGTTTCACTAAACACCTCTCTACTGACATGATGCAACATGTAAACAAGGGTTGGAGAGATGGTTCAGCAACTGAGAATGCATGCTGCTCTCGCTGTGGACCTGGACTCAGTTCTCACCATCCACATTAGGCAGCTCACAACTGCCCATAACACCAGCTCCAGGAGACTTGACACCCTCTTCTGGCCTCCAAGATACTTGCACACAAAGTACACATGTACTTAGGTACATTCACATACACCAAATCTTTAAAATTTTAAATAATAGGCTAACAACTTTTCATTAGTTTTACCTTTTGATGTGAACTTACTTTTTCCCCTTCCCTGGAGGATGAATATAGTCATTGCTCTCAAATACTTTGTCATCTCTTTAAACATAGACATTCAAGAATGTAAAACATAACCTCAGTGACCACATTATTTTTGAAAGATGGAACAATGTTGTGGTGGATATTTGTAACCAAAATTGTGTGTGTGTGTGTGTGTGTGTGAACCAAATCTTGACTACTATTTTGATAAAACAAACCCAAATATTTATCTCTTGATATTAAGATTTGAACTCAAATTTTTTCATGTATAATAAGTACTGAGGAGGAAAGAAATTTGAAGCTAAATAGGATTTTCTTCCAAATTGGTGTTGAAAAATCAGTGTAGAATGATGAGAAATTGGAAATGCATGTTACATTATAGTTGGGACAGGACAGTGTGCAGCAGGTCAGTCTGGAAATGAGCTTGTTATTTAAATACGGTTTTTCTTACAAGTGGTGCAATTTAGACAGAATTAATTGATATGTTAGAGGAATAATTTTCTCCCAGTAGGATTAGATCATAATAATTTCCTAATTCAGTGATTAAAATTGAACAAAACCATTGTATACATTAAAAACACCCCAGCATAGTTGTTGGCTTATAAAATGTGTAATAAAATTTAATAATCATCTTGGACTTTGCTATTTAAAAACATGCTTCTCAAAATGTTGCCTCATAGCACCATTTATTTTTTTAGTGGACTCATGTTGAATCCAACATGTTATAATAGATGACATCAGGGCTATTTTGGCCAAAGAGAACTTTGGAACTTAGTATTTGTGTTCCAGGACTCTTTTGTTTATTCCATGCTACCTCACTCAACACCCTTCTGATAATTCTCTGATCCCACTCTCATCTTTACTCCCAGAAGGTTAGCTACAGACATGCCTCCATTCTTAGGATTCCACTCAAAAATTGCAAATTGAAAACATCAACACAACAGCTTAGTAAGAAAGTCTTTTCAGATGCAATAACTAAAGTGTCATACACAATAATGTCCACCACAACTTATTACAGGAAATCAAATTGGTTAACTTTAATGAATTAGAAGAACAATAACTCATGAACTTAGTATTATATTTATTGAAAAAACACAAAATTTTTAATATAGTGCCATAACATTTTAGGAATATTTTTGATTAAGTCTTTAAAAAATTCTAGACATATACAATATATCTTGGTTGTATCCAACCAAAATCCTCCCTCCTGCTTCTGGTCAGGTCACCCAATGCATCACTCGTCCCACCTTATTCATGTCCTCATTTAAAAAAATGTATAACTTACCAAGTCCAATTAGTGCTGCCTGACTGCATGAATATAGAGTCATCCACCTAAACATGGACAACCTGCCATCAGCCACATCCATAAAGTAAAATGATTCCCCCTAACCCAGTAGCTATCAGTGCAGGGTGGAATCTCTTGGTTTCCTTCCTCACTCATGCTGGTGTGTTGACTGGCATGATCTCATGTGTGTAACATAGCTGCTGTAAGTTTATGGGCACAAAGCCATGCCATATCCAGAAGTTTTCATCTCACAATATTCTTCCTTATCATCTGGGTCTTACTTTCTTTTCACCCTCTCTTATATGATTTGCCTTCGAGCCTTGGGAGGTGGTTGATGTCCCATTTTGGTGGAGCATTCAACAGCAGCTCATTCTTACTGCCTTGATAAGTATTATTTCTGCATTGACTTCTGCCTTCTATAAAAGGAAGTTTGTCTGACCAAGGTTAAGAGCAGCACTAATCTATGGATATAACCATAAATATTTAGTATGGTTGACAACGTGTCCAATTAGCAAAACGTTAGTATTAATCCCCACTCCCATGGCTTATGGCCTCCAGAGTTGTGGACTTTTGATCAGATACTTGTCATTTATTTCTTCCTATGGAGCAGGCCTCAAATCCAATCATGAAGTAATTGGTTACTGCCATAAGAGAAATGCCACTATTGTAGCAGTGGACACATTTTGTTTGGTAGGTCAGTTTTGCAGCATGCAAAGTTCACTGCTGGGTATGATCACTGATGGCTTTTCTCCATTTGCAGACTGTGCAGTACCCTCTGGCACTACAAATCCTAGCCAGTTGGAAAAAAATTCTAGTAGATAATCATTTTTAAAGACAATGTCCAGTTAACTGTAATTAATATAATTCAGTTGATTGGTGCAAAGGAAAATACTAAGATTGAAATACTGAGAAACATATACACCAAGAAGGACCTTGTAGTTTAAAGAATTGGCTTTTTGAATAAACATAGGCAATTGGTTTTGAAACATTAAGCCAATTTCAGTACCCCTTGGATCAACAAAAAAGCAATAGTGGTTCCTGAAATGAGAGAGATATCCTGGATAGTTTTGGTTTCCATGTTATGTCCAGTTTTCTGCTTCTGATTCACAAGCCATTCATCATACCATACAAATTTAATATGCCCTGAAGGTAATTTGCTCCAGGGACACAGTCAAAAGGCTAAATATGATTTTGAAGGCTGTAAACTATGCTTACCAATTTAGTGTTATTCAATCAGGCCTAATTTACACTTTCAGCATAAGCTACAAACAGAATAGGCAGAATTTGCCTGGTGAATGTCCAAGGCAAAGAGAGACTTCTAGCAAATTCTCTAATGTGTGCCTAATTGATACTTCTATTGAAAAGAGATTGAAAATGTTTGTCAGCATTCCCAACTGAAGCAGAAGTGCCTCTGGTCGCTCTTAGGATGTTTGCAAAATTCCTATCCTGTGTTTCAGATCAGTAACCTTAGCTTGGCCAGCTTTTCCTGTCAGCAGTCTTATGTTCAAGATGGGACAACACCCTTCGAAATGGAAGGTTCACAGTGATTATGAGTCAATATGTGATTACTTTCCCCATCCCTTTATCTACTGCCTTGGAGTTACCCTTACACCTCAACATATTCCACGGCTCAAAGTGCATCTGATGAAGCTTGGCATACTTAGTCTGAACTATAACTTAGGCAGTAAAGATGATACTCCTGCATTAGCAAGTCCCTATGTATATACGGATAACAGATTAAAATTCACTACCAACTTCAATAATGTACCATGCATTTTACCTGTGTGAAGGGTATGATAGTTTTAATAAACTTAAATAACTTTTCAGGTAACAGCACAATGCATTATTTCAATCTCTTCAAAAATCTTCTTTATGCCCACATGGTTTCAGTTCAGTTCTTATTTCCAACCTCACACAAACAAAAATCTGTCCTTTCCTGGACATTTCTTAGAAATGAAAACACAAGCTGTGTGTGGTGTGGTGTGGTGGCTCATGCCTTTAATCCCAGCACTGAGGAGTCAGAGGCAGGTGAATCCCTGAGTCTGAGGCCAGCTTGGTCTCTCATAGTTAATTCCAGAACAGTCAGAGCTTTGTAGAGATACCCCATCTCAAAACAAAACAAACAACATTAACAACAAACCATAGGGGAAATTTTAAATTTTTTTTGCTTTTGGATGTTTTTACCATAGTGTTTAAAAAATTAGTTAATACTTTATATAGGAATATTTCATTAATTTTTCTAGCTGAATAATATTCCATTGAATGGTTATACCATATTTTATTCATTCATCAGGAGATGAACATTTAGGGTTCCTTTTAATTTTTGGGTCTTAAAAATAATGCTGCCAGAAATATTAAATAAATATCTGTGTGAACACCTGTTTTATATTACCTGAGCATATTAGAAGTGGAGTTGATGAGAGATCAACAATTAATAAATGGAACCTCCTGAAACTGAGAAGCTTCTGAAAGGCAAAGAACACAGTCAAAAAGGCAAAAAGGCAGCCCACAGAATGGGAAAAGATATTCACCAACCCCAATTAAAAAGTGGGGTACAGAACTAAATAGAGAATTCTCAACAGAGGAATCTAAAATGACTGAATGACACTTGAGAAAGTGCTCAACATCCTTAGCCATTAGGGATATGATAATCAAAACAACTCTGAGATACCATCTTACACGGGCCAGAATGGCTAAAATCAAAAACACCAATGACAGCCTATGCTGGAGAGGATGTGGAGAAAGAGGAACACTCCTCCATTGCTGGTGGGAGTGCAAACTTGTATGACCACTTTGGAAATCAGTATGGCAGTTTCTCAGGAAAATGGGAATGAGTCTACCTCAAGATTCAGCAATTCCTCTCCTGGGCATATAGCCAAAGAATGCACATCCATACAACAAGGATATATGTTCAACTATGTTCATAGCAGCATTATTTGTAATAAGCAGAACTTGGAAGCAACCTAGATGCCCCTCATCTGAAGAATGAATAAAGAAAATGTGGAGGTAGCTCAGGACACCCTCAAACTCAAGGCAATTCCTCTTGAGGTCTGGGATTATAGGTATGATCTATACTATGCTAGCTGGTAACCTTGGTATAATAATACTGTAACCTGAATACACATTTTTGTGATTCTGATATCATGATTTATATTACATTATGAATGGTTGTTAGATTGACTATATCTGGAATTCGTTAAAACCCAAATAGCTAGGTACACATGAGGGTTTTATCTTAATTAAATCATTTGAAGTGGGATTATGTATATGTGATAATAAACATTTTATATATTTTAATCATATAATTACACAACTGTATATATCATACATATAAACATATAAAATTTATTTTATACATTGTAGTTATAAATTTATTGTATTTACATAATATACTAATATGTTAAAATATATCTAAATATGTTTTATATATTAATACATAAAATATGTTTTATATACGTATAATAAGTAATTTATTATTCATTCTAATCCAGATCTTTGAGGTGGGAAGATCCACCATTAATCTGGGCAACACGTTCAGCTGGCAGTCTATATGAAGGACATGGAAGAAGGAGGATCTGTCTCTTTGCTTGCTGTCAATCTCTCTAGCAAGTGCATTGCTTCACTTTAGAGCCTAATTCTTTGAGATTCCAGTGTATATTGAAGACAAGCAGAGACATCCAGCCCTGTGGACTAAAAAACTACAGGATTCTTGGACATTGCATTAGTAGGCAGCCATTGTTGGACTGGTTTGATTACAGCCTGTAAGCCATTCTAATAAATGCCCTCATAGGATCTTGTAAGATAAGGATATTGAGAGTAGTACAGACAATGAAGGCCTGCTTATAAAGTTTTAGAGGGAAGCAAAGACTCTACTGGACTATGTATGTAAAGACTCCACAGTGCAATGAGTACTATTCAGCAGAAAAAAAACAATGGAATCCTGAGATTTGCAGGCAAATGGATGACACTAGAAGAAACCATCCTGAGTGAGGTGACCCAGTCACAAAAAGAGAAACATGGCATGTATTCTCTCATATATGGATTTTAGACATAGACCTGGGGAGTGCTA
Source organism: Mesocricetus auratus (assembly GCF_017639785.1). NCBI lineage: Eukaryota > Metazoa > Chordata > Mammalia > Rodentia > Cricetidae > Mesocricetus > Mesocricetus auratus. Next base: position 11,510,170 of record NW_024429183.1, on the reverse strand, counting down.
GCCTACAATCCCATGGCCAGGGAGTCTGGGAAACAGAAACTTCATTCAGTGGCTGATGGAAGAAGAGGCAGACTCCCTTGGTTAAGTACTGAGCTGAACTCAAGAAAGCCAGTAACAGAGAGGGAGAACTGATGACCAAAGGGGTTAAGACTGGGCTGGTTTAATCCCCAGAAACAGCTGACCTGACAAGGGTTAGCTCTTGAATCCCAGACTGATTCCTGGGAATCCAGCATGAGACTGATCAAGACCCCCTGAATGTGGGTGTCAGTGAGGAGGCCTAGGTAATCTATTGAGCCTTGGGCAGCAGATCAGTACTCATCCCGAGTATACACACGGACTTTGGACTCCCATCCAACAATGTGAGGTGCATTCTCACCCTGAACTCTTGGGGGAGGGTCTAGATCCTGCCCTGTATGAAATGACAGACTATGGACATCCCCATGGAGGGCCTCACCCTCCCTGGGGAAATGAGGGGATAATGGGGGGTTGAGGGAGGGCACGGGAGTAGGGGAGGGAAAGGGAGAGGGACCTGGAACTGACTTGTGCAAGCAACCTTGTTTCTTATCTAAATTTAAACTGAAAAATAAATTAAAAAAATAAAATTAAATTAAAGTAATACAAAAAAAAAAGACTCCATAGTGGCTGGTCAGCCGGGACTGAATTGAAAACCTTTGTGTTCCTGGGACAACTGATGTTGGTTAGGCAGAGCAAAGAAACTAGGGGTGATTGAGAAGAAACAAGTATCATTGAGGTGAAATCTTCTGGGAGGTGTTTCTTCAGGGTCAGCACAGAAAAGCTGTGTTCCAGAGACAGCTAAGTTTGTACCTTGTGTTGGCAACTGAACTTGGTTGTGTAAGAGTCACCCAGGTGGTACTGTTTTTGAAGGTATGGAGGACTCATAGAGAGCAACTGAGGCTTGGCACTGTGAAAATCCAAGGGAGGCCATTCTTGAAGGTAGCAGCCCAGGATTGAAGTGTCCAAGCAGAGAAGTTGAGGCTTGGTACCATGAAGAGAGCCCAGGAGAAGCTATTGGTGAAAGTGCAGCCCAGTTGCCACACAAAACCCCAGCATTTTGGAGATGCTAGTACCATGGGATGACCACCAAGAACAGCAACAGCAGTGGAGTGGAGTCTGATAGATCTTAGAAGACAAGCTGTGTGTGTTGTAGAGGGTGGAGCCAGAGAAGTGACCCAAACCCCTTGGAGGAGCCCAGAAGATCATGAGTGGAGCCCAGGTAATTGGACACTGAGTCATTTTACACAGTTGGGGTTTGTGTGTATTTTTTCTTTGATCTGATTGTGACTGTGTCCTGGTTCTTCCCTCTTGAAGTAGGAAAGTATTTATTTTTTTTATTTTGTAGGAGTTCACAGTTGATAGATTGAATTTTAAAAGAGATTCAAGGTTTTAAAAGAGACTTTTTGTTTTTAAATAGACCACATTAAAGCATTTGATTAAAAAAAACTGTGGCACGTTTAAGGCTTGGAATATTTTATATTTAGATGTTGATATTAATGTGTGCCTTTGGGGATGGATGAACAATAAAGGAAAGGTTGTAGCTTAACAGTGATGTGTTTATGTGTCAAACTGACAGGGGATCCTTTCTTCTGGCTAGGTTTATGTCAACTTGATACAAGTTAGAATCATCAGAGAGAAGGGAACATCAACTGAGAAAATGTCTCCATGAGATTGAGCTGTATGCCAGCCTATAGGACATTTTCTTGATTAGGGATTGCTGGGAAAGGACCCAGTCCATTATGGGTGGTGCCATCCATGGGCTGGTGGTTCTGGGCTCTATAAGAAAGCAAGTTGAGCAAGCCATGAGGCACAAGCCAATAAGCAGCACTGTTCCATGGATTAGCTGCATCAGCTCCTGCTTCCAGGATCCTGCCCTGCTGGAATTCCTGTCCTGACTTCCTCCAATGATGAACAGTGATGTGGAAGTATAAGCCAAATAAACCCTTTCCTCCCCAAACTGCTTTTGGTTATTCTGTTTTATTACAGCAAGAGTAGCCCTTACTAAAACATGCATATACTTCAACAAATTATTGTAATTCATACTTCTTATGTTTTGTGTCTGAATCTTCATACTAAAAACACATTATTTACATATTGCGATAGCAGTATTAAAGTACTTTGAGTCTGACTTATTAAGCCAGTGAGTTATATACTTTTAAATGTTTTTTATTAACATTAATATGTTTTGCTTAAGGAAATATTGTAAGGCAAGCCTGTTGGTGATTAACTCTTTCAGCTGTTGCCTGTGAAATCTTTGTTTCCTTTGTTATTGAGACAGTTTTGCTAGTTATACTATTCCTGATTTGAGTATATTCTGTTTTAGGATTTCTTTTGATGATTTTGAGATCTCTTTCTCTTTTTTTAATCTTTTTTTAAAAATTTAAATTAGAAACAAGCCTGCAGCTCTCATCCTGGCAGAAGCTAGCCCGCCCAGAGACTGCCAGCATCCAAGTCCCATTCTATACCCACAAGACAGGCATGCATGCCTTCTGGTGCTCTGAGCAAACCACTGGAGACCTAGGGACTACACACTGTGGATCCCATCCCGACAGTGTCCAGCCTACCCCAAGATTGCCAAGGCCCTGGTACTAGGACCACCACCATCCATGCAAGAGGAAAGCCACCAGAATATTGAACCTGCTCATACCCATCACAAGGGAACCGTGGTCACATACCCACCAGGAGAGGGAGAGACTCCTTCTGCACCCACTGGAAGATGATGGGAAGGAGACAATATAAAAACACACTTGCGATACAGGTCTTTCACTTGTTTGGTTAGTGTTACCCCAAGGTATTTTATGTTGTTTGTGGCAATTGCAAAGGGTGATGTTTCTTTGATTTCTTTCTCAGCCCTCTTATCTGTCCCGACCCTCAGGACACTCAACGTGGGTCTGGTGGACACCTAGGAAAAAGATGGGGGCAGGGGATACAAGGACAGATGCCAAGACAAGAATCTGATCAAGGCGACAACTTTATTCATCCCAAAGGGATTTATATAGGGGAAGGCAGGAGGGGAAGGAATGGGGGATGTGCTGTAGCTGAGATGAACCTGGCAGAGCAGAAGGTCAGTGGGATGGGTAGGTCATCCTGTGTCCTCTGGTAACCTGATTGCAGACTCTAACTTTATCTTTCACATTCTACCTTCTATTGTTTAAGTCTACGCCCTAGATAAGCCACAGGTCTGTTTCTAGAATTTGGCAGGTAGCAGGGTAGTCCCGAGTCACGTACTTTCTATGAGGGTCTTTTCTTATGAGTACATGAGGCAGCCATACCTGGTTGATGGCCGGAGGTCCCTGACACTTATCATCTGTATATATTAGGGCTACTGATTTTCTTGAGTTGAACTTCTATCCTGGCACTTTGCTGAAGGTGTTAATCAGCTGTAAGAGTTCCCTGGTAGAATTCTTTGGGTAACTTATGTAAACTATCATATTATCTGCAAATAGTGAAAGATTTACCTCTTCTTTTCCAATTTGTATCCCCTTGATCTCCTTTTGTTGTCTTATTGCCCTAGCTAGGACTTCCAGTACAATATTGAAGAGGTATGGGGAGAGAGGACAGGCTTGTCTTGTTCCTGATATTAGAGGAATCACATTGAGTTTCTCTCCATTTAGCTTGATGTTGACTGTTGCTTTGTTATATATAGCTTTTATTATGTTTAGGTATGTTCCTGTTATCCCGGATCTCTCCAAGACCTTTACCATGAAAGCTTTTTGTCAAAAGCTTTTTCAGCATCTAGTGAGATGATTATGTGATTTTTGTTTCTCAGCTTATTTATATGGTGGATTACATTGATGGATTTTTTGTATGTTGAACCATCCCTGAATCCCTGGAATGAAGTCTACTTGATCATGGTGGATGATTTTTCTGATGTGTTCTTGGATCCGATTTGTGAGTATTTTATTGAGTATTTTTGCATCAATGTTCATGAGGGAAATTGGTCTGAAGTTCTCTTTCTTAGTTGTGTCTTTGAGTGCAAACTTGTACAGCCACTTTGGAAATCAGCATGGAGATTCCTCAGGAAAATGGGAATCAGTCTACCACATGACCCAGAAATTCCACTCTTAGGCATATACCCAAAAGACGCCCATTCACACAACAAGGATGTCTGTTCCACTATGTTCATAGCAGCATTATTTGTAGTAGCTAGATCCTGGAAGCAACCTAGATTCCCCACAACTGAAGAGTGGATAGAGAAAATGTGGTACATTTACACAATGGAGTACTACTCAGTGGAAAAAAAACAATGGAATTTTGAAATTTGCAGGCAAATGGATGGCACTAGAAGAAACCATCCTGAGTGAGGTAACCCAGTCACAAAAAGACAAACATGGTGTATACTCACTCATATATGGATTTTAGACATGGATCATGGGAGTGTCAGCCTACTATCCCAGTGCCAGTGAGTCTGGGAAACAAGGAGTTTCCCAAGAGATATGCATTATACCCCAGAGAAGTGGAAAGAGGCAAGATCTCCTGAGCAGATTGGGAACATGGGGGAGAGGAGAGGGAACCAGGAAAAAGAGAGGGAGATAAGAGGAGGGTAGAAGAAGACATGGGGGAGCAGGAAGGTTGAGTCAGGGTAAGAATAGAGGAGATCAGGATGAGAGATACCATAATAGTTGGAGTTATTATAGCTTTGAGGAGATAGCTGACACCAGTGAGATTTCCAGAGATCTACAAGGATAACACCAAATGGAAAACTAAGTAATAGTGGAGAGACTACATTAATAGCCCCTACCTAATGATAAGGTTGATGACTTCCTTATATGACATCCTAGAACCTTCATGCAGTGACCGATGGAAACAGAGACAGATACCCACAGCTAAACACTGAACTGACCCGCAGGAACCCAATGACAGAGATGGAGGAGTGATGAGCAAAGGGGTCAAGACCATGCTAGTAAAACCCACAAAGACAGCTGACTGGACAAGGGGGAGCTCTTGAACCCCAGACTGATGGCTAAGATACCAACAGGGGACTGATCCAAACTCCATGAATGTAGTGTCAGTAAGGAGGCCTCAGAAATCTCTGGGGTAGTAGATTAGTGTTCACCATGGCATACAAATGAACTTTAGGAGCCCATTCCACATGGAGGGATGTTCTCTCAGCCTGGACACATGGGAAGGGCTTAGGTCCTGCCCTGGATGAAATGACAGACTCTGGAGATCCCCCCAAGGAGGATCCCACCCTCCCTGGAGAGAGATGTGGGGATTGGGCTGTGGGTGGGAGGATGTGGTGGACCCAGGAGGAAGAAGGGGGTAAGCTGGGATTGACATTTGAAGCACGCATGTTTCTAATTTAAATAATAAAAAAAAAACAGCGGCTGCCTGTGCTTGGGGTCTACAGCTGCATCTTCCATCCCAGCTGCGGGAAACAAGGCACCATAGTCTCCTGCTCCACTCACGCGTCCAGGTAAACCAGGGCCCATTTCCGGGTCACCTGCCAGTGCTTGGGGGCTGCCATGGTGACTTCCATTCCAGAGGCAGGGGGCAAGGCACCCCAGCAGCCTAATCTCCAGCTCTACCCAAGGGACTGGGTGTCTGTGCTTGAAGCCTACCACTGTGGCTTCCATCCCAGTGTTGGGAGCCAAGGCACAGTAGTCTTCTGCTCCATCCATGGGACCAGATAAACCAGTCCCATTTCCGGACTGCCTGCCTGGACCTGGGCTCTGCCACTGAGGCTTCCATACTGGTGGTGACTATAGGAGCCAAGGTACCCTAGTTTCCTGCTCCACCCACAGAACTAGGACTATACTGGCTGCGGGTGCTTGGGGACTGCCACCACAGCCTGCATCCCAGAGGCAGGAGAAAACTAACCCCAGCACCCTAGTCTCCTGTTCCACCCATGAGACTAAGACTATCAGGGTCTGTCTCCAGGCCACACTCCTGTGCCTGGGGTATACCACTGGGGCTCCAATCTACCCCAGGTGTATCCAAAGCACCCCAGCATCCTAGTCCATTTCTCCACTCACGAGACCAGGAAGTGGAGAGCTACCAGAACATTGGACTTGACTACACCCACCAGGAGAGGAAGAGGCACCCTCTGGAACCCACTGTGTTGGGGGAAGTCCTGTGCATTTGTCAATAAAGTACTGTTGAGCCTATAGGGAACCAAGATAGGAAGGACTAGGAGTCCAGGAGAACTCTGGGAAGGAGAAACACAGAGAGTTCGAGATGTAGCGCCGGAACTATTCTCTGGTAAGAGACATACATAGATTAACAATTCTGGGGTAATTACTTAAAGCAGAGATAGCCAGTAAGAGACAAGCAAGGCCAACAGCTTCATAATTAATACAGCGTCCTGTGTGTTTATTTGGGACTGATGCCGATCTAGAACCAGGCGGGCGGGAAGGCTTTCTCTCAAGGAAAAAACTTCTCTTAACAAAATGCAAGAACGGATGGGAAGGAGACAATATAAAAACACAAGGAGCAATAGAAAAACCAATATGACACCGCCAGAGACCCTACACCAACAAGACTGTAACACCCCAACATAAATGAACCAGAAGATAATGACATAAAAAAACAACTTAATGGAAATGATAGAGGCCCCCAAAGAGGGTATGCGAAAATCTCTTAAAGAGATGGAAGAAAAACAATCCAAAAAATTCAAGAAATGGAGCAAAAGACAAAGCAAAAATTGCAAGAAACAATTCAAACAGTGCAAGGGCTGAAATCTGAAATAGAAACAATAAAAAAAAACACAGTCTGAAGGAATGCTGGAAACAGAAAAACTGGGAGAATGGTCAGGAACTACAGATGCAAGCATAACCAACAGAATACAAGAGAAGGAAGAGAGAATCTCAGGTGTTGAAGATACACTAGGAGAATTAGATTCATCAACCAAAGAAAACTTTAAGTTCAACAAATCCCTAACACAAAATATCCAGGAAATATGGGACACCGTGAGAAAAACCAAACGTAAGAATAATAGGTATAGAAGAAGGTGAAGAAACCCACCTCAGAGGGCCAGAAAACATATTCAACAAAATAAGAGAAGAAAACTCTCCCAATGTAAAGAAAGACATGCCAATGAAGGTGCAAGAAGCTTACAGAACACCAAATAGAATGGACCACCCCAAAAAATTCCCTCGACACATAATAATCAAGACCCCAAACATACAGAATAAAGAAAGAATATTAAGAGCAGCTAGGGAAAAAGGTCAAGTTACATATAAAGGCAAACCTATCAGAATTACACTTAACTTCTCCATGGAAACTATGAAAGCCAGAAGGTCCTGGGCAGATATTCTACCAACATTAAGAGACCACGGATGCCAGTCAAGACTGCTATACCCAGCAAAGCTTTCAATCAATATATATGGAGAAAACAAGATATTTCACGACAAAACCAGATTAAACAATACATATCCACTAACCCAGCCCTATAGAAAATTCTGGAAGGAAAACTCCAAGTCAAGGAAGCTAACTACAACCAGAAAAACATAGGCAATAGATAATCCCACTTTACCAACAGGCAAAAGAAAAAGTGGTGGAAATCCACATATAATTCCACCACCAACAACCATTCCAAAACAAACAAGAATGAACGATCAATGGTCATTAATTTCCCTCAATATTAATGGTCTTAACTCACCCATAAAAAGACACAGGCTAACAGAATGATTTGAAGACCAAATTCATCCTTCTGTGGCATACAAGAAACACACCTCAGCTTCAAAGACAGACGTTATTTCAGAGTTAAGGGTTGGGAAAAGATTTCAAATGGACCCAAGAAACAAGCAGGTGCAGCAATACTAATATCTAACAAATTAGACTGTAAACTAAAATCAATCAAAAAAGTTGAAGGAGGCCACTTCATACTCATCATAGGAGAAATCAACCAAGATGAAGTCTCAATTCTGAACATCTATACCCCAAATACAAGGCCATCCACATTTGTAAAAGAAACATTACTAGAACTCAAAACACATATAAAACCTCACACACTTGTAGTGGGAGACTAACACCCAACTCTCACCACCAGACAGGAGCACAGGACAGAAACTTAACAAGGATACAAAGGACCTAATAGATGTTATGACCCAATTGGGATTAACAAACATCTATAAAACAATCCATCCAAACACAAAAGAATATACCTTCTTCTCAACTCCACACAGAACCTTCCCAAAAATCGACTACATACTTGGCAACATAGCAAACCTCAACAGGTACAAAAATTTGGAATAATTCCATGTATCTTATTAGACCATCATGCCTTAAAGTTGGAATTCAACAATAATACAAATTGCAGAAACCCTGCAAACTCATGGAAATTAAATAATACACAATTGTAACACTCCTGGGTCAAAGAAGAAATAAAACAAGAAATTAAAGACTTCCTAGAATTCAATGAGAATGAAGACACAACATACCCAAACTTATGGGACACTTTGAAAGAAGTGCTAAGAAGAAACTGGAGAATAGTTATACTAGAGAATTAACAGCACAACTGAAAGCTCTAGAACAAAAGGAAGCAAACTCACCCCAGAGGAGCAGACGTCAAGAAATAATTAAATTGAGGGCTGAAGTCAATAAAGTAGAAACTAGGAAAACTTTACAAAGAATCAATGTAAAAAAGAGTTGGTTCTTTGAGAAAATCAACACGATATACAAACCTTTATCCAAACTTACCAAACAGCAGAGTATGAACACGCAAATTAACAAAACCAGAAATGAAAAGGCAGACATAACAACAGACAGTGAGGAAATCCAGGGAATCATCAGGTCATATTTGGAAAAGCTGCACTCCATAAAATTTGAAAATCGGAAATGGACAATATTCTGGATGAATATCATTTACCAAAATTAAATCAAGAACAGATAAGCAATCTAAATAGTCCTATAACACCTAAGGAAATAGAAGCAGTCATCAAAAGTTTCCCAACCAAAAAAAAAAAAAAGCCCAGGCCCAGAAGGCTTCAATGGAGAATTTTACCAGAAATTCAAAGAACAGGTTATACCAATTCTCCTCAAAGTATTCCATGCAATAGAAGCAGAAGGGTCTTTGCCAAACTCTTTTTACGAGGCTTAAATAACATTGATACCCAAGCCACACAAAAACACAACTAATAAAGAGAGCTTCAGACCAACATCCCTCATGGACATTGATGCAAAAATACTCAATAAAATACTGGCAAATTGGATCCAAGAACACATCAGAAAAATCATTCACCATGATCAAGTAGACTTCATTCCAGGGATGCAGGGATGGTTCAACATACAAAAATCCATCAATGTACTTCACCATGTAAACAAACTGAGAAACAAAAATCACATGATCATCTCATTAGATGCTGAAAAAGCCTTTGATAAAATCCAAAACCCCTTTATGATAAAAGTCTTGAAGAGATCCAGGATAACAGGAACATACCTAAACATCATAAAAGCTATATACAGTAAACCAACAGTCAAATCAAACTGAATGGAGAGAAAGTCAAGGCAATTCCTCTAAGATCAGGAAAAAGGCAAGGCTGTCCTCTCTCCCCATACCTCTTCAATATTGTACTGGAAGTTCTAGCTAGAGCAATAAAACAGCAAAAGGAGATCAAGGGGATACAAATTGGAAAGGGAGAAGTAAAACTTTCTCTATGTGCAGATGACATGATATTTTACATAAGTGACCCAAAAAACTCTACCAGGGAACTCCTATAGCTGATAAACACCTTCAGCAAAGTGCCAGGATACAAGATCAACTCAAGAAAATCAGTGGCCCTACTATATACAGACGATAAAAGGGCTGAGAAAGAAATTAGAGAAACATCACCCTTTACAATTGCCACAAACAACGAAAAAATACCTTCGGGTAATGCTAACCAAACAAGTGAAAGACCTGTATCACAAGAACTTTGAGTCTTTAAAGAAAGAAATTAAAGAAGACACCAGGAAATGAAAAGATCTCCCATGCTCTTGGATAGATAGGATCAATGTAATAAAAATGGCAATCCTACCAAAAGCAATCTACAGACTCAATGCAATCCACATCAAAATCCCAGCACAATTCTTCACAGACCTTGAAAGAACAATTCTCAACTTTATATGGAAAAACAAAAAACCCAGACTAGCCAAGACAACCCTGCTCAACAAAGCAATGTAAGCAGGCATCACCATCTCTGACTTCAAGCTCTATTCTAGAGCTATAGTCCTGAAAAACAGCTTGGTATTGGTACAAAAATAGACAGGTAGACCAATGGAATCTAATTGAATACCCCAATATTAACTCATACATGTATCAACACCCGATATTTGACAAAGAAGGTAAAATTATACAATGGAAAAAAGAAAGCATCTTCAACAAATGGTGCTGGCATAACTGGATATTGGCATGTAGAAGACTGCAGATAGATCTATGACTTTCACCATACACAAAACTCAAGTCCAAATGGATCAAAGGCCCAACATAAATCCAGCCACACTAAAACTGTTAGAGAAAGTGGGAGGTTCCCTTGAGCAAATTGGTACTGAAGACCATTTCCTGAACATAACACCAGCAGCACAGACAGTAAGATTGACAATTAATAAATGGGACATCCTGAAACTGAGAAGCTTCTGTAAGGCAAAGGACACAGTCAGCAAGACAAGAAGGCAACCCACAGATTGGGAAAAGATATTCACTAACCCCACATCTGACAGAGGGCTGATCTCCAAAATTTACAAAGAACTCAAGAAGCAAGTCTCCAAAACACCAAAGGATCCAATTAAAAAGTGGGCTGCAGAACTAAATAGAGAATTCTCAATAGAGGAGTCTAAAATGGCTGAAAGACACTTAACAAAGTGCCTAACATCCCTAGCCATCTGGGAAATGCAAGTCAAAACACCTGTGAGATACCATTTTGCTCCTCTTAGAATGGCTAAAATTAAAAGCACCATTGACATTTTATGTTGGAGAGGATGTGGAGAAAAGGGAACACTTCTCCACTGCTGATGGGAGTGCCAACTCATTCAGTCACTTTGAAAATCAGTTTGGAGATTCCTCAGGAAAATGGGACTCAGTCTACCACAAGACCCAGCAATTCCACTCTTAGGCATATACCCGGAAATGCACATTCATACAACAATGATGTCTATTCCACTATATTCTTAGCACCAGTATTTGTAATAGCCAGAACCTGGAAACAACCTAGATACCCCTCAACTGAAGAGTGGATATATTAAATGTGGTACATTTACACAATGGAGTACTTTTCAGCGGGAAAAAAACATGGGGTCTTGAAATTTGCAGGCAAATGGATGGCACTAGAATAAACCATTCTGAGTGAGGTAACCCAGACACAAAAAGAGAAACATGGTATGTACTCACTCATATATAGATTTTAGACATGAAACGGGATTGTCAGCATACAATCCCACTGCCAGAGAGTCTTGAAAGAAGAAAGTTTATCCAGTGACTGATGGAAGCAGAGGCAGATATCCATAGCTAAATACTGAAGTGAACTCCTGGAATCCTGGGACAGAAAAGGGTCAAGACTGGGCTGGTATAACCCACAGAAACAGTTGATCTGAACAAGGGGGAGCTCTTGGACCCCAGACTGATGGCTGGGTGGACAGCATGGCACTGGCCCAGACCCCCTGAATGTGGGTGTCAGTGAGGAGGCCTAGGTAATCTATCGGGCCTTGGGTAGTATTTATCCCTGGCATACAAATGGACTTTGGGTGCCCATCCCACAATGAGGGATTCTCTCTCAGCCAGGACTCTTGGGGGAGGGCCTAGGTCCCACCCTGTATGAAATAACAGACGCTGGAGATTCCCCATGGAGGGCCTCACCTTCCCTGGGGACCAGAGTGGGGATTGGCTGTTGGGTTGTGGGGATAGGGGAGGAGGGGAAGGAGATGGAGCTGGGATTTCACAGAATTGTTTATCTGAATTTTCTTGAAGTTTGCCAAACTTCCTTAAAACAGATATTTGAATTCTTTGTCAGGCATACATTCATTTCTATGGGGTTAGTTATTGGTAATTTATTTTGTTTCTTTGGTTTCCCTGGCTGTTCTGGATCCTATGGGTATATATTAATATTACTTACTGGAAGAAGTAAATACTTTTTCCAGTCTTTGTAGATTGGATTTGTCTGGTAAGACTTTGCAACAGTCAGTGCATCTGCCATAGTCTACAAGAGTCATTGAGAAGGTCCATCTGGGTTGACTGTTATTTGATTATTCTGATGTTTCTAGAATTCTGTTTCCTGGAGGAATTCCCAAAGCTTGTTCTTAGTGGCTAGCCTAATAGTGAAAAGGGCAGACGTTTAGGGTAACTGGTACTGATATTAGGGAAGGCCTAAGACCATTCATAGGGTTAACCTAGGAGTGGGAGAGTCCCAAAGTCCATAAAACTAGATTTAAGGTAACAGTGGGATAGGAACAGAGCTTGGGAGGTGTTTTTTTCAGACTTTTGGTATAACTGGTATAAAGTCCAGGTCTGCTGAGGCATGGCACTGGGCAGAGTGTCCAGTGAGGAGTCTCTGAAGCCTAGAGATTCTATATATGGTTGGCTGGACAGCTGTGTGGACCATAGATTGAGTCTCATTCAAAGGTCCAAAGACTGGGGTTTCTGAGTCTGAATTAGCATAAGGTACCATTCTGGAGTCTGGGGTTTTGTTGCTTTTCAGTAGCTATGATAGATCCAATGAAGCTCATTTTCCCACTCTGCTTTTCTCTAAACTGTTAGTCCTTGCATTGGAAAAGAGATTATGTGACTAGTGCAAACTGTCTCTCCTATTCTTTTCATACACCTCTTGTCTTGGTCACTGTTCTATTGATGTGAAGAGACACCATGACCATGGCAATTCTTATGAAAGACAGCATCTAACTGGGGCTTGCTTACAGTTTCAGAGGTTTAGCCCATTATCATCACGTTGGAAGAACATGGCAGCATGTAGTCAGATATGGCCTGGAGAAGCACCTCAAAGTTCTACATCCAGATCTTCAGGCAGCAGGAAGAGAGAGACTCTAGTTTGGAATGGGCTTTTTGAATCCTCAAAGCCCAACCCCCAGTGACACACTTACTAATCTTTTCAAACAATGCCACTCCCTGGTGACCAAGTATTTAAATGTATTCTATGAGCCTTTGGGGGATATTCTTATTCAAACCATCATGCCTCTTCTGTACCACATTCAAACACCACCATCTCTTACCTGGTTTCTTAACATCTACAGGAGTACCTTGAATAGCTGTGCAAATTGATGATGGGATTGAAGTTCACTAGAGAATCCTGTTCTCTCATCTGGCCCTAACCATATGTCCCCTTTTCTTTTATGTGACTACACAAACTAAAATCGACACAGTCACTATTTAAAGTTGCATAATGTATGCCCCAAATTTTAGGTTTCACTGTGGGTATTTTTATGTATTATTTTCAGGTCTACTTTTCATCAGCTAACTATATAATATACCAATATGAACACAGTAAGATGATGAAAAAATATTCCCAAGGTAAATGAGAGTCAGTGTTGTTGCTGTCAGAGTGAAAGTGGGGTTTGACTGGCTTTCTTTCAAATTCAGGTGCATGATAAATTACACTGATTGAATTTCCATGAAGATACCTGTGCTCAGAAAGATAGCCTCACAGGAACCATAAAATGCTGTACTTGAGTGGCTTTGGAGAGAAAGAAAATACAATTATTTGGAAAGTGATATGTTCAGAGGCTCGGGATATATTTGGTTTTAAAGACCTTAACCCACTTTAATTCTTCATCAAGGAAAATCAATCACAGGATGAGAACATGAATTAGATCTCCCTAAATGTCATAACATTTATATATTGGATTTTATTTTTACTTCATTAAGAAACCAAATAGGACTGTAATTAAAGAAAACGATAGCATATGGTAGAGAGTCTGTTTATGGTTTCTCCAACTTTATACACCATTAGAAATTCCACTCTGTGAAGGACAAGGCAAAAGAACTATGTGCATATCTGATCAGAAACTTACCCCACATTTAAATCACAGAGAAATGTACTTTTATTCAATTTGAAATCTGTTACACAACTCTGTTTGGAACTGAGTGCCCTACGAATTTCCCATGAAATTTGAAAAAGGATGAAAATGAATGAGTGAGCAAGGTCTGGAAAAGTCCCTGAACAATATTATTTAATTTTATAGACTTCCTGGGAGTATGGTATCTTGAAATTATATTTTTATCACTTCTGTAACAGCCAATTAATCTCACTGTTCAAGGAAATAACTTAGTGGAAATTCTTTGAATTGTTTTTGTGTGCCAGGTATGGGAGAAGTTCTTAGCAATCATAAGTTAAACTTGATGGGTTCTTATTGAGTGGCCCAGAGTACCAGATTTTTTTTAAAAAGTAAGATTTGGGACATCTTGTCACAAATGCTGCAGGGCCAGAGAACAGTGACTGGGGGACAGATCAGGAGTGCTTCTGAAAGTCCCTCTGGGTCACTCACAGGAGTCCAGAACTTGGGTTTTCTTTTCTTCTGCCACCCTGGTTTTGGGGGTTACAGTAGTTTTTGGATAGGTTAGTATTTTATGAAGGAGATGTCTTTGAATCTCAGCCTTTCTAGTCCTTCACTCATGACTGAACCAGAACCAAACAACTGGTATTTTGTGTGTTTAAAGTGGCATTCAGGGTCTCCTGCCAGGGCATTGTGTAGCATTGTATGTGGTGTGGTTGGTAAGTGTTGGGTGTGTTTGACAAGTGTGATGTGCTGTGGTACAGTGAAGATGATCGATGTAGGTAGATGTTCATGATGCTATGCTTGGTGTGGTTAGAGTGGTATATGGTGAACAGACCGTTACTTTGAACTCTATGGCATGCCTTATACAACATAGTGCATCGAATGGTGAGGTTTTGTTTTGTTTTGTTTTTTGTTTTTTTGTTTTTTGTTTTTTCGAGACAGGGTTTCTCTGTATTGTTTTGGAGGCTGTCCTAGAACTCGCTCTGTAGACCAAGCTGGCTTCAAACTCACAGAGATCCTCCTGCCTCTGCCTCCCGAGTGCTGGAATTAAAGGCGTGTGCCACCAACGCCCGGCGAATGGTGAATTTTTGTGGATTATGTTGTACCATATTTTGGCACAGTGTGAAGGTCCATGTTTCTGAAGTACTGCAAATAATGGCAGAAATAAAGTTCTCATCAATGACAAGGAATTACAGGTTATATTCATCTTGTTTTCTGTGTTACATTGGCTAAGGGTCAGCATTTTCTTTCTGTACTGAATGAAGCAACATTTGTATACTAGAAGCTTAGACTTGAGGCTGAGGGCTGGGCATTCCTAGAGTGGATAAACAGTGCAAACATCTCAAGTCCATTGCTGATTTGAAAACCTCTTGAAATTTAAAGTGCATACATCTGAGTGTATAGGAAGATGTCAATTATCATGTTGATGGTGGTAGTGCAATATTGGACTTATCTAAATGTTCCATTAAGAGGGGAGGTCATTAAATAAATGGCTATCGACATCACTGGCAATTTGGAAATGGCAGATCTATTTGTATTGATTTTAAAATAAAGCCAGTGGTAGATAGCATTAAGTGAAAAAGTTAGTTGCCATCCATTTTTGGTCATTATTCTGGCATGTTCTTTACAAGCATAGTTAACATTGTGTATGTATGTTACAGACAGCAGTAATGCTACCTGGCTGCTGAGATAGGGTCAGTGTTCTCCCTTTGAATTTTTTTGTTTGATATATTTTGTTAAGAAATCTGTCTGAGACAAAGTAGTTATTTTTGGGAAAAAGGAGACTGACTTGGTGCTTCATAAGAATTTCTATTGAATTAAAAAGTAAATATTTCCATGTAACGTTGGCCCAGGAGCTTTTGGTTCTGTTTTTGAAGTCAGTTAATTATCCTCATGACTCTTCTGGATTTGTCCATGTGCATACGTCACTCATCTTCTGGCTTTCTCTTCTTCCCTCACATGGAACGCTCCTTCATTTTTAAACAACATCTGTGGGACCTGCGCTTCATTCCCTCAGCTTGATAAATTATGTTCCATTGTTCTACATCTTTATAAGAGAGAAATTCAAACTTTGAGTATGGTTTCTTGGCTGGAATTAGACAATTCAAATATATTTTGCAAGAGAGAAGAGGTGAGAGAGGGAGGAGATGGAGAGGGAGAGACAGAGGGAGAGGGAGAGAGAATCAGCTTTGTGTAAATTTGCTGCACATCCCTTGTGAGTTGAGGAAATACATCTGATTAGGCAGATAAGACCGTGTCTCATTTTACTCCTTCTTGTATCAGCACATTCCCCTATTACTTCATTAAAAATCAAATTATACCATGATTACATCAAATGAACATGTTTACATCATTATGTGTGAAGATACTGTGCATTTCAGACCCAATCAGCCCTTTCTCTTTCTATTCGTTTCCCTCTGTGGTAGCCTGTCTCCTTTTATAAGATCTAATCACAGTCTAAAGCACATCACTACAATATAATGTATTTATCTTTCTCAAAAGAGAAATCCTAGAAAGGCCATATGTTACTGGCTTTAAGCAAACATAATGTATAAGCGGACATTGTTTAAACAATTAGGGGAAAGAGCTTGAGAAAACAATTCAAGCCAGCCCTTGTAAACCTTGGCACTAAGTAGGAAGCAAAGCCCTGGCTAAAGCCACAGGCCTAGAGCACTCTCCCTGCCCACCCCCACCCCCTTGTAATGACGTGTTCTCAGTCTGGCTGCCTGCGGATGATGGCTGCTAGGGTTCTGCAGGCTGGATACAAATGCCCCTCAGCATAAGGAGTGCCAGCCTACAATCCCATGGCCAGAGAGTCTGGGAAACAGAAACTTTATTCAGTGGCTGATCGAAGAAGAGGCAGACTCCCTCGGTTAAGTACTGAGCTGAACTCAAGAAAGCCAGTAACAGAGAGGGAGGATTGATGACCAAAGGGATTAAGACTGGGCTGGTTTAACCCCCAGAAACAGCTGACCTGACAAAGGTTAACTCCTGAATCCCAGGCATCAGCCTGGGAATCCAGCATGGGACTGATCAAGACCCCCTGAATGTGAGTGTCAGTGAGGAGGCCTAGGTAATCTATTGAGCCTTGGGCAGCAGATCAGTACCCATCCTGAGTATACACACGGACTTTGGACTCCCATCCAATAATGTGAGGTGCACTCTCACCCTGAACTCTTGGGGAAGGGTCTTGGCCCTGCCCTATATGAAATGACAGACTATGGGGAAATGAGGGGATAATGGGGGGGTTGGAGGGAGGGCACGGGAATAGGGGAGGGAAAGGGAGAGGGACCTGGAACTGACTTGTGAAGCAACCTTGTTTGTTATCTAAATTTAAACTGAAAAATAAATAAATAAATAAATAAATAAATAAATAAAAACACAAATGCCCCTCAGCTTCACTTTGAGATTCTCAGGCTCTGATCAAATGTCTAGGCAAAAGGGAAAAAATGATATGATATTTGAAGCTACTGCCTAGGTATCAAAAACACCAATACATCTTTCCTTGAAAAATATCAGGGCTCTGGTGCCTGCATTGACTGGACCGGCCTTTTCACAATCTGAAAATAAGCTTATGTAAGATGGGGGTGGAGTAAGACATTTAATCTCTAGACTCCGTTTTCTTCTGCTCTTGTTAGTAGTTACATTTTCAATTGGTAGAATTGAATTTTTTTTGACAAGTGACCAGCATCTTGCTGTCGTGAACCTCAAAAGGAAGAGGACTGCCTGTGTATTGAATATCTTTTTTAATATTTTTGTTCAGTGTAATCCATGTCTCTATTCACCTCTATAAAGTAGCCTGAGATGCAAACACATTTGATAAAATTTTTGTGTTAGGATGGGGTTTGTGCTAAGTTTCCATGCTGTGTTAGATGGAAACAGAAAGTACTGTTACCCCCTACCCCCCACCTCCCCACCCGAAACCAGCAGCAGAATTACACTTTGAAAACCACTCCTTTTTCTAATGGTACCTAAATTGAGATAATGGTACATATTGTGGAAACCCATCCATATCATCTAGCTGAATGGAAATTGGTGTTCCCATTAATTTAAATCTATTATGCTATCTCCAATAATCTTTTACAGAATAATTTCTCTTCCAAGACCACTAAGATTTATTTGTCAAACTCTTCCAGGGGTGGGATGTGTCTTCTTGTTCTGAATCTTTCACACCCAGAATGACATGAAGTGTCAAGAAATGACTTTATGGACATTGGTATGAAACATTGACTAACTAGGAATAATACTATCAGCATAGAAGTGGAATTAACGAGATGATAATGGATACAGTTACAGATGGTTGCAAGCTGCCATGTGGGTGCTGGGAACCCCACTCAGGTCCTCTGCAAGGGCAGTGAGTTCTTTTAACTGCTGAACCATCTCTCCAGTCCTGAAATTTTATGTAATTTAAGAGGAAGTATGATGCTTTGATATATCCTGTGACGATGTTATCAGGCAAGCTATTCAACATATCCATCACTTCATATGCAAGTTGATCTTTTTAACGGTGTGGTGAAAATATTTAATATTTACTATTATACTACAATTGGAATACACAGATAACTATAATCAACAGGCTGTACATTTGTCCCAAGGACTTACTTGTCCTATGTTACTGGAATTTAATACCCTTTGATCAACAGCCATGCATCTATGACTGTGAGTTGTATCGATCTATTTAACACAACCTCACATCAACTGGGAAGAGATTCTTAATAGAGGATTTTCTAGGTCATGTTGACCCAAGGGCACATCGGTGAGGATTGTCTTGACTGCTAATTGAAGTAGAAAGCCCACCCCAGATGTTTGTGTTCCCATATCATGGGCTGGATTGTTTCAGAATACAGCAATCCTGCCAGGCGGTGGTGGCACATGTCTTTAATCCCAGCACTCAGGAGGCAGAGGAAGGCGGATCTCTGTGAGTTTGAGGCTGGGCTAGACAGACAGCCTCCAAAACAATAGAGAGAAACCCTGTCTCATAAAACAAAACAAAACAAACAAACAAACAAAAGAATACAGCAATCCTTCTGAACCTAAGCAAGCAAATTGGAAGTGTTCGTTCATCATTTCTCTGCTCTTGGATATGGATGTGCGATGTGATTAGCCACATGAGTTCCTGCCTTGACTTCCTTGAAATGATGGAGTGTAACCTGGAATTGTAGAAAAAAAACCCTTTCCTTCTCTTTTGGTTGCTTTTGTCAGGATGTTTGTCCCAGAAGCAGAAATGGAATTAGAATGCCATCCCTTCCTCTGTCGCTAACCTGGCAACTACAGGTCTTCTTTCTGCCTCTGTGACATTTATTTTGTTTCATCCTGGGGATGGATCCTGTAGTCTCACACATGATTGACAAATGTTATACCAGTGATCTATATCCATAGCCTTCTTTTTGCTTTAAAAAATTAACTAATACTTTATGTTGGTAAAGTGTAAAGTGAACAATACATTGCTAATTAGACTTAGGGTTGATACCCAGCCTAAAGATCAAATGCTGTATGATCTCTCTTGTTCTAAGAGCAGCTGTGAACCTGGATATGGTGGTATACATGTGTAGGCATGGGACTCAGGAGGCTGTGGCTTGAAGGGGACAAGTTTAAAGCTGCCTGGGATACATGAGGAGACAGTGCAGGAACCAAACAAAACCACCACAAGCAACCCTCTGATACTCAGTGGATCGTTGTGTTATTTGTTATGTCCAAGAACTGTTTTCTTTTTATTTAGATCAAACAAGTATTTACTTTTAAAAAGATAGTTGTTTCAATGGTATCAAGAATTTCAAATGTCCCCATTTATCTTAGGAATGTGAGAAATTAATTTTCTAGTTTTGTTTAATTATTATTTTATGTGTGTCAGTGTTTTGCATGTATGACTGCACACCACAGGTATGTCTGGTGTCCTTGGGGGGTATGAAGAGGAAGTCGGGTTCCCTGGAAATACAGATAGTTGAGCACTGTGGGTACTGGGTCTTTTTGTTTTTTGTTTTATTTTGAGATATGATCTCACTAAGTTGTTCAGGCAGGCCTGGAACCTGCCATCTTCTTGCTTCAGCTTCCTTTGCAGCTGGGATCATCGGCCTGCTCCATCAAGTTCAGCTCCATATTTTATGCACTTACTTAAGTGTTTCACTTTCTTGGAGGTTGCATACAGTGCTGTAATGAAGATGGGAGAGCAGCAGCATTGCTGATCCACTGACTTCATTTCCTTTAGGTGCCGCCTATGCAGAAGTGGCATTCTTGGATCATGGGGTAATTTTATTATTATTATTTTAAGGAACATTCATGCTGTCTTCTGTAATGTCTGTACTAATTTATGGACTAGGCAGTAATGTAAGATGACCATAGTAGTTTGTGTTTCTGTGCTTGGCTTATTTCTTTTAGCCTAATATCATGTAGATTCATCCATATTGTTATAGACGAGAAGTAATATTTCTCTCTGTCTTGTATCCATCCATCCATCCACCCACTCACCCACCCACCCATCCACCTACTCACCCACCTATCCACCTACCCACCCATCCATCCACCTACCCCACCAATTCACCTACTCATTCTCCATTCACCCACCCACAAATTCACCCACCCACCCACCCATCTATTCTACATTTTATTTGCCTTTGGTAGATATAGTTTTAATCTATTTTTGCTGCAATTTAAAGAGAATACTCAGGGGGGGTTATTTATAAAGAATAGCAGTTTATTAACCCTATGATTATAGGGGCTGGAATCACGGTTCACAGTATATCTGCTCATCGTTGGATAGCCTTTTCACTATATTGTAACAGGGTATAGAGTCATGCGGTGAGACACCTGGTTACCTCTCAAAGACCCCCTCTTCTGGGTGCAATGAACACAGGATTTGGAGACCCCATCTTCAACACACCATTTATGGGAGACAAATGTTCAAGCCATAGCAATCCATAATCAATCCATAGGTAGATTCTATAGCATAGCTATTATGAATTTTACTATAAAAATTGCAGGAGTGTGACACCCCTATTACAAGCTGATTTTGTTTCCACTGGGTATAGACACAGAAGTTGAATTGCTCTATTTTTAATTTTTTGAAGACCTTCCATAGTGTTCCTATAAAAGTTGTGCTAATTTACATACCCACAACTCCTGACAACACTTGTAATCTTTACCATTTCAGCAATAGACATCATTCTATTTGGTCAATACAATATTTATTGGTTATTGTTTTTAAGCATTATGATCAGCCATTGGAAAGAGTAAGAAGGAAAACATAGCTTTCTTCAAGAGGTTGACACCCTTGGGGAAGCCAACAGGGAGTCTGGGGGCTTGAGTGCAGTCTGGCACATGCAATAATGGAGTGTGTTTCTAGTCTTAGAGGAGTAGTGACGAGTGTGACTCAGATTTGGGCTGCTTTTAAAAGTTTCTCAGAAGAGGTTGAAAGTAATCAGAGGCTCAGGGGTTAAGAGCAGTTTCTGCTCTCACAGAGGACTGGAGTTCTAGTTCCAGCCCCATGGTATGTGCTTCACAACTTCCTGTAACTCCAGCTCCATGGATCCAACATCCTCTTCTGGCTTCCTTAACCCCCCACCACGTGTAGATATACACACACAGCACACATTCATATACATAAATGAAAATACTTCAAAATTTAAAGGCTCAATAGAGAGCATCATCAGAAAGGAGGTTGGAGACTGTCAACAGAAACATTCCTGGATTAGGAGTGAGTAGAAGGGAAGAGATCTCTAGCTGGGTCTCTAATAGTAAAGGGTGGGAGGAGGGAAGGGGTGATGGTGGGGCAGAGTAGCCTAGAGTTCTGAGCACTGAGTCATTAATCATGCCTCACCTTGTGTAAGTTTAGAAACTTTACTTCCTTACATAATGCATTACTTTCTAAAATTAGCATTTCAATATAATCATTTTTGATAATTCTCAACTGAGAAAAAAAACAGTATTTTAAAAAAGTTTTTTTTCTGGTTGTTGTTGTTTGACTTTTTTTGAGTCTGGACTTCACCATGAAGCCCTGGCTCTGGCAACTTAAATTGACTGGCCTTAAATGTATGGTGATTTTCCCACCTCTGCCTCCTTGATGTTGAGATTACAGACATGTGCCATCATGACTGGCTAAACACAGTGTTTTTGATACCAATATTTTAGTTTCTCCCATTGGAAAAAAAAAGCTCCCTCCTACCCCCGGACTTGGTCACCTGTTTAAGATGTGAATTTGTCTTATGTAAACTCCAACCTCTTGAGATTGGGCCCTGCGATTTTTGCTGTCCATGGTGCTGATGGTTGGCCTCCAATCCCCAGCGGTGGTCTCCAGTTTCAGATTCCCAGGCACTGCTTCTGTGGTTTCTGCCTAGAGGGGTTGGTGTCCCTGTCAGTACATGTTACCCTCAATCAAGCCATTCTGAGATTTCTTTTCTGTTGTTAATCTAATATGGGTTCCACCCATATCTACCCATCCTTCTCATATTCCCCATCTCAAACTGCAGGTGTTCAATAATTTCCATGCTCCATTAACATTCACCCACTACAAAACCCTCAGGAGAAGTTCTGGCCAATGTCCCAGTCCCTGAATATCCCTGCATTCCAGCAAGATTTCCTTAGATGTCTCTTGATCTATTTTGAAGGACAAGGGACTTTTCACTTGGTTCTTCCTCTCCTTCCCAAAGGCTGATGGAAAATCTTCCTCCCTCTTCAGGTGGCTGTAGAATGTGGCCCTGGTGGTATGGGCAGAATGACTCATGAAATCACATCTGACTGTAATTCATCAACGTTTAGTGTCCCAGTTTTTATTTCTGCCTAAAGATCATACACTGCAAAGTGTCCAGCATTCCTGAGTGAGTGCCAAAAGGAAAAGCTGAAGTTTTCTTCATAATTACATATCTCACTTTTTCCTAGTCACTCAATCAAGAAAGAGACTAAGGAATTGTTCATAAACATCAGACAAATCCCCAAGAAGAGTAAATTCCAATCACATTTCTCACCAACACTAAAAGATATGTAAAAACAGCCAATAATATCCAATTCACAGAATATTCTGGTGATATATCCTAAAAGATTTTAGGATGTGTCATCTTATCCGGACAATATGAAAACTCTAGTAAGCTTTCAAGAGTAGTGTTATTACAAGGCAAGCAAGGCAAGAGAGAGAAGTTTGAGAAGGAGTTATTGACTTAATCTTGGCAGCCTGAGCTTAATCAAGAGGTATTGTAATCAAATGAGTGGTAATGAACTAAAACACTGATGGAGACTTTGAGAGTGCATGAGAATTAAAATAACTTTGACATTAGAATTAAGGAATCTGGAGGTATTCATAGGGGAAGAGAGTATTGATCACCAGAAATGATGTGTGAGAGTTACTTTAAATTTTGTCATTATTATTTTGATCTCTCTCTCTCTTTCTCTCTCTCTCTGTCTCCCCCTCTTCTGTGTATGTGTGTGTGTGTGTGTGTGTGTGTGTGTGTGTGTGTGTTGTGTGTGTGTATGTAGGCCAGAAGATGCTGGACTCCCTGAAACTGTAGCTACAGGTAGTTAGTTTTGAGCCACCTGAGGTTCTGGGAACCCAAAGCTGGGTCCTCTACAACAGAAGCCAGTGCTCTTAACCACTGAGCCCCAGTGTGTACGGCCATCCAGTGAACCAGGACAGGAACAAATAACACCAGACAGGGTTAGAGGGCTGAATAATCTAACTGATTTAAACTTTTCCAAATAAAGTGGTTCTACACACAGCCTTAGAGTTCAGAAAAGGGACTGATAATGGATGGTTGTATCCTCAAAGTGCAGATCACTGTTACCAGGGTCTAAACAGAGGGAGAAGAATGCAGAAATGAGGTGAGGGTAAGAAAAAAAGAATAGGAGATGGCATGTGCTGTGGCAACTACAAGGAGGGAAACAAATGAGAAAATAAAGACCAAGGGAGGGGCAGCGGCACTGCTTCACAACATTAGAGTGCAGACAGGGGAAGAAGCAAAAGTAGCTGACACTGGATGGTATAGTTTATATTCAGTGGAATAATGAGAATCATACATGAGTTAAAAATTCAGCTTGTAGCTAGAAAAACGGCTCATCAAGTAAAGACACTTGCTGCCGAACCAGATCACCTGAGTTGTATCCCTTAGACCCACATAGTGGAAGGAGAGAACCAATTCCCCCAGGTCATCCTCTGACATCCACAGTGACACCTTGGCACGCATGTCTACTCCCCCTACCCCTGACACGAAACAAATAAATGTAGAAAGGATTTAAAAATTCAGCTTGTCATAACCCAAAGGACTGACTGCCTGAATTGTGTTAGAGGCAGGAAGTGATATTGAAGGTGTTTGGCGGTGAACAGACAGTTGGCAGAAGTGTTGTGATGTGTTCATAATGTAAAAGACTTCCATTTTGGGGTCAAAGACCAAGTCAAGCTCCTCAAATGCTGTCAGATTGCAGCTCTGCACTGCAAGCACTTTCAGAGTTCTCCAAGCACTGCAGGTCTTCCCGTACCTCAGAAGCTCAGCTCACGCATGAAAGAGGAGTGGCTTCATGACCAGCATGCTCAGTGAGGCAGCGTCTTCAGACAGGTCCCTGGAGATGCAAAGCCTATGTCTCTCACAGGGCTTACAAATTTAGTTCAAAATAAATCTCTTTTGCTCTCAGGAAAAGGTTCAAAGATGTTTTTTAAAGAGTTTGACAATGTACTGCTGAAGATGTATTTAGGTAGGAACATGCCAGCTCTCTGAAATGCAGTGTAAATATTCATTTTTTCTCTAGTCATGCAAGAGATAGGAAGTGATTGAATGGAACTGGATAGATGGCTCAGTGGTTAGAAGCACTTGCTGCTCTTCAAGTGGGCCTGAGTTTAGTTCCCTGTACCCAAATCTGGTGGCTCATAATTGTCTATAAATTTAGCTTCAGGGACCTGACACAAGCTGGTGTCTGGAGGCACCTGTGCTCATGCGAGAGCACACACACACACCTCTCTCTCTCTCTCTCTCTCTCTCTCTCTCTCTCTCTCAAAACTTTAAAAATATAGGAGCGGGTAAAATCAGAGCAGAATGTCTTATTTTGGGTCTTTTTTATTGTTTTATTAACTTCTATCCTCACTCCCTCACAGTAAAATCACGTTGTCTTTTTTTTTTAAATATTACCTTACACACACACACACACACACACACACACACACACACACACACACTTTGTAAATAAGATCTAAACAATCAGGTCACAGAGGAAATACTCAGAAAAATAAAGCAATTGTATCTTCTTATTCTCCTTGGCCTTGATTTAATAACCCTCCAGATACATTTAGGATTATTGAATATCACAGACAAATAATATTGTCTGCCAATTATTACATTAAAAAGAAATCACGTATTAACTTGGAACTGAAGTAATTTCTTTCCTTGAAGGAGTAGAATTGAGTTGTAGGTGATTTTGGTGTTATTGAGAAGGCCTTAATCACACTCTCTATTTAAACTGTTTATCCAAATCTTTCCATGAGAATGCCTAGGGGATGGCCTTCATCCCCCATTACTACACAATTGGGGGAATATTAGATCTTAATAACAAGGCATGTGGGTACATTTTTCTACTAGGTTTTTTTCAATCTAGAATTTAATTTAAGGATCTAATCTAATTTCCTCTTAAATTGTTTATTTCCTTGTGCGGTACTGAAGTGTGGGCTATCTCATTGATGAAAACTTCCCAGTTCTTCAATATGGTGTGAGCATGCAGTTCTCCATTCAGGGAAAAAATTGGTCTGTGGATGTAGCTGAGCTGGTAGAATGCTTGCTTAGGGCCAGCCCAGAATTGGTTCACCAGTACCGCATAAACTGAGCACTGTGACACATGCCTGTTGTCCCGTTAGGGAGGTGGTGGTAGGAGGGTCAGAACTTTTATGACATCTTGGGCTACAGAGGGACCTTAAGGCTGGTTTGGTTACATGAGACCCTATCTAAGAAAATGGTGGGCAGCTGGTGCCCTGGTTTGCTTTCCATTGCTGTGCTAAACGCCATGACCGAAAGCAAACTGGAAAGAGTTTATTTGATCTTACAGTTTACAGTCCATCGTGAAGAGAAGTCAGGGCAGGAACTGAAGTAGAGACCATGGAGGTGTGTTGCTTACTCGTTTGCTCCACGTGGATTACTGACCCTGCCTTCTTATACAATCCAGGACCAGTGGCCTAGGGATGATACCACCCACAGTGGGCTGGGCTATACACATCAATCATCAATCAAGAAAATGTCCCACAGATGTGCCTACACACCAGTCTGATGGAGGCAATCCCTTACTTGCGATTTCTTCTTCCTAGATTGTTCTAGTTTGTGTCAAGTTGACAAAAATGGACAGACAAAAACAAACACCTAACCAGCACAGCTAGGCAATAGCTCTTTCAGTAAAATGATTGCTGTGTAAACTGGAGGATCTGAGTGTGACACCCCTGCCCCCAGAACTTTCCTAAAGAAGTTGGATGTAGTGGTGTGTTTATAATTCCAGTATCAGGGAAGTAGAAATGGGCAGATCCTGGGGTTCATTGACCACTCAGCCTACCTAAAAGATCCAGGCCAATGAGAGACCCTGTATCAAAGAATAGGAAGGAGTGTGGCTCCTATGGACTAACACCTGTGACTGACTTCTGCCCCCTACATACAAGCACACATGGGAAGTGGGTCTCAGTTAACAGAGGGGTTCTCTCAGCACGTTGCTCTTACTGAAGACACAATGCAAGTCTCGCTGCAGAAGGAAACATGTCCCTTGTATAGAGCTTTGGAAACAATCATCAGTGGGCCTTCTGAGTTCATACTGTCAGTTAGTTATTGCTTAAATGGTCTGCATCCCTCCCATTATTTAGCTTTCCAAGGACTCATTAGACTGATCCTGATATTATCCAGTAAGGCTGAGAGATGGTAAACAATTTCAAAAAGTCACAAAAAGAATGGTGTTCGGACTTCTCCCACCCTCAGCCAATCTAACTTCAGTGCTATGGTTGATTCACAAAACATGGCCCTTAAATATTTTATCACCCAATAACTGCTAACAGCAAGGACCATTTCCCAAATGCAAACTTTTTGCAAACAACAATCTGGCTGTTACGGGTTTTCATACATCCTTCTCACAAGCTTATTGGGGAGAACTCAGTCAATGTGAAGTTTGGCAATATGATCCTTGTGCTTTCTTATGTACTTTAAGTATTGTTCCTTTGTCCAAATTCACATCCTTAATAAAGATGCTGAGTGGGACAGGGATGGACAGAGTGGCCTGTGGCTTGTGCACATCACTGGTGGGGAACTCAATGCAAAACATGAGTGACTGGTTGGCAGGCAAAGGGTGATGCAGCTAGAGTCCAGAGTCCTTATCCTTCATTTCACCAGCTCAAAATGGAATGTTTGGTACTGACCATGGGGCTCAGTGAGACTGAGTTGTGATGCCAGAGGACCTGGGTTTGATGTCCAGCCCTGCCTAAAATGGGGTGGTAGAGGCAAACAGTCCTGCCATCCTGGCCACTCCAGAAGCAGAATCTGGGGGATTAGCACTGCAAGCTCACTCTTGGTCAGCCCCAGCTAGGTTACTTCACACTGTATCCTAAAATAACAGGGGAGAAGTTAGATCAAAATGGAAGAGTTTGTCCAATGTCTGCTGAAATTTAAAAACCCTTATGCTGCAGGTGGGAGTTTTTGTCAAATTATATGCTTATTTATTTGTTTAGTGTGTACATGTGTGCATGCAGACACAGATGTGGAGGTCTGACAGAGGACAGCTTGTGTCAGTCAGTTTTGCTTTCTACCATTAGATCCTAGGAATCGAACTTAAGTCATCTGTCTTGGTGGCAGGCGTCCTTCCTTGTTGAGCCATTCACCCATTCTCCCCCTTCGGAATGATCTTTCTTTTCTTTTCTTTTACAGTGTTCCATGTGTATACATGTTTTTGCACGTGTGTGGATGCATGCTTATGCATGTCCACATGTGTGTGCATGGTTGATGTTGAGGCTCAGCAATCCCTCTTCCCCCTTGTTCACAGAGGCAGAGTATCTCAGTTAAACCCAGAGCTCGCCAATATGGTCCATCTCACTCTCCAGCTTGTTCTGGAGATCCCCTGACTCCATCTTTTGAGGCTGAAATCACAGGTGTGCCATCTTGCATGTTGCACTCCCCTAGCCCCTAGCATTTATGTGGCTTTCTGGGGATCTGAATTCCCATCATCACCCTGAGGCAACCACCTTAGGAGACTGGGGAAATGCTTCCTCCAGCCCACGGCAGTTTCTCGTATCCCTCTTTTCTAGGAGAGAACACTCAGTGTAGAAAGAATGGGGGCATCTTGGGCATGGATTTTTCCGGAAGGTTGTTCTTTCCTAGGGGTGTTCCTCCCCATGACTGGAATCCTCATGAAAAAAAATGAGTTTTCACTATGCAGAAAAACCATTAGTTTTGGACAAAGGGCAGGTGATCAGGCTTTCAAAGAGCACATGTACTTTAATTTTGTTATGAGCAGGAAAAACATGAAGTATTTTTTTTGTTGTTGTTGGAGGACACTCAGTAGGTAAAACAAGTTGGCATATGTAGTGTCCTCCTAAAATATCATTCATAGTAAACTACAGAAGCTGGGCCAAGCAAACAAACAAAAAACAAGACAAAACAAATCAAAACAACACAACACAAGAAAAGCAGAATTCCTGATGAAGATGTGGAAAATGCGTGTAGAGAAAGGTGCAACAGGTAGCTCCAGATGAGCGCGAGCTAGAGGGCACCAGAGAGTAGTCACGTCCAGGCTCCGAAGTCAGGGTCAGAATGCTGACCCAGCAAACCTGAGACAAGCAATTCTTCTAGCTCCTGTAATTCCCATCAGCATCATCTGCCGTAAATGGTTGTCAGCTTTTCACTTAATTACTCAGTACATTTGTTTAGACATTTGCCTAGAGAGCCATCAAGTTACTCTCTCTCTCTTTTTTTTTTTAAAGATCTTTGTTTAGAGCTCTGGTTGAATTTTCTGATTAAATTATTTGATGTAAGCAGAAATACCTGAAACCTGAAAGCCCCATGGACGCTCTTGCTGGTCCTGGATAGGACACCCATCTGCAGTTGACTGTGGAGAGGGAAGGAAATGATGACAGAGGAGAGAATCTGCGCTCAGGAAAGAAATCATTAGTGATGGGTGAGATTATTCTAAGTTTGACAGCTTTTCCTTCACACATATTTTCCCCTCTTTTAAACATCTCTCTGCCCCTCTCCCACCGTTTCGGGTGGGGGCTGGGGGTGTGTTGCGTGCTGCAGTGGAGGCCAGAGGGAAACCTCAGGCATTGGTGCTACCTTCCCACCTTGTTTGAGGCAGTGTCTGTCTTTACTCACTGTTGCATCCACCAGCCTTCTCCCATCTCCTTGTAGAAGTGCTGAGGTTGCAGATGTGGTCACAGATGTGTACCGCTCTGTCTGACTTCCTATGTGTTCTGCGAATCATACGAACTCATGTGTGTACAGCAAGTGTTTTATCCCCGAGTCATTTCCCCAGCCCTGTAAGCTTTCTTCCTTTAGCAATAACAATATTCTGCATCCAGGCACACAAGTATTCTTTGGGTTTTAAAACAATAAATATAACCCAAACTTAGAAGATTAAAACATATTTCACTGATGGAAAATTTCGCCAGTATTTTGAAAAGACTTTCCAAATTCTATTTAAAACATTCTTCTTCAAATGACACATTTTATATCCAGCACAAAGCTCCAGTGTCCATTTGCAAGAGATGGTGGGATCTTACTGAAAATAATTATTTCTTAATAATGATATTTCTGACTTACTCATTTCCTCCTCCTCATTTTCTAAGAGGCACTTTAAGATGTCATAGCCTTTTCTACAAATGGAATTAGCTTACTTTACTAATGTAATATATGATGGCTACTAAATTAGCATAGTGTAAGATTTATTTCATTTTAATACTGGTTCAGAATTACAGCACTCCTTTTGGAAACATGAAATTACCTACAAATACTTAATTTGTCATAAGTCATAACACAGAAGTTATTCCCAATGTTTAATTGCCCAATATTTTTCTTTATGCCAGTTTTGAACTTGTGCAAAATAGATACAGCCAGATGAAAAAGTATGTAATAAACTCCAAAATACTTTTTTTCCTGTAAAAGTCATTATGGCCTGTTTGTAATTCTTCATTTTACAGCTCCATTATGGGATTTTGTTGGTTTATTCAGGGCCCAATATTCTGAGTTATCTTCTTTAGGACAGTCTCACTCTGTAGCTCAGTGCCCGAGTCAATGTTCTACTGCTGTGAGGAGACCACCATGGCTACAGCAACTCTTATAAATGAGAGCACTTAGTTGGGGCTGGCTTACAGTTTCAGAGGTTTAGTCCACAATCATCAGGGCAGGGAGCTTGGAGGCACACATGGTGCTGGAGTTTAGCTGAGAGCTACATCTTGATCCCCAGGCGGCGGATAGGGGGAAGAGAGAGAAAAACTGGGTCGGTCATGGACTTTTGAAACCTTAACTCCTATCCCAAGTGAAACACCTCCTCCAGCAAGGCCACATATCCTAACCTTTTAATCCTTCTTAAAAGGTACCACTCCTTGTCCACTAAGCATTTAGATGTATGAGCCTATGGGGGCCAGTCTAACTCAAACCACCACACCCAGGCTAACCCTCAGTGGTCCTCCTCTCTCCACCTCCCAGGATGAGCCACTCAACTCAGACATTTAAAAATCTGTAACATTGAACCTCATGGAACAAATCTTGTAGATTATAATTAGGTTAAAAATTTCAGCTCAGGGGAATCTGTAACAGGGAGAAGAAAGCGAACTTGTGTAGCATCCATCCCAGAGCATCTTGGCTGTCAAAGGACAAGAGAGGGACAGTATCATCGAATTGGCCTTAGTGGCGTGCACCTGTGACCCAGAGATTGCTGCCATAGTGCAGTTTATTTTAAGCACTAATTGGAGCTGTCTTCTCTAGAGAAGTTAGTGAGCAGTTTCACAGTGTTTGGGACTATGTGGAGCTTGGAGTTAGTCCACTTGACTTTAGTAAGCCAGGTGTCTCACCTTGGAGAAGCAGGTGGACATCTCTAAATCTATTCTCTCCCCAGGAGTGTAATGGCAGTAACTTTCACCTTTTACATTTCTCATCATTAGATACTGTGCAGAGTGTGTAGTACAAGGCCTGCATCATATGTATCACAAGCTTAGCAACTCTCAGCTGAGAAACCACAATGGTTCCCACCATTAATTTGTGCTCTAATGGTTTGTGCTGCAAGCTTGGACCAACAGGGGAAACTGATTGAGCTATTGTCAGAGAATCAACACATGCTTTCCTCATTTTATGTAACTGTTTCTTGTAGACAGCTCAAGATGGTCAACATCATGGTAATGCTGACCCCTGAGTTCCATCCTTGCCTCAGTCAGACAACCTTCAAGTCAAAGATGTTCATTGACACACATGGCAGAAGAAATGCATTACACAGAAAACGCCATTTTTCCATCTAGGAAAAATTAAGTCCATGTATGCACACCTATAAATCTGGATAAAATAGCAGCCATCACTACTACCATCACTTGCTCCTAAATGGGTGATTTGGGTCATGGGGCTCTTAATACTATTTATTACTCCAAAAGTAAGCCTCTGGATTTGAGTTGCCATTTTGGAGGTATTTTAAAGAATGAAAATTTCAAAACAGTTTGAAATGTGGAAAATAAACCCCTCTGAGTCTGCCATGATGTAACTGTCATGCCCACCAGGCTGCCAGCACCTCTAATGCATATGAAAACTTTTCAACAGTGCATCTTAGCAACTAACTGGTAGGCTTTGGTGTGGGAAGTTCTGTGTTCCCAGGTCAGATGTTGGCTGCCTTGTGCCAGCATCTCTGGCTGCGAGGTCAGTCTGACAGCTGGAATCTAAATGCTCAGGAGGGTGCAGCATGTTCATTGTGAGAAGATCCTTGGAACTCTCTGGAACTGTGTTAGACTTTATGTCTGGGAATTTTAGGTTCCACACACCTGAAACTTGTGTTCCAAATTTCTAGATTTATGTTCTTAATAATAGAAGAGTAAGGAGATAGTGTAGTCATTAACGTGCTTGCACTGCTTGCATGAGGACCGTGGTTTGATCCCCAGAGGCTGCCATGGTGGAGCATGCCTGTGATCTTGGTCTGAGTGTCAGGGAAGTGGAAGACACAGGCAAATTCCTGAGGCTTGCTAGAGAAGGGCAGTGAGAGGTACTGCCTTTAAAAGGATGTAAATGGTGCCTGAATAATGGTAGTTGAGGTTGTTCTCTGGCCTTTGAATGTACACATAAACCCATCTACATGCACATGAACATGCATGAATACACAGAGAAATGTGCCCTTTATTTCTTCCTTGATATTTGTATATTGGCCTCTAAAACTAACCATTTGTGCACAGGGGATTACACTAGCTTCGACCATCTACTCATACACTGCATTTGTATTTTAACTTATTCTCAGTCCACACCGTGTTTACCAGAATGAAGTATGGAAAGACTTTCTTGCTTAAAATTTGTTCAATACAGAATGCAAAAAGAGAAAGGGAGGAAAGAAAAGGAAGGAAAAGAAAGGAACCAAATCCAAAAGTAAAACAAAGAACTACCCCCCCCCAAGAAACAAAATGTTAACAAAACCCAGTAGGAAACCCAGTAGGACAAGATGTGTAACATGGAGTGGAATGATTAATTCATAGGACCAGCTTGTCCATGTATATCTCAAATACACTAAAAAGCCACTCAAAGTGAGAAGCATGGGCTACAGAGTTCCTGGAAATGATGGGCTTCCCTCAGACTTATCAGATGTCATTTCTGTGACAGGCATTGTTGTGGACATCTAACGCTCTGACTCCCTGCAGGAAGTGATCCTGCAGAAGAGAATGGAGTCTCTACCAGGCTGATACACCACACAAATCTAGGGGTTCACTAAACTATTGAAATGGCATGGTGTGAAGGAACACATACATTGAGAAATATGACCAAAGTAGTGTGAAATAAAATCAATAAAATCAATCAGGAGATCACAAAGCGTATATCCTGGGATATGAAGCAGAACATTTCCCATTCTTTGTAGAGAAATTTGTCAGTAAGTGGCCTGGGTTAGGAATAAAATGGACAAGAGCCAGCAATTCACACATGTTGTAAAAGGAAGGCCAGAAAATCCTTCTTGGTATTTGATCATTTTATGCTGCATCTTGGAGATAACAGACAAGAAGCAAAGAAAGAAACATACAATGGTTGAGTGGCTTTGGAGAGGAGGTTTTGTGTCCGATATCTTCCATGATGGCCATGGCTACTCTGAGTTGCAGCTGTTCATTGTTGCAGTCAAGGTAAATGAGGCTGAGAACCCGAGTAACCCATCAGTGTCAGAGGCACAATCTCTTTAATTCATGACCTTGTGTTTATCTCACAGAACTTCCTTAGAAGCAAACCCCCCGCTCTGTGTCAGCAGTGAGCAGCCAAGGTAGCACTGGTCTGAAAATGCAGTCTGTGAAGTTAACTGCCTTAGGATATGAAATATGCTCTTTTCTGTAACTCATAATTCATGGGAAGTCCCCCCTGTTCCTGATGTCACCTTGATTCTCCTTCCCATTTCCTTGTTGGCTCATCTATTACGTCCTTTCTTGTTTTTCCTGGACCTCTCACTTACATTCTTTTCTTTGTACACAACATAGACATTCTCTTAACCAGACTCTGCCTAAGTAGTGTGCTGACTTCACAAATGTTCTGTATTCCTCAGTAAAACACATCCCCTGACTCCCACAGTATGTTGGTATTGTTTCCAAATATCTATAGAAAACTTGGAATGTCATTTTATGTGTTTTAGTTCTATACTGTGTCAACTGAAAAATAGATATATGTGCACCAAATTGTTTAAATAAAAATTAAGTTGAATAATAGTACTAGGTTTTCTTTTAGGACCTATGACCTAGCCAGTCATCAGTTTTTGGTCTAGTTAATGGTACCAAGCATGAGTTTCTTCTTGCAGAATGAGTCTTAAATCCAAGCAGAAAATGGTTGGCTTCTCCCATAACATTCATGCCACTATAACACCCGTGGGCATATCTTACCACACTAGTCATTATTGTAGTTTGCTAGGTTCACAGATGTAAACACTATTGATTGTTTTTTCTCCCCTGGTAGTGTGTATAGTGCATTCTAGTACCATGAAATCTAGCCAGCAGGAATAAAATTTCTAAGTTGGTACCAGAGTAATTATATTCCTACTCTACTAATTGGTCATAGTAACAAACTTCCCCTTAAGTTTTTATAAGTATACTCATAGATTAGTTCACCTATCAATACTCAACAGTGAAGTTTCTTTTTATATTACATGTTGTTTAATACAGATTCACAACTAGTCAACTTGCAAAGAACAAAATACTTTGGAGTGCTCAGATCTAATAGAATATCTTGCATCCCCTCCTCCAAGGCTCAAGGGTCATCCTGAAAGAAGGGACAGAAAGATAAGATCCAAAGGTAGTAGATGTTAGTGAAACAGTATCAGCCAAGCATGACGAGGCCATTGCACATGTGAACAACTCACAGAGGTCCTGGCTCAAGACCTGGGTAAGACCAAATCAGCCACAATCCCATCATGGAAGTGGGGGTGTGATCATCAAGCCCCACTTCTAGTTCAGGACCTACTGAAAATTGGTGCCTGCTGGTGGAACAAGATTCTGTTTTCTTAGGGAACATATTCCTGGAGGGGCTACACATACATGTTCCAGTATGGTTCTACACTATGCCCATGCAGGCAGACCCAAGCAGACTCAGTGATTGTTTTTTTTTTAAAAAGGAGTACATGAACTTGGGAGAGGAAAAAAAGTGGTGGGAGGGATAGGAGAGTAACTGGAGAGAAGGGTAAGGAGGGCGGGGGTGTTTATCAAAGTGCATTACATGCATGCATCCAAGCTGAACGCATTGCCAAGATGCCACAGTATGTCATTGGGAAGGCTTTGCAAATTAAAGCTATAAAAAGCAAGAAATAATTAAAAGAACAAGAATTCTGAGTCCATATATTTTTTTCAGATGTGTTCTTCAATTCTAACTGCAGTTAAAAAGTTTGGTATTAGAACCAGTTAAATACTGCATCATGAAAGGGTAAGGTCTTTGACTCTGCAGCCCAATACTCACCTTGTGCGCACAGGGCACTGGTTTGATCCCCAGTACCTCACAAAATGGAAACAAGCAAAAGTAGAAGCACTGGGAGTAAATCCCATGCAAGAAAAATAGTCTGGAAAAGTAACAACCCTGTTCTAGAAGCCTGGGAAAGGTTTTGTTCAAGGTGAATGCCTCTTTCCTGTTTTTGTCTTTCGCTAACTGGGAACAAATAGGAAAATTACTAATGAGAGAAAACTCACACAGGTTGGGCAGGACTTAGGGAAACCAGTGAGGAACAGTGTGCAGACTTAGCAGCAGTGAGGGGGCCTCTACTTCCTCTGCAGTTGGAGAGGCACAGGGCAGTAGCCCCATGGAAAGGAGGGAAGGTCCTGGCAGCTGGGACACCCAAAGAGACTCAACAGGGAGGACATCTGCTTCCATCGCCATCCACTGCCAGTGTCACAGCTGGAATACATATTTTTTGTCCTTAATTAAGTGGGGGTGGGTAGGTGGGTATGTGCAGATGAGCATGGAGGTCAGAGGCATCAGATCCCTTGGAGCTGGGGTCACAGGCTATTTTGAGCCATTAAATCGATGTAAGTCCTGGGAATTGAACTCAGCGCATTTGCCAGAACAATCAGTGCTCTTAACTGCTGAACCATCTCTTCAGCCCCTCCCCTCTTTCTACAACAATCTTTTCACATATGTTTATCTTCTTTCTAATTTAAAATTGTTTTCATGCAATTTTTGATCATACAGTTTGATCATATTGTTACCCTTGATCACCTTGTTACCCTCCCCCCAACTCCTCCCAGATACTCCCCACCTCCCTAACCACCCAACTTCTTTCTTTTTCTCAAAAGACCCCACAAAACACAACCCAAAACATTTAAAAAAGAAAATCAAATCAAAACAAACAAATAAAACACATTAAGACAAATATACCAAACTAAACGAAACAAAAAAAGTTGTTTCAAGGTAAGTTCACTAGAGAACACTTATACAGATATTCTTAAAACTGAATAGAAAGTCTGAATTGCTCACTGGCCATTGTACAGGGATCTTGCCCAAATCATGCAGCCCCAACCCTTGCCTTTCTGTGTCTTTTATGAGTTTGCATGAACAGTTGGTAAGAATTGAAACTACTGAAGCCCAAAAAGTAAGGTTAGTACACTTAGGGACTTTCTGATTCTTGGAACTAGAGTCTAGGTCTTTGATAGATTATGTCTTTGTTCCCATTCTGGAAGGTGTTGGGGCCTACATATTGGGCTCTAAGGTTAGAATGGTGCCTCCAACATGATGTCAGTTGTGCTAAGATCTGGGGCAGTATGCTGTTACAAGACATTTTGTGTTGAGCAAGTACTTCTGGGCTTGGGGCCTTTCCTGGAGTATGGTTGATATACTCCACTCCACTGGAGAACAACGACTTTCCCTCCTGAGCAGCTGTCAGTTGAAAGCAGCTTCATGGTAAGGAGCAGACTTTGTGTTCACATCCCCTTCTCCATGCTGCAATTTTGTCTGGTTTGAACTTGGACAGGTCTATGGTCTGTGTTACCACCGAAATCCACGTAGGCATCTGTTGTCTGTGCTGCTGCCTGAAGCCATGTTGATGTCCGAGGGCAGGGTTGCTGCTGGAGGCTATGCTAGTCTGTGTCCTGTACTGCCATTGGAGACCATGCTGAGGTCCATGGCACATGCTAACACTGGAGGCCAGGTTCATGCTGTTGCCAGATACCATGTGGAAGTCCATGAACTGTGTTCCTGCTGACTGGAAAAGACAAAGGAGCTTCTTCTGCAGTGGTATTGATGACTGTAGATTCACAGGTGAGAAAGAGGGACACAGAAGACTTCTGTGTCAGTGGGGAAAGATCTTCACCGATCCCACATCTGACAGAGGACTGATCCCCCAAATATATAAAGAACTCAAAAAGTACATATCAAAAATGAACTAATCCAATTAAAAATGGGGTGCGGCCTTAAACAGAGAATTTTCAACAAAAGAATCTCAAATGGCTGAGACGCAGTTGTTCTACATCTTTAGCTATCAGGGAAACGCAAATCAAACCTACTCTCAGATTCCATCTTACACAAGTTAGATGGCTAAGACCACAAGCACAAATGAGACTCATGCTGGAGAGGATGTGGAGTAAGTTCATTCACTTTGGAAATCAATATGGTGTTTTCTCAGAAAAATGGGAATCAGTGTACCTCAAGGCCCAGCAGAACTACTCTTGGGCATATACCCATGGATGGGAGGTTATTTACTAGACCATGGAGAACTCAACAGTGGCTACATCACCAAAGAAAGTGACACCATAGCATTAACTGTGCTATCATAGTTAACTAATTAACTCAACTATAATGATTTCTCAGATTGAGGTGAGGCTTCATGAACATTTCTCTTTTTCATGATGAAATATTGATGGGCCCAACAAATCTTATACAGGTCTTGATCAAGCAACCACAGCTTCAGTGAGTTAGTTGTGTATGCAGTGGTCTTGTCATGTCCTGAAGACACCCTTACGTTGCATTCTCCCACAAGCTCTGAATGTTACATTTTTTTCTAACCCTTCCTCTGAGATGTTCCCCCAACCTTGCATATGAGAGTGAGGTTTTTTGTTTGTTTGTTTGTTTTGTTGAAGAATTGTGCATGGAATCTACCAACTTCTCAAATATTAAGGCACTATCAATCAGGACATATTTTTGAGTTTCTGACTGTAAGTTTGAGGCACTAGCATTATCATTGCTATATGTATAAGGCAGCAGGGTGGGGGGAGAGAAAAGACTGAGGTGGGATGGTCAATTAACATCAATAACTGGAACCTAATTGTTGCATGAAACCAAACATCATAAATCTCTCTTTTTCCATCATTCTCCCTGTGTCTCACTTTACTGTCATTCTTAGGGGTTAGCAATACATTTAGGGATAGTAAACCAAACTTCCATTCCTTAAGAAGCAAGTGGAACCTTGAATCATTAGTAGACTCATCATGGAGTTTGCCATGTTTTTCATTGAGTGGGAATATTGGACAGTGGGGTACTAAAAGACATCTTAGTCATACTCTTGGGTTGAGAATGTCATTTTGTTTGTGCATTAACACCACCCCCTAACCACTATGTAGCAGCAATTCAGTTCCACTTAGATAAATCAGTCTTGTGGATCTTTTCCCAGGCTGATAATAGGGCTCTTGAAGATCACCAAATAGCCAGGGATCTACTTTTTAACCCAACTCTACCAATGCTGGACTGTTTTCTTTGGTGGAGGACACTGTCTCTTTGAGAACCTGGGGTTTCAAACCTTTCAGCCAGTGTTACCAAGGAAACAACAACAATAATGAAACAAACAATTTCTTAGTTTAAAGATGAATGGGACACTTCTGCCTTTCGCTGTTTGAACCCATGGATTGGTGCACAAAATATTGGTTTCTGTCTCAAAGTACACACCACATTAAACTGGACAGTACATAACTTGTAAGACTTTGCATACATACCAAGATTAGATCTAGTGAGTGATACAGTAGTGAGTTAAAAGACATTGCGTAGGCCACTGTGCTTAGAATGAAATAGTGACAGGCCATCCTACAAGTCCAGGTATGATGGCAAATACAACTCTTCATCATGCACCCAAAACCTGACCCTGAACTTGGCCTGGTGCCTGTCCATATTAAACACAAGCTGCTACTCTCCAAAGCTGCTATCAGGCATTCTACATTTCTACCTGTATACATAGAAAGATACTGTAAGTTTATTTCACTAAATTTATAATTATTCAACCAGAACATTATTAGGAAGCATAGCACAAATAACCTGCCATCCTCAGTAGCCTATATTTTATAACTATGGAATGTATTCAGTAATACCAGATGCTTTACCAGGGGTGGAGAGATGGCTCGTAGTTTAGTTCCTAGAACCCACATCAGGCAGCTCACATTCATTTGTGACTCCTGATCCAGGGCATCTGATGTCCTCTTCTGGCCTTCATAGGCACAATCACTCACATATACACTCACTCAAACACACAGACACACAGACACACACACACACACACACACACACACCAATTAAAAAAATAAAACTCTTAAAGCAACCTGAATTATATTATCAGATTCTTTAGTAGCAACTACTTTGTCAGAAATACATACATATATGTGCACAGATACAATTTTAAGTCATATGGTTTATTCAAGATGATACAAAAATTGACATTGTGAGTTTGCAAAAAGAATAGAATCTTTGAGATAACACAAAAGCATCTACTACAATTTGAGCAAACCTGGTAATTTTCAAGCTATGAGCTCAACTGGTTCCCTGAAACCCATCTCTAAATCTTATATACAGAATTGCATTTTTAATTTTACAGAATTTAATTTCTTGCTTTAATTACTCTGCCTTGCTCAGGTTATGAAAGTAACCTGATGAGTTATTTTTATTTATAGGGCTTCCATTCAATGTGCTTATAATTATATTTCAGTGCATTAGAAATTTGCAATCATATAATTCCATGCCTTTAAGGGTTTTTTCTTTTAAATTAGGCTTTTGCTAAAGGTTAAAGGACTGCTTTTAGAGCTAAAATACTATTTGTTAAGATGGTCGATAAGGAAATTTGCACCTGCATATTACAAAATCATTACAAATGGATGGAGTTGTAATTTTTATTTGGCAAAGCCATTCAGTTTCAGAATCATTAAACATGTATTGAGTACCATCTGCATGCCACTGTTTTTTCATATGACACCTTTAGTTAGGGCTTACGAATGTACAGATCTGATGTCATTAATAATAGAGAATAAAAGCTACTCTTATTTAGCAGCTACGTTGCTGAGTCCTGACTGTAGTAGGTTGCATAAAGACACATTTCAGATTCTCAGACTTGGCAATACCACCCCAATGCCTCCCCTGGGTATATCCTTGAGACAGCTGTCTTGACCTTATTTCAGTGTCTCCAAATGCCTTGCTCTCTTTGGCTCCTGGTCTTCTCCCAGGCTGCTCATTTTGTCCATATTGATCTCCATCTCTACCCCTTACGTTGCCATCTTTCCAAATCATCTTCCAGGCCCCAAATATCTTCTCATACATTTAATGATGCCCTGCAAGAATGTTTAAAACATACTGCCTGGCCTCATCTTCCTAGGAAGAGTGATTTTACTGTATGCCTCTTCTTTAACACCCCTTCAAGTCCTCTCACACTGGTCTGCTATTAGCACAGCTGCCTACTTTTTGCACCTGCTTTCTTCACAAGGCATTTAGCTCAAAGAAAGCCGGGCAATGACTGTTTTATCTCCCCCTTTAAATTCTGTCGCCTGTCGCCAAGACTCCCCTGTAATAGATACTCAAAATCATTTGGGTAAATGAAACATTTAACAAATCAAACTCATCAAAAATGGCAAAGTGGTGTAATGAGGTTATAACAGAGGCAAGGTATTGGAGTGGGGCTGAGTTCTCCACACTGTTAACAAACAACCCGGCATGCCAGTGTATTAGATCTGCAGGATGGAGACTGTCGGAGTTATTGAAGGGGTTGTGGTCTGGTGCAATGTGAGACTGGTATGGCCATTGGATTCTTCAGAGGAAAAGATCTTAGCATTTTGTCATTCTGAGCATGTGTAGGACATACCCTGCAAAGAAGATGAATCAAATAGGTTTCATGTTTAAGGAATGCCCAACTATGCATTAGCAGCGTGTACCCTCAGCTCCTAGCTCAGCATGCCAGGGGCTGCTGAAGACACTCAGTTTGCTTTCTGCAGTTGGTCTGTCTGCCTGGAAGTTGTGCCAGTTAGTGAATAGGGAGCATATTTTTTTGACTAATGAAATCAAGAATTGCAGAGAGCCCTAAGGTCAGAAGTGACCCATGCGATGATGGAAACGTAGCTAGGAAAGATATATATGCGAATGAAATAATTGCCAATTTGGCAACTATAATTTCCCACTTGGTTTAAATGAGATTTTCCGTGCTCGCTTAATCAGCATGTGAACCAGAGCCCCTGCGGGGCCCCTGCCAGGCTGGAGCTGTGCTGTCTGACTACACACAGTTCTCTGCATCCTCAAATATTCCTTTCACTCCTGCTGTCCTCCGAGTCCTCTCCAATTCAGCTGTTTCGGTCAGTACTATAAGGGCAACAAACCTTAGCCTATAGATGACCAGATGCATTTATTTATAACAGACTTTGCAAAAGGTCTCTGAAGTCCAGGGGTGAGGGGGGAATTAGCTAATGACTTTCTAGAATAATAATCAAATTAAGTCAGATTTCTAAGACTTAATGTGGGACCCCATCAGGTAGTGCTGAGCTAAGCATGGGCTGCAGACAGTAAGCTCATCACAAACGTCATCTTTTTCAGCAAAGAGTTCAGGCAACGAATCCTCCCACTATTGATCGCTTTCATTTCCTTATGAAAATCCACCCTTGATGCTTTCAGGAGGCAGAGTACCAACGATGTCATTTGGGGCATGAGGCTAATTTAGTGGGTAAAGAAACAAAAGTATTAACATCAATTCTGTCGCTTACAGCAAAGCAAATTAGCAGGTGGCCCAGAGAAGGAGAGAGGCGAACACTGCGTTCATGAGCCTGGCTTCCCAAGGTGCAGCAGAAAACACATTCATCATTGAAAGCAGGCCTGGCTCCTGGACATGTTGGTAGTTATTTTTAAAAGTGTGGCAACAAGTCTTCCTTTAATCTGAATCAGAGCTGAAGTTGGGCCATAATTTTCCTCTGATCTGGGTCATCTTTAACTCCCAGTTCAAAACTACAGCATTGCCTAGAAATGGACTGACATCAAACCAAACAATTATTCATGTGTTTTCTGACAGCAAAGGAGTTCGTTTATGCTCATGAATAACAACTGAAAGAGGGTGACAGTTAATTTGACCACCTTAACCAATTTATATGAACACAGTGCAAAGACAGATTTATAATGCCAAGTTAGAAAAAGTAAAATTTTGCACATACTCCAGATCTTTCCACCCAGGAAGTATATTGGACTTCTTTTCTCTGTGTGGGAAATGGAGATAACCAAATGAAG
This sequence comes from Mesocricetus auratus, assembly GCF_017639785.1. Taxonomy (NCBI): domain Eukaryota; kingdom Metazoa; phylum Chordata; class Mammalia; order Rodentia; family Cricetidae; genus Mesocricetus; species Mesocricetus auratus. The sequence goes on along the minus strand of NW_024429183.1, from coordinate 11,468,171 downwards.
GACTCGGTGTCCATGGTGATTAATGAGCAGAAACAGGCTTCAAAGTAACTTTTCCCATCAGAATCCCAAAATGATACATCTACAGTAAGTAGAGCAGTGTGATGCTGGGCAGACTTGGATCTGCCAAACAATTTCCATTCTCTTTACAGAGACTCAGAAGTGATGCAAATGATACAACATAAAGGAATAGACATTCAAAAGATTATCAAGATAATTAGCTATCAAAACCATTGAAACAAACTGAAATGGGAACTGGGTCAGAAGCGTTCCCGAGCATACAGAACCAGTTGCTTCATAAGTGACCTTAGTCTTACTTGATTTATATCATGCAACAACCTAGCGAGCTATTTCTCACAACTGTCTATTTTCTTAGTTGTTCATGCCACTGACACAGAATTTCTGATATAAGGTAATTTGTTAAAAACAGAATATCTTGTTCCTCATGGTCCTGGGTCTAGGAAGTCCAAGATGGAGGCATAGACCTCTGCTGATGGGTGAGGGCTTCTAAGTGGCAGGAAATGGAGAGGTAAAAGGGGTGAGGGTTGGTATCTTTGCTGGGTGAGGGCAGAGAGAAGTAAGCCCACTCCTACAAGCCCTTCTTGTAAGAAAGACCTCCATTGAGTCTACCTCCCAGCACTGTTTCTAGCATATGAGTTCAGATGATGGCATAGGTGTTGAGTATCAGAAGGAAAACAGAACTCAAGTGCAGCCAATCAGAGTAGTCTGTGTGTGTGTGTGTGTGTGTGTGTGTGTGTGTGTGTGTGTGTGTGTGTGTAGTTCCCAACAGAGATCAAAAGGGACATTTGTGCTGAAGAATTGTAACCCTTTGCATTCCTGGTTTGATCCTCTGCAAACCTCTCCTCACTTTTGTGGCCATGGGAGCTTGAATCTTTTGTTATAGAGCGCTGCTTGGTTCATGAGTCACTGCTGCATCAATGGACTATTTTGTGATTCAGTTCCATCTTTTAAATAAAACACACCCAGGCCAGGAGAGATGGCTTAGTGGGTAAGAGCACATTTACTGCTCTTTCAGAAAAATGAAGTTTGGTTCCAAGACATAGGGTACCTGGCTCCCACCTGTAACTCCAATTCCAGAAGTCTGATGCCCTCTTCTGGCCTCCTCAAACACTTGCAGACATGTGTATATACTCAAAGTACACACATGTACATAAATTAAAAAGTAGAATATTTTAATAAAGAACATACTCCCTTAAAATTTTCTATCCACAAACATATGAAAGGAAATATTAAACTGTTGTAAAAACCTATGCTTACTTCACAGATGTCATAGAATAGTCTATAAATATGTTAAACAACTGAATAGATGGAGAATATTTTAAACTTTTAAGGAATAATTTATTGTATACTGGCTGAAGGCATTGTGGAAAAGTGAAATCAAATGATGACCAAAGAAAAAATTATAGCTAAGACAATGGCATTTAAAATTTTTGAAGTATACATGCCATATGAACTCTTGAAAAAGAACATTAAAAATAGAGAGAAAGATATGAGATAGATTTTTTAAAAAGAAATAAAATATTGGTACTTAATAAAATTGAGAGAAAATAAATTCATTGGTAGTAACAAAAATTAATTAAAAGACACAGCTGTAGGGACTGAGGATGTAGATCAGCTGGTAGCTGCCTACTTGACATTCATGAAGTCCTGGCGTTGATACTCAGCAGCACATAAAACCAAACATGGCGGTACATGACTGCAATCTCAGCACTTGAGAAATAGTGGCAGGAGGACCAGGAGTTCAAGATCATCCTCAGCTATATTTTGTTCAATGCCAGTCTGAGCTACAGGAGATCTGTTCTCGAAATAACAGTAACAAAAGCAAAATAAAACTAAACCAACCAAACCATGGTCAGAGGGATCCATGAGCACCCCGTGTCTCTCTGCTGATCACGAACAGTAGGAAACAGAGGAGACTTAATGTCTGCATCTCACCCTTGCCATCCCTGTGGCTTGTACCCTTCTGTGGATGGCCATGCTTCCTGTCCATTGTTACAACTTCTCCTGGTTTCAGACCGCCTTGGGTCTTTTCCCATAATTTGGAGTTTCCTCATGTTGTTAGCTTAGAGTATCACACAATTACCTTACCTGTTGCTGTGCTTAGCGCCTCCTCGTATCCTGAACAGACCTCCTTAACAACACTATTGAGTACAACACTGGTTTGTAGTCAGACCTTATTAAGATAAACAAAAGAATTTTAAAAATTGTAAGCATTTGCCATGAGATCTTGATATTACCACATGGAAATGATATGTTGACTATCCCTCAAACAGAAGACAATGTCATCATTTTTATGTACAATTTCCACTAACACCACAAAACAAACAGAAACACACTCCAAGTCACTGAACTTTGTAATGTTGATAGAGAGAAGACACAGTTCAACTGGGAATTTTCTGAAAACACTTTAATACTATGAAAACTAACAACTAAAACATTAAGTTAACCTATGTCAGTCAAAAATTTCCCCTGAAAGAATCATGGCAAAAGAGAAGAGAAGGAATTGAGAGGAAGCTTTAATGTGGGTTTCCCTGGTGATTAGGGTTTTAGTTTTAATTATTCTCCACTGCTACTAGAGATTCAAGCTTGAAACACAGTTGTCATTTGGAAATCTCGGTATTTATGTTTGGAGGGAGATAAAGAAGTTGAGAGCTTGTGTGCTTTAGAGGGTGAGGTCAGGGATGGTAGAGGCAAATGTTTTAGGTTTTCTTGGATCAGCTATACCTGTTGCTCAGATTTCCTTTCCATTGCTGTGATAAAACATTTTGATCAAAAACAATTCAGGGAGAGTAAAGGGTTTATTTAGCTTATACTTCTAGGCTGTAGTCCATCACTGAGTGATGTCAGGACAGGAACTTCAGGCTGGAATCTGGAGGCAGGGGATGCTGCTTGCTGGCTTTATCCCAGACTTGTTTATCTAGCTTTCTTGCATAGCCCAGGACCACCAGTCTAGGGAATGGTGTTGCCTACAGTGGATTGGGTCTTCCTACATCAATCAAGACAACCCTTTCCCCTGGAAATGCTTATACTAATTTGATCAAGGCAGTCTTTTGTTACAGATGCCCTTCTCAGGTGACCCTAGACTGTGACAAGTTGACAGTCAAAGCTAACTCTGACACTGCATACTCCCTTAAAATGAAATATCCATACTTAGCAATCATTATTACAGCTATCACACTGAAGGCAATAGGCTAATTAATCCATCTAGGATTTATAGTTTAGCAAGAATCATATACTTTATTGCCCAAGGTAACCTTATCAAATTTAAGATATTTAAAGGTGTTTGCACAGGCTTATTCTTTTGACTCATTCACTCATCAGTATAATCCGCAGACAATTGTTAAGTTCTTATTGGGAATCATGTCAATTAATAAAGTAAATATTAAATATTAAAGCTGTCTTTCAGGTGAACAATGTATTTCTGAATATGTAGATGTAGTAATGTCTTAGTCAAGTTTGCACTGCTATAACAAATTACCTGAAGAAGACTATTTTTAAAAAGAAAAGAGTTTTGTTTAGTTCAAAGTATTAGAGGTTCAAGGGTGTGACACTCAAGTCTCAGCTCCGGTAGTGACCCTTTTGGTTCTGTCAAATCATGGTGGTATATGTGTGAAAAGAGGGAGTCATGTCGTGAGACAGATGCCATAAAGACTAAGATCTCACAGTGCCTTCTGAGGGCACACCCCCAATTTACCTAAAAGTCTCCCGCTTAAAAATACTTGATTTTTAAGGAATTGAATTGTGTGCTGTGTGCTGTGTGCTGTGTGCTGTGTGTGTGTCTGTGTGTGTGTGTGCATGTACCCAAGGAGACCAGAAGAGGGTGTCAGATCCCATAGAGTTAAAGTTATAGGTGGTTGTCAATTGCCTGCTATTGGTACAAGGAATAGAACTTGGGTCGATATAAGTGCAGCATTTGCTCTTAACTGCTGAACCATTTCTTCAGGACCCTGGACATAACCTCTATGAGGTCAGTTCTACTTGACACTCGCAAACTGTGGACCAGGCCTCTGACATGGGACCTTTGTGGGACAATCACCTCCAACCTATAGCAAATATGAAAAGTCTTGTTACTTAAATCTGGTGGGCAAATTAATAATTCCTTTTATCTACAGAGTAAAAACCAAGCAAAATTAACAAATAAAAACTTTTACAAGTGTTTCTCATAGGCTAGTTAAATTAACATTAAATGAAATTTAAATACAATGGAATATTAAGAATCTATTTACATAATCTATGTTTAAGTGGTAATTAATATGGATATCTCATCCTTCATAAAATTATGTTAAATAATCATTTTGTTCTCAGAGAATATACCACCTGCTGCTACCACCCTTAAATGATCATTTATAACACTAAAAGACAGACATTTGCCTGTGGTGAGAAACCCAATCTGCTAATTACTACCATTAATTTGGATAGTAGCTTTGCCTTTATAAATATGAAATATTAGCAAATGTGACAACAGTGCATTTGAAGTCTAAAAGATAAAAGACTTTATGTTTTATTTCAATAAGCCTATGGGTCACAAAAATCTATTTATACATACTTGTTAGAAAATGCACATTTTAGCAGTATCTTTTCTTCCTATATATGTTGTGCATTCACATTTTCCCTCCTACAGGCAATATTCTTTTTGGATACCTTCAAGACTTAAAGATAGTTATAATTAACTTACTAATAGAGCTCTAAGTTTAAAATTAAGCATTCTTTTAAAGATTAATTTAGCTCGGCCTTGGTGGCACACGTCATTAATCCCAGCACTCAGGAGGCAGAGGCAGGCAGATCTCTGTGAGTTCGCGGCCAGCCTGGTCTACAGAGCGAGTTCCAGGATAGCCTCCAAAGCTACAGAGAAACCCTGTCTCGAAAAACCAAAAAAAAAAAATTAATTTAAAGGGTCTGTGTGTGTGTGTGTGTGTGTGTGTGTGTGCAAACATCACTATATACACCTGCAGAGGCCAAAAGAAAGAATCAGATCCTTGGAACTGAACTTGGGTCCTCTGCAAGAGCAGTATATAGTCTTAACCACTAAGCCATCTCTCCAGTTCCACCCTTAATCTTTTCATGTGGTATGTCATAGATTTCACCTCAGGGAGTTTTGGTCAACATTTGTGTCTACGTTTTACACACTCTGTTTGATTAAGTTCTTGAAAAGCTTCATAATGGGCCTCTATTCCTCAGCTTCACCTAATGAAGCATTCTAAATGGTCCTCTGTGCTTATAAATGAGCCAGCCTTTTAAGAATAGCTGGGGCCTGGCAAGATGGCTCAGTGGGTAAAGGCACTTGCCTCCAAGCCTGATGATCTGAGTTCAATCCCCCAAACCCACATGGTGGAGAGAACTATTTCCCACAAGTTGTCTTCATCATGTGTGACAGGACATACACAAACCCACACATGTACAACTGTATGAAAAGTGAAAACTTAAAAAAAGTGGAAATACTGCAGTGGTACTTTGTTTTTAATTTCGTGGTTTTGGTAAAAGACCACAATGCTTTGAAAAATCTCAACTACTAAGAGGCTGTCTTAATAGTCTACCAGCTATCTCCCTGTGACAGACAGTGCACTGGTGGCAATTAACTTCTTCAACTGTGAAGGTCACCGGCTTGCAGACATTGATGGGCTCACCTCGCCGAGGGGCAGTAACTTACTCCTAAACCTTTCAAAATTAATGTTAATTAGTAGAAACTAAGGGGGAGGTTGATCCCTGGCACCCTGGCAATGTTAAGATTGTGTAAATATTGGTGACCCTGTCTCCCTCCCCAGCTGTGTGAGTACTCTGTGTTAGGCACAACCCTGTGGTTTTCTACCATGGACAGTTATGGTGGGAAAGTGTGTCTCAAAAACTGTGAGGACTCTAATTTATCAGTATGTATTCATAGAAAAGTAACAGAAATTATATTCTCTCATAATTCCAAAAGGAGAATACTAATCTGCTTATATTAATACTTAAAAAGAATCCATAATAATTCTGAAGCCATTGAGCTAGGTTAGTCTGTACAAGCACCTATGACCACGTTTAATGACCAGAGTTCAATACCTGGGACCCACATGGTAGAATCAACCCTTGTAAGCCGTACTCTGAAATTCCTCTCTCTCAATATGTACATATAATTAAAAAGAGTTTATAATTTTAAGAAAATGTGTGGGTTTTGGAGTCACAGTGTCATGTATTCCAGAGTGGGATCCAACTCATTTTGTAGCTAAAAAGGCCTTATTCTCCTGCCTCCACTTCCTAAGTGCTGGGAGTACAGCTATGCAACACCACACTTAATTTATGATAAACATCTTTTGAATCAAAAGTCAAATCTTAGTTTAATATGTTCAGTTTTAGCTCCTTTGCTCTTTTAGTGCTATTGTACCTTTACTGGGATGATTATGACGACCGTGGAGACAGGGTTCCTATGCTGCAGCCCAGGCTAGATAGTCACTCGCTGTGTAGCCCAGACTGACCTTGAACTTGCGTCAGTTCTACTTTAGTCTCCCAAGCCCTGGGATTACAGAGGTGAGCCATCTTACTTGGCCGATTCTTAAATATATTTAAATATTTCCATATGCTCCTTTGTTTCCAAACATTTTCTGTAAGAAAAGACGACAAAAGAAACCCCCAGGGAGATTTTCTATGAATTCACCAAGCCTACTGTGGTTAGAAAAAGGAAACATGATACCAGCTACACTCTGGCAACCAAAGCAGATGTGTGAATGCAACCCCAACTTATTCAGACAAGACATTTAAATTCCCATCTCTACAAGAACGTAGAGACAAGTGCGTGCAGCCAGCTAAAGCCTACAAGACTAAGGTAGACTTCACCACTGGATAAGTGTTAGATTCAAGTTCACAAATGAGATAAAATTTAGAAATTGAGTTAGGTGGTCTTTCTTTTTAAACAACTCTGAAAATTCAGACTTTAAAACTATTATTTTTTATCAAGGATGGGCAATATTTTTTAAAAATCTATATTTTACTTAATTATTATATCATATACAATTGCTTTCAATTACTCTTCAAAGAAAGCATTTAATATTTGTGTTCAGTCTTAGGATTAGAAATCCCAATTTTAGTTATTTCCTGGTTTTAAAGTCTGGACACATAGATATCCCTGAGAACCAGGACTTGAATTTGGCCACTTTTGTCTTTCTGTGTTGACATGATCTTCTATACTCAGTTGAGTGGCATCACCCATCTGGCCATCACAGTTGCTCAATCTTAAATATTCTTTCCCTGTATTTAATACAATGAATACCAAATCTGTTATCTTAGTCTCAGCCTTGGGTTGTCTGTTTAAATAGGCAGAGGTGGAATTTGCATTAAGCACAATGCATTCTGGCCCTGCCTAGATCTCATTGGTGATATAATCAGCAAGGACAAGCAAGGATACTTTCAGGAAGCTCCCTGTGACTGTGGTAGGATCTATGTCACTTAGATCACAGAGAGCCTGTGTTTTTTATGACTAACTGAATGAACAAGAATCCTCCAGAAATATGTGTAAGCTTCACAATCTCCTTGCTCAATGAAGTCTAGCTTCAACGTCTTCTGGTCTTAGTCCCCTAAATCATATCACACCTGAGATGTTCCTTGCCCTCCAGCTTGTTAGCAGAGATTCTTCTGCTCCAGACAAGGAGGCAGAGGATCCCAGATCTTGTCTTCCCAATGAAGGATTTCAAGAACCATGTCAGGGGTAAGTCAGAGAACACTTGCCAAGCTTGGAGGTAGCTACACTTTTTATCTTCTAAGTTCTCTTCTCAGGATGCTAAATTATTTTGATTTAAATGCAAGAACTATTATGGAATCTTCCATGATTATCCCTGTTGTTTTGTAAGTTATAAAGGCTGGATGTTCTTTTGAATACTTTTGAGATTATGCTACATTTATACAAGCTAGGTGCCTGGGGAATCAAATTCTATCAATGGCTTCTTAAACTCTTGTCAAGGTAAAGCAGGTATTATTAGAATATATATAAATACATTTTATACACATAGATGTATATTTATACATATTATCTCTCTATATATACATATATATATAGGTAATTCCAAGTAATATATGCATTTCCCTTTGATAAATGCATATACACATATGTACTTTTATTTATTGTTATTGTATGTGTTCTTGATGCACGTGTGTAAACACCCATGTGGAGGGCAGAGGACAACCTTATTATAGAGTTGGTTCTCTCCTTTCCTTTACCTGGATTCTGGGGTGTGAACTCAGCTTACCAAGCTTTTGTGGCAAATACATACCTTCTAAGCCACCTTGCCCAGAACTTACATGCCCCCTTAGTAGCAAGCTTATAAAACACCTTCATTCAAAGGCAGGGCAACTGAAGCTAAAATAGACCAAGTAATGTAATAAAAATGACTTATCCCCATCAGTTATTACTAATACAGCAACATGTTTTAAATGTGTGTATTATTCATTTGTTATCAGTGAAAACTGAATGCTAAGGAGCCATAGCTTGTGAGATTGAGACTCAACATTTTGATACTGTGCATGAATTTTAAGGAGTGTGAGAGGAAATTCCAGAGCTGAGTGTTGAAAGGAATCAAGCAAAGCAAGCTAAATAAAACAATAACAAAATCACTTTAATAACCAAATGGTTTTATTTCCTGTGGTCCAAGTGTTCCTGTCAGTACAATCTCCCCTTTCTTCCCATCGATCTGGATTGTAAGGACTTTGCTCAGCAACTCAGGTATCATGACTCAGAATTTTCTTCTAGTGTTTCCCCCATCACCATCTTGGGTACAGAGTCCTTGAACACAGTGGACAGACTGTACACCCCCAGGTGAATTGTGAGCTTGTTCACAGAAAATATGCATTGTATTCCTCCTTACCAGGTGGTTGGTGCCCAGATAGAATATGAAATTGTGCTCTTAGCATGGTCAGGTTTAACTTCTCCAATCAGAGAACCATGAAAGGGATGGAGAGACGTCTCAGTGGCTAAGAGCATGTACTGATCCTATAGAAGACCTGAGTTTAGCTCCCAGTTTACAACAGCCAAAAACTTCAATTCTAGGAAATCCAATGCCCTCTTCTGCCCTCCACAGGCAATCACATTCACACACACAACACCCCTACATGGACCCATGTCATACACAAGTAAAAAAAAATCAAATCTTAAAAAATCATTGCTGGTAACATTTGGAAAATAACATTTGAAAAACAAACAAACAAACAAACAAAAGATCCATGGAACTTCCAGGCACTGTACTTTTATTTTCATAAAACCTTCCCATTTTCTTCAGGCTAAAGTAAGCCAAATGCAGTATACAACCCCATTCTTCATCACTAGGCACACAGACATGTGCATGTATGCGTTCTCTCCCTGGCTCAGACAAGGGCCACCATGTAAAAAATGCTCACGACCTCTCTTTCCACTGTGACCTACAGTGCAGCGTTAGTCACATTTGTGATAAATTTTGTCTCTCAGAAAGACTTTATTGCAACTGCTGGCATTTTATCTTCTCATTAAAAACAAAACAAAACAGGATCTTCTTTTGTGCTTATTCTCCCAAAGAAAGTAAAGGATGAGTAAGTGGAAATATGAATGGCTCTCTGAATATTTCATTCTTGCATTAGGAGTTAGATATTAGAGATATACTTTGCAAGGATGAGTTTTCCATTTCCTAGGCAAATAAGCCAGATAACTTTCCCAGTTAAATCCAAAAGGTCACATTCTCCAGAGAAAAATAAATGTGCACCCAATATTTGAAGACACCTTTGTTAGAGGGAACCTGGGCTGGAGACCCAGGAATTCTGGTTTGACAGATGTGGGTAAGGTACTAACATTTAGCACATACTGCCTGGATCCACCAGGTTCCTGTGCACAGCAGGGCAGTCCTTCTGAGAAATCAGTCATAGAAGGTAGATATTCTGTTCACAAACGAAGGCCACAACTTTTCTTATCTAGAAAAGTTTGTCAGAATCAATTCTTCTAGTCTCTTCTCCCATCATGAGCTAAACACACACATCTATTAGTAACTTTGCTTCATCAAGCGGTTTTATACAAACATTTCTCTTGCCAAAGGGAACTCACTTTGAGACCAAAACACTCTGAGAAACAGAAGTTTCTCCTTCTGCCCTGTTTAGTAGAGATTTCTCCTCCTTTTTGCTTTCCATTAATACTCTATATTATGGTACACACATTAGTGTGGATCAGAATTTCTAAGTTAATATACATTTTAAAGCCATTAGAAAAAGCACAGACTGTGTGGTTGCTCTTTTTATGAGAATGGAGATTGAAGGCAGCTGTTTTTTGAGAGCGCTAATGTACTTCAAACAATGATGTAATAGCTAACATACATAACCTTTTAAAACCTGGTAATACAGAAGGCATTCGGATTTACTGTGGAAATACATCTCAGTTTTATTTTCTGCCAAAAAAGGAGAAAAATCCAGGGAGGCATGGGGAGTTTTTTTTCCTTCCATTTGGTAGCTAAAGGTTATGGCCCATAAATAAATCTACATACTACCCACGATACCAGAGCAAGTGGGGAGGCAAAAAGAGTTAAGTTACATCTAAGGCATGGTGAGTTTGTGAAGACATTGAACGGAGAAGAGTTCATTAGATCCTTTGATTCTAACAGTAATGTTGTTGGGGACACAGTTGTGTGCTTTGTCATCCCAGCCAGATATCTGGGGGGTGGGTATCAATTAGTGCATTTCAGAGAGAAAAAATGGAATTTTTTTGTTCACTGCTACATCCATTTCAATTTAAAGATGTATTTGATTTATAAACAGCGTGCGAGAGTAGCAGAGCATGGAAACCGACAGCATTTAACTTATATTTAGAATACATATTCTCTTTTCCTGTGTACTTTAAATGCTTTAGACTGAACAATAATAGTAATGCCTTGTCCTAATGTGGCTGGAAATGCCTGATTGAGCATATATTTCAGATGAAAATGAAATGGGAATTAAGTTCAATTAGAAATTTCAACAGTTAGGAAAGACAGAAGTCAAAAATCCTATTATTTCTTATCACCTACAATTTCACAGAGGTGAACCCTATAGAATTCTGCAAATAACTGAATATGATTTTAAAAATTATTTGGGAGGATGGGGATCCTGAGACAATTTCAGCCTTTAAACCTTAATTGATTCATTGGATAATCTGAATTAAAGCACCACACACAGAATAAAGAAAAATCAAAGGCTAGCAGGGAATCATGAAGTATAAATTAAGGATCTCACAGAACAATTCAGTCATGCATTCTCAGTTTGTTAACTTGGAGTTTTGAGTTTTGTTAGGAGTCTAGTTTAAGCAAGGTATTATGGTCTAAGTACCTTCAATCAAGAGATGGAGGTATGTGGAGACTAATAAATCTTAGGGTAAGCTCTATTTCCCATTGTTTTGACATTTACCCAATCACGACATTTCATATATATATATATATATGAATGAGAGCGGCCATGGCTCCCCTTCCCTGTGGTTTCGATTTGCATAGTTTCAGGTACCTAAAGCAAACCATAGTCTGGAAATATTAAGCAAAAAAGAATTCCAGAAATAAATGTTTGTGATCTTAGAATAACCTTTATTATTTCAAATTGTTTTAATGGCCACATTTAATTGCTAGGTAATTATTGTTCTCTTATACTTTACATGTGAGTTAAACCTTATCATAGGTGAGTCTGAAGAGGGAAAAACAGAACACGTAACAGTAGTATTTTCTATGGACTCAGAAGTATACTGGGGGTCTTGGGATGTACCTCTTATAATAAGGGAAATGACTGTAAGGATCTCTTATTATCTTGGCTTTAGAAGTCAGTGAGTCAATCACATGTGACATTTAGTTCTCAGCATATATTAGTTATTTCAAATGGATAATTTAAAAAATGCTTAAAGATAGCTCCCATAATCATATAGTGACAATTTATAATTATTTATTCTATTGATGAGAGAAGAAGCTTACTGTTGTCTCCAAAAAGACCTCAAGTGATGGTGTCTCTAAACACAGAAGCAAAGAATACTGGCATAGGGGTTGTAAAACAGCAGTGCAAAGGGTGGCAAGTGTTCTGCAGGGCTACACAAACCCAAGTTTGGGACTTGTAAATATACAAGCTAGAAATAATGGGCAGTTCTGACAGACAGAAACATGCAAGTTGACAAGCCACACAGTGACTCGACATGGACATGGATCAAGGTCATGCACCGTATGCATTTGCCTCTAGAATTTGCAGTTCTTTTGTGAAGACCCTTAATGTTTCAGTATGATAATAAAGAGGCACAAAGCCGGCACATTTCCTTATTTCAAGGCTTTAAATCATAGCCTCTGTGTTCACTATGCAGTGAGCAAAGTAAGCTCTAGAAATGGTTCTAAAAGTAGAAAACTTGGCACATTTACACAGTGGAGTACTACTCAGCAGAAAAAAAATGGAATCTTGAAATTCCAGGCAAATGGATGGCAATAGAAGATACCATCCTGAGTGAGGTAACCCAATCACAAAAAGGCGAACATGGTATGTACTCACTCATATATGGATTTTAGGCATGGAGCAGGGGAGTGCTAACCTACAATCCCACAGCCAGAGAATCTGGGAAACAGGGAGGACCCTAAGAGAGATATGCATGGTACCCCAGAGAAGAGGAATGGGACAGGATCTCCTGAGGGGAATGGGAGCATGGGGGGAGGGGAGGAGAGAGGGAGCCTGGGAGAAAGAGAGGAGGAGTAGAGGAGGGGAGAGAAGGACATGGAGGAGCAGGAAGGTTGAGTCAGGGGAAGAATAGAGGAGAGCAGGATGAGAGATACCATAATAGAGGGAACCATTATAGGTTTGAGGAGAGATCTGGTACTAGTGAGATTTTCAGAGATCTACAAGGATGGCACCAACTGGCAATCTAACCAATAGTGGAGAGGCTACTTTAAGTGCCCTCCTCTGATAATGAGATTGATGACTACCTTATATGCCATCCTAGAGCCTCCATCCAGTGGCTGATGGAAGCAGAGGCAGACACCCACAACTAAACACTGAACTGAACTCCTGGAGCCCAATTGCAGATAGGGAGGATTGATGAGCAAAAGGGTCGGGACTGGACTGGTGAAACCCACAGAAACAGCTGACCTGAACAAGGCAGAATTCATGTACCCCAGACTGATGACTGAGAGGCCAGTATGGGACTGATCCAGATCCCCTGAATGTGGGTGTCAGTGAGGAGGCCTCGGCAATCTATGGGGCCTCTGGTAGTAGATCAGTATTTATCCCTGGTGTACAAATGGACTTTGGGAACCCATTACACATGGAGGGATGCTGTCACAGCCTGGACACATGGGGGAGGGCCTAGGCCCAGCCCGGGGATGATATGACAGACTTTGAAGATCCCCCATGGAAGGCCTCACTCTCCCTGGGGAGCAGAGGGGGGATGAGAGCAGGGAAATGGGGTAGGGGGCTCGTGGGGGGGACGGGGAAGGAGGGGAGGGAGAGGCAGTTGGGATTGACATGTGAAGTAAGCTTGTTTCTAATTTAAATGAAAAATAAAAATAAAAAAAGAAATTCTAAATTCCAAGTGAAACACTTACAAATGGTGGCTATGCTTAGGGATATGTACTAACTCCTTTGTCTGTGACAGGAAATACCCTTCACTGACAGGTGACTGTTAGCTACATATGTTGCCTGGATTGGAAAATAGCTGAGCCCTTGTAAGTATGCATTGTGTTGTAAGTCATCAGTGTTTATGCAACTATGCTATTTAAACAGGAAAACCTAGATCTTGGAGGGAACCCTGTTCTCAGGGCTATTTAAATTTACTTTGCTTGCAAATAACTATAATGAAGAGACTGAATGAAACCATAGATCTCTTGTTGTTTTGTTTGTGTTTTTTAGTCATAAGTCATAATTTTCATTTGCAACTTTGATTGCCTCATTTTGAAAATTTTGTTTATTTGGTCATATTCTACCAATTTGATTTATAACTGAGAATTGAAATCTTCTCAGGGCCTCTACCTTCTCTCATCTATTTATAGATATTTAGAGTATCAGGTACTTTTCTTGTAAACTCGATGTAATGTTTGGCAAAAAGCAATTGAATGACAGTAGGGATTAGTTTGCTTCATAGTTCAGAGGGGTGCAGTTCATCATTGTGGCAGAAGGGGTTTGGTTTTGCATTCAGCAAGAAGTAGAGAGATAATGCCAGTGCTCATGTGATCCTCACGTGGTTCGGTTTGTACTCTAAACCTCGAGGACAGTGCTGCCCACATTCAGTTCCCTCTCCCCTCCTCATTTAGTTCCTTTGGAAAGGGCCTCACAGACATTCCCAAAGGTATGTCCTCTTGGTCATTCTAAATCCAGTCATGTTGATAATAAAAACCAAGCATCACAAGTCCTCCCTGGTCAACTTGACACCTGAGTGTATCACTGTCAATTTATAGATTCCATCTGCAGTCCTCAAACATCCAGTCATCTCATGATGCAAAACGTATTAATCTATCAGTAAGAGTCCACCAGCTCTGAAGAGCTTCAATATGTTTGAAAGTCGAATGTCTTTTCTGGATGTGAAAGGAATCTCTTAATAGTGAGCACTCACAAAACAATAAATTTTAAATCCAGTTTACATATTTCCAATATATATTGACACAGAATAAATATCCCCATTCCAAAAGGAAGGTGTAGAAAAGAAATACTAGAGCTCCCCCAAAAAGAGAGAGACTGAACTCTGTACTTCCTTCTCTGGCATCTGAGACTTAGTGAGCATCATCTGAGACTCACAGCCATAAATAACTCCGCCTCTCAGTTCTGCTATCAGCAGCATACTGACTCTGTCTTGTGTTGACCCTACTCCTGCAATTTTTCTTGGAAGATGTTCCACAGGCTTGGCATTTTCAGCATCCTGAGGTCTTCGTCGCAACTTAAGTTTTACCTTTACAATTTCACACAGGGAACTCTTAGAACCTACTTGCAGGAAATCTAACCTCGGTGCCCATTGCTTGACGCTTGACTTAAGTGGTTTTGGGGACCTTGGTGCGAGCTTCTGTGACCCCATAACTCCTGAGTTTTTCATGACTGCAAAACCAGCATGGGGAAGACACAGCCATGCTCTGCTGCCAGCTCAGGATGCAGTCTGGCTCCTGTCTACCACAGCTGGAGTGTGTTTTGTGTACTTGGGTGGATGAACATAGAAAAACACTTCCTTAGGTGGCTGTTTTATCTAGTTAATTGATTGTATTCTATGTGTATGAGTGTCTTGCCTACATGTATATATTTATACCCTGTGCATATTTGGTGCCCTCAGAGGTCAGAAGCTGAAGTTGGATACACTAAAACTGGAATTATGGATGGTTGTAAACTACATCGGGGTTGCTGAGAATTAAACTGGGGTCCTCTGCAAGAGCAACACATGCTCTTAATCACTGAACCATTTCCCCAGCCTAAGGTAGCTGATTTTGAGCAGGGAATCCTTTTCCTTGCCCTCTAAGTTCAATTCTTACATTTTAAGTTATTATTTATTTATTTTTTTTGCAAGATAGATCCTTCAATGATAGGGTCTTGTCCCCAAGGCACCTTTCTTATTGTCCCAGTGCAAAGAGAAGGCTTGACCTTGTGTTACTCTCTTTAACTGTTACAGATACTTTGTCGATCCCTCCTCACCAGAACTTTTAAGCTTTCTTAGGCCCCTTTCCTGACCAATCCACATTTTGCATGGTTTTCTGCTGTTCTCCTTCACTGTGAACCCACGCAGTAACCATGCTGGAGTCTGAATGCTAGTCTTCCTCGAAATAACTCACTTACCCAGTTCAAGTTAATAGGACATAGGCAGGAATACCTCCCTGCCCAGAATGTGACATCCCGTGTCTTCTAGTCCAATTTCTTTGCTTCTTCTAAAACCTCATGAGCCTCATCCTACTGTCCATGTTTCTACGAGAATTGTGGTCTTCCAAAGTCTTATGAAAATTGTCCACTGTGCTCTGTTCATAGCTTCAGGCTATCTCTAGCCCACATCATCCAACTTTTCCATATCCCTCCTGAAAACAAGCACCATGGGCACCCAGATGGCATGGCCCTGCTTTGTACTGATTTTCTATACTGGTTTCTTGTGTGTGTGAGAGAGAGAGAGAGAGAGAGAGAGAGAGAGAGAGAGAGAGAGAGAGAGAGAGAGAGAGAGAGAGAGAGAGAGAGAGAGAGAGAGAGAGAGAGGTGCATTGGGCTCACAGTTCTAAGAAATACAGTCCATTACAGTGGGGAAGGCATAGTGGTCTAGGGAGCTAACCAGGAAGCAGAAAACAAACAATGGTGGCACTAATCTGACCTATTCATTTCTTCCTTTTTATCCATCCAAGCCTGTGATGGTGCTGCCTGTATTGAGGGTGGATCTCTTCTCTTTAGTTTGTTCTTCTTGTCAATGCCCTCACAGACACATAGAGCAGTGTCTTTAAAAGTGATTCTAAATCCAGTCATGTTAACAACAAAGATTAACACTTGTCAACCAAACACATCACTTTTAAGTTTAGTTATTGATTATATTATTGTTATACTTCTTCAATGTAACAAAAACTTTAGGTTGATAGTGACATTTCTTTAACTCCATCTGATCCCATATGCTGTTTTCCAAGGCATCCTGTAGGTATCATGTCTTATCTCCATCTAGGTAGAGACAGAGCTGTTGATGAAGGTGGTGTTAATGTTATTCTTAGTGTCAGATTTGAAATGTTTGGGAGAAATAAAACAGTTGAAGGAAGGTACATGCTCTTCCTGCCTCTTTTGAAATTATGCACATGTTCTATTGAACTAAGATATTATGCACATTACAAAAACAACACACTTGAAATGATAGATGTGAACTGAAAATCAATCAGCCCTACTGGATTTTCTTGTTCCCTGTTCACCCCTGACCAGAGAGGACAGATTTCCCTTAGGAGATCATAACTAAACTGCCATCAATGTTATCTTTCTAAAACAAATATTGACAAGGCCATTTTCCTTCTTGATTAAATTTTTTTTTACTCTTGAAGGTTGAGCCTATCGCATACTGGGTAAGCTTTGTACCAGTGAGCAGTATGCTTCCTGAGATCTCTTCTAAGTATATACTAAGAATATAGTCTTCAGATGCAATACCATTGCTTGCAAAGTATTTTTTCTTGCCTTTCTCTATCATTCATCATTAATTAATGCTAATTAAACATCTCCCCCAAGGTGATACTTGTCTCTTTATGGCCTTTTCCCATCCTGTTCTGACTGGTTCTTCTCTTCACTAGTGCTGCAGCAGTTACGACCTTTTCCTAAGAATGAGATACTTGACATTACAATAGAAATATAGACTGTGCCCAAATCTTCTTTGCTTTTATTGATCATACTTTATTAGTGGTGGATTCTTAGTAATAGCAAATTGAATAAATACTTTCTTTGTTTAAAAAAGACAGGCCTGTGTTAATTCCCATATGAGAAAAATTAAGATTAAATCCCAGAAAATTGCATTTTATGGTGTTTTTGAAGATCCCATTTGGTTTGCTGTATTTTTCTGGCCTGGGATGGTGACTTGCAGAGATTTATCATGTTGCCAGCAGGTGGGTTTCTACAAATGGGTCAAGGTATTATGGAGGGAAAAGTTCACACAAGTTGCAGTTATTTTCTGCAGGAAATATAATTGAAACACGGTCTCATACTGAAGCCAAATTCTCTCTCTCTATTGCTGCAGTTGAAAATGTTGTATTTTGAGTCATTGAGTGATTCTTAAAGAGCTTTCTTCTATCCCTACTTACATAAAACCAGCAACCACAGCCTCTCTTCTTTCCTAATGGTTTAAACTTTAGCTTAGACTTTCTAATACACCATCAGGTTTGCACATCTAGATAAATATTTAATGTTAATGGAAATAGAAAATTATTTTTGAATGTAAGTATAAGAGAAATCTCTACAAAATAGGGAGAGGTGAAATTTAAGTTTCTAGAAGTATCTTATTTCTAATAATTTCTACTGCCAATGAAATCTGCTTTTAGAAATTACCAGATTCATGTTTCTCATGAGAAGTGCCAAACTAAAGTAGGCGCCTACATCTGAGAAACACCTGTTCAAGCTTGAGGATTTGGTGCCACTGTGTCTGTAACTGAACAGCTAACTTAACTCACATGTGGACATTTTTTTATTGCAAAGTTGGTGAAGAGTAGACACAGTCAACCCTCAGGCAGTTCCCTAAATATACTAAAAGCTAATGACTCTTATATCAAAATTGTCCTGGTAACAGTTCCCTGAAATATCAGGCATGTACCTGCTCCTTAACGAACATCACCGGTGGCTCTTTTTAACTGACTTCTGAAACAGGGGCACCATTAGACATCAACCAAAGTGCAATGCTGGAAGCTAACTGGAAACCATAAAATCATTAATACTGGCAAATTTGGGAAGAAAGAAACAAAAATCCACCTGAGACGAAAAATTGACCAAACTGAGAGCAAGACATGATGCTATCATCCAAGAGTGGATGATCACTGACAGCCTCCATTTTGTACTATACTGCCTCATCAAAAAAGGTAATGAGAGGCTGGAGAGATGGCTCAGTTGGTAAAAGTGCCTGATGCACAAGCAGGGGATCTAAATTTGATTCCTTGCACTCATGTAAAAGCTGAGTATAGTGGCATTTACCTGCAACCCAGAGCTGGGGAGATAGAAACAAGATTCCTGGAACTTGCTGGTCAGATACTCTAACCAAATCAGCAAGCTCAGGTTTCAGAGAGGGACTTCATATCAGAAAAGAAGGTGGAGAGTGATCAAAGGTACCCCACCTTGACCTCTGACCTCCAAATACATAGACATATCAGCATTTTCCCCGCACCCATGGGCAGGACCACACACAGAGAGTGGTATCCATTTCACTGGTGTCTATGCCTTCTAGGAATTACTAAGGGGCCCTAGTACACATACTAATTGCCTGACTTAAGACTGGGTCGTATTGTACTATGTGTACTGAAGTGGAAATGAACTGTGGTAATTTAACACATGAAGGTAAGGTGCACTGAGGGCCTTCTTAGTTCTTCATCCTCACGCAGGTATGAGCACCATTAAGTCAGTGTTCACATGAAGACTAAGAACTTACTGACTACCTCCTTTTTACCCATTCCCTAGTACCTAGAACTGATTTTATGGACTTCACAGTGCATTTGTTTTGAGCCTGACAAATTTATAGTGTGCCTTGGGATATAAATTTAATTGACTATCGTTTCTGGCTTTGTCATTAGAAAGGTCACTGGAGAAATATACATGGGGAGATTCTGAAGTATGAAAATTGTCAGCTAATTTGAGCTTTTCATTTAACTGATATTTTATTTTCAGGTCCAATTTCAGTGTGCTATGCCAAAGGCCATTGTAAAACTTGATGGAGAAATAATTTTCTTTCAAAAAATGATATAACATTTAATTGTAATTCTAATTGTATACAACTTAATGGTAATACTAAGGTCTATTTTGAATATAGACTGGGTCCTTTTTGCTTTACTTCTTGGTGGCAGTGGAACCAGGAAGCTACCAAAGTTGAATGGCATTTGCAATTATGTGCTGACCACTTATTATGCATTGTATGCTAAATACATTGCTCTGGCTCCTGATACAAAGAATGTCTAAATATATGCACTTTAACGCCTGCATTTCACATCATAGAAAAAAGATACATAATTGGAAATGTGATTTCCCCATAGACTCCCTATTTATATTTATATATTAAGTGATTTCTATTTGCTCTGCGGGTGACATTTTCTTTCATAATTATTTCCTAAAATTTGTGCCAGAGCGTTGTCTATATTTATTCTTCCTCTTTTCTGCCATAATTGCTTTACTGACATTGTTCAGTAATTTGTCTTTAGTGGATAACTAAATAGTCATAGAAGTAAATATTAATTTGGTATCTCTAAAGAAAAATCAACACATCATCCAAAGCTTACATTCATTTGTTCTCATGTCTGCAATTTAAATTTCTTAATAGATATTGAGTGCCTGCCTATGCATACTCTACTGATGTAAAGAAGAACTAGAATGAGATATGTAATACACACATGTTTGTAGAAGATGCCAGAGAAAATTTAGACACTCTGGGCTTTAAGTAGCTAGTAAAAAAAAAAAGACAGGAGGTAAAAAGTGGGTAGCCCTTTTTTAAAAATGCGGACGTGGTAGATTAGAGCAGGACTTATACATAGACTCACAGAAAAGGTGGAGAAGAAGTGTGTGGGCGTGGATGAATGAAGAGAGCTCACATATGTCAGAGGTGCTGGGGAAGGGAGTTTGGGAAATGGGACATTAGGCAAGGCAGACCAAGGAACAGAGTGGCAGCAGAGCCGTGAAGCTAAGAAGACAGTTTGTGTGGGAAGAAGGAGGGGTGTCACTCAAATGGAAAGGGACGGTTGGAGCTGGTTTTGCAAGGCGTTGGTTTCCAAGTCTCACTGAGATGGGGAAGCAATACTTAGTAAAGAGTGGCAGAATGACAGTGCTGTATGTGATACCGCATTTACTTCTCACTGCAACAGAGCCAATTAAACCTTCTTGTCCTTCTGTGGTACTCATCAATGGCTGCCTGATAAAACTTGAGAAGTAAGGTGTTTTCTTAAACAGATTACTGCTAACCCATTGTGGAGGCAGGGAACTGCCATTCTGCTCAGCAATACTTTAATACCAGTCTTTTCATGGCTTGAAGGAACCACTGTTTGTCTCAGCCACGGATGTGATGAAGTAGGGCTGGGTCACAGCACACCTAACTCTTCTTTCTCTCCTAGAATACTTGTATTTCTTAACAATCACTTTAAAACATCAGTTTTTTACAAAATGAGTCATTTTACATGGCTTGTATTTGAAAATGAGACTGAATTATTGTCGCACT
Organism: Mesocricetus auratus; assembly: GCF_017639785.1. Lineage (NCBI taxonomy): Eukaryota > Metazoa > Chordata > Mammalia > Rodentia > Cricetidae > Mesocricetus > Mesocricetus auratus. Next base: position 11,447,368 of record NW_024429183.1, on the reverse strand, counting down.
TGCTGTGCGGCCTGCATCCGAGAATGTAGCGAGGTGGTTGGGATAGATGACACAGAGACCGGTCGGTTGCTTTAAGAAAACTTTATGCTTCCCAAGTCAGCTTAGGAGGAGATTCCAAGTCCGCTTAGGAGAGAGAAGTCTCAGGAGAAGTCTCTCTAAGAAAAAGGAGCTTCCCTTTTTTAAGGACTTCTGCCATTTATCTACATACCATTTTTTCCAGACTTCTCACCCTCCTGGCTGGTGGTTTAATCTCCGGCCCCAGAATCGGGGAGACACCACAGGGGGGACAGGAAGAGGCATCTAGCCGTAGGGGGGTGTGAAAGGCATGGTATTTCAGTGAGCAAGCCCTTATCTGAGCCCTATCAAGAGCTTTAAAGCACTGAATTGTTTTCAGTAAACATTACACAGATGCCTGCTCCCAGGCCGAAGGGGAAGTGGGTTTCTGCTCAAGGTCTGGTGTCCCCACAAATTATTCTCTGGTGAATTCTCTTTTCTTTTTCCTCATCTTTAAAAGAGTTAAACAATATGTTTACTTTTAAAAATGCGGCAAAGTGAGTATTGACTGACTTTGGATTTCTTTTGGCACTTTCAACCACCTGAGGATGTAATGAAGAGATTGTATTAGGAGGAAAATATTCTCAGTGTATAAACACACACACCTGATACATAGCCTTTCATATCAGGCTTCATCTGTTGATGGGTAGCCCAATTCTCTGACGTATTTAAGTCCACCTGGTGCTTTCCCTGGTTCCCCTGATGTGTTTACTGGCTGCTGTAATCTAAGTGTCAGAAACACGCTTCTCTGCACTGAATTATCCATGTTTGTCATTCTGATTATTAGTCTATTTGGTAAATGAGCTTCCATTTCCATGCACCAGCAGTTTGTGTCTACTTTTAAATCCCTTTAGGGATATTTGGAGCTATATTTCTAGAAACTGGCTATGGATTATGCTCCAAATTGTCTCTTATTCCTACTGAAGACACACATCATTGTTTCACATTCCTAAGACTAAGTTGTTACACACCAAGACCGTCATTTATAAACCAAGCTGAGGAGTAAAACTAGACAGCGGAGAAAGATTCCTTAAGTAGTCATGAGAATAATTTATAACACACACACACACACACACACACATCTTTAAAGAATTAATGAATTTAGAGACTTGTTGTGGGTGTATGAAAGTTATATGAAGCCCACCCTTTCTTGATGATTTGCAGTTATTTTAGGCAGAAAATTAAATAAGTAGCTGGGACATGGTGGTATACACCTTTAGTCCCAGAACTCAGGAGGCAGAGACAAGTGATCTCAGAGTTGGAGGTCAGCCTGGTCCACGTAGCAAACTCCAGGCCAGAGAGGGCTACATGGTAAGATCCAGTATATAAAAAAAATTAAAATAGAGAAGTTGTGTCAACAGACCATCCAACTGACTTTTTGTGAAAGGGGCTTATCACAGTACAAAAATGAGGAACGGTGTCTGGGAGGACTACTCCTAGCATGCAGAAGAGGCAGGTCAGATTGTGGAGACACGTATGGAATGAGAGGAGATAGTTCAGGAAACAATGCAAGGTTGTAGAGAAGATGGAGGAACCTTGATGAAGGGGAGTCTCCTACTTAGCCTCAGCTGTCAGCTTGACACAGTCCAGAGTTACCTGAGAGAGTCTCCAATGGGTGAGTCAAGCGTGTTGGCCTATGGGCCTGTCTTGATGGTTTTCTTGATTTCTAGTTGCTTTGGGAGCACCTGACACACTGTTGGCAGTAACTCCCCAGGTCGATGGCTCTGTGTTATCTGGAAAAGCTAGCTGAGCATGAGCCCATGAAAGAACAAGCGAAGCAGCACTGCTTCAGGCTCCCTCCTTGGGTTCCCGCCCTAACATCCCTCCAAGGTAGACTGTGATCTATCTGATCATGCCAGCCAAAGAACCTTTTTCTCACCAAGTGACGTTTGACCACGGTGTTTTACCACAAGGAAAGTAGGATGAGAGAGAAGCACATGCCATATGACCCTCTCCTTTTAAAGTTACAAATGCAGTGCTCTCGATGGCATCAAGTTATAGACTAACACAGGAGCAGGAAGGTTCTGAGTAGTTCCTTAGGGCATGCTAGTGAGCAAAAAGTTACCTGATAGGAGTTGTAGAAGAGAAGCCTCAGAAGCAGAGCATGCATTCTCACTTCCACATCATCTACTATTGTGGTAGCAACACGCAACAGATCTACCCACACACATTTTAAGTGTGCAACATAATATGGCCGTGAGCGTGGAGCAAGGACAAAACACTTGTTTTCATCTTGCGTGACTGAAACTCGAAATCCACTGAACTTCCGATTCCCCTCTTCCCATTGCTTCTTGGGATGGCATTCTTCCATTTGCATCTATGGATTTAGCCACTTATGATTTGCATGTCAGTGGAATCAATGGAGTCACACAGCATTTATCCTTCTTTGATCAGCTTATTTCACTTGGCATAATGGATCAGTCAGTGCTGTGGTATGTGGAAGGATTAACTTTTTCTTGGCTGAGTGATAAACGCACACTTTTATACAGGTACACATACTTTCTCCAGCTCTCTCCTGCCCCCTCCCCACACCATCATCCCCATTGTCTTCATCCATTTTTTATTTTTTGGTGGATATTTGGGGACTCTCTTCCTCTTGACTGTATCAAATAGCACAGAGTGAACATCAAATATCTCTCTGATGTCCTCTGCATATGTTTGCATACATACACAGATATGGAATGCTTGGATTTTATAATTTATAGTTGTTATTTTTCTGGTTTCATTTTCTTCAGTAGTCATCTTAACAGCTCTAAGGTGATGTTCCATGCTTTGATTTTCATTTCCTTGATGTTTAGGGGTTTTGAATTTTTTCATACACCTGATGGCTATTTGTATGTTTTCTTTGAAGAAATGTCTATTCAAATCTGCTTATTTTACATCTTTTTTTTGCTATTGCATTGTAATAGTTCCTTACATATTTTGGATCTCAGAAATATAATTAGCAAGTATTTTTATCACATTCTGTAGGTTACATTTTTACTCTGTTATTTCCTTTGTGAAAAAGTTCTTTAGTTTAATGTAATCACACCCCCACATCCTTACTGTTGTTGCCTCTACATTTGGTGTCAGATCTGAGAAATCATTGCCATGACCAATGTTGTGAAGCTTTCCTCAGCATTGTGTTTTCTTCTAGCAGTTTCATAGTTTTAAGTTGAATGCTTTTTACCAAACTGATTTTTTCTGTGCATTTTATTCAATTTGTTCTCTTGTATGTGAACTTCAAGTTTTCACAGCACCATTTGTTCAGTCTTTCCTTTCCCCACCGTGTGTTCCTGATGCTTGGCTGAATTAGTCTAAGTATGCGTGGGCTTACTTCTGAGTTTTCTATTCTGCTTCATCGACTGGTAGATGCACCTGCCATTAAACCAGTTGTTCAGTTCATCATAGGTCTGTAATAGGTTTTGAAACAGGAAAGTTGTGATGCCATCAGCTTTGTTTATCTATTCAAACTTGTTTTGGATATTTGAGGTCTTTGTGGTTCTGTATTAATTTTAGTTTGTTTTTCCATGTCTGTAGACATTTTGAGAGAGATTGTATTAAATCTATAAAAATTGTTTGGGGTTGTAAGAATGCTTCATTAACATTAAATATTCTAATTTTTGGGCATGGAATGCATTTCCACTCACTTGTATCTTCTTTTATTTGTTTCATCATTGCAGTTTGTTGTGTATAAGTCCCTCACCTCCAGGTTAAGTTTATTCTTAAAGACTTTATTCCATTTGATGCTATTGCTAAAAGAATTCTTTTTTAGTTTCTTTTTAGATTTCTCATTGTTAATATATAGATATTAAGCCAATTTTTATATTTCTATATAATTTTTGACTTTGAAAAATGTTTTGATGCTCTCAATCAAGAGTGAAAATTAGACATTTCAGAGACCAGGTGGAGATGTAAAAGGGGATGAGTTATGGCCCAAAGTCCATGGAGATATAGGAGCCTAACAGGTAATATAAGCTATAGTGTTGTGGATAATCAGATTCAGGGCTTCAACAATGAGTTCATCCATCTTCCTTGGGCACCTGCTATCTGCTATGTGACAGGTACAGTGATGTGTATTGGAAACACAATGGTGAAAAGTCCAAGGACTGGAGGGAAGTAAGGCCAAGTGTTTGAAACTTCCAGAAGGTTGAGAGAATTGTAGGGGAGCTAAAATACTGTGTCAGATCAAGTCAATAGAAGATTTTGAAAAGAGGCTGGTCAACACTTCCATGTCCTGGAGAGATATTAGGTAAAATAAAGGACATTGGCTTTATGGGTTAGTGATAAGGCAGGCATTGCTGACACTGACAAGGCAGCCTCAGTGGATTTATTTAGGGTCAGAATCCATATTGTTTGGTTGTGGCAGGTAAATAAAAGAAGTGGAAATAAATGGAGATTGGAGCTAGCATCAGATCCAGACCTGCAAACTTCAGAAAGACATGAAGGCCCACTGTTTCTCTAAAACAATCTAATCAATAGTGGAGAGGCTACCTTAAATGCCCTCCCCCTGATAATGAGATTGATGACTACCTTAAATGCCATCCTAGAGCCTTCATCCAGTGGCTGATGGAAGCAGAAGCAGACACCCACAGCTAAACACTTAATTGAACTCTGGAATTCAGTTGCAGAGAGGGAGGAGTGATGAGCAAAGGGGTCAAAACCAGGCTGGAGATACCAAAAGAAACAGCTGACCCGAACAAGGGGGGAGCTCATGGACCCCAGACTGATAGCTGGGAAACCAGCATGGGACTGTTCCAGACCCCCTGAATGAGGACGGAAATTTGGAGGTCTGGTTAATCTATGGGGTCTCTGGTTGTGGATTAGTATTTATCCCTAGTACACAAATGGACTTGGGAGCCCACTCCACATAGAGGGATACCCTCTCAGCCTAGACACATGGGGGAGGATCTAGGCTCTGCCCCAAATGATATGACAGACTTTGAAGATCCCCCATGGAAGGCCTCACTATCTCTGGGGAGCAGAAAGGGGATGGGCTGGGGATTGGTGGGTGGCAGGGAAGGAGGAGGTGGGGGAGGGAACTGGAATTGACATGTAAAACAAGCTTGTTTCTAATTTAAATAAAAAGGGAAAAATCTTTTATTTTTTCAAAGAGGTACAGAATTCACATATACTCTGTAGCATAGCACAGTTCTTGTAGAACATCTAGTGGTAGAATTCTGCATAAATAATCATGACTCTTGATATGTCCATGCCTTTTCTTTGCTAATGCAAACTCCTTGGTGCTTAGTGTGTCATTGTTTTCCAGCAGAGATCCCCATTTCAGGAATGTGAACTTTAAATGAGAGAAGAGATCTTTAAAAGATGCACTGAGATTAAGTTGGGAAGGAAGCCAGGACTCAAGAGACTGAAGAGGAATAAAGCAAAAGGGTGACTTTGAGATTTAATTTGGGGACTGCTCAAGAATATTCAAATAAAAAATACAACCCATACAAGGAAAGCTTTTGGAGAGTTTTCCAGCACTGTGATGAAAAATCAGAGGGAATCAAATGTGTAAAGAGGAAAGGCTCTCTTTTAACTCACAGTTTGGAGGGTTTAGTCTGAGGTCACCTCTTCACCGCATTTGAGCTCACATTGAGGCAGGACATCACAGTGCTAAGTGTGGCAGAAAGGGAAGTTCCCAGTGTTCACCAAGCAAAGAAACACAGGAAGAGGCTAGCCTTTCAGCATCTCCTTCAAGAGATGTTTCCACTTACCCAAGTTCCTTCTGTTAGGTCTCATCTCCCAAAGATCCCATCTGCTTCCCATAATGCTACTAGCTGGCATCCAAGTACTGAACATCTGGGGCTTTGGGAAGAAATTCTGATCCAAAACAGAGAGGCACAAGATGCAACAAAATTTGTGAAATAGAATTTCTTGATAAGCTGGACAAAATAAGGTTGAGATAACTGATAAGGCATTTGTATCAGGAATGACAGCAATACCCTCTCTGTAGGAAATTCAGCAAGAGCCTCAAGGTATCTACTATGAAAATAGCATGTTTAAGGTAAATTGATGAATATGACAGCATAGGATTTCTAGAGACTTTGATGTAGTGTCCCTTAGCTCAGATAGGTGTAGCTTGTGTTCTAGAAAAGCAAGCATACACATAACAGAAACTCAGTTTTACTGGACAGATTATATCTTGAGTAATTTTGAATAAACTCATTGGATTAGACCTTATGTTCACTTAGAAAACTTGAAATAATACCTACCATGTTTTTGGAATGCTTTCCATGAACCAGACACACTGCCAGTTCCTTTACAATTATCATCTCACCATGAGCCTGTGGATTAGCTACTGTTAATTTTTTCCAGGGTCAGGTAGCCAAAATACCAACCAGAATTCAATTGTAAATCTCCTGAGCTTAGCCACAGGGTGTGCAGTAGGACTAAGCACATGGGAACAGTTCCCATATTAATTTTCTATGAGTATCATAGGATGAGGTCTATCTGGGTTGAACCACAAACAGAGGGCTAGTGGGGATTTAAAAAGGTTTGGATAGACATCATTAAAACCCTGTAACTAAGCCTTAGCATTAACTGACAACAAGCTTTATAAGCTACACATACAGATCAGTTTAAAAGGTGAGATTTTGTGGTTAAAAATTATTCAGAACAATAATGTGATATTATAAAAGCATCTACCAAAACTATTGAAGAAGGGAATTTAAAATGGGGCCAGGCAAAACCTTAGAAGCACAGAAATGGTGCCATGCAGTCAATGATGTCATGCAGCCATGATCTTGTGGGCTCAGAGGCTGTCTCTGTTGAAATTATCCCCCAGCTTGCTCCCTGGTCTGCCTCACTGTTGACCTGTTCTTTCTTCTCTGCTCACTAAAAGGGCATTATTCTGAAGATGCATTCCAATGCCCCCTCAACTCTGCTCTTCTTGGTTTTGGAATCCATTTTCTTGTCTGACAGAAACAACTGGAACTCAGGAGTTATTTTAATTCTACCTTCAACTGGGAGGTCTATTATATATCTATAGCATATACCTACCATCTCTATCTATCTATCTATCTATCTATCTATCTATCTATCTATCTATCTATCTATCATTTGTCTATCCAAATTCTGGAAAGAAGGGCCCTCCTGTTTTCATTTTCCATTTGAGAAAACTGAATCTGGTTGGGACTTTCCCCCCTCAAATCCAACTCATAATAACTAGTGTTGATGTGGCTCAAGTTCTTGTTTACAAAGGTCCAAATTACAGCCATCTAAGAGATGATGTTAACTGGATATTTAATTGTCCCAGAGCAGCTTTGATAGTACAGTATAAATGGCTTCATTAGTCTCATTTATTCAGATCATAATTCTTGGGTTTGACAAGAAAAGATGCTGAGCTGTGAAGAGGGATAGAAACAATGTGTGAGGGCAGGAAAGGGCACAGATGGCTGCTGAAAATAATAAAATCAACGTGCCAGGGGTTATGAAAAATCACACCCACAATGTACCTGCTCTACTTACTCTCTAGCAGGGAGATTTATGATGAGGTTATGGATGCATGACATTCTTGGTTATTTTTTTATTATCATATTACTGTCAGATGTTCTTGGTATATGACTTATCACCATGAAATGCCAAGAGGTCACAGTGTTCTGGAATACATACGGGAAATTACTAGCATGAACTGCAGTGAAAATCCCTAGTATAACAGCCAAACTCTTTGAGGATATAAGGATCTACGTTTTTATTTGACTTTCCTGCTGTGTTTTCTGTTTTCACTTTTGTCCTGGACACTGACAAAAGGATCTATTACCACCTATGTCAGAGGCTAGAAAGGAAAACGAGTGACATGGAGTTTCTCTTCACCACATGCCACGTATCAGTGTCGTATGGTGTCTCTTTCTCTTGTTTGTTTGCTTGGTTGTGGTGTCTAGAAGCAGAGTCTGTCCTGGTTAACTTCGATTGTTAACTTGATCCAGCCTTGAGTCTTCTGGGAGGAAAATCCTAACTGAGGAGTTATGTCAATCAGACTGGCCTATGGGCATGTCTGTAGGGGATTATTTTGATCATTAGTTGATATAGGAGGGCCAGGGCCACTACAGTGGCACCATTTCCTGAGAAATGTGATCCTGGAGAATAAGCCTTCTATCAAGAAGTGCCCTAAGGTTCCTGCTGTCCTTTGGCTGTGGTCTGAATTCCTCGGTTGGAGGTAATGTTGTGAGAAGTATCATGCAGGCTTGCTTTTAGGTTCTTGCTTGACTTCCTGCCCTGACTTCCCTTAGTGATTCACTGTAATCTTTAAGCTGAGAAGAGCTTTTCCTCCCTTAAATTGCTTTTGGTCAAAGTGATTATTCACAGCAACAGAAAGGAAAATTGAACAGGATCTCACTCCGTAGAACTGAGTGCCTGGTACTTGTATGTTTTCTAAGATGGCTTTAAACTTTTGGCAATCTTCATTTCCCAGCCTCCTCAAACCTGGGACTGTAGGTTTGAGCCACTATGGTCTATTATTTCTTGCACTGATATTCAACGTATTTCTAGCAAAACACTGAAAAATTATCATATAACACAAAATATCAAATCAAAATAAGTCATGAACTACTCTTACATATCACCTTATTACTGGGACCTTTTCTACTTCTTTTAATAAGATCAAGCTAATTCTATTCTCTTCCTTTATGATGCTGAATCTAGTTAAGAGGTCACACAGGTCTGTGAAGGTCATGGAAAAATACTCCTTCCTGTGCAAGGTGATGCAAAGATTGTATACACTACATGGCTTTCTTATGGAGCAGCTATAAATACCCATTTTGACTCATATGCTTCAATTTCAATATTCATAATTAATTTATTATGACAATTTAAGGTAAGAAAGTCCTGGTTAATGTCTCACTATGTTGGAAAAGCAAGTGTATCAACTCTTTATAAATAAACCATATGAAATTTAGTTAACTCAGTGAGATTCAATTTTCTACATAAAAATTGTATAATAGTTATTTTGAGAAGGGTGATTATTTTAATAATGGTTGTGATCTTGTGTTAGGCCCAGAGTACTCAGATACATCACACAAAGCTCAAGTCATCATGAGAAAATGGCTAAATCTGCCTTGAGGCTCAAAGGTAAAAGAAGACATGTAGTAGGGTTGAGAGATGGCTCAGCTACTAAGGGTACATACTGTTGATGCAGAGGACTGGAGTTTGTATCTCAACACACACTTAGGGTAACTCACAAGAATATGTGACTCCAGCCCAGGAGATCTGATACATCTCCTGGCTTCCATGGGTACCTGCACTCACCTGAATATATCCACACACAGACAGAGATACACACATTAGCATAGTTATAAAAAATAAAATCCCTTTTAAAAAGACATGTATCATTAACAGTAAACATTTCAAGTCATATGTATGTAATTTGTATCAGTTATATCTAAAGAGCCAATAACTTAAAGTAATCTAATGTAAACATTAGGGAGGAGGGGCCAGGGATGACGTTAATAGGTACAAGACTTCTTTGGGGAATAATGAATTTTCTGAAGATAAACTGCTGATGGTTGCAGAACTCTATAATGAAAATGACTGACTAATGGAAGAACTAGGTTCTGTGCAAAAAATATTTCAATAAACTATCAAAATGGGGAATATTTCAATAGACATTTCACAAAAAGATGTACATATGGTTATTAATGACAAGATGTTCAACATCATTAGTCATTAGGAAACTTGCAAATTAAAACCATGATGAGTAAAATTTCACACCCACTATAATGGCTATAATAAAAAAGATAATGTAATAAGCATGGGCAGGCATCTGCAAAGGAACCATCAAACATTGATGTTGGAAATGTAAATTGATAGTGCCACTTTGTAGACCAGTATAAGAATTTTTTATTTTTAAATTAACTTTTAGTTTATGTGTATGCATGTATCTGTGTGCAAGTACGCACACATGAATGGAAGCAACCATAAAAGCCAGAAGAGGGCATCAGATCATCTAACTAGATGATTTCCTTATACACCTCAGGCCTACCTGCCAGGGGTAGCTGTCCACAGTGGGCTAGGCCCTCCTATAATTAGGAACTAAAAAAATAACCCACAGACATGCCCATAGGCCAGGTTGATGGATGTAATTGCTCAACTGAAATTCCCTTTTCCTGGGAATGTCAGGTTGGCGCCAAGAATAGCCATCACAATGGGTGAATTTTAATGGCATGAAAATGTTACAGCAATAAAATTTAAATAAAAAGCTAAGCAAAGAGAATAAATACACCAGAACTATCTAGAATATTTACTGGGAAAATTATTAGCTCTATAATTTTATAAGTATTTAAAAGGATAAAATGGAATTGTTCAATGAAGAAGATTCCAGTGTAATATAATCTCTCTCCACACACAGTAGTGTATATATGATTAATAGTCTAATGCTAATATGCTATTATTGCTTTTACATTTCTACAGTAGTACTGCTGGTTAAATAATGGGAAAATGCCCTTAGAAAAATTACAAAGCACAGTGTATTCTAAAATTAGAGGCAAAATTAGGAGTTCTAGCATCATCGGGTAGACCACTTACTGTCTTTGCCATATGACTTTACTGACGGAACACTGTTGGTAAAAGGATCAATTAAATAATCTCCCAGGGCTCCCTTCAGGGCTGGGAATTAAATAATTTCTATGATTAAGGAAAAAAATAGTCTGTTTGTGACAGTGTTTCAGATCACCCACTTTCCTTTTATTTCTCATTGCTAATGGTCAGAAGAATGGAAAACTTGAAAGGAATCCCATTCAGAATCAAGAATCATTTTCTCAAATTGTATTTTACTTAATGAATTAGTTCCTGTGAGATGTTTAGAAGAGTTAAGATGTTGACATGTAACAGAAATATAATCTTGGTGGTTTTCTAAGAGTTAAGTGACAGTTGAGTCAACACAGAGGTAATGCTCCCTGGCCTAAGATACAGCTTTGGGAGGCTTGGAACCCACTTTCAAGCTCTAAAATAGACGTCCCAAGAACTCTCAGTGCATGTGATTGGGGATTAGATCACAGAAGTGGCACCTGGCTAAAGAGCCCTCAGGACCCTTCTGATACAGTCGCCATTCTAATGCTCTCATTTCTTAACAATCACACAACCTAACAGAAAGGTCAGATTCTCCTTAGAATGTCAGTTCAAGATACCCTATTGACCGTGTACCAAACTGCCTCCTAGGGTAGAGTGTACTTGTGGCACAGTCCGGTGTGCCTCATTGTCACTGCTGTCCTGACATCACTTTCTTATGCTCATTGTGTTGGCTAGTTGTTTTTCTTTTTCAACTTGACACAAGATAGGCTCATCTAGGAAGAGAGAACCTCAAATGAGAAATGTCTCCTCCTTTAGATTGGCCTGTAGGCATGCTTGTGGAGGCATCTCCTTGGGTAATGATTGATGTGAGAGTTATCCAGCCCACTGTGGGCAGTGCCATCCCTGTGCAGGTGGTCCTGGGAGCTTTAGGCAAGCAACATGAGTGACCTCTGAGGGGCAAGGCAATAAGTAGTGTTCTTGTGTGGTTTCTGCTTCAGTTCCTGTCTCCAAGTTCCTTACTCGATGTCTCCTCATGATGGATTGTAAGTGTCCGATGAAGCAAGCCCTCTTCTTTCCATGTTACTTTTGGTCGTGGTCTTTATCCTAGCAACAGAAAGCAAAGCAAGCCATCCATGAACTTGCATGCTAAGTATAAGTGTGCTAATGACTTTCTGACATCACCTGAAAATGGTGGTGTATTTTATCTTTGCTGTGAAAGGGCACATCACCAAACCCGGGTAAAGCATCCGTTTTACAACCATGGCCAGGTTTCTGTGAGACAAGAAGGACTCTTCCTGAGCTGAAGCTAAGTGTATGCAGTTAGCTGCCTTCCAGCAGATAGGCTGTTTACTGCAGGTGAGACTAGCTGATCCAGCTAAATTGTGAGGGTACCGAAACACGGTCCATCAGTCACTACGTTTTAATTGCTGAAGGTAACATCCACCTGAGGCAGGAATAAATTATGCCCAATTGTTAAGGACAATTATGTGCCTTATCAGCTGGTCAGCAACAAGAGACTGGAATATATGGACCATTAATCTGTATGCAAGCAGCTGTTCCCAAGTCTCTTCCACAGAGAAAGTGAGAGTCCCTTTGGCCTGCCTTGTCAATCACCAGCAAGTTAAAAACAATTTAACTGGCGTCTTCTGTGTTACAGGTCGTTTTCTTTTAGAGAGGTAATGTGAGTTCAGATAATAGATATTTATTAATTTTGAAATGAATCAGATTTTCAGAATTTTGTTTCTCACATTTTCTCATATTCTGGAATGGATGTATTTTAGGAAGAAAGATACTCAAAGACAGCAGGTTCTTGAAGTTATCACAAGCCTCTACTCTTTATTTTCCTGTATTTACTCACTCCTGTATTTTAGCTTCCACCCCAAGAGACAGAGAAACCAGTTAAAAATACAACTAAATAAATACATTTTCAAAGAATGAGGAGCAGCAGGGAAATATAGGGGAGAGAGAAACAAGGAAGCCAAGGAGTTAGGTGACAGATTTAGTCTCTAAAGTCGTGTATATTTTCTACTTCAGATTTTCAAATCACATTTTAGAAAGTCTACCACGAATTTGCATGATTTTTATACAAAGACAAAGATAGGAATGATTCACACTGTGAGGAAACCACCAGATGAGGGCAAAACACAATTCCTAAAGCAGCCACTGGAAGAAGAGGTCCTTAGAGAGCCCAGGAGCTATGCGGAGCAGTCATGATCCGTGAATGCAGAGAGCATCAGATTTTCTCTTTTTTCCTGTTTCTTGTAGTAACAGTCGGGGGGAGAGGAGGGGCTTAATAGGAATTGAAGTTAGAGACTGAGCGATAGGTATGTTGCCTCTGTCAGAGAAAGAGGAATGCGGGGAGAATGTTTTAAACGTCTATGAGGAGGAACCAAGTGGAGGCTTGGACATAGAACATGTGGGCTGTGAGGGCAATTGGCAAGCCTCTCTGCATTTCTGGACTCAAATTCGCTTCCTGTTCCAACCAGAAGGTTGACGCACCAGTCTCCTTTTATCCCAATTAGGACTGTAGGACCCATCATGACGGTGGCAAGTAGCCAGCGACGAGACATGTTTTTCTAGGCACCGATCTTGAAATGTTTGATACAGGCATGTACAAGCTCCTTTTCTGCTACTTCTGAGGCTCACATCCTTCGGAGCAGACATAGATGAGACTGGAACTCTGAGAAACTGAGTGTGTGGGGGGGAGTGGGGTGGCATGGGAGCGGTCATCCAGCATAAGGTTCCCTCTAATACAGCTAATTAAAATAATAGGAAGTGAAAGAATGACAAAACTTACTGATCCCATATTTTTCTTACTCGTCAGCCTATTCCTATGTAAAATACAGCTTCAAAACTACCTAAGATTTAAGTCCATTTATTTTCATCATCATTTTCCTGCCTTCGTGTGTGTGTGTGTGTGTGTGTGAGAGAGAGAGAGAGAGAGAGAGAGAGAGAGAGAGAGAGAGAGAGAGAGAGAGAGAGAGAGAGAGAGAGAGAGAGAGAGAGAAAGGGAGAGGCCCTCAGTACGAAGACCAGGCTGCCTTTTGAATTTTAAAGTCTCCCTGACTCAGGCTCCCAAATGTTAGGATTATAGGCACATGCCACCAATCCTGGCTGTGCTTTTAGTATTAGGAAAGTAAAGAGATGAGCCGTTGTCATCATCCGGTTCATGAAATCATTTGTTTACCATTTTTCTTTAAGTAGAGAGAGATTTTAATAGTCCTTTCCATTTATTACCTGGCAATGTGTTTATATAATATGCTATTGTGTTTGTGTATGTCATATACATGTGGGTGCAGGTGCCTGTGCATGGAGGGCAGAAGAGAGCTCTGGGTGTTCTCATCTCTCTGTCTTATTCCTTTGAGGCAGAGGGTCTCCCAGAATCAGGAGATTTCATGTATGTTTTTAAAATTAGTCTGATAGCCATCAAGCTCCAGCAATCCTCTTGTCTCTGACCCCACAGGGCTGGTGTTACAGGTGTATGACATTATGCTTGGTTTGTTATGTGGGTGTTAGGACTTGAACTCAGGCTCTTATGGTTGTGCAATAATCAGTATTAACTACTGAATCATCTCTCCAACTCTAGGTTATACGTTTTTTATATCATTTGTGGTAGTGGTGATTATTAAATTCTATAAAACTTTATATTTATTTATATATTTTCTAGATAACCATTCAGTTAATAAATCATTTTCAGGTTTATTTGCATAGAAGCTAATCAATGTATTGCTGTGACAATATGGTTAAACATGTGTTTGTCTTCACTGTTCAATTTGTATAAATGTGTAGATTGCTTAGATCTTGAATTTATTCAAAATTTCTGTTTCCATAGATACATTTTTTAAGTAAGGATGGCATTAATACCTAGAATATGCTTATTATAAAACTATGCATATGAAGTATCTGGATCCTAGAATAAGATCCTTATGTGTGGTTAGTAATAAGTCTATTCCTTAATATCTCTGGTGCCTTTCCTCTTTACATTGTTTTACAATTTGCTTTTTCTCCACCTAACAATGTGTCTCTCAATGTATATAGGTATGTCTTTTAATTGTAGTGCTTTCTCATTACAAAACCCAAGGGCAGACACACATCTTTCTTTATGTGGAATGATGGATAGACTGGGTGTGGGGATGGAGGGAGGGTGAAGGTGGGTGCAGGGTAGTTGACTTGCCTGGAAGTTCTCTCTCTTGGTCTGTCTCTTCTTTCAGTCTAACTATATTCAACTTTTAAAATATCAATAAAAATTATTAGGGACCATGTTAGAGTATATGGAGAGAGGTGATATTTAAATGTTTGGGGCAGGTGGCTTGGATTATCGACACTTTTAAAAACACCGCCTTTCAAAAATGTTTAATTGTATCTTCAAATTAGTTTACGGAATAACAAGCTTCCACACGGAGTTTTCATATGCATTTCATTTTGGTTCACTGTCTCCTAGTTCCCTTCATCCTCTTGCTCTTGTGTTCCCAGTATCCCTTTTCTACTCTGTCTCCCTCCCCAAGCCCTCTTATTCAGGCTCACCATTCCCTTTCTCATCTCCTGACCTTTCTCTGTTTACTCTCACCCGCATACACACGTCTAAGAGAGGCTAAGATCCATATGTGAAAGAGCGCACACGATATTTGCCTTTCTTAGCCTGGATCACTCACTTAATATAATATACAAACACCACCTTTAATACAGTGTAGTTTTTGTGGAGAACTTTAGACACTGCTGACTTGCCTTGAGGGGGATACAGGAGACTGAGAAGTATTTTAGGAAGCCAGGATTTTCATAAATAATGGGAAAATAAACTCTCTGCACTAGGAAAAGAACACTAAAAAGTAGATGGAGTATTTTCAGTTCTTTCATTCATTAACTACATAATCTTAAGTTAGTTACTCAATATATCTCAGTTTCCTCATTAGTGAAGCAGAGAAAGTAATGAATTTAATGTGATTTTAGCATCTCTATATTTAAATAATATGTTCAGTCCCTAGGGGAGCCAGGAGCTTGAAACATGTAGGTACTCTTTCCTTTATTATTCTATCTTTTATGGAGTCAAGGTGCACATGATACAGGAACCCTTGCTGTGCTATATATTGTAGGCACGAGTGAAGAAATAATGCGACAGTAAGCTATTAATAGAATTCTGATTCCAACTGAAATAGAGGCCACAGCATAAACATCAGAAGGCAGGAAGCTAGGAAAATGATTACTATATGGTTATAAGCAGAATTTTAGTTTATGCTTTTTTTAGATTCAAAATGTAGGATCATTTATAATACTACCAATGTCTGAAAATTAGAGGAAAAAATATCTGTTTAAATATCTTTTCCATAAAAAAAAGCAATTCCTCTAATACAAGAGAGTCCTTTCCTCTGAGGAACTTTCTTGAGAAGGGGAAAACATTCCTCCAGTTATAAGCGATGTGCAAACAAACAGTTTTGCAAATGATGATTCCTTTTCAATATATAGCTTCTGAGATTATTTTCTACCAAATGTATGCTTGTTTACATAATTATAAGTGATTCCTAAAGCAAAAAGAAAATAGGAAAACTTTGTTGTTTTCAAATATCTTCTGTCCCAGGAAGACTGCACTTAAAAACCTTCATGTTTTTTTTCCTTTTGGTTAAAATTTTTTAAATGTTCAACCTTTTTTCCTCTTCACCTTTATTTATGTTTAATTTGCAAAATGTTATGTGTATATAATGTGATGGAATTTTGCGTGTGCATGTGGAGTATATGCACATGTGTGCATGGCACATGTATGGAGGCCTCATTAGGATGCCCAGAATCCTGTTCTGTCAGTTTGCATTTCATTCCCTTGAGATGTGATGTCTCCTTGAATCTGGAGCTAGGCAGGCTGCCAGGAGCACCCAGTGACCCTCCTATCTCCACCCACTGACAACACCGGGGTTGTAGACACACACATGGGCCTAGCTTCTTATAGGGGTGCTGGGGATTTGAACTTAGGTTTTCATACTCATGCAACAAACCCTCTTACCCACTGGGCATCTCCTTAGCTCCTTACATGATGCTCTGATCTGCAGCCATTATAGGTCATGTCGATAGCTCTGATCTGTTACGCAGTGCTGAGCTCACACACACATCAGTCATCTCACACGCTTACTATTCTGTGATGAGAACATTGAATATCCGCTTACCTAGAAATGTTCAAGTGGACATGTGGACGTTATGTCATCAGTGACAACTGTACAGTATGCCTCCAGGGTTCATTCCCCTGGTTGGAACTGACCTTTGTCCCTTTGATTGATTTTTTTTAATCCACCATTTACCAGCTCTCCTAGGAAGCCCTTGGTAACCTGTTAGTGGGCTCCTGCAGCATTTGATTTTGCATGTCTGGCTTCTTTCAGCAAGATTCATGTCCTGAGGTGTATTTATGCTGCTGGGAAAGAGTCTTCCCACTTTTCTAAGGTGTAAAAGTATTCAAGTGTGTGTGTGTGTGCATGTGTGTGTATGTGTGTGTGTGTAAGTTTTGCTTCATTCACAAGTGTATGGACTCTTAGATTGACCATGCATTTTGGCTACTGAGTGTAGTGCTGTAGTGAACCTGTGAAGGCTGATATCTTTCTGACATCTTGAGCTTATTGTCTTTGGGAAATGAAAGACAGGGACTGTTGGACCACAAGGTGGTTATAGTTTAATTGCTTGAGAAATCTTCATGCTGTTTTCAATAAGGATTGTACCAATTTGCATTTCTGCAACAGTTTGCAAGTATTTCTCTTTATCTGTGTCTTTGCCAACACTTATCTTCTATTGTCTTAATAATAACACTTTTTGGGGGGCTAGTGAATGGCTCAGCAGGTAAAAGCCATTGTCACTAAGTCTGATGACCTGAGTTTGATCCTCAGGACCCACATGGTGAAAAGAGAGAACCAATTCCTGCAAATTGCTCTTGACCTCCTCAGGCGTGCAGTGACATGCACATGTCCCCTCTCACACAAATAAGTGTAATAAAACCCCCAAGACTAACCCTCTGTCAGGTCCATGGTGATACCCCACTGTGTTTTGAATTTCCCTTCTTCCAGTGTAGTTAGGATTAACATTTTTCATAATCTGTTTGTCATTTATATGTCTTCTTTTGAAAACTATCTATTCAAGCCCTTGCTCATTTTAAAATTAGGTTGCTATTTAAGGGGTTTGTATGCTGTTCGGGTTCCTTGTGTGTGTTGGATATTAACTCCTTGTAGGATATATGTTTTGCCACTATTTTCTCGTACTCTATAGTTTGTCTCCTTTTGATGAAATTCTTACTATTTTTTTAAGCAAAAAAGTCTGTTTATTATGTTAGCCAGATATATGTACTTGGGCCAGCCGAGTCTGTGGCCCATTTATGATCTCCATTTACTCAGACCACCCATCCCCCAAAGCCAACGTCCTGGTCCTCATGCTAGGCAAACAGCAAGAGACAGAGTGGTAGGTGGCTGCTGGTTACCTGTCAGCTGGGTGCCTGGCAAAGGCTACTTTTGAGCAGTGCTGTGTGTGAGAAAGCTTCCCAGCTATTCATCTAGTAAGAAAGGGAAGAGGGATGCACAGTGACCCACTACAGACCACACAATACCAAGGACGTGTGATCTCTGGGCATACCTGTCACATCCATCTTCCTTACATGGTAGGTCTGAAATCTTAAATTAAAAGATAATTGATAAACCTTTTCTAAGGAAAAATCGTAGAATTAAATTGTGCATGACCACATTTTTATACCAAGAACCAAACAAATCACAGCTAAGAGATCTCAGACCTCAGTGTCGATTCTCTCTCTAGTAAGGAACAGTTCATTCATCAGTTTGCCCAGCTCCTCACTGAGTGAGATGGAAATAAAGCTCATAACCCACAGAGCAGAATATCAGAGCTTATGGAACACATCCAAACTAGCACATGCAGGACAAACTCGGTGCTTAAATAAGTGATTGAGGGGCTAGAGAGAGGGCTTAGCAGTTAAGAGCACTGGCTGCTCTTGCAGAGAACCTGGGATAAGTTCCCAGCACCCACACGACAGTGCACAATCCACTCTGACTCCAGTCTCAGGGGATCCGATGCTTTCTTCTGGCCTCCATGAGCACCGAATACAGATGGTGTACATATATCCATGCAGTCAAAATGCTCATACTCATAACATAAGGAAAATAAATCTTTAAAAGGACAATGATCTGAGGTCACACTTAAAGAACCTAGCAAACACTGAAATTTTATACAAACCAATGCAGAAGTATAGGGAATTGAATAGTAGACAAACTTATCAAAAGTAATTTCTTAAAGTTGTTAGTTTTAACTCCACTGGCCAAATCAGTGATCTATATCAGGTTTTACATTGTGTATTTTATCTGTGACAATGAAGTAGGGTCTGATAAATTCTATACATAATATATAAAACCTGTGAATACAAAAATACATTGAGATGTATGAGTTTATATTCATTATGTTACATGAATTTATGTATTTCAGAAGGTACATTTTTTGAGAAGTATATTATGGATTATATTACTATACTATGGCATGGTCTTGGAATTGAAGTATAATTATACAAGAAATATGATAGGGGATTTCCTTCATATGTCTCTCTTATTGGTTGATGAATAAAACAAGATTGGCTAGTGGCCAGGCAGGAAGGATAGGTGGGCCTACCAGATAAGGAGAATTCTGGGAAATGTAGGCAGAGAAGTTGTCATGTGAGCCTGGGAAGAGAGGAAGTGAGTCAGGCATTGTCTGGTAAGATAAAACCATGTAGGAATACATAGATTAGTAGTTATGGCTTAATAATTAGGACAGAGCTAGCCAAAAATAAGCCCAAGCCACCGGTCAACAGTTTCATAATTAATATAAGTCTTTGTGTGCTTATTTGGGGCTCAAGGGCTGTGGGACCTGCCAGGCCAGAAAACTCATGCTTACAGAAATATAAGTTTTAAACCTAGCCAAATAAACAATGGTAGAACACTATTTATTGATGACTGGGGTCATAAGTAATATGATAAGAACTTTTCTAAAGTTGTAGACTGTTACTAATACTTTCTATTTCATGTGTTAAGTATTGAATTTGAACTGCTTTAGTGGGATATGACTTTGAGTTTTAATAAACATGTGTAAATGGGCTGGAGAGATGGCTCAGAGGTTAAGAGCACTGACTGTTCTTCCAGAGGTCCTGAGTTCAATTCCCAGCAACCACATGGTGGCTCACAACCATCTGTAATGAGATCTGGTGCCCACTTCTGGCCTGCGGTCATACATGCAGGCAGAACACTATATACACATATAAATAAATATATAAAAATAAACCTTTAAAAAACATGTGTAAAATATAAAATGATACCACTGAGCAAAACTAAAAAAAAAAAAGATAGCTTACCAAAATTGATTAAAGGGGGGATGCTATTACACCCTGGTACTTAATACGAGAATACATTTTCAAACTTTTCTGCTAGGGAAAATCACAGTGACATAATTTTATTTTTGAAAACAGAATATATCTCAGCCTCTTCCACAAACTACCATAATAACCCTGATGCTAAAAACTAAGCAAACTCATATAAAAATGGAAATTAAATACCAACATTTCTTGTAAACAAGTACTCATGAAGAAACATTAGAAAATTAATGTCAGATCTAAGAGGACTATATATGAATGAATGAATGTAAGGTGCTTTTTATATTAAAAAGCAGTCAAAGTTGGAAAGTAGCAGGGCCAGAGAAATGGCTAGGTGGCTCACAGCATTTTGATGCAAGGCTTGAAGTCCTGATTTGAGCCTTCAGAACCCTTACAGTAGAAGGAGAGAATTGGTGACCAAAAGTTTTCCTCTGACTGCCATATGTGTGCTCCGCAGACATGCTAAATTCTTTTAAAAGTCAAAGAAAACTACACAAATACTATTTTTGCTACCGTGATGTGATGGGTCCATTTCTGACATGGCCCCCACAGATTTCTTTAAGGCCTCTTCCATAGCTGGTTGCACAATTTTGCGAGGCTGTAGGAACTTTAGGAATAGGTTCTAGCTACAAGAAGTAGCTATGATGGGGGAAATCTCACAAGCCTCATTGTCTTAGTTACTATTCTATTGCTGTGAGGAGACACCGTGACCATGGCAACTTATAAAACAAAGCATTTAGTTGGAGGCTTGCTTACAGTTTCAAAGGATTAGGCCCTTATCATCATGGCTGGGAATGTGGCAGCAGGCAGTAGCTGAGAGCTTACCTCTTATCCACAAGACAGAGACAGAGAAAGAGCAAGACTGGCCTGGCATAGGCTTTTGAAACCTCAAAGCCCACCTCCCCTCCACCCAGTGACATATCTCCCCCATTAAGGCCACAGCTCCTAATATTTCCCAAACAGTTCCATGAAACTGGGAATCAAGCCTTCAAACATATGAGCCAGTGGGGGCCATGCCCATTCAAACCAACACACACACCTAGATGAACGGCCATAGGTAATTATGGCTATTGAGAGACGGGTAATCAATCTTCATGGGTAAGCCCCCCATAGGTTATTTAATCCCAAGTAGTCAAACCTAAACACATATACATATGAGCGACACTAAATGGACTCATCAGGTTTCTAAAACAATAATAATTAAAATGTCATACAGTTGTAAGGGAGTATGGAGAGACATAGGGGGCAATGGATAACAAATGTTTATAAAAGTAAGATTTTAACCTGGTCCTTATTTCTGGTCCTGTTGTCCATTTCCTGGTCCACTGTGATATGAACAGCCGCTGTCTAACCACAGGCTCTTGCCAGCATAGTGTTCTTCCAATAGGAAATGCAATCATAGGCTGAACCCTCTGAAACAGGAAGCCTCCCCCACCCCCTGAAATCTAACACAAATGACAATTTTAGAAATGTTGAAAACTCTATAGATATGATTGAAGGATAAGTACATGAGTGAAATTGTGTTAAGAATTTGGAGTCTATTTGTTCTAGAACATTCAGCTGTGCTAGTAATTCTCTAGTGTGACTGTTCTCCAGTTTCTTCATGTGGGCACTTAGTGCTATGAACTTTCCTCTCAGCACTGCTTTCTGAGTGACCCATAAATTTGTGCTTGTTGTATCCTCATTCTCATTGAATTTCAGGATGTCTTTAATTTCTTTTTTTATTTCTTCCTTTACCCAGGCATGGTGCAAGTGTACATTGTTCAATTTCCATGAGTTTGTAGGGTTTCTGTGATTTGTGTTATTGTTGAATTCTAATTTTAATGCATGGTGGTCTGATAAGATACAGGGGGTTATTCCAATTTTTTGTATCTGTGGAAGTTTGCTATGTTGCCAAGTATGTGGTCAGTTTTAAAGAAGGTCCCATGTGGTGCTGAGAAGAAGGTATATTCTTTTGTTTTTGGATGGAATGTTCTAGAGATGTCTGTTAAATCCAATTGGGTCATAACTTCTGTTATTTCCTTTGTTTCTTTGTTAAGTTTCTGTCTGGCGGTCCTGTCTAGTGGTGAGAGTGGGGTGTTGAAGTCTCCCACAATAACTGTGTGAGAATTTGGACATGGATCAGGATAGTACCAGTCTGCACTTCCACTGACAGAGAGTCTGGGAAACAGGAAAGAACCTAAGAGAGATATGCATGGTACCCCAGAGAAGAGGAATGAGGCAAGATTTTCTGAACAGATTTGGAACATGGCGAGAGGTGGGGGGGGGGAGTGGGATCTGGGAAGAAGAGAGGGGGAGAAGAGGAAGAGAGAGTAGGTCATGGGGGAACAGGAAGGTTGAGTGGGGGGGGGGAATAGGGGAAGAACAGGATGAGAAATACCATAAAAGAGGGAGTCATAGGTTAGAAGACAGATCTGGCACCAGTGAGACCTCTAGTGATCTAAAGGGAAGACACCAACTGGCAAGCTAAGCAAAAGTGGAGAGACCACCTTAAATGCCCATTCCTGATAATGAACTTGACGTTTACACTATATGCCATCCTAGAACCTTCATCCAGTGACTGATGGAAGCAGAGGCAAACACCCACAGTTAAACACTGATCTGAACCCATAGAACCCAGTGACAGAGAGAGAGGAGCGATGAGCAAATTGGCAAAGAATGGGCTGGCAAAACCAGAAGAGACAGCTGATCTGAACAAGGGGGGAGCTCTTGGACCCCAGACTGACAGCTGAGAGGTCAGCATGGGACTGATCCAGACCCCCTGAGTGTGAGAGTCAGTGAGGAGGCCTGGGCAACCTATGGGGTCCTGGGCAGTAGATCAGTGCTTATCCCTGGCATACAAAGGGACTTCGTGTGTGTCCATAACACAAAGAGGGATGCTCTTTCAGCCTGGACTCTTAGGGGAGTGCCTGGACTCTGCCCTGAGTGAAATGATAGACTCTGGATATCCCCTTTGTGGAAGGAAGTGGGGATAGGGTGGGAGGCTGGGGGGGGAGGATGGTGAGGGGTGTAGGAGGAGGGGAGGGAGAAGGAACTGGGATTGGCATGTGAAGCAAGCTATTTAAAATTAAAGTAAAAACAAACAAACAAAAAAGAAGAATTAGGAGTGTTACCAATGATGGGCAGTAGTCATATCTTTTAGAAGTTAGGGGATGAGATAAGAGAAAGCACAGTTAATGCAATGAATTTGTTAACATTGTATTTGCATTTACATGATATGGTCATGTATGGTCAGGTACTTATAATTACATTTGTTACATGTATTGTTTATATGAATCAAATATATAATAGTTTAAAATTTGGAGAAGAAAAATATGGGTGAATAAACTCATGATATTTTTTGTTTACTAAAACAAATTCACAAGTAAACCAAAAATTAGAGTGTATACTCTCTCAAACTGTTTCTAAATTCAGAATCAACTTAAAACCCTTGATGTATTTGGTATTAAAGAGAAATGTTTTCTGAGCTGGGCTGAAAGCTGTATTGCTGGGTGAGTGGTTTTTAAGCTAGGAAATTTGTTACTGGAGAAATATAAATCCCATATCCTTGGAAATGTTACTTACCCATAAATATTTGGGGAATTTGGTTTTATATAGGCTAGCATCATTGGTTGGCTATTTTGTGAAAATAGGAATCCACATGGATGCATCCCAGCAATAACACTCATACACAATTCTGGAGCAGGATTTTCAGGGGAAGAACATTCTTAGCAGGTAAAATGCTGTCTGGGACAATGCCCTGGAAGCCAAAGATGCTATTTCTAATAATAAAGATAAGAAATTATAAATATTAGGGGCTGGAGAAATGACTCAGTGGTTAAGAATACTTGCTTTCTTCTTTTGCAGAGGACTCAAGTTAAGTGCCCAGTACCCACGTCCAGTAACTTACAATTCCAGCTCCAGAGCACTAAAGCCCTCTTCTAAACTCTGCAGGCACACACACACACACACACACACACACACACACACACACACACACCACACATCTCTCCAGCCACAAACTTTAGGATCAGTTAATGACTAATATTTTGTGTTGTGGATACAACACAGTTTGTTTAACAATTCTTTAATTGAGACACTGCATTTTAGTTCCAAGCTATTGCAAACGAAGTTGCTGTGAACAGTTGTCTATATGTTTTGTGTGATCTCTCTTCATTCAAAACACAAATGCAAACGTTTATGGGCTTTTGTCATGCTGATTTTCTTATTAGTTTTCAATTACAATCTAAACCTGGTAGGAAAATATCATTAATTTAAATGAAGGTTTTCAATTAAACACAATGAGTCATCCTTTAAAGGTAATTTTTAGAAATGTCCATGAAATAAAATTGAATATTATGTTGTGATAAATTTCCTTGTA
This sequence comes from Mesocricetus auratus, assembly GCF_017639785.1. Taxonomy (NCBI): domain Eukaryota; kingdom Metazoa; phylum Chordata; class Mammalia; order Rodentia; family Cricetidae; genus Mesocricetus; species Mesocricetus auratus. The sequence continues at coordinate 11,423,102 of NW_024429183.1, read as the reverse complement.
ACAAAGGAGAGGTGATTCTAAGAACTATCTTTGCCTTTTCCAACACCCTGTAGCATTTTATCTATTTTCTCCTAGTAGTTTCATAGTTCCAGTCTTATCTATAGGTCTTCATTAAATTCTTTTTAGCTTTATTTATTCTTTTTTATCTGAACAGGTATTTTACCTACATGTATATATGTGCAACACATTCATGAAGTACACTTAGAAACCAGAAGATAGCGTCAGAGCTTCTGGAACTTCCAGATAGTTGTGATTCATATGAAGGCCAGGGAATAGAACCTAGGTCCTCTGAAGAGCAGCAATGCTCTCAACCACTGAGTCAGGTCTTCTTGTATTGGGTGAGACACAAGTCTCTAATTCATTCTTCATGTGAATACCCAGTCCTCTCAGTGTGATTTATTGATGAGTCTCTTTTCTTGGCCCCTTTGTCAAACATCAGTTGCTCATTAAGGGACTGAGAACAATATCTGTGTGAGGAAGAAGGCTGACCAACTGGTACCCATGTTACAGGCACACAGGAAGAAGTTCTAGGGCCCCATGTTTACATGGTGAATGTTATTAGCATAACATAGTATGTATCTCAAAATAGAATACTTCTAATGAACTCATTGTAAAGGAATTGAAAATGTTATTAATTACCACATCTTGATCATTACTACACACATTCACACACTCAAACACACACATATACACAATGCAACAAAACATCTCAGAATACCCAATAAATATCTCAAAATATTATGTACCTATAAAATAAAATTAAAGGAAACAATGGTTGGAGAGTTAACTCCATTAATAAAGGGCTTGCTGGGCAAGCATGGGTTCAGGAAGGACCTGAGTTTGATCTCAAGAATCTGCATAAAATAGTCAAGTGTTGGTGGTATGTGCTTAAAATCCAGTGCTGAGGAGGAGGAGATGGGAGTGTCCCTAGAGCTGGCTGACCTGCCATGCTAATCTACTTGGTGAGTTCCAGGCTAATGAAAGACCCTGTCTGAAATTGGAATAAAATAGAACATAATAATAATAATAGACAATATAAATGACACTGAAGAGGAATAGCACCTTATCTCTTGCCTACACACACATATACACAACACCCCCACATACACCAGCATGCACACAGTACACACATGCACATACATACACATTAACACATACATAGAAATAAACACATGTGCACAACATGCATATACACATGCACACAAATGTACACATACACATGTACATACATATACACACATACACACATATGCACATACACACATGCATATATACACACATATAAGCATGCATACCCACCCCACATACCCACACAGAGACATACATACACATGTACACACATAGCACACATACCCACACATGCATCCACACACAAGTGAATGTCTACACAAACACATAAATGCACAAACACACATGAAAGGAAACAAAAGTAGAAAAGTTGTGGGGTTCGCTGAGTTAATTTAAAATAACATTTCCAGTCTTACAGCACAGGTAGGTGCTGTCTCTGAGCACTTGGCTCTGGGACAACTAGGAAAGCCTTGCAACAATTTGTCCTGGCACCTTTCCTCTTTTCTTGCGGGAGGTAAATACAGAGACCACACAGGACTGGGTGTTAAACTAATGTCCCCCACATCAGAGGCCAGAAACGATCCTTGGAAACACTCAATGATATCATAAAACCGGATGTTTTAAGTGCCAAGTGAATGTGACTTCAGAACCCTTTAAGAATTGCTTCAAGATGTTTCTAGTGCCAGAGAGTGATAAAGAGCACATTGGTCTTTGTTGAGCTAAGCAGCGAGACCTCACTGCAGCAAAAGCCATGGTGCTGTCTGCAGAGCCTGATGGGGGAAGTGACGTACCTCCAATTGTAAGGGTGGAGAGGTAGGGGCTTTACGGTTGCTCCTCGTGTGGGTGAATAAGGCAGCTGACTCTGAAAATGACTTAAAGGGTATAGCTGGTTTTAGAAAAGAAACAGATACAGTGTATTTTTAAAAGAAGGTGAAGACCACACAAGGCACACAATACCCACTTGCTTTTTAAGATGACTCCATCCCTGCGAACAAGTTGAAAGGCTTCTTCAGAGAATTGTGAAGCTGAACACGTGACGGGAATTTAGGCAGACAGAGCACAGACCAGCCATGAGCTGTTCTTCCTTCCGTTTTGAAGGAAGAGGAGGCGATTCTTAATCCCTGGCTCTGTCTCCATGTTTAGAGTGGAGGTCATACAATGCCCTTCAGAAGTGGGGACTGTTGGGCCTCTGTGTTAAGGTCATTTAAACCACAAAAAGCCCTAGCTATTTCTCTCTTTCTCTGCAAATTAAACACACTCCCCGTCGTGTTGTAATGGGTTTCAGTCCTTTGTAATTAAAGATCCAACTGTTCACCTCCTAAACCAAGGGCTTTTTAGCACAATCGTTGCTTCATTTATCTCTGGGGAGAGACACTGATCCACCCGTTTGCTGTTGGAGTGACGCAGCCCTCCGTGTCTGGCTGGCAGTAACATGGCAATAAAAGCGAACACTACACATTCTGCAGGAGATCCATTACCTAAGCTCTCTAATGAGCTTTGCTTCTCAAGAGTTTTTCAGTCAAGGAAAAACAAGATTTACAACAGGAAAGACCCCAAAGTAAGGTGACTGTCTCTTCGGGGTGATTAAAATAATATCATTTTTCCTTCCTTAACTGGGCCTTAGATTTTTTTTTTCATTTGATAACTGAAATTCATCTCTTGCTTGCTTTCGTCTCTTTCATGTGTAACTCATTCCGTGGTTTTGGCTTGACTTTTTTTTGTTTTTTTGTTTTTTTGTTTGTTTTTTCGTGACAGGGTTTCTCTGAGGCTTTGGAGGTTATCCTGGAACTAGCTCTTGTAGACCAGGCTGGCCTCGAACTCACAGAGATCACGCCTGCTGGGATTAAAGGCGTGTGCCACCAACACTGGGCTTTTGGCTTGACTCCTATCGTGTCCTTATTCTGAGTTTTTCAGAAGGAGAACCTGAGGTGGAGAGAGGATGTGTGGTCTTCCCAATGGAAGCAAGAGCCAGCCCAGAGGAAAAGAAGCAGGAAACGTTCAACAAATGCAACCAACTGGACACACCTGTCCACATGTCCACACCCTGCTGACTGAACATCCAAGCAGTCAGAGATGGGATTTACTGATTGAACTCCACCCCCAGCCCCCAGCACCATGAAGCAATTACACTGAACACACTCAGCAGCTTCTGAGCTTCTCTCATTTCCTGCATCTCTCCCTTTGGGCTGGCTCATGCTTCTGTTGGAAAATGGCATGGCTCATGTGGTATCATTAGGGGAATCACTAAAGTTCCTTGAGAGATGGCTGTCACAGCAGACTCTGTGATGGACAAAACTTGCAGTCTAAGAGATCTGAGGAGAGGCTGGAGGTGTGCCTAGTGCCTACGGCTGATAGTCCCTGTCAGTTGCTGGTTTGTTCAGAGCCAGTGAAACTCACCCTTGCAACTGGAAGTGATTTACAACAGTCTGGAGATAATAATCTTGATGTTATATTTGTCTTGTCTTAGGAATCATTAGTTCACCCCTCTCTGAGGAACCAGGAACTAGAATGTTCATAGCTCCCAGAGATGAGTAAAGCTTTGCAAAGAACACATGCTCATAAAAATTCTTTTTTGTTGATTTTGAGACACTCTCACACTGTAGCTCAGTTGGCCTAGTACTCTAAATGGAGTTCTTAATTGGTCTAAGTAATAAAAACCTGGAGTTATGTATAGAGGAAAATGCTGACAGATTAGAGAGAAGGAGCAAGCCACTGCCATACCTTACCTCCTTCACGTCTCAGCAGACAAGAAGTTGAGTTCCTGCTTCTCCCTGCTTATATCCTGTTTTCACTCAGCTACCTCACTTCCTGTCTGTCTGTACAGACCTCCAAACCTCTATGGTTAGCTAGTGGCAAGCTCCATTCTCCAACCTTCAGACAGACTTTATTTGTGCAAGCAAGATATCACCACATAGTACTTGAGCCAATTCTCCTGTATCAGCCCCCAAGTGTCAAGATTACAGGTATGACCCACCAAACCCAACATTTATCCATGAATCACACTTAGAACATCATATCTTACAAATTCTTATAAATTTCTTCTTTAAAGTAGTAACTTTGATATGATTTTGACACTAGTTGATATTCCACAATTAACATCTTATGATCATTGGAAAGATCTACTCCTTTAAAAAGTGCATATTTTATTTTTAATTATGTGTGTATGTATGTGGGTATATTCAAGTTGGAGAACAGATGCTCTATAAGTTCAGAAGAGGGTGCTAGATCCTCTGGAATTGGAGTTACAGGAGCTGTGAGCCACTGGATATGGGTGATGAGAGTCAGACTCAAGTCCTTTTGAAAAAGCAGCATGGACTCTTAACTGAAAACACATCTTTCTAGCGCCTTAACCATGGCCTTTTTAGCTCAGGAACCACTAGATATTTCATCTCAGGAGCTTAGTCTATTCCAATTCAGAGATTCTAGACATGGAGAGATGCTCTGATACAGGAGCTTACAGGTGTGTCCTGGAGCTCAGACCCCAGACCCTGTGCTTTTCTGTTCTGAGGTTTCCAAAAGAAATGTGATGAAGAACGGTTCACCAAGGACACCGAGCTGCTATAAGTGAGCAGAAGGTTCAGTGTAGTCACAAAGTCGGTAAAAATCACATCGACTTGGGTTGTGCTTATTGGGCTTCAGCATCCTTTGACTTTTGACTTCTGAAGATGAAGGTAGATCATTTATAGACTGAATCTTAGGATGCAGCCAGCTGTTATTTTGTGTGTGTGTATGTGTGTGTGTGTGTGTATGTGTGTGTGTGTGTGTGTGTGTGTACATTTGCATGTGTGTTTGTGTAAAGGTATATGTGGAGGCCATCTTTTGATGTGGGGCTTTCACACTCACTCTCCATCTTGTACTTTGAGGCACATTCTCTCAATTGAACACAAAGTTTGTTTATGTGGCTCTTTGCTTAGACTGCTTGTTTCAGGGAACCCCTGTCTCTGTCATCAGAACACTGGTATTATAGGCAGGCTGCTACAACCATTTAGCATTCACATGGATTTTAGGGATTAGAACTCTGCTTGCTTGTAGGGCAAATAGTTTATCCATTGAACCACCTCCCCAGATTTAGTTTTGAAGGCAAATTCTGGCTTGGTAGCCCAGGTTAGCTTTGAATTTTCAATGCTTCTGTCTCTGCCTTTTCAGTGCTAGAATTACAGGCATCTGTCACTATGCATGACTTAACTGTGAAGTTCCAAAATATAATCAAATCATTGTTACTAGAGAAATGTTCATTTGTATTCTAGAAGAAGATACAGCCAAAAAAATTAGCTTTTTTCTCTCAGTGAAATTTTAAGCATTAGTTTTAGTAAAATCTAGTAATGCCTTTAGTTGAATTTTTGTGTGTGAGTTTTTCTTTTGCAGAATATCTTTTTGTTGCTTTAAGGATGTGCATAGATTTTGAAATCATGTTTTAAGAAAAGTTGAAGACAGATATCTCTTTTATTTGTACAGTAAGAGAAGTAGAAAAAAAATCCCAAGAAATATGTTCTCTTTAATCTTCATTTAAAGAATTAATTGCCCATAAAATCTGCTGAATCTAGCCATGTAGTTGATAGGAAGATTGCTTTCTTCTGTTTTTTCTCTTAGTTTTCTGTTTCTAGAGCTAAATGGATAGAAGCAAACATGTTTTGATGGTGCATGAGCCCTGAGAAAGAGAGATGTAAACACTCTGATGTGTCCACTAACTGGTCTCAACCATTCTTAAGGAACTTTGGAGTACCTCTGATATAAGGGTTAGCATATATTTTCCTATTTTTCCGTGTATCAGAAGGATTATTTGGAAGTTAATCTGCCTGCCTGAACTGGGAAGGCTTTGCTATAGGTCTTTTACATTTGCTTTAGTTATTGTTCTATTGCTGTGTGAAACACCATGACCAAGACAACTAATAACAGAAAGCATTTAAATGGAGACTTACAGTTTCAGAGGGTTAGTTCATGTTTGTTATGACAGGGATGTGGTGGCAGGCACATTGAAACATTGAACAAACAAACATTGAAATATAAGAACCTATGGGGGCCATTCTCAATCAAACCACGTGTCTGCTTGCTTTCTTGTGCATTAGCCATTCACGTAAAGAGAATGTGTCCTGGATGAGCCACCAGCCCCAAATTTTAGCATGCTCCTTAAGCTGATTCGCAAGCATAGTTACCACTCATCCAATACCTGAAAAGTCCAGCCAAGTCTAGATTATTCTTCTCATCCAATGTCAGTCTGTAGACATGTTTTTGAAGGCAAATAACTCTTACTTGGCACTATTGTATTTGAGATGGATAGAGAGGAAATACTGCAAGTGTGTGTGTGTGTGCACATGCAGGCATGCTCCCACACTCATCATGAACAACATTTAAAATATGAGCATTGTTGTCAGCATGCTGAATAGCACTCCTGCAGAAATTACAGCCAGTGTTTTACCAGTGGCTGGCATATGACTAGCAATGGGGATATATTACTGTCTTTCCTTTTCTGAAAGATTCTCTAGAATGTACATATAAAAGAGCCCATTTCAGATGCCACCAAAATAAATTCAACTTCTTTCCTTTCCTGGGGGCAGGATCTGGAGGTGCTATTCTTCAATGTAGCCTGCGTAGGCTTAGCATAATTTTGCAAGCTTGTGTACAATAGTGGAAATACAACATTATTTACAGAATTGTTTTCCAGTCACCTGTCCAGCCTCTTGATTAAGCATTTATTGAACGCCTGCTTTTTCTAGAGCTGAAAATACAGATGTAAAGGAAACAGCCACTTCTTTTAGTATGCCATCGGAGGGGTCAAACACATGGACGTCCACAGAAATAGAAGTGTTGTTGGGGAGACTGCTTGAGCACAAATGTTCAGATGTTTGGGAGTATTTTTCTTTTGTCAGTTGTGGGGATGAGGGCACCCAGAGCTTTGTATATGCCAAGCAAATACTCTATTACTAATTTCTTTATCCCCAGTCTAGAGAATTTTCCCCCTTAGAAGAAGAGGCATGGTAAAATTTAGTTAGTTAATCTGAAATGATTTCCCTTTGTAAAAAATATAAAAGGAGATGCATGCCCTCCATCTAGAAAGTTTTCAACAAGGTTTTTAAAAGACACTGTATGGAATCAGTCACAAATAGGAAAAAAAGTATATTCTATTTACTTTTTTTCTTTTGGTACTTACTTCACAAATATCCACCTGACTTTTAGAAACCCAAACCAAAAACCCAAAATGTGAGCTAGCTATTGCTTCAGTGACACCCCTGCCTGCCACCACATCCCTGTCATAACAAACATGGACTAACCTCTGAAACTGTAAGTCCCCATTAAATTCTTTTTCATACAGAGTATCTCCTATCACATACTGGGTGCATAAATCACCTAATATCATATCAGTTGCAGTGTTGCCCCATGGAGGAAATGTTCTAGGTGTCCAAATGTGAAAAACATGCCTCAAGAAACCACGTGTGGAATCTCAGGAAGGGGAGACAGCCCCCTCTTTACTATTTACCGCCCTCCTCTGCTTCTCAGAATGGGTGTGTTTCTGGTTAGTGCTCTACTGCTCACTCTGAACTGAGACAGGGAACTCAGCAAACCTTTCTTCCTCGACTCCATCTGAATTGTTTGTCCATGAAAAGAAGCTCCCTGACTTCCCTGCTTTGCTATCAGTGCCTCTCTCCTGCAGGAGAGTGAGGACAGCACAAAGGTTGGAGCACAAAGCTCTGGAGTCGGGTTTTCTGGGTCAGACTGCTATTCATGAGCTGTGTAAGCCTAGGCAAATTACTTAACACTGTGCTCTTGGATGCCAGTAAAATGTGGATCCACAAAACTGTCTAGCCCACAGGTTATTCTGAGGCTTACATCACTTCACATACAAGTAATGGTTAGAATTGGGTCATGCCAGCCTCGGTTCATGTTGAAATGTAATCCTAGAGTGATAAGACCTACAAGAGCTCAAGTCAATCAAAATCCAAGCACAGTGGAGAGGAGTCAGGTCAGCACTGCCACCCACAGCTGAGGAGCCATCGGTATTTGATTGCTGTAGGGAGATGAAGAGGTTTTCTTTTTTTTTTTTTTCCATGGAGTGACACCTGGTACATTGACCAGACAGACTCCAGGGCAGGTCCCACATGCAGGAGTAATCAGTCAATGCGAACTGGGCTTCATGGGCTTAAAGGTGGGGGAGGGGAGGGGAGGAGAGAGTATGAAATTGGGTGTGTTAAGGATGTCAGGAAGGATCTGGAGTTGGAGGGAAGGGGATAAATAAGATCAAAATACATTGCTCCTCATTCTCAAAGAATAAATAAAAATGTTTTTAAAGTGGTAGAGCCTTTAGAATGAAGTCACTCCCCTTTTAAAGGGGCCTGAAGGGAACAGGTTTACATTTCTATTCTTCTTCTACCACTTGGGGACACATCGAGAAAGTGCTGTCTTCCAGGTGGACAGCTGACACGCAGTGCATCTGATGTCACCCTGACTTATATTTCCCAGCATCCAGACCACTGAGGAATAAATATCTGCTTCCATAGGTGACTAGGTCTAAGGTACTTCCTTACAGCAGAAAAAAATGTGGAGCAAAGAAACTTGTCAATTAGACAGGACAGTCTGGTTGCATGGAGCTAGCATCCCCAAGGGGAAGTAAAGATGTCACCCCTCCCCCTATTGGCCTTGATTGGATTCCCACACCATTTCTGCCTGTGATTTCTTCTTTCATCCATGGGGAAAGCAACTCTGTCTCCATGGCTTTGGGTAAGGTTAAAAAGAATTTATTCAATTTGCAAACATTTCATTGTGTGTGTATGTGGGGGTGGTGCTTTCATGTTAGTGTAGGTGCCCAGGGAGGTCAGAGGCATCACACTGGAGTGGGAGTTATGGGTGGCTATAAGTCACTCAGTATGGACACAGGAACTGAACTCAGGTTCTCTACAAGAGCTGTACATGCTCTTAATTGCTGAGCCACCTCTCCAGTACCATGGTCGAATATTTTCTAATTGCCCATCTTTGTCTACTCCTCCTGTGACACATTAACAGTAAACAGAACACATCTTTCTGCGAATACTAATAGCTGATCACACAGAGGAAGACGGTCTAGACCACCATCTGCATGCTCTCTTTGTGGATGGTTTGTCATCATGAACACTCAGAAGCCCAGGATGAGAGCTTCGGCTTGTGCAAGTGGCCAGAGCATTTCTACCTTGCTTCAGCTATAGAGATTCAGAAACAAAAGCGCCATTTCTCCTGAACAATGCTCTACACTCCAGGAGAGGGGCTCTGGGGACCCTATGAAAAGAAAACAGAATTTGCCTGGATGCAAAGTACTTCAGCCTGCTCTTTTCTCTAAGCATCTCACTTTCAATGCTCTTTCTGTTTCATTACACTGGGGAAGAAAACTCAATCGTGTGCTGTGGCAGCTCTTGTGGTCACATTCTCTATTTGTGTTTCTTGTGCCTGCATTCAAGGGAGCTCTCTCTACAAATGAAGCAGTGTGGCTGACCAGTGTCCTTTGTGGGCCTATAGTAACCAAATCCTAAATATGAAAGCATCAATATTTTTACCCACGTTAGGCTTATATATAAAATGTTTTCAGAGCCAAATGTGGTTTTCTCAAACAGTGATGCGTTTGTGCTGAGCAATCCTCCTTTTTCTTTCAATTACATACTAATGACTGCATCAGTAAAAAAACACTGAGCATGAGGGATGAATCCTATAGGGCTGTCACAAGGAGTATTTTGGTTTAATACATTTTCTGAGTAAATACCGAGTCTCTGAGGGTATCTGCGGCATCAAAAAATCCCCTGAATACTATTTCTTTAGCAGGGTAAAATTATATTTGTATAACCATTCTGTAGTCAGTGAAATAATTTATGTTAGCATCCCGAACTGAGCAACAATTAATAGGTTTTTGTTGTTGGTTAGGGCTGACATGATTAACAGGAGAAAGTGAGAAACCTGCCCTTGCTTAGCTCATCAGAGGCGTTTTACCTGGTCAGTGGCCAGAATCTTTATTGCATTTTGTTACAGATCATAAAATGGGCCTGGGCATTCAGAGCCCACTATGTGCAGTAGAAGAAATGCAGGGATGGAATAAAAACAGCACCTGACAAGTTCGTCCTCTGAGATTTTCCTTGCCATGCAGATTCTCCACTCTTAAACAGTGTGGTCAAAGGTAGGAGCAGTTAAAGCAGACAGAAACTGGCAAGCAGGACTGAGATTTATACTTTCTGATAACAGTACATGTATAAATGCATGCGAGAAGCACACACACACAGAGACACACAAACAGACACACAAACAATAAATACATGAACACAGACATACCTACAGAAACACAGACACATAGACATGCACACATAGATATAGACACACCCAGGCATACAGACACATATACAGATACACATGTGAACAGCCAGACAAACACAGACCTACACGGACACATAGTCACAAACACAGAGATATGCATACACAGACATAGATACATGTGCAGAACTACACAACCGTGCACACACAGGCAAAGATACATATGCAGACCTACACAACCGTGCATACACACACACAAATACAAACACACACACACATGCACACACAAGCCCTAATTCTTTATCATTTCATTTCAATGGCTTTTTGAATTAATTTTACTTCCTTCTGTTAAGAACTGTAAAAGACAAGTGTTCAAAGATACAAAAATCATAGTGCTAAAGATCAGTTAGGTTATGCCATTACTACAACAAGGGCTTAGGGGTGGCCTTTGCTAAAAAACATCAACTCTTTGTTCAGATCTCCAGTTGCCTGGTGTGTAGCTAGAGCAGGATAAAGCCTAGTGCCACTGTGTTCAGTTTGTGTCTGTCTCCTTTAACTTAAAACATTTTGTCGGGTTCCTGCTCAGCATCAGACAGTGGTATGTTATTTAGTAAGGAGTATCTGTCTGAACATGGGTAATAGAAGTCTGGTTATCTTGGGATTCTGACCTGCCTCACCTTGCTTCAAGGCAAAACCACCAGGGTAAGGGTAACTGAGATATTCTCAATATCTGCAGTGATATTTATCTGTCAGTTTTGAGCTGTCCTGTTCCAGACTCCTTGGAGTTGCACTTCAGAAATCTCTGGTTATTGCCCCAAACCTGTGATCACTTTGGATTCTAGGAGCACCCAGCTTCACAGGGAGATCACGCCATGATCATATCACCCACCTAAATGGAATGATTATCCCATGATAGGCACCAAGGCTGCCTCCCAAGAAGGAATCATATCAGAAAGTGAACTAAATTGCCCCTGAGATTATGATATTGTTGATGGCATGAGTGTGTGTGTGTGTGTGTGTGTGTGTGTGTGTGTACTGTGATGTCTGTGCAGAGGTCAGAGGATAGTCTTGGACATCAGTTATTACCTTCCGTGTTGGTTGCATCATGGTCTCTTTGTTGTTCTCTGCCTGTGAATGCCTGAGGATTCTCCTGCCTCTGCCTCCATCTGGAATTACAGCCCTTTGTTTTTTTGTTGGGGCTTCATGTGGTTCTAAAGTTGCTTGTGTAGCAAACACTTTAGTCACTGGGCTATCTTTCCAGCCCTCTCCTGGAGTTGTGTTTTTTTAATGATCCTAAAATAGTCAGTATTGTATCTTTCTAATATAAAACTTTCAAGTCACCATGGAAGTTTTATCAGAATCACTTACAGATAATTTTAATACATACACAATTAAGATCAGTAAACAGATATTTATGTGTCAATATATGAAACACATTCCAAATTGCCTTAGATATGCTCCACTTTGGGAGCATATCCACTTGTCCGTGTTTGTCTCTCATTATTTCTCCATGTTAGTGAATGGATGAACTCACTAGTATTGCTTGAAATGATGCAAAGAGCTCAATGTGTATTCAACCTAAGTTTCTTCTAAATGAGGTACCTTTTGTTTTGCCCCATTATGCTGTTGTTGCAGATTCCCCTAACAGACTCATCTGTAAAGTCAATTGACAAAAACAGGCCCACTGTGGGGTGCTATGATATTGGCTGCTAAGGAAAAGCTAGTGTGAGGCTCAAAACATGGCCTCTGGTCCTTAATGACATTGATTTGTCACAGATCCAAGAAAGGAAAAAGAATAGTACAGCCAAGCAATGTCTAGTGAAACCTGACACTTCCCCAGCCTGAGAATTAGGCAATGATTTAAGATAATATCATTGCATAAATTAATACAGTAATGTGATGTAGCTTCGGGGCTTGGGAAGTGATTCATTCTTCAATTGCAAGGTCACATACAATGAAGCAAGGGAGAGGCCCCAGCTAAACAAAGAGAGGATGTTATACAGTGCCATAAGGAAAGGTAAAGCCCCCATCCAATGGTCCTGGTCCTCTGTATTCATTGGATGTACCTTCCTCTGTAGACATACCATGCAACAAAAATGACAATTTCCTGTTTTTACAAAGGCCGCCTCTAGGCAATGTTTGGAGACAGATGAACTCCTGCCATCAAATTGGTTAATATTCCCAGGTGCCAGAGAACAGGCAGAGCAGAAAGCCAGAGGGAGCCTTCTCTAGATCCTAGGTTGTGCTTATAGACTAAGGACAGGAAGCACCACACTTCAACCAAAAGTTTTCTTCTGTTTCATTTTTAAATAAGCTTTTTGGAACAATGGCAATCTAGGATTGTTTTTGTCTCAATACTCTGTTCTAGCTCTTGTGCTGTTTTTAACAGGATATAGTACATCCCCTTTTCTTTTGTACATGAACAGAAAGAGCCAGGTATTAGATAAGTGAATGTTCAACTCTTTAGTTTCACTGGAACATCTCCCTGAGCAAAGAAAGAGCATGTGACACATCCCTCCCTCCCTCCCTCTCTTCCTCCCTCCCTCTCCCCTTCCTCCCTCCTTGCGTTCAACTGATCAAGTCACACATGCCACCATTGAATCACTGACTGTATATGGGTGACCATGAGAAGAGCCATCTGTGGTCCCTAAGGTGCCTGAATAGGAAGAAAGGAGCTTGAGGCTCTCAGAAGCAGCTCCAAGCTTCATGGAGATGAGGGCCACAGAGAGAAGTAAACTAGGGACTTAGAAATCCGGGAAATGCAAATCAAAACAACTCTGAGATACCATCTCACTCCTGTCAGAATGGCTAAAATCAAAAATGCCAATGACAATTTATGTTGGAGAGGATGTGGTGAAAGGGGGACACTCCTCCATTGCTGGTGGGAGTGCCAACTGGTTCAGCCACTTTGGAAATACAGTATGGAGATTCCTCAGAAAAATGGGAATAAACCTACCACAAGACCCAGCAACTCCACTCTTAGGCATATATCCAAAAGATGCCCATTCATACAACAAAGATGTCTGTTCCACTATGTTCATAGCAGCTTTATTTGTAATAGCCAGAACTTGGAAGCAACCTAGATGTCCCTCACCCGAAGAGTGGATAGAGAAAATGTGGTACATCTACACAATGGAGTACTATTCAGCAGAAAAAAATAATGGAATCATGAGATTCGCAGGCAAATTGATGACACTAGAAGAAACCATCCTGAGTGAGGTAACCCAGTCACAAAAAGAGAAACATGGCATATACTCTCTCATATATGGATTTTAGACATAGATCTGGGGAGTGCCAGCCTACAATCCTATGGCCAGAGAGTCTGGGAAACAGAAACTTCATTTAGTGGCTGATCGAAGAAGAGGCAGACTCCCTTGGTTAAGTACTGAGCTGAACTCAAGAAAGCCAGTAACAGAGAGGGAGGACTGATGATCAAATAGATTAAGACTGGGCTGGTTTAACCCCCAGAAACAGCTGACCTGACAAAGGTTAACTCTTGAATCCCAGGCATCAGCCTGGGAATCCAGCATGGGACTGATCAAGACCCCCCTGAATCTGGGTGTCAGTGAGGAGGCCTAGGTAATCTATTGAGCCTTGGGCAGCAGATCAGTACCCATCCCAAGTATACACACGGACTTTGGACTCCCATAGAACAATGTGAGGTGCACTCTCACCCTGAACTCTTGGGGAAGGGTCTAGGCCCTGCCCTATATGAAATGACAGACTATGGACACCCCCATGGAGGGCCTCACCCTCCCTGGGGGAATGAGGGGATAAAGGGGAGGGGGTTGGGGGGAGGGCATGGGAGGAGGGGAGGGAAAGGGAGAGGGACCTGGAATTGACTTGTGAAGCAACCTTGTTTCTTATCTAAATTTAAACTGGAAAAAAAAAAGAAATGCAAGAAATCTAACCACTCCCCATACTTTATCCAGGGCAGGGGCTTTTCAGGAATATGAGCCAATGGATTGTCTTCAATCAGTTTCTTGATGCTTCTGCAGTTAGTTAATATGAATTTAACGGCCCGAGAGAGTGAAAACTAACTCAGGCTGTGGAGGTCAGAAACTAATGTTATATGGTTAAAATTGAGATGCCAGTAGGACTGTGTTTTCTCTGGAGAGCCTAAAGGAAGAAACTGCTTCCCTTATCTTTTTCAGCAGTTGAGGTTGCTGACATCTCTACCCCCTCGTCTTTGAGCCTTCACAACATCTTCAAGTCTCTTCCACTACCCAAACTCTGACTTCCACCTTTTCCTTCCAGGGGAATTATTCATTTAGCCTACCCTATCTGTGTTAGCTGGCGTGAGTGGGAATTTTTTAGCTTTAACCAAGACAGGACTCTTTTCTTAAGTTTCCCTTAGAGGTCAAGAATCACATGCCCTCCTGCCTTGAGTGTACATTACTGGTTTTAAAGACGTGGAGTTATTCAGAATAAATGTTATTAGAATGTAAATTATTCGGTTTTAATTCTCACTAGAGCAGGCTGTATATTTGCTTTCAGGCTTGGCTTATTATTTATCATATGCAGATTAAATACTTATGATTTGCCCAATTCACAAGGTTGTTGTGAAATTCAAATGACACAAAGCACTAAATTTACACTGCTTGCATATAGAAAGTACTTTATCTCACATGAGTGCCATCTTTTAAAATAATTTAATCACCAATAGTAAATGTAGTTTACTATTGAACATGGATCTGGCTGTAATTGCATCTACATATTCTTTTTGCCTAACTTATAGAAAAAGGTAGGCGGCTGGAAAGGTGGCTCTGTAGTGGTCAACAGCACTTATTGCTTTTGCTGCAGAAGACCCAGGTCCAATTCACATCACACACCTGGTGGCTCACCATCTATCACAGCACCCATTCCAGGGGTTACAATGCTTCCTTTCTGGCTGCTGCAGGCACCAGCATGCATGTGGTAGATACACATACATACATTCAGGAAAACACTCATAAAAAAGTCTTTTAAAAAGTGTTTGAAAAGGAGAGGAATTCTCCTGAGGTTAAAACAGATAGAGAACAAGAGAGGGGGAACCTGAGAAGATGGCTTAGCAGTTAAGAGTGCATATTGCTCTTCTACAGGACCTGTGTTCAGTTCCCTGCACTCAGGCTAGGCTGCTCTCAAATGCGGGCAACTCAAGCTCTAGAGGATTCAGCGCCCTCTTCTGGCCTCCTTAGGCTCTTGCACTAGCATGCACATACCAGCCTACAGATACATAAATTAAACATAAACATATATTATTTTAAAAATGAGAATGGAGAGTCTTCCTCTGTCTCAAAATACACTTGGAAAAAACAATCAGATAAGAAAGGAATAAAATCAAATATGATGGAAGGAAAGTTCACATCTTAATGCTGCAATTAGGGAAGAGGGGGAAGATGGGCTGGGTGTTGTGAAACCCATTTAGACATTTGGGGTGTGAGAAGGCAATGTGTTCTCCTGCAGACGTGAGGGGTGTCAGAGATCCCCTTCATGAGATGTAGCTGAATCGAGCATTGCTAGTGTTTGCTGAGTTTCCAGAGACAGGACACTGGAAATCAAGCAGGCAATTAGCATGGGAAAGGAAGGGGAGAAACATCCCAATAGAGCATTTCAGAATTCTTGAAAAGATTTGGAAGGAAGTACATTTTCATAATCTACAAAAGGTGAATCTGGTGTCATCTGAGGGACACATCTCTGGGCAGGATATTTTCTGGAAGGATTAACTGAAGGGACAATGCACTCTTCCACCCCAACTGACCAGCGTCTTTCAGCAGAAACCAAGATACAAAAAGGTTGGAGAGAAAGAAGCTACTGCCTGCCTGCTTTCACTCACTGCTCTGTAGCTCCACGACGGCTGCCTTGGCCACTACTGCCGCCACTGCCACAACCCTTCTCCCCTGACATCAGAACTCACCTTCTTTGAAATTCCATAAAACACTGAAGACCTGTGGCTCTCCAAGAATCCTGAAGACCTTCAGCCCCAGACTGGGACTGCTGAGACATCCAACTTTGTGGTCTGATTAGTTACTGAGTTCTTAGTCTGTCCATTGTGCAGACAGTCATTGCTGTCTTATCCAGCCCTCATCATATAAATCAGTCTCATAAGTCACCTTTGTAATATATTTCCCTTTTAGTTCTGTTCCTTTAGACAACACTGAAGAATACAGCCTGAAACCTAGGGTAAGGTGGGAAGATCAGAAATTGCATCATGGAGCCTACACCTGATAAGAGAATTCACTTTCAACGCAGAGGAAACTTAAGTTTTGGTGTGTGTATATTTGCTGTGACACATCCAGATTTGTTATGGATGCCACCAAGGGTACATGGAGAAGAAGATGGTGGCTGATAGCTTATCAGAAAAGAACCAGCACTAGATCTAAGCATCTCAACACACAAAAATCAAGGAGTTGAAGCAAAAGGATGCACACCATAAAAAAGCTGGGACATGAGGGGGATGGCCTTTTAGGTTAAGGTGCTTGTTGTCAAGCTTGAAGATCTGAATTTGATTCCCTTGGAACCTACATGGACTTGTACACTGTGACACATTCCCCCCAAACAAACAAACAGATAGATAAATACATAAAATGATTTCTTAATTTCCCAGAGAATGAGAGTGGGAAACCTTTAGAACAATGCATGTAAAATCCTCCTAACCAAATTCTTTCACCAAGAGATGACACATTTATGGCAAGACAGAGCAGCATTATTTGTAATAGCCAGAACATGGGAGCAACCTATATGCCCCTCAACTGAAGAGTGGATAGAGAAAATATGGTATACTTACACAATGGAGTACTACTCTACTCAGTGGGAAAAAAATGGAATCTTGAAATTTGCAGGCAAATGGATGAAGAAAGCATCCTGAGTGAGGTAACCCAGTCACAAAAAGACAAACATGGTATGTACTCACTCATATAGGGATTTTAGGTATGGAGCAGGGGAGTGCCAGCCTACAATCCCACTGCCAGAGAGTCTGGGAAACAGGGAGGACCAGACTGCCAGAGAGATATGCATGGTACCCTAGAGAAGGGGAATGGGACAGATTGGGAGCATGAGGGAGGGGAGAGGGAGCTGGGAGAAAGAGATAGGGAGAAGAGGAGGGGAGAAGGGGACATAGGGGAGCAAGAAGGTTGAGTTGGGGGAAGAATAGAGAACAGGATGAGAGATACCATAATAGAGGGAGTCATTATAGGTCTGAGGAGAGATCTGGCACCAACTGGCAATCTAACCAATAGTAGAGAGGCTACCTTAAATGAGTTTGATGACTACTTTATATGCCGTCCTAGAGCCTTCATCCAGTGGCTGATGGAAGCAGACACAGGCAATCACAGCTAAACACTGAACCGAACTCCTGGAACCCAGTTGCAGAGACAGCTTACCTGAACAAGGGGGAGCTCTTGGACTCTAGACTGATGGCTGAGAGGCCAGCATGGGACTGATTCAGACCCCTTAAATTTGGGTGTCAGTGAGGAGGCATACAAATGGATTTTAGGCGCCTATTCCACATCAAGGGATACTCTTTCAGCCTGGACACATGGGGGAGGGCCTAGGCCCTGCACTGGATGAAATGAAAAACTTTGGAGATCCTTCATGGAGGGCCTCATCCTCCCTGGGGGGCGCAGTGGGCATTGGGTCTGGGGTTAGTGAGGTTAGTGGGTGGTGGTGAGGAGGGGAGGCAGACGGAGCTGGGACTGACATGTGAAGCAAGCTTGTTTCTAATTTAAATTAAAAAGAGAAAAAGTAAGAAAGTCCAGGGAAGGAAACAGTGTTGGTAGTGTGAAAATGACATGGGTTGGTCTCTCCATAGTTACACTCATACACCGTGAGGCTACGTTCTGAGAAATGCATCATTGGATAATTTTGTCATTATGCTAATGCCACAGTTACACAAACTGTGATGGATGGGACACAACTAGGTGACAAAATGGCACGGGACTACTGTCATGTATGTGATTTCTCAATGACTGACATGCTACTGTGAAGTTCACAATTTTATATATCACATTAATACTTTAGGCATAATAGTCACAGGTATAACATATCGCAAAATAACTCTTAAGCATAGACTCAAGCAAGTTCTTCTGCCCTGAATTAAGTAAGATTTATTTATTTATTTATTTTGGTACTGTGAATGAGTTGTCTGGCTGAAAAGCTATAAACACTCAGATCAGATTTCACAGTTCTTACTGTATTTCATACTGAAATATAGATTTCCTTATTAGTTAGATGATAAGACCAGGAGATCGGGTGTGACTGACAGCTTGCTGTGGGTACCTCCCCAAAGTCGCCTGTTGAGGATCCAGGGACTTCAGGAAGCAGAGGAGCAAAGACAAAAGTGAGTCTTTATTGTGGTCTCTGCAAATGAGACAGTATTAAGCTCCACTGGCCAGTGTGCTGGCTACTTTTGTCCACATGATACAAGCTAGAGTCATCTGAGAGGAGGGGATTTTAATTGAGCAAATGCTTCCACAAGGTTGGGCTGTAAGCAAGCTTGTGCAGTGTTTTCTTATCGATTGATGGGAGAGGTCCAGTCTATTGTGTGTTGGGCCACCTCTAGGCTGGTGGTCTTGGGGTCTATACAAAAGCAGATGGAGAAAGCCATGAGGAACAAGCCAGCAAGCAGCCCTCATACTCCTGCCTCCAGGTTCCTGCCTTTACTGCCTTTGGTAATGAAGAGTGAGATAGAAGCATTAATCAAATAAACCCGTTCCTCCCCAAGTTGCTTTGGTCATGGTGTTTCAACACAGCAAAGAAACCAAAATTCAGACATAGTTTGAGTATGCTTTTTTCTAAAGATTTTACTTTTATTTTAAACACTGGGTGTCTGCACATGTGAATTTGATACCTAAAGAGCCTAGTAGGTCCCCTGGAGCTGGTACTGCAGGTAGTCTTGAGCAGCCTGACACAGGTGTTGGGCACTATGGATTCAGGGAAGCCACTTGGAGTCCTTTGAAAGAGCAAACCATACTTAAATGGCTGAGCATCTCTCCTGCGCTAGTCTGAGTAATTTCAGTCACAGAGTCGAGAGTGCTCCCTCCTTGAGTGGTACCCAGTCTTCTGCATGTGGTGTCTGCAGTGTGGACTTTGGATTCTGGGTTTTCACTTGAAAAGTGCTTTCCCCAGTGTTCACTGTTTCTAGCAATTAGCAGACACTGGGGTGGGTGGTCTTTGCCAGGGTAATCCAAGTCTCAGATGTAGAAGCATCTAGAAACACAGGAAAACAAACAAACTGATCAAAACAACCCCCCACCAGGACAAATACAATACTAGTCAAAAGGCTCTCAACAGACTAAGAAGTGGTACCCAAAAGAAACTGTTTATCATACTGTGCCAAAATTGTCATTTACAAAGCACAGAATGTAGTATTTAATTAAAGCCTAATAAAATTACATGACACGTCACATCGCTGAGTTCCAGGGGAATATCTTCTGATAATTTCCTGTTGGAACGCTTGAAAGTTGTTTTTCGTCAAAATTAAATATTCTGTGCATGCACTACCGAAAATTTTTACACTTTCAAGGCAGCTGGTAATGTCTGCTCTGAAAATTTGTATTTCATTCTATGTAAATGAGTGCCTGAACAAAGAGTAAAACTAATAAATTTTAATAACAAAAATACTAGAAGAAATACATAGCGGGATATAGCTTCACACACACACGCCCATGGAGACTCCAGGCTCATAAGTTTGCATGTAATTGGAACCTGGGATGTGTGAAAAGTCTGGCTCCCAGCCTCCAGGATAAAAAGGAATTTAAGATTCCAGGCAAACAGGTGAAAGACAAAGCAAAGAATATTTATTGAGTCAGTGGGAGAACTTGGTGACAGACTCAGTCACTCTGTGACTGAGCTTACCCTGAGCAAAACTTTTTTTTCATTTGCTAAAATAAATACCCTTGATATGGAGAATCTGGGAGGCGCTGTACTGCAGAGGTGGAGAATGAGTGAAAGCAAAACTAATTTATTTTGTAGAAATGGCTGGTCCTTTCATAGCACTGTGTTGGCCATGGAACTATGGAACAGTCATTTGGGGAGCTAAATTATCATATTCAGATATGAGAGAGAGAAAGAGAGAGAGAGAGAGGGAGAGAGAGAGAGAGAGAGAGAGAGAGAGAGAGAGAGAGAGAGAGAGAGAGAGAGAGAGAGAGAGAGAGAGAGAGAGAAGAGAAGAGAAGAAAACCTTTGGCATTTTCCTAAAGGCCAGTTGCATTTTAAACCAGATGTCTGAGACATAAAGGAAGGAATTGAATGGATTTCTAATTAAAATCACAAATGACAGCATGTTGCTTGTGAAAGCATACAGTGTACAATACAAAGAAATATGAGTTAAAAATTCCCGTAAAGAGAGAGGAAATGGACCATCAATATAGGATGAGATTGAAAAGGGGACACTGTTGGCTCATTGGTTATATAAAAGTCTCTTATTTTAAAAAATAGATGCCGAGTCTCTGTAAATAAAGACAAAATCCCGATGTGAGACATATTTGCTAATAGCATGGGAATTTCTGACATAAAATCTATACATGCTTGACTCCCTTGCAAGTACCATATACATTAAATTCTTTTAAGACTCCATTAAGTTTCCACTATTTCATATTTGTGGAAGAGGAAGATTGCTGTATTTTTCAATGACTTTGCAAAACCTTTAAGGTAGTTAGCATTTCTTCCTTTTAGTTGGTGCATTTGTTACAGAGTGAAAAGAGAGAATTCAAATGCCAAAAGTCTTTGACACCCAGGGCTTGTTTCTTCACACAGTCACTGCACTCCCTGTATTTACTTTGATGAGGCCTCAATTCTACCTATTTACACCGAAACCCAATCAATAACTCATTTATGCATGAGCACCGGGAGCGGTTTTAAGAAGGAATTGAAATGGCATAAATACATGCCATACTGGGAATCAACATTTATTTCCATGTACACTTTAAGCCTGGGCCTTCGTGATCATTTATGTTGCCTGAGCAACTTTCAGACTGTCTCTCTTGTTCACCAGAGAGCTCAGGAAGACAAGGTAGGTACTGAAGTGCACTTACAGATGAAGAATTTTCAGCTTAAGTGAGGGAAGCTATGAAATAGCAAAGGCAGGCAAGTTCTAGAAAGTGCTAGATCATTAGGGAGGATCTGACACGAGGCTTGACACTAACTACAGGGGCGAATGTTGCCGATGTGCTTGTGTCTTAGCATTTAACAGTGCCTCACTTACCTGCCAATTATCCCTGAAATTTGTAATAGTTCACTGTATCCTGACCTGCCTCCAGCATTCTTGCCATCACATTGGGGAAAACCAATTGCATCGTTCTGGAGAAGGGCCACATATAGAGCGAGGGTGGAGTATGCATGTTTTTAGTACATGTTCATCAGGCACCAATGATCACTCTTACTTTGTCCTAGATTAAAACACACAACGTAGGCACCATTGCTAAATTCCTAGTTCTTATATCATGATGGGTTCATAGCAACTACATATTCAGAGACCAGTTCTCTCTGATAGGCTGTAGCAGCCATTCGTATTTTATAAGATAAAGCCCAACCACTCTGACATAGTACAGTTCTCCAGTATTAATCCATAGCCTAAAATATCCCTAAAGCTCCAGCCTCACTTATTTGCACGCATTTATTTCACCTTTCAGGCCCCAAAACATCCATGTGTGCTTTGCATTAGCCTGGTTCACTCTGCACATGCATGAGGCTACAGCTCATCTTTTTTGCCTTCTCTCATCTAGAATTCTTCAGAAATACTATAAAACTGGTTAATTGCTGCATGTCTTTAATGATTCGGCTCAAATTCTCCATTTTCTTGGAAGACTTCTTCAATTTTTTCTTATGTTCAACTCTTGACTACATAATATTATCAAGTCTGGCATGTTAGTTTATACAAGTTTTCAGCCTGGGGCAATTTTACTCCAAAGGAGACAAAATGTCTAGACAAATTTTGATTGTAACAGCAGGGATGATGCTCTTGGCATTCTAGTGGGACAAGACCTGGAATGCTGTTTCAAACCTTGTAAGGCTTGAGAACTTGACCAACAAAGAAGTGCCTGGGAATGGAAAACTTCAAGCTGGTAAGCTGCCTATGACTGCAAATTCTGTTTTTCTTTTCTTTAAGTTTATTTGTATGTATGTATATATGTGCACCTGCTTGTTGGTATGTCTGCCACATGTATGCAAATGCCTTTGGATGCCAGAAGAGGGCTTCAGGTCCCTTGGAACTAGATTTACAGGTGGTTGTGAGCCATCATGTGGGTGACAGAAACCAAACCCAGGTGTTCTAGAAGAGCAGCCAGTGCTCTTAACTGCCCAGCCACCTTTCTAGTCCCTGAATCTCTACCTTATTTGTCTTTGTAGTTTCTGAAACAAGTTCAAAGCTAGGACATGTCTTACTGAAATTTCTGAATTTGGGCCGGAAGGAAGTAAAACATATGTGACTATGTAAGTTGCTGAAAATATTTGTGAGGTAATAATGATACATGCTTCTCTCAGGCAATTAGCAGCATCTTTTGACTCAGGGGTCCAAGTTTTGAGTAGGGAAGGGATGTAAGACAGAATGGGGATAAGTGTAATAATGCAGCACAAGGGGAAAGTTGGCAGCTGGTGGAAGAAACACACAAGGCAGACAGGTTACTTGGAAAGCTTTACTTGGATGAAGGGACTGGGAAAGGGAAGGGAGAGAGAAAGGGAGAAAGAGAGAGACAGAGAAATCACAGGAATTCAGGATCTAAGTGCTAATAACAGAAAAGGTGATCAGAAAATGCCAGAGCCCCATATGTATGGTGGTCTTTCAACAGTTTAATCCTTTGCATGAATGAATATTTCAATATTCTTATTACACCCAATCAAGATTAATGTGTATACAGTTTCAATATGCAAGACTATTTTTCCTCTTATTAAGATTACAAATACAGGCTGCAGAGATGGCTCAGTTAGCAATGTGCTTACTTACTTTGTAATTGGTGAGGTACTGAGATTGAACCACAAATTCATGTTAGAAAGAAAGACTGGGTGTGGTGGCACACACTTGTAATTCCAGTGCAGAGGTCACAGAGATAGGTGGCTCTTGGGTTTTCTGGTCAGCCAGCTCAGCCTACTTGGCAAATTTCAGCCCAGTAAGAGACCCTGGCTCAAGAAAACAGGTCAAGTGGCACCTGATGAGCCACATTCAAGGTCATTCTCTGACCCCTACATGCACATGCATGTGCATGTGTCCCCCTCTACACACTTATGTATGTGAACCAATGTGCAGACACACACATACACACTTAGAAAAAAAGAGAAACAGTGCTAAACATTAGCCCTCTAGTATTTAATTCCATCATATAGCCTGAGGGCATTTTGATTATTTAAGGAGTTACCATATAAGTTGTCCTGTTTACCCCAAGTGTAAAAGCCAGCATAAGCCAAGCTTCCCCTTTATACAGTTAGTTATGGCAAGTGAAAGAATTCATACAAGAGCCACTTGCAACTGTCAAGCTGAAATCAAATGGAAACAGTTTTGAAGTTTAAAATAGTTCTTTACATTTCCATGCCTTTCTGAAGTGTATTATTTCAATCAATATCACCCAGGAAAGTGTTGAATTACTACCAAGAGTAGTTCTTGAAATACTGCCAAGATTTGTAGGGATAGAAAAACCCTAAAAATCCCAAAAGTTTAGAAATTTTATGCCAGAGAGAGAACCTGTTTTGAAGTCACCAGTAATCAGAATTTTGGGACTCTCTTAATTAAATACCATTGACTTAGAATTAGTAAGAGTCACATACATTTCTTTAAAAGGTGGCTAAAAGCATGAGAATGTGCTCTTTTTATTGACAGGGGATAAGGGAAACTCTCCTGTTTTTAATGGCTTCACTGTAAAATGTTCCCCACAGGTTCATGTGTTTGAACATTGGTTCTCCAGTTCATAGCACTTTTTGAAGTTGTGGGGTATGGTGGTTTGACTAATAATGGCCCATATAGGCTCATATATTTGAATGCTTAGTCACTGGGAAATGGTACTACTTAGGATTAGGAGGTGTGGCCTTGGAATAGGTGTGACCTTGTTGGAGGAAGTGTGTCACTAGGGATGGGCTTTGATGTTTCAAATGCTCAAACCAGGACCATGTCTCTCCTCTTCCTGCTGTCTGAGAATCCAGATGTAGAACCCTATCTCCATGTATGTAGAGATGTACCTCTTTAGCACCATGTCTGCCTGCATACTTCCATGTTTCCTGCTGTCATGGTGATGGACTAAACCTCAGAACTGTAAATCAGCCACAATTAAAGGTTTTCCTTTATAAGAGTTTCAATTCTGTGTGATTATTATTATTGTTGTTGTTGTTGCTGCTGTTGTCATGTGTGTGCTCAAGTAATTCATTAGAGGATGTTGTATCCCCTAGAGCTGAGT
Organism: Mesocricetus auratus; assembly: GCF_017639785.1. NCBI lineage: Eukaryota > Metazoa > Chordata > Mammalia > Rodentia > Cricetidae > Mesocricetus > Mesocricetus auratus. The sequence goes on along the minus strand of NW_024429183.1, from coordinate 11,398,416 downwards.
TAGAGGTGATTGTAAGCTTCCCAGAATAGGTGCTAGGAACTGAATTTGAGTCCTGTTAAACCATATGTCCAGCCCCAAGTGTTTGCACTTTTAAATAGTTTTATCACAATTTAAATGTCCATTCACATTTATATTAAAATGCTATAAGCAAAATATTTTCTAAATGCTTTCTTTTTTTGGTATGAAAGAATTCAGCTTACTATTTCTGTGATAAACACCATGAACACCATGACCAAAGCAACTTGGGGAGCAAAGGGTTTGCTTGGTTTATGCTTCCACATCACTGTTAATCACTGAATGAAGTAGGGCAGGAACACAAGCAGGGCAGGAACCTGGAGGCGGGAGCTGATGCAGAGGCCTTGGAGGAGTGCTGCATACTAGCTGTCTCCCCATGATTTGCTCAGCCTGCTTTCTTAAAGATCCAAGACCACCAGACCAGGAATGGTCCCTCCCCATCAACCACTAATTAAGAAAATTACAGGCTTGCTTCTGTGAAGCCCAATTTCATGGAGGCATTTTCTTGACTGGGGTTTCCTACTCTCAGATTGCTTTAGCTTATGTCAAGTTGATGGACCTCTTTTATTTTTGATACTTGTAGTACTAGTTATTGCTTCATTATAGCTGTCTAGGAACTTCTGCTCAACCATTTGGAATTATCTGCAGTAACAGTTAAGGTATAATGGCCTAGAGCAATCTCCTAGATGCTTGTTGTAGGATGACAAACAGCTACACAATGATGCCAAGGTCTACCCCTGAGAGCTTATGCATGTTGCTAAATGCTCTTATATGAGAAAGACAGAGAGCAATTTGATATTCTTATTTGAAGAATTTCTATATAAAACAAATTATTTTCCTTCACATCAAATGATGCCAGTTGCTCTGGAATTCATGCTTAATTTTTTTCATGTTACGTGTGTTTGTGCATGTGTGTGTGTGCACATGCTTGCACCATGGTGCATGTATAGAGGTACTAAGACCACTTGTAGGAGTTTGCTCTCTCCTTCCAGCTTCTGGGTCCTGGAGATCCAGGTCGGGTTGTTAGGTTTGGCAACAGGTATGTCTACCCTCTGAGCCATCTCACCAGCTCTGCTCTGGAATTCTATTTTAAGAAAATGTATATTTCTTCAAGTATACAATATTTATGTATTAAATATATTATTATACAATATTAATATATGAATGTTATAACATATTTAGAAATAATAATTTTCAAGGGTTTTACATAATGAGCTCTGATCATATTCTCCCTGCCTCCCCACAACTCTTTTCAGATCCACCGCCTTTCCTACTCACCCAACTTTATATAGGTCCAGGTATTCTTGTCTGTGGTGCATGTTCAACTTATCAGAGCTACACTCTTAGGAGAAAACTGACCCTACCTTTCTTGGCAGCTAATACTTGACAATAACCCCTCAGCTAGGGGATGGACTTTGTGTCCAACTCCCCTCTTCATGCTGCGATTTGGTCTGCCATGGGCTTACACTGGTCTTGTACTTGCTGTCACATGTGCAGTTCATATGTGCAGCTGTCCTGCAGTGTCCAAAAGACACTGTTTCCTTGAAGCCATCCATCCACTGCTTCTGGCTCTTAAACTCTTTCTGCTCCCTCTCCTGCTATGATCCCTGAAGCTTCAGAGGGAGGGAGAGTAACATACAGTCCACTAAGGACCGAGAGTTCTGCAGTCTCCTTTTGCTGGTGGTTTGGGTCTCTATTTGGTCACCATCTGCTGTAAACTGGAGCATCTCTGTTGACGGTAGAGAGATCTGGCAAGCTGTGAGTTTCTGGGGATTTTTGAGTCTTAACTGGTGAAGATGTCTATCAGACTCTGAGATGAGTGCGTCCTTTCCATTTCAATGTCGCCTTAATCTTTATTTTTCATCCTACCTCAATTAAAGCTTTGACAAATGCAGTTGAAAATTTTTTTAAAAATGAAAAAGTTGTCTTTTTGTGTGAAATGAAGATTGTGCTATATGTATTTTTTCACCCCTGGGAAGAATTAAACACACCCTGTTGCTAATGTCCCTATCTGTTTTTTTTTCTTACATATAAGAATACAAACATTTCAGATGAGCTTTAAGTTGGGCCTTGAGCATGCGCTCTAGGGGATCAGAATCAATAAGGATTCTAACTTCAATGTTTGAAGCATTTAAAGGAGAAAACAACGTGAAATTAGGTAAACTAGCAACGCTCTGAACAGAGGGTGGTTACACAGCTCATTAAGACAGAGCATTAAGTCAATAACGCAGTGGCTCTGAACGTTTGTTTGAGTCTCTAGCTTTTCATAAGCTAATCTCTGCCTCATAATAAATTAACTATATTTTTCTATGAAACAGTACAGTAAACCAGCAAACAAACAGGTAATTAGGGATCAGTGCACCCTGTCACAAGCTCCTAACTCTTCATACACTTCTCACTCTGCGCAGAACCTTAACACTGGGCAGTAAATATGGTGTAAATGAAAGGACAAAACTGGGTAAATCAGCAATTCCTTTTCTAGTCCTGCAGAAGATCAATTTAGAAAGCCTGTCTGTCTCTGAGTTCATATATGTTGTGTGTGCACATGTACATAAATGGTGTGTGTGTGTGTGTGTGTGTGTAGGTCAGAAGTCAGAGCTTTACATCATGCTCTATTTTTCCAAGGTAGGGTATCTCACTGAACCTAGAATTTGCTGGTTTGGCTGGACTGCCTGTCCAGTATGTTCCAGGGCTCCTCTTCTCTCGTCTTCAGCACTGGGAAGAGGTCTGCACCCAACTTCTTTAAAAACTGTTGTGCCCTTGTCACTACTGGCTAGTGTTGTCCTTCTGTCCAATCTTTTGAGTAGATTGCATGGTTTGATGTCTATTTTAGTAATGGTTACTTATTAAGGATATAATAGGTAGGTTGGTTGACTCTTTTAATTATATCATACCTTTGCACTTAAACTTGATGGGAACAGGAAAAAAATTGGGGACAGGAAAAAATGACCACAAACACAAATAAAATATTCCACTGGACATTAAGATATAGATATGATGTTTATTTCTAAATGTATGTGTGCTCTCAGAGTTGATATACAATAAAAGAAAAAATGTTCTTTTCTAATCTGTTTCTTCTTTTATTTTCTAAATAAAGATCTAGTGATAGCTTCTAGAGATCAAGCATCACTTTTCTCCCCAAAGTTGGAGAATGTTTATCTCCTCACATAAGGTAAGACTATCCATATTCTTGTGACACAGAATTCTAGGATGTGTGGTACAACCAAAAAGGCTCTAAGCTTAGAACTGGAGAGATAGCTCAGTGGTCAAGAGTGCTTTCTGTTCTTGCAAAGACCTTGATTTCTAGCACCCATGTCAGCCAGCACACAACTGCCTGTGACTCCAGCTCCAGGGAATCTGCTGCCCTCATCTGTCATCCACGGGTACTGCACTCATGTACACACGTGCAGAAACATGCAACTGTAAGTTAAAGAAAATCTTAAAAAATATTTAAAATTTCTGAGCTCAATTAAGCTAAGAAGCTTGCTTGAAGGCACCATGAGACACTCAGAAACCCCCAACACATCCATAATCATGAAGAACTCACTCACTATAAACTTTAAAGTCTTCTTAAATTTGACTGAGTGGATGGTAGGGAACACGTCGACTTTTCCAAATCCAAAATGACTAATTGCATAGCTATCTTTGTGAATGCTGATTGCTCAAACACATATTTGTGATTGTTGGTTTATGTCAATACTCTTTTTGTTTCTATCCTGATATCTTGAAAAGAAATAGATCAGTTTCTCATGATATCTGTGTATACTGTTGCTATCTTCCAATGACTTTATTGTTTGGCTAGGCTAAATATCTTAATTTACATATGTTGTATTTCACCTAATAGTGTTTGAAACTCTGTCATTATACAGAACTCTGCTTGTTTTCTTGAATTCATAACTACGAAGAGCCACATATTTATGATTAATGGTAGGAAATATGCTTCCAAGATGTTTTTATTTGCATTTATAGATATAATTTGCTAAAGGATTCATGTGAACACTACTCATAAATGCTCCGATCAGATGTTTGACTATAAAACATTTCTAAATGCCACACTCCAGAGCTAATGATCTATCCATCTGAGATACTATTCTGACTCTTGTAAGCTGTATAAATTTTAGAGATACACGTTGTATGCTCATATATGAGGAGGTGCCCAGTAACGGTAACTTTGCTTGGCAGCTGGGACAGTTAGAGAAGAAGATAAAGGATGCTGACCTCTGGACCACGACTTCATAGAGAGCCTAGAGCTTAAACTTCAACAACCAGATCAGAAAGCTCACACACAGCAATGAAAGCAACATGTTGTACACTCAGAGTAAAAGTGGGGTATATAAAGAAAGTAACTTACAAGGGGACATCATATTACCTACAACTAGGACTTTCTCCAGAAGTTGAAAGTATTCTAGAGAGATAAAAATGAGCAATAGGCCTGAACTACCTCAATATGTAGATGGGGGCTGCACACTTCAGGGAACTATTTATAAATTCTTCTTTCTCTACATAAATTTGGTTGCCCTAGATTAGCTCATAAAATTCAAACTCATGTTTTATCAACAGTGTATCTGATTTTTTTCCTGGATACCTCTTTTGGATTTTTAAAGGCAGTTTAGATGACTCCATATGCCCCTCTGTTTTTCTTCTCTATTTATCTTCTATCTTGTGTTTATTATTTAGCTCAATTTTATTTCCTTCATTATTTTTAGAAAAAGAAAAATTACGCATGAATAAATCATGTCAGAGCAAAAATTGTCCCAGATAAAGTTAACCAGTAAAGGAAGACTGAATTTAGGCTGCTGAAGTCAACTCCACCTTAACAGAGGCAGGCAGGCTCTCTAAGGTCAGAGGTGGCCATAGAAACAAACTGGGAGATGTCAAGGGGTGGAGGGGGAACAGTGGATGCTTACACATCAGTTCAATCCTGGGCTTGTAAATAATTTTCTCTGTAGTTAGACTGTCTGTATTTGCTAATCACAACTCATCAAAATTAGGGCTCCATTTTCCCACAGATGTAGGGCATAGGGGTCACATGCTCCTTGGATGTTTACACTTCAAAGAGGTGGTTGTAGTTTCTGGGAAAGGACATTTTCTTGGCCATAAAACTGGCCAGAAGCTGAGAGAAAATTGACATATATCCCAAATAAGGAGAGAAAGAATTTACAACTGACAAAGTTTGGAAAGTAATGGGAATATCAGGGCCTCTGTTTCAGAAGAAACCTAGTTTAGATAAGCCAAGGAGAATGTCAAGGTCATCTTGATCCAGAATGTATGTGTTTCAGATATTACTGTTTATATCCATAATGTACCAGTAGCACAATGATACACACACACACATACACACACACACACACACACACTGCATCACAAAAATGAATAAGCATTTCACATCAGTCTTTAATCTCTTCTACACTTAATTCTATTTCTTACTTGAAAAATTCCATCACCTTCATTGAGTCAAAATGAATTAATATGTCCTCTGTGGTAAACAGTGAAGCAGCTGACACAGAGTACCTCCTCCCGGTGTCTCTCTCCATCAACTCTAAGAATGCTCAGGCCCTTATGTCCTAAACATATCCAGTCACAGGCAGGTGCTACCTCTCTGCCAGCTGGACAGGTGCACACCTAGTCCTGAGGGACACAGAGAACAGCCATGTTCCCCTCTGCCTGTTGTGTGCAGTCTATTGCAGAAACAGCCCAGATTGGAGACATGTATGTTACTTTGCTATAGCATCCATCTTATTCTGCTCGCCATGGCCCGAGGCTTTGTTCAAAACGCAGACTATGCCCTGTCCAGCCTGGTAGTCATCACAGACACAGATGGCTATCAAGCACTTGACATGTGACAGGCCCAAACTGAGAAGTTCTGTTCTTCTAAGACACTTGCCAAATTTTGCAAACATCATGTAATTAAAAATAATGCACACATATCATTGAACACATAAAGTGTGTTCAAAGTGAAGTTTTAGGTACATTGGGTTATATGTGGAAATTATTCTAACCCATTTTCTCTTGTATACTAAGGCTACTGGGAAACTTTAAATAACATTAAGATTGCAACAGGTCAGTCAGACTCTAGGGAGTCAGACTTCTGAAGTTGCTGGTACCTAAGGTCTTTCTCTCCTTCATGTTGGTCCCTATTGTAAGAAGTCTCGCCTTCCATTTCTGCCTGCCTCTCTTGTTAAAATGCCAGCCAAAATGCCAACCCCTCCCTGTAGCATGGGGCTACTTAGCTCTCATTTATCATTTACAATGGCTGTATGCGTATCATCCTCTCACACACTCTAAAACACATTCCTTTTGGTACCCGCCTCCATCTTCCACGGAATCTGTTATTGAGCACACAGTAAAGCTCAACTGATATCTATTTAATGCTCTAAACTCTGGTTAAGTATCTAGTTGGCGACATAGCATCTTCAATTCATCATCAAACAATTCTTTTTGTTTCACTCAGGGCATGGAGATGTAAATCTGGTCTTTAGCTGAGCTACTCTTCTGAGTCTGAGCAATCTTGGCCTTACCCTGCCAGTAGGCTCCCATCATAAGGCTACAGCAAGGTACCAGATAGACACCGAGTATTCTAGAGCATAAAGGAACGAAGGTAGTGATGGGAACCCCAGTTTGTACTGATATGCAAGTTTCGTCTCCTCTTCACAGAGAAACTTACACAGCACCATGATTATTCCTTCCTTGAAAACATCACGTCCAAGGGCAGGATTCTGTCCGGGTAAACTGTCGATATGCAGCCTTGATGACCAAGTGAAAGCTGTCAGAGAACTCACTTGGAAAGCACTTCGACCCCAGGCTGACTTAAAGCAGGTACAATTTAATGGAAACATCAATGACAAAATATCTCTGTGGTCAAGGTGAAGATGTATAAATTATTAAAATTCCCCAAGGTTGTGAAGGAATAGCAAAACCCAATTTCAAAGAGTTTTTGGGTAAATATGTCTGAAACAGTTGCCGCTTGAGGAGGACACAGGGCAGCTGGCTTTGTTCCTTGGCAAGCATTCTGAGAATGATCATGTCTCCCAGGGAGAGTGGAAAGCACCATCTTGGCCCTTCACATGGACTGTTCCCATCATCCAGGTACACTGCACACACTGTACATGCTGAAGCCAAATGAAAATGCACAAAGTATAAAGTTTTTTTGTTTTTCGTTTTTCGTTTGCTTGGTGCACAGTCACCAGTCCATCCCACTCCTTGACAGCTGTGCTGCTCTGGGGCACTGGGTCATCTGCATTCTACACATCTTATGGAACCATATGAATCTCACTGCTAGTGTGGGAGACACTATGCCAAAGGTTGGATCAGTACAAACTTCCAGTTTCAAAGATAGTATCAGGCCATGCATCTCTCCTTCTGCTTCCATCAGCTACTGGGTGAAGGTTCTAGAATGGCATTTAAGGTAGTCATCAATCTCACTACAGAAGAAGGACATTTAAGGTAGCCTCTCTATCTCAGCTCAACACTGAGCTGAACTCCTGGAATCCAGTTAAGAGGGAGGAGTGATGAGCAAAGAGGTCAAGACCATGCTGGGGAAACCCAAAGAAGCAGCTGACCTGAACAAGTGGGAGTGCATGGATCCGAGTCTGACAGCTGGGGAACCAGTCTAGGACTGAACCAGGCCCCCTGAATGTGGGTGTCAGTTGGGAGACCAGGGCAGTGTAAGGAACCTCTGGCAGTGGAACCAGTATTTATCCCTAGTGCATGGACTTTGGGAGACCATTCCCTATGGAGGGATACTCTCTCAGCTTAAATGCATGGGGGAGTGCCTAAGCCCTGCTCCAAATGATGTGACAGCTTTGATGATCCCCCATGGGAGGCCTCACCCTCCCTGGGGAGTGGATAGGAGGTAAGATGGGGGTTTATGTGGGGCATGGGAGGATGGAAGGGAAAGGGAACTTGGATTGATATGTAAAATAAGATTGTTTTTAATTTAAATAAAAAAGAAGATAGCATTAGGCCTGCATGGGCTACTACAGTTTGATGAAGCTAAAGGTTGCAGTTCTAACAAAAAGAACCAATATATACTTGCTTTGATTAACAACACATAATAGACAAGTTCACTCAGGAAAAATGAATTATGTAGTTTCTATATTTAACATTTTTAAGTACCTGATTGAGGCGGGTTTTCTTAATCTTGACAATATTTACATTTTGGTCAAGATAATTCTCATTTTGGATGTAAGGCACTGGCTTATTGACTATCATGCATATTGTAGAATTCCTTTTTTCCCATATATTTTTTATTTAACTTTTTATGCATGTCACTTTCAGTTCCCTCTCCCTCCCTTTACCCCCCACCCCCCCAATCCTCCCAACCCATCACTCCTACACCAACCCCCCTCCACTCCCTAGGAAGGGAAAGGGCCTCCAAGAGGGGTTTTCAGGGCCTGTCACATCATCCTGGGAAGAGCCCAGGTTCTTCCTCATGTGTCCAGGCTGAGAGAGTATCCCTCCACGTGGTATGGGTTCCCAGAGTCCTTCCGTATGCCAGGAATAAATACTGCTCCACTCTCCCAGGTCCCACAGAGTGCCAAGGCCTCCTCTCTGTCACCCAGGTTCAGTGGGAGGGTGTCTGGATCAGTCCCATGCTGACCCCTCAGTCATCAGTCTGGGGTCCATGTGTTCTCCCTTGTTTAGGTCAGCTGCCTCTGTGGGTTTGCCAGCCCGATCTTGATTCCTTTGGTCATCCCTCTTCTTTGCAACTGGGTTCCAGGAGTTCAATTTAGTTCACAGCTGTGGGTGTCTGCCTCTGCCTCCATCAGCCATTGGATGAGAGTTCTAGGATGGCATATAAGGTAGTCATCATTCTCATTATCATGCCAGGGCTAGAGAATTCCCTTTTAAAAATTTAATGAAATTAATGTTCTATGTATATGAGTGTTTTGCCTCCATGTATATCTGGGTACCATGTGTCTGCCCAGTGCCCGTGGAGTCCACAAGAGGATGTAGGATTCCCTGGAATTGGAGTGACGGATGGTTATGAGCCACTTTGTTGGTGACATGATTGAATCCTGGTCCTCTGCAAGAGCAGTAAATGATCTTCACCATTGAGCTATCTCTCCAGAGCTCCACCCTCCATTGTAACAGCATTCTTATTTATTTTGTTTTTGAGAAAAGATTTTACTGTGTAGTCAAGGCTAGTCTCTAAAAATTCATTGCATGAACTCAGCCTGATCTCAAACTTTTCCCAGTCATGTCTTGGTGGCACATGCTTTTAATCCCAGCACTTGGGAGGAAGAGGTAGGTAGATCTCCTTAATTTCAAGGCTAGCCTGGTCTACAGAGTGAGTTCCAGGACAGCCAGGGTCACATAGAGAAACCCTGTTTTGAAAACAAAAAAACAAACAAAAAAGATTCTCCTACTTCAGTCTTCTAAGAGCTGACTAAAAGAGTGAGTAACCATGCCTGGCTTTTAACAACATTCTTAATCACAACCTCTAGAGTCACTTGCACCTGTCTTGAGACTTAGTAGCAAAAAACAGTATCTCCAGGTGTTGGTAAATGCCTCTTAAGGACAGTTTAAACTTGCCCCCAGTGGGATTCACCAATTTAAATGGCTAACCTTGCTTGTCAACTTGACACACCGGGTAGGAAGGGCCTCAGTTGAAGAACCACCTGTTTCCAATTTACCTCTAGACATATGTGGGGGCATTTTCTTGATTGCTGATTGGCATGTGAGGGCTCAGCCCACTGTTAGCTATACTTTTACTAGGCATGTGGGTCTGTTGCACAAGAAAGGCAGCTGAGCAAGCCAGGGGGAGGAAAGAATTAGAGCAGCATTCGTTCTTGGTCTCTGCTTCAGTTCTCCACCCAAGGTCTGCCCTGGCTTCTCTGATGACAGACCATAATCTACAAGCTGAAGTAAGCATTTTTTCTCTTCATGTTGCTTTTAATCAGATTGTTTTATCACAGCAATAAAAAGCAAACTGGAGCAGTGACATAAATTAATATTTTAAGAATTTGATATTTGTATGGTATGTGCATGTTTTTTCAAGGTATATAAAATCATAACATACCCAAATACTTTACAAATACCTGAAATGAAACTGGGATGCAATCAGCATCTGTAAAATCAAGAGGGACAATAATGGGTTTCTCAAATTATATATTCATGCTCCAAGTAGTTTTTGAATAGAATTGCTTCAAATATCATTATGTTAATTATAAAAGCACTCATTATAATTAAACAAAACAGTATCCTAGAAATGTTATGTTGAACAACTTGAACGAGCCAGATACTATTTCAAGAGTTTGGGCAGAAGTAGAAAGAAACTAAAAAAATGAATATATGTCTTCATGAAGTTTAGGGGAGTCCTATAATAAATAAGTAAATAATCACCTAAACAAATATGAAATGAATAATTAAGACTTGAGCTCTGAAGACAAGTTTCATAATTGGGCTACTGTCTCAAAGAAATAAGTTATGATAACATAAACACTGCATAACAACACATATGTCTCATGTTGGGGATGTTCATACTGCCCTTTAAATTAGTGTCTATACTCATGCTATTCAAGAGACGATTGAAATAGGTAGTAGGAATCAAGGGAGAGGTGATCCCACTTACCCATGGAGACAATCGACAATCTTTTGACGTCAGCAAAAGTGCCAGCAGGGAAAAATCAGGGGTCCATAGACTGAAATAAGAAAGATCCATAATATTATGTAGAAGCATGAAGAAGAAATTCTAGGATTGGAGAGATGGCTCAGAAGTCAACAGCATTGCTATTCTTCCAGAGGACCCATGTTCAATAATCAGAACTTGTGTGATGTCACAAAAACATCTGTAACTCCTGTCCCAGGGTATCTGATATCCTCTTTTGGCCTTTACAGGTACCAGAAATTCAGGTGATGCATAGACATACATAGACATGCATCCAGATAAAACACCCATAAACATAAAATAAATACATAAAATTTAGAAAACCTCAAAAAATAAAATGCACTATGAAGAAAACTATGAATGAAATATATTTATTTATTTAAGTAACTATACAATATGCACATATGACAATTTAATTTTAGTTAGGGTACTTTTAGGCTTTGGGCATAAATTTTCCTGGCTTGCTAGATAAGGAGAAATAATTTATATATTGGTTCATAAATGTAAAGTGTAAGGGCACAATTTTATTTGTAGAGTGAATGCTCAGATGTGCTGGAATAGATGTCAGGACAAGGTTAAAGCTTTTCTTAGTAGATAATGAGTAGTTCTTCAGTTGTGCTAGACATCTAAGCAGGTAGGTCTAGGCCAATGGTGGGGAAAGATTATGTTCCAAATAGTCAGGCAAAGAGAGTTTTTTAGCTTGTAACTGTGTACTCTGGAGTGATTATTACATTGGTCGACATTTCAGGATAGGGCAAGATAGGAGGATCAACTCAGGTTTTTGTTCTATTGGTCACTTCATTGGGCACAATGTCACATGTTTATGCCTATGAAGGAGAGAAACTCAATATTTAGAGAAATTTGTATGCCTCCATTATATTCATGATGTGTATTTGTTGATGTCTTGGTGAACTTCCTCACAATATTTGACTGTTGTGTTATGGAACAGAAGAGAAACACCTAAATATTATCAACATGGATGGGTGAAAAACAGCCACAAATAAAATGTTATGGGAAAAGCCTTAATAGATAAAACATCTATCATGAAGGACATGGGGGAAGGCACAGAGAACTCTTACACAGGAATTACCTGCTACTGAGATTGATTACACACCCAAAGAAAATCTTGTATATATGTTTTCGGGACTGACAATTTCAGATTGGATAACCAACTGGTGTGTTCTTCCCTGGGGAAGACTATTCCTCCCACTCTCAGCATTCCTTAGTTGCCTGTAGTTCTTTGTGTAAGGTTGGGGTTTCCTGGGCATTCTCTCATTCATCTTAGAATGTCATTGGTGTGACAATTATTGAGCAGTTATGTCCATGAGATTCTAACAGTGTAGTTTCTGAAATTCCTATGAGACACGTTCTCACAGCAAATTCCCTATTCCTCTGGCTTGCACAATCTTTCTGCCACCTCTTTTTTCAATGATCCCTCAGCTCTGCCATAACTCATGACAAAAGATATATTATTTTAAAGACTTATTTGAATAAATATGGTCTTTATTATGTTTTACTTGATATCCTCTCTATTGTCTGAATTGCTTAGTTTTGAATATGTCATTAATATGTATGCATTTAATCAAGTGATACCTAATTAATATTTCAAGAAAACACAATGCTGTATTTTTGGCTACCCAGAAGAAAGACATTATGTACATGTATTAATGTCATTGGAGCCTATACAGAAATGCAAGGGTTTATTACTTAGTGCTCATTTAACTTTTCTTTTTTTGAGCCTGAAATTTCTCAATCAGCTCAAACCCTAACTGCAAATTGACTATCAATTATCACTGTGTGTTTGTAATTAATGTTCTTGCTCAGCAATTTCAGAAGGTAAAGCAAATGTATACAATCTCTCAGTTATTTGCAAAGGAAAAAAATACCATCAAGGCTTGTGTGATCAAACGGAAATGGTTCCAAAGATAAACTTGGCCTGACTGGTGAAGAAAATGGAGAGAGAGAGAGAGAGAGAGAGAGAGAGAGAGAGAGAGAGAGAGAGAGAGAGAGAGAGAGAGAGAGAGAGAGTTGCAGAGAGAGACACAGAGAGAAGGAAAATATAAGACAAATTTACATTTTCTCAAATTAGTCATATCAGGGCTTAAAAATACAGCCCTTCTGTATGTAGTAAGGCTACTGATTTTTGTGTGTTAGTTTTGTATTCTGCTAGTATGCTGAAAGCTCAAAGTGTTTATGAGCTGTAGGAGTTTCCTGGTAGAATTATTTGTTTAACTTATGTATATAATCTGCAAATAGTGATACTTTGACTTCTTTTTCCAATTTGTATTCCCTTGATCTCCTTCAGTTGTCTCATTGCTCTATTAGAACTTCAAGTACTATATTAATGTATTTAAAGGTATGGAGAGTGTGGGCAGCCTTGTATTATTACATATTTCAGTGGAAGTTCATTGAGCTAACTCTGTTTAGGTTAATATTGGCTGTAGGTTTGCTATAAATTGCCTCTATTATGTCTGTTGTATCCCTAGTTTCTCCAGGACTTTTACATGAAGACGCATTGAAATTTACACCAATGACAAATGGACTGAGAAATAAATTAAGGCAATATCTTTCACAATAACCTCAAAAATGTTTTGAGGCAACTCTAACCAAGCAAGTGAAAGACCAGTATGATAAAAACTTCAAGTTTTTGAAGAAAGAAATTGAAGAAGGTACCAGAAAATGGAAAGATCTATCTTACTTATGGATTGGGAGGATTAATAAAATAAAAATGGCCATCCTACCAAAAACAATATACAGATTCAATGCAACCCCCATCAAAATTTCAACACAATTCTTCACAGAGCCAGAGAGGACACGTGGAAACACACATTCACAAAAACCCAGGATAGTTAAAACAATCCTGAATAATAAAGTAACTGCTGGAAATAGCACCATTCCTGTTCTGAAATTGTACTACAAAGCTATAGTAAGTAAAATAGTATAATATTGCATGAAAACAGACATGAAGATCCAAACATAAGTCTACACACCAATGGACATTTGATTTTTTATTAAAAAAAATCCAGAAATACACACTAGAAAGAAGACAGCATCCACAGCAAATGGTGTTAGTCAAACTGGATGTCGCCTTATACAAGAATACAAATAGATCCATACTTATCACCCTACACAAAACTCAACTCTAAATGAATGGATCGAAGGCTCAAAATGAAACCAGATACACTGAGTATGATAGAAGAGAAAGCAGGGGCTAGTCTTGAACTCATTGGCACAGGAAAAAACTTTCTGAACAGAACACCAATAACACAGACACTAAGACCAATCATTAATAAATGGGACCTTATAAAATTCAAAAGCTTCTCTGTGGCAAAGGACACCACCATTTAGACAAAGTGGCAGGCTACAAAATGGAAAAAGATATTTTGTTAATCACTCATCTGATAGAGGGCCTAATCAAAAAAACAAAACAAAACAACAACAACAAAAACTAAACCGGACATCAAGACAACAAATAACCCAATTTTAAAAATGGGGCACAGATCTAAACAGAATTTTCAAAAGAAGAAACATAAATGACTGAGAAGTGATTAAATAAATGTTCAATATCCATTGAATGTTGGGGAAATGCAAATCAAAACTCCTTGAGATTTCATCTTACATCAGTCAGAGTGGTGTAAGTCAGATCAATAAGACAAGTGGTAGCTCATGTTGGTGAGGGTTCAGAGGGTTCATTGCTGGCTGGGAGTGAAAACTTGTACAGACACTATGGAAATCAGTGTGGTGGTTCCTCAGAAATATAGGAATTGATCTACCCCAAGATCCAGCTAAACCACTCTTGGGTATATACCCAAAGGATGCTTCACCCTCCCATACAGACGTTCAACCATGATCATAACTGTTCTATTCATAATAGCCAGAAATCAGAACTAGCCGAGGTATCTGTCAGAGAACTGAGTGGATGAAAAAGGTGGTTCATTTATACAATGTACTATTACTCAGTTCTTAAATGAAATTATGAAATTCGCAGGTAAATGAATAGATCTAGAAAAAAATCATACTAATGTAACTCAGACCCAGAAAGACAAATATAGTTTATGTTCACTTTTATGTGCATATCTTTGATAAGCAAGCTACTATTCATAAAATCACAGAGGTTAGGTATAGAGTAAGTGACTCGTGTGGAGGGATGGATCTCTCAAGGAAGGGAAAATAGAATAGACAGTTAAGGATGGACGTGAGGGGTGGGTAGGAATATAAGAATAAAACAGAGAAGAGGAGGGCAGAAGTACAAGGAGTGACAGCTAAAACTAAGGCCATTAGAGAAGTTGTATATACATTAGAGGCTTTCTAAAATATATACATGTATGAAGGCAATCTGAATGAAATTGTTAAATAACCAGGGAGACAGAGTCCCAGCTTGACATTTCTTGTCACCAAATGAAACTTCTGGTGCCTGGAATTGGTTATACCTAATTGAATTATTTTCCAAAGGGGTCCCATGGGACCTCCCAAACCACTCAGGCTATTGCCAAGGCTGTTGGTTGCTCTCCACAAACTGAATGCTAGGCCCTATCGCTTAAGACAATACTTATTGAACACAGACAAGTCAAGCTGGTGTCTATTTAGAATCTTCACTCCTGTGGACTAGTGTTTATGGTACTGGAAAGAAATCTGCATGTTACCAAAGGAGAAAGGTAAAAACCAACCCAATAGCAAACTATTTGATCTACAATGATTGGCCTACCTGTAAGATGCACTAGTGTAACAGTGACCTAAAGCTTATGGGAGTAACTAAACAATATTTGACTGGATTTAAGGCTCATTCCATGAGCTGGAGTCCGTCCTCAAAACTGTTTGGGTCGCTAAGAACCTGAGACTAGATAGACCAGGGGAAAAATCAAATACTACTATTCTGCTAAAGGAACGTAGCCACAAAACGACCTCTAATAATATTTTGCTATACTCATATGCTCAGCCATCATCAGAGTAGCATGTGGGAACAAATACAGATGCCCACAGCCTAACAATGTGCAAAGCGTGAGAAACCTTGGACTATTCTGTATATGTCCGTCAAATCCCTCCCCTCAGGGATCAGGGAACCCTGGAAAAAAGTGACATAAAATTATAAGAGCCAGAAGGGATGGAGAGCGCCAAGGAAACGAGGCTTTCTAGACACAGCAGGACCAATGCACATACGGGCCCGCAGAGACTGTGGCAGCATGCTTGGGGCCTGCACAGGTCTGCACCAGATGGGGACCCAGTGCTGAGAAGAGTGGACACAGCCCCAAGCCAGAGGCTAGCTCCAGTTGATAACCTCTTGCAAACGAAAATTTGGCTTTCTCTAATAAAGAAAGTGCAGAAAGAAACCACTCTTTTTAAATTTAAATTAGAAACAATCTTATTTTAAGTATCAATCCCAGTTCCCTCTCTCTCCCATCCTCCCATGCCTCCCACCGACCCCCCCATCCCACCCACCTTCTGCTCCCCAGGAAGGGTGAGGCCTTCCATGGGGGGATCTTTAAAGTCTGTCATATAATTTGGGGCAAGGCCTAGGCCCTCCTCCTTGTGTCTAGGCTGAGAGAATATCCCTCTATGGGGAATGGGCTCCCAAAGTCCATTTGCACACTAGGGATAAATACGGAAGAAATCACTCTTAAGGGCAGGCTCCATGCTCATCAGTAGATAGTCAACACAACTAACTCAATGGCATCTTTGGAGGTTCTTTGTCTCATAAGATTTTAATGTTTTGCCAAGGCACTAGTTTACTTTTCCTTCCTTCCCCCTCCCTCCCCATTTTTAACTTTGTAGGACCTTTATGTATACATTATGTCTTCTGCTTTTATGTTTTTGTGGGATTCCTGTGTGTGAGAATGTGTGCATCTCTGTGTCTTTATTTTTTTCTCTTACTTTTTATTTGGTTCTTTTTCTCCATGTTTGTTTGTTATTGTTTTATCTTGTTTTTTATGTTATTATTCTTTAGATGCTTGTTTGTTTTCTAACAAGACACAGAAAGGGTTTGGATTCAGGTGAGATAGGAGGTGGGAAGGATCTGGGAGAAATCATAATCCGAATGTATTGTATGAAAACATCTATTTTAAATAAAAGAAAACCAGAAAAAATACAGTCCTTAATGTATGAATGTACCTTTTAAAATTGAAAACAGATCCTTCTTTCATACAATACTTCCTGACCACAGTGTCTCCCCCCTCCACTCCTCCTTCTCCCCAGCACCTCCCCTCTCTCCCAGTTCCACCCAGCTCCATGCTCCATTTCCCTTCAGAAAAGAGCAGGCCTCCAAGAGACAACAACCAAGCATGGCAAAACAGGACACAATGAGACTAGGCAAAAGTCATCATCTAGAGACTGGACAAGACAACACAACAGGAGGAAGAGCCCAGGAGCAGGCAAAAGACTCAGAGACCCACTCCCACTGTTAGGAGCCCCACATAAAGGCCAAGCTATCAGCCATAGCATATTTGCAGAGGACCCGATGCAGACCCACGCAGGCCACGTACTTGCTGCTTCCATCTCTGTGAGCCCATATGCTCTCTGCCTAGTTCATTCAATAGACCATATTCTGCTGGTGTCCTCCATCCCCTCTGACTCCTACAATCTTTCCTCTTCCTCTTTGGTGGGATTCTTTGAGACCCAAGGGGACGGACCCAATGGAGACATCCAATCTAGAGTGTCTGTCTACATAATTTCTGGCTGTGTATGTGTCTGTGCCTGCTCCCATCTGATGCCAGAGGAAGCCTCTCTGATGGCTACTGGACAAGGCACCAATCTATAAGTATAGCAGAATAGCATAAGGAAGAATCTCATTGATTTCTTTTCTTATTAAATTTCTATTTATTTTTATTTTGACCAGTTGTGTTTAGTTACACCCTAGGTCTCTGGGCTATCCTGTTTCTAGTTTCCGGCCATCTAAGCAGTATAGGGCATGGGCTTCCTCTCGTAGCATGGGCCTCCAGTTAAACCAGACATTGGTTGGCCACTCTCACAACTTTTGAGTCACCTTTGCCCTAGCATATCTTTCAGGCAACACAGATTGTAGGTTGAGGGTATTATGGTTGGATTGGTGTTCAGGTTCCTCTTTCCGTAGCCTGCAGAGTACCTTCTTGCACCAAAGAGATTAGAACATAGGGGTGAAGGCTTCTCGTGAGGAACCAGCTTGACACCTCCACGTTCAATGAACTGTGTGGATGTTGTCCTCAGCAATGGAGGTCTGCTGTCAGTTTTCAGAGAGCAACCCTCTACTCTAGCATCAGCCTGGGTTGTTTAAGGATCTCCATTGAAACCCTTCTGCTAACAACTAAACTGAGTACAACAGAATCCCATGACTGGAAACCTCACCTGGCTACAAAAGATGGCTAGTTCAAACTCCATGTCCTTTAATTACTAGACATCCTCATGAGTCCTTCCTGGAATCACCCTCACAGATTTCAGGAAGTTTCCAATGTACTAGGATTCCACACTGCTCTGAATGCCTAATTCCAGGTGTCTCTCTCTGTATTCCTTCCCTCTTTATCCCCCATCTGATACCTCTCTTTCTCCAGTTCCCTCCTGACCCCAAGCCTGCCCTCAAAGTATGTTCTATTTCCCCTTCCGAGAGATATCCAAGTGTTCCCCTAAATCTCCCCATCTTTACCTAATCTTTCTCAATCTGTGGATTGTAGCATGGTTATTTTAGGGCACACAACCAGTCAAAGATGGCTCTGAGGAGAAGTCAAGAGGGCGAGTCCTAACTTGTTTACAAAAAAAGATGGTTGGTTGTTTAGATTGAATCAGATGAGGTCACTGAATGAATAGCTAGTGTTCACTAGGTAAAGCATAGGGATCCTAGGCCTGTGATAGACTGAGCTTTAAAACCAGTGGCTGGCTGCTTTCCTGCTCTGCAGTTTTTTGCTTTAAAAGATGCTTGCTGTGGGACAATAAAGGCTTTCCTTCTTGACTAGACTCCCTGCTGCATCTGATTGTTTCCAGGATACTGAGAGGCTGGGAAACAGGCAGGCAGCATACTTACTCTTCCTCAGGCCCAGTTTAGCCTTCCATGGTTGGGCTAAGACCCTGAAATTATCATTTATTTAACAGATAATATCCACTTGTGAGTACATACTATATTTATTTTTCTGGGTCTGGGTTATCTCACTCAAGATTTTTTTTTCTACTTCCATCTATTTTCCAGCAAATTTCATGATGCCATTTTTATTAAAAAATGAGCAAGATTCCATTGTGTAAATGTATCATATTTAATTTATTCATTTTTTGGTTGAGTAACATATAAATTGTTTTCAGTGTCTGGCTATTATGAATATAGCTGCTATGAACATAGTTGAGCAAATGTCCTTGTGGTAGGATGATTCATCTTTCGGGTTTATGCCCAGGAGTGGTTTAGCTGGGTATTTAGGTAGATTGATTTCCAGTTTCAATAGTGGCTATACCTATTTGCAGTCCGAAAAGCAGTGGTGGAATGTTTTCCATGTTCCATAGCCTCTCCAGCACAAGCTGTCATTTATGCTTTTGATCTTAGCCATTCTTATAGGTATAAAATGGAATCTCAACGTGGTTTTGATTTGCACTTCCCCTATGGCTAAGAATGATGAGTATTTCTTTGCTTCTCAGCTACCTAGTTTATATTTGTACCTCATTTTTAAATCAGGTTATTCATATTTTTTGATATCTAGTTTATTGAGTTCTTTATATAGTTTGGATATTAGTCCTCTGTTAGACATGGAGTTGGTAAAAATCTTTTCCCATTCTGTAGGCTGCAGCTTTGTCAAATTGATGGTGTCCTTTGCCTTACAGAAAATTTTCAGATTCATAAGGTCCTATTTACTAACTCTTGATCTTAGTGAGTGTGCTACTGGTGTTTTGCTTATGGGAGTTGATTCTTGTGCCAAATGTATTCAAATATATTCCCCACTCTTTCTTCTATCAGGTTCAGTGTATCTGGTTTTATGTTGATCCATTTGGACTTGGGTTTTATGCAGGGCAATAGACATGGATCTATCTGCATTCTTCTATTTGCAGACACCCAGTTTGTTTAGCACCATTTTCTGAAGATGCTGTATTTATTCCAGTGTGTATTTATGAATTCTTTATAAAAAATAAGTTGTTCATAGAAGTGTAGATTTATGTCTGGGTCTTCAATTTTATTCCATTGATCATTGTGTCTGTTTTTTGTACCAATACTATATGGTTTTTATTTCCATATCTCTGTAGTACAACTTGAAACCAGGGATGTCGATATGTCCAGCAGTTATTTTATTTTTCAGGACTGTTTTTGTTTTTCCATATGAAGCTAAGAATTGTCCTTTCAAGAACTATAAAGAATTGTGTTAGAATCTTGATGGGGATTTCATTGATTGCTTTTGGTAAGATGGCCATTTTTACTATGTTAATCCTACATCTTTCCATCTTCTTATTCTTTTCAAGTTCTTTCTTCAAAGACTTATCAGCTGTAGGAGTTCCCTGCTAAAATTTTTTGGGGTCACTTATGTATACTATCGTGTCATTTGCAAATAGTGACTTATTCTTTTCCAATTCATATCCCCTTTATCTCCTTTTTTGTCTTATTGTTCTAGATAGAACTTCAAGTACTATATTTTGTAGATATATAGACCATTGACAGGCTTGTTTTGTTTCTGATTTTAGTGGTACTGCTTTGAGTTTCTCTTCATTCAATTTGATGTTGGCTGTCATCTTGCTGTATATTGCTTTTATTATATTTAGGTATGTTCCTTGTATCTTTGATCTCTTCAAGATTTTTTATAAAGGGCTTTGGATTTTGTCAAAGGCTTTTCCAGCATCTAATGAGATGATCATGTCTTTTTTCTTTCAGTTTGTTTATATGGTGAATTGCATTGACAGATTTTTTGTATGTTGAACCAAGTTTGCATCTCTGGGATGAAGCCCATTTGATCATAGTGGGTGATCTTTTTGATTTGTTCTTGGATTTGGTTTGCAAGTATTTTATTGAGTACTTTTGCATCAATGTTCATGAGGGAAATTAATTCTCTTTCTTTGTTAGGTCTTTCTGTGGTTTGGGTTTCAGGGTGACTGATGCTTCATGAAAATAAGTAGATATTGTTTCTTTTGTTTCTATTTTGTGGACTAATTTGAGGAATACTGGTATTAGCTCTTCTTTGAAAGTCTGGTAGAATTCTGCACTGAAACCATCTGGCCTTGAGTTTTTCTTGGTTGGGAGACTTTTAATGACTGTGTCTATTTCCTTAGGTGTTGCCGGTCTGTTTAAATTGTTTATCTGATCTTGGTTTAATTTTGGTATGTGTTATCTGTCAAGAAATTTGTCATTTCTTCTTGATTTTCCAATTTTGTGGAATACAGGATTTTGAAGTAGGGCCTAATAATTGTCTGGATTTCCTCAGTGTCTATTGTTATGTCTCCCTTTCATTTCTGATTTTGTTAATGTGTATATTCTCTCTCTGCCTTTTGGTTAGTTTGAATAAGGGTTTGTTCATCTTATTGATCTTCTCTAAGAACCAACTCTGCTTCACTGATTTTTTGTATTGTTCTCTTTGTATTGATTTTATTGATTTCAACCCTCAGTTTTATTATTTCTTGCCATCTATTTCTCCTGTGTATGTTTGCTATTTTTGTTCTAAGGCTTTTGGGTGTTCTGTTAAGTTGATAGTATGATATTTCTCTAAATTCTTTATGAAGGCACATAAAGGAAACTATGAAATTTCCTCTTAGCACCACTTCAATTGTGTTCCATAAGTTTGGGTATGTTGTGAATTCATTTTCATTGAATTCTGGGAAGTCTTTAATATCTTTCTTTATTTCTTTCTTGACCCACTGGTAATTCAGTAGAGAATTGCTCAGTTTCTATGAGTTAGTAGGCTTTCTGTTGTTTTTATTGTTGTTGAAATTCCAGCTTTAATCCATGGTGGTCTAATAGGATGCAGAGGGTATTTCAATTTTCTTGTATCTGTTGAGACATGTTTTATGGCCAACCATGTGGTCAATTTTGGAGAAAGTTTCAGGAGGTTCTGAGAAGAAATTGTATTCTTGTATGCTTAGGTGAAATAGTCTGTAGATATCTGTTAGGTCCATTTGAGTTATAATATCTGTTAGCTCCAGTATTTCTCTGTTCAGTTTTCATCTAGATGATCTCTCTATTGGAGAAAGTGGGTATTGAAGTCACCAACTGTCACTGTGTGAGGGTCAATATGTGATTTAAGCTGTAGCAGTGTTCTTTGCAAACTTGTACCCTTGTGTTTGGGATGTAGATATTAAGAATTGAAATGTTATCTTGGTAGATTTTTCCTTTGATGAGTATGTAGTATCTGTACTTATCTCTTTTGATAAGTTTTGGTTTGAAGTCTATTTTTTAGATATTGAAATGGCTACAACAGTTTGGTTTTTGGTCCATTTGCTTGAAATATATTTTCCAACCTTTCACCCTAAGGTAATGTCTATCCTTGATATTGAAGTGTGTTTCTTGGATATATCAGAAGCATGGATCCTGTGTTCACATCCATTCTGTTAGTCTGTATCTTCTTATTAGGGAATTGAGACCACTGATATTAAGAAATATCAATGGCCAATGATTGTTTGTTCCTGTTATTTTGTTGGTGGCGGTGGCAGTGGTGTGTATGTGTGTGTGTGTGTGTGTGTGTGTGTGTGTGTGTGTGTGCTTCCTTTCTTTTCATTTTGTTGGTGTGAGATTATTCATGCCCTGTGTTTTTGTGGGCGTAGTTAACCTCCTTAGGTTGGAATTTCCCTTCTAGCACCTTTTGTAGGGCTGGATTTGTAGACAGATATTGTTTAAATTTTACTTTATCATGGAATATATTGTTTTCTCCATCTATGGTAATTGGAAATCTTGTTGAATATATTAATCTTGTTTGGCATCTGTGGTCTCTTAGAGTCTGTGTTACATTTATCCAGGCCCTTCTGATTTTTAGAATCTCCATTGCAAAATCAGGTGCATTTCTAATAGGTCTGCCTTTATATGTTAATTTCTCTTTTTTCCCTTGCATCTTTTAAAATTCTTTTTGTTGTTGCTGTTGTTTAGTGTGTTTAGTGTTTTAGTTTTATGTAGCAAGGGGACTTTCTTTTCTGGTTTAATCTATTTGGTGTTCTGTATGATTCTTGTACCTTTATAGGCATCTCCTCTTTCAGGCTAGGAAAATTTTCTTCTAAAAATGTATTGAAAGTATTTTCTGGGCCTTTGAGCTGGGATTCATCTCCTTTAGCTACACCTATTATTCTTCATGACGTCCCAGATTTCCTGGATATTTTGTGTCAGGAACTTTTAGAATTAACATTTTCTTTGATGAATATGCCAGCTTCTTCTATTATATGTTCAGTGTGTGAGACTTTCACTTCTATCTCTTTTATTCTGTTGGTGAAGCTTGCCTCTATACTTTCTGTTCAAATTTCTAAGTTTTTTGTTTCCAGAATTCCCTCAGTTTGTGTTTTCTTTATTGCTTCTATTTGTATTTTCTGGTCTTGAACAGTTCTGTTTATTTCCTTCAACTTTTTGTTTGCTTGTTTGTTTTCTTGGCTTTATTTAAGTGATTTATTCATTTCCTCTAATTGTGTGTCTGTTTTCCTGAATTTCTTTAAGGCATTTATTCATTCCTTCTTTAAGGACCTCTATCATCTTCATATAGTTGATCTTAAGGTCTTTTTCTTCTGCTTCAGTTGGAATATGTAGGTCCTCCTTTGATAGGATAACTGAACTCTGTTGGAGACATGTTGTCTTGGCTGTTGTTGATAATGTTCTTACACTGGCAAGCAGGCATCTGGGTTTGGGGTGATTATAGGTTTAGGTACTGACTTCTGGGTTTGCCTTTGTTGGGTGGGTGTTTGGTTCCTTGGTTTCTGTTTCCTTTCAGAGTGTGTTGGCTGTGTGCTGCCTGTCTTAGTGGCCTGCTCAGTTGGTATATCCATGGAGGATGCTTGCTGGGGTTGGAAGCTGGGGGAAGGTGAAGCCAGGGGAAGATGGTTTGTGGGATCCACAGGAGATGTGGACAGTGGGGAGGTGAGACTACAGCTGGTGTTCTGTTGCAGTGCTAAGAGTGACCTTGAGGATTGGGTTGGGGGAACAGAGAGAGTGGAGAAGGTCCATGGGCAACCTACCTGTTCTTCGATGTTCTTAATGTGCAATCACAGGAAGATATTATTGGAATTATGTCTTGTATGATTGATGGATTTGCCTGCATCTATCTTATACTGTCTGGTGTACTTTGAAACAATTCTAGCCTTAAAAGATGCTTCCTCTGGTCACAAAGTTTTACCTAATCAATACTTATATCTCAGGCAGAACTCAGAGTCACTTTTTTAGAAAAGCCCCTACCTTATAACTGAGTCATGTCCCCCAGCTAGGGACTTTAGGTACACTTTACAATTCTTCTTTGCTATGCATATCATACCATTTATATTTGATGTGTCTTCTTAATCTCACCTGATTGTGGTGGCAGAAATATAGGCAGTCTTCAAAGGCATCTATTGAATAAAGGCACATGGGCATATTTACTCCATATATCTGGTCTGTGGTGTGGCACGAAAACATTCTAGAGATAGTCTGGTAAGACTCAAGAGTCATCTTCCCCTTTTGTGTGAAAAGAATTCAATGATGCCTAATGGTGCTGTATGTTGGAGTTTGTTCTGAACCTCCAGGATGGGGAACCAAGAGAAACTGTGTGGTCCTGCCCAGGTCCAACTGTGGCTTAGTTTTGAAATAAGACCACAGTGTTGAATAGTTTTATGTCAACTGAATACCAGCTACAGTTATCTGGGGAGAAGGGATCTCAACTGAGACAGTGTCCCCACCAGATTTGCCTGAAAGCAAACATGTGGTGCATTTTCTTAATTGATGGGTGATGTGGGGTAGCCCATATCATTGTGGGTGGTGGTGCCCCTGGGTTGTGGTGATGCTCAGAAAGTAGACTGAGCAAGCTGTGAGGAGCAAACCAGCATGCAGCATTCCTCTGCATCAGGTCCTGGGTTGAGGGAGCTCCTGCCCTGACTTCCGTAGATGGTACATCCCAAGCTGTAAGGTGAAACAAACTTATTCCTTTCCTCATTGCCTTTAGTTATGGTGTTTACAACAGTAATAGAAACACCCAAGTAAAACAGCCTATAACTTTAGAAAATAAAAATCAAAACATGCTGCTACTAGGCTATTGGGTTCATAGACTTTCTGGTGTGGAATGGAATGCAGAAAGAAACCAGGATTACATTAACCCCTGACAGTGGGAGTTGGGGTTCTTCCAAAGGAGAATGGAAATGTAGAACTGTGGGGTTTTAGCCTAAGGTATAGAAGACAATCTGAAACATGGAAATAGATAGAATTAGCAATGGAGCCCATTTTTGGAGATACCCATGATTATTGTTTCTTCTTCTGTTCCATGTAAACAGTCACATTAAAATAAAGCTTTGAGATTCATTTTCTGTCCTTTCGTTTTCCTTAAACTTCACTAACCCATCAGTAAACCTGTTCCTTGTACCCAGCCTTTGTCCCAGTGGTGGATCGAGGAGTTGGGACAGGCTGGGACGCAGTCATGTTATGCTGACATCGGGAAGATCCAGACTTCCACACTGGTACAGGCTAAGGTCATCAGAGACACAGGGTGAGTTGTAGGGAGATAAACTCAGGGCTGGCAAGGATGGAAGTGGATCCTTGGTGAAGGAAAAGGAAGGTAGATAAAAGATAGGTCCTGTACTGTAGGGATGTGAGAGGATTAAGGGATGGAGGAGGTACTGACAGCGTCTGGTCAAGGTTGACCAGAAGTCTTTAGAAGGCATTTGAATTTCACTTGGCAATCAAGGAGCCATCTTCAGTTTCTGAGCACCTGTAGATTCTTATCTATTCAGAAAGATGGTTGAAGAATCAATGTGGGGGAAGGGAAAGACCAGTGCTTACATCATCAAAACTTAAGACCAAGAAGGACTGGTTTCTAGCTGGGTATGGTTGTGTGTGCCTAGAAACCTCAGACTTGAGAGGCAGATACAGATGGAGCAGAGTGTGAGGCTAACTGGGGCTATATAACAAGACCTGATCTAGCTGGGGCTACCTGTCCAAAACAGACAGGTAGGCCCATGTTACAGGCTTGTAATTGCTGAGAGTCTGGGGAAATGAGATCACAAGTTCAAATCCTGCCTGAACTACAGGGTGGGTTCAAGGCCTGTCTAGACAACTGACTTAGAACAAACAAATGAACAAATAAATAAAAAAAAAACAGAAAGGTCTGGGGACACAGCTGAGCGGTAGAGTGACTGCCCAGGATGTGGGAGGCCCTGTGTTCTCTACATAGTACTGCAGCAAAACAACAGCCCAGACACACACAGACAGACTTTAAAAATAAAACTGAGCACCTAATCCTCCCATCCTATAATTTTTCCTGTTTTCATTTGAGACCATGTTACTGTGATTCCTGGTGGGTTGAACTCACTGTCTATCACAGATTGGTCTGGAACTCATGGCAATTCTCCTGTTTCAGCCCCATAAGTGCCAAGATTACATGTGTGTATCACTATGCTAGGCGAGAGTCTGATTTATTTATTCTATGTTATGCCCTATCAGTTGGTTGTTTTCATTATTGAATGCAATTGGTAAACTATCAACTTAGATAATATATCAGGGTTTGAAGGGGCATCTGACATAGATTCAGGCTTTACCTTACAATGTTTTTTATTACATTTATTTACTGTGTGTGTGTATGTATGTATGTATGTATGTATGTATGTATGTATGTATGTACCACAGGAAAAGTGTGGAGGCCAGAGGACAACTTTTAGGAGTCAATTCTTTCCTTCTATCATGTGAGTCCTGGGGGTGGAACTCAGGTTCAGGCTTGGTGGCAAACACCTTTACCTAGTGAGCCATCTCATCCACCTTAGGCTTATAAAAGTACATGGTTTGTGGCATTAAAATACTGAAAAATAGAAAAATAATTAATACTAACTATGGTGCAATGGGAAAAATAATTTCGCATTTCATCATTAGTTAACACCAAGCTGAATAGTTGAACCAACTGTAGTCATGAAAAGAGATTATGAGAAGGTTGAATAATGAGGCTGTACCATAAAACTGAAGGATGTGTGTTGTGTATATGCATATGCACACACACACACACACACACACACACACACACACACTACAAGTGTGTTTTATTTGCCACCACAAACCCATTTTACCATATTTAAAAAAATCTGAATACTGTATCTACATTAATTTTTGCTGGCCAGCAGAACTTTTCCCAATAATTGCTCTGTGAGAATTAAATGCTAGGTCAGCAAACTCGCCTCACATGTTCAGTCGATTTGCTATTATGCAAGATTATACAATTTCTGGTAAGTGGTTCCCAGAGGCTTACAAAGCAGATTAACTTTGTCCCGAACATGGATTAACTTCCTCACCATTTCCTAGCCTCATTTAGCCTCTTTAGTTTGAAGCTAGGTATGTTCAACTAGTATTTGTATTTGATTTAAATACTGAGAAAATTAACTCTCAGAAAGTGCTATTCCACTTGACTTATTTGAAGATTTACAGTCATGGAGGCTTTTGATACTGGTCATGATTTAGAGGTGTGTGTTTGTGTGTGACAATAGACATTTCTCCTGAGGATATAGGATATTTTTTCAGGGAGATGAATGAATATGTTAAAAGAATAACTAGTTCTCTCTCTCCCTCCTCCATCCCCCATCTCTCTTTCTCTCTTTCCTCTGCCACTCTTTCTTCTCCCCTGCTGCTCCTGTCCCCAGAGGCTGGACTCCCCCACCCCCGCTTTCCACTTTTTATGATCCCTTTCCCTAATTAAAAAAAAAAGAGTGACTACAGGGCTAGTGAGGTGGCTTGTCAAGTAAAGGGACTTCCCACTAAGCTGAAGACCTTCAATTGTTCCTGGGATCCATACAGTGGGAAAGGAGAACTTTCTGTACGAGATATTTGCACACGCAGTAATGAAATGTTTATAGCTAGTGTTTAAAACATTTGACAAAATTAGGAAAAATTTCATCATCCATAAATATTGTTCATCAAAACACTGTGTCAGATGCTAATGTGATGATGTACACTTTTGATCCTAGCACTCAGGAGGTGGAAGCAGACAGATCCCTGTGAGTTCCAGGCCAGCCGGGGACTATGTAGTGAGACCCTGTGTGTGGTGTGAGCCAGGTGTCAGGCAGGTAACTTGAGCAGCAGGTGTCCTTCTGTTATGCCATAGACCGGGATTTCCTATAGTAGCAACAGGAAACATCTTAGAAACACAAACTTGTGGAGCCTACCTAACATGTAGTTTAGAACCTGGGCTCAAGGTCCAAAAATACTTGTTTAGACCTCCCCATCTGTGATCATGACTTCTGTGGTGACGCTTCACAACTATCCTGAGTGATATCAGGGAACCTTACACGAATCCCCATTTGTGTTACATTCACTCGTCTGCCCAGTCCTTCCCTGCATGCGTCTCTGATAACCCTGTTTTCCTTTTCCCTCTTCTCTGCCATTTCACTTTCTCTCTCTTGCATAAGTTCCATTTATTTGTGTTTTTATTCTTTAATCTCTCCCAGATAACGGCCTCACTAATGCATTGCTCCATACGGAGAATCTATTAACTTTTAAGATAAAAAGTTCATTTGCAAAAATCTCCCCATATGTTCAGACTCATAAAGTGTTTAGGCTCATTGCTATAATACAAACAGGACTTTCACTCAGTTTACTCTAACTCTAGGGATACTCATCTGGTCACAGATAGACATTAATACAGCATGTTTGGCACAGGTTTCATGAAAATTTAAAACTTCCATAGTCGGTGTCATCACAGTGGTTATAGGTATAAATAAAATTCTAAGCTTAAAATCTTAAAGTGTATTTATTCTTAGAAGCAGCTGGAGGAATCAGCAATTTCCACATCATATCAAGGTGTGCACATTAATGCCTTTATGCATTCTCTCTCTCAGCCTTCTCAATGGCCCTGAGATGTAGGTCCTTCATTATTCTTGTTCTTGGCTTAAGTCTACTAAAGTCTACAGTACAACTCAGAATTGGAAAAATAGTGAAAATGTAAAATTTAGAATCTAGATAGATGGCAGTGGTTAAGCGTGCTTGCTGTTCTTGTGGAGGACCTGGGTTTGATTCCCACACTCACATGGTGGCTCGCAACTGTCTGTAACTCTAGGTTCAGGGGTTCTGAGCCCTCTCCTGGCCTCCACTTGTATTACATGTATGTACATGTGGAACAAACATGCAGGCAAACACTTATGTACATAAAAATGAACTTTAAAAAATTAAAATTTGCACAATTATTACTTAAATTGTATTTATTATAACAGATTATGAATAGACTAGATGAATCAAAAGTTTTAAAATATTTTAATTACATTTATTTATTTGTGTGTGCCACAGCATGCGTGTGGAAGACAGAGGGCACCCTTCAGGAGTGGGTCCCAGGAATTGAACTCAAGGCACCATGTTTGGCAGCAAGCATCTTTACCAGTTGACCATCTTTTGTTTTGTTTTCTGAAATAGACTCTAACCCAAGCTGACTTCCTCCTGCCCTTGCTTCTCAAGTGCAAAAGTTACATGTAATGTGTCACCATGGCCAGCTAATCAAAAGGTTTTTAATGAAATAAACTGCTGAATAATTTTTGTGATTTTATATAATTCTCACATGATTCACCATTATGCCATTCTCAATAAGGTTTCTTCAATAGGGGTTTTGAATGTTGAAAAATTTAAAGTGTTACTTTGCTTTTAGTTATATAATTATTTGGAAACATTATTTACATATTCACAGTCTACAGTATGTTGTGAATCTGGGACATCTTTCAGGTAAGGGGGTTGATTTATTGGTTGATATCCTCTTATTTTCCTGCGTTCTAGACCAGCTCATTATTTTGTAAATGTTGCCAGGCTATAAATTTATTTCTTTGAAGACCAGTGTAGCACTGAGAGCACAATGAAGAATAAGAGAGTAGAGCCCATTCTCTTGAAAATTAATTCACCTCATCCTAGTAAAGATAATCAGAATTTAAGAATAATGCAGGAGTTCATTGCCTACTCACTGAGTACTATGATATGAACTTCACTTTGTGAAATGAACTCACAAAGAGCTGTGTTTACATTTGACTCAAGGCTTCAACTATCAAGCAGGGATGTACAGAAAATAGGAAGTCCTTGTTCTGATTTCTCATTTTCTAGAAGGATTTTTTTAACTGTTTTTTCATGCTCACTTTGGCAGCACATTTACTAAACAGTTTTTTTCCCTCTATAAGACAATTCTCATAAAAGCAATTCGGCAGAAATTGATACTTCCTATGTCAAATATTGGAATATTTCTCGGAAGTTAAAAAAAACTGAGATAGCATAAAGCTCCAGTAAGAAATCTAAACTTTCACAAACATCTATGGAACACAGAGAAAACATAAAGATATATGATGACTCCCTTTGTGGGAAATGTGACACATGGTACGTTAGTAGCATCCTAGTGCCAAATAAAAGGAGACAGGCACACTGATTCTACAGAAAAAGCAGAAATGAGTCAGCCATTCTACATGGATGGGACCCTGCTTCCCAGAGGACAGATGAACAATTTCATTTGTAGGAAGTATATTTCTGGCTCAGTGGGTAAATGCACTTCCACAAGTCCTGACAACTTGAGTTCAACTTGAGGACTCACATGGGGGAAAGAGAGAACTAGTTTCTACAAGTTGTAGCTTGTACCTCCACAAGCTCATGTCCCTCCACCAACAGATTTAATCTAACTAAATTAATATATATTCACCATATATTCATGTAGCATATTATATATTTATATAAAATATTATATTACATATAATATATATCCATAAAAAGAAATTGATCATACACATTCATAGGAACATTTTCTATTGGAGAAACAATCTATGGAATGAGTGGATAGTCGAATATGAACATTTTTGCATTTCTAAATTCAACCCCATCCTGGTTTACAGTCATTCCCTGACAAAAAGCAGAGGGTTGCTTGTTAATATGGCTGCTGGAGGGACCACATGTTCCCTCCCTGGCTGTCTGGTAGCTACCATGTGGGCATGCAGCCAAGGTTTGGTTGATGGCTTGCTTCCTGCATAGCTTTGGTGCTACTGAGGCTCAGACTAAGGAAACAAGTGACTCTCCCTCACCTCCTGTGACCAACTTTGGATTCTGTTCATATTTTAACCTCTGTGCTTGAGAATCCTGTGGAGTCAGCATTATTTATATTTTTTATTGCTTATGATGACCAACATCAATTTCTTTTGTTTGCAGCCAAGACTTCTCATTTTGAAAAATATTTGCATATATTTCTTAAGGGTTTACTATAGTTTTAGTAACATGCAGATGTTGCAGTTTTATTGACTAAGGAGAATCATGGTTTATGCCTCTAAAAATTTACAACCTCCAGCAGGAGGTGAATCAGTATGGAAAGTGTTACATACAAAGCGATAAAATAATCTGAGTTTTAATATGCATATTAAGAAACCAAAAGATTATACAGAATTTTGAAGAGTCTCAATAAAGTACCAGGGAGTTTTCCACATATGGTAGCCTGGTTCTTATTGGAAAATTTTGCAAAACAATTCTATGTGTGTGCATGTGAAATTTTGTTTAAAACTTAAACACAACTTTCTCCAAGCTATACAATCTGGGAATTTATTTTGAAAATCATGAACTGCCATCTCTAGACAACAAATATAATTTGAAAGGGGTTATAATATCATGATACAGGGGCTGGTGAGATGGTTCAGCTATTAAGAACAAGTACCCCTCTTTCAGAGGACCAGTGTTTGGTTCCCAGGACCTGTATCCAGAAGCTCACAACCACCTGTAACTCCAGTTCCAGGGACCTGACATCCCCCCTCTTCTGGCCTCCATGGGTACCACACAACACAAATATTAGCATAGCTGCACACACACACACACACACACACACACACACACACACACTGACACATATGCAAAATCTTCAGAAAATAGCATGTAATGGCTGACATTTTCAATTGTAAGTCTGTCCACTGGGGCTGGAAAGATGGCTCAATGGTTAAGGACCCTGGGATATGTTTGAAAAGGAACCCTGTTCAGGTCTCAACACTTACATCAGATGGCTCAAAAACACTTGTAACATTAGCTCCAGGATAACTGATACCCTCTTCTGGCCTTCATGGGTACTGCACTCACAACCATTTAAACTTACAAGATACACATACACACATATTTAAAACAAAATAAATTTTTAAAACAAATCTGTCCATTCTTTATCCTGCCTTTTTATGTATATAAACACCTTCCTGTTTTAAGTACTATTGACCCAAGTCTTTCAAAGCCACTGAAACACCAGGAAGTTAATTTTCCAGTTGTGCTGATGACTAAGTGCATAGGCTAGGCTACATAACCTATGTTCCTGCTCAGCAGTAGCGTGAGTTCCTACCAGGAGCAAAGAATGGGGTGTTTTTAGGGCACTTTCTTCTTCCATAAACTCCAAGTGTAACCCAGTTTCTGGGAAGTAACTGTTTCTGCAAACTTGATGCTAAAATAGGTTTTGACCTCCAACTTTAAATCCAGACATGATTGCATATTTACAAATATGAAGATTTTTGGCATCAACTCTTACAGAGAAATAACTGCTTCACAGAGACCCCAGGAGGAGGGTTGCGGGTACTTTATGAATTTGATAATATTTAATCTAGAAATATATCATGGTTCTACCCAGAGTATTGTAACATATCTTATTCTTTAGAAGAAATAAGATAACACCTTTGTCTTACATATGATGTGGTGTCACAATATCTTAAAACATGGTACCACAGGGACAGCTTAGTGGGTAAGAGCAGC
Organism: Mesocricetus auratus; assembly: GCF_017639785.1. Classification (NCBI taxonomy): domain Eukaryota; kingdom Metazoa; phylum Chordata; class Mammalia; order Rodentia; family Cricetidae; genus Mesocricetus; species Mesocricetus auratus. Next base: position 11,366,014 of record NW_024429183.1, on the reverse strand, counting down.
AAATATGAGGACTTGAATTGGATCTCAGCACCTACTAAAAAGTCAGGAATGGCTGCACATAGGATTGTAACCTTAGTGCTATTTGGGGGTGCTGGAAACAGCTGGATAACTGGGCCTCTTTGGCATTAGACAGTTTTGTTGCACTGATCAGGGAAGCTGTGGAGTACAGAATAACGATATGAAGGTGAATATTAGTACATTCTGAAAGAGTCGGTGCTCTGGCAGCTATGGGATGTTAGTGATGTCTGAAATGTATGACCAGAAGCCTTTGTTGTAGATGTTCTACAACTTTATGTTGGCTAAGAACAGCACATTCCTCATATTTGATAATACTTTTTTTTGAAATGCCGAGATTGAGTGTTTTCAGAATCTGCTCTGGACTTCCAGTTGAAAATATTGCAAGGGTTACCCAAATTTATCTCCTTTCTAATATTTCATGCAGGCTTAGAAATTTTTAAAACGATCAACTCAAATAATAAAGAAAGGATTTCTAAGAGTCTATTATTGATTAAGATAGTGAAAGTTAGGGCTGGAGAGATGGCTCAGTGGTTGTCTTCATGTTGCTCTTGCAACTGAACCTGAGTTCAGCTCTCAGCACCCACATCAAGTGGTCCACAACTGCCTGTAACTCCAGATCCAGGTGGCCAGATGCCCTCTTCTGTCCTCCATGGGCACCTGCACTTTTGTGTGCACACATACACCCATGTAATATAACAAAAAATAAAAATACATATTTAAAAATTAGAAAAGTGATAGCTTTTTAGGAATGAGAGGTGACTGAGGAATAGCATCTAGTTTGGAAGACAGAATAGTTAATAGTTTAGATTGAGTAGATGAGCCTCAGAGGAACCATAGCAATCCTGGTGCAAACAGATTTCCAGTACTCTTGAAGCAGGATCTGTTGGGAAAGATGAAGTAGTGAGCTGAAAAGAGGGAAAAAAACAACACAACATGTGAGTCTTTTCCTCATTCAGTGTTTGGAAATGGACTTGGTCTCTGGAGTTGCTTATGGCCATTCTTTGTGTCTTTTGATGCTGTGAAAAACAACACCCTGACAGGAGCCACTTAAGGAAGGAAAGGTTTATTTGGTTCAGAGATTGAAGTTTAGTCCATCATGGCAGGGAAATCGAGGCAGCAGACCAGAGAAGCTGCTGGTCACGTCACATCCTCAGTCAGGAAGAGAAAGGTCAACACTGGTCTCAGTTCACTTTCTCCTTTTTATGGGGTCTAGGATTCCACCCTAGGGAATGGTGTCACCCACAGTGGGGAGTTCTTCACACCCTAGTTAACTAACAAAGACAATCCCCACAGGCACATCTAGAGACCCATCTCCCAACTGATTCTAGAACCTGTCAAGCTAACAATTCACAGTGGCCGACTGCAACAGGTCTCACTTAGATCTGTCTGCCTCTTTTCTCCAGGGTGTCCTATGTTTGCACAGTTTTCTGTGATCAATACAATTTTAAAAAGTGCTGTATCATGGAAATTAGTGTTGGATATGAATATTTTTTTCTGGTGTTGAGAATGGAAAGCACAACCTTGCACATACTACGGGGACTCTCTACTACTGAGTTACATTCTGACCTGGATAAATGAATATTGATGTCTGCCTTTAATCCCAGCACTCGGGAGGCAGAGGCAGGCAGATCTCTGTGAGTTCGAGGCCAGGCTGGACCGACAACCTCCAAAACAATACAGAGAAACCCTGCCTCGTAAAAACAAACAAACAAAAAAGAATATTGATGTCTATTCTGAGTTTAAATTTTTTTAAAATAGTGCTGTGCCCAACAAGAACACACTTCCCCCTTTAAGTTGTGGATATTAAAACTTATTAAAATAATTTATGCACTTATTTTCTTAAGTGGAGTCTAAGTTGGCTAGAAATGTGTATATATAATATATTACATCCTATATAATATATAATATATTGTATTATATATTTGCGTACACACAAACACATACACACACACACACACACACACACAATCCTAACTACTCGTGAAGAGGTATGGATTGCTATTTATTTGCTTAGAGGCACAGAGAAAACACAAACCCCAATAGAGCTGCAAAGGATGAAAGTTTGAGACTTTCTGGTCTATGCCAATTAAAATGATGTCACTCTTGTGGATGATCCTCTCCCAATCAGGGCATCTCTAGCCACAGGATGCCGTAGGACTCAGTGTTGCTAAAGGAAGTGCAGGAGAAACTGTACTAGGCGATGCCTTCTAAAGCTCTTTTTCTTCCTAATTAGAACAGTCCATCTGAGATGAAAGGGCTTTGCCATGCCAGCCAGCCCTGCCTTCCTGCTTTTGAAGGTGGTCCCATTGCCTGGAGCTGAGTCAGCCATAGGGCAATGTGCTTTGACATTGGTGAGGATTCTTGCTGCGTGAAAATAGAGCCTCTGCCTGTCTCCCCAGTGCCTAATTGATGTGCTGAAATGTAAACGGTGACGATTCCAGATTTAACCAAAACCATGGCTGAGCAACTTCATATGTGCGGCTTGAGAGGCACCAGGAGAAGGCATGGAGATAGAAAATGAATTCCAATAAGGGGTGAAAGCAAGCAAAGTGTGAATGTGATATTTCATTTAAAAAAATATGTAGGCGGATCCCAGGAGGAAGACTGAGGATGGCAGCTATGGGAATCATAAGGACAGCCAGGTCAGTCATAAGACTGACACTTACTGTATATTTACACATTGCAGGCATGGTGCACATTGTTTTATGTATCCGTGTTTATTTCTTTTTCACAGTGACTCTAGAGAGGTAGGGAGGGCACTCTTTAAGTGACAAAGAAAGTGGAGCAGAAATATATCAAAGAGCCTGATCTGGGCTGGGGACAGAGCTCACTGATAAAGTTCAATCTGGTGTGTTCAAGGTCCAGGGTTCCATCCTCAGCAACATGTGCGTGCGCAGACACGAGTGCATGCACACACCACGGGGAGGGGGTCAGGGGAGGAGGGTGGGAGGATAGGGGACACCTTCTTTGGTGAAATATTGTTTTTGTAAATGATTATCTCTTGTGTGTGCATGCGCCTGAGCCTGTGTGGTCAAACTGAGGACAGAGGAAGACAGTGAGTATCTTCCTTCATGGCTCTCCACCATATTCCCTTAGTCTCTCACCCATCATGAAGACTTCCATTTTGTGTAACCTCTTTGGACAGGGTTAGGGATCTACCTGCTCTGTGTGACAGATATGCATGGCTGTACCCAGTTTTTGCTTTTAGTGTGGATACTAGAAATGTGACTCAGATCCTCATACTTTTACACAGTATGCACTACCCACTGGGCCATCTCTCCAGGCCCCAAAGTGGGTATCTTTATTAGTGTGCTGTATATGAGAATCACTGGTACTGGAGTTTCATGTAAAGATTTGTTTATTTACTGTGTGTCGTTTGGGGTGTGTATGCATACATGTGTGTGTGTGTAGGCCTCAGGTCAACACTGGTGTCTTTGTCAATTGTGTATCGTCTTTCTTTTTGAAACAGGGTTTTTCAATGATCCGGGGACTGACTGATCCATTCAGGATGACTGGCCAGCAAGCCCCAGGGATACTCCTGTATCTGGCCTATCAGTTCAGGGATTACAGAGGTCTGCTGCCACATCTGGGTTTTTATGTGGGTTACAGGGATCTGAACTCAGGTCTTTGTGCTTGCAATACAAGTACATTCTTTATTGACCACACTGTCCCTCCAATCCTTCACTTGCCTTCTTTTTTGGAAAAAATTAAATATATTTAAATATTTAAAATGTAATGTTCTTAAAATTTATCAGTGAGAATGTAATACTGGATCTGCTTTAAACAGACATTGGTGATACCAGGGAACACTTTTGAGGAGGGAGCTATTGGCTGGAACTCTTTTTTGTAAATACCGGAAATGTCAGGCATCTGGGCTGAGAAACAGGGTGGAGGTTTTGTCAAGCCTTGCATTTACATATGTCTTATGTAGTTGTTGTTCTTTAATTGGGCACCGCATATCCAGACAAACTAAGTTAATTTTATTAAAGTCAGATGAGATAAAACCAGGGACCGTGTGAAATAAATTAACTTCATTTTAACTTTTACTCCTGAGAAATCAATGCTATTTCCTTTAAGATCATTTCTCATCACTTTCTTCAAAAGTAATCAAGAACATAACCACCGGTTAGCATAAACCTTTATTTGTGGCACACAGTGTCAGCTCTGCTGAGTCTTGAAGGGTAGCTTGGATGAACATAGGTTAGGTATACAAATAGCCTTACAAATTCCCAGAAAAGTGAGTATGCACTAAATGTAAAACATATCCAAAGGCAAAAAAAAAATCAAACTCCTGACATGATCCAGAAAATATTCAATTATGTATTATGGGTTCTTGCTTATATTGAAATTATCTTAAAGAATTTATAATAGGATCTGGGGAGATGGCTTTGTGAGTAAAGAGACATATAGCCAAGCTTGATGACCTGAGTTATATCCCTGGGCTCTTATGGTGGGAGGAGAGACTTGACTCCCACAGTGGTCCTCCGACCTCCACAAGAATACTGTGGCAGCCTGGGTAGTGGTAGCACACACCTTTAATTCCAGCATTAGGAAGGTAGAGGCAGGTGGATCTTTGAGATTAAGGTCAGCCTGGTCGACAGAGCAAGTTCCAGGGAAGGCTCCAGAGCTACAGAGAAACCATGTCTCGAAAAACCAAAAACCCCCAAAATACTGTGACTTGTAGGCAGTTGCACATTTGAGCAGGATTACACATGTGCGTATGCGCACACATGTGCTCTCTCTCTCTCACACACACACACACACACACACACAATCTTGGAGAGATGGGGAGATGTCCATATAAATCTTAATGATTTGTTTCATTCATGGCAAGAAACTTTGCTTACATTCATTTGAAATTTTTTCTGTTTCCCCACGGTCCACACCATTTTACCCTGGTTTCTAAGCCTATGTAGCTGAGGTTGACCTTGAACTTCTGATTCTACTGCCTCTGTCTCTCCAGTGCTGAGAGGACAGGAACATGTCACCATGCCTGGCTTATCCTTTTGAAAATTCTGATCTCTAGTTCTTCCCTAGTAATTTGCAGCATCTTCTAAATAAATGTGAAAAGCATCTCATAGCTCATGGTGGTTCTTCACATGCAAACTATTTTCAAGATTATAAAGCTACTGTGTGAAGATGTTAATTCTTGAGCATATCTTTTGCCTTTCCTACGTACATGTAATGTGTAATGTTTTTCACTGAATATTGTACCAATCTAAGAGAAGGAAATGGGTGGGAAAAGATGGATTTTAAGAGTTGTGGATCACACAAAATTCCTGTACTGGATTTCTCAAAATAGATACTTAGACCGAAAGACTTATCCATTGTGATTTTTACATGGATATGTGATTAAAACCAACACTAGCTTTGAAGATTTCAATAAAAAATTTAGAAGGATGATAAAGTTGGAGGGGGTAAGAATGGTTTTTTTCTATATTCACATTTATTTTTTAGATCATAGAATCGCCCTTGTCAAATGTCACCCAGTGGTATTTTACTACTGCAAACATTCTATCTTTAAAAATTTTTTGTTTTGGCATGGAGTTTTATTTACTGAGAATGGTGTTTGTTTTCCTCCAGGAAATAGCTCTTATTTGAGGATGAAGATTAGAAAGTTGTGATGATAGAAAAGAGTCAATACTTGAAAGTGAATTTAGTAAGTTGAATTGCTCATTGTTTAACCTTTAAATTGGATCATTTGACTATTACCATGTAAAAGATGAAATCTGCAAAATCCCTAGCTCGTCTGGGGTAGATATTTACCTTTCAGGAATGTGTGTCCACAGTTTCAAATGAAAGGCTCATTCCAAGTTATTGAAGTCAAGTAGTCCTTATGAGAGGGTGTTCACACACTTTATTACAGGTGTTCTTCCCCAGATCAGAGAATATTATGCATTCATGTTTAAAAAATCTTCCTAAATGTGTGCCTTTAGAACAGCAGGTCACAGTTAATATTTCAAGAACTCGGCTCACAATAGCAAGAATATTTAAAATTTCAAGACGGCATTAATGTTAGCATGTAACATATCTCTGTTACAAACTGATGGTAAAACTTCAAACATATGACATTTATATGCATGAGGCCATGAGTTCATATAAGGCAACACCACCATGATCTGTAGTCTTAACTCCCAGAGCAAAGGTCTGAGTGACTTTTCTTGTGGCTATGACAAAATACCTTTCAGAACAACTTAAGGAGGAGATGCTTGTTTGGGCACACCGTGAAAGGGGATGCAGTCCACCAAAGGCAGCACAGAGCCAGAGGAGAAGCCCGTGGCTGAGATAGCAAGACTTGGGTGTGGCTGGGTTCATCTCCTCTCCACTGAAGGAGGAGAGAGGACGGTTCTAAGTCTCAAGACCTGCCCCTACCTTCCAGTAACCTGCTTCCTACAGTAGATGCCACCTTCTAAAACTTCCACAGCATCTCAAAACAGTGCTCGTGCCTGCAGGAGACATTTCGTATGTAAGCCTTAATAGCAATGGACAGTCAGTACTCTGATGCAGTATCTGAAACTATCTGAATATTATTCTTAAAAGCATAATTCAAGACTCAATATGTTTTAAGTTTGTTATAGGTGAGAAGGTAGGGAGGGGAGAAGTGAGAGGTGGGAAATACAGGGAGAACAAGAGGAAAAGCAGAAGGAAGGAAAAAGGAGGAAAGGAAGGAAACAAATAAGGAATGTGTGGAATATTATGTCTCCAATTTTATGAAGAAATTTAATTTTATTATATACAATGGAAGTGCATTAAAAGCATAAAAGAATAAGTCACCAAATTTTCAATAAAAAGAAATAAATATAATTTTGTGTATTTCCTTTCTATAACATATTTAACAATTATTAAATAGTTAAATTGCAGCTGTGGTTCTTAATGAGGTCCTCTGGTTTTAAAGTAAATCCCATACAACCACCTGTTTTGCATTTCACTAACCTAATATAGTACAATAACTATGTATCAAATTAAAAAAAAATCGAAGTGTTGCTAAGCCAAAGTAGCACTAGATTCCTTACCCATGACCTTCTACCTTTGTGTATCCCCCTTGTTTATTTTCCCATCACCCTCACAAAGGAAGGTGTGGCGGTTTCAGTGAGAAATGTCCCACACAGGCTCGGGTTCCTTGAAAACTTGCTTCCCAGTCCGTGGCACTGTGTGGCAAGATGGTGCATCCTGGCTGGAGGAAGTACATCCCGGGGTAGGGGTGGCGGAGTGGGGTGGGGGTGGGTGGGTGACTCCCAGTTCCAGTTCCCTCCCTCTGCTTCATTTTCAGGGCTGACCTCTCCGCTTCCTGCTCCCATCTGTATGCGCGGTACTTGCGGTCATGCTCCCCTGCCATGATAGACACTTATCCCTCCGGAACCGTAAGCCAAAACAAGCTCTTTCTTCCATAAGTTGCTTTTGGTCACAGTTCTTTATCAGAGCAACAGAAAAGTGAATGATAAGTGGTACACAGTACATGCCCGAAAGAGGTTTTGTGCTGGAAGTGATTTTTTTTTTTCTCATTTCATCTCCATAGCAACTGTATGTAACAGGCAGGTAATGGATGGATAAATAATGGTTCATAAAAGGAGCCCAATTTCGTTAAATTGGAGGCAAGATCAATATGCAAGTGAAAATAGTTTTTTCTATATACTCCAAACAAACATTAGAAGATATGCTTGTGGAAATGTATATTTATATATTTGAAATATACCATTTACAATTAAATTCAGAATAGATATATAAATAACTGTGTCACAATTTTTGCAGGTTTGTGCATGGGTGTTTAAAAACTTTGCTGGGATGCATTAAACAAAACTTAATGAATGGAGATGTAACTTATGGCCACAGTGCAATTACCCACTTGATGGATAACTGTAGGCTTGATGCTGGTGCAATAAAATCCAGACATTTCCCCCATGAAACTAGACAGGGAGATTCTAAAGTGTATATAGACCTGAAAGTAGATGGAGACTATTTATGGGGAGAAGGAGACAATTTATATGGGAATGGGAGGGGGTAAGAGATGGTAAAATGAGCTAAATTTACCGATTTTCATGTATGAAATGTCACAAGACAGCTAATGTTATACACTAGTTTAAAAAAACTTTCTAAAAAGACAACACAGAAGTTCAAGGGTCTCAAAGGCAAGGGTCTCAAGGCCTGAGTAAGTCCATGGCAATGGTGGGAAGCTTGTTCTAGAGACCAGGATTTTAAGGACTCTGGTAATTACTAATATTCCACTTTATAAGGTAAATGAATGGAAGTGTAGGTAAGGTAGCATAGAAAGTCCAGGGGTGGTGTCTATAAGATTGTAAGCAAAATTATGAATTGGAATTTACCTAAAAGGAGGCATGTGAGTGAATAAATAAACATGGTAAAAAAAAAGCTTAATCTCATTAGAATCAGAAGCAAATAGGATTGTATGTACTCTGCTGGAAAAAGAGGGGGAGACACAGTGTTTGAGAGGTTGTGGATAAGTGGGTTCTATGCTCATTCCTGGCAGCAATTTAAATTGGCATAACCTAGTTGAATACTATTTTCACAATAGCTTACAAATCTGGACACTTACACACCCAGCAATTCAACCCTGGTTATATGGATAGTTAAAATTTACACTTTGCATTAAGAGACATAAAGAATACAGTTGTAACAGCAATATTTATAATAGAAGTAATCCAGAGGCAACTGAATTAATTTGATAATTTGAAACAAGTTATAGTAGAGCCCCACAATAGATGACAAAGAAAATGAATGGGGTACATTCTCAGGAGTAACATGACAACATAGGCTATTCTTGGTAACATCTTATTGTGTAAGAACAACAACAAAAAAGCCCAGCTTAGATGAAGTATAGCTTGGTTGTGTATTTAGATACTTATTCGCTTTTATTTATGTGTGTGCATGTGTGTGTGTGTGTGTGTGTGTGTGTGTGTGTGTGTACACATGTATGTTGGCGTACCTGAGGAAGCCAGGAGAATGTGTTGGTTATCCTGGAGCTGGAGTTACAAGTAGATAGTTGTGAGCTACCATGTGGTTGCTAGGGACTGAACCTTGGTTCTTTGCAAGAACAGCAAGTGCTCTTAACTGCTACACTGTCTCATCAGCCCCAGATAAGGTATAAGCTGTTTTCTAACTTCGAAAACAAGTCAAAAAAGGAAAATTGACTCATTATTGTTATTTTTAATTAATAAGGAGAATAAAGAAAAGGATGACAAGGGCACATGGCAATTTGTGGTGATAGAGGGTTGTGAACTGAAGATTTTGACTAATCTTGTTCTAAGTATCTGATAAAAATAAATAAAAAATAAAAATATGTATGTCTAGTGTCATGTAAATTTGGTATAGTCTGAAGTTAGTCAGCAGTGTGTAATCCAAAATTTCTCTGTTCTCTAATGTACCACAAGGACAGAAGAGATGAGTTCTGATGGCTTTTCACCTAGGTGTGATAATTGCCATCGATTCATTATCAGGATATTTCTCTAAGGCCAGAAGTTTAATATAAAGTATAGCATATATGTCACCTAATATTTTATAGATCCCAGTAGAAAATAGCACAACAAATAGGTATCCCAAAGTACAGAGAGAACACTGACATTTTAAGCAGAATACATTGAGAGCAAATTCCATAATGCATTCTTCCACATACGTTTTTGACTCAAATGTCTTAGAAAGCCTTTTCATAACATTTTACCTTATCCGAGCTGAAAGGAGCCTTTTAAAGCATCTACCAAAATCTTCTTACTTCACAGATAAAGTCCCCAAGGTTTCTGTGCTCATAGCCAACCCTGGACTCAAGGTCACCTCTCCTGGTGTCTGAATCCCCCGGCGGTTTCCAGGACTGATCCGGCAACCTCAGGGATTTCTGTCATTCTGGAATGCTTTTAGAAGCAATTTGAGAAAGAGAATGTGAATGCCAACTATCCAGGCATATTCCTCACAGGGGAGACAGCACTACCACAAATTTATTATGCCTCTTCAAAGTGCAGCCTCAGTGGAATTTAACCTCGGCTACCCACAGAGCCAATCTACCCTATGCTGCAGGTAAACCTTTTTAAAAGAGAAGGAGAGAAGGGGACTAAATTAGTGACCACTTCAAGAATTGTCGTGATAATGTGGGGGAATTCAGGATGTTCTTAGCTAACCTTAAAGAGGGAAATCTTTCAAAGGTTTGGTTGATAATGTTGCAACAGAAATGCCACTTTTGAAGAAATTCAAATTAAATTTGACTTTAACTTCTTGCCCAAATTTTCTCCTTCCTGTCAATAACTTGTAAGGCCTTTGGATATTATCCAATCCAGCGGTCTTTGAAATTTACAATTTAGAATCGTATGTAAACAAAACAACACACTATAATGAGGCGGGCAGGAAGGCGGACACAGCACAGTACAAGAGCCATTGCCTGGAATCTAAACGGCCCTAGCTACTTCAATCCCAGTACCTTAAAACAAGCTTCCTTTCTCTGAATATCTCAAATATTGACTTATTAAATACCTAACACCTAGATTCCAGTTTATACTTCACCTTAGTTTTAAAAATTTTGTTGTATTTCTTCCCTAAACTTAGTCTTAAATCACCTACTGCAGTAGCTCTTGTTTGCATACACGTCCACATTGACTAGGGACCCAGGAAGGCAGTGCTGGTCTTACTCACTGTGCTGGGCGCTCAGCTGTTTGCTGTGTATCATATTGCTGTGTCTCTGGTTTTAGTTGTTGTTGTTTTTCTATTTATGACTCCAGGAAATCACATTTTCCATACTTGTAATTTCCATTCCTAATGGGTTCAGTTAATTGGGAGGTAGAGATGGGGGAGGAGTTAGTACTTTCTTGGGCTTTCTGGTAGAGCAATGGGGTGGTGATGGTTATACCTCAAATAGTGTAAGCTTCAGTAATGGAAGGACCCTTGGAGGCCATGCTCTAAGCACCTATACATGATCCTGATGCCCATCCCTAAGTGTGGTTCACAAGGAACCCAGAACTGTAGACTCTTGCTAACATTACTAACTCTTGACTTCTCCAACTAGGGACGGTTTTCTGCAGTTTCTAATTTTTTGAGTAATCTTACAAAGTCTGAAATATGGTCTAGGTGCAACACATACTTTACCACTCCTTAATAAAAACGGACTTAAGACAAAGTACAGCCATATGAAATAGAATAGTAGCATGTATTAGCCACTTTTCTTGCCGTGACCAAACCCCTGACAAATGCATTGAGGATGGAAGGGTTGATTTTGGGGTACAGTTTGAGGGGATGCAGTCTGTGATGCCAGGGGAAAGGTATCAGCATCAGTCAGCTGGTCACATTGTGTCTTCAGGAAGCACAGACACCAGAAAGGTACCACTTCTTCTGCTTTCTCCTTTTTATTCAATCTAGGTCCCTAACCTATAGAATGGTATCACCTTCATTCAAGGATGGTTCTTCCCACTTCAGCTATACCTCGGTGGAGATGTCCTAACAGATAGAACCAGAGGTTTTTCTCCTAGGTGATCTTAATCTTGTCAAGTTGACAGTCAAAATTAAGCATCACATGCATACCTCATGTCCAAATAAAACCATTCTACCTTTGGTCCTTGAAGTTTCATGTTCATCCTGTAATGAAAAATGCATTCAATGCATCTTAAAATGTTCCTAATATTTTAATAGTTTTGCTGTCTTCCTCCAGACTCAGACAATCTCTGAACTATCAGGCTTATAACATCAAAACACAAGTTATGTACTTCCAACAAGAAATAGCACAGAGTAAACATTCTAGTTCCCAAAGGGAAGAATGGGGGCATGGCAAGGAAGGACAGGCCAAAGGAAGACTAAAACTCAATAGGGTAAACACCAAATCCTATCACTCTGTGTTTGGCATCTGAGGTTTGTGGAAGAATTACCCGTACTAACAGCCTTGCATGACTCCCCAGCTCTGCTGTCCGAAGCTGTTGCAGCTTCTCTTTTAGACTTGCTCCGTTGTATGTCTGTCCATTTACTTTATAGATGCCCCTTGGTTCTGACATCTCCAATACCCTAGTGTTTCTACTGTGACCTCCACAAGCTTTGCCTTCTCAGTTTCATGCAATGGTCTCTCAGCCCCCCCCCCACATTGCAGGACTTCAGACCCTTCCACACATTACCTGCGATGAGCAACTTTCTAGACTCTTGATGCAAGCCTCCTGACCTTCAGGCCTCTTGAGTCTACATGTCTGTCAAACCTGCACCAAGTGGATGACTCTACCAAGATCTGCTGCCATCTTGAGATGGAGTATGATCCTCTTCAGCTGAATCTGAGGAAACACTTTCCTAGGTAGTTGTTTTGAGCAGAAAACCTCTTTGGTGTTGTTTGCATTTCAGTTTTTCTCCTATTAAGTAAATTTGCATTTTCATAAGTTATCAGAACACTCGTTTGATGGGTAGGTAGGCTTTTGCGCTTCAGAGACCTTTCTTATTGCCTTAGTGTACAGTGAGTTAATAGTTTTAGTCTGTTTAACAATCACAGCAATTTTTCTCAGCACAAGGCTTGTCTGTAACTTAAACTTCACTTATGCTCTTTCTTACCATTCTGTACATTTTTCCACACATTTATGCTTCACTTGCTGCTTTCCCAATGTATACCATGATGGAATTAGTGAGCAGTAGTTATGCTGTAGCCTGAGTTCTACCCTGTTTTCGAACTTCCTCCACCAAACAAACTACTGCTTTTGAATTTTGCTTTATCCAAGTTGACAGAATACAGGCAGAATGCAGCCAGACTTTTTGTAAGACTTTTTACACGAACGATCTCTAGCCCAGTTCCAAGTAGAATCTTTGCTCACTTCTGGAATCTCTTGAACTGTATCTCCACTGACTGCCCCCATGTTGACACTCTGGTCTTCCAAACTTGCAGGAGAACAGCCCATTAAAATCTACATACAATATTTTAGGGCTTCTCTAGGTTTCAGTTTCAAACTCTGCCACATTCCGCCCACAAATCAATTCCAAAAGTCTATGAACTATGTGGTTAGTTTGCTCACAGCAACACCCCCACTCCTGGTAACTGTTCTTCCCGCCAGCGAGGTCCCAGTGCCGTGTCAACCCCAAATAACACACAGAGACTCCATTAGTTACAATGTTGTCGGCCAATGCCCAGGGTTTCTTATTGGCTAGTTCTGTCTTAAGTATTAACCCATGACTACTAATATATATTTCTATAAGGACTTATCTTTCTGAGGACAGCATCCTGACGTGGCCTCTCTTCCCCAGGATCACGTGGCCACCCCTACTCATTACTACATTTCCCAGAATCCTCTTTGACTCCTAGTCCCACCTATCTTGCTTCCCTATTTGTCAAAGTGCTTTATTAATCAACCAGTAGGACAACATATACACAGAAGGACCTCCCCATCAGGCAACAATTTTCTGGGCCAAAATATCTGACAGAAGCATTAAAGAAGAAATGGCTTATTTGGGTTCACAGTTTTTGTTTTTGTTTTTGTTTTTGTTTCGAGACAGAGTTTCTCTGCATTGTTTTGGATTGGGTCACAGTTTAAGGGTGTAGTTCATCATGGCAGGGGAATCACAGTGGTACCACCATGAAGTATCTGGTCATGTGCTGTCCAGTCAGAAATCTGGTGTTCCAATTATTTTCACCTTTGTATTCAGTTTGGGCCACAGTCTGTGTAACGGTATGTATCACTCCCATTCAGAGTGGGTGTTTCCATGACAGTTAAACCTCTATGGAGATGCATCTAGAAGTTTGTCTATGAGGTGATTTAACTCCTGCCAAGTTGACAACCAGTTTGCATTATCACATAATATTTGCATTATTACAGCAGTATTTAAATGGAGTGTCTCATCTAGGGAATTTAGGTTTTCTTAATTTAACCTGGCCTTTTAGATCATTTTTCAAGTCTTTTGAGTTGCAAAAAGTCCATACCATTATGGTGTTGTTTTCACTAACAAACAGCATAAATATGATGGACTTAAATAATAAAATAATTTAATTAAAAATAAATATGGAGTAACAGTACCTAAAACTGTAACAGGTATACAATAGAAACCTAGAAAGGTCATATCTACTGTTCTGCTGTGATGCTCTAGTAGATATAAAACCTATATTGTTTGTTCTGATATTTAAGGCTGAGTATGCTAAGCTTTTTGCTGGGTCCAAACACATGGAGGTACCAAATATATTTATAATGATAAGCATTAGTATATTCGAAAAAATTAAGCTTCTTGTTTTCTTTTTGTAATTGACGGTTGAACCATTTATCAAACTGTCACTATATTTTACTAACTGGATTAGACAATTACCTTAATATCATATTCACAAGCAATCTAGGACAGCATGAATACTGGGGATTGAACCAAGGGCCTCACACATACTAGCAAGTGCTCTACTGCTGAGCCATCAGCCCTGGTGCTTTCTTTTGTTGTAAATGTCTATCTGATTTGATCAACATGGAAGTCACAAGGTCCAGGCACTGTTGAGCTGAGACAGGGCTAGTGTGGCTGAGAAAATATTGAACAGTAGGTAGAAAAAAGTGACATCACACATACAGCCTCCTTCTAAGACTGGCTTTCCCAACAACACACCACACAGTATGTAAGCTAGTCTCTAAGAAAAGCAAGCAGACTCTATTGCTGTTTTTCCCTTTCCCACTTCCGTGAGGATGGCACCATTGCTTTGCTTACAAAAGTAATGACCACATTTACTTGTAGGATATTAACCCCAGCCATCCTCCCTCTTCTGTAACAGTAGTTTTGTACCTGAGACTTGGAGAATTGCTCCCTTACGGCACATCAGGCTGCTGGGCATGAAACTCACTGTGTGTGGATCTAAAAATCTAGGTGGTGGGTGGATTTGATTTCCCTGGACCTGCCTGAGGCCAAAAATGTTTCTGCATCATTATTCTAAGAAATGAAAACTTTCCATGAGGCTGTTTCAAGTTCTAAAACATAAATGCTTGTAGATACAAATTTTTCTAAGTCCTTATCTACTGAATCCTTTGTTTTGAATAGTAGTTGTGTTCCCTTCTGCTTAAATCAGTTCACTATAAAGACATCACAAATCTAAGCATGATATTTTCCAGCGCTATGCATTCCTACTGGGATAAGCTTTTTCTAGCAGAGAAGTGAAACTCAATGCTGTATTCTAAGATTTCACTGAGAATAAACAGGAGGTTAAAACATCCCCATCCATAACTATCCCTTTCTTCATGGTTCATTTCCCCAACTATACTTTTCTTATTTATGTATGTATGTGTCTGTATGTGTGTATGATTGTGTATGCCATGTGTTGTTCAGGTGCCCACAGAAGCCAGAAGAGGGCAATGGGTTTCCTGAAGCTGGAGATATAGGCAGTTGTCAACCATCTTACCTGGGAGCTGGCACCAAACTCAGGTCCTCTCAAGAGCAGTATGTACTCTTTTCCACTGAGCCATCCCTCCAGGCCCCACATTCTCTTTTATGCTATTTTCTTCTTCCATCAAGTCCTCTGAACCAGATAACATTTCCCCTACTGTGCATCATAATCAGTCTCTTGCAAAATATTCAAATTCATGATGTTCAGCTGATGGGGATCTAAATGATTTCTCTTATTTAGTATACTTGAGTTTTAAGCATGTTTAAGGAATTACATGCCTTGTCTTATGCTAAATAGATTTAAAACAATTTGATTAACTTTAAGACTTATTTTCTTATTCTACAAGTAGCACCTTAATTTTGTGTACCTACTGCTCTTATGTGTGAAATTAATCTTAAACTTGTGTCAGACTTATTGTTCCCTGTTAATGAAAGCATCTCAATCAAGTATGATCATATAAGAAACCCACTTATCTATGAATTCTGGTGTTATAATTCCTTATGAGGTTAAGTTAGAGACAAGACTATCCATGGCATGTCCTAGTGCTAACCTTATAGAAATGTCCAACCCCCAATTTAGATCTTTTCATAGGGAAGTAATTTTTTTGCAGGACATAGTCTAGAAAGAAGTTTTTTCACACTGTGCCTTGTTCATTGTGCAGATAATAGAAGAATGTGACATCATTAATTTTTATAATTCTATCATCTATAGAAAGACAAGTATTAGATTTGGGTTCTTAACTGAAATAAATAAAATAAACAGGAATGGTACCTTAAATAATGGATTTTAAGGTTCTACATATAATTCAATGACCTCTAAAAGATGAGAAATGGGGTAGTCATTATGATTTCCATAGATTACTGCCTGTGCACAGCTGCCAGCCTCGGTACAGGAGATGAAACGCAGACTAAGTTTTGTGCATTCTTTGAATTGGGGAAATGGGTCTATTTGTTTTAAAAGAGATAGGCAATCATAGTTGATAAGAGAGATAGAGAGCAAGAGGGCAGAGAAGTTCATACAGAGAGATCCTTGGACACTTAGGGAGGATTCTTTTGATATTCAGTATAGTACTAATCAGTACAGATATGTAAAGAAACAAAGGCTGGAAACAGTACTAAAAGCTATTGTAGATGTTTGTCACAGGAATGGGAACAGCGTCAATCTTATCAGTCAGGTAGGAAAGATACATAAGTACCTAGAGCAATGTCTAGATCACTCAAGAATGCCTACCCTCAGTGGCAACTAGTAATTAGCATTATATTAAAGATCACTTTAGACTTACATAACAAAATCATAAAAGCAAGGCTTGAATATATCATGTTATTTCCAAGTAATAACTGCATTTCCAAATGCAGCTCAAGATTTGTATGTGTGGCCACCAACAGTGTAACATTCATACAATGTCTTCCATTAGTCGAAGAGTAAGGCTTTAGGTATTTGGGGATGACAACTCATGAAGAGAAAAATGATATCATAAAATAAAAATAATACTATAATAATATACAAAGTAAAGTTATACGGAATCATAAGCCACTGGATGCAATGGGTGTTCATCAGTCTATATTGTCAAATAAATAAATAAACCCAGGAGAACCGACAGATCTGCCATGAAGACTCTCAAATGGTTTATACAGACTTTCTACCCTCAAGTAGGAGGTCCATAATTCCTCATTCTTTAAGTCTGGACTCCAGATAGTGACTTCTTGCCAAAGAAGGAATATGAAAATGAGGGGGAAAGGTAGAGTTTCATAGTGGAGCAATCTGACAAACACTGCACCCATAATCATACCAAGATCAGCATCATCAACATTAAGTCACCATGTCGATGAGCATCCTTGACATTGTGTGATAGCTCGGCACCTGCTTCCGTGGCCTTCCTCCACAAAGCAAAGACAGTTCCCATCAGATACATGAGCTGAGTAGCTGACAGTACACATTAACCATCGAAATGATCCAAAATAAGAACTTTGAGGAATTGTCCTACATGAGAAGATGGTAAGAAGGCATGAACACTAAATATGATGTAGGAATCTGAATGGGTTTCTAGAACAGAGAAAATATCTCCAGTAAAAATGAAGGACACCTGGATAGGCAGGCACCATAGTAGCACATGTACTAAAATGATGGAAGACAGTAATACCTATGAAAGGAAGCTTCAATGTCCTTGAAATTTTTCAGTAAATATAAAACCTTTAGGATGAAGGGATTATTTAAACCTGAAGCATTTTCAGATTTTGCTAAAGACAACATTCACTGACTAACATGTATCATTTTTAAAGATTTATTTTTACTGTCTTAATTATATGCATGTGTATGTGTCAGGGTGAGCGTATGTGCACATGAGTGTAGGTGACTTGAAGGTCAAGGTGTTGGATTGATGATGGAGGTTGTGTTATGGGTGGGTGTGAGCTGCCTGATGTGGGTGCTGGGAACCAGATCTGGGTCGTCTGGAAGAGTACTCCTAACCACTGATTCACCTTTCCAGCTCAATATCTTTTATTACTACCATATTTCTTAAGAGAGCATCAGGTGTTACTGATAATTTTTATCTCAACTGGCAGCTAAATCTTCATTACAGAAGGTTGTGTCAGGTGAGATGTGAATAGGAAATGCACTTTGCTAAACCTTAAGTATTTTTAAAGTCGCAAAGCTCACTATGTGCTTTAGTAACAGTTATCACTACTTTTAACAACAGTTAACAGAAGAAACAAAGTCACACTTAGGGCAACATAAAACTGTTAGTAAAAAATGCATGTAAGTTACAGAATAAGTCTCTTGGTTAAAAAATATGACAAATTATCCTATTGTTGCTTTGTGTCATGGAGATCTTGCAGGTTTGGATCTGAAGGTTTTGCCACGTCACATGATTTAGCAGTTCATAGATGAGGTGAATGGTGGGGTGGGCCAACACATATCCCTGGCTCTGGGCATGGGTGGCAGCTGGGTTGGCCAGACTGGCAGCTTTCATTCATTGATGGCACTGGGGTGAGCTCTCCAGCATTGCCCCAGCTAGCACCCCCACTGCAGCAAGCAGCAAGGAATTGAACCACAGGGTATACAAGGGGCTTAGTATCAAGTGACAGTCCAGTATCAAGGGTATAGTAGAAGTTAGAGGCCTCAAACTAGACAATTGACTCATGGGAGTGAACACTTACAAGTAAAGATGTATGGACTAAGGGTATACTGTATAATTCACTGTGTTGCACTTCAGCTTCCATCCTAAGATCTTTTTCTTTTTGTTTTTTTGAATATTAGCTAGTTTGGTTGTTTTTGTTTTTCTTCATAATTTTGTTTTGTTTTGTGGGAGAGTGTGCAAGGGAAGAGGGTTGATATGGAGGAATAGGGAGATGGATGGAATCGGGATGCATGATGAGAAACCCATAAGGAATCAATAAAAAGTGTGATCAAATAAAAGTAAAATATTTTATACATGATTGATCCTACAAAAGATTAATTCAGTGCAACAATTGCAACACTGCCCATTTAAAAAAAGATTTATTTGAATTTTTAATCATGTTTATGTGTGTTCAAGTGTGATATATGTACATGTGAGTGAAGTTATCCAAGAAGGCCAAAAGAGGGCATCAAAGACCCTGGAGTTATTAGTAGCTGTGAGTTGCTCCACATAGGTTCTGAGAAGTAAGCTCTGGTCCTCTGTAAAAGCAGTGCTCACTTTTAGTGCCGGAATTAGCTCTTTAGCCCCATGTCCATTTTTGTATGCCTAGTGGTTATAGCCAGGAAACAACGTCTGTAAGCACTATAAACAAATTTGAGAGAGGGCTTTGGGCTAAAAATTAGTTAATAAACAGTCACGGGTTTTGTTTTTGTTTTTGTTTTTCTTTCGAGACAGGTGTCTCTGTGGCTTTGGAGGCTGTCCTGGAACTAGCTCTTATAGAACAGGCTGGTCTCGAACTCACAGAGATCCACCTGCCTCTGCCTCCTGAGTTCTAGGATTAAAGGTGAGTGCCACCACCGCCGGTTTTAAGGGATAACGTTAGCAAGATGGTAAATTAGAAAGCCTCTGACTCCCCTCCCTCCCTGGCTCCCTGCCTCCCTCTGTCAGGGATATCAACTTAATTGTGATATATGTCCAATTTGTCTGATGAAAAATCCAAACACCAGGTAAGAGGTTTTTGCATCCCAGGAAAGTGTGAAGCTGACTGAAAGGGAATATGGTAGAAGAATCATGGCAGTTCACTCGCTGGAGCTCTTCTCTGAGCATGGTACAGCATGATCAGAAGAAAATTCTTAACTCCCAATCTCTCCCTGGGGAGGTTTGTGTCTTTCCTGAATTTAAACACAGAGAAGAACCAGGAACTAGGTTAGAGCTGATGAGAAGGAAAGTGATCCACTTACCATAACATCACAGAATGTCTGTAACACTGCAGCTTGTCTACAGGGGAACTGACTAAGTGGGAGCTGGCAAACTTCTCTAATGAGATGACACACATGAGTCCCCAAAGGAGGGAGTCTTGTAAAAGGCTTGAGAGATTTCCAGCCTGTAGCTCAGATGACTGACTAGTGAGACATATTTTTATAAAGCAAAATCATACTACTGGAGACATGGCTGATTTTTAAATACCTGTGTCCCAACAGAAGACAGCAAGGCATATGAAGGGACATGGAAACAACACTACAATCAAAATAACATAGTGAACCTCCAGAGACCAACCTTAAAGAAGTGAAAATGTGAGAATTACTATACAAATAATTCAAAAATAACTTTTACAAGGATGCTCAGTGAATTGAGAGAGTCATGCAAGAAAACAATGGGAGAACCACCCAATGATGTGAACAAAGGGGCAGAAGCCACAGAGAAGAGACCACCAGGAAGTAAGAGACCACCAGGAAGTTCAGAGATGAAGAGCACGGGCACTGAATTCAACAGTTTGCTGCAGAAGCTCCATGCCAGAACTTCAGAATTGACAGGACAGAGCAGAATGAGCAATCTAAGACAGGGCACTCAAAATACTCATGGAAGAGGACGACAAAAGAAAACCAAAGGACAGAAAAGTAAAGGCAGTGTAGATCATGGGAGCTTCATAAAGAAAAAGGAGAAAGGGAGGGACTGAGAGACTGTTTGATGAAACAATGGCCCCAGGTGTCCTAAATCTGAGGCGAGAAGTGCACACTCAAATTCATTTAAGAACCCCAGCCAGTATTATCTAAGGAGAAGGAGCCAAATCACAGTGTAATAAGACTTAAGAAGTCACAGGCAAGGACAGTAACTTGGATAAAGAGAAAATGACTAATCATATATAAGGGAGCATACATTAGGAGAGCAGAGTAGAAGTTTCTTAAACAAACAGAGAGACTGGAGAGATGGCTTGGTTGATAAAGTGCCTGCTGCCCAAGCTGAGGGCCTGAGTTTGGATCAATATCACTTATGTAAAGAGCCTGATATGGGGGAGCACGCCTGTAATCTTAGTATTGGGAAGGTGGAGACAGGGAAGACTTGGAGTTTGATAGATAGTTCTGTCAAATTAGTGAGCTCCACCAGGAGAACACGACTCACAGAATCAATTAAGCAGGGCTCATAGGACTCACTGAGACCAAAGATGCAAGCTGCAAGCATGTGTGGGTCTGTGCTACGTACTCTGTATGTTATAGTTGTTAGCTTGGTGAGAGTGTTGGTGTCTCTGACTATTTGGCCTGCTCTTGGGACCCTTTTCCTCCCACTGGGTTGTCTTACACAGCCCTGATATGAGGGTTTGTGCCTGGTCTCAGTGTATCTTGTTATGCCATGTTTGATTGATGTCCACGGGAGGCCTGCTCTTTTCTTCAGGGAAACAGAGGAGTGGATCTAGGGGAGAAGAGAGGTGGTGGGGAACTGGGAGGAGAAGAGGGAGGGGAAACTATGGTCTGGGTATATTGTGTGAGAGACCAATTAAACAAAAAATATTGAGCTCCAGGTTCAGCAAGGGACCCTGTCTCAATCAAATAAGATGGAGAGCAATTGAAAAAGAGACCCAACCTCCACATCTGACCTCCACAAATGCCAATGCTCACACACTGCACACACACACACATTAAAAGCTGAATTTATATATAATCCCTAAATTCCACTTCAAAGGATCTCAAAGAGACACTTTCATGTCACTCATATCAGCATTACTTACAACAGCCAAGCCCTAGCAGCACATAATGTCCATTGACCCATAAAGGAAGAAAGAAAATGTGGCTTACATGCACAATGGAATATCATGTGACCTTAAAAAGGACATTTGCCACTTGCTACAATCTGATGAACTTTGAGACATTATGCTAAGTGAAACAGTCTTGTCACAAAAGGGCACATGCTATGTGGTTCTACATATTATGAAATATCTAAGTAACTCAAAAGAGTAGAAAGGTGATTACTCAAGGCTGGTGAGTAGAGCGATTTGTGTTTAATGAGTACGTAGTTTTGGTTTTGCAAGATGAAAACATTCCAGAGAGGTCTAGTAGACAATGATGTGAATGTGTGTGATATTCAATACAATCGAACCATTGTGGTGGTTGGTTATGGTTTTCAGTTTGACTGGTGTAAGAGATGTCATTGAAGACCCATGGAATGCATCTCTGTGTGTCTCTGGAGCTACTTCCAAGGAGGATTGATGTGTGGGGCAATGACAGGGAGAGAAAGACTTGCCCTGAGTGTGACTGGTGGTATCTAGTGGGCTGGTGCCCTGGGTTGTGACAAGATGTAGGGGAAGGAGGTGTACATGTGCCAGTAGGATCCCACCCTTTCTGACTGTGCATTGCTTCCTTTGTTCCCTGGCCATTAGACTCCAGCTGCATGGCCTTTCTGCATGGACTAATACAAACAGCTCTCCAGGCCTTCAGATCTGGGCCCAGTAAAGTGTCTAGCTTTATGGGCTGGGCAGCTACCCTGTCTCAAACAAACAAGTAAGCAAGGAAACAAACAAGCAAGCAAACCCTCCAATGAATAAATAAGAGAAAGAAGAAAAGTACAATAGCTTAATTGTGTGTGTGTGTGTGTGTGTGTGTGTGTGTGTGTGTGTGTGCAGGTACATCTTTGTGAGGGCCAAAATAAACTTCAGGTGTTGCTCTTAGGGACTACCTTCTGTTAATTTGTTTTCAAGACAGGGTTTCTCTGTATTGTTTTGGAGCCTGTCCTGGAACTCATTCTATAGACCAGGCTGGTCTCGAACTCACAGAGATTCACCTGTCTCTGCCTCCCAAATGCTGGGATTAAGGACGTATGCCACCAATACTCTGCCTACCTTGTGTTAATTTTTAAGGCAGAGTCTCTCCTTGGGACCCAGAGCTCATGAATTAGGTTAGGTTGCCTAACCAAGGAACCTCAAGGATCTACCAGACTCCACCCTCCCAGTGCTGGAATTACAGGAACACACCACCATGCCTGTGTTTTTACAATCATGCTGAGTGGCCTCGTGATCATACTGAATGCACTTTACCTATTGAGCCATCTCCTCATCCCCTAATTGTGCAAAGTTTTGTACAGCTAAGTCAGACTGCTTGAATGAGTTCCCCCTGTGCACACATCTGTGCTTATATTTTGTACCGCTGAAGAAGACAGAAGAGCTGCTGATACACAAGGTTTGACAATTGTGTATTATTGGTCAGGCTTTGCTTTAGCGATCATGTTATTGTTTTTACACTCAAGTTTAATTCATATATCCTTGAAGTGAAGTTGATTATTTTTCTGTTTTTGCTTTCACACACACACACACACACACACACACACACACACACACACATTATTTTGAGATAAAAAAAACCTTAACATTAAACTCACCTATCCCCTCCTTCCCTCCCCTCCCCTCCCCATCCTCCTAGGTAAGGTCTTAATTGGAAGTAGAGGATGATCTGAAACTCACTTTGTTTCCCAGATCTGGCCTCAAGCTCATAGTGATCCTCCTGTTTCAGTCATAAAATTTTGAGATTGAAGATTGAATTCACTGTGTAGATGAGGTTGAGCTAAAACTTTTGGTCTCCCTGTCCCTACCTCCTCAGGGCTGGGACTTAGGCATGTACTACCACATTAATTTTCTTTTCTAGCCATTCTGGTGGGGTCAGAGTAACAAAGCACAGATCAGTGGGTCTTGGTGCCCAACCCTTTTCTACTGACAGTGGATTGTGTCTTATTGGCCACAACACAGTGTAGCATGAGCCTTGGGAATGCATTGATTCTGACAACAACATGTATTGTGCCACCTGGGAACTGACAAGCCACAGCTCAGTCAAGCATTTCACACTGTCCACATGAGAACAGAAGGACTCTCCATTTATTTTCCTTTTTTGTTTGTTTCCAGATGAGGTGCCAAAGACTAAGGTCATTGAGATATTTAATTGGGGTAATGGGGGGTTGTAGTCACATTTGGGTCTTACTGTCTATCATGTCCAACCTTTCTTCTCCTGTGCCCAATAGGCAGTAAAGGGTTTTACAGGGACCTGCAATGACAGTGTCTTCCAATCTGCACTCACTTTCAAGGAATTCTTTCACTGTAGTCTATCAGCATGAAAGGTTCCTCAGAAATAGCACCTTAGGTAATTCACACTGAGAACTGAGCGTAGGGTCACACTGTAGGCACTGAGCTACATTCCCAGATTTAGTTTTTAGTGTATATTTTGCTTAAAGAACATTTAATACTTATTTATTTTCTTTGTGTGTGAGTGTGTGTGTGGTTTGTGAATATATATGCACAATCTGCAGCACGTATGTGCAGGTCAGAGGACAACCTGTGGAGTCGATTTCCTCCTTCTACCATTTCAGATCTGAAAACTGAACTTACGTCATCAGACTTGGTGGTGGCAAACGCCGTTCCTTACTCACTAGCCATCTTGCTAGAGTGGAACCACATTTTATTTAATTTTATAAGATTTATTTATTTAGTTTTGTCTAGGTATAATCGTATTTTGCTTGCATATACGTATGTGCACCGATTGCATATAGTATGCATAGATATCATAAGAGGCCTCAGATTTCCTGGAACTGGAGGAATGTGGGGATGGTTGTAAGCTACGTGGGTGCCGGGAACTGAACCCAGATCTTTTTCAAGAGCTGAAAGTGCTCTTACCACTGAGCCATTGCTTCAGCCTCTCCCCCTCCCTTTTTATTTTTCAGACAAGGTCTTGCTAAGTTTATCACTTGGGGAAGGCCTCAAATATGAAGTCCTCCTGCCATAGCCTCTGGAGTAACTGGGGTATGGACCTAAGTAGCCAGGCCCAGGTTGTCTTCAATCAATATATATATAATTATTTTCCAAATGTTGATCCAATAATAATCTTCAAATTTCCTCATTTGTTTTTATGTAAACAGTGACAAGTTTAGTAGGGTGATAATATTTCCTTCTGGAAAGCCCAAGACTTTGCTGCCAAAGCAACAGTTTTACAGGCCCATAGATCAGATTGTCAAGTCTGTCCTTTACTCCTCCTTCCCTTACTCCCTCCCTCGATCCCTCTTTTGCTCCCTTCCTTGCTCCCTCCCTCCTTCCCTTCCTTTTTTCCTTCTCACTGAGACAGGGTCTCACCTCGCCCAGGCTTGCTTCAGATTTGCTGTAGCTGAGGATGACCTTGCCTTTCGGATGCTTCTACCCCCACTTTCCAAGTGCCAGGGTTACAGGCATGCACCACCACACCTGGTTTATGTAGTGCTAGCAGTCAAACCCAGGACCCAGCGCCTTCTAGGTAAATACTCTGTCAACTGAGCTTCCTCTTCAACCCTCTGTTTCCTTTTTACTGATATTAGCACTCTGGACAGCGAAGTCTCACAGAGGTCTAGAAGGGCTAATCTCTCCCTTCTGTAGGCACAAGGTATCTCCCTCAAACGATCACTTTAATAATTTAATTAAATAATAAGTGGAAGATAGCATGTAAATTAAACCACCCCCACAATAATTACTGATATAAGTTGTTAATATGTAGTTATTTTTCTTGACATTTTATGACTTGAAAGCCAAAGCCAGAAATGTAGGTCTAGGAACATAGAAAACACTCAGGCCCTGTTTTTCTTTTCCCCGATACTGGTTTTAAGGACTGGAGTTTTTGCAGAAGTCTGGGGGGTGGAGGGTCTGAACTCTGATATGAAGGCAGCAAGCCCTAGACTGAGATCAGTAGAACTAGAGCCAAAAACCCAAGCCCAGCTTTCTTCACTTTACTTCCTAACTCAATGACCCTGCAAATCACTCCCTTCTATGTTCTTGGTTTTTCATCTAAAAAATGGGAAAAGAAAAACTATCTGTTCGGCTTTGTTTGAAGTCAAGAGCTGAACAATTATGCTTGGTGTATGGATGGTTCTCTCGCCCCACCCCCTTTTCATGGCCCAGCAAGACTGTTCCAAACACCAGGATGTTGCTCGAGAACTCCTGGATTCCTGTCTTTACACCACCTAGCTAATCAGCAGGAAAGCATCTTGACATTTATTTTTAAGAGATGATTTACCCTCTCTGACACCATGCAATGTGCTGCTCTGTATGGGGCCTTAGCTTCATCATTTAAGCGATTTAATATTCAGCACAAGCAATAGTAACCATGGAGTGGCCATTGGAAGAGTATTCTTTGTAGTAGTTGATGGTGTGTGTGTGTGTGTGTGTGTGTGTGTGTGTGTGTGTGTGTAAAGATGGGAGAGGGTTCCCTTTTTTCAGTATTCCATCATTTTCCATTTGGGGCCCTCTGGGAATTACTATTAAAAAGCACGATTGTGGAATGCTGCCTACTCACAGAAGGATGTGCTCATGAAACTCAATCTACCCAGAGGACTCCACTGGTGGATTTGTATTCCTGAAGCACCAACTAAAATAAGAAATGTTAATTTCTTGCAGACTATTATCAGATGATTTTTAAATATCTGCCAAGCAGGAATGTCTGTTCCCATGTGAGGAATTTCCGTAATAAAACCTTGGCACCAGAGCACAAGGCGATAGTTTTATAGAAACAGAGAGAAAAAAAAAACAGCAAGCATTTTCCCGGAGGACAGTTTTAGCTACAATTCACCAGTGCTTGCTTTGTTATTTCTGTCTTATTTTATGCTTTTGTTTTGAAACATAATGCAATTTTACCTGGATACACTCCCGGGCAATCAGGAAATAGCTCAGTATGTTGGTTGGCACTGCCAAATAGAAGACCTGCGGAAAATCAGAAACCTTCTCCGCCTGGCCGCTTCCCCCACCCCACAAAGCTGGCAGGGCACAAAACGGGTTAAGGCTTATTGAGAATAGAGGGGAGGGGAGGAAGCCCCGAGGAGGCCTGGAGCAGCGGGCAGCTCCTCCAGGTCCAGCTTCCATCACCTGCAGCGGCTGCGGAGCTCAGAAAGCTGCTAGCTGGTGCTGTGCTTTTCAGAGGAGGCTGGATGCTGAGGCCAATTTCTAGCACCGCTGCGAAGAGTGGGCGTGGCCTCGGCGGCTGTAGTGTGTAAGCTTGTTAGGACAGATGCTGGTTGCTTTTCAGTGAGGAACCAGTGCTTGGTGGGGGAGAGTGAGAAGAGAGAGAGAGGGAGGGAGGGAGAGGGAGGGAGGGAGAGAGAGAGAGAGAGAGAGAGAGAGAGAGAGAGAGAGAGAGAGAGAGAGAGGGGGGGGGAAGAGGATAGGAGAGAGCAGAAGAGGGAGGAGGGAAGGGGGAGAGAGCAGTAGCGCGTGAGAGGAGGGAGGGAGGGAGGAAAGAGAGAGCCAGAGAGCTAGAGATACTGAACACTCAGTGCTGAGTGAAGGACCGAGGAGAACCTATCTCCAGCGAGCCCTGAGAGCCACTCGAGATCTTTTGGGGAGCTCAAAAATTATGAATATGGGATCTGTCACTGGTGCTGTCCTCAAGACGTTACTTCTGTTGTCTATTCACACCTGGAACAGAGTGGAAGCTGAGAATTCGTGTAAGTACACAGCAAATGATTTAAAACTTGCCGGGGGGCTACACACAAAACTTTGATTCTGTTGTTTTTATGATTAATCTTTTCAACTAGAATCATTGCGGGGGGCTAAGCGAAGTATCACAAGAGAATTGTGCAATAGGACTGGGTTCCTCTTGGTCTGGTCAGAATATGCAAAACGTTATCTGGACTATTTTTTTTAACTAGGAGAATCTCACTCTCCTTGAATATTCATTGAGAACAGTCAACTTCTAGTAAAACATTAAATTAGCATCTTAATCAGAGACCAGCCCAGGCACCTCTCTTTAGGTTATTGAATTTCCTTGGGATTATTTGGCTAGCAGGAAAACAACCCGCAGACTTGGTATTCTTTCTGCTGCATTAGCTGAGATTTCTGAAGTTTGTGATTTAGCTGTAGCTGGCTGCATTTCTAAAATGATGCAGGCTAATAACTGAAACATACTGCAGACTTCACCGGCAGGCAGAACTGGTAGAAGGAAGCATAGCTCAGCATTGAAGAGCCCTGTCCTCCCTGGATGGGCACTCCTGGATGGGCACCCAGCCCTACATCTGGCTTAAAGGGAAATATGAAGGTGATCCCCCCCCCCCACCTTAAGTAAGGTTCTCTAGTGGTTGAATTTTCAACTTCACGTGTTTGGGATTGATTGTCTTGGTGCTGATTCAAGGAACATTCATTACAGTCTCTTTGCTTCATTTAAACATCACCCAAAATATATCGACCAACTCTCATCAGCTTGCAGTTGGAGATAGGAAAAGTTTTGAAAGTTTATATTTGGCTTAAATTCCCTAAATGGAAGTATTTTCCCATCTGCCGTGAACGATAAACAACAGCTCAGCAAACACAACTTTTTCTTTCTGTCTTGGATTTTAAAGATGAGCCTTATCTGCTTTGCATTACAAGAAAGTGTTACAAGGCCTCTTTAGGAACGGATGCCACTGCTGGATTGCCAGGGTTAGGCTTGGGAGACAAGAAAGTGGTCACTGTCTTTGCTGTAGAACCTCCTTTGACTTTACTGGAGAGTCCTAGGGAGGGAAGAACAGTAGGAACTCATGGTCACAAGCCCAAGTCTGTTCATGCTGTGTGACCATGGTGATTTGTGCTTCCATTTGCAGGAGCTCATTTAATGTCACAATTTATCTGGCACTCTGCAAAAGAGAGAACTTCACTCTAGGGCTACACTGTTTCCCTTCCGATTTTAAATTGGATGTGTGGAAATAAGTCAGTAAAATGTGCATGGTTTTACCAAGTCAAAATCTTAGGGGCTTCTTCGGTGATAGCCTTCGACAAACACTGTAGCAAATAAACAAAGACCAGAGCCCGTCCACTCAGGTAAATCAAGTTCTGTGGCAAAGGTAGGATTCCTCCCATTCCTCCCGAAGCTGCAGGCGTTCAGTGAAGAGGGAGCACTAGAGGTCACTGTTGCAATGTGAAGCACATCATAGGCTCCTTTCCCTTGAGAAGGGCAAAGCTTTACCCCGGCCTAACCCAGTTTGCCTTTCCAGTGCATCGCATGTGATTCAGTTTGCAGTGTATTAATAGGAGTAACTGGGTTGTGAGTGTTGATGTTTGCCTGCTTGCTTGAAATCTGATGCTAAGTATAACCAGAAGATCTGTATTAAAGGGCTTTCCTTCCCCGTACCTCTTCTTAGTCAAGGAAAAGTGAGCAGCTGGGATTCTCTGAGGAGAGGCTAGTGTTCCTGTCTGCTTGGCTCTGACTGGACCTCTCTCTGGTGCAGTTCAATATTGGATCTGCATCCACTGGGGTTGGAGTACTCTATGAAGTCATTGGATAAACTCAGAGAGCATAGAATTGAAATTATCAGGAAAGTTTAAGTATTAAAATTGGAATTCCTGGTTAGAAGACCTGCTTAAGAGTCGGCTTTTCTTCAAGTGTCAAAATTCATAATTCAGTGGCTTCAGATAATTAAGGTTACTGTTAGTAATTTCTTATTGGTATTTTGACAGTGTAGATACAAAAGATTTAATTTCTTGATTTTAATATTATTCCTCACTTTTTACATTTTGGAGGCATTAGGGTCCACTTGTTGCTGGGTTAGGATAGAAAGGTCATTCTTGGAAGACTGAATATGTATTATGTGTTTGTGAACAAGGTTGAAAGTGAGCCAAAGGGCAGTCAACTAACTAGCATAAGCATCTCAAAGTCTTATAAGGCCTCAAATAATTCTTCTGAACCAGATTGTATATTAATAAGAAGTGAATCAATCTTAAATCCCACTTGTAAAGTCAGAGGGAACGGAACATAAGCAAAAGAAAATTAAAGGCCTATCTCTTGGGTGATTGCAAACACTGTTCTCCTTATTTACAACTGACTCACAAGGAGAAAATCTGTCATCCACTGAGTCACCCTTTGGGTAACAATAAGAACATTTGCTTAGGGGGCTCTGTAAACCTGGGATTAGCTGAACTCTAATTTGAATATTAATTGATCTAATTAATCAACTGGGAAATTTGCATTGGAAAGATTCCATGCAAACACAACTACCCTCTCTCCTCTCTCTCTCTTTCTCTCTCCTTTCTCTCTCTCATACAGGGGCATGTTCGAATACACACACACAAACACACACACACACACACACCTATGTGTAAGTACATGTGCCATGGGCACTCTTGGTGACTCTGGTCAGTACCTGTGAATTTAAGAAGAAATATATTGAGTGGGTCACATTCTTTGCTTCTGGTGTCCCATACAACATTTCCAAGATAAGTTTGCTACTACACTGAGCCACCCTTTTCGTGCAAACACAGTGACAGGTGTCCTTGCACATGGACATGCTTCCTGGGTCTCTTTGACTTCTTCACTTCCTGCTAAGAAAGATGTACTATAATGGGAAAGTTATTTATTTATTTTGCACTTGTTCTTAAGAACCCACAATTTCTGAATATCAAGATAGTTTTGGGTGGGCTAATGCATCACCTAAGAAGGATGGGATGTAACTAGTAAGTGTGGTTTTACTTTGTTTTTGTTCTGACAAATCACATGATGAAGGACACACTGAGTCCTGTTCTGAGAATAATTAACACCGACCAAAAAGCTCACTAATGACTTAATTAGAAGTTAGCTTCTGTCCATGTTCTTTCTTTCCTTTCATTGAAATCAGGGATATATGTCTGATATCTACCCCAAAGGAAGTACCAAAAATATGATACATTCAATAATAGAGAAATGTAACTGTTTGAGTAGATAAATGATCATTCTTACCAGATACAACCCACATACAATTGAACAGATCCTCAACTTACTAAAATTCAGTTTTGTAGTTCTTTCTAACAGCTTCTTTTTGTTCTCTCTCCTCTCCAGATGTGCTTTATAGTAAAACAATAAAATATCTAAAATGCAGTATCAAAGTACTGATGAATATGATCCATGACACAGTGTATGAATAGTTGGCCCTTGGAAGTGAAGATCAGTGGGTTCTCTGACTTGTTATCGTAGGATCGTTTATTGCATTCTCTCCACTTATTGTATCAATTCTGGACCGTTTCTGATCCTTTTGCACAGGGTTAATGTATCTTATAAGCCAAAGTGGAGACCAAACATAACTTTCATATGGCACTTAGTACTCAGTTGAGGTAATAAATATTGTTATTGTCTTCTGAAATTAGTTTTGGAATTCATATCACATATAAACAATTAGAGTCTGTATGTCAAAGACTTTTCTCTTCATTGAAAATAGATCAATGGAGTTGTGAAAGGTCATTGTAAAGAGGGCTGTAATGTTTAGCTCAGGGGTCACAGGGTATGGCCTTTTAGTCAAATTTGGTCTCATTCCTGTCTTTGTATGGCCTATGAACTAGCAGTGGGGTTTGCATCTTTACCTTAAAAAAGTAAGAGACAATAATGGACAAAATGACATTGTGGAATGAGTTTATACTAATATTGATTGATGAAAATAGTCTTACATCACTAACCATGCAAATAATGAAGGAGCTGCTCCCACCACTGGCAATTTAACAGGAGAATCTTTCACTTTCATATTTTCTTTATTTGTTTTTCTTAAATTACTATTGTTGAGAAATATCATTTCCATGACTATGCGATACTTGCATTTGTTAGGAAAGTTTCACAGCACTTTTGGCTTCTAAGGGGGCATTTTTAATCTCAACTAATTACATTACTATACAGTGCTTAATAGTATGTGAGCAATTTCCCCTCAAATATAGAATGAAAATTTCTGCTGTTACTTCAAATTTTCACAAGCATAAAATATTCTACTGTATATGAATTAGAAAAAATTTGTAATCAAATTAATTATGTGAGGGAAACAGTCTTGTTTGAAGAGTGTTTTTGCTTTGTAAGTAACTCAGCAGCTTCCCCAAAATGCTCAAATTGGCAAACTTTCTAGAACAAGTTGAAAAATAGATTTTCATTTAAGCACAACCCACTGAGAATTCACAATAATTAAGCAAGTGCTTTCCACCTACTCATGCCCACGTAATTAATTTGTATGTAAATATCTTGTCCATTTGGAATTGTATTTACCTTTGATTTCCAGAAACTGTTCATTAGGTTAGTTTTATTTATATTACACTACTAACGGCATTTTAAAGAAGAAGTTAAAATGTGATAGAGTATACTATTAATATATTTGTATTGTAATTTAAAGATGGCTATGTTAAAAGTTTATTTTTGTGAGATATTCATTTTTTTCTTTTGAGGAAGGGTCTAATGTAGTTCAGATTTCCTTTGACCTTGCTATGTCTGACCTTCAACTCTTGACTCTGCAGATTCTGCTCCCAAGTTCTGAGATTACAGGCATGAGCCACTAAGCCTGGCTTGATGTTTTTGTTTTGTTTTGTTTGTTTGTATTTTTGAGACAGGGAGTCACTATGTAGACCTGGATGGACTAGAAGTCACTGTGTATATAAGGGTGGCCTAGAACTCACAGAGATCCACCTGTCTCTGCCTCCTGAGTGCTAAATTAAAGTTGTAAGCCATAATACCTGACTCCTAATAATGTTTTTTAGCAATTCAGTTTTAAATGAAGATTCTGACTTGTCTTCAAAGGGCCATTTTTTTAAGTCCAAAAACATCTTAAGATGTGACCTAGGATGGGTCTTAGTAAAAAGTGAGGCAATTCACTCATGATTGTCTATTGGACATAGATACTTAGGGATTGTGACCTTGACAGTCTAAATTGTTGAACATGGTTTTGTGTTAGAACATCAGTCTGGCCTCACAAATGCCCATTTTTCTGCCTAGAATGAAAATCTCTTTTATCTCAGATCAATCAATACTGGACCTTTAATGTTGTCAACTAATGAATCATTTGACCTTTAAATTGCCAGTTAGCCCCAGATTAGCCAAGAAATCCTTCACTCTTTTTGTTGTTTGTTTGTTTGAGAGGGGGTCTCAGGTAGCCCATTCTGACTTTGAACTCTGGATCCTCCTGCCGCTAACAGCTAAGATTACAGACCTGAACCACCAGGCCCTTGATCATTGCCCTTTAAGAAACGCTTTTTCTCTCTTCTGTACTGACCGAAAGATTGTAGAATGCAAACACTAGGAAGGTAAGACAAAACTGATTGCCACACAATTCTCCAGAATGTATATTCATGTTGGTATCTTATTAGTTTTGGTGAAATAATAAAGGTTTGCATACTTTGATTATATTTTTCCCATTGCTTATAGCTTATTATTTTCTATTTTTATTGATTCAAACATTTTGGAGTCACTGACTTGTTTGATATGTATCTAGAATTCTTGTTGTTTTCTTGTTAATTAGAATGGTGAAGAAGGATTAATCCCCACAGAATATGTGTTTCAGATAAGAGGTGCTTGGTGAATTCACCAAATTATTGAGGTAGAAGGTGTTTTGCTGTTGCTATTGGTAGAGTGGACCCTGAGTACATGGAGGATTGTGCTAGTGGCTCTTCAGGGTAGAAACCTTTAGAAATACTCTTTTACAAGCAGAGCTCAAAAACACACCTTGAACTGTAGCATCAGATGCTGCAGTTGGTTGGATTTTGTTCATCTTAAAGAAGAAAAAAAATCTCAGTGGGATGTTATGGCACATATGTAATCCCAGCACACATGATGATGAGGTAGGAGGATCGTGAGTGCCTGTACAGATTCGATTACATAGTGAAGTCCTGTTTGATAAAATCCAAGGGCTGGTGATGTATTTTAGTGGTAAAACACTTGATTAGCATGCTTCTGACCCTAGGGTTCCACTTCTAGAACTTCCCACCCCCACTACAGAAGTATAAGAAGGGAAGAAAACGCCTTACACTGACTACATCATGATGAAAAAATCTTTGGGACAGCCTGTTGTGATCACCTGAAGTCTTTTTTAAAGAAAACATACTAATGAGCTACTCTAGAAATTAATGTGGCCAGTCAATGCCTTTGGGCTCTTAAAAGAAGGTTTAAAATGTTTTCAGAAGTAATTGCTTATTTCTAATTCTAAGATGATAGATGGAATTTCTAAAAATTTTAAATAATCATGTGTGTGTGTGTGTGTGTGTGTGTGTGTGTGTGTGTGTATGAGTTTCCATGCACCACATGAGTGCAGGAGTCCTTAGAGACTAGAAGAGTATGCTAGATCCTCGGAAACTGGAGTTAGAGGCAACTGTGAGCTGCCATGTGGGTGTTAGAACTGAAACCACCCATGTCCTCTGCAAGAGCAGCAAGAGCTCTTAACCCTGAACCACCTCTCCAGCTCTTACTGTGCATTTATAAATGAGAATGATGTCAGGTAGACTGGGTGTCATTGGACTATATTCATTTGGGGGTGGTGGGAGGCAACTTTGATGTCAGATTTCAGCATTCAGATTCCTTCAGTGAGCTCCAAAGTCTGAGTGTGGATTTCAATTAAGTGTTTCTGTCTTTTCATATGCATGCTTATGGCTCTGTGACTTTCATGACTGGCCTTTTGTTTTTAATCCATAGTTGGGTTCTCCGTTATGCCATCAAGTTTTCCCAAGGATCTGGTGTTGATAAAGATCCAAATCTGCTATTGCTATATGAGAAAGGTGCTTTTGCTCTCATTCAGCTTTCAAAAGGTGGAGTTTTTATAAAAATGTCTTTTACTAAGGGTTTCACATACGTGGCACCTAAAACTACAGGTCAAGAAATGATGGCACGCATGCCCATCAAGTAAATTCCTCATCATCTTCCTGGCTTCATGTGGTGGTTGGGAGGAGAGCATGTGCTGGGCTTTTTGCTCCTTTTCAATGGAATTTTTGTCATGGTTGGTGGAAAAGCAGAACTTTGACAATAAAATTGGGGAAATCTCATAACAGGATGTAAAAATGAGCCTGTTTATGTTACAGTTAATGAGTCATTCCAATGTAATAATTGGAAAAGTGAGTGAAGCCTGCAAACATTTGACATTTTAAGTATTTCAAAATTAGTAACTATAAAATTTTTTAATGCATAATTATTTAATAGTGATGAGATTTATCTAGAAGGGTTTTAAATCACAAAAGAAAAACTGGTATAATATGTATCATATCTATAGCTCTAATTACTTTTTTTTTAAAAAATTAAGTTCCTCTCATTAGCAGTTGTCTGGAATAAGATATTATGTGCTTCTAAATAACAAAACAGGTATTTGTTTCCATGACCACCCCCCACTGGCAATTATGGTGCTTAAAAATGGGATCATGGGTTGATATTAGTCTAGAAGTAATGTAAATATATAAATTCACTTGTCTTCCTAAAGTACATTTGTTGTGTAATTGCTGGATGAG
This sequence comes from Mesocricetus auratus, assembly GCF_017639785.1. Taxonomy (NCBI): domain Eukaryota; kingdom Metazoa; phylum Chordata; class Mammalia; order Rodentia; family Cricetidae; genus Mesocricetus; species Mesocricetus auratus. The sequence continues at coordinate 11,331,133 of NW_024429183.1, read as the reverse complement.
CTGTTGTTTTATTACTTGACTTAGCAGTTGCAAACTACGGAGACTGATTTTGAATGTCCTCTGAATAGCATCTATATGCTGAACTTTTAAGAACTGGTCCTGAGCCAGCAGGTGGTAGGTTCCTGGGTCAACTGAGCAGACAACAGTCAGGGAGCCTGAATGGGACAAACATAGGCCTTCTGTATATATGTATGACAATCATGTAGCTTGGTCTCTTAGTAAGATTTTTAATAGTGACAGCACGACCTCTTCCTGGCACTTAGCTGTCTTTGGTAACCCATTCCCCATGCTGGGTTATCTGGCCCAACTTGAAGTGAGGGGAGGAGCTTTGTCCTGCCTCAACTTGATGTGCCAAGTTTTGTGAAAGCCCACAGGAGACCTGTTCCTTTCTGAATGGAGGTGGAGGAGGGGTGAATGGGGAGGTGGGTAGATAGGAAAGGGGAGGGGACAGGAGGATAGGAGGGAAGGGCAACTGCTTGGCATGTAAAATAAATAACATAAATGTTACTTAAACAAAAACCAAAAATTTAAAAAGTTCACATATTTATCAATACACACATATGTATGTAGATATATGTATAAATGCACACATATGCAAATGTTCCTTAAGACTTGTGATTTAAGCCTGGCAGTGGTGGTGCACACCTTTAACCCCAGCACTTGGAGGCAGAGGCAGGCAGATCTCTGAGTTCAAGGCCGGCCTGGTCAACAGAGTGAGTTCCAGGACAGGTTCTAAAGCTACAGATAAACCCTGTCTGGAAAAATTAAAAAGAAAAAAAAGAAAGAGAAAAAGAAAGAATTGTCATTTAAAATCTGTTGCTCATCAGGAGACAAGGAAAAAGAAAGGCATTAATTTGAAACAGTCTTAGAGGGACTTGAGTTGCTGAGTCTGAGTTAAAATTATTGTGTGTGTGTGTGTCTGTCTGTATGTGTGTTTGTGTTTGAAGGCATTTAATAAGGGATTAAAGATCAGGGACATTACCATAGGGGGTACATTTTGAATTAAGTTGTGTTAAGACACAGAAAAAAGTTGTGTTTCACTTGCTGTCCCTTCCACTGTCACCTCTAATACAGTTGTAAAAGTATGTGTGGATTTAGATATTTTACCTTGATGTGAACACTGTCCAACATGAATATGTGTTAAAATATCATCTGCTACCACATGAAAATGTGCAACTTCCTTGTTGTAACGAAAAGAAACGTATCACCACTGTCCTGGTTAGCCTTGCTATCAACTTGACTCAGCCTAGAGTCTCCTGTAAAGAGTTTTTATTGGGTAATTGTTAGCATTAGGCTGTTTTGTGGGCATTGCTATGAGGGGTTGTCATGATTACTGACTGGTATAGCAGGGCCCAGTCCACTATGAGGGGCACCCTCCTATGGGTGGGTGGTCATGGGCTGATTAAAAAAATATGGGTTTGAGTGAACAATGAACAGTGCTCCTCCATGGTTACTGCTTGCCAGTTCTTGTCTGATTTCCTGCCCTGACTCCCCTAGGTGATGGACTGTGATCTGGAAGTGTAAGCCAAATGAACCCTTTCCTCCCCAAAGTTGGTTTTTGTCAGAGTGTTGTATCACAGCCACAGACAGTAAACCAGAACAACCTCAACAACCAAATGAGAAACAGCATAGGATTAAAATTTAACAGAATAAGCTGTCTATGGCAGTGCCCTTGGGGGCTGAGGCTGGAGGATTGCAAGTTTGAGATCAGCCTTGGATAGAGTGAATTCAAAGTTCAAGGTCATCTTTGGATGTTTGATCTCTAGTGCAAAGGGGAAAAAGGGATAGAGAACATGAATTTGGGATGGGGTGGTGGTGGGAGTCTGGGATGAGTTGCAAGCGGGTAGTTGGAGTAGCACTTTGTATACATGTATGAAATTATCAGAGAAGTGAAAATATTATAGTAAAAAGTCAAAAGACAATAAACCACAATAAGACATTAACAAAATGTCTTTGGAGATCCTGTTTGAATTTATCCTGAACATAGACAACTCTATTTGTCTTTTGTAATTTCAAACTCCATTATTTTGTAGGATGTGGTATGATTATCCTTATATTTCACTCAACTTTCCATCAGCCCCTAAATTCTAGTTTTTGTCAACAGGACATACAGGGTGAAAAAAATGTCAGGGAATGTTCTGGCTTCACAGCCACTGGGCAAATTGAAGCATAATTTCGCTCTCAAAGACAGTGCAGTGGAGGGATGCTGGTACCCAGTGCAGGGCATTACAAACAAAGTTTAGTGTTTGTCACATCATTCAGTTTTATCTCTCAATTTGGGCTGATTTTAAACAAAAAGAGTCTATCTCCAAAGGCAGAAAGCTGTATGGATGCTCACTGATCCTCATAGTTAAGGATTTATAATACATATTTACATTTGCCATGTTTTAGATGTTTAGGACTTAATTAAACCTTGCTAAAATAAAAGCAATTCTGTCTAAATTGGTGGCAAGGGAATTCTGTGCGAGGTTATAAAGCTGCTCAATTTTGTGGCACAGCGTGTATGGTTCCAGGCTTGCCTGAACTGCCGTGCTTCGGGGTGTAAACTATATTACCACCCTGTTAAGAAAACTTGATGCACGTCTAAAATGTCATGATTGCAATGTCTCGAGTATCACGAGACATAGAAACTTTCCTTAAACCACTACCACCAAAACAAACAAGCATACAAAACCACCACCACCACCACTACCAACAACCTCAAAACCCAGGTAATTCAGAAAAAGAGTTTAAGGAAAGCAAAGAGCAAACACTGAAGATAACACTTAGTTTTCTAAACTCACGGCATCCTTTATTACAAAATGGAACACAAAAGCATAAACTATTTCCTAATCAAATACAGCATCAATTGAAGAGGGGAAAGAAGTGAGCTCATAAAAATGGGGTGTAGGGTATTAAGGTACTAAAAGTAAAATTATATCCATAATAATTTGCTCTGTTTAACATGTAAAACTGAGATTAAATTCGATTAAATTCTTTTTTTAAAAAACTGGTCCTCCTTGTGAAATGACCATATTCATTTTTGGGAGAAGGGCTTGTTATATGCTTGCCGGTGGAATGGCTTTTTCTTAGATAGATGTGTGTAATTGTAACATAAACCAGACTAGTGAGAAGACAATGTGTGGAGTGTCATTAATCACCAGCACGTTCTCCAGAGACCCTTCCAGGAAGTCCTCTGTTCCTCTGAGTTAGCAAAATCGAGCCTCCTGTGATCATGTTTCCCTTCCATTTTCCTGGATGTAAGGGCGGTCTGGCTGTGACATCTGTCACGTTCAGCGATTGCCAGGACTGACTTGGCTGATCTGGCTGGTGTGGCAGCTGTCCCCTCTTTCTTCCTCAACCTCACCTCCAGGATCCCCATTTCATCTGTCCCTTGTTAGGTAACATTTGAAAATATGACACATTACTGTCTTTTTAGGTAAGCATGACAAAATATGTCCCCACATTTAATCAGTGTGAAAGCATTGGGTTTTGGAGAGGAACAAGTCTTGCTTTATGTGGTCTCTCACTGCAGCCAGGTTGTTTCAGTGCTTACACCAAACTCAGCAGCACAGCAGCCTGTGTGCTGCACAGGAGCCTCCTGTTTCCCTGCTCTTGCCTGGGTTTACTGTTCTTTCTTCCTCACAGTCCCACGATAGCAGGCGTCCTCTACCCTTCCTGTTTTAGTTCTCGCCTCTGCTGTAGTCTGTACCTCGGTAATTCCCCTGATGTCCCTCAAAATGCTTCTGGAAATTTTCTTAAATGTTATTTGAGTTTTCATTATCAGGGAAGGGACACACATGCCACACAGCATGAGTTTGGAGGTCAGAGGACAGTTTTGTGGGGTTGGTTCTCTCCTAATTTTAAGTGTGTTCTGGGGATATTATCTCAGGTTAAGCAGGCTTGTACAGGAAGTGCCTTTACCAGCTGATCCATCGTACTGGACTCTGGAAAACTTCTCTTCCTATACTGTGTGTGTGTGTGTGTGCATGTGCATAGCTGCATATTTTGTATGTGTGTGGGTGCACTGTTGATGTTTGCCTGTGGAGACTGATTTTGGAACTCCTTCTCCATTTCTCTCTACCATATTCATTGAGGCAGGGTCAACAGAGATCTTTGGTATGGCTAGTTTCGATAGTCAGGGTGCCTTGCAGATCCCTGTCTCTACCTTCTGAGGTTGGAATTAGAGGTGGGCTACTATGCCCACCTGGCATTTACATGGGTTTCTGGCTATATGAACTTACGTCCTAGGCTTATGTGCCAAGACTTAACCACTGAGTGATCTCCTTAACCCTGGAAATCTTTTTAAAGCCATCTCACCCTCTTCCTCTGTGGGGTCTTACCTGAGCAAACTGCCTAAACTGTCATCAACGTCATCAACCCCTGGTAGAAAATCCCCCTCTCATTTGAGTGCTTGCCTGGTCAGAACAGGAAAGCTGGTATTGAAGAGAGGCTCATTTACAAAACTGTAAACTCTCTGAAAAGTGAAGGTATTGCTTTGCTAATGTTTGTAAAGACACCTTCTAGTATAGTGCCTAGGAGAGGGTTCTTAGGAAGTGTGGGAGAAAGTCCATGCATGGCTTGTATTCTATTTTCTAGTTGAAATGTCGTGTCATAGATAAATCAGAAGGACATCTGTTATTTAAATGATTAAGAAATGTATTTATATTTGGTGGACTCCTACTCCCTTTTAGCTAACCCTTTAAATTTTTGCCATTCTGTTTTCCTTTATTATGTTTCAATTTGGTTAGATTGAGTACATTTCTTGCTGTCAGGTATCTGGCTGGCCTGTTTTTTTTTTTTCTCTTTCTCTTCCTTCTTTATCTTTTCCTAAAAAGCAAAGCGACTGTAGTTTGATAGATTACTGGTTCAAATCATTTTGTTTAAGACTCTAGAGGACAGGTTAACTCTCTCTGTCTCTCTTATCTCTCTCTCTGTATGCCTCTGTCTCTCTCTGTCTGTCTCTGTCTCTGTCTCTGTCTCTGTCTCTGTCTCTGTCTCTGTCTCTCTCTCTCTCTCTCTCTCTCTCTCTCTCTCTCTCTCTCAGACCATAAACTGATTGCTGAATAACTACTGCCTCCTTTGGGGGCATCCTGGATCTGTTCACTTTGGCAACAACCCTTGGAGACAGTCTGAAAGTTGAAAATTGTACACAAAGGACCTGCTTTCCAGGGAGACATTTTCAGCACCTTAATATAGACTCAGTACTGATCAAGTGAAGTTTATTCGGGGAGAATGCACTTACACAAGAAGCGGGTGGCCACTGAAAGTTCCAGGTCCAAGGATTCACCCAGGCTCCCTCTGTAACCCCACCGGAAACAAGAGAGAGCCAGCCACCTGTCCTGACCCCAGAACTAAACCCACCCCATCCTGTCTGCACCTGTGACTATGCCCAAATGGGTGTTGTCGGCATTACAGGTATGGGATGGGTGGATATCTCACTACACTTTTATCTACTTTAGAATTTCAATTCCTCTTTATGAAAATTTGCTTTCCCTTTTCTTTTGATTATTTTTATATTTCTTCAACTTGTTTGCTTATTTATTTTCAAAACAGGGTCTCTCAGTGTAACCCTAGCTGGCCTGGTACTTACTATGCAACCCAGGGTGCCCTACAACTTACAGCAGTCCTTTTGTCTCAGCTTCTCCTGAGTGCCAATAATGTAGTCACAAGACAACATCCCCTGTTCTATTTTATGTTTTCTGATTTGAACAATTTCCTCATATACAGAGAGTAGGGGAAAAACAAACAACATCAACAATTTAGAAACCAAAGGCCTCTAACTCCTTCTCTTCTTTTTCCTTTCCTCATTGACTTCCTCCAGAATGAACTGACAGCTTCCCTGATCTTATTTTGCATAAATGTACACACGGTGTTTCTTGTTGCCTGAAGTGGGTTTTTGGCAGCATTGATGGATTCTTAACTTTTAATTTCCTCTCATAATTGCATACATGCTTGTTTTTAAAATAATGATTTTTTAAAAACCTACCACATCATTGTAAATTCCCTTCATATTTCTTCCTTCTCATGGTACACGTTTGTGATTTTTATTGCCAGAATTGTATAATTCACAGCTAACCTTGAATGTTGACATACGCTGTCATTGTCATTAAAAATGACAGATATTCCTTTTGTGTTAGGCTCTGCGGACTCTAAGTTAGTGGAGTATGGACTCTTCTTTTTCTTCCCTTCTCACACAGGCCTGTGAGACAGGTGATGACCACTTTACAAACTGGGAAACTGTGACCTGGAAGGTTACACAGTTGACATGTAGCTACAAATCCACTGTCTTCACCCCCAGCCCCTGGGAATGAGTACATCATTTTCCCCATGAACCTTGCAAATCACGTCTTCTGAGGGTTACAGCAAACCTGTGCCCTTTCTCAGGGTCTCTTTTTAGGCATGGCACATTGTTCCTGTTTGGAATATGCATTTTAGGGGCTGCAGACATGCCTCAGCAATGAGGAGCATCTGTTAATCTTTCGGAGTTTGGTTCTCAGTACCCATGTTGGGTGGATTGCAACTACCTGTAACTCCAGACAGACTGATGCCTTCTACTGGCCTCCTAAGACACCCTCACTAAAGTGCAATACCTCCCTGCAAACATACGGGCACACACACATACCTGCAGGAACACACACACCTACAAGCACACATACACAAACATACAGGCGTGCACACACAAACATACAGGCACAGGCATACATACATACATACAGGTGCACACATACAAACATACAGGCACAAACACACATACACACACATGCAAACATGCAGGCACACACACATACACATAAACAAAATAAATCTTAAAATATGTATTTTGATTTTAAATTGATGAATAATATCTAATGTGTTTCTGGAATTGCAGCATGACATTTGGATTCATGCATACAATGCATATGATGAGCCTAACTGGAATATCACCTGAAATATGTTTGTATTACAAAGTTACAGAATCTTCCCTACTATTTTGAAATAGTCAATTAGGTGATATTCTGGGGGATTGTTAGTTATTATTTTTCAATGATTTAACAAAAGCAACTTTGGGGTGGGATTTATTCTGGCTCATGGTCTCAGAGCAGGAACAACATAGCAGAGTTCATGGCAACAGGAGTCATTAGTAGGGCCTCTCATATCTTTGTGGACAGGAAGCTCAGAGCTAGACTTGAACTGGAAGTGGGTATCCCCTTAAAAGTGACCTACCTCAGACGGCTAGTCCTCAGTTCTAATGCTTCCACAGCCTCCCCAAACGTATTACAGTGGGGACCAAACATCTAGATACTTGAGCCACAGGTGGGAGTGGAGGGCATGTCACATTCAAGCCTTAGCGTGTCCTATTGAACAAAATGAATCCTCTATTAGGTACATCTATCCATCACAGTCTTCTTGTCCTCTGCCCTCCCAGACTCAGGTAACCACTAGCATATTCTCTACTTTAATAAGATCAACATTTTAGTTTGCACATGTGAGTGAGGACATGGTATTTGTCCTTTCTGTGGTGTGATAAGTTCTAAGATGATCTTCCTGTTTCTTTTCAAACATCCTGCCACTTGTATTTTAACAGTAAACTTTCTTACTGGTTAGAGAGAATCAGTAGGCTACAGGTAGCCAATAATAAAATGTTATCCTTTTCAAAAAAATGTCTCCACCCTGTGTTGCTTTTACTCAAGATCCATACATACCCTCTATATTTCTCATCAACACCTCCTAGAACAGCATATACAATGCTAAAACTGTCCCAGGTGCAAAGCAAAGCCAGCTCCTGCAGCTTTGTAGTATCTGGCTGAATGCTCTGTTGGCTTCATTTCTTTCTTCCATCAAAGAGTCTCTCCTCCCCTCTGGGCAGAAGCACACTCCTTATGACTGTGCTGTGCAGAGGCACACTCCTTATGGCTACGCTGTGCCTCTTCTAGTGCCACCACGACAAAATATAATAGCTTTCGTGCCTAAAGTAATAGGAATTCATGTTTTCCACACACCTGAAGTCCAGGATCAAGAGGAGGGGTCAGGATTGGTTTATGGTGAGTCTTTTCTTTCTGTCTTGTAATTACTGCCTTCTCCCTGTGTACTCAAGAACATGGTAGTGTGCATAAATTTTTATGTGAGTGTGAGCATGCATATGTGAATGTGGGTGTGTGTGCATGTGTGTGTGTGTGTGAGAGAGAGACAGAGACAGAGAGAGACAGAGAGACAGAGACAGAGAGACAGAGAAAGATTTGTCTTTTTCTAATCTTATCTGGACAGTAGTCCTTTTGGATTAGGGTCCCACCCTAGGACATCATTTAACTGTGATTACCCCCTCAAGTTTCCCATCTCTAAACATTGGCACATTGGCAATTAGGGTTCCACACACAAGTTTTGGGGGTATGTTTTCAGTCCATGGCAGAGTTTTGAGTCTTGCAATTGCCTACATAAAGTGCCTGTTCTCTTGATCTAAAGAGAGATCTCTCAAGTTCAACAGCATATATTTCTTTTATACATTGAGGCTTCTTGGACACACTGAAAAATGAACAAAGTCGCCCTCCATTTGGGTGGATCCCTCTTCAGCGGCATTGCTGAAATAATCACCAGTGTGTTCATCTATTGACCAGTTGTTATAGGTCCACTACTGTCCTGTCTCTTTCTTTTTAACAGCACCCTGTATTCCCTAGCTGCCTTTACCCAGGAATTCCCAATACCCATAAGAAGTGTGTATGCTAATGATACAAAATGCCTTTCCATAAATTCACAAGAGTTCCATATCTTTGAAGGAAGTCATTTCCCTTGAGCACATTATTGTATTTCTAACCTTCCTTCCAACAGTCTCGAATATTCAGAGGATGGTAATTTATTGCCCTTTGTTAAAATCACCTCTGTATTTACCACCATTATTCCCTTAGCTGTTACCTCAAGTATTATTTTTATCCCCTTTCAATTACATTCCTCTTTATGCTCCTGAGCTCCAGTGCTGGTGTGATTTGCTCCAAGTGTTTTGTGTATAGCACCCCACTACCATCACCAAAGGGAATTGCTCAATTTGTTTTCTTAGGTCCTGTTCCCTGAACCACACTGTACACCTTTCTGTCTGTCTCCATATGATCTCTCCATATCTATCCACAGACAAACAAATAAAACCACCATCCTAATAGCTTTCAGTTTTCATTTATATTTTTTTACACTGTACTTTGATCATATTCATTCCTTCCCAGATCTACCACCCCCTTTCCTAACCATCCGACTTGGAGTCCTTTTCTTTTCTTAAACTCATAAGGTATTATTTGTGCTTCCCATATACTCTTGGTTGCATGACCATCAACTGGAGCATGGTGGCCTACTTGAGGTTCCACCTTTAAAGAAAAAAGACTGTACCTTTCCCAGCAACTATCAATTAGCAATTGCTCCTCATCTAGAGGTGGGCTTTTGCACCACCTCTCTGCCTCCATGCTGGGGTTTTGTCTGGCTTGAGCTTGCAAATGTCTTGTGCATGCTATCAAGGTATCTATGAGTTCATATGTACAAGTTCCCTGCAATGCCAGGAAAACACTGTTTGCTTGTCATTGACCACAGCTGGCACTTAAGATCTTTCTGTTCCTTCTGAAATGATCCTTGAGGAAGAGGAGGGGTGATATAGATGTTCATTTCCGGCTGTCTGAAGTCTCTTATTTTCTGCACCTTGACTAGTTATGGCTCTTTTTTAAAAAATCAATTTAAAACTTGTCTAGGTTTAAATTTGTCTAATGTCTTCTGAGTGGTAGGAGCCAGGACAGCTGTTCGCCATATATTATTTCACCCCATGTAAACACAGCATCTGTTCCTGCCCAGTATCTCCGCTTCTGTGTGTCTCCCCCTCTCCTGTGAGTTTCCCTTATGGCTAAATAAGGGGGTTCATAGTAACTCATCAATTGCACATGCACATCCTCAAGCATTTCTCTATTTTGAGCCAGTTGGTTGTTCATTGATTGATTTTTGAATTCTCTCAGTCTACCAATGTCATCTTCTAGTAGTTCACAGCTCTGTTAGGAGTCCTGTAAATTCTCTAAAATCTCAGTATCTTAAGCCATTTACAAATGTCAATGTCATCCTCTCACTTTGTCTTGCAAAACTCAGGGCTTCCTCCACCCTTGGAAGAAGAAATTTAAAGCCACAGATAATTCCTCCCACTCTTCCCCTTTCTGTTCAGGAATTTATAACCTGTAGAGATGGTTTTTGTGTGTGTCTTTTCTAGGATGCTCTGTTCCAGCATGAATCAGTGGTGGTGGGGAGAGATTGTCACGTTTAACAGATCTCAGAAGCACATCTGTCACCCTCCAGGAATCCCCCCCCACTCATCAATTGGACTTGTCAGTTACATGTACAGGCATCTCCCCAGTCCTGAGCAGTGTCGCCAATCTTCTCTACATGTGTCCTCCTCAGAATTCCTGCCTGTGGCCTCAGGTGGGCTGCTCCAGATGCAGGTTCCCTGCTGTCACTCTCTGTGGAGTGTCTTCTTCAGGTGGCATGAATCATGTTTGGTGAAGAATCTCTTAATGGCAGCATTGCTCCTCCCTGGTTGAGTTCCTCTGACAATTTAGAGCTCTCTTTCTTTCTTTCTTTCTTTCTTTCTTTCTTTCTTTCTTTCTTTCTTTCTTTCTTTCTTTCTTTCTTTTGAGACAGGGTTTCTCAGTGTAGCCCTGGCTATTCCAGAACTCACTGTGTAGACCAGCCTGGCTTCAGACTCACAAAGATCCACCTACCTCTGCCTCCTGAGTGCTGGGATTAAAGGTATGTGCTACCACCATTCAGCTAGAACGTTCTCTCTTCAGGAAAAATCATGTATTTCTTTTCATCTTTTAGAGAAAAAGGTTCAGTGTTTCAAGGGAATGATGATCAATGCTTTCTGCTTCCCTATTTGTTAGGGAAGTCTGGGCACATTTAATGTACAACAGTATGAAGAAGGAAGTACTTCACTTCTATGGTTTTGAGTGGATACCATTTAAGATGGAATCCTGGAAATCGGGTCTGTTTGTGTAACATCTAATTGGGCTTTTGGCTGGTGTTTCTTATTAATTCTGAGCCCCCCTTTTTATCAAAGAAAAAGAATTCAGATTTCCTAGGCATTCTGTGTCTCACATTTTCTTTGATCATTGACCTCTGTGCATCTAGCCTGGCTGTCTGTATAGTTGTGCCTCAGGCAGCGAATATTTCTTTCTTACTACACCAGCAATATACTACAGCTTAAAATATGTGCTTTATCATATGGAACAATGAGATTATCCCTCAAATATTTCCTTTGACATGATTTATAACTTGCATTTATTTTAGTTTTCACTTATGTATTGTGACATTAAAAAACTTAAGGAGAAGTGATTCTACAGGGGATGAATTAATTCATTGTAAAATTAATTTCTTAAAATCTTCAAATAAAAAATTTTAAGTGGACACCGACAACCCTGTAGTGAAGGCATTTCTTTATGAAGCATTTTTCATAGTTTTACAGCTATTTGTTTGCAGCTAATGTGTTAAAAATAAATGTATTTAATCATGCACTTCTTATGCTAGGTCAAATATCAAGTGAGGTATTTTGGCAATACTTTTGGTAAATACTTTTGGAGATAAGGTTTCATATTCCATCACCAGGGTTGATTTAAGTTTCAGTGCTTAAGTAGTCTTCCAGGCCCACAGTCCCAGCCTTCTGAGGGCTATGTTATGTATGTTATAGGCAGGATTCTCCCTCCCTTCTTTCCTCCCTCCCTCCCTCCTTCCTTTCTTCCTTCATTAAAGGATACCACTGATGGCCAGAACTAAGTGTAGCATTTTTAGTGGAGTGGCTTTCACTGAAAGCTGGGCTTAGCTTTTTGCTTTGCATCCTTAGTTATTTCCAAAACCATCTATCCTTCTAAAAGAAGGGGCCAAAGACAGTAGGTTCTTATCTGACTGCAATTTTGAGTCTATTCTTTTTATTTTAGTGAGTTTCTGTTATGATGGACAGAAACAAATGGTGTTTGAGAGGTTTGGGGAGGGGCTCTGGGATAGATAAGGGGACTGTCTGTCCATCCATCTGTCCATCCATCCATCCATTCAACCTCTAAAATAACTATATATGAGTTTGTCGTTCTATTCAAGATAATAGCTTAAAATCAGAAACATGTCCCAATCTCTGATATTCAGGATATTCTTAAAAAATGGAGAAGACATAAAATCACATCTTAAGGCAACAATGATAATATTCAGACATGGTACCTGCTGCAAGGTACCATGGCATTCACATTCCATGGGTGACCTGTGCATTCCTTTTAATTCCTTTTAAAAATTAGATGCTAACTGGTAACATCACTAGAGTCGCTTTAGGTGAATTTTTTATATTTTTCACCTGACTCTGGGTGGTGTGAAAATTATCCTTAGGAATTACTCCCATTGAATATGTTCCATATTAAATGAACCCTGTAATTGCACACTTTGGAACTCTTTTTTCAGTTGGCACTGAGGATTCAGAGAATTATTGCTAAGATGGAAAGAAATACTAACTATGTTATACCAATGCTTAGTGAAAAAAAATTTTTTTGCATTCCCTAGATGTGTTTGGCTTCAGTCTTCCCAGGGCTGGGCTGTTGTTCACTCAGCTTATTAAAGTGTTCCTCCTTCTTGTCATTTCTGAGGCTCCTTGGGGTTTCATCTTATTCTGCTTATGCTATTCATTTATTCACTCAACAAGTACTTAGCAAGGCTCCACGACGTGGTGTCTGTTATTACATATGTCTTCAGTATGGGTAAGTTGATCACAATCCAATGTAGAATCTTGACTCTCAAGTACATGGTGCTTTTGGGATCATATTTTACACCTAAGGTTTTGTTTTCTTTTAAAACAAAATGCAGACCATTGTTTGGGGGTGCTTCCAGGGTGCCATTGTGATTGCAGACAGTACACTTGGTTGACTGGCTGAATCTTAACCAGCTCATCCTGGGCTCTGTGCTCTGCTTTTTAATTTCCTGGATCTGTAGAAAAGCACAGCATAGTGTGATCAGAGAGAGAGAAAGAGAGAGAGAGAGAGAGAGAGAGAGAGAGAGAGAGAGAGAGAGAGAGAGAGAGAGAGAGAGAGAGAGAGCTGGAAGGGATCAGAGAGCAAGTGACTGTCCATCCCAGGACATTTGCATGTACCTCAAATGGTTCAGAAGGACAGGCTGTAGGAATGGTATAGTTACAGATGAAGAAAAAAAGTATCATCAGTGGTCTGAGCATTAAAAACTCTAGCATGTAAAAAAGCTAAGGTCAATATTTAAAAATTTTGTATTTATGTGATGTGGGGTGTGTGTGCTGAGCCATGAGGGTGTGCAGTGTCTGACTTTGTCACTTTTTGCCCCTCTCCCCAGACAGGGCCTCTCACTGAACCATTTAAGCTAGGCTGGCTCACTGGCTCATGAACTCTGGGGATCTCCTTGTTTCTACCCAAGTCCTGACCTCAAAGATGGGGGTTGCAGACAAATATGTCTATACCTAGATTTTATATAGTTGCTAGGGAGTCAAAAAAAAAAGATGTTCAGGAAACAAAGGAGCACAGTTAATTGTTTCAAGCTTATGTGTCCCTGGGTAAGTGCTGTGCTTTGGGAAGACGTTAGTAATGATGAGTAAATTTTTTTCTGGAATCTCTCATTGTAATTTTAGCAACATTTTTTTCTCTTGGCAAAAACAAGGAATTATCCAGAATTGGATATTTTATAGAAAATTCTGTTCCGTCTTTGAGTACTATGATGTTTTCTTGTTTCTTACTGATCTCTATCCATTTACCTTAGTTGTTAAAGACAAGATACCCCTTAACACAATGCTGAATTCCTATAGTTGAGTTGTCAGTTGCTTCTGGCCAAGCATATGGCTTCTTGTCAAGCATATTTAGTGTTTAAGTATTTGCTGCCCATGTGTACAGATAAAAATGGGGGAAAACAAATGTCAACCTGAATGTAACAGATGTATTCTTATTATTTTTGATTATGTGTCTGTATGTGTATCTGTGTGAATATGTGCTTGAGGCTGGAGGTACAGGTGATTGAGGGTCAGCCTGTGTGGGTGCTGGAAACCCAACTGAAATCCTTATCAAGAGCAATATTGGCTCTTAATCACTGAGCCATTGCCCCAGCCCCTCAATTTGAATTAGATTTGATCCATTTAAACAGATGTTTGAAGTGTTCATTACATGTTTGAAGTGTGTTCTAGAAACCAGGTACATAAAGTTGCATAGATACTGTTCCCCAGCAAAAGAGTTATGAAAGGGAAGGGAAATGGTTTGCCATGGTAGTACTTACTTGCCTTTTTGGAAACTGCACATCATTTTGAATCTGTTTCTTTGGCTACACCTGGGGATCCAGCAGCCGTCAGTGGGTGCTTCTGAATTATTGACCATACCTGATACCCTAAGCATTAGAAAAGGCAAGATAATTGCCCCTCCAGAGAGCTTTGGTCCTCCAGTGTGCTCGGCATCCTTCTAGGCTCTTGTGAGACTTAAAACTCAGTGGCAGTAAACATTTGAGGCTTCCTGTGGCTCTCCAATGGCAACTGTTACATTTTTAAAACTTGCCCCTGGACATATCCAGCTAGGAAGATAAACCTGGAAGGTATTTTTCCCCTCCTCAACAAAGCTATGAAGAAAGAAACTACTAATTTTTAAGTGAACTTGGAAGACTTATGAAAAGTATGAAGGAGATTGTTTGTAAAAAAATTAAAGACAAAAAACAAAAAAGACCTTAGCATTTTAAGCATTATAAATTTATGTGTGGACAAGAAAACCAGCAACTTGTTTTCTGAAAGTAATTTTAATTAATGTTCCTAGGACTGGGATTTAGTTCAGTGGTAGAGCCATTTGCCTCATATGTTCAATCCCCAGATCCCCTCTCCCCTGGCTACCTGTCTGCCGCCACACACAAGAAACTAAGGATATCACTTGGCTTTTCTTGGCTATTTAGACTTTAGTACTTGTAAAACATTATTTTATCCACATTTTGCTTTAAACTGCAAACTATGTTAAATTCTGTTAGAAGTGTAAAGCTACCAATATAAATCCTGCAACATGAAATCTTCGACATAGTCCCTGAACCAAAGTGGTTTGTTTCTATTCAATTACTATAATATGCCTAATTCATTTGTTCTGTATCTAAAAAGTTTAAGAAGGAATTGTCTTTCCAGATGTGCATATTATGAACTGATTTACAGTAAAATATAATTCCTAGGATTAAGATAGTAATTTTATTTGATTTAATTGAATCCAATCTACCATTTAAATTTCCCCAAGCACTTTGAAATATATATTCCCAGGCCATGAAACAATCCATTGTGTTTTAAATTTGTCAACAGTTACTAGGCAAGAGGCCCAGGAGTTTCTAATGAATAGTAGATAGATAGAATAGATAGAATAGTAGATAGATAGGTAATAGACGATATGAAGACACGTGTTTTACTTTTTAATGGTCATACACAAATCTTCAGTGTGGGCGTTCTCAAACTGCCTTATTAAAAACTTCAAGTATCTTGCCTTTTGAGTGTGTGTGTTGTTGTTGTTGTTTTTGTGTGGTGTGTGCATACACCTGTATGTACAAGTTTGTGACTTTGGTTGCAGAAGCCAGAGATGGACATGGACCGTTCTGGTTCATCAAGTCTCTGTCTTATTACTCTGAAACAGGGTCTTTTGCTGAACCTAGAGCTGAGCTGGTGATCAGTAAGCCCAGTTATCCTCCTGCCTCTGCTCCCACTGTGCTGAAGGGTGCTGAAGATTTGAACTTTTCCTCATGCTTACACAGCAAATGCTCTTACCACTCCCCAGTCTCCTTGCTCCTTTTGGTTATGCTCAGCATCTGTGATACAGAAAAATGTCTTTTAAAAACCTCGAACTATTCACAAAATATTAATTCAATATTCAAAATATTTAAAAAATATTCATGTAGTAAGATCGGATAAACCTGGCATTAAACTAGAAATTGGAAGTCATCCCTGCTTCTTGTCCCCTCCTCCCCATGTCTCTGTGCCAAATGAATCATCCTTTTTAGATCAACTCTAGTCAGAAACACTTTCATCTCTGCAACCTTCCTTCATCTGTTTGCATAGCAACAAATCACTACACAAATCAGAGCAAACCCTCTTTCAGGTCCCTCCATCCACTCCTCCCTTTCTGCCATGGACTTTTAAACCACAGTGTGGGGCTGAGTACTTCAGCAGGGATGAGAAACACAGGCACAGCATTTCAATGTATTATTTTAATTACTGAGCAAGAGTGTTACACGGGGTGCCATAAAAACAAGAAGAACACTTAAGCCCAAGGAGGTCAGCCAACAGGTCTTTGTCTGGAGGCCATTCCATGCGGCGGGTCTCAGCAGAGGAGCGGCAAAGCAAACACAAATGGAACTCTTAGTTTAATCAAAATGGAGTAGCCAGGCTGACCCGAAGTGTAATAATCAGAATGTAATAGTCCTGGAACATCTATGCCAATGGCTGGTGGTGTGGGAGAAAGTAGAACTGAAGATGAGTTTATAATTAACGCTCCAGGTTTTGTGGCTTGCAATTAGATTGTTTAGATTACCCCATCCCTGTGCCTATGAGTGGTAACTGTCTGAGAAGCAGCCAGAGCCTCTGTTCCAGGGACCACACAGTGGAGAAATTCATTAGAATCTGATGTGTGCATAGGAAGCTAGTGAGAGGTATGACCATGTCCTAGAAGTAATGATGAACATGTGTTTACGTGTGTGCCTGTGTGTGCTTGCACATGTGCTGTAGTCATGTGAAGCTTTCAGAGGCTCAGTTGCCTTTAGGGACACTGGGAAGCTGGACTGAACCATCTCCAGGTTGCACTCCTAACTGTGGGGACATTTCCAGAAAGTCTGCTGGTCTACTCTCATAGCAGAGATACAATCTGGTGGGGGCACTTAATGCCAAGAGCCAGTCAGAGATGGGAGGTGGGACAGCAGAGATCCTAAGGTGAGGCTGCACCTACCAGTTCCTCTGTACACTGATTCCTAATTTCATTGGTGATGATGTCCTGTGCTCAGAAAGTTAAGCCACCTTTTTTATAGCGATATCTGGTATCTCACAGATGCCCATTTGAAGAAATCTTGCTTCAGAGAACATGTTCAGTCGCTGTCATCATGTGGTGTGCCTTGTGCATCCCTTCATCATGCCCCACTGAAAACAATGCCTTCAAATATTTGCTCCAATTACTCTTTCTGAGTTCAGACAACAGGGGTTGTTAGGAGAATAGTTCAGTTGGCAAATGCTTCTTTTGCAAAACAGAGAAGCTGTAGTCCATCCACAGAACCCAAGAAAAATGTCAGGCATTGAGGGACATGCTTGTAGTTCCAGTACTGGGAAGGCACAAAGACAGTCCTGGGGGCTCACTGGCCAGCCAGTCTAGCCTAATTGGTAAGTTCCAAGACAGTAAGAGACAGATTCCTAGAAGGTAGACAGAGTTCCCGGGGATGTCACCTGAGACTGTCCTCTGACCATTTCATAAACACAAATTCACACAAGCTTGTACCTGCATACACACAACATTCACACATATACACACCCATGCATTAAAGAAATAAAATAATTGTCAGATAATGAAGTGAGAAAGTAGTGCTGGCTGCATAATTAACATCAAAATAAAGCTTTATGGGAAAATAAAAATATGCCTTAGGACTTCAGCAAGAAATGTAAATCCTCTGACCTTCAGTGCAGCACACAGGAAATGGACAGATGTCTTTGAGGGGTTCGGGTAAGGGTTTAACTGACTGGGACATAACATGAACTTCTATAACTATCATGGTGTGCTTTCCATGGTTTTAATGCCTGTAGGAATACTTAAAGGGTCTACTGGAAGAAAGACTTGTTGAGGCTCATGGTTTCAGAGACTTCTGTCCATGGTTGGCTGGCTCCATTGTTTTGGACCAGAGATTAGGCAGAGCATCATGATGGAGGGCATGGTGGAACAGAGCTATTGACCTCGTGGTGACCAAGAAGTCTAGACAGTAATAGGAAGGAGCTGAGGCCAAGACATGTTCTTCAAAGACTTGCTCCTCATTACCCACTTCCTCCAACCAGACTCCATTTCCCACAGTTCTGAAGGTGGGATTGAAGGCAGTTATAAATGAGTCCACAAAACCCAAGAAAAATGACTAACAGGCATTTATTAGGGAAGCACTTAAACAATTAATGGTAAATAACTTCCAAGGTAATCCTGCTCCTGCAGATGCAGTCTTTGCTCTTCCAGAGTTCCCACTACCATCCAAGAGAGTGAGACAACCCCTTCTCTTCTTTATAAGGGGACACATCTGTACATCTGAAGCCAAACCCATAGGATGGGGCCACCACCGCAAGTCAACTGTCAAAAAAGATGCCACTACATATTTCCTCTAACCCTAAGTACTCTATTCAAGATTCTAATTCATCCATGGATTAAGTCATTGAGTAGGTCAAAATCCGTGGTCACTCTCATACACACCCTGACATATGCTTCACTAATCTTGCTCTCTCAGTCTAGTCAATTTGATAATACAGATTAATAATCTCTCTCTCAACACTTTTTCTCTATAGAGCCCCAGTTAAAATTTCACTGGTACATTGGTGTGGGTCAAAGTTATTCTAGGAATGTCTTCCTTTCTAAGCATGAAGTCAATTTGCAGTATATCAACCATTTTGACACATGCCAGAGAGGTACTTGAATTATAGGTCAATGGGGGGATAACTTTGATAACAGAGTGCCTATGGAGTGAATGAGTAAACAAATACTTGGTCAGCTCAATAGCATTTTGTGGGAACTAAAATGAAAATGGAAAATGATAGACATAAAAACAAAGTAAAAACTATATTATTTGAATGTACTTTTTAATGCTTAAATTTAGAACTTAAGTTTTAAAAATATACAATTCAAATTTCTATTTTTAATGAAGCCTCAGTTGGAGATATCTGTAAAAATGGGATCAAAAGAGAAGCTTGAATAAGACTATTGAGTTTGGTCTTTTTGATTGGAATTATTTTATTTCAGTTTATTTTATTTTGCACAGTCTAAGTTAGAACTCAAGATTTTCTCTCTTCAACTTCCTAATTGCTGGAATGACAAACGTGTGCCACCATGCCTAGCTAAGACAATTATCTTTTTCTAAACAAGGTGTCTCAGAAAACCAAATGGGGATATATGAAGATCACTTTTACTATGTGATATTGATAACTTCAAGAATTATCTTAAACTAATGATTTTAAACTTAGTGCTTTGAATTTTAAATGACAAATTTCAAAGGATCTTTTGTAGGTGTGTTTGAGGCCAAAAGTAGATCGTGTTAGAATATGCAAAAATGTCCTTTAGAAACATATTTCTTATGTTTCACCATGCCTAAATTCATGATCTTAAAATTCAAGATTTAGAACTTACATCTAAGACAGCATTAACAATTAACAAAGTGTTTGCAAAGTGTATCTGAATTCATATATGCAAAGATCTGCAAGCAAATGGATTGCCAGAATTTGTCTAATAATGAAAGGATGTCATCAGAAAGTTGGGAAGGACACAACAGTTTGAAAATGAGACAAGGACCTAGCAACATTAAGGATACTCCTTAGGTTACAAGTTTCTTTTTTTAGTAGAATTCAGTTCCTGGTAGCCAGATTCGTGTTTTCTTGTGTGTTGCCAACTGGAGCCTCAGATCCTATAGGAACAATTACTACATCTTACCTAGTGGCTCTAACCAATGGCATGGCAATTTGCATCTTGAAGACAAATAGGCAAAATTTCCCTCATGCTTCTCATCTCGGATTTCTTTGTGTCTCTGTCCTTTAGGCTTTTTAAAGGGCGGTATGATCTCACCTTTCAATACTTGAAAATCAAATAAAACAAGATTTTTGGGGGTGATAGTAGTGAGGGACAGAGTCTTACTAAGTCCAGGCTGATCTTGCATTTATATACTTACTATGTAGTCAAGAATGACCTTGAACTCCTGATTCTTTTGCCTCTGCTTCTCATATGTTAAGGATGCAAACATGTACCCAGTTTGTGAGATATTGGGGTTAGATGGAACTCAGTGCTTCATGAATGCTAGGCAAGCACTCCACCAGCTGGGCTATACCCTCAGCTCAAGATTTTAATCAATTTAATTCTATGTCCAAAATCCCTTTTGTTGGGTAACAGAATGTAATCCCACCAGTGTCAGCAGGTCACCTTTAAAGGTTCTGCCTGCACTCAACTGGTGCAGAACATGTAAGATATTTACCCCATGACTTAGAATCTTGGATATCAGCTTAGAAGTTTTGCCTAAAGACATGGTTATATAACTGACTGTCCTTCTAAAGGAAAAGAGCCTAGGCAACAGAACCACCTCTTTTTATGTGTGCCAGGCATTTGGAACATGTGTGTTTCATCCAGTGGTTCCCTGGTCAGGGGCCGGGCTTTATGAGAAAGGCGGTGTTTATGGAACCCAGTCGGATCTGTCATGGAGTTAATTCACATCTGCTCAGCCAGCTTTTAGTTAAGCTGCCAACACAGTGGAAGGCAACGTCCAAGGCCAGCCAAGCTTGTCCCTTGCATGATTATGAAATCAAACACAATAATCTTAACCAATGAAATGGAAACAGCTTCCGCTTAATCTCATATGTTGTTGTTCAGAGAAGCGTATTGTTTCTAGTTGGCTTGATTTTTCTCCCTCAGTAAGAAATGGCTGTTTATTAAAATAGCTTGGTGAACTTCCCTACTAACATCCACCTGTCTTCAGAAAAATTCCTTATCACTTTGAATCATTTCAGCCTTCATTTTAAGTGTGTTGTAGTTGGTGGCACAAATAACAATTCTCACGATGATTTTGTAATAAGATGGAGTTTTTCTTCTTTAATGTCAAAATACCATCTAATATGACTTAGTATAAAAAATGAATTGAGACTTACCCAATTTTCCTTCCAGGAATCAGAGTATAAAACATGGCAATTTCAGGTAGCAAATATCAGTTAATGCAAGTAGCATATGCACAGGGGTACATGGTTACTGTTACTTCACATCCACACAGTGTAGTCAGCACGGCATGGCTGAGAGACGTCTAAGCGCATCACTGAGTATCTATAGATGCTCCTGCTCTCTCAGTCTCTTTCCCCTTTCCCTATGAACCAAAGCTTCTTGATTTCTGCATCATATGTAGTTTTAATTTCCATTTTTTGTAGTAAGCAAAAGCAACACTAAAACTCAAGAGGCAGGAAAAAAACCCATAACATTAAAGCTATTCTCTCATAGGTGAACCATGCATTGTGAGGATAATTTTACTTTATTTTTATGTTAATGATTCTGTAAAATCCTCTCTGCTTAGAGGGAAGGAGGGTGATTAGGAATGATTAATGCTCGAACGCTGCATTCTCTCTCTCTCTTCTTCTCAGGGAACTGTTCTTACCAAATTTTGTAAGAAACACAAGGCCAAATTTTATTTAGTTTTTGGCTAGAGAAATAGCTCAGTGTCTGAAAGCGTGTGCTGTTCTTCAGAGGACCTGAGCCTGGTTCCCAGGACCCACATTAGGCAGCTCACAACCACCTGTAGCTCTAGCTCCTCTTCTGGCTTTCACAGGTATCTGCTTCTGCATACACTCATGCACACGTATCCACATGCAGGCACACACACACACACACACACATACACACACACACACACCTTGCCAACAAAAATCTTAAAAGCTTTCAAAGTAGTTTCAACTCTGGAAATTCTTGAATTAACACTTTGAAAGTCGAATGTGGATACTACTTATTAAACACGGGGCACTAAGTACCTTATATTATCCAGGCTATACTCAAATTCCTGATTCTCCTAGCTCAGCCACCCAAGTGCTGGCCTCATGGGCATGTGCTCTCCCACAAGGCTTTTCTAGGCTCTGTGATTGCGGTGCCATACTTGGTGGAAGGGACTTGGCATGTTGTAGCTAAACAAAGGACTTGGGATGGGTTTTCTTGGGTTCTCAATGTTGGCCTAACGTCACCACAAGAATCCTAGGAAGTCAAAGAGAATGGTAGGAGAAGTAGAGAGGGCTTGGTGGTAGATGCCAAGGTCAAGTGCAGGGCCCGAGCTCAGAATTGCAGGTGGCCTTTGTTTGCTGGAAAAGAAGGATACTGTTATCTTGAGCCTCTACCAGCAACATTGCCCTCCAGAAACTTTGATTTTATCCCAGTTGAGCTGATTATGGATTTCTGACATGCAGGGCTACAGGATAATAAATAGATGTCATTTTGAGACATGGAGTGCACAACAATTTGTTAGGGAGCAAATGGTAAATGAATATTACAGTCACTTAGATCTTCCTTGCTCTCTTCTGTCTTTGGGCTCTGAAGAACAAGCAATTATCTGTAGAAGTTTACTCAGGAAAATTTGTATGATCTTAGTACAAAAGAAAGAAAAGGAGGAAAGATAACGAATTCCTAGCTGGCTTGTGTTGTACATAGTTCTGCTTTCCCTCTGGGACTAACTTTTTTGAGAAATGATTGATTATGTTCCCCAGAATTAATCAGATCTTAGATTTGTTTAATTATTTTGTTATTTCTATGTTTTATAATTGACTCGCTTTCATTTTTAATTAATTTCTTCCCTGAACTTTCTTTGTGTTTCTTACCTTGTGTTCTCCCAAGCTGAGTGATTAGTTATTTATTTCCATCATTCATTGTTAAATCAGTTATTTAAGACTTTAGAATCTAAGGCTTAGTTGAGCATTTAGTTAAGACTATGTACTAGGGTAGATCTGGGTATTTAATGGAGTTTACAGGATTTGGCAGTAGGGAATGAATGGTAGATGCCAGGCAAGACCCACATTTTTTTCCCTTCAAAATTTTTTCCTTTTTTAAAATTTAAATTAGAATTAATCTTGTTTTACATGTCAATCCCAGTTCCCTCTCCCTCCCTTCCTCCCTTGCCCCATTCCCTATCCCATCCCATTTCTGCTCCCCAGGGAGGGTTAAGCCTTCCATGGGGATCTTCAAAGTCTGTGATATCATTTGGAGCAGGACCTAGGCCCTCCCCTGTGTGTCTAGGCTGAGAGAGTATCCCTCTATGCAGAATGGGCTCCCAAAGTCCATTCGTATATTAGGGATAAATACTGATCCACTACCAGAGGCCCCACAGATTGCCCTGGCCTCCTAACTGACACCCACGTTTAGGATGTCTGGGTTGGTCCTATGCTGGTTTCCCAGCTCTCAGTCTGGGGCCCATGAGATCCCCTTTGTTCAGGTCAGCTGTTTCTGTAGCTGATGGAAGTACAAGCAGAGATTCACAGCTAAGCACTGGGCCAAACTCCTGGAATCTAGTTGCAGACAAGGAGAAGTGATGAGCAAAGGGGTCAAGACCAGGATGGAGAAACAGAACACCCACAATTTTTCTCATTGGCTTATAGACTTAATTTTGAAGTACTGTTTTGAGAATTTCTCCCTGGAAGGGACTAGGCAATATCTTACATCCTCCCTTCTTCTAAGGTTCCAATGATAAAACAAAGCTCAGTTGTACCAAAGTTCTCCTTGAGGAACCAATGAGTTTACTGGGCTCATGGATAAGAGGTTATTGACAAGAACATGATTGAGCCCAAAGCAATTTAACTGGAAAGTCATCAGCCTGCATGGATGACAACTTCTCTATAGTCATATAAATGGAACCCTCTCCCCAACCCCATCCTATATAATCCAGCCTCCCTTTAAGAGTTGAAACCCAAAGACTTTGTACTATGAAGGTAGAATTGCCTATAACTGTCTGGGAAGAGAGGCCAGATACCCTGGTGAGGGGGTCAGTGATCCTCCTGGATCACTCCTGTGAGGGAATGTCAATGATCCACAAGCCCAGCTGTGATGTTCTTGGATGAGTAGACACATCTGGCACTGTGAAGATGGCCATTGTTCTGCTTGGAATATGGTGCTATGAAAAGCAATTTGTCACTATCTTTCTAAGGATCTGTCTTCCCTCAATGATCATTCCCTGGTTCACAGTTAGTGGGCCCTACAGTTTCACCAAATTCTTCTTCCTGGCCTGCTTATCTCTAAGTGAAGAAGTAGCAAACAAACCCCTAAGGGTACTCAGTGAAATACGTCCCCAACTGAAGGTGCAGAATATCGAGTTGGAATGGTTACAGGAGACAAAACGCTATAAGAGAAAGTAAGATATCTGAGTGTCGGCGTGAGATGTTAGAGGGAAGAAGTCAATATTCTCCTTGTACCTCCAATGACTACTGTGCTACCTGCTTTGAATATTTTGTTTTCACAAATGTGCTAAATCCATTTATCACACTAATTTCCAAGGTGGTGCATTCAAGACAAGCATATTAATAACTTCTCCAACGAATACATTTTCCTGTATTCACTAGCGCTGGGAATAGAAGAAAAGAGATGCATTATTTTGAGTATCCTGCTCTGTACTTTCTGTATCTTAGGGATTTCATCCCATGAAGCTCTCAAACTCTTCTGTGAAGTATGCTTTCATGATCATTGTAGGCAGACATATGTCAAGTTGAAGTAGTACAGATCAGACTCTGGGCAGTGCCTGAGCAAGCATTTAAGGCTTCTCTGCATCCAAAGCTCACATTTCTCAACTCCCAGTGTCTCTCATGCCATTTCTGTTAAATACACCACTTAACTTAACTAAGAGATCAACCGGGAGCTTAGGAAGGTGGCTGAGTAAGTTAAGTGCTTGCCACGCAAGCATGAGGACCTGAATGATACCCAGATAATGTGGGGGGAAAGAAAAAAAAGCAGAGGATGGTGGTGTGTATTTTTAATCCCAGTGCTGGAGAGGTAGAGACAGACAGATCTCTGATCTAGCCTGGCCTAATTGATGAGACCAGGCCACTTGAGAAACCCTGTCTCAAAAAGCAAGATGGGTGACTTCTCAGGAGCCACACCTGGCCTACACACACACATGCACATAGGTGTAGTCCTACGCATAAACGCATGTAAACACACACACACACACAGACAAATTTTGATTATGAAAGGTATGCATGCTCAGTACACTAATAGCCAAGCAAGTGTACTTCACTTAATAAAAAAATATAAACAAAACCAAAGATGAGAATGAAACAAGAAAGAAAAACATTTAACACAAATAAGTTTGACCACAAGTAAATAGTGAAAAAAAAACCAGTGGAGAAGAACGACAGTTCTCAGACATTGAGAGCAGACACACATCAGTCATACTTCAACCAACAACACACATCTTCCAATTTTTCTTACCTACCTAACAAACAAATAAGTGAGGTGTGTGATGGACTGAAAAATGAGAGAATAAAAAAAGAATGAATGAATGAATCTATACATTTGAGGGAAATTGCAATGTGTTTCAGCATCTCATGTATATTGAACTATATGTAAATATAAAATATATTTAACTATATTATGTATTTAAATACTTCTAAGTATAAAAATATTTAACTATACTATATGTTTAAATATATCTAAATATGTTTTTAAATATATTGAACTTTGATCCACCAATTCTTCTGGGTATCTTTTTTATTAATAACTCTGAAATTGATTTTTGAGAACTTCATTTGTGACCACTTCATCTATATCATTCTCACCCCCATCCAAATTATGATTGTTACATACGTACGTATGTACAACTTATTGAGTCTGTTTAGTTTTGTTCTGTGTGTGTATGTTCAGGGCTCATCACTTGGGACTGGACAACCAGGAGAGTCTCCTCCCTGGGGGAAAACGTGTCTCCCTCTCTCAGTAGTCTCTGCATGCGGAGGTGGTTTCTTGTGAAATTTTCTCCATCCACATTCTCCAGAATCTTGCCTTCCCAAACCATCCCTAACTCCGAGGTTGAATATCTACCTAATACAATAAATTCATATACAATAAACTACAGAAAAGTTTACTCCACAATCTTACATTATTCCTGTTAGTATGTAGGAGACACAGTGCTAAATATGGTCAAGTTATCTGTCGATGAAAGGCTGTAATGGACATAGACTCCTAGAGTGCCGATGTTCACTTGACTTTAACACAACTACTTCTTTCACCCCTTCACCTTTGGTTGCTTTTCTGGGGTGGATTTGTGGGTCTCTTTGTCCTAATATCTAGAATTTAAATAGTTGCTATTAAAACTCCAATATCAATCAGCCTCTGGCTGTGCTGTCGTTAAAAGTTAACTGCCTTCCCATTAATCCATTAATTTGTGAAGATTAATTGGGAAAGCTCTTTAAAGTAAGGCTGTAACTTGGAGTGCATAAGGCAGTGTTTGCCTCCATGAGAATACTTACCCCACTAACACCGCAAGCATTAGCAGCCATGAATACCTCTTGCCTGTCCTGTGGGAGAAAATGCATAGGGACTTATAGATTGCTGTCTACATGAATTGTTTGGGAAGCATGTCTATCTTTAGCTAGGCTTGTGCAAACACACTGATAAATATTTACTTGTTTTAAATTGCAGCAATATGCTATTTTTTTAATTCAAGCCACTGACTGACAGTTAGAAGCTCATGTTTATCTCATTTAATATATCTAAAACCACTATCCTCTAGTGAATGTTAATTTTCACGTCAAAGTCAAATTAATACTCAGAGAAGCTAAGGAATTTGTAGTTGACTGTCTCACTAGTGTTTAGTTTTGCTGAGAAGTTATTTTAGGTAATGAGAGGATGAGATAAGCCGGTCCAGAGCCTGTTCTACTACCTGCAGAACAATAAATCAGATCTTATTTAGTTCTGTTTGCGTCTTTGTTTCCCCCCAACTCTTTTTCCTTTTCTAAACATGTCATCTTTTATCTATTTATTTTTATTTAGAATTATGTGTATTCTTATTCTCCCTCTCTCTCTCTTTCTCTGTGTGTGTGTGTGTGTGTGTGTGTGTGTTTGTGTGTGCACATGAGTATTGGTGCCCTCTGAGGCCAGAGGCATTGGGTGCCCTGGAGCTGGAGTTACAGGTGATTGTTAAGCCACCCAACATAGCTCCTGAGAACTGAACTAGGGTCTGATGCAAAAGCACTATCTACTCTTAATCATGGTGTCATCTCTCCCTTCGTCCATTTTTTCTCTTACTCAAGCCCACTTGTATTTTCATTTTCTTTAAACTTTTATCCCTCCCCCACCCACTCACCATCACCGCAAATTATCTGCCTCTGTGTACGTGGTCCACATGGCTTCATATGGAGAAAGGGATGGAGTGTAATATCATAGCTGTTTCTTCAGTCCTAAAACATACCCATGAAACATCAGCATAAAATATAAAGACATGTGTGAAAGCAACAAAACACTCCAACGGATAGGAATTCATTTGCACATCTATTTTAGTAGTTATCAAAGTAGCATGGTCCTGGTTGGGGGCATAGAGAGTGAAGGGTTTGAAATCCCCCCATGTGGTTCTACTCTGTAGCTCAGATGAACCCCTGAAGGTGCCTATTCCAGAGAAGACTACCTGGAGTCAATTCACAATAGATATGTATATATGTACATATTCATAAAACAGTATGTATACATAAAATCCGGAACTGATCACTTTTCAAGCATACTAAACACACCCAGCTCTTACATGTATCCTCAAGGCAGACTTAGGTGGAACTGCCTTTGTGTGCCTCATGAACACATGGGTGACTCTAGCTAGGAAGGTGAGATGGTAGAGCTGAGGAGAGCTCACTGGAGTGGAAATAAACACAGACCACCCAAATGAGAACAAGTGGAGGCTGTTTATTCGCTGTTAGCTGCAGTGGAGGAGTTAGCTGCTGTCACTGTCCCTGGAGCCGGGCAGAGGCTCAACAGCAGGCAGAAGAGAGTGAAGCTGTATAGTGTTAGGAGTCAGGCAGGGCTCCAATGTACCTGATTAGAGGCCGTGGGCATGGGAAATTTGTGATCAGACTAACCAGAAGCAGGGCATCTGGAGTGACTGACTGGGAACACATATTTGACTTGGTTGGTAGCTGCTCTTAAAGTGAAAGCAGAAGCAAACGTTAGGGAGCTTTTCTGTTATCTGCCAAGACCTGGCTATTTGCAGGCACTCCCTGGAGGAGTTATTGGTGGCCTCTGGGGTTGGTTGCTGAAGCTTCTGTTTCACCCTGTGGGCTGGCCTTTGCCCCTCCTACATACAGTTTCTCACTGGGAAGATATCAGAGATATGCCAGGTACAGATTACAGGCCATGTGTCAGGTCAGGTCAGGAGACAGGACTCGCTCTAAACCAATGAAACTAGAATTTATGGTGATAGGACTATATTATTGTGTGGATGAAATCTTGCCTTGCTCAGAGTATTTTTGATAGTATACATCAACATAATCGTATGCTTTACCTTTTAATTTAGTTCATGGTTTCCAATTTCAAGTAGATGAGCTTTCAATAATATAGATTGAAATAATTTTTTTCAACAATATGGATTTCTTGAGGAAGAGGCTATTCCTTAATCCTAAAACTGTCAATGGTATGTTTGGCCCAGGTTCATGAAATCCATTTCCTCAAAGGAATGAAACGCTGATGTTTTCAAAGCTCCCTATAAATTGAGTCATTTCTACCTCTAGTATAAGGGAACTTTTAAGATAATCATCTTCCTGCCCTCCTCTGGCTCCCATGCCAATCTCCAATGCATAGCCTTATGGGCTGTATGATTCATTAGCAAGGACGCAAATGATTTTGGCAGGTTCCCGGAACACCAGGGCAGGTGGTATACAGCAGCAGTTAAGCTGCATGTTCTTGCAAATCAGCCCTGACTTTTTATATTGTGTATTTTGGATGACCAATTCTCTTTTAAAACAGCACATTTGTCCCAGAACAGAAGATATGACACTGTAAATCCATTCATTTCTAATGTGTCCTTTGGGTGCTTTATTCAACTAGTGTGCCTTATTTTCCTTCAATTGTCCCAGTAGCTAATAGTTTATGGTAGTGTATTTTTCAGGACAAAATTGCCCCAGCATGTAATAGAACAGTATAGGGTATTCTTCAGGACCAAACGAGGTAAGCGGTGTAGAACACTGAGAATGCAAGCACCCTTAATATACACTTATTGTCTTGGTACCGGTAATATTGCAAACAGCTTAAGAAAATTGAATTACTTTTATTAAAAACTGAACAGCTTTTACTTACTTAAGAGAATTATGCATTAAAGCCTTTTGCAAAATAAAAGGAAATTACTTTCTATCGAGCTGTATTAAAATACTTTCAATACAGCTTGCACCTTCGTTTGTGAGAGACTATTGAATGTTCCCATACACACAGCTTGCGAGAGATCTAATTTATCATTGTCTTTTTAATGACAAGGGTAAGTTTTTCTCCCATGGAGGGAACAAATGCTGACTTTTCTGAACTATTGATCTGAAAGCAGGAGTGTTTCTCTCTTTCTCCGTCCCCCTACGTGCACATGAACACACACACACACGCACACACACCCACACTTTCTCTGTGTGTATTTGAAAATATTTCAACATAAGTTAGAAATATTTCTTTCCTGTTGTGGATATTCTAACATAATCCAGTAATTATCTAAATTTAATCAATAAATGTAAAGATTTAATATTTTAAACAACTGGTTCTCAACCTTCCTATTGCTGTGACCCTTTAATATAGTTCCTAGTGTTATAATGACCCCCAACCATAAAATTATTTTGTTGCTATTTCATGAGTGTAATTTTGCTACTGGTATGAATCATAATGTAAATACCTGTGTTTTCAATGATCTTAGGTGATCCCTGTGAAAGGGTCATTTGATCCCCAAAAGGGACATTACCCATAGGGTGAGAACCACTGTTTTCAACAAAAAAGACTAAAATCCACAGTTTTACTACTTAATTGATATCAAGGTAAAAACAGAAATCCTCATATGACTTTTAAAAATGCCAAATAATTTGTTATAATTCTGGAAAAACCTAGCAATGGGAATTTCTTTTTCTAATAGAAATAGCTAATAATGTCCCAAAATGCTCTGCTACCATTTTGAATTCAGTAAGCTTCCCTAAAATGCTTGGCAACTGTATTATTATATTCCACTAGTCAATGCACCCATCAATCCCCCTGTGTCTTGTTATTTTCACTTACTTGCTTTTATTTCTACCAACAACATAACTGGTGGTGAAGAGACCAGGGTCCTATTTTGATTCAATGTAGTACTTAATAACAAAACATAATTTTGGGCTAAGCTAAAATAACTTGTCATTTCAGTATTGCACACCCCCTGACTTCAGTGCATATATGCCAATGTATCCTAAATGATTTTTATTAAAATGCAAAAAGCTGCAAATTAGAATTTTATCCACACTGAAATAGGAGAGGAATCTGGAGGTTCCCAGCTGAGAGATTGCTTCAGCAGAAGGCTGGGTTTTAAATCTGGAATCCTGTTTTCCAGCTTCAGCATCATTGGGAAGGAAAATGTTGTAGAGTGATGTCCTGTGTGTTATACAGTGTGCAGAAGACGATCTCTGTCCTTGATGTATGGTTGCCAGCAGTAACCTGCCTGAAATAGCCATTGCTCAATGTGTTGGCAGGTTTTTCCAGGGGTCACCCAGAGCTGCAGGCCACTCTGAGAGTCTTTGAGCTGGAATGCTGTCCCTTAGAGCCATCATTCCAGAACTCTTGTTTTGCTACTGCAATCTGAAAAAAAAAAACAGTTGTTTGGAATTAAACTCACAGGAGGTCTATTTGTAATCTACAATTCCACTCAATTAGTATTCACAGGAAATGTCCCATTTAGTCATCTCAGACTCATTACAACTACCCGGGGTCTTCCTCCCTTGTGATCAAACCTCTTGAATATCACATGTGTAATAAACAATAGCATGGGAAACCCTGAACTTGAGACAACAACTTCTCAAGACACATTTTTCTGATGCTGACATGATGCTCTACAACCTTCAGACAGCAAAACCTGAAGAAATGGTCTGTATAATCATGGCATTCTTATATACTTGACTTCCTACTCCAACTTGATTTGTAAATATCACCATTCTACTACAGTAAGATAAGAAAGTGAGACAAGGTTTGAACCTCAAAGACTTCATTGATAAGTTATTAATACTAATATCTCATGGTGGAAAAATAAAGGCCATTTACTCTGTGTGAAATTGTCTAAGTTCCCAGGAATGTATGCACTATATTATAGTTAGTTGGAGAAAAATGACTAAAACCCTCTATTGCTAGGGAAACTCACAGCAGCTTATAGAAGGATTTGCAACCTTGTGCTAAAGAATAGTGTCACTCGTGTGAAGGTCAACTGGAACTTGACCCAAGTTCAGCGCTCCCTACTCACACCTTCTATGATCTGACTCCCATGTTGCCTGTCCCTCTCCCAACAAATGGGGAACACACCCCCTTCTCTTATTTTAATCCTATTCTTTAAAAACTAAGTTGAGCAATATGGATTCTCAATTTACAGTTGACAAAAACAAATGGGCAATAAATATGTACCTTCCAGAGTGACTGCACCAGAGATGCATTCACATTCACAGAATCGATTCTGATCTGCATAATTGATTTGAGAAGCAGTTAAACAGCCCCTTGCACCACACACCTGCATACTGAAAATGACCCAAAATGCACACACACACACACACACACACACACACACACACACACACACACCACACACACTTTAGGTGCCATACTGTACTAAGGCATTGTGGTTTTAAGTCTTTTAATGTCTACACCCCTTAATGCTTGAATTAACAGCTAGATTGGCTGGTATTAGCACTTAAGCTAATCAATAGACATGTAAGAACCTGCCTTCCTTAAGAGTCAGCTAGAGAATTAAAGTACAAAAGAGGAAAAAGTGAGCTTCACATGGCAATGAGATAATATTAAGAAACTAAGTGGGGAGTGGGAACGTGGCTCAGCTGTAGAGTGCTTGCTTTGCATGCTTGAGGTCATGGTTTTGATTGCTAAGTTAAACCCCGAAGAACCAACCAACAAACCTCAAAAGAACACAAGAAACACATGGCTACATTGGGAAAATTCATGAAAGTCGTTCTAGAGCAAGCTATGTTAAGGCAGAAAACCCACTAACACTTCAGGTGAATCCAGATAATTTTTGAATTAATTTAAATTAAATTACCGTCAAAGAAAACATTTGAGACAATAACCCTGCATGCTTTTAAATTACCAAGATATGTAAAAATACTAGATATGAACTCTTTTTTGATTAAAGCAGAAGTGAGAATAGCTTCTTAATTCGAAAAAGTAAAGCACTTTAAAGCTCAGACAGAGTGAATTAAGCTTGCATCACTATCAAAGCAAACATTATTCCTGTATTATTCTCTGTAATTTGCTTTTTAATAGTAAAGGCAATACATGTGAGGCTCGAGACATAGATGGACTTGTAACATTCTTGCTGAACAAGCTTGAGAATCTGAGTCTGATCCCCTGAACTTGCCTACAAGACCTATTCAATACACATTTAAGATAAATGGAGACTTGCTCTGCTTTATCAGACCCTATGATCCATACAAGTATATAATATATGCCAATGCTTGTGTATTTTTAAAGTATTTTAACAAAATAGAATCTTTGGAAGGTGCCATTAATACCCAGACTTTGACCTTTGGCAATTTCATCCTGGGTGATATCTTCTCATCTTGTGTCTACCTCATAGGCACAAACGAGTCCTCAAGTTTTACAGTTTCATTCCTTTTTTAAGAATATGGAATGACAATTCATGTATTCTTCCAAACAACTAGTTATTTATGGCCGGGCGTTGGCGGCACACACCTTTAATCCCAGCACTTGGGAGGCAGAGGCAAGTGGATCTCTGTGAGTTCGAGACCAGCCTTGTCTACAGAGCGAGTTCCAGAACAGCCTCCAAAACAATACAGAGAAACCCTGTCTCAAAAAACAAGAAAAAAATGAATAAATAAAAATAAAAAACAAGTTATTTAGCTTTGTATTTTAAAATTTCCTAAACTAACAGGTATGCTATGCTGTTATAACTCATTTTACCCACTAAAATTGTACTTTTTAAAATTTTTTTTTATTTAAATTAGAAACAAGATTGCTTCACATGTCAATTCCAGGTCCCTCTCTGTTTCCCTCCCCTCCTCTCGTGCCCTCCCACCAACCCCTCCAATATCCCCTCATTTCCCCAGGGAGGGTGAGGCCCTCCATGGGGGTGTCCATAGTCTGTCATTTCATCCAGGACAGGGCCTAGACCCTCCCCCAAGAGTTCAGGGTGAGAGTGCATCTCTCATTGTTGGATGGGTGCTCACAGTCCATTTGTATACCTGGGATAAATGCTGATCTACTACCCAAGGCTCAATAGATTACATAAGCCTCCTCATTGACACCCACATTCAGGGGGTCTTGATCAGTCAAAATTGTACTTCTATGAGTTAACATTTTTGTATTGCTGTAGTTCTTTTTCATTACTGTGTATTATTTTACTGCGGACCACGCCATCATTGTTTGTTCTTTGGACACTGCCTGTGAGTTGTGAATGGTTCTCTGATGTTATGAGTGACAGACACATGTGCCTCCGGGTGCAATGATCTTTGCCTCTGTAGCTCAGTCGGTTCTGTCTGGCTTTGTTCATTTGATGGGAAATGAAAACTTCTAGCATTTGTATATCACTCTTGTGGCATTCAAAAGGCCCCTGGAGACTGTAGATATTCATGGGTAAACCATTCCCAGAAGCATTTGCTTGTTAATGAAATTAGTGGAGTCTGGGACATGCTGAAGTTCAAATTTACAAGCTTCTGTCAGTTGTTTCTACAAGTAGTTGTTCATTCATGTTGCTTTCTCACACGTAGTATGGAAGGACTTCTCCTGATTGACGTGTTCTAGGTTCTTTGGCCTTTTTTGGACCCCATAAGGTTTGTCCATTCACCACTTATAAAGAAGTATCTACTTGTAGTTCTGGTGGTTATTAAGTTTGCATGTCAATCAATGTGCATGGTTTTGGCAAAGACTCAAACCACTTTTCTAGTGTGTTTTCTGACTAAATGGAAGGTTTTTTAAATTTATTTTTTCTTCATTTAAAATGTTTTCTATGTTCAGGCTACTGATTGTATCCTGAATTATGCTTCTTTTATATTATTTTTCCATTCACATATTTTCATATGTTTCTTTTATCTTTAAATATTCTTTGATATGTCCTACAAAATTCTAAGTATTTCAACCAAGTTTTATGTGCTTATAGAAACATCTGTATCTCATTTGTTTCCTTTATATGAACTTTATGCACTTGTGATTCTTTTTCTTCACTGAACAGCATATTTTGGAAAGCATAGATTCTTTTTGTTTTGTGGTACTAGAGATTGAACCCAGGGCCTTACACATGCTAGGCAAGCACCCTACCACTTTGCTGGATGTCCAGTCCCCTTTCTGTTATTGTAAATAATTTGAGATAGGGTCTTACTAACTTGTCTACATTTTCTTAATTTCATTTCCTAGTCCAGCTGGGTTTTGACCTTGAGATCTTTATGCAGCAGCCTCTTGAGTTTCTGGGATAACCACTAGGCCATAAAGTTCCTTCATTTTAATGTAGTTAAATTTACACACATTTCTGATCATGACAAAAATTCTTTTTAAAGCAAACCTTTTATCTTAATACACTTTATTTTATAATTTCTATAATGTCTTCTTTTTGTCTTTCTACACTACCTCATCTTTCAGTTGTTTTTCTATGGTTACTGAGATTTCCAGACTTTAGGCAGCATGCTGTGTGCATGACAGGCATATTTCTAGAGAATCTAGGTCTATTTGTTTGCTTATTTTGAGGCAGAGTTTCCTGTGGCCCAGGATGGTTTTGAACTCACTGTGTATCTGAGAATGACCTTGAACTCCTGATCATCCTGTACCTTCTTGCTGAGAGCTAGGATTACAGGCGATTGCCGTCGTGCATGGCTTAGATCCTAGTTTTGATGTTGTGTTTATTTGTTGTGTCTATTGATTTGAAGAGAGCTGTCAGCTCTGTGCTCACTGGAACGTGGCATTTTCCCTCCTGGCAGATGACTGTGATGAGCCCCTGGTGTCTGCCTTGCCTCCGGCATCCTTCAGCAGTTCTTCTGAGCTCTCCAGCAGTCATGGTCCTGGATTCGCAAGGTTGAATCGAAGAGATGGTAAGTCTGCTCTCCCCCCAATCCTTTGGCTTATGATGAATCTTATTAATTTTCCATTTTCTTAATAGAATCATTGCAAGTGATATGGAGAATAGCAAATGTCTAAATAGGTCAATGGTGATAATGTAGAAGTTTATGACCAGGCCTCCATTCAGGAAAGGCAAAGAAGTACATCCTACCTGAAAACCCTATGTCATTATTTTACCATCCCAAGAATTTAGTTTCTTCAATCTGGTAAGGTTTTTATATATCTTGTAAAGTAAAATTTTTTGCAATGATTTGCAATCATTATGGATACAGGAATGATGGGAACTTAATTGGCTTCCTATTTCAAGTTAAAGAAGTCTGCAAGTAGTAATTTTAAAGCATGCTACATATTTAAACATAGTAATCCCTCAGTTTGTTTAATTCTCGATGTGTTGACATGGTTTCCTCTGCTGTTGAGGATCAAGAGCTTCATAAAGCTTTTCTACCCCTTGAGGAATACTCAGTTCTGGTTGTTTATTATTTCTCAGGTAGGTTGAGCCTGATGACGTGAATATAATTCGGGGAAAGGAAAGACAATTAAAGACAATTCATTTGCAGAAGATATGAGAGAGTACCATACCAAACAACTGTATGCTAAATGACTGTCAGTGTGGTTACATCCTTTAATATACTGAGGTGACAGTCATCAGCCAAACCTTTGAGGGACACACTGACAAATAGGAAGCAATTTCAACAGATAGAAAAACAGACTCCCAGCAACTCATGTTTTCAAAAGCATACTTTGCTCAAGTATAATCTCTTCTCCCACCATACTGAAAGATCTGTTCTTTGTTGTTATTACTCTTCTTGGTGCTGTTGCTTAATGCTTGAATTTGAGTATGTGTGCCTTTGGACATAACTGTGTGTGTGTGTGTGTGTGTGTGTGTGTGTGTGTTTTGCCATCTGGTACATATAATACATCACTAAGTACCAATGACTATAGAGATGTTTGTATGACCCTTGGAAATGGTTTTAAGCTTTTTGGCATGGTTACAATCTCCAATTATCTGAGGTGTGTTTCTAAGACTTATGGAGGAGAATACTGAGATTTTTTTTGTATCCAATGGGAGACATGGAGGCCCTTGAACCTGATTGTGGTTCTTTATTCCTTATAATTACTTTGTAATCAGACATTCCTATTTGTGATTCCAGATCTCTGACCGCATAGGCACTGGGTCTCTTTGCACTCTGGGAGACATTCTAGATCCTGCACCAAGCCCCTCCTAGCAGGGATACCATTTCTACAACACTGATTTGAAGGCAAGGTCTCTACCTTGTGCTTTTAAAAGTAAAGCAGAGTTTAACATTTACTGCCCTTCCTTTAAACCTTCAAAGCATTCACAGAATGGGGTCCACCAAAAAAGAAACAAAATTTAATTTATCTATGAAGCTTTGTTTCATTTTTGAGGCCCAATAAATCACAGAATTATATTTTATTAATTGGATGCAAT
Organism: Mesocricetus auratus; assembly: GCF_017639785.1. Classification (NCBI taxonomy): domain Eukaryota; kingdom Metazoa; phylum Chordata; class Mammalia; order Rodentia; family Cricetidae; genus Mesocricetus; species Mesocricetus auratus. The sequence continues at coordinate 11,294,737 of NW_024429183.1, read as the reverse complement.
CATAGTTTTCATTAATTTATATACTCAACAGGAATCTCCATCGGTGGGACTCATTTTCATTCTTAATTTGTTTCTATGGCTCTTGCTGAAACACAATATCAAACTTCATGAATCTCATTTGCATGTTAATGAAACTAAGAAACAAAACAGGATCATTTTAATTATCTCTTGCTGGTTGTCAACCTACTTGATTACATTTTTCTTTTTTATTTAGATTTGCTTTTTTCCCTATTAATTACATGAAGTGTTCATAAAGGAATGTCAGATTTTGAGTGATTTATTAAAGGCTGTATATTACCCATTTTATTCAACCACTCCTAATATTTAGCTCAGGTTGGGAGAGGTGTCTAGCCAAGCCACCAGGTCATGTATAAGTAGATACAACCAACAGATAAAATCCCAGCATCTTTGGTAGATAGGGAGAAATCTTTCCTTGGGAGGAAACTGAGGAACTGGTAAAGAAAGGCCATGTCAAGGAGTCAGAAGCTAGAAAGTGGCAAGGGAGAGTTAGTATCTAGATCCCACAGAGAGTTCATAACTTCGAGGGATATAATGCAAAAAAAAATAACGTAAGGTAACATAAAAACAAAATCAATCACTGCTAGTATTGGAATTGTAATACAGTCAAATCTGCCTCTATTTGATGTAATACTTCCTCTCAACCTGTTGTCTTGCTTTCAGCCCTTTCACTCAACAATGATAAGACAATAATAAATGGGCGAGGTTTTAAGTTATATCCTGTTTTGTTATTGGGATGAAATTTCCTATAATTTTACTCTGTCCCACAAGGAATACGAATTGTACTTTGACCACTGTATCCACACTGCATGTGTTACCTGCTCATTAGTAACTTAGTAATCATGCTGGTTATCAAGTAAACTGTATGTAGTAGCCTAGTGCCACATCTCAATTCCTACATCATTCACATCATTTCTTCTCAATGCCAACATTATTTGCATCATCTCATTGCATCGCATAAGCATAATATTGCTCCATATCAAGAAAGAAAAAAATAGAATCCTATCATGAGCTAGTTTGAATAGCAGAGAGAGAGATCATATTCATACAACTGATATATTGCTATCATTGTTTTCTTTTGTTACAAGTTATAGTTGTTACTCTACTCCTGTGCCAAATTTATAAACTAAACTTACCATATATATGTATACATAAGAAAAAAAGACCACATTGTATACCAAGATTTGTAGTATCAGCAATTTCAGGCATCCATTGTGTCTTTGGAGCAAGGACATTGGTAACTACTGTGTAACTTTCTATTAGTGGAATACAGTGGTATTTGAATTTTAATGGAAGAGTTAAAGTTAAGTATACCCTGACTTCATGGTTGTCCCTCTAGAGTTCTAACATGTTCCAGTATATCATTTGACACTCTATAAATGTCATTAGGACAAGCTATTAGGAAGACAACACATTTTTTAGGAATGCTCTATTGTTTCTTTTTGTTTGTTTGTTTTGAAACTTTTTTATTATATATTTAAATTAGAAACAAGCTTGTATCCCATGTCAATCCCAGCTCCCTCTCCCTCCTTTCCACACCCGTTTCCAAGCACCAGCTTCCCCAGCCCCCCATCCAATCCCCACTCCATTTCCCAGGGAGGGTAAGGACCTCCATGGGGCATCTCTAGAGTATGTCATTTTGTTCCCAGGAGGGCCCAGGCCCTCCCCCAATGTCCAGATTGAGAGAGCATTCCTCATTGTGGCATGGGCACCCAAAGCCCATTCGGGTGCCAAGGATAAATACTGATGTAATAGCCAAAATCCCATAGATTGCCTAGGTCTCTTCACTGACACCCACATTCAGGGGATTTGGATCAGTCCCATGCTGGCCTCTCAGCCATGAGTCTGGGGTCCAAGATCTCCCCCTTGTTCAGGTCAGCTGTTTCTCTGGGTTTCACCAGCCCAGGCTTGACCTCTTTGCTCATCACTCCTCCCTCTCTGTCACTGGGTTCCAGGAGTTCAGTTCAGTGTTTAGCTGTGGGTGTCTGCCTCTGCTTCCGTCTGTCATTGGATGGAGGTTCTAGGATGGTATACAAGATAGTCGTCAAAATCATTATCAGGGAGGGACATTTAAGGTAGTCTCTCCACTATTGCTTAGTTTGCCAGTTGGTGTCATCCTTGTAGATCTCTGGAAATCTCACTAGTGCCAGGTCTCTCCTCAAAGCTAGAATGACTTCCTCTATTGTGGTATCTCTCATCTTGCTCTCCTCTATTCTTCCCCCAACTCAACCTTCCTGCTCTCCCATGTCCTCCTCTCCCCTCCTTTTTCCCCCCTCTCTTTTTCCTGGATCCCTCTCCCGTCATCCCCATGCTCCCAATCTGCTCAGGAGATCTTGCCTCATTCTACCTTCTCTGGGGTACCATACATATTTCTCTTAGGGTTCTTCCTGTTTCCCAGACTCTCTGGCAGTTGAATTGTAGCCTTGCAATCCCCTGAATCATGTCTAAAAATCCATATATGAGTGAGTACAATCCATGTTCTCTTTTTGTGACTGGGTTACCTAACTCAGGATGGTTTCTTCTAGTGTCATCCATTTGCCTGCAAATTCAAGATTCCATTCTTTTTTCCACTGAGTAATACTCCATTGTGTAAATGTACCACATTTTCTCTATCCACTCTTCAGTTGAGGGGCATCTAGGTTGCTTCCAAGTTCTGGCTATTACAAATAGTGCTACTATAAACATAGTGGAACAGCTGTCCTTGTTGTATGAATGTGCATCTTTTGGGTATATGCCTAAGATTGGAATTGCTGGATCTTGTGGTAGACTGATTTCCATTTTCCTAAGGAATCTCCATACTGATTTCTACAACACTAAGAGACCATGGATGCCAGCCCAGCAAAGCTTTCAATTAATATAGATGGTAAAAACAAGATATTCCATGACAAAACAGATTTAAGCAATACATAGTCACTAACCCAGCTCTACAGAAAGTTCTGGAAAGAAAACTCCAATCCAAGGAAGTTAACTGCAAACAGAAAAACACAGGCAATAGATAATCCTACTTTACCAACAGCCAAAAGAGAAAAGGGGGTGGAAATCCACATACAATTCCACCAACACCAACCATTCCAAAACAAACAAGAATGAGTTATTAAAGGTCATTAATATTCCCCAATATTAATGCTCTTAACTAGCCCATAGAAAGGCACAGGCTAAAAGAATGTATTCAAAGACAGAATCCATCTTTATGCTGCATACAAGAAACACACCTCAGCTTCAAAGACAGATGTTACCTTAGAGTTAAGGGTTGGGAAAAGATTTTCTAATCAATTGGACCCAAGAAATAAGCAGGGGGAACAATCCTAATATCTAACAAAGTAGACTTTAAACTGAAACCAATCAAAAGAAATGAAGGAGATCATTTCATATCCATCACAGGAGAAATCCACCGAGATGAAGTCTCAATTCTGAATATCTATGCTCCAAACACAAAGGCATCCTCATTCGTAAAAGAAACATCACTGAAAATCAAACCACCCATAAAACCTTATAGTGGGAGACTTCAACACCCAACTCTCACCACTAGACAGGACTACCACACAGAAACTTAACAAAGAAACAAAGGAACTAATAGAAGTTATGACCCAATCGGGATTAACAGACATCTATAGAACATTCCATCCAAACACAAAATAATATACCTTCTTTCAGCGCCACATGGAACCTTCTCAAAAATCGACCACATACTTGGCAACATAGCAAACCTCAACAGGTACAAAAAATTAGAATAACTCCATGTATCTTATCAGATCACCATGCTTTAAAGTTAGAATTCAATAACCACACAAACTGCAGAACCCTTACAAACTCATGGAAATTGAATAATGTGCAATTGCACCACTCCTGGGTCAAAGAAGAAATACAAAAAGAAATTAAAGACTTCCTAGAATTTTCAATGAAAATAAAGACAACATATCCAAACTTATGGGACACTTTGAAAGCAGTGCCAAGAGGAAAGTTCATAGCACTAAGTGCCCACATGTTATATTGTTTCTTAGGCTGAGATAGAATGTAAACGCAAGTCTTTATTTTCAAGTCCTTAAAAACCTTGGAAATGGGTTCATTGGAAACCATTAGGATTTGTGAATAGAGCTAAACTAACAAGCAACGAAGGAAAAGATTGTATGCAACAAAAATAAAGTATTTAAACATGGGGATGTAAACACATACACTGTATTGAAGTGCAGCAGATTGCTTCATGGACTTGCTCTATTATAGCCCATAAGGTCAGAATATCTTCTATTACTAAAAGAGGAATATTTATTTATGCTTGTCCATTGTCAATTTTCTTACCATAACTAAGTCCTTCTGCTCTAAATAAGTAGCATTTTGTTTTCTCATCCCTGTAGAATTTGTTGTTAAAATCAAACATCTGTCTGTAGAGAAATTATTTATGTGGTGAATTAACAGAGGCAGCTCTTATTCTCTGTATACTCCAAGATGGGTTATTCTAACACACATTGCACAATTTTCTGGCCATTTTTCTGCTTATTTTAATACAGCATACTATGTTTAAGTAAAGACCCTTAAATTCAGTTGCCAAAGTATTCATGATGCACATCATTGGTTAAGAACAGAGGTCCCCTGAGATGTTATGAAATAATCAGTGCTTCCTGTTGTTAAAGATGCTGAATAAAACCTTTGTAATCATTATATGTTCTAAAGTGATAATATTAGTATATTTTAGTAGTTGATGCCTTAGATGACAGCTGATACATGAGAAATGAATTATGCACAGTTGAATAGTTTGAAGCCTAAGGGAAGGGGAGCCTCAAGACACATGATGAGTCTGGAATATACATGAAATATTTTTAATTAATTAATTAATTTTAATTTAGGTTAGAAACAATCTTGTTTCACATATCAATCCCAGCTCCCTCTCCCTCCCCTCCCCTCTTCCCCCGCCCTCCCCACCAGATCCCCCAGTCCCCCACCCAATCTCCAGTCTGATCCCTAAGAAGGATGAGGCCCTCCATGGTGGATCTCCAGTAACTGTCATTTCATCTGGGGCAGGGCCTAGGCCCTCCCCCAAGAGTCCCGGCTGAGAGAGCCTCCCATATTGTGGCATGGGCACTCAAAGTCTATTTGTACACCAGGGATAAATACTACCCAAGGCTGCATAGATTACCTAGGCCTCCTCACTGACACCCACATTCAGGGGGTCAGGGTTAGTCCCATGCTTTCCACACAGCCATCAATCTGGAATCCAAGAGATTCCCCCTTGTTCAGGTCAGCTGTTTCTGTGGGTTAATCCAGCACACTCTTAACTCCTTTGCCCATCAGTTCTCTCTTTCTGACACTGGATTCCAGGGGTTCAGTTCAGTGTTTGTCTGTGGGTATCTGCCTCTGCTTTCATCAGTCGCTGGATGAAGGTTCTGTTTCCTAGACTCTCTGCAGTGGGATTGTATGCTGGCACTCCCCTGATTCATGTCTAAAATCCATAAATGAGTGAGTACATACCATGTTTCTCTTTTTGTGACTGGGTTACCTCACTCAGTATGGTTTCTTCTAGTGCCTTCCATTTGCCTGCAAATTTCAAGATTCCATTTTTTTGTTTGTTTTGTTTTTGGCTGAATAGTACTCCATTGTGTAAATGTGCCACATTTTCTTTATCCACTCTTAAGTTGAGGGGCATCTAGGTTGCTTCCAGTTTGTGGGTATTACAAATAATGCTGCTATGAACGTAGTGGAACAGACAACCTTGTTGTATTAATGTGCATCTTTGGGTATATGCATAAGAGTGGAGTTGCTGGGTCTTGTGGTACACTGATTTCCATTTTCCTGAGGAATCTCCATACTGATATCCAAAGTGGCTGTACAATTCAGCACTCCCACCAGCAGTATAGGAGTGTTCCCTTTCTTCACATCCTCTCCAGCATAAACTGTCATTGGAGGATTTTATTTTAGCCATTCTGACAGGAGTGAGATGGTATCTCAGAGTTGTTTTGATTTGCATTTCCCAGATGGCTAGGGATGTTGAGCACTTTCTCAAGTGTCTCTCAGCCATTTTAGTCTCCTCTATTGAGAATTCTCTATTTAGTTCTATACCCCATTTTTTGATTGGATCCTTTGGTGTTTTGGAGACTTGCTTCTTGAGTTCTTTGTAAATTTTGGAGATCAGCCCTCTGTCAAATATGGGGTTAGTGAATACCTTTTCCCAATCTGTGGGGTGCATTTTTGTCTTGCTGACTGTGTCCTTTGCCTTACAGAAACTTCTCAGTTTCAGGAGGTCCCATTTATTAATTGTTGATCTTAGTGTCTGTGCTACTGCAGTTATGTTCAGGAGGCAGACTCCTGTACCAATTTGTTCAAGTGTACCTCCCACTACCTCTTCTAAGAGGTTCAGTGTGGCTGGATTTATATTGAGGTCTTTGATCCATGTGGACTTAAGTTTTATGCCTGGAGATAGACATGGATCTATCCACATTCTTCTACGTGCCATCATCCAGTTATGCCAGTACCATTTGTTGACGATGCTTTCTTTTTTCCATTGTATATTTTTAGCTTCTTTGTTGAAAATCAGATGTTCATACATGTATGGGTTAATATCATGGTGTTCAATTGGATTCCATTGGTCTACCTGTCTATTTTTGTGCCAATACCAAGCTGTTTTCAGGACTACAGCTCTATAATAGATCTTGAAGTCAGGGATGGTGATGCCTCCAGATGTTGCTATGTTGAATAAGGTTGCTTTGTGTATCCTGGGTCTTTTGATTTTCCATACAAAGTTGATTATTTTTCTTTCAAGTTATGTGAAGAATTGTGATGGGATTTTAATGTGGATTGTGTTAAATCTGTATATTGCTTTTGGTAAGATTGCCATTTTTACTATGTTGAGCCTACCTATCCAAGAGCATGGGAGATCGTTCCACCTTCTGGTGTCTTCTTTGATTTCTTTCTTTAAAAACTCAAAGTTGTTGTGATAGAGATCTTTCACTTGTTTGGTCAGTGTTACCCCAAGGTATTTTATGTTGTTTCTGGCTATTGTAAAGGGCGATGTTTCTCTGATTTCTTTCTCAGCCCTTTTATTGTCTGTTTATAGTAGGGCTACTGATTTTCTTGAGTTGATCTTGTATCCTGCCACTTTTCTGAAAGTATTTATCAGCTTCAGGAGTTCTCTGATGGATTTTTTGGGTCACTTTTGTAAACTATCATATCATCTGCAAATAGTGAAAGTTTGACCTCTTCCTTTCCCATTTGTATTCCCTTGATCTCCTTTTGTTGTCATATTGCTCTAGCTAGAACTTCAGGTACAATATTGAAGAGGTATGGAGAGATTGGACATATTTGTCTTCTTCCTGATCTTAGAGGAATTGTGTTGAGTTTCTGCCCATTTAGTTTGATATTGGCTCTTGGTTTGCTGTATATAGCTTTTATTATGTTGAGGTAAGTTCCTGTTATCCCAGATCTCTCAAAGACCTTTATAATGAAGGGGTGCTGGATATTGTCAAAGGCTTTTTCAGCATCCAGTGAGATGATCATGTGATTTTTGTTTTTCATCTTGTTTATATGGTGGATTACATTGATGGATTTTCATATGTTGAACCATCCCTGCATCCCTGGGATGAAACCTACTTGATCGTGGTGAATGATTGTTTTGATGCGTTCTTGGATCCGATTTGCCAGTATTTTATTGAGTATTTTTGCATCAATGTTCATGAGGGATATTGGTCTAAAGTTCTCTTTCTTAGTTGTGTCTTTGTGTGGCTTGGGGATCAAGGTTATTGAAGCATCGTAGAAAGAGTTTGGCAAAGACCCTTCTGCTTCTATTGCATGGAACACTTTGAGAAGAATTGGTATAAGCTGTTATTTGAATTGCTGGTAGAATTCTGCACTAAGGCCATCTGGTCCTGGGCTTTTTTTAGTTGGGAGAATTTTGATGACTGCTTCTATTTCCTTAGAAGTTATAAGTCTATTTAAATTGCTTATCTGTTATTAGTCTAATTTTGGCAAGTGATATCCATCCAGAAAATTGTCCATTTCCTTTAGATTTTCAAATTGTGTCGAGTACAGGTTTTCAAAGTATGACCTGATGATTCTCTGGATTTCCTCAGTGTCCATTGTTAATTTCCCCTTTTCGTTTCTGATTCTGTTAATTTGCATGTTCACACTCTGTTGTTTGGTAAGTTTGGATAAAAGTTTGTCTATCTTGTTGATTTTCTCAAAGAACCAACTCTTTGTTACATTGATTTTTTTGTCTTGTTTTCCTAGTCTCTGCTTTATTGACTTAAGCCCTCAATTTGATTATTTCCTGGCATGTACCCATCCTGGGTGAATTTGCTTCTTTGTTTTCTAGAGCTTTCAGTTGTACTGTTAATTCTCTAGTGCAACTATCCTCCAGTTTCTTTATGTGGGCACCTAGTGCTATGAACTTACCTCATAGCACTGCTTTCAAAGTGTCCCATAAGTTTGGGCATGTTTTGTCGTCATTCTCATTGAATTCGAGGATGTCTTTAATTTCTATTTTTATTTCTTCATTGACCCAGGAATGGTGCAATTGTGCATTATTCAACTTCCATGATTTTATAGGGTTTCTGCAATTTGTGTTGTTGTTGAATTCTAATATTAACATGTGGTGGTCTGATAAGGTGCATGGAGTTATTCCATTTTTTTGTACCTGTTGAAGTTTGCTATGTTGCCAAGTATGTGGTCAATTTTTGAGAAGGTTCCATGTGGCGTTGAGAAGAAGGTATACATTTTTTATTTGGATGGAATGTTCTATAGATGTCTGTTAATCCCAATTGGGTCATAACTTCTATTAGTTCCTTTGTTTCTTTGTTAAGTTTCTGTCTGGTAGTCCTGTCTAGAGGTGAGAGTGGGTTGTTGAAGTCTCCCACTATAAGTGTATGGGGCTTTATATGTGATGTGAGTTTTAGTAGTGCTTCTTTTATGAATGTGGGTGCCTTTGTATTAGGGACATGGATGTTCAAAATTGAAACATCATCTTGGTGGATCTCTCCTGTGATGAGTATGAAGTGCCCTCCTTCATCTCTTTTGCTTGATTTTAGTTTAAATTCTAATTTGTTAAATATTAGGATTTGCTACCCCCATTTGTTTCTTGGGTCCATTTGATTGGAAAATCTTTCCCCAACCCTTAACTCTGAGGTAATGTCTGTCTTTGAGGCTGAGGTGTGTTTCTTGTGTGCAGCAGAAGGATGGGTTCTGTCCTCGATTCCATTCTGTTAGCCTGTGTCTCTTTATGGGTGAGTTAAGATCATTAATATTGAGGGATATTAATGACCATTGATTGCTCATTTTTGTTTGTTTGGAATAGTTGATGGTGGTATAATTATATGTGGATTTCCATCTGTTTTCTTTTGTCTGTTGGTAAATTGGGATTATCTGTTGCCTATGTTTTTCTGGTTCTGGGTTGGGGTTTTCCTTCCAGAGCTTTCTGTAGGGCTGAGTTAGTGGATACGTATTGTTGAAATCTGGTTTTGTCATGGAGTATCTTGTTTTCTTCATCTGTAGTGGTTCAAAGCTTTGCTGGGTATAGTAGTCTGGGCTGGCATCCATGGTCTCTTTGTGTTGTTAGAATATCTATCCAGGACCTTCTGGCTTTCAGAATTTCCAGGGAGAAGTTGGTTATACTTTATATGTAGTACCTGACCATTTTGCCCAGCTTTTCTATTTCCAGCATTCCTTCAGAATGTGTTTTTTATTGTCTCTATTTCAGCTTCCAACCCTTGTATTTTTTTAATTGTTTCTTGTAATTTTTTCTTAGTCTTTTCCTTTCTTTTTTGCATTTGCTGAAGTTTTTCGTTTGTCTTTTCTTCCAGTTTTTTGCATTTTTGGATTGTTTTTTCTTCCATTTCTTGCAATTCTTGTATTTTTGGTTTGTTTTTTCTTCCATATCTTTAAGGGATTTTCTCATATCTTCTTTGAGGGCCTCTATCATTTCATGAAGTTGCTTTTAAGGTCTTTCTCATCTGCTTCTTCCGCAATGGACTGTTCAGGTCTTGCAGGTGTAGATTCTCTAGTTTCTGGTGGTGTCATATTGGTTTTTCTGTTGCTCAGTGTGTTTTTGTGTTGTATCCTTCCCATCATTCCTTCCTGTGGGTGCAGAAGGAGTCTCTTCCTCCCCAGGTGGGTATGTGACCCCTTTCCAGTGGGTGGGATCAGATCTAATACCCTGGTAGCTTTCCTCTTGCTTGGATGGAGGCCGTCCTAGTATCAGGACCTTAGCAAACTCTGGGTAGGGTGGACCCTCACCTCGCCTGTCCTGTGGGTGGAGACTTGGACTTGGAAGCTGGCAGTCTCTGGGTAGCCTGAATCGGTTGGTGTGGGATCCGGATCCGCTCTGCACAGTCCTCAGGTTTGTGGTGGTTCTGCTCAGGCCACTGGAAGTTAGGCTTGCCTCACCTCGCCTGTCCTGTGGGTGGAGACTTGGACTTGGAAGCTGGCAGTCTCTGGGTAGCCTGAATCGGTTGGTGTGGGATCCGGATCCGCTCTGCACAGTCCTCAGGTTTGTGGTGGTTCTGCTCAGGCCACTGGAAGTTAGGCTTGCCTCTCCTCCCCTGTCCCGTGGGTGGAGACTGGGACTTGGAAGCTGCCAGTCTCTGGGCGGCCTGAATCCTGTCGGTGTGGGATCAGGATCTGCTGTGCGCAGTCCTCAGGTCTCCGGTGGTTCTGCTCAGGCCACCGGAAAGCAGGCTGGAGATAGACCCATACTTATCTCACCTGGCCTGTGGGTGGAGAATGGGCTTGGAATCTAGCAGTCTCTCGGTGGGTGGAATCCAGATCCGGCTCTGCTCATACCTGAGATCTTATGGCCAGAGATGAAGCCCATGAATTTCAGTGGCTGAGTTGGCGCTATTGAGGCAGCTTGCAGAGTTTCATGCAGAACAAGGGAACAAGAGACACTGTAGTATTATATTAGGTACCAACTTCTTCTCTATTGCCTCAGAATATAACCTGCCAAGAAAGGCTTAGGTGTTTGGAGCTGTAAGGATTTCATACCTTCAGGCTGATCCAGGTTCTGTCACATGACATTAGTGGCTATGCCCATTTTTCTGCCCTGTGCTGTAATTACCTCCAGTCTGCGCCCTTCCCTCTCTTCTCCTTCCCATCCTTTCTTTCTATTCCCTTCTCTTTTCCTCATTCATTTTCATCTTCCTTCTTTCTCCTTCTCTCCCCTCCCCTTCTCCTTCTCTTCCTCCTATTCCCTTCCCTTGAAATTCAGCGTGGCAGCAAATAATGCTGAGATGCCAGCCCTTAAACCCAACTGAACCCCTGAATGTTTAGACCACAAGTTACCAAGGGGCACAAAACATAAGCTTCCCAGACTTCCAAGCTTCAGCTCTCCACCTTGCATCTCTCTTTTTAACTTTCTTTTGAGGATAATAAAATTTTAGATGAAGAGCAACTATTATTAGACACTCTGAGATCGATTCACTCTCCTTGGGTTTAAATCACTGCTATCTCTTTTTCACTTACAGGTGGGAATGATATTTAGCCTCTGACCTTTAATTTCTTATTGGAGGAATAGGGTTAACAGTGTCACTGTTAGTGAGATGCCATTGGCCTTGTTGAGAATAATGTTAGTGCAAAAGTATTGTCAAATGGATTTCAGAAACACAGGCTGGAGTAACAGTAACTAATTTCAAAGAGGAGTTAATCCATTAATCCTATTTTAACAATCTTATCAAGACCAAATATATGCCCTAATGTACACAAGATAATCTCAGGAAATGCAGATGTCCACATATATCTTCTTCTTTCTAGGAGGGACCAACTTGTTCCTGACTAATCATAAAGCAGTGTGAGAGAATCATAGTTATATTTTGTGTTTTTTAAATGAGACAGAAGTAAAGATAGAACATTCTTTCCTGTGTATCTTTGGGCGAAGTCCACCAGCTTGGGTAATGTGATGACTTAGTTTAAAATAGTTTTGCTTTTATTTTTCAAAGAATGAATTGAAAATGGTTTATGAATTAAAAACAAAAACCTTACTAAGAGATTCACACTTTGGTAGGAGTTTGGAGAGTGAATTCTGAGATCAATTTTATGGTCTGTGATGTGTCACTTATGCTTATAGATTATACACTGGCCTTGAGAAGGTGAGATAAAATGAGTGAAGATTTACATCTTCTATATCTCAATATGCCCATATCCCTCATTCATTGAAGACAGGAAAATTGCTTCCAGTTCATATATGAATGTATACAGTAATTGCAGGTCCAGGGGATTTGATGCCTTCTTCTGATTTCTGTGGACACCTGCATCATGTGTACTAACACACAAACACATGCGCGCACACACGCACACACACACACACACAAATTAATTGAACAAATTTGAGCCTCTCTATCAGTTTGAGTGTGATCACATTTATACCTTGAATGTCTTCGTCTTATGACGAAGTATATATAATGTATGTATATATATGCATACATATATAGACATGCACACACACACACATGTTTACTTCTAATCTTGTATTGGTTCATTTGACTGAACATGAGAGATGACTGTCTTGTGACCATTTGGTTTCCTGTGTGATTAATATGTTGCTGTCTCTTTCCAGTCTCTTTCTGTTAGGACATGCTCACCCCTATTCTCATCTCTCCCCATCTTGGAACCCCCTTTTTATTTTCTTCCACTGCCCTTGTCTGCCCTGAAGCACACATTCTCTAGCTCTAAATCAACCCCATAATTCCATCTGAGCAGACGTGTCAAGTCGCCGATCTTAAGTAATTTATGGTGATGCAAAGTCCTGGCTTGGGAATCCAGAACACTACACTATGACAGTAAATCTTGGGTGGCCTTGAGAATGACATCACTCTCTCATTCCCCCTTTTCTATAAAAGTATGAGACTGGATTTGAGGGTCTCTATATTCTAAAACTATGTGCACTTTGGGTGCTTGGAGTATGTATGTGCATTTTTTATATATGTGTGTGTATGTGTGCACACCTGATGTTGTGGTCAGAGGTCAATGTCAGATGTCTTCCTCAATCATTGTTGAGTTTATTTTTTCTGGAAAAAATGTTTCTCACTGGGATCCAGAGCTAACAGGCTTGGCTATTCTGGTCGCTCAGTAAACCCAGATATCCTCCAGTCTCTGCCTTCCAGCTCTGGGTTATAGATGGTTGCTACGGTACCTGGATTTTTACTTAGGTGCTGAGGACCCTGATTCAGGTCTGCATGTTTGTGAATATGTACTTTCGGAACAGACCCATTTCCCCAGCCCCCATGTACTTTTTCTGTGAAATTTATAGGCAAGACATTTATTTAGCAATAGAAATAGCACTTATTTAACAATGAATGGAAAATAGATAATTCAGAAAACAAGAGAGGAATTCCTTAAAGCAGATTGTCCTCTAAGTCCCTCCAAACTAGGCAACACAGGATGTTCCTGGCTTAGGAGATGCCTTCAACTTTCATAAGATGATGACATTCCAGGTATAAATGTGATCGATCACACTCAAACTGATACAGATGCTCAAATTTGTTCAATTAATTTGTGTGTGTGTGTGTGAGCGCACGCATATGTGTGTGTTAGTACACATGATGTAGGTGTCCACAGAAATCAGAAGAAGGCATCAAATCTCCTGGACCTGCAATTACCGTGAGGTACTTAATATAGGTGCTGGCAACTGAACCCTGGTCCTCAGTATGAGCGGCAAGCGCCCTTAAGCCCTGACACGTCTCTCCAGCCCATCTGTCACCTTTGTCGTTAGTGAGTAGGAATATTTCATATAGGTGGACCTCAGGTTAGGTTCTCTCAGAGGCACAGCTGGAGCCAATGCCTGAGGTGCTAGGGATGAATGTGTCAGGTGTAGCTATGAGGAGAAAATGGAGAGTACACTGGAGAAGCAGCAAGGGTGTGGGTAAGGAGCTCATCAATTTCCAGGGAAGACCAAAGCAGATTGGGTCTATTTGCCAAGGGATAGATAATTTATCCCTTGACAAATTTTAGTTAAGCCTTGGTTCAGCCCCAAAGTCAAAGGTACCAAGCTTAGCAAATATCTAGTTTTTGGGAAATAATAATTTAGAAAAGTTGGGGTCCATTTAGGATGCTATAACAAAATAACACTGATTAGGTAGATCAAACAACAGACAGTGATTTCCCATAATCCTAAGGTTTGGAAGTGCAAGACCAAAGAAGGAGCCGACTTGTTATCTCATGAGGGCCTTGTTCCTGACTTTCTATTTGGTGCCTTCTCTGGATGCGAGCACATGGGAAGAGCACCATCTCTTCACCTTTTGCTAGTTACTATAAAGGCATTGACCACTCATGAGTGCCCCACCCTCCTACTCTTATCTAAATCTAATTACTACCTAAAATCCTCATCTTCAACTGCTGTCATATTGATGGTAAGGGCTTCAAGACATGGATTATACAGGGACACAAATACTTAAATCATATTACTTAGCTGTATTTCTAGAAACTTGTGAACCAAACAGAAAGTGTAAGCAGCCTGATATATCTGAGAAAAACCCAGCACACTTTCTTTATGGTCAGTAGAGAAAGAAAATGATGTCTAGTGGCCCAGTCGTTTGTCATTCCAAATAATAAATTATTAAATACATGAAGGAATTATATATACACTATATATATTATGTATATATAATATTACAAACAGAAATACAGATTGTAGTGGTTTTATTGTTAAGGTTACTCTCTGTCTAGTTATTTGACATACAAGCTAGGACAATATTGGTGAAATTATAGAGGATTGACATAGTAACATTAATAAATTTCTCAAAATAGGCAAATATGATTTATACTTATATAGTGTTTCCAACAGTTGGAGAACACACAATCTTATTATGTATAACTAGGATATTTATCTAAATTTATGTGGTGTCATAAAAAATAGTGTTTCAATAAATCTCAAAGGGTTGAAATCATGGGGAATAAGTGCCCTGGCTACAGTGGAATTACCTGGAAATCGCTAATTAAAAAATACTTAAAATCCAGAAAGGTGTGGAATTTAATTACCGCACTCCTCACACACTAATCTCAATGGAGATTAGCAATCGTTTCTGTTCAATGGTGACAGCTCACTCTAAGCCAGCTTGTGAGGTGCCACTTAGACCAAAACCAATATCCTTAATTGCAAGTGTTATAGAAGAAAGAAGGCTAAATATGAAGAACCCATCCAAGTAGCCATGCGAAGAAATTATTAGGAAATATCTAACAGATTAAAAAAATAATAAAAGAAGGTGGGCTAGAGCCACAGCTCAGTGGGAAAGAGCACTTGCAGCTCTTCTAGAGAACCCAAGTTTTGTTCCCAGCACCCACAGAGGGCAGCTCGTGTTCCAGGAGATCCAATGCCCTCTTCTGGCTTTATACATTCACACACAAACAAAAAGGAATTTGAATAACATAGCCGTATAAAATCACATTCAAGAAACTGCAGAAAAAGAAAGCCTCCCTCTCTAGAAGAGAATAGATCCATAATTAAAATGTTCCAACAAAGTGAATTCCAGGTTAGTGAGTGTTCAAATGGGAATTCTTCCAAACACATTTAAGACAGAACTGACATTCTCTTTCAAAGAAAGAAAATAAGTCAAAATCCTCCTAACTCATTCTGTGAGGCCGGTATAACCTTGGTACCCAGCCCTGTCAAGGACAAACAAGAAAGAGAAATTAAAAGCCACTCTTGCTCATGAATATAAATGCAAAATACTCTAAACAAAATATTAGCATACATGTGTGAAGAGACTCAGACTGAGCCTCAGAATAAGAATGTCCTCTGAAAGCTGGAAGGCATATGTACTCTGAAAGCTTGGTGGGTTGCAAAGCTAAGGACTCAGTGGATGGAGGCAGGGGCCCTGGCCTTATCATGTACAACCAGAGCATCCTTCCTCTGAGGAGAGGGAGCAAAATGGGGGGGGAGGGTCCATTAAAGACAGTTACAATAAAAAGATGCCTTTGTTGATAGATAGTTCACGGTATCTCCATTCCCTCAACTACATTCTTCCTCTAGCCAATGCTGCAGTGATCAAGTCTAGTTTTCCACAGATGTAAGAGGTACTTGCCCTAGGCTGGACCACACAGCTGTAGCTTCTTGCCTAGGGCTCCCCTGATAGCGAGGAATCTTCTACTTCTGGAGATTCATTGGCATGACAGATGTCATCGGTCCTGTAGGGAGAGTGTTGTCTGTCCACAGGGATTCTGTTAGCTAGTAGAGGATGAGGATGGACAGAGTAGTGCCCTTCTTCTGTCCTCATGATGGACAGTTAAGGGTATTTATGTGTGGGATTGAATGGCAGGAACCTACAGTTTCATCCCAGTAAAGAGCTCAGCTTTGTTTGGGTTTTCCTTACTTTATACCCTCCTACATTTTGAATTTGCTCAATGGATGACTTGATTCAAACATGTACCTTCAAGTCATACCTTTTATCATAAAAAATAGCACAACATAGGAGCTACAGAGATGGCTGTGCAGCTAAAAATACATAGTATTCTGACAGATTTGAGATCAGATCCTACTGCCCAGTTTGAGTGACTCACAGCTGCATGTAATTCTAGCCCCAGGGTATCCAACATTCTCTTCCTGCTTCATTGGCACAATTCACACATGCACAGACCCACACACAGACATATATGACTACACAAAATTAAAATAAAAGATAAATAGGACAATATACTTACTCCTGTCCAGAAAAATTCCACTTAGCAGTAGAATATCCCACATCAAAGCAGTAGAGCATAAATCAAAACTCCTTAAGTGAAACATGTATTAAAGCAACTTATGTCTAATAGCATGTTACTATAAGAAGAATTTTGCAGTGGAGAAACCTGACAAACTCAAACTCATGCAGGTGACTAACTTTAAGACCATCCATGATAAGCTACATTGATAAAATGTGGTCTTGATTTGATGTGATGAGAATAGAATTTTTTACCCCTATGGTTTGTCTCCTGAAAAACTTCCCTGAAAATTGTTAGGCAGACCTGAAATGAACATCATTCCACCTGGATAGTTACCCTCAAAGCTTTCAAGGAGACCCCAAAAGAATGAAGCCTTTTACCTGTCATAACCATATGAACCCAAGGAGACAGGGCGGCCAACATGAAACATGATTATACTAATGGGACCTTGAAATAGAAAAAGGACTTTAGGTAAAAACTAAAGGAATTTGAATAAAATATCATTTTAGTTAATAATAATAATGTGTCAATATGCAGTCATTACTTATGACAAACATGCCATACTCTTGTTAAGATATTAATGACAAAGAAACCTGGGTATAGGACAGGTTACATTGGAAACTACCTGATAATCCTTCAGCTTTTCTGAAGTTCTGAAATCATATTAAGATAAATAATCATTAAAAAATATGTGCCGATACTTTGGCTTTATCCATATGGAATATGGAGTGTACCTGTGCTAATAAACACCAAGGACATGTGTGTAAGGTAACAAAGGAATGAAAAATGCAGTAAAAAATGAGTGGATTAAGTATCTTTTTGTAGTTAATATGATTGGTATGTGGGCTTCCAGAATGTCAGAAGGAGGTTTTTGAAATTCATGCCAGAGACTCCGTTAGAAAAAAAAGTCCCTTTACTTCTGCTTCTCCCAATTAACAGGGTGTTTTAAAATTAGCATTTTCTATTTGTACAGAATAATAGATTTCATTATGAAGCTCTCTTTTCTTTCTGCAGTGTTGAGAATTGAACCTAGGGTCTCATGTATGGTAGGCACATGCTCTCCCATAAAACTAGAGTCCTGTCTCTCATCATCACATTTGCACAGATGCACACAATGCACTTTGATCATGTTCCTCCCCTCCCCCGACTCCCTACCTAGTCTCCCCTTTTGCTGGTAATATTCTCCTAAATCAGTGGTTCTCACCCTGTGGGTCATGACCCCATTGCTGGGACTGAATGACTTTCTCAGGGGCCACATATCAGATATTTACATTACAATTCATAACAGTGGCAAAATTACAGTTATGAAGTAACAACAAAAATAAATTTGTGGTTGAGGGTAACCACAACATGAGAGATTGTATTAAAGGGTCACAGGGTAGAGAACCACTGTTACATAATTCTACACCCTACTTCTATTTATGTTTTCCTTGTAACATCTTGACTTTGTGTATGAATAAAACATAAATCTGTCCCATTGCAGTCAATATGATGCTCTCAAGTTCTATCTATTCTCCTGCAAATGACCTCATTTTGTTCTTCTTTCACAACTTAATATTTCTCTAGCATATGGGAATATGTTTTCTTTGCCTGTTGTTTTGTTTTTTTTTCTGATGGGTATTGAGGCTGGATCTATGAGCTGACCTTTGTGAACAGTGCTACCAAGCACATAGGTGTATGGCTGTCTCTGTTATGTGCTGCCTTAAGACTCCTTTGGATACACACCTGGGAGATGTATGGCTGGGTAAGATGCTACTTCTTTCCCATATAGATGCCATGACCCTAAGGTGATTTGATTTCTAATTCAGGTCATTTTAGTAGGACTGTAGCCAGTATTGTAATCTGAGACTTTCTTCAGTGAAAATAAATTTGAAATCCCAGTGGAGACTTGGTGCCTGCCTAAGACTTTCAGCTGCATCGTCATTGCTTGCATGGGTGTTTATGAATGTGCTTTCAAAGCCTAGCTAAGATTCTGCAGTGGCTAGAGATATTATATTTTGCTTTCAAGATAAAAGGAATAAAAATGAACAAACCTTCAAAGTTAAAGAGCAAGCGAATTTATTAGCATTTGCTCTCTGACTGACCCATCTCCGCTTCATTTGCATGCAATTTCTTACATTTATTAGAGTGGATCTTCTGGTGTGTGCTGCATGGCATTAATGCTGATTAGGATAATTACATAAGGAGCTCATTGATACAGAAAACCATCAATGAAATAACAATGTAAGAAACAGATATTTAAAGCAAATCATAAATATAACCAATTACTGCAATTTTAGTAAAACTTAAAACATACATGAGATGGAATATGTGGGTTGTTGAACTTTGTGGTTTTACACAGTGCTTAAGAAAATCGATGGATACATCTGTAAAAACAGCATACTATTAGACAAGTAATTAATTCAAGATAAATTCACTATAAAACTAGCAAAATTGGGATAAAATTCATGGAACATAAAATTAATCGTGGCAAAATGTTAATTTCATATTTATGTTATGCTGATCCTGGGGCACCAATGAACATTCTCAAAGTTGTATAATCACTGTATTTATTATTATTAGGTCCTCAAAAGAAACGTTTTTTTAGTTGATTTTTAAAATCAGTCTCTATCCCGTGTGTGTGTGCTGTGTGGTATGTGTGTGTGTCAGTGTTTAGGCACATGTTATGGGACACAGGAAAAGGTGGAGGTCAGAGGATGACTTGTTATGAGACAGGATTTCTTATTTGCCACTGCATATACCAAGCTACCTGGACTCTCCTGTCTCATCTTTGTAGGAGTTCTGGGATTACACACTACTTCATCCAGCTTGCATGTGGGCTCAAAGCATCTAAACTCAGGTTCACACATTGCACAGAAAATGTGTGTATACACTAAGCTATCTCCCAAGCACGGATGAATGAATATTTGTAGTTGAGGTTTTGTGTTTTAACTTTTCTCTTTAATTTTTGTGTTTAAATTTTTTTCCTTATGGTTACCTTTAGAATTAAAACTAATCTTTAAAATTTATGATGACTTATTTTGAGTTAGTATTCCTCAGTTTCTCTTCCTAACATGTCTGCCTCTCTTTTCAGTATAGTTTTCATGGATTAAATATTTTTATCATGTATCCCCACATATATTTATAATTAATTTTGTGCATTTTATATAATTAAAGATTTAAATTATATTTGTTTATTCATGGCACCCTGTTCCCACCCCTGCCACGTACACATGCTGCTGCAAGAATGAGGAGGCCAGAGGATGACCTTTGGGAGTTGGTTCTCTCCTTCCACCGTGTGGTATTGGGCATCAAACTCAAGACATCAACTTCGGCAGCAAGCACCTTTCACTGCTGAGCCGTCTCACTGTCTGGCATTTCTCCTTTGGATCATGAAGAAAATAGGATTATAATGTATTCAGCTGTGCTTAGTTACGTATTTACCTTATTAGTGTTCTTTGCTCCTTCATTTAGCTCTGCTTTGCTGCCTACTGCTCTTTCTTTCCGCATGCGTAATCTGTTCTTGTTGGATAGGTCTATTAACAAAACCTCCATTATTTTAAAAATTAGGACTTTCATGGTTTATCTTTCATTTTAAAGGACACTTTGACCAAATATAGATATCTTAGCTGACTTTCTTTTTTTCTTGCAGCATTTCAAATTTGTCATCCTATTACCTTTTAGCCACTATAATTTCTGTTTAGAAATTACCTGTGAGTCTTATTGAGGGTCCCTGTTTGTGTCAGATCTCTTGTCTCTGCTTTTAGTATTCTTCTGTGCCCAGTTTTGAATAGCTTGATTGTAATAAGTTTCCCTGTGGAACCATCCACGTTTATCCTGCCTGTTTATTGAATTTATCATTTATCAAGTATGAAAAAGGTTTTGGTCACATATTCTTTAAATGCTTCATTTATTTCCTCTACCTCTTCTGTCTGCCTATGCTCTCAGATATGGTTAAGCTTGATGGTGCCTCAGAGATCTCTTAGGCCTCCTATTCTTTTTCTGTACTCAGTCTTAGTGGTACTAATTGATCTATCTTCATAGTTATGCTTCTGTCTGCTCAAATCTACTCTGAGCCCTCAACTGAATTCATTTCAGTTGTACTTTGTGATCCCTTTTTATACTTAACATTTTTATTTAATTTATTAAGTGTGTGTGTGTGTGTGTACACGTACGAGCACACGCACATGTGCATGGATAAAGGAGCTTGCACGTAGTGACCAGAGATGTAGGATCCCCTTGGAAGGCTGGAGTTACAGGAAGCTTGAGCTGCTCTGTGTGGATGTTAGGAGCTGGACTCTGGCCCTCTGCAAGAGCAGTAAATGTTCTTCACGAAGGAACAGTCTTTCCAACTTCCCCCTTTCACACTTTATATCTGCTTATTCTTATTTTCTGTGTGTTGAGACAGCATTTGTTATCTCTCTTCCAACCTTTGTTCTTGAGTCCCTGTAGGTCTTTGACCACAAGTATAACTGATTTTAAGCGGTAGTCAGGTAGGCCTCATGTTGACTTCCTCAACGCCAGTTTCTATTTCCTTTTCCTGTTGGTCTAGTGTGTGAATTACTTTTGTGTATCTGTGGCAGAAACATCTGGAAGAACACCTTGAATGGGAGACATGTATTTTGGCTCATGTTTTCAGACCATAGTCACTTGGTCTCATGTGCGTGGGCAGAACTGATGACAGTGGGAATGGGGTGGGAGGGATTCTTCACCAGGAAGCAGAGGATGACAATGACAAAGGGCCTACAGCCCAGGTATAACCCTCGAAGGATCACTTCTAGTGACACAGTTCCTCCATCTAGGCTCCACATTCCAGCTTGAAAAACAGCTGAGGCTGTGGGAGTCACGCCATATTCACAGCAGAACTGTTGCCTTTCTTATTTCCTTGTGTACCTTGGATTTTAGGGATGGGGGTTTAAATAGCATTTCAGTATCATATTAACTCAAAATCAGATGGCTCTCATGCTCACAGTTTGCCACTTGCTTTATGTTTATTTGGGTTTGTCTCCTCCCCCTCTCCTTTGTGTCATGCTGTCTCTGTCTCTTTGTCTGTCTCTGCCTCCCTTTCTCTCTGCGCACCCCAACCTCTCCATGTAGCACAGAGCTCACCTGTGACTTCCTACTGTCACTAAATTCATCATCCTCCTGCCTTGGCTTCCTGAGTTCTGGGGTTATATCTTCACACCTAGCTCCCCAGTTTCCAGTTTTCTTGTCCATAAAGGCTTTGAGGTCCATATTCTTTTAGATTGCCACTGGCTAGTTTTTTTTTTTTTGACAGATTTTTCTCAAGCAGTTGAGGAAACAAAATCAAATGAGACAAAATAAAATCCTTTCCTAGTCTTTGCACCTTGGCTCTGTGCTGGGTCACTCCTTAGCCAGAGCATATAAAACTCTCCCTTATCGTTCACTTCCTATTCACAGACATAATCCTCCAAATTGTGTTCAGCTTAATCCGCCAAATGATGCCTCATGAAAGAGTAGAATATATGAGCCAGAGCTTTCAACTCTTCAAATAAAGCTCTTATGGTGCAATTGTATTTTTCTGGATAAAGCCCAGATTTAAAAAAAATCCTAGCAATGTTATGATTTTTTCTATAATAGTGAAGAAAACTGTATGCATTTTATAGCAAACCCATTGAAAGTGGAATATTCACACCATTTGCAAAATTTTTCTATCATGAGACATTGTCAACAACCATGCATTTTAGTAGCACTGTATGTGGAGAAATCAATACTGTGTAAATGTTAGCAGTCTCCTGAGTTGTTGGTGTAAGCACAACTTTGCTTTCTGAGGTTTAATCCTGCTTCTGTCCACATGACAGCAAAATAAACATTGACCTCTCATCTGGCAGGCCTTGAGAATTACACCACAGGGAAAAACCCTTATCCTGCTGTGTTAAATTCTCTGGTGTGCCATATTGTAATTTGAAAAAGGCTATGGATCAGGGATCAGGGAACACCTGGAAGATACCAGAAGCTTTGATCACTATTGGCACTAAACTGTGGCTGATGAGGGATGTTCCTTTTATGTGTCATACAAAGTGGTCAGTAGATTCTGTTTTTCTGTATCAAAATGTGTTGATGAAGACTAGGAAAGATGGGTATACATATTTCTATAATGAAAGATGCTATAAAATTTAATGATAAAGGGATTATCCTAATGGCTCCTTCTGTGTGTGGGGTGGCGTGGGCAACAGGAGTAGACATAGGTGCCCAGTTTGCCTTTTATTCCCCACCTACTTCCTATGCTTAAGCAAATACAGGTTATTACATACATAGGTTGGCAACAAGGTTTAGCAGAATACCTTTAAGCCTAAACTATGAAAGATTTGACAAGGGATAGAGAAGGCTAAAATAATCTTTTTTGTATGTGTTATTTTCTTTTCTCATTGCTTTGCAAAACACCTGATGAAAGCAACTTAAGGAAGGAAGGGTTGATTTTGCCCTAGAGTCTAAGGGTGCAGTCCCTCATGGCAGGAATGCTGTGGAATCAGGAACATAAGGCTGCTGGTCACAATGTGCTCACAGTAAGGAGAGATAGATGGATGGATGAATAGATAGATGACAGACTGATAGATTATAAATGATAGGTAGATAGATCAGGAGAGGGAAAGGAAAGAGAGAGGGAGAAGGAGAGAGAGGGAAGGTCACACTCAAGGACACTGGAGTGTGTAGTCTTCAACTACCTCTTTTTTAGTCAATTCGGACCACAGCCTATGGAATAGTGTAACTCACACTTAGATGAGTCTTCCACCTCTACTAATTCAATCTAGAAACTTCCTCCCAGACACACCCAGAAGTTCATCTCCTAGGTGAGTCTGGATCTTGTCAAGTTGAGTGACTATATTGACCTATTAATAGCGTTAACAATATCGCTCTGCTTTACCTAGGATATAGGAGATAGGAGGAGAATTTAGAATGGAAGGGAGAAGGCTGGACGTGAACAAGCAAGAACAAAGTCTAGCTTTCCTCTGCTTCTTGTTTCCCATCAGTTTCATCAGTGGGAGTGGTAGTTTCATGGATGCTTCATTAGATACTTGGATGTGAACAACGTGCTAAGAGTAATGCTGGACATGGAGGCTGTCCATCTAAAGAGAAAAAGATGAAATCGTCTGCTACTGAAATATGTGGATTGTCATGTAGAAAGAACCTCACAACAACCCTATATGTATAAGAGCTATCCAGGGCACCAGAGATGAATGAAGGTACTGGAGGTGTACTAGGGAGGAATATAAGAGCTAGGACTACAATAGAGAGGAATGTAGGTGCTATAGACTGAGGCCCCAGCTGTGGACAAGATCTCATACTTGGGATGCATGTAAGGTTTCAGCATGTCACAGTCAAGTATATATCTTGTCTAAGCTCTACTAGATAATACAGGGAAGAGTGGAAGACACCTGATCTTTGGGGTAATTTAATGCCCAGGCAGATGACCAAGAAGCAGTTCCTTGTCTACTGCACCCAGAAGTCACCAGTGTCAATGGGAAGGAAGATAAATCCCTGCAGACATTTTGAAGCTGAAGGTGACTGAAATATAATTCTTAATTGATTGAGTCATCCATGAACTGGACCGAGTTCCTCTGAAATGATTAGATTGATTTTCTACATGAGACAGAATAAGAGCACAAGATAGAAAATTAGATTGAGTTAGGGGGAAAATGCATTTTTCACACTCGAGGCTGTAACAGAGAATCTTATAAATGCAATGTGATTCTAGCTGCTCGGCTTAAGTAGCTTACCTCAGAGATATGGTCAGCAACCTGCTGATGTGTGAGAGCCTATGGTGAACATCTCTTCCCATATCTGCTTTTCCAACTAGATAGCCTAGAGTCTGATGTGGAGGGAACGTTGACACCACAGGAATTGACACATATTATCAAGCACGACCTTCCTCCCCAGAGAACAAGTTATTAAACACTTCTCAGCATGCCACTGCACTGGACTTCCCACTCATGAACCAGAGAGAAATCATGTTGGTGGAAAAGCTATTAGTCTTTCCTTTAAAAAAGTAAAAGCGATAAGAAAATATGAACCGCTGATTGTGATCTGTTTTTCGTACTTCACTACATTTTTTTTTGCTTATGGGGAGAAATCCTTAATAAATTTTCCTTTACACATTCATGAGACACATTTAAGCTCTTTAGCATAGCTTGATCAAGTTGGTTCCAGACCACATATAGTGAGCAGGTGTGGTGAGAGTGTATACTCTGAGGTAAAATGTTCAGACCTCATTTTTGAGGTTACAGGCTGAATTTTGTTTGATTTTGTAACCAGGGAGGGCATTTCCACCATTCATTGTTGATCTTTGAGCAAAATACACAGAAATGATAGCATAGTACTACAAAATTGTGTGTGTGTGTGTGTGTTTGTAGGCCAGAGGAAACCTTGGCTATTGTTTTTCAGATATTCGCTCCTTTGCTGTTTGTTTTTAAAGAATAAGAATATTTATCTATTTATTTATTTAGTATCTACAGTATTGCAATCACTTAGTTGTACATCTTCTTCTGTACTCATTAGAGGAAGGAAACTGATGATGTCAAAGCAAAGCCCACTTTCTGATAATTCCAGGTTATAAAAAGTGAAATAATGAACAAATGCCATCCATTCTTCTTTCCTTCTTGAACATTCTCCTTGAATCTAGAGTTTCCTCCAGTAGACTCTTCTACACTATGGAAGTTTTATTTCTCTGTCTACAGTATTCTACTCCCATTTCCACCCCTATCCTAAATACAATGTCTTTCAATCTTTTCTCCTGGAACTCCTTCAGTTTTCCACATGTAAAGTTTTCATAGCAACTTTAATTATGTGTTAATTTATTTTGCTGATGATCAAGCCAGATACACACAATGCTAAGGCAGCACTCACTACTGAGACACATTGTCACACCATGACCATTGAATATTTTTATATTATCTTGATTGTTTGACCATTCACTATAACATTAAGTGACCAGGTCACTCTCCACCCACCACAGATGATTATTCAATAACAGAAATGTATTCAAGTTCAATATATTCAAGATCAGAAAGGTGTTAGATAATACAGGTTCACCCAGTTGCAGCTCCTAGCCGGTAATGTAAATGTGTATATGTATGTGTTATATTTGTATACATTTATATATGTACACATAAGTATGGGTACAAATGTGGGTGTCTAAGTCACTGTTCTATTGCTTTGAAGAAATATGATGACTGAGGCAACTCACAAAATTAAGCATTCATTTGGGGGCTGGCTTACAGTTTCACAGGTTTAATTCATTATCATCATGCTGGGAGCGTGGCAGTAGGCATGGAAAACATGGTTCTGTAGAGGAAGTTGAGAGTTACATTCTCATCTGCAGGCAGCAGGAAGAGGGAGAGTCCTGGTTTGTGCTGTTAAAAGCTCAGAGCCCACTCTGCAGTGACAAACTTCCTTCTACAAGGCCACATCTCCTAATCCCTCTATCCCCATCAAAGAGTTCCACTCTCTGGTGACTAAGCATTCGGCTACATAAGCTTATGAGGACCATTCTTATTCAAATCACTGCAATGGGCAAAGCCTAAAAAACTAGAAAAGAGACAGAGTGTATGTGTCGGGGAGTCGTAAAGATCAGTTCTGAGTGTTTTATACAAAAGGACACATGGGAAATGAAGGAGGAAAAGAGACGGGGCAATGTGGGGGTTGAAAGAGAGTCTGCTAAAACCATCTTCTCACTTCTCTGGCCCTCACCAAGTAGGCTAGGTTGACTTGCCAGTGAGTTCCAGGAACCTTGTCTGTTTCTGTGCCACACACCCCTGCAGACATTATCAGTGTATACTACTACACTGGGATGTTTTTGACATAGGTTTTGGGCATCAAACTCTGGGTTCTGTGCCTGAAAAAAGTCTCCCCAGCCCAGAATGTATTCTTTTAAGTAATATGTATGTATGTGTACATATATACACAGAGATCTATATTTATCCATCTGTCTGTTTATCTATCTCCTATCTGATTAATATTACTATTTTTATTTTTATTTGATAACTATTCAGAGTCAAAAGTTAAACTAATTTACTTTGGGAACCATGTAGACATATCAAATTATCTACTCTCAAGCCTGGAATGGATGGGCTAAAATATTGTGGATACTGTCTTCCTTTCAAACAGTATGTCACAATCACAGATCTTATTAGTGGCCAGAAATCTTCCAAAATTTTGGTGCTCTCTCTCTCTCTCTCTCTCTCTCTCTCTCTCTCTCTCTCTCTCTCTCTCTCTCTCTCTCTCTCTCTGTCTCTCTCTCTTGCTCTCTCTCTGTCTCTCTCTTCATAATTGGCAATGCACATGGTTGTTGAACACTGAAAGCTTGAGAGTTAGCTGTCTTTATCTTCGAACAAAGCACTTTCTCCAATCCTTCCTGCCCTGCTTTAATGAGCACTGCCCTCTCTATGCCCCTCAATCCCTTCAGTCCAATTACTGCCATGGTGAAAAATGTGCCTGGTGTTGGTCTGCCCCCATGTCACTCCTCTGCTGTATACACTCCAGCCTTCCATTTTGCCCTTTCGAAGTCTGACCCTAGAACCAAAACGCAAGGATTCTGCTTCCCCCATCACTCAGCCCTCAGGGTGTTCTCCTCTTTCTAATTTTTCAAGTGCTTGCTTTATTTCAGCCCCTCAGATAACACATCATCTCTAGATTTGCCATGTTGTTGCTGTTTTTAAAGTGTGCTGGCTAGTTTTATGGCAACTTGACACAAGAGGTAACCAAAATTAAGAAAATGCCTTCATAAAATAAGGCCATAGGTAAGCTTGTAGGGCATTTTCTTAAGCAGTGGTGGATGGGAGAGAGCCCAGCCTATTGTGGGCGGTGCTATCCCTGGGCTGATGGTTCTGGGTTATATAGGAAAATAGGCTGAGCAAGTCATGAGGAACAAATCAGTAAGCAGCAGCCATTCATGACCTCTGCATCAGCTCTTGTCTCCAGTTTCTGACCTGTTTGAGTTCCTATCCCAACTTTCTTCAATATGGGAATGCAAGCCAAATAAACCCTTTCCTCCTCAACTTGATTTTGGCCTTGGGGTTTCATAGCAAAAGAAACCTTAACTAAGACTTTAAGATGCATTTTATTTTAAAACTATATGCATATGCATGCATCTGTACATACATGCATTTGTGCTTGTGTATGTGTGTGTGTGTGTCTACATGCAGATGAGCGCAATGCCTACAGAAGTAAAAAACATCTGATCCCTCTGGAGCTGGAGTTACAGGTGATTGTGAGCCACCCAATGTAATTTCTAGGAACCAAACTCAGATCCTCTGCAAGTACAATATGTGCTCTTAACCACTGAGCAATTGCTTCAGCCCCATGTCTTTCCTTGGTAAAAGATAAATATCCTGGAGGTAGAAGTCATATGATGTGCTCAAGTAACTGCCTCTGAATCAGACTGTACTCGTGGTTTGCCTGATTTCACCAGAACTCCTGGACCATTCTCCAGTGACTGCACAACCATTGACTTTAGTGTTTTCACACCAAGAATGAGAAAAACTATGGATTCTATTATACAGCCTCATTGCCAAGATCCAACAAAGTATTCTTTCTTCATTATGTATTTTAAAAATAGTATCACATGCATGTATCTAAGGCTGGTCTCTAGGTCACTATGTAGCTGAAGACAACCCTGAACTGATGATACCCCTGTCACTATTTCTGAGATGTTGAAATTACAGGCATACATCACCATACCCAGTTTATGAAGTGCTGGAGATAGAACCCAGGCCCTGGGAATGCTGGGTAAGCACTCTCCCAACTGAGTTACATCTCCAGCCCAGATCCATGGAGTTGAGACACAGAATTCATAGGATGTCATGGAGTGCATGGGCTGTTTCTATATATGGCTAGCAGACTCAGATCCATTTCTTGGGCTATATAGGTGTTGTTTTATCTGTGGCACATTGGCTGTACCTGAATCCACAGCTGCTGACTAAGCCTTCACAGCCACCACCTGGCTGCTGAGGCTGAGCCCCAGGGAGACTTCACATTCTGCTGCCACCTCAGCTGCCTCCATATAGGGAAGCAAATGTTGTTTTTCATGGTCTCTATCATAGATCTCTGGACATTGCCCTATCTTTACCAATAAAGACTCTAGAGTTGGATGCTGGGATGAAAATCTGCTAGTTCAGAGAAGCAGAGAAAGCAGTCTCCTCCACCCTGGTCCCAGAAAGAGAGCTCTCTTTCTCTCCCAACTGAATATCCCTCCTTTCTACTTCCTGTGCCCTCCCTCTCTGACATCCCCACCTTCCATCACTCTCTATGGTTACTTCCAGTCAACTGGTTGCTTGATTTGTCTTTGACCTGTGGTTGATTTTTATTTAAATAATGTAATCTTGGTGTTTACAGTGTGTTCAAATATCCTGCAACATATAGATACTCATTTATATTAAGCATTTATTAGTTCAGTCTTTTAGGCTATACATTGAAGGTTCTGCTGATACAGACTAGAATTAGAATGATAACTCCTAGGATACAGTAGTTCTATTTATTTAAAATCAGTATAATGGTTTTCAAATTTTGAAAACCATATCTAGTTTATGTGATTAGAGAAATGAAGTTTATATTCTTTTTCCCCCCAGGCCTCCTAACTGACACCCAGTTCAGGGGATCTGAGTTGGTCCTGTGCTGGTTTTCCAGCCATCAGTCTGGAGCCCATGGGCTCCCCCTTGTTCAGGTCAGCTGTTTCTGTGGCTTTCTCCAGCCTAGTCTTGACCCCTTTGCTCATCAATCCTCCCTCTCTGCAACTGGATTCCAGGGATTCAGATCAGTGTTTAGCTGTGGTTGTCTGCCTCTGCTTCCATCAGCTACTAGGTGAAGGCTCTAGGATGGTCTATAAGGTAGCCATCAATCTCATTATTGGGGAATGACATTTAAGGTAGCCTCTCCAGTATTGCTTTGATTGTTAGTTGGTGTCATCCTCATAGATCTCTGGACATTTCCCTAGTGCCAGATTTCTCTTTAAACCTATAATGACTCCCTCTATTATGGTATCTCTTTTCTTGCTCTCCTCTAGTCTTCCCCCATTCTTTGAAGTGAGGGGTGATATATGGGAAATTTTAAAATGTGGCCTTTTATAAACTTCTGATATCTTCTGTTATCCAGAGGTCATTGAGCCTTCATTTTTGAATAATTAGAAATACCAAAAGGACTAGATACACCAAGGTAGCCCATGTATGCCCCATATCTCTCTCCCTCACATTTTAAATATGCATGTGGACTGTCTGTAAGCCATTTTCATTTCACTCAAAGCTACAAACATTAGCTACTTTGTAATCTATGTAGAAAACACATTAAGTTTTAACAGGTTTAATTATTCTAAGATACTATGATATCAATACTGGGGAAGTTTTCACAGATGCTTCAAAAAAGATGGATAGGAATTAATCACCAAATATTTCTTAGAAAAGAAAAGATAGAGTCGTTTTAAGATCCTTTGAAATGTTGGCTTTGCTCATTACAAAGTTCTGACTTTTCACTTTGTTACCAGAAAGGAAAAGCTTCCATCATCCTCTGACCTTCAGATTTCTTCTCAGAATCGATCGAACTTATTTCAGTCGTTCTGAGTTTGGCTACATGAGAACAATGGCAGACCAACTAATGACAAGCCATACTTTCATGTTTAATCAGGTCACAAAGTTTCAGTGAAGCCATATTCATGTATGAAGCTGGCATTCTAACATGAGATCTGGTCCTTGGTAATTAATAGAATGAGCGTCAGGAAACTCCATCCTTTCCTCTGATAGATTCCAAAGTTAACAAGTGAGATTGGGGAGAGATGATATTTAAAGGTACAGTTGAGAAGTAGAGGCATGGAAATCCTCATTGAAGGAGAGGAACAGGGATAAGTGTGTGTGTGTGTGTGTGTGTGTGTGTGTGTGTGTGTTTCAAATAAAGTGATGGATAATGAGAACAGGTATTGTAGACACCTGTGTTGTCACTTGTGGCTTCAAAGCCAAACTGAACTCATGTTACTTGTTCTGTCAAACAGGAATCAGCTTTTGTAGCTAACACTTGAACTGCCTTTATGTAAAGAGCTGCAAAGGGTTTGTGAAAATATGTTAGTTATTATATCCAAGAGGCACATGCTAAAGACTTTCAGCAAGTGTGAATGATCAAAAATGACCGGCTTCCTTTTCCTGCCTTCTTCTGCAAAGTCTATCCATACCCAAATCCCACCCATAATGCCCTAGGCCTTCTCTTTCTTTGTTGCTAGTCCTGGAGATAGCACCCAAGGCCCCCTATATACTAGGCAAGTACTCTACCATTGAGCTTCATCTGTAGGTCTCTAGCTGTCTTCTTATTTCTTATTTTGAGACAGGACTCTGCTATGTTCTCCAGGCATATCTCACATTCTCTGGGTAGCCCAGGGAGTCCTTGAATTTATGACCCTCTTGATTGAACCTTCTATGTAGCTGGATTGACATGTGTGCCACCATGCCCAGGCTGCTTCTTCCATTCTGATCACCAAGGAGAGCTGAGCAGTTCCTAAATCCTTTTTATTTATCCAGATTTCCTGTTGTTTCAATTTCACTTTTTCAATTTTTTTCTATTAGGGTCAGACATAGATCTGTTGGTAAAATGTTTGTTGAACAAGCATGAGAATTGAATTCAATTCCCAGAACCCATATGAAGAAAAACCCATGCATGGTAGCTTGTGCTTGTAATCCCAGTCCTGGGGTGGATCCCTGGGGTGGATCCCTGGGGCTTGTTGGACAGTTGATGTAGGATAATAGGAGAGTTTCAGGTTAGTGAGAGAACAGAGTGGATAGTACCTGAGGAATTATGCCCTACATTGACCTCTGGCCTCTGCTCATGCTTGCGCATGTGTGCTGACACACACACACACACACACACACACACACACTTCACTCTTAGCACCACTATCTAGATTGTACTACACATTATCACCATGGACTTACCCTCTTCCTTCCTAATATCCTTAATGATGCTCTAACTTTTTGTAGTTATGGGATATCTATAGACCACAAGATCCTGTTCATGCTTCATCACCAAGGCATCTGTTATTTTTCTTCTTTCATGGTGTTTGCTAGAAAATATGGCTTTCATTTAAGCCTCAGAATACTCGGCTCTGATTAATACCACAGCTCTAAACATGCTTTTTCTTTTTCTGTAATTTGACCAAGGAGATCTTTCTACACTGCCAACTGGCAAAGGATTCGTTTCTTAGTCTCTCCCAATAGCCCTAATTCTCATTCTGTCAGTGTTTACTGTATCCTTTATGACCCTTAAGATCAGCTTCCTCTTACCAGTGTAGCCTCTTTTCTCATCTCAAGCCAATTCCTATGACTTTACAGTCCAACTGTTTGGCACAATTGGAAGTCCCTGAATATGCTGTCATCTTTCTCATTTGCAGAGTTTGTATCTCCTCTTCCTTTGGGAAAGTCACTGTTTTGTCTTATCTTAGTTCATTTCTTTTAGGATCTCAGCATAGATATGACTATCTCTGGAAGTCTTCCCAGATTTTTCAGTGTGGTCTACAGCTTCTTTGTGCTCACCCATAATCTTAATGCTTCCAGTAATCATGAACCCTCTTTTCTCAGGTGAATAGAATCCCTTTCATTTCCAGATGATGTCTTACTGAAATTTATATCCCCAGAGACAGACCAATACACTGAGAAGATGTTTTTCAATGTCATTTTTTGAGAGAATAAGGGCTCCAAGGAAGGAATAAAGAAAAGGAAAAAGATACAATGAAAATAACTTTGGAAGTCACAGTGACACGATTTGGCAACCTCGTGTTATTTTTGAGAAGGAATAATTAGAAACGATTTGAAGATTTTTGTGTGTGTGTGCAAATTACTGGAAGACCAGAGTTATGTGACCATGTGGTTTTGACAAGCGATGGAGTGTCCATTTTTGGAGTTCTGAGTTTAAAATACCTATAGACAGTACAGGAATAGAAGCGGAGAATATATTGCTCTCTGTAATTATGAAAGGGAAAGCAAAGCTAGAAAACACAAGATTCAGACTCCACTATCCACAAAATGTCATTGTAACAAGGTCCTCAAAAATGTGGTTCTCTAAGAATGTAAAAGTAGAGAAAAAAGGAGGTGTTTTAGCTTTTCAGCAAAAGGAAAGAAAAGGAGATTCATGAATGATTATAAATGGTTGGATGGAGGAGAAGAGAAACGGCCTAAGCTATAGTGCCAGTAGGAGATGCAGAAGGAGGTCACTCTGAGCATCAGAAGCTTGTTAGTGACTCTGTCCTGATGAATATTTTCTCTCAGGCCCTCATTTTGCTTTGAAAACATCAGCTCTCCAGAACCAGGAAAATCCTGAACGCCCTGTTGAGACTCCCCTGAAGTGGAATACCCCTGCTGTCAGATGGTCCCTCCCACTTTTATATAAGGGAACATAAAATGCTGGAAAAATTATACTCAGACTTGTATGTGATTCTGCAAAAACCATAGATTGAAAATTTTCACCAGGGCAATTATACAACACAATATTCTTGTGCTCAGTTATGCATCTGTTGAAGGAAAAATTGGTGCCATTAAACGAAAATATAAAGTTCTTGACATTTATGGTTGACTGTTGAGCTTAGCTGGTTCAGGAAATACTGCATTCATATTTCCTACAGCTACAAATTGCAAATGTCTTAAACTAAGAAAGCAAAGTTCTGAATTCTGAAGGTGCATTTGAAACAGCAAACTGACCACTGGTGTTTTAAAATCATCCTTTTGTAACTATGCGTTACACATTTTCAGAAGACATATGTAATAAAAAGCAATAACAACTGCAATATAACGATCTGTTCTGGTAAATGTCCATTTTGTTTATCAAAAGTGTGTGCCTTTTGCAATTACTGTAGCTCTCATCATGGGCATACATGGAGCAGTCCCTGCTACGGCGCTCACATTTTTTTTTCAGTTGCTTCATGTTCCTGTGTGGTAACGGAGTTTGTAGGAAAAAGAGAGGTGTGGATGAGATTCGTAGTATTGCCAGGAGCAATGTGAAATTGGCTAGGCAGAAACACAGCCTTCTTCTTTTGGTCCATCTTTCTGGTCCAGAAAATGTTTGCATTAACTCTCACTCCCAGCTGGAAGCAGTATTTTATTATGACTCAATGGATCAATATACACTGGGAACCAAGAGCTATGATAGGTAGCCTGACAATTGTGTGAAAGGCCTCATTGGTTTGAGTGGAGATGAGGTTGCTTTGTGAAATGTTCTTTTATCAAAAAGGACAATTTAGAATTTTCCGTTGTATATCAGGAATAGAAATAAGACGGGGATAAACTTCTGTCCCTTCTCCATCTTATGCCTGGTCTTCTCCATTGATTACTGCCTGACAAACTTGACTGTGCTTCCTCCAAATGTGG
Source organism: Mesocricetus auratus (assembly GCF_017639785.1). Taxonomy (NCBI): domain Eukaryota; kingdom Metazoa; phylum Chordata; class Mammalia; order Rodentia; family Cricetidae; genus Mesocricetus; species Mesocricetus auratus. The sequence continues at coordinate 11,260,784 of NW_024429183.1, read as the reverse complement.
GGTAAGCTTTATCTTAACAAAACCAGGGAAACATCTGCCCTTCTCTAGCACAGACTAACTGATAAGTGGAACGTGATTTTAGGAAGTATTTCTTTTCAGTTTTGGAGATACAAAGGAAGTCCAAAGACAAATTTATAACCACCGCTTAAAATCAAATAGTAGAGGCCACAGAGATGGTTCAGTAGTTAAGAGCACTAGCTGTTCTCCCAGAGGACGCAGTTGGTTCCCAGAATCCACATCAAGCAGTAACTTCATCTCCAACACATCCAACATCCATTTTTGGCCTCCTCAGACACATGGGTTCACCTACCAAATACTCACACAGGTCCACATATGCACAAGTAAAATTTTTTTAAATAATCAGATTAATAGATGAAGGAAAAGCATCTATTCTAGAAAAAATAGCAACATTGGTTACATTTGTTGCATATCTATTCTTCACTTGTTAAATACAGAAAAATACTTAAGATCAAAGATGAAATTTGATCTGTTTTAGTCAATAAGATAAATAAATCAGTTAAAATAATTAAATTATCAAGGACCATTGAAAATATTCAAATGTGTGTGGATCCCAGGCAACACTCATGTTAGTAGAATAATTTTGACATGAACCGCAGAATAGCCATTTTTCCAGTGAATTTTTCATTAAATCATAACCTTGTATATCCCTCTTTTTTTCCCATAGACCAAAAGCCAGATGGAGCTGGCTGGGGTGCAGGAATGTTAGAGGAAGCAGTTCATTGTGTAACAGAAAGGTTTGCATTTGGAAGCATTTCTAGAATTGAATGTGTGCACAGGGAAAATTTTTACCTGCTGGCTTCAAACTCAAATCCTATCTGCATACCACTCTACACACCACTATTAAAGCCTGGGTAGATAGGCAGAGGCATACATACATACGTACGTACATACATACATACATACATACATACATACACACACACATACACACACATAATACATGCATACATACATACAGACAGATAGATAGCTTTGTATAAGAACCACAAATCATTGTGATGCCCAATAAATTCATCTGAAGTGTGAATGTGAATGCATCCATGTTCTGTAAATGGCAAGATGTTTGGTAATTGTAAAGCCGTACTGATTTTGGTTGGCTACATGTGTAAATGGCATTATTCTCCACAGTTTTCACATCCACTGATACTTACAAGATGTACTGTTGACACCTTTTAGAATGTCCATCATTCTTGGAGTGGCTCATAGTACTACTAAAAGTACATAGCTCATTCAGGTCTGAAATCTACTTTGGTATGATTGTCTTCAACTTGTTCCAAACTCTTGAGTCTGATGACTAGGTCAATGGTTGAAAGGTAACACAAAAATCTCACATATTATTCATTGTTCTCAGATGTTGATAGCTGTCATGTTTTAAAGTAGGATTCTATTTGTAATTCTGTCTAGAGACTCCTTACTGTATGCAGGCCCACAACATATTGCTCCAAATCACTACCCTCTACTGGCTAATACAGTTTCTTTCGAGTGTGTGGATCCTATCCATGGGAAACATTAGACATACTAACTTTCTAACATTTCTTTTCCTCCTTCCAAAGTGGTAGTTGATTCATGAAGGGCACTCATGATGCCTTGGTAAGATTAGGTGACGGATACTGGTTGTTATATTAGGAACAACTGTATCTGCTGAACATGATGGGGTTGGTACCCAGAACTGGATATTTGTTGTCATGCACTGCCATTCTAGTAATTTATTTATACTTTGTCTGTTCTGTTGGCAAGAGCCATCTTGTGCTGAGTGGGCTATATGACATTTCTGTGCTACTATTCAGATTCCCTTTTGCTAACGGTTAACACCCGAATACAGTAGTAACCATTGAGCATTGGCCACTACAATGGAGAATGGCTATATATCTCTGAAACAGGCACTCATTCACAACAAGACATTCTTCTTCTTTTAAACTTTAATTGTAAAATGGTTGAGTGCTGGATAATAGAACCCATTGGATAGAACAACAAAAGCTATATTACATTAAAGAAGCCAAGACAGAACAATAATCCTCAATCAAAGAAAAAAGAGTGGGTTGAATTGAGATAGGCAGCCAAGGAGGACTTTACTGAAGAGCATTGCAGTAGAGGTCAAGGGTATTTCAATAAAGGGGATAGACTGAACTCAGTTCCTTTGAAACAATTCCATGGAGGCACAGGGCTGACGTAGTGGAAATGTACCAGAGGACACTGTGTGGGGAGGATGTGGGCCAATGTGATCAGACCATCTGCTTGCTAATTGGAGCCTGAGGAAGTTGGGCTGCTAATCTCCCACAGAGCCTGCAAAACAGGGACCTTGTCTTCATTGCTTTATTTTTAAAGGGGTGTCTCATAGGTCCTTGAGAAATACATTTCTGGATTATAAAAATGGCAAGATGATACCTGACAAGTTACATCTCAAGAGATCAAAACTTTATAATCATGCATTTTAGAAGTTAAAGGCTCTAAGGCAAGGGATGTAAGGATCTGGTATCAGGAGGAAAGAAACTCTAACTGCACACAGGCTGAGGGGGTAGATAGTCATACTGCTTTGACTGGGTATATAACTAATCATTAGCCGTTTTGTCTGCACAGTAACAATGACCACAGTAAGATAATACTTACAAAGGAATAGATTCTGTAACTAAAATATGTACATCCAAGAGTAGATTTATCAAATTCATAAGCCCACATAAATATATCTTAAGACTCAGCACTTTACTAATATATTTAAGCTTTGGTGTCAAATTGAAAGAATATTAACTCATTTCATCAATCAAACACCTGTACCTAGCTTTTCACTTTCTATGCTTGTGATAAACCATGCCCCAAAGTCTAGCACCCAATGCCCATGCTGCTTTTCCAACTGTTGTGCCAAGACAATGTCTGTTGGTTGCAGGAGAGTGACTTCAGTTTGATGACCCAGAAGGAATGGTGTGAAGGCATTTGGCTCATGAAAGCTTATCATTGCAGTCTGGCTGGGAAAGATATAAAATAAATGTTACTTAAACCTCTGAGAAAGCACACTAGCTCCCATCCATGATGTCATTTACTGAAATGATCCGCCTCACTACAATGGATCTAAATGGGAACTTTGAGACAAATATTATAATAGTCTTAGAAACTAATTGTGGGCATATCCTGATCATCATCCGACTTTCTATACATCATGTACTCAAAACCACTTCTCCCAAAACAAGTAATTTAAATAAGTTAAATCTTTGCATGGTAAAAATAAAAACTGATTAAGGCATGGCAACTTTTTTTGTAGCTTTATTGGATTTCTGGAGGAAATTTGGCTGTCCTAAAATGGAAAAAATCAGATATATAAATCAAAACTCCTGAACAGAGAAAGGATATAAATATTTACTTTTCAATCCTCTGAATTATTAAAGATTTCAGAAATGTTTGATCTGGCAAGACAAAAAGAAGGGCTGAAAGTCAGCCTGCCAATTTGCTGTGAGGCAAAATTGATAGATAACAAAGAACTCAAACCTAGGAGAACTTAGTGAAGTATTATTAATTTAGGGCCCTGCTGGGGAGATGAAGTGAGAAAGCATCTCATTTTCATTGTATCCAGAACTCAAACAAACAAAACTATAGATACATCTGTGAAATGTGGTTTGCAGCAGCTAAACTGGGTAACTGTGAGTTAGCTGATTGGTGGGCTGTGAGACTGACCCTTCAGCCAAATGTCTAGATTTTCAATTTGGGTGCACCACTGAAAAGAATTCTGTGGCTTTGTTTAATTCAGGCCCGACTCATATGAGCTCAAACACTCAGGCCTATATGCCTACAATTTTAGTTCATTCCATCATTTAGAAATATAGTCATAAGTCCTATCATGCTTTGGTCAACAGTGGCATGCATGTTGGTGGCTATTTCATATAGCCTGGGTGGGTCGTAGACAGTGTATGATCCTGATTTTGTAGGTCCAGTCAATAGTGTTTGCCTAGTGGTGAAATCACCTGATGACAGTTCTCAGTGCATATCCCTGCAATTAACCAGTATTTGTATTTATTTAGAACCTATTCTGTGTCATGCAGTGCGCTAAGAATCTGAGTTCTGTCAGTGAACACCCAGGTGAAAATTCCCTGTCTAGTGGAGCTTGTGATCAAATGGGACAAGACAGAGAATAAACACAACACAGAGATAAGAGAATCATATACTCTGTTGAGAGATGACAATTTCCCTCAAAAATGAAGAAATGTGGGCCAGGGTATGACGAATAGCTGCAGGATTTCTGAGTGGCATAATTTTTTAAAAGAGGAAGTCAGAAGATGTAAGCCTTTGAGAGGGCGTGAGCTTTGAGCAGTTCTGAAGAGAGAAAAGATGTTCGCCTGGGGTATCCCTGTGAAGAGAATGTTTAACAGAGCTCAGGAGATGGGAACTGATGAGCAGTTCATTCAAGGAACAGCAGGAAGACCACTGTTAGCAGAGAGGGGAGAGCTGGAGTCTCAGTCTGTGCTCTGCTGATGTAACACAATACTGCAAACCAGGTACTTTGCAAAGAAAGGTGTTGTGTTAATTTGCTAGTCTGGTGGGCAGGAAATCTGAGAGTTTGAATTGCCATCTTTTTTTGGCGTCTGATGCAGATCTTCAGGCATCATAGTAAGGTAACAGATAAGCACACAGTGAGGCTGAGTCAGTGAATCAATGTAGTGTGTGTGTGTGTGTGTGTGTGTGTGTGCTCCTGTGGTATGTGTGATGTCATGAGTGTCCCACTCCTGTGGCTTCCACCTTATCCTAAAGACCTCCATAAGACTTCATCTCCAAAAATAAATTTGGTGATTATTTTTCCAGCATATGAACTTGAAGTAGACACATCCAAACTCCACCAGTTGGGAAGAAAGTAAGGATGGATGGGAGGGGACTTTTAGGGTTCACTTCTGCAATAGCTAAGTAAATAAAATACATGAAGTATCCCGTAAGTGATCCCAAAGGTGACAATCTCCATAATCTCAAGTGGTAGGACAACTGAAGTCTGGCCATTGGATTTGAGCATTGGATTTAGTTGGATGACTGGGAGGAAATGCCTGACTACAACTGGTGTAAGATCAGATGAGATAAGAAAAGTTGGAAGTGATATGGACAGCTCTTCAGAAGGGTGTTAATATAAATGACAGAAAATAAAGATGAATAAAATGGGGTCAAGTGATGCATCTTCTTTTCCTTTAAAAAGGAGATAACTGCAGCATGTTGATGTAACAGTGTACTGCACCAAAGGGAATAATCCATTCTAGAGAACCAGGGCAATGATGGACCAGTAGTTAGGTGGAGGGAGGGAAGGAAGGAGGAGTGAGTGGGAGAGGGAGCAAGAGAGAGGGCTAGTGAGAGAGAAAGAGAGCGACAAAGAGAGAGGAAAAGGAGGTAGAGGTGTAGGAGAAGGAGGGGGAGGGGGAAGAGGATGGGGGAGTTTAGGAATGAGCCCCACAAAGCTATCCACCCATAAGGGTGAAGATAGAGAAATTTAGGACAGATGAAGATAAAAGGAAGTGAAAGAGAAATTAAGCTCTCTTTCTTCTTCTCATCTGGAAGCCTGCCATGCTTTCAGTCATCTCATCTTGTATGTGAATAAATATATTATATTCCATATTGCGTTGACCTCCTTTGTCAGGGGAGGGAAGGAAGGAGAGAGGGAGGAAGGGGGGAAGAAGAGGAAAAGGAGGCAGCATTGGAGGGGGAGGAGGAAGAGAGAGGAGGGGGAAGGGAAGAGGAGGGGGAAGAAGAGAAAGAGTAAGGGGAGGAGGAAGAGGAGAAAGAAGATGTAGAGGAGGCTGCAGCAGCGGTACTGAGTAGTTTCTGTTAAAGTAGAGGGTAATGCATGCCTACAAAATGAAAACTCCAATGAGCAGAGCCAGAGTTGCTGGTCACATTAAAACTTGCCCTTGCATTCTCTCTTTGCCCCTACATCCCTGTTGGCATCACTTGGTTAGGCTTCCTATAAACGTTTTCTATGCCTTGGGATCCCCTCTTCTCACCAACAGAGAAATATATTTTTATCTGTCCCTTTAACATCCTATCATTGCTTCATTGGCTTGGCCCAGGGCCATCTGCCCACTCCAGAAACAGTCTGAAGCCAGAGTAGGAGTAGACAATGCCAACTTGACGTCAGGAATGACCACAAGAAAAGACCAGCAGCAATCCACACTTTATCAGCAAAGTGTTATTTTCTTCCTGCAAAAAGAACGACTTTGCCATGAAAAGGCTTTAAATGGTGCTCCCTGGACAACACACACCATTTAATGGAACCAGACAAATAGTAGCACCATGCTCTTTCCATTCTGTACAGTTTTTGTAATTTAATGTCAAGTTCAGAATGAACTAGGCAAATGGGGACTCTTGGGGGAAATATAGGTAAGATCCCACTTGGAAAAAAAATAAGTAATTATCTTTGAAGGTAACATTCCTGCGACACTTTTAATTAAGCCAATTATTTTCTAGAAATTTAGGTGTCCTAATGGTGGCTAGCAGTGCCACTCAACTGTGGGCACTTGTGAATTGTGTCCTTCAATGTCTGTGTCCTGCATTCTCATCCCATGAGGAAGAAGATGGACTCATCCTCTCTGTGGTTTCTACTTGAATTAATTTGGCATGTCACCTCCCCTGATAAGCACAGGAAGTGACTATCATGCCATCTTTAATCTGAGTAAGGAATTAAACATATTCTCACCTCTATTTTAGTACTCTAACCAAGAGTATATCTTTCCTTTCACTTTCCTGAAATCTAAGATGTTCTTCCCAGCCCAGCACTAAATGCTGATAACTGGATATTGGGCATATAAGACTTAAATGAAACTCAGCTAGTCAGGCTACTTACAATTAATTAACACTGAATATATTATTTTAACATATTATTAGGACAAAAATATCACTGTGAGGTTAAAATAGTTTTAAAAATAAAACTTTTTAATTTTAATTAAAAAGTAAGTTTTAATCCCTCAAAAATATATTGCATAATACTGGGAAATTTTATTATCTTTTGTAATATTTTCCAAGTTTTATTTGAATAAATGTGAAAATATAGTTCACTAGGTAATTTTGATAATGAACTATCACATAGTTGCAAATTCTGTATATGCAAACTCAGTTTTTGAGCTTATAGGACATACACTGGGTACATTTTAGTTACTTGTCTGTCATTATAACTCATAGGTACACATGCTTCAGAGGTAGGTCCTATGAGAATATAAAGTGGTAGGTAACAGATCAGAGAGATGATGTGTTGTACAATCATTTGGTAATTAGTTTAAAGTATCTTCTTTATTTATTCTTTCAGAATTTTACACAATGCATTTTGATCATATTTAGCCCTCTGACAACTCTTCTAATATTCATTGTCCCCTTTCCTAACCAATCTACCTAACATTATATTTTCTTTCTTTTTGTAACCATCAAGTACAGTTTGTGCTGCTAATATACTCTTGGATGTGGGGCCATCCATTTGAGCATGGAGGACCTACTTGGTGCTACATCTTTGAAGAAAACTGACTCTTCTCTGAATAGTTATCAGTTTCCATAGCTCTTTGTCTAGGGATGCGATTCCACACCCACCTTTGCCTTCCATGTTAGAGTTTTGTCTGGTTTGACCATGTGCAGGCCACGGACAGATCTTGTGCATTCTGTCACAGACACTGTGAGTTCATATGTGCAATGTCCCTGTTTGGTCCGGAAGATGCAGTTTCATTCAACCAACTTCTAATGCTTAATTACTATAGACTAGTGTACCTTTCAAGTATTATTAAAGAAACTTCTTTTTACAGTAGATGGCAATTATCACAGAAACCATCAACTGCTCCAAGTGTAGAGAATAGAGACTTTGGAGTGTTTAACACTAAATGCAAAGTCTATATCTTATCTTTTCTTTCCAACACAGCAAGGATCATAGCACAAAAGGGGTTAGAAAGACTATAAGAGCAATAAACAGGGAATGCCAACCAACTGTTTTATTATAGATAATACTATTTATTTATTTATTAAAATTTCTTGAAATCTTCATACTTACATTCAATGTATCTTAATCACACACATTACTCTAATCCTCCTCTTCCAGTTATTTTTGGTCCACTAACACCTCCCTTCCCTTAAAACTACAAGTCCTATTAGTGCTGCCCTTTTGGACATGAATGCAAGACTGTCCACTAGGGTATAGGGAAAATACAAATGGCTATGCTTCAAAAGAAAAGTGACTCCCCCACCCCACACTGGATGGTTTGTGTGTCATCAGAGAGGAAGGAGCCTCAGTTGAGGAAATGCCTCCATGAGATCCAGCTGTAAGGCATTTTCTCAATTAGTGATCAATGGGAGAGGGCCCATGGTGAGTGGTGCCATCCCTGTGCTGGTAGTCCTAGGTTCTATAAAAGCAGGCTGAGTAAGCTAGTAAGCAGCATCCTTCACAACTTCTACATCAGCTCCTGCCTCCAAGTTCCTCCCCTGTTTCTAAGTTCTTGTCCTGAATTCCTTCAATAATGAAGAGCAATAGAGAAGTGTAAGTCAAATAAACACTTTTCACCTCCAACTTGTTTTTTGGTCTTAATTTCTGGTCATAGCAGTAAAAACCCTAACTAAGACACACCACAAGCAGCCATCCATTGCCAATCCATTGCCTCATTGCCTCAGGTTGATGTGGGATACCACAAAATTGGACGTGTAAACCCCTCCCCAAGCCTTGCTAGAATTTTTAACTTGTTTGTTCTTGTGAAGGTCTTGTGCAGAGAATCACAGTTGCCATGAGTTTGAATGAGCAACAGCCATATCATGTTCAGAATACAGCATTTTACAACATTTACCCCCATCTTACAATTCTTGCATTATTTCTTCCCCATTTTCCAGAGTTTCTTGAGCATTGGGAGTGGGGGTTCATATAGATGTCCTGTCTACAGCTGAGCCCATATAGTAGCTTATTCTCAGCACTTAGAACAGTTATGACTGTCTGTCTTAACTACTACCCACTGCAAAAAAGAAGGCCAAGATTGAGAGCAAACTGCCCTCTACATATTTATGTTTATACCCATAGATTTGTGAGGTCAGTAAACACTTTTAAAGCTCAGGTTTACGGTGACGACAACTCTTTGCTTGGAGTCAATAGCAATAATAATAGTTTCACAACCCAGAAAGTTACAGCCAGCATATACTGTCACAATTTCTGAATGTGGGGAAATCAATAGACACTTCACATGCTTTAAAAAATTGAATTCTCATGGCAATACTATAATATTTAAGGATTCTATTAAGGGGGGCTGACCTAAAAATATGAGTTTCCAAGCTGTAACATGAAGAGTTCATAAATGTTTCTAGGAGCTGCAGAGATGGCCCAGTGATTAAGAGTGCTTTCTGTTCTTGCAGAAGACCCAGATGTGGGTCCAGTGCCCACATCTGGTGGCTCCCAACTGCCTGTAACACCATTTCTAGGGTATCTGATGACAATTTTTTGATCCCCATGGTCAAAAATACATATGTGATATACAGACATACACTCAGGCACACATATATACATAAATAATAAGTAAATATTTTAAAAAAGAAATGAAAGATAAATGCTTCTATTTAAAGCATATATGGAATTTTATTATGCTAAATCTCAGAATCAGGCCTAAGGGTGGAGAAACAAGTGGATGAGGTTTGGGAAGGAAGCCTGTGATGGGGAGAGAGAGTGAAATGGACTGACAGTACTCTTGAATGGACAGGTTTACTATCAGTAACCATAGAATAGAAGGATTTAGGAAGAGATGGTCTTCAGTTTCATAGGTATTGGCTTACTGTGATGTTGAATATATTAGCATATTAAAAGCACATTAAGGACAAATAACACTTGACTAGCAGCTGAAAGGTTTAGTTAATAAACAAAATAAAGAATTCATTATAGTGTTTTATTTATAGTAATTCACAGTTTTCAATTTGCTGGAGTTACAAAAAGTAGCTGTGCTGATGGTCCATCTCCAGGAGGCTAGATAAATGAGCAATGACCAGAGGGCTGGTGCAGTGTGACCCTCAGCTATGATGCCATTTGTATCTCATGCCGCCACTGTCCCTTCCTGCCATCAAAGGCTGCCAAGATCAGCTAATGATGGATCCATTTCTATCTTATGTTTCTCCTTTGCTGCTCCACATTTTTCTTAAAGTTTTAACAAGCACATTCCATCATGTACCACTGCAGAGCCTCGTAGCTTAAAACCCAACGGGAATCTTCCCATCCCCTGTGACTGACTTATCCTACCGAAATTACTTGGTAAAGCCTGGGAGCATCAGAGTTTCCATTACTTTATCAGTGTACCTTGTTAATGAGATAGCTTAATTTGCATACCAGTAGTACCTTTTCACCACAGGTAAGAAATTGAAATGTTCAAGGTCAATTAACTGCCAATGTTTCAAGTCGGCTTGTGGGGCTGTAACTGTGAGTGATGCTGGGAAGGGGGAGCGGTCATTCAGGGGTTCCTCTCACTCCTGATGAGAATTGATGATCCAATTTTCATCCACTCGGATCACACTGACACTTTTTCCTTGCTGTGCATCTCTCGCACTTGCTTTTTAAATACAGGATAATAAGGATGTCCTGGAATGCTGCAGAAGTACTGTGATATTCCTGATTTTAAAAACTCCCAACATAATCTCATTACCAATTTCAGATCATTAAAATTAACTAGAAAGAATAAGAAGCAAAATCATCAGCATTTTCTTGGAGGTACAAGCTAATAGAGATAAAATTCTGCATGCAGAACTTCCAAACTAAGATGGCAGCTGCCGTAGGCATCCCTCTTTCCCAAGTTTCCACTGTGAGAAATGATAAAAGTCCAGAAAGATTTGTAATTACAGCAATGGAAGGACCCCAGATGCTTGTCTAAATCCAGCCCTACAATGTCTTTCAGCTTCCAAGCTTTTGATAGGCCCTGAGTAGGAAAAGAGATTGGATAGGGCAGTAGATGGAAATGCTCACTAATTCACTCTTCCCATCATGCAACGGTATTTTAAAAATATGGTCTGTTATAAGCCATATAATAGGGATGGAAGTTGTTGCTGCAGTCTGATAGCTAAGGATTTCTGATCTTCGTTCCCACAGGTTTCCTGGGAACTCTAGATTCTTACTGTCGTATGTGACAATGAGGGGTAGCCATATGTCTCTGTTTACAGCACTTGCCTCCTCACTGGATCCCAGGGAATACACTGTGGAGAAAGTGCTGGATATAAAAATAATGTGAGCAGTTCCCACAGAGGGTTCTAGGACCCACTGAGATGGCTGTGGCAGAATAATTCTGGAGAGTGTGTGCTGTAGGTCTTCCAAGAACAATTCCTGTGTAGATGAGAGACCATGAGAGTAGGAGCACCTCCTGTGGGCAGCAGATGACAGTGCCAGACATATAGCACTGTGCTAGCCCAATTTCAACACAGCCCATGTCTACCCTACCAGCTCTCTTGCTTAAGTATGAACAGCATTCTACTCTAATCTAAACATGGTTGCTTGGATTAGTGACCAAGCTAACTCCACTCCCAGGTCACATTTATAAAATGTCAGCTAATTAATTGTGTGTGTGTATGCACAGGCACCAAACACACACGTGCATTTGCATGGTGCGGTATGCATGTGCCATAGTATATATGTGGAGGTCAGAAGACAACTTAGCCTTGGTCCTCACCTTCCACCTTGCTTGAGACAAGGTCTCATGTTTAGGGCTACATGTACCAGGGTAGCTGGCTTGGAAAGCTTCTAACCATTCTTTTGTCTGTACCTTTAAAATACTGGAATCATAGAACTGGGCTAACATTCCTGTCCTGTTTTGTGTGAGAAGTGTTTTAACTAGTGAGCCACATCCCCAGCCCCCAAGTCACATGTCTTCTTTAAGAGTAAGCACAGAAAAAAATTAAAAAATAAAACCACACCAACAAAAAAATTACATGCAGTATAAATATCTTGGGTCTTTAAAAGGATGACAGTGAACTTCCAGTTTATAGAGTAGAATACCATTCTACATAGTGGTTTTTCAAAATAAAAGGAAAGAAAAGAATGAGTTGTGGGAAAGTATCTATTGTTTTTACATATTAAAAGTATCTTTTAATTAATTATATATGTGTGTCTGTGTGTGTGGGTTTGTGAACATGGGTGCAGGGCCTAGAGAGGCCAAAAGGTGGCATCATATCCCCTGGAGCTAGAACTACACCATAGGTTGGTGTTGATATTTAAATGCGTCATTTGCTGAGCCATCTTTCCAATCCCCAAATTAACTACTCTATAGGCAGTGTAGTGTAGTAAATATTGGGCATCACACCCTAAGGCAAGTGAGAATTATTAAGATATCACCAATAGGGAACGTTGCTATAATTCCTTTAAATACCATCTTGGGTTCCTTTTGAAGCCTTGATAAATGACCAATCAGTTTGCCTAGAGCAACTGTTTATGTTTATGCCTCAGTCAGTTCTGTTATTGGGTTCCAGCTATCTGGGTCAGCATGCATCAGCCCTACTTACAAGGAAACCTGGCACCATGTGGCTATAAACAGCCCCCACAGCCCACAATTTCTTCTAGATAATTAATTAAAGTTCATCAATTCACTGGAAGTCTACAAAACTTAGTTAACCTCATCCCAGCAGTCACACGTAAAACCTATCTTATAGCTCTAGTTTGTTATGATGTCCTAGGGTGGCACTATTCCATGAGCCCTGTAGCCTTCTCTTGTTTGGACTTGTAAGTAAAGTAAGAACCAAGTCTTCTGCCTCTCAGAGTGCCACTGTGTCCTACTGTCAACAAAATCTTTATGTCTTCCAAAACTATCACTCGCGAGGTGTGTCCCTTCATGTGTCATAATGGCATGTACACCACACATAAAAGTGACAGTTTTGGAGTGTTTCTTTGAGCTATGCTTATAGTCAAAGTTTTAAAAATATTTAATAAATATAAAAATAATGCTTGAATCAAACAAATGTGAATTGATGGTTATCTGTGCTTAAAATTTCAGATCTTATTACCAAAGGCTTGTGGTGGCTGCAAAGGAATGAGATGAAAATCTAGGTGATTAGTGTTGTTTGGGATGTTATGCAACAGATAACATATATCTTTCATTTTACTTTATTTGTATGGCTATGTTATGCTTGCACGCATGTCTGTGCACTACTTGCACTACAGGTTATGGCTTGTAGAGGCCAGAAGAGGGCGTTGGGTCCATTAGATCTAGAGTTACAGATAGTCGTGAGCTACCATGTGGGTACTAGGAATGAACCTGGATTCTGTGGAAGAGCAGCCAATTCTCTTAACAGTGAGGCATCTCTCCAGCTCCTGGATATTGTAGGCCAGAATGTGCCAGCTCTATTCTGTGACTCCTTTTGAAAAATACTTGTGTGTGTGTGTGTGTGTGTGTGTGTGTGTGTGTGTGTGTGTGTTACATATTCAGAGTCAGCACTTCAAGAACTGGAATAATTCCCAAGTTGTATTGAAGAGGAAAAATAAAACATCTTAATAAAAGGGACATGAGCACTGCTGTAACATTTTGATACATCTTGAAGAAAACAATGGGCAACACCTTTTGCTCCAGCCATACTCTCATTGTGTATGCATCTCACTCTCATTGTTCCATCCCAAGTGCTTAGAGGCAGCTTGTTTGTGATGTTTCAATATGCGAATGCCCTCCCAAATACACATACTCTTCCTCTCCAGTCCTGGCAGTGGAAGGCTGGTAAACTGTCTCAGTGCAGAATGGGTGGGTCCTCGTAGAGTTTACCAGTCTCTGTGATTGACATACTCCTGCCATGGTTAGGGTTAGGGTTAGGGTTAGTGTTAGGGTTAGGGTTAGGGTTAGTGTTAAGGTTAAGGTTAGGGTTAGGGTTAGGGTTAGGGTTAAGGTTAGGGTTAGGGTTAGGGTTAGTGCAAAGATGGTGAAAGTGAAAATGTAGCCATCTTCCCTTATGTGATTGCAAACCCAATCCATTCTCCCACTGCATAGAACACTCCATCTTTTCTTATGTTATGGTTTCCTGCACAGTGTCTTACTATTAATCTTTTTGGCCGTTGTGTTTCAAGCATGCTTTTCAATGTCTGCCTATCTCATGAGACTATAACACCTTGGCCATCTTTGTTATCCATCGATTAACAATGTACTGAGACATAACTAAACTCAGTTTGTCAGCTCTGCCAACACCAAAACTTTCTCCTTCATATTTTTCTCTGTGGGCAGAGACAGATCAAAGACCACACACCATTACCCAGTCATCCCTGTGGGCAGTCAGCACTCTGGCACAAAATGTTGGCATGACCTTCTGCACAAAACATTTAAAAATATTCAATGAGACATCCTAATTTCTCTCCAGTGCTGGGAAACTTCTAATGCCTCTAAATAAATACAACCAACACAGGTCTAGCTTTGGCAACTACATTTCTGCTTTCCTATGTTTTCATATAATTACAAGACCTTCCTTATCTTGGAAATCTTTCTGAGTTGCATACAGTCTACCAGTATTTACACTCCATTCGTGGAATTTTAATGTGTTCTTTCCCAATTTTCTTCTATTTTGCAAAAGGAGCTGGTGGCTGGTCTCCACTTGTGTCCAACAAATACCAGTGGCTGCAGATTGACCTTGGAGAGAGGATGGAGGTCACATCTGTGGCCACCCAAGGTGGATATGGGAGCTCCAATTGGGTGACCAGCTATCTCCTGATGTTCAGTGACAGCGGAAGGAACTGGAAGCAATACCGACAAGAAGACAGCATCTGGGTATGTTTTCTTACTAAAATATATGGGCTCTGGTGTGTGTGCTGGGAGTAGAAGCACAGTAACACTGAATCTTGTTAATCAGTCTTTTTTTTATAAAGCAGCCACAGGACCTTCAGGGTGACTCTGAATCCATTTCTCAAGGGCAAATATTCATGACTAATTTATGAAAATACTAAGAGTAAATTCCACAGAAGGTGAAAAAGTCCTATCAGGTCATTAAACAGTGTGAAAACTCAAGAAGTAAGGCTTATATAAAAATGTTTATAAGATGACATGGTGCTTTTACACTGTAACTGAAGCCATTCAAAAGTATTCATTTCATTTGGTCTGAGGACTGAGATTTTTGGATCTTTCTCTCTTTAAGATGAAGGATAATATATGGAACCATGTTTGAAGTTGTAGAGTTATGTATATATGTGCATATGCATATGATATGTGTATGTATGATATATAAAATCACATATATCAAATACATACACACATGCCATTAATAAGTGTGTACAATGCTGTGTTCTGCCGGCTCTCTAAGACAGAAATTAGGAAAGTAGCAGGTTGTGATAAAGCGGGTGATGCTTTTTGCAGTGGCTGCATATACCTTGATAGAGGAAGCTAAAGGAAGTTTGCTAGTTGATGAAGAGAGATAAATACTTTGTCAGTGTAGAAATCATGTTTTGGCTCTTATGTGAGCCATGTACAACATACTGCAATCAAAAACTGGTCTCTCTGCTCCGGCTGAGGTGCTGGAATTGAAGAAAATGAGTAACTTAATGAAGCATCTTTAGCATATGGATAATTTGGAAGCCAATTTGGGTACATGATGATAATTTTCTTTGACCTGTCAGTTGCCGCTCTTTTCAAACTTCTTGGAATCAGTTACACATTATTAACTCATCGAAGAAATGGACAGTGATTTGCTTACCTTTGTATCTGTAAAGCTCCTGGTGGCCATTAGATGTGTGTTTATTGATGAAAATTGAATTGAGAAGTGACCATAGTCTTTTCTGTAGAGAAACAATAGGCTGGAAACAGTTGCCTGTGAGCATTCCTTTTTAAAAATTATTGTCATTATTAAACCTGCTTTAAAATCCAACGCAAGTTGAAGCTGTGTGTAAGAGTGGGAAACAAAATCCCACACAACTGGCTATTATGGTTCAGTTAATTCCATGGGAGGCATTCAAATGAAGGCCAAAATGAATAGTAATAATGAACCAATAACACCAAAGCTTAATGAGGTATTTACTTAAACTAGGTGTTTGGATTATCTTTTACTCTTTTTCTCAATTAAGCATTGGATTTTAAACTAAGTAAGTAGTGGTTATTGCCTGCTAGTATTTAACTGCTCTAATTAAAATGTATTGTTCAGGCATGGTTTTTATATTGTGGACAATATGTGTTTCTGTTTATTAGACATGGAAAAGTGAAATGTAGGCATCTCTATTTCCTTGTTTAGTACTGTTAAAGGGAGGTATTTAGGGTGAAATGGCAACAAATGTGACATCTAAACCATGGAAGGACAAACAGCATCTATCACTAAACTGATACGGCATCACTTGTCTCTAGACCATGTTGCAATCTGTTGGCTTTTTTAGGCTCCCCATCTTGAGTATGAATCGTCTGTCAGTAAAGACTGTGCCTTTCAGTCTTACCTGAACACCCTCAAAGCCCAACAGTGCCTGGAATGCTGCAGACAAAGACTGAATTAATGAATGAATATATGAATGTGGAAAACATTTTGTAATATGTTCTCATTACTCCAAGTAATATAATAGTGATTCCCTCCTGCCCCATCAGCTCTTACTTTGAACATATCTATCACTTGTCAATCATTGATCTATAACCTACCTATCATCTATTCATCTGTCTGTCTGTCTATCTATCTATCTTCATCTATTCATCTATCTATCCATCCATCATCTATCTGTCCATCTCTCTATCTTTCTATCCATCTATCATCTGTCTCTAGTATCCACCTATCTCAATCTATATTTAATATCAATACTTATTTATAGTTACATACTTGCATTTGTATATTTAAATCTCGCTTTTCTGGTCATGGGCAGGCTGCCAAGTTATTTTCCTTTATGATTATTTTGCTGTTCTTCTAAGCACTCTAATGGAGCCTCATCTGAGGTCCTATAGTTGCCAAAGCAAAGAAAGTGAAGCTGCTTTATGCCCTGGCTTTTAACATTTCCACTTGGAAGAACACAAACTACTACAACTTAAAGTTTGTAAGTAGAAGAACAATCTTGAATGTATATACACAGTAAGGAACTTAACCTTTTGCTGTTTTACAAATGCACATTTCCTAAGTCGAGTTTTGAGGTTTTCCTTCAGTTTTTCTAGCTATTATGGAGTGTATACCAATTATACAAAAGTTCCAATTTCTTTTAATGGCTTTACAGTCTGTCTAGGATGATACAAATAAATCTGTGAGAGAAAGTTAACAAACACATAAGGCATTATACAAGTATGTGATAGGAAGAGGAAGAAAGGCAAGTGTTATTGGCTTAGAAAAGATACAATAAAACAGACCAATAAAACCTTCTAACACAGCGTGAATCACCAAAGTGAGAATTCCTCACTTCTCACAGTTGACCTCACTTCAGTCTGTAGAAAAAACAATGCTTTATCTACACATGAAAGAATTAACAAAATGCTGTCTGCTTCTTATGTCATTTAGAAGAATTAGAAAATATTTTATTATCTATAAAGGTGATTAGTAAAAGTGTAAACTTGATAGGCATATGATACTTTAAAAACACATGAAAACGTTTCTTCAGAATAAAATTTATGGTCTAATGCCTATCAAATGTAATTTCTCTAAATTGCTTGGCTGGATGGTGCATAAATATTTTATGAAAATTTAGAAAATATGGGCCACTAAAATTGTTCCCTTAAATGGAGGACAAAATAAAATCTCTCAGCATTTTCAGGATGCAAAGATTCTTTTCAGCTAGTGTATTGCAAGTGAAAAAAAGTAGATGCAAAAGGTATAATTTTAACTCATTTAAGGACAATTATGGAAGTATGAAACCAACATCTTAGAAATTTTCTGTAAGGCAATGTGTACAAAAACCTACAGCCAAATTCTGCTAGGTGATTTTCTCTCTCTCTCTATGTATTTAGCTATGTATGTATGTATGTATGTATGTATGTATGTATGTATGTATGCATGTATGTATATACTATCTATGTGTTTATCTAGATAAGCACCCAAGATTCTCCTGTTAGCTACAACGTCAAGGAATGGGTGGGACCAGCCTTCTAAATGGTTTAAATAAACATAATTGTTACAAGAGTTGTTTTTAAAAAGTTATTTTTTTCTATTTAAAAAAGCTGTGTGTATGTTTATGAGTCTGTATGTGTATATTTACACATGCATACAGTGCCCACAGAGGCCAGAAGAAGGTGACAGATCCTCTGGAGCTTGACTTAGAGACAACTGTAGGTCACCTGACTGCTGAGATCTGAACTTGGGTCTTCTGGAAAAGCAGTTTGTACTCTCAACTGCTGAGCCATCTCTCTATTCCCTAAAAATTCTCTCTCTCTCTCTCTCTCTCTCTCTCTCTCTCTATCTATCTATCTCTCTCTCTCTCTCTGTCACACACTCACACACACACACATACGCATGCACACACAATTTGTTTGTATGTATGTATGCATTCATGGGTTTATGTGTACCACATGCATGCCAGAGCTCATGGAGGGTGTCAGATCCCTTGGAACTGTAGTTGCAGGTGGTTATGAGCTGCCATGTGATGCTGGTAATTGAACTTAGCCCTCTGTAAGAGCATCCAGTGCTCTTAACTATGGAGTCATTTCTCCATAACACAAATGTTTAAGTCCTCAGGTTGAATGAAGGAAACTATGGGGACATCTTGGACATTTTTTGAAGCTCTTTTGAGACCCATCAACTAGAAAGTCTTCTAGTGGAGCTTCTTTTTGGAGAAATGGAGTGACCAGTGACCACCAATAACTAGCTCATACTGAGATCAAATATGAGATCTTAGCACTGTTAGCACAATGCTCTAACCAACTGGACTAACTGACCAGGACAAGAAGAGCAGCTCCCATGACCACGGATGCTTTTGTGGACTTGAAAAATATTTTTATTTCTTTCTCCCTTCATGCCTCCTCCCCTTCTCTTCCTTCCTTCCTTCTTTGTTTCCTTTTTTATGGTTTTCGGAGACCATGTTTCCTGGGTGTCCTGGAACTCACTTTGTAGAACAGAGTGGCTTTGAACTCAGAAATCCTCCTGCCTCTGCTTCTTGAGTGCTGGGATTAAAGGTGTGTGCCACCATGTCCAGCTCAAAAATGTTTTCAAATAAAATATTTTTAATATTTCTCTTCCTTCCTTCTTCCTTCCTTCCTTCCTTCTTTCCTCCCTCCCTCCCTCCCCACTACTTTCTTCTCTTTCTTCTTTTTGCTAAAATGGCCTCGTTATGTAGCTCTGATTGGTCTGGAACTCAATAGGTAAGTGAGGTTAGTCCTTGGCTTACAGGATCTGCTTGCCTCTGCCTCCCAAGTGATTAAAACTTTGAATCACCCACCCATGTCTATCATACTGTAAAATTAGCATATCTTTAATTCTTGTTCTTATTTTTTATATTTATACTTATTTTTCTTATATATATGTATGCACATCTATGTAAATGTATGCACATGAATGAGGGTGCCCCTGGGAGTCAGAAGAGGACATCAAATCTCCTAGAGAAGTAGTTATGGATAGTTGTGATCTGCCAGATGTGGGTGCTCGGGGGCCAGTCTCTGGTTTCTCGGCAACAACAGTGAATGTTTTCAAGAGCTGAGCTGTCTCTCTAACGCTGCACCGTTGTGTCTTAATTGGCAGTATAATGGTTCTGGGTAGAAAACCTTGTACTAGTGTGGCCAATTATATAGAATATCACCTGTCACAAAATATTGAAACCATTATAATCATTGTGAGTGATTGCCCTGGAAACTCCATAAATCAGACAATATGGCAACACCTGCATAAACTCTTTTTTATCACCAACTTGCTTCCTGTCAAATTAATAAGTGTCCCAGGTTAGCAGGACTCTATGGAAGGTTTGTGGAAGCCTAGATGGGTGCACCCTTCTTCAAAATTACATTTTTCCTAAACCTTCCTCTGTGCCAAGTCCTTACTCTAGTGACCCAACCCTTCTGCAGCACCTGTGGTGATGCCAAGGACAACAGTATTCCTTTCATGTACACTGCTCACTGTCACCTTCATTGTTGCAGTCTTTGGGTGATGCCTAAGAGTACGGTGAGATGCACTGCCTTTCAAGACACTAATCCCCCAACGTTTTTAATTAATGCCTACATTATTAGCCTATATTTTCAGGAAGTTATATTTTGAGGCACCTCTGAATCCTCCACCCTTTGCAACAATTAACCTAGCACCGTATGGTGTAAAGGTGGCTAAGTTTTCTTTTTAAATTGCGATAAGGACAATTAACATGGAATTTATCATCATAACACAAGTTTAAGCATGCAATGAAGTATTATTCATTATAAGCACTTGGCATAACAGCTCCTCGTTGGGTTTAATAATGTTTTTTGTAACTGTAGCATTATACCTGCCGAGTACTTCTCCCACCCATGTCTCAGTTCCTAGGGACCACGTCAGGATGTCCTAACAAGGAGGATCATATGGTATTTGTTCCAGAGACAGATTACTTTAGCCATTCCATTTCCTTATAGGTTCATCTATTTTATAATAAGACATATTAGCTTCCAGCGAATTTAAGAATTTCATACACGTATGCAATTAAATGTTACACCACCCCTATTTCCCTTTCGCCAACTCCTTCCACATAATCCCCATACCCTACTCTCCACTTCGTGTAATTTTTTGTCTTTTTTGATAACTAAGTCCAACTAATGCTGCTCAAATGTGTGAGTGTGGGTCACCTGCAGGGACATGGGAGACCTCCCAGTAGCTACATATTCAAAAGGAATGATACTCCCTCCCTGGCAGCTGTCACCTGCCAATAACTCCTCAGTAAGGGGTGGAGCCTAGAGGTCTCCTCCCCCATCCGTATCATAACCTTGCCCAGTTTGATCTTATGCAAGTCTTGTGCTGGTAACCATAGCTAGTGTGAGTTTGTGAGTGCAATAATTGTATTATGTCTTGAAGTTTGAATTCTTGGTGCCCTTCCTTATCATCTTGACTTTCTCATTTTATCTATTAATCTATGGATACTTTGTTTCCATCAGTACCTCGCTATGACTATTGCTGTCACAAATGCTTCAGAGTCTTTTCTTTATAACCTTGTTTTCAGTTCTTTTGGATTAATAGTTGGGACTAGGATTTCTGGGTCACATGGTAGTTGTGCCTTTGACTTACTGATGAACTTTTGTGCTCTACACTTCTTTCCATAGCACCCTACATCATTTTGAATCCCCACTGTGGAAATAATCTGATGATGTAGAAGAATTCCGAGGTCTGTAGATTTTTGCCATGGGTTTTTGTCTCGGTTTGGTTTATAACAACATCCTAATGGGTGCCAGTTGATATCTCATTGTGGTTTTGCTTTGCATTTCGTTGGCAGCTAGCATTGCTGTGCATGTATAGTACTTGAGAAACTATGCATAGACTATTATGAGCTCTAGATAAATGAGTATGGGGTACCTTTCTGCAATGTTTTTATGAAATTTTAACATGCATTTGCTATATTTTTGCTATATACGTGACTTCTTTTTAAAGGTTTATGATATAGAGTCTCACTATATAACCCAGACTATTCTCTAATTCACCTTCCTCCTATATCAGCCTCCAGAATATTTGGTTAAAGATATGCACCATGTTAAGTAGTTTGTATTTAGTTTCTATACACTAACAATGAGCAGTCCAAGTTGGAGATCATCAAAGTACCTCATTTACTAATGTCAAAAATAATCTTTATACTGAAAAGATCTGTATGCTGAAAGCTGTTAAATATCAACAAAGAAATAATGAAGATATAATGAATAAAACGTTATATATAATATACATATATATATATAATCTTGATATTTGATTTTTCTTCACAGTGCCCATTCTATCCAACATAATCTCCACATTCTATATAATTTCTATCAACATCCCAAATGAATCATTTGCCAAAAGTATTTAAAAATTGTGAAATACACATTGGAACCTTGAAGGACCCTGTTTAACAGAACTGGATGCACCATGCTGCCTGATTTCAAAAGATAATATAAAGCTCCAGTGATGAAAACAGTGTGATACTGGCATAAATTCAGACACATAGGTTAGTATAACATACCAGAATCCAGGAATAAACCCGCACACTTATGGTCAACTATGGAATGACGGGAAGGTAAGAGTATACATTGGAGAATGTGCTAAGCAAATGGTGCTTTGGAAACTCTATAAGGACACACCAAATAGTTAAACTGGTGGTCTGTAGAGAAGTATTGGCAGTTAAGAGTATGCACTGCTCTTTCAGAGGACACAAGTTTGGTTCCTAGCTCCACTGTTGAGTGGCTCACAACTGCTTGTCCTCCACTGTCATCTGCACTCATATGCACACACACACAAACTGACACACTCATACATATGATTAAAATATTTTCACAAATAGGGAAATTGGGCCTTATTTTATACCATATAAAATGAAGTTAAAATAGATTAAAGACGGACACATTAAGCCACAAACCAACAAAAGTGCTAGAAAAAATACATTGTGATGTATGTGTTTGTGGGAACCTATCACATTGATTTAGAGGGTGAATAACTGCTTTGGACATGAAATAAAGTTATAGAATTGAAAAATAGACAAGTGGAAATCAATTGAAGTAAGAACCTTCTCCTGGTGGAGGGAGTGATTAGTAGATTGAAAGTGTAACTTGTAAAATGGGAGAGAATAATCGGGTTACCATTATCTGATAAGACATAAGGGTTCTGTGGTTTGTGATGTGGTCTCAGCCATGAGTCAGGGCAGCTATTGCTAGGCAACTCCTCTGTTCAGTGTTCTTACCCCCTTTGAACCTGTTCCCCTCTGTAGCTGGTTGTATGAGCTCCTCTCATAAACTATGGGACATACATGATTGGAATTTTACAACAATATATACAGTACACAAGGAATTTCTATTTACTCCTGTAGACTGTTAGCTAGTAAACAAACACAATGACATAAGACAAATGGTATTTGTTTAACCTTCTCAGATCCATCTGTCTCTAGGCACGGAAATAACATGTGTTTGAAGAATGATTAGAGCTAGCAGGAGGCTCGATTTGGTCCCCCCTCAAAGTGTATGCTCCATCAGGAGCATTCTCAAATCATTGATCAGAGAATAACAAGTCTGTGAAACATTGTGACTCTTTGTGTCTCCCAGTTGGCCATGTGACAGTTCAGTGATGGCAGTACCACACACCCCTTCTCCTGTCCTATTATCGTTGTTCTGATGCAATGTGTCAGATGTCTGCCTCTGGCCTTTTTCATTCTCCAGTCCCAGGTGGCTACACTTGGCGTTTTTCCTCTCTTGGAAGCAATCTGTCCTTTTGAAATGTGTTTCCATTATTTTATTTGACCTAGGGAAAGTGACTATCTTAGCCTCTTTTTCCTTGTTTTCCATCTTTGATTTTCAGACTTATCAAGTATTATTCCATTGCAGAAGATGATAGAAAAATACATATAAACCACAGAAAGGAATCTGAGATTTGGAACTGATATCTTTATATTTCTTAAAGATCTGGGGAGAACATCATCTGTTTTGTTGTTGTTGTTAATTAAAGATAGCAAAGTAATGTGCCTAACAATAAATTAACATTAAAAATTATTAATTTTACTTCTTATATACAAACATATAAATAGGTAGGCAATATAAAAGGAATGTATAGTACATGTTTTGTGTGTTTGCTTTTTATTTGTTGAGACGGAGTCTTACTTTGTAGCCCAAGCTAAATTGCAACTTACGACAATCCTCTGCCTCAGATTCCCATGTGCTGGGATAATAGGCATGAGCCAACATGCCTGGTTTTCATTTATAATTAAGCCAATAAAATTAGTAAGTATCAAGGAAAATTAATAATACAAATAAGCAAGATGTACAGTGTCACTAAATGACGTAAGAGATGAAAATAGAATACAAAACGCATATTGTTTTGAACAGAACATACTATTATACAGTTACATCCTCTACCTAAAATAATGACCCAAATGAGATCATTCCAACCAAATTTCATATTGAAAAATTTTATACAATAACAAAACTAAGCCAATTAACAAAATAATAGTAGCAAGGAGAATCTCAGTTATGAAAAGATGAGTGTACCTTAAGGCACACTGATACTATTATGTTAAAACATAATAGATAACTAAGGAGAACATTCACCATCAAATCAAATATATACTTAAATTCACAATGAGGTGCAGCAAGCTGGCTCACCAGGTAATGATACTTGCTACCAAGGCTGATGACCTGAGTTCAATCCTCAGGGCCCATGAGATGAAAAGGGAGAACAGTTTCCTTCACGTTGTCCTGTCACCTCTACATGTATACACATACAAAATAAATAAATGTGAAAACATATGCCAAGGGACATGAATCAGTTGACAAGGACCCTGAGAAGCTGTAGTCTTCTAGAAAACAATCAGTAACTTTTGTAACAAAGTAGGTTCTAAAAGACTAATGAAATAAGATAAACTATTTGCACACAGAGAAATCCTAAGTAGAAGATACAGGCCAATATAAAACTGGACATTTAATATCAGAACGGGATTTTCTTTCTACATAATAGAACTAAATTGTGGCACTATAAGGAAAAATGAAAAAATACATAATATTTATAAATGTGCATGATAAAATTGAATGAAGACAGTAAAAGAAAGTATGTAAGTGTACATGTTAGCAATGTCTGCTTTGATTCAAAAGTATGTAAGTGTACATGTTAGCAATGTCTGCTTTGATTCAAAAGTATGTAAGTGTACATGTTAGCAATGTCTGCTTTGATTCACATGCAGCAGTGATGCTCAGCTAGGATTGACACTCTGACTGCCTTTGATTGAACAGGCTTCATTCTGCCACAGGCTCACTTCGATTTTAATAGTGATGAGGGACTGGCAGCAGCTTACCATGCTCAGCAGGAGCATAGTGGATGTTCAGAGAGACTGAATCAGTTCTAATTGTTCCAGTGACTTTATCTGAGATAAACACATTCGCAACGGACAAGCCCAGGTGGGTGTAGAAAGCCCTCTCTGTTCCAGTGGCCCTCAGGCTCTTTTGCATGGGAAATGATGGGGCCATCAAGGTCTTACTCTCTAGTTGGCTGCATCTTATGAAGGCCAGGTAAAAGCCATTGGTTCTAGGTTGTGTCTGTGGGTTCTAAATTTTCCTGAACAGTGTTTTGATTTCCCTGGAGACTGTCTGGAGGTGTGGAGTGTAGGCATTTGTGGCTTAAAAAGTACACCTAGGCAATTTCAATTTGTAGAAAAGCAGGGGGATATTTGTGTTATTCAGACATTTCAGAGCCAGCAACAGATATTTAATTCCATAACAACACAGCGGTAGGTGTAGAATCATCTGAGATCCAGGACACACCTGTACATTCCCTAAGTTAGGTTGTGAGGAGGACTTGCTCAAAGATCAAGACCAAGAAAACAATTGTAGAACTAAATATTAACTCTGTTCTTCCAGTGGCAAAGACTCGGTATCTGTAATTTATAAAGCTAGTCTATTTGGTACACTAGCCACTTAACCATATGGTTACTTAAATTTAAAATTGTATTATTTAATATGAAAAATTTTAATAAAATACAGCTGGGAAGATAGAGATAGAGTGTATTTAGTGGGAAGGAAGGCCTGGATTCAGTCTCAATCGCTGAGAAATTAGTAGTGAATGAGGTTGCAGGAGTTGACAGATGCCATACTTGAGGCACTCCATAGCTGTATTAGAATGGCCATGCTAGTCTATCAGTTATGGAGTATTTCTATTATTACATAAAATTTCTTATGTGTCAGCAAAATAGCTCAGTGGGTAAGGGCAATTGTCACAAAGTTTCTGGTGACATGAATTCCATTTCCAGACCCACATGGAAGAAAAAGATAACCAACTCCCACATGTGTTTTTCTCAACTTCACAAGCACACTGTGGTGTACATGTGCGTGTGTGTGTGTGTGTGTGTGTGTGTGTGTGTGCATGTGTGTACAACGTGACAAAAATTCTATCTTATTACACAGGTATAAATAGTCTAAAAATTAATGACAAAAATAAAACTTAATTTTCTGTTTTTTTAAGAAAGTGGTAAAATTATAAATAGGCATCTAATATAAAGAAAAAATAGCATGCAATTATCCAAAAGCATCTTTGCCTTTATTTAAAATTGACACAATGCTTTCTAAAAGAATGGAATGTATAAGAATGTTTGACAACCCCAAATACTGTATTCTTAAATTTAAACAGGCATTCAGGATATTAATTTGCCCTTGAACTACAGCATCAAACTCACACAGTGTTATACAGAGAGCAAACTAAATAATAGTAACATAATCTTATTGATTCCTAGCAGCAGATCATTAACTTATGTAAGTTACAGTTCCTCCTCAGAAATAGATTACTGTGTGAACATTAAAAATGGGTAATACAAGCATATATTGTCTGATTCTGGAGTGAATTCCAAGACTGATGGCAAAGTTAGAGTGAAGTGCCACCTGGTAACACAGACGAGTCTGAAGGAGTGAACAAGAAGAGATGCAGAGACAGTGAGAGGGATATGTGTGTTTAGTTGTTGAAATAGTAAATAAAATTAACTTTGTAAACAATTTCAGATGGGACAAAGGTAGCAGGAAGCAAAAGAAGAAAGGAGGCGGAGAGAAAAGAAAGAACAGAAGTCACAAAAGTATTTAAAAGAAACAGCCATCAAAATGAGAATTAGTCTATTCAGCTATGGAGGCTGAAATGGACCATGGTCTGTTGTCTAGAAACTAGAAAATCTGGGATGCTGGTGATAGGATAAAGCCAAGAATCATCAGTTAAACTGCCATAAGGTAGAAGAAGAGAAAGAAAAAAGGGAGTAGGAGAGAGGGAGAGGCAGGGGGACATGCTGTGAATTTGGCATTCTTCTGCCCTGTTGTTTGGTTCTAGCAAGTTGAGTGAAACTCACCTCACAATGGTCATGGCTCATCTAGACTCTGACTTGATTGACACTCAAATGCTAATTTTGTCTGAAAAACCCTCTCAGAAGGAATCCTTTGACAGGTTTTCTAGCACGCGCTCAACTAGAAATTTACCCATACATAGCTCCTGTGCTGGTCCCTGCTGGTGAAATTCTGGAAGACTCAGAAGGTAGGGCTTAATGGGAGGAAGTAGGTCACACAGGGTGCACTCTCCTTTCTATCAGTCTCCACTTGCCTTCGATGAAGCAAGCAGCATCTACCCTGAAGTTTTGCCTCCTCAGTGAGCCAGAAACATGGTGTTAAGCGTCTATGGACAGGAATCTCCGAAATCATGAACAAAATGCATCTTTCATCCCTTAATGTCTTTCATTCACATAGTTGGCTACAGCCATGATAAAACTAAGACATAAATACAGATGGTCCCTAATTTGTTTAGTATTGTGCAACAGTTATTGATAGTAAAAGTGAATGGAAATAATGAAAATGAACTATCA
Organism: Mesocricetus auratus; assembly: GCF_017639785.1. Lineage (NCBI taxonomy): Eukaryota > Metazoa > Chordata > Mammalia > Rodentia > Cricetidae > Mesocricetus > Mesocricetus auratus. The sequence continues at coordinate 11,233,468 of NW_024429183.1, read as the reverse complement.
TAGACTATTTGTTGTTATTCTGCTAGGATTTTAAATATACACAGTCATTTACTTACATAATGTTGGAGTGGCATCCGTATACATAGCAGGTTGTCTAATCTTTGATTATATTATGACAAAGTAGGAAGAAGTAAAAGCGTTGGTTCTGGTCCTAAATTGTCCTCTGAGTCAGTGCCCAGTCAGGAAACCAGAAATCACCCCAGGCATCTCAAACTGGGAAGTCATTATAGAAAATTGGTTACAGGTGATGGAAAAGCCGAGCTGCCAAATACGGGATGGTGAGGGAACTCTGAATTTAACATCAGCAGGAAGATGCTACAAGGCCTAGAGATGTAGACAGAATAAGAAGGTGGTATTTCAAGAGCTCTGAGCCTAGCACTGCCTAGTTGGAATGTGAACTATGTCCACGGTTGTGTACGAGAGGGCCATAAGGTAGGGGACAACCACTGGGACTGGGATCTTGTAAACATTTGATAACTACTGACAAACTGACCGAGGTACAATAGTGAGTGAAACATATTCTGTTGCTCAGATCTCCCCCACCCCCACGACTCTCAGTCTCTGTGCTCTCCATAGAAAGAATCCACCTGAGATAGAGAGTCTGGTGTAGCAGGTAGGTAGTTTACTGCATAGTGAACTGAGGGCTCACTCAAGAGGTGAAGGTGTACAATGGCCAAAAAAAGACCATTGCCTTACATCACAGTCTTAAGACACAAAGAGTCCATTGCGCCAACCTGCCTTGAATGCAGGCTTTGTTATTTATGGAATTTCTAGGAGAAGCACTTTTCTCTGAAGGGGTTTTCCCTCCCATGTGTTTGCCATACTCATTTAAATTAACTTTTAACAAAGTGCACATTGGTATGCCTATGTTCTTTACACCAAAGTCTCCCTTAAGTAGTATGAAGATCTTCAGGGTAGTTCAGCACACCCTATCTCCATCCAGAGCCAGATCTTACTATCTTTATTTTATTTTGCGTGTATGGATATTTTGCTTGCATGTATGCCTGGTTTCCCAAGAAGGCTAGAAGAGGGCATCGGTTCCCTTAGAACAGAGTTGTAGGTGTGAACCACCATATAGGTGCTGGGAATTGACACTGGGTTCTCTGCAAAAGCTGTCAGTGTTCTTAACCACTGAGCCATACTTCCAGCTGCTCTGAACTGATTCTCATGATCAGTTATTAGAGTTCTACAACCTCGGTTGGCAAGCAGCTGATTATGAGGAAGGAGTCCATACCTAATGTCCTCCATGCTTGCCAATATCTGAATAGCTGCCTAAACTAACCAATTTCATAGTGGAGGTCATTGACACAGGAGCCTGCAATGTTCTTGTGTCCTAATACTTGGTTCACCAGTCTAAGTGAAACAAGAAGTTGCTGAGGCCAGCACATGATGCTCTGCTGGATATGTCAACTCCAGCATACTTTGTGTACAGAGTGGGAGTGGAAGGTACCTATGGAGAGATCTTGCTTATTGTAGTACAGTTTAGTCTCCCCTGAGCTCAACATAGCCATACCACCAAATCATAGAGAAGAGATAATTTAGTTATGGTAATGAAATAACCAAGAAAGGACAGTTGATAGTAACACCTGTGATGATGGTACTGGAGGTTGTTAGTTGTCCTAGTATTAGGAGGAGATGGAGCATTTCAGACCCTCACCTGGGATTCCAGCTCCAGTCCCTCCTGCTTCCTGGATGTACATGGTCCAGACATATAGTTGAGTATGTAGATTGAACCATAGATGTAGAGGGTCTAGGTCAGTCCCAGGAAGGCTCCTTGGCTATTGGTCCAAACTCTAGTAACTCCTATGAGCCCGTGTTAGTTGTTTCTATGTGTTCTCTTGTGAAATCCATGTCCCTTCTCCACTCATACAATCCTTCCTCCCTCTCTTCAGCAGGATTGCCTGATCTCAGCCCAATGTTTGGCTGTGTGTCTCCGCATCTGTTTCCATCAGTTATTGGATGAAGGCTCTTTGATGACAACTGGGGTAGTCACTAATCTGAAGATAGCAGAATATAGTTAGGCATCATTACACTGACATGTTTTTCCTCCTCAAATCATGTTTGGTTCTCTGGGCAATCTAACCTCTCTACCTAAACTCTTAATAACAAGGTAGGCATTGATAGTTTACATTCAATTTTCCCCCTCCTGCTTGTATTCATGAGTGTGTAAAGAGAAGTCTTGTTAATTTAAATATTTATTGTTTATATTTTGTGTATGAATGTTTCACCTACATATCTATACGTACACCACATGTTTATAATGCTCATGGAGGTCAGAACAACACGATGGCTCACCTGGAAATGGAATTATAGATGGTTGAAAGTCACTATGTGGGTTCTGGAAACTAAACGTGGGTCTTATGTAAGTGTTCCCAACTCCTGAGCCATCTCTCTAGTACCAGGAGCAGTCTGTCAATGTATATAAGGGATCTATGGGCTGGAAGATGGGTCAGTAGTAAAGGGCTTTCATAAGACTGCAGATCTATTCCTAGCACTATGGCTTACAACTACTATATAACTCCAGCTCCAGGGAATCCAATGTCCCCTTTTGTCCTCTGTTGGCACCTGCACCCACATGCATGTAGTCTCCTACCCATCCACATAAATAAACAATAAATATTGAAAAGGGGGAACCCATGTAGAAGGCTCAACCTTAGGTGTAGGATAATTGTTTTTAGACACAATGTCATTTAAGCAAGTAGAATATTGTGAACTCTATGCATCTGGTCCTTTGTTATTTATCAAATCTACATTGCAGTTCAAAGCCTTGGTTTGATTTCTATGTGGGGAAGTGGCATTGCTGTGCCTCATCAAATGCTTGGCAGATGAGCTCCGGAACTCACTGCTGAGGACCAGGTGGAAGAGTATATATGTGGATTAACACACATCTGCTGTCACTTCTAGGTTGGGAATGTCATATACTCTTGGTGTGCAAAGAGCAGCATGTGACTGGGTTTTATTGAAATGTTTCACTTGGCAGGCGGGCTTAGAGGCTCTATCCAACTCCAAACCTGGCACATCCTAGCAGCCGCTTCCTTGAGCATGGTAGCTTGGATCTCATATGCTTAATGTCAGCTCATCATACATTCACCCAAGTTTACATATTCCTAAACCTCTTGTCTGGGTTTTTATTGACTTCTAAGGGAAACTTGCCAGACAAGCTTCTCCTCATCCACATAGCCTAGGGCTTCCCAGCGACAAGGAAGCCACTAGCTTATCAAGCCTGCTTCCCACCATTACTTTTCCAATAGTCACACAACTTTCCCTGGGGTCTTATTTGTTTCCAGTGACATCTGCAATAGTGTCATTTTCATTTACAGGAAGTCCCTCTAGATTTCTTTGCATGCTTTCTACAGCCTTCATCAGACTCATGCATATATTTTTCAGTCTGTTTCACTCTTCTTAAATGTTGGCCTTTGTTCCAAATTATACCCTTGTCATAACTGAATGCCCAAATACTACTGGATAAAATTCAGACTATGCATCTGCCTTTATTAAAAAGTACACTCATGTCTTAATTAAAGCTGCTGATTCCTCAGAGATTGACAGTATGTGCTCATTGCCAATGTGAGTTAGGATAGACTTGAAAAGTTCCCTTGTAGGATACGCATGGGAGAATATTTCTGTTATTACTTACTTCAGATCCAAAGCTTGGTGGTATACCTGACCAGCTTATCAAGTATATTGTATTGAGACCAGATATTTGTATAATGTCATAAGAACAAAGACTTGCACAACTTGGCTGTATCCACCCACACTCCCCATTGCCTTTGTGCATCACATTCTGGGGCTGGCATTGCTTAAAATTATCTCTTTATATTATTGTGTGCATCTTTGAATTTTGACCAGCATTTATGAAGACTAATCCTTTGGGTGACCAAGAAGACTGTGTGTTACAAAAGATTCAAGCATGAGTGGGGGCCTTTATCCAGAAGCAACTGTGGCTGTGAAAGGAGAAAAAACTTAAGCATCACAAAATATAAGGACATAGTCTGTGGAGTGAGGTCTATAAATCAGAGACACATGCTAAAAGGAAATTGGGTCTGACTTCCATTCTGCAAATGAAATTTCTGTTTGACTTTGAACCCTCAGCTTCAGTTTTGTGTCTCTTATTGTTATTAATCTCTGGAATGGAGAGCATTTCCCTTTTAGAGCCTTGAATATTTTAAGTGTTTAATAATAGGATTCCTCTTCTATAAGAAAGAGAAGAGAAAAATTGCTGGGGCAATGAAAATGCTATCCTCTGGGAGTCACAGCTTTATTAGACTATGTCAGAGTCATCATGAGTTGAGGGCATGCTAGGAAAATCAGTTCCAGGAAGAAAAAAACCCAAAACCTGTATTTATTTTATCAAGGTTTTGGAAAGTTGTGGAAAATTATCCCAAGAGCTACAAAGCTATTATTTCAGTAGCAGCATTGTCTTTACAATGAGAAATAAGAATATGTTTTAAAAAACCTATTCAATATGTCACTTTGGAAATCAATTTTAAAACCCAAGATTAGAATAAATACATGAATTAATTGAGTTTGAAGTGACATTTGCGCTCTCTTTGTAAAGCTCCATGTCAAAGATGACAGGCAAATATTGAAATTTATCCACATTGGGAGAAAATTGTTCTGTTGCATCTCCTTGATCTTTTGAAATCAAACCTCTCAGATAGATACACACGAGTGTAGTGATGAGTTTTCCTATGACTACGCTGATGTTCTTATTTGCACTTTTAAAACTTCTTAACCTTTCACTATTTCACTCAAGCCTGAACTGAATCAAGTGTAAATTTGGCCATGGCACAATTTTTAATGTATTTTTTTTCTAGCAAGGTGCAAGAGTTTTGAGTGATTTGAAAGGCCTATGTCTTAGTTTGCTTACTATGTCTGTGATGAAACAGCATGACCAAATGCAACTTCAGGAAGCAAAGATGTTAAGTATAGTCTTCCTGTCAACTGCCTGGGCCCTGCCGAGCTGTCTGAGCCCCCAAATAACACACAAGACACCATATCAATTATAAGCGGTTGACCGTTTTCTTGGTTTCTAACTGGCTAGCTCTAACTTAAGTATTTAACTGATAATTATTAATCTAAGAATTTCTCTTACCGGAGAAAGGGGTCCGGGCCTCTTACTCCTCTGGTGGCCTACATTCTTCTTGACTCCTAGTCCCACCTATCATGCTTCCCTATTGGCCAACAGTGCTTTATTCAACAACCAATAAGATATGCACGTACACAGAATTTCCCCCATCAGAAAGAGTTTTTGTTTTTTGTTTTTCAGCCTATAGCACGTAGTCCATTATCCAGTGGAGTCAGAGAAGGAGCTCAAGACAGGAATCTGGAGACCAGAACTGATGCAGAGGCCACAGAATAATGTTGCTTAGTGGCTTGCTACTCATGGCTTACTGAGCCTGCTTTCTTAAAATACTCAGAACTATTAGCCCAGGCATGGGATTACCTAAAGTGAGTGGAGTCCTCCCATGTCAATCATCAGTCAAGAAAATGTACCACAGGCTTGCCCATAGGCCTATCTGTCTCAGTTGAGAGTCCCTTGTCTAAAATGACTTTAGCTTGTGTTCAGTTGACATATAAATAGCCAGCAGAAGTTATGTATACGTCTATGAAGTGTATTCCTGTGTCTTATCCAACTAGGATATTGCTTTGGAGTCTTTTGTTCTTTTGGAAACCTGTGCACTTTGGTCTGATCTACTATGACATAAAACAGTTATCTCATTTCTCTCCTTCAGGAAAAGTAGTTCCTGGTAGCCATACTCTCCCTCTCCCTGGCCCTCTCTCTTCTCAACCCTCCCTTCCCTCATATTATATTCCTTGGAACTCACTGTTTCTGAGTCCCAAATTAAAAGTATAACTAGATATGACTATCTGGGGTAGAGTAGCCAAAGCCATCAGCCACACTTCCTCACCCACAGGCATGGAAAGTAGCTTTATGAGACTAGTGACCCACGTCAGGTGTTTAAGTTACTTGTGTCCCTGGGTTGTCACATCAAGGCCTGTTCAAAGTGAAGAAGGTAAAGGAAAAACAAATAAACAAATGAACAAACAAACAAAAAAAGGAGTAAGATCTGCAAGGAATCGGGTGGCTGTTAGAGATGCCATCTCTGTGATGGGCCTATATGCAGTCAGGCAGATGCCAGCTCTATGTCATGTAAGTTGTGTCATCATTGTCTTACACTTCAGGGCAATTGCTCTTATATCCTCTGTGACATTGCACATAAAAAGTATGTGTGGAAATTTGATACAAAAGATCGATGATGACGACGACAATGATGAGAAAGGAATGAGGTAAAAGGGAGATAAAGCAAGAGGGAAAGAGAACAAAGGATGAGAGAGAGCTGGAGAGAGGGCTCAGTCTGTAAATCATTTGATATGCAAACTCCAGGACCCAGATTAGAATCCCCAGGACACACACAGATGCCAGTACAGTAGCATGCATCTGGAATGCCAGTGTTCCCATGGTGAGCTAGGAGAGAGAATCACTCTGTGAGCAGGGCCAGCCTGGAGCATGCAGCAGTAAACGATGAAGAGGAGACCCTGCCTTAAACAAGGTAGAAGGTGGGGACTGACCCTTGAGGTTGTCCTTTCGCTTGCCTATCTGTGCTGTGTGCCCTGCATTCCCACACGCAAACCTACATAGACACACTTGATAAACACACACAACAAGGAGAGATGGAAACATGAGAGAAGAGGGAGGGAGACACAGAAGGAAAGAGAAAACCATCAGCACGATTAAATCCAACCCTACACTGAAGTGGTTCTCCACCTTCCCTTCCTAATGCTGTGACCCTTTAATACAGTTCCTCATGTTGTGGTGACCCCTAGCCGTGCAATCATTTCCATTGCTACTTTATAACTGTAATTTTACTAGTGTTGTGAATCATAATGTAAATATCTGATATGTAGGATGGTCTCAGGTGACCCCTGTGAAAAGGTTGTTCAAACCTCAAAGGGGTCATGACCCACAGCTTGAGAACCACTGCTCTACTGCCTGTAAAATTAACAAGCAATTTGGGGCTAGCAGCAATTTAGCTGAAAGGTGGGAGTAAATAGCTCAATGTCTGCATCAGTGTTTGGAAGAGAATCACAATACATAGGAATGGCGACAGCCAATACTGTTCATAGACTTTTGTCTTTGTGGACAAGGGGGGTAGGATCTTAGAAAGTGGTTCCAGACAGGTTAGGTGGGGCAAGTGGATCCAAATGACAATGGCCCTGAGGAGAGACTCATTTTCTTATGAAACAGCCAGGTCAGGTTGATCATCTGTTTACAGAAAGACACCTTCATTTATAAAATGGTCCAAGGAAATCTAAGAGTGGTCTCTGTTGGCTATATATGCCCAGCCCAGGATGTGGGCCACTGATAGACCCAGTGCACATCACAGTTTGGTCTTAGTCAGCCATGTATATATCTGCCTATATGCAAGCATGCAGGGCACAGATGCTTACTAGACTCAGGGTTCAAATCCACTGTATTTGGAGAATAGAGCCAGCGGGAAAAGGAGGGAAAGAGAGACAGAGATATGAAGAGAGAGGAGGAGGGAGGAGGGAGGGAGAAAGAGGTTCATTTTAAAGGTATTAAGGGCTTGCTTCCTGTAATCATGGAAGTTTTGTCAGCCTAGAGTCTGTAGACTGACTAGCAGGCTAGAATCCAGGATCTAAGGTGTAGGGTTGCAATTCTGATCCATTAGCAATCTTCTACTTAATTCTTTTCTCTTTCAAATAGGTCAGACTTCGTTTCCCTTTAGGACTTCAACTGCTTAGAAGAGGCCCACCCACACACTAAAGGGCAGTTTGCATTCTCCATGGTCTATTTCACTTAATAATGTGGGTACCATGGCCTAGCCAGGCTGACTCATAACATTAACCATTGCAAAGAGAGTAGCATCAGAGGAAGAGTAGAGCTAAGAGGGCTGAAGAGCACAATCTGGATCAGTTAGAAGGATCCAGTGGTCTGCCTGAGACATTTACAATGTTTCAAAAATGCTGTCATTCCAGACAATGTTCCCCGGGGTGGATAACGGAGTTCAGAAGCAGGATATATTAGTTTGTTTTCTTACAACTGTGACAAAACAGTCAACCAGAGAGACTTGGGTGTGGAAAGGTTTGCTTTGGCTCCCAGTGTGAGGGAATAGTCCATCACAGTGGGAGAAGGGTGGTGCCGGGGTGTAAGGCAGCCAGTATGTTGCATCTGCAGTCAGGAAGCAGGGAGAGATGAATGTGTGGTTTAGCAGGCTCTCTCCTTTTTTTCAACCCAGATAACCAGCCCATAGAATGGTGCCATCCACATTTAGGGTGGGTCTTCCTGCCTCACTTAGCCTAGCCTACGGACTTCCTCAGACACGCCCGTCCAGATGTGTGTTTCCGTGGTGATTCTAATCCCATCAAGAAGACAGGGGAGACTGAGGAGTTTCGTGGTGGTTGGATCAACACGAGCTAGGGCTCATGCCCAAGGATAAGTCAACAGTGAATTGGGAAGACAACTATAAATGTGAGGATGTGAACTTCAGCTAGAGAGGGGGCCCCAATAAGGATGGACAGAACTTGGTGCAAATATTCATCACAAAAGGAGATGCATTTTTCTCTCATTCTTTTCTTTTGTTGGTTTATTGTCACAAGAATAAAAAGAAAATCATCTGTGATAGACAGATGACCCATTAAAACGCTTACTAAATCCATGGAATATACCTTGTGGGGAAAGTTTATAAACTTCACGTGGAGTCTGGAAGAGTTAATTTACATTTTGGGACAGAACTGATTCCCTTTGCTTGTGGTGTCATCCAAAACATTCTGGGGGAGCACTGTCTCATTAGTTCCATCTTATAGATGAAGCTGAAGTCTCCAGGTGTTAAGCACTCCAGTGGTTGCCAAATGGTAACTGGTGTACTCTAGATCAACAAAAACCAGGCTGCTCAAATCCAGAGCCCTAATGCATTCTCACGGGGTTATGATCCCCAAAATGAGTGTCCAACATGGCATCAATAATTTGTTGATATACCAAGTGTCATTCCATCGGAAAAAACTGATTTTTCTCTCTCCCTGCAGTTATGCATGGCAGTTCACTTGCTAATCTTTACCCCAGTTTTGAAATAAAATACAGTAAGATGAAACAAAAACTACCACATTGATGTTACACAAGATAAACCAATGGAAGAAAAAGAGCCCAAGAGAAGGCACAAGAGTCAGAGACTCACTTATTTCGTATATTCAGGAATCCCATAGAAACACTAAACTGAAGCTCCTACTCTAAGCAGAGGACCTGGTGCAGACCTGAGCAGACCCTGTGCTGCTGCTTCAGTCTCTGTGAGTTCATATGAGCTTTGTTCATGCTGATTTAGAGGGCCTTGTTTCCTTGGTGCCCTCCATCTGCTCTGGCTCTTACACAGACTCCACAGGATTTTGTGTGCTTTTATTTGATTGAGGTTTTTGTCCTTTTCCTTTTGGGTGGTGTTTTATTTTGTTTCCTTGGTTTTTTGGAGGGGTGGTTACTGCTGTATTGTTTTGATTTTTTGAGAACCGACTTAAAGTTGGGTGGGTAGAGAGGGGGATAGGATCTGGAAGAACTTGGGGGAGGGGAAGAATATGATGAGAATATATTCAATTTTAGAATTAGTTTTAAGTAATTATAGTAAAAAGTTGTTGAAAGGAAGGAGTTGGTGCAATGGGTGCTCTGGAATGGAGATGAAGTAGTGGGTATCTCAGAAGAGGCCTATGGGATCCTTGTAAGCTAAAGCTGGCACTGCTCTCCAGGGTAGCCCCCAGTGCTCTCTGCAGGAGGCCTAGCTCAGTTCCAGTGTGATCATGTCCCTGTTTTCAGGGTCCCTAGAGTTCCACAGGACAGACAATTCCTTGTGACTTCTGACTCTGCAAAGTGTGTGACGCATGCATGAAAGAGGGATAGATGGCACACATGTGCCTCATCTAAAGGAGACGCCAATCCTAAAACGCTGGTTTGTACATCTGGGGACCTGTGCCAGTTCTATGTGGCTAAAGGTGATTCCTGTGTACAGGATTTAGGCTCTGTGCCTACTTTTTTTTTAACACTTTTTATTATATATTGAAATTAGAAACAAGCTTGCTTCCCATGTCAGTCCCAGCTCTCTCTACCTCTCCTCCATGCCCGCTTACCCCCACCAGCCACCCCAGGCCCCCACCCATCCCCACTCCATTCTCCAGGGAGGGTAAGACCCTCCATGGGGGATCTCTAGAGTCTGTTATTTCATTCCGTGGAGGGCCCAGGCCTTCCCTCAAGTGTCCAGATTTAGAAAGCATCCCTCATTGTGGCATGGGTACCCAAAGTCCATTTGCTTGCCAGGGTTAAGTACTGATCTACTACCAAAAACACCATAGATTGCCTAGGTCTCCTCACTGACACCCACATTCAGGGGGTCTGTATCAGTCCCATGTTGGCCTCTCAGCCATCAGTCTGGGGTTCAAGATCTGCCCCTTGTTTAAGTCAGCTGTTTCTCTGGGTTTCACCAGCCCAGGCTTCACCCCTTTGCTTATCACTCCTCCCTCTCTGTCACTGGGTTCCAGGAGATCAATTCAGTGTTTAGCTGTGGGTACCTGCCGCTGCTTCCATCTGTCACCGGATGGAGGTTCTAGGATGGTATATAAGATAGCTGTCAAAATCATTATCAGGGAGAGGCATTTAAGGTAGTAACTTCACTATTGCTTAGTTTGCCAGTGTCATCCTTGTAGATCTCTGGAAATCTCATTATTGCCAGATCTCCCCTCAACTCTAGAATGACTCCCTCTATTATGGTATCTCTCATCCTGCTCTCCTCTATTCTTCCCCTAACTCAACCTTCCTGCTCCCCCATGTCCTCCTCTCCTCTCCTCTACTCCCCCTCTCTTTTTCCTGGTTCCCTCTCCCCTCCCCCCCTATGTGCCCGATCTGCTCAGGAGATCTTGCCTCATACACCTTCTCTGGGGTACCATGCATATCTCTCTTAGGGTCCTTCCTGTTTCCCAGACTCTCTGGCAGTGGGATTGTAGGCTGGCACTCCCGTGATTCATGTCTAAAATCCACATATGAGTGAGTACATACCATGTTTCTCATTTTGTGATTGGGCTACCTCACTCAGGATGATTTCTTCTAGTGCCATCCATTTGCCTGCAAATTTCAAGATTTCATTGTTTTTTTTTTTTTCTGCTGAGTAGTACTCCATTGTGTAAACGTACCACATTTTCTCTCTCCACTCTGCAGTTGAGGGGCATCTAGGTTGTTTCAAGGTTCTGGTTATTACAAATAATGCTGCTATGAACATAGTTGAACAGATGTCCTTATTGTATGAATGTGCATCTTTTCGGTATATGCCTAAGATTGGAATTTCTGGGTCTTGTGGTAGGCTGAATTCCATTTTCCTGAGAAATCTGCATACTGATCTCCAATGTGACTGTACAAGTTGACACTCTCACCAACAGTGGAGGAGTGTTCCCTTCTCCTCACATCCTCTCCAGCATAAATTGTCATTTGGTGTTTTTGATTTTAGCCATTCTGACAAGAGTAAGATGGTATCTCAGAGCTGTTTTGATTTTCATTTCCCTGATTGCTAGGGATGCTGAACACTTTCTTAAGTGTCTTTCAGCCGTTTTAGTCTCCTCTATTGAGAATTCTCTATTTAGTTCTGTAGACCACTTTTTAATTGGATCCTTTGGTGTTTAGGAGACTTGCTTCTTGAGTTCTTTGTAGATTTTGGAGATCAGCCCTCTGTCAGCTGTTGAGTTAATGAATATCTTTTCCCATTCTGTGGGCTGCCTTTTTGTCTTGTTGATTGTGTCCTTTGCCTTGCAGAAGCTTCTCAGTTTCAGGAGATCCCATTTATTAATTGCCAATCTCAGTGTCTGTGCTACTGGTGTTACGTTCATGAGGCAGTCTCTTGTACCAATTCGTTCAATGGTGCCCCCCACTTTCTCTTCTAATAAGTTCAGCATGACTGGATTTATATTGAGGTCTTTAATCCATTTGGACTTAACTTTTGTGCATGGCAATAGTCTGCAGTCTTCTACATGCCAGCATCCAGTCATGCCAGCACCTTTTTTTGAACATGCCTTCTTTTTTCCATTGTATAATTTTAGCTTGTTTGTCAAAAACCAAGTGTTCATGCGTGTGTGGGTTAATATCAGGATTTTCAATTCAATTCCATTGGTCTGCCTGTCTATTTTTGTGCCAATACCAAGCTGTTTTCAGAACTATAGCTCTACAATAGAGCTTGAAGTCAGGGATGGTGATGCCTCCAGATGTTGCCTTGTTGAACAGGGTTGTTTTGGCTATCCTGGGTCTTTTGTTTTGCCATATAAAGTTGAGAACTGTTCTTTCAAGGTCTGTGAAGAATTATGCTGGGATTTCAGTGGGGATTGCATTGAATCTGTAGATTATTTTTGGCAAGATTGCCCTTTTTACTATGTTGATCCTACCTATCCAAGAACATGGGAGATCTTTCCATTTTCTTGTGTTTTCTTTCATTTCTTTCTTTAAAGACTCAAAGTTCTTACTATACAGGTCTTTCACTTGTTTGGTTAAGGTTACCCTAAGGTATTTTATGTTGTTTATGGCAATTGTAAAGGGTGATGTTTCTTTGATTTCTTTCTCAGCCCTTTTATTGTCTGTATATAATAGGGCTACTGATTTTCTTGAGTTGATCTTGTATCCTGCCACTTTGCTGAAGGTATTTATCAGCTGTAGAAGTTTCCTGATAGAGTTTTTTTGTGTCACTTTTGTAAACTATCATATCATCTGCAAATAGTGAAAGTTTGACCTCTTCCTTTCCATTTTGTATTCCCTTGATCTCCTTTTGTTGTCTCATTGCTCTGGCTAGATCTTCAAGTACAATATTGAAGAGGTATGAAGAGAGTGGACAGCCTTGTCTTGTTCCTGATTTTAGAGGAATTACTTTCAGTTTCTCTCCATTTAGTTTGATGTTGGCTCTTGGTTGACTGTATATAGCTTTTATTATGTTTACGTATGTTCCTGTTACCCCTGATCTCTCCAAGATCTTTATCATGAAGGCGTGTTGGATTTTGTCAAAGGCTTTTTCAGCATCTAGTTAGATGACCATTTGATTTTTTTGTTTCTCAACTTGTTTATATGGTGGATTACATTGATGTATTTTCATATGTTGAACCATCCCTGCATCCCTGAGATGGTCATGGTGGATGATTTTTCTGATGTGTTCTTGGATCCAATTTGCCAGTATTTATTGAGTATTTTTGCATCAATGTTCATGAGTGAAATTGGTCTGCAGTTCTCTTCCTTAGTTGTGTCTTTGTGTGGCTTGGGTATCAAGGTTATTGAAGCTTCCTAAAAAGAGTTTGATAGCCCCTAATGTGGTTGGACTTTACTTTCCTAATCTATCAACACAAGGGCTCTGGTTATCTATGGCCTTAAAGTTCCCTCCAAATCTACAATCCACACTTGTAAAGTGACTTTTCCTTGGACCATTCTCTGGTTATTATAGGCTCTAAATGAATCTGAGTTCTACTTCCTGGCAACTAACAAATCATTGCAATTCCTAGAAAGGTGAGAGAAATGGGGAAAGATTTTAAGTGGATCCTGACTGTTAGAAGGGCATTGGGAACCTCCCAGAGGTATTTCCACACTGCATCCTCAAAAGGAAACAGATTAAGAATATCTCCCACTGACTTCAACTCAGCCATCATACTTTAGAATTTCCTCTGATCCCATGCCCTCATTTTCCAAGCTATTAACAATTTGAAGTTTCTTGGGAGCTGATGTTGATTTTACTCTGTCCTTTTTTTTCCCTTTTTGGTTTAGGTGAGCCAATTCTGGAATATACCAAAGCCTACCCTTGCCATTCTCTTTTGTATGTTGCAGTCAAAACTAATATTCAAGGTACTAATATCCATTGTCATTCATCTGAGACCCATCCACTAATCATGCTTTGCCTCCCAATGGAACTGCTGATTAACCGAACTGTGACACTGTCTTTTGAATGACTTTCCACTTCCTGCTTCTGATTTAGTCGCTGTGTGCGCACATCATTCTCAATCACTCCTGACTGATCTTAGCTGCTTTTGACCAGGACAATGGTTCTCATCTTTTCTGTAAATTGACTCACACATGTGTAATATTCTGGCTTTCTGTTCTCTGCTTGAGTTAATGGTATGTGAAGGATTTCTCTAGACTTAGTTTCAGATCTTAAAAGATACACTTACCTTGTAGATAATGGCCTGCATTCTGATGACCTCGGGGTGAGGAGCCTTTGACAAGCAGTCCATTTGTCTGCCTTGTGCAATGACAGTCACTCAAATGTTTGATATAGGAAGTCACAAGTGTGAAGTGAAGGTTCTGTATATTTTTTTGAGAAATTTATTTTATCAAATGAGACTCCAGTCTAGTGCCATTTCTCAAGATGCCGCCAGTCCATTATGTTATGTTGGAAAATGTGTTTAAAATGGCCTTGTTCTAATGCAATGCCCATGTCAAAATGTGTGTGTGTGTGTGTGTGTGTATGTGTGTGTGTGTATCTATCTGTATGTATGTGTAGTAATCAAAGAACAGGATAAGAATTTGAGAAGGAGGTGTGGTAGATAGGGAAGAGTTGGAGAGGGGAGGAGAGTATATGATCAAATGCATTATAGTTGTATATGACATTATCATAAAATGTACAAAAAATGGCCCAGGAGATTTAGAACTGGTCATACATAGTAAATTATTTTATTTTGAATGGCAATAATTAGAGGTTTTTAGATCCCAATATAAAAATTGGGTCTGGTTAAAGATCGTGACAGATACTTATGCTTGACAAGGGAATTCTACTTTGTATATGAACGTACAAGGTTTTTATATATTTATAAACTCTAGCTCTTTGTATCATGCAATTAGTCTCAGTATATTAATGAAAAGAATACTGGAAACTATGTTCTCCATACTACTCCCCAAATTCCAAGATTAGTTTGAAATCACGGTTGTGTTTGAAAGAGAAGCAACAAATAAATGCATTTTGATTTCTGTATTTTCCATTTTTCCTATTTTAAAATGTTTGCAATCATGTCAACAAAATCAAGCAAAGCATAACCCTAAGATGCTCAAGATACAGCTTTGAATGTGGTCAGGAGGATTTGTTTCCTTGAAAATATTCAGCAGGTATTGTAAGGAGAGATTTACTGCCATGTAGATGAAGAGACACTCAGGACAGAACACTGTGAACTTGAAAAGACTCTTACTTAAGAGATACTTGGAACAGAACACTATGAACTTGAACCACACATGAATATTTAAAGATTGGGACAATGTCAGCAGTAACCAAAGATGGCATGATGAGCTCAGGAATCATGTGACAAGCTATTTCTCTCCAACACCACAAGCTTTAATGTGTGTATCTAAGGACAATAGAAGAAAATGATGGCTGTCGTGGACTAATTGCTCTAAGTATCTGCCATCTTCTTTCTTGGGCTTAGATTTTGTTGGTTTGCATCAGAGCTGTGGTCTACAACTTTCCTAAGTTTCTTTCTATGCCATACAACCTCTTTCTTCTATTTTTAATTACCTTTTAACACAGTTACTTTTTTCATAAAACTGTTTTTTTTTCTGGAAGTTATCAATATATGCAAATATTTTCTCTGAATACATTTCATCAGATAAGCTGAATTCTTAAATCTAATGATTCAAGTGGATGAGATGTCCACTTTAATGAGCTGACATTACTAAACATTGGGAGTCTTTGGGGATATTAACACAGATGCACTCAGCATATCTTTAAGTCTCTGAGGGAGGAGAGACTCAAGCAAAATTCTTCCCATGAGAAGCTGTGAGGACAGTTTTGAAGCCTTGCAGGTCAAAGGAGAATGCAGGCTGCTGACCTTCCAAGAGGAATTGCACTACACAGGCTGTCTACGTGTGTTTACATCTTTATTTACTTACACTTTTTAATAAGTAGAGACAAAATCAAGGAAACATTTTAATTATTTATTTTTGAACCATTGTTTGTTAGTTTGTTTATTATGTAATCTGGATGGTTGTTTTGCCTGCATGTATCTCTTTATGTGCACCATTCCAAAGGCCAGAAGTAGGTGTTTGAGGCCCTGATGCTGGAGTTATAGATGGTTGTGAGCTGCCATGTGGTTACTGGAAACAGAACCCAGGTCTGCAAGAGAATCAAGGGCTCTTAACCTCTGAGCCATATTTCTATCCCAATAATCTTGAATTTTTTATGCTCTCCCGATTTGAATAACAATGCTAATATTTTCATGAATGCAATCCACTTTGGAGCAATGACTAAGACACATAGGTGACAAAGATACTACAGGGGTAGTATTAAATATTATTTGCTACAAGGAAGTTGTCCTTTTGCTTAATGAGAAATCCCTATCCTTTAAGTAGATATCTGGAGATATTTATAAGTTGAATTAAGTGATGTCTGTGAAAAGGTGATAAACTAAGTTGGAATATGGTTATAAGTGAAATAACATTGGCCATGAGTTAACAGTCTTTGAAGCTAAAAGTAGGCAAGTTTCTTATTTTTCTCTCTTCTTAGTATATACTTGAAAATATCCACAATAAAAACATTGAATGACAGACACATCTCTTCTCCTTTTGAATTTTTTAGTAACTAAAATTCCTAACATGATACCAGGCAGTTTTACTTGTAGTAATTTAAGGTGGACAATAGTGAGCATCATGAGGACCAAGTGGTAGAAAAGTATTGATTAATGTGAAATGAGTTGCCTCCACTAGGGATGGAGGTGGCTGTCCAGATGCAAGACAGGGACCAGATGATACTGGCATGTTCAGGTTGGCATTGATGAGCTGTGGGGAGGTGAAGGTTTGTTGGGACTAAGAAATAGAAAATACAGAATTTAAATGGGTAAAATAGAATTGGGGACAGGGAAATGACAGTGGCTGTATCTCCTTACTCCTTCCCCAGAGCTGAGAGATGCCCTGACTCCATTGGTCACATGGTTTGGGTTGTGTAACTGATTTCTTCATCATTTTCCCACAGTTGGAGAGAGTAGGGTGGAGACACCATGAGAGAAGATTAAGATCTCTGGTACACACCTGTGCCATGGAGAACTCTTCCCTCCTCCTGGAGGACACTCCAGAAGAGGGTGAGAGAGACCATGTTAGTTGTGCTTCAGTTGGGAGTTTCCACTGCAGAACCATCTTGTTTGGTCTTGGCTTTAGCATGTATGTTCATTCACTGGCCTCTGTAACAACATATTTTCAAACAAGATATTATATTTATTTTTATCTTTACAACTTACCAGCATCTAGATTTATCGTCACCTCTACCTACCGAATAAAGTAAAAGTAGAAAATAAGAAGAAGCAAAGCACTCCTTTCAGAGCATGAGTGACATCTGAAGTGTGTGCTTAGATTTTTTAAAAAAAATCAACCACTGACAGTCAGCCTCAGGCAGCTACAGTCTGAAATGGCCTAGGATCATAAATATCCTGAATGTATTCATATGCATGACTCTGACACCTGGCAGGTGCAACTTATAAAGTTTGAAACAACCTACATATGGGTAGCTTAATTATAAATCTTTAAAGACCCTTGTTTGTCATATCCTAGTGCATTTTTATAATGTGTTTTGTCGATGTACCTTGATGCTAGCTTCGATTGTTCCAGAAGTACTGACAGCTAAGCTATGTGCTGGGCATTGCTGATTCTCAATACATCTGATACTTAAGGTTTATAGCATCTCTGGAAAAAACTAGCTATCAAATACTGATCATCACTGTTGCCTGGGGCAACTGAGCATTTTCCACTGTTTGGTGCATCTCTGAAATGACCAAGAAAAATATTTATTTGGGGGGGTTACAAATAAATTATAGCTAGTAGGAGAATTAAAAAGTGAGAATAAATAAATTAGCTATAATTTTCTGTTTGCCTAAAAACTACTCTATGGATCACTAGTTCTAGTTTATTCTTTCCACGGCTTTTATAATTGATTTAGAGAATATGCCTCAGGTAAAATAGTACAGTAAGCAAAGTGTTGATTCTTTGAAACTATCTTGTGTCTCCTTAAAGATAGACTTTTTTTCCTTTTTGGAAAATTTAAGTTGTGTTTGCTGTCTGAAGTCAGTAAAGCTAAAATTTTAAATGCAAGTTCCCAAAGATAAGGATAATTTTTCTTGATTATGTTTATTTGTAGGGCTTACCTTGGTACTGAAAATAAAATAGGTGCTCAGGAAATATTCAGACATAAATAAATGGGCATGAATATTTAGCAATATAGACCCCATTATGATAAAGATGTTTGCATCCTTAATATTGGAACCTGTGAGCGTTAGTTTACATGGTGAAGGGGAAAGGAGAACAGCAGATGGAATGTAGACTGATAACCAGTCAGTGTTGGAGCAAGAACATTTCCCTACATTATACAGGTGGGACAAAGCATGGAAGATAGACCAAGAGAAGAACATGAAAGAGATATAGGGACTGAGAATGTTTCTACTTTCTGCCAGGAAGAGGCCAGGAGTGAGTAATTCTCTGTAGCCTCTGCTGCCAGGAAAAGCAAGGAAATGGACATCCTGTAGACTACTTCAGAAGAAATGTACCCTGAAGACATTTCAGTTTTATCTAATTTTTTGCATATATTTGCATATTTTTATGTACACATGTGCTCACACATATGTGTGTACATGTGTAGGTCATCAACTGATGCTAGGCATCTTCTTCTATCACTCTTCATCTTATTTTTGAGACCCAGTCTGTCATTGAACTGGAGTTCTCTAGTTGGCTAAACTGGCTCACCAATGAACTACAGAGTCCACTTGCATCCATGGTCTAGCACTGAGTTTACAGAGGCAGGCCTCTGTGCCTGAACTATTATATGGATGCTGGGAATCTGAACTCAGGTCCTCATGCATGCAAGGCAGGCACTTCACCACTTAAGTCATCCACCTAGCCTGGTATGTGTACTTTCTCTGACCTGTGATCTACGTCAGATTTTTGGCCTATAGAATTTTCTGAAACCACAGATTTTTTTATTCTAGGAAAGGCACACTGAAGTCATTGGAAATAACACCCATTACCTGACATTTATAGTCTGATAAGTGGTGTCACAAATTTTAAAATCCATTAAGATATCCAAGGAAGAGTGTTATGTGTCAACATCAAATGTCATGATGAGGAATGGACGGAAATTTCCAGAGATGCTCCAGCCTCCAAATTTCACTGTATAATTTGGCAGGTGCTCATAAAATTGATTGATTGACTTGGCACATCCTTTGGAACCAATAGTATATCTTGCCTTAGGACTAAAATAATTGATTTTTGTCTCACTGTTTTGTTGTTTTCCAGTGTGAGATAAATTAGTATTTTATGTATTTATAAATCACACAGTAAGTAATATTTCTATATTTCTAAAAGTTTAATCATCAGACTTGGCAACAAAATATAGTAAGATCAATTTTATGGTACTAAAGGAAAGAAAACCACCTCCTGAAACTTTGGAATTAATGTTCATGAAATAATCTAGCAATGAAGTAATGAAAATTAATGTTGTTTTAAAAATCATTGAACACAGACAAGATCATGATTGCGTTTTGTCAGCCGACATGATTTAATAGTAGTTTAGACACAGATGACTGTGTTGTCTTAAGAATGAAATAAGATCATCCAGACTGTCTGAATGCTGTCTCATATGTAAGCTGTACTCAATAAATATAAAGAAATTGTCATTGAAATGCTATTGTTTTCTTAATCATTTTTTACTTAAAATTTTATGATTGACACATAGTATCTGAACATATTCATGAAGTACCATGTGATATTTTGATTCTTGTATGCATTAGGCAATGATCAGCTATGCGAGCACATACATCACCTTCAAATTTAATAATTTCTTTCTTCTATAACTATATGTACATGAAGAGTTAGATCCCTGCCCTTTGCTAAATAATTTCTAGACTATTAAAATGATTTTAAAATGTATGCTAATTTTCCCGAAACTCAAAATTGTATTACTAGTAATCATTGACAGATGTCTGGCACAGTAAAGAGCTTTGTATTTTACGATCAGTCACTATTTGAATAGATATGTTTTAAAAGTTCCTTTAGATAATGGTAGATAGCAATTGCTTCCCAAGTTCCCAGTCTGTAGCTTTAGCTAAATCAGCATCTTTTGATGTCAGTAGCATTACTGAGGCATGTACCCAGAGAGTTCATTATGACATTGCTGCTCATTTTATTCACCCTCAGAATGGCAATGGCTCCATGAACAACTAGGGACTCCCACCTACTAGGAGTCAGCATTTCTTCAGATATTGGTATAATACCAAAATGGAAAATAAAAGAACCTTCCTCTGTACACCAAAATCCCATTCTTCCCTGTCTGCAGAGTGACACGAAATGGTTACATAGCCTTAAGGAATGTACATTGAGTGAACCATTGATCGCATGGATTTGAAGAAGATGAAGGAAACAATACAAATTTCTAGTGTTTTCAGAAATATGCCACTTACTTTTCAGAAGGAAAAATGAACACAAAACCAGCTGGATAAATTGAGGATACCTGAGCATTATCTCATATTTTCATATTCACGTGTAATACTGTATTACAATGATACTTTGTATGTAGTAATACCATTTCTCTTCTAGGTAAATCTTCAGCTATTGACCTCTTGCCCTTCTGGGTCAAGAGATGCTTGAGGTGTTATTACAGGATTTACATTTTTTCTCATTTAAGCTTAAACTAACATAAAGTTTACCTTGAGTTCCAAGTCCAAGTCTACAAGTCTGTCTCAATTCCTCTGTCTCCAGTGTAGATTCATTTATTTTGTATCTCATGTTGTATGAGTTGTTCTGTTTTTACATCAATTTTCAAAACAAATGGGAGGTAACCCCAACAATATGAAATATGCTACATGTACATTTATGGCATTATATGTGTGCCTGTAAGTCAAACAATAGAAAACATGTTCTATGTATATGATAACATTACATACATCTATGAAATCCCATGAAATAATGTGTTAGAACTCTGTTTCATATGTAACCGAAGAGATGTATGCACAAAAGATGTTGTCACTGATGGGATGAAAGAAAAATGACATTGCTAGATATCAGAAAACTTCAAATGATAGGAAATTAGTATGCAGTTAAGGGAGCAGTAAAGCTCACTTCAGGAAATTGTAGACTGTGAGACTAAGACTGAATAAACAGCTGATATGTCCTGACTCATGCACACACTTTCATAAATCCCCAGGAGATTCCTCACTGGGTATGAAATTTGTGTTTACAACTGAAGCCAGCATCAAGGTGTTTATTCTGCAGTATTGATTGTAGCATTTTTCCTATTCAGAGCTTCAGCTGTACTACTAATGGTACCCCCTGATGTCAGCATGACGACCTCTTCTAACCTTAGATATTCCTTTCACTGTATCACCCCCAACTCATGTGTTCTAATTTGTCTCCATTAGAAGCAGAAACCACAGCAAGAATTTGAATTCAAGTTCATGATATTTGATACTAAGAATTTGAAAGGAGGAGAAAGAGGGAAAACAGCTGATAATTAGGTTGAAATCTGAACAACTGGTACTTAGTCCCTTTGTGGTATTCCAGAAGACTCTGTACTTCACAAGTGTCATGCCCTTACTTGAAGGGAAACAGCGGGGGACTTATCTACAATCTCTGGGCAGCAGTGGCTGCCTGTGCCTTCCCTGGGAGATGGGCAAATTTAACAGACACACCTACAAAATATGCTGACACTCAGTGAGGCGTATCTGGATGTATCAAGGGTTTCTTGGTGTGTGTGTGTGTGTGTGTGTGTGTGTGTGTGTGTGTGTGTGTGTGTGTGTGTGTGTGTGTGTGTGTGGTGGGTGGGTGGGTGCTTAGGAAGAGCAGAACTTGATCTGAAGCATCTGATCATCTGGAGCTGAGTTACAAAGAGGTATGAGTCTCCAAGGGTGGGTGCTGGGAACTGAACTAGTTCATTAGGTTTCTACAGCCTGGGCATCTGCTCAGGAGCTGCAACTCCATACCCTGTCTTTGGCCCGTATGTATGTATGTATGTATGTATGCATGTATGTATGTATGTATTCACACACACACACACACATACACACACACACACACACACACACACACACACACACAACCTATGCTTGCTTCAGACAGGCATTGCACCTTCTCCTCTGGCTTGCAGAGAGTATTCCAAACAGACAGCCCGGGGTGAGGCTTGACAAATAACTTACTCACTAGGACTATCACAAAGCACTGGCACATTTATTCCATTCTCACTCCTTACAGCTTTCTTAGCTGACTTGAATTTTCCAAACTGCTTCTGAGACATTACCTTTTTGATGCTTGGCAAATCAAGCTTGCCATTTCTTTTAATTTCCCTTAACTACTTTTGTCTATTGATTGAAATTGGAAATCGCACTGACTGGTGGCAGAAGGTTGAAGATTCTCCCACTGTCCCCTTGATGGTGATGGAGGAGCAAATGTGGAAAGTACTTCCAACTCTGATGTGCTCAAATTTTGCCTTATTTATCTTCTCATTCTTTTTTTTTACCAGAGAAGTTAGCCCACTTTAAAATTTATTTTCCACCAGGGACCATATTTCTAATTTGTGCCTGACTTGACTATTTTGAATGTTCTACAGTCTATTAAAGTTTAATAAAAAATGTCCTGAAAGTTCAAACTATGTCTTGGTGTAGTAAGGATCAGACTGGCTTTTGATGGCTTAACCAGCACATCTTACATGACTGCTCTAGTCAGCTTTAACTATCAACTTTACACAGCTTAGAATTGCCTGAAAAGAAAACCTTGATTGAGGAATTGCCCAGGTCAGATTGACCTATGAGCCCATTGGCACATCTATAGGGAATTGTCTTGATTGTTAATTGATGTAGTAGATCCCAGCCCATTGTGGGTAGCACCATTCCCTAGGCAGTCCTAGGCTAAGTAAGAAAGCTATCTAAGCATGGGTCTGTGAATGAACCAGCTAGCAGCATTTCTCTGTGGTTTCTCTTTTAAGTTCTGACTTGAATTCCTCCCATGACTTCCCTCAGTGATGCACTGTAACCTGGAAGTGGAAGCCAAATAACTCCCCCCCCCTTCCCTAAGGTGCCTTTGGTCATAGGGTTTTATTACAGCAGCAGAAAGGAAGCTAGAACAATGACCCAAGTTTTTATCTACTAACATTCAGTGTTGTTATTATTCAGGAGCTTTTAGAGACTCAGAATATAACATTCTACCTGAGATCAACCTTGTGAAAACCTCTGAGGAGGGGCTTTCAGGGACAGGGTTAGAACAAGCCCTCTGACTGGTGTCTCATGGTCACTCCAAGCTTGGGTAGCATACTCACAGCAGCATTCTCCTTGACAGAAATCCAGAACCTCAGGGCCCATGCCTTTTCTCCACTCTGTGTGTGTGTGTGTGTGTGTGTGTGTGTGTGTGTGTGTGTGTGTGTGTGTATGTGTGTGTGTGTGTGGGTGTTGCACATTAGACATGTTTTTGAGCATGATGGGTGCAAGTGTATATGTGCGTGTGCATACAGTGCATATGAGCAATAGGACTGATGTAAGGAATTGTCTGCTTTTGTTTTTACCTTTCTCATAGATGCAAAGTCTCTCATTCAAATCTAGGTATTGCAGATATGACTAGTCGCACTAACTAACTTGCTCTGAGGATCCCCTTCTGAGGCTGGCATTACAGACAGGCCACTGCACCTAGCATTCTCATGGGTCTAGAAATCTGAACTCTATGTACTTGCATAGCTAATGAGTCATCTTCATTGTCCCTGAGAATATTTGTTTTAGCTGTAGCTCTAGGTTAATGCCTGTTCATATTAGTTTGAATAGCATCATTTTGAAGGACCTGGCTTGGGTTTTCAAAATGAATAAATTATGTGTCCTATCAAATTATTCACCCAAATTAGCATTAGTACAGATTCCAAATTAAGAAAATTAAAAACCTTTTGTTTTGTTTTGAGACAGGGTACTACTCTGAAGACTGGGTTAGCCTAAGACTCACTAGGTACCCCAGGCTCATCTTAAACTTGTGAAAATCCTCCTGCCTCAGACTCTCAGGGTTACAGGTATGAGACATTATGTCCTCTTAAGTCCCAAAATATGGTTGAATTGTGTTGCTTAGATGGAGATCTAATATTAATTCTTAAGTCTAGATCCTATTTGGAAGGCTGTGAGCTGGGATATTAAGCATCCACAATATGAGTTCTGTAAAAAACAGCTACCAGAAAAATAAGAGTAGAGAAAGCCACATTGCAAACCTACTTCCTACTTTATTATTTTCCAAAGATATCGTAAGACTACTCAAAATGATTAGAACACACCCTCGAGGATGAGGGGAAATGTGGAGTGCAGAGATTTATTTCCTAGAAAACATTGTTGGCTGTGCTCAAGCACATATTGTCATCTGGGAAATGTGCCTTAGTCAAACACAAAGGAAAAAATACATTTTTTGAGTGTGGAGTCCTTAGAGAGAAACTCTAATTTGAAATAACAAATGGACATGGAATTTGAATTTTGAGGGCTTACACACACACACACACACACACACACACACACACACACACACACACACACACACACAGCTACCTGGGCAGAGATTTACTGCCCATGTGCAGATGGACCTAGGTCTCAGCTTGGGGACAGGCAGTGAAGAAGGGCCAGTCGTGGGCAGCTGATATGCTGAGAGGAAGGGACTCAGAGTGTTCACCCTGCCTCTGCTTTAGACCTTGCTGTGAAATACTTTACCTGAAAAATATGTTCTTAGCATAAGATCTTATCATTTTATCGTGAAAATTTTAATTTCTCTATGCCTGTGAAATGGCTTTAGCAAGCATGAATGTCTAAATTTCATTTAGTCATGTTTTACTTATTTATTTTTACTCCCGAATCATCACGCCCAGATTCTTCCCCAAAGCCACTCTCTTACTTATCAATCCCTTTTCCACTAGGAAAACAAATAAACAAAACAAAGAGAAAATCTTATTAGAAAATCTTACTGTTGCTGTAGTTATTCTCAACAATCAGAGCATTTTTTCACACCCAGGGAGATGCTCCAGAATGCATCCTTGATGGGAAACACAGAGCTGGGAGGGGGCTCATCTTGCTGGATGAGGCAAGACATAGGAGACTCCCTCCTAGGATTCAGAATGCCCACAACCTAGCGAGGTTAGGAGGCCTGCAAAGGAGTTGAGATAAGGGCTGGGGAGGTGATTCAGTGAGTGCAAGCAGCAGGGCATAAATTCCTACTCCCATAATTTATGTGAAAAGTTAGGATGACTTCAGGCATGGAAGGTAGAGGCAGGCTGATGCTGGCAGCAACTAAGCCAGGCGCCCTAGTTGAGTCAGTGAGTAAAGGTACAATGATGACAGTCCATCTCAAAATTCAAGATGGAAGATACTTGAGGGACAGCACCTGAGGTTGACATTTGGCCCTCATATGCACGCATGTTGACATGCATTAGCCCCTCCCCTGCTCATTTGAAGCAACAGACATAGCACCCTAACTCCCCATCGAGATCAGGCAAGGAGTCAGCTCAGATGGGAAGTATGGGGATATTGTGGCTGAGAGGAAGCTGATTCAAAGTCACAGTAGCTAAAAACAACACGGCCAACTCCTGAAGCTGTTAGGTTCTACATGGGGCACAGAGGACATCCTTGGCTTCATCTTCAGCTTTTACAAAAAGAGACTTCGGTTTGCTGTGCTGTGCAAATGTCTGCTAAACTCTAGAAGCTCTCGATGCCTCTTCAGAGAACTGTTGGATCTATCAAGAAGCTATAAAATAACTCAGACATTAGGGGCTTAAATGAGTTCAGAGAAAAATATAGTCAATACAATTGCTTTATTTCATTTTTCCCAACAGAAACAAACTCCATTAGACTGTGAGCACTTCAGTGTGTCTAATATTTTCCCTGATTGTTTTTCCTTTGGATATTCTTCTTCATGGGGACGAACAGGCATGCCAAAGGGAAGAAAAAAATCAAACAGCACCAGCAGAAAAGTTATGCCTATTTACTGTAACAAGTTCTGGCCTCTGTTACATCTGAAAATTCATGGGAAAATATGCATCTTTTAAAATTCAGCTTTCTGTTAGTCATTCTATCATGACCGTCTCTGATCCTAGTGGCAGAAGAGAGGTGGCCGGGTTGTTTACTTATTTTTCAAACTGACCTTGAATGAGCTATTTAAATACTGTCTATTTAGATGGAGTTTATTCTGTAAATCTCAGACACAAAGCCCTCCACTTTCATGGAAACTGGAGAGTCTGCATTGGCAGGTGCACACTACCATACACACACACTTCCCAGTGTTTCCAAGGGCTAGCAAGAAATGGTAATTATTAATTAGGATGGGAAATTTGCATTTATTGGTATTAAATTGTAGTGATAAGATGATTTGATATGTGGGACTCGTGTGTGTGTGTGTGTGTGTGTGTGTGTGTGTGTGTGTGTGTGTGTGTGTGTACATGCTCTGTGGGGGCCAGAAGACAATTAGAAGGAATCAGGTCTCTCCTTTTACCATGTGGTTCTTGGGAATTGAACTCCAGCCATTGGTTTTGGCAATAAGCACCTTTACCCACTTATCCATCTAACTGGCCCCATACTTGAAACTCTAACTTTAAATAAATTGACACTGCTTTCTGTCCACTTCTAGAGTAATAGGTTTTTTTCTTCCTTTCTCCTTCCCATCCAAATTCTACATGATATTTACATGACTTCTGTAACAGAAGTTTTCACTTATGTAAATATAATTTGAAATAAAATGTTCTTATTGAAATTAAAGTGAAATCATCTTGGTATCTACTTAGACATTTAGGTGTGTTAAAATGCTTTCATTTCCAAAGAAGTTCCAGGTAATGTTCACAGATAATGATTTAAAAGCTAGAAGGGCATGACAAAGAATCTACCCTCTGCTACTCTTGGTGCACCCTTCAGATCTTCCTACTATGACAAGCTCCTGGGCTGGGCTCACCTCTTAGGTCTTCTGTCTTAGTCAATAGAAGCAGGCTGCAGACATTTGGAGTAGGGCCACAGCCACAGCCTTTTCTTAAAGCTATTATTAGCTTCTTTGATAAGTACATTTGTTCTGTGCAGATTTGCAGAAAAGGTGGGCAACACAACACCCTGTGGCCAGAACCCTGGAGCATGCCCTTTCCCCGGGAGAGCTGTGTGTTAGAAGTGTTTTGCTTTCTATGAAGCACAGATTTCCAGAGAGCTAACTACTCTCAGGATACATAGACACCAACTCTGAGTCCCTCAGACCAGACATCAGGAGTCATCACCTGCCCTACTTGTTTACATCAGCTTCTTAGAGGACATATGAGAACCCGGCATGATCTCTTACCTTTATGAAACCCTTTTCAGGCCAAATGTGATGTGCTCCATTATTGCCTTATTTGTATTTGTATTTTTAGAGCATCTTGAGTGAAATCAATGTACACAGAATAAATTTTGGCCGATCTGTTTTGCTCATGGGAACCAATGACAGGTACCAGCTTTGCTGTGGTGCCTGCAAAGACCACTGAGTGGTTTTAGCTAACCGGGACAGTAGTGAAAAAAAATAAAAGATTGTTTGTCATAACTAAGGAAATAGCTTTTGAAAACAAGGCTTAAAACTGGATTAGCGATATCAAATTTATTCTAAGTTTTACTTTATTAATGTATCAGTTCTTTTTCTTAGTGCTACAACTAAATATATGACATTAAACAGCATAAGGGAAGAAGGATATGTTTAGGCCCATGATTTAAAGTAGAGTTCATCATGGTTGGTGAGGTATGGCACTGGGAGAGACTTGTGGCTGTGGCAGCAGGGGCATGAGGATGTGGCATACTCATATCTAAGTGGATAAGGAAGTAGAGAGAAACCAACAGGAAGTGGAGCCAGATTATAATCCTCCAGGCCCACCCTCCACTGACCCATTTCCTCTAGCTAGATCTTACCTTCTGAAGGCTCCACAGCCTTTCAAAAAAAAAAAAAAAAACAGTACCACCAGGGAGAGACCAAGTCTTCTAACACATTCTAACACACAGCTTGTAGAGGATACTTCACATCTAACCTATATGATAGCCAACCATCAAATCCAACAAATGATTACAACTACCTAACTACAAAAATAGCTGCTACACTTGCTAGCCAGCCATTCTCTACTATAAACAAACCTTTAGTCAAAGTCAGGTACTGTACTGTTACTTGGTGCAAGAAAGAAAGAGACTTATCATATTTGGGATACCTTTGATTTCATCTGGAAGCTAGGAGTGAGATAGCCAGTGATGGATTTGTATTGGTGAAAGTCTCAAAGAGTTCATAAGAGTATCACATGGAGAGAAGGTAAAATTGGCACAGAAGAGCCAGCTGCCACTCATGGTAGCAAATTTGGCCACATTGGTGCTGAGTCACCAAAGTATCTAAACACACTGTTTTTCTTTCGGTCTCCATCAGACATGATTACGGAGTGTTCTTATTTATGTCTCATTCCATAAGAGCCTTGGGATGATTGTTGGTGTCCTAAGAAACTATTTATGTTCTGCAGTGAAATGCTATCCTGGCTCCTAACTGACAGAGGCTGGGGCTGCTTTTATCTTTGTCATGTCTTTCTCATTAAGCATTGTTTAGATCAGCCACTGTTTTCACTGACCGTCTAAAACTATCCTGCAAAGCCAGGCAGCATCCTCTTCATCAACTGATAGTTGATACAGTCACAACTCTCAGAAGTCTGGGAACTTGTTGATGGCCACATATCAGTGAAAGGAAGTTGTTTATCACAAGAATAATTCTGTAGTTAAGGAAACAATGGATAATTTTCAAGAAAGCCAAGTGGTTGAGGGGAGCCAAAGAGTTTCCTACAACTGTGACACTGAGCTATCACTTAGGTATGCAAAAGTGCAAAAATGAGATTTCATGGGTAGGTGGTATGTAGGAGGCATTTTAGAGCACTGTGAGTCAAAGAACAAAGGAAGGAAATGGGGGCGTAAAAGGAACGGTATCAGAGCAATGGATAAACACCTTGAACAGGTGTGAAGGTTCAGGAGGTTTTGGAGAGTTAGGATACAGGAAAAGGGTGGGGTTTCAGCTGAAGGATAGATAAAGGAATGCTAGATTTTTCACTGAAAATGTTTTCAAGCTGGGCATGGTAAATGTCACGAGAACTAATGATCATTCATTTATTCAACAAAACTATGTGTTATACCATAGACAACTGCTCACGTGGAGATTCAATATGCATTAAGATTTTTCTCACTTTTAATATTCTATCGAGAATACTGTACAATGTGTTTTGATCATATTCATCCCTTCCCCAACTTCAAGATCTGCCTCCCCTTCCCTACCCACCCAACATCAGGAACAATTTGTGCTACCCACATACTCTTGGAGGTATGACTTTCTCTCAGAGTGTGGTGAGCCTGCTAGGAATCACACACTTTAAAAAACTGATCCTTCCTCTTGTACCTATCTCAGTTGATAAAATCTCATGATTTACCACTATTCCTATAGGTTAGTATATCTCTTAACCTTCATCAAAGAAGCCATTTTGTTTTCAATAGATGGTGGTTGACACAGAGAGCCACAACTTGTCAAGGTAAAGAAAACACGAGACTGTGGAATGTTCATATCTAATTTGGACATCTGTATCACAGCACCTTCTCTCAAGGCCTAGGGATTATTACAGAAGAGAGGGTGGGAAGATTAGAAGACCAAGAGGTGGTAGATGACTATAAGGGAACTGTGTTTCCTGACCACAGCTAGGAAGGTACACATATGAACTCACAGCTGAAGTGACAGTGTGAGCTAGGATTGTGCAAACTGTTTCATTTAGAGCAGACATCACAACCTGATATGCAGAAAAGACCTTATTACAATACAGTTTCTGTTTTAGCGATCATGTAAGTGGGAACCTAGGACATAAGAGAAGGAATATCAAATTCACCGTGGGCATGAAGGAAAAGCTCTGTGAGGCAGGTAACATTTGGGGCACGGGTTCCAAGCAGAGAATCTGTGGGGGATCTTTGGGTGACAAGAGATTAAGGGAAGCTGAAAGTGAGCAATGAGCACTGAGCAAAGCTATGACATGGGGCAGTCAGGAGAATGCTGGTGAACCCTGAATGTCAGTAGTATGATAGAGAGTAGAATTGCCTGATAAATAGCCAGATATTAATGAGAGCAGGACAGGCAAGACAAGGGCTCTTTACCACCTTTTTTTCCTTGTACTACAGGGCTAACACAGATGAAAAAGAGGCTTTGGAATGTGTATATAGCCCACATAGGATATCATGTGGAAAGATTCCTGTTCATAGTTATGTATTTCTAAGAATGGAATATATAGAAACCATTACAGATCTAACAGTATCAGTAAATAGCTAGAAATAATAAGGCCTGAACCATAAAATACCAGTATTATAGGTAATACATGAATCTGTCATTTCATGAATAAAATTTCATGGTAGTAATGACAGTATTACAGGTGTATATATATTTAGATTCATATACATATGCTGAGAGGTTTTGTACTGGGGAAATAGCTCCCTAGGTCTGTGTAGCATACAAGAAAAACATTCGGAATGTTTGTTAAGCACTGCAGTATACTGACTTCTATGAATCTGTTTCAGGCACCAAGCAAAGCCTCTGTGCATTCATCCTTTGTGCTCATGGGTGTAGCTTTGACATTAAAAAGTGGAATCAGAGACACTGGGTCTTGTGGAATCTACATATCAGGGATGTAGACTTCCATGTGAAGGGGCTCTCAAGAGCCTTAGCACTCCACACTTCCCACCATCAAGGCACAACTGTTCTTGTTTCCTATACTCATGCCAAAACATCCTGTTACCTGGCTTCCTGACTCTCTCCAGCTTTTTAAAATACAAAGTGATGTAATAAAACCTTTTAGATACAACATTAGGATTGTCTGTGCCTCTTTATTTTTCCTGTTTTACTTTGTTAATGCTGCCGCCTTGAAAAAGTGTCTCCACTTCTGATGTTCCCCTGTCTCTCATAAAGCATCATGGAGCTGATCATGCACACAGAACATTCACGACAGGTCTGCGAAGCAGGGCATTCTCATAGTAGAGAAGAGCATGACTGTTTTCAAGTGACAAATTTAGGAAGTATTGGAGAACTGGGTCACAGGTAAACAGCCACAATCACAATTTACTCTGGGGCTATTCATTATTTTGATGTGTGCATGTGTGTATAATATCCGGGCACCCATTTATAAGACTTTGCATGAGTGGACATATATGGGTGTGCGCAGGTGCACATGCATATGTGTACACATTATTGTGGAGGATAGAAAGACCGATTTTGGATGACTTCCTGGATTTCTCTGCACCTTATATACAGAGGCAGGGTCTCTCACTTAAACCCCAGAGCTCACTGATTAAACTAATCTAGCTAGCAAGCTTGCTCTGAGAATTCCCTGTTTCTACATTCCTTTGTCTGGGTCTATGGGTAGGCCTCCAAGACTTCCTGGGATTTATGCAAGTGCTAAGGGATGCAAATTCCAATCCTCATGCTTGCACAGGAAGTGCTTTACTCATTGAGCCATCTCCCCAGTCACCAGTAGGTAAACTTAATTAGCACATAAAATACAGTGTGCTGCAATGCTCAGCAAGCGTTCTGGTTCTTGTATACTAAGCAAAGCCCAAGAAATGTAAGGTTTCCTATTTCTTGTGAGGTTGCTAGAGCCCACAACAAGAACAGATCAAGTAAGGCTGCCTATCTGGAATGTCCTGGGAATAGATGTTACATAGCATAAGGAAGTTTTCATAAAGGAAGAACAGACAAATAGGAAATGAAAAGAAGGATATATGTCATGTTTCCTGTTTGTGTATCCTTTTGTATAATTATGCTACTAATGTTATTTTTTTATCATTTTTTATTTTAATTTTAAATAGCTTGTTTTACATGTCAATCCCAGTTCCCTCTCCCTCCCCTCTTCCCGCACTCCCCTTCCCCCCCCCCCTCCCTCCCACCCTATTGCCAAATCCTTCCACATAGGGGATATTTAGAGTCTGTCATTTTACTCTTGGTAGGGTCAAGGCACTCCCCTAAGAGTCCAGGCTGAGAGAGCATCTCTCTTTGTGCTATAGGCACATGAAGACTGTTTGTATACCAGGGATAGACACTGATCCACAGCTCAGGGCCCCATAGGTTGCCCAGGCCTTCTCACTGACACTCACATTTGGGGGGGTCCAGATCAGTCCCATGCTGGCCTCCCCACTGTCAGTCTGGGGTCCAAGAGCACTCCCCTGTTCAGATCAGCTGTCTCTGCTGGTTTTGCCAGCCCATTCTTTGCCAATTTGCTCATCACTCCTCTCTCTCTGTCACTGGGTTCCTTGGGTTCAGTTCAGTGATTAGTTGTGTGTTTGCCTCTGCTTCCATCAGTCACAGGATGAAGGCTCCCGGATGGTTAGAGACATCAAGTTCATTATCAGGAATGGGCATTCGAGGTGGTCCCTCCACTATTGCTTAGCTTGCCAATTGATGTTATACCTTTAGATCACTCGAGGTCACTCTGGTGCCTGATGTGTCTTCGATCCTATGATTCCCTCTTCCCCCTATTCTACCCCCACCCCCTCAACTTCCTGTTCCCCCATGACCAACTCCCTTCCTCTTTACCCCCTCTATTCTTCCCAGGTCCCACTCCCCCCCACCCCTTGCCATGTTCCCCATCCATTCAGAGGATCTTGTCTCCATCCTCTTCTCTTGGGTACTATGCATATATGCATATCTTTTAGGTTCTTTCCTGTTTCCCAGACTCTCTATCTGTGGAAGTGCAGACTGGCACTATCCTGATCCATATCTAAAATCCATATATGAGTGAGTACATACCATGTTTGTCTTTTTGTGACTGGGTTAACTCACTCAGGATGGTTTCTTCCAGTGCTATCCATTTCCCTGCGAATTTCAAGATTCCATTGTTTTTTTTCTGCTGAGTAATACTCCATTGTGTAAATTTACCACATTTTCTCTATCCACTCTTCAGTTGAGGGGCATCTAGGTTGCTTCCAGGTTCTGGCTATTACAAACAATGCTGCTATGAACATAGTGGAGCAGATGCCCTTGTTGTATGAACCTGCCTCATTTGGATAAATGCCTAAGAGTGGAATTGCTGGGTCTATTGGTAGATTAATTCCCATTTTCCTGAGGAATCTCCATACTGATTTCCCAAGAGGCTGTATGAGTCGGCACTCCCACCAGCAGTGGAGGAGTGTTCCTCTCTCTCCACATCCTCTCCAGCATAAATTGTCTTCGGT
This sequence comes from Mesocricetus auratus, assembly GCF_017639785.1. NCBI lineage: Eukaryota > Metazoa > Chordata > Mammalia > Rodentia > Cricetidae > Mesocricetus > Mesocricetus auratus. The sequence goes on along the minus strand of NW_024429183.1, from coordinate 11,200,273 downwards.
GTTTTTGATTCTAGCCATTCTGACAGGAGTAAGATGGTATCTCAGAGTTGTTTTGATTTGCATTTCCCTGATGGCTAAGGATGTTGAGCACTTTCTTAAGTGTCTCTTGGCCATTTTAGCCTCCTCTACTGAGAATTCTCTATTTAGCTCTGTACCCCACCTTTCAAGTGGATCCTTTGGTGTTTTGGAGATTTGTTTCTTGAGTTCTTTGTAAATTTTGGAGATTAGCCCTCTGTCAGATGTAGGGTTAGTGAATATCTTTTCCCATTCTGTGGCCTGCCTTTTTGTCTTTTTGACTGTGTCCTTTGCCTTACAGAAGCTTTTTAGTTTCAGAAGGTCCCATTTGTTAATTGTCGATCTCAGTGCCTGTGCCACTGGTGTTATGTTTAGGAAGTGGTCTCCTGTACCAACTCGTTGAAGAGTATCTCCCACTTTCTCTTCTAAAAGTTTCAGTGTGGCTGGATGTATGTTGAGATCTTTGATCCATTTGGACTTAAGTTTTGTACAAGGCGATAAACATGGATCTATCTGCAGTCTTCTGCATACCAGTACCCAGTTATGCCAGCACCATTTGTTGAAGATGCTTTCTTTTTTCCACTGTACAGTTTTAGCTTCTTTGTCAAAAATCAGGTGTTCATACGTGTGTGGGTTAAAATTAGGGCTTTCGATTCAGTTCCATTGGTCTACCTGCCTATTTTTGTGCCAATACCTAGCTGTTTTCAGGACTATAGCTCTATAATAGAGCTTGAAGTCAGGTATGGTGATGCCTCCTGAAGTTCCTTTATTGTATAGGGATGTTTTGGCTATCCTGGGCCTTTTGTTTTTCCATATAAAGTTGATTAATGTTCTTTCCAGGTCCTTGAAGAATTGTGATGGAATTTTGATAGGGATTGCATTGAATCTATAGACTGCTTTTGGCAAGATTGCCATTTTTATTATGTTGATCCTACCAATCCAAGAGCATGGGAGATCTTTCCATTTTCTGGTATCTTCTTTGATTTCTTTCTTCAAAGACACAAAGTTCTTGATATACAGGTCTTTCACTTCCTTGGTTAAGATTATCCCCAGATATTTGATGCTGTTTTTGGCTATTGTATAAGGTGATGTTTCTCTGATTTCTTTCTCAGTCACTTCATCGTCTGTATATAATAGGGCCACTGATTTTTTTGAGTTTACCTTGTATCCTGCCACATTGCTGAAGGTGTTTATCAGCTCTAGGAGTAACCTTGCGGAGTTTTTTGGGTCACTTATGTAAACTATCATATCATCTGCAAATAGTGAAAGTTTGACTTCTTCTTTTCCTATTTGTATCCCCTTTATCTCCTTTTGTTGTCTTATTGCTGTAGCTAGAACTTCAAGTACAATATTGAAGAGATATGGAGAGAGTGGACAGCCTTGTCTTGTTCCTGATTTTAGAGGAATTGCTTTGAGTTTCTCTCCATTTAGTTTGATGTTAGCTGTTGGTTTACTGTATATTGCTTTTATTATAATGTTATTAGACATTGCTAAATAGAGGAAGCTTAAAAGATAAAGTCTTGTCACCTAACAAAACTATTACTAAAACTTTGATGCATCTTCTCTTTCTTATTTCATGATGCTTAACTTTGAGTTAATTTATAAGTATGCTGATCACGCAATCATGTGTCACACTTAAGTAATGAAGAGAGCATACTAATTTTTCAATAGTGTGCAAAAATCAAAATTTAATTGCTTCATAATATTCTATCAAGCACATGTGCCAGGTTAATTGTATTTTGGTTCTCTGGACTTGAAAGTAATTTGACATCTTAAAAATGTGCAGTATTAATTGTGAATTATTTTAATCAAATGGTTTTAGGCATACTGACATATCTTCCTGTAACCCTGTGTGCTCATTCATACCTTATACATCACTTGTGTGGCCTCACAGAGAGGGACCACTGTGACCTGATAGAGAGGGAACATTTCCAGTAGAATTGTCTTCATGTTGCTCAGTGATCAGGACAGTCCAGGTGTTATGACTGTGTTCCAGATGGAGAAACCAACAACAGCATGTGTTTAAAATTTTTGCTTTAAATCCTGACATTTGGTGGGATGCTTTGGTATGTATGTCCATTCTGTAGTGATCAATTTGAGCTAAAGACATACTCCATCACCTGGCATCCTTGTCATTCATCCTGTTGAGAACTTTCAAAATTCATTCAGCAGTTTTCAAGTAGACATAATACATTGTACTCCACAGTAATACTATAATTATCAGGAGGCAATTAAAATGGAGCTTCAAAATAAAACAAAGGCTATACCGGTTTATAAACCAGTCTATCAGAATACTGGACATTGCTTAAAGATAAGTATTTCACTGAAGATAAGTTATACAAGTCAATGGATAATGAGCCCACCACCTGTCTACTGTATTTTGCATCAAAAAAAAAACAATAAAGTGTTTCTATTTTAAAAAGAACCAATGCAGGTGCTCCAAGAATTCATATCAGATGACTTACAACTGCATGTAACTCCAACTCCAGGGATCCAGTGCTCCTGATTTCTGAGGGCTCCAGCACACTGGACAGGAGGACTGAGTTTGAGAGACCAACTTGGACTAGGCAATGAGAAATTGCCTTTAACAACAAGAAAAGAAAAGTAATATAAAAATTCCTAAGGGAATAGATTTTTGATATCCTGTTCACAAAAGGCTGATTGATGATGTGATAGATAACTATATGAACAACTTTTATTGAATGTGTCTGTAAAAGGACAGAAATTTAAACATCACACCATATGTCCTGGTCTAGTTATAAAAATATATAATTTTAAAGGAATATATATGCTTCATTATGACATTTTCATACATTTTGAGTATACCCCATTACCCTCTATTATTCTCTCCTTACTCCAATTTTATAATTAATAGCTGATAATAAAAACATAGAAAAAATATTCCAAAACTTGGAAGAAAGAAATCATACCAAATTTGATAAGAGAATCCTACCCCTTAATGTCTAAGTCATTGTTCAGTACTGTGAAGTTTAGAATAGCTTAAAGTAAATATATGCTTTCTCAGACAAAAATAGAATCTATGATAAATGTATGCAAAAATATGTGTGTTTCAACATAGAAAATAATCTGTTTTCTTGAATTGTGATTAGAAAATGGCATAGAAGTAAAAGATTACTGTAATGAAAGTGTGAACAAACCTCTCAGGGGCAGAATCACAGTTTCCAGCATGACGCAGCCATTGCTATTAAATGTGATAGTAGGTACAGTGCTCTAGGGGCCATGTCTGTGACATCACACAAATGACCATTGCTTGTTCCCTGTCCTGACTGAGATCTGAAAACTGCAATTACTGAGCCAGAAAAAAATGAAGAATTGCAATTTTCAATATCACTAACTTCTTGGAAACATGTACAGAGTATATTTTTTGCAGAGTCAACTTTTCTACATTGCTATAGAACATGTTCTACAGATGTGGACAATTTTATCAATGATAATCTGTCTTGATTATTAAATTCAGTAAGATATTTTGTGATGCTTTGAGAGTTATTAAATTAACTAGATACAACAAAATAAATAAACATCTTTCTTACTTGAAATTTGAAAATAACTTGAGAAAGAAAAGGAAGGTTATAAAAGAAAGTATTAGATTGTATGTAACACACTCCTTGTATAAATTAATTTAGTTAATCTTTATATACTCACTTTATATATCTGGTTAACTGAATAGCAAAAAAACAAAACAAAAAAACAGCACTCTCTGGCCAACACCAGCCGGAATAACCAACAGCCCATGTCCAATCTTGGTCTATGTCTTCTCTTTATATGTCGCTCACCCATCCACTATTATTCTGAAGCATATTCCATGTACCCTAACGTTTCATCCTTCAATATTCTGGTGCAAATCTCTGAAAAATAAAAGCCTTTCTTAATAAAACCACCCACCCACCCCACACACATTTACATTATTAAATAGCCAGTGTCAAAACTTAAATGCCTTGCACATACTAACTACTGTACCTCTTCCAAGATCTCAGTGTAGTAAGAAATGAAAAACATTTAGTGGCAAGAACATTGCTCTCAGGTCCTGTGCTCTAAACATCACCCCCATCTGCACAATCAATCTGTCACTCAGTCACAGTTCCACTCCCTGAGGATCTGCCAGAGGTGCCAGTGTTCTTGGAGGATTCTTATTTCTATTCTTTTAGTGACATGATGTTCAGATTTGAAGGCAGACCACCAGGAGAGGTCATTGATCCTGTTACTTCTTTACTCATTATTTTTACATGTGTGATCTGAGAACTTGAGACCATTCTGGAAGTCTTCAAAGAGCAGTTGGAGCTTATGCAACAATGGGCTCTACACTACGGGTGTCAACTAAGAGAAATACAATTTAAGTGAAAATCATAAGCGCAGTGCTGTACCTACCCTGGAATCCTAACAGAGTTTGCCTCCGGTTTGTTCATTTTAATTTCTTTGTTGTAGATAGCACTGGGGCACTTTCTACAGAAAGTTGTGGTTATTCTGTATATTATAAATAATGCAGCTTCTTAAAACTCAAATAAGCAGAGCTTAAATTAAAATACTTATATGGCATCATTAAGACTGGGTGCACTCTGTTTTATAAACCGACTTCAGAAGATGCATCTAAATATAAAAAAGTTATCTATCTTTGAATGGATGGTGCACCTTTGAGATATTTTTCAAATGTTAATCAGCCAATCTCGGTTGCATTCAGAGAGAAACAATATGGATATTTAGGGACTGCTTGTTGCTTCACGACACTGTAATTACAACCACTGAAATATAATTTCCAAAATTTATATGCGGAGGCAAACTAGTTAAAAAGGAAATAAAACTCTGCATTAAAGAAATTAAAGCTACTTTTGTTGAAGTTCTTTCATAGGAAGTAGTTTCTGGGTAGCTTTGCAGCTCTGTGGTGAAGTGTTTGCCTAGCGCCCACACACCCTATTTGATCTCCAGCTCTGCAGGAAAGAGAAATAAAGGTGAAAACACAGGATTGTCAACAGCATTTACATATGTATTTGGTTTTATTCTTCAAATGCAATTGTTTCTCTGATCAAGGTTCATTTGGGAGAGAGTGTGGATCTTTTGACTATCTATCTAGATACTTCAGATTTTCAACCTAAATAATGAGATTCAGAGTCAGACAGGAGGAGGATGGGTACCAAAGAGTGACAACTGTGGACACTTGTGCACAGCACAGCCACACCTGTGTGTGATGGAGACTTGGCATTAGGCAGGCCAGATGGTAATCTTCTTATCTGACTTCATACTTCAGAAGGGAAGACCTTACATAGATTCCTGTAGCCAGCTTCTAAATGCAGAGCATTTAGAGAATTTCTGATTCCAGTTTCTCTAGCTGCTAAATGGTAGAAGAGCTGGATTCTCTGTGCCTCTCCCAAGGTCAAAGTGGTAAAGTTCACTTACTATCCCCCTTTCCCTTTCCCTCTCTCCCTCCCTCACCCACACACACACACACACACACACACACACACACACACACACACACACACAAAGAGGATAAAAAAAGTATGGCCGTTCAGTTGTGGAGAAAGTAGCATTCTTTCCCTAGACGCAGCAAGTGGGGACATGGGAAAGATTAAAATCAGAGCATTATAGGTGGTAGTGGTACATGAGTCAGCTGGGTACAGTCTGGGCTTTGGCTGATCATACTGGGAACTTGGAGACAGAGCACACTGGAGGAGATCAAAGTGTCAATCAGATTGGAGGATAGACTTTAGTGACCTGTGGCACAGAATGGTGACCCTTATTAATAAGGTATCACACACTTCAAAATTGCAGAAAGTGTGGATTTTCCATTTACTCACTGAAAAAAGATGACAATTACACGATACAATGGGTCTGTTAATTAGTTTGAATTATTTTATAATGCAAACATGTATCAGAACATAACTCTGTGCTTGAGAAGTACATACAAATGTTACTTATCAATTATTTTCTTTGTTAAATCCACCCCCTCCCCTGAACTTCTCAAATAGTAAAAACTTTTAAATAAGGAAAAAAAAGTGAGACAAGGTTTTTGCTGTATAGCCCAAGCTGGTTTTGAACTCATCCTTCTGCCTCTGGCTGCCTCTCAAGTGCTAGAACTACATTTGTGTACACCATGCCCAGAGGCTGAAACCTTTGTCTCCTGGATACCAATGTTTCAATGGGTAGCTGGGGAGTGTGAGAATTCTGAGTGGTGGATGCTTTATTGTCATTATCCTTAATTTGTTTTTATGTAGAAGGGATGAAGGAGATATTAGGGTTTTGCTTGCTTCGGGATTAGTGATGGTTGGTGTTTGAACAGCAAAAGTTGTTGTGAAGATGAAAGAGTTTTGGTGAACATGAAATAAATGAACTTGTGTCACCATGTGGAGTAGAGCATTTCCTAAATCACAGAGACCTTAACATTAAAAATGGAGTGTCTACGCTCAAACATTAAGTGTTTTGTAATTTTTGGTTCCATTTATCTGCATCGAGTTACCCATGGGTATGCGAGACATTTCCTAGTCTATTTTTTTTATTATACCTGGCAGTGTTTCAAAGGCAATACCACTAGGCAGGTGCTATTATTGATTGAAATAAAAATTTGCACCTCTCTGTCTAACTCGGTGTCTACTGTGTGCATTTAATCAGCCTAAGCTCCCATAGATAAACATGTTTATCTCTTTTGTGATGAATAAACTAAGAAAGACTGTATGATTTTGGTCTTCACTTACATTATTACTAAATAACGTGGGTTCTCTTCTTAATTTCAGATTGTGGAACTCTGATTGTATGACTAAACTGTAAAGCATTTGAAGGCCGATGAGTCTAAGATAATATGGAATTATTGTGTGTGTGGGGTGGGTGGGTGTACATAAATATGTGTCTGTGAGCTTGTGCTGCAGCATGTATGTTGGAGGTCAGAGGCCAAATTCCAAGAGCCAGTTCTGTCCTTCTGCTGAGTGGATTAAGGGACTCAAACTCAAGTTACTGGAGCTAGAGAGATGTCTCAGGAGGGAGGGGTAAGAGCACTATCTATCCCTCTAGAGGACCCAGGTTTAGTTCTCAGTACCCATGTGGTGGCTCACAACTATCAATAACTCAAGTTTCAAGATGATCTGATGCAATCCTCTGGCTTTCATGGGCTCAGGCTTATACATGGTACACATACAGACATAAAGACAACACTCATATGTATAAAAATAAATCTAAAAACAAACAAACAAAATCTTGTGCCACTATGCTTCATGACAAGTACCTTGAACAAATAAGCTATCTCACTGGCTGCAGAATTGTATTGTCTGTGCATTCTAAAAATATTGGGTGAGATTTAAAGTCAGAGGCAACATTAAAAGGGAGTACAGTATCTTTGTATTTGTAAAGTCTCAATTCTGTAATTAGACAAACCCCAAAGTTCACCTATGGGCCTGCAAGATGGCTTAGTAGATAAAGGTGCTTGTCCCCAAGCCTGATGCCCTGAGTTCAATCCCAGGGACTCATGGTAGAAGGAAAGAACAGACTCTCCCAAGTTCTCCTCTGACCTCTCCATATATACCAGAGCATGAATTTTCCACTCCCATAATAAATGCATGTAAGAAATTGTTTCTAGCTTCTCTCAGGTTCCAGGTTTGGGATTATAAGGCAATACAGCAGTTACCAGCTAAGTGATATATATTATTTAATGTATATCACAGTATAAAGCATATTTTGAACACAGTACACATTAAAAGCATAATTAATAAATATTAACTAGCATCTGGCTTCAGAGCCTGGAATCGAACCATTGTTTCTAAGGAGGAAGGGTGATGTAGATATGTCTTGTTTAGGGCTGAGCTTCCCATATTTTCTTCTTCTCTGAATGTGGGTCTCTGTTAGTTTCCTTCTAAAAGCTTCCTTCATGAAGGCTGATAGACCACTCATCTATGGGCATAGCAATAAGTTATTTGGAGTTATTTTAGTATTGGGTATATTTAGCAGAATAATAGTATTAGATTAGCCAACTCCAATTTTTCAAATTAAGTATAGTAAAACAGGCAGTTTATTTTAATCTTCTTGGAAAAATGAGTCTTTCTAAGAAACATATTGAAGATTCCACTTGGGAAAATGATTGGCAATTCCTTTAATAAGTAAATGACATCGTGAAGGGCTCTGAGAACTAGTAAATATATTAGAATGTTGGTGTGAACATGTTTGTAGAATGTCAAGGTGAGTGAGGAACAATCCACTTTAAATCACATAATCTTCTTGGGCTGGGTTCAGTTGTCTGTCTTGAGCACTCAACAATAGTTATTTTAATGATAATGGTCATGAGACTGCCATTATGCTTTGTAGTATTAATGATAAAATGAGATGTTAATGGTATTCCTTGTGGTTCAAAGCATGATGAATTATATGATATCTAAAATATAAGATTGAAAAGCATTTCTCTTAATAGTCTTAATGACTTACAGAAAAGAACAAAGGGGGAAAATACAACATGTTCCCTCTGAGCTTTTAGATAAATACATGCAAATGTTAAAACTTCAACATCTTTACTGAACTGTTTGCTTTCTTTTTATTTTTCTTATTAAATATTATTTTCCACACAGTATTTTGGTCATGTTTTCTCCTTTCCAACTCCTCCCAGATTCTTCCTAACTCCCTACCCATCCAACTTTATGTTCTGTCTCTCTCAATAAACAAACAATGAAAATCAAAACAGTAAGACAATACCAAAACAAAATGACCACACACATCCACGGAATTCATTTTATGTTGGCCCAGTGCTCCAGGCCATGGGGCCTGCTCTGGAATGTGGCTAATGTACTCAGTGGCATTACATTGGAGAAAACTGGTTTTCTTTTCACCAGCAGTTATTAATTGCAAATAGCGTCTTGGTTAAGAGTGGGACGCCACCTCTACTTCCCCGTATTCTTTCTGCAACCCCATCTGGTTTGTAATTTTTGCTGTAAGATTTTTGCAGATACTGTAGCTGAAGATTCTCAACCTGTGAATTTGCAACATATTGGATTTTATCAAATACTCTTCCTACATCTGTTGGTAATACCATAGTTTCTTTTTTGTTGTTAATTAGATCTAATAATTTAAATATGACAACAGTCCTTACATTTTGAGACCAAACTTGATTCAAGTGTGATTTATTATCTTTTACTATCTCTATATATTTCTAGACTCATTATTTTACTGTTTTTTAAGGATTGCATAAGCTATGTTCAAGAGTGATAATTGACTTTCATTTTTCTTTCTGTAAGTTTACTGTTAAATTTTGATATTACTCTTACTGTCTTTAGAAAACAAGATTTTCTTTTAAAAGTCTCTACTCCTGGCTACTTTGAAAGGGTTTCCTTTTGCAGTTGCCTTTATTTAGTTTGAATATATTATGATTCATTGTTGCTTTATTTTGAGTTGATTCTAATCTTCTTGGGTCTATAATGGTGTCTGTTCTGGTTGTTGGCGTTATCCAGGGTTTTTTGTTTTTGTTTTTGTTTTTAGCTGTTCCTTTTTCTTTATTGTTCTCTTTCTTCTGATGCCCCACTACTATAAACATTGAAACTTTTATAATTGTCCCAGATGTTTTTGGAGTTTTCTCCTGATTTTGTTCTTTTCTTACATTGTAGATTGGGAAGTTTATGTTTCCTTATCTTCCAAATCACTGAGTTTTTTCCCCCTTTTTGGCTGTGTTGAATGAATTGTGTATCCTTCAGATGGCACTGTTCTTTGTTATAGTACCTTTTATTCCACTTTGAGCTTTTCCTTTGATTCCTTTTGTTTTTTAGAGTTTTTATTTTTCTGCTCACATGACCCCAATGTTCTTGCATGCTGGTTACCTTTTTCAGTTATAGCCTTTAACAAATTGATCATATAATTTCATTATCTGTGCCATTTGTGAATCCGTTTTTGTTTTAGGTAATTATTTCACCTTATCAGATGTTCTCTTGGCTCTGTGCATAGCGATGTAGTGTTTTTGCAGTCAAGGCTATGTTCACCATCAGGTCATTAGTGTGAGGGCTGATACCATCCTGCTAGGAATTCAGGTATGTTTAATATTTTCACCAAGTGCCCTGGGTGACAAACACTCGCTTCAAACTTGGTGCATTTGTTTCGGTCTCACCTTTTGAGTTTGGGACCCTCCCCAGAGATGGTCATTTGTCAGCTATATTATACTAGAGTTTTGTTGGATCACAGCATGTGTGGGAGGGGTTGTGCTGTATACCATTCCTACTAAATTTCATTGCTTCAAATGCCTTTGTCTCAGAAGCATAACCTTCATCAGGTTTGGTTTCTTTAGTGCTCTACTCTTCGTCTTCTAGGAGCTGCGTTTTTGGTCTGTTTTCTAGAAGCACTGTCCCTGATGACTTCTTTCCGGCTGGTGACCCCAGAGGGCTTGGGGGGATGGAGAGACTGAAGTAGCCTCTCAAGTTTGAACAATATCTGGAAAAGCATTTGGCTAAGGGAGTTGGCTTTTGTCATGGAGGACTCAGAGATTACTGTCTCTTTCCCATGCCAGCCCAGATGTTCTGAGACTCTGATAGACAGTCTGAAAGGGGGTTTAGAATGTGTAGGTCTCAGAAATGTGATTCTCAGGAAGTTTTACTTATCTAATAATAGCTGTTCATTATCTTGCAATTCATCAGAAATTTGCATGACCACCAATATTGGCTCAGAGTACCAGAATTTTGGTTCCAAGTAGACGTATCTCAGTCTTTGGATGAGCGTGTCTCTACTTTTCAGGAGTGTTAGTTTTTCATGTGAATCAGTCAGTGCAATCTACTTCAAGAAATTGTCAATAAACACTAATATCTTGTGGTCTTAGAGGTTGTCAAGGTATATCTCAGGTCAAGGTATTGGCTGATATGGTTCTTGGTTGGTGGTTTTGTGACAATTAATTATCATTATCTTCTTGACAGGATTTGAAATCATCCAGGACACGTATCTCTTGGTGTGATGATGTTCTCAGAGAGGTTTAATTGAGAAGGAAAGAGAATTATGATGGGACCATCACATGGTCTAGAACAGTGTTTCTCTCATTTCTAATGCTGCAATCCTCTGTTCAGCATGTCGTGGTGACCCCAACCATGAAATCATTTCATCGCTACTTCATAACTACAGTTTTGCTATTGTTATGAATAGTAACATAAATAGCTTATGTGCAGGCGGCTGGTCTTAGGTGACCTTTGTGAAAAGGCTGTTCAACCCCCAAAAGAATCATGAACCACAGATTGAGAACCACTGCTTTAGAGTCCCAGACTGAATAAAAACAGGAACTAGAAGGAGACAACGAACTGAACACCAGAATTTATCTTTACTTCTTGACTATGAATACAATGTGATCCGTGTGTGTGTATGTGTTTGTGCTCATGTATCTACATGTGGTTGTGTGTGTGTATGTGTTCATGCATATGCGTGTCTACATGTGGTCATGTGTGTGTGTACATGTCCTCATGTGTTTGTGACTGTGTCAGTGTGTTTTCTGGACAGTAAATTTTCCTGTAAGAATAATCTTTGGTGGTGTTACTTATTTTCTCATGTGTGCAAGGTATGATATGAGAAAAACTAAACAGGTAATTAGTGCCCTACAAGCTGCCCTTCTATTTCCTTGTGCTGGCAGCAAAAGGAACCAAACTTCACCAAGTACTTTGCTACAATTGAGAAAATTGAAATATTACTTTTTACTTGTAAAAATTATTTAAATTTTCACATGATACACTTTGATTATAATTTTTCCCTCTCCCAGTTCCTCCCAGATCTTTCTCACCCTACCTCATGCTAGCTGACTCTGTCTTTCCAAACAAACAAACAAAACAGAAATCAAAACATTATTATTGATTATAGGGTTTCCTGTTTCCATCTTCCTGTACCTAAATTGAGAACCTTTAACTTCTGACACAAAATCTGCAGAGGCCCAGAATGTAATATATTTTTCCCTCAGGGATTTAGAACTAAAATTTTACATAGAATTTAGTGAGTTAAAATGTTCTCTTAACTTTTATTTGTCTTCCTCAGAAATCCTTTACTCACATCTGGAGAGAAGGGGCCTCAGATATTGACTATTATTATCATTATTATTTTTTATTATTGTTGGGCTTTCTTCTATAATATTATGATCATTTATTTCTATACTTTTAGCTCAAGCTCTGATTTTGTTGATGCTGTTTGCTTGTTTTTATTTGGGGGTTTGTCCAGAATTTTCTAGTCTAGCACTATAATAGTAAGTATATCATATCCTTTTAGACTCTTAGACTGCCATTACTACTTATACATAAAGACAAAAGAATTGCATTCACACTGAAAATTCAGTCTGCTCTGTCTTTTGTAGCTGCGGTTATGATGTCTTCTTTGACATATGTTTGCAAGTTTTTCTTATCTGGGTTCACGTTGCCAAATGCCTCATTTTTCAGTAGTTTTTATTTTTTTTTCTTTGCTTTTCTTTTGCTCTTTCCAAAGCTAAAGGAGCTCTTGGGAGACACATTTAGTCAAGATTTATAACTGACATTAAATAAAGAAGAGATTTTTATTTGACAGACTGTGGCCGTGATTTAGCCAGTGTCTCTGTGTTAACTGATAATGGCAAAAATAAGTTGCATTTGGAAACAGGTCGAGTGTAGGTCACATATAGGTCACTGGAATTCTCGTAATGAAAGAGATCAATAATGACAAGAGGATTCTCATGTTTGCCTGTCTGTTTGTTGCATTGAATTTCTACTGTTGCTGCTGTTTATTTTGGCTGGAGTTGGATCAATTTATATGCAGTCTGAGTCTGCTATGTAACTATGTATAACTGGTCTCCTGTTTCTGATTTATGATGGTGATGTTTCATGGCTCCCTGTGAATTGCCACAGGCAGGAGTTTCTTAAACGTCTTGCCTTTTATACATGGCTTGTTCAATTAATATTTGCAGAAGAAATTAGTGCTATTGTACCTCACCGTAAACTTTAGAATCACTTAGGAAATTCTTTAAAATCCTGTGAAAAGTTTAATTCATTACCTCATGAATTATCTTGACTGCATGTATTTTTCAGTACTGAATATCGGACCCAAGGCCTTGAGAATGTGAGGCAAACACTGTAGCACAGGTCAAGTCCCTCTCATGGTTTGAAGGCATTTCTGGGCCACCTATGACCATCACATAGGAGTGTTGAAGTCAAGGAGTCAACCAGAAAAGAAAGTACAATTAAGCTTTCCAATTTTTATCATATAAACCTAGATTTTACCTCTATATATTTCCCATAGTTAATGATGTCATAGCATAGCACACACTGTATCTTTGAGGGGCTACTGTTTATATGCCAGGGTCTTAAGAACAGTGTCTCTTATTTTTGTTTTTTTCTCTGGTAAATTGGAGAAGATGTGAAGCTTAACAGAATCGTATTCTGGTCTATGAAAGGCAGTGACTAGGGCCAAGTCTCTGCGTGACCATAATCTGTGGCATTATTGTTAGATGCATGAGATATTTTAACTATGAACTACGAGAAAGAGGGAGACACTTTAGAAAATACATCACACTTCCTCCAGGGTAGGTGTTTTGCGTTCCCGTTCTGCTGGAGTGAAGCCTTTTGATGACTTTGCTAAATTATGAGCTTTGGAGTCAGAACAGCCTGGAATTAAATTCTTACTTAGCTACTTTCTAGCTGTGTGACTTTAGACGCCTAACCTCTATAATTTTCATTTTCCTCAGTTGTAAATTGGGTACAAAAATAACTGCTTCTCAGGGTTGTCACCAATATTAAAGCCGCATAAAATGCTTCAGCTGTGTCCTACCCTGAGTGACAAATTTTCATGCTGAAGACATTTAAATTGATAATGCAGAACACAGTTGCTAGTGCTGTAATCTGGGTGCTTGCCTCCTCCCAGCTTGCCTGTTGAAATTTGAATCTTTAAGGCAGTGGCATTCGGTGGGTAGGGCCTATTGGGAAGTGATCAAGTCTAGGGTATTCATGGCAATGGAATTAGTGCTTTTATGCAAGGCACATAGGCATTATGGGAGGTCCTTTGTTCTTTTTACCATGTGAGCAGAAAGGTAGGAATCTGCAAGCCATCTGCCAGTCCTGACCTGGTTTTCCTCACTGATGGTGAATCTGCCCCTTCTGACCTTGGACTTTGAGACCCCAGAACTAGAATGATAGGAAATACACTGTAAAAATTCTTTGACAGTCTCATATTTGTATATAATGGAGTTTATTCATTTTCACCCTCATTTTCCCTTCTTAGCCCTTTCATTCTTCCACTAAAACATTTCTTCTTCCCAATAAACCCTTCCTCTGCTTTCAAGTCTTCTTTCAGTGGGGGTGACACACTGAGTCTAGAGTTGCCTGGTCGGGGTTGTATTTACTGGAGCATAGGCAACTGCAGCACAATGGAAATGACAACCCCCTCCCAGCAACTCTTAAAGTCCAAGAGTCCCTCAGGGAGGAGTGGGACCTCATGGCCCCTCCCTGATCCATTATGAGATCTTGATGGGCAGGACCCAATCTTACATATAGCTGCAATAGAGCTCAGGAATGATGAATATTTCTTATTTCTCCATCCTCTGGCTTGTACATTCTTTCTGTTCACTATTTCGAATTCCCTGAGCTTTAGAGCAGATGGTATAAATACAGCATTTGGACACAATCACTTCAGCATTGCATATTCTTGGCATTTTGTCCAGTTATTGGTCTCTACACTACCTGATGACCACTGTAATGGGAACCTTCTCTGGTGAAGGCTGAGTACAGCACTAATCCAGGGGCAGACACATGAGCATTTAGAAGACAGTTTGCATCATGACCATTTAGGGAAAAAATAGCAGTAGGTTCTCCCCTACTGCCTCTGACTTACACAACTGGGTGTGAATTCCCTCCTGGGAAGCAGGGCTGGGGTCAAACACAAACCTGCAGAAACAGACTTGGTGCAGGTTCCTTGGCTTTATGCTAATTTGTGAGTAGAGCCCAGTGGAATAAAGGCATTATTTATAATTCTCCTTCTTAACCCTCGTGGAACCTTCTAAACTCTCTTGATTCTCTGAAAAACTTGTGTGATAACATAAGGAAGGGGAAAGAGCAGGACTTCTCCCTGTACTAAGGTGGAAGACCAGTCTCAGACTCAGCTTGGCAGAAGCATTAGCTGCTTCCCTTGTTACTGTGACCAAACTCCTGCCCATAGGTATCTCAAGGGGGGAGATTTGATTTGGCTTATGGTTCGAGGGATATGACAGTAATCAAGGGAAGCCATGAGTCCAGGCAGAGGATGTCCGTGGCAACTGCTTGCTTACATCTCAGCTGACCAGAGAGTATAGCCTCTTCCTGCAGTAAGTCGCCACCTCTAAAACGTTTACTGTAGGAAACAGCCAGAGCAGGAGAACAAGTGTTCAAGCACCAAGCCTGAGGAGATAGTTCACATTCTGATCACGTTAGTGTAGGTAGAGATCTCATGTACCAGCAGCACTGGGCGTGACCAAATGGGCGTGGTCACAGGTATGTGGGGGGAGGTAGAGATAAAGGTCAAGGAAGGAGGGGTCACCTCTTGGGGTTGCGGAGCTCCTTGGCTTCTCATTTAAGTGACTTCTCTCTCTCTCTTATAAAGTATCATATGACTTCCTTTCCCGGTATACTTGGTGTGACTCGATATCCCTCGTCACAATAGCATGCATTTGAAATGAAGACTCCTGGCCCCTTGGCCCCTCTCAGGCGGGAACAGGAACTTCCTGCATTTCTGAAGTACACCTCATGGAATCCGACTACAAACTAAACCCTTGAAAAGATCGAATAAATTTGCTCAAGCAATGCATTTTTACTTTAAGAAGAAGAAGGAAAGAGAGAAATCTAACCAAAGTACAATCTCAAAAATTAAAAAAGAAAAGAAAAGAGAGAGAGAAAGACATTTAAGATTAAGTATTTCTTTCTGGCACTTGGATCCCAGTACCTGGAGGTTGAGGCAGCCTTGGCTACATAGTGAACCCTTATCCTTCTCAAAGAAGAAATGCAAACAAAAAAAATCTGTGTGTTTTTTAGGAATTTTGATGGCATATAAAAAGGGGTTTTGTTTTTGGTTTGTTTTTTCATAACAGATTGAAGGGGGCAAAGTAGATGCATTTAACACCTGACAATGGGCCTTGAAACTTTCATTTATAAGGTAATGCAGGCTCAATCCCTCACCTCCACAGTTGGTCTGAAAACTTTCTCTGTAAGCATTGAATCTAAAACTGAATCTTGGTTTTCTGGGGATTTAAAAAAGGTAAACAGGTCAGGTGACAGCAAATGCTGTCAATCTGTTTTTGATGTGAGAAGCAAATGACTTTGCAGTGGAATGATTTTTAAGGTCCCTGGGTGTTCCTAAATGATGCAACTGCCAGTCACACCACTGCCTGTACTTCCAATAGCAGCGTCTTAATTTTTTTTAAAGAACTATAAAAAAGAATGCTACCTTACTTAAAAAACCCAAGTCCCATTGTCTTCAGCCTCATCATTTTGTAAGCAAGAACTGTTGAAATTTTTCCTGTGCCAGGGAAGATATTTGTATTACTTATGCAAATAATATATATTTTATGTTTATACTTTATGTTTAATTTTAATTAATCTATAAGTCAATCAGGTAAAAAATTCAAACACTGTCATCCACAAGAGTTTCCATGCCATTTACCCATCTGTTATCACTGTCAATATGAGAATATTTTCTCCCAGTCCCTTAAGAAGCTGAGATCATTGTAATGCATCTATCTGAATGTGTGAAATTCTATTAATTTTGTAAAAATGTGATATCTTTTGGAAGGTCATCTAATTAATCAGCTACCTGTTCACTTGGCAAGTGATTATATTTACAGATTACATTAGTTTGCCAGTGGCACGCAGGAACTATAATCAAAGGCATGAGATGAGCTGATAGACAGCACATATAATCCAGTATCTGGAGACCAGGCTCTCAGCCCTGACTGCACAGTAACTTGTGGATGTGGAGATCTTGTGCACCAATGTGTATATGTGTATGTGCCTAGGGTCTGCATAACAAATGCATATATAGGTGTGTACACACATTCCAATGCCTAGGATCTTCATGACACTTGCATATATATGTGTTCTTATATGTACACACATACCAATACCTGGTGTCACCATAACAGTCAAATATATATGTATACACACACACACACACACACACAGAGGCATGCACACACACACTAGTACCTGGGGATCTACACCAAAAACTTCAACAAATAGTTCAAGTTGGGAAATGTGCCGTGCCTTGACCATTCTAAAGGAAAAATTAGCCTACATGGGCATCCAATTTTCAGGCAGATGCTCATGACCTGCACAGAAATGGAAACCGCTGTAGTGTAGAGATAAGGTAGAATAGGGATTTTGCTAGTGCGATGATCTTTCTTATCTAATCCTTAGTGAAATATCTTGACCAGTGAAACAGGGAACGGTGGAACTTTCTAAAAGAGCCTAATGGTAAGAGTCCAGGGATTTGTGGGGTTAAACTGTGTTCTCCTATTTACCTTCTGGGAAACAGCACCAGCCCAGGTGGGTGCTCTGCAGGGCAGCAACAGTAATCTACATTGATGATGAAGAGTGAGGGAAGAACATTCTGTGGTTCAGTGTTTCTGAGACATGCTGGACTGTTCCACGGCATAGTCAACACGGCACATGGTCTTGTTAGGTTGGACCTTGCTCTGAGATACCCGGTAGCTGAGAAGCCTGCTGAACTTTGTTTAATTATGTTTTCAATCCTGCTCTCCCTTAGAAATAGATGTCCATATGTCTTGCTGAGAGCTACCTTGAGCCAAGCAGGGATTTCACTGTTGTGACTGCAGGCTGGTTAAGGACCATGCTTTAGTGGAGTGCTCCTGGTAGCAGGGTAAGATGAACAAAACTGAAAAAAATGGTAAAGGGGGGAAGACCCTCCCTCCTGCAAACAGTAAGAAACACAAAGAAAGTAAAATGGAAGAGCTGATGTGGGAGGCCACATATATCCCTGAGAAGCTGTGATCAGAAGAATGCTGTCTCAGCTGGAGGCCATATAGATAGACAAGACTTGACAAAGCAAGGGAATATGGCTGTACTCAGTGGCCTGCTATGCAAGGGCCTTAACCAGGACTGAGTCTGTCCTTTTCAAGGAGAGTCCATGGGGCTACACTCCAGTTGTGGTTGCCACACTTGGTGAGGAGTTTGAGCTTTGAGAGGCAAAGAAAGCAGTGGGAAAAGGGGGTGTGATTCTGTTCAAATCTTACTGGCTGACTGCTGGGGAAAGCGCTGAGTGTGGTGGCGTGAATGGAGGCAGGAAGCAGAAGAATGGAAGGCTCAACAACAGGCTTAGATGATGGGTCTGATGAGAGCACGCTTTGGGGAACTGGTGGTCAGAGTAAGGAAGGCAAGACATGCTGTACTGGCTACTTTTCTTATTGTTGTGGCCAAATACCCATCAAGAAGTAAATGAGGGTGGGAGTTTACTCTTGGTCTTATGGTTTGAGAGTGAGTCCATCACGGAGGGGAAGCCATGGCAGCCAGAGCCTTGGTCAGGAAGCAGAGAGTGACAAATGCTTGGCTTACTTTCCCCATTTCCCACTGTTACTCAGTCATTGATGCCAGCTCATTGGAGGAATCACACACATTCAGGGTCAGTCCCACTTTTTGGAAACCCTCTCATAGAAGCACCCCAAAGTCTTTTTGCACCTGGTTCCAAAGACTGTCTAGTAGATGGTGTGGGTTAAAGGTCACAGGTGCCCAGATTTCAGATTTGATTTGCAAATAGATAATCTGTACTTCGGTGGAAATGCTCATGGCGTAGCACCCAAAACCTGGGTGAGTGGAATCCTGATGAAACAGAAGGAAGTGAACTGATTGCTAAGGGAATCAAGTTATGTTGATTTTTAAACATGCAATTCTTTCTTTATAATGCATTAGAACTTTTTTTGGTAAATACTAGTACTGAGTAGTAATAATGGAGCCATTCCTTTGTCTTTACATTCGTATCTGGTTTCTTATTGATTAATGTTATGGAGACCTCTCATCATGTCCCCGCATCTGAAATAGCATCATTCCTATGTCTTTCTTATGTAAACCAATTGTGATGGCCTAGAAAAAAAAGTAGGAGGAGAAGAAGGAGGGAGGAGGGTAAGAAGAAAGGGGGAGAAGAAATAAAGATGAAATATAAATGATGGAAACAGCTTCTGTTTTACGCTGGTTTCTTTATAGGGGAAGTCCCATGCTAGGGAAGATAAAAGCAGCTCAGGGATGGAGATGTTGCTCAGAAGTTAAGAGCACTTGCTACTCCTGCAGATGTCCCATTTATGGTTCCCAGCACCCAAATGAAGTCTCACCATGGTAATTCCAGTTACAGAGGATCTGGTGCCCTCTTCTGCCCTTCCCGGGCACGAGGCACATACATGGTTTGCATACATACATGCAGGCACTCATACACATAAAATAAAAAGATAAATTTTTAAGAAATGTTTAAAAAGTGGCTGAGATACTGAGTTCTGTGTCTGTTTGCAGGCAAGCTTCACATCAGCGAATGTGCCCTAATACTGTGGAAGGAGCCAGCATGGGCTCACTCAGTGTAATGGTTTTGCAGACGCCAGAGATTTTTTCCCCACCTTTCTGACCTTTAATTTCCTCATCTGCAATTTGACTGTGCTGGCTTAGCATCATTCCAAAGGTCTCTCTAGTTTTCCATGGCCAGAGTCTGTAAGTCTAATCACAGGTCTTTCCAAATGCTCATTGCTTCCAGTTTCCCTTTACTGCTCTGGACATGTTTGAGGCAGTGTGCTGATGAAGCTTAGCAGCCCTTACAGAGAGCATGGTTCCTACTTGGGGGAGGATTTTGTTTATGCTAATGAGGGAGCTGAGAAAGTGCAATAGCTGAAGCAGGTGTGCAATTTCTTTGCTGAATCAGGTAATAGTTTTTCAATACCGAGAGATTATTTTCTCAGCTTTTCCATGCTGTTTGCTGTGCTGGCAGCCGCAGGCACGCACACTTTTACATTTAATCTGTGTTTTGCAGAAGCAATTTTTATTGAGGGTATCATAGTTGAAAGCTGATTTAATGGGTGTGATATAATTTAAAACTTCTCTTAATACAAAAAAAAAGAGTAGGTAACAGTCACCTCTGTGGATGGAGAGATAAAACTGTTCATCTGATTTCCTTAAAGTGGCATTTTTCACAGGAAAATGTTAAAGGCTAGGTATGCACACAGATAGTCATTTTAGGTGACACTGGCATCTCCAGATACCCTGAGTTCCTTCTTTCCCTTTTCTTCCAGGGTTTTGCTGGAAACGCGAACGCAGACAGCGTTGTGTACTATAGACTCCATCCTTCAATCAAAGCCAGGTTTCTGCGCTTCATCCCTCTAGAATGGAACCCCAAGGGCAGAATTGGAATGCGAATTGAGGTGTTCGGGTGTGCATACCGTAAGTGTTTTACTTACACATCGCATTGAAACAGATATCAAAGGAGATGCTTAAAAAGCCACACTGCCTATTGAAATAAATCAACTTTGTAGGTATAAAGAGAGACAGCAGACAGGGATGATTTTAGTGAAAGCCATTCTTATGACCACACATGCCAATATTTACGAGAACATTCAACTTTAATTCAGAGATGAAGTGCGTATGTGCTCCCTCTCCCCCACATTGTGTGTGTGTGTGTGTGTGTGTGTGTGTGTGTGACTGTTCTTTACCTTATTTGTAGGCAGGGTCTTTCACTGATCTAGAGTTTATTGATTCAGTTGCTGGCTGACCAGTGAGATCCAGAGATATGCCCATCTTTGTTTCCCACCCCACCCCCCAGTGCTGGGATTACAAGGCTGTACCGTTGGGCCTGGCTTCTTTTCCTATGGATGCTGAAGATGTCAATTGACCTACCTCCCAACCCCAAGTGCTTCTTATAGGCATTATACAAATAGTTTATGGTTTTGCAAAAGCATCTCTGTGTGTGCGTGTGTACCCATGTCTTACAAAACTTATTACATTAGTGAGTATTCAAACATTGTATTTCCCCCAGTGGGTTACACTTAAAACTTCATGCCTATACCCCCCACCTTAAGAAAAGAGAGAACAGTCCATCTATTATGGCCAGCCAGCTGTTATGAAAGTTTGAGTATTTTTCTCTCTAGATTAAAATAATATGCCAAGGAATTCATTTTTAAATATACCATGTCTTCAGCATAAATTAAAAGAGACAGCCAAGACCTCTGCCAGAATATAAAATATGTTTGAAATATCTTCACATGAAAAAAGGAAGAAACCACAGATTTCACTATCTCCCCCTAATGAGGCATTTTATTACATGTTCTTGTGGGGAAGGGACCTAAGAGTTATTGATAGTCCTCCTCAAGCCACACTGCTCTGGTAGGAGCTTTGTTATTATAGAGCAGTGAGTTGGTTAACATAGTCTACAGTAATCAGACAAACAAGCAGAGGTTTTGGGAGACTCAGGCATTGACCCAACCAATGTCTTACAATTAACACTTGGGAAACTGCAAAATGAAAACTCAGAACTGTTCAACTTTACTACATCATTATCCCTCAAACAAAAATGTATTTGCTTTTTTTTAGCCACTGAAGGTTTATTATTTCATATGTGTTCTATCACTTTAGAATACTATCCTGGCTAGGTTCTGCTTCCTTTTACTAACGGGAAAGAAAAATAAATGTCATAAAGAAGGTAGATGACTTGATGAAGTATTTACAGACATTTTATAATTATTTTAATTGTGTGTCTATGTGTGGGTATATGTATGTATGTGCAGGTGCCAATGGGGGTCAAAAGATGGTATCAGAGACCCCAGAGCTTAAGTTAGTTACAGGGAGTTGTAACACTGACAAATGTGGGTTCTGGGGACCAAACTTGGTTTTTCTGGAAGAACAGTTTGTGCTCTTAATTGATAGGTCATCTCTCCAGCCCACTGATGATGAAGTTTTAAAAACTGTGTTGGGCCAAGAGTTCATGCTATATAGACTCCTGGAGCTCCTCATATATTTTAATGATGCTCCTAATACCCAATACCATCATCAATCAACATTTTTCCCTTCAGACTCCTAGAACAATTATAATGATGTTTGATGAAACAGTAATTCAATTAGCAACAGCACCAATACCAATATTAATAGCATTAATATTTCTAAATCTAAAAGCAGAACTTGCCTGAGTGATTACTACATATTACTAGGGTACTTCTTTATGTGTATGTGGTACATGTGTATGTGTTTTTGTGCATTCTTAAGTATATGTGGGTGCATGTGTCTATGTGTGTGGAGTCCAGTGACTCTTTTTTTGAAACTAGTCTTTCACTGAATCTGGAGTTCTCTGATTCAACTAGCCTGTCTTTGCAGGAGCCCATAGGGATCCTTCCATGTCTGCATTCCCAGTCTTAGGACTACAGGCATGTGTCACTGTGGCTGGCTTTTCATGTGGGTGCTGGGAATCAGAACTGAGTTACCCAGTTCATTGATTGTTTCTTACAGATACTGTACAAAGATATTTATGACATTTCAAAGAGACCCAGGTAACTTTGACAAGATAATGCTTCCATTTTCCCATTTCACAAAAGAGAACTAAGGCTTGGAATGTTTGACTTGCTTAGATTGCACAGACAATAAGTAGCAAACCTGGGTTTGCAGCCAAGTCTTCTAGAGCCCAGGACTCAAGCTCTTTGCTCCTTGCTCTTACTGGATCACAGAGCTGAGTTTTAGGGCAGTTTTCTTCTCACCATCTGCCCAGCTGGACTGCTGGCTTTCTTGGCTTCTACAGTTCAGCTTAACTGCTCTGGGTATGTTGTTTCTCATTTCATAATTTTCAAACCAGGGAAAAAAATCACTTTTTGAAAAGTAGTCTATGCTAATCAAGTTCTAGAAGCTAGAACTTGGACAAACATGTTATTTCTAACATGTTTTGATTTGCACTATACAAGTGCTCTACCACAGGTGCATATCCCCAGCCTATGTCTTTAGATGCCATAAGTTAGCCAAACTTATGCATACATAATGGGTAAATAAGGGAACGATTGCTTCATATTGACAAATGTATTCTCTATGGAGTGTTCATTTTGCAAAATATTTACCACAGCACAGTAAGAGCTGACATTGATTGTGGATACATTGTGGCATGGATCATTTTGTAAAGACATTCTAATTTGATTTTTACATTTCCCAGGGTAAACCGAGTCTTGGAGAAATGAAGTAACCTGCTCACTTTCGATACTTGATACCTTTTGGATTTTGACTGTAAATGCAATGCTGTTTTGCCAACACCTAATTATTGCTTCTAAAACCCATAGGGTAGTACCTGCTAAGCTTAAGGTTTCTTTGAGTTCTCTGTGATACCACATAACTCAGGATAACCTAAGTGTTTCCCTTCTGTCCTAGGGCTGAAAATCTTTAGAACACTCATTTTGTTGTGACTGCATTTGCTACTTTGAGGATAAGCACATTCCCCACCTACCGATGTGTGTTCTCTTCTCAACTGACTCATGATTTAAGTAGTAGTAGATTTAAGCTCAAATATACAGAATAAAAATGGTATCCAGGCACTACATACATGTGCTGTACTCAAGGGGGGTTGTTTAAGTAAACATATTCATATCATAAATACATAATTGAAATAAATACTTTAAAATGGTATCCAGGAACCACTTAAAATGATGGATGCATAGTTTTATATTATTACAAGATACAAAGTAAAAAGTTTAATTGAGAGATATTCTCATAGAGGGCCAGAAACCAACTTAAAATTGGTTTAGATATAAGTGACTTTGAGGAATGGGCTGGATCATAATAACTTTAATCTTTCAGTGAATAATCATCACATTCACACTCTCAAACAATTTATGTCATCATCCTTGCATGAGTATTAATTGATTACACATGATAACATAAAGCCAACAAGTATTGAACAGTTATTATAAGCAAAAGAACACTATTTGTTAGTGTTTTCTCATTTTGTTTGAACAGCACAGGGGAGGAGGTACACGAATATCACCATTTTATGAAGGAATAGAAGGAGACAAGCAGAATTTTCTACCTAATGAGCCATAGACTTGCTTTCAGTCACTGGGCATAGATATAGTTGGAACCATTGACTTTCTCCACTCATGAGTGGAAGGACCTGGGTTTTTTTCAGCATAAGCATCCAGCTCTTTGATTTTGTTTGCCACCCTTTTGAGTGATGAAAATCAGGCTGAATTTTCTCTAGAAATAGGAGGACACTCTCCTACAACATTTGTAAATATTAAACAATAATATTTTTCCCATTTTTTTAAATTTAAATTAGAAACAAGCCTGTTTTACATGTCAATCCCAGCTCATTCTCCCTCCCCTCCTCCTCCTCCTCCTCCTCCTCCTCCCTCCATGAATCCCCTACCCCCTACCCAATCCCCACTCCTCTCCCCAGGGAGGGTGAGGCCTTCCATGGGGCAACCTCCAAAGTCTGTCATATCATCCTGGACAGGGCCTAGGCCCTTCCCCATGTGTCAAGGCTAAGAATGAGCTCCCAGAGTTCATTCATATGCCAGGGATAAATACTGATCTACTACCTGAGTCCCATAGATGGCCAAGGCCTCCTCACTGACACCCAAATTTAGGGGGTCTGTATAAGTCCCATGCTGACCTTTCAGCCATCAGTCTGTGGTCCATGAGCTCCCCCTTGTTTATGTTAGCTGTTTCTGTGGGTTTCACCAGTCCATTCTTGGCCTGAGCAAATGGGTAATTAATCCTGTTGTTGACTCATTGAGTTCAAGTACCTTTGAAATATGGTGCTACTCCAAGCCTTTAGGTTGACAATATAGAACTGAAATATACATAAATTTACATCTTAGTAAATCATAAAGTGTTCTCCCTGTGTCACTGCTAATAAAATAATGAAGTGCTAAGTTTCAACTACTGCTTGAGTGTTGAAAAATGGGAATGTTTCTCTAAAATTAGAACATGCTCTTCACATTTGATATATTTATTTATTCATATTGTTAATATTTTATCAGTGTGTGTGTGTGTGTGTGTGTGTGTGTGTGTGCTCATGCACACACATACTATGGTGCACATGTGGAGAATAGAAAACAACTTTCAGGAGTTAGTTCTTTCTTCTACGTAGGTCCCAAGGTTTAAACTCAGGTTTTCAGGCTTGGCAGCAAGCATGTTTACCCAATGAGCCCTATTTTTCACATTTTTATGTCAGCTTCTTCCCATATTGTGTAATACATGTGTCTGCTAAAGTTATATACTCAAGCTGTCCTGTGATCATTTCAGAGAAAATGACTATTGTGAGACCCACATGTAATTTTATTGCTCTCTGCCCTAACAAGTTAGAGCAACAACTGATGGTGAAGAGATGCCATGTGTGTAGAAATTTGTATCTAAGAGCCTGCTCTACTTTAATGTCAGAAAACCTGAAGTCGTCTCTTGAGTAATGAGTCAAGCAGAAGCTAAATTTTATGTTATTGAAGGCAAAGTATAAATTTTAGATATGTTGGCCCCTGCAGTGGTGAACACATTTATAGATTCAGATAAGAGATGGATAGAAGGACATGGATGATGGAAGACAGGAAGGAAAAGAGAATAAAGTCTTTGATGATTAGATGAGGGGATGCTATGTGTTCCAAAGACAAGCACAAGGATGCAAACAAAGGCAGGGGTGGGAAAATAACTTGGTAACAGTGGATGTATCTGACACACTCTTAGGGAGTGGAGAGTAAACCACAGGAGGTGATGTTCATAATTGTGAATGATTTGCTTGGGCAATTGCCCTTAGACTTTAAATTCCCTGTCTATAATCTTGAGCAAGCATCCTTACTTTGTAGCCCATGGTCTTTTCTTTTTTGCATTGCTACAGAATAAGAATATCTAACTATTTAGTCTAGCTGAATTAATTTCAGTTGCTGTGACATGCCACTATTTCACAATTTTTCTAGCCTTAGGGATTTTGCATGATGCCTATAGCAATTGTTCCATACTCAGTCCTCGTTCTTCTACCTAGATAATTACCTTACTTGTTCTGTTTCCTCAGCAAGTAATAGTTTCTCTCTTGATACCCCACTTTTAGACCAAGGGATGTTTTCAACTGTCACAAAACAGTCTTTCTTTTCCACAGTGTGTTCTCATTGTCCTGGTGCACAACAATGTCCTTTCTGTCATCAATCTTCTGGATAGATGGAAGAGTGAATGGGAGCATTTTGGTGCGCCTTGGGAAGGCTTCTTCCATCATCCAAACAGCATTTTCAACCCCTGACAGTCAGGAATAGGGCACAGGGAGAAGTGAGTAAGAAGACTTTATGAGAACAAGCGTAGAAAAGTGCCGAACTATGGTGTATAATTGCTTAAATATTGACTACATAAGAGAAAATTATGGGCTTTATTCATTGAAGGGAACATAAGTCAATCATTACAGAGCTCATGCTAACTTTAGAAACAAGGCAGAAATGTGCATTTAGCAATGCCCAAACACTGAAGACTGGAATTATGCACTGCGAGCTAGCTTTCCAATTTTGCAATAGACACTAGAGATCATCCACTCGAGAAGAGGAAAGGTTTGCTCCGGCTGTATTAGAAGTTTGGCTCAAGATCTATTGGCTTGTTGATTTGGGGCTTAGGGTATAGCAGAGCTCTGTTGCAACAGCATGTGATGAAGCTGTTCATCTTATAGTTGAGATGTGAATAAGAGAGAGATATGAGGCAAGCCTTGACTACATAGACCTTCAGAGAACACATAAGATCCAGAGTATAGCAATGTCATCAGTGGATTTTAGCTTAGAAAACATAAAACGACAGTATAAGAAAGACTCCTAAAAATGCAGATATTTACCAAGGTAAAGATAGTATTTGTCATAGCCAGTGTTCTACTGTTGTGAAGAAACACCATGACCAAGGAAATTCTCATAAAATAAAGAATTTAATTGTGTGCTTGCTTCTGGTTTCAGAGGGTTTATTATCATCATGGCAGCATGGGAGCATGGCAGCATTAGTGGTGTTGGAACAGTAGCTGACAGCTACATCCTGAAATTTGGGCAAACTGCACTGTGCCTAGTATGGGTCTTTGAAACCTCAAAAACCAACCCTTAGTGACACATTTCCTCCAAAAAGGCTACACCTACCAATCCTTCTCAAATAATGCCACTCCTGATGACTAAACACCCAAATATATGGGCCAATGGGAGACATTTTTACTTAAACCACCATAATACTCAAAGAGAGCAGGGTAGTAATTTTCTGTTTTAGGCATTCTGATGTCTTCCACCATGTGTCTAGTCAGGACAAAAAATTAAAAGCAGTTCATATATGAAAAGGTAGAGTTATGGTAGAGTTAAATATGTATTATTGGGTAAGCTTCTCATGGTAACTGCTGAAAGTTTGGCCAGCTAACTTAGACACAGCTCCCCATCTGACTATTACTCCTCTAGGACATAGCTGAAGGATCCTTTATTGTGTTAAAGTTTAAAAGGAACGTAGCTTCTAGCTAGCACAAAATTCAGCAGATGAATTCTCTCATTCTTTGTAAAGCTTATAGATAGACCTGATATTTTTACTTGGTAAGTAGTGTTCTGTTAATATTGCCACACACATTAGCATTATAATAGAAAGTGAAATACAAAAGCTATGAAAATCCATCAGGACTGTGTCTAAAGAATTCAGAAGTAATTGAGAGGCTAATAACATCCCACAACAGAAACATTCGTATCAATAAAAACTGTCTAAATAACTTCAAAACACATCAAGTCTATTTAAATGAAGGGGTTCATGATAATATTTAATTTTTAAATGTGTTTTTAGATTTGAAAATTATGTTGTGTGTTACAATGTTCATGTGAGTGCAGCACTCATGGAGGCCAGAAGAGGGTGTTAGATCCTTTAGAGCTAGAGTTACAGGTGTTTGTTAACTGCTAGATATGGGTGCTGGGAACCAAATGTGGAGCTTTAGCAAGAGCACAAAGAATTTTAACTGCTGAACTATCTTTCTAGCCATACTTTTATAATATAAATATTGCATGTCTGTGTGTGTGTGTGTGTGTGTGTGTGTGTGTGTGTGTGTGCGAAGAGGACAATTTGTGGGAGGCAATTCCCTCCTTCCTCCATATTGGGCTCAGTGATTTAATTCAGGTCATCAGACTTAGCAGCAAGCCCTTTACACAATGATCTATCTCACTGGTCCCATGATTATAACTTTTAACAGCCCCATTAGTCACATAGGAGAGATATTAAAGTTCCAGTTTCTTATTTTGAAAACCAATAAAAGAAGTGAAAACTACATTTCTTTCATAATCTCTATAATAGTCTATAATATGAGGTAATCAAATACAACAGAAAAGAGTATTTCTTCTTTCCTTTTAACTAGGAAATAACATAAAGAAATGGTAGTATTGAAAATATGCTCACTTGGCCACCTTAGATAAATGAATGGATTAGAGTAGCTGCAAATGTTTAAAAAAAAAAAGATAAATGACTTTCATTTTCAGTATGTTGAGTCAGAATAACTTTGGTTGAGTTAGCTTGCTATCCATAACAAATAAACATAGTAGGTGGATATTCTTCATAAACTGCCTCAGAACTCTGAAATTCATTTCAAAGAAAGTAGCAACTTGAATGAATTTGATTCTATAAATCCAAGAAGCCCATTCCAGGAGGTTCATATTCAACTGGCATTTCCTAAGGAAACAGAGAAAGTTTCCCTGTCATTCCAGACTTAGGAGACAGAGGTCAGAGTTCCAGGTCCCAAGAGAGGCTAGAAATTGAGAAGGGAATATTCAAAAGATGGTTATCAATGGAGAGCTCCAGCTTTTGCACCCCCCCCCAATCCTTGGCTGATTCTTGAAGACTGTGTGCCCAGTGAAACACTCAGGAGAAACCAGGAGTTACAGAGGATGCAGTTCTAGAGATTTGTAGCATTCTTGTAGTGTTGGGGAGGCTGCCCTTGAAGTTCAAGTCCTTCCTATTAGAGGGACTTTGAATTGGAAGACCATGGTGACACTGATTGAGAAGTGATGGCCATACCTGAGGTTCAGTGGTTAATTCCTAGGGGTAAGAACAAAAAACAAAATAAAGAAACCCAGAAGTAGGTCTTCCCTTGGTCATTGTGACCTGGTAGAAATGGCACTTCCTGTGGGCTACTTCCATTTTCTTCTTCAATGTCATACGTTTAGCCTTGTCTATCTTCCCAACATCACTCATCCACTATCTTCCATTTCCTTGCCCAGCCGCCATTATGTATGTGTTCATCTATTCAGCTTAAATATCACAACAACAGAAATATACCTGGTTGCCAATCTAATTTAAATACATCTACTCCAGTCTTTTCTGTAGCTCTGCTCTTTTCTTTCCTCTCTCTTTACAATTTGAAAGTTCTTCTGGGCTCAGTAGATAATTCCTTAGGATTGGAGGACTTTTGAAGATAGGATGTGATCCATTGCTGAAATATTGGCCTCCAGGGTGGCATGTGACATAGTTCATGTGTAATAACAATTGATAAATAGATGCATGAAAACCATTTTTATGGTACTAAAAAGATGACTCAGTGGTTAGAGCATGCACTGCATTTCAGAAGGCCCAGGTTCCTTCCCTGCACCCATCTCAGGAGGTACACAGTTGCCTGTAACTCTAGTTCTAGGGCATCTGATGCCCTCTCTGCCCTTCAAGGACATCGTATACATGTGTACAAACCTAACAGACACATACACATAATTAAAAGTAGATCTTTAAAAGCATTTTGATATAAGAGCAATTAACCTAGGGACATTGGAGCTCACAGAGTCTGAACTCACAGCCAGGGAGTCTGCAAGGGACCAGCCTTGGCCCTCTACATAGATGTGATAGTTGTATAGTTATTTGTGGGACTCGTAACAGTGGGGGAAGAGGCTGTCCTTAGTGAATTGACTTTTTTTTTGGAAACCTTTTCCTCATACTGCGTTGCCTTGCTCAGCCTTAATATAAGGGGTGATGCTTGGTCCTATCACAACTTCATATGCTATGCTTTGTTTATACTCATGGGAATCCTGCCCCTTTCTGAATAGAAGCAGAGGAGGGGTAGGTGGGGACAGGTAGAGGGGAGATGGGTGAAGGGAATTAGAGGAGAGGAGGGAGGGAAAATTGTGGTCAGGACAGAAACTAAATAAATTTAATTAAATATTTTGATATGATTTAAATAATGAGTTAATATATAAAACACAAATTCATTACATTTAAAATGTAATAGTAGATTAAAGGAAAGAGACATCTTCAAGGTGAGTAAATGTAGATATTCTTATCAAAATGGTATTACTGTCATCAAGGTTGGGACTCTGTGGTACTTCCATTTGATCTCCATAGCACATTGATAATGTGAAAGATGATATTTAATCTCTTCATCTCTTCCATGTAAGGAAACCAAATATTAAGGTGACTTTGGCCACATCACAGAAGTCATCAATAAAACCAGAGACTTAAATAAAACTTCTATCTTCCCCACAACATGCTGAAATGCCCTTGCCAGAGCAGATGCTAAGGATTTCATCTACCCGAAAAGTTAGTTTACATTGATATTTGCATGCAGAAGTCATGGACAGTTCCTCAGCTCCTCAGCCTATCGTTGACTTTACCTCCATCTATTTAGAGCCAGGGCAGGAGTCGCTGTTCTTTGTGGTTCTGTGTAAAGCTTGCTTCTATTCCTCCTTCCGTTTTATGGTATGCATTTGAATTGCTTTAAAAGTAGTAGTCCCTTAAATCATCTTGGGTTCTTTTATGCTTCTATGCAAAAATAGTATAACCCATTTCCTGTTGATTTCTTGAGTGCTTGGTCTCAAACCTGATTCAGTAATGCTGGTCTCAAGTGCCTATCCATCACCCTGCTGCTTGAATAGCTCACTATATAATAGTTTAACAGTGACTCCATTTGATTTATTTCTCAGTTAAGTAATTCATGGGTAATGGTTCTCAAATAAAGAAACAGTATGATTGCTGTTAAATGCTGACTTCACTTTTAACCAAGAAGAGTTTGGCCTATAGCCCCATTCTCTAGTTCGTGGAAGGTCTATATTAATTTTATTCTTTGATATTTAAGGATAGAACTCTTTTAAAGTGTGTGTGTGTGTGTGTGTGTGTGTACGTGTATGTGCATGCATGTGTATTAGAGTATATGCATAGCTGAGTGCAGGTGCCCATGTTGGCCACAGGGAGGTGTCAGATCACCCTGGACCTGTACTTAACTGTGAGAAGCCTGACATAGTTTCAGTGATTAAAAAGGAGGTCTTCTACAAGAATTCTAAACTGCTGAGCCATTTCTCTAGCCCATAGAGAAGAATTCTTATTCAATTTATATTTTGGAGGGTAATTCTCCCCAAATGAACAGAGGACTTAATTATATTTTTCAAGAAGAATCCTTTCATGACCTTTAAATAAAATTAATTTTCTCTTATTGGAGGAATGATTTTCCAGTTCACGCATTCTCTACTCCAATCTTTCTCTTTTAAGTTTTTTTAGTCATCTGTCCTCATCAATAATGCTATGATTCATAGTGTAACTCGCAGAATCAATTTGTCCAGAAGTATCTTTCAGGGAAAAATCTCTCATACTGCTGCAACTTTCTACAAGAACCAGTGGCAGTATAAATAAATAAAGCTTATTCATTTTCCCCAGTACAATTCAATAGGCAATGAGGATATTTGATTTCAGAAAATTGGCCTCTGTAACCTACATGTTCTTCCAATCAAGTCTTGATGCTGTGATCTAAGTCAGCCTCATAGGGGAACCTGTATTCTCAGGTCTCAAGTTAGGAGTCCACACTAATTCAGTGGCAGTCTGGCAGAGCTCAAAATGTTGCTTGTTCATGGAGTACCCAAGAAACAAATTTCCTATGTTTGTTTGTTCAAAAAATAAGAAATGTACTTGCATGCTTCTCTGTATGCTTGGACATGCTGTGGCATGCTCATGAACAAAGGTCAACATGCAGGAGTTGGTCCTTTTCTTTTGACCTAGGAGCCTGGAGACTAAATGTGGGCCATCTGAATTTGCAGAGCAAGAACCATTATCTACTGATCCATGTTGTCTGCCTAGTTTGTTTTATTAGGGCTGGGCCACAGAGCTCAATTTAAGAAGTCACCCTCTTGGATGCTTTTGTTGGTAACCTACTTGGGGCAGGGAAAATATTGCTTTGAAAAGTGACAGCCCTCTAAACTTTGAGAATGCTCAAACTTTTGGAGCAGGACTGGATGCAGGGGTGGGGTAGGAAGAGTCAGCTGCAGGAGAGTATCTCAAATTGTTCAGTGGGTTTTTACTTGAAGTATGTACAGGTAGAGACAGTGTCTACTGCTCAAGGAGGGGCAGCATTTCTGCAGCTCAGCTGACATTCTTCTCGGAGGCTATTGCAGATCGACTGTCTTGTGCATCTTAGACAGCTCTGGGGACATTGTCCTGATCCAGAAGCAAAGCTCTGAACAAAGCCAAGAATAATCATGTCTCAGGGATGTGTGTCTTCCCATAGAGTAAGCTATTTGAAAAATATGAAAGAATGTGCTTTGTTTTCATGCAATACTTCATCTGCCTCTATGCTCGCAGAGCTCTCCATAAATATGTGCTGATGTTTGGAAGGAGGGCAGAAGGCTCATTTCAGGAACATTCCTTCCAACACTGCTCCCTGAAAGACATTTGTATGTTTTCCATTGGAAAGCTTTCCCTCCATGGAAGATTACATTTCTGCATCATATAAGTAAAGCAGACTCTATACTGAGTCACAGGAAGAATTGGTCCAGGCCTACAGTCTTTCTGAGTCTCCTCTTTCCTCAATTCTTGCTTTAAATAAGCGGATTTCAGATAGTGGTATTCACTAAGGAGGATTCAGGTCACCAACAACTGCTATGGTGAGTCAGCTCAGGCAGGAGCTGACAAAGAGCCATAGAACCCAGCGCTGCCTCAAATCATCCTCTCTGCATAACCTGTCAAGGACATTGATACTGAAGAGCACTGTGTGTGTGTGTGTGTGTGTGTGTGTATGTGTGTGTGCACATGTACATGTGTGCATGCATGTGTGTATGCATGTTTGTATGTCTGCTTTTGTGTATGTGTGGGCATGTGTGTATGCTTGTGTGTGCATTAAGTGTATGTATGTGTGCTAAAGTGTACATTGTGTGCATGTGTGATATGTGCACATATATGTGTGCGCACCTGTGTGTATATATGCATGTGTGTATGTGTGTGTGTTCTTCAGAAATTCATTATGCTTTAAGGAATCATAAATCAACCCAAGTATTTAATTATTTTGAGCACCTCTTTTCCAGCTCAATATTCTAATAATAAATAATAGGTTGGCATTAGCAGCAATGAGTGTTCATTGATTACTTGTTACTGTGTGGATAAACACTCATACAACAAACCTGTGGAGAATATACAGTTACTCTCATTTCATGCATGAAGAAGCAAGACAAAGAGGTTAAGGAGCTTGCTATGAGACAGAAAAAAACCACCCCAACTATTACTGTTTGAATACGAGATGTTCCCCCAGGGCTTGTATCTGAGCATGTGTCCTCCTGCTGCTGGAAGTATTTGTGGAGGGCTGGGGAAATTTTAGGAGGCAGGACCTGGCTGGCAGATGTCAGCCAAAAGGTCCAGGCCTTTGAAGGGTTCACATGGGCTCATCTTTTCTTCTTTCTCGGTTTCATACTTTGAAGTTACAGATACTGCCTTCCCAGTCATGCCAGAGATCTTTGGAATCCAAGAGTCAAAATAAACTTCTCCTCTCATATTTTATATCTGTCACATGTTTTATCATGGTGACACAAATCTTTGCCCCTAAAACCTAAGTGTAAGGACATTGTGGTACCTTACACAGCAAAGGTAATTTGAGGGAGCAATTATTGGGGGATGACCTGTTTTATTCAGGGGGATCCTATGAAATCAGGGGGTCTTTTATGAGAGGGAGATGTTGGGTTAGAGAAGACAGTTTCAGGTATTTCTATTATTTGTTTTTATGTCTTTGTTAGGGTTTCAGTTGTGATAAAACACAGTGACCAAAAGCACCTTAAGGAGAAAGGGTTAACTTCACTTGTACTCCTACATTACAGTCCACCTATCATCAAAGAAGTTAAGGCAGGAACCCAAGGCAGGAAGCAGGAGGAACCCAAGGCAGGAAACAGGAGACGGAAACTGAAGCAGAGGCCACAGAAGAACACTGCTTTCTGTCTTGTTCTCCATGCCTTGCTACAGTATTCTTATACACCCCAGAGTGGTGGTTCTGGGATTTGTAAGGACCAGACTGAGTGAGCCATGGTAGGCTGGGCCCCACCACATCAATAACTAGTTAAGAAAATATCCCATAGACTTGTTTGCCATCAATCTTTTTAATTAATTAATTTTTATTTAAATTAAAAACAATCTTATTTTACATACTGATCCCAGTTCCCTCTCCCTCCTGTGCTTCCATTCCCCCACCTACCCCCATCCTACCCCCCATCCACTCCCCAGGGAGGGTGAGGCCTCCCATGGGGGATCATCAAAGTCTGTCACATCATTTGGGGCAGTATCTATGCCTTCCCTGTGTATCTAGGCTAAGAGTATCCATCCATAGGGAATGGGCTCCCCAAACCCATTTGTGCACTTGGGATTAATACTGATTCTACTGCCAGAGGCTCCTTAGACTTCCCAGGACTCTTAACTGTCACTCACATTCAGGCGGCCTGGTTCAGTCTTATGCTCGTTCCCCAGCTGTCAGACTTGGGTCCCTGAGTTCCCACTTACTCAGGTCAGCTGTTTCTGTGGGTTTCTCCAGCATGATCTTGACCTCTTTGCTCATCACTCCTCCCTCTTTACAACTGGATTCCAGGAGTTCGGCTCAGTGCTTAGCTGTGAATCTCTGCTTCTGCTTCCATCAGCTACTGGATAAAAGCTCTATAATGGCATTTAAGGTAGTCAGCAATTTCATTATGGAGAAGGACATTTAAGGTAGCTTCTCCGCTATTGCTTAGATTCTTAGTTGGGGCCATCCTTGTGGATCCCTGGAGATTTCCTTAGTGCTAGATTTCTCGTTACACCCATAGTGACTCCCTCTATCAAGGTATCTCTTTCTTTGCTCTCTGTCTCTGTTCTTCCCCCAACTCAACCTTACTGATCCCTCATGTTTTCTTCCTCCCTCCCCTTCTTCCTTCCTCTTTCTCCTCCCACCCTCCCCCTTCCCCCATGCTCTCAATTTACTCAGGAGATCTTGTCCCTTTCCTCTTCACTGGGAGATGGGGGTTCATGTATGTCTCTCTTAGGGTCCTCCTTGTTTCCTAGCTTCTCTGGGGTTGTGAATTTTCAGCATTTTTGCACCTGTGGTTCTCTCTGCTCAGACAACTCTAGCTTGTATCAAGTTGACAACAAAGCCAACCAGGGCATTTTATGTGTCATAAAACAGTGCTTTGTGATGCTGATGGTTCAAAACTATATTTCAAATGTCAGATATTTGCATAGATAACATTGTAAATATAATAATAAAAGGTGAATTGTTGTAAATGAGCACAGTGTTAATATGAAAATGTCAGGGATCATATTTGAATGCTTTCTGTCCTTTCCCCGCTCCTGAAAGGCATTTCTTGCATACATGTTGACTGTATGACATGATTGTTATCGATATGTTCATTTTCCTATTGCTATACTCTTTTCCTTTCTCAGAGGCCTCTTAGTTGAAAGGAATCTACCTCCTACTTCAGAGCATTACATTATTCCTTGTCATAGCAGTTTCTCAACAATTCTTAC
This sequence comes from Mesocricetus auratus, assembly GCF_017639785.1. NCBI lineage: Eukaryota > Metazoa > Chordata > Mammalia > Rodentia > Cricetidae > Mesocricetus > Mesocricetus auratus. The sequence continues at coordinate 11,164,634 of NW_024429183.1, read as the reverse complement.
AGTTTTATTTATGGTGGTGAACACGAACATATTGGGAGAATATCTAGGCCTTTTGAAATTAAATGCCACACGATTAATCCAGTTTATGAGGAGAAGATACTGTAGACAGAGGCCAGGTTACATATGAGAACCTGCCTGAGAGTCAGATTTCTAGGTCTGACATCTGAACAAGCTCTTTCTCAGCATCTCAGCCAGTTAGACATCTTCTCCACCAGAATGTCTGTCACTTTCTGTAATGATTTTATGGATGTGGGCTTACATATTTTGTATATTTTCTACCCAGCATATTTAGCACACAGTACCCAAGACATAGTAGACTCAGTATGTTTATAGTAGATCACTTCATTGACATACACAGCCATGTACCTGTAAGGTTGAAAGTAGGTAAGAGGGCTGGAGAGATGGCTCAGAGGTTAAGAGCACCGACTGCTCTTGCAGAGGTCCTGAGTTCAATTCCCAGCAACCACATGGTGGCTCACAACCATCCATAATGAGATCTGGTGCCCTCTTCTGGTGTGCTACATGGAGGCAGGATGTTGTATTCATAATAAATAAATAAAGTCTTTAAAAAAAAAGAAAGTAGGTAAGAGTCAGAGAAAATGGTAAGTGGCTTTGGTTTAAGGGATAAAACATTACACCATTGCTTTAGACATCAATTGTTCAAGATTTTTTCCCTCAATACCTTATTTTGCTGATGGAAATATTCCAGGCCCCAAAGCTTGAGGTGCCATGGAAGATGGATACAACCATTATAATGTAATAATAACAATAGTGAAAAAGAGAAAAAAAAGAAATAGTAGACTAAAGTAACATGGGCTGTTTTTATGGGGGAAAAATCCCTTGGTGGCTAATTCCAAAAATAGTCTTTATCTATAATAAAATCATTACTTTGATAGTTGCCTCTAAGCAATACATTAACTCAGGGATAACTCAGAGATAACTGCATCGCTCCAAATGTGTCAGCATTTAAAGTCTATCTGGCTGAAATTTTTCTTAATTTATTGCTATCTAATAATGGTAGAAAACATCATTTGTGTTTGACAAAGAGTTATGTTTTAACCATACACATTCATTCAACTATATAACAAGGAATGATTGTTCAGCTAGCATTATTCTTTCTAAGGCATGTGATGTTTATTCATGTGTACTTGGAAAATGAATTCTTTATAAGCATATTAAGAAGATATAAAAAAAGTCAGACCCCTGAGATTTCAGAAGAGAGCTTCATAGAATACTAACAATATTTAGGGTGGGTACAGGTAATTAACACTTTCTGGGGTTTAGTGGGTAGTCTGAATCTATACATATTTGGTCATATAAGTACCTAAATAATTTCATCAAATGATACATGATGAGTAAGCTATTAATGTTGTGTTGTTGAGTGAAAGAAGTCAGCTTAGCCACTGAAAAACAGCTTCTTATTTTACTGGGTTTCTCTAACCTCTTCATTTATTATATAAATGTACTCTCAAGGATAATTGTCTTAAAAACTCTTTGACTTGTGAAACATAGAAAGTGCAGTGAAGATCTTTTCTGAGTATTATTGGTTTCATTTTGTGTCCTTTTTGGGGTGCAACTGATTTTGACAGATGTACTATTATGTTACCAGTGTAACATGACATCTTTTTAAAGACGAACTGAATAAGAGTGAGCTTGACAATAAGTAAGGAAGACACTGTCAGAAAGCTGAAAAAACAGGTTGGTGTCAAAGTATGACATGAATGCAGTACAATAAACCCTATAATACCATTAGTTTAATGTCTTTCCAATGATGCCCTTGAGAAGGCAGAAAATAGCCTTATCCTTAAATACTATCACTTAGTCATAAAAATAATATAATAAGACAGAACACAAGTTCAATTTAACGTGTGCTTGAAATGGTATTTTATGACTCTAGAGTATACACGCACACACATGTGCATGTGTGTGTGTATGTGTGAGTATGTGCAGTATGTGTGTGTGTATGAATTGATGCTATCTTTGATAGATACAGCACATGTTTGGAAGAATTTTGAGATATCTTGGATCTCCCCCCAATTAATTTTTACAGTTAAAAACCACTGTTAAACTATTGATTTTAAATATGTATTATAAAGAGATTATACATCTATATTAATTATAAAAATTATCTGATTTCCTCTTCTGTAGAATAAGACTAGGCTTTAGTAACATAAGAAATTTGAGGTGTGCATTTAAAGTATATTTCTAAATAATGAATTTTGTGAGTAGTTAAAAAGATTCAGATGGAATTGTTTTGATAGAGTTATATATTTTTTGGTCTGATATTACACACACACACACACACACACACACACACACACACACTCCACCGTAATTGACATGTTTCAGTGTAAAACATATTTATCCGCAGGATGATGACTTTCACTATCTTTGTCTCCAGGGTCAGTGGTGATTGATCTTGATGGAAAAAGTTCCCTTCTCTACAGATTTGATCAAAACTCCTTGAGTCCAATAAGAGATATCATTTCTTTGAAATTTAAAACCATGGAGAGTGATGGGATTATACTACACAGGGCAGGGGCTGCTGGAGACCACATCACATTGGAGTTAAGAAGAGGAAAACTCTTCTTATTTATTAATTCAGGTAAAGTTACTTGGTGAGGCTCTTTGAAGGTCTGATTATTTGATTATCACTAATGTAACTTGATGTATTCCTAGCTCACTTCTTTTAACATTTAAAGTAGCTGATTTTCCCATTTAAGAATATAAACATGAGTTTTCTGGCCCATCAGGGTCCTGCAGTCCTTGAGCCCCAAATAAACACACAGATGGTATATTAATTATTAAACTGTTGACTGATGACTAGGGATTCTTATTGGCTGGCTCTGTCTTAAATATTAACTAATTTCTATTAATCTAAGTATTTCCATGTGGTCATATCTTACTGGAGAACACCTGGTATATACTACCTTCCTGGTCTCACATGGCATCTGCTGTTTGCCTACACTTCCCAGAATTCTCCTTTTCTCCTAGCCCAGCTTATACTTCCTGCATCATTGGCCACAGTGTTTTATTCATTAACCAATAAGAGAAACATATATACAGAAGATATCCCCATCACAAGAACTTGGCATGTATACCCAGTGCCTGCTGTGTAATAGAATATTTGTTTAAATATGTAAAGATGTGTTGCTGTTTCACATTGCCTGCCTAAGGAACCTGATTGATCTAATAAAAAGCTGAATTGCCAATAGCTGGGCAGAGGAGGGAAACCAGAGCTGGCAGGCAGAGAGAATAGGGGAGTCAGCCAGACAGCCAGAGGCCAGACAGCCAGACATGGAAGAAGCAGGAAGCATGATGGACAGTATGTAGCTGATGTAAATGAACCTTGGGGCAGCACATAGATGAATAGAAATGGTTTAATTTAAATTTTAAAAAAGCTACCAAGAAAAAGACTAAGCTAAGTCTGAGCATTCATAATTAATAATTCTCTGTATCATGATTTGGGGGCTGGTGTTCCAAGAACGCCCACTACTTTTGACACCCAATGGGGGATGCCAAATGTTTTAACTTTGGCAAAGTGGCTGTGCCTTAATCTACTGCTATCTCGGCCAGAAATTTCAACTCTGCAGTTACTAGCCTTTTTCTCTCAGTGACCTGGCCACACTGGCTGCAGCCTGGCAAGAATTCTGCTCCTGCAGGCACAGGCCTGCTGCTGCCACTAAAGGTAGCTTTAACTAAGTCTCTATCATTCTAAATATGAATAAGACTGGAGATTCAAAGGCTGGGGTGAGAATCTGCAAGTTCAGAGAACTAAATAGCAACTACCAAGCCCTTTCTCCTTCCTGCTGTCCACAGAAGAACCATACTTCTACTTTGCCAAACTACAAAGACCTATGCCACTCCAAACCCCACCCTACTACTTCCTGGGAATGTCTCTCGGATGTCATCTGAGGCTCTATGATTATTTTCTGTCAACTAGTTCCTAAGTCAACCTCCTGACTCAAGATTAATTTTATTTAATTAATGCAAATGCAAACTCAGGGTTCTCAGCGTGATAGATACTCTCCCAACAAGTGTCCATATGATTCATGTTTGCAAACTGCACAAACACTTCTTTGGATGCTCTTCCTACAACTCTGATGTAGCTTCACAGTTATTTCCTAGCATCATAAAAAATGGGATGGGTCATTGAAAAATATTACAGCAGTAAAAATAATGAGCTTGTAGCAAAGATAAAATTTACATAGAAAATGAGCTTGCAATGGGTAATAATAATAGAAGGAATTAACAGTGGAAGAAATTACAGCAAGGTTGAGAGATCATTATAATCAAGCTTCAGATAAATCCACACTGGTGTTCAGGATGGCATGCATGCAAGAAGTTTGTAAATTACTATGAGAGATGCTGGTCCATCAGGAAGAAGCTCCCCACCCTCTTAACTGAATCACAGTGCTGTTGTTTTTTTCCTCCTAGGAGAATCCAGACTGATGTCTAGTTCCACCTTGATCAACCTCACCTTGGGCAGCTTGCTGGATGATCAGCATTGGCATTCTGTGCTTGTCCAGAGACTGGGCAAACAGGTTAACTTTACAGTGGACGAGCACAGGCGTCACTTCCATGCCCAGGGAGAATTCAATTACCTGGATCTCGATTATGAGGTGTGGTAGTTACATTTCAATTAATACAGATTTGATGATGTATGTGTGGTTTAACTTCCTAGCAGAAAATATGCTATAAAAAAGACACCTTCAGAATAAATCCCCAGGCTGACAAAGCTTTCCTAAGATGATCTAGCTTGCTAACTAGCACATGGAACTTGGGGGTCATCATTTATTATATATCTGTAAATATCATTATAGAACATGACAATCATTTCACCTGACACATACAGTCACAGTACCTCATAGGCAGATTATGTTTCCCTCAATGACATTCCATTGCCACATTCAAATCTAGAATGTGTCGTCTGATTTCTTGGTCGACCCCTGAGAAATATAGATTTATGAGAGACTATAACAGCAAACAAATTAATTCATTAACAGCTGATTTCAATATGCAAATAGCAATTTATGCTAGAAACATATACAAAATAAAATATCATAATTAGCTACATTATTAAATAGGCCAAGCTCTACTGTGAATCAAGAAGTGTATTTTTCTTCATTAAGCAATAAATATCAAAACCAGGTGTGATTAGTGACTTGGAAGGATAATCAAGCTGTCATACAAATGAAGACTGAATGCAGATGAATTTGTTTTTAAAAGTCAGTATCTTAATTTTTTCTGTGTGGTGTTGTAAAGTTATCTATGTGATGATTACTGCTATAATTGCTAATCATAATTATTTAAATAGGTTATCACAAAAAATCACTAAACAATATTATTGATGCCATTTTTCTTTCTAAGATCAGCTTTGGAGGGATCTCAGCACCTGCAAAATCAGTGTTATTGCCATACAAACATTTTCATGGATGTTTAGAGAACCTCTATTATAATGGAGTGGACATCATTGGCTTGGCCAAGCAAAACAGCCCTCAGATCATCACCATGGTAAGAGTCTCCATATGAAGGAATGAATTAAGCTGTACTTTTCCAAAATAAAATTGCTCCATGTGAGGGTCTTGCTTATAATGTTTTAGACATGACCTTTAAAAATTCTCTCTGGTTGACAGTATACATATAGGAGATTTGTTCTATTTAGGGGCATTATAATTCATAACAGCTATTTTCATATATTTATTTATCTATTTATTTTGGCTTTTTGAGACAGGGTTTCTCTGTGTAGATCAGGCTGGCCTCAAATTCACAGAGATCTGCCTGTCTCTGCCTCCTGAGTGCTGGGATGAAAGGTGTGAGGCACTACCGCCCGGCATATATTTATTTTTATATGAAGTAAATGCAGGATAGATTTTTCCCCTGGGGAGACACAACACACACACACACACACACACACACACACACACACACACACACTCACGTGTGCATTCATGCACGCACACATGTACACATGCACACATGCACTCATCTCCTCACTCCAGATAAGGAACACATAACAGACCAAATTAATGATTGCACCAAATTCCCACTTGGTGAACCAATGATTTCCTATTGGGATAATAATATGAGTATGGGTACCAGGTTACTTACAGAAGAAAGGATGACTCAAAAGCAGCTGCATCATGGAAAAAGCTACCCAAAGCACAGGTGATGACTCACAAAGCTGCCATTATAGAGCTCTCTCCTGTGAGGAGAGAGCAGTTGTTTTGTGACTTTTATAAAGCCATAGAGGAGTCTTCTAGACTTTTCTAAGCTTCAGTTTTCTAAGACATGTGATGCTTTGTTTACTCCCTGAATCTCATGAACCTGCCCCTCCATCTAGATGGAATGTTTTAATTGGAAAAACTGTCATACAGCAATAAATTTTTTAAAAATAGTATGGAAAATATTTTTAAAATTTATTGTGATCTGATTGTTGATTTTGTTGTGGCTGTTTCAGTTTTGTTGAGACATTATTACTCTTGTTAGATTAATTTGATTTTATTTATTTAAGAAGTTATTCCCTGACCAGCTCATTGGGTGAGCTCAGTCCCTGGAATCAGGTAGCATTTCTGGTGTGTTCACAAGAAATTAGAAGCACTTGTGTTTGTCATGGTCATTCATAATAAAGAACTTATAGATTGTTATAGCATTGTAGCTGCCAGTCTGTCTTAGTAGTGGTATTACCTAGGTTCCCTTACACCCCAAGTCCTTGGAATTATTTGCAGAATTCAGCTCTAACTGTTGGTCAAGGTTCAGTCAGGGAAGCAACAGCAGAGTGTGTTTCAAACAGGGCACCTTTCTCTGATGTGGAAATTAGGACTTAGAAGAAGAAACCGGAAGTGAAAACCTGGCATGGGAAGGGTGAAGATCAGATGAGTCACTGACTGAAGCTGAACTATGAATGGACAACTTGGACTTGGCAGAGCATTTGTGGCTTATGCTGGCAGCTTTCTGAAGTGTCTACAGGAGATGTTGCCTCTGGGTAGATTTTTGTCTCTAAATTTCCATGACACATATCTGGGGTGGACATTAGCTTGACTTGTTGCGGACCAGTAGGACCAGATATCTTGATAAATAGGTGGTACAGAGTGGAGGAGAGCAGGACAGTGGAAGGAACCAGCATCACCCTGTGCTTATCATCCTGCTCATATGTGTGTGGTGGGGTGGGCATGTGAATGCTTTTGGTGTGGATGTGTGCAATTGGAAGCTGCTGTTCAGAGTCATCCTCAGTCACTATTCCACCTTATTCACTGAAGCTGTGCCTGTCAATCAAGCTCAGAAGTTGCCTGTCTATTGCTAACCATGCTGCTCTGGGGATCTTGTTGTCTCTGCCCACTGAGGCTGGAGTTACAGGTGCCCTCGCTGCCCACCCAGCATCTGTGTGGGTTTCTGGGGATCAAAATTCCAGTAGTCAAATTTGTACAGCAAGTTCCTTGACCATCGGACATATTTCCATTCTTAAGTCGAGCGTTTTGGCATGGGTTCTGGAAGACGAACTCAGATCTTCTTGCTAGTAAGCAGTGGCTATCAACACAGGTTTATGCTCATCCTTCACTGTACATGATTATCAATACCCTTGGGTCAAAATGGCTTGTGTTCTACTTCTGACATTCAAGTATCATTTTTTATTTTCAGGGAACTTTTACCTAGAATCAGACAATGATTGAAATTCCAGGAAGCACAGTTTCCACTTTACTACTTTGATAATAAAATGCAGATGTAAATAGATTTTCATTAATTTCTTTCATTGCTTAAAATTCAAAATATGTAAATTGAATCTCACATTGTGCAGAAAATCCCAGAGAACATCACTGGAATATTTATTATGGAAAAGATTTCATTCCCAGCTCTTTGTGAATTCATGTTCTTTGTATGTTCCTAAAGGCTTTGTATGTATCCAGTAAAGGCTTTATTTTCATTTCTATTTTATTACAGGGAGATAATTTAAAAGGAAATATGTGTGTTTCATGAAAAATAATGATTCTATGCAACACTTGGGCAAAAACCTCCTCTGTTCATGGGCGAGAGGATGTGCTTGCTGTGTGTAGGGCAGGAGGAGGCAGCCACCCAAGTAAAGCTTAGGATCAAACTACTATGGGTAGCTACTCCCATCTCCACAGGGTTTGATTGTCTTAAAAGTCCCTTTATTTTATAAGTGAGTGTGTACATTGGCAATTAGCATTTTGTGCTCTTAAGCTTTTAACATTTCACCCAGCATACAACATAACAGTTGTATGAAGTAAAAGTTCAGTTTTTAAAAGAATCATTTTTTGTTTGTTTGACCAAGATTCCCCCACACACAAAGTTTATTCTTCTTGATAAAGTTAATTTCATTGACTTTGCAAGTCTATACCAAAGTTGCAGAATGTGGAGAAAACCTAGGAACACACTTCAAGAACTTTTAAGGTAAAGGGCAAAGATTTGGACCTTCGTGGTATAGCAAATTGATCAGGCTAGAATGAGACTGATAAGTTTTTAAATTCTATCCCATGTGGGCAGTAATGAGCTGAATACCTGCTCTTGTCATCTATCCTCAGGGAAATACATCGTTTTCTTGCTCACAACCACAGTCTGTGCCTCTGACTTTCCTGAGCACCAAGAGTTACTTGGTTCTCTCAGCATCTTCCAAAGAGGAAGTCATCTCAGTCAGTTTTCAATTCCGAACCTGGAATAAGGTGGGGCTTCTGCTCTTCAGTGAACTCCAATTGGTTTCGGGCGGTCTTCTCCTCTTGCTCAGCGATGGGAAACTTAAACTGAATCTCCACCAGCCAGGAAAGTCACCCAGTGACATCACAGCAGGTAATAAATGTATTTCTTGAGGCAAAGCATATGAATTTGAAAGATTTCATTATCTCTGTGTCCCTTCTCTATAAATTTCATGCATAACCAAAAATTAATATTTGTTTAATAAATGGATACTTGAGTTAATAAGATTATCACTACCTTCCTTAGATAAACTTGGTTCCAATATGACTCCAGTGTACAAAATTCTTATTAACATAGTTGATAATTATGAAGGAATAGAAATTTCTATCTATGACCCTTACACCAATTCAGACAAGTCATCAACCTAGCAAGAGGAAACAGGTTTTGGGGTAAAAGTGAATGACACTGCAACAACAGACCAATTAATTAACTGAATGTCTTTCATTGAATAATTAGATTGATAAATCACTATTGTCCACCTTGGTGTGGAGCATGACAGAGGCCACATGGGTAACTATATCTATCTATGTCATCATACTAATAATCAAATGTACCTTGTAATGGTTGGATACATTTTTAAACAGGCAAAGATTTGTGAAGAATTTGCCATGTGGGTACCAATTGAAGTTCTCTGCATTCGTATGTGATACAGTACCCTTTTAACAATTAGAGGTAATATAATTAAGGTGACTTTATATGTGTCTTGAAATTAATGTTCAATCTAGGTTAGAGCTATGGGTGAGGGATATATTTGTCTCTTCATTAAAAATATATAGCTCTTAATAAGGAATCTCTATCAGAGTCTTTATATACAGAATAGCATCCACTCTTGGCAGCTAGAGGTCACATTAGGGTAAATTACCGCATTACTTTAATCAATAATCTTTATAAACAATTTATAGATGTTATTGTACCACTCCTTTCTATTAACTATGATCAACATTTATAGAATATGATTGGGAAAGGAAAAACGAGAAAAGTTAAAACAGTGTCTGAAACTAATAGGAAAAACACATGTACAAATTCTTGCTAAGTGGCACTTAGTTAGGATTTCTATGGCTGTGATCGAGTGCCATGACCATAAGGAGCCAAGAGAGAAGCAGGTTTACTTCACTTCCACTTCCAAATCACAGTCCATCATTGGAGGAAGTCAGAGCGGGAACCTGGAAGCAGGAGCTGATGGAGAGGTCATGGAGGAGTGCTGCTTATGGCTTTCTCCTCATGCCTTCCTCAGTCTGCTTTCAGAGAGAACCCAAGACCAGTAGCCAAGGAGTGGCACCCTCTACAGTGAGCTGGTCCCTCTCACATCAATAACCAATCAAGAAAATGTACCACAGTCTTGTCCACAGGCCTATCTGGTAGGGGCAGTTTTTCAATCGGTGTTCCTTCCCTCTTCCAAAATGACCGTAGCTTGTGTCAAGTTGACATAAAGCCAACCAGCATAAGGGCCTATTGTTTGTATATTCTTATTGCCATTTGTGTTTCTGTATCACTTCAGTTTATGTGAGAGTGCTAGAACGTCAGTATTAATAATAATTTTTGAGACGTATTATGCTGTGACTTTTTATGTAATGTTCAACGTGGTGGATTTGTAGTCTGGACAAGAGGAAATAAATTAATCAGTGTCATATGAATAATTAAGAGGCTCCTAAAATGAGAGTCTAAAAAATGTAAGCTTGTCATTAGTGTGTAGTGTATTGTGATGTATTTGACATCCTCTGAAGTGGTTACAGCCATAGCCTAATTTTCAACATCTTAAAGAAACTGCTTCAGTAAAACATTACTGTAGTAAGCTGCGTGAAGCTAGCTCACTTCCAACCTCTTTACAGGAATGTGTGGTTAATAAATTACTAGGTATAGCTCTGCATAGAATACCCTAAGTGATTTTAAATCTCTAAATGAATGTTTGAATACAGACATGGCATAATCCATTGTGATATCATGTAACTTTATATCATTATTTTCATATCTTATAAAAAGGAATCTAACTATGAGTGTCAAGGTGGTAAAATAAATCACACTGAAAATAGCAAACGTTGGCTATCGACTCTCCCCACCCTTTTTTTCCAGTTTATTTCAAAATTATATGTCTAATAACATGAACATTTAAGCTATCCTTACTTAATGAAAAGCTGTAGTATGATATAATGCCAATCTAAATGGTCATACATGACTTTATTGAAAGGCATTATAATTCAGCAATTGATTTGATTGTGAAACATTATCGAGCGCACCCCAAGTAAGGTATAGTATATATGTTAATTTTGTGAATTTCAGTGAAACAAATACTTTTTTATTTACAAATAATTTGTTTAAATGGTAGTTGAGTGCCTGGTCAGTTTCTTTTACTATATGAAGCAATCTTTAATTAGGGATCATTTGGGGTACTATACTAAAGCTTTTCACCATATAAGGATGGCTTAAGCTTTCATAGTTATTAGACATATAAATTCCCAATCTAAAAGGTTTGAAAAATTCAAAGTATTTTTACCTTTTCTAGTAAAAAAACTAAATTATATGGAGAAAGAACTGATTTATACAAATATTTGAATTATCAGGATAAATTTGTAATGGAGTGTACCATTGGCAAATTGTCATTTGGAATTATTTGAAAATATTATGTGAACCTAAGTCATCCTTGAAATATTAATGATAGTATATTAGCTTAAATCATGAGACATTTTAGCAGTGTTCTGCAATCCCTCATAACACAAGACATTTTCAGCCCTTGTAACTATTAGAAAAGTCAAATCAAAACCCATCCAGGTGACATCAAGGACCTAATGTAACAATACAGTTACATTTTCTTATCGAAAATGAAATTCTTTGTTGTCAAGTTTGAAGTTCCTACAATGGTTCTAGTATTTTGCCTAATGGTGAAAATCAGTTCCATGAACAAGCTGTTTGGCCCCACAGCAGAATCTGCCTGTGGTAAGTCTGCAAATATATCTAAAATGTGTCGCTGTTTTGATAGACATTTACAGTCCTGGTGTTCTCGGCAACGGCACAGCTCCCTTGGTTCCTCCTCATCCCCTTTCCTTGGGAGTCTCTTCCTCTCGTCATACTGTAAACCTGTTACTTTTAAACTCCTGCCCTCCACTGAAGTGATAGTTACCAGTGACCCCCATATTTTCTCCTGGACAGGAACTATCTAGTGATCTAGGCCCTTCATTCTGGCTAGTGACGATAGTTAGTAAATGTAGGATTCCTGGTGATTTCAGAGTGCTGAGATATATTTGGGACTGTGTACCACTCTTCAGTGGCTCCTTGAGTGATGGCATACATGTAATTGCCTTCTGCACCTTTGCCAAGGATCTACCCTAAGTGGCAGGCTTAGTGTTTTTCTTTATCCGTCTTCCCTTCTAGATGCCTGTTACAGTCTTAGCAGAGGCTGAGGGCCGCTGAGCTGTTGGACCGTTTCTATAGCAATTTACGACAGGCCTGCAGATTACACAGGAGAATGCAGATAAAAACTTTTTACTTCCTGGTATAATTTGTGTAACGGTTATGTGGTTTGAGTCAAAGACAAGGGTCAAGGAAGAGAAGGTTCTAGAACAATTCTGTTCTCTCCCCCACCTGCGATTGCAAATACCTCTGTTTACTATTCAATTCTTGTATTTGCCTTTTCTCCTTTTCAAAGTTGATTATAGGCAGAAAAATTGTGGGTTTTAGAGTTAGGCAAGGGGTTCTGGTTTGTTTTTGTTGCTTACTAGCTGGATAGTACCCAGGATAATTGTTTATCCTCCTCAAGCTTTGTTTTCTTCATACTTAAAACAAGGGTAATAACCATTGTGATGCAAATTACACAATACATAGAAAGCACAAAACAGTACTTGCAAACCATTACTCAATAACATTGTTGTAATTGTTGCTTTATTAATATAGCAATAATACACTCATTCCCCACATTCTAATAAGTGGTGCCTGGGATATAGCTCAGTGGTGGGGTACTTGCTTCCTCAGGGCCCTGGCCTTGATTCCTAAGATGGAAAAGGAATTATGAGTTATGGCTATTATGGTTTCAGTGTGAAATATCTGGTCTCTTTCTGCTTTTTTGTTTTGTTTTGTTTTTCCTACTGGAATGGGAATAACCGCAGCTACACACCCCTACCTCTAGGAATTCTGAATTCTGTCTTGATTTCCAGCCATAAACCACATTAAACCTTATTCTTTTAAACAGGATCTGTGAGTGTGTGTGTGTGTGTGTGTGTGTGTGTGTGTGTGTGTGTGTGTGTGCGTATGTGTGTGTGCATGTGTGTGTGTGTGTAAGTGCCCATAGGGGCCAGAAGAGAGTTTCAGGGCATCTGGAGTTACATTAGGTTGTGAGCTGCCAAGTTCAGGTGCTGGGAACTGAACTTGGGTCCTTTGGAAGAACAGAAAGTGTTCTTAACTACTGAGCCATCATTTAGTCCTATAAACTTTTTCTTTCTTAAATCACTTCTGTCAGGTTTTCTGTCACAATGATGAGAAGTATAACTGATAAGGTGGCAATAGAATTGATATGTGATGTAATTAATAAGGAGAAAAGTACAGGTTGCATGGTTCCTTCCTTTAACAGTAGTGTGTGGCCTTTCAAAGGGAACACTTTTTATCAGACTGTGAGGTAGAAAAGTGAAGTAGAATCTGATTTACTAGGTAGGGTTAGTTGAAGCATGTTAGGGATCACTCACGTTTTAATTTGAGTACTCCATCCTGTTGACAGGCAATAAGTCTCCTCCACTGGTAAATGATGTCTATTACACAAAATTTAAGCTTTCTAAAGACCTCTCTGAAAGTGTGGCCCCAGTTCATAACCTGCTGGCTTGTTAAATGGATGCCTTTCATGGTGCCAAATTGCCGAATGGGTTGTCCTGCCAATCTTTTGTTCATAATCAAACTTGGCTTCCATATGGAAAGTAGGATTCCAAAGGCCTCCCCAAGCCTTTGGTTTAATTCTGTCCTCTGCCCAATCAGCAGATGCTCAGGGCACAGCCACACAAAGCATGATCCTTGGACCAGCATGAGCTCTCTGCAGAGCTTGTATGAATCCAGAAGTTACAAAATCAGACATAAAGCTTTTAGAAATGGTCACCACACAAAGAATTCCAGTAAAGCATAAGTACATGCTTAGTAGACTTATTTTTTTTAATGTTTCATTTTCAGTTTTTAATTTTACGTGTATGGACACTTTGTCTGCATGTTCACCTGTGCACCTTGTGCATGAAGGGCCTATGGAGGCCAGAAGAGGAACGGGACACCCAGGAGCTGGAGTTCCAGATGACTGTGAAGTACCATGTGGGCACTGGGAATCAAATCCCGGTCCTCAGGAAGAGCAGGCAATGCTCATAACCACTAGCCATTTCTTCAGTCCCTAGACCTGTATTTTATGTATCATTGATTTTATAGTAAACCATTTTATCATCTGTTAGAAAAGTATCACTGTGCAAGCCAGATGAGGTGACACACACCTTGGATCCCAGAACGTAAGAGGTTGAGACAGGGTGATTATGATTTTGAAACCGTATTGGTCCACATAATCCAACTCCATATCCGAAGAAGAAAGCAAATTAGGGCTGGGGAGGTTATTCAGTGGATAAAGCACTTGGGGAAGCAGAGTGAGGACTTGAGTCAGATACCCTGAACCCACTTAATAAAACCAGACGTGGCAGCACGTGTTTGTCATCCCAATGTTCCTATGACAAGGATGGGAGAATCTACAGCAGTTAGCAAGGCAGCCAGCTTGGCACGTGCCACAGTGAACAACAAAGAGACTGCCAAACAAGTTGGGGGGCAGACTGGCAACAGAGGTTGTCTGACCTCTGTGAGCACAACGTGGCATGTATGTGCCTGCATTCACACAGGCACAGGTACTCATTCACTCACAGTCATTATAGAATAGATTGGAAACCGGAAACTTCATCAGCACGTATAAAGAGAAGGTTTTTCTTTTGATAGGGGCCTTCCCGCCAGCCTGGTTCTAGAGCCGCATCAGTCCCAAATAAACACACAGGAGGCTATATTAATTATGAAGCTGTTGGCCTTGCTTGTTTCTTACTGGCTAGCTCTGACTTAAGTAATTACCCCATAATTGTTAATCTAAGTATGTCTCTTACCGGAGAATAGTTCCGGGCTTCCTACCCCATGGCGCTACATGTTGAAATCTCCTGTGTTTCTCCTTCCCAGAATCCTCCTGGGCTCCTAGTCCCATCTATCTAGATTTCTATTGGCACAACAGTACTTTATTGACAAATGTACAGGACTTCCCCCATCAAGCACAGGTATTTGAAAGGCAAAATCTATGAATAAAAGAAAACGTAAGGAGAGACAAGAGATTGAGCCATTCATATGGGACATGTCTGTGCTTTGTGGACAAGTTAGAGGACACATGGGGACCAGAGTTGTAGCTGGAAGCACTTGCACTTGCGGATTATGTGTGTGAAGTTTTGTCCCTCTGAGTGCTGCCTCATAAAGGAAGTGCTGGAAGGACAGATAGGGGACACTTGATACATTTACTCTACTCTTACTCAGTCGTGGGCTCTATGACTATATTCATAGTCATAGTCATAGTCATAGAGCCCACTGTCTTTTAAGTACAGTCTGGACTCTGAAAATTGTCTATCGAATCTGCCTTCTTCACTTCCCTGTTTGAGCATCTTTCATGTAGCAATCCAGAGTTGGGTCGTGAAAAAATTCTTTTCTTGGGTGATAGAATAGGGTGCTTCCAATCCTAGGTAGGATATGCACCCCTTTTAGTACATCCATGGCAAATGATGTTTCCAATTTAAGAGATTTTGGGTATATTTTCAAACTGCAATTGTAAGGGAAACTCACTCAGAATAATAAGGCAATTACAAATGGCTCTCTGAGTTCCATAGGGTGATTGTACTTTTGTTTGCTGACTGGGATGTTCTCTGACTGTAAGACTGACTGGCAAATCCACCACAGAGTTCAGTTTCCTTATCCCTACTTGGCCTTGTAGTTCTAATTGTCTTTGAGAGGTGGGACAATGACATGGGTATCACCTTAGGAAGAACTAGAGATGTGTTTTAGTGGAAGCTCCTTGGTTTTTTTTTTATTACAGCAACATTATAACTGCATAAAATTGTGAGTCTAGTTAGAACTGTGTATATTATATACAAAGAGAGTGAGAGGGAGCAAACAAGCAAGATAGAGAAAAAGGGAGGGAGGAGAGAGAGAAAAGAATGAAAAAGAATCAATCCTAAGTTATTTTGACAGTCATAGTAAATAAATTCCCATGAAGCTGAACCAAGAAGTGTCAGAAAAGAGGCTGCTACTCCTAGAGGGAAAATGTTCTTGAGAGCCTCTTGTCAAGAGTTTTTTTCCATCCACCTCTGGTCGAACCTATGCATGCAACCTTATTTTTAATCTACATGGGGTTCTTTTGAAAGATAGTTAATATATTATATTGTTTTAATGTCCTTATTGTGTGATGATTTCATACAGGCATAAAATATGTTTTGATCCAAACCACCTCCCATTTTTTCTTCATCCCCAACAACCACTTTTCCCTCCCAACAATGTGTGTTCTTTTTTAAAAGACTCACTGAGTCCACTTACCTGCTTGTATGTACATGGACTTTGAAGTTGTGGTCAATACCCTCCTAAACTCACTCTTCTCTCTCTCTCTCTCTCTCTCTCTCTCTCTCTCTCTCTCTCTCTCTCTCTCTCTCTCTCTCTCTCTCTTCAACTTACTTTGTTGTGTAGGCTGGCAATAAACTCTTAATCCTCCTCTATCATCTGTCCTCCCAAGTGGTGGGGTTATAGGTATATCCTTCAGTATCCTTCACATTTGGTATGGGGGACAATTCAAATGGTATCCTGTTATCTGTAACTTTACCTTCCATAGCTTCAGTGACTATGGCTAACTATGGTCTGAAAATACTAATTGGAAAATTCCAGAAGTAAGCAGTTCATGGGGCTTAAATGATGCTTACATTGTATTTTCTATTCTAGTCTGAGTCACTACTGCTAATGGTTGACTGTGCCTAATTTGTAAGTTGTACTTTATCATAGCTATGTATATGCAGAAAAAGGCACAGTATATATGGGTTTCAGGCATCCTGGGTGTCTTGAAATGTGTGCCTCGGGGAAGGTGAGTCTTCAGTAGATTCAAGCATTGCAGTCAATCTAAAATGTCTATTGCTGTCCATAAGCCACTGACTGCTTCGTGTTTGCTGTTGAGAGCTATTCGTCTGCTCCTTTCCCCAGGTGCTGGCTTAGATGATGGTCAGTGGCACTCTGTCTCCTTGTCTGCTAAAAGGAATCACCTAAGTGTGACTGTGGATGGCCGCACCACCCCTACTTCTCCTTGGCTGGGCCCTGAGCAGGTTAATCCAGGAGGCATCTTTTATTTTGGAGGTAAGAAAACGAGTCAGATCATGTGGTCTACTGGATCACATTTGTGCTCCCACTCCTGTGTCTTGGGTCTGATATTTCCTATGCTTTGAGCAGTGCTAACCCTGCTAACCCAGGACTAAATTTTAACTCTCTTTAAACATAGAAATGTTGAGGGGATCAAAATGACAAATGATGACCTAAAATGAATTCCTATAAGGCAGACTTCCTTATGCTTACAGTTTCTATAATGAGATTTATTTTAAGTAGGTCACTTTCTTCAGTTCTTATTTTTAAGCCTTGTTAGATTGTCCTAGTGTTAAATGGCCCTCAAACAACGTCTTCTGATTTGATGGGGGGATGTCACTGCGGTGTTTTTCTGATCTGACTCTTAGTTTCCCTAGAGCTTTCTTACTCCCTCCCCACTGCCCAGTACAGAAAGCAATATTATGCCAATGGACAAATAATTTAACCTAATTAGTTATAGCAGCTCAGTGTCTTTGCTGAAGAAAAACAAATATACTGGTGCATTTGATAAAACCAGGACACCAGCCTTCAGCATCAGCCTTTTCCTTAGGGAATAAGAACAAATGAAGTGTTTAGCTGTCTCATGGATGGTTGACTGAAATAAAAGCTTGGCAAAGCAGACTTGTGGCATGAGAATGAGCTTTTACAACTGAAATGGAGGCACTAGACTCTCACCCAAGGAGTACAGTTTAGTAGCAAGACTTAACTACGTCATAGCATTCTCCATATTACTATTGTTTGGCTATTTCATGACTGTAGTTTAATAGTTGCTAGGGAGATGCATTGGTAGTTAAAAGTCACACTGCTTTTCTAGGGGGTCACAGTTTGGTTTCCAGACACACAACAGCTTACAACTGCCTGTAACTCCAGATCTAGGGGATCTGATATATTCAGCCTTTGATACACATAAATACCTACACAGAGAATTAAAAATAAAATAAAATTTAAAAATAACATCTAATTCTAGACTCTTTGATATGGAATAATGATTTTTTCAATGATCAATAATTAAAAATAAAATGAATGTTATTTTCTAAGAATTGTTATACAAGACCAAGCTTGAGAAACCTGCAGAAACAGCTGACCTGAGCAAGTGGGAGCCCACAGACCCCAGTCTGACAGCTGGGGAACCAGCAAAAGACCGAGCCAGGCCCCTTGGATGTGGGTGTCAGTTGGGGGTCCTGGGCAGACTATAGGGCCTCTGGGATGCAGTGTCCTTCCTGCAGGTAGAGCGGGGGAAGGGCCGGTCCAGCAGGTCTCTTCCTGGGGGCTGAGCAGGACGGTGAGTGTCAACCACTCAGACCCTCCCCCATTAGTTACAGGGGGGGTGGGGGGTGGGGGACACACTTAGTCAGGAGTCTGTCAAAGCAGGATCCCAATTTATTCCAATACGAAGTAACTCATATAGGACTGAGGTAGGGGATGGGAATCTTAGGATAGGGTAAGGTGACGTGAGGAGTTAAGGACCAATAGTATTCCACCAAGCAGGCAGGTAGCTAGGCAGGGGGCAGTCTTGCATCTGATCTGGCTGAGTCACCCCCACATGGAGGTTACAGGTTAGAGACAGGTCGCTAAACTCAAGTCAGGCTCAGGAACTTACACTGGGCCTCGAATCCAAGCCTTTCTTAAGGATTGGATTCTTAGGGATTGGAACTTAGTGCACAAATAGGCTTTGGGAGTCCATTCCCTATAGAGGGATACTCTCTCAGCCTAGATATGTGGGGGAGGGTCTAAGTCCTGCCCCAAATGATGTGACCTACTTTGATGATCCCTCATGGGAGCTTCACCCTCCTAGAGGAGTGAATGGGGGTGGGATGGGGGATAGTGGCAGGGATGGGAGGTTGGGAAGGAGAGGGCACTGGGATTGTTATGTAAAATAAGATTGTTTTTAATTTAAATACAAATTAATTTAAAAAAGAATTGTTATAAAGACATAGACCAGTTCACCAAAGGTTAAATGCAAATTAAAGAACAAAACAAAGTTGTTAGTATTCAGGCCTCTGTACCTGCCTGCCCTCAGGGTTATGACAGGGTAGGTCCTCAGTGGCAGTCACTAGGAGCACCACCTGTGCACATTCACTACCATATCTTTTAAAAGGGCCCTGCCCACCTTCCATCTTCCCCTTCCCCCTTCTCTCTCTTGGCCTGTTTCTCTGTCTCTGTCTCTCTGTCTCTCTCTCTCTGGCTGTCTCTCTCTGTCTCTCTGTCTCTGTCTGTCTGTCTGTCTGTCTGTCCTCTCTCTCTCTCTCTGCCTCTCTTTTCTCTTCTGCAGCTCCTGTCCTCAGGGGCCTGTCTTCCCTTTTCCCTCCCCACTTTTCTCATTGAAAAACTTTCCTCCAGTAAAAAAACCCCTTCACCCAAGCTCTTTCAATGGCCTCTTTCTCTCCAGCACTGCTTTTTAATATTACAACAAAAGTGAAACAAGGAAGAAAGAAAGAAAGGGCCAGAGAGATGGCTTGGTGGTTAACAGGACTGGCTGCTCTAGCAGATACCCAGGTTCAACTCCCAGCAACCACATGGAGGTATACACTATCTGTAACTCCAACCTCATGGAATTCAGCACCCTCTTCTGATTTCTGAGCTGCACTCACATACACATACACATACACATACCCACACAGCAACACATATGTATACATATTAAAAGTAAAATTTTTAAGAAACAAAACTGCCTTGCCCGCTGCGCACCCTGTGTCCGAGAATGTGCGGAGGGCATCGGGATTGATGACACAGAGACCAGAAGGTTCCTCAAGAAGGCTCTCTTTTATTCCTCCCCTGGCTGGTTATTATATACCCTGACACCAGAGGTGGAGGTGGGTGGCTAGAAAGAGGCGGTTAGTCTTTGGAAAAGGTGCCTATAGCACAAAGAGAGATGCTCTCTCAGCCTGGACTCTTAGGGGAGTGCCTTGACCCTACCAAGAGTAAAATGACAGACTCTAGATATCCCCTATGTGGAAGGATTTGGCAATAGCGTGGGAGGGAGGGGGGGAAGGGGAGTGCGGGAAGAGGGGAGGGAGAGGGAACTGGGATTGACATGTAAAACAAGCTATTTAAAATTAAAATAAAAAATGATAAAAAAAAAGGTCGAGGTCAGGGCATTCCTGTGGGCCAGCCCTTTTCAGGAACTTATTGCCCTGGGCATTGTATTGTTTTTAGTAAACATGTTTTTAGTAAACATTGTCTTGCAGCTGCCTGGTCCCAGGCTGATGGGGAAGTGGGTCTCTGGCCAAGGTCTGTTGTCCCCACACACAATTTATATAATCCAATGCTGCAAAAGGCAACAAGAGACTACAGTTTTAAATGATATGATTGCTTCTCAGGCTGAGTTTTGTATATCTGTGGACTAAGCTGCTTTACAAAACCCAGTGAATTTCATAGTTACCTGTAGGAACACAGTTTTCAATCAAGAGCTTTCAATCCAAAGGAAAAGATTTAGAAGAGAGAAAGAGATAAGAAAAAAAAAAAAAACACCCAACACCAAGCATATTGTTAAAGGGTACAACATAAAAATAGAAGCTTGGATAAAACTGTTAATAAATCATGAAAATAAAATTGTCTTTCTTCCTGCATTTATGTCCTCTATGTTCAGATTTACTAATACTTGGCTGTTTTATGCATTTTCTCTGGCTATTGTGTTTATCACATTGTAATATTTGAGAGTGAAGTATATGCATGCTGTAATTTTTGTTTATCATGATACATGTGTCACACTCAATAGTATTCTAAAATGGTTTGGATCCACCAAGATTTACAGAAATACTGCAAAGTTACACAGAGCTTTACTGTGTACCCCACATCCACTTTCCTTTATTTACCATGTTTCAGATCATGTGTACACTAAGAAATACCAATGACGTTTTTGGTGTGTTTGTGCTTATGCTACACATACACACACACACACACACACACACACACACACACACACACACACAAGTGTATAGGTGCAGGTGCCTACTGGTGCATTTGGAGGCCAAAGAAGGCTGCCAGGCATTCTGAGAGATCCCAACTCAACATTTTTAGAACCCTAGTGACTAGCCCATCACAGAGTGACTTGCCCTTCTGCCCTCTCCTGAGAAACCAGAGACCTCAAGATAAACTTAAAAGATAACCCTCCCTGATCTAGGAACTAGCTCACCACATTCCTGCTCAATGTTTAACTGTACAATGCCCAAAGAATGCTTGCTTGAGATAACTTTCCTGTTAAGACATAAGCTATCATTTAACTTCTCATCCTTTATGATGTTTACCTAACTCCCCGATTCGGTTTTTCCCTTTTAAAAACCCCTGACTGCAGCTACTAGGGGTTGATCTCCTCTGCCCCTGCGATGGTCATGAGTTTGGCCCCAGTGCACTGGTTCCCCGAATAAACCTCATGTGCTTGCAGCAAGAACGGTCTCTCTTGAATTATTGGGGCATCAGCTTATCCCGAGACTTGAGTGAGGGTCTCCCCACTCTGGGGGTCTTTCAATTCCACCTTATTGCTCTCCACCTTATTCCTTTGAAGGATGGTCTCTCATTGAACCTAGAGAGGCTGTTATAAAGTAAGCTCCAGAGATCCTCCTATCCCTTTCCATAGTACTTGGATAAAAGGCATGTGTAATGTCATGCTTAGCTTTTATTTAGCTTCTGGGGATTTGAACTCAGTTCCTTATGGTTGTACAAGTACTCTTACCCACAGAACCATTTCCCAATACCTCTAATGACATTAAAAAATTCCGAGTCTTCTTGCTTACTTTTTTCTTAAGAAAGATTAAGTTTATCATGTATGTTTGTACTTCTAGGTTGTCTCAGGTGACAGCTATCTGAATTGAGAGTTTGTTTTTATTTTCCTGTTATTACAAACTTATAACCATTTATGATATTCCTAAAATATATAGAGCTTCTAAGGTAATACCTCAATCCCAAGTCATTTTAATATATGCCCTGTGGGGTCTTGGATATCTGAACATTTTCAGTGTTTGGCTTCATGCTGCAGAACCTGATTGAGATGTTCTGTGCAGAAACCAAACTCATTAGGATTTGGGGGCTAGGAGTACAGAGGTTGCACATTCCAAGTGGGAACCACATCTTTCCCTAGGAATCTCTGAGTATCATTGACAAAGTCATGTTTGGGGAAGGGGCAAAGTAGGGCCCCCTAAGGTGCGGTACTGGCCTGATGGGTATTAGCAGTGGAATGAATGGCCACACTCTTGAAATTTCTAGCTGAAAGTTTTGTGTCCCTCCCCAACATTGTGTCACAGTTTTTCACCATTGAAAACTTTTTGTTTACGTAGAAAGGGGTCCCTTTATCACTAGAGCTTAATTTGTCTAGGTAGAACACAGTTTTGCAGCAGTTAATTCTTTGCCAGTTGATATTCATGTTTTTTAAAAAATAATCCCATGTTCTGAGAAACTCCCCAAGGACTCTCCTTTGCCTTCAAATTCAACTGCAAGTTCAAAGTTATGGTGCCAAAATCCAAGCATACTAACACAGTTGTCATACTTTACTGCGAAGAGTTCATCTGCCCTAATAGCCTGGGCTCTGTCTCCACTCTTTGGTCTTTGGAGTGCCTGCCCTGTTGTATGTTAGGATGGAGGGATCTTCTCAAAGAACAGAGCTCTGTATGCAACACACAACATACACTATTTACCCACAACCTTACTCTCTTTCCTCTTAACCTTTCTTTCAAAAGAGTGTATTTCAAAAACTCAGAGAGCACTGTGGGACACTGCTCTGCTTTGATCATTTATAAGCCATACATTTTAAATCTTGGTTCTCCACATGGAGGATAGTTGCATGTCTAATTTCTGTAAATTCCCTTATGTAATCTTTTTGATGGGTAGCACAGCATGCTTCACAAACCAGGGATGCCAATTGAGATGCAGAATGCTCACATTCAAGTTCCCTGTATAAAGCAAGCATCGGATATTGGAGGACCAGGCCATACCACCATGAAATGGCATCACATTTTTGCAACAGCAGTATATGGTGGTAATTTATGTATCATCTCCAGAGGTATTTAACTCAATGACTGCCTCTGATAATGGATCCATCTATCAATTCAGCATTAAAAATTCTCCAGCAACCTTCCTACTTTAGAACTTTCATCTTGAATGGGTACAGTGGCCAATTTCTCCCTTTTTTGCACTATATTACCCCATGGTTACCTCTTCAAAGACTAATGAGACAACCCTGATTGAATTCTTCTTTATTCTTGAAATTTCTTGCTTGATAAGCATTGCATCCTGAAATATGAAGTACCCATGATATGACTATTGGCTTTATCTACAGTTTTATTTTCTTTCTTTGTGATTCAGTTTGCTTTGTCTTGTTTCCTATAGACATACTGCATGATTTAATACATTCTGAACTAGTTTGAGATGTGTTGGGCAACACCAGCCACAGAAGAGAGTAGCCAAGTTGTTTACACTCCTGGTGTATGGGAACTGACAAGTGTTCTTGAACTATTACCCTTTCTGTTCTATCCTGCCACTCTTTCTTGAGTCATCTACAAGGGGATTGTGACAACCTTGTATGTTGTGTGACTTTTTTGGGGAAAAAGGAGAAAAAATCTTTATGCTCTAAATAGGATACCAACAATAGACCAAAGAGATTCAATCCAAGTGTAGTTATGAACCAATGAATGTGTTGGTGCTCTTTACCAGATCCTGGGTGGCTCAAAGGCAGCTGCATTGCAGAATGATTACTCTGGCATAACTGACTGCTCTTTGAAACTGTGTCTCTAGAATTACCATCAGGACTTCCAGGCAACTCCACCAGAAATGCCTCTACCCAGCATTTTTTTTTTTACTGCTTATATAACCTGGGGGAGGGGTGAGTCTCACAGTATTTTTATGATTGCTGTGTCCTGTGAGCTTCTTTTATCTCTCTAGGAAGCATTTCATAGGTGGATATAGTTACACAACACTGTGCTATGCTCCAGAAGTGTATTGATTACTGGAAATGTATACATTACTATGTACCTTAAATCACTACTCAAAAAGCTGTGGTGGCCTGATTGTTGTTATAGTAAACTTGAAACTTTGAAATTTCCATTAAAATAAAAATAGCATATTTCAGAGTACCTGCTAATAGTTTTAAATATTATTAGCTTTTCCTTGCCATGTAAATGTATTTTGCTGGGAAAAGAAAGCATTAAAGAGAGATATCCTTGGTGAAAATATTGAATTGTAATGAAATTTTCAGGTGGAAAACTAGCAGAGAGGAATTAAGAAGTTGCTGCTTGCCTTCTAATTCTGTGAAATTGTAGTGGTGGCTGACAGCCATAGCAGCAAAGAAAGATTGATGGAAAATATGTAAGTGAAATATATGTGCTCAGACTCCATAAAATTATTTACTTCACTTGAATAAACATTTAGAACATCATTAAACCCAGACTGTAACAGTTAATATTATGTTTGTTATTTAAATAATGAGAACAAATCTTAAATGTTAGAAAAAATAGACATAAAGAGAACATTCTTTGGTGAACCAAAGAATAAATAAAATCAAACAGTGAAATATTTTTTGACATTCAGCCATTCATATTTGTCAAATATATATGTGGCTCTTCGTGTATAAGGAAATAAAGAGTTTAACCAAATAAAGTATTAGTAATTTTATTCTAGGTCAATGTATCTCCTTTCTCAGATAGTTAGCTTAAAGTACAAAGGCATTCCATTATTATCGATTTATCTTTTCTTGTCTTCAGAGTACGCTTATCCTAGTTTATGTTTGAGTTTTCCAGTCTAAAGACTAAGTTCTCTCATAAGTTATAGGAGATTTGACACTGCTAGCTGACACATTTAGGATTTTGGAGCCAATAGGTAAACTTCTTTTAGTTTAAGCTAAATTGGTGCACACGATTATTACAACTCTAGAGACTTCCTTTGAATCCTATAGAAAGAAAGACAACACTTTGCATGAATTTAGATGAAACCAATAATGATTCAAGCAGGTTTATTTCTCTCCACTAATGCAGAAGATAATCAAATGTCTGTTTTATTTATTTAGTTTTCTATATAAATTCTGCTGTTATCTCAAATACTGATTTTTCTGCAATGCACTGTGGCTTCACCTCGCTTTGCTCTTATCAGGCTGTCCAGACAAAAGCTTTGGATCCAAGTGTAAGAGCCCACTAGGTGGATTTCAAGGATGCATGAGACTCATATCTATCAACAACAAAATGGTAGATCTGATAGCTGTCCAGCAGGGGTCCCTTGGCAACTTCAGTGACCTTCAGATAGACTCATGTGGCATCTCAGACAGGTAAGGACTGTCTCACACTCTTCATTGACTTTCTCAAAACTTTGGTTCTTTTCTTGCTACTATCTCTTACACCAGAAATGAATTATGTCTACTTTAAAAATAAACAAATGTGGCCAAGTGTTGGTAGTGCAAGCCTGCAATCCCAGTGCTTGGGAAGCAGAGGCAGATGGTCTCTGTGAGTTCGAGGCCAGCCTACCAGGACAGGCTCCAAAGCAATACAGAGAAACCCTGTCTTGAAAAACCAAAGAAAAAGAAAAATAAACACATGTAGCAATGCTTTATACAACAAATTTCAAATAATATTAATAATAGGTATAAGATATGTGACCATTAATTATACATCAACATGCTACAATCCTACAAGATTTGATGCTCATGCTGCTATGGTTTTGTTTTTATTTACTTTTTAATCCATACATATGTGTATGTGCATGTGTGCATGTGAGCATATGTATGTTGTCTGTTGTCTGTGAGAGTGGGCACACACATTTATCATATCATGTTTGTGGAGTTAAGAGGACACCTGGATGTCTCTTCTTACCTCCTACCTTGTTGTAGACAGAGTAGCTTGCTATCTGGACTATGAGCTTCCAGGAGCTCTCTTGTCTCCATCTCTCAACCTCAGTTAGATTGACTTTTAGGTACAGAGACCTATGTGGTTGGTTATCAAGCTGTCTTTGGATACCCACATAGTTGGATCTATTCAGAGGCAGGGGAACGTGACTTGTGTCTATTCTAATGTGCATCATCACATCCCATTACTGTCTTCTTGGTGGGAGCAGGAGAATCACTGCCTCTAGGAATGCTTGGGGGGTCGTATTGATCAAAGTGTGAGCATGACCCCATAAGCTCAGTAGGAGCATGGGCACAAGACACGGCAAAGCAAGATTTGAGAGTGAATGGTAGAGGATGAGCAACTTCTGACATAATAACCAACAGTTAGTAATAATTAAAAACTGTAGGTAGGCCCGGACAACTGTAGTGAAGGAATCATACCAGCTGTGCTTCTAACCAAGGCTACTAATTTTAATTACTGAGTTTGATAGAATATCATGCCACTGTAGATTTAAATCCATGTCCCAGGTCCTGAACTAAGCATATAATGATGATGAGTATTTAAATCTACCCTCACAAAATCTTGACAGTGATTATGTCTGAGGAATAGGAAAGTTGATGCACGGAGAGGTAAAGTTGACTAAGAAAAAAAGAGTCTGGTCTCCAAGTCAGAACTGCATTCCTGCTGTGCCATACAGCCTCTCTGGGTGAACATTAGCATTATGGGTGGTTAATCTTTCATTCATGCACAATAAATGGATCATTTAATGGTTTAATAAATTATAATTTAAAATAAGTGGTAACATTAAAATTTGATGGGATATAATACAATGTAATCTTTTTATGTTTTTACTTTTTAAAAAAGTGTAACTGGGTTTAAGTAGGATCAAAATTACATATAAAGGCATACATACAAAGACACTCACTTTGTGTATACATAGCTCTTCATTCATGTGCCTTAAACTCATATAGTCCTCACATACAGTGATTCACATACATACACACTCATATGTATGTCACATGACTGGAAACTCCTTACATAACCCTCATGCTGATTAATAATTGGACATTCATATGTGTGTCCATAAACTATATCATCCTCATACCCATATTCTATAAAGTCATCTTCATGTTTTTTACATACACATGTGTATTCTTTACACAGTCACCTAGTACACTCTCTGTTCTAGATGTGATTTCTTCATTGTTTGTGGACATGAAGCAGTGTTGTTCTAAGTCCTGAGACTCTACTGACTAAGGGACATGGCAGAATGATAGGATCAGCAGCTGCTCCTGTCCCCAAATCTGGAGCAGGTGTTGCTGGGACACCTCTAGCAGGTGTGAGCATGTAAATACTTATTAAGTTGCCAGAATCTATGTTATTTGTTTGGTGAAACTACTAATTATGTCTTTTGTTATCAACTCTTTAAGAATATCAAAAGCTTGGTGAATGTCACTATCCCAGTCACTGACACCACCTACCATTCCACAAGAATTGTAGTTGTATGCTTAGTCTTAAGAGAAATCCAGAGACAGAGACTTCTGATAAGAAGCAGGAGAACGTTTGGACAAGATCCATCACTGTAGCCTCACTCACCCAGCACCTCTCTCCTGGTTTTCCCAGCTCCAAGGTTCACAATTCACAGGCACTAGCCAATCTTTGGCCTTTCACTATATCATTGTATCATCCTCTAGCTAGGCTCACCCTGCCCCTATCAGTGTCTGAGTTTCTCCCCCTAGTCCTCTACTCTTGCTCTTCTCTTTTCCATGGAAGCCCACAAGCCCAGCAAGCCTCTCTGTGATCTCGAGCAGGTTTATTCCAAGCATTTGAAGATGCTCATTCTGTCTCTTCTGGCACAGACAGCATGGTTCCGTAAGGAGTAGCTTGGTGAATGAGTTGTGTGAGGAGAGAGTTTTCATTAGTTACTGTTCTGAGGATGTGAGATCCGCATGTAACTAATGTTAAGTTCCCCTGAATGAGATTATGTTCTAGATCTAAATTCAATATCATTCATTCCAGCCAAGCATTACATCCTATGAAAGCCTTTGAAATTGAAATTGTGTGGGACAGAGAATCTGGCTAAATGAAAATGTTGCCTGTCACTTCAGGTTTAGGTATGTCGATGGATGTGTTTGTTCAAAGTCGCATGCAATGAAAATCATGATGGAAATGTCTAAGGGAAAGATTTAGAAGCCCTAGGAGAAAACGGGTTGATAGATTGTTTTACTTTGTATTGGAATGACTAGTAAAGACTGAGGTGTACAATGCAATTGTTCAGAGCCCTTGGTGAGGACAAGAGCTCTGCCATGCAGTGCAGATCACCATAGGTTACAAGCTGGCAAAAATTACCATATAATGAATTTAGTAAAATTCACAATTCAGTTTTTCACATTTTATTTATGAATGTGAAAAGCCTCACCTGACTAGTTTGAATGAAGAAAAGCAGGCCCAGTTAGCCTTTGGAAGAAGGTCAACATGAAACAATCTGTGCACCATGGCAATTGAAGACTTCTTTGTTTGCTTGAAGTTTAGGCAAAAAAACCATTGAATCTGTCCCATTGAAAAACAGTTTTGAGAGCTTTTAAAGAAAGGTCACCTCTGTACTTTTCTGATTTGATTATAAACTAAGAGTGGTACAATTTTAATAGTTTTAAATGTCTTTTTAAAACTAAATTGACATTGAATTGAAATGCTGAAAAATTAAATCACTTATGACAGCGTGTGTGAATGACTTCTTGCAAATCTTTGAGAATACTGAAATACGTGTGAAATTAATGAGTGTAGATGTTTACACATTCTTTAATTTTTGGATCCCCAAAGAGGAGATTCCAAAGAAGAATTATTTAAGATTGTGTTTGTATGCCTTATGTAGTGGAACAAGCACTTGAGGAGCAGAGAGTGGTGAATCTCTGTTAGTTGAAGGCCTGCCTGTTCTACATAGTAAGTTCTAGGGCAGCCAGAGCTATAGAGTGTGACCCTGTACCAACAACCCACCCACACCAAAAAATAAAGATTGTATTTATTAGTAGAAGGTCATGTTTGAAGTGAGTCTTTCTAGTGAGACTATAGGTCACCTCTCTCCTGTCTTGGATTGTTTTGTTCTGTGTACAGTGGACATCTATTTTTTAATCAAGAAAAAAATCAATAACACTCTTTTCAGTTAACATTGGAAAAAGCCTATAAGCAAAGCGTCAGGTTCCCTCTTCAGCTCTGATAAAGGAGAAGGCAGAAAGTCCACCACAAATCTGTTCTGGCAGGCTCTGGAGTTTATTTATTTTTTAATTGAAAATGGATGAGAGCAGTGGAAGCCTTGTCTCAATATATGATCCATTCAACTCTCTGAAAGGCATTGGTAGTCTAATCAGTTATTTGAGACTAATCTAGAAGTTTACAATTGTCTTTCATTCCTGATACTGTACCTGTTTTAGGAATATTGTCACTAAAATACCTCTAAACCAAATGTTATCTCTGACAGTTTTATTCAAATGTGATGTTAGGGCTGGAAATGAGATGGTTCAGTCTGTAAAGTGGCTTTCCTTACAAATGTGAGGGCTTGAGTTCACTTCTGTAAAAGGCCAGGCATGGTGGCATCCTTCTGTAACCTCAACATTTGAAGTGGGGGTGGGCCAAAGACAAGTTGAACCTTGGAGCTCATTGGCCAGTCAGTCTAGCCAGCTAATGAACTTGGGTTCCATGAGAGACCCTGTCTCAAAAAAACATATATGAAGAGCAGTCACGGAAGGAGCCCAATGTCACCCTTTGGCCTCCACCAGTACATGTGCATGTACACCTACAAACACAAATGCATACGCCACAAGCACACACCAGACCACACACACCATGGGCTACACACATTTAGATTTTAAAAACATGTGATGTCAGTAACAGTGGGGAGACATAGAGCAGCACTGCCAGCAGTAGCCTAAGGGACTCCACATTAGTGATCTCCACTAAGGTAAAGCTAGAGTTTTGACTGAAAAGAGTTCAGGAGCTAATGAGTTTATTAAGAGGGGATCAGTAGTAGTACACACTTTAGATCTAAGTGTTAGTGTTTAGAGAGAAAGAGAGAGAGAGAAAGAGAGAGGGAGGGAGAGAGAGAGAGACAGAGAGAGAGAAAGAGAGAGAGAGGCTGAGAGGAAGAGGTGTCATTACAAAGACACACATATGTGCACAAATGCATACATACACAAATGCATGCACACATGTACACACACACACAAATAATTCTGTAGCTTAAAGTAATATTGTTCAAAGATGTAATTTACAGCAAAGTTTTTTTAAAAACTGCGCAAACTGGCTTATTTACTTTTCTTATCTTAAATCATCTACTTCTGTGAGGGAAATTGTAATGTTGCTTTTATCAGGTATGTTATTTAGGTTCAGGGAAGATAGGAGTACAGATACAGTGAAATTCAAAGATGTGTTCATTCTGACCCTGAGTAATCATGTGTCAGACTTTCATTTGGGATGTATCTATAAAAAATAAGAATGACATACATTTTTAAAAGTTTTCAATTATATTTTTGTGTGCACTTGTGTGTTCATGTGTGTGTGTGTGCATGTGTGTTGGTCATGTGGAGAACAGAAGACAGCTTTCAACAATTTGATCCCATGAAGGTCCCTGGGATCAAACTCAAGTCACCAGGCTTGCAGTATGTGGCTTTGACCACTGAGCCATCTTGCTAGCCCTCTATGGAATTCTGATTGTGTCACTTGTGTTGAAGTTTCTTGACTCTTATTCAGCAGAAAATAACACAGATTCCAGGACAAGCTTTTTCCTACCTGGGCCCCTTACTTTCTCCTGTCTTCCCATCCTACATTAGGTCCAAACAATTTAATGAGGATTTTTTCCTAACAGTTGATTGCCAATGTGAATATGTCACTTCTGTTTGCCATTCACTGTTTATGAAAATTAATTAGGTTCCTATCCATCTATGGAGACAGGGAATACACATTGTGTCACTGACATTTGCATGCCAACATCTCAAAGGGGTTGTTCTCCAGAGGGTCTTTCCTGGGTCAGGAAACTGGTAAAAAGTTGGAGAAGATTTATTTCTCAGAGGGACCAAGAAATAACTCACAACTTAAGGTTTTCTAATGGAAATGCTCTAGGGAAAAGTAGGCCAGAAGCTATAACCTACAAGCAACTTAGCTAATATTTTCCATCCTGAGGGGAACCATCTTACTCCACCAGGAGTATTTCAGTCTATAGCAGAAAAATCCCCAGCTTCTTCTACCAAATGCCTTACACAATCTTCACTATGTCCCTATGTCAAGATACACACCTGACTCCTTTATTTAAAAAAAGTGGTCTATTTAGATCCACACAATTTAATAAGTATTTGTTTTCCAATGACTTAGTAGCCTTGGAAGAAACAATAGTAATATAGACAGCAAAAGTACAGGCAATAGATATCATACCAGGCTTGAAAATTATACTAAATAAAGTTTTATCTGTCTTTGCCACAAAAACCAACAATGAGAGATATTAGATATCTAGGGGCTAGAGAGGTGGCTTTTGAGTGAAAAGCAAGAACTTCTTATGGCATGGAACAGAGTTTGTTTACTAGAACCTATCTCAGTTGTCCCATAGCCACCTTAAACTCTAGCTCCCAGGAACCCAATGCCCTCTTCTGGCCTCCTCAGCCACCTACACTCCCTATGCACAAATCCACACGCATATGGACACACTCTTAAAATAAATGCTAAAAAATTAAATAGCTATGTGATATGCTATATATTTTAAAATCTGATTCATTATACAACAGTTTTATTACCTGTAGCATCATGCTGTTTTCAATTAATATACACAAAGACTTTTTAAGGCCAAGTGATGCATATAAATTGAGAAGAAATATTTTAACTTAACATAACTATTTGGTCTTTTGACTATTGACCTGCTTGAACCCTGCTTAGCTTTTCAAAGCCTGGAATCAAAGAAGACAATGTGCTGAGCTCTCTTTTCTGTTCCCTGTTAGTTTTAAGTGAAACTAACATGGTATGGCTTCTCAAACATAGGTTGTGATTAAAAGGATGCATTATGGTTTAATCCTGGAATTGAGCTATCTCAAGAGGGTTAGCCTACTGTGCTCCATCACTGTTGAGTAAGGCAGTTATTTCTCTTGGAAATTTACAATCACCATTGCAATCCTTGTAATTTAGGTTCATAACTAGAGAACACCCCATCACTGCTCAGCATATATGAGTGTATAGTGAGCATTCTTGGACATTTCTAGATCTGCAGACTGAGTAAATAAAAACATTCCTTCATCTCCTTTTCTTCTTCCTAACCCTTTCATCAGTCAATCTCAACACTCCATACTTAAGAAGTATAGTAACTCAGAATGATGTAACACTACTTCATGTAAGCCCTTGATAGTCTGGTTAGTATTGATGTCACAACATGTCACTTAGGGAAAGTAAAGAGCTGTGACATGGTGAGACATGTTCTAGATTAAGTAGTCAGAGCTACTTGAGAATTAGCCAAACCCAAATGAATTTAATGACCCAAGGTTTAGTTCTATGAGTAAGGTGCCTCAGTGCCACACTGTGCAACCAGTGGTCATGTGGAATTTACTTTCCACATGGCCAACATCCTAGTTTCACATGAACATATAGGAATGATCAATACTATATTGTATCTCACCATGATTAACAGTTTCTTCTCTTTCTTTTAGATGTTTGCCCAACTCCTGTGAGCACGGTGGGGAATGTTCTCAGTCTTGGAGCACCTTCTACTGTAACTGCACAAACACAGGGTACACGGGAGCCACTTGCCACAGCTGTAAGTCACACACACCCGCTTGCTTTTCTGCCCTCTGCTTCCTTTGCACTGCTTTCTCTGGGGTCTGTGCTTATGCAACCTATGCAGTCTTGTATGGAGATACACAGCCTGAATTTCAACATCCAATCGGTTTCTACTTTCTAGCCCATGTCTTATTTTGTTAAATAACCAAAGTAGAAACACATAATATGAATAAGAAAGAAAGGGGTCAGATGGTTATAAAGGACAAAAATTTGTACAGAAAGCAAAACATGGCTAAGGACAAAATGATACAGTGAGATGTAGATCGTGTGAACACCTTCTACTGCCTGACTTGGACAGCATTTGACTCTGAACTTTCTAGAAGTACAGTATAAGTAGAAATAGGATCAGTTACCAGGTTCTTTGTTGATACTAAGCAATAAAGATATTCTCAGAGCAGTGTTGGATGGGCTGGGGTGGAGTGGGCTCTGGTATAGAGATTCACTCATCAAGTACAGTTCAAAAGGGCTCTATTCCATTTGGGCATTGATAAGTGAGTATCATAGACTGGCAGGCTTAGGTACCGCGTAAATTTGTTTCTTACAGTTTGATGGCTGGACATTCAAGTTCATGTGGGTTCAGGGATTTCACATCTAATGAGGGTCTGCTTACTAGTTCACAGACTGTCATCATCCCCCTGTGTTCTCACACAGTCCTAAGGATGATAGCTTTTTCTGTACCCATTCCCTATCATGAAGTCTTCACTCTGATGATCTTACCATCCCAAAAAATTCTACCCTCTAAACCATCCTACCAGGCATTAATATTCTGTATGTGAATTTGGGGATCCCTTTAAGATATATTTTATTTTATGACAGATAATTATTATTATAGTAATCATACTTAATTTTATTAAGCACCTTTTAAATTTCAACTGTAGGTTTAGCATTTTGTGGGTGCTGACTTATTTGATTCTGACATCATCCTCTGATGTCAATACTACTGTTATTGGCCTAGTTAACTCATGATATAATTCAGGGGTATTAATAAAATTCCTAAATATGCTTAAAGAGTACAGGCAAAAGGAGGGTGCTCCAGAGCCTGAGGTCACAGCCAATATATTTTCCTATATTATAAACTGTGTGCCTTCTTAATGAAATGTTCACTTATGCTGTAAGTCTCATGTTATTTTTGTGGTTCACTTGTCCAATACCCAAATGCCCATCCTCCACACCCACTACTTCATATTATCACTAAAATTCTGAGAAAAAATAGGACCAAGAGTTCACGTGAAGCAAGAGTATTCTGTGTAAAGTCAACTGACTTACAAACTCGGACAGGTCAACTACACAGTTCATTGTTTTGCGTTCTTGCTTGAGTGGGAATCAGAATCCTAGGCTCAGCCCTGAACACCCTACAGAGGACAACAAGAAGCTCTGATTCAAGGGTAGAAGAAATGTGGTCAAGAGAACCTCTTGGCCCTGTCAGTCCTTCAAGAGTCCTGGCCAGGTGTTAGTTGTACATATTACAGCTCCTCAGTTTCTATTAAGACTCTCACTGGAGATGAAGCCTCACCTCACCTGTCACCAGAGACCAAATTACTCAACCATATCACCCAACTATTGAGATGCAGTGTATTTTAATTTTCATATCTCTATTATATCTGACTCAAATATGAAAACTATTAAATGCATTGTAATAGACTCTGCACGTTATATTGTTATTAATAAATGAATATAACTATAAACACAAACAGCTCTGAGGAGACACTTGAATGGGAAATAAAAAGGTCTTTTGACATGTGGCCCATAATGTGATTCAAAAGCTAACAAATGAGGTTCTTAAGGAGACTGCTTAAATGGAGCTGGGGGGGGTTGTCAATAACCTTCTGAGAAATGGGATGGGAATGATATCACTGGCCATAGTGGTAAGACAAAGATGGAATCTTCTAAAAGATTCTGTTAAAATCTCAGCAGTTAGAAGACTGAGGTAGGGTCATCATGAGTTAGAGGCTAGGCTGGACTCATATTGAGAGTTTGTTTTTAAAAAGATAAGGTTTAAATCAGAAAATAACCATCAAGTCATAGGTCAGTCCGTGAATATTAAACCTAAAATTTTCCTGTTTAGGACTGGAGAGATGACTTGTCAGTTAAGAGTGAATACTGTTCTTGCCAGGATCTGAATTCTGCTACCAGTGACCTCGAGCCAACTCACAACCTTCTACAACTCCAGGTCCAAGGAATCCAACACTTCTGACCTCCAAAGGCACCTGAACCTATGTGCACACACACATACATATAATTACAAACAATGGACCTGAGAGTTGATTTGCATTTAAGAACATAAACTGCTGTTTTCAGAGGACCTGAGTTTCAGTTTCCAGCACCTAGAGCAGGTGGCTCAAAATTTCCTCTAATACCAACTCCAGAGAGATCTGACCCTCCTGGCCTCCCTGGGCATCTGTACACACACACACACGCACACACACACACACACACACACACACACACACACACACACACACACACACCCTTTCATGTAATAAAAATAATAGAAGCAAATCTTGAAACATAAAAATAAATTTTAAAAACATTTCTGTTGTCCTTGTCTACTTGTGTGCTTCTGGGAGCCAATCACCATCCCAAAGTAATGTATGTATCTTTGGCAACCACTTTCAAGGCATTTATGACCATATGCATATGCTCCCAAAAATATAAAACTAACCATTTTACATGCCCACTTCAGTGTACAATGCAAATATAGCTGCAAACCACTGTGTGGTTATGCCTCCATCTATGTGACATAAATAGGGCTAAGTGGAAGCATGGAAAGAAAGTTCCAAAATTATTAGTAAAATTTGCAACTTTGTACAGATTAGCTGCAATGTTTCATGTGGCCTAAACATTCATTTACATGATTTTCAAAAATTTAAATTGATTCAGGGGAGGATACTCAGGGGTTTGTTTTATTTCAGATTTCATGGAATAAAAACCTTAATGGAAGTTACTGGTACATTTGGCCAGGCATTCAATGAGAAGTGTGCATTTCGCAGATGTTAATATCAAGCATTATGCATGGCAAATATATACTCCTATAATAAAAAATTCAATTATGGATCAAAACACAATGAGACCACTTGGGGGCATATTTCATATGAATATTTCCTCTGCTTTTGAATCTTAATTGTGTTGAGTGCTCATTAAAGAGCAGTAGAGAAGTTTCATAATTACATTTACAGCTATAGATGAGGAATTTCGTGAATCATGTTTCCCCTTTGAAGTAAAATGTTTACCTCTAGTTAAGTTGATGTGAGGAAGTAGCAGAGTTCAAATATTATTTAAAATGTCCCCGTTGCATAATTACTGGGTAGCACCTGATTAGTTCTGAAGGTCATGCTACTGTACTTTCAGATGTTAAGTTATTACAAGGTGATATTAGAATTAGATATTCTGAAATGGGTACTGGAAGATACCACATTGTACTTACAAAGGTCTTAACATTTAAAGAGCTGCCTTTTTCCCCCCTAGTTCTCCCTACCATAAAAATAAGCTAAATTTTCATTTTGATCTAATAATCTCCTTCCCCTTTGGTGATAAAAGTGTCATAAAATACAACCTCACTTTTTTTGTACCTTATCCCTTTCATCCATATTAATTTAAAAAGAAAGAAGGATGGATTTTGTTTTAAAATATAAATGTTACCTGTTCTCTTGGCTAGTGATGCAGATAGACTTGGGGATCTACTGTAAATCTCTCACAATTTGAGAGATTTGTCTCATGTTATTTCATTTATGACATCTCTCTTCTCTCTCTCAGCTGTCTATGAGCAGTCATGCGAAGCCTATAAGCACCG
The DNA here is from genome assembly GCF_017639785.1 of Mesocricetus auratus. Classification (NCBI taxonomy): domain Eukaryota; kingdom Metazoa; phylum Chordata; class Mammalia; order Rodentia; family Cricetidae; genus Mesocricetus; species Mesocricetus auratus. Next base: position 11,128,163 of record NW_024429183.1, on the reverse strand, counting down.
AGGCAATGCTTCTGGGTTTTACTACATAGACTCAGATGGAAGTGGGCCTCTGCAACCATTTCTCCTGTACTGCAACATGACTGGTAAGTTAACACACCTCTGTTTACTAGTTAAATCTGCTTTAATGAACTAATTGCACAAGATTAAAATGAAATAGGCATAACATTGATCAAATTTGCAACATGATTGAAGTGGGCATTTGTTCTAGTTTCATTTCTGTTGCTGTAAAAAACACCCTGACAAAAGACAACTTAGGAGTGAGAGGGTTTATTTCAGCTTACAATTGTAGATTATAGTCTATTGTTTTGGGGAAGTCATGGCGACAGGAACTTGTGATAGCTAGTTACATCACACCCACAGCCAGAGACAGAGTTCATGAATATATCCAGGCTTTGTGCTCAGTTAGCTTTTACTACTCTTATACAGTCTAGGGGATGGTGACACTCATTGTAGCCTGGACCTCTAGACAATCATCCACAGAGATGCGCAGATCAACTTGATCTAGATAATTCCTTATAAGGACTCTCTTCCCAGGAGATTCTAGATTACAGCAAATTGACAATTAAAAACAACCATCACAGTACTATTTAGGAAAAGCAGAATAAATATTCAACACACTTGTTTTTTAAATGTTTATAATTTACAACATTGTTAGTCTGTGTGCATATGGTAACTGAGCAGTATATCTGATGAAAATGTTTCCTATTGTGTCTCAAAACACAAGACTTTGTCAGAGAAATCAATGCACAGAAAAGAAAGATTTGAAAAAGAAACATTATTTTAAATACATGTAACTATGAAATTTATTTGTTTTCCAGAACTCATATTCTATTTAAACTCAGACAGAAATTGCGAGTCACAGAAAAATGTCTTTTGTTAAGTTCAACATTTACTTATGATACAAAAAGAACCAGAGTGATCACAGACTTACAACATTGGTAACAGTTTGCAAATATTGACAATTTTCGCCCTCTTTCCAGCAGGAACACCATCCTGCTCATCACTGTATGGGAGTTCTTATCTAATACAAGAGGGAGAATAAGTATAAGGATAGGAAAGTATGACCTATGATTTTCAATATTCATATGCAGTTAAATTATATGTTCAGAATATTCTGAAAAGCCATAGTAAATGATTTTAATTTACAATAATTACTGGATTCCAAATTAGCATAAAATTGTTTGTTTCTATATACCAGTAATATGCAATTAGAAAATGACCTTCTAGAAGAACGTATCTCCAACAGCCTCTAAACTCTCAAATACATGGTAATAAACACAATAGAGGATATGCAAGCCTTCTCACAGATAGGTGTAAAATGCTCTTTATGTGATTTAAAATCCTAGAGGTCTAGAGGAATATAAAATTTTCATTAATTAAGAGACTCAACATTGTAAAATGTCAGCTCTTGCAAGATTGATATTGATTTTTAGTACAAACCTAAATTAAAATTCCAGCAGGGCATTTGTTTGTAGGTTGGTGTGATTATTTTGGTGTGAAGGGATAAACAGATTTTATACTTTATGGACACACATGAAAGGATCAGAAACAAGTCAATTTTGAAGAATAGAGCTGAAGGACTCAGTTCTATCAGGTATAAATATTGGTAACTTAAACAAGAGAAACTTCATAAACATATTCATTCATATTTAGATAATTGAGGTTTTATTAAGGTGATGTTAATGGGTAATAAGAGGGAGAAATATCTATTTCAACAATTAACATCAAGGCAAACTGTATATAGACACAAAACAAGAAGGCATATCTATCCTTCCTTTATCAAATACAAAATGATGAATTTGGGGTGTACTGTTTTGTCCAATATGGTAGTCACATACTGCTTAAATTAATTAAGATTAATTTCAAGGTTCAATGAATTCAAATGTATTTCATTAATGCAAGCAAATAAGTACTTTAACTAAAAGCAAATAGTAGCTCTTTAAATTTTAACCTGTGTGTCACCTGTGGCTAGTAAGGAGTGCACTGGTCATCATAGCCAAGAAAATTTCCGTCAGGTCAGGAAGTTACATTGCACAGTGCAGCAGTAGAACACAGTCCTGGGAAACATAGCAAAGGGAAAGGGACAGTTCTGAATTGAGTCAAGCATTGTTGTGGAGGAAGATTTGCTACTGAAAAATCTAGTCATGAATATCTGAAGAAACAACCTTTAATAGAGAAACAATAGCAAATGCCAAACCCTGAGACCTCCAGGCATATTCAGACATCAGTAACAAACCCAAGTTAGCTTGAGCATGGCCAGTGGGTAGGACATAGAAAAGGATGAGTGGGGTCAACTAGAGGGCATAAGAAGAGGGAGAGTCATGGTGCCTTAAGGTCTATGGGTGTTGCCCTGAGTGAGACAAGATGATTTGGGTACATTTCAAGCACAGTCCTATATGATGTATTCAACCTGCCCTCCTTTGATAGGACCACAACTACTCTCACATTGCAAAGGCCTGTCCAGGAACAAGGATACAATGGATACAGAGCTAAAGTTAGGAGATCATTTCAAAAGCACAGGTGTGTTAGTTACTTCCCTACTGTTTTGATAAAACTTCGACAACTTATAGAAGGAAGAGTGTTTTTGGAGGTGTGGTAGGGGGGCTTACAGTTCTAGAGAGTGAGATTCCCTGATGGCAGAGCCGAGGTAGCAGGTGGCTGAAACTGCAGCAAGGGAGACACTTCCCAAGCCATAAATAGGAATCAGAGAGTGTGCTCTCAAAGTGGCATGGGTATTCTGAAATTACAGCACCTGCCTTCAGTGACACACTTCCTCCACATTTATTCCTCCACAAACAAAACAAACAAAAAACCCCATCTGAGGACCAAGTATTCCAATGCTAGAGACTTATGCATGACAGTTCATTCAAATCCTCACAGCAGATGACCGGGGACAAACTGATGGTGGAGCTATTGCCCCTGACCATTACCGGTGCTGGTGGGACAAAAAAACTCGCCTCATGTATGGAATACATATGAGACTTTTGAAAATCTAAGAAACCATGGTCTGCTTAGACAATCAAAGTGTTAACATTATTGGAGATAGGATCAGGAAAGGTCTGAGAGGCAGAAAGCAGAAACTCCATAATCTCAATTTGAGTTGAAGATGTCTGTCACATCATCAAACAAGATGTTATGGAGATAGCTGGATAGGCAACAACAATAGGTCTACACTGATATGTAATTCTCAAAACTACAGGGTACTGGTTAAACCGGGGCTATTGATTTTCATGGGGCAAGAGTTACTGTAGAACATATCTTTAGAGAGTTTTCAAATACACTCCTTGGTGGCTTCATGAATTGGCATCCACTGAGGAAACTGTTCTACAGACCAGACTGATCTAAAACCCACGTGGAGCCGGTTTGCTCATCTCCTGTGTGTCACTGCACAGTCTGCACACTACACATCCCCAGACAGTAGTGAGGGCTTTCCACTCACAGGTCAGCAGGGGGCATAGAACCAAAGACAGTCTTTCTAAATGATATTTTTTATGTACACAGGTTTGGAGTTGCTCTTTTACACATATGATTCTCAAATTTCTGTATGCACAGACTAATCTGCTCTGTAAATTTAAACCCACTAACAGTGGAAAGAGTTCACAAAGAACAAAGGAAAACACTGCCAATGTAAGCTATGCACTTGAGTGTCCAAATTAATTTTTAAACTTGTCCAGTTTGTATAGGATGGATCATAAGTAAGAATTAACTTCAATGTCCCTGCAAAGCTACAAAATCTGTGTTCCCATAAATGTTTCACAGGCCATTTATCTACATATGAGGTGTAAGCTGCGATTTTAAAAATTAGATCTCTGAGAACTAATAAATATCTCTGGTCTTTGAGGCTTCCAGAAACACACACACACACACACACACACACACACACACACACACACACACACACACACACGCGTGCACACACGCGCGCAAACACACACTCACTGCGGTGAGGATAGAGGTAGGGGGAATCATTTCCTGATTTGTGGTTGTCATGTTCCATAAAATAGCCATGGACATTAGATTAAAAAATACTAAACCATTGCTCCTAAGATGAACATAGTAAGATAGGTTTTCAAGAGCTTCTGGTGGCTGTATTCTTTTTAATAAATCAATACTTAATCTTGTTTTACATGTGTTGTAGGTTAAAAAAATATACACACAAGTGCACACACACATACACACACATGCACACAGAGAAACACACAAAGAGAGGTCTGTGATTTATTAACATTGAATTTGTGACCAAATGAATTGTAACTCACTGCTGGGCAGTACTAACTAATATGTTTTATGTTCCAATCATGGTTTGAGCTTAGTGATAATCTTCAGTACCTCAGCAGTATTAGGCAACCATTTTAAACAGCAATATCATCAACCAAAAGAGGCAGGGAGGATTACAAAATAGACCATAACTGCATTCATTTCTGATATGATAACTGAAGCAGGAGGCAGGGAGCAGCTGTTTCTTCAGCTCTAGCTGGGAGTGCACATATTGAGAACTCAAATTTTTTGCTACTCTGTGCATGTCTACAGACGACTGGAAGATGTTGGGGTTACAAATAAATTTTTAGCAAGTGAATGAATTCAAAGATAATGAAGATCTATAAATGATGAGATCAACTATCTCATATGCTACTATGGATAATAATTCAGGCATGCATCACCATATGCAAATTACTGAATTATATCTGCCAGATGTTGAGGGCAGAGACACTTTTGTTCAGGGACAGCTACGTGTCTCTAGAAGCTTCAGAATATTGAAACATAGTCCAACAAAAGAAGCAACTCAGAATATAACAGCCCCCAGCAAGATGCAGGAGAAGCATGCGTTCTAATGTGAAACTTTGCTTGTTTTATTTTTGCAAATGAGGGAACCAAGAGTCAGCAAGTGTCAGTGTGGCAGGCTGGTGGTACCAGGTGGCACAGGCAAGAACTCAAATCTTGGTCCCTTTTCTTGCTGCCTGAAGCCTTTCCCACCTTTGATCAGTGCCCCATTCCCTGTCTCTTCTTGTTACCCATATCAGGGAGAGTAGTCAAGAAAACCCGGCACAATGCTGAGTCGATAGCTTGCAAATGTGTGACTTAGAAAACTAATAGAAGTTTGAAATTGGTGTGAAGGGAATGATTCCAAGTGGCTTAAAAGAACCCAAAAATTATAAGCTAACTGATAGAAACAAGTAAACAAAAATCCCTATTTTGAATGGATAGCTTCTTAAGTCACATTAAAGACCAAATTTCTTTGTCAGTTGAGTATCCTAACTATAATTTAAAAACAGAATTAGATGAGTCCCTGTAGATGTTCCTGTTTGGTGGAAGGCAGTTTTATTCCACTTTAAACTCATTGTGTTTGCTATAATGAAATAGTTTTGTGTTTAAGAAGTTCCTCTTTATCAAACATTGCATTGTATAGAAGATTGCTTCAGTGGGAGCTGAAGTGATAGCTTTCAAACCCTTGACAAATGGAAATGCTGTGCCTTCAACTCCCTACTTCCTGCTGTACTGTTAAGGGTTTCTGTGCTTGAATCACTGCCTTCATAACAGACAGCTCAGTGTGATTTTTATCATAATGATGTGGGGATATCAAGTCTTTCTGGAGGGCTTCAGTTCCAAAAAATGATGACTTCCAAAGCTGTCCCAAGCCTGTGACTTTTAGGTTCTTATAAATTCAGAGAAGGAGATTCTCAGGCAGAGTGGGAGTTTTGAGTTGACTTCATCACAGATCTGTAAATGGGACCTTAGGAGAGAGAACAAGAGCCAGTCTGTTGCCAGAAGACAGGGAAGAGGAGGAAATTAAGTTTTGCTGCATCAAGACACAGAAATCTGGGCAGACCCAACAGAACATCATGGTGGCTCATTGGGACTGTACTAGTGTTTGGGAATCCTGGGAAGGAAAAGTATGTTATCTCATTAAAGAGATAATTGTTCCCCCTATCTGATTAACATGTCTTAATATAAACCTGTCTTCTTGGACATGCCCAACTAGATGAACTCTTATGGAAGGAGACTTCCATTCTTTTGGCAGGGGGGGGCAACTTTTATTTAATGGGTTCTCAAGGCTGCTATGACAATAAGATGAGGGCTCTAGGTCTTACAAAAGTAGCATAATTGTTTCACTTTGGAGATTTCAGAGTTAGAGGGTTTGGGGGAGCTATGGAGGTTAACAGAGAACCTTTGCTAGCAGGCAGCCGTGCATGCATCCAGGCTTCACTAGCTGGCCCTGGCCCTGCTTTCCTTAGCTCTTGCTTTCCTAAAGGCACTACTCCCTACCTGCTCTTCCCAGTCTTTAGCACATCTATCACCCTCAGCTATTAAACACGAGGCACCACAGCTTTGCGACTGTGTTGCTTAAACAGCAGGTTTTTTCTTTATACTGTTATCACCCTAAAAAATAGCAGTCAGCCTCAGGTAAATCAAGACCTTAATTACTCAGTAGCTTTATTTACAATTCATAGCATTAGAAATCTCTTCAGGGAGAGACACTGGCAAACTCAAATTACCATTCTATTTTTTTAAGTCCATAGATTTTTCTGCCTGTTTCAGCGGTCTCTTCTTGTTCATTGCACTGTGTCTCCTTACTCCATAACTCTTGTTGCGTTTAGTAAGGAATAATTTTTTTCAGACATGAAAAGCAGACATTAAGGTAAACACTTAAAAAGCAGATTTTAGAGTTCTTGTTGAATGTATTGTTAACGAAGAGATGGGTTCTCTGTTAAAGGCGGTGCAAAAGAGAAACCAGATAACAGACACATGCACACGTTAGTAATATTAATATTCTTGTGCAAAGGGAGGCCACACAGGTTTCTTCCATTACAGGGGAGGAAACCCAATAGACTGTCAATCAAATGGCAGTTGCTTGTCTAGCACAGGAATTACAAATAACCTGTAATGAAACGGTGTTATCCTCCCTAAGAAAGCTAGATAAACTGACAACAGCTACAAGTGAAACAGCAAAACAAAACAACAAACATACACAGAATGACTGTGAGGTTGAAAGTTGGTCAAATGTAGATTTGTCTTCGAAGTCCCAGATAGTAAATTGCTCTAGAGATCAAAGGTTTGTCTGCTGCCCACTCTTAGCGCTAATTAGTATATAAGGACTTGTAACTTCCCTGGTACAGATTTGTTATATTACGGTGCCAAAGTCCTTCTCACTTTATGGAGGGGCGTATGCCAATAATTCTCCAGAGGACACGTGTCTCACAGGTCTGGGATCCCGGCTGTGGCACACACAGGTGCATATGGCTGTCGGGAAACTGGGGTGCAAGGATTCTAAGCTGCTAAGATTCCTTGTGAGAAATGGTCCCCAATAAGTAGGACTTCGGGGTCAGTAAGGAAAGGCAAGCGCGTAATTAGTTGGTAGTAGTAGGTAACAGGAGGATAGTCTGTGCCAGACAGATGATAGAGGGATAGATGATAAAAGAATGTATGCTTGGTGACAGATAGAAGATACAAAGGTACACAGGTGGTAGTTTATAGGTGACTGGATAGATAGTTGATAGATAAATGACAGATATTCATCATATATTATGGATGAGCAGATAGGTAGGTGAAAGATTATAGATGAATACCCAGGTGATAAAGAATAGGTAGATGATATATGAATAGATGATAGACATTGAGTGAATGGTAGATTACAAGTGAGTGGATAAGTGGATAGGTAGATAAATGGATGAATATATAATAAGCAGATATATGGTGGATAGGCAAATGATGGATGGATAGGTTTTAGATAGATGATAGATTATAGATAAAGGAATGATAGATATATAAATGATTCATAGCTGATAATGAATATATGACAGGTAAATGGATAAGTAATAGATTCATACATGATAAATTACATATAATACACAGAAGATAGATAGTTGATAGATGGCAGATGGACATATGATAAGTAGATATATGATGAATGGATAGATGGAAGGTGAACAGCTTAGAGATGAAGGTTACTTTCTGCACATGTGGCAGACTAACTCATTGGCTTGAAAGTAGAGTGCTACCATAGACCCATCAGTGTCATACTTCATGGTAGTTTGCCATCCTTTCTGCTCTTTGAAGCTTAGAGAGTTATAAAACAGTTTCAGAGCCAGCACAAATGAGAATGAAATGATCTGGGGTGCTCCAATCTAAACACCACGTCATTTTTATTGAGATGTCTCCTTATTTGATGATTCCCTCATTTCCCCAGCACATGCCCTTTGCATGTGCCAAGCTGTGTGCTGGTGACACCATGATTAGCATGTAAAACAATGTTTGTCATCTCAGACTGAAAGTTCCCAATCAAATAAATCACTGCAAATTATGCAGTCCTTCCATTTTATTATTATTATTTCTAAGGCCACACCAGAGACCTCAGCTACCACATCATGTCTGAATGACCAGGAAAGCAACCAATAAGCTCAAGAGTTTCCAGGATCCTCCTATTAAAATCTACACACATGATTCCAGACCTGGCTGCAGGAGCCCTCACTTCCATTGTTGAATATCCCAGATGATTTCATGTCTCCTTTGCTTTGGAGAGCTGGATGGTCTGCTAGGCACAATTTCTCCTTAACTGCACACTTAGTAGCGTTTTGTATCAGAAAATAAAATTGCTTACAGAACCTCTCCTAATATCTGCCTGTTTCAGTATTTCCAAAAGGAAACATTTATAAGAGCTGCCATTGACTGGCGGCCATGCATGATGGCTTTAACCTTTTTCAGTCCCTTTAGGGAAAAAAAAATACAAAACGGGGAAGCTGAACTGGGCAGAGGGCCCTCTTAACGTGACCCAAAGAGCCCAGAGACAAAGGCTCCGGGGCAGGTTTGCTGTCTTGTTCTTCTAAAAGTTTCTCAGCCAGAGTTAAGATTTCTCATGCACAGCGGCAGATTCACCCCAAGAAAAGGCCATTGGTTTGTTGAACAATAAGAGTCCAGTCTGAGGGAGTCCAGGGTGACTGGAGCTGCTTGCTTAATAATAACCTGAAACTTCCAACAGCTATGGTTGAGTCAGCAAGAACTGCAGGGTTTCTGACCTAGCCTATTAACTGGTTCTGCCAATCCTTTTCAAACTTGGAAATGAAGGCTTATATTTTTACTTTTTTCTTCACTTTCTGAAGGTCACAGACCCAGGCCAGCTGTGCAACCTTATCTGATTGCCTCACCCTGTTCTGCAGCACCAATAATTAATCTTATTAGTTTATATATAATGAATGCCCTTCTGGAGAGAACATTGCTGCTGATTGCACCTGAACTGAAAACAGAAAGGAAACATGAAAGGGCTAATTTTTCCTCTCTCATTTCACCCACCTTTTTATTTGATAACCACGGGAGTGATGGGTGCAGAAACTGTCAAACCTGACTACCTTATCCTGTTTCTATTGTTTATTCCTGTGAATATATTAGCTAAGTTCAGGGAGAAATTCTACAATTCATTACTACTTCCCTCCAATTTGGCACATGCATTGATTCACAATTGCCTATAATTCCAATTCCAGAGAATCTGATGCCCTCTTCTGGCCTCCAAGGGCACCTACACGACACGCACACACACACACACACACACACACACACACACACACACACACACACACAATTTTTTTAAAAAGGAAAGAAATGAAGATAGGAAGGAAGAAAAATATATTCATATCGGCTAAAGAGAGATTTAAAAATTGATTTCATTTTGACTGGTAACATGAACAATTTTAAGAGTAAACAATTTCATTTTTATGTCACATAGTATAAGCTTTTACTAACTGTAACATTCACTTTTTCTCATAGTAATGTGTAATTCTACATGTTTAAACAAATAATATTTTACATTTAGAACATGTAGCATTTTTTTCATTCTAGAAGAAAAGCTAGGCTATCAGATTTCACTAGATGAACATGTTACAAAAATTCAATAATTCTGATTTTCTAATATTGCTGTGGTTAAATAATATAAAGCTTCAAGCAAAATCATAGCAAATGCGTGGTGCTAGGATACATTTCAGGGAAGAGAGTCATTTTGCTACAATCTTAAAAACCTGAGGATCCATTTGTGTTGATTCTCTCAGAGAGATTTGATGACTAGAAAGACTTAACCCAGAAAGAAGATGATTTTGATTTTCTTTATTTATTTTAACTTTTGCAGACTAGTGATGGTCTCCTCTCTTTCTTCCCCCATTTCTGCATACAAGAAACGGCATGGACCATCATACAACACAATGGCTCTGACTTAATGAGAGTCAGGAGCACTCATTCCGAGAACCCCCACACTGGGGTTTTTGAGTATGCGGCCAGCACGGAACAGCTGCAGGCCTCCATTAGCCGTGCAGAGCACTGCCAACAGGAGCTTGTATATTACTGCAAGAAGTCTAGGCTCGTCAATCAGCAAGGTGAGTAAACCGAGGCATCCGGCACACTTTCCAGGCTTCGTGGTGAGTCTCCTGAAAATTTCATTTCCACCGAGGCGCTGATGTTCTGAACACTAAGCAAACTTGTCACAGTCTGGAAGTCTCAGAGATGCTTTTGCCTGGAGAAAAGTACAAGGTCAATTTACATTGAGCTTTGTCCAAAGTCCTGATTGCTTTTTGATTCTCCACCTGGCCTTAATCAGATAACTGTGTAGTAACGGCTTCATTCTGGTACTAGATGAATGGAGGCAGTGTTTATCCCTATAGAGAGCAAGTGGCCAGCCAATAAGGTTTATTTTATCAAGGACAAGAGTTAATTCAAGTATGACTTAGTTTTCCCAAAGTGACTGTTCTGTGTATCTCTCCTTTTTCATGAACTGTTGAGGGCTATCCTCTAGGTATAGCTGAAAATTAGGAAAGGTTGCTAGAAATAGTGGACACAGCTGCTTATGCAGACACCAGAAAAGCAGCTGAGCTCATATATTCTAGTGAGAACCAGCTCAGTTATGTCTGGTTCGTTTAGGGTTTTTTTGTTTTGTTTTTTGAGATGGGCTTTTCTATGTAAAAGTGCTGGCTTTCCTGGAACTACTCACGCTGTAGACCAGGATGTCCTACAACTCAGAGATTCACCTGCCTCTGCCTCCTGAGTGCTGGGATTAAAGGTGTGTACCACCACTGTCGGGCCTTTTTGGGGTTTTACACTGTCTCCTTCAGAACATTTCATGATGTAATGCTAGAGCTGTCTTTACATCTTCTGCCTAGAACAGTCGTTGATGATGTCATTATCAAGTGGGCAGAACAGTGTTCTCACCATACATAAATAAGCCTTCATGGGGGAACTTAACCCTTAAGAGTCCCTGCTTTCACTATAGTGTCTTCTCTTTAAAAGTTTGACGTTTTTTCTGCTCATTTGTGCAACACAAACGTTTCTGCTTGGATCCAAAGAACATACCCCAGCCCCACCCGGCATATGTAGCCTTCTGCCACACTGAAGCGCTGTGCTTTTGAGCTGTGATACTGGGGTATATTTTTCTTGAGAAAACAGGATTCTAAGACAACTGCTTCACAAAGTCTCCTTGTTCACTCTTGTTTGTTATCCTAACATGGGCTTCAATTCCAGATAGACTATTGAGAAAACATTTTAAAAGTCTGACCTTCTGTGTGATTATAGTGAAAGTATACAGCCTAGAATATAGCAGATTGTTCACATGCTTGGTATTTGCTGTTATTTCACATTGCATAAGGCTCTGTGCATTTATACTCATCACAAATGGCAGGATTCCCTTCAGTTTTTTTTAAACTGGACAATATTCCATTGTGCATATAACCCATTTTCTTTGTCCAGTTCACTATCAGTGGACAATTAGGCAACTTGTGTGTTTTAACTATCTTGAATAATGCTGTAGTGCTAATGTGGTGATCTCTTTGAGATGATAGAAGCCATTATGCAAAGTGAAACAAGCCAAACACAGAAACACAAATGCTACATCATCTTATTTGTATATGGAACCTGGAAAGGTTGAATTAATAGAAACAGGGAATGGAAAAGTGACTACTGAAGAACAAGGGGGCGGGGATTAGGAAGGGGATCACAAGATGAATCACAGCTAGGCTCTTAAGGTACAGCAGCAGTGTTATGATATGCTAATAATATGATAAGATCCCACAAACCCACACACATGTAACTATATAAAGTGATGGATGTGACAATTAGCTCACAATGTATCATGATGCACTTGTTGAGATGGTACACTTTCTGTTCATTAGCTTTAACTCAGTAAGTGTGAAAACTAAAACCTAAGGGAAGAAAACCATCAAAAGCACAAATGAGTCACATACTGATAAAACCAACAGATGGGATCCCCCAGGGTGATAAAAAGCAGATCGGGATGTAAAGGGAAGGACCTTCAACACCTGTGGTATCAGCAAAACCTCACAAGCTATTGCAGCCATGACTACACTATTCACTTTAGTTATGGTCCCTATTACTATGATAAAATACCCTGACAAAAGCAAGTTAAGGGAGAAGGGGCTTATTTGGGCCCACAGTTTAAGAGTGTAGTCATGGTTGTGGGGTGTCCTAGCGGCAGAATCTTGAGGTAGGTGGAGACATTGCACCCACACATGGGAGACAGTGTTGAATGATGGTGTTCAGCTGGCTTTCTCTACTGTGTGCCGCCCAGGACCTAAGCCCAGAGAATGGTGCTCCCCATCTTCAAGATGAATTTTCCACAGCAGTTTACTGAGAAAATGTCTGCTAGGCATGTTCAGAAGCTCACCTAATCTAGATACCCCCTCACAGGAATCTCTGAAAGCTTTCCTTCTAGATCAGTGATTCTCAATCTGTGGGCTATGACCAATCTTGAGGTCAAACAACCCCTTCACCCCTCATATATCAGATATTTATATTATGATCCATAACAGTAGAAAATTATAGCTATGAAGCAGCAACAAAAATAATTCTATGGTTGTGAGGTCACCACAACACGAGGTACTGAATTAAAGGATCGAAGGGTTAGGAAGGTTGAGAATTAGATGATTCTTGAGCCTGAAACGTTGATAACCAATATTAACATTAGTAAAGAAAACAGTCCACTTCTAGACTGTGGGCCAGATGGCAGTGATGCCTGGATATTGTTAGTCAATCACTGGTTTCTCAGGTCAATGCTCAGAATGTATCTGAGGTGGAGCAGCTTAGGAAAGTTGAACAATTTAGAGAACAATTTAGATGCTGAGGTCCCAGTAGGAATGACAAAGAAGACAGACAGGAAGGCGGCCTTAAATCTGAATCTTTGGATCTCAATGATGTAGCAGCTTCTAGCAATGACGGTGGCATAACTGAGTATGAATATAGTGAAGCATTAGGAACACATATTTTTAGCAGATGAGATAACAGCTCACTGGAAGGATGGTCTTGGGTACAACCAGGCTGATTAAGAGTTTAACCATGGGAGGCGCAATGCCTTACCCTAATCAACTAGAGTGGTTTTATTTTAATTAAAAAATATTGCTCATGTTTTTAAAAATTCATTCATACATTTATTTAAATTAGTTAACATTTAAAAAGCTTTCAATGGGCCCAAATGTATTTGATGGCTTTAAAACATGCAACATGCATGAGCTAGTGAAATGAATGGGTGGGCAAAGGCATTTGCCACTAAGCCTAATGATCTAGGTTTTATCCCTTAAATACATATAGTAAAAAAAAAAAAAGAACCAATTCCTGAAGGTTTCTCTGACTTGATTATACATACAGGTACACACCACACACACTACACACACACACACACACACACACACACACACTATAATGATAAATAATAAGCAAAGCGTTCAGCAATTTATCTTTTATAGAGAAGATCAGAAATATAGCTGTAAAATATTACGTAGTTTTTTAAAGAATAGCAATCTACTTTTCCTCAATCTATGAAGATGTATTTTAAGCAGTGTACCTTAGTATTCTTGGAAAAAATTTCAAGTAGGCTTAACTGTTGATGAGTTGTGAGTTAATCAAGCTAGAAGTAGAAGTAGTCTTGAGGTTAAGAGCTTTAGATAACACAAGCATCCCAATCCTCCTGCCTTTTTTTCCTTCTCTTAAACATGGCAGGTGTTTATATTAATGCTGGGAGAAAAAAATTGTCAGTATTTATAGAAGGTCTACTTAATAGCAGGTTAAAATGAGTGCTGTGTTAGTGAGTAGCGTATGAATGAGCAAAAGCTGCAGAATCCCTGTGGGAATGATGATGATAACATAAGAATTTGGGAATCAGGAGGAAAGTGCCTGGTCCTTCGCAGGGGACTGACTGATTTGATGTTGCTTGCATTCTTCTTTTGCCCTGTGTCTCCAAACACTATGATTCTTTTCCTCTGAACTTTTTTTCTCCCCTGAGATAGAGTGCCTGCATGCCTCAGCTCCCTTTCTACAAATCCTCTGCTAAATGTTCTGTCTGCTCCTTGCTTGAAATCCTTGGCATCGTGTTTAGTCTTGGCTCTGGGAAGGAGCTGGTAGCTGAACATTTATCGTAGAAAGAGATGCGTTTAGCTAGGGGAAACTTTTTTTTTTTTACTGTAATATTCGCTTCAGGCATGAAGATTTTTCAGTATTATTTCTGTGGTCCTCAAATAAATAGCCAAGCCAGGAAATGGAAGAGAAAATACAGACTCCCCGATAAATCCTAAGTCATGACAAAGGAGTGCTAGACCCATGCTTGATGCCTAATAAATAGCTAGTATATTTTAACCAATAAATTATGGAGAAACATCAGTGCCTTTGTATAATATTCCACAATGTTTTGATGGTTGTTTTATGATTCAGAAGCAATTTTATTTCACTGTATTAATCACCATAGTTTATATTTTGATGGCAATTTCTTGTAAAGATCATTTTCTAAAAAGTTGCAAATAAGAACTCTCATGATTAAATGTGGACTGACGGTTTCTATTCAAAGAACAATGTATTGCTCACTTAAGACAGAAAATGAGGGAGCCGAGAGCCAGCTCAGCAGTGAAGACCACACAGTGAGGACCTGAATTCAGTTCCTAGCACCCACAGAAGGTGGCTCACAATGAACTGCAACTCCATTTTCAGAGATCTATGTTCCCTTCTGGTCACCTGCATTCATAGGGTGCATGTAAACTCCTGCAGGCACAAACACGCACTCATAAAGAATGAGTGTGCAATGATTATAGCGATTATAAAGAGACATTTAAAAAAGACTTAAAGTATTTTGTAAAGATAGTTTCTTCCCAAATATGCTGTCAATTACAGTGTTTAGGGCATTATTATACCCTATCAGTCCTTTTCTGCCTCTCTCCTCTCTCTCTCTCTCTCTCTCTCTCTCTCTCTCTCTCTCTCTCTCTCTCTCTCTCTCTCTCTCTCTCTCTCTCTCTGCCTCCCTCCCTCCCTCCCTCCCTCCCTCCCTCCCTCCCTCCCTCCCTCCCTCTCTCCCTCTCTCCCTCCCTCCCACTCCTTCAGGACACCTTCACTTTTAAAGACTTGGGACAGAGGAACAGTGTTCTATGACGGAAGCAAACGATTCATCCTTTTCCTTTGTCTTTCAGATGGAAGCCCTCGGAGCTGGTGGGTGGGGAGAACCAATGAAACACAGACTTACTGGGGAGGTTCCTCGCCTGTGCCTCAGAAGTGCACTTGTGGCTTGGAAGGGAACTGCATCGATGCTCAGTATCACTGCAACTGCGATGCGGATCGGAGCGAATGGTAACTTTTCTTTTAGTTTCATCCAGGGTATACAACTAGGTGGATGCTAAACAGAGTCATTTGAAGAAATAATTAGGGGAAACTATGTTTTGATGATGCATGGTACAGTCATTCTAATTCTAGAGGTTAAGATATGAAACTTTCAGAGGCTATTTTAATAGTAGACCACATGCTTTGTTTATTTTATTTTTATCATATGAGAAAACAGAGGTGCCTATGACATGAGAGCAGTGATTCTCCTTAGTTCCTTGTCAGTGTTAATATCACTTCTACAGTATTATCTAACCAGTTACCAAAGCGTGTTCCATCAATAGAGGCTGCAAACTTCAGAAGTACAAATTTGTAGATTTCGAATTACTATAATTCCTAGCAATGATTTTAGGATGTAGTTCTTTTATATGTTTTAAAGGATAAAGTATACCAGAAAGAATAAATATTATATGAATAATGTCTGCAAAATGGGAATCTATAACATTTAGAGTTTTGGAAATGTAATGTTTTTCTAAGCAGAAAAAATCCTATGTATGTATTCTTTTTCTCTTAAAAAATATAGTATTTTTGTCTTTGAGCATAGACTGTAAGTATATCGCTCATGTCTATTATCTGTAAATTAATATTTAAAATGTTTTACTGACATTTCTTTACATTACATGTCTGTTTTATATTATTAAGCAGTTGGACCTGCATGTATTTATTTATTTTTGAAAACTTACTCTTTGCTAATTTCACAACTATATACAATACAATATGATCAGACCCAATTCCCCTCTAACTTTCCTGAATCTCCCTGTACATGCCCACTTCCTTCGCAGTTTCTCACCTTCTTCTTCTTCTTCTTCTTCTTCTTCTTCTTCTTCTTCTTCTTCTTCTTCTTCTTCTTCTTCTTCTTCTTCTTCTTCTTCTTCTTCTTCTTCTTCTTCTTCTTCTTCTTCTTCTTTTTAAATAGCCCATTTGTTTCCAGCTAGTATTGTCCACACATGCATTGGTGTGGAACCATCCAATAGAGCACAGGCAATCTTCCAGCAGCCACATTTCTCTACAAGAATGGTTCTCCTCCCTCTGGTAGCTATCACCTGCAAAAGCTTCTCAGTTAGGCTGGAGCCTCATGAGAGTTTGCCAGGGCCACAATGTGTGCTTTGCTGCAACCATGCTAGAATGTCCAAAGGCTTGATCTTGTGCAGGCCACTAGATCAGCTGTAAGTTCAATAGCTCTGTCATGTACAGAACACAACATTTTACAGCACCCCTCCCCACCCTCCAGATATTGCATTCTTCTTTTTTATTTTCTTTATTTTTCATGTAATATATTTTGATCATATTTTTTCTCTACATCAAGACCTCTGCCTCCTTGTCCCAATGTTCTTTGAGCCTTGATGTTGGGATGTTGGTAAACATGTCCCACTTACCTATTAATAATCTGGATTTGAGTCAAGAGTGATTTGAGTATAAAGTGGACATGTAGTTCAGCAATCAGTTGCTGTTAAATGAACTCATTATTTGAATTATGTAAATGCTGTTTGCATGCTTGTCAAACACCATGATTATAATAATGCTACATATGTGGTTGTGTATATGGATGTATATGATATATGCATATGTGCACAAGCACATGCATACATACATGCATACATACATACATGAAGCTCTTAGAACAACATGGAAGAAGAACTTATATGGAAGCATAGAACTATGATTGAATTTTTATTTGAAGTATATAATCTCTCTTACCTAAACTCTACTTTAAGGAATGGGGGTGGTCTGGGAGAAAATTGGGGGAGGAGTGAGTATAATCAAAAACATTGTATGGAATTCCGTAAGAACTAATATTTACTCCATTTGGATAGCACCCCTTTTTTCTTAATATATGTACAAAAATTGTTCACACAATGAAAACTGCAATTTTAAATGTGTAAAGTTGTTATTAATAGTGCTTAACAGCAGCAAAAAGTTAACCTAATCACCACTAGTAATCCCCAAGTGCCTTCACAACACATTGTTAATTAAAACTAGTTTTTAAAAATAAAGAGTTTAAAATGTATCATATTCTATTCAGCTTATAGATAAAGAAACACACACACACACTCAACTATGATTTTACAGATTCAGTAAAATATTAAATAATAAGTATCTGGGGTTCTGCAGAGGTGACTCACCAGATAAGGGTACTGCTTGACAAATCTGGTGACCTGATTTCAGTCTCTGGGACCCACATAGAGGAAGGAGAGAAACAATACTGCAAATTGCCCTCTAACTTTCACACACATGTCATGGAATGTATTTCCTAAACAGAGTCTAAATCAATAAATGTAATAGATAAGTATTTGAGACTAGAGTGATGGCTCAGCAATTAAGAGCAGTTGCTGCTCTTCAAGAGGACTAACTTCAGTTCTTAGCACCCACCTAGTATGTAATAAATTTTCTCCAATGCCAGGGGATCCAACACCCTATTCTGACCCCCAAGGGCACCAGGTGCACTTGTGGTTTGCTTACATACATGAAAGCAAATACTTATTACATAAAATAAAAACAAATGGTAAATCTGTGTGTGTGTGTGTTTGAAGGAAGTGTGGTAGAATTGAACTTCGACAGGGTTTTCTAGGATTGGTTAAAAGAGGAGAACCAAGGTGAATGGGACCTATGTTTAATTTTTTTTTCTTGGCAGGCACTAGCTGTGTCTTGCCATTAGGAGACGAAACTTCAAGGGAATTCTGTATTATTTTATTTTTATATATGACACAATGTGTCAGAAGGCAGAGTTTGTGGAATACAGAATAACTGGAAACTGAAGGATAGGGTAATTTCCAGAAAAAAGAAAGCTGGTTTTGATGAGTTGGCTGCATAACTCCTGCCTTGGACACTCAACTGTCTTTCAAAGTGCTTGTGAATCAGGGAGAGATTCTAGGGCCAAGCAGAGAGCCTCAGACATGACTGAACAAACAACAGGCTATTCCCTCAGTGGCTGCTGGAGGAGAAAAAGATCAGGGCTGTTAAGTCTCTGAGATTGGCTTTGAAAATCCTTCAGTCTAGGGCAGGAATGGCAAAAATTCACTTCTTTACTACAAAGACCATGTCCTCAAATTGAGAGGGAAGACTGAAAGCCCAGAGCAAAGCAGCCATAGAGAACCCTGGCACATAGGAAGTCATAGGCTTCTATATACATACACATAGGAAAAGATAAAATGTTAGGTAACAATAAAAATATGGTATCTCAGCCTGGTAGTGGTGGCCCACACCTTTGATCCCAGCATGCAGGAGACAGAGGGGCAGATTTCTTTGAGTTCGAGACCAGCCTGGTACACAGAGGGAGTTCCAGGACAAGTCTCCAAAGTTACAGAGAAACCCTGTCTCAAAAAAGCAATGTATATATTTCTCTTGACTCATCACCTACATCATCCAGAACACTATGCACATTACTGGCTATTTCAAGACAGTATACTTCCACATAAAATCAAAACATTGGAAACAATGTCTTGACTACATTTTAAAATTTGTCTATAAAGTTAACTTTATCGACATGTTTAAAGACATAAAGTTAAAAATATCTACAGTGAGTAAATAGAGAATTTAAAGTAAATAAAATAGAACTATACCAAAGGATTGAGTGCCCATTTTAGAATGACAAGTTAACATCTGAAATGACAATAATTGTAACAAATTTTCTGGGATAAAAAGAAATAACATTAGATGAAAGCTCAGATATTTAAAAAGAAATGAAAAGCACTAGAAATTATAAATTACCTGGTGTTCTTGAAGTACAAAAATAAAATTCTCTGATTAATTACATTACAAAGTTGATAATATACATTCAAAGTAGATTACCACAACACCACAAAAAAGTTTCTTGTATTTCTGTGTGTATGGGGGTATTAAACAACCTCAAGGAGGGCTTCTGATAGTACATGTTGTTATACAATATAAAATATAAGTAGACTGAAAAAATCATGGGTGCACTTTATAGTTCATTAAGGAAATAGTAAAATATAACGAACAGAATTTTATCTGAAAAATGAACAGAGAAGACACGGTTGAAGATAGAGGAATGTGGAGTTGATCAATAGGTACAAGACACAACAGCAAAAACAAAACAAAACAAAATAAAACCAAAGTTTAAGTAAATCGTAGGAAAGATAAAGCAACAAATACTAAGCACTTTGATGAAAAACCAACATGCCAAGGGTCAATAAATTAATCATTTCATCAAATGCTAAAAATTTTCAACTTGATTAAAAAACATAGCTACTTTTCTATTTTTGTATGCCTTAGAAATAGTGATAGGGACAGCTTATTTATTTATTTTTTGTTAATTACATTTACTCTTTGAGATTTCATACATGCATGTTATTCATTCTGACTGTTCTCCAAGCCTACTACTATCAACCTCTCTCTTCTACAAGCAAGTCCTTTCCCCATGTTCTTGTCTTTTCATTTTATTTGTGAGCAATGAGTTTAACCAGGGCCATCTGTGTGACAATGAGTTTGGAACTGTTCATAGGATCCTGGTTAGTTCAGCAATGGATATACAATGGGGACAATGACCACCCCTGCCCTAGAGTCCATCAAAAAGCCATTGTAGTCTGATCTTAACCTATGTTATATTTTGTAGTCTAGACTTTAATGTCTAAAAGAGAAACTGACATCTTACTTTGTTTTGTATGCTAAGATAAGCAATTGGATTTTTTTTTGTCAGTGTCCAAACTTAGTAGGAAAGTCTTCTAAATAAGTGCCAGTAAAATTGTAGCTTATTTTAGAATTCCGCTCATCATCATAATTTAAGGATTTTGTTGCTGTTCCTGTTTATTTTAGGACCAATGACACTGGATTCCTCTCCTATAAAGAACATCTGCCAGTCACTAAGATAGTGATTACAGACACAGGACGTCCCCATTCAGAAGCTGCATATAAACTGGGACCTCTGCTCTGCCGGGGAGACAGTAAGTGGTGCCAATGTGGGAACTTATCAGAAGTCTTTTTGCTTAAGTATCATGTGTCCATCACAGAGTTATTGAATCAGACTTCTGTCAAGAAAACCCATGAGACATATTCTTTACATTGTACACATATGGATGTATGTGGGTGGAGAAGGCGCATGGGCTGTGATGTGCATTTAGATGTCAGAAGACAGCTTGAGAGAATCTGTTCTCACTTTCCAACATGTGAGTACCAGGGTTCAACTCAAGTCATGAGACTTGGAAGCAAGAGTCTTTCCTACCACCTTAGGAAAGGTAAATAAACCACTGGCTGTGCCACTGATTGTTTCGTAGATGCACCCCAGCATTCCTAAATTTCTCCATATCTTTATCTACTTAGAAAGAGTAAGTGCCATACAAAATGGTTAAGAATTCATGTGTACTTCCTACTGGTATGCCCAGGGTAGGATAAGAACATCAGTAGAAGCAGATGTCAGTTTGATTAATCTCTAATTTTTTAAAGGTTATATGTGTGTGAGTTGACTTCCAAACAATTGGACTTCTGCTTTGTATATTCAGAGTGTTGCCATTCTAAAGTAGGATTTTAAAATTCAGAAGAAGTTCATCAAACACACACTCGCACACACATACACACACAGTGCATGCTCCCACACATACCTAAATATTTATTTTTCATCAGGGAATGAAATGAACACAGATTCTTAATCTCTTCCTCTTCAAAATCAGTTATCTTAGAGGTACATATATTGATTATGTATGCTTTTAGTATTTCCAGAAATTGAAAAGGAAACAGAAAGATATATTTGTTTGCATTAAAAGCATACCCTGAAATACAATTTTATTGTGGGATCACCACATAAGAAGGAAAGATGTGACATTCGGTAAATATAGAGAGATGCGTAGCAAAGTTGCTTAGTTAAAAGGCAAAGGTGTTACTGGCCTATAAACATTACATATGCATTCTATAAAACTGCTACTCTACCCACTATTTCTGGTGTTCATCAGCCTTATCCCTGCCTCTGTCCCACAATCCTATGAAGATGGCACAACGATGCTTCCTGGAGGGAAAAATTATGAGCAGAGAGATGAGGTTGTAAACTCAGCATGCATCTAGAGGAGTGCAACAATATTCTGTGGCTACAGAGAAGTACCTCTATACATCACCTGTCCTATCACTGCATGCTTAGATCAAAACACTGCAGTAACCAGTCAGGCTGCCTTTCCTAGTACATGTGCTACGATTCCTGGGAATCGGGTGTGCTTCCATTGAGGGCACTGCAAACTTAATCCCTTAGGATTTCCTTCTTTCCTTTCTTCCTCCCTTCCTTTCTACCTTCTTTCTTTGTTCCTTCCTTTCTTTTTCTTTCAAAGAAAATTTTATTTTATTTTTTATACCATTTTTTATTTTAATTTTAAATAGCTTGTTTTACATGTCAATCCCAGTTCCCTCTCCCTCACCTCCTCCTGCACTCCCCTTTCCCCCCAGCCTCCCACCCTATTGCCAATTCCTTCCACATAGGGCATATCTAGAGTCTGTCATTTCACTCCAGGTAAGGTCCAGGCATTCCCCTAAGAGTCCAGAAAATTTTAATTTTAAAGAGATTTTATTTAAAGTGTGTGAGTGTTTTGTGTACATGAGTGCATGTGGGACCTTCTGTGTGTGTGTGTGTGTGTGTGTGTGTGTGTGTGTGCTTGCATGCACGCGTGCGCCCACACCCATGCAGGTGCAAGTGCAGCAAATTAATGCTTGCTGCCTACAGATTCTGGAAGAGGACTTCATATCTACTGGAATGGGGTTGACAGTTGTGAGCAACAACACGGTGCTGGTAGCTGAACCTGGTCCTCCACAAGAACAATAAGTAGTCTTTTTTTTTTTTTTTACTTTTTTTTTTAAATTTTATTTTCCAGTTTAAATTTAGATAAGAATCAAGGTTGCTTCACAAGTCAGTTCCAGGTCCCTCTCCCATTCCCTCCCTTCCTCCCGTGCCCTCCCCCCCCGTTATCCCCTCATTTCTCCAGGGAGGGTGAGGCCCTCCATGGGGGTGTCCATAGTGTGTCATTTCATATAGGGCAGGGCCTAGACCCTTTCCCAAGAGTTCAGGGTGAGAGTGCACCTCACATTGTTCTATTGGAGTCCAAAGTCCGTGTGTATACTTGGGATGGGTACTGATCTGCTGCCCAAGGCTCAATAGAATCCCTAGGCCTCTTCACTGACACCCAGATTCAGGGGGTCTTGATCAGTCCCATGCTGGCTTCCCAGGCTAATGCCTGGGATTCAAGAGTTAACCTTTGTCTGGTCAGCTGTTTCTGGGGGTTAGACCAGCCCAGTCTTAATCCCTTTGATCATCAGTCCTCCCTCTCTGTTACTGGCTTTCTTGAGTTCAGCTCAGTACTTAACCAAGGGAGTCTGCCTCTTCTTCGATCAGCCACTAAATAAAGTTTCTGTTTCCCAGACTCTCTGGCCATAGGATTGTAGGCTGGCACTCCCCAGATCTATGTCTAAAATCCATATATGAGAGAGTACATGCCATGTTTCTCTTTTTGTGACTGGGTTACCTCACTCAGTATGGTTTCTTCTAGTGTCATCCATTTGCCTGCGAATCTCATGATTCCATTATTTTTTTCTGCTGAATAGTACTCCATTGTGTAGATGTACCACATTTTCTCTATCCACTCTTCAGGTGAGGGACATCTAGGTTGCTTCCACGTTCTGGCAATTACAAATAAAGCTGCTATGAACATAGTGGAACAGACATCTTTGTTATATGAATGGGCATCTTTTGGATAAATGCCTAAGAGTGGAGTTGCTGGGTCTTGTGGTAGGTTTATTCCCATTTTTCTGAGGAATCTCCACACTGATTTCCAAAGTGGCTGAACCAGTTGGCACTCCCACCAGCAATGGAGGAGTGTCCCCCTTTCACCACATCCTCTCCAGCATAAATTGTCATTGGTGTTTTTGATTTTAGCCATTCTGACAGGGGTGAGATGGTATCTGAGAGTTGTTTTGATTTGCATTTCCCGGATGGCTAAGGATGTTGAGCACTTTCTCAAGTGCCTCTCAGCCATTTTAGACTCCTCTATTGAAAACTCTCTATTTAGTTCTGCAGCCCACTTTTTAATAGGGTCCTTTGGTGTTTTGGAGACTTGCTTCTTGAGTTCTTTGTAAATTTTGGAGATCAACCCTCTGTCAGATGTGGGATTAGTGAATATTTTTTCCCATTCTGTGGGCTGCCTTTTTGTCTTGCTGACTGTGTCCTTTGCCTTACAGAAGCTTCTCAGTTTCAGTAGGTCCCATTTATTAATTGTTGATCTTACTGCCTGTGCTACTGGTGTTATGTTCAGGAAGCTGTCTCCTGTACCAATTCGTTCAAGGGTACCACCCACTTTCTCTTCTAAGAGGTTCAGTGTGGCTGGATTTATGTTGAGGTCTTTGATCCATTTGGACTTAAGTTTTGTGCATGGCGATAGACATGGATCGATCTGCATTCTTCTACATGCCAGTCTCCAATTATGCCAGCACCATTTGTTGAAGATGCTTTCTTTATTCCATTGTATATTTTTAGCTTCTTTGTCAAAGATCAGATGTTCGTACGTGTGTGGGTTAATACCCGGGTTTTCAATTCGATTCCATTGGTCTACCTGTCTATTTTTGTGCCAATACCAAGCTGTTTTCAGGACTATAGCTCTATAATAGAGCTTGAGGTCAGGGATGGTGATGCCTCCGGACGTTGCCTTGTTGAACAGGGTTGTTTTGGCTATCCTGGGTCTTTTGTTTTTCCATACAAAATTGATTATTGTTCTTTCAAGGTCTGTGAAGAACTGTGCTGGGATTTTAATGGGGATTGCATTGAATCTGTAGATTGCTTTTGGCAGGATTGCCATTTTTACTACATTGATCCTACCTATCCAAGAGCATGGGAGATCTTTCCATTTTCTGAGGGCTTCTTTAATTTCTTTCTTTAAAGATTCAAAGTTCTTACGATACAGGTCTTTCACTTGTTTGGTTAGCGTTACCCCAAGGTATTTTATGTTGTTTGTGGCAATTGTAAAGGGTGATGTTTCTCTGATTTCTCTTTCAGCCCTTTTATCATCTGTATATAGTAGGGCTACTGATTTTCTTGAGTTGATCTTGTAGCCTGCCACTTTGCTGAAGGTGTTAATCAGCTGTAAGAGTTCCCTGGTAGAGTTCTTTGGGTCATTGATGTAAACTATCATATCGTCTGCAAACAGTGAAAGTTTGACCTCTTCCTTCCCAATTTGTATCCCCTTGATCCCCCTTTGTTGTCGTATGGCAATAGCTAGAACTTCAAGTACCATGTTGAAAAGGTATGGAGAGAGTGGACAGCCTTGTTTTGTTCCTGATTTTAGAGGAATTGCGTTGAGTTTCTGTCCATTTAGTTTGATGTTGGCTGTTGGTTTACTGTATATAGCTTTTATTATGTTTAAGTATGTCCCTGTTATCCCAGATCTCTCCAAGACCTTTATCATGAAGGGGTGTTGGATTTTGTCAAAGGCTTTTTCAGCATCTAGTGAGATGATCATGTGATTTTTGTTTTTCAGCTTGTTTATATGGTGGATTACGTTGATGGATTTTCGTATGTTGAACCATCCCTGCATTCCTGGGATGAAACCTACTTGATCGTGGTGAATGATTGTTTTGATGTGTTCTTGGATCCGATTTGCCAGTATTTTATTGAGTATTTTTGCATCAATGTTCATGAGGGATATTGGTCTGAAGTTCTCTTTCTTAGTTGTATCTTTGTGTGGCTTGGGGATCAAGGTTATTGAAGCCTCATAGAAAGAGTTTGGCAAAGACCCTTCTGCTTCTATTGTGTGGAACACTTTGAGAAGAATTGGTATAAGCTGTTCTTTGAATTTCTGGTAGAATTCTGCACTGAGGCCATCTGGACCTGGGCTTTTTTTGGTTGGGAGACTTTTGATGACAGCTTCTATTTCCATAGGGGTTATAGGTCTATTTAAATTGCTTATCTGTTCTTGATTTAGTTTTGGCAATTGATAGCTGTCCAGGAAGTCATCCATTTCCTTTAAATTTTCGAATTTTGTGGAGTACAGGTTTTCAAAGTATGTCCTAATGATTCTCTGGATTTCCTCAGAGTCTGTTGTTATGTCCCCCTTTTCATTTCTAATTTTGTTAATTTGCGTGTTCACTCTCTGCTGTTTGGTAAGTTTGGACAAAGGTTTGTCTATCTTGTTGATTTTCTCAAAGAACCAACTCTTCGTTGCGTTGATTCTTTGTATTGTTTTCCTGGTTTCTACTTTATTAATTTCAGCCCTCAATTTGATTATTTCCTGGCGTCTACTCCTCCTGGGGAGTGTGCTTCTTTGTGTTCTAGAGCTTTCAGCTGTGATGTTAATTCTCTGGTATAACTGTTCTCCTGTTTCTTCATGTGAGCATTTAGCGCTATGAACTTCCCCGTAGCACTGCTTTCAAAGTGTCCCATAGGTTTGGGTATGTTGTGTCTTCATTCTCATTGAATTCGAGGAAGTCTTTAATTTCTTTTTTATTTCCTCTTTGACCCAGGGATGGTGCAGTTGAGCATTATTCAATTTCCATGAGTTTGTAGGTTTTCTGCAATTTGTGTTGTTGTTGAATTCTAATTTTAAGGCATGGTGGTCTGATAAGATGCATGGAGTTATTCCAATTTTTTTGTAGCTGCTGAGGTTTGATATGTTGCCAAGTATGTGGTCGATTTTTGAGAAGGTTCCATGTGGTGGTGAGAAGAAGGTATATTCTTTTTTATGTGGATGAAATACAATAAGTAGTCTTAACTTCCAAGCTATCTCTCCAGCCCCAAACCTTAGAATTTCTTCACCTAAAATTCTTGCTGAATTTAAATACACACACACAGACACAATCACAAATTCACACAATCACACACACATACTTATTACACATATAATCACAGTAATGCCTGTACTTTTCAAAATTAATTAAAACATTTTTTAACTTGGAGCAAGTCTCCATCCAGTCAACCCTCTCCTGCCCTCTTCTAGGTGATATTAGCATTATCTGGAGAGATGTTTTGGTTGTCATAGTTTTGGAATATGAGCTGCTAGCAGCATTTAGAGAGAGACGTCAGGGATGGTGGCACACATGTTACATTACACCAGACTGTCATGTGCCAAAGATCCTAGGGTCAAATGTCTAACATGCTAACATTGGGAAACTACAAGTTAAATAGTATGATTAAGAGGATACCTAAGAAAGCAATCTTGGCAGTATGAGTGTGTATATTGTATGTAGTATTATGAGGCCTGCTAATTAACTTACTAATTAAACTGTTGTTGAATACTTGGTCTTCTTCCCTCCTGTGGTTTATGAGGTGAGACTCATTTTTCACATGAGCTACTGTATTGGACAGATGTTTGCAGTTGCAGCAAAATACCTTGACAGAAGTCACTTGAATGGAGAAGGGTATTTTTTTTTTTTTGGTTCCTGGTTTCAGTCTGTGGTCAATTGACTCCCTTGCTTTTGTACTATGGTGAGGAGAAAAGTCATTGCAGAAAGGTAAAAAAGAGAGGTTTAGAGCAAGTTTGTCCACCTTGTAATGTCAGGAAGCAGGGAGAAAGAGACAGAGACAGAGAGTGGGCAGGAAGACAGAGGACAAATCTGGGGACCAAATGCATCCTTAAAAGTCCACCCACAGCAGTACACTGCCTCCACCTAGATTCTCCTTAGTTTTCATCATCTTCCAATAGCACCATAAGATTGTGGATGCATCATTTGATTAATTAATTGAACAAGTCAGACTCTCCTAATCCCTTATCTTCTGCTGATTGGTTCTATGCAAAGATCAATCCTCTAGGTAAAGACCAGTTCTCCAACACATGCCTCTGGGGAAGATACCTCATAGTCAAACTGTAACAGAGCCTAGGGACTAATTTTCACATGAAGCCCTTTATAGAATGTTCTGTTAGAAGAACAGTGGCTGCAGACCAATCTCATTCCTTTCCACTATGTGAAAATCTTTACACTTAAATTGACAATGTTCCAGTAATGTTCCAAGTGCAGTATACTGGGCAGATAATGAAGCACATAGTTATAGGTCTCTATAGAAGAGGATTTTGTGAACAGAGGAAGGGATATAACATTACCCTGTCATCATCAGAAGTGGGCTTTGAATAACTTGGGGTTGAAAATAATCAAAATATGGTGATTCAGTTGAAATCACAAGTGGATTATAAACCTAGTGACCAATAATGTGATCTTTGATGTAATGCTAGGGAAAATGAAAAGGGGAGGGCTCAAGCTAGATGAGAATTGGTTGGCATGAAGGAAAAGAAAGAAGGGAGTCAATTAGGGAAGTAAATCCTAATGATCAAAATGGAGAGTTTGAATTAGTGTTTGAGGATGACCTATGACTTTTCAGTTTAACTAAAACTGGTTCTGACATTCATTGAGATATTATTTTTAGTTATTTTTGAACAGACAAGCATAGGAGTATAAACACAAGAAAATAGGCGTAATTTTTTTCTCTCAGAGGTATATCCATAGTTGTAATTAGAGGTGTTGGAAGCTTTAACTCTAGCTACTTTGTGAAGGAAGGATAGAAGCACTGAGAAAATTTGAATAAATTGAAATTGAGTGTGAGCTCTATGGCTAATAGCTATGAGAATTACTCTAATTAATGAATGTCATCTTTTCTTTCAGAGCCTTTTAGTGTCTACCACAAGTAGATCTGGAGTCCATGCCACTTCTAACTTTATTGTTGAGAGCAGAAACAATTTAAAAATTGTAAGGTGCTTGTCTCAAAAGCATGGTGGTTTGGGATGGTAAAACTGGTATTGTGGCAGTAAATGCCACAATGCCAGTAAATACTATTAACCTTAATTACCATTATGGTAAAACCTTTATCCTTCATGTGTTTATTTATGTTCTTCTTTTAATG
This sequence comes from Mesocricetus auratus, assembly GCF_017639785.1. Lineage (NCBI taxonomy): Eukaryota > Metazoa > Chordata > Mammalia > Rodentia > Cricetidae > Mesocricetus > Mesocricetus auratus. Next base: position 11,099,734 of record NW_024429183.1, on the reverse strand, counting down.
ACCCAGTTTTTAGATTAAGCAATAGTATTTCATACTCTTATTTGGTTAATTGATTTATTGTTTTTTTGTTGTGCGTGCGTGTATGTGTGTGTGGTGTGTGTGTGTGTGTGTGTGTGTGTGTGACACATATTAAGGAATCACTTAGACAACGTAAAAAATCTTAAGAATTTTGACAAAAGGATGAAACCACAAAAAGATCCACACATTTAAAGCAGATATCACTTCCCTTTCATACCTTGCTAAAATTCCTCTTACCCAGAAGCCCTTGCAAAAAGACATCCTTTTCTATTACAATGGTTTTGACTTTTCCAGGATGCTTAACAATGGAGTAGTCCAAAGCTATTTCCCTTTTCATCTGGATTCTTTAACTTTGCATAATGTGCTTGAATTATCAGTGTGGTTGTATGTGCCTATAGTTCATCATTTTTTGTGATTCAGTAGTTGTCATGTGGCTTCCTTATAGTAAATGGAATGTGTACTCATTAACTAGTTGGTGCAGCATTTGGTCATTTCCAGCTTTAGGAGACTAGTATGGAATTATACTTGGAAGTTGTTGATTTCTATCTAAAAATTATTCTAAAAGTGGGATTACTGCTTCGTGTAGTGCACATTGATATGATAGACATTGTAAGACTCAGCAAAGGGCAGGACTGGCAAATCATGCCTCAAATACCAAACTCATCAAAAGACAAAAAAAAATTGGCATCATTGTGACCCTTAGGTTCTCCAGGAGGGTTCTAGAATCTTTAGAAAAGGGAAAGATTGTGTGTGTGTGTGTGTGTGTGTGTGTGTGTGTGTGTGTGCGCGCGCGCGCGTGTGTGTGCGTGTGCGTACGTGCTCATGTGTGTGTTTAGAGGTACAGGACAATTAGTGTCATTCTTCACTTCCCCCCTTGTTGGAGGTGGCATCCTTCCTTGTTCTCTAATGGTCTAGGAAATGGCCTGAAGGTTTAGAGGACTTATCTCATCTTTGCCCCTCACCTCATAATGGGGACACTGGTGGCTGTGGATGCATGTTATCACATCTAGCTTCATATTGGTTTGGGTATCTGAGCTCACACTTGCTTGATCAGGACTTATACACTAAGCCTTCTCTTCAATCCTGAGTTCCAAAGTCTTGCTGAATATATACCTAACTTTCTTTTTACTTCAGACATAAAAGGGTTAAAGGCAATAATAAAAGTCTGAATTCACTAGTGCAGAGAGCTGAGGAAGTTTTAACCTTGTGCCTTTATGTCTCTTCTCAGGAGCTGGGTGATATATTTGAATTTGTCATACTATAGATAGTCTCTATACCAACAATTCCTCCAAGTCAGCATACATTTATTTCAGTTCTCTGTAGCTTATTCCTGTAGGATCTTATTCAGGAGGGGTGGGTGTGGTAGAGCATTTTCTAACATCCTTCTGGAAGCTTCCAGTGTATGAACCTATCAGTTTAGTATGGCCTAGGATGTTTTGTATCATAGGCTGGTGTTCTGGCAACTCTGTGTCCCAGTCAATGATGAGGTTGGTACAGGATGTAGAGTGTGCTTCTTGAATGATTTATGCCAATTGGACAGAGAAATTTATGTCTGTTGAACAAAGCAGTAATAAAAAATGGACTAGAGATAGTGAATTTTTTGGTGCTGTTGTTTTTCTCATTGTTTTTTTTCTAGCAATTTATTTTTATTGTAGTCATACAAAAGCATCAGTTCATGATGGATTAGGGCCAGAGGGGAAAAAATTGAAAGAAAGAAAGTGTGTTTTCTAAAGAGGATCCCAGCTAGAAACTAGCAGTTAGCTTAGGTTTGAAGTGGTACTGACCTAGAGCCCAAATGTTCCTTGAAATATCTTTAGAACTCTTCTTAGTTTTTAAGGCAACATGCAGAAATCCAGGTATAATGGAAAAGTTAAGTGGTTTTGGAAACTCAAGACAAAGACATCATGGGGGTATTCTGTTGACCTGTGAGTCTTCTACCACAAAGAACCTGCTTGGACCTCAAGGCCATCTGGCTCCTTTACTTTCTCAGTCACTTACATTTTCATGCAAATTCTCCCCCCCCTTTTTTTTACTAAACTATTTAAACAGTCAGATTAAAATCTTTCTTCAATGGATCCCTCCTCTCAGATCTCTTGAGGGCACAGGCCTTCTGACCTCTATTGAGACAAATGTTGAATACATTACAAAGACTTATTTCTCATACAGCTTTTGATTATGTTTGAGCCCTCAAGAGTAGGGTCCATTACTCATTTATTTTTGTATTTCTGGTACCTAGTATTTGCCTATGACATGAAAGATAATCAATAAATAGCAGTTTGTAGAAGAATGAGAGTGATCCATCATACGCATCTAGATAAATCTATAGAAGGTTTGTGAATTATTGGTAAGAAACAATTTGATGATAAGTAGATGTATATATTTGGTGAAAGTAGTTTAGATGATGCAGGAAGACTGATTCATTTTTAAAGTTATTCACAGCATAAAGGACATCTGGTTCTACCTGACATATTTGCTTGTAATGTGCTTGGCTATGGCTGTCAAAATGTTTTCAGATAAGAACATGGTTTTATTTTAGTTCTGAATTAATTTATATTTTAAGTTCTTTTTTTTAGTCTTTTATTAGTCTTTTGAGAATTTCAAATAATGTATTTTGATCATATTTACCCCCCCCAAGGTCTACTCCCCTTCCCTACCCACCCAACTTTGTGTCCTCTGTCTTTTAAAATCCATCAAGTCCTATCTTTTTTTCTCATTATTCTCTTGGGTTTCTGGCCATTCACTGGAGCATGGAGGAATGGCTGGGAAACACACCCTTAAGGACAGCTGGCTCTCATCCCTGGCAGCTATCAATTACCAATTACTCCTAAGCAAGGTATGGGACTTTGTGTCCATGTCTGGTATGTATGCTGACAAGATGCCAATATTTATAGCTACATTAATACTTCTTGAACTTCATACATGCTTGCAATGACCCCCAATTTCTCCTGGACACCCTCCAGTTCTCCTCCCAAATTCATGTCCCCCAATTTGTGCAAAATACAATCCACTGAGTCCATTAGTGCTGCCCCTTTTCACAAAGGTGTGTGTCTTCCATTTGATCATGTACAATCCACCAGGGACAACACCCTTAAAGAAAACTGACTTCCCCTCCCCTACCAGCCACCAGCTGTCAATAGCTCCTCAGCTAGTGGTAGGGCTCATATGTCCCTCCCCCTTCTTGCTCGAATGTTGACTGGCTTAATATTGTGCAGGCCCACACAGCCTTAAAGTACAGTCTTTCAGAAATGTGTAATTTATAAAACAGAAACATTTTCTACTTCTTGGGGAAAAATATTTATGGCCTATATTTCTTCGTTTTTGTTTAGAAAACAAAAAAATCATTACTAACCAGGTTTTGCTAGCTTTGCTATTCTTTTTAGTGTTGCTTATATTTAAGCTTTATCCTATAGTCCTATCATTAAAGCCTCTCCATTCTTCAATTTTTTTTATTTTGATCTATTTCTGCTTGAATTTTGATGTCAAATAGTTGTTGCTTTACTTTATTTTCCCTTTAGGACTCATGAGTGTTTGTCTTTCCTGATTCGGCACATGCTTGGGGATAATGGTCACCTTAGGATTCATAACAAACATTGCCAATTTAGCCTTTAAGTGTTTTCATTTGCTTGGCAACAGCTTTACTGAGATGTAACTCACATGTTCCACACTCCACTTTTTTGTTTGTTTTGTTTTCTCCAGATTTTTTATTTAAATTAGAAACAACCTTTTTTTAACCTATCAATCCCAGTTCCCTTTCTCTCCCATCCTCCCATGTCCCCAACCAAACCTCCATCCTGGTCCCCTCCTGGTCCCCAAGGAGGTTGAGGCCTTCCATGGGGGACCATCAAAGTCTGTCACATCATTTGGGGTCTAAGAGGGTATCCCTCTGTGGGGAATGGGTTCTCTAAGTCCATTTGTATACTAGGGATAAATACTGTTTCACAGTCCACATTTTTAACATGCACAATCCATTATGTTCAGTGTGCTTATCCATTTCAGTGTATTACACAACAAGGAACTGTCATCTCCACATCCTGTGTGAGAACTCTATCATCTGCAAATTAAACCTGTGTCCTCTTTCCTTTATGTCTCACTTCAGACATAATGCAGCTAGTTAAAAACAATCTCTATAGACTTACTTATTGTATTTATTAATACACAAAATGTACATAGTTTTATAGCTGTTTTTTCACAATATTCTATAGTTTATCTGTGTTGGAGCATATGTCTATACCTTATCTTTTATGGCCAAATAATATTTCATTAAAGGAGTAGATAGAAAGATTCCCTTTATCCATTCGTGGTTTGGTGAACACTTGATATGACTCCATTTTTCTTTTTAAGGAGTGTGACTAAATTCCTATAATCACTTTGAAGCTGTTTTGTGGACAAGGGTTTTCATTTCTCTTGATATTATATCTAAGAGCAGAAATGATAAATTCTAGCACTTTGGGAACAACTGTAACATTTTGGAGCCATGATTTTAACCTTCACCAGGTTGTTCACATTATCCTACTTGGTCTTCACTGAAGAAGCAGCCATCTTCTTTTCCATTACCTGCACATCTGTCTTTCACAGTGACTAGTTTATTATGGAGCAGGTTCTGTTTCTGAAAGGCCCCCATGGGGTTTATTCTCAGATTTCCTTTAAAATTGAGAACACTGTCTATTGCTTCAATACTTAAAAAAATAACACAGCACCCTCTAGGTTGGACATATTTTCCTTTCCTGATCAGAAATTGGTGGACGGTAGTGTTTGTTTGTTTGTTTGTTTCCTGCATTGAACACTTTGGAAAAATCTGAGGTCAGATTTCCACTTTAAAGGAGACTTACCATTTTTTTGGTGATTGCTTTAAGGAATAACTAAAGGTCATTATTTAATAAAAATGCATCCAACTGTTATACGTTTCATATTTTTCTGTGAAATAGATATGACGTGTGAGAAGGCTTATACATCCTGTGATTTAAAGAGTGTTTGCAAAGGTTCTAAGTTTCTATTCTCAGTTACTTCTTTGACACTGAGGCTTTCAATCCATTTTATTAAATGTGTTTCTTCCCAATTGTGTTAGAGTTTTATGGGGAAAGCACCCATTAAATCTATCAAGTTAGAGATTATTGAGAGTTTCTTATCCTAAGAAATTTCTGAAATTCATTTTATCCACATTGACTGGTAGAGTTGACTGATCAAACACAGCTACCCAGAATGCATTAAATAATCAAAGGTTCATGGATGCAATAAATAACTTCGCAAAAGTCAGATACTGGAACAAAGACATTGACTAGCTATTTGGTTAATTTCCCTTCCATTTGACAGACTTCCCTTCCATTTGGCAGTCTACCTCACAGTCTCTAAAATAGTAGGGATCAATTTCATTTTAACACATAATAAGATAGCATAAAAGTTTTAGCTCTACTGTGTCTGATAATCCCCATCCCCTATAACTTCTTATTTCATTATTGATTGTTCATCATATATTGCTGGATTTCTCTTCTTCCTTTCTTTTTTCCTTCTTTTCTCTCTTTCTTTTTTGTTTATTCTAGTTTCTTAACATTGTCATTCTATCATCATCTTCCTTTTATTCTCCCCTCCTCTCCATTTCCTTATTCCTTGCATTATTTCCATTCCTTTAATAAAAAGAAATTGAGTATGAAGTTTTGATATTAAATGTGTGAATAAAAGAATTTCATTTTCAATAGTACGTGCTCAATACAAAGCTTTTAATTTATACTTACTTATTCATTTTTCTCTGCCAAAATAACTTTTTCATGTTATTTAAATACATAAATTTGGTTATAAGTGATTGATTGATGATTTTTCTTTTTCTCAAATGAGTAACTGCACTCAAAGTTTATTACATTATTACATATGTTAAATGCAGGGAATTAATATTGGTTAGACCAGATGTATTTTGCATTTGATATATGTTCTCTTTTGTATATTAGAATGCTGGAATTAGGCATTTCGACATAAGTTGCTTCAAAAAATAGAGGATGTGACTTTTGGAAGAATCTCTTTTATGGTATTGAACTCAATTTTATACATTTTCTGATGTCATTCTGACCTTCACAGGAATGAAGGATGGATAAGCAACAACAAACTTAAATGAACTTTACTCACCTTGTATGCAATTTTATACACTCTCTTGTACCTAGAATGAAAGTAGTTGGATTCTTGCAACAAAATTTCCTTCCAGGGGCCTGGGATATAGCTCAATAAAAAAATGCTTACTGTACAGGTCTGGACATGTTAATTCAATCCCAGAAGAACCCACAAAAAAGCACTGTGGGGCAGAGACAGGTAGGTACACAGGGCTTGCTGACCACACAGTCTCTTACTGAGTTTTATCCATGAGCCTCAGGAATCCTCCTCCCAGTGACAGATCCCATTTCAAAAACAGAGTGAGCAGAACCTGAAAAAATGACAGCTGAGGTTGACCTTTGGCCATTTGCATATGTATGCAAACACACAAACATAAATACACACATGCACACTTTCCCAACACAAATTCTATTCATCCAGATTCTTGGAAAGTAAATTTGTATATCCTTAAAAACTTAAATTCTTTCCCCTTGTTACTAATTTCCACTTTTTCATAAAAGTAATATAAGAATAATAAAAACATATGCTGCATATTATTTGTAAAAATCTTTTGATTACAAAGACAATCTCTGCTCTGCCTTTGTAAGAGGTAAAAATCACACCAACTCCACTGAATGTGTGGGAGGGAACAGCAGGGTTATTATACTATGTGCAAAGACCCATGACTAGCTTTGCTCCCTTTTCTACTGATCTGTAACCCACACACTGTGATTCTCCCAAGTCAGATTTTATTTGCCTCACCCTCAGTGCTACATATATGGATTTCAATGGAGGTTCATAAATTGTTGAAAACAATAACAGAAGTGCTAAAAAGATGCACCAGTGAATTATTAAACCAATACATAGGTTTTTGTGTTCCAATGAAGCAACATGTAATTAATCTCAGTATTTTATTTCTTCTAGGAAATCTATATTTTTAGCTCATTTTAATGGATCATAAATATTTAGAAGATGCACTTGACTGCTAAAATATTTCTTGTCAATATTTTAATATTTTATATATATATGAAATTTACTTTTAAGAAAGAATTCTTATCACTCTCCTTCCTCCATTTCTTCATCTCCACAACCCTAAGAAGATATTGCTTGTTCTAGGATTCTTTTTAAAAGGCTATTCTACTTATGAGAGAACTAAGTGCTTAGTAACTTTTTAAAGAGCATGTATATTAAATAGTACTAAATTCTAATTCCTTAAGTGGCTTTATAAAAAAAGTATTTACAAGAAATCAGATACTTACTACATGCTCTGATTTTGGGTAAATAAGTATCTTTACCCTGATTTATAATAGATACATATACATTTATATACATGAACATATTATGTAGTTACAGAAATTTAAAGGACAATGCTTTTAAGGAAACTTAAACTTTTTGCACATTAATATTGTTTTAATTTAGATAATATTTTAATTATTACTTAGTTAATTATCACTAAGCATTCATATTGCAGAATCATATTGTTCGTATGTATGTGCTCATGCACATGTGATCACATGTGCATAGAAACCAGAGGTTGACATCAGGTGTCTTTCTCTGTCACTCTTTGCCTTGTTCTCTGAGAAGAAGGTGTCTCTCACTGAAACTGAAGTTGACCTGTCTCCCCCACCCTGTCCCTGAAATCATCAAAGCTTGCTGTCACACCTGGATTCAGTACATGGGTGCTGGGGTTCTAAACTCAGGCCCTTGTGCTTACAGCAAGTGCTATATTGACTGATCTGTCTCTTCAGCCTATTCCTTCCTGATGTGTTTTCATTGAAATGGTAAGCATCTTACTCACCTGGCAACAAATAGTGCAATATTTCAGCTCTGCTCCTGGACAGCTTAGGGACTCTCCAACTCCCTTTCTTACAGAATCCACTTTCAAGGACTTAAGCTTCCTGCTATTGCTGCAGATCTCTACCTCTTGCTTGTTTCTCTCCCCATGCCTTGTTTCTCTAAGACTGCCCAGTTTCTTCTGGGTGCACAGTACATAAGGAGCTGAGGCTTCACACACCATTGCACACCATTCCACCAATGTTCTCGTTGGCCTTGGGTTTCTTGTAATTGTCTTGAATTAGCAGCAATTTCTTAATCTCACCAAATGTTCTTACCTCATTCTTTATCTATTGTGAATTTGTAAAATGGGCTTTGCTAACTAAACAATATGCATTATTGCGTGTAAGAATGTTTTAGCCTCCTAAAGCAATGAATTATTTTCACTAGCCTGGGAGCATTCATTGTGTAAGAGAAGCAATTCAAAGACTGTCCTTCAGTTCCAACCATTCCCTGAAGTCTTCCATATGAAGTTTAATTGTGTTAATATATGATATAATAATATAAAATGTTACATAATCTAAACCTGAGTCCTGATCATTCCCTTTCTGAGCACATGAGATCATATTTAGCAATATCCCACAATTTAAAGTTATTTTGATTTTGTATCTAGCATTTCAAGAGAAAAGCATGTCACTCCTTGTCAAAGGAGATGAGGCAAGCACCTAAGATGACATTTTGCATTTTTTGAGCATCTTCTCATAGACTAAGATCCAATGGTCTAATACTGATGTAACCATTAAAAGGATATAAGATACAGCCTTGGCAGAACTCAGATCATGTATACATTTACTTGACTAATGGAGCAGGGCAAGGAATCTCACAGACTATGTTTTTCCCAACTGTGTAAGTTCAGCTTTAAATAGTCCACATGCAACAGAAATTTGACTTTTGAGTCAGATTCATAAGAAAAACAGAATTAAAACAATCAATAGATCTATATTGTTCTTTCCAGCATTAACATTGGAAAGGGGCATGCAGAAACAGTCATATTTGTGATTTTTCAAGCAACTGGGTCTCTGCTCTTGGCTAACATAATGAACTCTTTCTTTAGAATAGCTAGGTGCTTCTGACTCTGGAAGACCAATCTGTCCTTCTTGTAGGATGGTAAATTAGATAAAAGAATTTTATTCCTTGATGAAAGGGTGAGTGGAATGGCTTTATACTAAGGATGCCTAGTCTAGTTGGTGTACTGAGAACTTGCTGGCAGTAGCAGAGACTCATAGCACATTTTTCTGATAATTCTCTATATCAACTCAATATTGCCAGCAGGATTCCATCCTGACAGACCTGCCTTTGAATTTATATTTCATTTTCCACATTCTTTCTACATATCACTCAAAAAGTTTTCAAATGAAAAGTTTCAAATATCCACCAGAGAAAGTGAGGATGAATACACTGTACTTAGCCAGCAATTATAATTAACTTATATTTTTAAAACTTATTTTCACTTTTCATTATGTGTCTGTGTTTATGTTGAGGGGGTGGGGTAGGTCAAGGTACCCCTGTAGTCCAGAAAAGAATGTTGGATATCTTGAAACTGGAGTTAGGGAGGTTCTGTGGGCTGTATGATGTGGGTGATGGAACCAAGTTTAGGTCCTTTGCAAGACTGAATTCACAATCTTAACTGCTGAGCGATTTCTCCAACCCCTACATGCTTGTTTGTTTCCTTGATCTCTAAACTGATATTCCCAACTCTTCCTGTTTTCTATTTATTCCAAGTATTGAGTATTTGTAAACATTTTGAGAAAGATTTTCATCTACCTTCCTGTTATGAGTTGGCAAGGAATGACTTTTGAATGTAAAAAGCATTTTTTATAAGAACTGTTGTGCTTTATAGACCAAGTATGTTTGGGTCTTTAATTACGTGGCAATATGTAGAATGCCAATCTTAGTGTGAAACTGGCAATAACTGGAATAAGTGCAGGTTGCAATGATCTGCTGTAGGGATTTTTTGAGTCAAAGCAACTAACTACTTAAATTTTCAAGAAACAAAAAATATTAAGCAACGAATTAAGGTTTATCAGATTCATCACATATTACTTTAGCTGAGGATAGGATTTTGGATGCACATGTGTTTTCTTGTATTGGGGGCATTTCTATGTGAAGCTTTCTTGATGTATGTTGGAGAGAGTCCAGGTTCAGTCTCTGTAGAATCTCTCACCCTATGCCCATGCTAACAAGGAAAGTGATTTTATATGAATTAGTGATGTTTTTAAACAGGCAGGATGCTACATGGAGAAACTGCAATTATGATTACAGCATTATTTGTATGGCATGGATTGTTTTCTCTTTGAGCTTGTTTTTGTGTTGTGTCAAAACAGGGCCATTTTGGAATGCAGCTTCTTTTAATACCGAGGCTTCCTATCTCCACTTCCCCACATTCCATGGAGAGCTCAGTGCTGATGTGTCCTTCTTCTTTAAGACCACTGCCCTCTCTGGGGTGTTTTTAGAGAACCTGGGAATCAGTGACTTCATACGGATAGAACTACGCTGTAAGTGTCCTTTCCAGAAGAGTCTTGGGATACTGTCATCTAGTCTTGAATTCTTCAATTAACTTTGCAAGAAAATAATTTAAGTGATAATTCTGTAAAAATATTGATAAATTCATTAGCAGTGAAATAAGGTTTAAATTGAAGTAATTAAAATTTAAGACAAATTTTGTTAATGACTAATATTAATTACAAAATTACTTAATGAACCACTTATTATTTTGATATATTCACAGTCTTCTATTAATAGCATAATATCAAATGCATGTTTCATGTTGTTAAATTATATAAACTTTGAGTCAATGAGGCAATTATTTTTATAATCAATTATAGATGCTACTTTTGTGCTTTCTCTAAATAGTTTTAATCTTTATCAATATGAAAAATTATGTCAGAGGCTGAACTTTTAAAACAAATTTTATTTATTTAAATTAGAAACAAGCTTGCTTCTGAACTTTTAAAGATCTATTATTCTTATCCCCAAAATGTATCATGCGGTCTCATTCCACATAGGGAGAGTTATGTCTATTTGGAAGCCACTGTTTCCTTCAAAATGCAAGTCTTGTGTCTAATGATTGTTGTGTGGTATTGTCTTGCATAAATTGAATATTCACCTGGAAAACCCTCATATTTGATATTTCCAGCACCTACAACAGTAACCTTTTCATTTGATGTGGGGAATGGACCATTTGAAATCTCAGTGCATTCTCCCACCCACTTCAATGACAACCAGTGGCATCATGTGAGAGTTGAAAGGAACATGAAGGAAGCATCACTTCAGGTGGATGAGCTCTTGCCAAAGATACAAGCTGCTCCCACTGATGGTCATGTCCTTTTACAGCTCAATAGTCAACTCTTCGTGGGTAAGTTGCTTTTTGAAAAAAACACTGAATGTATGTTGCAAGCCTAAAGATTAGTCACAGTAAGATAACCCCAACTTGAAAAATGATGATAAAGCACTAGCAGCAAAAACAAAGCAGTATTTATTGAAAACCCAGGTTCTAGTCTGTGCTAGGTACCTTATTCCTGCCTAATAACCAACCAGTGCAACAGGTATCAACCCTATCCTAGAATAGGAGGACTGATGTGCAGGGGATGACTTATATCCAGAAAGATGTAACTTAAGAGATTCAAATATCTCTGTGACTATTTGCTCACTCTACTCACTTGCCTGCTTAATATGTAGTGGTTGCATGATTTGTTGTAGTTTGTGTATTGCACTATGGATTTTAGTTTGATCTTGGAAATGATTATCTCTACATTCAGAAATGAGGAGTCCTTGTAATGCCAGCCAGTGACAACCACTGATGTACCTCAACCTGTATACCTTGTGACATATCTGATGAAGATATATTTAGGTCTTCTAATAAATTTAAGTCCTCATTATTGTCATTATTTATTCTTTCCCTGAAAACCAGGCCTATGGTAGGAAAGGGAAAAGAAAGACAGCACTTGACTTCAACAGCTTCTTTTCTACAGTGCACATTTTCTCAGCTTTCTTCTGATAACTTGCTTTTAGTGTCTTCCCAATGTCCGTTGACACAACATTTGCTGGAATTCCTCTCCATGTGTTTAATTTTCCTTTGCTTCTTTGCTAATTACTTTGCAGAACTTATGGACCATTAAGTTCAAGGATTATTTTTTATTTGATCCCAGCTCATACATTTTAATGTAAATAAAGACTCAGAGACATGTAAGGCAGGATAAATGATGAATTATCAGAAATTACATTCCAGACATCTTTAATGGCTATATTTAGAACAGAATTCATCAGCTCCCCCTTACACCTTCTGTTGCCTAACAATCTTATTAGCACCCTTTCACTGAAAGGGATGAGTTTGCTTGTGACATATCTGACGAAGATATATTTAGGTCTTCTAATAAATTTATGTCCTCATTATTGTCATTATTTATTCTTTCCCTGAAAACAAATTTAATGAATAGCTTCCACAACTAAAACTCCCTAATAGATATTCTACTCACAAACTTGTGGCCACTCAGCTGGCTTATTTAAGGGTAGAGAAACAATAAAGTACACTTGAGCAGAAATATATAACTTTTCTCTTAATGCCATACTAGACACTCAGTCAGGAAATAGACATAGATATCTCTTGAATTATAAAAAAAATGAGAGATGGTCACAACAAAAAGGTACTGCAATTTAAAATCTGTCAGTGACTTGGAAATAGCCTTACTATTCTTGGAAATTGAGAAGGCTGAAATTGTCCTTAGATTTTTCAGTGAAATATGCTGCAGTTTGCCTGGAGATGACCTTTCCTCCTTGGGAGGAATTTCAACTTCCCAGAAATGGCATCACTATATATTGCACCTGATAGGAACCCTGGCTTTAATTTGATTTCAGGTGGCAGTAATGGAGTATCATATGACATCAGAAAACTGCTTTGAACAGGCTCAGGTCTTTTGCCATCAATCATATGCAATAATTTGAATAAAGATCAAAGAGATTTCATCTTTACGGAGGCAATTAGTCGGGCCTTTGACATCTCCATATGTGTTCAGACTTAGAGTGGCGTGGTCACTGGAAATTTTTAACAATGGACATCTTAATTATGTTTAAGTCAAAGGCAGTGGTGGAAACAAGAGATCTCTTCCCTTAAAAAAAGTTCTGCAATTTCAATGAATAAAGATCTCCATTCATACTTAAAGGTAACTGGGGAACAATAACATGATATAGTATAATGATGCCCACCAATCAAAATGCTACCCATGGAGCTGCTTTTGTTGTTATGCTTACTCACTGAGTAGACCACTCTCTGGAGAGGACAGCTTTCTAGTTCACAAAACAATTCACACACACAAAATATTAATCTTCCAATTTACAACATTCCTATCAAACAAATAATGATATTTCTTTCTTTCTTTTTTTAAGTTTGCTGATAAAGAGTTTTAGCCTTACAGGCAGACTCCATGAGAGACAAATCATAATTAAAAAGGTTACACTGAATTAGAGCTCAGTGGGTGGCAGACTAGCAAAAAATCAGCAGTAATTAGAGAGAGTTTAATGAAGCACTTACTATGAGCAAAATGTTCTCTGCCTTCCTACGAGTATATTTCAGTGGAAGAGAAAGAGTAGCCAATGGTGAGAATGAAAGGAAGATACATTACATATATATTTATACATGTTTATATACACTTGGACATACATATTTCTCTTTTAATTTTTTATTAATTTATTTTTCACATTCCAATTCCTGTTCCCCCTCTCCCATTTCGCCCCCACACCTCCGATCTCCTCCTCAGAGAGGGTAAGTTTCCCTCCAAAAGCCTACTAAGTCTGTCCCATCATCTCATGAGGCAGGACCACACCCCCCACACCCCTGTGTCTAGGTTAAGCCAGGAATCTCTCCATATAGAATGGGCTCCATTAAGTCAGTGTCACACACACACACACAAACACACACACACACTTCAATAGTGAAAAAATAAAGCAGAAACAGAACCAGGAGAAGAGTGTGTAGGGGCAATGATTAGGGTTGGGAGTTTCTATTTCAAACAGGGTAATGGTTAGAGGGAGCATATAGAGATAGACCCTGTGAACTTCTCAAGTGGTAGAATCTTAAATGCTGACAGTGAGTGTGACATTTCTCATGAACAGGAAGAAAACAATGTGACTGGAGAGGATGAAGGAGAGGGAGTGAAGGTTGAGCTATATACTGAATCATAGAAGGCCCTTTGCAAAGAGTGTGGATCTAGTACTAAGAGGTTCCAAGACCTAACTTATTTATTTCTCTAATTCCCATTTACTGCCACAAGGGACATGAAATGAAAGGAAACCAGTGGAAGCAGGCTATAGCAGATCTGCATGACAGCTCTATCAGCAGTCCCAGCTGAAGTAGATGTGTTGAAACAGTGGGGACACATTTTATATGTAGCTGCCTACAATTTGCAAATGAATTGGTTGTTGCTGTCAGCATTTGATGACTTTCTCATAACAATATCCACACATCTAAGATGATTCATTGTAGGTCTCCTAGTTCCTCATATTGCTTCTTAGTTTTCAATTTCATCCTTTATCTGAATTCACAGCAGTGATCAAATCTGCTCCCTGGTCTCACATCTCTAATAAGGCTCAGGTTATAATAGAAACAAAACTGAGAAAACATTTCACAGTCTCCCTCTCCTTCAACAAAATCCCACCAGCCCTGTAGTCATATACTCACCAGGAAGCCTGGCTTTTCCATTCATAGAGTCTATGTAACACATGTCATGTGTGAAGGTTCTGTTTGCTTGGGAACTCTTGCTTCATATATTAATAAATAGATGAGATTTAAGTCTCATTCTCTTCTCAGAGTTAGTGGTTACATGGGTGACTGAGAATCTCTGCATTAATACAATGTAATTGATTTTCTGGTTGAAATTTTATAGGGTAATTTAATACTCTTTACTTGCAAGTTTGAGAGTTTAATTTGTAGTTCATCCGTCCATCATAGAAATAATTATGACTAATCAGTATTTTCAAGTGTGCATAATGACTGTCATTTATATTTGGGTATAGGGACAAACTAGTGAAGTCAACATAATTGTGAAAAATAATAAGACTACAGTTTCTTTCTTTTCTTTTTCTTTTTCTTTTTTGAGACAGGGTTTCTCTGTATTGTTTTGGAGGCTGTCCTGGAAGACCAGGCTGGCCTTGAACTCACAGAGATCCACCTGCCTCTGTCTCCTGAGTTCTGGGATTAAAGGTGTGCACCACCAACACCCAGCTCTAAGACTACAGTTTCTAGCATGACTTTATTCTAATAAAATCCTTTAAATCTGGAGAGCGAAGAAAATAATATTTCTGTTCATACAGATGCACAAGTTTAGATATATGAAAAAACTAGAGACCTAACTTAGATTTAGTCTAAGAGTGATTGATTTACTTGTCCAGCATTTAGCTGCAAAAGTACATCTTGCATGGATACAAGACTGTAGCAAGTTATAGTTGCTTCATATACTATCTGCTTAAAACACAAGAAATTACAATACCTTTTTAGAATGTCTCTTGAGATGTTAAGTATATACACAAATAGAAGTTGCAGATATCTCAATATATCTTAATTTGACCAATCTTTTCTCCATTTCATAGACAAGGATGTTGCCAGTGTTTAACTGACATTACATATATGTAAGATTTTTAAATTTTTAAATATCAATAGTTTTCATCATCTCTTAGTAGTGGCTGGTGTATTGAGATAGCATAAAAGAATTGAGTGTGTTTTCTCTCTGTTTACCACTGAAGACCAACCAGAGAGTGTGTATGCACTAGAGAGCAGTGCTCTGAAGCAAGAGCAGTGCCTTCATTTCTGAAGAAAATCAGTAGGGATATATAGAAAATGCAACTAAGAAAAATGTGAGCTGCCTGGGCAGCAGTTGTTTGTGACAACTGAGATGGAAGAAGGGTAATGATGGATGCAAGCAGAGATGTGCTATACCAAGAGGCAAGAAACAGGGCGGCCTTAGCAATGTTTGCAGTGGAGGAGGGATAACAATGAGCAAAACTCTTTTTGGAGCAAGTGCATGATAATTAGGTCGGAAACCACAGCACCAATGTTATAGACACCTCCTTTCCTCTCAAAAATCCCAAACATGATATCATGTTGCTTCTTGTAATGAAAAATGATTGTTAATGTTGCGCTCTTAGCCCCTCCTCTCTGTATTTGATGATTTGTGGATTTGAACCCAGGACCTTGTACTTGCTAGGAAAGAGATCAAGCACCAAGCCATGTCCTCAGACTGTCCTCAATTCTAGTTCTTACTTTGTCACCCCTTTCTTGTTTTTCCACTTGGTCTGTGTGTGTGTGTGTGTGTGTGTGCACATGTGTGTGATGTACGTGATTCATGAAACATCTTATACAGTCCTACTCAGAAATGCTACTCATCACTTAAGAAATGCTGGAAATGCTCAGAGTATTGAGTCTTTGTCCTTGACCTTGATAGAACACTGAGAACAAATGGGTAAAAGTCACTGCCGCTTTCACTCACAAAGGTTCTCCAACCACGGAAATGATGGAGAGAAAAGAATCAATCATTTTTTTAAACTGAAATGTGACAGTGGTCATTTTCTATTTTGGTTTGTAAACTCAGCATTTTCCCTCCAGAAGCTTCTTAAATTAGGCCTGAATTGATTTTCATTCAACCAGCTCTGCAATTTTCGTTTCCTGTCTAAATTCTTTTACTGACAAGTTTTCACACAAGTTAAACTCCATTAGAATAGTCTGGGACAAGGGCTGGAAATAAGGACCCCTGACTTAGTGAGAAGTCATTTATGTCACATTTGAATGGCATCAAATCGGCAAATACTTGGAGCAAGCAATGTCTAGATGCCCCACGCAAAAGTTGATACTTAAATTAATCACACTGGGGCTTCCTATTGGTTGTCTGAACAAGGGTGTCTGTCACTTGGGATCTTTTGGAAGATCCAAAGTATCAATACAAAGATATTTTTCTTTAGTAATTTCAAGATTGGTTACTACAAATACTTCTTTGTAATTTTAGAGGGAGATTAATGTGTGCTTGTATTCTGTCACATACAACATGCATGTACTGAGCAGGTAATGTAGCCCTGTCTCCATTGACCACATGGATGATACATGAAGTGACTATACAGATTCGTTTGTCATTTTTTACAAGGTCATCCTTTTTATAAATAGTCATTTAAAAAATTCTTTTCATGTTTTAGATAAGTTGTTTTTATATTAGCTTATCACCAGTATCTTCTAGCTTTTCATAAATTCATATTTTCATGTGGTTAAAAGTGCCTTGAAAATGTAAGTTTTTCATTATAATATATTCTTAATATTTTTTAGACTTTTATTTTTGATATGCTAAAATGTAGCCATGGTAAGAGACTATCAAATAGTCTTATTGTAATTATTTTCATTTCAGCCTAGTAACTTCGTTTCCTCATTAAAAATTCAGTAAAACAAAGGTTGTATTTCTTCTATGTGCTCATATCATTTGTTTTAGGCGTTTTATCTTTCCTTGTGGTCTCTTTTTCATTATCTATCTGAAAACCTCTGAGTGGACTTTCCTATGCTCAGTGGGAAGACCTTAATAACCCTTGACTGAACACACATCCTTAAGAGTAGAGCATACAACTGTGTGTCAATATTGCCAACAGTTCATTTCTTTAAAACATACTTCCTTATGTTCAAACCAGAGAGCCATAGTTGTGGTTTCCACAGGCTGGAAACCCAAAGGTACTAGCTCTTTCCCAGGGCTATAGCCAATGGGCCATGTTTCCATTTCTGGGTTTGATTCAGAAAAGAGACTGAACATTCTGCCTGTTATGATCTTTCTTATACAAGCAGCTTCATTCAACTGTAGTCATTTAGTCATTTTTGAACATGAACAACAGTGGTTCTCTTTTCTCCTATGCTCCTGGGATTCTGAACAATTAAGATCACTGCTCAGCATAACTAAAGCTAAGCTTCTAGCATGGCAACCTTCTGTAGCTCACATCACCATTTCTGCAAGACTGTCTTCCCTCAGGATGGCTGTACTGGGAGGAGGCTCTAGTTCCCAAGCACTTTCAACCTCCTGGAAAGTTTCTGGGCCCAGCTTGTGTGCTCTGTTGATTTCTTGCTCTAGACTGCCTTGTGGTTGGGACTTGATCTGTCTTCCTCTACCACAATGTCAAGATCAGAGGGAGCCTGCCACATCTATAACCTTAAATTTAAAGTTGAGTATAGCAATCATGAGCTCTTTCATTCTCTAAGAGGCAATGAAGGAGTTGTTCTCAATTAATCCACAGTATTTGAGGAGAGCACGTGACTAGTTTGTCTTTAAAAAAAAACACCAAAGTTTATTCTCAAAGGTCTTCCTGTCACTAAGGTAGGAAATTGATGCAGGAAAGAGCCAGTTCCAATTCTGTGACAATAATACTTGTTACTTAGAAGACTTTACTGAGAATAATGAATGTGTTGGAAGAATAAAACCAACAGGTATTCCTAATTCATTTCCTATGCAACACCTAGCCAGGTGTTTAGGTATGAGATCTTGGTATCGTCATATGTGTGGATGGATTCGGTTAAACTCAATCACATGAAAAGCTTAGGCATTCACTGCACAAGATACTCAGTGTTTGTAAAGTTCCGGAATTCATTATGTCTGATCCAGCATGGCAAGTAAATTGATAGAAAATTAATTGGAAGATAGTTCCCAACAAAATAGCTCAGCAGAAACATCCACAATCAATTAATCAAACTGCAACTCATTTTAATTGGACATACTCTAACCCTGGAAAGGCACTGCAATCTTTAATTAAGCTTTCAAGCACAATCTTATTTACATGAGACACGTTTCTCAGAAGAGTTCTGTCCAAACTAAAGTGACTGACTGGAAACCCAATGGTATAGTTACAAATCCTCAAACATGCACAATACAATATGTCTAATTAGATATTACGTTTTCAATAAAGGTGGCATTAAAATAATTTTATTAGGTAAGCATTAAACTCTTTGAAAAGATTGAATAAGGAAATTCTAGTTTTAAAGTTAGATGTTCACCACTATGACAATATTTAAGATTGTACTTCATGTTATATACATATATATTAATATATTTTCTGTTAGTTACACTACACTGTAGCATTATTCTAGTATTTATTTCTATATACATTAGCATCGGGTAGCAATCATGAACAGCTTTCTAAGTATATTAGCAAACAATAGCTCTTAGAGAACATGATAAAATCCATACACTTTTCATATTTCCAGTGTCAAATACAGGACCTCACAAAGAACTGCTCAATAAAGCACAGAGAACTTAAATACGTTTCAAACTAAAGATGGTTTGAGACATGGAAGAAAATGGAAGTGTTTTCTTCTTTGATCCAATTTTGAAGTGGGGAGGAGTGAGACTGCCTTGAGAAAATGACCACATGTGATTCAAACTAAATGTATTCATTCTGTTATTTCCTCATTATACCCATGAATGCCTATATGTCTCTAATTCTCCTCACAAAAAATAAACAAGAATAGTGAATTAGAATAAATGAAAATGGACTACATTTAGTTGTTGAACCTATAGTTCCTTAGGTAATTATTTATGCTATTAGAAGAACTGTACAAGTCCCTTAATTACAGCGATGTCATATGTCAGATCAACAGACACATAACAACATGATTTTCTATTACTGTATGCTATGAAATATGCATCCCGTGGTTTTATGTAATGAAACATGAATTAAAATACTTCCAAGGGGCTGCTCTAGGTCCTCCAAAAGGTTCCCATGCCAAGAGTGATTTGGCATAGATGGTAGGTTACCCTATCCTGGTAAGAAAACTCTAAAATCTAGTAAGAATTCCAGAGGAATCGTGGGCAAAGCGATTGATTCTCAGGTGCTCAATGAGTTAAGTTAGCAGATGGGTATGCTAGGCAGGTATGAAGCCAAGTTGAGTGAAAGAAGAGAAATGTCCTGACAATATGGGCAGAAGAGAGGCTGAGAATAACCAAAGATTATTCAAATGTAGGAGGAATTACACACAAAAATTGTTAGCTCTTTTCAAATTCTGGATGAAATCAACTCCTTCCTTGCCATACTCAGAAAGAATGCCTAAGGGTTTTTCCAAGTTCTTCTAATAGTATAAATAATAGTAAAGGAACTCTAGATTCAACAACTAAATATAGTATATGAGAAAGAGAGAGACAGAGAGAGAGAGAGAGAGAGATCACAAAATGGTTTTCTCACTTTTCCTATTCTATATATAGTTCTTCTACCTATAGTATGGTGCCACCCACATTCGGGGAGAGTCTTCCTTCTTAGTTCCTACTTCCTGGAAACATCCTCCTAAACACAATAGACTTGATAGTATTGAAAACCAAATGTTGGAAGGTGTTGGGCTCTACATCACACCCTATTCCCTTTGAATTTACAGATGATAAAAACAGCCTATACTATTTGAAGCACTTTGTATCTTTCAATGAAGACTCATGCATAATGTAAAATGCAGTTTAAATATACATATTTAAATTTTGGATAAAGCAATTTGGGTAGAAGTCATTGTATCTATAAATGTGAGTTCTAAGTAGTGTGAATACTCTTAAATCTAAAATTTCTTATCAATTTACTCTTCATTATCTCTCATCCATAAACTATTATGCATTTATTCAGAAATGCTCATTGATTTTGACCCTCTTTCTTTATCTCCGAGACCCAAACATCTCTATGGGACAAAATCTGGCCTTCCTCAATTCTGGAGGCATTCCCATCTCCCATTCTGACATTATGTGATTGATTGAATGAATGGATAGGTGGATGCAGTAGTTACTGGTTATTGCATGGTGTCATGTGTCAAGCATATTTTTCTATGTACTATGCAGCAGTGACTTATGTAGCCCCTGTCTGATATATATTTAGATAAAAGAACTCATACAGAGTAAATTGGTACAATGCAAAGCCCCATAGATAATAAAGACCTAGGTAGTAGGGATTTTGTGGGTTTTTAAAAATCTGCACTAAATAATGTTGAATCTCTGAGAACAGCGAGAGACTATGAGTTATGGTAAGATTTAGAGTTAGCCATATGATTTAACTTTAAGAAAGTCTAATTCTTATTCTTCCAGCAGTTGTTAGTTACCTAAAGTACTTTGTCTAGGGGTAGGATCTCTTGAGACGGAATGGATAATCCATGTTAGCATTATCCATTCCATGTTAGCGTGTTCATGGATAATGCCAATGTTCAGGTCTTCTTTGGACAGCAATATTGAGGTATCATGGGTAGAGCTTCCCTGCGGTTTCCAAGAAACACAATCTTAAAGAGTTCCTCATTCTATGGCTCTGACAATCTCACTCTCTGCTTTTCTGTGATGTTACCTGATCCTTACGTGTAAGAGTTATATTATATTTTAGGTTTATTCATTTGAGCAGGGTTCTATACATTCTGATGATCTCTGCCTTCTGACCTGTGGTTTTCTGTAATGTTGTCCACTTGGTGTAGAGAAGCTTTTTTGATTTGTGTTGAGAACTACACTTCTCTGTGGGTATAAATGTAAGTTTTAAAATGCCAGGAATTAGGAATTATGGAGGTCTAGTACAGTGATTGTAGTATGCTCTCTTTTAAGATTCATAACCTTATCAGGCCCAGGTTGTTGGCTAGAGAGCTATTGGTTACCACCAAGGTGGATACCACTATTGCACAACTGTTTCTTCATTAATTTCTTTTCCAAGTTCTGTCAAGATTAGTTCTAAGTGTAAAACAATGAATATTAGGTCAACATTTAAGAAAATGTAAAACATACTAAAAAAGTACATGAAAAGTCATAAAATAAAACTCAATAATCATCTTTTGGTGGAAAATAAATAAAAAGTCATCCCTATGAATGTATTGCTAATCCATAGGAATACTTGTCAAATTAAAAGTATTAGACTAATTGGAGACTAATTAGTATTAGACTAATTGGAGGTCAAGATTTTCCATGGATAAATGTGTGTGTATGCACGCATATGTAATTAAAAAAAAAAGAAAATAAGAACCCACTGAAACAAAAAGCAAAAGTACACAACCATGACAACATACACTGTTATTTGGAATGAAGATGAAACATGCTCCTAATTTTGTTCTTTGAAAAAAAGGGACAAAGAAAGATGACTTCTCCAGTGTAAAGCTTAATCAATCATTTTCAGAAAACACATGTGTAGGGTTAGGCATGGCTCAGTGACAAAGAACTTCTGTGGCATTCACAAGGACCTAGATTTGATCCCCAGAAGAAAAGAGAGAAAAAGAAGCAAATCAAAGTTTAAAGAGTAGAATTTGTGATGTATCTTCTGAGAGCTAGTGTTCACCAACAGTTGTGTTTTACAGCTTCCAATTGCTCCTCTCATCTTGCTGTTCAATTTCCAACATCAGATCACAGGTTTTCCTTTTCTTCATTGGTTCCTGGCTTTGCTTGATCTCTATGTCATGAATAAAATGTGAAAGAACACATTTGCATTTGCAGTGTTTTCCTTGCAGGTGGGACTGCCACCCGACAGCGAGGCTTCTTAGGATGCATCAGATCTCTGCAGTTGAATGGGATGGCTCTGGATCTGGAAGAAAGGGCCACAGTGACCCCTGGGGTGCAGCCAGGTTGCAGAGGCCATTGTGGTAGCTATGGAAAGTTATGCCGCCATGGAGGGAAGTGCAGGGAAAAGCCCAGTGGCTTCTTCTGTGATTGCTCTTCCTCTGCCTATGCAGGACCATTCTGCTCCAATGGTAGGTGTTCCCTGAGACTGTATCCCTGTGAATAAGACACCTGACAGGTGTGTGTGTGTGTGTGTGTGTGTGTGTGTGTGTGTAGCTATTTGAAACAAAAAGTTTTCACATTTAAAATGTTCTTTTGAAAAGTAGTTATTGTATACCAATCATATTTTAATCCTTGTGCCTTTGGCTCAGTTCTGGAAAAAATGCTTGTCTATTGATAAATAGTCACAAATAGTAGCCTTTAGGTGTCTTCAGCGTTAGCCATCAATCTACTTTTACTTTGTCTACTATTAATGTGTTTAAAGAACTGGGCAGTCAGCAACTTGTCCTATGGAGCAGTTCTTGCTTTTACAAAGCATTCCAGGGTGTATTGTTATTTTTGATGAGCATGTTTAGTAATGCAAAGCAGTTCAGACAATTTATGTGTTTATCTTTCTCATTCAAACAATTATTTTCTACCAAACACTGATATTTGGTAGAAACTCTGATATTTGGTGTGTGGTAAAGGGAATACCTGCTAGAGAATTGAAACAGCAGAGTATTTATTTGGTGGCTTCTCTTATTCACCAATCTGTGCCACAGAAGAGGAAAATAGGAAAGTAGTAACTGTTTTGGATAGTCTTCCCTGAATATGCAGACACATACGCTTTCACAGCTTTTCATAGAGGAAAACTGACATCCAATTAATTTAAATTCATTGACTTTGCTGAAGTATCTCTGGGCTTCTTAATCTTCTCTTGAAGGAAGCTAAAAGAACTTGGCTCCAAATCAAAGCAACTTTGCAAAGAAAGTGCCGGGGGTTCATTAATGAAAACCTGGCAAAAACTGCACTTTTCTGGTCATAACCTCTTATCAAGAACAAGCTGTGATTTCAGAATCAATTGTGGTAAGAACCACACACCATTGGTAACATTTTTGGTTTAAAGTGTGGACTTAAACCCTTCTTCTTGAGGATGACCTTCTTTCATTTTCTATTTGAATTCTCCAATTCTTTCTAAATGTGATCAGGAATGTGCTACATGCACACATTCTACTGTGTGTGAAAATTGTATTATAAACAACACAATACATTAAAAATCCCTAAAGTGAGTCAGGAACCAAACATTGCTTTATGACACAGTAAGCATCATTTTTTAAGAATTATCAGCAACCAGATGCTTATAGTAGCAAAGAGAACAGAGTTCAAGGATTCAAAACTAATATATCCACTGATCTCTTCTAGACACATATATTTTCTTACACCTGTGTGTAAATATGAGATGTTAAATGTTATGCTTATGAAATTACTTCAAAAGGGCTGCATAGTTCTTTTTGTTGATCCCTGCTAAGCATACACCCCTCTCCCATTAATGCTAGACTTTGCTTTCTTTATGTAGTACATAATAAATGTGAAAAATAATACAAAATAAAGGTATTTCTACTTATTGATACTAAAGTGTGGGGAAAAATCCTCACTCCTTCATTTTTCCTAGTATAATAGTATATGTGAATCCTAGCTACAAAATGATAGATGAATGTTAGAATTTAAATAAGTAAGTAGATGTTCTGGGAGGAACAAGACAAGAAACTTGGCTTATGTGTGTGAATTTGGATAAGAGAGGACTAAGCTTCCAATTGTAAAGCCAGAGTAATGAATTAATTATATGTCATTCTAACATGAAGGCATTTCATAAGCCATTATGAACTCTCTATTCATTCGCTGTGTTATCTTAGCCTGGGGCTGTTTCTTCTAGATGTGTATTCATTTTACAGCATTAATATATCAATTAATGTAACTTAAACAATATACTCGTATGTAAAAATTTTAACATAGAATCTGCATATCATTTCAGAGATTTCTGCATATTTTGGATCTGGGTCTTCTGTGATTTACAATTTTCAAGAAAATTATTCTTTAAGTAAAAACTCCAGCTTCCATGCAGCTTCATTCCATGGCGATATGAAGCTGAGCAGAGAAATGATCAAATTTAGCTTCCGAACGACAAGGGCACCAAGCTTGCTACTGTATATGAGTTCCTTTTATAAAGAATACCTCTCAATTATCATTGCCAAAAATGGTGAGTGTGATTTAGATGAGAGAGAAGGTTGAATTAGAACACTAGGGAAGTAGAATACAGCTCCTTCTGGGGTGTTTGCCTTTAAACTAGAATCAGGGAGAAAAATTGAGTATGTCTAGGTTTTATCTTCTTTCTGATTTTCAGTATGACCCTGAATATTACTCTAAAAGGATCATTTAAGTATTCAAGATGGTTTTACATCTTTATAAGCTTGGTCATTTTATATCAGCTACGTGAATTTTTGGTTTGTTTCTATAAAATATTGTTTTATATGTTTTCATTATTTTAATTATTTGTGTGTGCATGTGTGTATGAGTGTGTCTGGGCACATATGTGCAGGTGCCCCTGGTGGTGATCAGAGTCATTGCATTGAATTTCCTGGAGCTGGAGTGAAGTTATAGGGGGTTGTGAACGGCCTGACCTGGGTGCTGGGAATAGAACTCAGGTACTCTGAAAGAGCAGTGTGTCCCCCTAACTGCTGAGCCATCTCTTCAGACACTTATATTTTATTTTTGCCAGGGGCTCTTAAGCATTTTATATGAATACTGACACAGTTTTAGTGTTCTACTCTAAAATAAAATGTCTTCTTATGTGTAACGCATATTTTCTTCTAATCAAAGCTAAAATGTATTCAAGGTGTGTTACAGTATTATGAATAAAAATGTCTAGGAGATGACCTGTTGGTCCTAACAGACGATAATGTAGTCATAAGAACTGTTGCTGTATTTGTGCAGGGTGATGGTATGTGGGTTCTGAAATGTCTTTGCCACAGAAACCTTGTCACTGGAAAATGCTTACTACTGTTTTTCTCTGTCCCGTATGTGGATGAAGATGAATATTTTAGAAATAAATTCTCTAGGTGGGAAAAATGAACTGGCATACAAATATGCAACTGTGTTGCTCGCTTAAATCAAATGGCCCAAGGGCACCCATTACTACAATAGGAATAATTTTGTTTCATGTGTGCCTTCAGTGTCTGCTTCAAGCTTGAAGTTTATCTGTACATGAGGTTTTCTTTTTTTAAATTTTCTTTTTTGTTAATTCAGGAGGAGTTCTGTGAAACAAATTAATTGAAATCTCTGCAGGCAATTGAATACTATTAATTTGAATAATAAATTTGGCTAAAAGTCATTTGTTTCACTTTAATTCATTCCAAAGTTTATACTCCTGGTCCCTTGAAAATAAATCTCATTTTGTGTAAAACTAAATTTCCTCAAAGTTTTATCCCTCAATTGTCTTTCTGGGTGTGAGTTGGATATTTAAAATAATATGAGAGTCTATTAAAATAGTGTTATTGCAATATCACATGATCCATGGCATTGCATAAATGCTTGCATTTTCATCTTTTTTGTGATAGAGAGCGGTCTGATTATTTGCCCATTATAATTTCCATGTTGACATTTATGGATGAAGTTAAAGATGTTCAGGAATCAGTTCATGATTTATAAAATGTAACTTCACTTAGGAACTGATTTTTAGAACTTAGTTTTCGGAGACACACCCAAATGAGTGCTGGTAAATCTTTTTCCTAGAAGTGAATGTATTAAAAAATTAAAAGGATTCAGACATTTCATATGTTGTTTTAAAATGGAATTTTCACTAAAAATGTAACTTTTTTCTGCTTTAGGAAGTTTGCAGATAAGGTACAAGCAAAATAAGTATCAAGAACCTGATGTTTTCAGCTTTGACGTTAAGAGCATGGCAGATGGGCAGCTTCACCACATAAAGATTAACAGAGAAGAAGGAATGGTGTTTGTGGAGGTAACAGAGATGCTGTAGGGTCACACCACATCCAGGCATTGGGCACCTACAGCAGAAGCTTGATCCTGAATCACATTAGTAAAGACATCTTCCAGTGGCCTTCTGTAGATAAAATCAGGCCATAGACAAAATCATCGAATGTGGTCAGGTGTTTTTTCCTCTCTAGTTTTGTTTTAAACAAACTTATCTGATATATTATTACTATCTCTGATGTTCAAAATGCCAAGCTCTGCTTGGTTTCAGTTTGCTCTGAAAGGAAATGATGTCTAGTTTCTCAGAGACCTACTGGTAGGACCCTCAGTCATCTTAGGAAAGCCACTTACTTTAGATGGGTATAAATGCAGCAATCATTCTACAACAGCAAATAACGACTGAAATATCAGAATAAGTTGGAAGGAAGGATGTGATTCACAGCAAAATGGAATTACTCACCTTAGCAGCTTTTGCAGAAAACCACTAATGTTTCAGTTCTACATAGAAGAAAATTTCTTAGCTGCATGACTCCAGTAAAAGTCCAAGCTGAGGAAAAGTACTGAGGCAAAAAATAACACATGTCTTTTTGTTGGCTTTACCAATTTTGGGTTTCTTATGCAGTGGAGTTAGGTAAAGTACTAAAGGTAAAAGATGACAAAATGAATGGGTATCTGAGCATAAATTAAAAATCATCATATTTTGAGTGGCTAAGTTTTTAAATTTTACTTTTTTGAACTATTAAAGAACCATAATAATGATTGCCTATGTTTTTTCTTTCCTTCATCTCATTTTTGCCACAAAACAATGGTCATTTGGGTGGCTATATTTTGTGTAATAATTTTATAGATTGATGGGAATACACGGAGAAAAACCTACTTGTCATCAGGCACAGAATTCAGTGCAGTCAAATCTCTGGTACTGGGCAGAATGCTAGGTAAGTAAAAGAAAGAATCTTCTCCTTAGTCATAATATATAAACATGAATCAGGGCACACACCTCATCATGCCAAAAGGAATATCTTGTCTTATTTTAGTAGAGAAGCAATCAATGGTGGAAGTAACTATGAGTAGTGGTTTCCTGTGAAGAAGCAAGCATCCTCCTTGATAGGAAGGTCACACTGATCTTTGCCATGTGTCAATCATCATAATTGTGCTGGGTTGTCAACTTGACACACGCTAAAGTCATCTGAGATGAGGGAACCTCAATTAAGAAAGATCTTCCATAAGACCAGGCTGCTGGCAAGTCTGTAGAGCATTTTCTTAATTACTGATTAATGGGGCAGGCCCAGCCCACTGTAGGTGGTGCCATGCATGGGCTGGTGGTCTTGGCTTCTATAAAAAAGCAAGCTGAGCAAGTCATGAGGAATAAGCCAGTAAGCAGCATCCCTCCATATCCTCTGCATCAGCTCCTGCCTCCAGGTGCCTACCTTGCTTGAGTTGCTGTCCTGACTGTTTTTGATGATAAAGTATTATATGAGTGAAATATATCATTTCCTGCCCAAGATGCTTTTGATTACGGTGTTTCACCATAGCAATAGTAACCCTAACTAAGACAATAGTGAAGCATGACATTATTTCCTAAACCAAAAATACCAAGAAGAAAGTGACAATGTATCTATTAGCTAGTATTGTTTGAATGTCACATGTCCCCATAGGCTCATGTGTTTCTATACTCGATCCCCAGCTAGTAGTATCATAACAACTTTTAGGATGGGGAGCCTGAAAAAATATGTGCATCATTGGGGGTAGAGTTGGGGCTTTATAGCTCAGTCCCACTTCCTGATCACTCTTTTTCCTGTTCTGCCCAAGACATGACAAAGGTAGGTGTCCTGGGTGAATGCATACTCCAGCCACCACTGAGCTCCCTGCCACCACATCTTCCCTCCATGATAGTTTGTAATGCTAAAATTATATGCCAAGCCTTCTGCTCTTAAGTTGCTCTTTGCCAAATATGTGACCATAAAAAAAGAAGGTAATGAGTATATCTGGAAAGTGTACAAGGTTCAGAGGAAATGAGAGGTGAAGGTAATTCCAGTTAGGGAATGCACATTTAGGTGTCTTATAATTCTTTTTCATTTCCATTATTACTTAGAGTAATAGCATTGAAGTAGATAAATACTATCTCTAATAAAGCATCTGATACGCATGCACTTACCAACAAGGATTAAAATGGGAACAAAGAAGTCAAAAGATATTTTATTATCAGTTATAAATAAACAACTGAGTGTCAATTAGTCACTTTATTTTATAGAGGGGAGATTCTTGTTGTGTGATTTTCATTCCCATCTGATATTTGGTAGCAACCTACAATATTTTGTCCACTGAGATATTTTATTTTTTTGACCTTGTAAGTTGTTTGTACCTAGATTAATCATTCCTTATGTTCCCTGTACATCATCTTAAAATCCCAAGAATGTTTGATTAAACCCATGGGTGAATGATCAAAATATTGGCCATGGAGAAGGCTAATAGCTCAGTTTATAAATATTTATAGGCTTTCAGGTAGTGTGATGAGTACCAAAATTATGTCCTCCGCTTCTCCAAGCAGTGGAAATATCCTGAATCTCAATGACCACTAAAAAATATGTATCCACAACACAACTTTGTTATTTGGAAATATAACCAAAAAGTTGTCAGTCTCGTGGTGTTAATTATATGTAGTATATATAATTACATTATATATCTAACTATTTAAGATTGGCACATCCTTTGCTCTAAGGATCATGCAAAGTCAAATACATTGGATATAAGAAGGTGATTCTACTTTATTTTGTAGTTTTAAGAAGGACTCAGATCCTAGACTAGATGTGTAATTAGTTGATAAAACAATATGCATGTGAATACTTATTAATTTTACAGTGAGTTAAATTTAAGTGCTGAAAGCAGTGAGTCGTTGAGTGTGGTGGTATACAGTATGATACTGACACTTGGAAAACTGAGGCAGGAGGATTGTAAGTTGGCAGCTAGTCTGGTATGCATAGAAAAAGGCTGTCTCAAGAGAAAACTGAACGAGGATGACACAAATGGATATGTGAAGATGAACAGGAAACAGCCCTCAAAGAACTGTAGGCAACTGAGGAAAGCTAAGAGTGGGAAAGCATACCAATTGATTATCCAACACCAAACTTTCAGCTCTGAAAACATACACACAAGTAACATTAAATTGTTATATTAAATAATGTCTGTATATGCACATACCTATATGCATGCAACAGTAATTAATGAAAAAGATCATCAATTTGAAGGAGAGCAGGGAAGGGCATTTGGGAAGTTAATAATGTTGTGATTATTTCTATAATCTCAAAAAATTTCAGATTTAATAAAAAGTTAACAAGACAATTTCTGGGATTTTAGACATTGATCAGGATAGTGCCAGTC
Source organism: Mesocricetus auratus (assembly GCF_017639785.1). Classification (NCBI taxonomy): domain Eukaryota; kingdom Metazoa; phylum Chordata; class Mammalia; order Rodentia; family Cricetidae; genus Mesocricetus; species Mesocricetus auratus. Next base: position 11,069,963 of record NW_024429183.1, on the reverse strand, counting down.
TGCACTGCCACTGACAGACAGTCTGGGAAACAGGAAAGAACCTAAAACAGATATGCATGGTACCCCAGAGAAGTGGAATGAGGCAAGATCTTCTGAACAGATTGGGAACACGGCGAGGGGTGGGGGCGAGTGGGAGCTGGGAAGAAGAGAGGAGGAGAAGAAGAAGAGAGAGTAGGTCATGGGGGAACAGGAAGGTTGAGTGGGGGGTTGAATAGGGAGAAGAGGGAATCATAGGTTAGAAGACAGATCTGGCACCAGTGAGACCTCTAGTGATCTAAAGGGATGACACCAACTGGCAAGCTAAGCAATAGTGGAGAGACCACCTTGAATGCCCATTCCTGATAATGAACTTGATGTCTATAACCATCCTGGAGCCTTCATCCAGTGACTGATGGAAGCAGAGGCAAACACCCACAGTTAAACACTGAACTGAACCCATGGAACCCAGTGACAGAGAGAGAGGAGCAATGAGCAAATTGTCAAAGAATGGGCTGGCAAAAACCAGCAGAGACAGCTGATCTGAACAGGGGAGTGCTCTTGGACCCCAGCCTGACAGCTGGGAGGCCAACATGGGACTGATCCAGACCCCCTGAGTGTGAGAGTCAGTGAGGAGCCCTGGGCAACCTATGGGGCCCTGAGGAGTGGATCAGTGTTTAATCCCTGGCATACTAATGGACTTCATGTTTCCATAACACAAAGAGGGATGCTCTCTCAGCCTGGACTCTTAGGGGAGTGCCTGGACCCTACCTTGAGTAAAATGACAGACTCTGGATATCCCCTATGTGGAAGGAAGTGGCGATAGGGTGGAAGGCTGGGGGGTGTAGGAGGAGGGGAGGAAGAGGAACTGGGATTGACATGTGAAGCAAGCTATTTAAAATTAAAATAAAAAAAGCCACTCTGGAAACTCGTACAGAGAACAAGGATTGTGAGAATTTCCTAAGATGTCTTCCTCAGGCTTTCATTACAATGCCGTTCAAAACCTGTCTCCATTAAGCTAGGACAGACTGAATGTTACTACAGAAGAACTTAGCAGTTTTGCTTAACTAAACAAAATTACTGCTTGAAGCCAATATATTGTCAGTTTTATTATTTGCCACCATCCTAGATTTAAAGACATATTTAAATCCATGAAGCTATGAAGAAACCGAAATATTTACTAACAATCTTTAAATATAGTGAGAAAGACTAATTTATATGTTAAAACTTTTCAACTTGAGAGTGAAATCCATCTCCAAGGTCAAAACACTACCGGGGATTCTTGCAGATACAACTTATAAAACATGGATATCAAGCAGTACCATTCCCATTAACTACTTCCTTCCATTTCTTTGGTCTTCCAAGACACAATGTGAATTATGAATACGTTTTCAATAAATTCTTTCCAATGGTGATGGGGGTTGGTGGGGGGCAAAAAGAAAAACCAAATACTAGTTAGGCTTTCAGTTAAAAACAAAGTACATTTTTTCAACTCAACATTGAGAAATTTCTAGGCCTCCTTCAGGAAAATGTTTCTAGCATTTCAAGCAGGTGCAGAGGTGAGTTGTTGGCTTCTGTGAATTGGTGATTTAGGTTTGGGTGCATAAATAAGGTGTTGTTCAGATCATTTCTTTTCATAACAGCAGTGTTTTATTCCACTTATCACAATGGCACCACATAGGAAGTCAGAGTGAATTTGGGAAGGAACAAAATCCTGTGATTTGCTGCAAAATAGATAGATCTGAAGGTCATTATGTTAAGGGAAGTTAGCCAGACACAGAAAGGCAAATGCTGGGGGTCAGCACTTGCATGAGGTTGCTCAAAAGAGGCAATTTGAATGCAAAATAAAGATTACTAGAGGCTGGCAAGGGTGAAGAAAGGGGAGATCCTAAAATATAGCAAGATGGGAGTAAGTTCAGTGTTTCACAGCTCAGTGGGGTGTCTGCAGTTCACAATAACCTCTCATTTAATCCATGAAGAACCAGAAGAGAGGAGCTTACAGGCTCCAAGTGTAAAGAAATTATAATAAAATGGAAATGCTAGACTATTGATTTGAATCAATATTTACTATATACATGTATTGAAATATCACACCAAACTCCATAAATATGTAAATGAGACAGGTTAATAAAAATCACTTTTGAATTAAATTTTAGATAAAATTGAAATTAAAAATGCATCTTTATTGTAAGGACAGCTTCACAACTGTAAATAGCAGCCACAACAAAACCATAGCAACAATACAGCCCAAACTGATTTAGCTGTGGGCTTAATTTCTTCTCTGAGACTGTGCCATGGGGCATGTGTATGGGAGGAATGAAAGCCCTAGAAATATTCAGGATGAGGACCGGGAGAGGTATCATGGGTGGAGTCCCATCCTGAGCTGAGGACAGTTTGTTGCATAACTCTTGGTTGGTTATCCTCCAATAAACCTAGGTACACACAGGTAACATTATTCATAGGATTAAAAGACTACATCCAAAGCATAAAAGTGAACCCATGTTTCAGGCTGTATTATTATTAGACCATATTCAGATAATGGGGGAAGGATAAGCCAATATAACATTCTTGATATCAAGAAGATAGATTAGGAATGTTTTCTGTGCATAATATATCACAAACAATAGTATAAAGTAATAAAAAATAATCAAATATATACAACAGCTCCCAATCTCAAGATCTCTTGTGTTTATAAGGTTATGAAATGAGGTATACAAACATACACACACATATATATATGCATATGTATATGTACATATATATCATATATATATCTATATGCAAGATGTATGATATGTGATCACAGTTCTAAGTTTTGGCATCATATATTGTCTTCAGATTTAATGCCAGAGGTTCTAATAAAATATTATTGAAAGTAGAAATATTTTAAATATACTATAAAATAATTAGCACATTAAGATGCAACCTGTGAGGAGGAAGATTGTCTTAACAAAATTATGGAATGAAATTTGTTTCCTGAATGTAGGAGATTCAAATGGAATTAATGATGTTAACATTTTTATTAAAATTGTATATTACAGATATGTGTATCATTCATGTAGAAAACGTATGATTAAAATCCAAACTGAGCAATGGACTTTATAATCTAAATCAATTCATTCTCCCAGAAATATAAGTGATAATTTATTTAACATGTACCTAAGGTATAGATCTAGATGGAGGACTAATCATTTGTAATTCAAAGGCAATTAATAACTTGTAGTCAAACTTTGTGTGGCATATGAATTCATTATAAAACGTTACAGAGTATATTAGTACATTCTAGTATAATATATTAAGTTATCGCAAAATAGATTGACGAGGTGGTTGAATAATGAAGATATTAATTTTCCAGAGTGTTGCTCACTTTTGAAGTTATGTGTTGTGTTAGTACAGGCCTTCTGAGAAATGATTGGCAAGAAAAGAGTAAACACCAGGAGATTTTCATTAAGGGAACAGTGTGAGAGAAAACACAGAGGGAGTTGACTGAATCAAGCAGCTATCTTTATAAGTGGAGAGACTGGGGTTGAAGTAGAAGTCTGTTATACCACTGTATAATTCTGAGAAAGATCCACCAAAGCCTTTAGGGGATTTCTGAGTCAAATCCACAGAGTCCCATTGTTGTGAAGAATGAGAATGCCTGCTGTTTCAATCCTAGGCCAGCAGTCCTTAAGAAGCATCACAAGGCAGTGAGAAAGCATGAGGAAGACTAAAAACCTGGCAGTGAAGGTCCCCTAGCTGAAGATCTCTGTGGCACACTTTCACAGGCCCGCATTTTTCAAATATGCTTTTCAGTTTTGTTAGCCCATGTGTCTCATTGATTCATGTATTAATTTAGCACATGCTTGGTGATTACCTGCCATGTATACAGAGCCATGGTCGGCGAGGTAACCATCATACATGTCCTTCTAGATGCTCGAGATAGGTATTTGCAGTAATTGCAGCATATCCATGTATATTTAATTGAGTAAGATGTACCCTAGTAGTGCTTTACATAAAATGAGCCCATTTCCTGCCAAACTAAAATATATTAAATGCTTATTTAAAAAATAAATCTGTATATTTCTTACAGAGGCAGCATATAAAATTGACATGTATCTTTTTAGTTAGAGTTTGTCTACATTTTCAACCAAAAACTGAAACTATAAGCATTTACTGCTTTGACAGATAGAAGCATAGAAATACAGAAAATACTGTTATTTTCTTGAGTTTTGTTAATATTCTTTTAAAATTAGGAAGAAATGAAGATAATTTTGGGATACTGTCATTGCTAAATATTACTAGTAGATGTTGAACAAAGTAGTAATACATTAAAAAATCACATAAAACTGTGCCAGGAATGATTTGGTAACCGTTTCTCTCTTTTTTTTAGTTAATTAGTTAATTGATTAATTCCTAGCCTAATCATAGTTTCCCCTCCATCTTCTCCTCCTAGTCACTGTGTCAACTTCCTCTCTTCTCCCCCACATCCACTCCTCCTCCTTTCTCTTCATAAAAGTGCAGTCCTCCCATGTATATCAGCCAGCTATGCCATATCAAGTTGCATAAGACTAGGCACTTTCTCTCCTATTAAGGCTGTATAAGGCAACCCAGTAGGAGGAAAGGGTACCCAAAGCAGGTAACAGAGTCAGAGACAACCCCCACCTCCCACTGTTGAGAGCCCCACAAGAAGACCAAGCTACACAACTGTAACATGTACAGAGGGCCTATGTCAGTCCCGTGCAAGCTCTCTGGTTGGCAGTAGAACAAAAAGAAGCATACACACCCAAGAGGAGTAGAAGGAAGGAAATTGATGAAGGATTAAATCAATAAAATAGAAACTAAGAGAACAATGCAAAGAATCAAGGAAACAAAAAGCTGGTTCTTGGAGAAAATCAGTAAGATAGACAAACCCTTATCCAAACTAACTAAAAGGCAGAGAGACTATTCAAATTAACAAAATCAGAAATGAAAAGGAGGACATAACAACAGACACTAAAGAGATCCAAGGAACCATTAGGTCACACTGGTAACTATTTCTAACTCCCTAGTATACTTAAAACATAGTGGGACTCAATCACTCTAGCAATAATAGTAGGTTTGAAACTATGGCAAGGGGATTAGGGTTTTATCAAAGCAACTCACTTCAGATAAGTCCATTTCAATAGATCATGTTAAATTTCATATCCATCAATCCCTATAAAGTTATGATTTGAGACACATGCCTGGATAGCTGTATATGTTAGCTGTTTATTGAAATGATAATTGGGCGAGTATTCATACTATTCTGAGGGATAGCTTATGTCTATATGGTATAGTGTCTTTCTTCTGGGGCTACACAGCCAAGAAGTACACCTAAACCACTTCCAGGCAGATTTACATTAGATATAAATACAGTTTGGTCAGCAATAAAAAGTGATTCTATCCCATGTCGACAGAAGGTGTTTAAGAGCAAGATCCGATGTGCAGGACTCCTTTATGCAGAACTTACTTCAACTTCACCAGCCAGAAGTGAGAAGAGCAGTGACCTAGTTAACCCAAGGGCACTGACTTTGTTAATATTGCTGTGTGGTGACTCTCAACATAATGACTAGTTATTTTAAAATTAAATTGAAATAGGAAGTACAGGTTGGAATAAAAAAGATACAAAGGCTAAAAAAATTAGTTTTGAAAATTCATCAGTTCCATAACCCTTTGTTTAAAAAAAATACTTAAAATGTGGCAGACTGATTTCAAGGCTGTGTCCTGGTAAAGACAGTGGTCAGTTACAAAGGGTCTTTCATGTCATTTAGAACTGGCTATTGTTGGACAATTATAAATACCATTTTTCCTAACCCTGTTGCATGAAAAGCATCAGCTCAGAAGCATCATGCCACAATACCCGAGGGATATTTATGATGCCAGAAGAAGCATATTTCCTGATTGTAATTATAGAACAAATGATAAGATGGAAATTGGGGCTTTTTGTCGGAGCATATAATCATGAGTAAGTGGTTCCTGTGGGATGGGCAAGCACACTTCTCCGAGTGAGCTGTCTCACTCAGTGCTATCATTTGGTTGTCAAGCATCATAAAACAGAACTCTGCTTACACTTCAAAAATTCCCAACCACAGAAGTGAAAATCATTGATCCAAAAATCATGCAATATCAGGTGCTGAATCTAGAAACCTGACCAAAAAAACAAAAACAACAACAAAAAATGAAACAAAACAGTTCTATAATAAAAAGGAAAGAGGCATTATTTTTAATTATGGACGTGCTTCATTGTGCCTATATCAGGAATGCATAGACAAATCTAGGGTGGGGCAGTTATTAAGGAACAAGTGTGGTTAAGAGAAGGCTAGCAGGAAGGTATTGTCCAGAATGTAGTGTTGGATAAGAACTGCTAAGATGGAAAGAGGGCCCAGCCATAGGTAGGAGACACTGAATGTTTTCATTTGATAATAGTCTCTAACACTGATTTAGAGCATTGGCATTTACATTTTGTCAGTGTTGCCTATTAAGTATAATAGAGCAATAACGATCGGGACATGTATTCAAAGCATAATTAAACACTGTCACCAAAAACCACTCACTCCGGCACTGTACCTGAAAGTCAAGTTTGTTAACATGGATGGGAGTCAAGAGATTGTTTTATAGTTCATATTCAATTCTAAGACTGGACTCTGGAGGAGGAAATAAAAATGGCACCTTTCAGATGCACACACACCATTTTCTCAGGTGCATTGCTCAGAACTTTCATAAGTTACAATGTCAAAGAGAATGGAGAAATGTCTCAGTGTTTAAGAGTGCATACTTTTCTTCCAGAGGTTTGGTTTCCAGCACCCACATCTGGAGATACAACACCCTCTTCTGGCTACCATTGTCACTACACTCAGGTGCACATACCCACATGCAGACACATGTATGTGCATAGTTAAAAACAGCTTTTCTAAAAGGTGAATGATTTTTCAATAAATTCATTAAGTTAAACATTTATGAAATGATTTTATAATAAGCAATTTCTCTGAGATGTAATTATTCAAAGAAACATGTAGGTATAAATTGTTTTGATAATTCATTAAGCTTTTATTGGGTTACAATTATACCACATTTAAAAAACCTCCTAATTAACGTAATTATATAATCTTAAAGTTGCATAAAAGCTCTCATGGGAAAATATTCCCTTGTTTTGAATAACAATATAATTGTACTCGTTATAAAAACTCCAGAAAAATCACTATTCAAAGACTGAATGAATCTAATAATTGTTCTTTGTTGTTTTATGTCAAATTTGTAATCACATAAGAAAACTGATAACAATATACTTTTGGTGCTTCAGGACGATAGTGGGAAGTTAGGTTACATAAAAACACACCCAGATTATGGGTCTTTGTTTGTTAGGTTGTGCTAACTTCAACTTTTCCATCTAAAAACATTTGATCGTTGAGTTCTGAGTCCTTCTCATGGTTTTCTTTCCATGTTAGAAGAGATTTGACAAACCTGAAGACTGTTTTCACTCAACTTAGCAGTCTCTTTAGTATACTTACAGATGACAACCCACAGGATCATTGACCGCTTCTGAGCTTATAGATACAGGAAATGCACTTGGATTTATGTAGTGACATTTAGATCCGGTCAAAAAGAAAAGTGTGGTTTTAGAATGTCTATTCTATCTCCTCAGAGAAAGTTTAGGAGGATTGAAATGTTTATTCAAAGATATATTAGGTGTAAAACCTCGTGCAAAGCCAAGGAGGTATATTTAAACTGTCTTAGGAAGGTTTATTTTGCTTTTAGACAAAGATGCTATTTTAGTTTTAATCATGTGTATATGGTGTAGCTTTATGTGTTTGAGTACATGGGCACACAGAAGCTGAAGAGGAGGGTCTAATTCCCTGGTTAGTTACAAGTGGCTGTGAGTTGCGTGACATGGGTGCTGGGATTATCTAAGCAACATGTACTCTTTTTGTTATTTGTTTGTTTGTTTTGTTTTATTTGTTTGACTGTTTTGGTTTTTTGAGATAAGGTTTCTCTGTGTAACAACCATGGCTGTCTTGGAATTTGCTTTGCAGACCAGGCTGGCTTCAAATTCACTGAGATCCTCCTGCCTCTTCCTCCTGAGTGCTGGGATTAAAGGCGTGTGCCACCAATGCCAGGCCAGAAGTAGCTTTCTTAAAGATGCCGATTTCGTAAATCTGCCTAATGACACTTAAAACATGTTCCTCTGCAGCAAAATAGAGTAAATGTTCTCCAGAAAGCTATCGATAAGCAACTTTTGTGTGGATTAGGGTACTGAGTTTGCAGTAGATTCGTACGTGCCTTTGAGATTTAATTTTGCCCACATAGTTCTTGGTGTCTGCTTTGCTGCTTGCTTTTATGTTCATACCTGTTTTTATTTGGGTTAAATATACGCAGAGGCAAAAGCATCTGCTTGTTCTCCCTTGGCTGCTCCTGTGATTCATGACACCATTTTCTGGCAATCCGTCCTTATCTTTATCTTACATATGAAAGTCACTGAAGCCCTCTCTGAAGTTGGCTGCTGTTTCTACAGAAGATATTATATGCTACTTGCATTTACTCTTGTTTGAGTTCTTAGAGTTTTATTTTGGGGGTAGGTTATGAGAACCATGAGAAATTTTATAAATCACTCCTTGTCATTGTTCTTACACTGACTGCCATATCTTCCTAGAAACACTCCTTTCTCTGTAATAAAAAGGCACTCCATCAAATCCTAATTTCCTGGAACTCAATTTTTCTTGTAGGCTGTTTGTTAAATGATTTCTTCTTCACACAAGTAGAAGTTATTCCCTTTGTTGGCATAGACAATCAAGGCTTATTTTCTTCATAGGTGAGACTGCCCAAAAATCTTGAGTCATTTGTGGATTTTTATAACCAGAAACAAGAACTGGAGGGGTTTGTTCTCAATTCCCTCCTCTACCTTCACTTTGCTAGCCCTTGACACTGGATTGGCATTGTAGGGATCAGATAAAAGGAAAGAAACAAATTTTGCTCATTGACAATGGTAGAACACTTGTTAGAACACAGAGGATGCTGAGGTTTTCAAGGCCTGGGTTGCTCATGAGAAACTCCAGTCTACACAATTCATGTCTCAAACTTGACTGAATTCTGAGAACAAGAATGCTAAGTCCCAAGAGGTTTCTTCCAACTCCCAATTCTAATGCTATCCCATACTTCAGTGGTCCTGAAACAAGGAGCTGTTGGGCTAGTTGAACAGGAAGGTTGTATCTGGAGGGTACCAGTGAGGAAGAAATCCCAAGATTCTCCATTTAAGGGAAGGAATGTGTTTATGCTATCTTGTAGAGATTTCATACAGAGATTTTGGATTTTACATATCCTGGAAAATGTTGACCTTACCAAGGACCCCGGACCACATATGTAAAGATCAACACCAGAACACCCCAGTTTTCCTGATGTTGGCCTTACGAAGACCCCCAGACCACATATATAAAAACCAACACCAGAACACACCAGTTTTCATGTTTTACTTGTTTCTTGTACATGAAGATCATTTTACATCTGTGACAGTTCCACTCTGATATTGTGAAGAAAGGTTTCCTCCAACAACTGAGCTCAATGTGATGTTACAGACTGAGCGGACATAAACTCCTGTGTGGCCAACCTTCTTTGAGTATCAACCATCTGAGGCAGGAAGTTACTGAGCCCTAGCTAGAAGATGGAAAACAGAACGAGGAGTTAGACATTTTGCTTTATGTTAAGCACATTTAGGGGTATCTTTGCTTTTCCCTTTGGTTAATGCTTTGAGGAAACACCTCACAGAAGCACCTAAGGTTTTATTTAACTAATCTGCTAGGCTCCTCTCAATCCACTCAAGCTGACAATCACAATTAATCATTAAAAAGGATTCAACATCAAGGAAAACAGAAACAAAACAACCAGCAAGATTCTTTACATAAATTAAGCTATTCAAGGAGACAGACAGCCCAGATAAAACTCAGTAAAAGTAATTTAAGTAGATTTTAGTAGAGCAAAGCAAAAAAACCAAAACAAAGAGCTGGAAGGACAAACTAGAAAGTAAACTGGAAAGATAGATCTATATTGACACTTGAATTCATTTCCTAGAAGATGAAGTGAACGAAAGGTGTTTGACGCAGAAGTAAGTTATGACTGATGGGAAAGATGAGAAAGTAAAGTAGATTTGCAGAAGATGCACAGGAGACCCAGGATGAATGAGTGACATCCCAGAGTGATCAAAAGGGCACAGTCCAAACAATAGTCATGTGAGATACATGAAAATTTGCAAGCTGAGTGAAAACCATGCACATTGAAAGGGTTTACTGTAAGGGAATGGAGAAGTGACTCAGTGGTTAAGAGCAGTTGCTGCTCTTTCAGAGGACCTGAGTTCAGTTCCCATCATCCGCATTAGGCAGCTCACAGACATCTGTAATTCTGTATCCAGGGAATATGATCTCTTTGTTCTCCTTGGGTACCTGCATTCATGTTCACATATCCACAGGCACACACACACACAACTACACATAATTAAAAATAATAAAATATTTTTTCAAAAGTAAAGGATTTACTATGTCCTCTGCAGAATATTGAAAGAAAATAATCCATGAGCAGCAAAAGAGAGACTCACAAGAGTATCAGATACATTGTAAAGAAGCAGTAAATCCAGGAGGTGCATAGTGATCTCCACACAGAAAGATACATCTCTAAAGTCATCACAAAAAACAACCCAATGCATCAAGACCAAGCCCTGTCCCACATACATTCAGTGCAGTGTCCAGGTACTTCCTGAACACAAACATCACTAGTCTCTATTACTATGTTTCTTATCTGTCTTCTCACTAAAATGTTAGGTGACTGGACAGCAGGGGACTTGTTTTCTGCCCTCTTAGCTATGGAAACAATAAACAGCAATGGATTGACTACCAATTTTAGGTTTAATAGGTATAAGATTTTGAGCAGTATATTTCTAGGTAGATAAAATATTTTCACTTTGTAGAGTTGAAGTTTTCAGGCTACACCTCATATTGGATATTTTCATAAGGGAAATAAATATTGACTATACATTTTGGATCAAAAACTTAAGAATATTTTAAAAGCCTACAGAACTTATATTCATGTAACTATTGTAGAAAATATGAAAGTATTGCTATTAACATATATACAATTTCTAGAAATCATTCAAGTTATAAAATGTTCCTAAAGTAAAAATGGTATTCTTTTCTATAAGTACCTGTAGTTCTGAACTTATTGTTTTCCTTCTAAACAGGGGCGATTCGTTCTAGGAATCCTGTGCATATCAAAGTCTGTATGTGTTCCAGCTACTCATAAAATGTGAGGGTATTAGTATGTAGCCTATGTATGTCTCCTACATATTTATAGTCATGTCTACGTTACTTCTAATGCCGAACACAATGGAAATGCTGAACAATTAGTCTTTATACTCTGTTGTTCAGTAAACAATATCAAGGAAAATGTATGCCATACTCAGCCTCAGCATAGACATTTTTCCCCAGTGGGAGAATGACTTTTACAAAAAAAAAAAAGAAAAATACACACAAAAACACAACATAACAAAAGACAAATATACATACAATTTGGAACATAATTATGCAATTCGTTAGAACCTCTTGTAAACTTGTCATTCCTCAGTAGTGAATAGCCAAACTAGCGTTATTTTTATAATTTTTACAACTTTTAATTTTTGAGATTTATAGTTACATATCACCCTTATCTTGTCTTCCTCCAAACCCTCCCATGTACCTACCCCTCCTGGCTCTCTTTCAAATTCATTGGCTCTGTTTTACTAAATGCTATAGCACGCATACATGTGTATAAATATCGTTTGTATAATGTTAGCTGTATGTATTTTTTCAGGGCTGACCATTTGGTTTTGGATAGAATTTTAAGGAGACATTTTGGGTCTGTGGGTGCTTCAATGTGTGGATGTTGAACCTTGAACCCATGGGTATGGAGGACTTATACATTTATCAGTATGACTGGAATGATGATGGAGTGAAGGACTTTTGTTTCTGTGGGGCTGGAACAATCCAGCATCATGTGTTGAGGAGTTATTTCAACTTTCAGTTCCAATCATGGAGAAGGCATGGCGAGGTCTCGAAACAGCTAGGTGCATCACATTCACAGTCAAGAGCAGAGATACACTGAATTAGTGCATGCTGACTTGCTTGCTTGCCAGCGATCATCACAATCTCTCCACTCTTAAACAGATAACTTCCCATGCCTAGCAAATGGTGCTCCCCCCCAGTAGGCTGAGTCTTCCCACATCTGTCACCTTAATTAAGACAATCCCTCGTGAACATGTGCCTAGATTCACTTGATCTAAGATATTTCCTCATTGAGACCCTGTTCACAGGTGACTCTTAAGTTGTGTCAGCTTGACAAACCATCACAAGAACCAGTGAACTATTTCTGGAGCTCATGGTCTTCTGTGTGAGCCACAGAGTGATAAATCATTAGTGCTCCCCTCGTCTAGGCAGGAAAGCATGGAGTCAGGTCACAGCCTCCTGAGGCAGAATATTTGGGCCCAGATATGTGTCTTCTGAGTCTGTTACTTCACTAGAACTTCATGTATAGCAGCTGGATTCCTTTTGCTTCTGTCTTTATTCAGAGAGTTAGATCTGTTGAGCCTTTTCACCACTACTGTTAAGGCCTCCCAGGTTAATGAACAGAGGATTTTAAGTATGGCTAATTAAGAATGAGATGATGAACTCTTCTGGAAATGATTAAAGGCCATAACCAAAAAGCGATGCCGTGTCCCTAATCTCCAGGATTCTTTTTATAGAGAATGAGTCTCATAATGGGAAACCTTTCATCAATGTTATTTTTTATCATTAGATATAAAATGCGAATGAAAATGGAGCCAAAAGAAAATGTTCTTCAGAAACCTAGCTATTACAAGAAATGACAGACTCAGAATTGAGATGCCTGGAGTTACTTAAAAAATAATGTTCAAGACCAGATATCTTTCAACATAACAACAACAAAAGACATTGCCAGAGACAGGAGTACAGTGAAGGAAAGGCTGAACTATAAATTGATTCATGAACAAAAAGAGCTCGTGATTTGGGGGTCCAACTGAGCTGGGGTCCAGAATATAATGTCAACAATTTTATAACCACAGACAACTCATTAAAAACAATTTTGGGCCCAAGTGTCTGTGTGGTGGCAATAAGATATTCCTGTGGCTACCGTGAAATATAAATAATAGCGTGAACATCTATTAAAACAGTATGCTGTCCATATGTGCCCCCAGCAAATACCAAATGTTCATTATATTCTTGAAAGAAAGATATACATCTTTGTGCACACACACGTGATGTAAGGGGGAAGTAATGATGCATTTTATAACCCTGTTGGATAGATGGATGTATCATAGTCTGATGATCTTTGCAATTTAAAATAGTACAGGAAAAGCTGGGTGTGGTATATTCTGTGATCACAGTACTTGGGTAATTGGGGCTAGAGTATCAGTACTTTGAGGTCTCCCTCAGTTACAAAGTGTTCAAGGCTAGCCTGCTCTATGTAAGATCTAGTCTCAAAACAAAACAAAACAACCTTAAATCAAACCAAACCATATCATACCAAAACAAAACAAAAACAGCTCTATAATATATTCCCTTTGTTTCAATTTAATTCTCATTAAAAATAACTGTTATATGTGTTATAGTCTTAGCTATTAAATCATGAATTAATATTTTGCATTTGAACTAATCCCTGTCCCATAATAGTTTTAATAACATGGGAGGAGAGGTTGCCTACCTATAGAGGTCACAAACATATTTCTACATAACAGGCTAGCATTGAGACAGAAAGCAATGAGATATGAAGTTCCTAGAGCTGGTCGTGAGTAAGGAAACACTCCAATACTTTTGGAGTTTGGCCTCTACAACCTGCTTGTATTAATCTCCTAGAATGTTCAGAGGGAGTCATGAGGCAGAATCAGAAAACTTTCAACAGAAGGGCCTTGTTAGGTAGGACAATTGACAGGGGTGTTTCGGAGCTCAATTTCCCCCTCTAGCTTCTGTTATTTTCTTGGTTTGAATCGCAAAAGCTGAGCAGAGCTAATCCCTAACCCTAGGACACATCTCTTGATATTGATTGCTCACAATAAATATACTTTAATCTATTCTACAATGTTGATGGATAAGATGTAGCTGTTGGAAATGTAGTTGCCTAGCATGCACAAAGACTTAGGGTTGATCCTCATCAATGCACAAAACCAGGCATGGTGGTACAATCCTGTAACCCCAGCATTTAGGAGGTAGAGGCAGGAAAATCAGAAGTTCAAGGTCATCCTTGATAACATATGGAGGTTGAAACCAGCCTGGACTTTATGTGACTCTGTCTCAAACAGGAAGAAAAAACATGAAATCTTTTGACCCCTCGTTAGTTCAGAGTCTCATCCATTTTTAAGGCTGTTTTAATCATCTGCAGAGAGTACAGTGTTCTTAATGAGCCATGCTTGAGAACTTTCTTCATCAACCCTGAAGGCTCAGCACTATTTACAGGAAGACTTAACAGATCCAATTCTTTTGATAAAGACAGAAGAAAGAGTTAGAAGTTGGATATGTCTTGCTGTTGTCTTCACAGATGCAAGGTATTGCACTTCATGCTTGCCACCCTTGATCATGTTGCTGTCTTTCTTTATAGAGTACAGTGAGGTTGACCAGGAGACAGCGCTGGCTGCTGCCCATGGCTTCACAGGCTGCCTCTCTGCAGTGCAGTTCAGCCACGTAGCACCTCTGAAGGCTGCCCTGCATCCTAGTCACCCAGCCCCTGTGACTGTGACAGGGCATGTGATAGAGTCCAGCTGTGTGGCCTCTGCTGGCACCGATGCCACATCAAGAGAAAGGACACATTCATTTGCAGGTAATATATATATATATATAATTACTTTAATTTTAAATATCTTGCTTCATGTGTCAATCCCAGTTCCCTCTCTCTCCCCTCCTCCCGCACCCCCCCATCCCTCCCATCCCCACTTCCTTCCACATAGTGGATATCCAGAGTCTGCCATTTCGCTCAGAGCAGGGTACAGGCACTCCCCCAAGAGTCCAGGCTGAGAGAGCATCCCTCTTTGTGTCATGGACACATGAAGTCCATTTGTATGGCAGGGATAGACACTGATCTACTGTCCAGAGCCCCATAGGTTGCCCAGGCCTCCTCACTGACTCTCAGGGGGTCTGGATCACTCCTACGCTGGCCTCCCAGCTGTTGGGCTGAGGTCCAAGAGCTCTCCCCTGTTCAGATCAGCTGTCTCTGCTGGTTTTGCCAGCCCATTCTTTGCTTATTGCTCCTCTCTCTCTGTCACTGAGTTCCATTTGCAGGTAATTTAAGACTCTCTCCCTTGTATGTCACAAATGGACTTGTCCACAGGATTTAGAAAATTTCCTAATGATGTTGTTATTCTCAAGATGGCTACTGGAAATTGCTTTTGTTTAATCCTCAGATCTCTTCTTCGTCAATGCTTTGCTGGGGTCTTGATTTCTTAATCGTTTGCGTTGACACTGTTAAATTGAAAGTCACAGGGTTCTCATGTTCACCTGTATAGTTTTCTTCTGGTTTAAAACTGATGAATTCTTCAGAATTTTCCCCTGCTGCTGAGGTGTATCACCCTGTTCATTTTTTGTGCTTCAACTGTAGATCATTCTGGAACGATGGATGACAGAGAACCTCTCACCCATGCAATCAGAAGTGACTCTGCAGTAATTGGAGGTAACTTGGAAGCATGAGTGAACTCTTTTGGTGGGGTTTATTATTAATACTAGTAATACTGAATATAAACCTTAGAAAACTGTCTACAAAGAATCTACATATTTTCACTAGGGATGCAGCTAAGTGGTAGCATGCCTGGCACACAAGCATGAGGTCTTAGGGTCAATTCCCAGAATTGGGGTAGAAGTTCACATATCTTTTCTAAAACTTGGCATTGATTCTTTGTGAATTTCACATCATGCACCCCAATCCCACTCATCTTCCCACCCCTCCATATATAACTTCCATCCTTGCAACCTCCCCCCAAAAGAAAACAAAAAATAAAAATGATAAAAAATTAAAAATATAACTGAAAAAATTGCAATAGAAGCTACAGTGTATTACCCAGTATAATCCTTTGCCCAAAAAGTTTTGCTTACTAATTTTCGTTGCATTGAGTCCTTGGTCTGATTTGAAGCCTCTGGCTTCAGCTACATTCTCAATACTGGATCTTCACCAGGACTCCTCAGACATCTTGTTGTTGCCATGTGTCATGGAGAGCCTGAAGTTTTGGTTTTGCAGAGCTCCCCCTTCACATACTCCAGCAGTCCTTAAGTGGGTAATGTTGGTGTGGGCCACCTCAAAGCCCTGGATCTGGGCCTGGGTGGTAGTTGAGTTAGTCATCCCACTCTTCTGGGCTACACCACCAGAGCCAGTTCTCCTGCTTTGCTCAGATATGGCAGAGGATGGGGGCAGTTCTCTGCTTGCAACATCTGTCAAGGGCTGGGACCCACTCTGCAGTGACTACCATTCAAGCCCAGCTTTTCTGCACTTTCGCCATCAGGGCCAGCTCTCAGACACTGCCCTGGTAAGGGGTAGGACCAGCTTACCTGAGTGCTATAGCCAGCAAGGGGTGGGCTCATGTTCACAGAGCCAGTACTCCAACACCCATGCCACCAAGGCCCACTCTCCTGTGCTGCCCAGGCAAGGTGCATGCCCGTCTCCCTCCTGAGTGCTGCAGCCAGTGAGGGGTGGGGGCAGGTCTGTACAGTCCTTGCACATCAGCATGGCCCCAGGCAGCAGCCCAAACCAGTGACTTCCACATGACCTTTGGTGGTAACATGGTCCATGGACAAGGACCCAGACTCCTGCTTCTGCATGGCTACGGGGTTTCACATATCTTAATTACCATAGAGTGAACCTTACTGCTTTAAAATTTTTATTCTTTGCATTTCATGCATGTATGCAATGTATTTTGTTCTCTATTACCCTCTCTTGTCCACCCCAAATTCCCACTGAACCCATCTACTTCCCAGTAAGTCCCAGTCCTATTTTCATGTCTTTAGTTTTATGTGACCCACATCTGTTGAGCTGAATTAAGTTACTTACATGAACATAGATGAAAGGCTATCTACTAGGACATGGGCAACTCACCCTCAACTACTCTGCTGAAGAAAATAGCTCCCCTACTCCCAGCATCCTTTAACTGCCTATAACTTTCAGGAAGGGGCAGGGCCTCTTGGCTGTCTCCTGTCCATGATGGAATGTTGACAGACCTGCTCTGTGTACACCTTCCGAGGCACTGAAATTGAAGACGGGATGGTTTGAAACGTTTATTGGGATAGCCTCATAGAATCTTCCCAAATTCCTGGCTTCCTTGGAAATTCTCTGTGTAAATAGGATGCTCTTACTAAAGCATCACATTCTAAGATCTGTTGCTAAGCTGTGTAAAAATGATCAGTTTTTAGTTTAAAAACAGTCATCTGCAAGCCATGGCAACTACTGTGTGCATTTATTTCCCTAGATATATCATTGCTTCTGCAAGGACTCATAGCAAAGAAGGAAAAAACTCTCGATTAACATTAGGAATATGCATTTTGTGTTTCTTTAATGCTTATTAAAATAGATATTCCATCATTTAGACATGCCTATAAAAGAATACTATACTTACAGCACTTATCAAATCTTAGGTTAATAGGTTGAAAGTGGTTCTTAGTAATTTTAAATTGCAGAATACACACAGAAACTTTAAAAATATCTTTAATGTGACAGCATCTTCTTGGAGGTATACGTTATTCAAAACCAAATTCAGAACTAGAGCTTTTCTTCCTGATTAATGCTCTTCAGGGGCTGTTAATCAGAGGACCTAAATGTTAAGTGCCTTAACATTGCTCTGCACTCTGAATATCATATGGATGCATAAAATAAATAACTATTCAGCCTTATATCCAGATAAAGTATACTTGAGAAACTTTTATGTGGGCTTCATACTATATCCATTTACTTTTGTGTTTTAAATAATTTAATTTTGTTCGTGTGTGTGTGTGTATGTGTGTATGTGTGTGTGTGTGTATGTGTGTGTGTGTGTGTGCGTGTGCGCACGTGTGTGAATATGCATGTGAGTGAAGTTGCCAGTGCTGGTTGGTTTTTGTCAACTTCACAAAAACTGAGCCATATTTGGGAAGAGTGACTCTTAACTGAAAAAAAAATGCCTTCATAAGATCAGTCTACAGGCAAGTCCATAGTGCATTATCTCTTCTGGCGATTGATTTGGGTAGGTGTATTCATAGGGCACAGAGCCACCTCTTGGCAGGTGGTCCTGAGTTACATAAGAAAGCTGGCTTAGCAAGCCAGGCAGAGCAAGCTGGTAAACAGCATGCTCCTGGAAACTTATAAACTCTGGACCAACAACAGTGGAGTCTTCAGGACCAAAGTAGGCCCTCTGCATGTGGGAGACAGTTGTGAAGCTTGCTCTAACTTAGGGGACCCTGGCAGTAGGACTAGGATCTACCCTGGTACATGAGCTGGCTTGTTGGAGCCGACTCCCTATGGTGGGATGCCAAGCTCAGCATTAATGCAGGGGGGGAGGGGCTTGGTCCTGGCCCAACCTAGTGTGCCAGACTTTGTTGACTCCCCATGAGAGTCCTTACCCTTTGGGAGGAGTGGATAAGAATTAGCCTGGTGGGAGGGGTGGTTGGGAGGGAGAACTATGGTTGGAATGTAAAATAAAATTTAAAAAATAAAAATAAGCCCCAAAACAGCATTCATTGGCCTTTGTACTAGTTCCTGACTCCAGGTTCCTGCCTTGAATTCCTATCCTGGCTTCCCTCAGTGATGGATTCCATCAGTAATGGAATGTGACCTTGTCAGATTGACATAAACCCTTTCCTCACCATGTTGCTTTGGTCTTTTATCACAGCAATACAAGCCTAAGACAATGCCCATTAAGGTCAGAAGAGGGATTTCCCTGAATGTGGGTAATAGGCAAATAGGAGAGCTTAAAACTGAACTCACGTACTCTACAAGAGCAGTACATGCTCTCTCTAGCCTCCTGCCTTTAAAAGATTTTTCTTTTAATCTTGGCTTTTAGTGTGTGTGTGTGTGTGTGTGTGTGTGTATGTGTGTGTGTGTGTGCTGTCTTTAATCTATACATGAACTCTCCCCAGCAGCTATACCCTTTTTTTAGATGGTGAATAATAATGGTCAAAGTTTCTCTCATTGTTATTTCTATTCTTCTCCCCTTAAACTAAATATATACAAGTTAAAGATACATGAAATAAAATTCTTGTTTGATTTTAATTCCCTAACAAACAAAGCAACCCTTTCATTTTTTGACTGATTAGTTTAATCTTGAGTTTAGGTAGTTATTCTAATAGTCTAATGGAAACACATTCCATAGTAAAACACTATTTAGAATTATGAGACCTGTAACATGCTTAATATTTTAAAGTAGAATTCCTGCTTAGGCAAAATTACTTAGTCAGTGCTCTCATACATACAGGGAAGAGAGAGACAGAGAGAGGGAGGAGGGAAGGAGGGAGGGAGAATGAGCAAGAGCACTAGGCAGGTTTGCCACTCAAGGCTCACCAAGGTCCATGAAACTAGCCAACATGCCACTTGGTTTTGATCTCTGTGGGGCCTGAGCTTAGGCAGCAGAGCAGCTGGGAATGACCTTGGAAACTCCAAAGTTCTCGTGCAAACCATGTGCAGGTTGTTTGCTTGTTCATAGCCTAGAGTCCTCCACTGTGGTGCTCTATCTGGTAGTACCCAAGTAGGCTTTTATCCCATTGTTGTGTTAGTCATAAATCATACCTAGTGTGTAAACCACAGCTGATGCATTCACACGTTTTTTTCCAGAGGAGATAATACTCTTGTGTTCTCAGCTGTGGGTAACCATCTCTTTGTTTATAAATGAAGTAAGTAGTCTGAGAGAGGAGGATAGACTTAGTGAGGTGTTTTACAATGATGATGCAGACATGGAATGTTTTTAGCCAGACTGTGAGGATAAAGATAGACCCTTTCTGACTGATAGAAACCTGCATATGATTCTCCTCAGAGCATATTCTCATACTTCTTTGTGTACAACAGCATAGAACATAGTAGTTTGTTTTGTTTATTATGAATCTATTAAAGTGCTTATTTGGGGGGACTGTTGGCATTAAGTTCAAGGTATTTTCCTTGAGCATAAAAAACATGAAACTTTCCTCAGATTTAAAGAGATGAATCACATACTCACAGAAAAAAAAAAAAAGAAAAAGTCAGGGACCATCCTTGATACAGATAATGTGGATGTCCCTTCTAGACCAATATGATGGTGACATTCATTTTATTAACTACAGCTGTACTCTCTTTAACATAGTGTATTAGTTTTTCACATAGTAATTACTCAGAATCCCTTTTCTCTGAGCTAGAACTTTTATATTATAAGATGATTGAACTAACTATAGTAAATCAATTAATTGTTTTTACAAGGACAAGAGACAAAATATATAGCAACCCATGAGTGCCCTGATTAAAAATGGTTATTAATGTGGTTAATTTGCCATACCCATTAGTAAAATTACCAAATGCATATAGATTAATTACTATCTTTCTCAGATAAGCCTGACCTATGAAAAAATTGGCTTAGGGTCAGCAACATTATCATTTTCCACGAGGACTTTGCTTAGTGAATCTTACTGAAAATTCCAAGCTCCTTCAAGTTTTGATTTAATTTCATTGTACACACCCACATTTATTTATATTGGAATGGGATCTTAGGACTTTGGAAGTAGCTCAACTTATAGAATGCTTGTACAGTATTTGTGAAACCCTGGTTTCCACCTATGGAATGGAATAAACTGGGTGTGATTCTGTGCACAAATGATCCTGTACTTAGATAGTGGGGAGAGATTACCAGTAGTTCAAGCTCATCCTCAAAATGTAGCAAGTTCAAAAAATATAAGCATAATAGTGTGGGGGTCTCAGTTTTGCTGAGTCAAAGTTGATCCACACTGTTATTTTAATATTATCTGTTTTTTTAAAGAATCTACATTCATCTATTTCTATTAATGTCCTCATGAAAATTTTAAAGAAACTCTTAAGATTATGGTGAAAAATAATACTTTTCTTAATTCTATTTTTTATTTGACTCTTTGAATTTTATCATTAACAGCTAGTACCATTAGATGTTTTTCTTGAGTAACAGATTTATTTCATTCAGTTGAGAGAGAACTGCCAAGCATAGATATTTAAACAACTATGATTTGCTCATTATTTGATCTTTTATATAAAAATGGAATGACTGAACCATAAAAGACCAGTTTGACTCATGACTCAAATATTTGTAGAGTGCATTTTCTGGAGTCAGGAATCACCCTTCAAAGTGCAACAGACACTGTATATTTCCTGTTTCAATACACAACCTATTAGAAAGACTTGGAGTGATTCATGCAGAACACCCTTAAATAAGATTGACTTTTGCCTGCCTGTACAATGTCTTCTGTGCCATAAAATCAATGTCTAGTACTACAGTTTGGTGTCCTGATCTTCATTTGTGCTAACCACTGAAATTTTCCCTACCTTCATCAAATACCATCAGTGAGAATTTTAACACTATGAGAAAACACCTTAGACCTAAGATGGAATACTAAGTTTTCACTCTATGGTTCACCATTCCAGTGTGTTCTGAGAGCTATCCAGGGTTCACACTCCACGTCAAGGCTCTCATGTCACTTTAGTGTTGATAACTGTGGGCACAACTAAGAGTTGTAGTGCTTAAAATATTTACATAGAATCCAACCTTTCAAAATCCAGTATCCATCATGCAGAAAGATTTTAATGTATTTACACACACCCATATCTACATTTTATTATTAGCCCTATTCATGTACATAACATACTCCTACTCTTTAATAGTTGATTATAAAATCAATTTCATTGACACTGTCACATATTTAATCATAAAATACAACCCCTTTACTTCATTATACTTCACTATAATTTCAAAAATAATTAAAATGTCTTCATGTCTAATTATGAAGCAACACTTGGTCATAGCAATGTGTGTGTAAGTGATGCTTCCTGATAAATAGGAACTTATGAAGCAGATCCAGTATAATGCACATTCTGGATAAATGGAAGAGACCACACAGAGTTGATGGGATCCCTAAATAAGCTTTATTATAATACTGCTTTAATCAGAAACTTGAGAGGTTTTCTTGTTTCTAATTTATATCATGTAGAAGGTTGACTTCAATGGAAAATAATATTCCCTAGGCTAATTAAGCAATGAACCTGACACGGTGTCTATTCTGACTGGATATTTCTTTTCTCTTCTTTCTCTAGGTCTGATAGCTGTTGTGATCTTTATCTTGCTTTGCGTCTCTGCCATAGCTGTTCGCATTTATCAACAGAAAAGGTTATACAAAAGAAATGAAGCAAAAAGGTCAGAGAACGTAGACAGTGCCGAGGCTGTTTTGAAAAGTGAGCTTCATATCCAAAATGCAGTCAGTGAAAGTCAGAAAGAGTACTTCTTCTGATTGGCAGCAATCCTGTAACTTGCAAGGATTTCATTTTAATAGCCAGGAGCTCTCGGTAGACAAGAACTGTTCTAACCCTGATCGTACAGGCGATGGATCTGCAGCACAGCCATCTTGCCGTGTCCAGGCTCGGGATGGCTCCAGGCAGCCTCCTCCAGTGATGTGCTTCTGGCATCTCTCTACTTAAGAAAGGAGCTAGCTATTGGTGTCCCTCTCCAGCTTCTGCACATGATCAAAGCCAAGTTTAACTCACTTCACAACTACAGCTTTTTAAATTGTGGACACTGTAGCCCTTCTCTTCACTCTGTAAAACATGAGTTTTGTTAGAGGTAAGAAATCAAAATCGGAGCATAATGGCCTTGCTTTAATAGACACTACATGTCCTGTTTGCTTTTGTCTTCCCATGGTGTTGTTCATGAGCCTGGAAATGCTTCTGAGATCCTGTTTGGCTGGTGTTCCCATCTTCAGTGGCCAAAAGTCTATACATAAAGCCCCACGCCCTGCCTCTCTCTGTATTACATTCAATACATCAATAGTCTGGAAAAATGTTTTCTTGTCTTTGGCTTGTTTGTATTGCCTTTTTCTATTTGACCCTTTCTGATACTTTTTAATGCATTTCAGTTTGAGTGTCTAACTTTTAACTCTGAACATGGAATTCCTATATAAAAAGACTCAGAAAGTACGGTGGTTGTCAGTATGTGATGTCACGCCTCTACAGAAAATTTCTTCTTGTTTGATGATGACTGGTTAAGACCCTGAGCAATTGTTGTTTTCCAAAGACTGTACAACGTTTTTCATTAAACTTGTCCTTAACACAGCAAAAAGATATTTTAATTGCAACTGTATTACCTCAATTATATTTCAGAGACTATTTTCCCCAAATCTTAAAACAGTTGTTTCTTAGGTTTATGTTTGTCTAAATGTTGTTACCAAGTTTTCTTTGAGTGCCCCATGAGGATTTTCCATGAAGTATCCTCTTACATGTTAGAGAAGGGGATAATATCGAGTTTAGAGCCCTAGTCCTCATTCTAATACACAGTTATGCCATTGGCGTGAATTTTGCTGTGCACTAACTTCCAATATATGGACTTTGTAATCTGAGTTGTAACAGGACTCCTATTTTTCAACCAGTAGATAAAGTAACTACGGATGCTAACTCTCTTATCAGACCTATTTGCAAGCAGTCATTCTAGTCATTTCTCATGTAGGATGATTTAGGCCTCAAAAATGACTTAGATCAATATTATGTACTCACTAATCTATGGGGATTGGAGTGTATATAAATAATAGGAGGTGGGGAGCATAATTGTTAACTTTATGAAACTGTAACAATAATGAACTTTAATGCAAAGCGAACAGGTTAATTGCATGGAATTATCTTCAAAGCTCATAAGCCAATTAAATAACAAAAGCACTTTGCAATCCATGCACACACCCTTCAGGTGCCTCTAAAGTACAAATTCAATTCCTTGTTTTTCCTTGTTTTTTTCTTTGTATAGAAGACAACTTGAAAATATACGAATTCAGTATCATTACCATTTTATTTTCCATGTTGATTCTTCTTACAAAATCTGCTTTTCATTTCCCAAAACACGAGGTCCCTGTTAATATTTCTGTAAATACCTGACTAAATCTTAAAGAACCTAAAGTGACAAAGGACCCATGTTGGCAAATAGCATCTATATGTGTGTGCATATATACCATATGTATACACAGACACAGACACACAGACACACACACACACACACACACACACACTGTGGTAACAAGAGAAGTTTTAACCTAGAAATCATATCATCCGGTGTAAAGAGCGCAACTATTTTCACAGCTTGGAATCCTTTAAAGTTTGTGTTTTCTTTAGTAGCAGCACTGACCTCACTACTAGCTGAAATGTGGGTACATTTATAGATGGTGAAGCTGCAAAGTCCTCTGTGGTCCACACTGCAAGAGACTGAAATAGGATGGCATCTAATTGCATTTGGTAACTTATTGCCATGGCTTGGATTTCCTGGTTTGTAATAAATCCCTTCCTTTTTCCTTAATAAAGATGCATTTTTAAATAAAATGCAGAATATACCTTAAGAGATAATGTATAAAAGTTTTAAATTAGGGAATTATATTGGATTTCCTTTTCTTAAGATGTAAAAAAATGTAGACATATGTCTTGTTTGTTGGTGTATGTATGAATATGTGTGGTGTGTTTACTCTTTTTCTTAACCGATTGCTGTGATTCCAGGGAACTATTAAGATGCTACAGCCCTTTAGTGTTTAAAATTTTTTAATTACATTGTGTGTATGTATGAGAGAGAGAGAGAGAGAGAGAGAGAGAGAGAGAGAGAGAGAGAGAGGTTTCAGAGGAAATCTTGTGGGAGTTGGTTTTCTTTTTCCATCACAAATTGGGAATTGACCTGAGGGTCATTGCTCCAGCCCTATTTTTTTTCCTTGAAAGGGGCTAACAATGAAAAGTAGAAAGATGATTGTTGATGGTAATGATTCAGTTTTCAGTATTTTCTCAGCCTTTCCTGAGACTAAGACCTGGTTTGCAGTTGTCCATGGGAAAAGTTTCTGCACACTTCAGTTGGGCAATGTCCTTTTCCTTTCTCCAAAGATTTTGGCAAATTCACAGTGTACATGAAGAGATGTTGTATAAAGAATACAGTGTACTTCTCTCTGATTTCAAATCTCATCTAAAAAGTGTGTGTAAATGGAGTTCTTAACTGGTCTAAGTAATAAAAACCTGGAGTCAGATACAGAGGAAAAGAGAGAAGGAGAAAACCAAGATCACACCTTACCTCCTTAGCATCTCAGCAGACAAGAGTTCCTGTTTCTCCCTGCTTATATCCTATTTCCTACCAGCTATCTAACTTCCTGTCTGTCTGTACAGACCTCCAGACCTCTAAGGTTAGCTAGTGGCAATCTCTATTCTCTGGCCCTCAGACAGGTTTTTATTTGTACAAGCAAGCTATCACCACAAGTAGGTGTGACAGTGCTCTGTTAATCTCAACACTTGGAGGCAGAAGCACCAGAATGATTGCTGCAATTTCAAGGTTAGATTGGATTTACATGGATGCCCTGTCTCAAACTAACAGATCACACCCAAACCAAAACCAAATAAGGTACAAAAAGCAAACCATGTCCCCCATGAAAATAAAAAATAACAACAAACAAACAAACAACAAAAATTCACTAAATTTCAAGTTTTAACACTCATCCCACAGACTGGAATGATGATGGCATTAAAGAATTAAAGAGCTTTTTTACTGAAACGGATGGGTCCATCAGTGAGAAAAGATGCTAATATGTAGAAAATGCCAGGAAGATAGCCCTTTTCCAGTCTAGGACATAGCTTAGTTAACATTCATTCCCAAGTATTGCTTTCAAAACTGTATTTATTATATCCTTAAGATGTTAAAACAAACAAACAAGCAAACAAGCAGAATGATACAAAAGACAAGCAGGCAACACCCACAGGGAAAGAGATCATTTAAAGAGATTGTTCACTGGGTGAGTCTCTCTTTTCAAATAACAGCATTCCTCATGGGAACAGAGGAGCCCAGACAATGTTTAAAGTGTGGACAGCTCAGCTTCACAGAGAAAAAGTCCAAGACACAATGTGTGAAGTGATGTTCCCAGGAGGACAATTGCAGTATGTCTGCCATTAAATTGTGACTAAATAATCTGTTTTCTATGGAGTTGATCTTAGGATCTCGATTTCAACAGTTGTTTCATGGTACAGAGAAACCTGAAGCATCTCCATATCTCCCTTGTCTAGAATGACTATGTATCTAAATCTTATCCACCACCTCTTTTAAATGGACATCTACTGTTATTTGACAAATCATTGTCCTTGAGAGATTTGGGTTTCTCCCTAAAACTATTAATTTCAGCATCCTTGACTCCAGGACAGACAATTATAATTGGAACACTTATTTTTATTGGATGTGTGCACAAATTCATGTATGTGGATATGCAAATGTGTGAACCTGTGTGAAGGCCAGGGCACTACCTCAAGTGCAGTTTTTATGTAGACTGTCCATATTCTTTGAGACAGGGTCTTTCATTGGCTTGGAACTGAGCAGAAAGGGTAGATTAAGTGGCCTGAGCATTCCAGGCATCCTCCTGTCTCTGTTTCCTATACTGGGATTACTTGTTTGAACCTTTGCATCTAGCACTTTTGGGAATTGAACTTAAGTTCTTATGCTTACAAAGCAAATGCTTTAATGACCAAGCCAATCCTAGAGAACTAGATATAGTCTTTGTGAAATCTAAGATGAGTTATATCTGACCTATTGATTCCTCAAATATCTACTTCCCATTAGAAAGATGAATTAGATACACCCTAAACTAAAACATGTTCACCTTAAGATTATCTCTCAAATCCATGTGTCAACTGCATGATGACTCCATCAGATACCTCCAATAAGTCCTGCCTGCCCTCCACATTTTTCAAAGTATGTATGATGGTGTGGAAGCAGGGAAGAAAAACATCTAGAAGCTGAGTGTTTCCATAGTGGAATGTATGTGGCTAAGGAACATTCATGAATCTACAAAAGAACAGGAAATATAAAAACAGCATGACAAAGTGTGAAGAAACACACTAAGAAGTTTGGATATCTGGTTCATCAGAGGGGTCCCTAGAGCTCAGTTTTAAAGATTCTCAAGCAAAAAATAAATTTGAACCCTGAATCAAATGGTTTCCCAAGTGTAATATTTTAAAAATCATTTTCTTCTTTTAATACTGTACTTAAATCAGTATAAAATGCACAATTGTAGTTTTAAAAAATCAAACAGTTTAACAAATTTTATAAAGGAAAATAATGTTCCAATGCCCATCTCCTCCCCTCATCTGTTCTAGCACCTTTAATGGTCTCTCTTTAGCTCTCTCCATACCTGTAAATAATGCACTGTCACAGTATGGCTTCTTTGGGAAGTAAATATTTAGACAGAAATTGCCACTTATAAAGTTTATTAGGTACTATGTAATATACATGCAGGAGATGGACTGATGTAGGGTGGGGAAGTTGGGCTGTGATGCCATAATGACAAGGGAATAGCTGGTCCTGCTGATATTACGCTTTGGAGGTATTCTGAGTTGGGTTAAGAGACTGGACATTTAAATTACAGTATAGAGCATATTGGTGTTGTCTGTGCTGATGATCATGACTCTTTGCAGCTTAGACTGTTCTTGAAGAGTGAAGACAAACTGGCTCCCTTGACATTTGGCTTTCACATCCATGTAGCAGCTCATCGATGACTCCAACAGATGTCTTCAGTATGTCCTGTCTGTTCTCTGGATCATAGAGTGATGGCAGAGAAGAAACGACTCAGAAGCTGAATGTTTAGGTGGGAGGATTTGTGTGCATTAAGACCAGGGCTGTCTTCCTTGAGCACTGCTCAAGTCTTCCAGCTTCAGGCATGATTTCTGGAAGCAGCCTCTTCAGCACTTGGGAGGATGAGGGAAGAGGATGGACTGGGGTCTCACCTCCACAGACGTCTGTAACTGGCACTCATCTTCTTCCTGCTCCACCATCCTTGCCATGATCCCAGTGTCAACTGCCATCATTTCACAGAGATTCTGTGTCTCTGTTCTGTTAGGCTAATGAAATTCTTCAGTGAGATATTCTGATGGGATTGATTTAGAAAAAGATATAGATTAACAAACACATTTGTGTATTTTCAGTGCTTGATTACTAATAAACTCTAGCAAAAGTTCTGCATCTGACAAAGCAGTATCAACTGAGGCTTGCACATGCTTGCCTTAGTGACTGGTTGCTATCATTTCCAGCATGTCCTGGAACAACATCAGTGAGCTGACTGCATCTACCATGAGATCCCTGAATACTTAAGTCCTTCAGGATAGCACTAGATTTTGACCCTTTTCCCAGTATAGATATTGTATGTATGTAGGCTAGTGTGACAGTGGTTGATTTCTTTCAGAGAATTCCACTTGGACTGTTTCTATGTCAGATATCAATCATTTCAATAGTTTAAGAACTGAAGTGGGGAAGATGCCAATACTAGGTATGTCAATTCCATTTATACATTTGCAGACCAGGGAAATATTTGCTGAGAAGTTAATTGCCTGGACCTGAGAGAGAGAGAGAGAGAGAGAGAGAGAGAGAGAGAGAGAGAGAGAGAGAGAGAGAGAGAGAGAGAGAGAGAGAGGTAGGGAGAGAGAGGGAGAAAGAGGGAGAGAGACAGAGAGAGAGATGAAGAGAGAGACAGAGAAAGAGAGAGGGAGAGAGAGAGATGGAGAGACAGAGAGAGAGACGGGGGGGGGGAATAATCTAGCTGGTGGTGATGGCACATACCTTTAATCCCAGCACTCAGGAAGCAGAGGCAGGAGCTAGTTGTAGGACAGCTAGAGCTACTGTTACACAGAGAAACCCTGTCTCGAAAAAGCAACCAACAATAACAACAATGAAAGACAATCTTCCTCTACATCTGCAGAAAACAAAGACCAACACCCAAAGTAGTTCTTTAAGTTCTATGTGCATCCAGTCAGACAAGTGCCCGCTCTCATAGGAACATATGCCACCTTCCCAACACACACAAAGGAGTCAATGATATAAAAATTTACAAGTATATTTCTTTTCTTTTTTTTTTTTTTTTTTGGTTTTTCAAGACAGGGTTTCTCTGTATTGTTTTGGAGGTCTCCTGGAACTTGCTTTGTAGACTAGGATGGCCTCAAACTCACAGAAATCCGCCTGCCTCTGCCTTACAAGTATATTTCATTGCCACTAAAATGTCATAGATTCAGCAAATGCCCCAGTGATATTTTCTATAGCAGAGTGATCCTGCTTAGGATAGAATGTCACGTCCATTGTTCTGTGTTACTAGTTTTCCACAGTCAACTGTAGCTGCTCCTCAGACTTTGTGACCTTGACATGGTTGTAGACTACTGCTGAAATCCAGACAGGACAGTGAAGACCCGAGAGATTGCTTCTTTGAGTCAAGGGCAAAGGCCAGGCTTCTTTTTTGATAAGTTAATCCTTACCAGTTTCTTTCTTTCTTTCTTTCTAGAAGTTTCATTTTATTTCCCAAGCTTATAAAACCTAAGTTTCACCTCTGTCTACTTTTCATTTTCCCTTAAGTTTTGGAAACTTTTTTTTTAAACTCTCTCCAGTGTCTCTATGGATAGATATAGTCTCAGCTCTTATATTTTACAATAAGCTCTGCTTTAAACAAATGTCAACTTCTATTCTTTTAAAAACAGTATTAGTTCTTTGAGAATTATGTTCAATATATTTTTTATAAATTTTACTTAAATTAGAAAGGATCTTATTTTACATATCAATCCACGTTCCCTCTCCCTCTCATCCTCCCATACTCCCCACCGAGCTCCCATCCCATCCCCCATCCACTCCCCAGGGAGGGTGAGGCCTTCCATGAGGTATCATCAAAATCTGTCAAGTCATTTGCGGCAGGGCTTAGGCCCTCTCCTGTGTATCTAGGCTAAGAGAGTATCCCTCCATGGGAAATGAGCTCCCGAAGTCCATTCGTGCACTGGGGATACATCCTGGTTCCACTGCCAGAGGCCCCATAGACTGCCTAGTGCTCCTAGCTGACATCCACATCGGTGGATAAAAGTGTGTCTCTTTCTTCCAGTAGTCCAAAACAACCAACAGCACCATGGCCAGGGGTAGTACCCTGTGCTTAACTCCATGCTGGGAATTATTCTGGCCTGAACTATGCATGTCTTCTGCATGTTATCACAGTCACTTTATGTGTGCAGTTTCCCTGCTGTGTTCAGAGGACACTGTTTGTTTGTAGTTGTCCACTACCTCTGCCTCTTAGGCTCTTTCTGGATCCTCTCCCTGGATGGTCCCTGAGCCTTCTGTTGGGTTGGTCTGGTTTGGTCCTACATTGGTTCCACAGCTGTCAGACTGGGATTCATGAATTCCTACTTTCTCAGATCAACTGCTTCTGTTGTTTTCCCGGCATGGGGATGGTTACTAATGTTTTTATTGTTTCTTTCATAGCAAGGACCACTCAAGTATCAGATGTGTTTGTTGGTCATTCTATGGAGGTGACGAACTTCATACTGGCTCAGAATCCGTGTTTTAGATGGGAGTTTCTGGAACTGACCACTTTAGGAAGAGTTTCTAATCCTTACAATCCGGTTTAGATTAGGAAATAGGCAAGGCAGACATCCAGCCAGTCCCTGGGGTCTGATTGGCTCTGCCACTCAGCACTGGGATTACAAGCATATGTTGCCACATCTGGGTTTTCTTAGTTTGTTTTTGTTTTGTTTTATGGGTTGTGGTGATCAAATTCAGGTCTTCCTGCCTTCAAGACAAGTGCTTTACTGACTGAGTCATCATCGTGGCACACTTTACTACTTTTCATATTGATGCTGTGACAAGTCCTGATAGCATGATGATTTTCCACGGGATAGATTTCTCATCTTGTAAGTCTGAGTTAAGAATTCCATAGCATGTCTTCTTGGGCTAAGGCCAAGGTATGGCAGGATTGTACTCCCTTCTGGAAACTCAAGAGAGAATCTGGCCTTTTGCCTTTCCTGCTTCTTTTACTCATCACCTCCAACCCATCTCATAGTCTCTACTTTTTTGTCAACAACATGGGCAGCAACTCCAGTCTTTCTCAAACCACTTTATTCTGAGCCCTCTCCTGCCTTCCCATCTCAGAACCTAGTGATTACACTGACCCCACAATCCAGGATAGTTTTCCTATCTCCAAGTCACAGAATCCATATCCTAGATCTTCTGGGCTACCTGGATCTCCTTTGTTGTGTATTGTGACACACCCGTGTAGTGGAGACTGAGCTATGGACAGATCTGGTTAGACAGGATGCTATAGTTCCACTTTGGAATTCGCTGGTCTCCCTGGTCCTGATATCTTTAATCCCAAGATTTTTTTTTTGGTGAACTCTTCTAGAAATAAGTCTATATTCTTATACTCCCTTCACTGTCTTAGATATTTATCCACAAACTACTGTGTGCAAAATCTACTGACTTTAATAAGTCTGTCACTATATTTCAGAAGTCAGATGTATTATGTTGAATCTATTTCTTTGTATAGATTGGCCTCAGTTTCCTTACAATGATCACATGTAAATAGTAAATCTAGCCACAAATTTTGACATTGGCTCCTCCCATAGCTAGCTTCTGTCTAATCTTTCCCTCTGGACATCTCTTGAGAAATGAATGAGAACTTCAATAACTTGACTCATTCATTTCCTCTTTGAAAATTGGAAGTGCAAACCATGTTTTTTTAAAAGCCATTAAGCCATTAATTTTTATTTTATCAAGCTTGGAGCAAAAAAGACCTATTCTTATCACATTTTTTGTAACATGCCAGACTAATTTGTGTTTGCTTTTAATAAAATTATTTCCTTATTTGGTGCATTGATGCTAGACATGCCTTTACACCCGTTGAACCAACACATCTGCTTCCAAGCTGTCCGTGTAATAAATTTTCTGGTAAATTATGTTTCTGTTGAATGAATTCATGTTTTTTATTCAAAATAAGCTGTTATAAATGATTCATGTCTCTCTACATTTTCAACAGGAACAAATTAATTTTTTAATTGAGCTCTGAAATGACCTGTTCTTCCCAAATGCATATTAAAAGAAGATGATTACAAATGGCTGTCAGGATCGAATGAGACTTTGTAATAACTTTTTTCATTTGCTGAGGATATTTGGCCAACTTTTCTTAGTAGAAATTTATGGCACTTGATGAATAATTGGAAAGTAACAACTTCTGGGAAAAGATTGTGGTTATGTCAAAGAAAATGAGCCAGAGTTAGCAAAAAAAAAACATTTTGTTTCACAAAAATTCCAGATAAAATACTGAACAAAAATATTGCAAAGTAGGTCCAATTTATATTAGGAAAGTTTGGTAACAATGCTGATATTTTACATGCTTATTTATTGAGATTTATTTTATACTTGATTGTGTGTGTGTGTGTGTGTGTGTGTGTGTGTGTGTGTGTAGCTTGGTGGGCATAGGGTGGTGAGTTTGTGTGCATGAATGCAAGGGTCCACAGAGGTCAGAAGAGGGCATTGAATCACCTGGAACTGAAGTCACAGAAGGTTGTAACCTTCTAATGTGAGTGCTGGGAGCTAAACAAGGGTCTTTGGCAAGACCGGTGTGTGCTTTTAACTGCTTGGTCACCCTCTAGCCTCTTATCCATTTATTCAAATTAAAAAGTTACACACACACACACACACACACACACACACACACACACCATATGTAACATGATGTTTTGAAAAATGCATATCTTATATTACATACATAATAGGATGATTGTAACTACTGAGATAAATATCCCATATAGTATCATTTTCATGATTGTACTTCTTTAATTTCACTCATTATTTTAACTAGTTTTGCATGATATTAACTGTAGTCATCAGGTGGTACCCTAAGATCTCTTGAACTCATTTCTCATGTTTAGCTAAAAATGTGTATTTTTAGCCAGTATTTTTACCTTTCTCTTCTTAATCCCATTGGCCTACAGTAATTGCCAATCTATGCTCCACTTCTAGGCATATGTTGTGTTGGGAGTGAGATCTGAAAGATTGTTCTGGTTTTTCTGTATCTGATTTATTTCACTTAATAGAATATTTTATAGATTTGTCCATGAGCATTTGTACACT
This sequence comes from Mesocricetus auratus, assembly GCF_017639785.1. NCBI lineage: Eukaryota > Metazoa > Chordata > Mammalia > Rodentia > Cricetidae > Mesocricetus > Mesocricetus auratus. The sequence continues at coordinate 11,036,893 of NW_024429183.1, read as the reverse complement.
ATTGGTAGAATATAAATTTATATAGTGTCTGTAGAAAATAGGAGAGCAATTCTTCAAAACATTAAAAATCAAACTACCATATGATCCAGATATCCTGTGCTTATGCCCAAAGAAAATGAAATCAGTAGGACAAAGACAATGGCAAAATGATTCACAGTAACCAAGGAATGGAATCTACCTAAGTGTACCCACAACTAGATGAATGGATAAAAACAATGTGATGATTGTTTTTGAATGGTGTCATAATTTCTGTCTACATGCCTCTTCCATATTTGATTTGTATGAGAGGAAAATCTTTCACTTTTCCTGATGTCTTCCTTAGTAGAGATTTAACACACTTTGGCTTTATCATGGTTGAGATTTTATGATTATGAAATTGATACAGTGTTCAAATGCTTCCAAAAATTTCTTCATGGCAATTCATCCCTTTCTATTTGCTTCCATCATAAAATGAGACTTAGACATGGAAGTCAAGCTACAAAAATAACACAAACGTTTTTGCTATATAATTTTAAAGGAAACATTTCTCTTATGTTATTAACATTACACACATGAAATTACAACTAATTTGAAAAACAGATTGCAATACACACACACAGACACACACACAGACACACACACAGACACACACACAGACACACACATGTTTTTGCCATATAGATGGATTAAATTGGTGCAATAGGAGCAGAAAATGATGTAGAATCTCCCTCAGGTAGTTCTGTGGAAGCAGTACAGACCTCAATCTACTTGCGGTACTAGCTGTTCCTTCAACACTCAACTAAAATAGGTTTAGCTCATAGTTCAAGACTAGAGAAACTTAGATATTTTAAATGGATTCCCTTCTTTCCAGCTATTTGGGAGGTCCTTAAGGAAGTATGTCACACTAACATGTACTATTCCTTTATTTATTTACTTCAGCCACTTAATGTCCCAACTAGTCTAAACTGAGGATATCATTTTTGTTCTTCTACAACTAATCAGTTCTGACTGGAGCCCAGGTTTCCTTTTTATTCACCAAATATAATGAAAGTCAAACTACAGCATTTAAGACAAAAATTATGGAAATACTTGGAAATAGCAGAAATTAACATAGTGAAGAAAAGAGATTATTTTTCTTTTCTGTTTTTGGTTTTTCGAGACAGAGTTTCTTTGTGGCGTTGGAGGCTGTACTAGAACTAGCTTTTGTAGACCAGGCTGGTCTTGAACTCACAGAGATTCGCCTGCCTCTGCCTCTCGAGTGCTGGGATTAAAGGAGTGTGCCACCACACCTGGCTCGAAAAAAGAGATTCAATTGGCTATCAATAATCACACCTCCTAAAACCTTCTGTGCCATTGCAGTTTCTGCTTTTTTTAAATCCCACTTTCCTCCTACCTTAGCATGGTATGGGAAATTCCTCAGTTCACATCTTTAATGACCACTCCTTGCCAACACCTGATTCTTTTTGTCCTAGTGTGAATAACAAACACATTTTTTAGTGGAAATCTTTATATTCATAGAAATGAGCTAAATCCTTTTAGCAGTCAGGATGATTCGATCTTTAACAGTACTTTTTTCCCACAGCGTGGAAGATCTGTCATTGCAGAAGGCCAGGTGGCACGTTTGGTTATCTACTTTAAGACATACTGTAGCCCTTCTACTGGGTCTTTGTAAATATTAATTTTATCTTTCATGCTCATTTGAGTCTTACCTAAATAACTCATATTTCTACAATTTTTTTTTGCTTTGTGTTTCTTGGTGTTTTCTATTTGATGGACTATTAGTGCCATCAACCTGTTTGCCAAAGTTGACATCAAGCCACCACTATCTATCCATCAAACTTAAGGTGTGACTTTTTATCTCTGAAGTATATCATATCTACAGCATGTCACCTGCTGCTCAGGAAAATCCTACCCAAGATTATGATATCTTGTGTAGTGCAGTGAAATGACCTCTTAACTTGCCTTTGGTATAAGGATGGTGAGCCTCCCAACCTCTCACTTGGTCATCTGTGACCTTTATATGTTATTTGCCATTCACTACTTTGGCAATTTCTCATCTCCATTAGGAAGTAAAAGCCATTTTGTTACATAAGCATGACCATATATTTCACTTCATTCTTATTGTCAGAGAGTCATATCAAAGATGGCATATTTCCCTACCAACGTTTTCCATTTTAGTGACTATTTGATTAAGAATTATCATCTGGCTAGAGTCTCATACAAGACTAATACTCCATTTTTTCTCAAAGTATCTTTTATTTCTCGGCATTTATCTTCCATGCACCTCTTACTCTGTTTGCTTGAATTTGTCTTTACATTATTGTACACTAAATTATTTTTCCTTTGTTTCATTGGCTTATTCCTATTGTTTGGACATCATTTTTTCTGTCGAGCCTTTCCTCCTCTCTACTATCTGAAATTCTCCAGTCAAATGCACTTGTCCCCCAATACTGCCCAATCCATGCTGGAGTCTCCTGAGATCAGGAGAGCTGTCTCTTTGTGTTCCTTATTCAGTCTCAGCACCAGCTCAGGGACTGATGGTAACCATCACTCAGCAGGGTCAATTCACTAAATGTTGGTTGAACAATATTTTCTGTATACTTGCAATGGAAGTATCATTTCTGCCGAAACAGCTCATGAGCAAAAAGATCCTGCAAAAGTCAACCATTCTCCAAACCGTGGATGAGATTTAACTGTAGTATTTAGTACTATTTAGACACAGTATCATTTACCTTTAAATCAGTTATTGTTCAAGTACTGAATGTGTGCACATGAGTGTGTGTGCCATGACACACATGTGGAGATAGGAGGACAATTTTACATGTTGTGTTCTGGAACTTGAACTCCAGTTCCCAGGCTTGCACAGAAAACTCCTTTATCTGCTGAGCCATATCACTGACCCTCAACTTCATTTATTAGTAAAACAGATGACTTGTTTCCCATTGGAATAATAAAATAAATCAGTGCAGCTTTCTCAATCTATATAATACTACCTCCTTAGTGGAAGTCAGACTTATTTTACTTTTATTGCAAACAAACACACCAAACAAAAGAAGATGTATGTAGTTGGAACTTTGTCTTCCAGTTACAACTCTCATGTTCAATTCAGTTCTCTAATTATCCAATCCAGGTATTTTCCAGGCAAATCGTATGAATCTCTACCCAGCTCTTCCATGCTTTAGTAAAGAAGGTTGCCTCTGGCATTTGCATTTCTCTGCTCAGTATTATCCATGCCATGCCATTCAGTAGAACTGGAAATTTGTTGCTTGCTATCCAATATAAAACTAGGTTTGTTGTTGTTAAGCTTCTGTAAGAGACACTCACAGAATAGATTCAATTAAATACATCATTTTGAGCATTTGGAAGTAATTATTTAGGTTTTAAAGATTTCTTTTCAAATTTAAGTTTTTAAAGGGTACACTTTGGACATAATGTATTATGTTTTCAGACTGAAAAGAGATTTTTCAGTATAGCTGTAGATACTGTTTTGGGTGTGCACAAATTTTGAGATATTTCTGTTCTGTCAGAAAATTGTTTAACATTAAATCTACTTGGACTTGGGAGAGACAGGGAGTTGGAGAAAGAAATGGGGGTGACATGGAATTAGTATAGTAGAGAGAGAGAGAGAGAGAGAGAGAAGTGGAGGAGTGTGTTTTACTGTGAGTTTGCAAGTTGCTCCTGTACACTGGTTCTCAGGAACTGCTCCTCATCTGCCCTGCTGTGGTTTACACAGCAGTCAGCTTGACTCCACTCAAAAGTGATGCTGTAGTGCAGCATGATTGAGGGTGATTGCTTTCGCTTACTTGATTAAAACTGGGAGAAATATAGACAGTCCTCCAGTTATTTTTTATGCAGCTTGCTGACGATTGCTTTTCTTTTTAAATGGACATTTACTACCTATTTAGAACAATAAAGTACCTCAAAGCAAACATTAAGCAAAACGCAACCTATCTATCACATCCCCTGCTCCTTGCAGTAGTAATAACCATGAATAGAGAGCCCATTACACGGCGAGTTTCACGTTCTTACAAGTTCCTTTATAGATTCACTTAGTGATCACTAATAACCTATTTCGCAAATATTTAATTAAGGAAATCTTAATGAAAGCCAATCACTCACAACTCAGTGTCTTGAATTTTATTTTGGGGAGTATTGAAATATTTTTTAAATGAGTCGTGTGTATATATCATAATATATGTTTATTTGTGTGTGTGTGTGTGTATGTGTGTGTGCTATAAAATGTTCTCAGCAATAACACTTTACAGGCAATAAACATTTCACGATGCATGCTATGTTCATCAGTAATTTTCTTTCACTTATTTTGATAGCTAAATAATCTAAATAAATATACAATACATGCCTCTTATTAGTAATTAGCATGTGATTCCCTCATCAAGAGACCTGAGAAGCTACATGGGAGTATGTCTTCATTCATACACATACCAGTTACAACTTTAGGACAAAACTCAAATGCATTCCAGGAGAGAAATACAGGGTCTCAGAAGAGTTTAAAATTTAATTTACAAGTATACAAGAAAAGATGAGTCCCCGTGAAAAGTGGTTTAAATCTATTTAAATCTATTGAACTAATTTTAGATTTATAGACAAGAATCAAGATTAGTGCAGCGTGTATTCATCTTGCTCTGGGTTCTGCCACGTTAACAGTGTGAAATCATGCTTCAGTTCTGAGCTGCATGGAGATGTGACAGGCAGCTGCAAAGCTGGCACAGGGTGTGCACTCACCTCACACACACTTGAGTTTTATTGCAAACACCACACACAGCCACATCAGTTATGAGAGCCGAGGAATGAGCCGTGCTTACCGACACACGGTCTTCTCCACAAGGAGAAGCCTTTTCCCTACAGATGACAGTTCTAACAGAGGTCAGCCCAGCTGAAATCAGTTCCTGCCCCTCCCTGCTCTTCTCCCAGCACACCTGTAGCCTCTCCTTTGCCTTGCCCATTTTAAATCATTTGCACACTGCAGTCTCCTATCTTTTCATCCTTTTGTTGGTGCTAATTTCATTTTGCCAGAATTGACACAATTGATAAGGGCACGATTCACTTTTGAAAACTGCAGAGCTCCTAAAGAGATCCTAAGGAGGTTTCCGACAAAGTTCACATAGGCAATCTGGCTATGTGAATTCCAGCCATGCCTGTTGTCTTCTCTCTCGGGCCACATCTACAGTTACCAGTCTTTTCTATCTGTTGTTCAGGTTGAATCCATATTATGGAATATGAGGGAGGTAGAATTAATCTAACCAAGAAGGCGAGAGGTGTGGTCTTTGGAGGGGGAGTGGGTAATATAAAGCCTTCAGAGCGAGCTTTCCTGCCTGAACACCAGTGACTATCTCAAAGAGGTGTGTGTGGGGGGGACTAGAGAGATCACTCAATTGGTGAAGTCTTTGTCTTAAAACAGGAGGGCCTGAGGTCATGAGCAAAGCTGGACTTGGTGGCTCTGTGCTTATAATCAAATTCCCTGGGTGGTGGAGATAGGCAGATCCTGGGCTCCCTAGCCAGCCAGCCTCATTTAATGAGCATGCTCCAGACCAATGAGAGACCTTGTTTCAAAACTAAAGTGGAGTGGCTAGAGAGATGGCTTAGTGGTTAAAGGCATATGTGGCTCTTCCAGGGGACCCAGGTTCCATTCCTAGCAGCCTCATGGTAGTTTACAACCATTTCTAAGTCCAGTCCCAGGGGATCAAATGCCCTCTTTTGCCCTCCTTGGGTACCAGGCACACACTTAATATGAACATTTATGTAGGCAAAACAACCAAGCACACAAAACAAAAGCAAAATCTTCACCGCCAGCAATAAAAAACTTAAAGCCATGTATTCTACACTCCATGTGCACCTGAACACATACATAGTGCACACAGAGAGACATACATACATACAATGAGAGAGAGAGAAAGAATACACATGTCACATGCATGCATCCTTTCTCCCATGATGATGATGTGAAACCCTGACTAGCTTTAGGACTCAGCAAGATGGTCATCAGCAGAGCAACCCCACAATCATGAACTTTCAGAATTTTGATTCAAGTTAAGCCTCTTTTCCTTAAAACTTACTCAATTTGTGATGCTGGGTAATTAGCAAAAAATAGTAGGTAAAGCCTCCTTAAACTGCACCAAACAGTTTTCATCATGCTTCAATGGAACACTGTACTCCCTGTCAATCAAAATAGCAAGCTCTGTGGTGTGTGTGTGTGTGTGTGTGTGTGTGCGTGTGTGAGCGCACGCATGTGCATGCGTGCGTGTGTAAACCCTGTGAGTGCCCCCAACTAAGTTGAACCAGCATCTGGCACCAGTAGGAAGGGAACTTGAGTCAAGGGCTTGAATACTGTTTTTGTACTTGCTAGATGGATGGGAGGAAAGCCAGCAAGGATGATCAACTGCAAGAATTGGACCCTGACTCGTGAGAAGAGTCATCCAGAAACCAGAAAGGCAGAAGACCAGGGGCTGATGACTTCTAGGAGTCAGGGAGACAGATTCCATGTGGAGGCATGGTTGGAGTCCAGTTAGGGTCTCTCTCAGCAAGCTAAGAACCAGGCAAGGTTTTTGTGGCATCTCATCTGATTAGTGTTCCACTTATTGATGACTAAGTCATCTCAGGGAAAGGAAGACATTTGAAATGTGTCTTTAAAATGTGTGCATGCCCCACCATAATACCACACCATCTTAGAGAAAGTGCTAAAGTGAGCATCTATTTCTTTTTAAATCAATGACAATTTTCAGTTTATTTTTTCTAATGTAACTAACCAAACATTTTCACACCTGGCTTGTGCTGTAGGCAGGGACAATGCCTCTCTTGTTCTTGGCTCCCAAATCCAGTCTGGCTCACCATTCTCTTTCACTAGCCTGTTTCCTATATATGTTTTTAAACCAGAATAAAAGAGATAACGTAGTATTCAGCTTTCACTTCAAGCATAATTTTAATTCCTTTGAAATTCAAGAGCAAGTGCCTAGTGTGCTGAGTGGGCTAATGTTCAATCTGATTGAGTATCTTTCCAGCTGTAAAATACATCAGGTTTCCCAGTCTCTGGGAATTAAACACAAGTAGCAATAATATGAATGTAAACAAAACATCCACCTAGGGAAATGAATATGCTCGCATGACTGCAAAGTAGCAAAAATATTTATTTATATATTTTGTTGTAATTAAGGCCCAAGTTCCAATTATTGCTTCCAAAATAATCTGGAAAATTGGAATTCCCAGTAACATAGATTAGAATTTAGAGGTCTTTGACTTTTTAGTTCATTGCTAAATCTATATATTAAGCTACCAATGAAGGGCCTCACCTAGTCAAAAACATGGAGTTTAAAATGCATTTTCAGGGTCTAGGGAGATGGCTTAGTAGATAAGAATGCTTACTTTGAAAGCACAAGGACCTGAGTTTGATTGCCTAACATCTAGAAAATACCTTGGTTTAGCTATACCTGCCTGTGACCCCAGTTTTAGGAAGCAGAGACAGGTAGATCCTGGGAGCTTGCCAGCTAGCCAGTATACTCAAAATGAGGAGCTTCTGGTTTTGTGAGAGACCCTGTCTCAAGGGAATAAGACAGAGAGATAGAGGAAGACACCTGGCATCTGCCTCTGCTCTTTGTACCCTTGCAAACTCTCTCTCTATCTCTCTCTCTCTCTCTCTCTCTCTCTCTCTCTCTCACACACACACACACACACTTGTGTGTGCTTTTATGTGTGTGATATACATATATATACATATATGTGTATCACATGTACATACAATAACACCACACAAAATAAAGTACAATAACAAAATGCTACTGCAAAGAAGCAGGATGAGGTAGGACATAGTATACATTGGGAGTAGTGATATCTCATTTCAAAGAGTTACATGCTTTGGGGGCCAATCTAATATGCTTTTAGAATTGAATTTATCAGATGGGTGTGATTAGTAAACTTACCTGGAAATCTCTTTAATGGGTACAATCAATTTTATAATTTATAGTAGGAAAACAAAGGCATTATAATGGCAGAAGATAATTAGCTTTAGTTGTTTTTAAATTGGTATGGTTCTGTGTAGCTGCAAGTATCCAATGAGCATATTTAAAATTTGAACCTGGCCCTAAGTAGAGGTCAGAGTGAGCTGTAGAAGGCAAATAAGTTACATAGGAATTATAGTAAAAAGCTTTCAGAGAATTTGTGATAACAAGAAGATGGGCCACAGATATAGAACAGTAGGGAAATTATTAATTCATTTATTTTTATAGTGTTTCTTGTTCCTTTTCTTAGTTACTTACTTTTCTTTTTTTTTGTTGTTGTTTTTTGTTTTTTCAAGATAGGGTTTCTCTGTATTGTTTTGGAGGCTGTCCTGGAACTCGCTCTGTAGACCAGGCTGGCCTCGAACTCACAGAGGTCTTCCTGCCTCTGCCTCCCGAGTGCTGGGAGTAAAGGCTTGCGCCACCAAAGCCCAGCTATACAGCTACTTTCTTTTTTACTGCTGTGATAAAACACCACGATCAAGGTAACACACAAACTGTTTAATTAGGGTTCTAGTTCTAGAGGGGTAGAATCTATGATAGTAGAAGAAAAGCAGGATGGCAGGAACAGCTGAGAACTCACATCTAAAATCAGAGGCAGGAGGCACACCAGGAATGATACTAATCTTTTGAAACCTCAGTGCCTGACCATAGTGACACCTCCTCCAACAAAACCATACCTCTTAATCTTTCCCAATCAGTTCCACCAAACAGAAACTAATAATTCAAGAATATGTGCCTATGGGGCCATTATAATTCAAACAGCCACACCACCTATCACCTTTTGTAAAATTACAGTTAATAAACAAGTACAGAAAATTTAAATATATCCACTGCAAATGGTCAATGTCCTGAGAAATCCGTAGAGCAGATTATTGAGAAGCATGACTGTCGATTTCAATCTCCACATAAAATCATGGGAAATTTTGAGAATATGCACCGCCATCAAGTCTCAAGGGTCCAGAAGCTCCTGGTCTACAAACTGCACTTAGAATAGAGATTAGTTGGAGTGAGGGCACAGAGCTGAGAGGCTGCATTTTGAAGAATTGATTGGGGAAGGAACACAGGGAACAATCAGAAAGTTATGTCAACAGTCTTTGGATTTAGAAGGTCAGGTTGATCAAAACCCTCTTTGAGACTCCATAGGCATTTTCTCGTGAGACGTGGCATGCAGAGGAACAGCACTAAGGAACATCACATAGAGCTCTTAGGAGACTGAAGTTCCGAGGCCCTGGACATTCCAGGAGAGAAGAAGAGAACTTGAATAGAATTAGTCCAGTGTGGATGGGACCAGGGGGAGGAGGCAGAATTAAATCAAACTTGTTAAAATATTTCATGAAAAGTTTGTGGGTCTTCAGTTGTCAGAAATACCCGAGTGAATGCTTTGGGAACTGAGTGTGTGTCCTTTTCCCTTAAGGTGAGGCATCTACTGGAGTTCTGTTTTGTTATGCATTTTCTTTGCTTCAGAGAAAGATACCATGATTTTCACCTGCAAATTGCACATTATAGTTTTAGACAGTTGTAAAAGTCTTTTCAACTTGTGACACTTAGCCATGTTTGCTTTTTAACTATGCTTGAGCATGGTCTTAAGAAAGAAGAAAGGAAGGAAGGGAAGGAGGAAGGAAGTAAAAAAGGGAGGGAGGAAGGAAGGACAATAAAGTTCAAAATTTAAACTGAATTTTCATTTACAGAACTCCAAACTCTCTCCACTGTGGGGACAAACTAACGGTGTCATTGGTAGGAAAGTAGGAACTTCTGAACTGTGGAGAAGGCTCTGCTTGTAACATGTTCCATCCGTGTACAAGCAGGAAGACCCAAGCTAGGATGTCTAGCATGCACTTAAGACGCTGAGTGCTATAGAATGCTCCTGTTATCTCAGGCTGGGGCCAGATGCACAGCTAGCCTTACCAAATTGTGAGCTTGAGGCTCATTCAAAGACCGTGTCTTGAAACATAAGGTGGAGAGCACTTAAGGAAGATAGATACTCTGATGTCCACATGCACTTAATACACATGTATGCATGGGAACATGAACATAAGCAAACCAACATAATAAAAATTAAACAAACAGGGAGTTTTTAAATAGCTATTTCTTCATAGTGAAATAAGGAAATATATCTTAGCACGAAGCGAACTTTGTCCCTGTGAGCCTAAATTGTAATATGTAGATGACCAGTGTACTGTCTGTGAGTAAGTGCATCTGTTTTTGTTATCCAGCTTTTACTTCCTGTGATGTTCAGTACATTGAACACATATAAATGAAGCATATTTAGTTTAACAGGTCCAAATGAATTATAAAACTTAATGTATGTTAAATGCTAATAAATAGGTTAAAGTAAATTATATCAGTGATAGATGCTAAATAATTTTTGGGTGACTTTCGTGGCTTACCATTGAATTTACTTTCGATTCTGAAATCTGCTAATGGAGTGACCTACATTTCTACCAATGAGAGACTGGCTTTGAGGATCTAACACTATTCTCCAAGCCCTTCATTATCAACCTTTCTGTGTGTGTTTGAATGTTTCAAGGTAAGTGTCACTTTGTTCTGCTCTTGGTCAACAGATCCTGGACATCTTTTGTATTTATTCTTTGCTTGTTCAGTATCCATTTTATCTCCTATGCTTGAAGGTTCTTGGTGAAGTCCATGTGGATAACTCTTTGCCATTTGTAGTTTTTGTGTGTCCTGATTGTCTCACAATTTGATATGCTTGGGATTCTGGTGCTTTTGCATCTATTTGCAAGGTCATTTTCCCCATCTCTCTTCTCTACTGGGTCTTGAAATCACCTTACCTTTATTGCAGTATTTGCAGAAGTCAGGACCCATCAACATCCCATCACTCACGAGGGAAGGGCTCATGAGTTCTAAAGCATTTGGAAATGTTTTCACAAGTTCTAAACTGATACTATTTTGTTGTGCAATAGAGTGAAAACTCCTGGAATGTAATGTATTCGCTGGTTAATTTTTTGACTTCCTGGGAGATTCCATATTGCCAAAGTGTAAGAGTCCATGTGGTTCTTCTTCCTCACATGACCACAGCGTATTCTTACAAGCCACATCCACCTTCCTCAGAGGAACCTTCTGGGCTTCAGACAAACCTAGCGATAGTGGCTCTACCGAGAGTCAGTACTGCAGTCAGTTTGACTCTACAGCACCCATTCTAGTCTCTCACAAACCCTGCCCAGGAGGGACAGAGCTGCTCCCTCCTGTGTTTCTCTTAAAGATATGAATGTAATCCCATGGAAGTCGCATGTGTTCAGTTAAAGTAGGTGTTTGCAGCAGGCATTGGAAAGCTGTTCTCCTACCATAAAACACAATATCTGATGAGTCTGGCCTTTTGAAACATTTCCTGTGTCTAAGACAATTTGCCAAATTTATAGTTGTATTTTGTATCCAAAATCTCCCCACAAAATTAATCTGTTTATTAAAGACAATAATTTCTTTTTATCTGTGGTAGGATATGTTCAAAGAACACTGTATATTTCCCAAACTATGTACAATATTAAACTAAGGATATATGTGTGTTCACTATGCTTTTCTGGTACATAAATAGTATGACCAAATTTAACTTATAAACTTATCATGCAAAGAGATTAATACTAATAACTAATAATAAAAATTATAATTATAAAACTAGACTATCAACTATTCCTAGCATTAACATTCTTGCAGTTTAGTACCACTACTAAATAAAATAAGGATTGTTTGAACACAAGGACTTTGATATAAGGACAGCTAGTCTGATAATCAAGATAACTTCTATGTAGTATATACCATATGAACACACTGGGAAAAATGCTGGTTCTCATCCTGGACAGGTAGAATTTACATCACAAAATTTTATCATGATACTCAGAATGACAAGTATCTTAAAATTTACGGATTGTTTATCTCTAGGCTTATTGGTATATTTTTCCCACAGTTGATCATAGGTAACTACAACCACAGAAATTGAAACTGCATCTAATGGGGGACTATCGTAGACTAAAATATGACAATTAAGTGAAACCCTCTTTAAAATTTCTTTTCTATTAATGTACAAAAGAAATGAAGCATTAGACAATCCAGTTATTACAACCATGTATACACTTCAAATCATTCCTTCAGAAATGTTACCTGTACCATTTATTGTGAACTTATCTAAATTGAAATGGGGTTTGTCTGATTCTGTGTTGAACTTTAAACTCTAGTGTCTGATTGTTTTATTTCTATATTCTTGTTCCATTGGAAAACTCAATAAATACTTCCTGTGTTTTTTCCAACCTTACATTTGATTAGACAGTTGCTTCATTCCTATTTCTTGCGATGAGGTTTTCATGGATATTACAGGGTGTACACTTGCCAAAAGATTAATGAATTATAGCTACTTTTGCATTCCTATCTGGGAGCTCTGCGTGATCTGCTAGGTATCTGGCAACAGCAGTCTAATGTGCAGCAGGTACTTAATAAATGTTTAAAGCCAGTGGGCAGGAAAAGCACAAAAGGTAGAAGTGATACTGTGATTCTACTGTGGTTTTGATTTCTGCTGGACCTTGATGGATGGGATTAGGACAGGAAGAAAGTGTAGGAAGGGAAGAGAGAGAATCATTACGAATGGGTGTGGAGGTGCAGAGGGGGTTGCCTCGGCTTCCCTTTCATTATGTGCAGATGTGCAGAAATTGGATAAATGAAAAGGGAGATTAAAATTGTACCATTTCAGTCATTTCCTCAGCCGTCATCTCTCTGAAGGTTGGTTCTGTAGCTGCTGGCAGGTGGCCAACTTGCTAAGTCCTCTTAAATTGACAGAGAAGCCAGATAAATATCCACTCTTGGCAGCAGTTCCCTGACAGATGGTCTGGCATTCATGGTGTAATCCCAAGCAACAATGGTAAAGCTAAAAACCCTCTATCCTAGCAGCTCCCAGCTACTGCAAGCAATATGTAACTAGGATTTCAATGTGCTTGCAGTTACTGGGGTGGGGACAAGGGAGACAGAACCTACATTATAACCAAGAAATCACATCCCCATTGAAGACGGTGAGTATTGAATGGGGGATTCTTGAAGACTTGAAGTAGAAGAAGATAAGAAAGAGAACATATGCATTCCTTTGCTCCAAATGAATGTTAGTAATACACCAAGGCTCTAAATGAAATGGAAAATAGATGAGATTCTAAGAAATTTTATTCAGCAAGCTTTCTGGTCAGCAAGTTGGATTTGTTTTACTGCCAAGAAAGAAAAAGAAACAGCTTGTGAGGGTCTCTGATAGCTGTAATTATTTGTGCTTCTGTTTCTGACACTCATTAGTCTATATTCAAGGAAGAAGGACAATGTAGCAAAATGATGGTTATGTGGTTCTGGACAGTCAGAAAGTTACCAGAGCCACTTAAGCTGGGTCCCTTAGCCTGACACAGCCACTCAATGCTGTCATTTTCCTAGTGTAATTTCCCCTCTGTGACTCAAACTTTTATTTAGGAGAAATCCGTGTGACATTCTAAAAGCTACCTATTTCTATTTTCTGCAGAATGAATTAAGTCTGTAAGAAGAGTCAAATTTGAGAAGAGAAGATGAACTCGAACTCTAGTTATGCATACATTGATAAGATGCTGATAGGTGCCTCAAAATAACAGACATATTAAGAAAAGTTTCTGCAGACGGTACTTGATGCCTAAATTGAGATCTCGAGGGAGTGTGAAACTTCATCAGGAATGGAGCAGATTCAGGCAGTGGACTTATTGATGCCCTGAAGCCCTTTCGAGTCATGAGCCATTTATCACCGCAATCGGCGGTATTGGCAGGAAAAGCTGTTTGAAACTTGTCTTCTCAGAATAATTACAACCTTAGACTTCCTGTTAGGAAGGAGGCTGTAATCAATGTTGAAACCCCCAAACTTCATTTTAGGTTTAGCTGGGAATTTTATGGTACCTATTTTGCCCGTTGGTCTTAGTTATTTGTTTCTCAAGGAGAACTTGCTTGGAATTGGTATTTTTCATTATCTAGATGTCACTGGACAGTTAAAGAAGAGGTACATATTTTACATATCCAACATAGCATATCCAATTCTGGTTTAAGTGATGTAAAGTCACTTGGAAAGGGCTCTCATCTGAAAGACATAGGGGGTCTTTAGTGGGGATTCCCTTTAACCTGTTTGCCCTTGCTTATTAACATATATTGTTTATGCAATTTGGAGGATAGGAAAACCCTGGCAGGAGAGGGGTCTGCTTTCACTATTTATTAAAGGGTGGTGATCTAAATAGCACCAGCCTGTTTTCAGTACTACGGGTATAGTAGTAAACACACACACACACACACACACACACACACACAAATCCTCTGTCATGCTATATCTACATATAACCTATTGCCTGGTCAATTTTTCATCATCAAGCCCCTGCCCCACCCCCAAAATGTCTGATGTAATAGCAAGGGAGGAATGCTGGGTTTTGGTTCACCATTTCAGAGGGCCTGCCTGTGCCTGGCTCTGTGCACTTGGAAAGAACACTGTCGTGGCATAAGGATGGGGAGGAGAAGTTTCTTTACTTCATTAAAGCCAGACCTCATGCAGAGAGAAACAGAGGAGAGTTAGGGTAGAGAGGGAGAAAGATGGAGACAGACACACAGAGAGAAACAAAGAGAGATAGAGAAAGAGACAGAGAAAGGGAGGCTTGCCATTGGTTTGCTACAAATTCCAGCTAAGTCACATCTTCCAAAGTTTCCAGACCTTTCCAATATAATGCCACCAGTATGGAGCAAAACCTCACACAGGGGACTGTGGGGGAGTTGCTGAGTTTACATCAAACCATAACCCCAGTGAATAGACGATAAATAGTTGTCTTAGGTAATGATAGTGTCCTCTAACTAAAATCTTACCTTCAAACACCAGCTATCTATGGCACATAAAAATTTGCACACATGCACACACACACACAAATAAAAATACAATAAAATTGAGAAGAGTAGAGAAAACAAGCTGAGTTCTTCAAATGTGGATGTCATATGGCCAGCTGCTTCATGTTTCTGCTTGAAGACTTCGCTGCCACAATGGATGTACTATGCTGTAAGCTACAACAACCCCCTTCTCTCTTAGGTTCCTTTTATCAGAATATTTTATCTCCACAAGAAATAGGATGAAGACAGTGTTTCTTTAACATGACTGCATGATGAGAAAGTGTAGCTAGAGAGATGACTCAGTAGTTAAAAACCCTTGCTGCTATTGGTAGGGTTCAGTTCCCAGAAAGAACCTGGCAGC
Source organism: Mesocricetus auratus (assembly GCF_017639785.1). Taxonomy (NCBI): domain Eukaryota; kingdom Metazoa; phylum Chordata; class Mammalia; order Rodentia; family Cricetidae; genus Mesocricetus; species Mesocricetus auratus. Next base: position 11,021,683 of record NW_024429183.1, on the reverse strand, counting down.
TAACAAGGGACCTACAGCCCTCTTGTCCCTGACAGTACTGTATGTGTGTGGTGCATAGACACACACGAACACTGACACACATAAAATAAAAATAAATAAATCTTAAACAACACAATTGGAAAGCATGTTTGGTTATGTTTGATGTTTCAGGCAGATACTCTTGTGAACTTCATATATGCAAATGTACAAATGGAAGCTTGAAGTAAATCATCTTAGAAATCACATAAACCTTTAATACTAATTGATTCAAAAACTGTGCTTTTAATCTAAGTGACGTGATGGTTAGGGCCAGGCTCTGGAGTAGTATCTTAATTTCTTACTTTTCAACCTACCATATAGCATTTGAACTAATTTATGAAATAGTATGATGTTTGGATCCACATTAATGAATTACCATATGGGTCACTGTTAGTGTTTCATCATTTCCCCAGGTGATGTTTTGCAGCTGTGGAAGTTCTCATGGGTACCCATCTTGTATTCCTCTCTCCCTCCCAACAGTTTCTGCTGCATCTCTTCCAGGGTCTGCTCTCCACTCTACCTGTAATACGCTAAGATTAAAATACTAAGTGTAGCCTGTGTGTGCACAGAACTCAACCCTGCACACATACTGTCAGAACAGATGTTAAGATAAAACGATATGTACTACATATTCTGTGTATTCAATAACAGCAAGCCTCTCCAGTATGCATTAAATTAAATTTTCCATTTCACATAAAAACAAGAGCTGTGAAACTATTTTATGGGTTTTGATTTTTATAGAATCTCCTGTCCATGTGAACATTACAGCTCCTTGAGTTGACATGTGGAGGTGATTTGATGGATGTATGTTCAAATGAAACGTGTCTCCATGATTCAAGGGCTGGGGAATGCTGCCATACTGACTAGTAGGATGCTTATTTTTTCCAAATACAAATTAAGTTGTTTTTATGGTGTAATCTAATTACTTTGAAGGCGACACAGAAAGTGAGATTACAGATGAAACGGACTTTTGTAACTTATAACTACACACTGTAGACTAGAAGGGAGAGGACTCTGCCTATTGGGGTTGCTGTCATTAAATTTGCACAGTTATGTTAGCTGTATCTGTGATTTTCTGGTAACACCCACCTTAATATGGAAGGATATATTTATTTCATCCTAGGAACATGAACTCTCTGTCTGTATTTAATGAACAGAGTTTAATCTAGTTCTCTGAGCACATGTCTATTATAATTTGTATAAATCAGAAGTTATGTATCAAGCATATTCTTCCTAAATACTTTAACACTTAGAAACAGACATCATTAGAAGGCAGGGAATCTTCCGCAGACCACACACGCTCTGAAGTTTAATAGATGAAACTGAATGCCATCTAATCCTCAGGAAAACCTGTGAAGTTCTAGAAATAAAATCTAAACCGAAAATGTGTAATTTCAGCAAATGCTCACAATGTAATTTGGGGGTTGAAGTAAAACAAACTGGAATATAGCACAGTTAATGGTAATTTTACAGCTATCTATGACTTATCTCACTTTAGATCATAAATCTTAATTTTAATTTTCTATCTCTGAAATGACACTATAGCTTCCTTCTCCCTCCTTCCCTTCCCTCCATCTATCTCTTTCTCAGTCCAGGCAGGACCTGAACTTGCTTTGTGTGTGAGATTAATCTTGAATTCCTGACCCTCCTGTTTTCCACCTCCCAAGAGGAAGAATTTCAGGCAAACTCCAGCATCCCAGGCCAGTACCTTTCTGTTAGCTGTGATTATGGACAACTATAGACATATACCTGTGGTAGCTGCAATATTAATCATGCCAAAAGATAGTTACTGCAGCTATCTCAAAATCTGACGCATATTAAACTTATAGTAGTTACTTATTTTCCACTAGACCTTGTTGTTTAAGGTAATAGACATATTAAATATGTGCCTATAATTCAATATTGTCATTATGCAGAAGCCAAAAGCTGGAGGGTCAAATCAGTCTACTGACTCGACATGGTTAAGAACACAAATCCTAGTTATATTTACTGGAAAGATTTGATTTTAATTTAGTTACTCACAAAATATTATTAGGATGTAGAAATTGCATTTATCAAACTGATATAGGAGTTACTTAGCATAATTCAAAAGTTTCACTGTAGAGAAGAGGATATGAAATCCAGGGAAATAGAAATAATTAACCTGAATACATAAATCCCAAATAAAGATTTTATGCTAGTTGAAGATTTCAAAGGATTCAGCCTTGAGGAGACAAAGGTATTTCTCTTAGCTAAATTCTAAATTATTCCTCAAGTCACTCTTCCATGGTGAGCAAAAGGTAGATGGAAGGGTAAGGGTCGGGGTCAAGGGAGAAGAGTGCTTCAGCATTGGAGTGGAGTCTTAAACACTATTATATGTGAGGCACATTGATTCATTCACTCTAATCATTATATTGGTGCTATGCAGAAAACAGAAATCCACTCACTGGGGCAGATTATTTAACGGGCATGAAGTTAAACTGATACCTACATTTTTTCTACCATTGTAACAGGCTTTAAAAACATAAAAGCAACTAAATGACCCAAAAGAACATGTCCTATGACCATGTTATCCTTATTCAACATGGCCAGAATTTATAACATATTTTTAAACAGGCAGTATGTGTGTGGAGGGGTGTGGGATAGGGTCATACTCATGTAGACTTGAACTGTGATTCTATTCAAAACGGTTTTAAATCATTGTGCTTGTATTCATAAATAAATAAAACATATAATTCCATTAGTTTTTCATACTTGGATGACCATGTTTAGTGGATTTAAAATGTATTAAATTAAAAATATTAGTCCCCTTATATTTGGAAAATTAAAACAAGGCAGCAATGAGTCGCCTAGCAGAAGGCATTGCTTTGGGAAGCAGTGTACCTACTAAAGGCATTATGATCGTTTAGTAGAAATTCAGTTTATTTAAATTGTGTTCAGTGTCAGTTGCTCCTGGGTTAATAGTGTGGTATGCATGGGAATTAAATGTCAATAGTTACATGGATAGAGAAGCCAGCGACCTCTCTGGCATGATCATATCTGTCTATCACCAATATTATTTGTATATGTTATAGTGCTCATTGATACTTTGATACTTAGGATGGTGAGGACAGCTTGTGATTGGTTTGTAATTTAACTCTCACACACATTCACACCCACACACACATGTAAAGTTGGACATGGCTAGCTGTATCAGCTCACAGACCAAGGGAAATACATATTGATAGTGGACTGTCTGGAGTCTGATGAGCTCCTTGGTCAGGTTGATATGGTATGATGAAGACTGGCTGTGTACTTTAATGGAAACGGATGAAGTCATACAAGAGACAGATGTTGTGTTTGCAAATTATGGTTTAAGACAAGTGTAACTAACACATATGAAATTTTACTTAATTTGGTTATCCAGTGTAGTGACCAAGCAAATTTCTGAGTGAATGTACATTGTTTGACATGGGCAAAGTCATACCAAGTACCAATGTCTCAGTCCCATTGGAGTGCCAAAGCCTTCCCTGGCTGAGGCTCAGAGGGATGGCAAAGCCCTTCTCAGGTCTGAGTGTAAATGATGACACTGTGTGGAGAAAATATACAATGTAGCTTCTCCCCTCCTAATGTTTATGGCCTGAAGACTGCTCCTTACAGAAACTGATCTCACCAAGATTAGCTAAACCTGCCTTTTTCTTCATCTGTATGCAGTAAAGCCTCCTGGTACATCTGTATACAATAACCCAGCATCCTGGCACATCTGTATGTAATTACACCGTCTTCTTGTGCAGTTGTATGATATATCCCTGACCCCTAGTTCAATTGTAAATAATAAAGAGGCTATGCCTGGTTTGGGTTAGGTTGAAACTTCTCCATCAAAGAGCCCAGTTCACCTGATTCCAGCTTTTCTATCTGTATTTGTCTTTTCTTCATTCTCTTACTGCCCCTGGAGCTGTGGAGGAGATGGCAATCCACATATCAATATGTCGTACACAGCTGAAAACCAAAAGCCTTCCTAGTTCTTTTATTCATATCTGCGTACTTCTCTATCCAAGTCCAAAATACCATGGACATGAATTATGGTATAATGTGCCTCTAATTTTTCACACAAATAACATAAAGAGCTCACATATTGTGGTGGTATCATTCATGATAAGCAGGTAAGAAGGGATTGATGAATGTGTAGAAACCAGGACTATTTTTTGAAGAAAAGAAAAACAACTCTCTTTTTAGATCTCCAAAAATATTCTGCTCTCTCTGATTCTTGGTTCTTAGCTCGACATATGGCAGACTTGGACTGGAGTGAATAATCACACTTCAGGGTACCTATGCAGTTTGGCTTTCTGAATGCTGAGCGACTGAGAATTAGCTACCCCAAAGTTGAAACCTGACCCACATAAAACAGGGTTAAGGAGCAAACCCTCCTTGCATCACCTTTGATGAGTGCTGAGTGAACATTGCTGGGGGCTTTGCTTCAGGTTGTCCTGGACAGACTGGAAAAGTTCATGTCACCTCACCCAGCTCCTTCATTCACATTATTTTCTTTTCCTCTTATTTTCATTTTTTTCTGCCCCAGGCTTGTATTAAGCAAATAAAAATTGTACCACCCTAATGCTTTGTTAGTTGTTTCCTAACATTCCTGGGCCAAGACAATTTTCCTTCAAGGCATTTGTAGATGGATTTATTTCTTTGTGCCTCCAGCTCACAAATAACGACACAGAGACTTATTAATTACGAAAGCTTGGCCTATAGCTTAGGCTTGTTCCTTCTAGCTCTTATAACTTCAATTAACCCATGAACTATTAGTGTATGCTTTGCCATGTGACTTTTTACCTTTCCTTCATTCTGTATGTCTGACTCCCTCAGTGTCTTGTTGGCATCTCTTGTATGCTCTGATTCTTCCTGCTCTTCCTTTCTCTCCCAGAAATCCAACTAGACTTCCTGCCTAGCTATTGGATGTTCAGCTTTTTATTACACAAATCACAGCAGATGCATCTTCACCACAACAGGTATTTATGAAATACATGTCCTCCAGATGGATTTTAAGTCATCCACATAAGAGTTTTGGTGACCTCACCATGGGTGATTGCTACAGGGGAGTGGCCGGCCTAACTTAGAAACTGGCTCAAGTTCCAGGAGGTGAGCAAATCTTGCTATGTACCAACTGATGGCATGCCACTGGTTACTGATAAAACAGAGATGACGGTTTCAGGACAATGAACTGCCAGGTAAAACACTGTGAAAACCCTCAGCTGCAGTATAGTAAGATTCCCCTGTACCTCCAAGAACAATATGCTAAAAACTAGGTTGTGGGTGTTTGTTTTGGTCATTTGCTAAATGCTCTTCCCTTATAATGAGATTGACGACTATCTTAAATGCTATCTTAGAGCCTTCAGGCAGTAGCTGATGAAAGCAGAAGCAGAGATTCACAGCTAAGCTCTGAGTCAAACTCCTGGAATCCAGTTGTATAGAGGGAGGTGTGATGAGCAAAGGGGTCAAGACTATGCTGAAGAAACCCACAGAAACAGCTGACCTGAGCAACTGGGCGCTCACAGACCCCAGTCTGACAGCTGAGGAACCAGCATAGGACCAAACCAGGTCCCCTGAATGTGTGTTGTGAGGCCTGGACAGTCTATGGGGCCTCTGAAAGTGGAACCAATATTTATTCCTAATGCACAAATGGGCTTTGGGAGCCAATCACCTATGGAGGGATATTCTCTCAGCCTAGATACACGGAGGAGGGACTAGGCCCTGCCCCAAATGATGTGACAGATTTTGATGATCCCTCATGGAAGGCCTCACCCTTTCTGGTGAGTGGATGGGGGATGGGATAGGGGGTTGGTAGGGGCCTTTGGAGGACAGGAGGGAATGGGAACTGGGACTGGTATATAAAATAAATGTGTTTTTAATTTAAATAAAATATTATAAAAATAAATAAATTAATTTTGTTAGCAAACAACATAATTATTTCATTTTGGCATGCATATGTGCCATCATACTTGGTCCTTATTCATTCCTTTACTCTCAGTCTTTCTCTTAGCCCATTCCTCTCTTGCTGGTCCTCTCTCCACTCTCAAATAATCATGTCACATATTTTTCATTGTTCTCCCATCCTGAAGATCTCTTCTACTGCTTCTCATGGTCCTGTTTAACATTCATCAAACACACACACACACACACACACACACACACACACACATACTTAAATCTAGATTATGGGTCTGAGGTAAAACTGGAAATTTGTATTTCCAAGTCTGTATTAATTCTCTGAACACAATGATCTTTGGTTCCACCCACTTTCCTTCTATTGTCAAGATTTTATCTTTCGTTACAATAATATTCTATGTGTCCATGTACCTCATTTTTTGTCTTTGTTTTTCTTTTTACTGTCATGTTTTTATTTACTTACTTTTAAGTTACCATAGAAAGTAAAGAGTTTAATTAATTACCTTTTAATTCCTATTTTGCTTTTGTTGTTCTTCCTCTCTCACTCCCCTCCCACTCTCCCTGCTCATGCTCATCTCCTGCTCACCCCTTTCCTCCCGCTAGGAGACCCCATCCCATGTCCATGCCATATGTATTCTAGTACTCTCCTCTCCCTCATACCTGCCGTAAGCGTTTTTTTCTCTCATGGACTTTTTTCTAGCATTATGACTTACACTCAACACACACACACACACACACACACACACACACACACACACCTAAGATCTGCACATGAGAGAGAATGTATAATCTTTATCTTTCTACAATACTTTGCTTAACAAATTCCAGTTCTATCCATTTCCCCACAGGTGTCACAGTTTCATTTTTAATCACATCTGAATAAAATCCCGTTTGTGTGTTTATAACATGCTTTACTTTATCCGTGAACATGCTGTTGGACACTGAGGCTCCTGTGAATAGAGCAGTTATAAACATGGATGCCAAGTATTTCTGTATGAAGACAAAACATACTTGGGTCTACAATCAAATATAACTTCTGAGAAGTCTCCACACTGATTTCCATAGTGGTTACATCATCTCATACTCTCACCAGTAGTAAATCCCTCTGAGCTGGCATGTTTGCTTGTCAATAGCCATTGTTAGTGGAATGAAGTAGAATCTCAAATCAGTGTTAATTCTCATTTCCCTGATGGCTCAGGATGGTCAATATTTTTCCAAATACATGTTGCCAATTTGTAGTTCTTTGAAAACTATCAGTTCAGTTCATTGGCCTATTTATTGGCTGGGAGATTTGCTTTTTAGTTATTATATGTTTGCATTTCTTATTCCTAGATGCTAATCTCCTATTTGATGTCTATTTAACAAGGACTTGTTCCTATTCTGTAGGTAGACTCTTAACAAAGCTATTGTTCCTTTGGTGTACAGGAGCTTTTGAATTTCACATGACCCCATTGTCAATTCTTGAAATTATTTCTTGTACTAATAAAGTCGTTTTCAGAAAGCCATTGCCTAGCCTATGTCTTCAAATGTTTCCCTGTGATTTCCTTGGCAGTTTTAAAGGTCCAGGTCTTACACTAAAGGTCTTCCACCCACTTTGAATTTATTTTGTGTTGGGTGAGATTTATGGATCTGGCTTTAGTCTCCTATATGTGACTATCCAATTTTCCCCATAGCATTTGATAAAGAGGCTTTTCTTATTTTACTTCAGAATTCCTTTTTATTATTTTAGTTTTGTGTAGGTGTGTGTCTGCATGTAGATATGGGTATGTGAGTGTAGGTAGTTTTGGAGGAGACCAGAGGTGTCAGTTCTCTTGTAACTGGAGATATAGACTGTTGTGAGCCACCTGGCATGGGTGAGGAGTACCAAATTTGTGTTCTCTGGAGCAGAAAGTTCTCTTAATAACTTAGTCATCTTTCTAGACCTGTCATCTTACTTTAAAAAGGACATATCTGGGCAGGGAAATGGCTCAGTGGGTAAAAGCACTTGCCACCAAGCTTGAGTTCTATACCTGTGACTCAGTATGATAGAAAGAGGGGAATCACATGGTCAAAGGAGGGAACTTACATGATCGAAGGAGAGTCCTCAGTCCCATAAGCTGCCCTCTACCCTTCACAGATGCCGAAGAAATTAAAGGGCAAACTTCCTGAAAAATATTAAATGTGTAAGTACAGTCAATTCCATGGAAATGCTAGGGTTCTAATAAAAGTAGATTCTTCAGACTTGCCTGAGAGTATATAGCTATAAATAAAGACAAGTCTCTGTGACCTCCAGTCTCCACCCCTTTCCTTTTCTGAAAGAAGCAACTGTATTTTCTACTTAGAGATGAGAAAAGGGCTCTACTGTAAGTAGATGCATTACTAGGTAAAACTTGTTTTGTCTCTACTGCCACTTACTGCCTTTAAGTCTGTAGCAGGGGCAGTTCCCAACCCAACATATTATGAGTGAGACTGAATAGGCCCTATTCCCATCGTCCAACATAGAAAACCAGATTCACGACATTGTTAGTGTATGTTAATTTTAAAAAAGGTGCATTTGGATTGGAATTAATTTGGAGGGTTTTAGGTCTCTCTTCCTCTTCCTCCTATTCTCCCTTCTTTCCCTCCTTCTCCCCTCCATGTGTGTATGTGTGTGTTTGGGTGTGTGTGTCTGTGTGTGTGTGTGTGTGTGTGTGTGTGTGTGTGTGTGTGTGTTGTGTCACACCTGACCTGGCCATGGCACAATTTGTGGGCATGATCATACTATACCATAATTCAGGAGTTAAAATTTCAGTGAAAACACCTGGAGCTGGTCATAAGAGCTTTCTTGACCCTGTGAAGCCACGATTAAATGATAGTGTACCAAATAAATGAAGCAAAAGTACCTTTGTATAGTGAAGAAGGAATCAGAAGACTCAGAGAGGCAGGAAAGTTAAGATGATTTATGATGTGCAGTATGAGAGTCCACAACTTGGTATAATCGACCTGCCTTTTTCTTTGGGGAGTTCTCTGTTTTTGAAAAATTTGAAAAAGGAAGCAAGCCAAGATGGCCAGCCAGTTCTATCTAAAATACAAATAGGAATGGGTTGTAGATACATTAATCATCTTCTGATTGTTTTTCTCTCATTTATTTTACAGTTGGTATTTAGCATGGAACTTTATGGTTCATCACTTTTGTGATTGTGATAAAGGATGGGGAACTCAGTTTACCAAGGCTAATCTCAACTAGCAATTGTTGACAAATGTGTCGAAGGTTGTAAAACATTATAAAATTAGGATTTGTAATTGCCTTTTGGAAGTGGATTTACAATTAAACATTACTATATTAAAGTAATGTTTGCCAATAAAAATTTAAGAGCTGGGGGGTAGCTTAGTTGGCAAACCTTTTGCCTTGTTAGCAAGAACAACTGTGTTGGATTCCAGAATGCATGTAACAATGCTTAGCATGGTGGTGCACAAGTGTGATGCCAGCATTGAGGAGAAATAGTCAAGGGGACCGCTGGTGCTTCCTCGCCATCTAGTCTAGCCTAATTAGTGAGATGAAGGTTAATGAAAGATACATTCTCATGACCTTCCTAAGGGTGACACCCCAAGTTGTCCTCTAAGCCTCCATACTCATGTGTACACACACCAATATGTGCACCTGCAAGCAAACATGTTCACATAGACATTTCAAAAATTAAATAATTTAAAGCAAATTGTTTAATTCACCTTATTTGTAAGATGATTTTTGTTGTTCTTTCTTTTTTTTTCAACACAGGGTTTCTCTGTGTAGCACTAGTTGTCCCAGAACTTTCTTTGTAGACTAGCAAAGATGTGCACCACCATTCCCAGCCCAGATCTATAAGATGAGTTCTAAATAAGTGATTCAATACATTTTATTGGATACACACACAGACACACACACACACAGAGACACACACACACAGACACACACACACACAGCTTTCTGTTGAAGTTTTTAATGAAGGTTGAAAAATGCCAAAAACAGCCATGAGTAAATGAAGAGCATGCCAGAGAATCAGATGGCTTCTAAGATCTCTGAGGAGAGCTAGGATTACCTAGGATTCTAAGTAAATGTACACAGTCAGCTAAAGTCTATTTTGAAATGCTGGATCCACAGTGAGTGCTTTTGTCAACACATCTGAGTTATCCCTTAGGGAAAAATTGTTACACCAGCAATTTACTACAACCGATGTCATTGCAGTCTGTTACCACTAAGCAGAAGAAACCACATGTTATTAAATAATCCTTCAATAATTGACTTTGTTTGGAAAGAGCTGGCCTATAAGGCATGCATTACATTGGAACACACTTCTCTCCAATAGCCACATGTACATGCCTCTGTCACATAGACATAGGTCAAAATATTTATAAATATATTTCTGTCAGCACTTAACATGAACAATGACATTCATATTGTCCTGAAGTGCAAGCATAATGTTAATAAGTGTCTCTTCATTAAGTGATCAATTAGCTCTTGACTCCTATGTCTATAATTGTTAATACAATCATTCTACCTAAATGTACACCTAGTTCTCTTGACAGAATTTGTCAAAAATATTTTCTAGTGCTTTAAGATTAATGGGATTTGCTTCAATATTTGACATTCTATACATTAGTTTTATTTCAATTTTCCTTCTGGAATTGTATTTCATTGAAAGTCATTTTATTAAGACCCATTCTTTTTCTTTATGGGTATGTAACACATTCAATTAATAATGGGGGATGTTTGTTTATATTTTTCATTAATTACCTTTATTGGCCCTGTGAGTTTTTTTGTGTTGACTCTCACCTAGCTCAAATTATCTGGGGCAAATTATTCTCAGTCATTTCCAATTGAAAAAATGGGGCCACTGAGTCCAAGACTGCTATAAAGTACATACACAACTCTATTCCCCCTCATCTCTTTCTTTTCAAAGCAGCCAAATGAAGACAAGTAGGATTTTGCAGTTAAGACTCAGTTACATCGACAGGATTTCTCACAGAGTGATGACCACCTCCATGCAGTCCCAATTACATTACTTTCTGGAGAAGGTGTGTTGTAGCATGCACATGAGCCAATAATGCCAAATGAGATGCTTCTCGCTGGAGGCCAGGCAACCATGATGAGGTCAGCTTCAGAGTCAGAATAAAAAGAGAATGGAAATAAAGTTCTTACTCTAAGACCGCAGATTCTTTTAGAATGTTTGATCTGTTTTTAATCTGGTTAGAACTGGATTGAGGAGCTAGCAATAATTCAAACCATTATTTCTGGAGAAATATATGATAGTTATAAATGGCTAGAATAAAATTAATTCACAGTTGTGAAAGATTCTATTTGTTATTTAAATTTTTCTCCTAACAAGATTTTTGTGAGTAGAAGACTTATTTAATTTGCTATGGTAAAGTTTCTCAGACAAGGAAGTTTACAAACAATAGAATTGTATTAGTCAGTCCAGGAGAATTCATCGAAGTTCTAGGAGCCAGGACAATCAGTGCCTGGCAAGGTGATGACTTTCAATTTGTAAATACAGTCTTTGTGCTGCTCTGTTGCATGATAGACAATATTAACCATTCTATTGGGACTATTTCATAACGGCACTAGTCCTGCTCATGAAGGGAGAGTTCTCATGACCTAATTGTCTCCTAAAAGCAAGCAGAACCTTTAACATGGTTGCCTTTGGGTACAAGTGTCAACATGTGAACTGGCAACAGAGCATAATTATTCAGAACACAGAAATAGGTGGCATTGTAATTAGAGGCATAGAGGTCTAAACTGACCAACCAAATTGGATTTCTATAGAAGCACAGGGTCATCATTGATTTACTTGACCAAGCACTTATCAAACATGTTGGTGTTCATTGAGATCCTTTTCCAGGCATCAGAGATGTAGTCGTCTGTTGTTCTATTACCAGTCTTGCCTGTCCTGCTTGTTGATCTTAAAGTTTGGGAGACTCAAGAAGCAATAATGGATTCTAGGACTCAGAAACTCCACTCATTTGCATGTTTGGGAAGTCTGCTCTACAAAGGATGGAATTCTATCCTGAGACACAAAAGAAACGAAGATCCTTAGAGTCTTTCTTTCATAGACCATTATAACAGAGTTCTGTGGGCTCATTATTCTCTGGGGTCTGATCAGTGATCCTGGAAGCATAGACACATGCCATGCAACATAATTTCCAAGTGCTTATTAATCATGGAGACCCATAGATTTGGTAAGCAGATTGTGACAATTTATATTGTCAAGGGCGTCCTTTTCTTGATAGTAATCTCTGGACTAGATCAGTCAGAGTGGTGGTTCAATTATATTTGTTGAGAAGTCCAACCAAATGAGCTAAAACTGAAAACAAAAGATTCTAAAATATTCTTTTAATATAAATGGCTGTGCCCTTTTCTCACTTTTTCCTCTACTTTAGTTCATGGTACACTTTGCCATACTTTAACTCAAAAGCAATCTACCACCATTAGCCTGATTATCTTTCCTTGTCAGATGGCACAATGCACAAGATGGCACTGAACTCACATTTAGCTTGAATATTAACATGTAGCCTCAATGATACCACTAGAGATTGTAAATACCAGAGCCATAAAGTTAACACTGGACTCAAATCTGCATCATGAAATGTGAAACACTCATCCTAAATTAAGGAATCACAACACATACACAAAGTGAATATCAGTACTGATTAAAAAACAACAACAGAAGTTTCAAAGTTAGAATCTGGTATAAAATGGAAAGGCAGAACATGGTACATATTCTCACTACATCAATAATGGCAGTTTTCTCTTATTCTTGCTGACCATCAATATTTACTCATTCTGAATATGCTAATTTTCTATATATTAGGTTCTCTTTGGCAAGCTTAGTTTTCTACTTTCAGATGAAATTTATACTTGGTGTATATACAGATTGTACCTCATTGTTAATAAGCAAGAAGTAAGTAAAATGACAGAAATATAAACTGTAATGAACCTCAAGAATTTAATGTGGGATTGAGGAAAAGACAGCTTTCAGAACATTAGGCTTATGGATGATGAGATAGTAAGTGAGACTAGAATTAAGATAAACAATGTTTTATTTAGGTAATTGTTAAAGTTGGATTTATTTAGATCATTTTAACCCCAAATGTCTTTCTAGGATTATCTCGGAAGTAAGCCTATTTAAATTTTGCCTATAAAAGTAAGCCTGTATTCTTAAGTAGCAGCAGTGGGGAGGTGGAAAGATAGAGGGAGAGGAAAAGGAAATACAAAATAAAAAACACAGTGCCAATGTGTAGCTTTTGCTGATCTCCATGTTCTAAACAAACCTACCAAACTATGAAGGAAAAGTTGACAAGAAACAAATAGGGCTGACTATCTGGTGCAACCTGGCTCCAGCACATGTCTGCTTTCAAACCTTGTATTCTTAATGGTGACCACAAAATGAGCTTTAATCCACATGCCAAGGGAGTAACTGGGCTTCCTACATACTGTGTTACTGTCTCTTTATAGGTTTTAAGACTGTGTTTTAGGGATTGCTCATTTCCTCCTGAGTTCCCCAGCTTCAATTACGGTTAATTGTGACCATAAAAACTATTAATCATTTGGCAAAGGCTACTTCTATATGTGGGGAAATCTAGAGAATAGATTAACACATTAGGCAAGTAATAATGGCCTTTCCATTATAAAAGTTTTATTAGAAATAGCAAAACATAGCATATAGCTATCAACTGTTATTATTTATATTAACATTAAGCAGGGTTTTAAAGAAAGTGCATGTAGAGATATAGAGGTCCAATTGCATTTCATCTGATTAATCTGTAAATGTTATTATTATTTCTCCTACATCTAACTTCCACCCATGGCAGGCTTTGAAAAGATTAGTGTTTCCTTCTTCAGGAGAGTTTTAGAAAACAAGGACTTGACATCTATATACGTTTTGAAGTCTTCCTGAGGTGGTCATCTATCACTCCCTGTTTTTCTGCTGTAGATTTCCTCATTGTTCCTTCTTTTTTTAATCATTTTTTATTTTAATTTTAAATAGCTTGTTTTACATGTCAATCCCAGTTCCCTCTCCCTCCCCTCCTCCCGCACTCCCCTTCCCCGCCTCCCTCCCACCCTATTGCCAACTCCTTCCACATAGGGGATATCTAGAGTCTGTCATTTCACTCAGGGTAGGGTCCAGGCACTCCCCTAAGAGTCCAGGCTGAGAGAGCATCCCTCTTTGTGCTATAGGCACATGAAGACAGTTTGTATACCAGGGATAGACACTGATCCACAGCTCAGGGCCCCATAGGTTGCCCAGGCCTTCTCACTGACACTCACATTTGGGGGGTCCAGATCAGTCCCATGCTGGCCTCCCCACTGTCGGTCTGGGGTCCAAGAGGACTAAGACCTGTGGAGTGTAGAGAACAAGCCAGAGAGTGTTCACAACAGAAGCTCTTATGCATCAGCTCTCCTCAGGAAAGGACTGTCCCATTCATCCGTCTCCAGGTGGTGATGAAGGGCTGGTCTTCCCATCTGGATCAATGTGTCTGTCTCTATCACAAGACACAGAACATAGGTGACAGGGATAATTAGGTTTCACTTACCCACACATCAGGTTGGTTCCTGAACTTGCTCTCAAGAGCACTGGACTTGTTTAATTCCACAGTTTCTGCAACCTGGGCAAAGGTTTAGGTGTCTTAGAGAGGAGGAGAATGGTCAAGGTTAACGTGGTAGGTAGTGAGACCTTATCTCAAAAATGTGAATTTTAAATGATTAAACACAAATAAAAACTGAATACACACATATATTCTACCAGGCTCACAAGCAAAGCAAAGAATTTCTAGCATAGCAATATTCATGATTGATACACTGTCTTGGGGGCGGTATTTATCAGGCCAATAGAGGACCATTTATTCTCATAGAAGCCAGTTTTGGATGAATGTGAGGCATCAAGTCCTTCTGGAAATTTGTACCCATTAAAGGCCCTGGGAGTTGAAGCAAGTTCAGGGAGCTGGTGGTGATCTTGGCAAGCGCCACAAGGTACCTTTGATGGCACAGGTAATCTTCAGGGAAAAGCTATTGTTGCCCACAGGTTTTGTGGTACAATTGGGTTTTCACTTTCAATGTGAAAGGAATTATCTCTTACTCAATCATTAACATCCATAAGAAGCATAGTAAATAGTAATTTAAAAAAATCTCGTAATTTGCCTTCCTCTCTCTTACCCTCTGTCTCTCTGCCTCCTTCCCTTCTTCCTTGCCAACTTTCCCCTCCTTTCTTTCCTTCTCTCTCTCCATCTCACGTCACTACCTTTCTTTCATTTGTTCTTGGTTTTTCAGTATTATTGAGATACATCTAACAAAAATTGACTCTCTTTGTTGTTTGATATACATACCTGCCTGTGTAAGGATGACTGCAAAGGAGCAAAGTTTCCATTGCCTCACATGGTGATCTTTTGTGTGTTAAAAACTCTTGGTATTTCTCAACAAGTTTTAAGCATATGGTACACTAGTATAGATTGTATTTGTGCCTTACATTAGATCCCCAAAACTTTCTATTAAAAAACACACGAAAGTGTATACCCTCTACCCAGTAGTTTACTTCTTCAACCCAGCTCCTGGTGAAAATCTTTTTCTTTTTCCATGAGTTAGGTTTTGTTTTTCAAATTTCACATATAAGAATCATTGTGCTCCTTTTATACCTTAGGATAAAGCTGTTTGCATTTAGGTAGCCTAAAGTTCTATTATCTAAACTGTATTGTAGAGACTACGGCTCAGTCTATCAGTCAAAGCAGGGAGAATACTGACCGCTAGGATTCTGAGCTTTAAACTCCTCAAGCTTTCAAGTGTCTTTGGTGCTTGAATCTAGACAGTTGTATGTCTATTACCTTGAAAAAATGTTTTGTGTATAAAATAACCAGAAAGAACAATTGTCATTTACAGAATTTTCTTATTTCAAGGTATTATTATTAGAAGCAAAAGTGCATTGCCACTTTGAGTTGTCCTCATCAGAATGAGGCAGAGGAAGGTATAAATTCCAAATTAGGGGAGGTAGAACTCAGTTCTAGAGAAACTATGTGTTATGTCCAAGGATCAATAGATAGAAAGTGACTTAAACTCACATATTAAAGATACATAGATGTGGTAATTTGAATGTATTTGGACCCCATAATCTCATAGGGAGTGGTACTATTAGGAAGTGTGGACTTGTTGGAAGAGGCTGGATGACACATGCCTTTAATCCAGACCTTGAGGTTGGAGGGCATGCCTTCACTCTGGGTCACTCCTTCTGTTGGAAGTATGTCACTGTGGGGATAGGCTTTGAAGTCTCTTCCTCAAGTTTCACTCAGTGTGAGAGTCAGTTGATTTCCTATTGCCTGCAAGATGTAGGACACTCAGCACCACGTCTGCCTGTATGCCACCATGCTCCCGGCCATGATGGACTGAACCTCTGAACTGCAAGCAAGCCCTCCTCAATAAAATGTTCTCTTTATAAGAGCTCCTGTGGTCATGGTGTCTCCTTAGAGCAATAGTAAACTCTAACAAAGACAATGAGAGACTAATGTTTTACCATCTCTGGTACTGAGTGTGTGTGTGTGTGTGTGTGTGTGTGTGTGTGTGTGTGTGTGTGTGTAGGAAGGGAGATGGGTATATGCATTCAGTTCATATATTTAAGAAAATTATCAGCTGGATTATTTAGAGCTTGTAAAATGTATTAGATTCTTCATCTCATTTTGCTTTTGATCTATCCCTGGTGTGCTTAGCAGACAATTCTGGATTATAACTTAGACATTTTTCATGAAGGAGAGAAAAGGGGAAAATCTATTATCCAAGTAAATCAAACTCACAGATTATTTCCTTATAAATAGTAGAACATTTGAAACTATTTTTTTGTTTTGTTTGCTTTTGGCTACACTTGTGTCATTTCCTTTGGCTGATTATTCATTGGATGTGAAAGGAAACCCAGTTCTAAAAAACACACTTTGATTTATGGAGTGAGCAGGCCCAAATGACATCTCAAGTCCTCCAGGGAAGTTGAGGAGAAAAGACAGGGAAACGCCTGTGAAGGATCTGGAAATGGACGCTCCTCGGTAGGCATGTGGATATTTATGGTTTAATATCTTGGAAAAGCATTTCTAGGTACTGACTTAGCATTCCACCACCACAGGGAGAATTGATCCTCTTGTCCTTGCCTGGAGTCAGATGTAGTTAGATGAGATGAAGCTGATATTATTGATCTGCAAACTCACACCAGCCAAATGTTAACCAGCTATTAAAATCTGGAATCAGGTCATGTCTCTCCTATTTTTTTTTAAATGACAGCCAACACGGAAGCATGCACCATCACTCAGGATTCTACTGCCTCTGGAGAGGTTGCTTAATTTATTTGATTTTTAAGAATTCGTTTTTAACAGTAAGGATCTATAGAAAAGGCTTTCATCCTGAGTTTTGCCTATGGAAAAGTATAAAGAATGGACTAGCTACTCTGGTCCAGTTGTTTTTCGGACATGCAAACACAGCATTTCTTTTTACAATTGACTAGGAAGCAATTTCCATAAAAATCTTCACAATTATATATTATGTAAATTCTTTCACTCTATAATGAATATTTTTATTTCTTGATCCAATTTAATGTTAGGAAGATGACAATGCCATTGAAAACTTCTTCTTTGTAATGCCATCTGGGATTCTATGATATATGCCACATAGATATATGGATTTAAAATGATATCAAATTGCTTACTTAAATTCAACTTTATGATCTTTACAAGGATTTGATGTGTAATTGGGGGACCCATTCTATTTCACTTTATTGTTGGATCTTAGACATCTGCTTTCTAAAAAGTGAAAGAAAGAAAACCAAAAATATATTTTAAAGTTTCCAATTAAGGAATGTTAACTCTTATTGTTACTGATGATTGCAGGAAATTCAAGCAACAAAGAGAAATATGCATGTTTACAACAACAGAAAGATCTTGGGGCTAGAGACATGGCTTAGTGTTTAAGATAGTTTGCTGCTCTTGCAGAAGACCAGGGTTCAGTTCTCAGCACTGACATGATATCTAAAAACTACTTGTAATTCCAATTCCAGGTGACCTGATGCCATCTTCGGGCCTCTATAGGCATTGTACTCATGTGGTGCATATGCAGAAAAACACCCATACATATAAAATAAAATAAATACATCTTTGGAAAAAAATCTATTCAAACCTCTCCATAAAAAATAATTATTGTTTACATTTTGTGAAGTTCAATGTAAAAGACATACACAAAAGCAGGACAGATATAAGCATATAGACTAATATAGGTACACAAACAGGTATATAGAGAAAAGTATTCTAAAATTAATTCTTTATCTTTCAATAAAATAATTGTATTGAACAAATGCATAAAAGTCATGAAAATTAAACTGTGCAATATGATGTACAATCTTATCATCACAAATGGAACAGAGAGTTAGCCAGTACATCAAGGGAAACATTTTGTGCTGGAAATGAAAGAACAAGAGGAATTTCCCAGGCAAACAATAGTGTATGCACTAGATAAAAGATTTTAATCGGTAAAGGAAATATTTGTGTTGTAGAACAGTGACTGACAGTTGTTTGTAGATTAGAAGAGATGAATGGGAGAAGCAAAAATGTAGTTATGAGGCCCTCATGATTCATAAAGTGAGTGATAGTATGGTCCCTTATTTTATCAGCATCCTCTGTTATTGCTTTGGAAACTCATAAACAATCTAGTGAAAAATAGTTAACAGCACCATGGAATAAACACTCCCTCTAATGCAGGGCAATGTGGTTCTACATAAATACACAGGAAGACTGTCTGTTTTCAAACATGGAAGGAAAGGGAAATAACATCAGGACTCATAAGCAATTGAAATTCAAGAAGAGGTCAAAATTCCTAGGTAGTCGGCTAGAGTATTTCTGATTCAAGAAGTATTTTCAATATCGCTAAGGTGTTTAGACCCTCAAAGACATGTTTTGCCAATAAAATAGGTGAAGCACCTATTAAACATGATGTCTTTGTCAGAACCAAAGAAACAAAACTGATGCACAGCAGAAATCCCTTGAGGAAAATCAAAGACATGAGAGTATCTTTGAAGTCATACAAGCATCTTTGGTACCCAGTGCTCTACATGGAAGCTAAGAGTCATTCAGTAGTTGGACCAACATGGGTAATTGTGACATTTGTCACCTACTAAGGGAATCAGTATCTTGTTTTCTGTTTTCATCTTCATTTCCAATCAGCATCACTAACCGAGTTCCAACCACTAAGAAGCATTTGTCTCTACAACATTTCTAGCAAGTTCTAATGATGATCAAAGGGCAAGGAAGAATTTTCATGGCATCAAAGCATGTACACAAGAAAGAGTTTCATCAACGAAGGGAATATTTAGTTGTAGAATGATTACTGACTGCTATCTTCACTATGCCACCATTAAATCAAATGTTACTTAGATGGACTCTTCTATCTCTTTTAACTCATATTAAGACACAACGGTAAATATCATCACTAATTCCAGTAAACTCTTAAAAGTCTTCCTTGACCATCTGGAACCAATGATATACGCAAATATTTCAGGGTAACTAAAGGGAAATCATGGAAAGTGAAGAGCCCTTTTTTACCTGTTTTGAGGGAATGAGGTAGGATAGGGAAGGGAAAATGAAAATCCAACAACATAAATTTGGGCTTAGCTGGTGAAGCACACCATTCATAGTTTAAATGAACAAGCCATAACTGACTCCTTGAAGTAATCCACAATTCCCAGATACTATGGGAAAGGTGGTGTTTTAGGGATGGTGAGTGGCTACAAGCCATGATTGGTACGTGTTTTATGCGAAAAACCTCATCTAGTCCTAATAAACATGCCATGGAGGAGTCTTACTATCATCATTTCCATTTTTACATGAGGAAAATAAAGTGCCAGTAGGTTAAATAACTTGTCCCATGACCAAAGGGAAGACCTGGGATTGAAACCCACTCAATCTCTCTGGAGATGTTTCACACTTAGAGTATAGGGTTGAACTGAGTGTTCAGTTTTCTTCTGACCTTGAAACTTCACTACAGGCACTAGGCTGACTGATACATTCCTTGGGAATACACACACTCACACACACACACACACACACACACACACACACACAGCTTCTTCTGATATGACACTGCCTGTCACATTCTGAAACACTTGAAAAGAACCATCCCTGAAGGTCATGCATGGACAAGTGCTATAATGTGAAAGGAATTGGGATCCTAATTTGACAAAATGTTCCATTTGCATCTACTGTAGCTTTCTGATTTATGACAGAGAGTGCTTGCAGTGAAGACAGAACATTTTATAGTGTGAGTGATTTTTCATTTTCTGGTCTGAAAAGAAACTTGGAAATCAGAAGAAATAAAAATGAATCAAAACATTTTCATTAGAAAGAATAACTCAAGATAATGTTTGCAAAGTTTTCTTATTGGGCATGTTAGCTTTTTGGCTTGGGTTGTAAGTAATTCTATTGTTATAGGCGGGTAGAGTCTCTAAAAAACAGCAGTATGAAACAACACCCAATTACAGCACATTTCTGCACAGTGAAGAAATGTTTCCCCATCTTGAGAATTCTCATAAATACTTAACTGCTTATAGAAGCTCATTAATGAAGAAAGAGATTGCCATGCTGCTCGTGAGATGGCTCAGTGGGTAAGAGAGCTTGCTGCCAAAACTGACAGCCTGAGTTCAAACCTTTGGACTCACATGATGCAGGCTGTCCTCTGACCTCCCTATATGCACCTTGATACCTTGATGCACACACATACTACTCTCTTCTCTCTTTTCTCTCCTCCCCTCTCTCTCCCTCTTCCTTTACCCCTCCCCTCTCACACACACATACAGGATACATTCATAAATGTAACTTAAACAGTTCTTTAAAGAAGGAAAGAAGTTGTTCATTGTGAAACCTCACCAAACCTTTTAGCATCTGAATCTCCTTACATAACTTTCAAAATCCACTTTCTTTCCACTCAATTACTGTATCTGAAAATATCATTAATAAATGTGAATTCAGTCAATAATGTGTGCTATCTATACTTCTATATATTGCAACAAAATGCAAGGTCCTTCAGGAATTGAGTCATTACTATTTATACTTGAATTACACTTCAAGCAGATTTCTATCCAAATATAATAAATATAGGTATTTTACTATGCTCACAAAATAACATTTTTTAAATCTTCTTTTTGCCTTGGTAAGCAGAGAACAGCAGTGATGGCTACTGAAATGAAGGCAGTGGATTATCAGTGTGAAAGATAATGTGAAACCTAGTTCATTGAAATAGTTTAGGAAATTTCATTTCCACAATATAATAACTCTGAGACAGTCAAGTTTCTTCTTAGCTGAAACTTCTCTCTGTCATGCATCATAAAATCCCACATAGTTGCGATGGGACATTTCATCAAATTAGGAATCGAATGGAAGCTCTCAGATTTTACCTCTGTAGGTGAGCCTAGCGTAACAGGCTTCATTATAATCAGTGTTAATAAAAATACCAGTTCACATCCATCCAAACCACACAGCTGACTAATGGCCAAGTCTTATTTGAACAAAACAGAGGTTTAGGGAACCTGTCAGTCCTATTTTCATCAAGGTCTTTAGATTGTAAATGTGAAGTCAGGTATGGTAGTGCATACCTTTAATCACAGAATTTGGGAAGCAGAGGCAGAATGAGCTCTATGAGTTTGAAACCAGCCTGGTCCTCATAGTGAGATCATGTCTCAAATCCTATCATCAACAAGACAAAACAGAAAAGAATCTGAAAGTAGTTGACGACAAGCCAGGGTTAGGAAATGATAGCTGACCTCTTTGTGAAAGGAAACCTCTCTCCACAAGTATTGGTAATTTTTCGTAAGACATTACCATTCTTTTCTTTATTTTTGTTGTTTGTAAGTGTGTGTGTGTGTGTGTGTGTGTAAGTACCTGCAAAGGCCAGCAGAGGGCATCATATATCTGGAAGTAGAGTTGTGGGTGGTTGTGAGCCTCCACACTGGACATGGGGTCAGTAGGTGACTGCTCTTAACCCCTGTGCCATCTCCCTCACAACCATCTATTTTTCTTTAATGTTTCCCCAGCTTAGTCTGTTTTTCTTGCCCCCTTGCAATTGCCCAGCAGGATGATCAAGTTGTGGAATTTTTGAAGTGTGATCTTCTTTATAGCTCAAGTAATTAAGAGTTAAGTGGATGTTCTAAAGAAATCAGGTGGGTACATTCAAAGACAGAGTTCCTAAGCAATGGGTGATACCATACTGTAGTCTAGCAAGATGTGGTGCTTTGAAAAAGAATGACCACCTTGGGCTCAAATTTGAATGCTTTGTCACCAAGAAGTGACACTATTTGAAAGAATTAAGAGGATCAGGAAATGTGTTCTTGCTGGAGGAAGTGTGTCACTTTGAGGTTTTTAAAAGCCGAGGCCAAGATGACCAATGTTTCTTTCTCTGTCTACAGATTAGGATGTAGTTCCCAACTACTTCTCCAACACCATGACTGCCAAGCCTGCTGCCATGCTTCCCGACATGATGACAATGGACTAAACCTCTGAAACTGTTAGCAAGTCCCCAATTAAATATTTTTTATAAAAGTTACCTTGATCATGGTGTCTCTTCAGAGCAATAGAACAGTGACTAAGACACATGGTTTCTGGTGCATTGAAAATTAGTAAACATTTTGAACACTTTTATGTAACATCTGGTGTGGAATATGCTAGGATTTTTCCCCTTCCCAAGTTCAGGTTGAAAGATCTAGAATGGTAAAAGAGGTAATAAATCTCCAAGAGCAAAACATTACTGAATACTAGAAATGAATGTCAGTCAAACTAGTGGTAGCTGGAGAAAAGAACACAGAAGTTTAAAAAATTTTTGCATACAGCTTTGACTAAAACGTAGTGTTTTTCTTCCATCAGTCTTATCTCAACTTCTATTTTAAAAAGCAAGACTCATATGTTTCAGAATATTAATGTCATTAATAAATAACTTCATAAAATGACTAGGAATTTATCATTATAATTGCATGAAGGAGCTGATAAATTGTAGTGTTTGAAGTAATTTTCAAAATATTTTCCAAATTACTAGAACATTCTGTATGTGTGCAAATGTTTTCATCTTTATGCATACATGTAATAGAGCTATTTAAAAATTCCAGTATTTAGTGAACACTGTTAATAAATGAAAGCAAATTATTTACCCAGAGAATGGAAATGATCAACATCAAAAATTTCAAGAAAATGTTAACAGCCACATACCAATCACTGCATTAAGTCTTAAATCTTTGTTGCCAGAACTTTTACACTTCTCTATTTCAGAAGATGCTGGGTGCAATGAAAACGTGTTTCTCAGTGACAATTAGTTTCTTCTTAGGGTAATTTTCCAACAGTAAGAAGTATGTACACTAAGCAATAAAGTAATTTTATTTTCCTGAGTGATTGAGTAATAGTGATTCCTTGGTAGTTGGCCATTTTGTCCAGAAAGCCAGCTGGCAAGTGAATCAGGAAACTGCTTGTTGCTTTTGTTGGCTGGTTGCCTACATGTTGAATGCAAGTGATGCTTTGCAAATTATAGGAATAAATAGAATCTTGGGTCCTAGCCTAGAAATTTATTAATGGTTTTTGAGCGGTCAGATCACAAGAGGGCATGTAGTTAAAACCTCAATAGCAGGTGTCTAAAAGACTCCTTCTTGTGGAGGTCACTGTTTAATAATCCATAGGCTTTGTCTTAGAGAAAAGGATACTTGAAGGTAATGGTTTTTATGTAATGCAGTGGTTACATTATACTTATTTGGTGGAACAATATCAGAGTAGACATATTCATGACTTATTAAAATATCTCTGAATGCTTAGAAAAGACCAGAATATAAGACTATCAGGTTTTAGAGATGTAGCTATTGAGAAAAATCACATTTGTTGTTTTCAAATTAGAGCTTTTGAGTAAGGGAAATGGCATTGCTATGTAGCTGAGGCTGGTTTTGAACTCTGTGTAGTTCTGGCTGGTCTTGAAATGTAGTTCCAGCTGCTTTTGAACTCTATGTAGTTCTGACTGATCTTAAACTCTATGTAATTTAGAATGGTCTCATTACTCTTCTTCTTCAGCCTCTAGAATGCTGGGATTTTAAACTTCTAGATATGTGTCACTATGTTAACTCAGTCATGGCTTTTATTATGACTTCATCTGAAAATATAATTCTGTCTTCACGCTGGCATTATGGCTAATACCAATATCTGTCACTACAGTAGATATCAGGCAGGTTGTGGCATCCCTGCAAATCATCATATCCTTATCTGTATATAAGACACAAATAATTCCAACACACATGTAGGAGTGCTTTTGCACAGAAAGCCGCTGTACTGTTCACTGCCCTGTAGTATAGAACTATGCTTTTAGGCATGCATAGATTTTTTTGAAATGTGAGATGATATCAGAAATGCCTTATATTAGACATAGTCAGTGTTAGGCATTTATAAGCTTATAAAGTCCACACACCAGGCACACAGAGATACACATTCATACACACACACACACACACACACACACACACACACACACACACCTACCACCACCACCAACAACAAAAGCACCACCACCATGACTATTACCAACAACAAAAACAATACCATCATGTAAACGGAGGCTTTTCCTTGCTAGCCACTTTGGTTTATCACCCTTCAGTAGCATGGGCTCTGCTGTGTTGTTGTCCCAAAATAACACACAAGACACTGTATTAATTATGAAGCTGTTGGCCTTGCTTTTTCTTACTGGCTAGCTCTGACTTAAGTATTTACCCCATAATTGTTAATCTAAGTATTTCTTCTACCGGAGCAAAGTTTCCAGGCTTCTTATCCCCATGGCAGCTACATCTTGACTCCCTGTGTTTCTCCTACCCAGAGTCCTCCTTGACTCCTAGTCCCACCTATCTTGCTTCACTATTGGCCAACAGTGCTTTATTGACATATACACAGGACTTCCCCAATATCTCCTCTTTTCTGTCTAAACAAAAAGAAAGGTCTTAACTTTAACACCGTCACTACCACCACCACCAGCATCACCGTGGTCATCAACAACAATCAATACTAGTACCCAGTCTCCAAAGTTGACTAACAAATACAAGTTCACACAACTGCATAGCTGTTAGACAACAGATCTTGGGTTGAATTTATAATTGGTTTTTACATAGCATCTTGTCAGTCAGTTTGCTCTTTTAATTAGTCATTATAAATATATATGGCATCCTATGTAAATATGTAAAATCGTATGTGAAAGAAATACATAGCAATTGAATGTTTATAAATTGTTTCATTTCACTTATAATTTTCTTGCTGTATATATGGCTTTAAACATACTATATAAATATATGATGTGGCAGTTGTATATGTGTGTGCATATAAATGAACTCATTTTTCTTTCATGAAATTTGTTTAAGTGTTTCCCAGGGTCAGGTGTTTATTTCTTTGGGAATACACTGGTGTGTTGCCGAAAAGAAGGTCAGAGAGAGTGGACATAGCTTTACTATCTTCATATATGAAAAAGGGAGTTACATCCAATGCTTTCTCAAGTTTCTGTCCTATTCTTTTCTAATTGTTTTGTGACTCACTGAGCTTAATTAGGGTTGCTTGCATGAGCATGGGTGGGAGGTTTTGTACTGGAACATGGTCTTAAAACATAGGGCTGAAAACATTCTAGGTGCTTACCCGCTGAGACTAGTTCTTTTCATAAACTGGCAGTGTGTATCTATTAACACAGATTTCTGGGTTTCAAGTAAGCTGTGATAATGTATTGCAAGTCTGTGGCTGAGAGTGAGCTGCAGGAAACAACAGTCATGACTACAGCTCATAGCCTCTCCCACTCCCATTAGTAGTATAAACCATAAAGTGAGGGACACAGCACTTCTTTTAACAGAGAGTGAACAGGTTAATAAAGTGTCCAGGTGACTTAGCATGCCGCCAGTGGTGGTTTTGCTGTTTTCTTTCTCTAGATCCTGTGTCTAGACTGGAGTGCCAAGCAATCACAGAGGATGGACTGCCTTATCTTGAAGCCACCTGAAACTGACTCCTGTGTAAATTTCCCTTAATTAAATACTTTAGTACCTACCAAAATGAAAAAGATAATGGGCTGCCCCTATGCAGGTATGAGTAATTTTCCTTTACCATGCATTGTTGGGAGAAGAAAAGAGACAAATATTGACAAACACTTCGAAAAACATTACCATCTGCCATGACTTTTACAATAATGCAAAAAGAACAATAACAATTGCAAAACTCCTGATCAAAGCCGTGGCTGAACTTATGGATTTGATTTTCATGCAAATTCAACTCAGAACATGAAGTGAAACGTGAAATGGAATTTGAAGGGGTCGTGCTTCTGGCTCCTGACTGACTGGAGCCTCCATCTGCCCAGCCCAATGCAGAATGAGCCAACCCAGTCTTTACACAGCACACGTCATTGGGGCTGATGTACATCAGCTGCCACAGAATGAAGTTAGTCATTTGAGAATAGAAAAATGAAGTTGTTTTTGACTGATAATGAAACTCCTATTTGTTTTACAGATTTTCAATTCCCCATTGGGACACTGGAATATTAAAACAATCTTACCTATTAAAAGCCATATGCACATACATACTGGGAATATGTTTGAAGGCATGGATGTGTAGGAAAATTAAGAAAACACTCTGACGTTCTGCTGAAGTTGCCATAAAAGTTTATGAAAAATAATAAAGAAAAATGGAACAAGAGGAAAGCAACATTAGTATTGAAACTTAGCATCTTTTATTGCAATCATTATGAAGAGGAACAAATACCATCTATTTATTTATTTATTTATTTATTTTTATATTTTATTTTCCAGTTTAAATTTAGATAAGAAACGAGGTTGCTTCACAAGTCAGTTCCAGGTCCCTCTCCCTTTCCCTCCCCTCCTCCCGTGCCCTCCCTCCAACCCCCCCGTTATCCCCTCATTCCCCCAGGGAGGATGAGGCCCTCCATGGGGGTGTCCATAGTCTGTCATTTCATATAGGGCAGGGCCTAGACCCTTCCCCAAGAGTTCAGGGTGAGAGTGCACCTCACATTGTTCTATGGGAGTCCAAAGTCCATGTGTATACTAATTATATGTTTGTTATTTTCACTATATAAAGTTACTCTTTCCTTTTAATATCCTAAGTTAATTTTATATAATAATCAGTTTACTATAATATTTTCATGAATGCATATAGTATACTGCAGTCATGTTCATGCCCCTATCATTTATTCAGGTTTATTCTCTTCCCTTCAATAGTCCCTTCTTTGTTTGATTTCATTTATCATAAAAATTACCTGTAATCCACGTGGAATAGAAACTTATGATTTTTGTGTGAGACTAGCATATTTGTCTTGATATGACTATAGCCATTTCATTCATTTTCCTGAAAAAGGCATGACTTTGTTTTTCTTCACACACACACACACATACACACACACACACATACATACACACCTCCCCTTTTAATGTATTCATCTGTAGAGAACTTTTAGTGATTTAGTAAAAATCAAGTTTTCATGAGTGGTGGAAGTAATTCATGCTTTAAGTGAACACGGCATTGATAATTTTCACATCATACATCTGAGGGGTATTTTTAGTGTTTCAGCTAGGGAAATATCCCCCAAATTGGTGAATAAGATTCAAGCTACAACTTGTAACACCTGTCGCTTGTGTTTCCCCTTCCATATTATGAGTGACTGCAAGTGTGGAAGAGTAGCAACTGCTGTGAAAAGAAAATATAATCATTTTGTCCTGATAATTCAAACCCAACGTATTACTGCATGAAATTATAATCAGAATATGCCCTGGTTTTGGCTTTTGTCCCATAAGTGCATGATATTATATTTCTCAGAAAACATTATGAAGTGAGGGTATTAAGTATATGTGCAAGAAACTCTACGCTTCTAAAGCTGATATCCAGATACCACCTGAAATGACAATTCTATCCTAAGTGATTCCAGTAACCAGGACAGTCTTCATATGTTAAATCCAATCTCTAAAACATGGAATCTCATGGCTTTGCTATTTTCCTTTTTTCTGTTCAATTGTCCTTGTCAACCTAACAGCCAGAAATAGCACGTGTAATATTGTATTTCTAGACTTTGTTTATATTTTTAATTTATTTCTTTACAATAGTTGTATTAACATTATTTAATCACAGCCCTGGATGTTTGCTCTTCTGACAACAGCATATTACTGATTCAGAACACACGCTTTTTGTATTAGCCAAGGCTTTCTGAAATCATTGTAGTGTGTCAGTTGAATGTGTAATTAGGCATTTTCCTAAATACACAATAATTACCCAGCAGAAAGTGCTACTGTTTCTATTTCTTAGATTTAACATACCCAGAGTGCTTAGTGACAATGACCGAGAATGAAAGAGCCAAACATGCTTCATTTCTTAAAGTAAGCTTTATACGCAGGTGTAGTGTACATAAAGAAAAATGTGCAAATCATAACGACTACCGCTCAGTAGCCATCACAAAGTAAAAGATTCAGGAATCTGTCACAATAGTCCAGCACTGAGCAGTGATTCTACAACCACCTGTAACCTCAGTGGGTGACTTCTCCTCCCTTCTTTTTTGTATTTCAATAGTATACGAACTAACGATAAGACAAATGACATGTTGCTTAAAGCTTGTTTAACTCAACAAGTAAAATATTAGATTCCTGAGGTGCATTATGTTGCTACAGGTGCCATTAGTCACTCTCACCTCATTGCCTTACACCTTTGCACATCTAGGGACCATAAAGCCATTCTATCAGTGATGGTTGAGGATATTCATAATGGACTTTAAGCCACTGACTAGAAAAAGCTCATTTATATATATATTGATTCTTGATTACTGTCATATACAAAGGCACAGATTTTGGTGTAAGGGACAACCTAGTTGCCAAAAAGAGTTGAAGGACATGAAGATGACTTGAAAGATGGCTTTTGGAAGTAGTGTATTGAGTGATTAAAAATACTTCTGAGGCTGGGGAGATAGCTCAGTGGTAGTGAGCACATATTGCTCTTGCAGAGGACCTGAGTTTGATCCCAGTACCCATAATGTGTGGCCCAAAACCGTGTGTAATTCCAGTTCCAGGGATTTCACCACTCTCTCCTGGAAAGCTGCATGTAGTGCACACACAGACAAGCAGGAACATACACATACAAATACAAATCAAAGAGTAAAGATGTTAACGTCATCCATAAGTTTTTTTCCAATTATTTGGATCATGGAAAGAAAAAGGGAGATAACTATAAAGAAAGATTTAAAATTTTAAAAGCTTTTCATATGTTTATGTGTGTTAGTGTGTAGTATATTCACGTGTGAGCCTGTGGTATATACACTTTAGTGTGTGTGTGCGGGTGTTTGTGTGTGTGTGTGTATGTGTGTGCGTGCACGCGCGTGAGCGCATGTGTTCATGTGTAGAACCTGTTTGTGTGTTTGTTTGTGTAGGCCCGAGGAGGACATCCAATATTCAGTACCCTATCACTGTCTAACTTACTTCTTTGAGACTGAAGCTGGAGCTAAGGCAGGGCATTCTCCTATTTGTGTGTCCCATATTGTTCTAGTTATAGCTAGAGAATATCACACCCAATTTTTTGTTTTTAACCTGTATGCTAGGATCCAACCTCAGGCCCCCATGATTGTACTGCAATCACCTTTAAATATTGAGCCACCTCTCCAATCCAAGGCTGATCTTTTACTTTCTCCTTCATTGACTACATATTGGAATTCCTGCTTACCAAAATCAGTATCAGAACATCAATAGTATCCTGATGTTTTTCATAGGTGTGTAAAGCTTCAAGTCTGTGTGATGTATCTCTGCCTCAATGATGAGCAGACATTTAGCTAAATAAACTTGAAGCTTATTAGATTTAGAAATATATGTTATTGACATATGGGTAATGTTTAAAACCATGGAAATTGTCAGTGCCCACTAGAAAGGTAATAGAGAGCAAGAATAAGCTCTATGCCTTAAAAGAAATTGACAATTTGACTGAGTATGTGAAAAGAGAATAGACAGATTGAGATATGCTTTAGGGTTACTGGAAAAGCATTAGGATAGTGAGAAATTTTGAGAGGGTAGAAAAATATAAAGAGTAGAATGGTGAGAGAAGGGAATCACATGCGGTCAGTATGATGGCAACTGACTTTTGGATTTCCTAAAAGGCTGTCTGAATGTGATAGCCAAATTAGAGTGGTATGTAAGTGACGAGCAAATGTAGACATCATGCAATTCCCTCTAAGAATTATCAATAAAAACTAGGAGTGGGTATCATGGCAGCTGGAGAGGTCTGGACTCAATGTTGATCTTTAAGTCAGAAACTATGAAGTGTCTTTGTACTCTAAGTGAAACAGCTAAGGTAGGTGCAAGGCACTACATAGATAGATAAAAATGGCCTAATGCCTGGGAGAACATCCTCACATCCTCAGACTCCATCATCTGAAGCCCCAGAGATGAGCTCCAGGCTGCTGGACCTTGCTAAGGATTAATCCATCCCAGAGTGTAGCTTAAAACTTCTTAAAGCGTCTTGTGTGTGCACAATTGTTTGAATGTCACCTGGGATAGAAATGATACAGACCACTCCACTGATAGGCAGAGCCTCGGTAGCCATGATGACAGGATAGCAATTCATGACTGGCCTTCTCTGAGTATCACCTCTGTTGTTACTTCGGGGGACAGTTTCATCACCCACCACTAAACAGATGACCATGCTTGAACTTACTGCCCCATTGTCCCAGGGTATAATCTACTCGCATATCATGAACCAGACCAGAGATGAACTTTGTTCCAATAAGTGTCCTTCAGGTCCCAAAAGAGAGGTGATTTATACTGGTAATTTTCCTGCCAGATCCTAGAGTTAAAGTGCTGGAAGAAACTGGATCAATTAATTAAATATTTATTAAACTTGTCTTTAAGTTCTTAGGGCACTTGGTAATGCCTAAGTAAATGGCTGTAAGAATGTTCATGAAGTAAATGCAAGGACTAATAAATGGCATCTCTTAAGAAGTAGAAGTGTTTTGCATTGTAATTACCTTTCTTGAGAACTTTTTAAAATCCCCTGAATATTGCTATTATTACAAATTAAGGTGATGAGAATAATGTTTCCACATATGCTTATTTACTTTTTCAAAAGAATTATACCCTTTCAGAAAACATTGAATTTGTGTGGGATTATATGAATATTTAAAGCACTATCTTTATTTGTTACAAAATCTTTCAAATGTTTTAAATGGTGTTTGTAATACAACAAGCTAATTTTTTCCTATTTCTATGTGATATGCCAACATGCACCAAAAACCAATTCTTAAAAAAAATGTGTTTCTACGTGGAGGGATGCTCTCTCAGCCTGGACACATGGGGAAGAACCTGGGCCCCTCCTGGGATGATGTGAGAGACTCTGAAAAATCCCTCAGGGAGGCCCTTGTCCTCTCTGGGGAGCAGAGGGGGGGATGGAGTTGGGGTGAGGGGTTGGGAGGATTGGGGGTTGGGGAGGAGGGGAGGGAGAGAAAACTGAAAGTGACATGCATAGAAAGTTAAATAAAATATATAAAAATAAGTAAAATAAAATAAAGTTCTGGAAAAATGTGTTTTTATAAAATCCATTTTAAGGGGAAAATATGTTGAGCAACTTCCCCTTAAGTAAATGAGCTATGATGAAGAGCCTTTGCCTATTATCTTAACTAAAGGTCCAAATAAGACTACCCCCAGCTTACTGGTGGTTTTAAGTATAGACAGTCTTTAAGGTAATCACAAAGAATCTAACTAAACACATGGAAGCCATATTTTATATTTTGTACCATTGGAGTGTGATGGAGTCTAAATAAATCAGGACAGATATTAGAAGCCTAACATTTTGTTAATGAACAGAGTATACAACTATGATAAAGCTATACTCTATCCTTCACCTTCAACCTTTCCTCTCTTGGTAACACTACCAGATCATCTCCTATCTCTGTTGTACCACCTCAGAAAAGAAGACAGTGGCAGTCAATGTTGGTTGCATTATGAGATAATTTTCCTCATTTGTTCAAGAGCAGAAATTATGTTCAATCCATGGTCCCTACCCAGAATTTAAAACAGCAAATAGCCTATAGTAGAATTCTCATTTTATTAAATGAATGAATAAGGGAATATGTGGAATTCTTTTGGCATCAATACATGATCAATGGCTCATATGGTGAAGTAATGACCCGGGGCTCATCCTTACTAACTCTAGGGTCTACTGCTACTTATACTTTAGAAAATGATGAATTTAACTGGAAGAGATTGCGTGCAATTTAAAGGTATTTCTCTGTGCAAGACCCATAATGATAGCCTAACACTGAGCACTCTGCTGGATTTGACCCTCATCCTTATTGGGCCATTATAGTGCTCTGCCTGAATGTGGTTTATTCGCTGATTCTTAGTAGAGGTCTGAACTATCAGTCATGAAGGTTGAGGAGATTCCAGTTCTTCTACTATATATCTGTTTCAACCTGAGCCTGGGAAACACTGTCATGTACAGGAAATTTCAGTCTTAATTATTTTCTTAAATATGCACAGGTGATACTGCTGGGAAGAAATCTAAGGAAGACATCAAACCTACATTGCCACCAAACCTTGGCATTTTGCCAGGTCATATGATTACTTTTATTAGATGAATTTCACTAAATATCTGTGGTTGGCCTGTAAAATACTTAGTTAACCCTCCTGCCTCTGCCTCCTGTCTGTTGGATTTACAGATATGTATCACTTGCATTTCTGACTTCCATTTGATTGAAGGCATGTGTCAACCTGTCTGAAAACATCCCCCCGATTGCTGGCGTTGTTTGTGGAGGTTTAGGAGTTATAGCCTTGTAGGAGGAAGCATGTCACCAGTGGCGGGATTTGAGAGCTTAAAGCCTCTCCCAACTTCGTGTTTGTTCACTATGCTCCATATTTGTGGTTGAGGTGTGAGCTCTCCACTTTCTGTTCTTGTTGCCATACCTGCAGCTTGCTGCTATGCTTCCCTGGCAGGATGGACTCACCCCTCTGGAATCATAAATCCAAATACACTCTTTGTACTCTAAGTTGCTTCTGGTAGTGGTATTTTATCACAGTGTTAGAAAATAACTCATACAGACAGTATGGATGCTTTATCAAAAATAGATAATTAATAGACAAAAATTGAATAATCAAAAAGCCACATCAAAGACCAGCAAGAGAGTCAATGTAGGATCAAGAAGGTGACATGACCCTGATACACTTAGAACTGGTTGTATTATAGCCATCTTTTGAATGGAATAAATAGTTTTATTGCTGGGTAGGCTGTATATTGTATTTAAAGTAAATCCCCACATACATACATACATACATTCATTCATTTATTCATTCATTCATGAGTTAATCCCAAATTTTGGGCAATAAAGCTGAAGTTCATGATGGTTTTATCATTTATTAAAATGAGTAAGTTTGAAAAAACTCAGTTTTGTGTTAAGAGACTTAGGCATAGCTAACATTTTTTGTGACTTAGCAAGAGAGGTGGTCTAAAATGTGTGAGTAATATGCATACATATGTTTTTCAAAACATCATTATAAAAGTTAATTGTAAAAGCGGAATTGACCAGTAATCTGTATGTCTGTAAGTGTATAAATCTGCTTGTGTCTCTGTGCATACAGATAAAATACACACAAACATACCTGTGACCACTGAAAATAAAACTAGAGAAATTACAATTTTACTTCAGAGAATAAGTATCTGCCCTCTGAAGTTAATTTCTGCAGTCTCAACCATGGTATTCAATGTGGACTGTCATTCAGATGACACATACGAAAAATAAATCCTGTTTCCTTAACATTTTCTTCTGAGTTCAAGTTTTTCCAAAGAAACTAACCAATTGTAAATAGCACTAGTCTCTCTGCTGAAGAAACAAACTATCAGCAGCTCTAAGCCAATTTGCATGGAGCTAGAAGAGAAAGCATCCTTTGCCTGATGGTTGCAGACAGATACTCTCCAAGGGTAGGCAACACATAATGAAGCCTCCTCATCACAGGTCTAGGCATAGATATGAGCTTTTCCACCATTATTAAAACAGGTACCAAACTCATTTTGACCAGGGATGTGGACAAGGTACCCCAGAAGGTCCTCTTGTTTTGAAAGGCAGACTATAGTGTGGTCACAGGAAAACCTTTAATACAGGCCATTTCTTTCTTCAAGTTTGATTCCTCTAATTGCTTTTGTCATCTCTCTGCCAATTACATGTTTTTCTAATAGCACTGGATTCAACAGACTGAAGCAACACAAGGTGGAATGATACTGTTCACTGCTCTTGGTATAGAAAATTGACTTTTAAAATTGTCCTATGAACACTTTAGGTAAAGATCGTTGTTAGTATGACCTCTAAAATAATTGAAACTGAAAACTAATTAAAGTAGGTGGAGCTGAAGGAAAGAAATTATAGGCTAGAAGGATTTTACTCCCCATGATAATCCCTTTGGCGGTATTTAATTTTTAGATATCCATGGATTGCTTTGACATGCCTATATATTTTAAGTAAATAATAAAATGCAATTTTAATTTCATAATGTCAATTAAATAAATTATACATGTAGCTGTGTACAAAATCAAGAATGCTATGATTTACTTTCATAGTGGATGTCAACAGACCATTAACAACTGCACAAAACCTACATGGTGCACTCTAATGGAAATGTCTATATGCAATTATCAGCAAGCGCTTGATCTTTTATTCTTAGGGTCTAAAGTAAGACTAATAGGTCAATCAATGTCTTCAGATTGAGAAAATCAAAAGGCTTTGAAGCTAATATTTAATCCCCATTAAAGACTCTTCAAAAGGTCTGATGTAACTTTGCAAAGCATGAAAAATTTTTGTTCAGTCATAAAATTAACATTTATAGTCTGTTATCTTTTACAGCATGCTATATTTGATATTCTGGAACATTTTACATTTTTGCTATAAATGTATATTGCTAGTTTTTGTATAAACCCTAATGTCAGTCTTTCTATCTGCTGTCACATATTATGAAAGTGACACTGCAATAGGAATTTTTAAGGATATTTGTCATTAAAATATTGTACAGAAACTAGGTGCAGTGTAATTCTGGAGGTTGGCACATTGAGACAGGAATTGTGAGTTCCAGGTTAGTGTGGGCTACAAAGTAAGATAAAAGATAGATTTATTTTATTGCCTGTCTATGAATGTTTACTTTGATATTTGTATGGGTACCACACAATTGCAGAGCCTAAAGAGGCCAGAAGAGGGTATTGGACTTCCTGAAGTTGATTGTGAACCACTGTATGGGTGCTGGAAAATGAACCTTTGGACTCCACATGGACAAGTGCTCTAAACCACTGAGTCATATCTCCGGCTCCAAGAAGTTTGTTTATAAGGCATATTATTATGGATTCACATACTATTTCAATAAATATGAACTACTATATTTGTTCTGGGCTTGAATCAATCATGTTGGAAATAAAATTAAGAACCATTTAATCTCTATTTCTGTTTCTGATAATGTGTCACTCTAGCCAAGGAGCTCATTGTATATCTCATGTTGTTCTTCAACTCACAGTAGTCCACCTACTTCAGCCTCCTAGGATTACAGGCATATACCAACCAGCCCATCTGGTGTAGTTCCTTTCCATAATAAAGCAAATGTGCCTCTTTATCTAAGTATATTTGCTGTATAAATCTGGAGCCCAATATATTGTGCCAAGGATTCTTTATCTGTCTCATTCTTTCTGTTGGAAGGTATTTAAGGAATATTGTTGTCATGATCACATGTTTGGATGGCAATTACCACTCTGTCACCAGATAAAAGCAGAAGGTGAGAAGCCACAGTGAGAGGTGCAGGCAGAGGGGGGTGGTGGCAGAGGCAAAGGTGTGCAATGATAGCATAGGACCCAAGACTAAGGAACATGGAGAAGGAGAAACAGATTTTACTGATACTTGTGGTGTGCATTTGCCTGGCTTGGTAACTAGATATCAGAAATTAGGAAAAGGAATGTTAGGAACACTACAATAAGTTCAAGAATTCAGACCAAGTTAGCTCTACAGATATGACCTTGTGGTACTGTATACTGAGAAAAATTCTCTGCCTTAATGACAGATTGGTTTTGAAACTTAATATGTGATCTTTTGCTAAAAACAACACACATTCCTTGCCTCACACTGTGTGTCATCATGCAGACGTAGTTTCATTGAGTCTCATGTTTGAGAGTTTTATGAAGGTGAAACTATCCTGTCAGCCAGGGTGCCAGTCTCATCTGACATGATCTATGGGAGGAATGCCCTTTAATCCTGTGCAGTTGTTGAGAGAGAATTCAGAACCTTTACAGGCTGTGGGGATGAGGGTTGCAATTCTTGCTGGCTGGGGGAAGAAGTCTCTTTTGGTTTTGGTTGCTTGACATGTGGTGTCTCCATTGGTGTTGTGTTGCTTACTAACAACATAGCAGCTGGCTTCTTCAAAATATACATATGCCACAGTGTCTCATAGTGAGGCAAATTACACCATGTGTCATCACAGATAGCAAGTGTGGCTGTCTTTTACAGATACTGAGAAGTCACTAACCTGACCTACCTTCCAGGGAGGAGGCAACATGGGAGCAAGAGCGTGAGGTAAGGAAAAGGGATACCGTGTTAGGTACCATGTTTCCCATGAGAAAACATAAACGATGTTCCCATGAAGCTCTGCTTTTCTACTTTTCTTTGGAATTTAAGGATTAGGAGATACCTAAGTCAGGGTTGCAGAAATGTCTCGGTGGTTAAAAGCATTTGCTGTGTGGATCTAAATTGTGTTCCTGAGCACCTATGTAAAAAATCAAGTTTGGTGATGTTCATTTGTCACCTTAACTGTACAGAGCTTGGACACATTGGGACTTGTGGCTATCGGCTTAGCTCCAGGTTCAGTGAGAGACTATGTTTCAAAGAATAAAGTGGAGAGTGAGAAAAGAGAACATTCTTCTCT
This sequence comes from Mesocricetus auratus, assembly GCF_017639785.1. Taxonomy (NCBI): domain Eukaryota; kingdom Metazoa; phylum Chordata; class Mammalia; order Rodentia; family Cricetidae; genus Mesocricetus; species Mesocricetus auratus. Next base: position 10,984,853 of record NW_024429183.1, on the reverse strand, counting down.
GCTTCTGTATATATAAAAGACATTTGAACATACAAAAGGTGTTTATAGCACCCCATTGTTTCAATATCAATCTTTTTAATATGTGTGTGTGGGGTGGTGGGAGGTGTGCTCACACCTTTATTTTTTATGTTCACATATCTATTGTATTTGCTTTGCAATACATCAAAAGTTTTGCCTGTAAACTTCAACTAAATTATTATTCAAAACTAGTTGACTCACAAAAATACAAAATCATTTTCCAAAGCAGTGAAAATAGTGCCTCAGCTCTAGAGATACCACTGTGAGCCAAGAAAATGGAAGCTTAGAAAAAATATGTCTTAGTAACAGGGTGTCTGGTAATTCAAGTTCTTAGAGCCTTTCTCTTCTAATATTTTTTGCTATAATCCCCAATAAATAGTAAGTGTGGGGGAACACAAACAGGTTTCAATTTGGGACAATTTGAATGCTTCCTGGTAAAAATATTCATGGCAGCATCACAGAGGTGTCCCGACTATTGCTTGTTTGTCTTCTGTACAAAGCTTTGATGAGCAGAGTGGGAGAAAATAATAACTCCTAATATTTCTAATACCATATCACAAAGGCAACAGATGGAGGATTGTGCTTTGTTGTTTCATAAGACTTTTCTTTAACAATGTCAGCATCTTAGCTAGTGAAGATGGCAGCATATTTACTCTGTGTAATGACTTGTATTGCTCAATTCATTATGGACCATGTCCTTGTCCATCTTAGACCCAATTATTAGAGATCCTCTACTTTCCTTTTCACTGCTCTCTCTCCCCCTCCCATTCATCTTTACTTTAGTTAGATAGTGCTACCTCACTATAGAGTGTCTGGTTAAATATTTATCCCAGAGCCTAAAGTGTGTGAAGATGCACAGTCCTGCATTGTGTTCAATTGCTTATTTTGTCAATACCACACAAAGCAATCAGGGGGTCCACCAACAATGTGGCATCTTGCTAATATGAATATTCTAGGATAAATCAGGCATGATGATTGCTACCTGCGGTCTGTTCTCAAAATCATAAAACTGGGGGCTGGGGTGTTAGCTCAGTCATAGAGTGCATGCTGTGTGTATGCCAGCCAGTGATGGTTTACCTGATGATTGAGAGATCCTTGTGAGATTACTAAGGGGTTGGCTAGGTGTGTCTGTGAGGGCACTTCCAGATCAACAGAACATTAGCACTCTGACTTAATGAAGGATTGAATCCATGCTGGATTCACAATCCTAGCAGATTATTAGGGCATGTGGAGCTGTGAAAGGCAAGGGTGGTTAGACAATAGAGACCATGGGGACTGCTCCTGGTTCCTACCTATTAGAGTTTTTTTTTAACCCATCTCCCATTTGAGTTGCTGTGATTCATTCCCTGGTGTGACTGACATAATCCTCAGAACCAGTGAGCAAGAGAAATCTCACCTTTCTGAAGTTCCTTGGGCAGATATTTCATCACAGTAATTAAAAGTAGCCAACAGTCAGACCTTGGGTTCAGTTCCCATTGTCAAAAACAAAAAGGGAAACACACTTGGAACCCAGGTGGGTCTAGACACAGAGAAGTGTAGTTGCACACATAGGTGACATTCACAAACAGAGGGAACTGAACTCTCAGGTTCTTTACCCAGCACATCTTGAAATGTTCATGATGTCCTTCCTTTTCTTTTCCTTCACTCAGCCTCCAGCAACAGAATGGTAAACATTTTGAAAGCCAACTGTGCACTTTTCCAAGCTCCACCATTGATGCCCTCTCTCATTACATGTTTAACATGTTTTAATTAAATAGCAAAACCTATAATTGAATATGAGAAAGTCAGTGCTTCAAGTGAAGCAAAATGAAAATATTAGGGAGACTTGATAAAGATGACCAGCTTTGAAGAAGCTGCCAAATTAGGTGTTGATGAGGTAACTATAAAGAACCAGGAAAATATTCAGATAGACCCTGCCCTAAGAGTGATCCAAAACTGTCTTTAATTACTTTTTTTAAATTTAAATTAGAAACAAGCTTGATTTACATGTCAAGCCCAGTTCCCTCTCCCTCCCCTGATCCCTCACTGGTCCCCTATCCCATCCTCTTTCTGCTTCCCAGGGAGGATGAGGCCTTCCATGGGGGATCCTCAAAGTCTGTCATAACATTTGGAGCAGGGACTAGACCCTCCCCCATGTTTCTAGGCTGAGAGAGTATCCCTCTATGTGGAGTGGGCTTCCAAAGTCCATTCAAGTATTAGGGAAAAATGCTGATCCACTACCAGAGACCCCATAGATTAACCAGACCTCCAAACTGATATCCACATTCAGGGGGTCTGGAACAGTCCTATGCTGGTTTCCCAGCTATCAGTCTGGGGTCCATGAAGGAATCTAAAATTTCTGAAAGACACATAAGAAAGTGCTCAACATCCTTAGCCATCAGAGAAATGCAAATCAAAACAACTCTTAGATACCATCATACTCCTGTCAGAATAGCTAAAATCAAAAACACCAATGAAAGTTTATGCTGGAGAGAATGTGGAGATAGGGGAACACTCCGCTACTGCTGGTGAGGGTGCCAACTGCTACAGCCACTTTGGAAATCCCTTTGGCATTTCCTCAGAAAAATGGGAATCAGTCTACCACAATATTCAGCAATTCCACTCTTAGTTATATACCCAAAAGATGCACATTCATACAACAAGGACATCTGTTGAACCATGTTCATAGCAGCATTATTTATAATAGCCAGAACATGAAAGCAACCTAAATACCCCTCAACTGAAGCATGGATGGAGAAAATGTGATACATTTACACAGTACAGTCCTACTCAACAGAAAAAAAACATGTAATCTTGAAATTCACAGGCAAATTGATGCAACTAGAAGAAACCATCCTGAGTGAGGTAACCCAGTCATAAAAAGACAAACATGGTATGTACTCACTCATATATGGATTTTAGACAAAGGATTACCAGCCTACAATACATAATGCCAGAGAAGTTAGGAAACAAGGAGGACCCTATGGACGACATATGTGGTCCCCCAGAGAAGAGGAAAGGGACAAGATCTCCTGATCTAATTTGGTGCATGGGGTTGGGGAGAGGGAGTTTTGAGAAAGAGAAGGGAAGAAGAGGAGGGCAGAGGAGGACATGAGAGATCAGGAAGATCGATCGAGTCAGGGTAAGAATAGAGGAGAGCAAGATAAGAGATACCATAATAGAGGGAGCCATTAGAGGCTTAAAGAGAAATCTGGCACTAGGAAATGTCCAGAAATCTATCAGATTGACCCCAACTAACAATCTAAGCAATAGTTGAGAGGCTGCCCTAAATACCATTCTCTGATAATGAGATTGATGACTACATTTTATGCCATCCTAGAGCCTTCATCCAGTAGCTGATGGAATCAGAAGTAGACACCTACAGCTAAACACTGAGCTGAAAACTGTCTTTAATTTCTACTCAATTTGAAACAATATAAAAAGAAGGATTAGACTTTACTCAGTGGATACTTATTCATATTTATTATGTTTTCTTAACGATTAACTGTTTTGTAACTATAATATTGTATTCTTTGTATCAAATAACAATTTTTGTTTTAAAGTCTATGCTTTCTGACATTAATATATGCATTCCAGTTCTCTTAGCATTGTTTTCATGGCACACAGAGGCTTTCCATCCTTTATTTTTGTCTTGAATATAAAGTGTGTCTTACTGGTATTGTAGTTGGCATGTATTTTTAGTGTCTATTGTGTCTATTTCTGACTTTCACTGTAGTGCTTGTTCCACTTGCATTTAACATATTTGCTGATACATTTGGAGTCACACCTGTTCCTATTTATTCGATATAGGTCTTATTTGTTTTTAATCTGGTAATGCTGTCTTTATGTTAAATAGAAAATATCTATTTTAATTTTTAAAAATCTAGTATTATCCCCAACTTAATTTTGACATTAAACAACTTTCTATCAGGTAGATCTAATACCCTTTTTAAAAGATTGCTAGGGTTATATAAATCATACCTATATTTAAGTTCTGTATTCAGCAACATAAATTTTTTTCTTTTTTTATTTATTTTTCAGTTTAAATTTAGATAAGAAACAAGGTTACTTCACAAGTAAGTTCCAGGTCCCTCTCTCTTTCCCTCCCCTCCTCTTGTGCCCTCCCCCAACCCCCCCATTATCCCCTCATTTCCCCAGGGAGGGTGAGGCCCTCCATGGGGGTGTCCATAGTCTGTCATTTCATATAGGGCAGGGCCTAGACCCTTCCCCAAGAGTTCAGGGTGAGAGTACACCTTACATTGTTGGACGGGAGTCCAAAGTCTGTGTGTATACTCGGGATGGGTACTGATCTGCTGCCCAAGGCTCAATAGATTACCTAGGCCTCCTCACTGACACTCACATTCAGGGGGTCTTGATCAGTCCCATGCTGGATTCCCAGGCTGATGCCTGGGATTCAAGAGTTAACCTTTGTCAGGTCAGCTGTTTCTGGGGGTTAAACCAGCCCAGTCTTAATCCCTTTGGTCATCAGTCCTCCCTCTCTGTTACTGGCTTTCTTGAGTTCAGCTCAATACTTAACCGAGGGAGTCTGCCTCTTCTGCGATCAGCCACTGAATGAAGTTTCTGTTTCCCAGACTCTCTGGCCATAGGATTGTAGGCTGGCACTCCCCAGATCTATGTCTAAAATCCATATATGAGAGAGTACATGCCATGTTTCTCTTTTTGTGACTGGGTTACCTCACTCAGGATGGTTTCTTCTAGTGTCATCCATTTGCCTGCCAATCTCAGGATTCCATTGTTTTTTTCTGCTGAATAGTACTCCATTGTGTAAATGTACCACATTTTCTCTATCCACTCTTCGGTTGAGGGACAGCTAGGTCAGCAACATAAATTTTAAGTTATTAGGCACCATAGTTGTATTTTAAGTTAAATATGAGGAAAATTAGCTCTGATAAAAAATACATCAAATTTGTATTTTTCACTCACCTATACAATTTTCCTGTGTTCTTAATTTCTTCACTCTAGTTGAAGTCATTGCCTAGCTTCCCCTTGTGAAATCTCCTTCCGTTTCATCACGATGGACTCTGATGCTTCTTGTAAGACCAGCCTGCTCATGGCTTTTACAGTTGTTCTTGTTCTAGTAAATCACACATACTTAAACCGTAGTTTCTACCTCCCTTGCATTTTTCCTTGTTCTTCATCTAAGGAGAATCAGGGCTCTTGTCCTGTAGGTGTCCTGATTTTCTAGAGTGTGGTTTCCTCACATAGGGACTTATGGTGTGGTTTCTTACATCTTTCTGTTTAATGCGCAACACTGGGTCCAAGGCTTTATCAGGCTCCATGTTTCATTCTTTTATGAAGACTCTTGGTGTTGTTTGTACTTTTCCATCAAGATGCACATTATGTTTTCCTAGTGTTCTAATTATTGGTTCTGTTTGAAGATATTAAAGGTCATCTGATTACCTTCATTAAATAACTTTTTTGAGAAATAGTAGCATTTTACTTCTGTTAGACTTTTATTGGTTTTGTTTCTTTGTTTCTTTATGACAAGGTCTTATACAGGCCAGGCTACCTACCTTGAATATCTGATCCTCTTGCCTCCTCCTCTCTGATATTACAGGCATGAGCTACTACATTGAGTTTCATGTGGTTATGAGAATCCAACCAAGTTCTTGTGCCTGACACTCAACCACTTGAACAACTGGGCTAAACCCCAAGGCTCTGGGGTGAGGATAGGATAGAAGGAGGACATTTTCACTTTCTAGTATTTGATTATTTAGTGTTAATTCATATACATATGTTGGGGCAGAGCCTTGAGTTTTGCTATTTTTCAAGATAATGACTGATTTTCTTAGCATACTCCAAGAAACAGAGGGCAGAAGGATCTAAGGAACAACACCATAAGTCCCTATGTGAGTAAACCACACTCTAGAAAATAAGGACATCTACAAGACAGGAGTCCTGGTTCTCCTTAGATAAATAACAAGGAAAATACAAGGGAAGTAGAAACTACTGCTTAAAGTATTATTGCTTGAGAGTCTGTGACTAATGTTATTGGGCTATATTATTTCAAGCACCTCTTCAGGAGCTAGGAATAAAAAAAAAACCGGACAGAGTTAAGGTCCTTATCTTTAAAACTTCCAGCCATATTTTCAGTTTAAACTGTATTACAAAACCCTTTCAAAGAGCATATATAAAGGATTGAAAGTTCTCTGTGATGATACAAAAGAATTTTGATTCTGCTTTTCATATACCTTGGAGCCATACATCTGAAACAATTTTAGCAACCAGTAACATTGTTATGCACCAGAAGTTAAGAGGCCATCAAACTTAGGATACAGAAAGGTTTTGTAAGGAGCAAAAGTTGTCATTTTGGGCACAGAAGGAGCCAAATGTATCCAATGTGCTGAAGTAATAAACTGTGGTGTGGTAAATAAGCTTAATAAAGAACACTTCTTTGAAACAGAATGCCAGTTCTGAAGCAATTTTTAAATAGGGCCTGGAGGAATGAGTAGGAGTCAATGGAGCAGAGACAGGGGAACAGTTTCAGGCCCAGAAAGCAACATGAGGAGAAGGAGCCGAAGCGTGAAATAACTTGGCACAATTGAGGAAAAGAAAGGAAGCTTCCCCCCAATGCCAATTAACTTGATCTCAGATCCACCAGGTACAACTTAAAATGCAGTAACAACATTGTTCCTTCAAAGGTTACAAATAATATTTTTCCATGCATGAATTCATTATTAAACAATACAAAAAACAAAACAAGTGTGTGTGTGTGTGTGTGTGTGTGTGTGTGTGTGTGTTTGTGTGTGAACAAATTCTTAATGTCACAAAGTTTGGACAAGATGTTCCGCATGGTGTTGAAGTTTCATCAAGGTTTATGCTTTCACTTGGGAGTGTATGTGTGAGTGTGCGCACAAGTGCCATGTAAACGCAGTATTCATTGTAGATGTAAGTGAGTTTGGCAAGCAATACACCAATCAACTGTGATCAATGTTAAAATATAGTAAATTTCTATCACCCCAAAATGTTGCTTTATGCCTTTTACAAGTCACCCCTTCAACTCAGGGAAGTATTGATATTTTTATTACTATCTATTAGTTTAACTGCTTCTGGATTTGCAAATGTATAGAATCACAAGATAAAAAGTTTTGTGTCTTGCATCTTTTTGCATAGTATATTGTTTGAAATTATTCTGAAGCTTCATTTATTTTCATCAGTAATTCATTTATTTTTAGTGCTATGTGGGATTCCACTTTTTTTAGCCTTTCAAATATTTTTCTTTTATTATTATTATTATTATCATTTTCATTTTAAATAGCTTGTTTTACATGCCAATCCCAGTTCCCTCTCCCTCCCCTCCTCCTGCACCTCCCCAACATCACCCCCAGCCTCCCACCCTATCGCCATTTCCTTCCACATAGAGGATATCTAGAGTCTGTCATTTCACTTAGGGTAGGGTCCAGGCACTCCCCTAAGAGTCCAGGCTGAGAGAGCATCCCTCTTTGTGTTATGGACACACGATGTCTGTTTGTATTCCAGGGATAAACACTGATCCACTGCTGAGGGCCCCATAGGTTGCCCAGGCCTCTACACTGACTCTCACATTCGGGGAGTCTAGATCAGTCCCGGGCTGGCCTCCCAGCTGTCGGTCTGGGGTCCAAGAGCTCTCCCCTGTTCAGATCAGCTGTCTCTGCTGGTTTTGCCAGCCCATTCTTCGCCAATTTGCTCATTGCTCCTCTCTGTCACTGGGTTCCTTGGGTTCAGTTCAGTGTTTAACTGTGGGTGTTTGCCTCTGCTTCCATCAGTCACTGGATGAAGGCTCCAGGATGGTTATAGACATCAAGTTCATTATCAGGAATGGGCATTCGAGGTGGTCTCTCCACTATTGCTTAGCTTGCCAATTGGTGTCATCCCTTTAGATCACTAGAGGTCACACTGGTGCCTGATCTGTCTTCTAACCTATGATTCCCTCTTCCCCCTATTCTACCACCCACTCAACCTTACTGTTCTCCCATGACCTACTCTCTCTTCTTCTTCTCCCCCTCTCTTCTTCCCGGCTCCCACTCTCCCCAACCCCTCTCCGTGTTCCCCATCTGTTCAGAGGATCTTGCCTCATTCCTCTTCTCTTGGGTACCATTCTTTCCTGTTTCTCAGACTGTCAGTGGAAGTACAGACTGGCCACTATCCTGATCCATGTCTAAAATCCATATATGAGTGAGTACATACCATGTTTGTCTTTTCGTGACTGGGTTACCTCACTCAGGATGGTTTCTTCCAATGTCATCCATTTACCTGCAAATTTCAAGATTCCATTGTTTTTTTCTGCTGAGTAATACTCCATTGTGTAAATGTACCACATTTCTCTATCCACTCTTCAGTTGAGGGGCATCTAGGTTGCTTCCACGTTCTGGCTATTACAAATAATGCTGCTATGAACATAGTGGAGCAGATGCCCTTGTTGTATGAATTTGCCTCTTTTGGATATATGCCTAAGAGTGGAATTGCTGGGTCTTGTGGTAGATTGATTCCCATTTTCCTGAGGAATCTCCATACTGCTTTCCAAAGTGGCTGTACGAGTTGGCACTCCCACCAGCAGTGGAGGAGTGTTCCCCTCAATCCACATCCTCTCCAGCATAAATTCTGTGTTTTTGATTTTAGCCATTCTGACAGATGTAAGATGGTATCTCAAAGTTGTTTTGATTTGCATTTCCCTGATGGCTAAGGATGTTGAGCACTTTCTTAAGTGTCTCTTGGCCATTTTAGCCTCCTCTATTGAGAATTCTCTATTTAGTTCTGTACCCCACCTTTTCATTGGATCCTTCGGTGGAATTCCATTTTCAAAAATGCATTTAAAAATTCTGTGTGTGTGTGTGTGTGTGTGTGTGTGTGAGACAGAGAGAGAGAGAGAGAGAGAGAGAGAGAGAGAGAGAGAGAGAGAGAGAGAGAGAGAGAGAGAGAGAGAGATGTGTGGTGGTCAGAGGATGACCTGCAGGTGTTGTTTCTCCCATTCTCCCAGGTGGCTTGGTAGCAGAAATCAGGTTGTCAGGCTTGGTAGCAGGCGTCTTTATCCCTCGAGCCATTCACCAGTCCCTAAATCGATTTCTATTGCATTAATATGTTAGTTTGTTTATCAACTTGCTAAGTGATAAATATTGAAGTGTTTTCAATTTTTATTTATCTGGAGTAACACTTCTTGAACAATTGTGTAGAAATATTTACATATATAAATGTTTTTACATTTCTAGGATAATTTCCTGGAGATAAACCACTGAGACATATGCTCACATATGTAGTCAACATATGCATGGGGAACTGCCAACGTCTTTTCACACAGGTTATCTAACTTCATAGCCTCATGAGAAATGCATAAGATTTCTAGTTGTTCAACATGGTGATGAACACTCAATATTAGAAGACCTATATTTCAGTAATCTGGGAGAAAGTTGCTCTCATTAATATGTATTTTGCTGATGATTAAAACATTCTTCCTTTTTCTTGAGTTTATTAGCATTCATAAATCTTGTTTTGTGAATTACATATTCAGATATTTTACACATTGTGGATATGGGTTGCTTGCCTAGTTATTGAATTTTAGTTCTCAGGATTATTAATATAGTCTTGATCCAAGTCCAATTAGGAAATTTTTACTGTTTCAATGAAGATGAGATTTTAAATTTTTGATGAGTTGTTCACATCTGAAATATCAGATTGCTATCTGAAATGTATCTGTTCTTGATCAATATAGATATCATTGTGCTAGTGATGACACTATGATAACTTCAGTGTACCAATTTTGGTTTAATTTGTGGAATAACAAATGAAGAACAAATTAAATTTTCATTTTTTAATTAAAAACATTTTAAGAATTTTATGAATGAGTACATAGTTTACATCATTTACCCACTTTTCTCTTCCCCTCCAATTCCACCCCACTCCCTATCAAATTCATACCCTGTTCTTCAATATCCATGTATAATATATTTTATGTATGATATAATACATATGAAATATATCATATATATTATATACATAATGTAATATATATGCACAGCTCCCAAGTCCATTTAGCATGGCTTGCTTGTATATGTGTTTAGGGCAGACCACTTTGAACTGAATAACCTATCAGGGGACTCATTCTTGGAGACAACTGATTCAGCTATGTAATTATTCCAACTGAATTTGTTGAGAAAAAAAGCCCTTTTTGCTGAACTCTCAATAACTTTACTATAAGCCATTTCTTGTTATCAAACCACACCATTTCCAGAAAGCACTTTCTTCTCTGTGTCCACTTTTCTAACTTTCCTATTAATTGCATATCATTTTGATAGTATAGTCTTACAATTCTTCAAATTAGATCATGTTATTCCTTCAACTTCATTCTTACTGTTCAATATTTGTCTCCTCCAGGTCTTTCAAATGATATACACATTTTGGCATTAGATTATCGGAATCTGTCAAAAATGCCTATTTAGACTCTTTGCATGGGATTGTCTCCAAGAAGAAGAATGATTTAAAGAGACTGGGGATCTTAATGAATACAACACTTTCAGATTTTTAAGGTTATTGTATCTCTCAATTTATTTTAATCTTTATTTACAGTTTTCTGCTTTTCAAAATACAGAACAGATATTACATGAATTTATTAATCAATTTATGTATGTTTTCATGTGTAAAAATGTGTGTGTGTATGTGTGTGTATGCCAGCAGACAATCTTGAAGGTTGTTCCTCATCTGTGTTCACATTCTTTTTAAGACAGTCTCTCAATGGGCAGTAACTTACCAAATAGACTAGGTTGGCTGGGCATCAGCCACTAGGATCCTCTTGTTTCCATTTCCCTAGTGCTGGGATAACAAATGTGCACCACCACATTTGGCATTTTTGCTTGAGTTCTGATGGTTTTAGTTTGGGTCCTTTACCAACTGCGGTATCATTTCAGTTTTGATTTCTTAGTTGTTGTTTTTTTTGGTCCTTTTTATGGTTTGTATTAGTGTCCTCTAAAGTGCAGTGTGCTAAGGGCTTGGTCCCAGAGCATTCGTTTGGTTGAGTAGTGATAGAATCTGCAGAAGGTGGGAACAAGGACATGGATTCCATTCATTTAGGGGTTAGCATTCAAAGGGCCATTGGGCACACGTGTGCCTTTGCCCTAATGTCTGCTTCAGCATGAGCCTCAAGGCTGTGAACCAACTAGTCATGATCCAAAGTCACCTGACTGAGAACTAAAAGAAACTCTTCTAATAATTTAATTATTTCAAGTGCCCTGTACAGTAAAGGAAGGCTTATATAGCCTTGTTGTCTTAACTTTCCCTAAATTTTAACTTCTGATTTGACACATACTATTTGTATGAGATACAATGTAACATTTTGACTATACATATTTCCGGCAGTGATCAACTTAGTAAGGAGATTATATATCTGTAGAAGGCTTTCTTTTGGCCCAGGAACCAACTTCCAAATAAAGACACAGAGGCTTAATATTAGTTATGAATTCTTGGCCTTAACTTAGGCTCTTTTCTTGTTAGCTCTTATAACTTAATTTAACCTGTTTCTTTTATCTATGTTTTGCCTCCAGGATTTTAAAAGTTCTTTCATTCTGTATGTCCTACTCTGTGTCTGGCTACCTGATGACTGCTTTTTCTCCCTCATTTTCTTATTCTTTTCTCCTGAGCCTAGATTCCTCCTACTTATTCTCTCTGCCTGCCATCCCTGCCTATCTCTCTAGTGCTTATATGTTGGTTGTTCAGTTTTTTGTTAGACCAATCAGATGCCTTAGGCAAGCAAGTTGAAACAGCAACACATCTTTTCATAATTAAACAAATACAACCTACACAAAAGCAACACACCTTTACGTAGTTAAAGAGATAATCCACAACATATATCACCTCATATTTTATCATATATTATGTTTGGTATATTACAAACCCTCTCCTAATTATTTATATATATGTTCATCTGATTGTGCCATGCATGGCTACAAATTAGTACTTCTATCAAACTAAAAGCCTACAGCCATTGATCAAACTCTCTCCATTACTCCGTCCATTTACTACCCCCAGTCTCTGGGGGTAACTTTCTACTCCCAAATTCTACTTTTTAAAATTTTTAGTTTACATATATATGCTTCTGAATTATGTTATGTAGCATAATATCCCGAGATTCCACCCATGTTGTCACCAATGACAGCATTTTCTCATTGGTTGGTAAATGAAGGGTTTTCTGTTGTATGTGCAAACATATTTACATCATCTACTCATTTAATGATTGGCAGGTTGATTTCATAACCTGCCTATTGTTATGGAGTAGAAACACCTTTTAAATTTTCTATTGTTTTAGAATTCCATACATACATATAATGTGCTCTAATAAAATCCCATCCCCATTCCCTCTCCTCTAATTCTTCTTTATCTGCTCCCTGCCACTTTTCTTTTCCCACTTTCTGTGCTATATTTATCATAGAAGAAGTTGACTTAATGCTAACTGTATGCATATGAGTAAGGACAGTCTTTTAAAATATAATTTCATATATATACATATATATAATTTATACTGGAATTCCTGGATTTTATAATTTTTCTATAAATTCTATTTATTTTTTAAAATAAGATTTTTTTGTTTATTTACCATGTGTGTGTGTGTTATACCCATATGAATGCAAGTACTATCAGACACCAGGAGAAGTTGTCATATCACTTGGAGAGGGAGTTACAAGCAGTTGTAAGATCTCCAAAATGGATGCTAAGAACTGAACTTAGGTTCATTGCAAGAAGTGTATTTGCTTTCAAATACTCTTTATTGAATAAATTGTCTGCCATGCTAGCACATGAACCTGAGTTTGATACCCCCAGGACCCAAGTAAGAAAAGCCAAAAACAATGCAGGGGAGAAGGGTGTATTCCAGCTCCATATTCCAGGTTATAGTCTGTAACAGCAGGGAAGTCACAGGTGGAGGGAACTCGAAGCAGCTGGTCACATCCACGGTCAAGGTCAGAGGGAAAATGCACATATTCATGTTCTCAGTTTACTCTATAGTTTTGATATAGTCCAAGACACAGACCATGAAATGGTGTTGCCAACATTCAGGGAGAGTTTTCCTACCTCAGCTGAATCAAGACAGTTCTCCAAGACCAGCTAGATCTAGATCATTCTCCAGCAAAATGCTTTGTCACATTGTTCTAGACTGTGCCAAGCTGGAAATGAAAGTTAACCAGCATAAGTATCAATTTAGAAATGATTTGATATTTTTGAATAATGTGATTGACTGTATTATTTTTTGTTTGTTTAACTAACTAATTAATTACTTTTGCATCCTGACTGCAGCCCTCCCCTTCCTCTTCTCTTCCTGCTCTCTCCCTCACCTCACCTCCATTCACCCTCTCTAAATCCACTCTTCCTCAGAAAAGGGCAGGCCTCATGTGGGCATCAGCAAAGCATGGCACATTAAGCTGCTATAAAACCAAACACCCCTACCCTACTCCCTGCATTCAGACTGAGCATAGCAATCAATCATGAGGGATAGATATCCAGGAGCCAGTCAAAGCCCAGGGACAGCTATTACTGGGAGTCCCACAAATAGGTCAATTTACACAACTGTCACATCTATGCAGTGGGTCTATTGGTCAAAAGAGTTTTATCCATCAATCAATAAAAGCAACACATATTTACAGCATACAGAAGGACACCCTACATCGTCTCCCTTTTTCTGTCTAATTAAAAAAGAAAGCTTTAACTTTAATATAGAAAAATCGTACCAACAAAACAGTTATCTAGCAAGAACTAGTTACAATTTAGACTATTTGCGTATGGCAAAATTAAAGAAAATATGCTATCATCTATTCTATCTTTGCGATTCTGAAATTTTGTATCTAATTTATCTTTTATTATAACTAAAGAAAATGATAATTCTAAGTATCTAGTCTTCAACTCCATTAAAGACCCCAGAAGGATATAATATTACCTAAGTAAACAGGAAGTGCATTGTGAGCAACTTTCAAAACTCTAGAAATGACAGAGCTACCTTGCTGCATGGAAAGTCACCCAATGTTCTTCTGTAATGTTGGGACATCCATCTTCAGTCTCTAGGCCTATAGTGTCTGGCACACTTCTCAGTGAAGTAGGAAATTAGAAGATCAGTTCTACCTTGTAGTAGCTGCTTTCTTCTGTGTTCTACAGAATGTTTGGCAAGATTCTTCTGTTTATAAAGAACCCTGAAGGACAATCCCATCTTGTTTTGGCAAGTTCAGCAGTCACTTTCCTGTGGGTCCTGAATGTACGTACACAACATACTGTCAAATAGTCCAGACAAGAGCAGTTTCTTGCCCATTTGGCTAGTCTTGCCACACTTAAGGCAAACTCCATAAGGAGCTTCTTCCATGCCCATCATCCTCTTGAAGTAATTGGTGCTGCCAGGAGCAGACATGTCTCACTGTCAAGAAAAGTCTAAGTTTTTAAATGCTATATTCTGTAGGTCCTTGAAGTGTTTGAAGATTGCCTATGTATCTGAAATACATATATGTATACCTATACCTAGAAAACCTAACTAACATGATGATAATTTTGACTATTATATATGACTATTAATTATATTTTATGGTATATATTATATATTATATTTTAGTTAAGCTATATAAACACAATATCTTAATAAACAAGAGTAGAAACACACACACACACACTCACAGTATTCTTAGGTTTGGTCTTTTCATACTGTCCCAGATTTCCTAGATGTTTTGTGTTGGGGATTTTTTAGATTTAACATTTCCTTTAATGAATCTATTTCCTCTATTGTATCTTCAACACCTGAGAGTCTCTTTTGTCTCTTATATTCTGTTCATGATGCTTGCATCTGCAGTTCCTGTTCACTTAGCTATGTTTTCCATTTCCAGAATTCCCCTAGTTTATGTTTTTTTAACTGCTTCTATTTCTATTTTTGGGTCTTGGACAGTTTTATTTCTGGCAACTGTTTTTTTTTCTTTTTTACATTTTAAAGAGATGTATTGATTTCCTCCATTTTTGGTTGTCTTTTCTTTCATTTCTTTAAGTGATTTTCCCATTTCCTCTTTAAGAAACTTTATCTTTTTTATAAAGCTATTATTAAGGTTGTAGTCTTATGCTTCAGCTGCAATGGAATGTTCAGGTCTTGCTGTTGTTGCACAGCTGGCTCCTTGTGGTGACATATTGCCTTTCTGTTGTGTTCTTACACTGGTGTTTAGCTATCTGGATTTGTGGTGATTACAAGTCTAGGTGTTGATTCCTGTGTCTGTCTTTGTTGGATGGCTGCTTTGTTCCTTAGTTTCTGTTACCTCTCTAGTCTTCTGACCTAAATGGCCAATTATTTTTGTGACTGATGAATCTTCTGTTCTTGTAGGGTGTTTTGGGGGGCCTTGAGTCACTTGATCCAGGCTGGCTTCCAGTAAAGCCAAAGTCTTCTTGGGTCTCTAAGTCCATTCTGACCTACAGTAAAGCCTGAGTCTTATTCTAGGTTATCTAGGACCTCCTGGCCTCTTGTGTAGCTCATGGGGCTGTTCTTTGAATAGTATGGAGTATACAGGTGCCTATGGTTCTGTTCTTGCAACTAATATGGAATGTGACTGGGTGTATGGAGTCTGCTGGAGCTCTGAAGAAGAGCTGCTTGTAAACTGTTTAGGGCAGTTGTGGCTGGTGTGATCTGTGCCTCAGTGGTGGAAGTCTGCTGAGGTTGGGGCAGAGTCCAGCAGAAGCAGAGACAAACTGGGATAGTATAGACCTGGTGAAGACAGTGTGGGTGGCAGAGAATCCAGGGATGGGTAGAGTTCCTCTGCTAGATGGGTCACTCATCTGTTCTGACTTGAGTGGCCAGGGCCTGCTTGGTAGAAGTCTTCTGACGTTGAAGGGAGGGCCCATCCAAAGGGCTTGACACTAGCTGGAACTGTGTGGGCTTGAGGTTGGTCAATGGTTACCGGGGCAGATTTCAGGTGGGGTGTAGTTCTATTGGTAGACTGGTTACTCAACCTTTCCGGCTAGTGTGTTTTATGCCTCAGTGGCATCAGTCAACTGGGATTGGGGCTGAGGGCCCAGTGGCAGCAGGGCTAGGGATGAGCTGGGATGCCATTGGGCTAGAGAAGGTGGGGGCAGGGACAGAATCCAATGAGGGGTACAGTTCCACTGCTAAGCTGATCACTCAGACATTCTGGCTTGTGTGGCCTGACCTACTTGACCTACTTGGTGGAAAGTCTATTATTTTTTATTACAATTTCCAATCTCTCTCTCTCTCTCTCTCTCTCTCTCTCTCTCTCTCTCTCTCTCTCTCTCTCTCCCTTTCTCTCTCTGTGTTTGTATATGCATTTACATGCATGCATACACACATATGTGTATCTGTATACATCTATCTTATATTCTCTTACTTTATTGATTTCACATATGAGTTGTAGCAGAATTTTATGTAGCTTTTGTAGATTTTTTTTGGCTTTTTGAAACAGGATTTCTCTAGCTCTTGTAGACCTGCCTGGTCTCAAACTCACAGAGATCTGCCTACCTCTGCCTTCCAAGTGCTGGGAATAAAGGCAAGTGCCACCACCGCCACGTGCACTTTTGTAGAATTTTCATGCTTTTACCTTATTTTCCAAAATTGAAGTCTATAAGTCATTTTGTCATAAAATTTTCATGGAAATAAAAATTACCTTCAGAGGAGCCATCTGATACAGGCACTTATCTAAAGAGTTGTTTTTCCTTTCTGTTCTCTGACTGCTATATATTCTTCTTGCCTTGTTGCATTGGCTGAGACTGTAACTAAAAAGTTGAACGGAAGCCGTGCAAGAGAGATTGTCTTACTAATGTCCCTAAGTCTTTGATTATTCTCCCTCTGTTGAGTATCAAGTTTCTATGGCTATGTACTGTCATATATATCTATATGGTGTCATTTAACAATCTGTGGAAATTCGCTCTTTTAGTATTAGCTGAGAGGATCAAACGAAGCATACAATGCTACAAAAGAAAACTACTTGTTGTGGCAAGTTACAATCATATAGCTCTAGATTATTTTTCCTAAAATTCTGTCAAAAGCTTTTATTATTATTTAAGTGGAGGATATTGATCTACTTATATAAATTTGGGCAATAAAGCTGGCAAATATATATGAAATGTAAAGACACACAAAAGCTAGACAGTGATGGTGCATGCCATTAATCCCGGTACCGAAGAGACAGAGGCAGGCAAACCTTGTGAGTTCAAAGTCAGCCTCATTTATAGAGTAAGTTGCAAAACAGCCAGAACTACACAGAGAAACCCTGTCTCCAAAAACAAACAAAACATTACCAAACAAAAAACTACACAGCACCATGTTTAGGGACAGAGCAGTTGTTTAATATGCAAGATAAATTCAATTAGAAAATCTCTTGACATGGGAAATAAAAAGATACAAAATTACTCTTGTGCCATAGGCAAACAGACTTCTCTGCTTAGAGGAACTAAAGATTTAATGGTACAAATAAGATAGACACAGATGTATAAATATGTTTCAAAAGATATTTAGAAAAATAATTGTTTAATTTAACTACTAATTATAAATAATGATGAGTTTATCAATGTGACTTTTGTTGAATAAATTAATATGAAAGATATTTCTGAACAAAACTCTGAGAACAAAGTCTGGAATTCATAAACTTTGTGATAATTATATTAATTGCAATATGTTTCCTCAATTTGAAATATGAAAATATCTTACCTGTCTCAGGTTTGTGGTAGCCAGTGATTTATTGTGTAGGGAGACATATTTCCTCTGTTTTCTTTGTAATGATGAGACCCATAACTTATTTAGTGAGATTCTTTTTATTGTTTTAATACATTATTTTTATTTACTTCTTTGAGAGTTTCATACAACATATTTTCATCACATTCAGACACTTTAACTCCTCCTAGACTCAACCCTTACCCATCCAAAATTCCTGTCTTCTTTTTTTATTAACATTTTTGGCAAGATTCCTTTTTTATTTTTTTAATTTTTATTTTTTCCTCTTTTTAAATTTAAATTAGAAACAAGATTGTTTTACATGTCAATTCCACTTCCCTCTCCATCCCCTCCTCCCTGCTCCCCACTGAACCTCTATCTCATCCCCTTTCTGCTCCCCAGGGAGGGTGAAACCTTCCATGGGGAATCTTCAAAGTCTGTCACATCATTTGGAGCAGGGCCTAGACCCTCCCCATGTGTCTAGGCTGAGAGAGTATCCCTCTATGTGGATTGGGCTCCCAAAGTCCATTCTTTTTTTTTTTTTTTTTTTGGTTTTATGAGACAGGGTTTCCCTGTATTGTTTTGGAGGCGGTCGGTCCAGCCTGGCCTCGAACTCACAGAGATCCGCCTGCCTCTGCGTCCCGCGTGCTGGGATTAAAGGCGTGTGCCACCACCGCCCGGCCCAAAGTCCATTCTTATACTAGGGGGAAATACTGATCCACTACCAGAAGCCCCATAGATTAACCAGACTTCCAAACTGACATCCACGTTCAGGGGGACTGGAACAGTCCTATGCTGGTTTCCCAGCTATCAGTCTGGGATCCATGAGCTACCCCTTGTTCAGGTCAGCTGTTTCTGTGGGTTTCTTTTTCTTTCTTTCATCTTTTAATTATTATGTAAATTTTAAATAGCTTGCTTCACATGTCAATCCCAGTTCCCTCTCCCTCCCCTCCTCCAGCACCCCCTATAATCCCCCCAGCCTCCCACCCTATGGCAACTTCCTTCCACATAGGGGATATCTAGAGTCTGTCATTTCACTCAGGGAAGGGTCCAGGCACTCCCCTAAGAGTCCAAGCTGAGAGAGCATCCCTCTTTGTATTATGGACACACAAAGTCTGTTTGTATGCCAGGGATAAACACTGATCCACTGCCCAGAGCCCCATAGGTTGCACAAGCCTCCTCACTGACTCTCACATTTAGGGGTTCTGGATTAGTCCCATGCTGGCCTCCCAGCTGTTGTTCTGGGGTCCAAGAGCTTTCCACTGTTCAGATCAGCTGTCTCTGCTGGATTCTAACTTCCTGTTGAAAATTTAGATTCTAACATGTAAAGGTTGAAAAATCAATCTTGATATGTGCAAAGATATACTGATGAAAACACCCTTGTAAACAGACAATGCAAAAGTATCTATTGTCTGCTGCCCCCTTCCTTGGTTTTGTAATTTTGGTTTGATCTTGCATATTAACTGATGATGAAATGATGAGCTCTTACAGACAGTATTTTGTTAGTATAAAATTGAGCAAACATGTCTCATCACTATTTGTTCTAGATTCTTTTTTGTTTCTGTGGAAAACACTCTGATAAAACAACTGATGGGAAAAGACGCTTAATCTGCCTACTGTTCCGGGTTATAGTCCATTACTGCAGAGAAGTCAAGGCAGGTACATAAAGCAGTAAGTCACACCCATAATCAAGAGCAGACAGAAATAGACACATGCAGGTTTGAGCTCAGCTAGTCTTCTTGTCTTTTGTATAATCCTGGATTCCAAACTAGGGAATGGTGTTACCCACTATCAGGGTAGGTCTTCTCATCAATTAAGGAAATCTAAATCTTGCTTCATCAACAAACAAGATGCCAACCAAATCTAGACAGGGTTTCACTGAGACTATCTTCTCAGGTGATTCTAAGTTCTGTGAAGTTGATAATTAAAACTGATCATCACATCATCAATTAAAACCTTGACTCCTATTCATATCAGCCATTTTCTCATGAGTCCCACTGTGTGGACACTGTACATTTGTGCATGGACCTATGTACTTATGATTATCAGATAGAATCTCACCTTGTTTATAAGCTAACAATGCTCTTAAACTCAGCCATTGGCAAACCTTTCCTTAAAATAACTCCCTTATATAACAGTATATTGTGGGCTTGTCTCTTCCTTTACTAAATTTTTTCCTTCAACTAGGAAATTCCTCATTGATTTTTCTAATCACAGATGGATCCATAGATTTGATTTTGATGCCCCAAATTCCACAATGTATCTAACTTTAATGCATATGTCTTCAAGACAAATGGATGCATGTTTTGATGATTCATAGAGTTTAATAAAATTGATTTGTGCTTTTTACATTATTATATACATACTATTATGGTAAAAAGAGCAAAGTTTACAAATCAAGTGTTTTACCTAATATTTCCTTGATTTCAAGAGGTAATAAGCAGTAACAGCTTGATTGGAGTCTTTGTGGGTAAAATGTGACAGAGAAATATATATCCATAGATAGATAGTTCCTTCCCCCATGGAATTTTAAATTCAGAGATATCTACATATCTATATGTTCACACACACACACACACACACACTTTTTATAGATAAAGAAGTTGTTTTTTCTCTATAAGAACCATTTTTAGCCCACGGTAGTAATATTTTCCCACTGAGACCATATAATCTATATTGTTAAGATTGAAGATTTTATTTATAGAAGATTGTATGTCATTTATCGGGCTGTAGTTCACAACTTGACACAGCCCAGAGCTTTCTGAGAGTGTCTCAACTGGGGAATTACCTCAGTCAGATTGACCTATGGGTACGTCTTAATTTTCTTAATTGCTAGTAGATATAGGAAGGCCTGTTCTACTGTCGGATGGCACCATCTTTAGGCAGGTGGCCTTGAATGTTAGCTGAGCTTTAGGTGGGTGGTGGTGGTGGCACACCCCTTTCATACCAGCACTTGGAAGACAGAGGCAGGCAGATTTCTGTGAGTTTGAGACCAGCCTGGTTTACAAGAGATAGTTCCAGGAAATCCTCCAAAGCCATAGAGAAACCCTGTCTCAAAAACAAAACAAAACAAACAAACAAGCAATATATATATACTGAGCAAGTCATGGGAGGTTAGTAGACAGCCTCTATGGTTTGAGTTTCTCACCTGACACTTCTTTCAATGATAGACTGTTACTACTGGAAAGTGTAAATCAAACAAACCCTTTCCCCTTTAAGTTGCTTTTGGTCAGTGTTTTATCATAGTGATAAAAAGGTTCTAAATTAAAAGGAGATTTCAAATGGAAAATTAAGAACAATGAATATTTATTAGTACTATGAATATTTACAGGTAAAACAACCCTTGAGGACCTGCTTTTATTTTGTATGAGCCTAAATCAGCCCCTTCTCTCCTAGAATATTCTGTTTCCCGAGATAGCTCCTGATGTCAGTATCACTACATTCATGCATGAATTAACCAAATAATGCAATTATTTTTTGGAGGTGTAACCCATTTTAAATAGTAACTTTTGACTGTCTCCTTTCATTGACGTGTAGGAAAGCTCCTATCAGGGTGGGTCTGGCACTGTGGGAGAGCCTACAGGAAAGGATGGCCCTTACTTGTCATGGGAGCTGATGGTGCGACATCCCTCCACTGTGAGGTTCTTCTACATGATAAGGAGGTTCCTAGTGCTTGGTGTGTGTCAACATTATTGTTATGTCAAACCTGCTCTCCCTAAGAGTCTGGATTTCTGGTTCATACCAAGCAAAAGATGTGTATGTGACCCAAGACAAATTAAAGTTCTGTGCATGGGTATTCTCGGAAGTCTTCCAGGCAAAGAGCAAATCTCATATGTCACCACACATCTCAGGGCTGGTGAAAGACACTGGAGGGAAACACTTGAAAACAGGTGCTGGATTTTTTTTTACAAACCTCTCCCCATCCTTTTATTTTATTGATTGTCCTTTGTGTCTCTCCCATGTGAGAACTTGTAGTCATAAGTCCTCTGACTTCCTCTAATAATTACTGAAGTAGGAACTAATCTGGTATTGAAGACCTTTAACATCATTGGTTCCAGTGACAACTAAAATGTTGTCAAGGAGTGAGTTGCGTTCCCTCAAATCATGCATTCATTGTGGCCCCCATGTTGTGGGACAAAACTTTTCCTGGGAAGACACAACATACGTCTACTCACCCCAATTAGGGAGCCCACCACAGATCAAAGTATGGTAGCACCAAAATCCAGCTTGGTGAACCATTGAGTTTTAATGGCATTACTTACAGGAATAAGGACAAGGAGTTACTAGAGGAGCGTAAATGGCTTAAAGACAGCTGTATCATCAAAACCCATCTCTTCATGAGTGACCACTCATAAATACTGGTTGCCTAGAGCACACTGTTCAGCCTTCGGGTATCAACAGGTTGGAGGGTGTTCTTTCCAAGTGACTCATTTGGTCTAAACCTCCTCTAGACAGCATGGCTTTTGGCTTTTGCTTTGTTTCTTCTAGGTAGCTGATCTGGTGTCAGTCTTTTATCTTTCAGTTTGGCTTGTTTATAGTGGGAAGGAAGGGTCTATTGGATCTGGTCAGTTTCAAGAACTTTCTAAAAATATTTTGAGTGGTTTATCTTCTGGGTTAAGAAGCTTCCCTATAGAATGGAATGTCCCCATCTTAAGAAACTGTTTACAACATTCTACCCTTCCCAGTTTTAACATTCTTTCTGACCCCTCTTTTACAATGATCCCCGAGAGAGCCTTGGAAGTGGTAACTGAAAGTGTCTACCATTGACTAAGAATTAGGCCACCATGCCACAACAACAGTCACTGGTTCTCAGAACCTTCACCAGTGGTTATGAGTTAGAACTGACAACAATGTGATCTATGGGTGTAAAAGCATTTAGAAGGCAATTTGATAGGTACATCACACCCATCTAATGAAAAATAGAATCTGCTTCTCCTTTGGGACTATGACCTCCCAGTCACATGGTTTCTGCCTGGCTTTCAGTACCAGTTGTAACCTACCTCTTGTGGAACTGATCTTAAACTCAACTGGAAGACTATTGGTCCTATTCATGATAGCAGAGCCCCTATCGCACATGAAGGCACAACCTTCCTGGCATGTTGGTGTTTTATCACACATGGTCCATAGATAAGCAGGAATGTGAGTGACAGTTCTCTACCAGCAGCCTGCATGACCCCCTCTGGCATGGTGAAAGCCAGGCAGCAGGTTGGGAGTTTCTAGTTTAGTCCAAACTTAATTTCTCCATATCCTGCAGTCATAGCATGCACATGCAGTCCTTTGGCAATAGGGTCTTACTGTCTAGTTCTGGCATACAACCAACAACAGTAGCAACAAATTTTATGATTTGTGGGTCCTGGGGCTCCTCTGACCAACAACTCATAGAGAGGTATACCACCAGCCACTGATGTTTTCATCTAATAGCCTTATGTCCTCTGGGGGTGTCCTTTTCCACCCCTGTAGGGTACTATTGGGAATTGTTTTCTTTCTTTTCAGCTAACCCAGTCCTAGTTTAATTTTAAGGAAGATGGCTTGTATCTCCAATGGCTTTCCAAATCTACATGCACTCAGAGGTTAGCATCATGTTATCTGTATACCAAAACATTTTCCAAAGAATGAGCAGGACAAGGCAACATCCTGAACCACCACCATCCCACAACAGGTAGTAGGGTTGCAAAGATACCCTCAGTTGAGCGCCCTGAAAGTCTATTGTCATCTGATCTGAACAAGTGTCAAGTGATCCCAAAGGTCCACAACTAAGAAGATACTCAAGTCAAACACAAACAATGTCTAATACATCAGGGAAAGGTTCAGTCTATTTGTATCAATTGCTTCCTCCACAGATCAAGGTTGGGTACAAAGCATGGAAGAAGGAGCTCACTTAATTAGCTCCCAGTAATCCTTGGTCATCCTCCCTGAGCCATTGTGCTCCCATATCCTGGAACTCTTCCACGGAGTCTCCCTACATTTCTCCATACCTGATAAACTCAGTGGGCCTGACTTAAGCCGCTCAGACCTCCTTGGGGCCAAAGAGAAATGTGGCCCTTCTCTCCCAATCTGTGCTGCTGATTGCCTGGGCCCTAGGTGCCCTGGGTTGACACTGTGGCTATAGCTGTAGCTCTTGCCTCTCCAGCTACTATATCTGATTGTTAAAGGAGTTCCTGGCTGTAAAAAGCATCTCCACCCCTAGAACAAATAACCTTTTGCTGGGGGGTGAGTTACTGTCCTTAGTCTGGGGCAGGCTTGATGTCTTCACCTGTATTGCTCTACCACAGGTGTCTTCTGTAAACTGCTCCTCAGGTTTTAAAGCTCCCAGAAACCCCTTTGTACACAGTTTGGCTTTCTAACAATTATCCTTAGGAACTCCAGATTTGCATAATTCCTGACACATTTGTCTTCAAGTAACGCAGAAAGGCCCCTTCCTCTGCTTTATCACATTCATATCTCCCCTCGATTGCTCTCTCACTTTATGGACTCTCTATACATGCTGATCTAAGTCACTGAGATCCAGAAAGGCCTTTCCTACTTCGTAAAGATCTTGCCCCACCAAAGAATTCAGCAAAGTTGCCAAAGCTCCTAACCAGCCTCAAGGTCCCTGCTGAGTCAACATTTTCTTATTTCCCCTGTTAACACAGTTCTGTCTGGCCCAGTGAACTGGGTTACAAACACAGCTTTCCTTGTTCCTAGTTCCCTCAACAGCATCTGTCCTTCCTTTTTGGTCCTCCAGTTCCTGGTATTTGTGGGAACTTCAGATGGAGATAACCTAATGACTCTGGACTGCCTCTAGTTACACTGTGTCAGTTACACAGCCTTTGACTTACGGATGGATGGGAAGTAACATCACTCAGTTTGCTTGCCTGCCTATCAGTCAGACTGATGCCGTTTGATCCCATGTCCCATAGTCTCACAAATGAGGAAGACTGCAACAGGCTCTTTCACTGTTTGCTTAAAATCTTTTTCTAATTCCAGAAATTCAAGTACTGAATATTTCCTGACAGGAAAAGAAATGAGAGTGGTCTTGCTGTAAGTCAAGGACCTCCTGGAACTCAAGCAGTCACATTTAGTATCACTTTGAACAAACACCTGATGCAAACAACTTAAAGAGAGCAAAAGTTGGTTTGGGTTCAAGGTTTCTGGGATGTCAGTCCATGGTGAGGAGTGAGTGAGTGGTGGGCCAAGGCAATCCACATTGTGGCCTACAGAAAACAGATTCTGGAAGGTTCCAAGGCAGGCTATATTCTGTAGGGTGCCCAGTGATCTACTTCTCCTTGTAAGCCCTCAAATAACTTCATACAGGGAGCCCCTCAAGGACGTAATCCATTCACTGTTTCTTGAACTGATGGTCTCTGAAAACACATTTACAGGCAAACCTGGAGACCAGTTTACCTACTCCAGACATCTGTCAGTCTAGTCAATATGACAATGAAGTCCACACTTGGTACCACAGTACATGTATTTATGCCAGAATTGCAAGCAAGGAGCCTCTGATTCATAGACTCTGCAGAGAAAAGATGGTCCTCTGAACAATTTGGCTTTGAACTTCAAGCTTCCAGAATTGTGAGCCAATCAATTCCTACTGCTTTTAGACACCAGTTCATGATTTATTTCAACAGCCTCTGGAAAGTAATTCGACTGTCAGTTTAGGTTTTTCCTATTTTGGAAGAAATCACTCATTGCATTTAGATGTTTTAAATATGTTAATCATACATCAAGGATTATTTTTGTCTTTACAATGTAGTGTTTTTATGTATCGAGCCATCTTACTGCCCCATATAATATTCCTTTTATAAAGATTGTCTCTCCCTGTCCCTCTGTCTCTGTCTTTCTGTCTCTGCCTCTGCCACTCTCTCACTGTGTATGTGTATTTGTGAGCATCTATATCATAGGCTAGAGGAGAGCTTTAGGCTCCCCTGGAGTTCTAGTTACAGAAGAATGTCAGCCATCTCTCCACACAACAACCTTAAAAAAGGATTTCGATTGAATTTTATTAGTGTTTCTCAAGTGAAACTTTGGAGAGTAAGCTTCTGGTAGTATTTCTGAAATAAAGTAAATTCAGATGAATGCAGAAAAAGTGATTAAGGGATTGCTTTCTAAGTTGAGATCCTAAGGATGTATCACCACTTTGTTTTAATTGTCCATTTCACTTTGTCATTGAAAGCACACCCATTTGTAACATTACCATCTCTTTCGTGTTTCAGAGATGAAAGCAAAGCTATTCTGATTTGTATTTAATCAATTCTAACCCAGTTTTCATGATTAGATATTTATCAAATTTCATTTTTTGTTCCCTTGTGGCTTGAACGTTTTTCAAATCTTATTTCATCCTTTTATTTTGTAAACTAGTTATGTCAACAGTCCTAATTATCAATCCCAATGTAATCATGTGTGTATTGATTTCAAAAGTCATGAGCTTATCATTACTTTGCCTCATGAGGGGCTGCCTGTACCCAGCTGTTATCCTATGCTTGACCATGCTTCCTGTTGCCTGGTTTTCTTTGGTCAGTACCAACATTTGATCTGGAACCCAAACTCAGCTCCTTCTAGATGCCTATTAAATAACGCCTCTCTGATGTCACCTGGACTAGGCACCTGTCTATGAATATAGCAGAACATCATTAGGAATCATCTCATTGATACTTGTTGTCAGTCTGTAGAGAGTGGGGGGATGGATCTGGGGTTAGGGTGGAGAAGTAGAAGAAAGAGAAACTGTGGTGGGGATGCTTTGTATGGGAGAAGACCAAATAAAAAATAAACATAAAGTATTTTAAATGCCATCCTAGATTGAATGCCTGTCCTTTTCTCTTTCTCCTTTCCAGGAATGTTTCACGCAAAGGATGTTTTTGAGCATTGAAAACTACTCGCCGTGAAGGAAGGACATAGGTAGGCACATCCCTTTCTCCTCATTCCTACCTGGAAGCACCATACCTGATGACTGATCTCCTTTGATCCTTGTTCTTTTTCAGGTAACATTGTGATTCTACAGCAAAAGGAGCCAATGAGTAGGACAAGTAAGCATGAAAAGGTTATCTCAGACAGTTTTGGCCTATCAGTTTCCATATATTTATCTTTCTTGAGCCTTGCTTTTGATCTATATAGCTATCTTCTATCACTTGGGTTACCTAAAGCCTATAAATTACAGTGCCATTTATAAACAAGTTACCCGGAAGAATACTGATCAGGGGATATTAATGCAGACTTCACAAGAGATTTGGGTCCTTTGGAAGCATACTTAGAAGATGGGTGAAATGAATGTATTAATTTTTAAATTAAGTTTGTTTTTAGGAAAACTCTGCGTACAATGCACACGCACCATTCCATTCTACCCTATCTACCCATAATCCTCCACAAATCTCTCTGTCTCTCTGTCTCTCTCTCATGTTGATGTTTATTTGCTTTGTTTTTTGACTGACAGTGATTAATCATGGGCACTCCTGTGATCAGGGGTTTAGCACCAACTCCCGAACCCTGCTGGGCTTAGCAGTGGGCTGAAGGTAATGATTTCTTTTTCCTACACTCTATTATTATCCAATAGTTCAGAGATAAAGGGTCCAGTGTATTCCTCCCCTTTTCTTAACTAGCTATCGATAGGGTCAGTGTTGTGTCAGCTTAGTTTGGGTAACTACAATTGTTATGAGTTCACGATTGCAAAGGTCTCTCACAGACAGAATGGCATTTCACAGCCCTTACCCTGTCTTCCAACTCTTACACACTTCCTGCCCTCTTTTCTACAGTGCTCCCCAGCTACCCTGAAGGAATGGTATGAATGTCTTATTTAGGTCCGATCCGCAATCTTTTCTTACTGGCTGCATTAATTTTAGGGGTGTATATAAGATAATATAGGATAACAGGAATTCAAACTATAATCAATATAATGCTATTGGCAAGAACACTTAGACCTTTTTGGAGTTGCCTTCAAATCCCATGTATATTTTACATGTAGGACTTGTCATTTGCATTAGTCAAATTCAGACACTCTGCAGGCTGTATGTGACACATACCCTGTTAGACAGCTCGCATCTAGCTCCTTGGTACATATGCATCAGTATCTGTGAACCACCTCTGATTTCATCATTATTTAAATATTCCATGTAAGAACAGGCACTCCCTGAGTCACTGGTAAGCCTACTTTTGCTGTTTCTAGGAACTCAGGTTCTATGTTCGCAGGCTATCTCTGTATTGATCACCAGCATGAGCAGGCTCCTGAAAAACTGCTCCCTCTAGTGTCTCCGCTTGGACTAGTGAGTCATTTTCAGGGTTCTGGAAATGCATTTTCAGCACTTCTACCAAAGAAGGGAGGAAGGTAAATATGCAGAAAGGTAACAGCTGGTTTCTAGCAGCTTTGTGGAGCCAGATGAGGACATCAAGTTGGAGAGATTTGGTCATGAAAAAGTAGCCTTTGGCTTGGTGTGGAGAAAAATCAGAGGTTCAAACAGTGAAGAGCACTTGATTCTCAGAGTCTGGTTGAGTGCTTACCAATGACTTCAAATGCAATCAAGAAATCTGGGCATGAATGCTGTGAAATTTGGTACCCACTGTTTTTACAATATATTTTCTGTTTTTGACTGTCTATGGAGCAATCACACCTATTTAAGAGGTGTAATGCAGATTCGTTCTTAAGTAGACAGTTTCTATTTATCGAAGGAGCTCTGTGGAGGGGTTTCTGGAATTTCAATGATACCAGAAAGTCATGGTGGTTGGTGCTTATTTGGAGAAAGGCACAATTTCTGCAAATACCCAACAATAAACTCTCGATTATGTTTCCAAAGGACTGTGTTAGGCAGCTGCCTCAGACCACTTTCAAGTCCAAAATCTCTGCCGTCTCCACCAAGCAGGTTATCGATTTCTGCCAAAGGCTCCGGTCTGCGTGTGTTCCAGCTGCTGACACCTTTACAATCATTTGTGCATTCGGGTCATAGGCTCAGGAGGTGTTGTCTGATTGACAGCCCTTTATAAATCTTTTATTTGCTTGTTTCTGTCAGGGCACAATTCAATCTCAGAATTCTTTCTGGTGACTTTGCGAACAGACCTAACAATATCCCCGAAAGGGAGATGTGATTTTTGCCATAACTCAAACGGCTTCTCCAGTCTCCGGGCTGAGTGTCAGAGCCAAGATCCGATTATAAATTATTTTTTTACAGTGTGAGGAAAGATTCTTGTGGTTTTGACTCAGGCTCTTTGCTAAATTTTTACAGGCTGAGGGAGAACTTGAATGTGAGTGGGGTTTATCTGCCTTGCTTTAGTGCCAGGTGGATGACCAGTGTCTGCATCCTCCTGGACTTCTCCCCTTGAGGAGGCAGTCACAAGACCATTGCTATCATCACTTTATGCATAGTGGATTTTAAGACAACCCGGTACACCCATGTGAGAAGATGATGCACACTGAGTAATTTAATTCCTTTCACATGCTGTGCTAAAGTGACCTGGAGATGTCCCAAATGAACAAAAACTGTAGAAAGAAAACCCAAGCTAAGTCTATTAAGATTGTTGTTCTCTGTTACCTGCTGGTGTCTGGTACAGTTTTGAACTCCTGTCTATGACACATCTTGGGTTATTGGTGAATCTCCTAGATGAATTGCAAATAGTTCCTTATCAGTACCAATAAGTTGCCTGCTTTGATTTTTAGCTTGAAATGTGCTACTGGAAAGAAATGAATGGATTTCTTTTCTTTGTGAGTTTGAATAGCATTCCATTATGCACATAAAACACATTGGAAACTTCATTCACCCAGTGATGAACATATAAGTTGGTTTTGACCCTTGGTTATTGGGATTAACACTGCTGTGAGCACAGGAGTGCAGATGTCTCTGCCACTCTGAATTCATTTCCTTTACCTATAGAGCTCAAGGTAGAATTGTGGGATCAAATAATAGTTCTATTTTTAATTTTTTGATAAACATGCATGCTAGTTCCCTTAATGACTATAATAATTAGTATTTCAATGCATCAAATATCACATTATATGCCATAATGATATATACATAATTTATCCTATGTCAATTTGTAAAAACATTTAGTGGGAATCAATATTCTATTTCAAACAGTAAGACTAACTAGAATCTTAATACTCTTTCATACCAATGCCATTCTTTAATGTTTTGTATTTTCTTCAGTGTAGTTTTTGGGAATTGCAGATATTCTCATTTCACATTAAATTGGAACCAGTTGAGACTGATTGCAGCAGGTGGCTGTGGAAAATGGACCTTTAAACTTGAAGAAGCATGGTCTTCCGTCCATCCCAGCTATGCCCTCAGGAAAAGAAGGTGACACTAGAGGTTGCTTTCTCATGTCACATTTTTCAGATCAGAGGTAGCTACAGTCTGTTCTGTCCATTGTGCCACTCCAGTGTACTCTGAGTTTCACTCTTAAGGTATTCTACTGCCTTCTCTGTGGATTATGGTAGACTATGTGCCAAGAGTTAAATAAATCCAGATGGTTGAGCTATTGTTTCCTAGCCATTTTCTAGTAGCTAGGATTCTTGCATTGAGTTCTGAGTGAGCAAATCTCACAAATCTCATATGGTTTCAACATTAAACTAATTATTTAAAACTCAGATATTATTTGAATTCAGCGTATCTGTACATAAGTTCCTTGACATATCAGATTTCTTTTCCTTGGCACTGTGCTTATCCATGCTAAACCATATGCAGTGAATTTGAGGAGACTTTTTAGGGTGTGAGTTTAGATTTTAGCTTTCAAGTTTCAAGGTTATATCACAAGAATGTTGTCAATTACTCTGTGTGTGTCACCTTATGCCAATTAATTATCATTTAAAGTCACTGAAAAACAAACACCTCACCTGAGTTGTATATTAACCAATCTTTATTCTTATATTTCGGAAAGATTGCCCCAACTTAGCCAGCACCAGGTTTGTGTATAATTACTAACAGATATTAAACAGGAGCATCTATATGTACAGCATCTGGGAGATCAACCTATATGATTCTTTTCCACACAACACATAAGGTTTTGGATTCTGGAAAGTGCATCAGAAAAGTCAGTCAGAAAAACTTAGACTTCTAGAGTTGTGCTGATGCCTACCTTTGTTCTAGCTATATGTATAACTTGCATGCATCAGCCCGGCCCTTGATTTAATATAAACAATCTAAATGAACGAGGATATGTTGCCGAGGTCATTTCCAGATAAGTAATCAGTGCACAGCAAAACCTTTCAGGACCCTCATTTATCTTTCAGTTAGTATATTGGATCAGTCGATATTTGCAAAGAATTCTGGTCAGGGTCAAACATCTTCAGGGGTCCCTGAGGAGGGAGGAATAAATTACAGGGCCATGGTTACCCTTTCATATAATATCTAAAAGGCCATTATGTGCAAAGATCCTCTCTGAAATCTAATTCTTGCCCTAGCCAAGTCAATTTAGGAAAAGTGGACCGGTAGCAGCCAGCTCTGTAATGCTGCCCAAACAGATAAAAGCTTGTGGTTTTGTGTCTGGCCCAGACTGTGTTTGCTGCCTCTATAGAAACAGATGTTCTCCTGTGTGAAGCTGCACTTGCCCACTGACAAGGCTTCCACAAGCTGATAATGGACATGGATGTCTATAATGTTGGTGGGGTATGTTATAATGATACTTCAACAAGCAGTTTCTAAGAAGGTCTCTGATGATCTTTCTACTGTATACAAGCCCCTTGTGAACATAGGTTGGCGTAGTCATTTGCATAAAACTACAAAAAATATGGTAAAGTTGGCTGGTTGTCTGCTCTGTAATTACTTGACATAGCACAGTAACTTCCATATTAGTGACAGATTCTTTCCCAGATGGCTCTGACCAAGCAAGTTGTGTTGTTAGAGAGGTCTCCAAGAAAAGGAACTGAGGGTCACCTTTAGCAGCTCTCTATTAATGGAGATTCTCAGATAGACATTCAAAAGAGAATGAGATGCTAACAGTGGCAACATGAATGAGCTCAAAAGCTGATCTTTTTTAGGTTAGACTTCATGGGGGAATCACAGTATTAGATGAAAAGTGGATTACAGCCATGTGAGAAGCCCTAAGGAAAGGGTCTGATTAAGCTGAGCCTAGATTCCTAACTCATAAAAACCATAACATAACAAGTGAATGTGTTTCTTTAGTCATCAAATGAGTCATAAGTTGTTTGAATGCAGTCTCCAATTACAGCACGAGAATGAAGGACATGCATTCTGACTTTGTCCTCTACTCGTTTTTGACATTTATTTTTTCTTATACTTGGAAAATAACATTCACTGAGAAGATGATGACTTGGGGTAAAAAGTTCAAAAAGTATAACTTCCTCTTAGGTAAAGAAAACAAAAAAGCAACGTTATGGATTAACCCAAGTCAAGATCTAAGGTTGGTCCCACATGATGAAGCCATTTAGCATGGCCTGTGCCTGTTACTTAAATTACATCTTTCAAATTGGCTGTGATTAGAGAAAGGCAGGTTCTGCCCCATGTTGGATTGAGGTAAGAGATCTGTAGGGAGAAGATACTATGGAAGTAAGCCATAAAGAAAGACCAAAGGGAAAGAACAGCCTTGAGTTCAAGAACAATTTAAGTTGGATCTCACTGGCACATTGCACTCATTGGAAGTATTTGAGTTTTGTAATTCTAAAGGCTTGGCATATGAGCAGGAAGTGATCAACTCAGGTGGAAAAATATTTAAAGTTCATTTGTTTTGAAAAGTGAGCGAGAAAGACTCCTCGAAATAAATTAAAAATGCAACCAAGAGACAAAGATATCTGGGGAACATATTCCTGTCCTCTCTATGCTGGTCATGGTGGTTTGAATGAGAAATATACCCTATAGGCTCAAGTACTTATATACTTGGTCTCTTGCTGGTGCGGTTGTTTGGGGAGGTTATAACAACAATAAAAAGTACTAACACATTGTTTATATCCATATAGTGTGTTTGTGAATTCCTTAAAAATAATATTGTAATATCAGTGGGGTGGGATACAAATAAATACATCCTTCAAAAATAAAAGCATAAGTGCTTTAAATTATTCTCCTCATTGATCAGTATGGATATATAAGAGTCAGAAAAACTAGTCACTCAGTTCATCTCCCATCATTGGGTTGTTTTTGTATTTATATAGAATTTAACTGAATTTGCAAAATTTAAAGATATTAAAGTGTGGGATTACTGAGGGAGTCTTTTTGCGAAAAGAAAAATCTTTGAAATATTACCTTTATAACATACCTGGGACATATTACCTTTATAACATACACAAAAAGTATGTGCCGTACAGCCACAAATGGAGAGAATATCTATATAGAGGAAGTTCCTACCCAGGTTCATGCTCAGACCCCCTTAGACAACCTGAGGTGCAAATTTTACATAAACAGAAGTTGTAGCCATGCTCATTCCTGATTGGTTGACATTTATATAACTATAGGCTGTGGTTATTAGTCCAGGTGGGAAGTGAGAAGAGACATTTGGGTTCTGTTCATCTTGGTAGTTGAAACAGGAATTTGCTTGATCCAGGGCCACCAGGTTCTGTCTGTGGTCCTTGGAGAAATTCCAAGTATGTGCGACTTACCATAAGGAAACATCTAAGGCTGTTTGGGACCTTTCTTGAAGTCTCAGCTTTGCTTACAATAGACATTAGTAGAGGTTCTAATTGAGTGAAATGATACCTTTATGTCTGAGTTGATTAGTTGTATCTCTCTAGGCTGTCTAAATCCTGACTCTACACAATACATTATTATAAGCTGGGTGGAGATGGTTGAACCAGAGATCCAGCCTTCTGACACCACCATAGCATCATTTCTCCTGAAACACTATTTTCCAATGACGTCTCTACATCTTAATGAGGGTTTGTAATGTGAAACGAGATGAACACATCTGTACTACAGAGGTGTTGTACTTGGGATCTGCTTTGTGATTCTCACCAGGGCTGTTTCTGAGCAGTCACAGGGATGGTGGTTTACTATGAGCACCTTCTTAAGAAGCGTCTTTAGGACTTGGCTGTGCAGAGGCCAAAGTACTCACAGACTTCACCTACATTTTGGGGGCTTTAGTTTCTCTTGGTTTGCTTTAGTCACCTAATTTCTAAAAATCATTATTTAATACATAATAATTATTCTCATTAATCTATTATGCTCTCATTCTACATATAACTAATTCAACTCTACATATTTTGAAAATTTGAAAATAAATCATCTTTGGAAGAAACTAGAGTAAATGATTAAAATGATTAAAAATTAAGTACCAGGAATGTGAATACCTATAATATGTTCATATCTTTGAGTTTATATAATTTTAAATAAGTATATTTATTGTTAGAGGGGGAATATTAAAATATAGTATAAGAATATTAAAATGAACTAATACATTATGAATTAATATGATAGTTTAAAAATAAGTGTGTGTGAATAATTTTAACATTAGACACAACTCATAAGATTTTTATGAAGTGGTCATGGAAACAAAGTTACAGACTTAAGGTCATCAAGAAGTTAATAAGCTAAAACTATTATCCAGAAAGGAAGAGACAATACATGTGTAAGAAAATGACAAGCAAAAGTTTCAGAATGAGAAAATAAATGACATATTTACAAACATCTTTTCCTGTTATACTCCTAAGATTCTCTTTTAATTCAGAATACACAAAGGACAGATATGACTAAAAATAATTACTCACCTTGGGAGATATCATTTTCCTTCTAGATGCAACTTATTCTGTTGAATCACAAACTTATTCTTACATCTCTAGTAAGTGATTCAAGAAGCCTGAATCTTCAGAAGCAAGTTTAGGATTCAGGACAGTGATTCAAGTAAGCTAAGCACCATCTAGGAATCTACGTGTTTTAAAAAATTTTTAAATGACTATGGAGAGAAGATGGCTGAGATTTGTAGCCTTTGAATAGTCTTGAAATAGAAAACCTTCTGAGAAATAGCTTAGCTCCTCTATGAGGAAGAGGTGGGAAGTTGTTAAAGTGAGTGTTTTTCTTCCCAATAACCACGTCTCCTGTAATTATGACTTTTTCTATGACAACTTCCACTACCCTTAAGGACATGGTACTTCTCAAATGTAGGAACTTTTAAGTGGTGGTGCTGTGTCTTCTAATAAATGGGAACAAAGGACCTGCAAGTCTTATGATGGAAAGATAAGTTGTTTTACTCATTCGTTTGCAAAATTACTTTTGCATTTTCCAAGACGTTTAAAGGGTTAATCTATCAACCTATGGCTTGCCTTTTCTGAAGTAGATGACACAGACAGGTCAAGTGAATTGAAGTTATTTGGAATTATTCAAAAATATTGGCTTCCAATAGGGCTATGAGTAGCCAAATATAGCAGTTGTACGTGAAGGTACATTTTTTTATTAAAAATTTTTATTTTTAAATTTAAATTCAAATTAGAAACAAGGTTTCTTCACATGTCAATCTCATGTCCCTCTCCCTTTCCCGCCCCTCCTCCCATGCCCTCCCACCACCCACCCAATACCCCCTCCTTTCCCCAGGGAGGGTGAGTTCTTTCATTGGGGTGTCCATAGTCTGTCAATTCATCCAGGACAGGGCCTAGAACCTCCCCAAAGAGTCCAGGGTGAGAGAGCATCTCTCATTGTGGGATGGGCACCCAATGTCCATTTGTATGCCAGGAATAAATACTGGTCAACTACCAAAGGCCTGATAGATTGCCTAGGCCTCCTCACTGACACCCCTATTCAGGGGGTCTTGATGAGTCCCATGCTGGATTCCCAGGCATCAGCCTGGGATTCAAGAGTTAACCCTTGTCAGGTCAGCTGTTTCTGGGGGTTAAACCAGCCCAGTCTTAATCCCTTTGGTCATCAGTCCTCCCTCTCTGCTACCGGCTTTCTTGAGTTCAGTTCAGTGCTTAGCTGTGGGAGCCTGCCTCTGCCTCCATCAGCCACCTAATGAAGGTTCTGTTTCCCTGACTCTCGGCCATGGGACTGTAGGCTGGCACTCCCCAGATCTATATCTAAAATCCATATATGAGAGAATACATGCCATGTTTCTCTTTTTGTGACTGGGTTACCTCACACAGGATGGTTTCTTCTAGTGTCATCCATTTGCCTGCAAATCTCAGGATTCCATTGTTTTTTGTGCTAAATAGTACACCATTGTGTAAATGTACCACATTTTCTCTATCCACGCTTTGGTTGAGGGGCATCTAAGTTGCTTCCAACTTCTGGCTATTACAAATAATGCTGCTATGAACATAGTGTAACAGACATCCTTGTTGTATGAATGGGCACCTTTTGGATATATGCCTAAGAGTGGAGTTGCTGGGTCTTGTGCTAGGTTTATTCCCATTTTTATGAGGAATCTCCACACTGATTTCCAAAGTGGCTGAACAAGTTGGCACTCCCACCATCAATGGAGGAGTGTTCCCCTTTTACCACATCCTCTCCAGCATAAATTGTCATTGGTGTTTTTGATTTCAGCCATTCTGACAGGAATGAGATGGTGTCTCAGAGTTGTGTTGATTTGCATTTCCCAGATGGCTAAGGATGTTAAGCACTTTCTCAAGTGCCTCTCAGCCATTTTAGACTCCTCTATTGAAAATTCTCCATTTAGTTCTGCAGCCCACGTTTTAATTGGATCCTTTGGTGATTTGGAGACTTGCTTCTTGAGTTCTTTCTAAGTCTTGGAGATCAACCCTCTACCAGATGTGGGATTAGTGAATATTTTTTCCCATTCTGTGGGTTGCCTTTTTGTCTTGCTGACTGTGTCCTTTGCCTTACAGAAGCTTCTCAGTTTCAGGAGGTCCCATCTATTAATTGTGGATCTCACTGTCTGTGCTACTGGTGTTATGTTCAGGAAGCTGTCTCCTGTACCAATTCATTTAAGGGTACTACCCACTTTCTCTTCTAAGAGGTTCAGTGTGGCTGGATTTATGTTGAGGTCTTTGATCCATTTGGACTTAAGTTTTGTGCATGGCGATAGACATGGATCCACCCGCAGTTTTCTACATGCCAGCCTCCAGTTATGCCAGCACCATTTGTTGAAGATGCTTTCTTTATTCCATTGTATATTTTTAGCTTCTTTGTCAAAGATCAGATGTTCATAAGTGTGTGAGTTAATATCAGGTTTTTCAATACGATTCCATTGGTCTACCTGTCTATTTTTGTGCCAATACTAACATATTTTCAGGATTCTAGCTCTATAATAGAGCTTGAAGTCCGGGATGGTGATGCCTCCGGACGTTGCCTAGTGGAACAGGGTTGTTTTGGCTACTCTGGGTCTTTTGTTTTTCCATACAAAATTAATTATTGTTCTTTCAAGGACTGTGAAGAATTGTGCTGGGATTTTAATGGGGATTGCATTGAATCTGTAGATTGCTTTTGGCAGGATTGCCATTTTTACTACATTGATCCTACCTATCCAAGAGCATGGGAGATCTTTCCATTTTCTGAGGGCTTCTTTAATTTCTTTCTTTAATGATTCAAAGTTCTTGCGATACAGGTCTTTCACTTGTTTGGTTAGTGATACCCCAAGGTATTTTATGTTGTTTGTGGCAATTGTAAACGGTGATGTTTCCTTGATTTCTTTCTCAGCCCTTTTATCATCTGTATATAATAGGGCTACTGAATTTCTTGAGTTGATCTTGTAGCCTGCCACTTTGCTGAAGGTGTTAATCAGCTGTAAGAGTTCCCTGGTAGAGTTCTTTCGGTCATTTATGTAAACTATCATATCATCTGCAAATAGTGAAAGTTTAACCTCTTCCTTCCCAATTTGTATCCCCTTGATCCCCTTTTGTTGTCATATGGCTCTGGCTAGAACTTCAAGTACAATGTTGAAAAGGTATGGAGAGAGTGGACAGCCTTGTCTTCTTCCTGATTTTAGAGGAATTGCGTTGAGTTTCTGTCCATTTAGTTTGATGTTGGCTGTTGGTTTATTCTATATAGCTTTTATTATGTTTAAGTATGTTCCTGTTATCCCAGATCTCTCCAAGACCTTTATCATAAAGGGGTGTTGGATTTTGTCAAAGGCTTTTTCAGCATCTAGTGAGATTATCATGTGATTTTTGTTTTTCAGCTTGTTTATATGGTGGATTACATTGATGGATTTTCATATGTTGAACCATCCCTGCATCCCTCGGATGAAACCTACTTGATCGGGGTGAATGATTGTTTTGATGTGTTCTTGGATCCGATTTGCCAGTATTTTATTGAGTATTTTTGCATCAATGTTCATGAGGGAGATTGGTCTGAAGTTCTCTTTCTTAGTTGTGTCTTTGTGTGGCTTGGGGATCAAGGTTATTGAAGCCTCATAGAAAGAGTTTGGCAAAGACCCTTCTGCTTCTATTGCGTAGACTACTTTGAGAAGAATTGATATAAGCTGTTCTTTGAATGTCTGGTAGAATTCTGCACTGAGGCCATCTGGACCTGGGCTTTTTTTGGTTGGGAGACTTTTGATGACTGCTTCTATTTCTATAAGGGTTATAGGTCTATTTAAATTGCTTATCTGTTCTTGATTTAATTTTGGCAAGTGATAGCTATTCAGGAAGTCGCCCATTTCCTTTAAATTTTCGAATTTTGTGGAGTACAGGTTTTCAAAGTATGACCTGATGATTCTCTGAATTTCCTCAGAGTTCATTGTTATGTCCCCCTTTTCATTTCTGATTTTGTTAATTTGCATGTTTACACTCTGCTGTTTGGTAAGTTTGGACAAAGGTTTGTCTATCTTGTTGATTTTCTCAAAGAACCAACTCTTCGTTGCATTGATTCTTTGTATTGTTTTCCTAGTTTCTACTTTATTGATTTCAGCCCTCAATTTGATTATTTCCTGGCGTCTACTCCTCCTGGGGGAGTTTGCTTCTTTGTGTTCTAGAGCTTTCAGCTGTGATGTTAATTCTCTAGTGTAACTATTCTCCAGTTTCTTCATGTGGGCACTTAGTGCTATGAACTTCCCCCGTAGCACTGCTTTCAAAGTGTCCCATAAGTTTGGGTATGTTGTGTCTTCATTCTCATTGAATTCTAGGAAGTCTTTAATTTCCTTTTTTATTTCTTCTTTGACCCAGGAATGGTGCAATTGTGCATTATTCAATTTCCATGAGTTTGTAGGTTTTCTGCAATTTGTTTTGTTGTTGAATTCTAATTTTAAAGCATGGAGATATTCCAATTTTTTTGAAGCTGCTGAGGTTTGATATGTTGCCAAGTATGTGGTGGATTTTTGAGAAGGTTCTATGTGGTGGTAAGAAGAAGGTATATTTTTTTTGGTGTGGATGAAATGTTCTATGTCTGTTAATCCCAGTTGGGTCATTACTTCTATTAGACCCTTTGCTTCTTTGTTGAGATTCTGTCTGGTATTCCTGTCTAGTGGTGAGAGTGATGTGTTGAAATCTCCCACTATAAGTGTGTGAGGCTTTATATGTGATTTAAGTTTTAGTAATATTTCATTTATGAATGTGGATGCCTTTGTATTTGGGCATAGATGTTCAGGATAGACACTTCATCTTGGTGGATTTCACCTGTGATGAATATGTAATGGCCTCCTTCATCTCTTTTGATTGATTTTATTTATTTTTTTAAATTTATTTTATTTTATTTTCCAGTTTAAATTTAGATAAGAAACAAGGTTGCTTCACAAGTCAGTTACAGGTCCCTCTCCCTTTCCCTCCCCTCCTCCCGTGCCCTCCCCCCAACCCCCCCTGTTATCCCCTCATTCCCCCAGGGAGGGTGAGGCCCTCAATGGGGGTGTCCATAGTCTGTCATTTCATATAGGGCAGGGCCTAGATCCTTCCCCAAGATTTCAGGGTGAGAGTGCACCTCACATTGTTCTATGGGAGTCCAAAGTCCGTGTCTATACTTGGGATGGGTACTGATCTGCTTCCCAAGGCTCAATAGATTACCTAGGCCTCCTCAGTGACACCCAGATTCAGGGGGTCTTGATCAGTCCCATGCTGGATTCCCAGGCTGATGCCTGGGATTCAAGAGTTAACCTGATTGATTTTATTTTAAAGTCTAATTTGTTAGATATTAAGATTGCTACCCCTGCTTGTTTCTTGGGTCCATTTGATTGGAAAAATTTTTCCCAACCTTTAACTCTGAGGTAATGTCTGTCTTTGAGGGTGAGGTGTGTTTCTTGTATGCAGCAGAAGGATGGGTTCTGTCTTCGAATCCATTCTGCTAGCCTGTGTCATTTTGTGGGTGAGTTACAGCCATTAATGTTGAACGATATTAATGACCATTGATTGCTCATTCTTCTTTGATTTGGAATGGTTGTTGCTGGTGGATTTATGTGTGGAATTTCACCCCTTTGTTCTTTTGGCTGTTGGTAGAGAGGGATTCTCTAATGCCTATGTTTTTCTGGTTGTAGTTAACTTCCTTGGGTTGTATTTTTCCTTCTAAAACTTTCTGTAGGGCTGGGTTAGTGGATATATATTGCTTGAATCTAGTTTTGTCATGGAATATCTTGTTTTCACCATCTATAGTGATTGAGACCTTTGCCGGGTTTAGTAGTCTGGGCTGGCATCCATGGTCTCTTAGTGTTGGTAGAATATCTACCCAGGACCTTCTGGCTTTCAGAGTTTCCATGGAGAAGTCAGGTATAATTCTGATAGGTTTGACATTATATGTTATTTGGCCTTTTTCCTTAGCTGCTCTTAATATTCTTTCTTTATTCTGTATATTTGGGGTCTTGATTATTGTGTGGCAATGATTCTCATTTTTGTGATCCACTCTATTTGGTGTTCTGTAAGCTTCTTTTACCTTCATTGGCATGTCTTTCTTAAGGTTGGGGAAGTTTTCTTCTATGATTTTGTTGAATATGTTTTCTGCCCCTTTGAGGTGGTTTTCTTCTCCTTCTTTTATACCTATTATTCTTAGATTTGGTTTTTCCATGGTGTCCCATATTTCCTGGATGTTTTGTGTTAAGGATCTGTTGGACTTAAGATTTTCTTTGGTTGATGAATCCATTTCTCCTAGTGTATCTTCAACACCTGAGATTCTCTCTTCCACCTCGTGTATTCTGTTGTTAATGCTTGTGTCAGTACTACCTGACCATTTGCCCGGCTTTTCTATTTCTAGCCTTTCTTCAGATTGTGTTTTTTTTTATTGTCTCTATTTCAGTTTTCAACCTTGCACTGTTTGCATTGTTTCTTGCAATTTTTGGTTTATCTTTTCATCCATTTGTTGCATTTTATTAATTTTTTGGTTTGTTCTTTCTTCCATTTCTTGCATTTTTTGTTCGCTTTTTCTTCCAGTTCTTGTAATTTTTGGTTTGTTTTTTCTTCCATTTCCTGCCTTTTTTGGTTCATTTCTTCTTCCATTTCTTGTGTTTTTTGCTTTGTTTTTCTTCCATTTCTTGTATTTTTTTTGCTTTGTTTCTTCTTCCATTTCTGGCTTTGTTTTTTCTTCCCTTTGTTGCATTTTTTTGCTTTGTTTCTTCTTCCATTTCTTACATTTTTTGCTTTGCTTTTTCTTCCATTTCTTGCATTTTTTGCTTTGTTTCTTCTTCCATTTCCTGCCTTTTTTGGTTTGTTTTTTCTTTCATGTCTTCCATTTTTTGGTTTGTTTTTTCATCCATTTCTTTGAGGGATTTTCCTGTATCCTCTTTTAGGGCCTCTATCATATTCATGAATGTGGTTTTAAGGTCATTCTCTTCTGCTTCATTTACATTGGAATGTTGGAATTTTGCTGGTGTGGAGTGTCTAGAATCTGGCGGTATTATATTTGTTTTTCTGTTGCTGTGTGTTTTTGTATTGTCTCTTTCCCATCTCTTCTTCTGGTGGGTGCAGAAAGAACCCCTTACCGGTCTGGTGGTTAGGGGACCAGTGTTCCCTTCTGGTGGGTGCTAGCAAGTCCAGTAATCTGGTAGTTCTTCTATTCCTTGTCCTTGTTCTGGTACCATGAGTAGAGACGAAGACCAGGAATATGGGGTGTTTAGCCTCCCACCTGGTCCCCTGGTCCCTTTGCTGGATCTGCTGGTTTCCTGGTCTCTTTGGTGGGAGAAAAGACCTGGAGTCTGGGCTGCTTGGCTCATGCCAGGATTGGAAGCCTCGTGCTGTTCCCAGGTGATCCCCAGGCACTGGAACACAGGCCTGGATTCAGGGCCTGTTGTACCTGGTCCTGCTGGAACAGCTGGTCCCCTCGCCTCCCTGGATCCTCTGGTATCCTGGTCTCATTGGAGGGAGAGAAGACCTGGAATCTGGGGTGCTTGGTTCCCGCCATGATTGGAAGCTCTGTGCAGTTACCAGTCAATCCCCAGGCACTGGGAACCAGGCCCTGATGCAGAGCCTGTTTTAACTGGTCCCGCCTGAACAGCTGGTCCCCTGGTCTCCCTCCATAATTGTTAATCTTAAGTATTTCTCTTACCGGAGAAAGATAAGAGAAATACTTAAGATACTTTTAAGTGGTGGTGCTGTGTCTTCTAATGAATGTGAACGAAGGACCTGTAAGTCTTATGATGGAAAGATAAGTTGTTTTCCTCATTCGTTTGCAAAATTACTTTTGCATTTTCCAAGATGTTTAAAAAGTTAATCTATCAACTTATGGCTTGCCTTTTCTGAAGTGGATGACACAGACAGGTCAAGTGAATTGAAATTATTTGGAATTATTCAAAAATATTGGCTTCCAATAGGGCTATAAGTAGCCAAATATAGCAGTAGCTAAAGGTACATTTCTTTAAGCGAGTGTGGATGCTTTTTAAAGTATGCATGTATTTAAAGATGCTTGTGAAAAATCACAGTATAAAAATTTTTGGATATGAAGTTTCCTATATTTTATTAAAACATGTGGAGGTCTTTGCTAATATTCAGCTATATTGGAGTGAGATTTTTCATTCGCCACAGTTAACATTAATGTCATTTTAGAACCTGAGCAAAAGCAACAGTGGGTAAGAATGAGAGGCCACAGGAATCTCTTCATGGCACCTCTACTTGAGAGGGTTAATCCATCTGCCTTAGCTGTATGTAGGTGACAGGCAGGAATAGAGTGGCCTTTTATTTTGAAACCCATTATTTTTCTTTGAGAAATAGTTTTGAGCTACATAAACACATGAAGAGACTGATAAAAATCTTTTG
Source organism: Mesocricetus auratus (assembly GCF_017639785.1). NCBI lineage: Eukaryota > Metazoa > Chordata > Mammalia > Rodentia > Cricetidae > Mesocricetus > Mesocricetus auratus. Next base: position 10,942,239 of record NW_024429183.1, on the reverse strand, counting down.
AATCTTCTTTGTGCCAGGAACAGAACAAAAAGTCTCCATAGTGCTTTGATATTTTTGATATTATGTTAGTTTCTCCTTGTGTGCCTTAGACAAAGAAGGGGAGAATCTGAAGATAGAACTTTATATCAAGTATTATCAGTAAAAAATTACAAGGTAGTTCTTTATAATACACAGAACAGATCCTTAACACCAAAAAAATTAGCAATAAATATTATTTTAAACTCAGAATTTCCTGGCAACAGAGGTCAAAGTCAAAAGATGGCAATGCCTCAAACCTAAATTGTGTGGCTAAACATTGAATAAAATATTTGAATTTTATATGGAAAAGAATGTGTCTGAGGACAAAAAGACTAATAGATAGAAATATTGTGGCCACTTATAAGAATGATTACTTCCTTTTCCTTTTCTTTCCTTTTTTTTTTTGAGACACAGCTTATGTTTAGCTCTGGCAGACCTGCAACTTGCTCTGTAGACAAGGATGGCCTCAAACTCATAGACATGCACCTGCCTCTGTCTCCCAACTACTGAGATTAAAGGTGTGCACCACCACTGCAAGGCAGTTACTTTCCTAATAGAATTTACTAATGGATTATAATGCATAGCCTATATATTACATACTATAACCTTGTATTTATAGTTAGGTATTTGCTTGAAAGCACTTCAAAAACCAAACAATTTTAAGCATCAAGATGAAATGTTCACTAGGACTTATTAATTGCTTTTCAATTAAATAAAACATGAATAGAGTGATGCCAAGGCTGCAATTTTATAAGACATACAATAAACTCTGAAAGTCATTTAATCCATTTGATCCCACGGAATTGATTTGAGTCAGTATATCTGGTTTGATTGGCATTGAATGACTCCCTGATACTGTGGAAGAGACAAGTGGGATGAATAGTTTTAATGCTCCCATACAGGCACCCATGGAGACTATGATTGGTTCTGGCCTGTGCCCACGCATGCCTTGTTTCAGGGTAAGTTTGAAGTCCTGGTTTACTATTTATAGATAACAATGACATATGGTGTTGCTGGCTCTGCCATAGTCATTTTATAACATACCTCTGGGAGTGAAGCATCTTTTATAGCAGTGTTCTAGTTTCCTTTCAGTTAGTATGACAAAACACTCTGGCCAAAAGCAACTTAGGAGAGAAATGGATTTACTTCAGTTTACAGGTCACAGTCCATCATTGAGGGAAGTCATGGTAAGAACTTGAAGCAGAAACTGTGAGATAACAGGGCTCACAGACTTCCTCTCTAGCTCATTTTAGCCACCCTTATACAGCTCAGAGACTGCTGCAGCCCACAGTGGGCTGTGCCCTCCTAGGCTAATTAACAGTCAAGACAATCCCCATAGGTATACCTACAGTCCAATCTTGTCTGGGCAATCCCTTAACTGAGATTCCTGTCTCAGTTGATTTAAGGCTGTGTCAAGTTGACCATGACCATAACCCTTCTTACTTGATTTTGCTCCATCAAGAGATGACATCTAAGTCGTTCCCTGGCCTCCTGAATCTTGGCTGTTCTTCAGGACTTGCTTGTCTAGTGGAATTCAGTGGCACTAATTTTGGAGAATAGTAACAGAAAGCTGGCAATTTTGCCTTACCCTTGACCTGTGAGATGCCACATTATATAAGAAGTCTGGCAATGCTGGGTCAAACTCCACAGCATACCCATGATGCTATGCTTGCTAGTCTGCTTGACCAGACAAAACTCAAACAGCTTTCCTGGAGAGAGAAAAGTTCTCTTCTTTCCTGTTCTAACTATCCTAGTTAAGATGCTTGATGTGTGAATATTCACCAATAGCCACTGTTCAGGGTCTACTCTAGTGTGTAAGAGATTCCATCTGCAAACTGTCCAGCTAAGCATCTTTGACCCATGGGACATGATTTAACACTGACAAAATAATGGTGCTGAGTGGTAATACATTGACTTTGTATGAAACCCTTAGCACATTATTCCATTCATCCAGCATTTGAAAACACTCCAAAGGTTATAGTCCTTGTTCATTTCTTCTTGTTGTTCATCTAATTAACACCTTGTTAAATTATATACTGGATTGTCTGTCCTACAGGCTATATTTTCTGGGTAGGTGTGTGCTTTCTGCAGGACTGTCAGTTCAGTGATGCTACAAGCTTCTAGACCCCTTTAAGACTGCAGTACACATCATTTTCTGGCATGCTTTGATTATATCCCCTTTGCTGTCTGTCCCTGAACTATTTATAGCAAAAATGATGTAGCAAAGGAAGCAAAAAAGAGCCTGCAAACAATATCAAGGCAGAATATGCATTTATCTCTCTTGTCGTATTAGCCATTAACAGCAAAATCTGTTGATTCTTTCTTAAGATGCATTCCCTTAGAATAAGTACTGTTTCTCCTACCTGTGACAGAAAGCTCTGGGTTTAATTTGCATTTTTTCTGATCACCATTGAGGTTGAACATTTGCTTTTCACATGCTTATTGCTTTCAGGTGAATTACTCATACATATTTGGTGCATTATTGATTTTTAGAATTTTTCATGGCTGCCTGAATAAGCTATAAAGATTCTCCTTGTCTGGGTCTTGTGTTTTGAAATTGTTTATGATTTATTTTATTGCATGGATGGAACAGTATTTTCTTTATAATCATACTGCTTTGTGTAAGGAAATCTTCTTCACCCTGATATCCTAAGGATAATTACCTATATATCTCCCAGACGTGTGAAATTAACTTTACTCATTGGGGTGTTTAGTATATTTGGACTTGACTTTGGCATGTGCCTTAAGCAAAGAATATATTTTTCCTACAGAAGTTCAATTTTCCCATTAGCATTTAATAAAAAAAGTCACCATTTCCAGGGGCCATTTGTAATAACCCACCCCCCATACACACACACATACACTTTTGTCAAAGGAGGTCTCCATGCACACCTGAGTATGTGTCCCAGTTTGGTATTCTCTTAATATTTCTTTTGGAAATTTTTGCATTCATTTTCTGCACCACTAAAAGAAAATATTATAAGAAGATTTTGTTTTTAGTTACAACTCAGCATTTTTCTTTTGTTGTTATAAAGAAAGTCTCTGGGGCTTTTATTACATTTTGTAGCTAATCATTACTCTTGTTCTTGATGTATCAAAAGAAATGTCGGATGAAGCCAAATCTGTTGACTGATTGTGTGTGTGTGTGTGTGTGTGTGTGTGTGTGTGTGTGTGTGTTACTATGGAGTGGGATTGCATGCACATGTGTATGGAGTTCAGAGGGTTGTTGCAGATGCTGTTCATGATCTGTCTTTATATATTTTTCTTGAAACAGGTTCGCTTCTGGCCTAAAGATTACCAAATAAGCAAGGCTGGCTGGTCAAAGTGTCAGGCAACCACCTAACTCTATGTCCCAAGTGCTGAGACTACAATCACAGGTCACCATGCCTTACTTTTCCATATAGGTTTTAAGGGTCTAACCCACTCCTATGTTATTTATTGACTTAGCTTTCTCTTCATCCGTAGAATACCCAACCTCTAACCCTAATACTACCACCTGATAGTGACATTTTTTGTGCCAGTTTTTGCTTTTTGTAATCTGTTTGGGTTGTATGACTGTCTTTAAAACCCTCTAAACTATATTGTTTGCTTATACTCTGTTTAGTAGACACAGCAAGCAGGGGGCAGCATATATCAGTTAAATGAGAAGAAAATGCCATGATTAATCTTGACACTTGAATGTGAATTTTGATAAATGATGTAAGATATTATTATATTGAGATTTGTCCAGTAGAGGGACTAGACAAAATGGTATATGTAATATGAAACTTAAATATAATATGCCCCTAAGATTTCAATCTACCTCCAACATATGTAACGTATTTTTTTCTCCTGCTTTGTACATCTGCCCATAGTTTTCCTTTCATTGGACAAGAGGTTTCTAAATTGAATCATTATTTCTGAAATCTTTGTGGTTATTTATTATTATAATCATCAAAACCGAGCACACAATATTTCTGACACTTACCTTCGGAGAACATGGGAGGAGTGTGATTCTTGTAACTCCTTTGTTTCCCTGAAGTCATGTGACCTGGGAGGGAATGTGAGCTGTATCTCTTTGGAAAGAAGATTGAATTGTTAGTTGGAGACCCTCCAGAGACCTTCTGCCCTTGGTTAATATTTGAAATGGTGGTTTCCTCATCAGTTTGGATCTTTGCCCTGCCGTGAAGGATGGAGCCACCTGCTGTCTATGACGGGGGAATCAGAGCTATGTTAGCACACCTGACTAGACTGACTAGTAGAAAAAAATTATACCTATGAGAAGGGTGCCTTCTGTAATGAAAAGTAATATATGAGGCATTGATATATCATAGTTAGTTGGCAGCTGACTAGTAAACTGATGTTGAATGCTTTAATACTGGTTATTCATCACAGCCTGTGATAAGAATGTGGAAAATATCAGTCTAAAATAAGTTGAGAGACAGAAGAGTCAAGAGACTATGTATAGCACTCAGGGTTGCAAGAGACACTTGCCTGCACCATTGGGTGGTCAAAGGCAAAGCCTAAAGGCTGTCAATCACTCAAAGGGAACTAGAGGTCATGCCCCAAAGATCCTGTCACAGTATTCATGCTATGACTTTAACCATAACTATAATTCTAAAATGAAACGGCTCAGTTCCCTCCCTCCTCTCTCTCTCTCTCTCTCTCTCTCTCTCTCTCTCTCTCTCTCTCTCTCTCTCTCTCTCTCTCTCTCTGTGTGTGTTTGTGTGTGCATACACAAATTCATTTTCTTTTGTAAATTCATTCTATAAGGTCATACGTTTTAGATGAGGGTTGTATTCTATTTTATTTTACTTATATCAAAATTACTTGGTCATATCTACAGCACATTCCTTGAAAAATGTATTTTCTGACTAAATGTATTTTTCAAGAAATCTCAAACAAATCTTAACATGCTTAATTTATTGGATCTTCTCATTACTAAAAGGCTGTCTTTCTTTGTTTATTGCTGTAAATAATTTTATGATATTTTCCCACTATCTAAACTTGTGAGATTCCTTCTGGCAACAAGCTGATTTAATTCAGTAGTTACTCAGGATTTACCTATAAGGGTTTTCAGGGATATTTGCATCATTCTCATAACAAAATCCACACTTAAACAAATATTTTGTTACATATAGCTTAAGGACTACTTTTAACATTTATGGAAATTCATATCAAGAAGACTCAAGACCAGTAACATATCCAAAATAATATTCAATTTTATGTGTTATATGTGATAATCTGACCTTAAGTTGACACTCAGTAGTTTGTATCCTCTAATGTTTATGGCATATGTAATCTTATGTTCAGGACTTTTGGGTTAATTCTAGTCAGTAGACAAGAGTGAAGATTAAGGGACTAAGCTAATGTAATTTAGGACCCAGTCCCTTAAGGTCGATTTTTCCATTTTGCAGTTCTCTACATTATTATCTTTACTAGCACTCTGACCTTTCATGTAGGTTTGTATAATCTCTCATGTCATGTACTTTATCCTTTAGAATTTATTTTAATAGCCAGAACTTGACCACTGTGTTAGTAACTGGTCCCAATTCTAGTTCATCGTGTGAGGTATGGAGTGCACCTGCATTTTGGCCCCAGCCACAGTTCACCATTTGAGGTTTTGGGAGCCTGCTTATACATTTGTCACAACTCCTGGCCACTCTCTGAGGTCTGGGGTTTACTAAACCCTTGGTCTCCCCACCCTGATCACCCTAGAATGTACAGGAGTCAGTCCAGAATCTATCCCCTACCTAGTCTCCATTCAGCTCTTATTCTCCTCTACAGTGCCTCCTTGTTCATATACCACCTAGAGTAGCCATAGCAGCCCCATCTGTTCCCCATTGCTCTCACCTTGGCAAAGGACATGGTTAACAAAGTTAAAGGGAAGTCTATAGAAAGGAAAATTCTTGCTAGCTGAATGCTAAATAGGATTAGAGCATAAAGTGTACAAAGAGCTTTAAAAACTAAATGCCAAAAACAAACAAGTTTAATAAAAGTAAAACAATGTCTATGAAACTGAACAGATAATTTGCAAAAGAAAAGAAATGGTTAGCGGGTACTTTAAACACTATTCAACTTTTAGCCACCATGAAATTAAAGCTAGAATTACTTTGAAATTTCATTTTTCTCTAGTCAGAATGGCTACTATTCATAAAACAAATGACTACAAATGCTGGTGAGAAGGTAGAAAAACTGTTGTGTTCAGTATAGAAATTGGTGTAGAAGATCCTCAAAAAGCTAAAAACAAAACGGTCCAGTGATTCAGCTATGCCACTCCTAGGCACACACCCAAAGGAATGCACGCTTTACAACAAAGTTGTCATCATACTCATGTTCACTGTGGTTCTATTCACAGTATTGAGGGAATGGAACCAGGCTAGATGCCCATCAATGGATAGTGAATAGTGAAACTGTGATGCATACAGTCAATTAGCATGCTCTTCAGTAATTTTAAAAAGAATAGAATTTACTAGAAACTGATAGAGATAACAGAAAAGGTAGTAGTATTCCCAGAAAGATAAATGCTGCATATTTCCCTTCTATGCACATTCTATCTATGAATTTTTAGAGTAGGGAGAGGGAATAATATAACCAACCGGACATGGCAGTCAATGGATGGAGTTTCGGGGATGAGTAGGGAAGTTCTAAGCAGGGAGGTAGGGGGAATGATGAGAGGAGGAGGTGGGGATAACCACAACTTGAGATACATAAAAAATACATGAAAAACTACTATTTGTAAGCTTATTAGAAGTATAATCCAAAACAAAAGAGTTTGTATTAAGTTATGCTCAAAGTATCACTAATGTTCTTCTTAGAAACTATTGATTATTAAATGCAAAACCCAGTGCCAGGTGTGGGACACCTTCTTAAGAGTTTTTTGGTTTTGTTTGTTTGTTTTTTGGCCAAGGAGATCCCCAAAGACCATTAAACAATACATGCTATTGCTGTTGCTCTTGATTATCCACCTGAGCTTGATGGTTAGACCCTTTTGCTGAAGATGCTATATGCTGCGGTTAAAAGTCATAGAGAAATCAAGATGCAGCTGTGCTGGAAGCTTCTATGTACTGGCTACCCTTCATATTGCCAGAAGGTGCTATCCAGGTTGTTGGGAGAGACAGATATCTAAAGGCTTCCCAGTGTGAATCCTGGGAGCTACAATAATAGCCTGTGGGTAAAATGCACCCTATTGTACAGTAGTGCCACAAGTGTTATGAGGGTGACCAACCACTTTCTGATTGAATTTTTGGGCAACTCCATAGGAAGTAACTCACACCCAGCTTTGTAAACCTGGCCAGGCATCCACAACTGGGAAACTTACAGACCCTAGAAGGAATGATTATTATTGCTTTGATAAATGGTTGTATTGTGAAACTGATTTCTTTTTTCTATGTGAAACTGATTTCTAAATACACATGTTTACACCCATAGGTGAAGCCTGTGCTTAGCCTTTATCAGAGAAGTTTCATCCCACAGAGGACAATGATTCATACAGATACCCATTCTAACTGAAATGGTTAGAATAAATAATGGTGTGTTTTTCATATTTTTTAATTTAACTTTTTACACATGTCACTCCCAGTTCCCTCTCCCTCCCCTCCTCCCCCCACCCCAACCCTCCCAACTGCTCACCCCCACTCCATCCCCCCTCTGCTCCCCAGGGAGGGCAAGGGCTTCCATGAGGGATTTTCAGAGTCTGTCACATCACCCCGGGATGGGCCTAGGTTCTTTGCCATGTGTCCAGGCTGAGAAAGCATCCTTTCAAGTGGTTTGGGTTCCCAGAGTCCATCTGTATGCCAGGAATAAATACTGCTCTACTATCCAAGGTCCCACAGATTTCCAAGGCTTCCTCTCTGTCACCCAGGTTCGGTGGGAGGGATGTCTGGATCAGTCCCATGCTGGCCCCTCAGTCATCGATCTGAGGTCCATGTGTTCCCCCTTGTTTAGGTCAGCTGCCTCTGTGGGTTTCACCAGCCTGAACTTGATTCCTTTGGTCATCACTCCTCTTTGCAACTGGGTTTCAGGAGTTCAATGCAGTTTGGAATGATATGTTCTAAATGAGACCGTTGTATAAAATCCTCCAAAGCCCAGTGTACATCAAAGAAGACAGACAGATAAAACGTAAGAGACAAAGGATGAGGTGTTGTTCAGAAAATGATGTCTCCTCCACATTGTACTTATGAACTCAAAGCAACTATGGTTCTCTGCACAAATTTGTATAAATTTGGGTTATTAACATTTTATCAGGACACTCTACTCTTGGCTTTGCTTCAGGAAGGACATGAGTCCTGTCACACCCCAATCTTGGCTCCAATTCAGGGAGCCCATCACTCCTTTGCTAGATCTTCCTGGGCCTGCTCCTTGCATTGAATGATCCTGCCAAACCCCACTCTTGGCTTCCTTTCTGCCCACTGAGCTCTGCTTGAGTGTGAAGAATACCAGGAGAAGACAGACCATCTAGACTTGCAGACAATGAAGTCTTAGCCCACATACATCACCAGGAGACCAGTGGAGATGGAAATACCCCACCTGCATCCACTCGAAGAATGGATGGTAAGACGACAGTGTAAGAACACACTCAGCAATAGAAAGACCAATATGACACCACCAGAATCTAGACACTGCACACCAGCAAAATCTTAAAATCCCAACACAGATGAAGCAGAAGAGACAGGCCTTAAAAACTATTTTATCAATATGATAGAGACCCTCAAAGAGGAAATGAGAAAATACCTTAAAAAAATAGAAGACAAAACAAACAAAAATACATGAAAAGTAGGAAAAGGCAAACAAAAAATTCAATAAATAAACACATCTCTTTAAAAAATCTAAAGAGAGACAAGAAAAAATAACCAAACAAGTGAAGAAAACAACTCAAACAGTTCAAGGCTTGAAAGCCTGAAATAGGAACAGCAACAACAACAACAACAAAACTCCACAGAATTAGGGGATGCTAGAAATAGAAAAGCTGGGTAAACAATCAGGAACTACAAATATAAGTATTACCAACAGAATACAAGAGATGGAAGAGAGAATCTCAGATGTTGAATACTCACTAAAGAATATACAGTTACCTACCAAGTAAAATCTCAAGTCCAACAAATCCCTAACACAAAATATCCAGGCAATATGAAACACGGTAGTGAAGAGACCAAATTTAAGGTTATTAGGTAGAGAAGAAGGTGAAGAAATACAGTTCAAAGGTACAGAAAACATATTCAACAAAATCATAGAAGGACATGCCCATGAAAGTACAGGAAAGAAGCTTACTGAACACCAAATAGACAGGACCACAAAAAGAAGTCCCCTCACCACATAATAATCAAAACACCAAACCTACAGAATAAAGAGAAAATATTAAGAGCAGAAAAAGAATAAGGACAAGTAACATATAAAGGCAGACTGATCCAAATTGTACCCAACTTCTCAATGGAAATTATGAAAGCAAGAAGGTCGTGAATAGGTATTCTACCAACACTAAGAGACCACGGATGCCAGCCCAGACTGCTATACCCAGAAAAGCTTTCAATCACTATAGATGTAGAGAAAACAAGTATTCCATGACAAAACCAGATCTAAACAATGCGTACCCACTAATCTATCCCTACAGAAAGTACTGGAAGAATATTACAACCAAACGAAGATAACTGTACTCACAAAAACATAGACAATAGATAATACCACTTTACCAAACACTAAAAGAAAAAAAGGGGGGGGGCATACACACACAATAACACCACCACCAATAAATCCAAATCATACAAGAATCAACCATCAATGGTCATTAATCTCTCTCAATGTCAATGGTCTAACCTGCCTATAAAAAGACACAGGTTAACAGGATGGATACGAAGACATAATCCATCCTTCTGCTGCATACAAAAACACATCTCAACATGAAAGACAGATGTTGCCTCAGGGTAAAGGATTGGGAAAACATTTTCCATCCAAGAAACAAGGTAGTGTAGGAATACTAATATCTAACAATGTAGACTTCAAACTAAAATCAATCAAAAGAGACAAAGAAGTGCATTTCATATTCATCACAGGAAAAGTCCATCAAGATGAAGTCTCAATTCTGAACATCTACGTCCCAAATACAAAGGCATCCGCATTCATAAAAGAAACATTACTAAAGCTCAAATCACACAAAAAACCTCAAGCACTTATAGTAGGAGACTTCAACACTCCGCTGTCACCACAAGACATGACCACTAGACAGAAACTTAAAAAAGAAGCAAAAGAACTAATAGAAGTTAACAGACATCTATAGAACATCCAAGCACAAAAGATATACCTTCTTATTATCTTCACTTGGACCCATCTCTCAAATCGACCACATGCTCAGCAACACAGCAAAATTCCACAGATACAAAAAAATTGGAATAACCCCCTGTATCTTATCAGACCACCATGCTTTAAGGTTAGAATTTAACAACAACACAAATCACAGAAACACTAAGAACTCATGGAAACTGAATGTGCAATTGTACCATTCCTGGGTCAAGGAAGTAATAAAAAAAAGAAATTAAAGACTTCCTAGAGTTCAATGAAAATGAAGACACTGTGGGAACAACAGACCTTGGCCAGACACCCACTTCTCCATCAGCCTGGGACCAGGCAGCTGTAAGACAATGTTTACTATAAACATGCTTACTAAAAACAATACAATGCCCGGGGCAATAAGTTCCTGAAAAGGGCTTGTCCACGGGAACTGCCCTAACATCGACCTTTTCCAAAGACTAACCGCCTCTTCTGACACACCCAAGTCAGTCTCTGGTGTCAGAGCAGAACCAGCCAGGGGTAAGGCAGGGAGCAGAAGCCTTTCTTGGGAAGTTTTCTTGAGCCTTTTTAGGGCCTGCTTAAAGTTTTCTTTACATCATAGACTGGTCTCTGTGTCATCAATCCCAACACCCTCTGCACATTCTCGGATACAGGCTGCGCAGTGGGCACAGCAGACACAACATACCTGAACTTTTAGGACACTTTTAAAGCAGTGCTAACAGGAAAGTTCAAAGCACTAACTGTAACATGAAGAAACTGGAGAATAGTCACATTAGAGAATCAACAGCAAAACTGAAAACTCTAGAACAAAAAGAAATAAAAGCACTAAGGAGAAGTAGACTCCAGTAAATAATCAAATTGAAGGATGAAATAAAAAAAGAAGAAACAAAGAAGAAAATATGAAGAATCAATGTAACAAAGAGTTGGTTCTTTGAGAAAACCAACAAGATAGACAAACCTTTATCCAAACTAACCAAAAGGCAGAGAGACAGCATTCTGATTAACAAAATCAGAAATGAAAAGAGGAACATAACAACAGACTCTGAGGAACTCCAGAGAATCATCAGGTCAACTTTGAAAACCTATACTCCACAAAATTGGAAAATTTAAGGAAATGGACAATTTTCTGGATAGATATCACTTACCAAAATTAAATCAAGAACAGATAAACAATTTAAATAGACCTATAACCCCTAAAGAAACAGAAGCAGCCATAAAAATTCTTCCAACCAAAAAGAGTCCAGGGCCAGATGGTTTCAGTGCAGAATTCTACCAGAAATTCAAAGAAGAACTAATAGCAATGCTCTTCAAATTGTTCCACAAAAAAAAGCAAAAGGATTACTGCCAAACTCTTTACGAGACTACAATTGCCTTAGTACCCAAACCACACAAAGACACAACTAAGATAGGAAACTACAGACCAATCTCTCTCATGAACATTGATGCAAAAATACTCAATAAAATACTGGCAAATCAAATCCAAGAGCACATCAGAAAAATCATACACCATGATCAAGTAGGCTTCATTGCAGGGATGCAGGAATGGTTCAACACACAAAAATCCATCAATGTAATCCAACATATAAACAATCTGAAAAAGAAAAACCAGATGATCATTACAATAGATGCTGAAAAAGCCTTTGACAAAATCCAACACCACTTCATGATAAAGGTCTTGGAGAGATCAGGGATATCAGGAACATACCCATATATAATAAAATCAATATACAGCAAGCACACAGCCAACATCAAACTAAATGGAGAGAAACTCAAGGTGATTCCTCTAAAATCAGGAACAAGACAAAATTGTTCACTCTCTCCATATCTGTTCAATATTGTACTTGAAGTTCTTGCTAGACCAATAAGACAACAAAAGGAGATCAAGGAAATACAAATTGGAAAGGAAGAATTCAAACTTTCAATATTTGCAGATGATACAAAAGTCTACATAAGTGACCCGAACAATTCTTCCAGGGAACTCCTACAGCTGATAAATACCTTCAGCAATGTGGCAGGCTACAAGATTAACTAAAAAAGTATCAGTAGCTCTACTATATATAGACAATAAAGGGTCTGAGAAAGAAATCAGAGAAACATCACCCTTTACAATAGCCACAAACAAGATAAAATATCTTGGGTTAACTAACTAAACAGGAGAAAGACCTGTGTGACAAGAACTTTGAGCCTTTAAAGAAAGATATTAAAGAAGATACCAGAAAATGGACTGATCTTCCATGCTCTTGGATAGGAAGGACCAATGTAGTAAAAATGGCAATCTTACAAAAAAAACAACCTACAGATTCAATGAAATCCCCATCAAAATCCCAGCACAATTCTCACAGAACTTGAATGGACAATACTCAACTTTATATGGAAAAACAAAAGACACAGAATAGTCTAAACAAACCAAACAAACCTGTACAATAAAGGAACTTCAGGAGGCATCACCAGCCCTTGCTTCAAGCTCTAATACAGAGCTATAGTCCTGAAAACAGTTTGGTATTGGCACAAAAATATACAGGTAGACCAATGGAACCCAATTGAAAACCCTGATATTAACCCACACTCCTTTGAACACTTGATCTTTGACAAAGAAGCTAAAACTATATAATGGAAAAATGAAAGCATCTTCACCAATGGATGCAGAGATGTAGAAGATTGCAGATAGGTACATATCTATCACCATGCAAAAAACATTTATGCACAAAACGTAAATCCAAATGGATCAAAGACCTCAACATAAATCTAGCCACATTAAACCTCTTAGAAGAGAAAGTAGGAGGTACCCTTGAAAGAACTGGTACCAGAGACTGCTGTCTGAACATAATACCAGTAGCACAAATATAGAGATCAACAATTAATTAAATGGGACCTCCTGAAACTGAGAAGCTTCTATAAGGCAAGGACTCAGTCAGCAAGACAAAGCAGCAATCCACAGAATGGGAAAAGATCTTCACCAACCCCACATCTGACAGAGGGCTGATTTTCAAAAATTTGCAATGAACTCAAGAAGCTAGCCACCAAAACACAAACAATCCAATTACAAAGTGGGGTGCAGAACTAAATAGAGAATTCTCAATAGAGGAATCTAAAATGGACGAAAGATACTTAAAAAGTGCTCAATGTCCTTAGCCACCAGGGAAATGCGATTCAAAACAACTCTGAGATACCATCTTACACTGACCAGAATGGCTAAAATCAAAAAACACAAATGACAGTCTATGCTAGAGAGGATGTGGAGAAAGAGAAACACTCCTCCATTGCTGGTGGGAGCAAACTTGTACAACCACTTTGGAAATCAGTATGGCAGTTTCTCAGGAAAATGGGAATGAGTCTACATCGAGACCCAGCAATTCCTTTCCTGGGCATATAACCAAAGAATGCACATTGATACATGGACATATGTTCAACTCTGTTCATAGCAGCGTTGTTTGTAATAGCCAGAACCTGAAAGTAACCTAGATGAAGAATGGATAGATGAAATGTGGTACATTTACTTAGTAGCAAAAACAATGGAATCTTGAAATTTGCAGGCAAATGGATGGAACTAGAAGAAACCATCCTGATCGAGGTAACCCAGTCATAAAAAGACAAACATGGTATGTACTCACTTATATATGGTTTTCAGACATAGAGCAAAGGATTACCAGCCTACAATCCACACCACCAGAGGAGCTAGGAAACAAGGAGGACCCCAAGAGAAAAACGGATGGTTCCCTGAAGAAGGGGAGGGAAACAAGAACTCCTGAGCAATTTGGGAGCACAGGGAGAGAGTGGAGGGAGATGGAAAGGAGAAAAGAGGAGAAGGGGAGAAGTGGGGAGGAAAACAGGAGGACTGAGATAGGGGAGGAACAGAGGAGGGCAAGAAAAGAGATGCCTTGAAAAGGGAGCCAGTACTGGTTTGGAGAGGGGTCTGGCACAGAGAAAATGGTAGGGGATCAACAGGGATGATCCAACTAAGAATCTAGGCAGTGGTGGAGAGGTTGCCTTTGTTGCCCTTCCTCTATAATGAGACTGATGACTACCTTGGTTACCATTCTGAGAGCCTTGACTGAGTAGCAGTTCAAAGCAGAGACAGGCACCCACAACTGAGCATTGAGCCATACTCCTAGAATCCAGTTATGGAGAGGGAGGAGAGATGAGCAAATGAACCAAGACGGAACTGGAGTTACCCGTAGTAAAAGTTGACCTGGCCAAATGAGAGCATCCAGACCCTAGTTGTAAAGCGGGGGAACCAGCATTGGACAGAACATACCAGGCCCTCTGAATGTGAGTGCCAGCTAGGAGGCCGAGGCAGTCTATGGAACCTCTAACGGTGGAGCCAGTGTTTATTTCTAGGCCACAAATGGACTTTGGGAGCATTCCCTAAGGGGGGATACTATTACAGCCCAGATATGGAAAGAAGGGCCTGGATTCTCCCCCAAAATGATTTGATGGACTTTGATGATTCCCCTTAGGGGGTCTCATTGTCCCTGGAAAGTGGGTGGGGGTGAGTTGTGGGATCAGGGGAAGCATGGGAGGGCAAGGAGTTGGCGGGAACGATATGTAAATAAGAGTGTCTCTAATATATATATATATGTATATATACACACACACACACATACATACATTTCATCAGGGAAGGGCCATTAGGCACCATTGCCAGTAAAGGCTGCTGGGGGGAAGGATGTCATTTCCTTTAGTGCTGTATCCACTGCTAAGTTGCCATTGTTCGAGTAAACTCTGAGTCCATAGTATGGCCAGAAAGTATAATTAAATTCATTGAGTCACACACAAGAGGATATGAAAGTAGGAAGTGCATTTTCTGAGAAGGATCCCAGCTGACAAGAGAGGGAGGGGGTGTAAGAGAGGGGATGGGCACTGAAAATGACTGGAATTCATTATGTAAATGTAGGAAACTGTCAAAAAACTTAAGAAAGAGAATTCCTTTTAGTATTGAATGAGTAAATCAAAGTAATTAAAACACGATTCATCTTGCTGACCTGTCATTGTTTATGGTAAAATGTTTGAAATTATCTTTTGATGCTGTTCTAAAAAGCACAATATATTATCATAAGCTGGGTCAGTTAATAGATCCTCTCAGCTTGTGTTTATCTGTGAATGTCATAATCTTATCTTAAGGTTTGGAAAATAGTTTAGTTGTATAAAGGGTTCTTGGATGACAGGGTCAGTCTCTCTCTCTCTCTCTCTCTCTCTCTCTCTCTCTCAGTTTCTTTCTTTTTTCTTCCTTCCTTGCGTCTCTCTCTCCCTCCCTCCCTTAGTCCCTTCCTTCCTTCC
This sequence comes from Mesocricetus auratus, assembly GCF_017639785.1. NCBI lineage: Eukaryota > Metazoa > Chordata > Mammalia > Rodentia > Cricetidae > Mesocricetus > Mesocricetus auratus. The sequence continues at coordinate 10,926,681 of NW_024429183.1, read as the reverse complement.
TAATTTGCCATAGTCCTATCTTGCAGTCTTTTGTAACAGAAAATCTATTGTGGTGCTCTTGTGTTATGACACAGCTTTTCCTCTTACTTCCATTTAAGTTTTGTCATTATCTTGGGCTTTCTACATTTTTCACAGTTTAGCTGTGAATAATTCAGAGCTTCTCCCACTTGGAGTTTGTAGAACATATTGGATATGTCCAATTATTAGATTTTACACATAATTTCTTGAGTAATCTTTCTGCCACACTCCCCCTATTCTATTCTGTTTATTTGTTTGTTTCTTTTTGAGGCAGCCTCACTCTGTAGCCCATACTGGTCTTAATTCATGGCAAGCTATGTCTCTTGGCCTCCTGGCTGCAGAGCTCACAATTGTGAGCCACCACTCTGGCCCTCTCCTCTCCTAGAACCTCTACTACATGAGTACTAAGTGGGAGCCCAGGAAATTATTTTGTGCTCTGTGTTTTTCATATCTCATAGATCTCATGGCTGCTTCCTCAAGTTCAGCAACTCTGCTCAAAGGCATCGCTGAAATTTCCCTGTGAGTTGTTAAGTTCAGCTCTTACACTTCACTGTTCCAGAAGTTGCTCCATCAGAGGAGAACTTACCATTATGTCTTTCTTTAACTGATTCAGGCTGGTGTTCCATTCCTTATACAGATAAAGCTGATGTTGAACTTGTGATCCTCCTATTTCTATCTCCTAATGGTAGGGAGTCCATCCCTGAGCCACCATGCCTGACTCTTCTTTAATCTTTTAAATATGGTTCTCTACTCTTTAGACACACTGATAATGACAGCTTTAACTTCTCTTCTATGAGGACTTCCTATGGACTATGTTTTATTACTATTTCTGGGTCACAGTTTCCTGATTTTGCATTCCATATATTATGAAAACTTACAGAACCTTCTTTAAGGGTTCTAGATATTGGTTGACACTGCCTCTTAGGATGCTTGATGATTTTATTATTTACTTGCATATTTATATATTTCTTTAATGTATTGTCACAACTGGTGGTGTAGTATCTTGTTCAGTTTTGTCTTTTTCCTTCTGTCTATAGCTTCTTGTTTATCTCTCTTTTTAAAGTTTTTAAGTTTTCCCTGAAAGGCTTTGAGTTGTCCAGAATGGCCAGAACTTTGGCTCTGGGTTGGCACATACTGCATTTTATTCAAAGGTTGTACTTAGCCTCTCTTCTGTACATAGATTTTAGGCTGTGCTGGCTTGGAGTTTGCTTTAACTCTTCAAAAAGCTTAGTTGGTTTTTGTTAATTCATACTTGTCTAGAAGCTATTAGATTGGAGTTTCTTCTCCAGCCCCACCTCCAAGGGTGCAACCTCAGACTTGATAGCACAATCTCAGACTTCCAGGGATTGTAGTGGTTTTATTTTTAAGTCCAACCTCCCCGGATCTTTGTCTAGGCCAGAGATGTTCACTGTTCAGCCAGTGTTTGAGTCAGACCTTATGCGTGACTCACTAGTGACAGTGAGATCCCTGTTCTGGCTTGATAGGTGAAGGGTTTGCCTATGATTCACTGCTTTGTGTGCTTCTTCCCCTTCCTCCTCCTCCCCTTCTCCTCCTCCTTCCTGCTGAAGCTGAAACCCAGGGTATTACATGTGCTAATCATACACTCTGCTGCTGAACTCTATCTTCAGCCTCTTTTAAAATTTTTACATTTTGTGACAATCTTGGAAAGTTTCTCAGACATGTGTCAGCCTCCTGAGTGACTCAGATTACAAACTGCGTCCACCAGGCCTTGCTTAAGTGGTTTTAGATCTGTCTTCTTATATTTGGATTGCTGCTGAGCAGATACAGCCTAGAACGTATGTACTGTGCCTATTTCTATAAATCAGGGTGCCTCTGACTGGCCCATTTTTCCTTAATTCTGTTTTGTTTGTCTGTTTGCTTTTCTTGTTTTCTTTTTCCTTCAGGTGGCGTCTCTGGAAACCCAGGCCAGTATCAAATTAATTCTTTAGCCAAGGATGTCCTTGTACTTCTGGTCCTCCTACCTCCAACTCCTAAATTCTGGGATTACAGATTTTCATCAACATGCAGTTTTATGCAACGCTGGGGTTACAGGCCTCTATCATATGATCAGTATTATGTGGTGCTAGGGACTGAATCCAGGGTTTGCTGCGACCCAGGCTAGCACTTTACCAACTGAGCTTAATCCCCACTCCCAACCCCTCTTTCCTGCCACCATTTTGTCTGCCGATGCAGCCATTATGGATCTCTGCTTTCTGTTCTCTTTTAGTCATTGTCCACCAAGGCTGCTGGCTTGACAATGTCTTAAATTCACACAGTTTTCCAAATACAGTCTGTAACAAGAGACAGTGCTGTAAAGTGAACAGATGTGACAATACTCCTTCCTGTGTGACACCTTGCTCCTAAAAGCCGGTGTCACATATGTAACGAGTCTTTCTAGGTCCCATCAGTCACCTCCCAAATAATGACACAGAGAGTTCTTATTAATTCTATAAGCTCAGCTTTTAGCTTAGAGGTGTCCCTAACTAGTTCTTATAACTTAAATTAACCCATTTTTATTAATCTACATCCTGCATGTGGCTCATGGCTGTTACCTCTCCACCTGAACGTCCTGCTTCTTCCGTGTCTGTCTGGGGACTCTACCTTTCTTCTTCCCAGAGTTCTCTCTCTCTGCCCAGAAGTCCCACATATACCTTCTACCTAGCTACTGTTCACTCAGCTTTTTGTTACAGAAATCAAATCACACCACTGCATCTTCACACAGTGTACAAATATCCCACATCATGGGTAGCTGCTAGCAGCTCCTCTTCTTGACTCTCTCCTCTAGTATCACTGAACTTCTACAGAAAGATCAAATTGAAGCAAAGACAGTTAGTCCTCAGAATTGGCTAGCTGTTCTCAGTGGACTTCCAGCTCAATGAGGAAGTGAACCTGCCTCTACCGGGCCTTCTGGGATAAGAGCCAGAGGGCTGGTGGAATGTAGACTAGATAGTCCTGGCTGGGAGATGAGGGAAGAAGGATCCCTTCTTTTGTAGCTGCACTAGTGTGCATTATAGAAGTCCAGTTGTGACTGGCTAGAGATTGTGACAGAGAGCAGATCCTGCCTCAGGTGCCAGTCTTATTGGACACACTAAGACCTAACAGACCTGTTTGAGGAAGATTTTCCCCCTTGCTACACACTTTCATTGTAATTTCTAAAGTCTTCAATTTTTAACACAACTTGCTCCAGCTAAACACCTGTTCTGTTAGAGTCTGATGGGCTGAGTCCTCTTAATACTTTTTGTGTTCAGAATTTCACATTTATGCTGCAAATTTATTAACCTATAAGTCAGCTTATAGAAAAACATTTAACTAAAACTTACTATATTCTAAAACATAATGAACTGCGTTAAAATAATCAAGCATGGCTTTAACATCATAATATTATAGAATGATTCATTTAATGTGCATGGAAAGGAATCATTTTTGTTATGATTTGTAAAGAAACCACTTTTCAATTGCATCAAATTTATGACTCACATATTTTGAACCTGTGTGTACATCTTTGTGGTGGGAAAACACATATCAATTAGTAAGAGCACATAAACAACCAAAAGAAGTTGTATATTATTTTTAAAACATTTATTTTATGTGTGTGGGTATTTATCTTTGTGTGTGTATGTGTATCACATATGTGCCTTCTGCCTGTGGAGCTCAGAAGAGGGCATTGGAACACCAGGAACTGGAAGTTACCAATGATTATATTTGACCAAGTGGGTGATGGGAACCAAACCTAGATCTGCAGTAATAACAAGTATTTTTAATCACTGAGTCAACTGTATAGCCAATATGATGATATTTTAATAACCAAGAAGGCGATGGTATAGTTTGTGATGTTGAAGTAAAATAGAAGAAATGGTATGGGCTCATGATAGATCAAATGCAATTGATTTTTATATTTATAATCATATTTGCAGATCTTGAATTTCAGAAAGACCTAGAAATGTTAAACTCTGTAGTAAGCACAAAGTCTTGGTTTCCATAGACTGTGTCCACTGATGTAATTAAGAAGTCTTAGAGCCTGAAATATTTGTTCCCAAGAAAAAAATAAATAAAATTATTAAAATGTCCTGAGGCTATTTCAGAAGCTGGCTTGAGGTGTCCTCATGAAAAACAGAGTCAATATAGTGATATTAACAAGGTATATACATATACAGATTTTAATATGTGAGTGTGAGCCCACAGTAATACAAGTTAACAGAAGAAAGAGAAAGCCCCTCTGAAAGGTGGAAAACAAATGATTTATTATAAATCCTCCTTCCTGTAACCATCAGAGTAATGATTGATTCAGGCACGAATTATTAATAGATGCTAAAAATATCAGGTAAAACTTTAATGAGGAATAGAAGATTTGCATAACTTCAAAGTACCTCCTTCAAATTACTTATTAATCACAACAGGAAAACCAGTTACTTTCTAGAGAGGAATCCTGGTAGACTACTCCTAATGAAGTGAGACCTTAACAAACTTAACAGCACCACCAACAAGTACAACCTGGACTCCTAAAGTGATGGGAAGGAAAGAAGATGGCTTAAAGCCTAGGGTAATCCTGCTTTTAAAAAAATGCATGAGCTGGCCCTAGTCACATGGAAATACTGGGCAAATGTAAGGTGTAAGTCTTTGGAAAAATTACCCTGTGTCTTCAAAAATAAAAAAAAACAACCTTAAAGCCATATAAAATGAGAGGACTGGAAATTGATTTGTGTTAATGGAGAGTAGTGGTGGATAGATGACTCGTGGTGTTCTAATCCCCAGGAACAAAGGTAAGTGGCTGGTGGACATGGCAGCCTTCCTCTAATTACAGCTTGGGAAGGAGAGTTAGGGCATCCCCAGAGCAGATTGGGGAGAAGACTAGTCATAATCACTATCTCTGGGTTTAATTAATTAATTAAATAATTACATTTAAATTTAAATTAGAAATAAGGTTGCTTCACACATCAATCCCAGGTCCCTCTCCCTTTCCCTTCCCTATTCCCACATAGACATAGATCTATTCGCATTCTTCTACTTCCCAGCATCCAGTTATGCCAGCACCATTTGATGAAGATGCTTTCTTTTTTCCATTGTTTATTTTTAGCTTCTTTGTCAAAGATCAGATGTTCATACATGTATGGGTTAATATCAGGTGTTCAACTAGATTCCATTGACCTACCTGTCTATTTTTGTGCCAATACCAAGCTGTTTTCAGGACTACAGCTCTATAATAGAGCTTAAAGTCAGGGATGGTGATGCCTCCAGATGTTGCTTTGTTGAGTAAGGCTGTTTTGGCTATCCTGGGGCTTTTGTTTTTCCATACAAAATTGATTATTGTTCTTTCAAGGTCTGTGAAGAATTTTTCCGGTGTTTGACTAGGGATTGCATTGAATTTGTAGGTTGCTTTTGGCAGGATTGCCATTTTTACTACATTGATCCTACCTATCCAAGGGCATGGGAGATCTTTCCATTTCCTGATGTCTTCTTTAATTTTTCTTTAAAGACTCAAAGTTCTTGCGATACAGGCCTTTCACTTGTTTAGTGTTACCCCAAGGTATTTTATGTTGTTTGTGGCAATTGTAAAGGGTGATGTTTCTCTCATTTCTTTCTCAGACATTTTATCATCTGTATATAATAGGGCTACTGATTTTCTTGAGTTGATCTTGTATCCTGCCACTTTGCTGAAAGTATTTATCAGCTGTTGGAGTTACCTGTTAGAGTTTTTTGGATCACTTATGTAAACTATCATATCATCTGCAAATAGTGAAACTTTGACCTCTTCCTTTCCAATTTGTATCCCCTTGATCTTCTTTTGTTGTCTTATTGGTCTAGCTAGAACTTCAAGTACAATATTGAAAAGGTATGGAGAGAGTGGACAGCTTTTTCTTGTTCCTGATTTTAGTGGAATCGCATTGACTTTCTGTCCATTTAGTTTGATGTTGGCTGTTGGTTTGCTGTATATAGCTTTTATTATGTTTAGGTATGTTCCTGTTATCTCAGATCTCTCCAAGTCCTTTATCATGAAGGGGAGTTGGATTTTGTCAAAGGCTTTTTCTGCAACTAGTGAGATGATCATGTGATTTTTGTTTCTCAGCTTGTTTATATGGTGGATTACATTGAAGGATTTTCGTATGTTGAACCATCCCTGAATCCCTGGGATGAAACCTACTTGATCATGGTGAATGATTGTTGTGATGTGTTCTTGGATCCAATTTGCCAGTATTTTTTATTTTTTTTAAAATAATTTAATTTTAAATAGCTTGCTCCACAAGTCAATCCCAGTTCCCTCTCCCTCCCCTCCTCCCGCACCCCCCCACCATACTCTCCAGCCTCCCACCCCATCCCCACTTCATATTTTACTGAGTATTTTTGCATCAATGTTCAGACCAAGGGATATTGGTCTGTAGTTTCCTATCTTAGTTGTGTCTTTGTGTGACTTGGGTATCAAGGTTATTGAAGCCTCATAAAAAGAGTTTGGCAAAGACACTTCTGCCTCTATTGCGTGGAATACTTTGAGAAGGATTGGTATAAGCTGTTCTTTGAATTTCTGGTAGAATTCTATACTGATGCCTTCTGGACCTGGGCTTTTTTTTGGCTGGGAGACTTTCGATGACTGCTTCTATTTCCATAGGGGTTATAGGTATATTTAAATTGCTTATCTGTTCTTGATTTAATTTTGGCAAGTTGTAGCTATCCAGAAAATTGTCCATTTTCTTTAAGTTTTCGAATTTTGTGGAGTACAGGTTTTCAAAGTATGACCTGATGATTCTCTGAATTTCCTCAGAGTCCATTATTACGTCCCCTTTTCCTTTCTTATTTTGTTAATTTGCATGTTCACACTCTATTGTTTGGTAAGTTTGGACAATGGTTTGTCTATCTTGTTGATTTTCTCAAAGAACCAACTCTTCGTTGCATTGATTCTTTGTATTGTTTTCCTAGTTTCTACTTTATTGATTTCAGCCCTCAGTTTGATTATTTCCTGGAGTCTACTCCTCCTGGGGGATTTTGCTTCTTTGTATTCTAGAACATTTAGCTGTCCTGTTAATTCTCTAGTGTAACTATTCTCCAGTTTCTTCATGTGGGCAATTAGTGCTATGAACTTCCCTCATAGCACTGTTTTCAAAGTGTCCCATAGGTTTGGGTATGTTCTGTCTTCAGTCTCATTAAATTCTAGGCAGTCTTTAATTTCTTTTTTTATTTCTTCTTTGACCCAGGAATGGTGCAGTTGTTCATTATTCATTTTCCATGAGTTTGTAGGTTTTCTGCAATCTGTGTTGTTGTTGAATTCTAACTTTAACGCATGGTTTTTCTGATAAGATGCATGGAGTTATGCCATTTTTTTCTACCTGTTTAGGTTTGATATGTTTCCAAGTATGTGGTCGATTTTTGAGAAGGTTCCATGTGGTGCTGAGAAGAAGGTATATTCCTTTTCATTTGGATGGAATGTCCTATAGATGTCTGTTAATCTCAATTGGCTCATAACTTCTATTAGCCCCTTTGCTTCCTTGTTAAGTTTCTGTCTGGAATTCCTGTCTAGTGGTGAGAGTGGGGTGTTGAAGTCTCCCACTATAAGAGTGTGGGGCTTTATATGTGATTTGTGTTTCAGTAATGTTTCTTTTACTAACGCAGATGCCTTTGTATTTGGGCATAGATATTCAGAATTGAAACTTCATCTTGGTGTGATGAGTATGTAATGACCTCCTTCATCTCTTTTGATAGATTTCATTTTAAAGTCTAATTTGTTAGATATTAGGATTGCTGCCCCTGCTTGTTTCTTGGGTCCATTTGATTGGAAAATCTTTTCCCAACCTTTAACTCTGAGGTAATGTCTGTCTTTGAGGCTGAGGTGTGTTTCTTGTATGCAGCAGAAGGATGGGTTCTGTCTTTGAATTCCTTCTGTTAGCCTGTGTCTTTTTATGGGCAAGTTAAGACCATTAACATTGAGGGATATTAATGACAATTGATTGCTCATTCTTCTTTGATTTGGATTGGTTGTTGTTGGTGGAATTATGTGTGGAATTCCACCTCTTTTTTCTTTTGGCTGTTGGTAAGGTGGGATTATCTAATGCCTATGTTTTTCTGGTTGTAGTTAACTTCCTTGGGTTGGAGTTTTCCTTCCAGAACTTTCTGTAGGTCTGTGTTAGTGGATATATATTGCCTGAATCTAGTTTTATCATGGAATATCTTGTTTTCTCCATCTATAATGATTGAAAGATTTGCTGGGTATAGTAGTCTGGGCTGGCATCCATGGTCTCTTAGTGTTGGTAGAATATCTATATCTTTCCAGGACCTTCTAGCTTTCAGAGTTTCCATGGAGAAGTGAGGTGTAATTCTAATAGGTTTGCCTTCATATATTACTTGACATTTTCTTTAGCTGCTCTTAATATTCTTTCTTTAGTCTGTATATTTGGGGTCTTGATTATTGTGTTGCGAGGGGACTTTTTTGCGTGGTCCATTCTATCTGGTGTTCTGTAAGCTTCTTGTACCTTCATTGGCATGTCTTTCTTTTGGTTGGGAAAGTTTTCTTCTATGATTTTGTTGAATACATTTTCTGCCCCTTTGAGGTGGTTTTCTTCACCTTCTTCTATACCTATTATTCTTAGGTTTGGTCTTTTCATGGTGTCCCATATTTCCTGGATATTTTGTGTTAGGGATTTGTTGGACTTAAGATTTTCTTTGGTTGATGAATCAATCTCTCCTAGTGTATCTTCAACACCTGAGATACTCTCTTCCATCTTTTATTCTGTTGGTTATGCTTCATCTGTAGTGCCTGACCATTTGCCCAGCTTTTCTGTTTCCAGCCTTCCTTCAGATTGTGTTTTTTTTTTTACTGTCTCTATTTCAGTTTTCAACCCTTGCACTGTTTGAATTGTTTCTTGCAGTTTTTGCTTTGTCTTTTAGACAATTTGATGCAGTTTTTTAATATTTTGGCTTGTTTTTCTTCCATCTCATGCAGTTTTTGGTTTGTTTTTTCTTCCATTTCTCGAATTTTTTGGTTAGCTTTTTCTTCCATCTCATGCAGTTTTTGGTGTGCTTTTTCTTCCATTCCTTGCATTTTTTTCGTTTGTTTTTTCTTTAATTTCTTTGAGGGATTTTCCTATATCCTCCTTTAGGACCTCTATCATTTTCATGAGGTTGTTTTTAAGGTCATTCTCTTCTACTTCATTTGCCTTAGAATGTTGGAGTCTTGCTGGTGTGGAGTCTCTAGAATCTGGTGGTGTCATATATTTTTTTTTGTTGCTGAGTGTGTTTTTTTTTTTTTTTTTTGGTTTTTCGAGACAGGGTTTCTCTGTGGCTTTGGAGGCTGTCCTGGAACTCACTTGGTAGTCCAGGCTGGTCTCAAACTCACAGAGATCCGCCTGCCTCTGCCTCCCGAGTGCTGGGATTAAAGGCGTGCGCCACCAACGCCCGGCTTGCTGAGTGTGTTTTTATATTGTCTCTTTCCCATCTCTTCTTCTAGTGGGTGTAGAAAGAGCCCCTTACTGGTCTGGTAGTTAGGGGACCAAAGTTCCTTTTCGGTGGATGCATGCAAGTTCAATACTCTGGTAGTTCTCCTCTTCCTGGTCCCTACTCATCGCTTTTGGGTGGAGAAGAAGACCAGGAATCTGGGGTGGGTAGGTTCCCATTGGTAGTCTGCAGGCACTGGTCCCCTGGTCCCGTTGGTGGAAAAGAAAGCCAGGCATCTGGGGTAATTGGCTCCTACCTGGAGGGGAAGCTCTGTAGCAGTCCCGAGGGAGTCCCCAGGCACTGGAATCTCTGTGTTTGATTAAGAGACCATACAATAGTGAATATGATGGAAGAGCAATGTAGGATGATTCCCCATAGCAACTTTCAGCATCACATTCAGGAATACCCCTCACATGCAAAAACATACATCTGCACACATGCATGTATGCATGCACACAGTGCATATACACATCACACAAATATATGGAAAATAGAAAATCAAAAACAAATAGATATATACAGCAATTAAATGCGATTCTGGATTATGCTATAGCCAAGAAAAAGTATTATATAGAATACTATATAGGAAATTACAGTAAATGGATGCATTTGAATGTGAACTACAGAATAAACAAAACTATTTTACTGGGTTTGGGTATTTTAATTTTTAAAAATATAGTGTGATTGTAGCACTGATAATTCTAATTCTTACAAAGCAGTACTAAATCTACTTGTGGAGGAAGGAATATTACATCTGCAAATGGTATTCAAATATTCAGAAATGTGTACATATTTAAAAATTTATTACAAGTCATTATAAAAGTGCATAACATTTGACCCAGAAATGTCAACCTATAGAATTTAATTGTTCTAAAATAAATGACAATGGGAAAATTCCATTTTTCTGGTTATTAAATTGTAAGTTAATTTTAATCATTCATTTGAAGTCGAAACAGCTTAAACGTCTCATAATGAAAGAATAGCTGAGGAGTCGATGCCAATCAGTTGATGTAATTTTATAAGTGAAACTGATATTACCATAAAAATATATGTTAACTGTAAAAATTTGCTTTTGTTAAAATAACCATATAAGTGTATTGATGTTAGCTGTACAAAATTACTGATGTGAGTGTCGAATAGCAGGAAATTTCAAAGGAACTTAAATTGTAATGGGACTGGACATCTCTCTTTATTCTTGTGTAAGTGTTCTCTAATAAAATGTGAACACAAAATAGAAAGAGATGAGTCTGTGCATCCAGCAAAATTGCAGTACAAATATTCTGAGCCCATAGCTGTTGGATTCGAGTGAATTCATTTTTATGGGCATTAAATGAAATGGAAACAATGATGGTTGTTGTGTTCAACCAATTTGGGTTGAGGATGGATTACCACTTTGTTAGGAAGTTTAACTGAATTCCTCTGCTCACCACACTGTCTTAGGGCCACATGGAGTCTGCACATCCCTTGCTTTTCTCTTTAGGGGAGGAGGCAGAGATAGAAAGCATTTATCAGCTCAATATGCACTAATATAATCATGCTAGCTCGATCCACACAGGGGATATGTTTTATGCAGTGAAGGGTGAAACAAAGATTTTGTCAAGGAATTATTTTAAACAAAAAAATTCCAAAGGCAAACAAAAAACAAAAACAAACTTTGTCTTCAAACCACCATTATTTAAGTCACAAGCACAAAAAGTAGAAAGAAAATCAAGGGGAAACTAAGTTTATGAATTTGTTATGGCATAGAAAAAAATCAGATGAGAAAATTTTCCTGAATGCTGTGAGTTGAAAAAAAAAGATAAAAATTCTGTATTCAGAGACATCAATAATAAGATATTTGGTTGGACAGAATTTCAGCTTTCTTTGCGTTAAGACTGTTTCCAGATCTATGTGAACATTACTAAGTCATCCAAGATAAAGGCTTGAAGAGTGTTGCAAAAACAAGGGCAGCCAGCCATTCCAATGTAGACACCCCCCTCCTTTTATTTGAGATGAGATCTTGCTATGTAGTGCTAACTGGACTGGTACATCTTCCGGCACGCCTCAAATTCACAGAAATCTGGCTCAAATAAGCATTACTTTCTCCATGAGTTATGTCAGCTTAGCATATGAAAGGAAGGTACAAGACAAGGAAAACGCAAACAGAAACTCATTTAAGCTTCTGCCGTTTCCACACAGGGCCCTTTTGAGACTAGATGAGTGGGATGTTTTTCACACCGACCAGTTTAGAAATTAACTGGCATCCTATTAATTAATTCCTTAGTGACACTAACTCTAAGGATCTTCATCCTCAAGATTGCCCCTCTCTTCAGATGCTGATCACAAGTCTAGACCTCCACTGTTTCTGACTGACTCCCTCTACACTGATATTTCTTAGGAGCCCCTATCTGCCACTCAGTCACCAGAACAGCTCACAAAATTCAAGAAAACATTTTACCCATTATGTTATTTTCTCTCTCACTCACCCCTCAGGTAAAATACTTGATACTTAAAAGGAAGATTTATCTGGACTCACAGATTCAAACATTTCAGGCCATAGTGGTTGGTTCTGTTGAGTCAAACCACCAATACAGTAAGAACTGATAATAGTGGGCTTGTGGCAGAAGCCTCACACTCTGTAACAGGCAGGAAGCTGAGAAAAAAAGGGAGCAGGGTTCAGGTATAGCCTTCAAAAGTGTTCCCTCCTTGATGTACTTCCTCTTGCTACTCTCACCTCCTAAAGCTCGCTCCACCTCTCAAAAAATGCCACCAGCTGGAATTCTAGCAATCGACACATCTAAGACAATTCATAGATCAACCCTAACAGCTACTGTGGTTAATTGATTACAAGTGATACCTTAGGGCATATACGCCAGTGGTTCTCAACCTCTGGTTTGCAAACTCTTTGGGGGATAGAATGACTTTCATAAGGGTCACCTAAGATCATCAGAAAATACAGATATTTACATTTGCATTCAATTCATAACAGCAGCAAAGTTACAGTTATGAAGTAGCAACGAAATAATTGTGTGGTGGGGGTCACCATAATGTGAGGAACTGTATTAAAGAGTCACAGCATTAGGAAGGGTGAGAACCACTGATAAACTCTCAGCCAGATGAAGAGAATCTCAGAGGGCAGGATGCAGAATGACCTAGGAAGCCATAGCTCTGTACATGTGAGACTGAGGTAGGATACAGGCTTAGGGCCTGCGTGTGTGTGACAACCTGGACTTCCTTGCACCATATCCATTTGGACTTTGATGGAAACATTATTGTGTAGGCATGGTTTGATTACATAATTGGGCATTGATATTGGGCACTGGTGATCAAACAACCTTTAGTTCCTCTTCCTGAGGGTAAGGGGAGCTGAAAGTTACAAACCACTAAGTGTTTGAGTGGTTCCCTTGGTAACCAATGTCTATGTCTAGGTGCTTATCCACCATTTACCTCATTTCCATGCAGAAAGATATCACTTCAGAGAGTCCAACGAGACACTGTGCCACGAAGTGGGGGCAGAGACCAAATATGTATTATTACTTCAAAAGGAGTAGCTCTAAGTTTAAGATTCCTTAACAATGCCAGCTGATTAGAATAATGTTAGCAGAAGTGTTTTCATTTGCCATCTCCTCAGCAATGCTGTTATAAAAGAAATTCTTTTCCTTTTTATACAATTATAATTTAAAGCAAGATTTGTAGTAGGTTGATCTTGGAAAACTAATATATAATATTGTCAAAAGTGTTTATTACCAACAAGATTAAACTCGAGAAAACCTATTTGAAAAGCTATTCAATTCACGAGTTATATAAACAACTAAAGACTGTGACAGCAATCTCAAGAGGGGATGGCCTACAATCAATATAAACTATCACAAACTAATGCCTGTGCAAGAATATACATATATATGCATTCACATAGACACCCTGCTATATAAATGTAAAAATATGAATATATTCAACTGCATAACAGAATTATTAAATTTAAATAATGGAAGAAAAACCCTGGTATCCCTTACCAGCTTACTTCAAGTCATAATAGAGCACTTATAGTTTTGAATTCTTTTCAACCCATTAACACCTCATGTGGCGAGTGTGTGTGTGTGTGTGTGTGTTCATGTATATAGGCTACATTTATGTGCATGCATGTGGAAGTTTAAAGACAACCTCCAGTGTCATTTCTTTGGTGCTTTCCCCTACAGTGTCCTATATTGACCTGGAGCTTCACTAAGTAGAAAAGACTAGCTGGCTAGGGAGCTACAAAGATGCACCTGGCTCTGCCTCTTATGTCACCATTTTGTGGATTTTGAATGTGTACCACCATGCCAAGCTCTGGGAATTGAACTCAGGTCCTCATGCTTGCAAGGAGAGTACTGTACCACCTCTTTTGCCCTCACTGACTCTTGTAGTCATTATCATGTTTTATTTTAGCTTTCTTATATATGCATATTTATCATATCTTAGTCCATTTACTGTTACCAATACAAAATATTTGAAACTGGGTACTTTGTAACGATAATAGGTTCAAAACTGAGTTAATACTGGAATATGGGTCAGGAAGTCCAAGGGAATGGTGATGACATCTTCTTTGTTTCTGGTATTGATCTTATGCTGCTTTGACTCCTGGCAGGAATCAGAAAGACAACTGGGCATAAGAGCAAGAGACAGAATATGAAGGGCAGCCTCGTATTAAAGCAGCCTGCTCTTGTGGTAACTAGATCAGCCCCTGTGAGTGACAACTCTCCTGGGAGTGCAGTGATAGGCTCCAGCCCTACTCCCAACATGGCTGAATTTCCTGACCAAGCCTCCACATGAGTTTGGGTGGAAGCAAACTGGATTCGAATCACACTACGTAATGATGAATATATGTTTGAAGTTCACAGAAACTAACCATACTATATTTCTTGTGATGTAGCTTCTTGACCAATGTTCTTTGTTGCTTTGGATATCTTCACTCTGGAAGAGGGTTTGTTTGGATTTACTATTTCCACTCTGAGGTCATATACCAATGTATGAAGGCATTTTCTGGTTTCAGATCATCTATAGATGCCAATATTTACGGGATTTGTGGGATTTCTTAAGTTCATGCAATGGCATACCAAAAGTTGGCATAGTTTGACAATATCAAAAGCTGAAGATTTCAAGAATCTTAAACACAAGTGACTTTTCAAGGTTAAGTGACTGGAGCCTGATCAAAGCTATCAATATCCACGGAGTCTACTGTGGATTGAAAGGTATTTTTGTTGAAAATATATGTCTACATGCTAAATGCAGGGATGTGAACATGCAGCTTCATTGAGGAAAATGGATTTTAAAGACATAATGGAATTTTAGGCCATCTCTCAACTTTGTGAGGTGTAAGTATGCACACACACACACACACACACAACATATGTGTGTTTATGATGTTTATATATGTGTGTACATGTTCCTGTGTGTAAAGATGCACCAATAACACACCATGTGTGTGGAGGGCAGAAGACAACCTCAGCTGTTGGTCCTCACCTTCCACCTTCATTGAGACAACATCTCTTTGTTTGCAACCATGTGCTCCAGGGTTGAGGCCCTGCAAGCTTCAGGGATTCTTCTGTCTCCTCCTCCAATCTCCCCAAGAAGCTCTGGGAATACAGAAGCTGCCACTACTGCAGACTTCACATGGGCTCTGGGGATCTGAACTGAAGTCATCATCCTATGTGACAAGCTTGTTACTCACTGAAACATCTCCCCAGACCCAAAGAATACAATATTTATCAAAGCAAGACTTAGTGTTCAGTAAGAATAAAAGGATAGGAATGGCATACATTAGGAAAATAGGATGTGGGCTCTGACAATTAGTAATTCAGCATTACTATGTGGATTGCTTTTTATTTTTGAGAAATGATAAATAGTCAGTAAACAATATTCTATAAACCTGTGCCCTTGATTTGTTGAACTTAGTGGTAGAAGTTTTCAGAGATGAGTAATGGAACATGCTAAGTCCCTGGGAAAAGGATACATCAGAGACAAGTTATATTAATTCTATGTATAAGAGACCTTGTAAGATTAAAATTAAGGCCCCAGAAAGAGAACCAAAGTTATCTTGAGGCCCCACAATTCAGAACAAAAATCACTATCTAGGACAGAGCAATTTGCATTTCAAGGTGCATCCAAGGATCTGAGAGATGGTACATATCAGGTGAGTAATAACTTCATCCACCAGAAGCTTTTTTCACGTGTCTATTTAGTGCTTGAGTGCACTTTTCTATTTTATTCTCCTGGCTGCTACTCTCCCAAAGAGCCAAGAACCACACAATATCTAAAGTTGTCATTTCTAAGGCTAATGACATCTAATTCTTATCATGGGCTGTAGTTTTCTCTGTGTAGACGAACTCTGAGAAAAGCTGCATTTCCACATCTCAGTTTTGCTCATATCACAGAGTAAATGTAAATTGCAAGTCTCTAGCCTCTTTGATTGTGTGCCGGGTCCCCTGCAGTTCCTGAAATAGTGCCTGCTTATCATCAGAAGGTCAGACACTCTTTACCTCCAGGCCTGTGCAAAGCACAGACTGCATCCTTTTCTCCAAACATGAGGCATCTTTGCCTTGTCTGCTCTCCATATATTTCAAAGGAAGCTTGATTATCCAGGAAAAAAACACAATTCTTTCTACTTTTCTGAAACTACAGAAAGAGAATAGAACCCTGTCTGCACTAGTATGTTAGTTACTTCTGAAGCCATTGTCCACAATTCCGACAAACAACTTAAGAAATACTCATCTGGGCTCATGATTTTAGAGGGTTCCCACAACGATGGGAAAGACAGAGCAGAAAATCTCACTCCTTGGTGTCAAGAGCCTGAAGCAGATGCTGTCCACATTATGGTAGACCAGAAGAGTGCTGAAGAAGGGACTAGGATACAACCTTTCCCACGCCTGTTTCTAGTGACTTACCTCCTCAACTACCACTATACCTTATAATGGTTCCAACGATTCTACAGCCCCTGAGACAGCACCAGCACTGGAGAACAGACATTCACTACTTGAGTGTGTGTGTTTGAGGGTGTATTTCAGATTCAACTCTAACATTCAGGTTTCACCAGTCTCTCCCATTAGCTCACTGATTTTACTCATTAAAAGTAGAAAAATACATTCTTCTACTTTCAGTGAGCATGCATATATTTCCTTCCCCACAGATATTTTCTCGTTCCATAAAAGTGGTATGAGAATTTCAGAATGCTTTCTGTGTGTTCTGTCTTCAAGGCTTTGTGAAGGCCATGGTTGATTTTATGTGACAATTTGGCTTGGCCACAGTTTGCAAATACTTGCTCAAACACCACTTTAAATACTGCTGTGAACTTGCTTTAACTTATTTTATCTCATCAACTTTCAGTAAAGTAGTTCACCTTTGAAATATGAGTGAAAATTATCCTATCAGTTGAAGACCCGAGACTGAGATCTCTTGAGAGAGGTTCTGTTAACATACTTTCTTCCTCTGATTTGAATGACAACTTGCGTTTCCCTAGTCTCCAGTTCAATCAACTGGTTTGTAAACCTTAGACTTGCTAGGCAGAACAATTATAAACAAATCTCTATGTCTATATCTTATAGATAGATCTATGTTTACCCATCTTTAGCTTTAGATAGACCAATAGTATCAGATCTAGAGGTAAACACACACACACACACACACACACACACACACACTTTTCTCTTTCTCTGTAGGACTTTATTACACAGCCCACTTAAATACATTGTCCCAGATGATCATAATATCCCCAGCTTGTCTAAATTTCACTTATTTCTTTTCCTCCCAAACTCAAGCACCCTGACCTCTGTTTTCTTGTGGTATCAGCTTTAGAAAATTTGTAATTATGAAGTTTTTGAGATGGCCTTTTAACAGTATTTTCAGCTGTCTCCCTGAATGCCAACTCCAAAGGAAGTAGCTAACCTTCCTCCCAGTTTCCATGGGAGGGCTGGAGCCTAACTTTCACACACATCTTGCTTCTAGTCACAAAGCAGAGAAAGCACACTTTCACTTTATATAAGGCCAGCAAGCAAAGAAGACTGCCCGTGCTTGCTCTCTCAGCCCAGCACTTAAGACATTCTCCTTCCCTTTGCTTCAGTGGAGTGGGTTTCAGTCTGGCTGGTTTCTGGCTTCCTTTCCTTATTCAGTCTTCTTGAGAAAATGCATCCTCTTCTGCTCAACTCTGCCCAGAGCAGTTTTGACTTTGCCAGTTATTGAGAGGCTCCTTTTTCTTGAGTTTGATATTGGACTTCTAACTATTGGCCAGAATCCTGAAACAATAGAGTTTCTATGATATATTTAGATGTCTTTAATTATTCAGAAATGGTGTACCTGTCTGAAAATGAAGGTGAACTTTATTATCATATAAGAAAATGTAAAAAGCATAGGGCAAACAGAAAAAGGAGTCAGTATATACACAATTGTTAAGGAGACTTTTCCAGGCAATGGTGGGCTTGGAGCAAGTCTAAATGGCATGCCATATGCATGGATCAGAGTGTCTCTCATTTGGCCCTACTTTGCTCTCTTTGGTTATGGTTCAGTGTTTCCTTATTGTACCTCTTCTTCCTCTTATTCCAGGGGTCAGAACTTCTTAGACCTTGCGTGCAAACAAGGAGTAAAACTACATGCTCTATCCAGGCATTCAAATCTAAGAGAGTTTTCCCTGATTCTATTTTTTTCAGAAACTAGAGAGTTCTAGGAATTGAAGCTAAAATGTCATTCTAAGGTTGGGAGGTACTGTTATAATCGTGAGTGCTTGTAAGTGCCTAGGGCTAGTTTCTTCAGAATTTTTTTACCCGTGGGATGAATATTGAAACCTTTTCTCTATTAAGGGCTACGGGTGGGATTTCTAAATCTTCTGCCTGAATTTTCCTCGTGGTCTGTGATCATGAGACGCAGCTGTACTCTAAGTTGCCACTTCACGTACTCTCCTGATATTAATCCCTCCGTGGAGACCACTGGCTGGGTCAGGAGTTGGACAGTCAATTTTCTTTGACATTTTGAAACTTTGCTGGAGGGCATCATTTCTGAAGGTCAGGTACAACCCTCCAATACAGAGTTAGGTTCTCATCATAGTATACTCAGGACTTTCTGGAGTCTGTCCTTGTGGTGAGAAGCATCCATTTGGCAATGAGTGACTCACACTCTCAGCATTTATAATTCTAGGAAAATCCACTCAATGACTGAGTGTAAGACTCAGACTAGAACCTATGTATTTGCTTGTTAAACAAATATGTTTGACAGAATTTATATAACCAAGCACTTTTTTGCATGCTGGAGATTCAGAAAGAATAAGATATTTCCACAGCCTTAATATGCAGAACAAAAGATTGAAGAAAAGGGGGCTAGAGAGATGGCTTAATGGATAAGGATGTTTGCTTTGCAAGCATGAGGATCTTGAGTTCATATCCTCTGCATCCAGGTTAAAAAGCTATACATGGCTGTGCATGACTATAACCCCACTGCTTGGGGTGGAGACCAACAGAAGAGAATCTCTGTGCTTTGCCAGCCACCAGCTTAGCTCCAGGTTCAGTGTGAGACTATCTCAAGGGGAAAACTGGGGAGTGATTAAGCAGGGCCCCTCATGTTCTTTTCTAGCTTTGCACACCCACACTTTTGTGATCATAGACCACACACACATCCCTAAGGAAATATTTTGATTAAAAAAAACCAATAAGATGGGGGAAGACCTAGGTCCTGCCCCAAATGATGTGACAGACTTTGATGATCTTCCATGGAAGACCTCACCCTTTCTATGGAACAGAAGAAAGATGGGATGGGGGCTGGTGGGGGGCATGGGAGGATGGGAGAGTTAGGGAATTGGGATTGATATGTAAAATAAGATTTTTTCTAATTTAAAGAAAAAGAAAAAACACTAGTTACATGCTAACTATCTTTAGAAAGCTGTACTCTTGGAAAGATGTTTTCACTAAAATTTTCTTTAATTTCAGACGTCTCAACTATGTTTTAGAAGAAGATATAATATACCAGGTCTTTCAATGTCAGAAATAGAAGGGGTTTAATTTAATTAGAGATTTTTCCAATGGGAACAAAAACACAGACATCCATGAACAACCAGTGTGACATTAACTTCCAATCAGTGAGAAAATGTGGACCTTGTCAGGCAAGGGCACAGTCCTGAGCCAAAATCAGGATATGGTCTTTGGGTTCTGAATGTCTAGAAACAGAATGAAGACACAACAATTGTATCACATGGCTTAAAAATCCACTTTGCATATCTGAAACTTTGAAGTTAACTTTTAAGCAACCCTCCCTCTCTCCCATACTTATGTGTTTCTTCCTTTAAAGTCCTTCATTTTTAAATTCTTACAAAGAATAATTCATCATTATTCTGAACTCTGGAAGCTCATTCATTGTTTATTTACATCTTCACGCACTCAAAGAGCTTCCAAGAAGCTTTTAAAAAGGAACTATGGATGTAAGTAGGCTATTAAAACCAAGATAGAAATGTTGAGACCACTAGAGGAAAAAGAGACACTGTCTAAAAATTTCAGACTACCTTAAAAACTAAATTCGTCTCAGAGAGTTCTTTTGGTGATTTAGGCAAATGAGATGCTTTGTCTTTTTCTGACTCATAGGAATAAACATCTTCATGTATCTCAGTTACTTATAAAGAAAGCTTTGGTAGTGGTCATATGTTATATTCCACAACTGCCTAATTTCCTCTTTCAGTTTGTGTTTGCTTCTTATATTACTTATTCTCTAGTAATTATAGTCTCAGCTTATAGTATATAGATTGGTTTTAATGAATAGTATTTAATTATGTAAAATAATAAAAATTGGATATATCTAGACTAACCATCCATGAGTAATAAAAATTTTAACCCTAATAATAATTTAGCAACTTTTCCCTTGTATTATAGGTAATATATTTCTACTTAATTCGGTTGCTTTTGTTTCAATCATTTATTATTCGTTCAGTTTGTCAGTTGAAAGGGATTTTTCTACCATCATTATCTATTGAGTGGCAGTTAAACTTATTTCAAAGTCTCCCACATATTCACGAAAAGGTGAAGTTTTTATGTCTCTCTTTCCTTGTCAACTCTCTCCTGTCTTTGTTCTAATGTTGGTTGTGATTCTGTTTATTTCTCATCCTTGAAACTTTTTTGCATTAATTTATATCTCTCCTTTCTTTGTTGCTAGCTCCATATCTTTATTTTTGCTTATTAAGTTAACTAATATTGCATATTTATGCAAATGTTGGGTTTTAGTCTTAACACTATCTGATTATACTGCCATCTAATGGTGACATCAATTACCTAAGTTAATATCAGGAGATGGAGCTTTAAGGGCTTTGCCCTAAGGGATCTCCCTTCAGATAGCTCTATTAGAGACAATATTCTCAAGTTGTATGCCTAGGTCAACGCTAATTCCAACTAGCTATCAATATATCGGCTTCTATGAACAATTAGTTTCAACCATTTCCAAGAATAACCTTATGTTACTTTCTGAAGCATGTTATAATCATGATTAACTTTTATTATGAAGTATACATACACAGTACAGTCCATTGACATGCTGAAGTGTATTATAGTTGGGATTAAGTTTTCCTGTGAATTATAAATAGACCTGTGGTCTATAGAGAGAGTATTCACTACCTGTTGTCTTCCCTGGAGGTGGGGCATGACCTCCTCCAGATTTAATAAT
Source organism: Mesocricetus auratus (assembly GCF_017639785.1). Classification (NCBI taxonomy): domain Eukaryota; kingdom Metazoa; phylum Chordata; class Mammalia; order Rodentia; family Cricetidae; genus Mesocricetus; species Mesocricetus auratus. The sequence continues at coordinate 10,905,606 of NW_024429183.1, read as the reverse complement.
GTGTTAAATCATTTCCTTATTTATGTTGCTGTTTCTGTTACAAATGCTTGAGACAAGTAAGTTACAAACAGCAAACGTTTATGTTTGTTCTTAGTCATGGAAAATCCAGTCTATGATTAGACAATGTTTTTTTTTTCGGTGGGCCTGTGCAAAAGCCAGTATGTTGTAGTCAGACTGTGTTTAAGGAAAACTCAATATAAGGACAGGAAGTAAAAGAAAGCAAGGAGCAGGGCTAGGATTCCATAATTCCCCTTGAAGATATGATCCAAATTACTCAAATAAATCCTATCTGTTCCTATGGCTTAAAGATTCCAGATAGCATCACTCCAGGTAAAGACTTTAAAAACAATTAAGAATGTACTAAGAGCCTATTAGTTCAATTCTTCCTTTATGTAGGATCTTGAGTGACATTCATGATTCAGACTAGTGACAGTTACAAAAGTATGAATTATTTTAAAGCATTGGTCACTTAGTAAATACTGTTTGATTTTTCTTAAGATTTATTCTAATTTTTGATTGTTCTTAAAGACAGGGCTCCTCTGTGTAGCCCCAGCTGTCAGGAAACTGTAGACCAGGGTGCCTTTGAGCTTATTTTAATGATGTATGTATGTTTGTGAGTGTGTACACTGAGTAGGGGTGCCTGGAGAACCAGAAAAAGGCACCAGAGTCCATGGAGCTATAGTTACAAGCCACTGTGAGAAGCCAATATGGGTACCAGAAGCTGAACTTCTTTCCTCTGCAAGAGCATTGCACGCTGGGTATGCATGCTCAGTAACTGCTGAGCCACCTCTCCAACCCCCCTTTTACTGATTTTTAAAGCTCTTCCTTTTTCTTAGAGCAGACTGGCCCAATGTTCTGATAGTTTTTATTATGTGCTTGCTCTCTTTTGGTACCCAACTTCCATGTCTAGTTGAAACTCTGTAGGGAACCTTCAATGAATCACATCATTTTTATAAAACCCAGACTCCTATCACCTAACAAATCACAAAGATTTCACAGCTCCATATTTATTGTTTATTTAACATTTATTTATGAATTATTGTATCAAAGATCAGTCCTGTGCACATTTATGATTGTCAAATCCATAATGACACTGTTTATGTGTTTTTAATTTTACAATTATAGGTACTTTGCCTACATGTATGTATGCACATCATGTGTGTTTGGCACCTATGGAGTCCAGAAGAAGGTGTCTAATTCCCTGGAAATGAAGTGACAGATAGTTGCGAATTGCCATGTGGGCACTGGGAATTGAACCAATGTCCTCTGGAAAAACAGCCAACACTCTCAAAAACAAAGATACCTCTCCAAATCCAAACAGACTAATTAAAGGTAGAGAATCTCTTCCTTGTAGATTGGAGCATAACTGTTTTCAAGAACAGTAAATGATTTCTACAGGGTGGTAAGTGTGTACATCAACGAAGTCATTCCAGGAAAAAACATCTGATGATTCACAGTAAACCAGAGCATTCAAAAACTTTGATCCAGCAAATTTATTTCTAAGTAAATGTCTGAGGAAGATGTCCACAGTTAGGAAAAATTGTAAAACATTTTGGTATGCTCACACATTCATAGAAGAGAAGACTGGGAGTTAGGCTATACTACCTATACAGGATTCCTAACTCATTGATTTTTACCCATTTTGTAACTCTGAGATCTGTTAAGAACTGTAAAATGATAATGTATATTTTCCTAGAAATGCTTATGAATATAATTTTGTGGAAACAGCTTATTATTGCTTTGTTAATGTTGACCAGTTGAGTATTTAATAATAAATCATGTTCAGCATTTCTTATTGCATAAAGATGGATTTGTTATTTGAAATTTAAAGCTATTAAATATTCAGCTATCTATTTTTAGATTAAAATAGTTTTTATTCATTTTTATTTAAATTGAAAGCAATCTTATTTTACATACCAATCCCATTTCCCTCTACCTCCCATCTTCCCATTCCCTTCACCATCTCCCCATCTTACCCCCCATCCACTCCTCAGAGAGGGTGAGGCTTCCCAAGGAGGATTATCAAAGTCTGTCACATCATTTGGGGCAGGACTGAGGCCCTCCCCCACTTATCTAGGCTGAGAGAGTGACCCTTCATAAGGAATGGGTTGCAAAAGTAGGTTCATGCACTAGGGATAAATACTGGTTCCATTGCTAGAGTCCCCATAGACAGCCCAAGCCCCCCAACTCACACCCACATTCAGGGAACCTGGTTAGGTCTTATGCAGGTTCCCAGCTGTCACTCTGGTGTCCATGAACTCCCATTTGCTCAGGTCAGTTGTGTCTATGGGTTTCCCCAATATGGTCTGGACCCATTTGCTCATCACTCCTCCCTCTCTACCATGGGGTTCTAGGAGTTCAGCTCAGTGATTACCTGTGAATCTTTGTTTCTGCTTCCATCAGCTACCTACCTCAAGACCCAACAATTCCACTCTCAGGCATATACTCAAAGGGTTCACATTCATACCACAAGGACATCTATTCAACTATGTTCATAGAAACATTATTTGTAATAGCTAGAACCTGGAAGCAACCTAGATGCTCCTAAAATGAAGAATGGATAAAGAAAACACAATGGAGTATTACTCAGTGGTAAAACCAATGACATCTTGACATTTGCAGGCAAATGGATGGAACTAGAAGAAACCATTCTGAGTGAGGTAACCCAGTCACAGAAAGACAAACATTGTATGTACTCACTCATAGGTGGATATTTGATATAGAACAAAGAATAACCAGCCTGCAATCCACAACTCCAGAGAAGCTAGGAAACAAGGAGTACCCTAAGAGAGACATACATGGACCCCTAGATAAGAGGAAAGGAACAAAATATCCTGAGTAAATTGGGAGCCTGGAAGGAGCAGGGAGGAAGGGAGGAGAAAGAGGAAGGGAGAAGGGGAGGGGGAAGAAGTACATGCAGGATCAGGAAGGTTGAGTTGGGGCAAGAACAGAGAAGGAGAGCAAGGAAGGGATACCTTGATAGAGGGAACCCTTATGGGCTTAATGAGAAACCTGGCACTAGGGAAATTCCCAAGAATCCCCAAGGATGACTCCAACTAAGAATCTAAGCATAGTGGAAAGGCTACCTTACCTGTCCTTCTATAATGGATTGATGACTGCTTTAAATGTCATCATAGATCCTAAACATAGTTTTCAATGTGTATATGTGTTTTGCTTGCATGTTTGTGTATGTGCCTGGTGCCCACAGATGACAGAATAGGACATTGGATCTTCAGGAACTGGAGTTACAGATGGTTGTGAACTGCCATGCAGATGATGAAAATTGAACCCAGATCCTCTGGAAAACCAGACAATGCTTTTAACCATTAGACCATACACCCAGTCTCTGATTTACTATTTAATAAATGAGTTAGGTATGTTTGGAGCATGTGCTACTTTTATATTTGTATGAAAGTCATGGTTTTGTCTATAAAAATGTATCATTTTCCAGCACAAGAAACAAACACCATGATACTCCTAGAGGTGCTGTTTGTAGTACCCACAGGGAAAATAGGGTTAATGATGGGTTTGCAACTATTTTTATCTTCCTTGAGGACACCTCAGGAGTTCTGGCCTCCTTTAAACACACTGATGAAATTTACTAGGTGGAAGATAAATGAAGGTCTTCTGGGCCTGCTATATTTTGATTTCTTACCTAAGAAATTAGTTTAGTATGCTATACTGAGCCTGTCTGGGTTGTATATTGTAAACAAAACTTCAGTGAGGATGGGCAGAGGAGGAGAGCTATTGCGTCCTTCCTCTGAGCTGCATTTACCACGCACACACACACACACACACACACACACACACACACACACACACTTTGCCAAAACAGAAAACAAGGTGACCTATGAAGCTTCCTCTATACAGAGAGAAGTAGTGATGGCTGTAGATGCCGGAGCCTCCGAAAGATCCTGTACTGATCATCTCCTCATCGACTCTCCTCTCAGGCTCTGAAGGGTGTAACTTTGTGGCTATCGTGTATTTGACTAACAATCCACGACTGATGAATGCGTATGTAGTTTATAGCCCTATCAACCTAGAGGTTAACCAGCAAATATTGATAATATAATTTATTATACGTTAGACAGACAGTCTTATACATAATTTAGTAATCGTATTTCGACATATTTAGACATTTCTTTCTTGACTAACAGAACAAATACCCTTATTCCTAATTGCGTTTTAAGTGGACTTTTATTTTCTTTATGACTCCCTCAATGACAGGGCGAGGGGAATAAGATATTGTAATGTATTTTATGAATGTGGAAATCCCATACTTCCTTGCATGCTCTATAGATTGTTTAGATTTTACCATTTTAAATACTCCGTGTAATAGGTTTTTAATATAAAAAAATCAACCAACCAATTAATAGGTTTAGGTAAAGACAAGTTGTATACTATTTGAACAAAACTTATTGAATAATTCATTTTTTCAAGATAATTATGATTAGGACCCATGTGAATCCTTTTCTGTTAGAAAGATTACTTTTTATGAGGGTTCCCTTGGTCCTCTTCCTCATACCAAACACATTCACTGTAATGGGATTTGGTGCAACTGTGGGGATAGCTTGGATGAAGGAGGTGATGAAAGTACAAAATGAAGTCACTCTTTAGACTCAACATATAAAGGAGTTGGAAACAATTTGCATTGGTTTTCCTTCCAGTTTCGTCCTGGCATGGACTCTGTACTCTAGTTACAGACACTGGGGTTTTTCAAATACCCACCTAGAAACAGCTATCAGGGGAGTTCTAGTTTCTAGTCTTCTAGAATATCCAAGAACTGTTGGACAGCAACAGACAATGCAGTGTATGATAATAGCAGCTCAAGAAAGTGAAGGAAGAGAGATAGGTCAGAATAGTGGAATAATGACTGACAATTTTCTGCAATTAATGGAATGGAACATCAGAGGTCTAAGAGGCTTAGAGAATACCTTTTGGATATTTCAAAGAGGCATACAAAGATATGCATATTCAAACTTCAAAAGTATCAAAGATAAGGAAAAAAGTCTTCAAGTAGATAAGAGAAAAGGAGAAGATCTTGCCTATTAAGGGGCAAAGGAATTATATGTAACTTTTAAAAAATACATGCAAAGAAAGAATAGATGAAAATATTTACATTTCTAAGATGGAGCAGCAACATAGAATTCTGTACCTAGGAAATAACCTTAAAAGTGGAGGAGGAGTACTGTCTCAGAAAAGCAAATGCTAAAGGATCTTGGTAAGCCTACTTTATAAGGAATGTGAGAGAAGCTTTTCACTGCAATTGGGAAGGGAGATGAGTCAGAAGATTAAGTTTATACAAAGGAAGGAAGCACAACAGGAGTAAGTGAAGATATAGTAAATGCTTCCTAGTCTCTCTTTGTTGACTTAATGGGAATCAGTTCCCTCAAAATTAGAGTAACTCCAAATATTTGAGTATGATTAATCCATATATTTGATGAGATATCATCTATGAATATAGATGTAAATATAAATGTTAATGTATATAGAAATACAAAGAATGATAGTCATAATACAAGAGAGTGCAGTGGAGAAGGAAGATTACTTTCCTCACCTGAATAATTAGTAGTAAATATCCATTGTTTACTCAAGTGCAACTGGAAAACAGGAAATATGACTCACATGCTAAGACAGTGGAGACTAGATCATATAAACTGCTCTTTTAAAGTCACAGAGGCACTGGAAGACTGGGAGACAAATTATGAACAGAAGAATAGCAACAGATAGAAAAGAGCTGCATAGGGAGGAGTTTGTAATCCAGCTGTAGAAATAACTACTTTGGACAGCCTTTGTCTAAATCCATGAATTGAAAGGGCCTGTAATAGGTCTGAAAACACAGAACTTGCATTGTTAAACATCTCTGTATGATACTATAGTATGTACTGAATTTGCTATGCATTTGCATATATATTGCATCATATTAGAGTACATATGTACATATGCTCTCTGTACATCCTACTTCACTTTTTTCTGTTTCTTTTTATTAAAATTTGAAGGATGGCCAAGATAAAAATCTCTGATGACAGCTTATGCTGGAAAGGATGTGGAGTAAGTGTAACACAGCTCCATTGCTGGAGGAAGGACAAACTTGTACAGCCACTTTGGAAATCAGTATGTCAATTTCTCAGAAAACTGGAAATCAATCTACCTCAAGAACCAGCAATTCCACTTTTGGGTATATACCCAAAGGATGCACACTCACACCACAAGGACATTTGCTCATCATAGCATCATTATTTGTAGTAGTCAGAAACTGGAATCAACCTAATGCCTCTCAACTAAAGAAAGGATAAGTAAAATGTGGTACATTTATGTAATGGAGTACTACTCAATGGTTAAAAAAACAAAAACAATGATATCTTGAAAATTACAGGTAAACGAACAGAACTAGAAAAATCTATCCTGAGAGAGGTAACCCAGACCCGGTAAGACAAATAAAATTTGTACTCACTCATAAGTGGATAGTAAGCAGAAAGCAAAGGGCAACCAGTCTATTGACCACAACCCCAGAGAATCTAGGTAACATAGAAGACCCTAAGAGAGACATTCATGGGGATCAGCCTAGGAAGTGGGGAAAAGACAAGATCTCCTGAGTAAATTGGGAGCATGGGGGGAAAGTTGGTGTGGGAGGGGAGGAGGAAAGGGTTTGGGGAAAATGTATGGCTCAATAAAAAAACAAAAAGGAAAAAAAGAAAAATTATTTTTTTCCTCACACAGTATTTCCTGATTAAGATTTCCCCTCCCTCTACTTGTCCCAGTTATTCTCCTCTTGTCCATGTCCACCTTCTTTCTGACTATTATTATAAAAGAAACTGGCTTCTACAGAAATATAGTATGCAATAAAATTATAATTATAGTAATGTAATATTAAGTAATATGACAAAAGCAAATTCAACACATAAGAATTGGGCAAAACAAACAGAAGGCAAACAAACCAAGAAAAGGCACAAGAGTCAGAGACCCCCCCCTGCACACCTAGGAATCCCATAAAAACAGTAAATTGGGATCAATAATATATATGTGAAGAACCTATGGAGTGAAAAGAAAGAATATATATGAAAAGAAAAGAAAAATAAAATAAATTTAAAAAAGACTTGACACATTATGAGACAAGGATCCTCCAACGATGCCATTGATTGGCCTTCTAAACCTGAGCATGTAGCCTACACTTAAGAGTAGTTTTTTTTCCAGGTAGATTCCCTTGGTCCAGACATGTACAGGCTCTGTGCATGCTACTTCAGTCTCTGTGTCTTTATATGTACATTGATCCTCTTGATTTAGAGGGCCTATTTTCCTTGGTGTCTTTCATCTCTTCTGGCTCATACATACAATATATATATATGTATATATATATATATACACATACAATATACATATGTGTGTGTACATGCATATATATATGTATATACATACATACATGCATGCATGCATATAAACCCCATCAAATGGACCTTAACCTTCCTTAGCTATCACTCTGTTTTTCCCTCCCCTGTCTCCCTCTTCCCTCTCCATCTCTACTTGATCTTCCCATTCCAGCCTTCACCTTCCATCTATTCATAACTATTTATTCTATTTCCCTCTCTTGGAAGATCTATCTGTTCACTCCTAATCCCGACTCTATACCTATCCACTGTGGTTCTACAAATTGAACTTAGTTAACATTGAAAAGACAGCTAATATTCACGTATAAAAGAAAACATATCATATTTGCCTGTTTGGATTTGGGTATACCTCACCCAGGATAGCTTTTTTTTTAGTGACAGCTGAGTAATGCTTCTTTATGTAAAGATACCACAGTTTGTTTATTCATTCTTCTATTGAAGCACATCTAGGTTGTTTCTAATTTCTGGCTACTATGAATAGAGCAGCAATGAACATCGTTGAGCAAGAGTCCTTGTGGTAGGACGAAACATCCTTTGGGTATATGCCCGTGTCAAGACAGTGTTCTATGCTATAAATAAGTGTTATGATCATGGTAACTCTTACAAAAGAAAGCATTTAACTGGGGCTTGCTTACAGTTTCAGAGGTCTAGTCTATTATCTTAATGATGGTGTGCAGTAGCAAGCAGGCAGACATGTTGCTGGAGAAGTTGAAAGTTCTGTATTCATATTTGAAGGCAGCAGAAAGTGAGAAACACTGGGCCTGGCTTGAGCTTTTAAAAATTCATAGCCTACCCCAAGGGACACACTTCCTCCAAAAAGAATACACCTACTATGACAAGTCTCTATCTCCTAATACCTCTCAAGTAGTTCCATTCACTAAAGATCAAGCATTCAAATATGTGAGCAAATTCAAGAGAGGGGGTATTTCTACCACAAAGCCTAGAGTGGTATAGTTGAATCTTGAGGTAGACAAATCCCAATATTCCCGAGGAACCACTATACTGATTTCTATAGTGTCTTCTTATGCATCTACCATCAATAGAGGAGTACTCCCTTAGTTCACATCCTCACCAACATGTACTGTCACTTGATTTATTGATCCTAGCCATTCTGATGGATATAAAATGAAGTCTCAAATTAATTTCATTTCACTAATGACTATAAAAATGATGGTAAACATTTGTTTCTTAGACATTTGAGTTCCCTGTTTTGATAATTATTTGTTTAGATCTGTGCCTCATTTTTATTTGGGTTATTTGTTTTATTGGTAACTAGCTTTTTGAGTTCTCTATATATTTGATATTAGCCCTGTATTGGGTATGTAGTCGGTAAATACCTTTTCCCATGTTGTAGGTTGCTGCTTTGTCAGAATGATGATGTCTTTGGCTGTACAGAAGCTTTTCAGTTAGTGTCTCAAGATATTTTATATTATTTGATGTCAATGTGGTTATTATGAATGGTGTTGCTTCCAGGATTTCATTCTCAGTCCTCTTGTCATTTGTATATAGGAAAGCTACTGATTTTTGTAAGTTAATTTTGTATCCAGCTAAATGTTGGAAGTGTCTATCAGCTGTAGGAGTTCTCTGGTGGAGTCTTTGGGATCACTTACATATACTATCATATCACATGCAAATAAAGAGACTGTGACTTCTTCCTTTCCAATTTGTTTCCCCTTGATCTCATTCAGTTGTCTTTTGCAGTAGATAAGACTTCAAGTATTATATTAAGAAAGAGTGGACACCCTTGTCCTGTTCCTGATTGTAGTGGAATTTCTTTGAGTTTTTTTCCATTTAAGTTGATGCTGGTTACAGACTTGCTATAAACTGCTGTTATTACATTGAGGTATATCCCTTGTATCCATAATCTCTTCAGGATTTTTATCAAGAAGAGATGGTGGGATTTGTGAAAAGCTTTTTCTTCATTTAATGTGAAGATCATGCAGTTTTTATATCTAAGTTTGCTTATATGGTAGATTACAAATACCATTTTATATGTTGAATCATCTCTGGGATGAAGTCTACTTAATCATGGTGGATGGCACTTTGATGTATTCTTGGATTTCTGTTTGAATGCACTTTATTGAGAATTTTGCATCTATGTTCATAAGAAATATTGGTCTGTAATTCTTTGTTGGGTCTTTATGTGTTTTGGGAGTGAAGGCAATTGAAGTGTTATAAAAATGAATATACAATGTATATTCTGTTTTATTTTGTGGAATAATTTGAGGAGTATTATACTTAACTCTTCTTTGAATGTCTGGCAGAATTCTGTGCTAAAACAATCTGGCACTGGGCTTTTTTGGTTGGGAGACTCTGAATTACTCCTATTTATGGGTTGTTTAAATTGTTTATCTAATCTTTATTTACCTTTGGTAAGTGGTAGCCATTTAGAAAACCACCTATTTCTCACAGATTTCCCAGTTTGGTGAAGTATAGATTTTAAAGTAGGTTATGATTCTCTCAGTTTCCTTGGTGTCTGTGCTTATGTCCCTCCTTTCATTTTTAATTTGTTCATGAAACTTGACTGTGAGCTTCCTCTTCAAGTTCCCAACTTTTTCATTTCCAGGTTCCCTCAGTTTGGGTTTTCTTTATTGATTATATTTCTACTTTCAGGTCTTAAACTGTTTCTTTCATTTCTTTCCACTGTTTGTATTTTCATAGATTTCTTTAAGGAATTGATTCATTTCCTCTGTAAGAACCTCCTTCATATTTATAAAGATTGTTGTAAAGTCTTTGTTTTGTGCTTCACCTATGTTGGAATACTCAGGACCTGTTCTGGTAGAGTTGCTGTGCTCTACTGGAGATATATTATGACCTAACTGCTATTGGTTGAGTTTTTACTCTGGCATCTAGGCATCTGTGTTTGGAAAGATTATAATTCTAGGTGTTGATATCTAGTCTTGTCTTTGCTGGTTGGGTATTTTGTTCCTTGGTTTCTGTTATCCTCTCTGGTTCTGTGTGGTTCCTGGTAGGAAATTCTTCTGATATCCTGGTAGGTGTGACCTTTGGAGGTTGAATGTAAAATAAGTTCCTAGGTATTGGGAGCTGATGCTTAGAAATGGGGTTAGAATAGAAGGGATCTGAGGGGTTTGACATGAAGAAGGAAATCAGGGTATTCCACCAGAATCTCTTTAGTGGCCTTGGAATGGAGGTAGAGAGTGAGGAGAGTCCCCAGCAAACAGTATTCTAACTACAGAGCTGTGGATGAGAGTGGGGCATTGGATATGGAGGAGAGGACAGAGTAAAAATCTGAAGCCCACTTACCTATTTGGCTGGCCTATTTGCTTCTTGTCAGGCTAGACTTGCAGGTCTTCAGAGAAAGCCTGTTAGTGTTAGGGTCTGAAATAACAGAGTGGGTGTGGGGGAAGGTTGCAGAAGATCAGCTGCAGATGGGGACAGAGAAGAAAGAGAGGATATAGCAGGTGATCTGCTACAGAGATGGGATTGAGACTATGGGGACTGAATTTGGAAGAGAGGAAGGAGCAGTGAAAATCCACAGTTAGGCAACCTACTTCCCTGGCAGGAGCAACCTGTGGGGTCCCGGGGAATGTCTTCTGTGGTTAGGGGCTGGGATAAAGTAGTGAAAGGTAGAAAGTTTGGAGGGGAAGATGTATGTGGGGGAAGGGCAGCAGCAGCATATGGTCTGCTGCCCAGCTGATGAAGCAGACAATCTAATAGAGGCAGTTCCTGAACTGAGGCTGCATCGTGTATCAATTTGATAGGAGAGAGAAAGAAAGAAAGGAAGGAAGGAAGAAAGAAAGAAAGAAAGAAAGAAAGAAAGAAAGAAAGAAGGGAGGAAGGAAGGACAATTTTGTGTGTATGTATGTTTATGTGTGCAGTGTCAGTATACATTTATACAAATACACAGAATAAACATTGCCAAAAATAAAAGCTTAATGTAGGCTCCAGATGTAAGTTGATATTGGTGTCAATGTAAACTATTTGCAACAAACCTTCTGTGGTAGAGTACGTTTCTTATGGGGTAGAATTTGGAATGTGTGCTTAAGGGCAGAAAGTCTATGGAAAGTCTCTGCGTCATTCCCTCCAATTGGTTATGAACCTGAACCTGCCATGTACAGATGTATCTGATGGACTTTAAGAACAAATGTTTCCTGATACAACTTTAAGATTACTTTTTTTTTGCACCATTCTTCAAACTCCCTCGATTATTTGAAAAACTTCAATAAAGTCAGAAAACTCATAAGAGACTAACTCATGTCTATTGAGCTGGGAAATAAATCAGAGGATTCCTGTCTATGCTAGAAGTGAGGCGGTGCTTGGAAGTGGCTGCAAGAATTTTTAGCAAAGGCAATCAAAGAGAACGCTCTGCCATAATTTGATAAAAGGGAGAACAAAGCACAACTATGAAGACAGAAGTTTCTCCAGCCTGCACCTAATACATAAGAATACCATTCAGCTATTTAAAGTAAGATCTTAGGATAGTTGAGACCTGAAAGGAGAGAACTTTGATATTATCAGAACACTCTGAGCTGACCACAGATCACTGAAATAACACATGGCATACTGTCGGTGAAGAAAGATATTTTGATTTTCACATATTTGAAATCATTTTATTTTACAAACGATCATTGATAAATGCCTTTTAAAACTATGATCTAAAATTTTAAAGTTAACTTTGAAAATATCTTATGGAGATAGAATGAATATACACCAAAAAGGAACAGGTCCTATACGTATGCCTACGGACATATAGTTGCAAACTTATTCCAGTTTATAAGTAGAATACACACAAAGAAGCAAAACATGAACAACATTCTGCAAAGCTCCACTTTGACCCTTATAGACACTCTACTCCAAAGTAAATGACTTCTCCCTTACCTTATAGGTGGAGAGATTAACTTTTCCTACTTGATAATATTTAATAATTGGCAGATAATTTAGTTAATGGTATACCACTGTCCATGTTTTCTACAGTTGATGCTCAGCAGTGTAGGTGGTCTTGGTTTCTTTATAATATTGCCAGCATTTTTTCCTATTCTTTTGTCTACCAGATGGACATGGATATGTAATATATTTTAATGTTAATTTACATCATCTGATGACTAGTGAAGTTGAAAACTTTCGAGGGGATGCGCTGGGGACCTTGAACACACAATGCAAGTGTGCTAACACTGGGTGGTATCATCAGTTGGTTCTTATTTTCTCCTGCTAACTGAACAATTAAAAGTGTTTTCTCAAGGACTTCCTTCCTCTCCTTTCTCTTCTTTATCTCTCTTATTTTTCCTCTCCCCTACTTCAACTTCCTCTCTCCTCCTTTTTCCTTCTCCTCTTCATCCTCCTCCTATTCCACCCTTGTTTTTTCTCCTTCTTTTCTTTTGGTAGAGGTCTCATGTGTCCCACGCTGATCTTGAGCTGGATATATAGCTGGAAAGGACCTTGAACTTCAGATACTGTTTCCTCCACCTCCCAAATGCTAGGATTATAGGTGTGTACTTCCAAGCCTAATCCTTAGGATTCTTGGTATATTCTTATGAATCAGGTTCACTATGCATTGACTACTAAAGTATGTGAGCCAGGTGAGACATGCAGCATACATGCAAGTCATCTGGGGTATATTTATTTCTTACAAATAGTTAGCAAAGAACAACAGGAACCTAAAATTGATCATATCTAATATCCAAAATTCAGAAAATTTTCCCTGGTTTGATGAAATCAACTTCATATGTATTACTTGAACTATAATTAAGAGACTTTGTAAAGAAGCTTGTTCTGGGTTTGGTATCTGGGACACAAAATGGCCATTGAGCCACAGTTCTTTTTTTTTAATTTTAAATAGCTTGTTTTACATGTCAATCCCAGTTCCCTCTCCCTCCCCTCCTCCCGCACCTCCCCCACCATTCCCCCATCCTCCCACCCTATTGCCAATTCCTTCTGCATAGGGGATATCATTTCACTCAGGGTAGGGTCCAGGCACTTCCCTAAGAGTCCAGGCAGAGAGAGCAACCCTCTTTGTGTTATGGACACACGATGTCTGTTAGTATTCGAGGGATAAACACTGATCCACTGCTCAGGACCCCATAGGTAGCCCAGACCTCCTCACTGACTCTCACATTCAGGGAGAGACATTACATTCTAGGGAAAAAAACCAACAGAGTATAGACTGTTTCATCCAATGTCCTCTTATCTCAGGATATTTCATTTGTAACAAATTCTACAATTATCCTTGAGAAATATAAACATGATATGGAGAGGATTGTGTTGGGCCAAGACCAGTAGGGGAACTGTCCATTTCAGGTCAGTACAAATCCCCCCTCAGTGGGTCCCACTTTGGGACTAACCCTTTTATTATCTATTTAATTCTTAATTTGTAATTATGTATATGCACCTCCATCTGTGGGTGCATTGGAGAATTCTACAGTGCAATTGAGAAAAAAAAGACTGAAAATTTACCTAAGTTCTGGCCTTTATATAAAGCCTGATAGGAATTTTTAAAAAGTAAAACTCTGGGCCAAAGGGAGTCTCAGGAGGTAAAGGTGCTTGCTACCAAGCATGGTGACCTGATATCAATCCCAGAGACCTACATATGGAAGGAGAGAACTGACTTCTACAAATTGTCCTCTAATCTCTATACATAAACCATGGTGAAAAAGAAATATAACTGTACACTGCATAAGGGTATTGTTGGCTATATATTGTGGGAAATTACTTACAAGAGACACTGGTAACCCAGATTAGTCTCTGAAGCTTTGCAAGACACAGCTGGAACCCTGAAAAGATAGAGTCCCCTTCCTCCCAGATCTTTATTCCACAACCTCCTACATAGCTGTGATCACACCCATATGGGTGTGGTCAGTGCTACGGGTATCTTAAGATCTCTCTCTACACCATGGCATATTTATCTACACACATAAACACATACATACACACATCCATGCACACAAACAATAGATAAATAATTGCAAAGAAAAAGAATAAAGAAAAGTAAACCTTGTATGTCCTTCATGAATAAATAAAAAAGCAAAAATTACTGAATATTTTCAAAATAAATCCATATTTGTATTACTATATCACAACATGATTGAGTACAGACTATCTCAGAAGATGAAAAATTAGCTTAACATGTGAAAATCTTTCGATAAAATTTATCATTAAAATGGAACAAAGACATAATTTTGGGGATGCTGCTAATTTGGGAGAGTTTGCCTAGCATCTAGGAAACCCTGGGCTTGATCTCTTGCACTACACAAATCAGGTGTTTTGTTTGTTTTCTTGTTTGTTTGTACATCTGCAGTTTCAGAACTGAAGAGGTGGAGAAACGATTAGCAGAAATTCCAGGTCATCCTTAGCTACTTAGAAAGTCCTGTTCAAAATACAATAAACAAACAAAACAAAGCGCTCCTGAGATATTTTATATCATGGCATCTTAAGAGAGGAAATTCATGTGACAAAATTCAATACATGTATATGATAAAATGTCTAAACATATTAACAATTACAATTGTAGATGCTTCATAATATGTCAAGTTGAATGGACTACACAATATTTTCCTAATTATTTTCTCTCTATTTCTTGCTGAGAGACATCTGTGCAAAACTGAGAGGTCAGTGCTAAAAAAGGCCACCTTAGCTTGCTGCTCTAGTGGCTTACATCATTAGAAGCGACAGCAGCTAGCCAGATCTGTCCCTTGCCTTCACTGAATTCTCCATCAGATTCATTGATCCCTGTATCAAGTATGCTTTAGCTTTGTAATAAAGGGTACCAGCTTCTCCTACAGGATATTCACACCATCAGGATTGGCAAAAATCCCAAACCTTCACAGGTTTCACTAGTTTTGTTTGTTATGCTAAGAGATCATGTTTGTAGGTTATATTTTATATTAATCACTTTGTTTTTACTGCTTATCCTTTTGGCTTCTATCTTCAGCATCAGATACAAAGTCAGGCCCTTTCAGTGACTGCTCAGCCAGCATCCACAACTCATATTTACAGCAAGCAATCGATCAATTGATCTGTAAACAGACATTGACACATAACTTGCAGCTAACGTCAAGATCACTAATGGGCTATTCTATTGTTTACCCTAAATTAAAGAATAAAAAACACCAAATTCTTTCCTAGAGATGCTCCCACAAAGACATAGCCTAGATAGAGAAATAAAGGGGATACTAGATAGAAATGAAGATGCTAAAATACTTGTGATGTCAATGTCGTGGTGATAGATGTAGACATATCTATTGAGCCCACATCAAAAGATATTAGATCATGTAAGTTTGACAAGCACAAAGGATTTAAAGAAAACAGGTGAGGGTTCATTAAATATAAATGACTCTTATAAACTCTAGGAAGTGCAAGTCTAATCTACGCTGACAGAGTAGGTTAATGGTCTGAAGATGTACTTGGTATAATTTTAACTCACAGGTATTTGCATACTCACGGTTATTCACAATCCACATCCCTATAAAGTGGATTTTCAAAATGTTATGACCTTGCATATGCCATTTCATGTCTCTGGAGAAAGAACTAAACCTTTAAAATGAGACATTTAGCTATTCCATGACCATTTAGCTTGAGATTACCTTGAAAACCAACAAAATCAGTTGGGACATGCAATATAATGTTCTAAGACAATGTAAATATTCTACATCTATAAAGTCTCATACAATTTGCTGAAAGTTACATGTGGCAATTGCACATTTGAAAATTCTCTTGGCAAATGAGAAAATGTGGAATTATTTAATTTTAACTGTATTACTTTAACTTATGAGTCAGATGGCTAGTGTCCTGCCCAGCCCACAAGTAAGCTCTTTTCATCTCAGTCTCCTATTGTGCAAGTCAACAGCTCTATTCAGTAATGAAGTCACTTCCTATTGTGTGTCACCATAGAGTTGAATTAGTTTAATTATATGTAGCATGAGTTAAAAGTTTATGATGCAGCATTAAATACAGATGACGTAGTATAACTGAAGAAATGGACTGCTAATCTGCTCCCTCTAAAAAGTCCTGCTCTAACTGATGTGTACAGTATATCAGTCTTCAGTCAGGATAGCCTGCAAATATGTGAAAAACTACCTTGGGTATATTTTAAATTATGATCAATGAAGCAAGAAGAGTGGTGCTAAGTTATTTTTAGAAAAATAAAATATTGCTTTCATTCAGTAAATGCCACCTGTTAAACATAATGGCAGAATTTTTAATATTTAAAGTGTGTGTGTGTGTGTGTGTGTGTGTGTGTGTGTGTGTGTGTGTGTGTAGATGTACATGTCTATGCTCGTGGAGGCTAGAGGTCAGTGTCAGGTTTCTTTCTTAGTTCTTCACCACCTTATTTTTTTTAGACAAGGTCTTTCACTGAACCTGGAACTTACTGATTGGGTAGACAGACTATCCAACAAGCTCCTGGGAACTCCCTGTCTTCTTCCAGCTCTGGGATTATTGGTATGCACTGATGCTCCTGGCTGTTACATGGGTGCTAGGATTCAGGCTCTCACATCTGTGCAGCAAACACTTTACCTCCCAAGTTATTGCTTCTGCCCAGTGACATAACTCTTGATGTTTTTCTTGAATTTTATCAACGCTGAAAGCTGGTTTACTAAGTCACTACTTCAAAGTTCCTTAAAGATATGGACAATGTTGACTTTGTTGCTATTTTTAAGGAATTGTTGAGCCATATGTGGTGATACACATTTCAAACTCCAGTACACAGGAGATAAAGGCAGGAGTATTGAGTGTTTTAAAAACTCCTTGGGCTTCATAGAGAAGCCCTGTCTTTAAAACCAAAGCAAAATAAAAATGTAATTGCTAGTTATCAAAGAGACGTTTCTGTGAAAAACAAGCTTGAAACTAATAGTCTGGGCTTTTTAAAGAATGGAATTGGCACCTAAGTACAAACAAAGAATTGGATGTTTGGTGTTCAGCAGGTAAGTAGTGGGAACACAGTATTTCAGGAGTCCCTGCAATATCTTATAGCACCTGATACAACACCAAGAAATATCTATCAGATATGCAATGAAAATTGAAATCCACACTCAAGTACTTCCAGTTAAATGAGATTTATAGAGTCTTGAAGTTCCACTTAAATTTACAGAGAAACACAGACACACATGGCACCCTAATTTCTTGCATAGTTTTGGGGTGCCATATTACAATAGAAATGGAACCAAAGACTGACTTGAACAATTTCATGCAAATAAGTCTGTGGACAGAACTCAAAAGGAACTGATGCATTTTGAGATCTGTCTATAAAATGGTCACTTCTTGAGCAGGTCTGACACAATAAACCTTGAACACAGGATAGTACCACATGGGTAACGTTTTCTAAGCAAATTGCTTTTAAAATGTATTTGAATAAAGTACCTGTTTTTTCACTAAAATATTTATTAGCCTCCAAAATGAATGATTAAAGGAATATAATCTAGGGAAAACCATCATAGAAAATCTCCATCCATTTTTAGTGTGTATTGTAATATGTATCTTAGTACTTATTCACATATAATTGATAGAAGTTATATGATACTAGCCCTATCTCCCTAGCCATCTAAGTGGTCATCACATGTCATTTATTCATATCAAAATAGACTCCAATGCAATTATCATTAAGGACTTTGCGTTTACAATTGGGCTTTATTTGTATACACATCTTGACTTGTGCATATCACATAGTCTCTATTAAAACATAATATTTTGTATGGTCTGTGGCTTTGTTTTGTATGTGAAAAGTTTCTATGCATTATTAATTGGATACAGTTTCCTATTGACTGATGTGCTCAAATAAACAAAAGAAAACGCTACAAAGAGCTGGGCTTCAAGGACTCCTCCCCCTGATTTCTGGTTTTCTAGTTAATGTGCATGGTTGAAATCAGTTGATTCATCTAAGTCTCATTTTAACAGGCAAAGGGATAAAAGAAGAATGATATGTATATTATCTTGATCTTAAAAGAATCTCAGGGGATTTCTGGGGATATACTTATTATGTTATGTAATGTCATATGTAATAATGTATATTTCTTAGATGTATAAGAAAAATTTAAGGGGTAAAGCGTAGGTATCAGTATGAAAAAGAAAGTACATGCTCTTTATTTTATTTAAAATAAAACAAATAAAAGTGGAAGGAGCTCAAACTGGATAATCTTTTCAAGTGCTGTTTGCACCAATACTCTGGGATTCTGTGTTTGAAGATGAATGTATTATTTATCTTATTTAGTTTACAAGCTCTCTGTCTTTATCCTTTTCCACATCTAGTGACTAGTTAAATATGCTATATTTTGAACTTGTTCATCAGAATATATTTTGTAAGAATCATTTTCAGGACTTGAGGAAAATTAAATAAAATTGTCAATAGTTAGGAATTTACTTTATATCATGGAATATTAAATGCTTATCCTACATTGGTTATAAATTTGCATGTAGTTAAAATTCTTTATTTCAGCTATATGCATTTACTAGGTTATCACTTATTCATAATTACCTTCTGTTTTGATATCAATAACATAGATCTAACAGATCATTTCAGTATGCTATTTATTTTTCAGCCTTCAGCATCATAATGACTATTTATTTTAGGAGTATTTTCTTAAAGATGGTCTGGTCATATGTGGTATTTTACCTTACCAGTTATTGCCTTTATGCAGTATTATGTTTATAGAGCAGGTGAACAGGGCTCATCCTGAGTGCATCTTTGGGTAATGGCTGCTTCGTGTGCATTCTGCAGTGATTCAGTGACTCAGCAGGAGTTCTTCACTTAATCAGTGTTAAGTGCCAGGTAAGGACATGCTGACTTCTGTGTTACTCTTTATTTGCTCCCTATGATCCCGCTTTAAAAAAATATTTCAGCATACATAATATTCCACAGTAGTCTTTTGTGTGTTGATATTGTTTTATGGGTTATATATCTCATGATTACACAGCACAAGCAAACATACAATTTTATGACTTTTAAAATATTTTATTAAACAATAGAGGAAATAGGAAAGCCTGAATAGTTCTGTATGACTCTTTTCATCATGACAATAAAATGTGTAAAACACTGTGTCTATATACACTTTAGAACTGGAAGGCTAGTTTAAATCTGGTAGTGACATAAAGAAAGCACGTATTCAGTTTGTCAACCAATTGCAGTTAGCTATGTCCTAGGCATTGTACCAATTAATTGCATAGATAGTAATATTCAACTGTCAGTAAGACTTTCAGAGATTCTTAAAATAATGATACACAGTGATTTGTGATTACATAGTATTCTCAGTTCATAACTGTATCAAAGCAAAGAAATGAACACACCTGTATACACACACACACACACACACACACACAGATAGATAAAGTGAGAGAAGGCACTTACTACCTATAATCTAAGAAATTGCTTTAAGACCTCCCCCACTATGTCTACTATAGCACTACTAAAAGTAATTATAGAATAAACACCAATTTAGCTGTGGGAGTTTTGAGCCACTAGGTTCCTGTGTCTAGAATAAATGAATCTTATGTGGAAAACTGAAGTAGTTTGGAAACAGTTTCTAGACATGGGGTTCCCAAAGAGGTACAAATTTTAATGATGAAGCTGCTCCAGTTTTGGTATGTTTTCACATGTACTTGCTTCTTGAGAATACAAATAACAGATTTAACGCAATTGGATGCACTGAAATGCAGAGAATGATATAGATTTTCTTCATATTTCTGTAAGGAGGGTGAATACTGATTAAGACTTAGATCAATTCAGTCGTAGGTATACTATGCAGATACACTGTTTTCTGTTTATAAACATTGCTAAAGTGTCTTCCTATAGGAGTTAACATACAGTTTAACAAATACAAAGAATGTCTTATTTAGGGCTACTAACCCTAACCCTACAGTGATTTTCAATAAATTTTGTAAAGGACCAAATCATCTATTATAGAACAAAACACTCATATTATTGTAGCATGTAAAACAAGAACAAACTAATTCTATATGCTTTCTATCATCTCTTTTCGTCTTCCTAATTTCCCTCTTAGTGTGACCCACAGAGTATCAAGGCTCACCTGAAAATCACTAATCCCCTACAAGAATCTTATTTATAGATAAAGAAATTGTGACCCGAAAATGGTAACAGTTTGTATTTTCCAAGAGCATAGAATTCTATACCCTTCCACAATGAGGGTATTTGTTCACCCATGATTATTGCTGCTCTATTTACAGTAGTAAAGGAATGGAATCAGTATAGATACCCATCAACTGGTGAACAGATAATGACAGTGCAGTGCATATACACAATGGAATTTTATTCAGCTGTAAAGAAAAATAAAAGTCTAACAAAGAAGTCTATCTCTTGTGCAGAAAACTTTAAAATTACTGAGATAACAAAGGCATATAAAAACAGATTCTAAAACAACTAAAAGAAATCTCATCTTCCTTGGTGTGTATATTAAATATCATTTAGATGCAAATGCTTCCTAGTTAAATTATTCAGTCTCAAAACTGCAATATAGTAACAGGGTATATACACATGCTATGTTACAGAACAGCAGACAGGTATGTAGGTATGTAGGTATGTAGATGATAGATAGAAAAATAGATATAAAGATAGATGTCAGATGAATGGATAGATAGATAGATAGATAGATAGATAGATAGATAGATAGATTACCAGTTGTGTCTTATTCGGAGTTTTTATAGCTATGGTTAAACACCATGACAAAAAGCAACTTGTGGAGGAAAAAGTTTATTTCTATTACAGTTCCAGACAACAGTCCATCTCTGAGGGAAGTTATGGTAGGAACCCAAGAAGGGCAGGAAATCGTGGAGGCAGGAGTGAATGCAGAGGCCATAGAAGAGTGCTGCTTACTTACTGGCTTACTCCTGGTGATTTGCTCAACTTGCTTTCTTTGAGTCCCAGAACCACACCCATCCAGGGGTGACACTGCCGAGTGAGCTGGGCTTTCCCACATCAGTCATCAATCCAAAAACGTAATCACAGGCTTACCCACAGGCCAGTCCTTTAAGAACATTTTCTCAGTTTAAGTTCCCTCTTCTCAAATAACTCTGGCTTATGTTTAGTTGACATAAAACTGGGTAGCACAGATGAAAAATAGAAAAAATATATACATATATACATATAGGCATGGATAGACAGAAAGACAGCTACATATGTTGATTGATGGATAGATGATTGATAGCTAGATGTGTGAACAGAGAGATGAATGCCAGCTAGATGGATGGATAGATAGATGATTAATAGAAAAATAGGTGTTTTGACGGATGATAAGTAGATAGTTGATAGATGGTAATGGGTCCTAGTTATTTCTACATGTATGTACATTTAGAATACATGAAAAGAAGCACACTAATATTACTCACAGTAACGTTTAAGATATGATAATTGTGAACTATTATTTTATGTGTTCCATGTTCCAGCCAATTTTAAAAATAATAATTATATACTCTTTTTGCTTCATAATTCTGTATGAAATTGAAGTTTCAGCAGACTGAAACACAACTGATACTCCTTTTCCTATACTTAGTTTCTTTCTTTTCTTGTTTAGATTGACTTGAGTAGTAACAGAAAGTCTGTTATTTATCTGGTAGGGATTATAAACAATGAAATGAGGTAAAATTCACAGACAAATGCCAACAGAATTTGAATAGTATTCATGCAGATCAGAGATGAAATAATTCCTCATCTACCAGTTGATGTTTCAGCCAGGTGGCTGGATGATTTTCATTGTACTCAATGACTGACACAGAAAAAACAACACTGAATTTTGAAAACAGCTGTTTATTTGGGAGATTTATAGAACTTATCTGGGACATATTTACTCTTCAGAATTCTCCTTTATTCTCTTCCTACCTCTACTCTTTCCTCCTTTTTCTTTCCCTTTTCTCCCTTCTCTTCTCTCTCCTCTTTCTCCTCTTTCTTTCCCCCTTGTATTACTCGTTATTAACATTTTTTCAATGTACATCACATTTTACTTCTTCCCTTGCTTTGTTACTTGAGTTATCATTTAGACTTCAATGGTAGGAAGAACAAAGATCCCACCAAAGATGAACATACCCTAATTCCCAAGATCTCTGAATGCATTACCTTTTATAATAAAGGCACATTTGTGCTGTGATAGCATTCGGATTATTAAGGGGTAGCTTTAAATCACAGGAACAGTCCTGAATAACCTGTGTAAGCCACTGTAGAGATAACAAGGGTTCTCAAATTGGATTGTAGAAATGTCTGGCTACTGCCACAGTGCTAATATATGTTGTCTTAGTCCATTAAATTTCTATAAATGTATGCTGGAAATGGAGAACAGTATTTTAGTCCAGAAAGCATTGTGTAGGTATTGCTTACTTATTGAGTTATACTTACTTGAACATGCCCCACCTACTGGTCGGGTCTGGTCTGGTCTGGGCTACTTCTCGAGCTTGCAGACTCTCATCTTATTCTGAGCTGATTTCTAGTGTAATATAGTGGTTAGAAAAACAACCCTATACAATAAAGGAACTTCAGGAGCCATCACCATACCTGACTTCAAGCTCTATTATAGAGCTATAGTCCTGAAAACAGCTTGGTATTGGCACAAAAATAGGCAGGTAGACCAATGGAACTGAACTGAAAACCCTGATTGTAGCCCACACACCTATGAACACTTGATTTTTGACAAAGAAGCTAAAAGTATACAATGGAAAAAAGAAAGCATCTTCAACAAATGGTGCTGGCATAACTGGGTACTGGTATGCAGAAGACTGCAGATAGATCCATGTTTATCACCTTGTACAAAACTTAAGTCAAATGGATCAAAGATCTCAACATAAATCCAGCCACACTGAAACTTTTAGAAGAGAAAGTGGGAGATACTCTTCAACGAGTTGGTACAGGAGACCACTTCCTAAACATAACACCAGTGGCACAAACACTGAGATTGACAATTAACAAATGGGACCTCATGAAACTAAAAAGCTTCTGTAAGGCAAAGGACACAGTCAACAAGACAAAAAGGCAGTCCACAGAATGGGAAAATATATTCACTAACCCCACATCTGACAGAGGGCTAATCTCCAAAATTTACAAAGAATTCAAGAAGCAAGTCTCCAAAACAACAAAGGATCCAATTAAAAGGTGGGGGTACAGAACTAAATAGAGAATTCTCAATAGAAGAAGCTAAAATGGCCAAGAGACACTTAAGAAAGTGTTCAACATCCTTAGCCATCAGGGAAATGCAAATCAAAACAACTCTGAGATACCATCTTACTCCTGTCAGAATGGCTAAAATCAAAAACACCGAAGACAATTTATGCTGGAGAGGATGTGGAAAGAGGGGAACACTCCTCCATTGCTGGTGGGAGTTCCAACTCGTACAGCCTCTTTGGAAATCAGTGTGGAGATTCCTCAGGAAAATGTTAATTAATCTACCACAAGACCCAGCAATTCCACTCTTAGGCATATATCCAAATGAGGGAAATTCATACAACAAGGGCATCTGCTGCACTATGTTCATAGCAGCATTATTTGTAATAGCCAGAACCTGGAAGCAACCTAGATGCCCCTCAACTGAAGAGTGGATAGAGAAAATGTGGTACATTTACATAATGGAGTATTACTCAGCAGAAAAAAACAATGGGATCTTGAAATTCGCAGGTAAATGCATAGCACTGGAAGAAACCATCCTGAGTGAGGTAACCCAGTTACAAAAAGACAAACATGGTATGTACTCACTCATATATGGATTTTAGACATGGATCAGGATAGTGCCAGTCTACACTTCCACAGATAGAGAGTCTGGGAAACAGGAAAGAACCTAAAAGATATGCATATATGCATAGTACCCAAGAGAAGAGGATTGAGACAAGATCCTCTGAATGGATGGGGAACACGGCGAGAGGTGGGGAGGAGTGGGAGCTGGGAAGAAGAGAGGGGGAAAAGAGGAAGAGAGAGTAGGTCATGGGGGAACAGGAAGTTTGAGTGGGTGGGGGTAGAATAGGGGGAAGAGGGAATCATAGGTTAGAAGACAGATCAGGCACCAGAGTGACCTCTAGTGATC
Source organism: Mesocricetus auratus (assembly GCF_017639785.1). Taxonomy (NCBI): domain Eukaryota; kingdom Metazoa; phylum Chordata; class Mammalia; order Rodentia; family Cricetidae; genus Mesocricetus; species Mesocricetus auratus. The sequence goes on along the minus strand of NW_024429183.1, from coordinate 10,881,263 downwards.
TAAAGGGATGATACCAATTGGCAAGCTAAGCAATAGTGGAGAGACCACCTCGAATGCCCATTCCTGATAATGAACTTGATATCTATAACCATCCTGGAGCCTTCATCCAGTGACTGATGGAAGCAGAGGCAAACACACACAATTAAGCACTGAACTGAACCCAAGGAACCCAGTGACAGAGAGAGAAAGGAGTGATGAGCAAATTGGCAAAGAATGGGATGGCAAACCAGCAGAGACAGCTGATCTGAACAGGGGAGAGCCCTTGGACCCCAGACTGACAGCAGGGAGGCCAGCGTGGGACTGATCTGGATCCCCCGAATGTGAGTGTCAGTGAGAAGGCCTGGGCAACCTATGGGGCCCTGAGCAGTGGATCAGTGTCTATCCCTGGAATACAAACAGTCATCGTGTGCCAATAGCACAAAGAGGGATGCTCTCTCAGCCTGGACTCTTAGGGGAGTGCCTGGACCCTACCCTGAGTGAAATGACAGACTCTAGATATCCCCTATGTGGAAGGAATTGGCAATAGGGTGGGAGGCGGGGGGGAAGGGGAGTGCTGGAGGAGGGGAGGGAGAGGGAACTGGGATTGATATGTAAAACAAGCTATTTAAAATTAAAATAAAAAATGATAAAAAAGACTGAAGCCATAAAAAAGAAAGAGTCTGAGAGCATAGCTTCTATCATGTGAAGCTCTGTCTTGAATTCTTTGGTTACTGTACTACTTCATTGGTGCTGGAGAATACATTGCCTCTGACTATTGGTTCCATTTTTAGACTACAATGGAACTACTACATATAAGCATACATTTAATCTGGTATATTCACATTTGCCTGGTGTCCTCTAGTGGTTAGACTGTTGGGCTTACCATGTTGCAAGTATTGGTGTGTGTGTGTGTGTGTGTGTGTGTGTGTGTGTGTGTGTGTGTGTGTGCTCAGATGAGTTCATGATCCTGTGGGGGATTCATGGACGCATGTGCATTCATGCATTTGGAGCCCAGAGTTTACCCTAGTACGTCATGTCTCAGAAGCTGCCCAGCAGTTTCTTGAGAGTAGCCTCTCAATGAAAAATATGGTTCACCAATCAGGGAGGCTGGCTGGTTTGTTTACATTTCCCCAGTGCTGAGTTTACAAATGCTTGTTGCCACCATGCCTGATGTGATTGTTCTATTTAGTATATGGACTCAGGATTGAACTCAGGTCCTCAGGCTTATGCCACTAACACTTTATTAACTTATCTATGTCCCAGCCCTTGCTATGTATCTTGTATGAATTAATCTTATAAAACAATTGCAACAAGTGTGAGGGCCTGTAACCATTACCATCTACACGATCCATGTTTTATTTACTAGCAAACTAAAATAAAACTCAGAGAATTTGGCAAGTTGCATACAGGTTCCAGGATGGTGTGCTTTACTGTCTTGTTCCAGCCTTGGCGATCTGCCTCTTGAGTCTGAGCACTTAATCAACACCATCTGACAGCTCTTCAATATGTCCATATAAAAAAGTCCACCCTCATAAATCACCTGTGATGCGGGAAGGGGAGGCTTTCGCTGAAAATGTTAAGCCTATCATCCCCCAAATGACGGGTCCAGCCCAGGGAGTGGATGAGTGCCGAAATTCTGTCATTGCAAGGTAGAGCTATTTCAGAATTGCCTCCAGCCCAAGATTTTATGGGACAGTTTCCTCCTGCAGGAGATGCATGGGTCTGTTAATGAAGACAAACAGTCCTGCCATACAAACAGCACTCAAGTTCTCACCTAGCAGAGTCCAAGAGTTCACTGTGCACAAGTCTGAAGAGGACGTCTCAGTACTTCCAAAGGGATGCTGACTCTTTATGGTTTTCTACTAGAAATAGGAAGACTCACAGAGTGGCTGCAGTGGGGCCTGTATTGTTTTAGCCAGATGCTCACTCCAGGGCCCAGGCATTTACACCTTAGCTGCAGAGAATTTCAGGTGTATGGTGGTCAGAGTACACCCCACAGTGGAGCTGAGGCTTAAATTCTCACTTAGGCTTTGTAGGGCTAACAACTGAATGAGGAAAGGGAAAACAGAAATGGAGGTTTGTGTCCTGCATGCAACACTGTGTCTTTGGAGTCTTTTTGTAGGGCATCCAAGCTGAAGATGCATCTACATTCATTTTCTTTTAGTTTCATTTTTATTGTGGTAGCTACTCTCTTATCAAATTTTTAAGTGTGCAGTGCGTTATTGTTGATTGCAGGTATAACGCTGCAGGGAGGGTCTCCAGAGCTTATTCATCTTGTTTAAGTGAGGCTTTATGCCTAGTGATTAGCAATTCCCCATTCCTCGCTCCCCCCAACCCCTGGCATCCTTCATTCTACTCTTTGCTTTCATTAACTTGACGACTGTAGGTGCCCTGAATGGGTGAAATCATGCGGTATTTGTTTTCCTTGTTACTGAAAGACAATCTGAGCCCCTGAGAGGTGACATGACATTTTCAAATTTGACACAAGCAAAATCATAGCCCAGAAATCCTGATTCCAGTCTAGTGCCCCTGTGGGTAAATGTAATGTCTCTCGTTTAGAAAAGAATTGCAAGTGCTTGTTGCAACTGAAGCAAAATATAAATGACATGGCTTTATTTTTCATTCACTAGGGGACACACAGTATTGAATGATCTTATAAACATATAATGATGTTTTTATATACACTACATATTAAAATGAACACTTATATCGTCTAAATACAGATATGGAAATGTTAGAAATCTGAAATTATAAAATAATAATGATAGATTGGATCTCAATTATCTATTATTCTTTTTCCTAATGGAAGCACGTAGTTCTTGCATCGTGGTGAAGAGGAAGACTTGTCAGAACTGCCTAATAATTCTTTATGTTACTGTAATAAGATGACTAAACAGCTAAAAGGATAATTAATTCATACATTAATATATCTGATTAAGCAAACATTTATTTTATGCCTTATACAAAGTAACCATTCAGTAAATGCTTAATACTATTTGGGTACCAAACACATATAAAGCATCATTGCAGGATTTGTGTGAATATCAAGTCAACCCTGTAGTATATACATACTAATACTAAATAACTCTGGTAATGTTACAGAGAAAAGCTATCCAAATTTATTTGGTCCCAAATCACATGTTCTCTATTTTTAAGGTATTTTTCTTTATTTTTGAGAATTTCATATAGGTATGCAATGATATAAGATCGTATCTATTCCTACTTCCCCTCTAACTACCCTATGTACCTCCAAAACATCACCTCCCAACTTTGTCTTTTGTTTTTTAACTCATTACTAAATCCAGTAAGTGCCATTCATATATATGTGAGTGCCAGGCCACCCACTATAGCATGGGAAGCCTATTAATGACCACATGTTCATAAAAGGATGACTCTCCCTTTCTTCAGAATTATCCACTGCCAATGGCTCCCCAGGAAGGAAGGGTTGGGACCTGAAGATAGCCTTCCCTATCTGTGTTGGAATTTGTGGCTGGTTGATCTTGCGCAAGCAACCCAAACCAGTTGTGAGTGCAATGAATAGCCTTGTGTGGTCCAAGAAGATATTTCACAGTGCTTAGCTTCTTTTTGCCTCTTCTTCCACAACATTCCCTAAGTCTTGGTAGTGTGGAGTTAATGCAGATGTCCCATTTCAAATGGGTATTTTATCTATTTTGAGTTATGTTGTGAAATAGTGGGCTTCCAAATGACTTTCTATGCCCCTTTCTTTCAGGGTAACCCTCCATTTCACACCTCTGATTGGCCCCATACTTTCACACCCCTCATGGCTTAGGCCCTTCTGTGCAGTTTTCCACATTACTTTATTTAGCATGCTGTTTACCTCATAACATGTACTCCTAAAAGGACCCCTTTCTAGTTTCTTAGCTTCTACTTGTGTCTCAAGTTAAACACACAACTAAATATTTGGAGCTGGGATACACACATGAGAGAGAAAATAGAGAGTTTATCTTCCTGAACTTCTATTACCTTGTTCAGTATTAATTCTTTCAATTCCATCCATTTACATGCAAATCCCATGATTTAACTTTTCATTGGAACAGGACACCATCCCACTGTGTATGAGCTACATGTTTTATTCTTCATTCGGTTGTTGATGGACAGTGGGGTTAATTCTATTTCTCAGACATCAGCAGTGAGAGCTGGGTTAATGGAAAAATTTGGGTGAAGTGGTTGTGACCTAGGGACACGTTAACTCTGAGCACTAGGACCCTGGCTCAAATTCCCTGTTTTTTTGTACCACATAGCATGAAATCTTCCTACACTTAATGGCAGGTCACATTGTTATAAAAATATAAATCATTTCACTAAGTTTTCTCCAGGCCCACCCTAAGGCAGAAGGAGGGAGAGAAAGCTGATGAAGCACTCCGAACTTTGAGAGTTATAAATGATGTAAAAAGAGACTTTACTAACTGTGATCACGTAGATTCTGCCCTGTACTTTTAACTCAAAATCTTCCTACATTAGCCAGATCTCATTTTGAGGGACACCACATCTGTTCGCTAATCCTTAAAAATAAAAAATTAAAATGCAAAAATAAAGAGACTAGTCTGTGTAAATTTATTGCTTGAAATTCTTCAAAAAGACTTCCCACTTCCTTCTTATTTATTAATTTAACCATCTGTTGGCTATACACCGCTTCAGGTAGGGGGGTCCTCATTGGAACCCAACACCTGCCCATCACCCTCTCCCTCGATCTTACTGAGCCTGACACAACATACCAAATTTATGGGACATTTGAAGCAGTGCTAAGAGGAAAGTTTATAGCACTAAGTGCCCACATGAAGAAACTGGAGAATAGTCACACTAGAGAATTAACAGCACAACTGAAAGCTCTAGAACAAAAAGAAGCAAACTCACCAAGGAGGAGTAGATGCCAGGAAATAATCAAATTGAGGGCTGAAATCAATAAAGTAGAAACCAGGGCTGGGTGGTGGTGGCACATGCCTTTAATCCCAGCACTCGGAAGGCAGAGGCAGGTGGATCTCTGTGAGTTTGAGGCCAGGCTGAACCGACAGCCTCCAAAACAATACAGAGAAACCCTGTCTCGTAAAAACCAAAATAATAATAATAATAATAATAATAATAAAGAAACCAGGAAAACATCATAAAGAATCAATGAAACAAAGATTTGGTTCTTTGAGAAAATCAACAAGATAGACATACCTTATCCAAACTAACCAAAATGCAGAAAGAGAGCATACTAATTAACAAAATCAGAAATGAAAAGGGGGAACATAAAAAGAGGCACTGAGGAAATCCAGAGAATCATCAGGTCAACTTTGAAAACCTGTACTCCAAAAAATTGGAAAATTTAAAAGAAATGGACAATTTTTTGGATAGACATCACTTACCAAAATTAAATCAGGAACAGATAAACAATTTAAATAGACCTATAAACCCCTAAATAAATAGAAGCAGCCATAAAAAATCTTCCAAGCAAAAAAGTCCAGGGCCAGATGGTTTCAGTGCAGAATTCTACCAGAAATCAAAGAAGAGATAATAGCAATGCTCTTCAGATTGTTCCACACAACAGAGGCAGAAGGATCACTGCCAAACTCTTTATATGAGGCTACAATCACCTTAGTGCACAAAACCATACAAAGACACAACTAATATAGGGAACTACAGACAAATCTCCCTCATGAACATTGATGCAAAAATACTCAATAAAATACTGGCAAACAGAATCCAAGAACACATCAGAAAAATCATACACCATGATAAAGTAGAGATGCAGGGATGGTTCAACACACAAAAATCCATCAATGTAATCCACCATATAGACAATCTAAAAAAGAAAAACCACATGATAATCACACTAGATGCTGAAAAAGCCTTTGACAAAATCCAACACCCCTTCATGATAAAGGATTTGGAGAGATCAGGGATAGCAGGAACATACCTAAACATAATAAAATCAAGATACAGCAAACCCACAGCCAACATCACACTAATTGGAGAGAAACTCAAGGCAATTCCTCTAAAATCAGGAACAAGACAAGGCTGTCCACTGTCTTTATATCTGTTCAATATTGTACTTAAAGTTCTTTCTAGACGAATAAGACAACAAAAGGAGATAAAGGGAATACAAATTGGAAAGGAAGAACTCAAACTTACAGTATTTGCTGATGATATGATAATCTACATAAGTGCCCTGAACAATTCTTCCAGGGAACTCCTACAGCTGATAAGCACTTTCAGCAATGTGGCAGGATACAAAATTAACTAAAAAATAAATCAGTAACTCTACTATATATAGACAATAAAGGGGCTGAGAAAGAAATCATGGAAAAATCACCCTTTACAATAACCACAAACAACATAAAATATCTTGGGATAACTCTAACCAAACAGGTGAAAGACCTGTATGACAAGAACTTTGAGTCTTTAAAAAATAAATTAGATACCAGAAAATGGACAGATCTTCCATGCTCTTTGATTGGTAGGATCAACACAGTAAAAATGAAAATCTTACAAAAAACAATCTACAGATTCAATGCAATCACCATCAAAACCCCAGCACGATATTCACAGAGATTGAAAGGACAATACTCAGTTTATATGAAAAAAAGACCCAGGATATCCAAAACAACACTGTACAATAAAGGAACTTCAGGAGGCATCACCATATCTGACTTCAAGCCCTACTATAGAGCTATAGTCCTGAAAACAGCTTTGTATAGGCACCAAAATGGACAGGTAGACCAATGGAATCTAATTGAAGACCCCGATATTAACCTAAACACCTTTTAACATCTGATCTTTGACAAAGAAGCTAAAAATATACAATGGAAAAAAGAAAGCATCTTCAACAAATGGTGCTGGCATAACTGGATACTAGCATGTGGAAGACTGCAGATAGATCCATATGTACCGCCATGCACAAAACTTAAATCCAAATGGATCAAAGACCTCAACATCAATCAAGCCACACTGAACTTCTCAGAAGAGAAAGTGGGAAGTACCCTTGAATGAAGTGGTACAGGAAACCACTTCCTGAATATAACCCCAGTATCACAGACAATTAGTCAACAATTAATAAATGAGACCTCCTGAAACTGAGAAGCTTCTGTAAGGCAAAGGACACAGTCTACAAGACAAACTGGTAACCCACAGAATGGGAAAAATATTCACTAACCCCACATATGACTGGGGGCTGAAAGACATCGAGATGCTAGTTTCCAAAACACCAAGTAATTCAATTAAAAAGTGGGAAACAGAACTAAATAGAAAATTCTCAATAGAGGAGTCTAAAATGGTTGATAGACACTTGAGAAAGTGTTCAACATCCTTGGGCATCAGGGAAATGCAAATCAAAACAACTCTAAGATACCATCTCACTCCCATCAAAATGGCTAAAATTAAAAATACTAATGACAGTTTATGCTGGAGAGGATGTGGAGAAAGGGGAACACTCCTCCATTGCAGGTGGGAGTGCCAACTTGTTGAGCCACTTTGGAGATCGGTATGGAGATTCTTCAGGAAAATGAGAATCAGTCTACCACAAGGTCCAGCAGTTCTACTCTTAGGCATGTACCCAAAAGATACACATTCATACAGTAAGGACATCTGTTCAACTATGTTCATAGCAGCATTATTTGTAATAGCCAGAACTGGAAGCAATCCAGATGCCCCTCAACTGAAGAGTGGATACAGAAAATGTGATATATTCACACAATGGAGTATACTCAGCAGAAAAAAAAACAATAGAATCTGGAATTTGCAGGCAAATGGATGGCACTAGAAGAAATCAACCCGAGTGAAGTAACCCAGTCACAAAGAGACAAACATGGTGTGTATTCACTCATATATGAATTTTAGACATGGAACAGAGGATTGCCTGCTTGCAATCCCACCTCCGGAGAGTCTGGAAAACAGGGAGGACCCTAAGAGAGGTATGCTTGATAACACAGAGAAGTGGAATGGGACAGGATATCCTGAGTGAATTGGGAGCATGGCGGGAGGGAAGGGGAGAGGGAGATAGGAGAAAAAGAGGATGGGAGAGGAGGACATGGGGGAGCAAGAAGGTTGAGTAAGGGCAAGAATAGAGGAGAACAAGATGAGAGATACCATAATAGGCTGAGTCATTATGGCACTAGTAAGATTTTCAGAGATCTACAAGAATGGCACCAACTGACATCAAGGTTACCTTAAATGCCCTCTGCTGATAATGAGATTGATGACTACCTTATATGCCATCCTAGAACCCTTATCCAGTGGTTGATGGAAGCAGAAGTAGACACCCACAGCTAAACACTAAACTGATCTCCTGGAATCCAGTTGCAAAGGGGTAAAGTCCAGGCTGGTGAAACCCACAGAGGCTGCTTAACTAAACAACCGGGAACTCATGGACCCCAGACTGGTGACTGACAGGACAGCATGAGTCTGCTCCAGAACCCCTGAACGTGGGTGTCAGTGATGAGACCTTGGCAATCTATGGGACCAAGGATAGTAAATCAGTATTTATCCCTGGCATACAAATGGACTCTGGGAGCCCATTCCACATTGAGGGATGCTCTCTCAGACTGGACACATGAGGGAGGATCTAGGCCCTTCCCGGGATGACATGACAAACTTTGAAAATCCCCCATGGAAGGCCTTACCCTCCCTGGGAATAGAGGGGGGATGGATTGAGAGGCTGGGAGAATTGGGGGGGTGGGGGGAGAAGGGAGGGAGAGAGAGCTGGGAGTAATGTGAAAATTTTTATATATTTTTATTTCAAAAAAGAATAAAAAATTTAACCATTATGTTTTCTACACAAATTATGAAAATTTTCTTTACATTTTGGATTCTACTTGACTACTGTGCTTTTTATTTCATTTCACAAATGGATCCAGTTTGAGCCATTGTGGTGTCTTTTGTGTCCTTGCCTTATGGGCCATTTTTTGTATTTTAATCACTCTTCCCACACTCTGAACATGCTCCCTGCTATAAGATGTTCCAGGCTCATCTCCTATGTTTTCTATCCCAGTTCTAGAATCAGCTATTTCCCTGAGGAGTCTTTGTCCCTATTATCAGGAAATGGTATCTAAAACCCAAGGGCTGGATGTTCTGTATTTTCCATTCAATGGGGATATTATTGATTCTAGACCCTCTCAAACGAAACTAGAAGTATACAAAAGTTTATGTTCATATATACACATCAGAAACAGGAAATGCAGAGAGGAAGAGATTTCCCAGTGGCTAGGGCAGGACGACTGAAGTTCTATTCTCAGCAGTACAGTGAACAGCTCACATTCAACTCCACTGCAAGGGGTTCTGATGTCATCTTCTGGTTTCCATGAGCACTTGTACTCACACGTATATATCTACACATAGGTACACACTCCTACATAATCAAGATATTTATAGAAGAAATAAATACTAAAAATGTTAGAGTATTATTGTAGGAGTGAACCCCACAAAGCTATCCGCCCAACAGGGCGTGGTCAAGGTAGAGATAAAAGGAAGTGAAAGGTAAAGGGGCTTCCCTTTTTTCTCCTGGAAGCCAGCCACGCTTCTAACTCCTGGTCTGTGGGACTCTTCTCTCTCTCTCTGGTAAGACTCTTAAGACTCTTGTTACACTAACGATTTCTTCCCACAGGTCCCCATAATTGTCATTGTCCCACTTCAGCAGGAAGTAAATTTGAAAATTCCATGTCCCCTCTCCCTACTATCGACATTAGAGGATAGTTTACACCTGTTAGTGTTAATTTACAATTATTTTAGGGTTGGGATTGGAAGGAGGTGTTCAGACTTAGGCATCCCTTTCAGTAAGTTTAGAATTTAGATGGAATGGATATGTTTAGTTTAGGATAAGTAGATTATAACTTAATTATCATCCTCTACGTATATATGTTGTATATGTTTGAGTTTGTATCAAATTTAAATGTTCTATTTAGACTAAAAGGGGAATTGTAGGAGTGAACCCCACAAAGTTATCTGCCCAACAGGGTGTGGTCAAGGTAGAGATAAAAGGAAGTGAAAGGTAAAGGGGCTTCCCTTTTTTCTCCTGGAAGCCAGCCACGCTTCTAACTCCTGGTCTGTGGGACTCTGTCTCTCTCTCTCTCTCTCTCTCTCTCTCTCTCTCTCTCTCTCTCTCTCTCTCTCTCTCTCTCTCTCTCTCTCTCTCTCTCTCTCTCTCTCTCTCTCTCTCTCTCTCTCTCTCTCTCTCTCTCTCCCTCCCTCCCTCTCTCTCTCTCTCTCTCTCTCTCTCTCTCTCTCTCTCTCTCTGGTAAATAAATATATTGTTTTCCCTATATAGCATCGAATATCGTTATATATTACCAGTATGTTAATATCTTAAATAGTGTGTTGAAACATCTCAACAGTGGTTTCTTTATCTAAGTATACATGGGGGCATGTGTATCTGTTGGTGTATGTGTGTAACCACTAGCATTTTCCTAGCTCTCCTTATTTCCATATTTAACAGCCCCCTGTGGTAGTGCAGAGTGATACTGAGAACATTTCAGTTGTTAACTTTTTCTTGTGTAATGTATGTCCTTTTAAAAAATTTTTTATTTCAATTTTAAATAGCTTGTTTTATATGTCAATCCCAGTTCCCTCTCCCTCCCCTCCTCCCGCACTCCCCCATCCCTCCCAGCCTCCCACCCTATTGCCAATTCCTTCCACATAGGGGATATCTAGAGTCTGTCATTTCACTCAGGGTAGGGTCCAGGCACTCCCCTAAGAGTCCAGGCTGAGAGAGCATCCCTCTTTGTGCTATTGGCACACGATGACTGTTTGTATTCCAGGGATAGACACTGATCCACTGCTCAGGGCCCCATAGGTTGCCCAGGCCTTCTCACTGACACTCACATTCGGGGGGGGGTCCAGATCAGTCCCATGCTGGCCTCCCTGCTGTCGGTCTGGGGTCCAAGAGCTCTCCCCTGTCTCTGCTGGTTTTGCCAGCCCATTCTTTGCCAATTTGCTCATCACTCCTCTCTCTCTGTCACTGGGTTCCTTGGGTTCAGTTCAGTGTTCAATTGTGTGTGTTTGCCTCTGCTTCCATCAGTCACTGGATGAAGGCTCCCGGATGGTTATAGACATCAAGTTCATTACTAGTGGAGAGACCACCTCAAATGCCCATCCTAATGTATATCCTTTATTTCTGACTAATTGTAAGCCATTGCTTTGGTAACTTACTTCTATGATGTTTGGTATGATGTGCCTTCATGTTTTTCATAATAGTTACCTTCTTAAGTGTCCACTGACATTGTTATAACTCTGACCTTTTAGTTTTATTGAATTTGAAAAACAACCAAAAGGGAGGAATTAAATTCTAGCTGCTCAAATATTTTTTCTGTTGAGAAAAAATGGTAGCCTTACTCATGCTCATTGTGAGCTTTTCTGGTAAAGTTTCCTTCAAAAGTCATGAGAATTTTGGCTTGAGATTTACCTTAAAAAAAAAACAAAGTACATGCAAAGGTTATGAGCTTTCCATATTGCTTTCCATCCAGAGACCTGCAGCCTTGAATATGTATTCTCATGAGACAAGGTCAGGCGTGAAGCCTCCAAGCACCGGAGTGACGCTTGTCTCAGTTCACTGGATTCAGACAGAGCTGTTACAATATTCATGAGTTAAAGTTACATTGAAAAGGATATTTTTACAGAAAAGCATAGCACAAGATTTTATACTGCATAAAACTACAGAAGTCATTCACATTCAATAAGCCCAGTTGTGTTTTGTGAGTGAAGATAATATAAAACTTTTTATAAATGACATTCTTGATGTACTTGAAGAAAATAAATGTTTAATGCCCCAGAGGCATACAGTTTAAGGAGAGGGAATTTTAAACGCAGCTTTTAAAAAAGAGTTCAAATTTGCTGTTACCAAAAAATCCATACTATTTATGCAGGTAAAGAGTCCCCAAATTTACTTTTGGGGAAGGTAATTTAATATCAGAAGTCTATTTGCTGTAATAACTCCAGTTATTTCAACATATGTCAGAAACACATGTTTGAAGTCATAGTGTCATATGCACCCTGAAGCAAATGAAACAGACTGTCCGTGTGCTTGTGGTCTTTCACTGTTTTTGTTCTTTGCAATGAGAAGTTAGAGGACCAGTTATCACAAAGATAGGAAAATTTGAAATTCCACTAACAGTCATTGGATCCCAAACAGTTTGAAATAACACGATGACTCAAGTACTTAACTTGAATTGTTCAGAAGTATCTCTCTACCCGCTCTGTGTATTCATCTACCTCCTGTCTATTGTCTGCCTATCTGTCTTTTCATTTTACTTAAATATAAGTAGGGTTACCCATAACAAAAGAGAACTAATTTCTGTAGATGTTCCCATAGTAAATCTGAAATTAGATTCTTATAAAAGTAATCAAATAATGAAGTGTTAATAATGAAGTCCCAGGCTAGAAGTGCAGAATATTCCTTTAAATGTTGTTGCATTGATGTGGCTGGAGATAGATATCAACACATACTGCTCTTGCTGAGGACCCAAGTTTGATTCTCAGTGCTTATATAGGGCACCACATATACACCTTTAATTCCAGCTCCATCATATCTAATGACCCTGGTTCTGTGGGCACCTGTACTCAGGTTTGCATCCATGTGTATGCATGTTTACTCATAATTTAAATATGTCTCTGAATATGTGCCATATGTGAATAATATACTCAAAAGAGAACAATGGAGTCTAAATGGGAGGAACATTATGTGTAGGATGTAGTCTGATTCTTTCCAAATGAAATAAAAAAAGTCTCAGAATAAAATATGGCTTCTTACTGTCCATGGTAATGGAAAATATATTAAATAGACGAGTAATCCCTAAACCTCATACAGCTAATAGTTTATCTTCATTGCATACAAAGTTGAAGCCAAGGTAACAAGTGGCCCTGGTTACTTTTCATTCTCCTTTGTCATCATCACTCTTTGATTTGGATACCAACACTCAGTGCAATCATTGTGGGAATATTGTGTATAAGAAAAATATAAATCATCTGGAATAAAAACAATATATAAAAATCAGTCTAATTTTTTAAAACTAAGAAGTATAGAAAATGTGGTTAGGGAGGGACCACAACAAGTCCTTTCTCTTGTAGGAAGACTCATAACAGATTTTGATGTCACAGATAAGCAGTTATTTGCAAGCTACACATATGGGTGGAGATGCTAGACATTGTCATTTGAGATGTTATTCATGCAATTCATGAATGGACACTGGAAAATCTTCACGGGATCAGAGCAGTTCACCCTGTCTAAAAGTTGATCTGAAGTGCGTGTAACAGTTGCTAGCACCTCCAGATGTCAAGGAAGTCAGGTTATCCCATTCCTGACACTCAGTATCTTAACACTATCAAGGCCCTAGTGTAGCTGTTTAAATGAGGCACATAACACATGCTGATAAGTCAGTATTCATGCAATATGACTTTTGTACATGATTAGCCTCATTTATTCATTTAGTAGAGTGAATACAAAGGTAACCCTGCTCTAGGATGTTTGCAAATAGTTCTCTGGGAGATGGTTCAATTTTCTGCTTCTAAAAAGAAATCAATAACACCGATCTGATACTGTCAGCTGTTTGTTCAACACTACCACTAGCAAAGGTTTCATTCTTTTAACTTAGATGATGCTTCTAGATGAAGTGACTAGAAATTTCTTTTAATTTATTTGCAAGCTGAATTCAGTATCACCATTCATTGCAGCTTCTTCAGAACACCATGTAAGAATAAAGAAATAAAAATAAGAACTCAGTTGAAAGGGAAATTCAAAGCTTGTCATTTGTTAGAAATACATTTTTTTGGTCAAGACTAGCACTTCAAACTCAATAGCAGTGTTATAATGATGCTGATACATACACTTTTTTCTCTTAAAAATCAGTTGAAGGAAAATGAAACCATAATTTCAAAATATTGCTACAGATAGAGCACAGCCACATGTGTAGTTCTATAACATGCTATTTGAGTATTTTCTGTAAAAATAATCACATTAAACACAAGGAATAGGGAAGATGAATTTTAAGGAAAGGAAGTCAATATGAAAAAATACTCAATATTGTAAGACACCCTTTATTCAAATCAGTATTTCATTAATCTAACTTGAATAAGCTTAATTCCCTCCTATGTCTTAATCAAGACAAGCTTTAAAATGATAGAAACTTAGAGACAGCATTTAGAAGTCAGTGAATTCAGCAAATCCAATTCACTCTTTCATATAAAGGCCTGTACAGACTCTCACCCAGGTGTGTGATTTAAAACGTATTTCATAGTCATTAGATGGCTATAGAGAAACAGATTCTATCAATGTATATTAGAGCACTCCTCAGTACAGTGTGTAACATAATTCCTGCAGATGGTTCATTGAAGGGTCAAAGAGGAACCCTAACTTTGAAAGTTCATCTTGTTTCACAGCAGTCAAAAAGTTAATATAATGATCCAGTGTAGGGATGGTTGAATGCATAGTTCAATTTATTTCACAGATGCCTGTCACTGTTTTTCTAAATTATTTCGGGGGGGGGTTTCCAATTACTGATCATAAACCAGTAAGATAACTCTACTCTTGTGTATTAATGGGGAAATTAGAGACCATACAGGTGAGGTGATTTGAGTACTACACGATTAATGGGGGGTGGGAATGAAATCGGCATACTCAAAAGAACTTGTCCTTATTTTTATCTTTTGCTGGCAAACATCACTTGATGGGGGAAGTCCTTCTGTGTATATGCCTCTGTTTGGTTAATGAATAAAGCACTGTTGGCCAATAGGGATGCAAGATAGGTAGGACTAGAGGTCAAGGAGGATTCTGGGAAACAGAGGCACAGTAGCCACAATATAGGACACCAGAAGAGTAAGAGTTCCAGACCCTTTCTCCAGTAAGAGAAGACCACGTGGAAATACTCAGATTGGCAGTTATGGGTTAATAATTAAGTCAGAGCTAGCCAATAAGACCAAGCAAATGGCCAACAGATTCATAATTAATATAGTGTCTCATATATTATTTGGGGGCTGAGACAGCAGCAGCCCCCAAGCAGCTGGCGGGAAGACTACATGTTACAATCACTGCGTTTATTTTCTTCTTCTTTTTAATATTTGACCTTGTGATGCTTAGCTTTAATTGTCAACTTAATACATCCTAGAACCACCTACAAAGAGTCTTAGTGAGGGCTTGTCTATTTGGGTTGGCCTGTGTGTGTACCTGTGGGGTACTGTACTAACTTGTTAATTGATGTTGGAAGACTCAGCCCACTCTGGATGTCCCCATTCCCCAAACAGAGAGTCCTCAACTGTATGAGTGGAAACCTAGGGTGAGCACAGGAAAGCAGGAAAGTGAACATGCATGCATTCATTTCACTCTGCTCTTGACTATAATGTAACTGACTCTTAAAAATTTCCTGTGTTGACTTCCCCAAAATGATGGAGGACTGTGACCTGGAGTTGTAAGCTGCAATGGACCTTTTCTTTTTAGTCATATTTAGGGAACTAAGTATGACTTAATTTTTATGAAGTTTAACTTTGTGGTGAAAGACATGAAAATGAAAATGGATACTTTTAAAAATAATATTATTTTGACGTGGGATTCTTGCTTCTCCTCCCCATTAATATCTACATGTATTAATTTCAAATTGGAATAATATTTACATGTATTTAAAGTTCTACAACCCTAGGGAACATATTAAAAGAAGATTAATAAATGTATACAAACATTTTCTAAAATCTAAATCTCTATATAATTTGTGTTTGCTGTACAAACACATAGATATCAATGTCAAAGTAGAAGAAAATAAGCTACATGACAAATAATCTGGGAAAATTGGCAATGCATATAAAAATGTATTTTCTTGATCTTTTTAAACAAAGCAAAATGTAAAGGAAAGGGAATATGTATGTGTATGTATACATATAGGTATACATGTATAAATATATGTACCTACACTTCAACGTTAATGATAATATTATAAGATGTGATAGAACACAGATAAAACAAATTCACTGAGTGATTTATCCAAATTTCATATTAAATATACACATGTTACCATTGGATGTCAAAGTGCTTGTAACCCTGATACATTAGAAAGCATGTCTGAAGCTATACCACCCACTCATAACTTAAGGTTTAGAATGGGCCAACAGGTTAAACTGAGAGACAGTATCTAGAAATTCCTTTAAAGACTTAAGGCAAACTCAAATAGAGATGTCTAAAGATTACTGCCATGTAGGAAAACTATATTAGTGATTCTAAATATAGTGGCCTTTTATAAATTACTTGTGCGTGTTATATACTTTTATCTGTGACTTTCTCCCAATGATATATTATTATTGGTGGTGATTTATTTTAAATTATTTTTATTTAATAAAATGCAAAATGTTAGAAAAGCCCTTGAGAATATTATTTTTAGAAACCCCATTGCTACGGTTGGAGATTGCTTCATGTTGACCTGCATTACTTTCAGAAGCAAGGCTTTTCAATTTGGTATAAGCATTTTCATATAAATTTATATTGTTACTCAAAGCAAATTTCTATGAAATTCCTGAGCTTCTCTAGAAAAAATGCAACCATGTGAGCTGTTCTCAACTTAAGGATAGCTGTGTCCATTTATACTTGTTGATTATTTTTTATTTATACTTGAGATTATGTATTGCAATAATTTTCAATAATAGATTTTTTAGGTTAGAATCTAAAATCTCAAGAGTTTCAATGAACAATTTATAGTCAAGAAATCACAACCATTTCTAGTGGTTACTTTAATGAACTATGCACAGCCATAGTGAACCTCAATACCAGGACAGTTAGACCTCTCTGGAAATTCTGTCACTGGAATATGTAGAGGTGTGTCTCTTAGGTGATCCTAAATCAAGCTGGCAATCATGATTAACCATTACATTATTCTGTTTACCTCTTGTATCGTACCTTCAAACTGTCTGCAAACCTCTTGAAAATGTTTTCTGACTCCTAGAACACAGGCCCTCCCACAAACCCCACTTCTAGGGAAGTATCTGCGCTACCTTCTCTTTAAGGTACATTCTTAATGTCAGCCCTCAGTTCCAGATTGCTCCCCTCAGCTTACTATCATCAGTATCATGACTCTACAAAGCCATCTCTTCTCAGCCCCACCAATCTTCTCCTTCCCTTCTAGTGTTTGAACAGCAAAGGTTTACACTTGAGGCTCTTAAACCCTACTGCTTCCCCAGCCTTCAATGATCTTTCTAAGAAAATATTGCTTCTGCATTAATTCTGCTTTGTGTAAAATGTTTGGAATTTTAAAAGAATATTCACGACTTCCACATACCCTAGAAGTCAGCTATTCTTTATCATTCTGATTATTCATTTAGTAGTCAACAGTATTTAACATACTGAAGATTGTTTGATTGTTTTAACTATTTCTTGATGCCACCTGGTGACATAAGACTGGGAATGGAAGATATACCCAAAGCACTTTTTAAAAATGCTAGGCATATTGCATATACTCCTCGGATATTTGGATAAATAAGTTTAAATGAGCTTATATTAATATGTATAGGGCATTCTGTTAGCAAGCACATGCTAGATTTTGTTTTGATCAGCCAGTAAAGTCAATAACTTTGGATATTAAATAGAAAAATCCTAATCTTCCCTCACTTGAACTTTGACTTATCAGATGCTTACTAAACACCAGCAGCAGTATTAAGAATGGTTTATGGTTTCAGATTATCTACATCTCAGTTGGCCTTTTTTATATTCTGCAGTGATTTATAATCCAACAGAAGAGCAGGAAAGGCTCCTGGACATGAAATAGGGAGAGTAACATGAGACTCTAAGGAACACGTGGACTTGGCCAAAGGAGAACTTTTTTTTCTTGTTTTTATTTTATTTTTTAGTTAAATATTTTTCATTTTACATACCATCCCCAGTTCCCCCCCCATCCCTCCTACCCTTTCCACCCCCATACACTCCTTCCTTGGGGAATCAACAAAGTCTGGCATTTCAGCTTGAGGCAGGACCAAACCCCTCCCCGGCTGTATCAAGACTGAGCAAGGTATTCTACCATAGGAATGTGTTCCAAAAAAATCAGTTCATGTGCCTGGGATAAGTCCTGGTCCCACTGCCAGGAACCCACCCAACAGATCAAGCCACACAACTGCCACAGAACTCCAGAGAAGTAAAAATGAGGACACTAAGAGGGACACACATGAAGGGACCCAGAAAGAAGAAATATCTAAGATCTCCTGGGTAAACTGGGAAGGGAGTAGAAGGGAGGAGATGAAGGATGGGAACAAGAGGGATCAAGATGCTTGAGTTGGGAGAGGGATGGAGGGGGATAGCAATAAAAGAGACATCTTCAAAGAGGGGGATTAGGGAGAAACCTGGTCCTAGGGAAATTTCCAGGAATCTACAAGGATGACCCTGTAATGTGCATTCTTTCCGCCATATGCCTGGGTCCCGTTGCCACTTTAGCCCCCAAATAACACACGGGACACTATTAATTATGAAGCTGTTGGCCGCTTGCTATGGTTTCTTAATGGCTATCTCTCAATTAATTATTAACCTATAATTACTAATATATATTTCTATAAGAATTTATCTTTCCAAGCACAGCGTCCTGACCCGTCCTTTTTTCCCTAGGATCACAAGGCAACGACTCCCTTCACTACATTTTCCAGAATCCTCCTAGACTCCTAGTCCCACCTATCTTGCTTCCCTATTGGTCAACAGTGCTTTATTTAATCAACCAATCAGACAACCATACACAGAAGGACTTCCCCCACCATGACCCAAATTAAGGCCCCTAGAAGTAGTGGAGAAGGTACCTGAACTGGCCTTCCCCTATAATCAGATAAGCGACTATCGTAATTGCCATAATAGAACCTACATACAATAACTGATGGAAGCAGATGCAGTGATCCACAGCCAAGCACTGGGCTGAGCACCTGGAGTTTGGTATAAGAGAGAAGAGAGGGATTATAAGAGCAAGGGGGCCAAGATCATGATTGGGAAAACCACAGAGACAGCTGACCAGAGCTAATGGGGGCTCATGGACTATGGACTGACAGCTGGGGAACCTGCAGGAGATCCACTAGGCCCTCTGCATGTGGATGACAGTTGTAGCAAAGGAGAATTCTTTTACAGCTTTGAATCAAGCACCAATTGATAATGGAACTGGTTATTCAGCATTTCTAGAATGTAAATGAATTACAAAACTATAAATGTAACTCTTTAAGTGGGGTGTAGTCATCAGAGAAAGTTGAGGAATGTGTAAGCCCAGAGATTTTCCTATGGAATCCTATGTGG
This sequence comes from Mesocricetus auratus, assembly GCF_017639785.1. Classification (NCBI taxonomy): domain Eukaryota; kingdom Metazoa; phylum Chordata; class Mammalia; order Rodentia; family Cricetidae; genus Mesocricetus; species Mesocricetus auratus. The sequence goes on along the minus strand of NW_024429183.1, from coordinate 10,862,065 downwards.
GAGAGCAAAGAGAACTGCAGAAAGGAGGTGGTGCTGTGTGAGATTCTTTTCCTGGAGAAACACAGCATGCACATGTATCCACCTCAGGTGAGGAACCCTGGGCAGACAAAATAGTCACAGCACCAAGTCCAATGGGTTAACCAACGAATTTTTTTAAATGTTTTAATTGAAATAGAATGGCATTACTTCCATCCATCTCTTTCCTTCCTCCTCCACCTCTGGCCCCAGCTACCAATAGGAATTCTGTGTTTGTGGATTGGTAGCATTAATATTATGAAGTGACCATCCTACCAAAACCAATTTACTTTACAGATTCAGTGATATTCCAATCAAAATCACAATCTCACAGAAAAAAATCCTAGAATTAGTATGGAACCAGAAATTATCCCAGATAGCCAACACATTCTGAGGAAAAGAAAGAATGGAGTCATTACTATTCCAAACTTCAGAATATATCCTAGAGCTATAGTGATTAAAAAAAACAGTATACTGTTGGGTGTTGGTGGCACACGCCTTTAATCCCAGCACTCGGGAGGCAGAGGCAGGTGGATCTCTGTGAGTTCAAGGCCAGCCTGGTCTGCAGAGCGAGTTCCAGGAAAGCCTCCAAAACAATACAGAGAAACCCTGTCTCACAAAAAAATCCAGTATGGTATTGGTACAAGAATAGAAACAGTGAGGCAGGCCAAGGAAAAAATAGAAGACCCAAATGTAAATACTGATAATTACAGCCATCTGATGTTTGACAAAGATGGAAAAAGCATACTCTAAAGAAAAGAGAGCATTTTCAACAAATGTTGCTTGGAAATCTTGCTGTGAATATGCATAGCTATCACCCTGCACAAAAATTAAATCTGAGTGTATCAAAGACCACTAAATTTGAAGCCTGAAACACTAAAACTTCTGGAGGAAAACATGGGGAGTACTTTACAAGATATAAGTGTGGAAAAGGACTTTTTGAACAATACTCTACTAACCAAGGAATTAAGGCCAATAAAGGACGACCTCATAAAAATGGCAACTCATAAAACTAAAAGCTCTTTTCTGAAAAGGAAATAATTAACCAATTGAAGAAGAACTCCAAATGGGAGAGAATCTTTACCAGTTATGCAAATGACAGAAGATAATATCCAGAATATATAAGGAACTCAAAAGGCAAGAGTCAAACAGACAACAACAACAAAAACTAAGGGACCCAATTAAAAGGTGGACTGTGTATCTAAACAGAAATTTCTCAATAGAAGACATAAAAATGGCTAAGAAATACTTCAAAAGGTGCTTATTATCCATTTAGAGAAATGTAAAATAAAGCAACTTTGAGATTTCATCTCTTCATAGTGTGAATGGCTAAGATCAAGGTAACTCTGACAACAATACTAGCAAGGCTGTGGATATAGAAGAACCCTCATTCACTGTCACTGGAATGAAAGCTGGTGAAGTGACTCTGGAAATCAGTATATGAAATCATCAAAAATAAAAATAAATCTACCACATGACCCAGTTACCCCACTCCTTGCCATATGCTCAAAGGATTCAATATCCTACTTCACAAACACTTGCTCAGCCATGTTCATTATTGCTCTATTCACAACAATGAGGATGTGAAAACAAGCTATGATGGGGGATGTCCTTCTGAATGTATGTTTCTCTTGTTAGTTGGTGAATAAATGCTGATTGGGCAGTAGCCAAGCAGGAAGTACAGGTGGGCTACCAGACTAGGAATGCCCATAAGAGGACAGAGAGAGTGTCACCGGGGAGATACCATATAGCTGCCAGGAAGATAGGACTCCAGGAATTCTCTGGTAAGCCAAGACCACATGGAAATACTTAGATTAATAGAAATGGGTTAATAATTAATAGAGAGCTAGCCCATAAGAAGACTGAGCCTGAGCCATCGGCTAAACAGTTTACAAATAATATTAAGCCTCTGTGCGTTTACTAGGGACTAAATGGTTGTGGGACCAGGCAGAACAGAAACTTCCATCCTCAAACCTAAATGTTCTTTAACAGATGAATGAATAATGAAATATATTATATACACAGAATGGGATACATTTAGCTGTAAAAATAACAACAAAGATGAAATCATAAAATTTACAGGCATATGACTTGACATAGAGTATATTGAGTGAAGTAACCTAGACCAGGAATGATAAATGTCACATGTTCTTTCTCATCTATGTTTCCAAGTTCCAAATACCCAGATAGGAGACCACAATATGAAAAGCACAGAAGACAGGAAGTATAAAGGTACCATAGTAAGAGAGCTTTTAATACAACACACACACACACACACACACACACACACACACACACACACTTTAAAGGAAGTTGAGACACTTGGGCTGACAGTGTCTTAACATAGATAGATAGATAGATAGATAGATAGATAGATAGATAGATAGATAGATAGATACAAACAAAACCCACAGTATCCAGAGCTTGAAATCTTTCCAAATGATTGGTTGGATTAGTAGGCCAATTATCTACCAAAACAATACACATTTCAGGTTACCATTGGCTGACTCTCAGAAGTTGAAGGTGGGGTCCTACTTCTGAAACCACTGCACACTTAGGACTCGGGAACTCATAATTCAAGCTGAATCTGACCTGAAAGCCTCCTTCCTGTGGCCCAACTTCTAGGGCTCCAGAAGCAATGAGGTTTTATTGAGGCCACTAGGAGAAGAATGGAGAGGAGGTTAATCACAAGAATAAAAGCAGGAAAAACTCAAAATCAACCCAAAAAGGTGGTGGTTCACCAATCTGCATCCCTGGGGCTCAGTTTGCAGATAGCTTCTTAAACCCAAGGACCTCCACTCTCCTGAGAACTTCCTCTCCACAAATGAGCTGCTCAGTCTGTCCCCAGCAGCTACTGTCTGTTCCTGTAAAACTAGGAAGGGACTTTCTAGGATCTTGTAAGTTTCAGCTTTCCCAGACAAGTGAGTGACTCTTGTTTACCTCCTGAGTCTCATGAGCACCCCATGTTTTTCAGTGACTGTTTCAATTCTGATAAACTGTCTATACAACAGTAGACAGCTTATAATGGAAATCTATGAAGAGTATGCAGTTCAGACACTATTGCTAAGTAAGTTCACTGGAAAAATTAATTGTGATACTATAATTTGGGGTACATAATTATAAACTGAACTAATTCTACAATAATGAGTATACAGGCCGTAATTGTAAGAATAATTTATAATAGCAAATATTTTGATACACTTGAGTTAAAACACTTTCACAATAACTAATTGCATTTGTATAACATTTATCCTATCAATAAATTTGAAATCATGCATGTAGATTAATAAACAAGTATTTGTGTATGAGATTTGATTAAATCAGCTGCATGCCATCCTGTATTACTGACAAATCTAATTTTTTTCAGTAAGATGGATTTATATGAAAATGAAATCTCCATTCTATTTGCAATTCTAAATTTGAACTAAACTTAGCTTAGTTTTGAGTTGGCTTGGGATATATTGTTTTAAGTAAGATGAAAACATGTAGGGACCAGATAGCCAGTGTGCACGTAAGAAAAATTTATCAGTGTACTACTGTGTATATGGCATATCAAGAATAGCAATTACCATGGAAGCTATCAGTTCTGTGGGGAACAAAATTCCAAAAGATAAAAGTTTGTATGAAACATTTCACCACTGAAGACAGGCTTGCTTCTGAAAAGACTGTCAAACATGAAACTGGTACAACACAGGGAATGCAAACTGCCCGGTGCAAAGCTGAGTGCCATTCATGCTACCACAAATATTTTAGGATTCATTTAGTTTTTACTTATAGTTTGGGTGTCATTTTAATATCTTTAATTTTTTATGTTTCCAGTGGAAGCTGAAAAGATTTGAGCACAGCCTTGTTTTAGCTATTCAATGAAAAGTTGAACACATGGTTGCTCTGGTAGAAGTTCTACCCAAGCCCCCTCTCCCCTATATCCCTTCAAACCCTGCTGCATCGCAGAACGTCACCAAATGATGACCCCTCCCTCAGAGATGCTAAGACCACTTCCATAGGGTACTTAAACTACCCCCCAGAAAACTACATGTGTGGTTTTCCTATATCCTCACTGGGGGGGGGGTGTGGAAGGCCATCCGGGAGTGCTGTATCTATTAAATGTGGGCTTTTTCTAATTTGGTTTAATTTGGCCTGATTTTGATTATTGAGTAGGCAGAGAGGCTTATTGGGGTGTAGAAATTTTTCAATGGTCTCCCGCCTTTTCAAGCAATGTTATCTAAAAGGATTGGGCTCTGGCTGGCTTGACCATTTGAATGTCACTCCACTATTAATTGGTCACTGAAATTATACAATTTCAGCCTCTGCAAGGAATGTCTGTGTGATCTCTTTACTGCTATATACAACTTATTATTTTGAAAAATCACTGATGACCTCCCCCACTCTGTGTGTGTGTGTGTGTGTGTGTGTGCACGCGCGCGTGTGTGATGTCATGGCATGCATGTGGAGGTATGTGAAGATAAACTTTTAGGAACAGGGTCTGTCTTTGCATCATGAGTTCTGGGGATTGAACTCATGTCATCATGTTTGGCAGCAAGCACCCTTACCTGCTGAGCCATCTTGCCAGCTCTCCTACAACTTACATTTTAAGCAGTACTATACCTGTTCTGTTATTTCTTTTTTTTTTTTTTGGTTTTTCGAGACAGGGTTTCTCTGTGGCTTTGGAGGCTGTACTGGAACTCGCTTGGTAGTCCAGGCTGGTCTCGAACTCACAGAGATCCGCCTGCCTCTGCCTCCTGAGTACTGGGATTAAAGGCGTGCGCCACCAATGCCCGGCTCCCTGTTCTGTTATTTCAATCCCCCAGTTGTCTTTAAAACCATGTGACACTGTAATGTTAAGAAATTTCTTTCTGTGGTCACTGTTACGCCAAGATCAAGTAGTCCCCCCAAAACCATGGAAGGGAATGAATCCTGTATATAAAAGCAGGGAATATACTTAGATTTGTAAAATTTATCAGTTTGTGGACTATAAGTATTCCTGGTCTGGTTGATGTTAGATTGTGTTAAGTAATCAGATGATTTCATGGGTGATTTTTGCAAGTCACAGGATTCAGCCCCAGCATTCTGTTGTTCAGAATGGTCAGAGGGAGGAAACACTTCCAAGGTTTGATGAGATCAAATTCTCATACAGGGTCCAAGGCTGCAATACCATTTAGTTAATTACTTGTCTTGCAACTCTGGAGGTAATATGCAAATTCTTTGAGTTTTAGTCTTGTCACCTAGAAAACGGTACTAAGGATCTCACTAACATCATAAAGCTGATGTGATGATCAAATGAGCTGATGCATGTAAGACATTTAGAAGACTTGCAGAGAAGCATTGTTCAGTGGGTAATATTTACTGCTCATTTGCTGTCCAGCTACCTAAGGACTCATTCATTATTCTGAGAATTACAGCTATTATTTTTTGTGTGTTTTTATTTTAGGTGTGTCTGTGATTTTATTTCTGTTAAACATAGCTCAAACTTAAAAATAACCTTTGGCTTGAAAGTGAAATAGACATCAAAGTTATTTTTCCAAAGTTTTCATAACATGTCTTTTTAAATATTTAAAAAATATTTTAAATATTTTATTGAAAATGAATTTATCATATAATAAATCCTAATTATAGTTTTCCCTCCCTCTACTTCTCCCAGTTCCTTGCCACCTCCTTCCCTCCTGATGGGAGATGTCATTATGAAATCTATCTCCTATTGGTTGTTAAATAAAGCACTGTTGGCCAATAGGGAAGCAAGATAGGTGAGACTGGGAGTTGAGGAGGACTCTGGGAAGGAGAAACACAGGGAGCCACGATGTAGCCACCATAGGGGTAAGAAGTCTGGACCCTTTCTCCGGTAAAGGAAATACTTAGATTAATTATTATGGAGTAAACACTTAAGTCAGAGATAGCCAGTAAGAAATCAAGCAAACTGCCAACAGCGTCATAAGTAATATAGCCTCCTGTGTGTTTATTTGGGACTGATGCAGCTCTGGAACCAGGCTTGTGGGAAAGCTTCTCTCTACACCCTCCCATTTGTATCCACTTACTTTCTGACACTCATTAGAAAACAAATTATTTTTTTAAATTTTGTATTTATTTAAAAGTTTTTTCGTTTTACATACCAACCATTTTCCCCTCCATCCCTTCCTCCCCTTCTTCTCCCACCCCCACTCCCCACCCAATCCCCCATCCACTCCTTAGTAAGAGTAAAGCCTCCCATGGAGAGTCAACAAAGCCTTGCATATCACGTTGAGACAGGACCACGCCCCTCCCCACTGTAAGATGAAGAACAATGTATTCCTCCATAGGAAATGGGCTCCAAAAAGTCAGTTCATGCAATAGGGATAAATCCAGGTCCCAATGCCAGCGGCCCCACAGACTGCCCAGGCCACAGAGCTGTCATCTACATCCTAGTTCACTCCTATGCAAGTTCCCCAGTTATCTGTCCAGTCAGTCAGTGGGTTACCATTGGCTAGGTTCATCTGTCTCTGTGGTTTTCTCCATTATATAATACCTCCCCTCTCTCTTCGACTGGACCCTAGGAACTCGGCCCAGTTCTTAGCTGTGTATCTTCTGTATCTGCTTCCATCAGTTGCTAGATGAAAGGTGGAGCACTTGGGTAGGGGAGTGGTCAAGGAGAGTGGGAGAGAATGTGAGGGAATGGGATGGTTGAATTGGAGGAGGGACAGAGAGGGAGAACAAGGAGAGAAAAATCATGAGAGAGGGAGCCATTATAGGATTAGGGGGAAATCTGGTGTTAGGAATTCACAAGGATGATCCCAGCTAAGATTCCTAACAGTAATGGAGATGGTGCCTGAAATGGTCTTCCCCTGTAATCAGACTGATGACCACCCTAAATGTCAAAAGCAGACTTCTGAAAGATAACAAACAATGTAGCAAAATAAAATACAATAAGATAAAACAAAGTAATCATATCTTAGTTGGAGAAATCAACAGAAGGAAAAGAGCCCAAGAGAAGTCACAAGAATCAGAGACCCACTTGCTCACACACTCAAGAGTCCAATAAAAATAGTAAACTGAAAGTCATAATAAACATGCAGAGGACCTGGTGCAGGCCCCTGTTGGCCCTGTGCTTACTGCCTTAGTCTCTGTGAGTTCATATGAGCTTTGCTCAGTTGGTTCAGAGGACTTTGTTGTTCTCTGGCTGTTTAGTTTTCCTGCCTCCTCTTCCTGGGGGATTTCCTAAGCCTTGAGGGGAAGGATTTGACAAACTCATCCCATTTAGGACTGAGTATTACAAGGTCAATCACTCTGCACATTGTGTGGCTTTGGGTCTCTGTGTTTGTTCCCAGCTACATCAGGTAGAAGCTTCTCTGTTGCTGGTTGAGTATGGCATTTGGGTATCTATGAATATAACAGAATGTCATTAGGAGTCATTTTGCTGTTACTTTTTTTTTAGACCAATAATATTTGGTTTTGCCTTAGGTCTCTGGGCTACCTTGTCTCTGGTTACTGATCATGCAAGCAGTGTTGGTAGGGGTTCTATCTTGTGGAGTGGGCCTTAAATCAACTAAGTCATTGGTTGGTTGTTCCCCCACACTTGGTGCCACCATTGCACTTCCATAATTTTCTGGCAGGACAGATTTTAGACCCAAGGTTTTTATGGATGGGTTGCTGTTTACATTTTGTGGGGGAGAGTATCCTTCAGAGTATCCTCTCATACCAAAGACACTAGCATCTAGGGCTGAAGGTCCACCAGCACCAGCTTACACTCTCTGTTCGATGAACTACTTGGGAATATAATGTCTTAATTTTTAATTACCATCTTACTGAAAAGGACAATTTGTTTGGGGGTAAAATATATCCTTAGAAAAAGGCGGAATCACACATTCAAATGGGTTTCTGTTGTTAAATTTTAATTTTATTAGCTTTTACTTTTTGGAATTATGACATAATTACACCATTTTACCCTTCCCTTTCTTCTCGTCAAACCCTCTCATATAACCTTCAGTTTCTTTTTCAAGTCCTAGCCTCTTTTTACATTGTGACATGCATACATACGTGTGTGTATGTGTGTGTTTGTGTGTATACACTATATATATATATTCCTCAAATACATGAATACAACCTGTTTGGTATGTACAGTGTTATTTGTGTGTGTATGTTTTCAAGGTTTGCCATGAATAATCAACTGGTGTGTTCTTACTTCAGGAAGACTATTTCTCCCATTCTCAGAATTCCTTTGTTGTTGTAATTATTTGTGTATGGTGGAAGGCTCCTGAACTTTCCTCTGTCCATGTTAGTATATCTATTAATTTTGTCATTGTTCAGCTCATGTTTAGGCAGCCATTTTGGTGAGTCTTTACTTGTGTGATATCTTACATTCTTAGGAAATACAACCTCACAGTAAATTCCCTGGTCCTCTTTTTCTTACAATCCTTCCACCCTCTCTTCCAAGACAATGCCTGGGCTTTAGGTGCTCAGGCATCATTTTGGAAATCTTAACATTTAGGTAAACTTAGCCTATATATACCTGAACAAAGCTCCACATGTTTACATGGATACTGAGGAGGTTCACAACATCCATTGGCTCATAATCATTTAAGCCTCACACACGGAATCTGCACTCAGACCGTTGAACACCACGTTAGTGATGGAGTGGGATGGCAGTATGGAAACATGAGTGGGGAAGTAGAACACATTGGTAGGGAACCTGTTTGGGGGTGAGGTTTGGGGTAGAGCAGATATCAGTGCCACAGCCTGATATTGCGACAGCTGTCCTCAATTGTATCAAGGAAAACTGCAGACCCAAGAGTTTTTGAACCAGCACCCATGAGTGGATGCATGAGATTGATGGGTGGTTTTACTGCTTTGTCAAGAGGGGCAGACAAGAATACTCAGATGGCTTATGACCTAATTGAAATAGTCTTTGTGTGTGTCCTTTAGAAACATTTCTTCTCATCTAGGGATACTGCTATAGGTCTTCTATTGGGGACCTTTGGTGGCAGGAGGTAGTTCAGTGGGTCAGAATTATTGCAGGTTTACTTCCTAGTATTTAACAGGAAATCAGTCAGTATTGCCCAATAACAGTTTTCAGATCCAATCATGTATTTTTCTCCAGTTCTAGATAAATTTTATTATCCTCCATGGAACATGTTAATAAAAACTGCTTTTGCCCGTGTGAGATATTTAATTTGTGCTGGTAAAACTGCTATAAAACCTACATTGTGTATGTGTCCTGTGCTTCTCAAGAGAGTGATTTAGGGGTGGTGTGAAGAGTTTAATAAAAATAAACCTAAACATACATTTCTACAGTTTTTTTCTTTTTCTTTTTTCCCAAAAGTAAAGTCCCATGGTTGGGTTGCTCTGATGGTGCCTAGAAAATCATGTGCACAATTAATTGAATTGATGCATCTTAAATTAATCCAGCACAGCACAAAGAAAGGGATCTAATTAAGGCAAAAGAGAACAAAAATAGTATTCTACTTTTGAAAATTTTAAGATGCATTCGTGTTATAGCCCAGGCTGGCCTCAAACTCACAATGTATCTGAGAATGTCCTTGGATTCTTGTTCCTCTTGCCTCTATCTCCCTCATGCTGGGATTTCAGGTGTGTATAATCACACCTAGACCCATGGTATTAGGATGGTCAATGTCAAAATGTACAAATGAATGCATTTCCCTGTTTTCTATGAATCAAGGGATGGACACTTGTCCTCTAATATGAGATGTGTGGGGTTTATTTTGCTACTCATCTGATAACATGGATAGAATCACTTGACTTTAAGTCAAAAGATTTTACTGGCTGTGCCAGTTCATTTTTTGAAGAAACTTGCCTTGATATGAAAGGAGTTCAAAAGAATAACATGATTTTAGAAGGTAAAATTAATGAATCTCACTGGCTAAACAAATAAAAATCAGATCATTTCAGGAAACCCTAAATTTTAACAACCATACTTTATTGTAAATGAAGCAAATGACAACATAAAATCCTATACAAGGTACAGACTAGATTGTTTTGAATGAGAATTTCCCTTTTATTCATTGTGTTTCAAAATTGAGACAATAATAATATTTCCCGGAAGAGCCAGGGGAAAGGTGAAGTGAGATGGGCTAGTGATACAGCTAAGTGGGTAACGATGCTTGACACTGAACCTGAAGACATGGGTTTGATCCCTGGAGTCAACAGGGTGGAAAGAGAGAATTAATGCTGGCGAACTGTCCTCTGAGTTCCACATCTATTGTAAGATGTGCGCCTGTGTGCATGTGCATGCTACGCACATGCTGCATGCACACACACACACACACACACACACACACACACACAAATAAATAAATACTTGAATAAACAAGCGTTTTTAAAAGAATGTGAGGATGTACAAACAGGACTTAGACTAACAGTGAGCTCAGTGTGTTGTTATAAATGACCCCATTACTAGATGACCTCAGTGCTTGCTGTTAGGACCATTTTCCAAGGCATGTCCCAGCTGGTTCTGGACATTTGGCACAGTCAGTGATTTGAGGAGGTAAACTACATGTAATGATTTCTTTTCCTACCCACTTCCTAATATAAAGCATTTGTTAATTGCATTGAAATGACAGAACCTGGGGGTGTATTACTAGCCATGTCATGGAGCAGGTGCAGAAGAACCCTTGCTTTGTAGCTGCTGCCCTTCCCAAGCACTGTGACCTCCTCTGTGGCTTCCTTTATGAAACTCTACAGTCCTCGACTGTGTGATTAGGGAGACACAGCCTTAGAGATGCTGGAATAGCAATGATTAAAAGTAATTTTCTTGATGATTGGTAAAATAAAATCATGTCTGATTTTTAATGTAATTGGAAAGTATGAGATGACGCTTTATATGAGTTATTGTATCGTCCTAATGAGAAAATGTGTATTTACATATTTTTAAAAGATGCCATCCTTCTAGCTTATTTCATCTAATCAGAGAGAAGCACCAGCACTCAGTCTTCTCTGTCTTGTCTGGTCACAGTTCACACAGAACCTGAGCACGGTGAAGATGCTCAGTCCCAGGCAGTACCTCCCTGGGAACTTAACTAGCTGAAATCTTGGGGTCTGCTCTCTTTTGGAGAGCCTTCTTTCTCTACACAGGGCATAGGGCATTTAAGTTTATCTCTGTTGCAGAGATAAAACATTCTGGCCAATGGAACTCGGGGGAGGAACTGTTTTATTTCTTAAACTTCTAGATAATCATCCATCACAGAGGAAGGGTAGGGCAGAAACCATGGAGGAATGCTGCTTGCTGTCAAATGCTTACCCAGTTTCCTTACACACCTCACAACCAGCTGCCTATGGGTGGTGCTGCCTACATTGGACTGGGCTGTCCTATATGAATTAACAATCCACAAAGTACCTCACACGCCAATCTGATAGAGATAATTCCTCAGCTGAGGCCTTCTTTCTCGGGTGACCCTAGGCTGTGTCAGGTTGACAGTCAAAGCTCCGTGGCATACAGGACAAGCTTATCAGATCCACATGAGCAACCTCATTGTCAGCAAGCAGCAACTTCACATTATTCTGCGTGTGTCTGTATGAAGTGGCTGCTATGACCATTCTCTCTCTCTCTCTCTCTCTCTCTCTCTCTCTCTCTCTCTCTCTCTCTCTCTCTCCTCTCTCTCTCTCTCTCTCTCTCTGTGTGTGTGTGTGTGTGTGTGTGTGTGAAATGAGGGAAATAAAACACAAAATGGCAAGTCTGTAAAGCCAAGTGGTGAGATGGATCAGTGGGTAGAGACACTTGACTCGGAGCCTGATGATCTGAATTGGATTCCTTGGATCCTTGTGGTAAGAGCCAAAAACTGACTTTAGCAACTTTTCCCCTGACTTCCTCACCACATGCGTCAAGATACACATGGGCATAACACACACACACACACACACACACACACACACACACGCGCGCGCGCGCGCGTGCGCAGAGTAACAAATTTAAAAGCAATGAGGAAACATCATTTCCAAGACCATTCTTGAGGGGGTCATTAGTCTGTGATATGGAGATACCTGCAGTTCCTTTAGAAGGTTGTCGCTCAAATTACACAGGAGTTACAGAAAGTTATAAAATACTTTTATCCCATTTTCCAACTTGAACTTCCAGCCCCTCAACTCAGACAAATCAGTTCTCCATTCCATAGTTAGACTCCTGCAGGCTGTTAGATTAAATCACACATTTGAGCAGATTGGTGTCATCGCACGTTTTTTGGAACCTGGTGGCAGCAGGACTCCAGCACTGCTCAGCGATATTGTGATACCCATTGATCAGCTCCTAGCCCTGCACATCACATCTACAGTTTTAACTTTCTATTACTTTCTCTCAAAACCCAACCTGCTACCAGCAAACCTCTCTGCAGACTTCTTCATACAGAAAATTGAGGCGTTCGCCAATATTGTAAGCATTTGCCTTTCTACTGACTCCCTCCCTACCCCTAAGTACACTCCAGAATCTCCCATTAAATAGATAGATACAGCCTTCTGGCATAGTGTCCCTCATTTGCCATTGCCTTATCTTTCTCCTTCCTTTTATAGCCAAGCTGTTTAGAAACACGGTGTAAATTCACTAACATATTTAGCTTCCCATTTTAAATTTCAATCTCCAGCATACTGACTTCTATCCTCGTCAACATTACTGGAAATGTTCTGGCTTAGTTTTTCAATTACCTTCTAAATGCAAAACCCACAAAAATCTCTCCAACCCTCATTTTACTTGAAGCCTTTACAACAGTTGTATTTATTCTTAGAAATATAAGTTATGTATGTTTTCACTACAAAGATTATGCTTTCTACTGCAGAAGCTTTTGACAATATAAAAAGGGAAGAAAAGTAAAATGCACAATATGCCACATGCCCACACACACCACACACCCACCTTCACACACTCACAATTTCCTCACCATCCATGTTAAATCAGTGTTTAACATGTTCAGATGGGAATGGCAGCTTCCTAGTGCTTGGCAGGCTGAGGCAAAAAGATTACCTTATGTTTACGGCCAGGCTAGGCTACACATGAGTTCTAAGCCAACCTGGGCTAATAGTGAAATTATATCGCACACACGAAGAACAGCAGAGATATCCACAATTTCTTACCATTATTTCCCCCTCTCTGCATATTAGAACATTTTATAGTCTGAACACTATGCTTTTTGTCTAACATACCATTTCTGTATGTTGTTAAGTAATACTCAAAATCAAGACTTCAATGCTTCATGATATTCCTACTATATTTAAACTACTCTATTCTTTCGTAGTTGTTGAACGCTTAAATTTTAAATTATTTTGCCTTGATAGCTTACTTTTTCAATGAATGAATCTTTGTCTCACTTTATTTTAGTGCTTGTAAACATGGATGCATTGTCTCTCAAAAGTAATATCCTATATACTGGCAATTTACAAATTTCTAAGGTGTAAATAATCCTACCACTGTCAATTTACAAATATATTACTAAGTATAGAGAGAAAGGCATGTCCAGAACCTACCAGTCATGGTAAGAGTTCTGTAACACTCACTGCAGTAGATTTTCTACCCCAAGTGCAAGAACTAGTCTCTTCTATGCTTACTACTTCAAAAATAAGACTTATCAAAAAATAGAGAAAGAAAACCAAAGAGAAACAAGAGATTTGAAATTTTCCCTTTCATATTCCAAAGTATTGGACCTGGAGAAAAATGAGCAAATCTCTAGAGCAAAATCTGACACCGTGGTAGAGCTGCTGTGAAGGTTATGGGTGTTTTACAGGTATTGTAATAGCCGTGTTTGGTAATGCAACATGAACAATTCCCAATGGTCCATAGATGCTGAAAACAAAAAGACAGTGTCATCAAAATAACCCTTGGGGGTTACAGGGAAAACAGCAGTGATCTAGACCATGTCTATCAACTAGTGTGGCTGGAGAGCATCTCAAAGCACATAGGCAGAAATAGATGATAAGCCCTTCAGCCAGGTAACTTTTCCTTTCAGCATCCTGGCACAGAGAACTTAGATATATCACCAGGAAGCTATAGGAGGGGCATTAGGGGGAGATGGGATTAAATTAAATCATCGTTGCAGTGCCTGAAAGAATAGAAGCCCCAAAAGGAAATAAAGTTCAATTTCAGAAAAACAGGCAGGTTGAATTGCTTGTGCACCTGTGTCTATGAAATGAGATTTCTACTTACCAGTTCTGAGATAAAGAACTTTTTCTTCTGCATCTCTAATTAATTTCAAAGAATGAATTCCTCACGCAACAACTGTAGGGTCAAAGAAAATGAACAATTTCAAGGCTCTAGAAATGTAGGGGAAATTACCTCATAGAAGAAATTTCATACCAGCATATGAGGTCAACAACACTGAGCAGAAAAGCCAGTCTTCTGAATTTGTACCCCACCTGCCCTTCCTACCCAGACACAGCTATAGTTACTGATGCTGAGACAGACACTGGGAACAGCCAGCCCTCTTCTGGAAGCCTTACCTTTAAATTTTTTCATTTATGTGCATGCAGTCTGACCCAGATTGCTTTCTTCAGCAAACAGTAAAATTATCTTTCCCTGAACAGTCTTTCTTTCTTTTAGATATCTTTTCTGATGACAGCTGTTTCTATTTACCTTGTCATTGATGAATTCTTCTAGTTCTAAACCTTGGAGCTGTGCTGCCTTCTCAAGAATGGGAGGTGACTAGAACACTTTGGAGATGGAAGAGACCAATGATGTCCTCATCACTCTTCCCAGGCCTGGTTCCTCCCCTAGGCTCTGGAGTGTCCATGGGGGATTAACATGGGCACATTGAGGTGTGCAAAGAAATCTGAGCACATACTGCTGTATTTCTGATGTTTCCAAAGGCTGATTTCTTACTTTCTAAACAAAAAAATTACAGCAATTTATTGTATCTGGAAAGGGGCATTGATACAGTATGACCTTGGAAGCCAGAGGACAACTTGCAGAGGTCAGTTCTCTCCTTCCACCATGTGGGTTCTGGGACAGAACTGAGATCCTCACGCTCGATAGCAAGTGTTTTCACCCACCAGTTATCACAACAGCCCCAGATTTTTTTTCTTAGACAAACACCCAAGGTATGCAGTGAGAAATTGACTTGAATTCTAAATTGTAACCTCAGCTGTTCTTGGGAGAAAGAGAGAGGAATATCATCAAAGGTAGAGGGAAATACAGTTTCTTGTTACCTCAGATTGATTTTAAAAACATTATTTTTATTAGCATGCATTAGAAATTATTATATTTATTAGCATGCACTGACTGCTAATATTGCTTTTGTTTGATGTAGTGTTTAAACACATATAGGAAATATGTAAGCTGCTATTTATGTTTCTGTGGCAAAACACCCTGAACGAGAAACTTGAGTGAGGAAAGGTTTATTTCAGCACACAATTCAGAGTTTTGAGTTCATCATTGGCTGTCTCCATTGCTTCTAGGCCTGGGACAAGGCAAAAGTGTTATAGTGATGGAAGTTCATAGTAGCCAGCAAACAAGGCGGGTGGAGAGGGGCAGGGAGGACAAGAAACAGCTTTCAAAGGCAAGATTCTACTAGCCTGCATTCTTCAATTAGGTCTCATTTCCTAATAGTTTAGCCAACTCTTAATTGCTCAATGCACTTTACTTTTGTGGGATTTATTTATTAATTGATTCAACAGTTCTGAGAACTGTTGTGTATGATAGACTTTGTGCATAATAGACAGGTGCTCTACCACTGAGCTATGTTCCCAGCTGCCTCCCACTTATTGCTGAAGGTTATAATCATGCCTTTGCTTTAGTGAATTTTCCAAAGGATTTTTGAGGCAATTCTTTTATTTTATATTAAGCTTTTAAAAAGAAAATTTTCAAGAACGAATTAAAAAACACAAACCAATAGCAAACAAAAACCAAAACAAGAAAATATTCTCTCTGGGTGTATGCCAGGACTCTCTTTCATAGCCTGGACAGTGTTTTCCTGAACCTAGGGCTCAATAGCCTAAATTGAAGGCTTCATATCTTCAAAGGTCTCTAATGTATCTTTCCTGAAGTATATAGAGTCTTCTAAATTTTCCCGTATACTTGAGTGATTTTGATACCTTCATTTTATTAAAGAAATCCTCCCCAACCTTTCCTCTAGGACTTTAGGTGGTTTATTACCTATCTTACCATTGACTCCTGTCCCAAACTTCTGTAGGTGGTCTTAAGTTGGTTTTTTGTTTTATTGTTTATAAGTGTGTGTGTGTGTCCCCTGTTCCATGGCCTATGTGTGGAGGTCAGTGGGCAACTTGTGGGTTTTGAATCTCTCCTTCCACCATATTAGTTCTGGGTTTCAAACTCCAGTGTTATCTACCCACACTGCAATGATTTTAAACAATCGCCTTTATGTATTTAACTCAAGTAGACTGAAGTAGAGATGACAATTCTGAGCTAGAGTAGACCTACTCAAGAAGTTGTAATTAGGAACTTTTGTGATCTTTCCAAGTCCTGGACTATTTTACCACACTAGGAATGCTGGATGCATCTTCCATATGGACAATAAGCCACAGAAGGTTAGGTCTAGGGTAAATAAAAATGGCACAAAACTTTCCTGTTTTAAGCTACTTCTTTCTTGATTCCATATGGGCTTAATTGTGACAAACCTTTGATGGTCCCCAGACTTCTTTCAAAATGTGTTTTGATTGTTTCTACTTGTTTTCTCATTTTCCTATTGGTGTGTCTTTGGGGTTGGGTCAGGGCTTGTAGTGGATTGCTCCATGAAATCGCTTTTTTTAGTATTAATATATTTTATTGATTTGTTGGGAATATCATATCATGCACCCCAGTCCCTTCATGTCTGCACTCCACCCTTGTAGCCTCCCCCTGCAAAAGAAAAATTTAAAAATAAAAATAATTTAATAGAGATAGAGAGAAAGAGAAGGAGAGAGGAGAGGAGAGAGAGAGAGAGAGAGAGAGAGAGAGAGAAACCACTTCTCTCTTCCCATCCTTCCCACCTCTCTATCACCTTGGGAGCTGTGGTGTATCATATAATATGCCCTTTTCCCCAAATATTTTTACTTGCAAACGTTCATTGCAACGAGTGCTTGCTTGGTTCAAGGCCTCTGGCTTCTAGTACACCATCAATACTGAACCCTCACTAAAACTTCTCTTGGATATTCTCAGTCATGGAGATCCTTCAGGTATGGTTGTGTAGGAGATGTCTCTTCACACACTCCTCCATTTTTTAAAGCTGTGTTTTCAAGACATGTTTGTCTGTGTGGCCCTAATTGTCCCACAAATAGCTCTGTAGGACAGGCTGGCCTCGAACTCTCAGAGATCTGCCTGCCTCTGCCTCCTGGGATTAAAACATGCTCTGCAGTGAACATACATTTATCTTGCACATACATATGTTAGTACACATTTGTGAGCACAAAGATGGGGTGATGGGTCTGTAATTTAAACCAACCTCCAAAAGGAAAGAATAGGGTGAATGTTTTCTATTTAAAAAAATCTCCAGTAAGAATGGGCCCTGAAGTGCAGAGAGTGGTTAAAGAGTAGTAATACTTTAAGGTTCTCCTTAGTGTATTTTTTTTAGTTTAATGTATTGTAATGGCAAACTTACAGGAACATCACAGAAGACAGACAACATTAAAAAACATGTACTTGCCTGTAGGACAACTCAGAAAAGTGTAGTGAATGGGTGGAATCTATTGTATGATAAAAATGCTACAAACACCATTTAGTTGCTGTTAATAAGTAATTTACTTATTTAAAATATCCAAACGTTGGCATTGTCCAGAAAATTTTAGCAGATTTATTTATAATTGTTATAAAGTTGAACTGTTGAAATGTGTTCAATGAAACATTTTGCTTGCATTAATACTTTACATCTTGCATTTATATTAAAAATTCACACACAAATGAAAATGGAAAAACTGCCAATACCTGATTTCTGTCCCCTATTTTTCCACTCACAATCATATATTTAGGTACCTTTTGGCCCCATGGAAAAAATATCTAACATTCAGAACTACTGATAGCAGGAAGAAGAGGAAACAAATTTTTGAAAATGAAATGTTTCCCCTCATAGTGGACTCTTAAACACGTTCTCCATGTATGCAGCATGCTAGTTGGATATCTTTTGGCATAATTGTCACACGTTTGGCATGGATAGCACACAGGTTGGTATCTTTAAATAGGTCAACCAGATAGGCCTCACTTTCCTCCTGCAAAGCACCAATAGCTGTGCTCTGGAAGACCAGTTCTGTTTTGAAGTCCCGAGCAATTTCTCTCACCAGACGATGGAAGGGGAGCTTGCGAAGAATCAGAAGTTCAGTTGGATTTCTGATAGCATCTGATTTCACGGAGTGCCACAGTACCAAGCCTGTAACGATGAGGTTTCTTCACCCCTCCAGTAGAGGGTGCACTCTTGCGAGTGGCTTTTGTAGCCAGTTGTTTTCTGGGTACTTTCCCACCTGGCAGTCTGCTTTGTAGGAGCCATGGTATGAGCACCTCCTTACTCACGCCCCTGCTCCTTCAGCTGGAGCCTGGAGCGAGAGGCGATAGCGATGGCTGCGAACACTCCTTAGTGTATTTTTATTACATTTTAACTCATTTATTTGGGTATGTGGAAGGGGCACTGATGTATAAATAAGTCAAAGAAAAACTTGTGGGAATTGGTTTAATCTCCTTCAAGTATATACATCCCAGTGATTGAACCAAGATTGTCAGACTTGGTGGCAGATAGCCCCTACCTGCTGAGCCATCTCAACAGCCCTAAGGTTACTTGTTAAAGCATCATTTAAAAATTTTATAGAGGATCCAAAGGAATAATTGGCACAGTTGCCCTTATTTAACCAGTTGAATACACACACATACACAGTCACTCACACACACACATACATACACACACACAAGTATACAATGGAAACTCTTGGCGTGAATGGTGACAGAGTGTTATATGCTACATTGTATTAATATGATAGTTTTTTGACAGATCCTTAAGCTAATATTAAGTATTTCCTATTACAAAAATTTGTTCTTTCTGGTGGCTACTGCAATTCTGCAATTGTCATCATCGAACCTTTGTCCAGTAATTGATAGAAGCAGATGCAGAGATCCACAACCAAGCACTGGGAGGTGGTGGTGGTGTCCAGTTGAAGAGAGGGAGGAGGGATTGCATGAGCAAGGAGGGTCAAGATTGTGATGGGGAAAGTCACAGAGACAGCAGACTTGAGCTAGTAGAAGCTCATAGAACCTGGACTGACAGCTGGGGAGCCTGGATGGGGTGAACTATGCCCTTCTGAATGTGGGTGACAGTTGTGTGGCTTGGTGGTTTTTTTTTTTTGGGCCCCTGGCAGTGGGACGAGGATTTATCCCTGGTGCATGAGCTGGCTTTTTGGAGCCCATTCCCTATGGTGGGATACCTTGCTCAGACTTGATGGTGGGAGAGGCTTGGTCCTTCCTCAACTTCATGTGCCAGACTTCGGTGAATCCTCATGGGAGGCTTTACTATCTCTGAGGGGTGGACAATGGTGGGGGTGGGGAGATAGGGGGAGGAGGGGAGGGAGGGGGAATTGTGGTTGGTATGTAAAAAGAATAAAAACTGAAAATGTTCTGTGATAAACACAACAGGATCCATAATTCCTTGGAGAATTGACCATTAGGGTCATTACTGCCTCCTCCAAGACTGGATTCTAGACCTTCTGATAAGATCAAGTCCAAAGACTATCAAAAAATTTTATATAGAATTTATAAATTCATTTCACTCCACAAAAGAATATTGTTTTGGAAGAAAAATACTAATTAGGAGCTATGAAGAGAGAAGACAGAGAAAGAAACAAATAAATATATTGGGAAGAGTCTCAACCAGAAGATATCATCTCAATATATTGTCTACATGTTGGGGGCTAGAGCAATACATCATATGAGACAGAACTTATGCATTTGAATTACTTTGTTTTAGGCAGTGGAATTACTTTGTTTATTTTATACATAACTGAGGACCATCGCTGGGAGAACTTTAAGATAAATTAGCTTAGATAGAGGAGAACATAGAAAAATATCGAATAAATTACACAGCCTTTACTGGCTTAAATTCTTGCTCACAAAGCTAGCTTGTTAACTTAATCTTTTAAAGATTCACAAAAGGTTGGAAGTAAGTGTTTTGTTCAGAGTTGCTCGTGATTTTCACTAATTAAATCTGCCTTTTTAGCTGAGCATGAAAGCAGGGTGGAGAAAGTTGATTGTCAAGGGAACGCAGAGACAGTACATCATTTGCTTTCAGTCTTGGTGTGAATCTTATCCAAATAATTAAAAACCAGTTCAAACAGAGGTCCAAAAGGAAGAGGAATCCCCGCTGGAGACCGTGGGAGAAAGATGGTAGTGGGCAACACAGCAAGTTGAAAAGCCAGTTTGAATAGAGATAAAACTCATGGCTGATTCAGCACCTGCACTTATTTTAATTGAAGTTGTGAGGAGGTATGGAAAAGAATGATTTAATTTTTGCTTGCGTTTTTAGGGCTGTATTTTAGATAAAAAGATAAAGACTAATTGATTTAATGACCTCAACATCACAACTGTGTTTTCAGATTCAACAACTGATACAAACCAGGTTTTGATATAAGGTTTAAATTTCTGAAATGTTTTCTAACCATATGGAAGTAATTTCCTGCTCAGTTATATATACCTAGATATGTTTTGTCAAATTTATTATTTCTATGTCCCCTCAAGGTCAATGACAGTATATTGGAGGTTTTGATGGAGAGGTCCAGATATGCAACACACTATATAATACAGCGTCTTATAAGCTAGACTAAGATGTGAATTTCAAAAAGAAATGATTCACAGTTAATTTGAGGGTAGCAAATTATGAGGAATTTTAAGGACAAAGAATAAATTTTTAAGAAGAGAATGTCTTCTGACAAATATGTGCTGTCTTCCTTACCAATGCACAGGGGAAGGAGGGTCTGAGCGAGGCTAGTGGGTGTATGAGTGCATGGGTGGGTGTTTGCCTCTTTACCTCAATGGTAAAAGTGAGCACATGTTGGGATGCCTTGATCAACCTTGATGTGGGGCAGGGAGGGACCTGGTATGCCTCAACTGAAAGTGCCATGGGGCCCTTAACCTTTCTAAGGAGTGGATGGGGATGGGTTGAGGGGTGGGAGAGAGGAGGAGAGGAAGGAGGGGGACTGTTATTGGTATGTAAAATGAATTTAAAAAATAAAAGATTTAAAAAAAGAAAGTGAGACTTCATTGAAGCCACATGAGAAGTTTACTTTAAGATTCCTGGAAGTGTGCCGGGGGTTAGTGACGCACACCTTTAATCCCAGCACTCAGGAGACAGAGGCAGGCAGACCTCTGTGAGTTCGAGGCCAGCCTGGTCTACAGAGCGAGTTTCAGGACAGGCTCCAAAGCTACAGAGAAACCCTATTTCGGGAAAAAAAAGATTCCTGGAAGTGAAAAATACAATGGGTCTGATTCTTACCTCTATAAATCAAAACCCAAATCAACTTCAAAATAATTCTATGAGATGACTCAGTGGGTAAAGGTGCTTGCTGCAAAACTCAATTACCTGAGTTCAATTCCTGGGATCAACTCACATGGTGGAAGGAGAGAACTGACTCCTGCTAGTTGCCTTCTCATCTCCATGTGTTTTACACACACACACACACACACACACCACATAAAAATGTAACTGTTTATGAAAATACATTAGTAGTAAAAAAAGAACTATCATAAAAGCTTAAAAGGATAAAGAGGAAAGCTACAACAAAAATCATCAGCTAGGGAACTGCAGCAGTTTCTTTGAATAGGGGACCAAGCGTGTGCACATTTCCTTCCTCCAAATCAGATGTGGAATTGGATGTAGCAAAAATCAGCGTGGGTTTATTTTGGTCCCTGAGCAAGTACATTTCATAGGAGGAAGATGGAATTTGACTGAGCATCTGTGTGGCTTAACCTTTCTCTAAACCTGAAGGATGAGAGAGGTGTGTGTGGTAAGGGATGTTACAGAAAATATCAAGGGATTACAGCAGAATGCAGCCAACAGATTGATAGACAGGAGGCGTTCTGAGGAAGTCAAGGAAGCACCCATGAGAGAGTAAATCTGCTCTCTGCATCATTTGGGCCTGAAGAGAGTGAAGCCAGTTGGCACCAGTGTCCTCTAAGTTGGAGCTCTGCTGTCATAAGATCCTCTGTTTCCTCTCCATCACCAGACTTGGTGGGAAAGTAGCGGACCCAGAGAGGAGCTGCTGTCAGATACTGTCCTCTAGAAGTTTTTCTGTCAGCACAACTGGAGAAAGAAGGCAACAAAAACGAAGCATTTCTCGACAGCCTTGATGGGATATTAGACTGTTGAATACACACTATGCATTCCACCTTAAGAATGTCATAGGAATTTGTAAGATTGAGAACAAAAGTCTGGGTCCAATTCAAATGTTCCTAAGCTTATAGGGTTTGCTTATAAGCTTATTTGTGCCTTACTTCTATTGCTGTGATAAGACTCCATGGCAATGGAAGAAGTGTTTATTTGGGGCTCACACTGTCAAAGACTTAGCCCATGGCAGAGGACATGGTGACCTGCAGACAGGAATGACACTGGAGCAGTTGCTGAGAGCTTACATCTTATCTACAAGCAAGAGGTAGAGAGAATTTTGTGATCTTTGGAAATTTAAAATCACATCCCCAGTGACATGTTTTCTCCAACAAGGCCATAGCTCCTAATCTTTTCAAACATGTCCATCATCTGGGAACCCAACATTCAACACATAAAGACTATTTTCATTCAAGCCATCATAACTTGTTAGTTGGGTTCTAGAAATAGAACCTCAATCCTTAGCATGTGCTAAGCAATCATTTCACCAATGAATTGCAGTCTCCAGTCTTCCATTGGTCTTAAGTTCCCAAAGTATATCTGACATTATCCTATATTTTGTAATTTTGTAAGATATTTTAATCACAATTACTTTGGACTTATTTCTTTCATTTTATCATATTCTTTTTTAATTTTTGAAAATTTTAAACATGTTTACAATGTATCTTGGTCGTATCCATCCATGAGAACCTCCTTCAAGCTTTGACACATACCGTCCTATCAAATATTTTATAATTTTTCCTCAATATATGTTTTTATTTAAATTAGAAACATGCATGCTTCACATGTCAATCCCAGCTCCCCCTCCCACCTCTCCTCCCTTGTCCCTTCACCAGCCCCCCCAACCACCTACCCAATCGCCACATCATTCTTCAGGGAGGGTGAGGTCCTCCTTGGGGGATCTTCACAGTCTGTCATTTCATCCATGGCAGGATCTAGGCCCTTTCCCATGTGTCCAGACTGAGAGAGCATCCCTCCATGTGGAATGGGCTCACAAAGTTCATTTGCATGCCATGGTAAACACTGATCTACTACCCAAAGTTCATTTGCATGCCATGGTAGACACTGATCTACTACCCAAGGCCCCAGATTTCTGAGGCCTCCTCACTGACACTACATTCATGGAGTCTGGATCAGTCTCCTGTTGGCCTCTCAGCCATGAGTCTGGTGTTCAAGAATCGTGAGACTACAGGCAGAATAGGCTTTGTTTCTGCATTAAAACCTGGAAAGAATGAAAGCAAGAAAAGACCAACTAGACATCAAAAACATTTTATAAATGTTTATCAAAAAAGGAGAAAAGCTGTGCAAATTGAGATGATATATCCACTTCAAATCACAGAACACAAACACAATTCTGTTGTTATGGATCTTTTATCAAATGGGACAAATATTGATTAGCTGGGGATGACTGTGTGCTGCTGCTAAGAATGAAAGTCTATGATTTTTTTCAGCCTTATCCCCCCACAGACCCCAGACAAAACTATCTGTCACTTTATTCAACAAAATGGAATAGTATGGGTAATGGTATCCTCTGACTGAACAATAAACAACCATGCAGAATGTAAAGAAATAGGGTTACAACCATGATTTAAACACCATTATTATATGGTCCATGGTGGCATCAGTCAGGACAAAAATTGTTGAGGGAATTAAACCAAAATCCAATTTTGAGTGGAACAAGAGGTCCTGAATGGGTGGAGGAGGGGCTGACCAACTTCCAATGGCAGAGGAGCAATTGACACTTGCTGGCTGCTGGGAGGGTTCAGTCACTTTTCTTCTGAGATGTGGTATCAGAGAGAATACCGATACTCCAGTAAATGGCGCTACACCCATGTACATACATGTACTCAGTGAGTTTTAAAATGAAATTGGGAGGGGAGAGTACTGGTGGTGGGGATATGGGAAGAGTTGGAGGGGAGGGAGTGGGACTAGATTTGATAGAACACGTTATGTGCCTACATGAAATTCTCAATAAATTTTTATAAATTCATGATAAAATAATAAATAAAAGCTGGAAAAAATCACGAGGCAAAGCTTTTCAGAATTCTGGAGACTTAGAAAAGGGGGTAGTCCAAGGAACAGAGCCATTTCAGTATACTAAGACCACTCTTGAAACTTTCTATTGCCCACCCTCTTCCCAGATTACATAACAACCTTAAAGATAGGTCTGGCAAACTGCAGTGAGCCAGCATTGGAGACCACATTGAATAGAACATGGTTAGAAGTGCCCAAATTATCATCACCAGGAAGTTGCTACTGTGTGGCTAACCTGTTGTTCTATAGAAACCACTCTGATTAGGAGGTGATCTAGGATACCACAGAATTGTATGCATTGTGTGTATGCTTGGGAAACACTCAAAAAGGTACTTCATTGTGACCTCTGGAGACACAGGAAAAGGCATTGCATTGTGACCTCTGGAGACACTGGGAAAGGCATTGCGTTGTGACCTCTGGACACTGGAAAAGGTACTGCATTGTGACCTCTGGAGATACTGGAAAAGACAATGCATTGTGACCTCTAGAGACACTGGAAAAGGCATTGCATTGTAACCTCTAGAGACACTGGAAAAGGCATTGCATTGTGACCTCTGGAGACACTGGATTGTGACTTCTGTGTGACCTTGAGGCTCTAAATAAGCTGAAGATGAGGGTTAAAGCTGAGTTAGCAACTGTCCATTTGTTGGATGCATTTCTTATTGTAGTCACTTTTGTGTATCTATGGGCTCTGCTTGTACCAAGAAGTTAAAAACTGAAAAAGCTGTGTTCATGTTAAACACATACAGACATTTTCCTAGCATTTTCATTGCACAATTGACTTCTACTGGATATTACAGGCGTTTGGTTTCTACTGGGTATTGCAGTTACTAAGGATGGGTACATGTACAGGCTATGTAGACACATTATGATGTTTTATGTAAAGGACCTGAACATCCAAAGATTTGAAGGATCCTGGAAAATTTCCTCACAGACTCCAAAAGAAAACCATGTACACAAAGCCCTGCAACAGAAACTAGGAGACTCACTGCTGCCAAACACTGAGGAAAACTGGGAAATCAGTTGCTGGGCACCAGACTGATGAAACAGATTCCAGAACCTACAGAATACAGACTATAGAGAACTGATGGGGGAAGTTATTCAGTGAACAAATAGCAAAGCAACAGTGTCAACAAATTATCCCCACAGAAAAGACAGGATTTCAGCAGGGTCAAGATATATTATTCAAAATGTCCATTTTCCTAAATAATTATGGAACATGAAAAGATGTGAGAAAAATACCCAGGACATATAAGAACAAAGCTTTACCATTTCTGAAATCAAGCTACCTATGAAGAGCGACTGTACTCTCTATAGGGTAGAACTTAGTGAGCCACTGATTTATCGCCACTAGAGAGAGTTATTGGCCAGTGAGAAGGGGAATAAGGGAGAAGAAAGAATGGTGGTGGGTTTGAGGATTAGACCTTCATACTGAGGTCTTTTTCATTGTTGTTCCTTGTTGCTCTTTATTTTTATTGACATTGGTCACAATTGTTTGGTTGACTTTTAGCATGCAGTCAGAAAGGTGAAGAAGTTTTGAGTATGCAATCACATTATTGTCAGTATGCAAACACCTTCATGAAGGGATTTGACACTGATTTTCACCAACATAAATTAGTCATTCCTTTTATTCAGCTTAAAGCCACAGTGTACATCTTCTGTGGTATTATCAAGAGATTGCTATCCTGAGTGGTTTGCCCGCATCATGTACCTCTTTCTAGCCCATTTATTCTCATTGCTGAATAGCACATTATACTTTTTGATGAATAGAAAATTTTTTAATATATAATCCTGGATAACATATATTATAAACAATATAGTTCATCTTTTCTAATCATGATATACATTTTGTTTTGAATTTTTTAGTTCTCAACTCACTCTATAGACTGGTGTTCACAGACTTATTTATTGAAACAAATGAGCGGACAAACAAGACTCTTTGCTAACTAAGCTCTTGGTAAAACGAAAATAGCTAAGGACTGAAGAGATGGCTTGGCAGTAGGAGTACTGGCTTCTCTTCCAAAGGACACAGTTTCAGATTTTGGCACTCATATGGTAGCTCACAATCATATGCAACTCTTGGTCCAGAGGACCTGACACCTTTTTCTGACCTCAGAAGCTGCATGCATGTGGTACATGAACATGCATGTAGTCATAACACTTGTGCACATAAAATAAAAATAAATAAATGTTTTTTTAAAAAAGAGCACTGGCTGCTCTTTCAGAAGATCTGTATTCTATCCCTGGAGTTCACATGGTAGCTCACAACCATTCATAATTCTAGTTGCAGGGAATCCAGTGCTCTCTTCTGACCTCTGCAGACACAAGACATGCAAATGTTCCACATATACACAATGCATACAAGTCACCCATACATATAAAATAACCATGATTGTATAGAAATATTTAATATCAGAAGCAACCAACAAGGAAGTATTTTGTTGTTGTTGTTCAGTGCTTCTTCTTGCACCATGGGCTATAATTTGAGTTTGCATGGTTTTTGCATGTCTTGGGCTACACAAACACTAACAGTAATGAGTAGCCAACTATATTTAAGGCATCAAAATGTATCTCAGAAAAAAAAATCCCTGGATGCCTAAGTCAACTGACTCTCCAGGCATTCTGAGTCAGAGCCAATTTGCTGTCCTTTCTACATGGGTGAGACAACATATTTTGTAAAGCTTTTTTTTTTAAAACAAGTCAAGTAAAACTTATTCCCTAAAATTTATTTTCTAACGAGTTGTTAGGGCATCGTAGGCCGCTTTTTAACAGGCATTTTGCAAAAAGACTCAAAAATGGGGAATGCATGCTTTTCATTGTAACATTGTGTTAATAATCCTGAAAGGGTGGTAAGATGGCCCTTGAGTAGCAGACAGTAAGTATTGCAGCAAGATTTGTTCATCTAAACCGAAGCCATTGCTGTGATAGTGGTGCATGAGGACACCTGCAGACAAGGCCTTCTGGAAGTCCACAGTGTCCCCTGAAAGTCACAGGGTTTGCTGAAGGGAAGTAGGTGGGAGGGCTCCCTATACACTGAGCAGGGGCTCACAGCAGCAGAATAGGGTGAAAATCTAAGATCTGCCCAAGGCTTGTTGTCACAGACATTGACCCTGGCTCTCAGACCCAGTTCTTCATGGCTCTGGGTGACTATTCATCCAATATAAATGAATAGACTAGTTATTTCTACATTTATTATTAATGCAGTTTTAGTGGAATTAGGGATGCAAAACCTCCGGCCATCAGAGTTTCAAGCAGCCTCAGAATGCCAACAATGGCTGAGAAGCATCAGTGGTTGGTTCTGATCATTCTAGATGGTTCCCAGTTAGAAACTCTTTAAGCATGTGACACCTTTCCTTTGCTAATCACCATGATGTTTTCAGAGGCCGTCACTACTCTTCTTCATGCAAAGATCTGTTATTTTTGTTGCATGATAAGTTGGCATTGGAAATGTCATGGTGGCCTCAGGCCTCCTTCATGGAACACACAGAAAGATAGGGTGAGCAGCACCTGTGGCTTCCTCCTTCTCCATAGGGTCCAGGTATTCAGAGGAAATGGGTTTTGTCTCACTCAAGAAGACAGTGGGATTGCGTTTAGAATATGAGACGATTTTCCAGTCCCCCAAATCATCTACGTGACTCATCTAGTGAAAAGAACCCATGAAAAAGTCAGCAGCCTTTTCCTTGGCTCTCTGGAGAATACTCCAGCTTTGCATGTGTGCAATTCTTCACAGGTATTGGGTGCCATGTACATCACTCTTCACCTACCTGAAGGCCTTAGGCTATAGTCCTCTGCCAAGAACACTTCACTAAATAGAGCAAAGATCCCAGACTAAACATGGACTTTGGTTTTCTTTTAACCTGACAATGGTAGAGTACAGAGTGCATAAGCTAATAATTCTCTCCAAGTAGAATGATAATGATATTTAAGGGCATCTAGAACAATTTGACAGAGGTGTGCTTGTAGATTACATACATCTGTCATATATTATTTATGTTTCCATTCATTATTAATTTGCATCTTACACAAACATGAATATATAGTTGCTTCAGAATAAGAATGTTTCTTTAAAAATAGACTCTTTCTGTGTCTGCTGCTCATTTCCAATTTAAAGCATAACCCACTCTACATGGCAAAATTAATCATTTTTTTCACAATAGTGAATGTTGGAAATGCCTCCCCACCTTAGAATCCCAAGAGGAAATTAATTGGAATTTAACTTGAAATAAGTTTAACTTGTAAAATAAATGGTACATGTATCATCTCTGTGCAAACAAACAATATCCTGTTGAGTTGGGGAGGATATGCATCACTTGCCAAATAAGAGAGAAAAAACTATCAGTTCCCATCAGGAGTTTTCTAAGTTAGACAAAAGGAAAGAATCAGTCCTTCCCAATGTCCCAAACTCCAGGACAGGACAGTGTTTACAACCTTTTGTAGGCTGGAAATCACATATGGTTTTCTTGTTTTGTTTAAAAAATATGATTGTGTGCTTGGAATACTGCATTTTAAACCAAACATACACCGTATATAAATTAGTCGGCCTTGATCCAGCAGATGGTAGCTACATTCAAGGAACTGTATAATACTTCCTCCTAAGGGCACCTAAGGACACATTTTAATACAGCCTTACAATATCTAACTCTCTAAATGTGATGTCTGTTTTTAATGACTTTCATAATGACTGGCTTAGGCCATCTATATACAAGTGAATTCCACAGTGTTTCAGGGAACAAGGAAATCAAAATTGACCAATTTAAAAGATGTGAAGGGGCACTATTGATTTTTTAAATGCAATTTTAAAGGATTTTCTGACAGTTTTAGTGGTAGTTGGAAGAATGTCAAATTTACCTTTTAGTAGAAGAATAGATTAGATGCAAGAGACCAGAGAAATGCAGTTTTTTCCTGTTCACAAGCTCCCCTCAAGCAGTGTGTTGCTGCAAACTTCTCTTAACTGACTCAGCTTAACTATTTAAAATGGGAAAACTCGCTATCACCATAATTGTCTCTGTTTTCCTCAGTTGAAATGTTCCCCAAAATAAGATAAAATATAACTTAAACTGTTCAGAATCAACAAGGCTCTGCAATTGAATAAATTAGCACGAGGCTTGATTTTATTTCCGTACTTATTTATTTATTTGCCACTGAAGCTTCTTGATTCTGCACTCCAGCTGTTCCCCTCTCAGGGTTCACCTTCTGCTAATGAAATGGATTCCACGCCCAATACAAGAATATTGGCATGAGAGAGGAAAAACACTAACATAGAAGCTGTGTTTTCCAAATAGAAAATCTTAATTACTTTGATATATTTAACAAATGCATGCAATTAAATTTCATCACAGGTTCTATGAAATACTATTGATGGATCAAAAGTACACATTCTATCATCCATTCACCTGACCTACTTATTGCACATTACACTCTAGAACTACAAGGAAGGTAATTGGCATTTTCCTTGTGGTAGAGATCACACTTTTATATACTGTAGTGTTTCTTGATGTAACACCACATCTAACATTATTTCATTGTAATTATTTAGAGTTTTATGTCCCTGTTATGTGGAGGCTAAGCATGCTATGAATTTTAGTTGTAGCATCCTCTCCATGAACAAACCCAAAATAGCATTATACCCCTTAGCTTTTTAGGACTGAGCTTATTTTGAGCTTTAATATTTTCAGAGCAAGTCAGCCACCTACCACAGTAAAAATAGCTCTCATATTCCATGTGGTGTGACTGGGGGACTCACCAACACTTCTTGGGCTTAGTTAGGGCACTCTAAGTCTTTTCTCCCAATTAAATTCAAGAATAGCCTAGCTAGCGAAATTAAGAATTTCAAGGAAGAAATATGAAACACCATCTGCTCTAAATAAAAGAAATCCTGCATGATAACTCATTTTATATGAAGATAATGAGATCTGGGATCCTTTTTTATGGTTTCTTTAGGATTGGAGGTCAGAAATATTTCTGTTACACGGTGATTTCCATGGCTCATTAACAGAAATGTGTGGTCCTTTTGGATAGACTGTTTTCCTTTGATTATCACGTGCAGAATATATACTCTCCAAAAAGATGCTTTATTTTAAATGTGGAAATATTAGTCTCCTTTTCAAAAAGAACATGTATTAGTAGTATGCAAGTCCTAAAAGGTGCTCAGTAAAGCTGGGGCATCATAGCAGGCAGCTCTCATATTCTGATTCCCTCATTATTATTAATATTTTATGTGATGGTGCCTAACTGACATTGAAATCTCAGGATCAACAGAGCCCTGGTTTCATTCCGATCATTCCCCCATCATGAATGCTCATTTTCTGTTCTGGGCTCCCACCCAGGAATGTACATCACATTTGGTCCTCCTGTCTCTCCAGTTCTCTCTGATATGAACAGTTCTTCAGTTATTGTGAATTTCAATCTTGGGAGAACTGCAGAGCTTCTGTTGAATGTCCCCCAGTGAAGGGGTCCAGACATTTTCCTCGTAATTATCTCTGAGCCATGTGTTTGGAAGGAGACAACCACAAGAATACTTTATCACTTCCAAGTGAGGAATGCGTCACCCCAATGTTATCTTATCAATGACATTAGCTTTTGTAAGGCAAGGTTTGCAGGTATCCCTAATCTAAAAACTTCTTGACTTTCTCTGTCTGCTCTCCTAGGGGAAGTGACCAAGTCTAATCTGCATTCAGTGGCAATAAAGGATGGGGAGCACACATTTCACCACCAGGAAGGGGGGCTGTCCACATATATTATTTTGATTACATTAGTATGAAAGTTTATTCTCATACATTTATCTGTTCAATTATTTATTTATCTCAGTATGGCACATGAGTATTTACTTTGGCTTATCATGCAATACCCTGCTATTTACTTTATGGTTCAAATCGTTATAGCATTTGGTTGGTTTTATTTCAGTTTTAAATAGGCTCCTTCACATATCTTATCCCAACCCTTTATTTTATTTCTTCATTTTATCCATGTTTAACCTTTGGTCTAAATCAATAAAACCGGTTATTTCTCCAGTGGGGGATAATTGGGGTGCTCACAGATGTTCATCTTGGTTGATTCTAAAAGGCCCTCACAGAGAAAAATCTGTGTACCATATAGATACTTAATGCTACCCTCACATATAGCTAACAATCTACTTAACTGTTTATAAACACGCATATATGTATGTATGTGTTGTACAGTGGTGTATCTAACTTCATTCAGATAAGATAGTACCCATTCTGACTTTGAATATTACTAAGTTAATATTTTATTCTTCAGTAAAACAAACTTCCCCAACATTTGTCTCATATTTAAATACTGTCTCAACTCTAGTACATGTAAAAGATTTCCAAAATTAATGCATACCCTCATGAGAAATATATTTACCAGGTATAACACCACACACATTAGGACACCCAGTTAACTTTACAAGTTCTAATCAAAACATTTTTTGATGTGGTATGTCCTTCTGTATGCTGTGCATATGTGTTGCTTTTATTGGCTGATGAATAAAGCTGTTTCGGCCAATGGCCAAGTAGAGTAAAGCCAGGTGGAAAATCCACACAAAGACAGAGAAAGAAGGTGGAGTAGAAGGGACCCCATGTAACCACTTGGGAAGCAGCCATGAGCCTCATGGTAAAATATAAACTGATAGAAATGGGTTAATTTATCATTAGAGCAGTCAGTAAGAAGTCTGAGCCGTTGGCCACACAGTTATAACTGATATTAAGCCTCTTCGTGGTTATTTAGGAACAGACTGAAAAAATTCTAGTCCAGTGGGACCAGAGAGTCAGAGAAAAGTTTCCATTTATACAACTTTTTCCAGTGTTTCCTTAGTCATATAATGTTTCTGTCTGTTTATTCCTGTGAGGCTATTGGAGGCTTTCTTCATATTCCATCCTGGGATCCCAAACATCCTGTTTTATTTGTTTCTGTCACATGGCCAGTGTGATGGTTGAATAAGAATGGCCCCCACAGTCTCATATATTTGAATGCTTAGTCATCAAGGAATGGCACTAGTTGAGAGGAATTAGGACGTGTGCCCTTGTTGGAGTAGGTGCCGCTGTGTTGGAGGAAGTATGTCAGTGGAGGTGGGCTTTGGGGTATAAAGGCCAAGTCAGGCCTAGAGTCTCTCTCTTTCTGCTGCCTATGGGTCAGGATGCAGAACCCTCAGCTGCTTTTCCAGTCCCATGTTGGCCTGTGTGCCACAATGGTGACAACAGACTAAACCTCTGAACTATAAGCCAGTCCCAATTAAATGCTTCTGTTTATAAGAGTTTCCAAGGTCACAGTGTGTCTTCACAGCAATAGAACAGTGATTGAGACTCAGTTTTTATGATTTGGAGCTTATGACCTTAGTGTATACACAGGAGTACAGACCCACCATCTAAAGTTTTGACCATGTGCTTTCCCCGGTCACTCACTAGTTCCTATCCAAATCTCTGAAATCTCTTGGCTAGTTTTCCAAATGTCCCTAAATGTCATAGTTTTATTTATGAATGCTTTACCCACATGTGTGTATGTGAACTACATGAGTACAGTACCCACAGAATTCAAAAGAGAGTATCAGATTCCCTGGAACTGGAATTATAAATGGTTGTGAGCCACTGTGTGGGCCCTGGGAACCTAGCCTAGTAGTACTCTTTAAGGAAATGTGCTCTTAACCATTCAGCCTTTCCAGCCTCTCCAGTCCCTGAATATCACAGGAGTGCAACAACATAGCATATACTCTTTGCATCCTGGCTCAGTTCACATAGTAAAATACATTTGACATTCATCTGATTTTGCATGAATTAGCATCTCATTCATTTTCATTCCTGTGTAACATTTCATTAAGTATATCTACCACAATTCACTTACTGTTCATTTATTGAAAGACATTCAATACTTGCAGTTTCAGCAATTATGAACAAAGATGCTATGTGCAACCCTAGAGTGATAGATAGTTTGTGGAGGTAGTTTTTGTTTTTTCCTTCCATTTGTTTTGTTTCTGTTTTTATGACAGGCTCTCGCTATGTAGCTCAGGTTTGTTTTCTGATATACCTGCTTCATCTAAGAGACTCCTTTCCAACAATGAGAGATACACTCTTACACTGAACTCTTGGGGGAGGGTCTAGGCCCTGCCCTGGATGAAATGACAGACTATGGACACCTCCATGGAGGGCCTCACCTCACCCTCCCTGGGGAAATGAGGGGATATTGGGGGGTTGAGGGGAGGGCACGGGGGAGGGGAGGGAAACGGAGAGGGACCTGGAATGGACATGTGAAGAAACCTTGTTTCTAATTTAAATTTAAAAATGTTATATATATATATATATATATATATATATATATATATATATAGAGAGAGAGAGAGAGAGAGAGAGAGAGTAAAATTGGCAAAAGAATTACTGGGAGTCAATTTGCTAGTAATGACTAAGTTACAGGCTGCTCTAATCCAAGCTTTGCCACCAGCAGGTTATTATGATAGGAAGTCACAGGTGGACATCTGCAACCACGGGCTATTTCAGGAGGTGAAAAGGTCTTTTACAACTCAATATGGGAGTTACTTCAAAGCTCACAGTTGTTATGAAATAGGTCTTTGTCTGAGATCTGATATCTAATTTAGTCTCAAACGTCTGAGCTTAAGCTTCTTAATCCCTCTTCCAAAACTACACAAACCACTTCCTCATTACTTCACTATTCAAAGTTATTATTTTAAGAAAGTTATTAAATTTATCACATAGAAATGATTCTGTATAGCAAAAATATAACACATAAAGGAGAAGATAGTTCCAAGAGCTCCACTGCATTGGAACTGAATTGGGTAAAGGGCAGAGGGAACCTTTAAAATAACCCATGGCCCAAGCAATGCTTTCCTGCTTAAATGGCATGCTGGAATTGTTTAAAGAAAAGGATTAATAGAACTTGTTTTTAAATCCCACTGCTCAAGAGGATGATCTCACTGAATCCAAGGCT
This sequence comes from Mesocricetus auratus, assembly GCF_017639785.1. Lineage (NCBI taxonomy): Eukaryota > Metazoa > Chordata > Mammalia > Rodentia > Cricetidae > Mesocricetus > Mesocricetus auratus. The sequence continues at coordinate 10,827,836 of NW_024429183.1, read as the reverse complement.
AGCCTGTTCTGCAAGTTCTAGGTCAGCCATCCAGAGATACATAGGGAGAGCTTGCCTCAAAGAAAGAAGGAAGGGAAGAAAGAAAGAAAGAAAGAAAGAAGGAAGGAAGGAAGGAAGGAAGGAGAAAGGGTAGAGGAAGGAAGGAAAGAAGGAAGGGAGGAAGGGAGGGAAAGGAGGAGGGAGGAAGGGAGGAAGGGGGGGAGGGAGGGAGGAAGGAATACTGAAATTGGTGTAACATGCAATCCCAATCCAATTATTGTTGATCAAAAAAATAAAAACTGAAATTTGTTTTCCTTTTCTGAAAAAAAAAAGGTAAAAATAGAAAGATGCTGAGGAAATATTCAAAGAGCTACTGTTGCAGGTGGACAGCTTTGTCTAACTTTATCAGAAACTTCTAAAGTGTCAGGAGACAATACTTATCATTAATTAACCATCAGTAAGTGCAAGGATTTTCTGTTTTTGTTGTTGTTATGTTTACATGCCAGCATTTGCCAGTGTTTTGGGATTGAAATCTTGTAGGTGGTGACCCTACTTTGGGAGTTTCACTTGCAGCTTCCTAAGAACATATGATGACTGAGTTTTAGAATATATTAGCTGGTCACTTATCTTTTTTTAGTGGTTTTTACTGATTTCGTGGATTTCTTTGTTTTTGTTTTAATTTTAATGAAGTCCTGGATCATAAAATTTTTAGCACTGTCTCAGCTAAGGTTTCTGTTGTTATGAAGAGACACCATGACCATGGCCACTCTTACAAGGAAATCATTTAATTGGGGTGACTTGCTTACAGTTTCAGAGGTTCAGTCCATTACCATCATGGCAGGGAGCATGGTGGCATGCAGGCAGATGTGGTGCTGGCTACATATTGATCAGAAGGCAACAGAAAGCGACTGAGACACTGAGTGAAGATTAAGCAAAAGAGCTCCCACCGTAACCCATTTCCTTCAACAAAGCTACACCTCCCAATAGTCCCGCTCCCTATAACCTTATGGGAGCTAATTACATTCTCTGCCTCAATCACTAAACACAAGTCACCCAAATTTTCTCCTATATTTTCTCCTACATGGTTTATAATTTAATATTTATATTTAGATCTATGGTGCTTTTCCAGGTAACTTTAATGGAAAATGTGAGACATATGACTGGACTATATTCAGTTTTTAGAAGTTTTTCATTTGCTCTTTTAGAATTCAGTGGGGTCTGATGTCTTAAGTATATTCATCTCTTCTTCCACTCTTCCGTGATTTGTTGGCTATGGAAGGCTAGTCATTCAGGCATGGTGTGCTGAAGACACCCACCTTCCTTCGTTGAATGACTTGTGTCCTCATATCAAAAAACATAAGATTACATCTGTATGTGTGCTTTGTTTGAAACCTCAGCATCTAACTTCTCCTCAATAGCTTTCTGTTTTTTCTGTTCTACCTGTATGGTCTTGAGATCAGGTGACCCAAATCTTTGTCCTTGTTCTTTTCTTTTTCAGGATTAATTACTCTGAGAAAAATGCAATCACATTGGCATTATTTTATTCCCTAGGAAGAAAAATATATGGATGGTTATAAGACTTTAATAAGAAACCACATTTGCTTTCAAAGATCTCCTAAGTATTTCCTAAGTCATAGTTAGTATGTTTCTTTGGCTGAGAATCTGTACTAATATCAGATAAAGCAAATTTCTATACAAGGAAAAAGACCAGAAAAGAAGAAGAAAGACATGGGAGAACTGTAAGAGACAATTTCCAAGAAGACATCTTGATTCTTCCTACATGTCTACCTAACAATCAGATGTCAGAGTATGAAGCAAACAACTGTCACAATTGTAAGCAGGATGAGAGAAACCCACTAGGATCGTCAGAGATTTGATCACCCCTTCATCAGCAGTTGATAGATCAAGAAGGCAGAAAGTCAGTGACTATACAATTGACACGGCAAGGCTGTCAATCATTTTGACTTAATTGATATTTATAACACACCACATCCCAGAATTGCAAAATATATGTTCTTATGACAGGCACTTGGAAGATTCTCCCAATTCCTAGTGTATAAAGTCCACTATAAACCCTAAAATAATCAGAACCCTCTACAATACCTTCTATGATGTGATGGGATTAAACTATATAAATCACAGAAAGATAACTGGGAAATTCCACATATTTTAAGATAAGACAACAAACTTCTACATAACCCATGAGTCAGAGAAGTCTCAAATGACAGTAAAATTAATTTCAATGCATGGTAACAATGAAAATAAGCATGGCAGTTGGTGAGACATAAAAATACAGTGTTTAAAAGTAAATCTTTAGTATTAAATAAATGAACCAGAAAAAGAAAGGGTTGAAATTAATTCATCAGTCACTTTTGTTCTTGGAACACCAAAGAATGAAGAGCAATGTAAGTCTAAAACAAAGAGAAGAAATAACATAAAAAGAGAGAGACAGAAACCAATGATCTGAAGGCAAACACAAAGATAACCAACAAAAGCAAGAAAGAGGCTTTGAAAATGATGCTTTAAATAGAGTATAACACTATGCAGGTGTTCTGGTTTGGTGTCAAATGGCCCTCTGAAGCCGTGGACCCCTGCTGTGATTTCAATGGTAGGTAATAGAATCTTTAAGTGGTGGGTAGAGTCTAGTTACAGGAAATTAGTTCAGGAGGGTGCACCCTTGAAGCAGATACTTGTGCTTTATTTCTCCTTTTCTCTGCTTTCCCAGGCCACCATGAGGTAAGCAGACATCTTGCTGAGTGATTTCCTCACGGTGCACGGTGTGGCCACAGGTCCACAGCAGTAGCCCTACTAATCATAGGCTAGAAACTCTGAGCAGTAATGAACTTTCCCTACTTTTTAGATGATTAGTTCTTATTTGGTGACAGCAACAGAAAGACGGCTGATATTATAGGCTAATCAAAAGAATGGGAGCAAAGTTGAGAGTGGAAAGAAAGAGAAAGATGGAGAGGAGGAAGAAGCAGGTGGGAGGGAAGGGGAGAGGACAGAAACGATCAACATTACAAGTTATGGGTCTCATCGTTATTGATTTTGTGGATATTACCACTATGAAAGAAGACAATTATGGACAATTCAATACTCCAAATTCCATAAATTAGATGAAATGAGCCAATTCCTGGAAAACAACAAACTATTGAACTTTTTCAGATAAGAAAGGGATAATCTAAAGAGGCTTGCATCTATTAAAGGGATTGAATCAATAATTAATTACTCTGAAAAAGAAAGCACCAGGTCCAGATGTTTCCCTGAGAACTTTCTAAACATTTAAGGAAGAAATTAAGCCAATTCTTCATGATAGAGATGGAAGCAGATGCATCACTGTGTAATTGATTCTATAAGGATAACATTACCTCCCTAACAAAACCAAATAAAATATTACAAGAAAGGAAAACTACAGATCAATTTGCTTCATGAATATAGATATGAAAGAGCCCCCGACAACATTAGCCACAGTAATATAAAAATAGGTAGGAAGATTATATCAAGCAGAAGAGATGACTTGGCTGTTAAGAGAGATGGCTGCTCTCTTCAATAACTTGGGTTCAATTCCCAGTACACCATTTGCAATTCCAGTTCCAAAGCATTCAATACTATCTTCTGGCTTCCATAAGTAGCAGGCATATACTCAATATATATGAAGACAAACACTCACACATATAAAACAAAAATAGTTCTTAAAAACTATTATAAAGGATTTTACCGCCATGAAGACAAGATTTTGAACACTTAAAAATCAATGTTAATGCTGGTGAGATGTCTCTGCAGCTATGAGTGTCCACTGCCCTTGTAGAGGATCCTAGTTTGGTTCCTAGCATCTATAATGGGCTGTTCACAACCACCTATAACGCAGGCTCTAGGAAACCAGATGCCTTTTTCTAATCCTTGCTTGTACATGTACATATTCCTACATATATATATATATAATTTAAAAGACAAAAAATACATCTGTTTAACAAAATTCATGTCCTTTACCACAGCCAAAGACTAAAAAACCCAAGTGATGTTGTCAATGGATGCTGAAAATTATACAAAGTAACGCTTATTTTTTGTTAGGATGTGCAATTCCCAGTTAAAAGTCTCAGTTAACCTTGACTAGAGAATGCATTATAATAGATACTAAATGAGAGCAAGACTTTCTACTTACATGCAGGAAAACTAGCTAAAGCCACTCATTCTGAAGAGGCAAGACTACATTGAGTCTGTCATGATTAACTACTGTGAAGAAATGTACAATGCAGTGACTTTCAAAGGGTTTAAACTGTCCAGATAAACAGAAAACAACTTGCTTTTGTTCATTTTGTCATTGTGGGAAGAATGTAGGGATGCTCACAGCCATTACTGACCCCATTCTTGGGTTTTTCTAAGATACTTCATGTTGTCTCTCATCTGAAGGGTCTTATTGACCAGAAGCCTCACTTGCCTGCCCAAAGTACTTCCCTTTGTATCTGGACCAGTGAGGAGACCAGAGACTGGGGAAGGTGCAGCCTAGTTTGGTGGGTGACATCTTTGCAAACCCATGAGATTTAGAGACTGGGTTTCGTGATTATTTTTTCATTCATTTTTTTCATCCTTGCTTCCTAACCAGATTGTTTCTCTAACCAAGCAGCTTCAGTTGCTTCTGTGTGCTCTCTCTGATATGAGCCTAGAATCTTCAATGCCCCACCCCATTGAGTGCCTCCATACCCCTAACCCTGCTCTGCCAACCTCTTATCTTCCTCTTCCCTCTCCTTTCTATAGCTATAGCTACAAGGATGTTCTCCTGGGTCTTCTCTACTCTAGTCTCATCCCACTTGTGTATGCTTAATTTTGGTTGTCAGCTTGACTGGTTTAAAAATGGTCTGGGGAATTAGTGAGGCACATTTTTGGGTGTGATTGTGAGACTGTTTATACACAGAATTCACTGAAGTGGGTAAGAGTTACCCTGAATACAGGTGACCCCATCCTATGAACTAGGGTCATGAACTGAAAATATAAAGCACAGGGAAGAGAAAGTTAACTGAATATCAGCATAACACTTCCTCTGCTTCTTGAGCTGTTGGGATGTAAGCAAGCAGTCTCCTATTGCTAGAGACAGGAGGTGGCCCCACCATGTCTTCTCTACTGTCACAGATTAACTCCTGAGCCATGAGCCAAAGTGAATCTCTCCACCCCTAGTTGCTTATATCACGCATTTTGTCACAGTGACAACAAAAGCAAGTGATAGACCTCCACTCTGCCTTCCCTGTTGGTAAGAAATGGCACTTGCCTAACAAAGGATCTCAAATGTGGTACTCTCTAGTATTATTGGAAGGAAATGCATGGTCTGTTGCTCAGAATGGAGGCTCCAGAGCAGACAGTAGGAGAGCACAGCAAAACCCACCTTTCCCCTTACTTCTCAGCATTCATTAGTTCTACTGAAGCTAGAAGGACATCTAGGTTGATCTGTAGGGTAGGGTGTTGCTTAAATTTACTGATGACTCCAATAGTTTAGACCGAAAGAGAATGATATAGCATGCTTTCAATGCCATGAGCAGAGCAGTATATTATATAACTGATGCATCTTAGTGTGACTACTTTAGAAGAACACGATCCCAGGAGGAAGAGGGATTACCTGAGGCTTCACCAGGTAAAGCAGCTGCCTAGAGTATAGAGTATTCTGCTATTCTTGCTTAGTTGCCTCTTTCTGTCAAATGGAGGTAGAGGAGCATTCCTTATTTTTTGAGAGAGAGAGAGAGAGAGAGAGAGAGAGAGAGAGAGAGAGAGAGAGAATGATGAACATGGATTGATCTAGTATAAGGAAAGGATGTTCCTATGAAAGGTGTTAGAGAAAAATGCTTCTGACATATGTTAAAATAGTGATGTTTTTATTGAAATCTAATTCAATAGGGGTATCCTAATAGGGTAGTTAGACTGAACTTTCAATACAAAAAGAATAAGTGGAAACTGACAAGTAAGCAACAGAAAAGGATATTCCACAGATGGAAAACTACGAAAAATAAGCAGTAAGAGTAGGGGGATCTTACCAAAATAACCATGGTGATAATCTTCATTGTCAACTTGATTTGGTTTAGAAACCTAGTGGGGGTTAATATAATAACTCCCCTTTGGGCATCTGCAATGGTGTTTCCAAAGATAATTAAATCATAAGAATTTGATTTATTGAATGAATTAATTTATTGATGGGTATTAATATGGCCATATTATTGAGAAGTGGTTAAAAGTCAGAGGTGTGCACAACTTTGAGGAAGTGGTTCCTTGTAGTTGAATGTAGCTTTGGCTGCTTCTTTTGCATCCCTTTCTCTGTTTCTAGTATACCATGATGTAGGAAATTCTTCTACCATGTGATTTTGTGTCCCTGATGTTCTGCCAAAGTCCACAGGGCAAAGCAAACATTTACTGAGCTTTTGAAACCATGAGCCAAAATATATCTTTTCCCCTTAAGTTGTTTATATTTGATATTTTGACTACAACAATACAAAAATAACTAACACATAACTTGCTAAACTATATTTACACCTTAAACACAGGGATGAAGAACATCATTGTAGATAAAGGGTAACCAGGTCTTAGTGACTGAGTGATACAGGTTACACAAGGACAAAACAGACATTGGAGGCAAGGTCAAGTCCAACCAAGAAGAAGACTCAAAAAAATCTAAACAAAGTTTGGTCAAACAAAGTGTCTTTGTCAAGAGTTAAGATTGACTTTGTCTTTGGCCTTGACATTGGTCCAATAGTCTATTTGCTAACCCATGGTCCTTCCTAGGACAAGGGGATGAAACTAGAGCAGAGCATGAGAATATCATGTATGACCAGAGATAGGGATGGCTGGCAAATAACTGAATGACAGGTGATGGTGAATGTAGACACCATGCACACAGCACTCTAAACATTCCCCTTTAGCATCCTCTTTCTCTCTACAACCCCTAGACTTCTGCTTCCCTTCCATAGCCACCTCTGGCCAGCTTACCAATGCCTTGTCCATTAGATGATAGCATTCCATACTGCTCTTTAGCTTCTGTTCCCACAGCATTGGCTTCTAGTCAACTCCCTTCTGTTCTGTAACCCAGGCTGCCAGGAACCACAGACAATCTCATTATAATTTTGACAGCCCTATTTTATCATGTTAACCACTTCCTCTAGACCCTAAATGCCAGCTGGTGATTTCCTGCCAGAAAAACTGGTTTACAACCCAAAACTCCATCATTTTTGCAAGTTCAATATACTTCCCCAAATCTGTTACTTCCTGAGTAGCAATGACAGTCATGGTCAACTCTGTCTCATCAGTCACACTGTATGTGTTTCTGTCATCTCACCCACTATTTTGGTTATTCTACTGTGTATGCTTCACAGTAAAAACACAGAAATATTTCTCATGTACAGAGTAATGAAATCATAACCAAATCTTCTGTTCAAGCTTACCTCCCATTGCTGTGATAAAACCCTTGACCAAAAGCAACTTGGTGTGTGTGTGTGTGTGTGTGTGTGTGTGTGTGTGTGTGTGTGTATGGTGAGGTGTTTGCTTACAGGTCCTAATCATAGTCCTTCATTAAAGTTATGAAGTTATGTCTGCAACTCAAGCAGGAGCAGAGGCAAGGACCCTGAAGGGACACTGCTTCCTAGCTTTCTTCTTCTGGCTTGTTCAGTTACCTTCTTTATAAAACCAATGACCATCTGCCTAGGGATGGCATTGTCCACAGTGAGCTGGAGCCCCCACATCAATTAGAAATGAATGAAATGCTCCATAGGCAAATCTAATGAAGTCAATTCACCAAGTATGTCTAGTTTTGAGTCAATGTGGAATATCTAATCAGAACATACTGTTCCCAGCAATTGTGTTTTTGATAGATTCAGTCAAACCCTTAGGATTTGGGAGAGGACAATAACATTAAGCATATGGGAAGAACAATTACAAGGGGGAGCTAATAGACCCCAGACTGATAGTTGAGAGGCCAGCATAGGACTGTTCCAGACTCCCTGAACGTGGGTGTCAGTGAGGAGGCCTCAGCATTCTTTGGGGCCTCAGGCAATAAATCAGCATTTAACCCTGTCATCCAGATGGACTTTGGGAGCCTATTCCACATGGAGGGATGCTGTCTCCACCTGGACACATGGGGGAGGGCCTAGGTTCTGCCCCAGATCATATGACAGCCTTTTGAGATCCCCCATTAAGGGCCTCACCCTCCTTGGAGAGTGGAGTGGGGATGGGGGAGGGGTTGGGGAAAGATTGAAGGGGGTGGGAGAGAAGGGGAGGAAGAGGGAGCTGGGATTGACACGTGAAGCAAACTTGTTTCTAATTTAAATTAAATAAAAAATAAAGAAAGAAAGAACAATTGCCACATTAAATGGAGCTTCTGACATCCATATTCTTAAAATATTCTTCAGTGAGAAGCTAGAGATATCCCCTGTCTGCTCACTCTTGTGTCATTCCTCAGCCTTTAGCCATCTGGGGGCCCTCTCTCACTTCATTTATCATTCTTGGCTTCCCTTCAGCTCTTCTTTGCTCCTCATAACTTTAAATTATTTGTTGTGGCTTAAGGGTTGGCATTTTGCCATAACCTTGTTTACTGTGGCCGAAGGTGCTATAAACTGGTGAACAAATACTCAGAACTTCACAGAAACAGTGCGAAAAGAAAGAGGATATCTGGCATTGAAAACAGCGGTCACTGTAAATACTTCTTCCCTCCTTCTGCCACGCTCTCAAACATGGCAGCAAGAAAACACATCTCCAAAAGATAAAGTCAGGATATATCTGAGAGCTTTCCAGACAATAGACTCCACCATTGCAGGGTCAGACAGCTGGGGTGACTCTGATGTCATTTGGTTCCTTTTGGTTGAACCACAGTGTTTCTAAAGTCGTTGAAGACTCTCTAAACTTCTTTTACGTTTTAATTCCATTAAAATTAAAAAGTGCATACTTGTTGAAGGTCTCTTACTTCGAGAATGTGAAAAAACGTTTTCTGGTGAGAGAAAACAGTGTACGATGTAGTTAGCTTCACCTGTCAAAACCACATAACCTAGAGGCACCTGAGAAGGGAGGTCTCCACCTGAGAGGGGGGTCTCCACCTGAAAAAGGAGGTCTCCACCTGAAGAGGGGTCTCCACCTGAGAAAGAGTGTCTCTGCCTGAGAAGGGGATGTCAGCTGAAGGATTGCCTAGGTCAGATTGACTGTGGGTGTGTCTGTAAGAGGTCCTTAAGATTGGTAATTAGCATAAGAGAGGACAGCCCACTGTGGGTGGCAATATTCCCTGAGCAGCTATACAAAGATAGCTAAGCATGAGCTGGAGGAACCATCAGACAGAATTCCTCCATGATTTCTACTTTAAGTTCATTCATGATCTCCTGTCCCTACTCCCTGGGTGATGGACCATGGCCTGGATATGACTGCTAGATACATCCTTTTCACCACTAAATTGTTTGTGGCCAGAGTGTATTATTACAGCAACAGTAAGCAAACAAGAACAGTGTGTTTATGTGGGTAAGTTGATTTAATATGTATCAAGTGTCCCCATTTTAAAATTATAACACAGAAGTATGTGTACATATGTGAGCTTGTGCATGAGCCGGTATACATACACATAGCACACAGGCTGCATAAGACATCATTCCCTACACCCCAAGTTATCCCATCTTACGAATCAGCATATTTTTTGCCATGTTAAATCTGTATCTTTTTCAATTTTTAAAATAATTTTTTTCCATCCCAGCCACAGTTTCCTTTCCTCCCTCTCCTCTCAGTCCCTCCCTCCATACTACCTATGTACCTACTTCAAATCCTCCTCCATTTCTGTTAAGGAAAGGACAGGTCTTTCATGAGTATCAACAAAACATGTATTATCAAGTTGCAGTAGGACTAAGCACCTCCCCTTGTATTAAGGTTGGGCAAAGTCCCCCGGTATAAAGAATAGGGACCCAAAAGCCAGTTAAAGAGTTGTAGACAGCCCATGTTGCCACTGGTAGAAGTCCCAAAAGAGGACTAAGTTCTACAACTAAGCATATATGCAGAGTAACTCAGCATATTTTGATGTTTCAAGCTAATTGTTCTGAAATTATGTCCTGGCCAATCTTTCTTCCCTCTTGGTTTGACTCTGACTTTAGATGGTTGTGTCAGATTTAAAAAATAATGTGATCATTAATTAAGAAAACTGAAAACAAGAGAAAGAATATGAGAATGAAAGTAAGCCATAAGGTATCTAAATCAACTGTTGATCTTTAAGGAAGACAACACCACCTCTACACTGAAGATCTTGATAGCATTGATCAAAAGACATTGGCATGGGGAAGGAACTACGTATGGTGAGTACAGACTGAATGGAGCAATGGTCAGTGCATATATATGTGGTTTATATTACACAAAGATTAAGGTCGGAAGCTAGAAGCCACGCCCTTGGGAAAACTGTATGGTGATTTGAACAATTCCTATATATGGCCTTGGCCAAAATGCCAGGAAGCAGCTGATTTGCAAGAATTCTTAGTATTTCCAACAGGACTGAGCCATCATAGTGGATCTGTTTTATTTATCTGAAAAAGTCAAACCTATCCACTATTTACTCCTTTCATTGCAACCATTCCCCACCTGCCCTGAAAGGGAGCTTCCTGTCATTCCTAAGCTCTGTCTATTGGCCTTACTATCACTTTATTATGTGTAGGATAAAGAGATTCAGAAAGGATGTCAAGGTACAACAAGCACTTTCATTCTTCCTTAAGTGTGAGAAATTGGAGGTTCTTTGTTCTGATAATATACTGTGAAGCATATTTCTGCAATTAAACAGGTGTGATTATGCATCATGTTACATAGTCTATATAATAGCATTGCTTTTTAATGTGTGTGTGTGGGGGGGGGAGGGAGGCAGTGGTCAATATCGAGTATGGTTCCTCAGCTCAGAGATGGTCCATTTTGTTTTATGAGACAAGTTCTTTCAGTGGGACCTGGGGATTAGGCTAGCTGGCTGCAAGCAAGCTTCAGTTATCCTCCTGTCTGCTTCCCAGCCCCAGATTCACACACACAAACATTACCTCACTCAGATTGAACTCAGAGCCTCATGACTGTGCAGCAAGTATTTTAACAAACGTGTTGTCTCCTGAATTCTTATATTTTCTCCTGTTCTGAGAGCATTTGGAAGAGAAAGATAGTTGAAAGCATAAACAAAATGAAGAAAGTATAAACAGAGTGAATACAGCTGGAATCACAACTGGTTTTTTAGAGCAAAATAAAAAATAATTATTGCTTTAAAATTAAAATATGAAAATTTGATTTCACCAAATCTTTTATAATTTATGCATACATTATGATTTTAATGAAGGTTAATAATAGACCATTTTAGCATATTTTAATTGGCTTTATAATGAAAAACCTTATATGCAAATAATAGAAGATATTGACTATATATCAAATCAATGAAAAGAAACTACTAATTCGTCATGTTCAAAATATGTTTGTAGTTTCCCAACATACAGACATAAATATCTGCTGAAATATGAGCAATTGATCGGAGTTGTGTGATTTATTTTTACCTAATATTGGCGCCCTGTGTAAAACATTTTAAACTCATATTTCCCTCCAAATAACCAGAGTTCTGGCTCCTGACTTTTTCCTCTGCTTCCTGTGAGATGCTTCTAGAATTGTGACATCAGTTACATGTCAATGTTTCAGGCCAAATACACTGAAATGGCTCTTATAGAAATTAAATGAATATTTTGTGGTACTAAAGAGTGTTTATGTCCCCTTTTATGAACTTAGTTCCTTTTCCACATTTTATGTAACAGACCTACCAATTTATTTGAAGAGACACCTTTAGAAAAAATCCCTAATGAAAGCAGGTACCATGTAATTGAAGTCCAGATTCAAGTCACCCAGAAGGGAAGTCACCCCTGCCTGGAGAAGTCCTGGCCTCATTTATGACTTTGACTTTGGTATTTTTATTATTATAAATGAATCCTTAGGTACTTCATCAGACATTTTAAGGGCTGTTTTGAATAGATTTCTAAACAATTTTTCATTTTCCATTTTAATAAATATTTATCTATACTTTTGTAGCCAAATTGCCTTTTCTAATTTTTAAGGCAGAAGCTGTCTTACTCTGTAGCCAGCTGGTATTGAACTCAAGATCCTCCTACCTCAGCCTCCTGAGTGGTGGGGTTATGGGTATATGTTGGCACATGAAGTTTAATAACCTACTTTTTATTATGGGCAGCAGCAAATCTCAGCCCACAACCACCCAGGCCCAGAACCAGGAGTATCAGTTGGCCCACCCCAACATCCACCCATCTGTGACCTGCAGGAGCACGTGAAAGAAACGGTCCTGCAGACCTAAAGGTTCAGGATCTCCACAACACAGGGCAGCAGCAGGATAACCAAGAGGAGTTCCAGTGAGGGTCCAGCATCAAGATTAGCAGAAACCAGATGTCTCAAACAAGTCCAATGACTCTTGGCCATAAACCCTTGCAAGGAAACATATATGGATAAAAGGGTTTACAGCGTGACCCACTGTGTCACACTACAACATCCACGACAAGATTGATTTATCCTTCTCTCTTTTTTTCTTTTTTTCCTCTTCAATTTATTTTATTTTATTTTGGTGAGGATGTTGCAAGGGCAGAGGGTGGATATGAAGGGATGGAGAAATGAATAAGATAAATGAAGGACACAAAAAATAAATACAAAGAATCAAAATACTTTAAAATTTTCCTTTTCATATGTCTTCATAGTTTAATTATTTTCAATCACAAAATTTAGGATCAAGTTTTAAATGAAGTTGACAATCAAGATTTCATTTTGAATATATTCATATGAATGGCAAGGTCAATGTATAAATCTTCATTTTAAATATATAATAAAGAGCACTGCTCACTTGAATCTTTATGTATAAAAATCTGTGATCCATGTAGTAGCTACCAATTGAGACTCTTGGAAAACAGGTGGAGAGCCTCAGAGTGAGACAGGCGACAAATCACTTGGTCTATCACACAATGCTGGCTACCAAGGAGGAGCAGAACTAAATATTCACATTTGGCATTCAAAGTTCAAAATGTCCAACAAGACTGAAAAGTAGTGTTTAATGAATGAAGAAAATAATTTCATGACAACATTTTACTCCTTGGCAAAGGTTTGATTTTTGCCTTTTTTTTTACTTGCCAAGTTCATGGCCTTACATAAAACAAAAGTGATGGAATTGACAGGAAAGGGAAAAGGTAAGGCAGGGCAGTGACTACAAGTCAGTTTATAGATTTTGGGATTAGTAAAAATACTCCCTTATGTAGCTGGTAACAAATGTAACAAATATGCTTGTAGTTGGAGTATGAAACCAGACAAGTATAAAACCATTACTGAAGGGCAAGCAGTTCTAATATAGCAGATTGTACAGCAACAATTAAGATGTGAGGATGTTCATAACATAGCTTTCTGCATAACTTTAATAATGATTGTAAGAGGTTGGGCTCCACCCTTGTGTGCACAGGATGACCGATGAGTATACTAGGATGCTTGAACAAAATCTTTCCTTATCTGATCTGTGACTTTGAGATGAATCAAAGTAATCATTCACAATGATAGGGTATGTATGCATTAAGCACATTGTTTTTTTTCTCTCCCATGTGGAAATCTTCATGAATCACTGAGAGTCTCCTTTGCTTAAAGTCAGTATCATCTAACATCTTAGATCTTTAAATGCAATTTGTATTGACATTTGTAAAATGGCTAGACAAGGTATTAAACGGCAATAGAGAAGAGGGAAACAGCTCCTACATGAAGAAAATAGCATGGGATGAAGTTTGTGGGATATGAGAGAATGTGGTGAGTTCAAAGACTAGAACAACAAGCAGTCTAGACCGAGGGCAGTCTTGGATGGAAGCAGAAGAGGGATGGTTGTTCTGGGCAGGTCACCATGCTTCTAGACATGCAGACTATGAACTTGATGATCTATAACCAAGGTAAAGAAAAAATCAATGTCTCATCTGTGATCTTGAAAAAAATCAATTTCAAAATTAAAATTAAAAAGTAAATGTGCACATAAAGAAAGGGAGGCAATGTTGTAAAGCTTGGAGTGCAGTAAACTGAGTGACCAGTTCTAGGCTGCCTTTTAATGAAGCCCCCAGGCTGTGCGTGATATACATTTCTAATTCAGATTGCTGATACTAGTTGTAATTATGAAAAGGGAATTTTGTCCATAGTAACTGTTCCCAACATGTGTTTGTAGAGAACACCATCTTTAAATATCATGGATTGCAGATTAGGGAGGTGATTTTCAGCCCAGGTTTTCTCAGCACATCACAAATGACAGCTGGAAAAATCAACAGGTATTTCGCATGGAAACACGGCATTGCCCTTGGGCAATTCTGGATTTTCTATTCCTCACCCTGATTCTTTCTCCACCACCTTCGATCACTGTGTTTAAGGAGAACTGTGAGTGACATGTGTAAAAAGTTAAATAAAAAAAGAAGAAGAAAAAAAAAAAGAAGACCACCATGGCTGTTGCAGAAGACTCCATACCAGTGAATCTTTGGAATCCTTGTGTGACTTTTACAAAATATGACTTCTTTTTATGTTTTCCCACCTAAGTAGTTATGAAGACCTTGACAGTAGAGACTGTAAAACGGGCTCTATATTCCCTTAGGTTAGTGGTCCTCAACCTTCCTAATGTTGTGGCCCTTAAATACAGTTCATCATGTTGTGGTGACCCCAAACCAAAAATATTTTTGTTTATATTTTATAACTATAATTTATCGCTGTTATGAAACATAAGCATCTGAGTTTTCAGATGGTCTTAAGTGACCCCTGTGAAAGTGTTATTTGATCCCCAAAAGAAATGATGACTTGATGAAGGGTTTTATTTCTGGCTGAGGCTTTCTACATAGATAGTGAAAAACCCATATGGCCAAAAGCTGCCTAGAGATGGGAATGGGAAAATATCCTCTAGCAGCTGTGATCCCAGGTCATCTTAATTAATTTGGGTTTGACCAGCCTGGTATTTACTTGAACTATATCAAATGCCATATTAGTTTCACCTTGTGTCCTAGGAGCAGCTATTGTCTAAAATAATCACAAAAGCAAAAAGATAACTCAAGATCTGTCTTGCGATTCTGAAAGATATGCATGTGTGCACTTAACAGTCCTTTCCATTTGAAATTGCGTAACACCCCTGAAAGCTGTGAAGAATAAATAGGGTTTTCAATTACACATCACCTTTTCCTCCGTGATACTATAGAACCACAATATATAGCCAAATCTGTTTGCCACAGCTCTACTTGCTCAGGTAAAGACCTAGCAGAAGGCCTCCTTTATTTGTGATTTCAATCTTCATAACTTCCATCAAAATATTTTCTTTTTGAATTTCTCTTCTATGTTTTTAATTTAAATTAGAAGGAATTTTGTATTACATATCATTCCCAGCTCCCTTTCCCTCTTCTCCTCCCCTGCCCCATACTGACCCTCTATCCCATCCCCTTTCTGCTCCCCGGAGAGGGTGAGGCCTTCCATGGGGGATCTTCAGAGTCTGTCACATCATTTGGAGCAGAGCCTAGGCCCTCCCCCATGTGTCTAGGCTGAGAGAGTATCCCTCTATGTGGAATGGGCTCCCAAAGTCCATTCGTATAATAGGGATAAATACTGTTCCAATACCAGAGGCCCCACAGATTGCCCAGGCCTCCTAACTGAAACCCACATTCAGGGGGTCAGGGTCTGTCCTATGCCGGTTTCCTAGATATGAGCCAGGTGTCCATGAGCACCGCACCTCCTTGTTAAGGTCAGCTGTTTCTTTGGGTTTCTCCACCCTTACCTTGACCCGTAGATCATCACTCCTCCTGCTTTACAACTGTATTCCAGGAGTTTGGCTCAGTGCTTAGATGTGGGTGTCTGCATCTGCTTCCATTAGCTACTGGATGAAAGCTATAGGATGGTATATAAGGTAGTCAAGGATCTCATTATAGGTTAAGGGCATTTAAGGTAGCTAGCTTCTCCACTATTGCTTAGATTCTTAGTTGGGGTCATTATAGAAGATCTATGGACATTTTCCTAGTGCCAGATTTCTCTTTAAACCTATAGTGGCTCCCTCTATTATGGATTCTCCTTTCTTGCCCTCCTCTATTCTTCCCACAACTCAATCTTCCTGCTCCCTCATGTCCCTTTCCTGCTTCCTCATGTCCCTTTCCTCCCTCATGTATGTCTCTCATAGGTTCCTCCTTGCTTCCTAGCTTATCTGGCAGTATGGATTATAGGCTAGTAATCTTTTGCTCTAAATTTAATATCTATATATGAGTGAGTACATGCTATGTTGGTCTTTTTGTGACTGGGTTACCTCACTCAGGATGGTCTCTTCTAGTTCCATCCATTTGCCTGCAAATTTCAAGATTCCATTGTTTTTTTCACACTGAATGGTACTCCATTGCATAAATGTACCACATTTTTTCCATCCACTTTTCGGGTGAGGGGCATCTAGGTTACTTCAAGGTTGTGGATATTGCAAATAATGCTGCTATGAAATAGTTGAAGGGATATCCTTGTTGTTTGGATGTGCATCTTTTGGGTATATGCCTAAAAGTGGAGTTGCTGAATCTTGAGGTAGACTGATTCCCATTTTCTAAGGAACAGTCATACTGACTTCCAAAGTGGATGCACAATTTGCCATCATACCAGCAGTGAAGGACTGTTCCCCTTCTCCACATTATCTCAAACATAAATTGTCATTGGTGCTTTTTATTTTAGCCATTCTAACAGGAGCAAGATGGTACCTCAGAAATGGTTTGATTTGCATTTATTTGATGGCTAAGGATGTTGAGCACTTTCTTAATTGTCTTTCAGCCATTTTAGATTCTTCTATTGAGAATTATCTATTTAGTTCTGTAACTCATTTTTAAATTGGATTGTTTGGTTTTTTTTGGTGACTAATTTCTTGAGTTCTTTGTATATTTTGGAAATCAGTCCTCTATCAGATACAGGGTAGGTGAATATCTTTTCCCATTCTATGGGCTGCCTTTTTATCTTGCTGACTGTGTCCTTTATTTTACAGAATCTTCTCAGTTTCAGGAGGCCCGATTTATTAATTGTCGATTTCGGTGTATGTGCTATTGTTGCAAGCTTCAGGAAGTAGTATCCCGTGCCAGTTCGTTCAGGGGTACCTCCCACTTTCTCTTCTAAGAGATTCAGTGTGGCTGTATATATGTTGAGGTCTTTGATTCATTTGGACTTAAGTTTTGTGCATGGCAATAGATATGGATCTATCTGTAGTCTTCTACACGTCAGGATCCAGTTACTCTGGCACCATTTGTTGAAGATGCTTTCTTTTTTCCATTGCATAACTTTAGCTTCTTTGGCAAATATCAGGTGCTCATGTGTATGTGGGTTAATATAAGTGTTTTCAATTTGGTTCCCTTGCTCTACCTATCTATTTTTGTGCCAATACCAAGCTGTTTTCAGGACTATAGCTCTATAATAGAGCTTGAAGTCAGGTATGGTGATGCCTCCAGAAGTTCCCTTATTATTGTTGTTTTTTTTGCCTATCCTGGGTCTTTTGTTTTTCCATAAACTTGAGATTTGTACTTTCAATGTCTGTGAACAATTTTACTAGGATTTTGATAGGGATTGCATTGAATCTGCAGATTGATTTTGGCAAGATTGCTAATTTTACTATGTTGATCCTACCTATCCAAGAGCATGGGAGATATTTCTACTTTCTGGTATCTTCTTTAATTACTTTCTTTAAAGACTCAAAGTTCTTGTTATACAGGTGTTTCATTTGTTTGGTTAGCATTATCCCAAGATATTTTATGTAGTTTCTGGATATTGTAAAGGATGATGTTTCTCTGATTTCTTTCTCAGTCTATTTATCACCTGTATATAGTAGGGCTACTGATTTTTTTAGTTAATCTTGTATCCTGTCTCTTCACTGAAGGTGTTTATTAGCTGAAGGAGTTCCTTGGTAGAGTTTTTTTGGGTCACATATGTAGACTATTATATCATCTGCAAATAGTGAAAGTTTGACTTCTTTTCTAATTTGTATCCCCTTGCTCTCCTTTTGTTGTCTTGTTGCTCTAGCTACAATTTCAAGTACAATATTGAAGAGATATGGAAAGAGTGGACAGCCTTGTCTTGTTTCTGATTTTAGAGGAGTCGTGTTGAGTCTCTCCTAATTTAGTTTAAGGTTGGCTGTTGGTTTACTGTATATTGCTTTTATTATGTTAAGGTGTGTTCCTGTTATCCCTGATCTCTCCAAGACCTTTATCAAGAAGGGGTTTTGGATTTTGTCAAAGGCTTTTTCAGCATCTAGTGATATGATTATGTGGTTTTCTTTTTCAGATCGTTTATATGGTGGATTACATTGATGGAATTTGTATGTTAAACCACCTCTGCATCCTTGGAATGAAGTCTACTTAATAATGGTGAATGATTTTTCTGATGTGTTCTTGTACTCCATTTGTCAAATTTTGTTGAGTATTTTTGCATAAATGTTCATGAGGGATATTGGTCCATCGTTCTCATTCTTGGTTGTGTCTTTGTGTGGCTTGTGTACCAAGGTTATTGAAGCCTCATAAAAGAGTTTGACAATGAACCCTCTGCTTCTATTGTATGGAACAATTTCAGGAGTATTGGTATGAGCTCTTCTTTAAATTTCTGGTAAAATTCTGCACTGAAATCATCTGTCCCTTGGCTTCTTTTGGTTGGGAGACTTTTTTTTTTTTTGGTTTTTTGAGACAGGGTTTCTCTGTATTGTTTTGGAGGTTGTCCTGGAACTAGCTCTGTAGACCAGGCTGGCCTCGAACTCACAGAGATCCGCCTGCCTCTGCCTCCCAAGTGCTGGGATTAAAGGCGTGCGCCACCAACGCCCGGCCTGGTTGGGAGACTTTTAATGACTGCTTCTATTTCATTAGGGATTAAATTGCTTATCTGTTCTTGATTTAATTTTGGTAAGTTATATCTACCCAGAAAATTGTCTATTTCCATTAGATTTTTGATTTTGTGGAGTATAGGTTTCCATAGTATGATCTGATGATTTTCTGAATTTTTCTCAGTGTCTGTTGTTATGTCCCTTTTCATTCCTGATCTTGTTAATTTGCATGTTGTTTCTCTGCCTTTTGGTTAGTTTGGATAAAGGTTTGTCTATCTTGTTGACTTTCTGGAAGAACCAACTCTTTGTTATATTGATTTTTGTATTATTTTCTTTGTTTCAACTTCATTAATTTCAGCCCTCAATTTGATTATTTCCTGGTGTGTACTTCTCCAGGGGTGAGTTTGCTTCCTTTTGTTCTAAAGTTTTCAGTTGTGCTGTTAATTCTCTCGTGTTACTGTTCTCCAGTTTCTTCATGTGGGAACTTAGTGCTATGAACTTTCCTGTTAGCACTGCTTTCAAAGTGTCCCATAAGTTTCAGTATTTGTGTCTTCATTTTAATTGAATTCTAGGAAGTCTTTAATTTCTTTATTTCTTCCTTAACCAGGAATGGTGCAATTGTGTATTACGCAATTTCCATAGTTTGTAGGATTCCTGTAATTTGTTTTTTGTTGACTTCTAACTTTAAAGCATTGTAATCTGAAAAGATACAGGGGATTATCCCAATTTTTTTAAATCTATTGAGGTTTGCTATGTTGCTGACTATGTGGTGAATTTTAAAGAAAGTTTCATATGGCACTGAAAAAAAGGTATATTCTTTCGTGTTTGGATGAAATGTTCTCTAGATGTCTGTTAAACACAATTGGGTCATAACTTCTGTTGGTTTCTTTGTTAAATTTCTGTCTGGTGGTCCTGTCTAATCGTGAGAGTGGATGTTGAAGTCTCCCACTACAAGTTTGTAAGGTTTTATGTGTGATTTGAATTTTAGTAATGTTTCTTTTATGAATGTGGATGCCTTTGTATTTGGGAAATGGATATTCAAAATTGTGCCTTTATCCTGTTAGATTTTTCCTGTGATGAATATTAACTGACCTTTTTCATCTCTTTTGATTTATTTTAGTTTGAAGTCTAATATTTAGATATTATGATTGCTATATAAGCTTGTTTCTTGGGTTCATTTTATTGGAAAATCTTTCCCAACTCTTCACTCTGAGGTACCCTCTGTCATTGAAATTGAGGTGTGTTTCTTGTGCGCAGCAGAATGAAGGATTCTGTATTTGTATATATTTTTATAGCCTGTGTCTTTTTATAATAGAGTTAAGACCATCCATATTGAAAGATGTTAATGGCCACTGATTGCTAATTCTTGTTTGTTTTGGATTTGGTGGTGGTGGTGGTATTGTGTGTAGATTCCCCTCCCCTCTTTTTTCTTTTGGATATTGGTAAAGTGGGATTATCTATTGCCTATGTCTTTGTGAGTGTAGTTAACTTCCTTGGGTTGGAGTTTTCCTTCCAGAACTTTCTGTAGGGCTGGATTAGTGGATATCTATTATTTAAATTTGGTTTTGTCCTGGAATAACTTGTTTTCTCCATCTAAATTAATTGAAAGCTTCCTGGGCATAGTAGTCTGGGTTGGCATCTGTGGTCTCTTAGTGTTGGTAGAATATCTATATCTATCCAGGACCTTCTGGCTTTCAGAGTTTCCATGGAGAAGCCAGTTGTAATTCTGATACGTTTGCCTTGACTTGGCCTTTTTCCTCTGCTGCTCTTAATATTCTTTCTTTATTCTGTATGTTTGTTGTTTTGATGATTATGTGAAGAGTAGACTTTTATTTGTGGTCCACTCTATTTGATGTTCTGTAAGTCTCTTGTACTTTCATTGGCACGTCTTTCTTTAGGTTGGGAAAGTTTTCTTCTATGATTTTGTTGAATATATTTTCTGCACCTTTGTGGTGAGTTTCTTTACCTTCTTCTATAACTATTATTCTTAGGTTTGGCCTTTTCACATTGTCCCATATTTCCTGGGTATTTTGTGTTAGAGATTTATTGGACTTAAGGTTTTCTTTGGTTGGTGAATCTATTTCTCCTAGTGTATCTTCAACATCTGAAATTCTCTCTTCCATCTCTTGTTTTCTGTTGGTTATGATTGCATCTGTAGTTCCTAATTGTTTTCCCAGCTTTTCTATTTCCAGCATTCCCTCAGAATTTTTTGGTGTCTCTATTTCAGCTTTCATGTCTTGCACTGTTTGAATTGTTTCCTTTATTTGTTTGGTTGTTTTTTCTTGACTTTCCTTGTGTTCTTTAAGAGAGTTGTTTATTTCTTGCAATTTTTGGTATGTCTTTTCCTACATTTCTTTAATTTTGTGTTTGATTTTTCTTCTATTTTTATTTCCACTTTAAGGGACTCTATTATCTTCATAAAGTTGCTTTTAGAGTCATTCTCTTCTGCTTCATCTGTGTTGGGATGTTCAGGTCTTTCTGATGTGTGTAGTCCCTAGATGCTGGTGGTGTCATATTGATCTTTTTTGTTGTTGAATATGTCCTTTTATTGTTGTCTTCTCATCCCTTCTTCCAATGGGTGCCAGTGGGTCTCTTCCTCTCCTGGAGTTTAGGGTCCAAGGTTCTCCTCCGGTGAGTACAAGCAGGTCCAATACTCTGACAGCTCTCCACTTCTTGTGGGTGGAAGCATTTGTAGCTCTGTGAAGCTGGCAGCTTCTGGTCCACTGGATGGGTCTCTCCCCAAGGGTAGAGTTCCCAGACCTCAGGAGGCTTTATTGACAAATGCACAGGACTTCCCCCAACAGCTTACCCCAGTCCTGATGGACTGAAGCCCTCTAAAACCTTGAGAGCCCAAATACATATTTACTTGTCTGTTTCTGTCAGGGCTTATCAGCACCACAGTAATGCAAAACTAACCGGTATATCAAGTAACACCTACCCTGCTCAATATTAGCACTAGTGCCCAGGAAAGTGTGAAGTTCCTCATGCCAACAAATCAGATATTCCAAAGGGAAGTGGGAGAATGTTTCTTTAAGTGAAAATATTAAAAAAGGTTTATTTGTATGGACACTTCCAGTGGTTTTGGAATTCTCTTTCCCTAAATCAGAGGGATGCCCGCATGTTTCTAGGCATTCCTCCTGCAGGTATGCAGTAAAGGAAGGATTCTGCTAAGGGAGGGTTCAAAGAAGATAGCTGCTGTAAGAAAGCTAATTAGACATTCACTGCTAACAATCTTGACCTCAATTAGGTGAAGGATTCCTAATTAAATCCTTACAGGCTTTGGTGTTAAATGGTAATTGAGTGCCTAAAAGTTCCTCACAATTATATCATATTAACAAGAATGTATTTGCATTTTTAATGCTTTATTGATTTCCAATTCATTATAGACCTGTTTGTGTTATTTTGTGGTGTCACTGAAACCTTTACAAACTCTTCTTTGGGGTGCAGACACTCAGAAACAGGTTAGAAAAGTAGCAAAGTTTGTGACCCTCTCCAGGCTTTTACAGACTGCTGCAGCTCTGCTGCCCACAGCTGTCATGGTGCCTTTAAATATGCATGAGCATGTGTGCAGGAAGAAGGTGCGGTGAAGCTGGAGACACACAGTCTAGACCACACTCCTTTGCTGTCGGTGAACTCCTATGTCATGGAGTGCAGTCTCCTTTTATTTAGGCATTCTTTCCAGCTTTGTTTACTCTATTAAATGTGTGAGTGTTTTGCCTGCACGTGTCTATGTGTACCACCTACACACTTTGTGCTTGTGTAGACTATCAGAGGACGTTGGATCCCCTGAGTTATGGCTGGTTGTGAGCCACCGTGTGGGTTCTGGGAATCAAACCTAGGTCTTTTGCAAGAGCAACAGATGCTCTAAACCACTGAGCCATCTCTCCAGCCCTGATTCAAGAAGCCTCCTTTTCAGGGTTTGTGTACCATTAGTTGTCTGGATGATTCGCTTGTACACTCAAGACCTGTAGGTTTCAATGCTGTGTGTTTCTTTTACTTTTTATTGTGGTTTTTTAAAGACAGGGTTTCTCTGTGGCTTTGGAGACTTTCCTGGAACTAGCTCTTGTAGACCAGGCTTGTCTTGAACTCACAGAGATCTGCCTGCTTCTGCCCCCGAGTGCTGGTATTAAAGGCATGTGCCACCATCGCCTGGTGTATTTACTTTCTTGACACAAATTTGTGACCAATATTTGGTGTCTGTGTTCATTAGAGATATAGAGGTGTGGCCTCACATATCATTTGGTTCATCTGTTTAAATTTTTAATCACATCTGTTAACAGTATTTATTTTAATTTAATGATTCATTTCTCCTACTGATAGTTCCCAACTCACCTCTGAAGTAAACTATTACAAATGTGAAACTTAAATATTTTACCCATGTGCATTTACTGGCAAATCAATCTTGAGCCTGAATTAATCTCTAGTGCTGAAGGTTAAACTCTAAGTTTGAAATGATGGAATTAAATTCAATGTGCAGATGGATTTCAATAAATTGGAAAGAAAATATGTTTGTTACTTTCCAAATTCAGGCTAGTTTCTCTAGTTGGAAAAAGTAGTATGCTTTTATTTATTTTTTAATAAAAGGGAATCTAAAAGGAAATTGCTTTTCTATATATGTCTCCTAAAAAACACAGCGCATAGTTCTTCCTGGCCTAACATCTTCCTTCAAATTTTGTTTACAACTTCAGGAAGTGTGTTCTAGAATGTCCACTGCAGTTATTCTTGTCGTTATTTGATGTGTATCATTTATACATGCATTAGATTCATAATCTATTGTGTGTATAAATCAAGGTTGTACAAATCAGAAACCTCAGCTAGGGAGATAGAAAAATGGGCAAAGTTCCTGCCATGCAAGGATAACAAACTGAATTCAGGTCCCTAGCACCCATGTGAAAAGCCAGATTTTTCAATATATATCAATAAGCCCAACGCTGGATGAAATGCAGGGGCCAGAGGTAGGCAGAACCTGGAGCTCATTGGCCAGTTACTCTAGCAAAACTAATAAGCTCCAGCTTTGGTGAGAGACCCTGTCTCAAAAAACTAAGATTGATAGCAATTGTGGAATTTACTTGTGTTAAATCCTGGCCACAAACACATAAATTAATTACACACACACACACACACACACACACACACACACACGCACGCGCGCACACACGCACACACACACAAGGAGAGACAGAGAGAGAGGCAGAGACAAAGATAAAATTATCAGGCATGCTTATGAACATGTCATTTAACAGAAAACACACTGAAAGAATCAAACCCAACCATAACAATAGTTTTTATTCTACCAGTCATACAAGACAGAAATGATATAATAGGTAAATCTAAAGCTGCCCCACATTATGCATTTCAAGTCTTTTGCCCAACTTACAGGAAAATGACATTTCCAAATATTCATATACAATTAGATGTTCTCAGTTTTACAGATATGATTAGGAGTACACAATGATAAGTTAATGAGCAGGCACATTCCCTCCAGAGGAATATGAGGACATCAAGAAGGTGACGCAGGCTGGCATTACCTCTCTTCTCCAAGAGAAGAACATACTGACTAGAAAAATATCAACATTTTCAAATATTTTATTCCTGGCTTTCATAGAACCAGTGACTCTAATATAAATGTATCAGTTCAACTTCTTTTAAAATAATCTTTTAAGAGTTTTATGTACATATATAATTAATTTTGCTCATTTCCATATTTCTATTCCTTTCTTTCTTCTGTTCAAACCCTTCTGCCCAGCAAGGCTCCCTGCTCCGTGTGTGTGTGTGTGTGTGTGTGTGTGTGTGTGTGTGTGTGTCCCAGTGAGTTTAGTTGAGTCCGTGTGTGTGTGTGTGTGTGTGTGTGTCCCAGTAAGTTTAGTTGAGTCCGTGTGTGTGTGTGTGTGAGAGTGTGTGTGTGTATGTGTATGTGTGTCCCAGTGAGTTTAGTTGAGTCCGTACGTGTGTGTGTGTCCCAGTGAGTTGAGAGAGAGAGAGCAAGAGAGAGAGAGAGAGAGAGAGAGAGAGAGAGATCTGTGTATGTATATGTAAATATGTGAGTTCATCCTAAGTGTGTCCAGGTGCCTGCAGAGGCTGAAAGATAATGTCAGACACTTTAGATCTGGAATTACAGGCAGTTATGAGCCTCTTAGCATGGATGTTGGGAACTAAATCTCTGTCTTCTAGAAAAGTGTTGAGGACTCTTAACCATCAAGCATCCCTTCAGCCTTATTTAGTGATGTATTTCTCAATGCGTTTTGTTTGTTTCCTCTTAAGGTACCCGTGCTTTTAGTAGGAATTTCCTTAACTTAGTTGTGATGCTTCTAACATGTCTCTGCACATACCCATGCCACTCCTTCTTGGCCAGTGCTGATGTGTTGTTTCCATGGTAGCTTCCTTTCTTCTACTTGTGACAGAACACTCGGCAAAAATGAGGGATGAATGACTTACTTAAACTCACAGTCATCATGGCAGTGATGGCACAGTGATGGTCAGCATGAGGCTGCTTGGTCACAACCCAATGGACAAGGAAGCAGAAGTATGAATATAACCCCAACCCCAAATCCCCATGGAGCCATTTTCTCCACATAGGCTTCTCTCCCCAAAGGTTCCAAAACTTTTCAAAAACAGTACTACCAATTGGGGACCTGCTTTAACACTGGGACATTTCACTCACAAACCATAACATACTGTAAGAGTTATTCTCTATTCTTCCTTCCTCTGCCTTAAAATGCTGTTGTCATTTATTTCATTAATCTATAGTGGCTTAATAGATTAAGTAAGACTAAGCTTCATGTATTCTTTTCCACAGTTGTTCTTTTTTCATATTTTTATTTAACTTTTTACACATGTCATTCTCAGTTCCCTCTCCATCCCCTTCTCCCTAACGCCCCAATCCTCTTAACCCCTCACCTCGACTCCATCCCCCCTCTGCTCCCCAGGGAGGGCCAGGGCTTCCATGAGGGATTTTCAGAGTCTGTCACAATATCCCAGGAAGGGCTTAGGTTCTTCCCCATATGTCCAGACTGAGAGAGCATCCCTCTACGTGGTATGGGCTCCCAGAGTCCATATGTATGCCAGAAATATATACTGCTCCACTCTCCAGGGTCCCACAGATTGCCAAGGTCTCCTTCTGTCACCCAGGTTGATGGGAGGGATATCTGGATCAGTTCCACACTGGCCCCTCAGTCATCAGTCTGGGGTCCATGTGTTCCCACTTGTTTATCTTGTTTAGGTCACCTACCTTTGTGGGTTTCACCAGCCTGATCTTGATTCCTTTGGTCATCACTCCTCTTTGCAACTGGGTTCCAGGAGTTCAATTCGGCTCACAGCAGCATGTGTCTGTCTCTGTCTCTGTCAGCCACTAGATGAGAGTTCTAGGATGGCATATAAGGTAGTCATCATTCTCATTATCATGGGAGGGCATTTAAGGTAGCCTTAATGGCAGTTGGTGTCATTCTTGTAAATCTGTAAAGATCTCACTAGTGTCTCTCCTCCAACTTATAATGGCTCCCTCTTTTATGGTATCTCCCATCCTTTTCTCCTCTATTCTTACACTGGCTCAACCGTCCTGTTCTCTCATGTACTCCTCTCCCCTCCTGTTTTTCCCCTCTCTTTCTCCCATCTCCTTCTGCCCTCCCCTTCTCCCCCATTCCAATTAGGAGATCTCATCCCATAATCCTTAACCAGGTTACCATGCATATCTCCCTTAGGGTCCTCCCTACACTTGCTGGCAGTGGGATTGTGGGCTGGCAATGCCCTGCTCCATGTCTAAAATCCATATATGAGTGAGTACATACCATGCTTGTCTTTTTGTGACTGGGTTACCTCACTCAGGATGGTTTCTTCTAGTGCCATCCATTTGCCTGCAAATTTCAAGATTCCATTTTTTTCTGCTGAGTAGTACTCCATTGTGTAAATGGACCACATTTTCTCTATCCACTCTTCAGTTGAGGGGAATCTAAGTTCTTTCCAGGTTCTGGCTCTTATAAATAATGCTGCTATGAACATAGTTGAGCAGATGTCCTTATTGTATGAGGGTACATTTTTTGGGGTATATGCCCAAGAGGAATCTCCATACCGATTTTCAAAGGGGCTGCACAAGTTGGCATTCCCACCAGCAGTGGAGGAGTGTACCCCTTTCTCCACATCCTCTCTAGCATAAACTGTTATAAGTGTTTTTGATTTTAGCCATTATGATGGGAGTAAGATGCTATCTCAGAGTTGTTTTGATTTGCATTTCCCTAATGGCTAAACATGTTGAGCACTTTCTCAAGTATCTCCTGGCCATTTTGGACTCCTCTATTGAGAATTCTCTATTTAGTTCTGTGCCCCATTTTTTAATTGGAACCTTCGGTGTTCTGGAGACTTTCTTCTTGAGTTCTTTGTAAATTTTGGAGATCAGCCCTCTGTCAGATGTGGGGTTTGTGAATATCTTTTCCCATTCTGTCATTTTGTCTTCTTGACTGTGTCCTTTGCCCTGCAGAAGCTCCTCAGTTTCATGAGGTCCCATTTATTAATTGTCGATATCAGTGTCTGTGCTACTGGTGTTAAGTTCAGGAAGCTGTCTCCTGTACCAATTCGTTCAAGGGTACTTCCCACTTTCTCCTCTAAAAGATTCAGTGTGTCGGGATTTATGTTGAGATCTTTGATCCATTTGGACTTAAGTTTTGTGCATGGTGATAATATGGATCTATCTGTTGTCTTTTACATGCCAGCATCCAGTTACTCAGCACCATTTGTTGAAGATGCTTTTCTTTTTTTTTCCATTGTATAGTTTTAGCTTCTTTGCCAAAGATCATGTGTTCAAAGGTGTGTGGGTTGACATCAGGGTCTTTGATTCGATTTCATTGGTCTACCTGTCTGTTTTTGTGCCAATACCAAGCTTTTCAGGACTATAACTCTATAATAAAGCTTGAAGTCAGGGATGGTGATGCCTCTACAAGTTCCTAATGCTTTTAGAAGATCAGAATTGCTGGCCATAAATATTTCAGCCTTCATTTGTTTTGTGCTCTTAAAAGATAATTTACCTGGATATAAAACCTTAGATTATTGTTTTCTTTTCATTTATTTTACCCTATGATCCTCTTAGATGCATAGTGTCTCAGGAAAAGACCACTGTGTCTAGATGTTTTCTTTTTGTTCCTAGCTTCTATTAAGATCACATCTATTTGTTTGTGTGCACAACATGTATGTGAATGTCAGAGAGCAACCTGCAGGAGTTAGTTCTCTTCTTCAATAATATAGGTTCTGGGCATTGAAGTAGGTCATCAGGCCCAGCAGTCATAATAGTCTTTAGCAGGGAGATATCTCACTGTCCTGTTTTTGACATTCTTGGTTTTAGACTTTTATGATTTATCTTGTTCAGTGCTCTCTGAATTTCTTGAATAGAAGTTTTAGATTCCAACTCATGTTGGGAATGACTTAGCTATTATTTCCTCAAGTTTTGTACCTTTTGCTTTTGCCATTGCTATAACAAAATACCCAACAAAAGTAAATTTAGGAAAGAAGTGTTAATATTGGTTTATAATTTGAAGGTACAGTCCATTTTTGTGGGGAAGTGACGGAAGTAGGAGGACAAGGAGGCTGATCACATTACACCTACAGATGGGCATTATATAGAGAGGGTAACACTCTATCTGTCAATTTTCTACAGGTCACAGCCTCAGACCATGAAAGTGTGCTCCTCACATCCAGGCTGGTTCTTCCTGATTCAGTCAATCTTTTCTGGAAATGCTCTAGGTGATTCTAAATCCAGTCAAATTGACAACAATGAGGACATTTTTACCCCTACACCTTTGGTATACCAATTATTCTCACATGCTTCTTGCTTGCTGTGAAGTTGTCTTGCAGTTCTTGGATGTTGTATTGTAGGGAATTATTTTTGTCATTCTTTTTATTGTCCTGCTTTTGGGGTTGTGATGTCTATACCAACTACCTCCAAGCCATGAATCTTTCTTTAGCCACATCTAGTTAACCTAATAAAGTATTCCAGGCATCTTTTACTTACTTCTGCTTCTGTCTTAGAGTTGCTGCATGGGAGTCTATATTTCCCATCTGTTCTTGTTCCTTGTGTACTGTTCGCTTCACACATAGTTTGTAGCTTCAGAATTTCCCGCCTTACCTTATGTTGTTGTATTTCAATGTATTTTATACTGAGATTCTGTGGTGGCTAATGATGGTGTTTTTTAATTCTTATACATATTTTCTTATAGGTAAGCATATAAATGAAAACTTGTAAGCTCTTTTCATATAAGACCCACAAATGCAAATCAAAATCTACTCTGCTTTATATTGTTGTTTTGTTCTGTTCCTATATTCTATCAATTTTAGTTTATTCAAACATTTATAAAATTATTCTTTCCAATATTCTTAAATCTCCAGTCTTTGGATCCTGTTATTGTTGTGTATGGTGGTTCTTCCTCCATATGTCTTATAAGTCTAAATTACAAACTCATCTTAGATGGGTCTATCTAAAAAAAGAACACTCCTTAGACTTATGGAATGTCTATTCTTTTGTACATTATTAATTTCAGCAAGGGAGCAGGTGCAATATCAATAGTGAATAGTTTTGAGTTTACTTCTCAGTCTGGGCTTTTCTCAATTACAACAATATTAGGAATTTAAATCTCTCAAGTATATGAAGGCATGGTTGGGCTTATAAATATTCAGCAGATTCTCTACCAACAGCCCCAGCTGGACTAGGCAAAGTCTCTTGGTTGTTGCTATATGAAAAGGATAATAATTGGAAATATCTACTACGATGTCTCTAAGCATTTCAAAGTTAGCATACCTAAGTGTGAATATCTTACCTTCTCCCACAAGCCAGCTTGTAGCATAAGTACATCATAAGTTGTTAGTATATAAGATCCCAAGGAATGATGAAGTTTTGGAGCAGTGGGTAGTGAGCACAAGAGGCTGAAGTATGAAGGCCAGGATTCAAGGGAGGAAGTATTTTCTAGAGACTGAATTGATTCTGATACTGAGACCTCCATCGTAAGAATATTGAGCCCCATATAAGCTCAATCATAGAGTAGTTGATAATAATTTCAATAAGCACAAAGAAGCCCATTGAAGGGTTAATGAACCCAAATTATGGACTTTGGTTTATAGGTAAATCTTTCAAAGGAATCACCTATTAAAATGGTTTATGGTAACAAGGATTGTTTCATTAAATGTAATCAGAAATAGGAACTAATTTGAATATTCAAGAGAAGCCAATGGACTTGCTATAACAATTTAATAAAGCATGACAATGTCATGGAATAAATACCATCTACTTATTAATCTGCATCAGTCATGAAGTAAAGAACTAAACATTTTGATTTATGGCCATTCAAGACTCCGGTTAAAAGGCCATCTTAAGCTTCCTCAGGATTTAGAGGCAGTTAATTGTTGTTAAGAAGGAGGGACTCACGAGATCCCACCCTTACCTGACTACCTGTAGAGTTGTGTAGTTGCTGGGGTAGGACCGTTTTCTTTAGTAGCATAGACACTGGTAGGTTTGTCTTATAATTAATCCCATACCCACATTCCCTCATGCAACTCTATGTAAACTCAGTGGGATATTACTACTATTACTATGTCTACTGCTACTGATAATATTAATGGCACAAAACAGAAAGAATATTCTAGGGAAGAGGAAAAGATTCCTCTGTAGTAGAATAGAGACAAGAGGGTAATGAAGATATCGTGTGACCGAAATACAATACATACATGTATGAAATGTCATAATAAAATGCGTTGTTATGTAAAATTAATATATATCAATAAAAAACATATCAGAGGACCCATATCTTACCTTGCATTAGCCTTCTAAGACAACTTAGAACAACTCTTAAAAGTCAACTCATAGATAACTATCTTTAAATTCATAACTTTATAACTATGTCAAGGTATCATGTTTCCCTGATCATGAGTTCTGGTTCTGTATCATGGTCTATGCTTAAATATGCTCGTGTTCTTGCTCTATAGATCTCCCCTGCTTGAACCAGCCTTTCTCCCTGGTCTCTTCTATTGTACATGGTAGCTCTCCAGACAGTATCCTTGATGGAAACTCCTGGGCCCCTCCGCAGAGCCTTCTCTTCCAAACACATTATCCACCTTTCTAGCAAATACTGAGAACTCTGTCTTGAAAGTATGCTGAGAAGCTGGTACTGGAGATGCAGGCCTGTAACCTCAGTTACACCAGAGGAGGAGGCAAGAGGATGGCAAATTCAGGGCCTGTCTTTGCAAACTAAGTGAAAGCCTATACCACAAATGCGAATGTAGCTCAGTGGCAGAGCACTTACCTGGCATGTATGAGGCCCTGGGTTCAATCCCCTGTCCTACAAAAGAAAAGAATGTGCAAACAGGCACACACCCGTCCTCTGTTCCTTTGTCTAAGGAGTCCATACTCTTTCACCCTTTTCATAATGAAATGCTTGCTCTGCAAGCAGCTGGTAAGTCTTTCTTAGTCATTCAGAGCACATCGCTTTATTTACAGAGTCAGGCCACATCACACCCTGCTCATAATTCTCCCATGACTTCCCATCTCACTCTGAAGAAAATTCGAAGTTCTAAAGCAACATACCGGCAAGACCCTGCGTGATGCGGCTGGAGAGCAGGATGTCTTCTTTCAGCAGGCTATTTAGGTCTCTTTTACAATGCCAGCTCTCTGGAGACTGTGTTTCTGATCTTGAAATATAAAATTATACTATGTCCTCTGTCACTCCGTCTCTTAGTCTGCATTAATGTGCTTCTTCCTTACCCGTGGCAGATTAACAGAATTTCTACAAATGTCCTCATGTCGGTTTCTTAGTTAGTCATCACCAGCCCATGTCCCCAGAGCCTGCTGCTATTCTTAAAGCTGCCAGGTCTCTCCCTGCCTGAAGCAAAGTAGGTGCTTTATGAGTGTACAGTCACCCACTGGCAAGTGTTATCTCAGCATGTTTAGTGCTCTGAATAAAAGGTGGAGGCAAGCTTAATAACGACACATTATTAAGCACAAAACAATAAAAAGGCAGACTGATAGAGAGAAAAGTGCACATGGGCGGGGCCTCTCGTCTGCTCTAGTGTGTTGTGTGTTACTTTTCTGAAGCAATGACTTTAGGACAGATGTGGGTCTGTGAGAGTTGTTAGGGTGATGTGCACTCAGCTGAGGTTGGCTCATGCAAACACCTGGCTCTGCCCAGGGAGGGTAAGTGTGGGAGTAAGCTTGAAATTAGTCAGGATTTGCAAGACATAGAGTCTGATTTAAAGTTATATACTCTTGGTTTCCAGGGTAGCCTGGCCACTAGTCTAGGAATATTGCATGGTGATATTCTACTGTGAGAGCTAACTAGCCTTCAGTGCATGGAAATTAGACTTTTGCAGTCATCCTAGGTCCTCGAGGCAGCAAGAGGTACTAGCTACTGTAGGTACAGAGCTGTAGCTAGTTTCTTGGAGATTTTTGGAAGTTAAATTTGGCATGGCTTGGTGATGGGCTTGCCCTAGAGAAAATTGAGAGATACCAAAAATACATCCAAAGTAAATGTTGTGCTTAAATCAAAACAAAGAGTAGTGTTTCCTGATTTGGGAGGAAAAGCAAGAAGAGAACCCATGCATTTAGTTTTACATATTATTCTCTTTGGCATGATTGTTAGAGACTACATTCCAGAAGAGAGTCTGGTCTCTGGGTTACAAAACTATAACAAGGAAGGTGTTTATTTTAAAGTCATCCTCTTATGGGTGATGGTATCTTAGCTATGGTCTAGTGCATGCCTGTCCTAGAACAGAACTTTTGTCCCTGGTACCCTATACTTTCTCATTGTTATGCTGCAAAGGAGTGATTTACTTCAACTTACTTATGGGATAAGGTGAAAAGATATGAACCTAAACAATAATTTTTAAAACTACTTCTTGTCTCCAACCAATTTAAAGTTTGAAAAATGAAATAAATAGCAAACAGTAATAAAGCAATCATCTTCTTGGAACAGTTCTCTCGAAGAAGCAGGTTTTGTAGATTGTCATCATTGCCAATAACCAGGATCTTAAATCAGGCAAAATACTAAACATTGAAGTATTAGAGTGGGTAGAAATTAGAGGTGGCTCATTATTTCCTATCAATAGTTGCTGATAGGAACACTTTAAAATAAACAAAAGAAACATTTTAGTAGAATATTTTATTAAAGTATCAATGGGTGGTAGATAGTAGGTCTGGCCATACTACTTCTGATTTCTCAAACATGGAAATATAGATGTGTTATATGACTGGTAGATTTTGAAATATAAAGTATTTTATGTGTAGATGTGCATTTGTGTGTGCAGATGTGCATATGTGTGGGCAAACACATCATATTATGTATATGTGCATGTGAACATGAGAGGAAAATTTCACATGCTGTTCCTCAGGGTTTTTTTGTGCTGCAGGTCTTACCTAGCTTTATAATAACCTTTTTGAGAGGAGTATCTCACTAGACTGGAATTTGCCAAGTCAACTAGGCTGGCAGATCATTGAGTCCCAGAGATCCTCCTGTATCTGCCTCCCCAGCACATGGATTACAAGCATACAATATACCCAGATTTTGGACACATTCCCATTATCCCTAGTGATTGAATTCAGGTCTTTGTGCTTGCAAGAGAAGTGCTTTATCAACTGAGTTCTCTCTCCCATTCTAAAATAGGAAATATTTAATCATTAAGTTGATGTTTTGCCTTTTAAGTTTTGTTGCTATTTTTATGAATGTGGGTGTTTTTCCAGCATATATATTTGTGTATCATATTCATGCAGTGCCATTGGAGATTAGAACAGGACATTGGATCCCTTGGTACTAGAGTTGCAGATGTTTGTGAACTGCCATGTGGGTGCTGGAAATAGAACTGGGTCCTTTGGAGGAGTAGCTAGTGCTCTTAAATGTTGACTTATCTCTCCGGCCTACATTGTTTTCACAGAATCAAGATATCTAAATCAATATATATATAGTCAATTTTATATAAAATTATTTAGAATCTACATAAATGATTACAAAATATGAATTTTATATTTTGGTTCAGAGCTTTTTGGTTCAAACAAAACAACACTGGTGCTAATTGAAAAGGAAGAAAAACAGTGTAGAACCACAGATCTAAGCATTTCCCATTAGAACAAATATTTTCTATTTTACATAGCAATCCCAGTTCCCTCTCCCTCCCATCCTTCTATTCCCCCAACTAAACCCCCCTCCACTCCTCAGGGAGAGTGAAGCTTCCCATGGGATATCACCAAAGTCTGTCACATCATTTGGGGCAGGGCCTAGGCCCTACCCTGTGTATCTAGGTTGAGAGAGTATTGCTCCATAGGGAATGGGTCTCTAAAGCCCATTCATGCACTAGAGATAAATACTGGTTCCACTACCAGAGGCCCCATAGACTGTCCAGGGCCCTCAACTGACCCCCCACGTCCAGAGGGCCTGGTTCAGTTCAATGCTGGTTCCCCAGCTGTCAAACTGCGGTCTGTGAGCTCCCACTTGCTCATGTCAGCTGTTTCTGTGAGTTTTCCCAGCATGGTCTTGACACCTTTGCTAATTCCTCCTCCCTGTCTACAACTGAATTCCAGGAGTTAGGCTCAGTGCTTATCTGTGGGTCTCTGCTTATGCTTCCATCAGCTACTGGATGACGACTCTATGGTGGCATTTAAGGTAGTCATCATTCTCGTTATAGGGAAAAGGCGTTTAAGGTAGCCTCTCCACTATTGCTTAGATCTAAGTTGGGGTCATCCTCGTGGTTCCCTGGGGATTTCCCTAGAACAAATATTTTCAAACTTAAAAAGTCATATGTATGTCCACCATAGAAGAAAGTCCAAAGCAATATCTTGTGCAGTAGATCAGACCTGAATCCTCCGAATCTGGAAGGGACCATTCAAACAAATTTTCACAGTTTTACTCTTGTTTTTGCTTTTAATTTTGAAGATGTTCACATTTTGTGACATGGAGAAAGTCATGTAAGTGTTGTGAACACAATGAGGTAATCAAAAGTGGAGTGGAAATCTGTGAGAATATATAATCAAAAAAAGATTGGTTATCCTGGAATATACAGGAATAAAAGATAACAAGCTGGTGATTACCAAATTGTGTTCATACCCTGTTTGTATCAAAAGGCATGTGGCATCCCCAGGAAATATGTATTACTGAACAAGAAACAGATTCATTTCCAGTGCTGTAACTGCCATGTGTACATCTTTATGTGGACATTTATTTTCATTTATCTTGAATAAAGACCTGAACTTAGGGACTGGACAGGTGGTTCAGTGGCTAAGTGTGCTTATTACTCTTGTAAGGGGCCCAAGATTCGTTCTCAGCATACGCATCAGGTAGAACGCAGGACCTGTAACTACAATTCCAAGAGATCATATGCCTTCTTCTGGCCTCTGCAGGCATTGTACTTACACACACACACACACACACACACACACACACACACACACACACACACACACACACACACACACACACACGAGAGAGAGAGAGAGAGAGAGAGAGAGAGAGAGAGAGAGAGAGAGAGAGAGATTTCTGCATGTGGAAACC
Source organism: Mesocricetus auratus (assembly GCF_017639785.1). Classification (NCBI taxonomy): domain Eukaryota; kingdom Metazoa; phylum Chordata; class Mammalia; order Rodentia; family Cricetidae; genus Mesocricetus; species Mesocricetus auratus. The sequence continues at coordinate 10,792,538 of NW_024429183.1, read as the reverse complement.
TCCTCACTGGCATAGATGAGATAGTTCCACATGACCTAAGAAATTAAGAAATTACTGAGACTAGCTTTTATCTCTGTCTATGACTTAGAAGTTTAGCTTAGGCTAGCCAACCTGACAACCACAGTCATATATGGAATAATATTTGCTTACCTACTGGACGAAGAACAGGGCAGGTGGTCAGAATCTATAAGGCTCAAATATTGGTGGGAAAATTTGGAAGGTCTTACTGGTCAGAGGTTGCAGTCTATCATGATCTGACAGCTCTCTCCAAAGCTCTGCAACATGGGAGACTCCCTCCCCAGCGAAGTTTCATGTTCTTTACCTGCCCTTATCTGGAGTATGACCTTATATGAAAACCGTTTTACCTTTAGCACGACCCTTGGCACAGTTTCCTGCTGTAAGTTTCCCCCCTTAGTTACAAATGGTAACTAAGACTTGTACTAGGAGCTTTGCTAAAGAACCCTGCTGCTGCCACATATGAAGCTTTATAACAGGAGTTTGCCCCTTCATGCAAACTGGGGTTTGGCTCCAGGGTTCCCTGTCCTACATAGTCCCTAGACTCTGAAATAAAGTTGAGATGATTCACAGAAGTCATCTCCTGGAGGGTTGTCTCCACCATATCCACAGCTGTCCAAACCCTGCCACCTGCTTCAGAGCCCTCCACCCTCGTGAACCTGTGCATCAGTGATCCCAAAAAAAGACGTGGAGCCACAGGAAAGGAAACATTTTGTGTTATTTTCTAATCCATAGACTAGGAAATGTGAAGCAAGAAGAAATCAGTGTCCTGGACTTGTTACAATGTTGGTTCATGCAGAGATAAAGGTGGGTGTCCTGGACTGTCCAATGGTCATACCTTATCTGAACAAAGCCTGAGCATGAGCAATAATCTGATCTTTCAGCAAAAAAGTTTGCCCCTGAACAGTTTTGCTAATTCAGAACTGTACAAGCATCACATGAGCTCCCAAGAAGCCTATGGCCCCGCCACTCTCACATGCTTCTTCTTGTCTATCCTGGAAGTTAAGCAAGGTCCCACATGGTTAGTACTTGGATAGGAGACAAGCAGAGGAAATCTAGAATGGTGTAACCATGAGTCTATGACTTTCAGTCTATGACTAGCAAAACTTATTTTTCTTCTCTTAAGAAAGGCTCAAATCGAGGACCAGTATTTATTCAAATGTAAAAGAACTGTTATGTATATGGTAAGACAATTTTCAGGTTTTCTTTCATTGAAAGGACAACTGTGAAAATGTAGATGCCAAGAAAAATTATTCTTCTTACAAAGTTGTATGTGACTAGAGAAAAAAATTTAAAGTAACTTGGTAAAGTTAGATATTCCAAATAAGCTCCTTATCAGGTTATATCTTGTATCTTTTAAATATTTTACCTGGTGCGGGATGACTGCAGTAAAGAGTACTGAGTAGTCTACAGAGGACACAGGTTCACTTCCCAGCATCCACATTAAGGGGCTCATGACCACCTGTAACTCCAGTTCCTAGAGATATGATTCCCTCTTTTGGCTTCTGTGAGCACTGCATACACATGGTGTACATAAATTTGCAGAAGCATACATATTCACAAAAAGTTAAAAATAAATAATCTTCAAAAGCAAATGAATATCTTAAATGGCATAATTGCACCTGTAAATGGGATACAGTGTTATGCTGATAAATGTGTCCACTGTGTAGTGATCAAATAAGGGTAACTAACTCATCACCTCAAATTCTTATCATTTCTTTTGGATAAGAATATTCTAATCCTTCTCTTACAACTACATTGAAATAAACAGAACATAATTAGCAATAATTATCTACTGTACACCAAACACTAGAACTTATTCATCTGTTTAGCAGTGATTTTTGAAGCTGCTATCCAACCTCTTCTTTTCCCCCCTCCCTTCTTCCCAGCCTTTAACACCTGAATTCTACTCTTTCCTGTGAGACCAGCTTTCCATATTTCTCACTCATGTGTGAAAATCATTGCTTTGTATTTGAACATAGATGATCATAACTCATTTGGAGATGTCTTCAGTACTAATTGTTTAGTACTGCATAGTAGGGAGATTAACTAAGGTGACTTTTTTATCTTTTTTACTATTTATTTTTAAGTTTAAATTTAGATTAGAAACTGACAAGGTTGCTTCACAAGTCAGTTCCAGGTCCCTCTCCCTTTCCCTCCCCTCCTCCCGTGCCCTCCCCTCAACCCCCCCCCATTATCCGCTCATTTCCCCAGGGAGGTTGAGGCCCTCCATAGTCTGTCATTTCATCCAGGGCAGGGCCTAGACCCTCCCCCAAGTGTTCAGGGTGAGAGTGCATCTCACAGTGTTGGATGGGAGTCCAAAGTCCATGTGTATACTCGGGATGAATACTGATCTACTGCCCAAGGCTCAGTAGATTACCTAGGCCTCCTCACTGACACCCCCATTCAGGGGGTCTTGATCAGTCCCATGATGGATTCCCAGGCATCAGCCTGGGATTCAAGAGTTAACCCTTGTCAGGTCAGATGTTTCTGGGGGTTAAACCAGCCCAGTCTTAATCCCTTTGGTCATCAGTCCTCCCTCTCTGTTACTGGCTTTCTTGAGATCAGCTCAGTACTTAGCAGTGGGAGTCTGCCTCTTCTTCCATCAGCCACTGAATGAAGTTTCTGTTTCCCAGACTCTCTGGCCATGGGATTGTAGGCTGGCACTCCCCAGATCTATGTCTAAAATCCATATATGAGAGAGTACATGCCATGTTTCTCTTTTTGTGACTGGGTTACCTCACTCAGGATGGTTTCTTCTAGTGTCATCCATTTGCCTGCAAATCTCAGGATTCCATTGTTTTTTTCTGCTGAATAGTACTCCATTGTGTAAATGTACCACATTTTCTCTATCCACTCTTTGGTTGAGGGACATCTAGGTTGCTTCCAAGTCCTGGCTATTACAAATAATGCTGCTACGAACATAGTGGAACATACGTCCTTGTTGTATGAATGGGCATCTTTTGGATATATGCCTAAGAGTGGAGTTGCTGGGTCTTGTGGTAGGTTTATTCCCATTTTTCTGAGGAATCTCCATACTGATTTCCAAAGCAGATAAACAAGTTGGCACTCCCACCAGCAATGGAGGAGTGTTCCCCTTTTACCACATCCTCTCAAGCATAAATTGCCATTGGTGTTTTTTGATTTTAGCCATTCTGATAGGAGTGAGATGATATCTCAGAGTTGTTTTGATTTGCATTTCCCGGGTGGCTAAGGATGTTGAGCACTTTCTCAAGTGCCTCTCAGCCATTTTAGACTTCTCTATTTAGTTCTGCAGCCCACTTTTTAATTGGATCCTTTGGTGTTTTGGAGGCTTGCTTCTTGAATTCTTTGTAAATTTTGGAGATCAGCCCTCTGTCAAATATGGGGTTAGTGAATATTTTTCCCATTCTGTGGGCTGCCTTTTTGTCTTGCTGACTGTGTCCTTTGCCTTACAGAAGCTTCTCAGTTTCAGGAGGTCCCATTTATTAATTGTTGATCTCACTGTCTGTGCTACTGGTGTTATGTTCAGGAAGCTGTCTCCTGTAACAATTCGTTCAAGGGTACTACTCACTTTCTCTTCTAAGAGGTTCAGTGTGGCTGGATTTATGTTGAGGTCTTTGATCCATTTGAACTTAAGTTTTGTGCATGGCGATAGACATGGATCGATCCGCATTCTTCTACATGCCAGCCATTTGTTGAAGATGCTTTCTTTATTCCATTGTATATTTTTAGCTTTGTCAAAGATCAGATGTTCATACATATGTGGATTAATATCAGGGTTTTCAATTCGATTCCATTGGTCTACCTGTCTATTTTTGTGCCAATACCAAGCTGTTTTCAGGACTATAGCTCTATAATAGAGCTTGAAGTCATGGATAACTAAGGTGACTTTTTTTTTTCGAGACAGGGTTTCTCTGTATTGTCTTGGAAGCTGTCCTGGAACTCGCTTTGTAGACCAGGCTGGCCTTGAACTCACAGAGATCCACCTGCCTCTGCCTCCCGAGTGCTGGGATTAAAGGCGTGTGCCACCAACGCCCGGCCTAAGGTGACTTTTTATAGCTGTTCCTTCCAAGTCAACCTTACTTTGGGCTGGAATTCATCGTCATTATTTTTATGTTTATTTTCACCCTCCTGGTAATGGGGATCTTACAATCTGGTAGGGGCAATGAGAGTACTGCACTTTAAAGGATGGCAGATTCGTAGACTCAATATCAGTGAACTTGGAGACTGGTTTCCGTTCCACCATGCACTATGTTCAAGGAAATACACTGATTATGTACCCTTTCTGGACCTTTCTTTTGTTAGATAACAAGATCAGACTAAAAGATTATCAGTATTCTTTCAAGTGGTAACATGACATTCCATGTTGCCATTAGAGTAGGTAATTAACAGTTGAGGTGTTGGATTAATTACAAAGGGAGTTCAGAGAAGGGAAAAATGATGCTAGCTGAGACCATGGGAGAGGAGATGAAGAAAGGAGGGACCAAGATTCCAAAATATTTAGGGCTTTGCACACTCTGGCCAGGTCATCCCCTTCTAGCAATCACAATTGTGTTTTATTTCATGTGATAAAACTGATGTGAATTTGAGTGGCTTTCCATCAAATTGATCAATTGTTACATTCAATAGTTATTTTGTATTAGGGTGAAGTATAATAGAAGTATAGAGCAGAAAGGTGCCTCAATCAAATAATTCAATGCAGAAGTAATTTTAAGCCAAAATTATTTTCAAATTTCTCAACAGGCTATCTCTTCTATACTAATCAATTGTATCTAGGGGCAACTTCTCACTGCTAGGTGGGAACAAAGATGACTTTTTAGATGACTCTCAGATGGGGGAAGCGTTCTGATTAAGTATTCAATTTTAGTTATGATTTCTAGCTCTACCAATGTGTGAGTTTTTACTTTTCATCAGACAGAAGCATGGAGAAAGATTCACCAAATGTGGAGAGTAATGTTTGCTACCAACTGCTGCTCATCATTCCTTCTGACAGAATCAGCACCTTATTAGAAATGGAAGCTGCATCCCCCATTGTGTTCAGATGTGAATTCATGAAAATAACACCATTGGTAAACATTTGCAGTGTGGAGCAGCAATCTATCCACTAGCAGGCCCAAGGAAGCATCCACAACAATGATGATATTAAAAGAGATTCATTTCATTTGCACAATCTCATGTCACACACCTCAATAGAACACAGAGATTGAAGTGGTTGAAGGAAGAAGAAATAATGATAGTTTTAGTTTCTTAGCGTTTCTACGTGAAAATTGTTGCAAATGAGTACTTTAAGACTATGGTATGCTGCATTAATCATTTGCAGATCACTTGGATATTAAAACAAACATCCCTCAAATAATTTTTAATAACGTGTAACTCTTCTCTCTCTCTCTCTTTTTTTTTTTTGGTTTTTACGAGACAGGGTTTCTCTGTATTGTTTTGGAGGCCTCAAACTCACAGAGATCTGCCTGCCTCTGCCTCCCAAGTGCTGGGATTAAAGGCGTGCACCACCACTGCCCGGCGTAATTCTTCTCTTGATGTTAGTTACATTATTTTCCAAAATAAATTATTACCCCCTACAAACCCAGTCCACACATGCATTTTCTATTCTTTCTGGTATGGTGGTGACTGAAGTGTGCTTCACCTGACTACATGGTGAAAAAGACAGGAAAACAACAGGGAGAGGCGTAGCTTGAATTCTTAATTGGCCTAAGTAATAAAAACGCTGAGTCAAGTACTGAGTGAATTTCTGGGAGATGAGAGAGTAGGTGCAAGTCATGGCACACCTTACCTCTTTGCCATCTCAGTAGACAAGAGAGTGAATTCCTGCTTCTCCCTGCTCATATCATGTTTCTGCCCAGCTCCTTCACTTCCTGTCTGTCTGTACAGACCTCCAGACCTCCATGGCTAGATAGTGGCAATCTCCATTCTCTGACCTTCTGAGAGGCTTTATTTGAACAAGCAAGATGTCACCACAGAGGGGAAGTGAGATGAAGTGAAACCATCAGACACATTGGGTTCTGCTCACATTCTAGAAGTGGAAAGAACACACTATGACAAGTCAGGAAACCAAGAAACAGGATTTTCTCATCACTTCCATGAGGAGTCTTAACAGTTCACATTACTTGTTAGGTTTTCAGAGCATATATTAAAAATAAATAGGTGGAAAAGCTCTTCCACAGTGTGGATTTCTTCCAGACAAAAATGACTGATAGGTTAAGTTGACAAGCATACTACAGCAGGCCAGAATCTTTAGATGAAAGACAGAAGGCCAACTAGCAAAGGAAGTAAAGAGAAATAAAACAAAAGCCACCAGACTGCTTGAGAATATGTGGCAATATTAGTGCTACTTAGAAAATAACATACTTATAAATAAGCAGACAACACCAAGATGGTAGTTAGCAAATAGAATGCTTATAAATACGTGACCAACAGGATCGTGCTATCATCAACTTTGTTAAAACGATAGAGAAACTTTCTGCTCAATAAGTTGATAGAATTTCTAAAACAAGAATGCTATTTTCCTGAACCAATGTAAGTTCTAACCACATTTTAAATACTCACCCTTATAGCTACAGGTAAGTGCAGCTCTCACTATTTATCAAAAAACAACCTATTTTTGCATTGGACTGAGACTATCACAGAGTTCCTCAACTCTTCAAAATGCAGACACTAAGAGACTGTGAGGTGCCTCAGACTCAACAGCTACAAACATACATACATCTACAACCTGACTCCTATCCCTAAAACACAGAAAACGAATGTAAAGATCGTAAAAGCCAGAGGACCTGTTGCCCGCAGCTAGATAGACTTCTAGTCATGACAGGGAAGCTGTACTTATGAAATCTCAACCATGTGGTTGCTGAGAAAAGACTTCTGTATTGACAACACCGGCTGACAGGCTAACATGTATCTGAGAAGTCATAAGGCCTTCCCTTAGACGAAGAACTACAGGCAATCATGACTGCTAAGAGAGGGAGAGTTAGTTTTCTCCAGAGATGAACCCCTTGACTGGTTGCTCCATTTCAAGCTGACAACACTAAACACATGCACGTATGAGCAACACTACACAGATTCTGTAAGTGTGGTCTCTCCTCTCTCTCTCTCTTCTCTCTCTGTGTGTGTGTGTTTATGTGTGTGTGTGTGTGTGTGTGTGTGTGTGTGTGTGTGTAATTGATGAGGAAGCCATAATTTGAGCTAGGATCTGATTTTCTGTGAGGTGTAGTTAATGTACCAGACTTTTTGCTCTTGCTACACATTCATACACAGCACAAACCAGCAGTTTTTTCAGTTTCCAACTGGAGGATATCTTTTCAAGGCTTAGTGTTCCTTAAACGTGATGCATCTATTTTCCACCCATAAACAGGAATTTAGGTCATAGTTTGTTACAATAAACCCTCAGATTTCCAGAACTAAAGAAATACTGTTTTCCAAGTTTTGTTAAGTGTCTTGCAGTTTCTTTCCCAACTCTACTTTGCCAGCTACTTTTCAGTGTTTTACATATTTCTCTATGGTAGCATCTCACATCTAGATACCATGTTCTCAATCATGTATCTATCTGCACAGAGAATCACGTTAAAATTTAACTGTTGAAAACATTTAAGGCTTGGGATATGGCTCAGTTAATAGAGTGCTTGATTAACATGCTCAAGACCCTGGGCTCCAACCCCAAGCATGCGAGAGCATGTGTTAGCGCGTGCGCGCGCGCACACACACACACACACACACACACACACACACACACATACACACACACACACACACACACACATACACATTTTGATACCACATTCTTAAAATCCCAGTAGTTGATGGAGGCAAGAAAATCAGAAATTCAAAGTTATCCTAGCCTTCTTAGGGATTTTAAAGCTACCCTATGCTATATGAGTCCCTCCACCTCCCCAAGGAAATAGTACTTTGTGTATATTAATTCAATGAGTCAAACAGGCAGTCTGTGATCTCACTGGGACTCTGACCTCATCATATTGACAGTGAGTCAGGCTCCAAGAGTCTTTCATATGGTGATTAGGGGTTTCTGAATGAAACAATTGCACAGCAGTGGACTTTCTGTCATTTGCTCTGACTTCTATTGACCAACAAAAGTCTTCAGGCAAGCCTACAGTCAGGCATAGGAGAAATAAATTTCTGAAAGGGGAAAAGCTACAAAAATCACAGTGAGGAAGGGTGTGAAAGAACAGAACAAATATTGTTGTTTTCCTTTTTTGATGGGCATGGGGCAGGGTCTCATGTAGCCCAGGGTGGTCTGGAACTCCCTATTTAGCCAAGGATAACCTTACACTTCTGGTCCTCCTGCCTCTACCTCCTAAGTCCTGGGATGACAGGTTTGCAGTATCATGTCACATTTATGTGGTACTAGAGATGGAAGCCATGGTCTTGTGCATGCTATGCAAGCCATGTATCAACTAAATAATATTCCTGGCTTTATTGTTTTCAATTGCTAAATTTTAAAGTGATTGTCTAAGCAGGTATAGAAGTAGTATCTAGATATGAGATGCTACCATAGCAAACATCTATGTAAAACTGCAAAGCAGACAGAAACAGAGAGTTTAGAAATAAATTGCAAAAACTTAGCAAAACTTAGAAAAATATGTTACCAATATTTTGACTATTTTGTAAGGAGAAAGAGTTTTAACATTTACAGTGAGATTGCATGTGGAGAATGGAGATGGGGCAGGGTATTTGACAGCCAAATTCTCCTTTGAGTGTGGTAGGCATTTGCTTTCATTTGTTTACCCAGCAAATGATACATAGGTGCATGCCACATGCTAGGAATTGTCCAGTTAGGAATTCAACTGTGAACTTGACAGACAAAACAGCTGCTTTCTTGAAGGCCACATGCTGGTAGAGGAAGTGAGAGAACAGACAAGGGAAGCAATCAATAAGCAAGATCATTAGACAATATGGGCTGCAGAGAACTAAAAACAGCAGTGTGGTACAGAGGCTGAGTAGCAGAGAAAGGTAGTCTGCAGAGCTGGCCTCTGACCCGAGAGTTGAGAAGGCTTGGCTGAAGTAGCCCAAGGAGGATACAGGCTGGCAAATTCAAATGCCTTAGTGTGAAACACATCTTGACATGTAATCTGCAGGAAACATGGTTAGACCCCTGCAATGCAGCATTGGGAAAACTGAAGTCATGTGAAAATCACTTTTCTCCATCAGATTTCCAACATGCTAAGCTTTCTAATTAAGTGAAAGTGTAAATATGATACAAAGAGCAATATAGACCAGGTACTATACTGCAAAAGACTATGCTTAAACAATCAAATATACTATATGCTTGCAGGCATAATCACCCAATTGCTAAATATAAAAGCTACATAATTACATACTGTTTTTAAATAAAATTTAAAAACACGCATAATAGCTAGATATGTTCCAGTTGACGGCTTAAAAAAAGAAGGAAAGAGAAAAAGAAGGAAGGAGAAGGAGACAGAGAGAGAGAGAGAGAGAGAGAGAGAGAGAGAGAGGAGAGAGAGAGAGGGGAGAGAGAGAGAGAGAGAGAGGGGGAGAGAGAGAGAGAGAGAGAGAGAGAGAGAGAGAGAGAGAGAGAGAGAGAGAGAGAGAGAGAGAGAGAGAGAGAGGGAGAGAGAGAGAGAGAGAGAGAGAGAGAGAGAGAGAGAGAGAGAGAGAGAGAGAGAGAGAGAGAGAGAGAGAGAGAGAGAGAGATGCTTCTTTCTGGGCATGGAAAGATGACTCAGCAGTTAAGAGCATATTCTGTTCTTGCAGAGGTTCCCAGTACCCACATCTGGTGGCTCACAACACCTGTAACTCCAGGTCCAGGGGATTTCAAGCTCTACACTGGCCTCTGAGGGTACCTGTACTCATGTACACACAGTCTCACAGGGACATACTAATGATTAAAAATAAAATACAATCATTAAAAGTGTCTATTATTTCTATTATTTAATTCTCTTTCTTGGTTCCCTGGTTCCTTTCTTTAAGGCCCCATTCTCTGTATTCTGAACAGAAATGCACATCAGTTACAATGAAATTTCACACTTTGATTTGTTTTCAAAGCAAAACAATATAACATTTCAGTAAAACTATACCAACAGATAATCATCTCCCTAAGACTTGTATATTGAGGACCCACTAATGTGTGGAATTCATTTTCTTTATGTTGGAAGTTATTGGCAAAGTAGAGACCTGAAGATTATCATCATAAGTTGTGGCTCTCCCATTCTTTGGGGGAATTTAAGAGTTCATTGTCTTTAATAATTGACAAAAGTGTTGAAGCCCAGGTTATCCCCACCTCCACAGTAATGTCAGTCTCTTTAACTAGGCACCTAACCCTGAGGGCATTAGCGTATTAGCACCTTTGCTCCATAAACTAGGTCATGGTATATATTTTGGTACTTTTTAAAACTTGGATTTCTAAAGCCCCCATTCCTGTTAATTTAGCTTGTTTATCAATTCAGGCTAAATGTTACAAGCACTTAGGTATTTTTTAAAGCCACCCCTAGGGGCTGAAGGGATGGTTCAGTTGTTACTCATGCTTGCTACTAGAATCTGAATTCAGTTTTCAGCACCCACACCAGGACACTCACAACCTCCTGTAACTCTAGCTGCAGGGAAATCAACATCTTCGTTTGGCTTCTGAGAGCACTTTCACTCATGCAGACAGACATATGTACACACACAATTAAAAATAGAGAGGGGACAGGGGAAGAGGGGAGGCAGAGAGAGCTGGGATTGATGTGTGAAGCAAGTTTGTTTCTAATTTAAATTAAAAAGAACACTAACAAACAACAACAACAACAAAATAGAGATGGAACTCATACCCAACACTTCTTGGGTAACCAAGAACCAGAGACTAGATAGCTCAGGGACCTAGGGTTAAACCAAATACCACTGTTCTAATAAACAAATAAAAAACAAAATGCAACAGTAAAATGACTCTAATGACATTCTACTACAGTAATAGATCATAGGTCAATGCCTTGCTCAACCATCATCAGAGAAGTTTCTATTGTAGCAGATAGGAGTAAATACAGACACCCACAGCCAGAGAGTGAGAGATCTTGGAACACTGAGCCCTACATGTGATATCTCCATCAAATCCCTCCCATCAGGGCTCAGGGAACCCCACAGAAGAGTAGGTAGAAATAGTGTAAGAACCAATGGAGATGGTAGACACCAAGGAAACATGTCCCTCTAAATCGACAGGATCAAAGTTCATATGAATTCACAGAGACTGAGGCAGCATGTACAAGGGTCTGTACGGGTATGCACCAGGACTTCTGTGTTTACTTATTGCTTCCAGTTTAGTGTTTTTATGGGACTCCTGAGTGTGCAGTTCAGTGAATCTCTGACTCTTGTGCCTTCTCTTGGGATCTTTTACTTCTTTTTCTGTCATGTCCAACTCTGATGTAATAGTTTTTTCTTATTAAGTCTTATTTTACTTTATTATTATTATTTAAAAGGCTGTTTGTTTTCTAATGAGAGACAGAAAGGGATTAGGTCTGGATGAGAGGGGTGGTGGATAGGAACTGAGAGGAGTAGAGGGAGGGAAAACTGTAATTCAGAATCATGTGAGACAAGATCCTCTGAATGGATGGGGAACAGGGCGAGGGGGGGGGTAGTGGGACCTGGGAAGAGTAGAGGGGGTAAAGAGGAAGGGAGTGGGTCATGGGGGAACAGGAAGTTGAGGGGGTGGGGGTAAAATAGGGGGAAGAGGGAATCATAGGATCGAAGACAGATCAGGCACCAGAGTGACCTCGAGTGATCTAAAGGTATAACATCAATTGGCAAGCTAAGCAATAGTGGAAGGACCACCTCGAATGCCCATTCCTGATAATGAACTTGATGTCTATAACTATCCGGGAGCCTTCATCCTGGGACTGATGGAAGCAGAGGCAAACACACAACTAAGCACTGAACTGAACCCAAGGAACCCAGTGACAGAGAGAGAGGAGTGATGAGCAAATTGGCAAGGAATGGGCTGGCAAAACCAGCAGAGACGGCTGATCTGAACAGGGGAGTGCTCTTGGACCCCAGACCGACAGTGGGGAGGCCAGAATGGGACTGATCTGGTCCCCCAAATGTGAGTGTCAGTGAGAAGGCCTGGGCAACCTATGGGGCTCTGAGCTGTGGATCAGTGTCTATCCCTGGTATACAATCTGTCTTCATGTGCCTATGGCACAAAGAGAGATGCTCTCTCAGCCTGGACTCTTAGGGGAGTGCCTTGACCCTACCAAGAGTGAAATGATAGACTCTAGACATCCCCTATGTGGAGGGATTTGGCAATAGGGTGGGAGGGAGGGTGGAAGGGGAGTGCGGGAGGAGGGGAGGGAGAGGGAACTGGGATTGACATGCGAAACAAGCTATTTAAAATTAAAATAAAAAATGATTAAAAAAAAAAAAAAAAAAAAAAAAAGAATCATGTGAGAAAAATCTATTTGCAAGAAAAGGAAAAAAGCAAAGATAAAATACTTTTAAAAAGTACTGAGCTGAACTCAAGAAAGCCAGTAACAGAGAGGGAAGACTGATGATCAAAGAGATTAAGACTGGGCTGGTTTAACCCCCAGAAACAGCTGATCAGACAAAGGTTAACTCTTGAATCCCAGGCATCAGCCTGGGAATCCAGCATGGGACTGATCAAGACCCCCTGAATCTGGTGTCAGTGAGGAGGCCTAGGGAACCTATTGAGCCTTGGGCAGCAGATCAGTACCCATCCCAAGTATACACATGGACTTTGGACTCCCATAGAACAATGTGAGGTGCACTCTCACCCTGAACTCTTGGGGAAGGGTCTAGGCCCTGCCCTATATGAAATGACAGACTATGGACACCCCCATGGAGGGCCTCACCCTCCCTGGGGGAACGGGGGGATAACGGGGGGGTGGGGGGAGGGCACGGGAGGAGGGGAGGGAAAGGGAGAGGGACCTGGAACTGACTTGTGAAGCAACCTTGTTTCTTATCTAAATTTAAACTGGAAAATAATATAAAATAAAAAAAACCTTTAAAAAAAAAGGATCTTAAGGTAGACATGTTCTCTCACATGCAGATCTTATTGGGGTAAGGTGAGCCCACTACTTTGCTACCTTGATCTCTGATCATTGTTAGTCCAACTTCTAGCCATTAACTGAATAAAATTTTGATTAAATTGCATTTAAATTTCAATAATATCAGTTCTGTCCTTGAATGCATAGAGACAATTTGAATCCATGTCTCACCATTCTTTTGTGTGCACAGCTTTAATGATAGTGTACTATTAGATTATTTGAGCTCAGAATCCATGTGACCAGAATGTAAAGGTGTCACATGATAAGATGTGGTTTATATTCAAATCAATTCCATTTATCATATTTTAAGAACATAATTAGCAGCTTGGGGAATAATAAGCACATATAGCCTTAGGTTCTAATACAACTTCTTCAGGTCTTAATTTCTCTGATTTGAAAAATCAGAATTAACATGTGGCCATTAGGGATTGTCCAAACATTATTATTCAGCAGTTTTGATGAGTTACAATATTAATTAAATGATACAAATAAAGGACACTCTATGCAAATTAGGCAAATTAGGAGAAATTTGTATTTTTTAACTTAATCTAGATAATACACAAGAAGTAAATTTATTGACTTCCACGTAGGTCAAAGAAGTCACATGTCCCATCAAGTAGAAGGAATGCACACATCGTTTAAGCTTGTATGCATGTCAGTGATGACTAACATGACATTTGTATCAAGGGTCTAAATTTTTTGGTATTGCAAAGTTCATAATACTATAGTTCCTCTGATCTATGCCATGAGTAGTGACAAGAAGAACCACGCTTGTATATGTCACTTGGAAGAGAAGAATCTTCTCATGGAACTTCACTTATTTCTAAAAAATAAAGTGCTTGAATACTTGTGAACCACAGAAATCAAGCTGAGCATAAAATCTTATATTGAAAGATATATCACTGTTATTCCCCATCTATAGAAAGGGAACATTAGGTTTGGAAAAATTCTGTCATATCCTGAAGGTCAAGGAATAGTAAACTAATAAGAAGCCAGGTCTCAAGTTTTAAAGATTTATTTTATTTGTGTGTGTGTGTGTGTGTGTGTGTGTGTGTGTGTGTGTGTGTGTGTGAGTGCAGGTGCCCAAGGAGTCCAGGAGAGGGAGTCAGGTCCACTAGAACTAAAATTATGGGCATTGTGAGTTACACAACATGTATGTTGCAGACAGAACTCAAGTTCTCTGAAGGAGCAGTAACTGCTCTTACTGTTCAGCCATCTCTCCAGCCACACAATCTCATTCAAAACAACAAAACCTAAACGAAAACTAAAAACAAAAAACCGGTAACAGCACTCCACTATTTAGAATTTGTTGGGTAAACAAACAAACAAATTTATTTTCTAAATATTGTCATGTGGAAAGTGTGCCTAGGATTCATGTCACCATCATAGAAGAAGGACACTTAACTTAAATGCTGAATACTAAAAGGCATTGTGGGCCAGATGGATATGATTTCTTAAATACTTAAAAAACAGCTTTCTCCTGAACATAGCACTAAATGTATAAAGACAGTCTCTGTGAATCTGCTTGAGTAACTGGATTGTATAACGAACCCCAGGCTTCCAATAAGAGGAGTATTGCAAATCATTTAGCCTCGTTATTGAAATCAAGGACTAGGAATCCAGGGAGGTCAATTTTCTAACTGAAGGTCAGAGTGGCACTTCTTGGCAGACACAGCACAATGCTAATATCTCAGGCCCTTTTCCTACAATGTCATTATTTACAGTACAAATTATAAATTCTGTAGACACAAGGACTCAGTTAAAAAGTATTAGGATAAGATAAAACACTGCTGAAACTTTTATTCTCAAAAGACCTTATTGCTGGCAATGTGACACTCAGAGATGAGGATGACTATTAGTATAGAATATTTCTTCTTGGGAAAGCAACTTCAATACCCAAGGCCACATTTGATAATATGTAGAGACATGTTTGATTGGCAAGAGTGAGGGAGGAGTTAATGGAATCTAGTGGATAGAGGCCAAGGGTGCTGTACATATCCTATAATACATGGAATGTCCATGGTCCTATAGCATTTGTGCACACATGACCCTTTACCAGTAATCAACTGCTTCAATTGTCAGTAGGGCTCATGCTGACCATACCGTATTTCAGGGCAAGACCATCTGTGTCTGAGTGAGTGCAGTTGCAGTGTTTGGGGTTCAAGTTTTTCTCAACCATTAATATTCATTGTGGGTCTATTCTTGCATCAACTCTTATGAAATATCTTCCAGTAAAAGGATGAGGATACACACAGCACAGCATATCACACATGCCTCACAGAAAATTGAAAGGTAAATTTGAGGTCTGAGCTAATTAAATCAGACATTAAAGGGATTTTAGAACTGAGAATGATGTCCTGTGTTCCCAGCACTGAAGAGACTTTGGTTTGAGGATTGCTGTGAGTTCCTAACCATACTTGGTTTCAGAGGAAGACATTGTCTCAAAATTTTAAAAAAAAGTGGGAAGATACTGGTGATAGAAACATGCACTAATGGGCTTACACCGAGGGAGAGCTTTCCACCAAGGACTTCCGTTCTGTCTAAGGAGGTGGGCACATCTATATTGTTAATGACAGTTAATCTACATGTAATAGGGAACCTGCTACTCCATGCTACTCCAAGGGCAGTGGGCTGGTACATAACCTGTAGGCTTATGTAATACTTCATGGAGAAAGTAACATCTGCGATACAACTTCAAGAAAAAAAATAAGACTAGTTTCATGGAATCCCTGGTACAAAAGTGCTCATCTAGATCATCGAGAGAATTAAGGGTAAGATGAGCAGGGAGAAGAGGAGCACGGGCATCATCATTGAGATCTTTTTTGGGGGGTCTTCTTTCGACATGTTACTTTTTAGTTATTTGTATTGTTTGAGAACAAGTATATAATATGTTTTGATCAAACCTATCCTCCAATTCCTCTCATC
Source organism: Mesocricetus auratus (assembly GCF_017639785.1). NCBI lineage: Eukaryota > Metazoa > Chordata > Mammalia > Rodentia > Cricetidae > Mesocricetus > Mesocricetus auratus. Next base: position 10,776,597 of record NW_024429183.1, on the reverse strand, counting down.
CAAACCCCCCTTATCTCTCCACCACTATTCCTTCCCGGAGTCCTGGGCTTTGTTTTTAAACCCACCGAGTCCCCTTGATGCTGCAGAAGGGGCACAAGGGCAGGACCATCCACTTGGGCGTGTGCAGCATCTCTGGAATCACATCCTTAGAGAAAACCGACTCTGCATCTACCAGACTTGTTTATTCAGTGCTCTCAGAATGCACAAGATGAAAACAGCTCTCAGTGTGGCATTTCAAGGAATGGGGGCTTTTGGAAAGACATTTCAAATTTCAAATAAGGCTTTACAGCACTAAAAATAATTGAGAGATTATACCACCTGGGAGTAGGAGATGACTTTTGTTCTGATTTGCCAGGCTTGTTTTTTCTGCTTTATGAAGATTTTCTCAGGAGAGTAATGGTATATACCCTTGAACTTCATAGCATTTTCACACAATAGCCCACCTTTCCCAGGAGTAGACGCCAAATGACTGAAAAATCAAGAGGCCTGTGTTCTAGTTTCATTCTGTTGCTGTGATAAAACGCTCTGACCAAAAGCGACTAGGAGAAGAAAGAAAGAGCCCATCACCGTGTCCATCTCAGTCCATCCCGGAGAACAGTTGGGGCAGGAACGCTAAGCAGGAGCCTGAAGCAGAAACTCGGAAGTAATGCTGCTTGTTGGCTCACTTACAGGCTTGCTTTCGCTCTTGCTCTGGTAGCTTGTCTACAGCCCAAGGTCAAATGCCCAGGAAATGGCTTGGCCCACAGTGACCTGGGTCCTTCTTCAATTGTCCCAGGCCAACCTGATAAAGACAAATACTCCACTGAGACCCTGTTCAGGTGATTTCAGGCTGTGTCAAGTTGACAGTGCTAACTGGGACAGGAGGAATGATCGGTACACAGCGAACACATCCGTGTCTTCCTCCAGCGCGTACTTGTGGTGTTTAAAACAGCCATTAAATGGAAGAATGCTGCAGCCTGAGGTGCTTGTTTAAGGCACAATTTGCCAGCAACATGACTAAACCAAACAGAGGATCAGCAACGTGTGTGTAGAGGTCGAGGGGCAGAAAGAGAAAGTCACAGAGTCCAGAATCCCAGCAGCCTGATTTGAATCTGAGTTCAGCCTCTTGCTTGCCCTTCGGTCAGGTAAGAATGTGCAAGAGCTGGATTTAATTGCGAGCACGTTGAGTCCCTAGTTGTTAACTCAGAAACTGAATACTGGTGGAGAAATGATTCATGGAAACTAGAAAACACAGAGCTGAATGGTAAGTGTGTCAAATAGATGCTGCCATTAGACGTGTTTTCTCTTAAAGTGATGAGGTCCAGATAGCTCATGTATGCTGCTGTTTTATTTATTTTTATTATCTGCTTGGAATTTGTGTGTGGATATGCATGCTTGCGTGTATATGCAGGCATGTATATGGAGGTCAGAGGACTTTAGGTGTCTGATTGAATCCTGTTCCTTAAGACAGGGCCTCTCACTGAACCTGCAACTCTCTAACTCAGCCATCCTGTCAGGCTTGCAAGCTTCAGGGATCCTCCTGTCTCTGCCTCCCTGGCACTGGGGTTCACCCAACTATTTGCATAGGTTCTGGGACCTGAACTCAGGTACTCATGCAGCAAGTGCTTTATTTACTGAGACATTGCTCAAACTCTATACAGGCTTATATTTTCAGCTTTCTGTGATGCTGCCCAAAGACAGTGCTATGAAAAGGAAGATATAATCTGGGATGTAGAAAAGTTGGAAATGACTTGGAACTGTATCTTTTGTTAAGATCTTGATAATCTGAAGTTAATTGAAGACTGAAAGAATTATTAGTACTATTTACTACAATAATAATAACATGGTCTGGAGCATTGTGCTATCTATCTATCTATCTATCTATCTAAAAGATTTTAGGTAGTACTAAAGACCAAGTCCAGGGTCTGGCATGTGCTAAAGAAACATCCTACCACTGAGTAACATCCCAGACTTTGCTGATTCTGCTGTGACTCACGATCCCTCTATACGACCCAAGCTGACTTTAAGCTTGACAACTTCCTTCCCCATCTCTACCTCAAAAGGCCAGCATTATAAGAATGAACCACCAAGTCCAGCCTTTTCTGTCCTTTAAAACATATCATCAGGCTCCCCAAATTCTACTGTCAATAATAAATAGGAATACTAAAAATACTTAATGAAATAGTTGCAGTTTTAGTTCTAAGAGAGATGTGCTTTGTGACAAAAGTTTAGTGAACTTCTGCAGATTTCTCAGAGGGCCTAAAGAAGCTCATCAGAATGTCACTAGCACTTATAATGATCATAAAATAATGGCAGAGACAGTATCTTTGTCTTTAGGGAACTGAAACAGAAAATATGGAATGCTTGAATATTTTTAGGTTGCACATTTGCTCGAAATTTGTGTATGTGGGATATATATATATCCATCCCCTGCCTGTGGTTGCTGTTTCCCCTACCAAATTGAATGATTACAGCTCCTTGTTTACACTGGAAGGTGAGTTGACCTGCTATTTAAAATGTAAAACAAAGTGTCCAAACTGCCACAAGCATCTTTAACAGACTGAACAAGGGGGAGAGTAATTGAAAGTAGGCAGAGCAAGCAATTAATTCCACGGCTCATCAAATCACTAAGTCCCCCTGCTATACTGCCATAAGTTTATGATTTGGAAACAAAATCCACAACATATTCAAAAAGTTTCCTTTCTATAAAGTAACCACATAAGACCACATCTGGTCTTTTAGGGTCATTAATATATTGACAGTTAAATCAATTGCTAGGCTTACAAGGCAGTCTCATGAGTTGCTTAATAATTAAGAAATCACTTTACTGAATGTAGTGGTGTATACCTGTAATATCAGAGCTCTAGAGGCTGACACAAGAACATTGTGAGTTCCTGGCCTGTCTGGGCTACATATTGAGTTCAAGACCACTGTGGGTTACATAGTGAGGCACTCTTTCATACAAACAAATGAATAAAACAAAAACATATGACAGGTTTTCTTTGTCTTAAGCAGTGTGACACATGATAGGAATACATTAGGGAATATTACAAGGTATTGCCCCTTAGAGTATTCTAGTGTGTATGAGGATATTCTAATTCTAATATTACTAGGGCCTGGTTGTGGGTCAGAGAAGAACAGAGAAACTATTATAGGCCACTCAACACAGTACATCAGTGCAACAAAATGTGAACATTCCTTACTGGTGACACCATTGCTCTAAGATGTCCCAGGGGCCTATGAAAATGGAATTAATCAAGAGGGATGAAATTAAAATCCACTTTTCAAGTGCCTGCTGTCAGGGCCCCACAGAATCATCAGTCTAGTGCCTTGGTTTTGATACATAAGCTAGAGACTTCAAGAGCAAGGAGGCCACTGGCAGGAAGGATAGGTGAGACTGAATTCTGATAATAAGTAAGGTTTAGCAGAACTGTCTTTGGAGAGATGAATGAACCTGCGTTCCTTCTTCTCCCAATGACCCTTTCCCATTCTCAGTTAAAAATGAGCAGTTTTTTCATGGCTTATTATCCAGGATACAAAAAAAGAGAGAGGTGTTTTATTGATTCAAAGGCATGAAAACCAAATGAGAAGAATAATACTCTAATTAAGGACTCAACCCTTTAGCATACAAGTTATACCATATATACACAGGGAAGATGACATTGGGGTCCTTTGTCTGTTGGATGACTGATACATTTGTTCTATTCCTCAGAAATTAGTTTTCTCCTTGACTGATGTGTATTGAAGGCCAAACTGTTGAGCTTTTGCAAACAGGGACTGTGTCCACTGTATGTCTCCTATGCTGCACCAGAGAATCAACTGAGTCAAAATGTTAGGAGCTTAGAAGCTAAGTTTGCAGGCACCAAGCACCCATCAGTGCTGTGTTGTTCTGCATTCCCCAAACCCTTCAGTGTTGTGTTGCTCTGCATGCCCCAAACCCATTGGTGTGTTGCTCCGTATGACCCAAACCCATTGGTGTTGTGTTGTTATGCATGACCAAAAGCATCTGCAGCATGAAAAACTGCAACTGTCAACAGACAAGAGAAAACCGATGGTGATATTCTGTTCCTGACCTGAAGCTGAGGTTTTGGAGGACACTGTGAGGGGACAGCACTTGGTGAGTAGATGGGCTTTTCTTCATGGAGTCCCACACCTTGCTTGTGTATTTTCAGAGCTAAACCAAGATGACTTGTTTACACGTAGGGGATCACTGGGCAAGAGGGCATGGGCTAGAATATTTTATGGGAGATGAGTCTATGGGAAGTCTTCATTATCTAGGCAGAAAAAGAAAAGAGCTCTCTTTGAGTGACAAGAAGTGAAGTGGTATGCAAATCTGGACCGAGACAGGGGCTCCAGTGTGGTTCATATCCTTGAGACTTGATCAACAAGCAAGTGAGTAGTAGAAAATTTCTCAGAATCCTTTGGTGAGAGTCCTGCCTCTGGATCACCTAGAAGTCACACAAGCCACAGAGTGAAGTTGGTCTCTGAGTAGAGTCCTGAGTCCAAGTCCCCATAGGCAGTGCTGTTGTTGCTTTTCACAGATGGAGGTTCCCTTGTGCTCAAAGCCAGAGACTTCCAAGGACAGGCTCATCCAATAACTATGGTGACCTCCCTATGCAGCAAGGAATCTGCAGCGGGGTAGATTTATATTGCATATAAATATCTGGAAACATCAGTTAGTACCAGGCCCCCACAACAGCTAGCACAATTAGCCACTGTAAAAAAAACCTGGTATGGAGAGCCTAAGAACTTCTCCAGAAAACTGACTTAAGAGAGACAACTATGTGGACTGTGAACAGCTTCACACACATCATTGATATTTTTCCAGTCTTCGCACAACAAAAGGCATGGATCAGAGAGAGGCAGTGACGAAATGAGTCTTAAACTTTTGCAGGCATTTTCTCCCAATGAACCTGGGCTAAACAGAGCTTCATGTTAGGAAACCAATACCTCAAATTGGTTCGTTTTTAATGGGGCTGTGGGTTCTCCATTTCATTGCCATGGATTGCTACTGGCAAGAGTTGTCTTCAGACATTTGGGACAACTGCTTTGTTTCTGTTTGAATAGTATTAAGCCTGATCAGGTAACTAGAAAGTCGTCATTTGTGGGGAGGGATAAGAACAGTGATCTGAAAAGAAGAGACATTGGTGATACGAATTAGGGAAGGGAACAATAGGGGTGGAGCTTTAACTGGGTAGAGGGATGGGGTGGGAAGGTGGACGGGGGTGGGGAATAGCTAACACTAAGGCCATCTAGAAAAGCCAGATGGAAATCTATCAAATTATAAGTTTCACATACATGAATACATATATAGTCATATTAAAGAGTTTAATTGGAGGTACTATATACAAGGGATGACGCTCCCTCCATAAGCCATGAGTTATAAGATAAAAAGCCCAGTGCCAAGTGTGGGATACTTCCCCACAGATTGTTGGTAGGGGTGTCTTAGAGAACCCTAAACAATATGGAATATTGCCCTTGTCTTTGGATGCCCACCAGGACTTGATGGTAAGATCCTATTCCTGATAACACCACACATTTTGCTCATAGGATATAGAGAAATTCACCAGGTACTGACCAGGAAGCTTCCTCCCTGTTGTCTGTCTTGGATAGTACTGAAAGGTGCTATGTAGGTATCTAGAGGACAATGTTCACCAACAGTCTCACCTAGATATGAACCCTGTCTGAATTATAGTGATGACCACAATGGCAAGAAATTTTCATGGGTGCAATAATGAAACAAATATGGGGAAACTGATTCTTGATTGGTCCATTCCATAGGAGGATAAATCTAGCTAAGAAACCATGGTTGGGTATTCATAGTTCCAGGGGATGAATATAGTATTATTATTTTGCTAAATATCAAACTGTCCTGTAAATGCATATTTCTCTACCTGTAGGTTAATGAAGCTCTCAAATTTCATTAGAGGAGTCTCTCTGTGCAATGGATAACAGTTAATGCAGAAATACACGGCTAGTCATAAATGCAGAGAATGGATGTCTAGCGACTACATAGCCATGCCTGGGACATCTGTGTCATCTATATTCCTTCCACCAAGGTTTAGAAACCATCATAGAAGTTGGAACAGACAGATTGTAACACTCAGAGGTCAGGGAGGATTGGGGTGGTTTAGTGTCCTCTCAACATAACAGAACGACTGTCATGAACTCACAAACGCAATTGTTTACACAAGACTTACACAAGATCAAGCCAGTCATCATTTCATGTTAGAACGGGACAGGCTTGGGAGCTCCCACCCCTAGTTGAGGAACTACTAACAATAGATTACATCTGAGGAAGGGACAGTCATTTAAGGGTGTGGCCCTTGGTATGATGATTACATTCCATGGGATGCTCCCATACTCATAAGTATGTGAGAAGTGGGATTGGGGCTATTAAAAGCATTTGTAGAGAGGACAGAATTGGCAGCAGGTGGTGGATCTGAGGATTTAGAGGGAAGAATGTGAGGTAAATAGGATCAACATATCTTGTGTCTATGTGTGAAATTCTCAAAGCATTAATACAAATATTGCATTAATTGACACTTGAAATCTTTGTTTCCTCTTCCCAAGTAGATGTTTGCCAGTTCTGGGAAGTCTTACTATGCAGAGTGTAGAATGCTCACGTTTAAGTATCTAAAGATTGTTTTATGTATCAAGACCCAATACTGAAAGTTCTATACAAAGTAAATGACCCTCCAACAGAGTTTCAAGTTGGAATCAGTTTGCTTCCTACAGTGTGACTACTGTTTGGACAAAGGTGACTCAGAGTCAAGACCCATTTGTTTTTATTTTATCCCTCAAATTACTGTTGTTGTACCTTACACTTTCTTTTCATAATTTCCCTAGAGGAAACAAGTGGAAGACCATAAGGTCTTGGAACAACTTACAAAGAACTTCAGAGATTCTGATTTCTCTCTCTCTCTCTCTCTCTCTCTCTCTCTCTCTCTCTCTCTCTCTCTCTCTTCTCTCTCTCTCTCATCTCTCTCACATTCTCTCTCTCTTTCTGTGTGTGTGTGTGTGTGTGTGTGTGTGTGTAAGTGTTCTTGTGCATGTATGTGCCTATTTCTTCGAAGCCAGAGGTACTGTCCACCTTTAGGTTTTTTGACAGTGTATCTCACTGACCTGAACTTATCTGTGAAGGTTAATCTGTCTGATCAGCAAACCCCAGGGATCATCCTGTGCTTGCCTCCCCAGCGCTGGGATTTTCTAACACATGCAAAGACTAAGTCTTTTCTACATGGGGCTGGGGATTGACTTCTGTTTTTTAAGGCAAGCACTTTACTGACTGAGCTCTCTCTTCTCTAGTCCTATATTTTGGTTTAGTTTTATACGTAAACTGTAAATTGGGTGGTGAGTGATTATTTCTTCTTTTATTATTTGCTGTCACCATTTTCCATTAAGTGATACAACCTTCTAATTCCAGTCCAGAACACAAACTGAGGCGTATATTTGGGGTCTCTAAAAAATGTATCTGGTACACTTACAGGCTCACCATGAGGTGAGACCTTCTGCACATAGGTATTTATTCCAAAAGGTAAGAACCTAATGATATTGAGCCCACTTCTTCTCTTACAGAGGCACTGTAAACAGTGCTGGTCATCTTTTCTGAGTATTTGAATTTGTCATTGCTGATCTTGGTTTGAAATGTGACACACCTAGGAAGAGCAACCTCAATTGAAGGATTGCCTCCATCAGATTGGCCTGTGCACGTGTCCATGGAGTATTTTCTTGACCACTAATTGAAGAAGGGGGGTCCACCACACTTTGGACAATGTATTCCGAGCAGGTACAAGAACATACTTAGATGTAGATGAGGAGCAAGCCAATAAGGAGTGTTCCTCCTTCATCTCTGATTTAGTTCCTGCCTTGGTTTCTCTCAATGATAAACTGTAACCTGTAAGCCAAATAAACCCTTTCCTCTCCAAAATGCTTGTGGTTGTGGTGTTATCACAGCAGAAAAGAAAATTTAGCAAGATTCCTGAGAAAATAATCATTAGTTATTAATAATTGAGTAGAAAGTTTACTCAAGTTACAGAGCTAGGTAAAACTTGGAGGGAATAACCTGGTTTCATTCTGAATAGGAAAAGAGACTTGATGGATAGATTTCCAGAGAGCCAACTTGTCTGCAGAAAGAGAGGGGCTTCCAGTTGAGAATTCCCAGGTTTTATTGAACTTGTGTGGAAGTAGATGCTAGAGATGCAGGAGGTTAATGTCTGCCACAGCCTGGGTATTCTGCAATGACTTCCTTCACAGTGTGCTCATTTGAAGAATAAAGAGGTCTTTATGGTTACTGGGAGTTTAATGAGGATCACAATGGCCCACAGACGCTTACAGCAGCATTTAAATAACCCATAACCCCTGTGTTTATCACGAAGGGGAACCTGCCAATTTTTAGGAATTACAAACATTTCTTCTATAACACATTGCCATTTCCACAGCCTTTTCCAATCATTTCCTTCTTGTTATATTGCAAGGCATAAATGGCAGGATGTATGTTACTATAGAAACGACCTCTGGTTTATCTGTTACTCAAACACATGAAAAATAAGGCTTGAGATTATACTCTTTCAGCAGGTATCTTAGTGAAGAATCCCCCACCCCCAATATCTTCTCATTCTAACCATTTGGATCATGGGAGATTTTGAGGTGTTGTTGGAAGAAAAATGAGGAGCTTAGTCAAGGCACCAATGTTTTCTAGAAGATTAAAGAACAGGGTAGAAAAGGTCAGAGATGCAACTGAAACTACTCTCCTAATATCAGCTTATTAGACCCCTGTCTTCTCCCATGCCTTCTAAACTTTAGCTTGCGTGGGCATCAGAATTGCCTCCAGGACCCGACTGGCTGTTCTGCCATGCATCTCCTTCCAGCCTATAGGTCTATGTGATGGGGTCTGAGGGTTTGTGTTCCTCTTAAGCTCCTATGAGATGTTAAGGTTATTAAATTTGTATCTAAATACAAACCTTGGGAACCACTGCTCCCAGTATTATTGCAAGCATTTTTGCCATAATAAAAATGAACACATGGCCATGCATTGACATGGCTCAACTTGGAAGGGCCACCATTCCTAAGAACATGAGTTTGATCCTTGGGACCTTTTGGTAGAAGGTAGAACCGACTCCCTCATGTTGTCATCTGACCTCTATACATTCGCAAATGCATACACATGCATACAAACACACACAACAAATAAATAAATGCATAAAATATTTTTAAAATGCACATACTATGAACTTTACAAAGTTAATCATTTTCAGCTACAGTTTGGTGCCATTAGAACTATTTGTATTGTTGAACAACCCTTACCACTACCACCTGTTTCCAGAACTTATCATTTCAACTTAAAAACACTGTACTCAGTGATCAATAACTGTCTAGTCTCTGCTTCCTTGACAACCACCACTCAGATTTCCATCATTTCCTATTTGACAATTGTAAATACCTCATGAAGTAGACTCATATGATATAAAACAGTATGTCTGGCTTGTTACTTGACATGCTATCTTCAAAGCATGTACACTAAGGAACAGATAGATGATAGGTAGGTAGATAGATGGATAGATAGATACAAAGATGCATAGGTATGTTGTTTCTGCCTTTTGACTATTATAAGGAATGCTTCCATGAACATGGTTATATAAATACTTGCCTGAGAATTTCTTTATGGAAAATAATCAACACAGGACTTTTCATTCTAAACATGTTGCCTGCATGGTTATATTCCACTTTAGAGAAAGCTATGCTACTAATATTACATGCATTTTACAAATATTCAAAATGACACAGCATTCACCTTGATTTTCTGAGGTCATACAGTTGGTAAACTGTCTAATTTCCAGTGGAGGCAGGCTGGCTCCAGGCTCAGGTGCCCAGCACACTTGACTGCTTTCTCTGACCCAATAAAGTATTTTATTAGTCACAGAACATTCTTCCTGTTGATGAAAATACTAATTTCTACCATAAAGGTGAAGGTAAGTACCTTTAAAAGTATATGGCTCAAATAAAATTGAAGAATCAAACATATATGAGGATTTAAAACATGATATAGTCTATCTAGTTGGCTAATTATATTTCTGTTTTATTTTATTTCTGGAACAAAGTAAGTCATTTCTGAAGTGTGTAATTTAGAGGTCAAAAGTATTTACAAGTGACCAAAGACCTCAACTGTAAGCAGTAGAAATTACAATCTTACAGTTGAATAAGTTGTCCTTTGAATGGACAGAATAGCTGGACTGGTCCTTAGGCGTATATTCAGTTCTCTGGCTAATTAAACTGAACCATCCACTGAGAAATTCCAGAGGAGGAATCTACATCCAGTTAAATTAAATTAACATGCTGCATGAACCACAATCTATGAGTGGAATGCTACAGTAAAAATCCAACAGAGAATATATGACACAGGAAAACAATGCGACATGGCTAAGAGAACCTTGGAGATCTGCTTAAAGACTGGATCTCATTCATTTTAAAAAGGCCCCTTGCTCTGCTGTGGACTGTCTGCTTCCTGTCTAAGAAAATGACATGGGTTAGTGTACAGGGCTTTGTATGTCAAGTTCCAGAATCAATGGAGAAGGTAGATTACAGTGGCCCAAGGGGATGTTTTATACAGCTATCCAAGAGGGGCTGTGAGTTGCTGAGTGCAACATCCATGTCATATCCAGAAGTTGACATTCCACAGCTCTTCTCCCCAGGTTCCAGTTTTTATGTTTTCTTCCATGAAGTTCCCTGATCATTTCAGTGTGGATCAGGGGGGCCTCCAAATTCCCTCCTTCATTGAAGAGGCTACTGTCTGATGGTTGCTGATAGAGGCAGTCACTCTCCTTTGGGGACATGACTGCTGGTAGGTTGTTCAGCTCCAGTGGATGACCACACACCCGTGAGCAGTTAGGCAGCCCTAGTTGGACTCAGGGGGTTGTTAGTTAAAATTAAAAGAAGATATGAAATTGGGAAGGAGATGGGGTGAGGACACTATGGGGAATTGGAGAGATGTAGTAAGGAATGGATATGATCCACATACATTGTGTAAAAGTATAAAACTTTTGAAGAATAAAAATATTATTTAAAATGGCAAGAGTGCCACCAATTAGGGATGTTTCTAGTGTATTTTAAAAGGTGCAGATGTATACTCTGAGAATTGGTGTATGGTTATCATGAGTTTAATATTATTATATGAAAGGAAGCAGGCTTGTCCATTCCCCAGGCATAGTCCCAGGTTCTACATGCACATCCTCCTGTTTGTCAGCCATGTGCTATGAAAAAACCAGAAGATCATTAGTACATTGATCTGTTTGCAGTGGAAATCCAATCTCTAAGTAGAAGAGACTAAACTAAAGAGAAGATAGAATTTGTAAGAAAGGCACTTCTCAGGCTGGCTTAGTGATCAAGAGTGCTTGCTGCTCTCTCAGAGTTCAATTTCCAGCACCCTCATCAGGTAACTGCCTGTAACTCCAGTTCCTGGGGATCTCATGTGCTCTTCTGGTCTCTCTGTGCATCAGCAAGTGCATGCACATACATGCAGTTGTGCACACATACACATAAAGATAAAACCTTTAGAAAGGAAGGACTTCACTCTGATGTAGCTTGGAGGGCAAGAAGACAGAGTCCTATGAATCAAGATAGAGGATTTGCCTTATGAAAGCAATTAAAGGATGGAGCATGGCAATCTTGCCAACATTTGAAGAACACTGTTTCATGCATGCTTACTTCTAGGCTATTCATGCATGGTCTTGAGTCTTATTGTTGCAACCTAAATACTGCCAGCTCCTCAAATTATTGAACTTCCATTTTTTGTGACCTTGGATGAGCTGTTGTTTTGGGGGCCACTGAGTGACTTCCAAGGGAGACCTAACCAAGCATCTGTTAATTCCAGTTAGAGGGAAAAAACAACAAAACCAAAACAGTTCTACTCAGGACTGGCTGCAATAACCACTGAGTTTATTAGAGTTACTTACAGCAGCATGGATGATGGCTGAATTGCTGGAGCATGGTGGCTCAAAGGCAGCTGTGTCCTCAAAAGACCCACCACAGCATGAGTGAGGACTCACAAAACCAGCACCCCTGAAGCTCTCTGAAAAGCTTCCAAGTGGCTTGGCTGATCAGAGAGTCTCTATTTCAACAAATGGTACTGTTTATACGACCTTGGGGAAGGTTCTGGTGTACTTAGTAAGCTTTGGGTGCATCCTGATTTGGAAATTTTGTTCACTTCTTGATCTTACAAGTCTCTCTCCTTCCACAGGAATGAATGGTTTCATCCAGAGGAATCAGCTACACAACAAGGGAGAGTGTACCTAGCATCTGTCTTGCCAAAGGTTATTTCCCCATGGATTGACATCAACATAGCTTTACTGGTTCTTTCTTCAAAAAGATTAATTTTGTGTATCTGAGTGAGTATATGTACACATGATACACGTGTGCAGGTGTGTGTACATATGACTCTCTCTGCCTCTGTGTTTGTGAGGGGGTTTGCACATGTGCTGAAGTCAGAAGAGGGTGGTGGATCTCTCAGAATAGATTTACTGAGTTACAGGCATCTGTACGATACTTAGCTTGCTACCATGGTGCTGGGACCTGAAGTCAGGTCCTCAGGATTGCACTGCTAGTCACCTCTCAAGCTCCTATGGGTTTATTTTTACACTAATACCTAGGATTGCAGTTTTACAAATTTATTAAAATATTCTTACATACCAATAGACTTTTATCATACCCCAATGCTTCCATGTACACATAAATATTTTATCTTTCTATATCACAGGTTAATGATAATTAGTGAAATTGAGAAAGACAAATTAAGTGTGGGCGTGTAACTTGAAAGCTTTAATCCATCTTTTAATAATTATTTACACCCCGAGTCAAGTATTTATTTTTCATACTACTTATGTTGTATAAAACACCTTTTAAGTGTTTTTCTTGCACTTAGATAGAACATTGAATCCAGGCTAAATCCTGGTGGAGGCTCCATAGCACTGTTCTTAGAGCTCTGAACATTCCCCTTTTGTTGGTTTTTGTCTGTTTCTTCCAACTGTTTCATATCTAGAGCAGTCTTTTTAAATTTATTATTATAATTTTTACATTTTTAAAATTAGAAACAAGCTTACTTCACTTTTCAATCCCAGTTCCCCCCTCCCATACCCCGCCAAGCCCCTCGCCAGCCTCCCACCTAATCCCCACTCCCTTCCTCATAGGTCATCTCCAGAGTCTGTCATTTCATTCAGGGCAGGGTCTAGGCCCTCCCGCAGGAGTCCAGGTTGAGCAAGCATCCCTCTTTGTGGTATGGACACACTTTAACACCTCCCATTGCTTGACTTTCCTCTGAGGCTTTGCATTCCTTGGCTCCTCTTTCTCTTTGGTAGGGCTCTCACAGTATCTACGATTATCCTAATATTACAGTGGTTCTCAACTTTTCTAATGCTGCGACCCTTTAACACGATTGCTCATGTTGTGATGACCCCCAGTCTATTTCTTTGTTACTTCATAACTGTAATTTTGTTACTGTTATGCATCTAAATATCTGATATGCAGGATATCTGATATGTGACACCTGTGAGAAGATCATTCAACCCCTAAGTGGTAGAGGCCCATAAGCTGAGAACTCCTAAGATACTTCATATGAAATCTTTGTTTCATTTATAAAGTTTTACCTTGTCATGTTGTGTCTTCTCAAATATCTTGATGTCTTTGAAATAATGCCTGCAAACACCTGGGTTCCTTGAAATCAAAGACTGTGCCCAAATACTCAGTGTTCTATTTTTCTATCCTTCAGTGTTCTCAGTTGCTTGCAACAGATGTACACACTGGGTCATTTATGTAAAATCAGGCTTTACTGTAAGAAGACTAAGAAACTCAAAGGATATGTGCTCTCATCTTCTGAGCTCACATCGTCTGCAGGTCCAATACTACAGATCTTACAGCAAGGTCTGTTGGGGTGAGCCCACAATACTGTCCACGCCCCAAAGGGGCATGGACAGGGGTACCTGGGACAGGTGATGATATAAAAAGAAAGGAAAAACAAAAGCACTCGTTCTTGGAAGGTAGCCACATTCCCAGAGCTCTTATCCCTCTGTTTATCTTGTAAGTGTATTTAATAAACATATTAGACCCCCTTTTCAGACAGCATTATCTCCATTTTCAGAGGTCTCTTACACACCACACACCCACTAAAAAATCTGAGTGTCCATGCTTATTCCTCTAAGCGTGGTTTGAATGGCAGTTCCATGGAGAGTTTGGCCACATTTCTGCACCTGCTATCTGAGATTGGTTGCCTGTACAACATCTTGCTGCCTAAACAGGAGTCACATTATTACTCTAGACTCCAACACTTTTAAAGGCCCAAGGGTTCAGGACAGTTTGTTCCCATGAGGTCACATTTGAGCCATGGGCAAAGAATAGGCCCATGTTTCCCTTTCTGTTCCTCAGATACTCATCTCTGACATCTACTTCATCAAAATTCCTCAGTATCTTTCCTGTTTCCCAGACTCTCTTTTTGTGAGGCAAGATCTTCTGAACAGATTGGGAACATGGTGAGGAGTCGGGGAGTGGGAGCTGGGAAGAAGAGAGGGTGAGAAGAGGAAGAGAGAGTAGGTCATGGGGGAACAGGAAGGTTGGGGGGGGGAGAATAGGGGAAGAACAGGATGAGAAATACCATAAAAGAGGGAGTCATAGGTTAGAAGACAGATCTGGCACCAGTGAGACATCTAGTGAGTTAAAGGGATGACACCAACTGGCAAGCTAAGCTATAGTGGAGAGACCACTTTAAATGCCCATTCCTCCTAGAACCTTCATCCAGTGACTGATGGAAACAGAGGCAAACACCCACAGTTAAACACTGAACTGAACCCAGGGAACCCAGTGACAGAGAGAGAGGAGCAATGAGCAAATTGGCAAAGAATGGGCTGGCAAAACCAGCAGAGACAGCTGATCTGAACAAGGGAGAGCTCTTGGAGCCCAGACTGACAGCTGGAAGGCCAGCATGGGACTGATCCAGACCTCCTGAGTGTGAGAGTCAGTGAGGAGGCTTGGGCAACCTATGCGGCCCTGGGCAGTAGATCAGTGTTTATCCCTGGCATACAAATGTACTTCGTGTGTCCATAACACAAAGAGGGATGCTCTCTCAGCCTGGACTCTTAGGGAAATGTCTGGACCCTGCCCTGAGTGAAATGACAGACTCTAGATATCCCCTATGTGGAAGGAAGTGGCGATAGGGTGGGAGGTTGGGGGGATGATGGGAGGATACGGGAGGAGGGGAGGGAGAGGGAACTGGGATTGACATGTGAATTAAGCTATTTAAAATTAAAATAATAAAATAAAATTCCTCAGGAATACTAGATGGGTGTGTCCTGGCAGCCCATCCTATTGGCTAAGTAGCAAACACATCTCTGCTGGCATTCTTTTCTTTCTACTTCCAACTCCTATGTCTCCCTACTAGAATAA
The DNA here is from genome assembly GCF_017639785.1 of Mesocricetus auratus. Lineage (NCBI taxonomy): Eukaryota > Metazoa > Chordata > Mammalia > Rodentia > Cricetidae > Mesocricetus > Mesocricetus auratus. The sequence goes on along the minus strand of NW_024429183.1, from coordinate 10,761,192 downwards.
CATCCCTCTAAAACTACCAACTCAAAACCCTTTCTTTTCAGGAGGTTAAGGCAGTATAGCTTGATTTATTATTTATTATTTTTCCCCTTACATATTTATTAGTTTATGAATTAATGGATTCCCCATTTTGTTTTTAAACATTTCTCTAGGGGCTGGAGCGAGATGGCTATGAAGTTAAGAGAGTTTCTGTTGTTGCCAGGACTTGGGTTTGGGTCACAGCATACACACATGATAGTCCACAATCTCTGTAACTCAGTTCCAGGAAATATGTTGCTCTCTTCTGGCCTCTATGGGCTCCTGAGTGCACATACAACCCAGCCCCACCCCCCACACACAGGAAAAGCATAAATAAATAAATTTACTCTTGTTTCATATAGGTTTTTGCTTGAGCCTTAGAGTACTATTTCCTCTCTTACGCAGGGGTAGTTGATGTTGATTAGATTGTATAACTTTCAAATTTCCTAAGACTTTGAGAAATTTTGTCATGGACAAATAACAATTTTGAACCTCATCTATTCATGCAGTTTGCTCACATCAGTAGTGTTATCAGTCTGCTGCTAAGAGCAATCTGTATGAAGGGTTGGGATGAGAGATGTTCTCAAATTTTGCATTGTGTTCATTTTTTCTGGAGTATAGTTTATTGGATATTGAATTTTGTATTGATTATATTTTTCTTTCAGCTTTCAAAATGATGAACAACATTTGCAGTCTGACCTTCATGTTACTTTTTAATATTAAAGATTTGTTTATTTTTATTTACTGTGTGTGAGTATTACCTGCATGAATAGTAATATATTACATTTGTGTCTCCTGCCTGCAGAGGCCAGAATATGGCATGAGCTGCCACATATGGGTGCTGCAAAGCAAACTTGTATCTTCTGAAAAAGCAGCAAGTGCTCTTAATAATGGATACAAGTCTCCACCCTCAGTGCTTCATTTTATAGGCTAGCCATGAGTCCTATCATTTTCATTATCATGGTAATATTAATATATATTCTTTTTCTGAACAATTCTTCTTGAGATTATTTCCTTTATTTTTACTAGTTTTTGTATGTGGACTTTTGTTAGTTATTCTGTGTGGCATGTGTAGCACTTCATAAGCTTGTGGCTTATGGCTTAGTGTATTTTATTAACTTTGGAAATTTGTCTGTCATTAGTTCTCCACGTATTGTTTCTGTCCCATTATCTTCCTCTTCTCTTCTGGGACTATAGTAGCATTTACATCAGCCTTGTGTCCATGATCCATCTGTTTAAATTACTTTCAGTATTTTAAATGCTTCTTTTGTTCTGTGCTTCATGCTTGATATTTTATTCTCATCTGTTCTTTTAAATTATTTCTCCACCTGTGTCTACACTGCCTTTATCTCCTTCCAAGTAACAGCTGGTTTCAGTTTTGTGGCTATATTTCTAGAAGTTTCATTTGACACTTTATTGAAGGCTTTTGTTTCCTGCCAAATTCTGTCCCATGATTTAATGCTTCCAACAGTATCATTTCAAGATACATATTTCATATTTGCATTGATTGTCTTTTGAATCTGTTTAATATATGGTTTTTCTTTTATTTTTCTTTTATGTCAAGTTATGATTTATTGAATTCTAAATGTTAAACCAGAGTTATGACATAAAGATTTCTATTTTAAGCAGATAACTAATTACAAGCAGAACTCCTGGCTCTAATGGGGAATTGAGTTGATTTAACACTACACATTCAGTGATGGTTAGAGCAGTCTTCTAGTGTGGAGACATCAGGAACCCAAAGCAAAACCTTGATTAATTCACCAGGACACTTCTAGGTGAACATATATCTTAGTTTTGTTTCCTTCTGATGTTATGCAATGTAAAAATCCCTGTTCTTCCTGGTCTCTTAGCAACTCTTGGGGTTGCCACATCCTTTTGTGATGAATGGAATCCAATGCCAGGGCCAACAGTCACTTAGCTTTCCATTTTCCAAGATGTTATGTCCAAAAATACCCACTGCTGTAAAGGCAACTGTCCAATGTCTTCAGGTGTGTGTGTGTGAGAGAGAGAGAGAGAGAGAGAGAGAGAGAGAGAGAGAGAGAGAGAGAGAGAGAGAGAGAGAGAGAGGGAGGGAGGAAGGGAGGGAGCGAGGAAGAGTGTTTTGTGTGTGTGCACATGTATGAGATGTGTGCATGTGTACATGTGTGTGTGTGTGCATGTGTATGCATGTGTTAGCATGTGTGGTGGATGTGTGTGTGCCCATGTGAATGCATGTGTGAGTGTGTGTGCATGAGAGTGTGTGTTTGTGTGTATTGCACATGTGTGTGCAGTATTTGTGAATGTCTGTGTGGGGGCATACACGCAAATGCCACCAGTTTATATTAGTAATCCTCCATTGGAAGTTGGTCTGATGTACTAGTTTATTATTACCATAAGCTGACCTTCTACTCTTAGATTTAAAAGGATAGAAGTTACCCTAACTCTCCCCCTCTTGCTCAAGCAGAATCTATCTGCACTATGTGTTCTGACTCAGATGCCTACTGGATATTGACTCACTGATCAGCAAGGTTATAATAGCTTCCTTTTTGTTTACTGGCAATTAAAGTGTTATTTGTTTAGAGGAAAATATTTTTCTTCCAAATGTGGTTGGTGAAGGTAAAAACAATTTATAATAAGAATCATCAAAGTTGCAGAGAAAGAGAACAAAAACTGCATTATGAGATTGCTGGAAGATCTAAACAGATGAGTAATTATAAAAAACAGTAATGCTTTCTTCTCATATAGTAACTCTCTATGGAGAGAGTTGTTTCACAGAACCAAGGGCATGCTGACAAAAAAGCAAAGATATAAACAAATATAAAACAAAGCAACTCCCCACCCCCTGTGTGAATATGGATGTAAAGCGACTTAAGTTGACTGAGAAGTAATGGTGGATCTTAGATCCTCAAAATAAATTGAAGTTGAAGAAATCATTGTCCTTGTTAAAGTTGTGGTGGCAGGGAGGCTCACCCACCCGGACATGGCTCCCTGGGATTTTTTTCGTGCACATGCAAAGAGCAAAAGACTCGAGGCAAATTGTGAACAGAATGGCATGATTCATGCAATCAGAAGAGTGGATGACAAAACCCATCTGCTATAACATCCAGAAGCCCTTGTCATGTAAAACAGTGATTCTAGTATTTTGGAAATGATGACACAGCATCTTCCAAAGTGCTCCTGACTATCCAGAAAGTTAAATTATGAAGCAATCTTCACTTTGTAGATACTGTGAAAGAGTCAAGTCAGACAGATACAAGGTAGATTCTCTTGGAAGCAAAGACAATCGTCAAAACTTGGTGGTCACGTTAGTCTGATAATAGTTATCAATAATAGTGGTCAAGTTACATTGATAATGTCAATTGGTAATTGATAATATCAATAATAACATTATTATTGATAATATAAATCATTAATAATAGCTAGAAAACAAAGCCGTAAGGCCTGTCATGGATGGAGCCATTTTTATTATATGTTTGAAGTGGTACACTTACTTGCTACTTTTAGAGAACATTCTAGTGTTCAAGTTAATATAAACTCATGCAACCACTCTCTTTGCTGAGAAAACAGGCTGTTGCCACTGCTGCAGACGTTCCTGTTCATCTCTGGGATCAGAACTTTCAGGCTGACATAATAACCTTTTGCCATATTTCAAATGTCATTCTTTAGGTATCATTCTTATAAAATGTCTATAAATGTATTAATCCAGCGAACCCATTGCTGGATCTACTTTCAGCAACTCAACATTAAACTTGCAGATTGTCTTGGCATTTTTTGAAATGTAACTTAAATTATTTCTATTTCATTTATATTAATATTTAATTATATGAACATATCACCAAATATTTGTTCACTACATACTTGGTGAGTATAAATAAAAGTTATTGTGGGCAACTTTTTAGGTTTACTCACTGAAGAGATGCACACATGTGATAGCATAAGGATGTAAGTCAAAGGTCATCTCTCAAAATTCTGGTTTCTCCTTTCATTACGTGGATTTCAGGAATAAAACTGAGATTTTCAGTCTTGACAGCAGTCTCTTTTACCAGTGGAGCCATCTTTCTGCCATGTATTATGTGTATTTGTGTATCTATATCCCACACAGTTTTCTTGAATATCCACCCAGTGATCGAATTGTGCCATGGAATAGGCATTTTCTCACATCCACAATATAGGACAATAGACTGTCCAAAGTGTGAGTACCCTTTCCTGCTCTAGCACCAGGATACCCAATATACTTGTCAAGTCACTCCCTCTCTAATACAGTGGTGTCATTTCAATGCTGTCTACTCTGGCTGTCAATAATCTCTGCCATAGGATGATTAACAATATATAATGTTTTCTTATTGGCTTACTGGCTCATCGTTGTGGAGTATGATGTGCCCAAGTAGTTGATCTAGGATATGAGTCATTTGCTTTGTATTACAAATAGCGTCTCCTAATTCCTGTTTCTGTTTGTCTACCTAGTCTCTCCTTGATGTATTCTAATGAACAAATACATTCTGGGTCTTTGTCTGCCTCTCTTTGTCTGTCTGTCTCTGTCTTTACCTGTCTCCCACCTCTGCTCATGTGTGTGAGTTACTATGTGTTCTAAACTGACCTCAAATTAGTGATCCTCCTGCCTCAGCTTCTCAAGTTTTAGGAATCCAGGTATGTGCTACCAAGTCTGACTTGAATATTGTTTTAAAACATTATTATTTCATACGCACATATCTTTTGATCATAGTTCTCCCAAATATTCTTAATTTTTATGATATCCATTTATCTACAGACTCTTAGAGAATTGCTAGGTTTAACAACTACTTTAATAACATTTGCCAACTTCAAGATCATGGAAATGTTTTATGGGGATCTAATCCTCTATAGAATCTATTTCTCATAATCTATCCAATATGCCATTTTAATGTTAATTGTAGTTTAATCTTTTCATGCTGCTCTGAAATTTGGTTGATCACTGGTTCTGTTACTCACATCACCCAGCTGCTGGGGTTTAGGAGCTACCAGATTTGGGACTGGCGGGGCAGTCAAGAGGACACTGAAACAGATGACTGGAGAGGAAGGGGTTTATCAGAAGATTTACTAAGACCATGGATGGCCAGAGAGGCAGCAGCATGCTGGAGCTCTGAGGAGAACTCAGGCCCCAGCCCTGGCAACAGGCAGCCTGGTAGGGTCTCTGAAAAAAGGAATTGAAGTCCATGTGGAGTCTATTGATACACCTTTCTGAGGATGGTGGAGGCTCATGGCAACAGTCTTGGCCAGTCCCTTTTTAAAATAATATTTTTATTAATTCTTTGAGAATTTCATACAATATATTTTGTCATATTTACCCACCATTCCTCCCATAATTCCTCTCAGAGCCATCCCACTTTCCTACCCCTCCAACTTAATGTCCTCATTTGAAAACACACTTCTTTTCTTTTGTTGCTTGAGCTTATAATATAATTGCACCATTTCCCCTTCCCTTTCATCCCTCCAAACCCTCCCATACTGCACCCTGCTCCCTATCCAATTCATGGACCTTTTCCCCATACATATATGTATATACATATATTCCTGAATATAACCTGCTCAAACTGTATAAGGTTACTTGGATGTATGCTTTCAGGGCTGACCATTTAGCATTGGGTAACCAATGAGTGTGTGTTCTTCTCTAGAAAAGCTACTTCTGTTCTCAGCATCCTTTAGTTGCCTGCAGTTCTTTGTGTAGGACTGAGGACCAGTTAGATTTCCTCTGTCCATATCAGCATGCCTATTGCTGTTGTCCTTGCTCAGCTCATGTCCAGGCAGCCTCATTGGTGAGACTTTATAGGTGCAGCTTTTCTGTCATGTGACAGAGAAGAGAGTGGGATGTGGGAAAAGTGGCTTGGATACAAACTCACTTCCCAGGTGTCTGCTAGGTCAGAACTCATAGACCATGTGCCAGGTGATGCTTGTCAGTTTCTTTAGAAGAGGAGAGGAAGCTGCTGAAGGCATTGTGGCCTGACTAAACACTAGAGTCTAATATTTTAATATTAAATATTTTTTTCTTTTCCTATTTTTGCTTTAAAAAGTCGCAGGCTCTATCAGATGTTTCTATGGACACAGTCTAATGAAAAATAATAAACCTACTTAAAACATCATGAAACTTTATTTTTAATATTGCAGTTATTCCTTGTAATTTTATTGCCAAATTATCAGTAGTGAGCTTTGCAGATGACAGATCTACTGCAACGTCAAAAGGTTTGGACATGCTTTCTGGATAAAGGCCATATTGCATGAGCAAGTTAGTTTTAAATTGATGTACATAACTTGCTTAGTGTGTGACAGGGTCTTTTGTATTCCAAGCTAGCCTTAATTTCAGTGTGTAGCCAAAGATGACCTTGCACCTCTGATTCTCCTGCCTCTACCTCCTGGGTGCAGAGATTAGAGATGTGCATCACTGTGTCCAGTTTTGAGAGTTTTGGAGCTCAAACCGTGAGCTCTAGCCAAGTACTCTACCTCTGGAGCTACACCTCGGCCTGTGAGCTGGCCAAGTGTGTGTCAGTTAGCACAAGCTGGGGAGGCAGATCAAGGCTCAGGATGTTTGAGAGTCCTGTCTACTTCCTGAATGCTTCACTTGTAGGTTGCTGGGGTGTCCTTCTTCCTTGGAGAACTAGATGCAAGCTTTTCACTTTCCTGTACTTGGGAAAATCCCTGCTCATGGTCCTAGATGTGTAGAACCCAATCTATCCATTCTCATCACCCTGTGGCCCCTTCCTCTGGCCAAGCCATTTAAAGACGAAGCATAAAGGACTCAAGGAATGCATAAGGGCATATGGCTCATTTCCCTTCCCTTCAGGTTTGGTTCCCCAAGTCTTGTCTCCTTTAAAATGCCTTCTCCCCAATCTTTCAGTCTTCCACCTATGAGACTGTGAAAAGCACAGCTCAGATGTTTTGTGCCAGCTTTTCTGCAGCTGCCCCCATGCTGTTCAACAATCTGCAAATGCATCCACAGAAAATGTAGGATGTTGGGCTCATCTCCAGCACTTTCTCCTTCTCTCCAGGATCTTTGGCTCCACGTCTAGTAACTGCTTTGATTGCTCCCTGATACCTTCACAGATTTTTTTGGTTGTTTTGATTTTCTGTCATATTTACCTTTCCCCATTGGTATATACTTGGTTCAGCTCTGTAGTAATCCACCATAGCTGAAAGAAGAAATCTTCAGTTACTGTAGTTTTGAACTTAAATGTAAAGCCCTAAAAATGGACATGACCAGTATAATAAAATTATCTCTCATCTAGAACGCTTAAGTATATATATTCCTATATCACAAATAATAATTATTTACTTATTTGAAAATTCAAAAGAAGTCTTTTATTTATTTTCTTGAGATTCCAACATTCAGGATGCAGTTTTGAAAGTTTTTATATTTTTTGAATAGAATTGAATGTATATCATATTTAGTTCACTTAAAATCTAAGGTATAGTGGCTGGAGAGATGGCTCTGTAGGAAAGATCACTTGCTGCTCTTTCAGAGGACTAGAGTTTGGTTCCTAGCACTGAAATGAGACAGCTCACAACCACTTGTAACTCCAGTTTCAGGGAGCTCTCTTCTGGCCTCCAGGTATACCTGCAATCATGAGGCAAGGACACACACACACACACACACACACACACACACACACACACACACAAATCTCTTTTAAAATCCATGAAATAACATGTTCTTGTTGCAGAAAGTATTTTACATAATCAGCTCTTGTTGTAGCTGGCATTTATTGTACATAAGTTCTTTAATCCACATTCTCATTAAATGCAACTCATTAAGTATGCAAAAGGATTACTGCTATTTATATATTTGAGATGAAGAAACAAGAAAAAGGACAAAAGGACCCTGATTAAAGACACTGGAGAAGCCAAAAATTCCAACTTGAGTACATTTTATTGCAAAGCCTGTTGGCATATTTGTTACATACATAAGCTTGCATCTTGCTAGATTTGGAGAGGAGATGTTGAGTACTAATGATCAATAAATATAAATAGAATGCATATAGGCAGGTACCTATGTACTAAAAATAATCATTTCTGATACTTTTTGTACCTACACAAAAAAGGACAAAAGAAACCAATGCTTTCACCCCTACACATCAAACTAGTCTGACACAACCTTTTAAGAGTTTGCGATCCCCACTGGGAAAGGCAGCACATAAGCTGCATCAGGAGTTGCAGCTGTTCTCACATCCCTGCTTGTTAGTTCAGTAATGCGGAAGGGGATATGAAGGCTGTGGGGGCCCCGTGATGATGATATTATTGGACTTTAGGAAGCTATTAACAATTTGCAATACAAATGACTTGTCTGCAGGAAGGGAATCACACTGTAGTCATACCTAATCAATGTAAGAATTCAAAACAAGCTAACATGTGGGGAAGGCACAGGTGGGGGTACCAGGAACTAAGCTTTTAGCTTGCCATCAGCCTGCCAGTCACAGAGTTCAAAGTCAGAGGCCAGGTGTTTAGCTGTATTGTGTTAGTGTCCATCCCTTTCACTGAAAATAGATAAAAATAGAAAACCATCTTCCATTAATTTGGAAAAAAGAGTATCTTTTGCTTCCGTGCTTAGACTCGTAGTGCTGATGAAGACCTTACTGGGATGTACCACCTTTTGACATTGTGCCTTGATCTTGTCATCTATTACTGTTTTGGACTGTACTCATAGCTATCTCCAGATACCCAAGGCTAGTGGGCTGCTGGCTGGATATGCCTTATTATGACTGAACTAAGAAGTATATTGAAATTGCTGCTCATGTAGTGAATGAAATTTAGGAGTATATATTCACAAAATATTGTAATTTTAGTTTTCAATGTGTTCACTGTCAAAATATTTAGTCCAGCCTCTTAGTGACGGGTAGATAACAAATCTCCTTTCTGAAATGGGAGTTCAGCATTTCTGAATGAATGGAAAGATTGGGCACATGTACGGATTTAAGATGCATGCAACACCAGCTCCAAGAACAAAGGCTTTGGTATAGATGGATGTTGCACTTGGCCATTTCTTTTCCCCTTTCCTGTTCTAGAGACATGGGTTCATTTTTCCTTTGTTTCTTTTGGGGGCAAAACCAAACCAAAACAACAACAAGAAAACCTGCAGGAGGTTTTTAAATTATACTTTCACTTCACATCCTATGACTATTAAGATTCAATTTTTTTATGTTGGCAACAAAATTTACAGGGTATTGAGAAAATGATTTACTGAAAGCAATTAAAATCAGTCATGAAAACTAACCAATGACCCCTCTCAGAAATCATACCAGCCTGCTGTTTGAGGTATATTTCTTCTTAATTTCTAGAATGAAGACAAACTTTTGAACTCCAACCAGAAAGAATACCCCTTTCTTTATTTGAATGCTGACCCTTTGCTTTGCTTATGGAAGTACAGTTGTACTCAAACTAAATGGTGATCCACAGGAACCCTTGTCTCCTCATATCTGTGGTGTAGCTTGTGTCTTAGTTGCCCATCTGCACCTGTTATTATTCTTTTGATGTGCCCTCCAGTGGGAAACGCAACACATTCCAATTGTTCTTCACTTTATTGATTATCAGGACATAACACTCAGCTCAGGTTTGCTGAGTAATTGAAAGCTAAGTTCTCTGGTTTCATTGTGAAAATGATTAATAACTTCTTCACACAAATAAACTAAGGACAGTTACCAAATTATTGTGAGATTGGTCAACAGACTTTTAATCAGAATAGAATTTAATACAAATAGGTAGGGAGTTGACAAATTCAGCAGAGGACTTATAGTTAGTACATTTAGTGTGGGCTTCTTTAACAAATTCTAGAAGGGTATATAATGCTCTGTAACTCAAGCCTGATTTTCCATCAGAATCACCTCAGGGCTTATTACAGCAGAGATTGCCACCAGTTTCTTATTTGGTAAGTCTAAGGTGAGACTGAGAATCCCTGTTTTAACAAGCTCTCAGATGCTGCTGATAGGCCTAGTGCAGATAAAACACTTGGAGATTGATTACTTCAGGAACTCTGGGAGGTGTGTTGCCCAGGCTAGCCTTGTACCCCTGAGCTATTACCAGTACCTCTGTGGCTCCACTAGGACTGGTTGGAAGCAAGATCCTCCTGCTACTATTGTTGCTGCCCTAGGAAGGAAGGGGACAGTAGACCTGGACACAGCATCCCACAGATGGAGAAGGTCCTGCTGCAGCAGTCACCCTTGAATTCCAGGAATTGGTGTTATGGACCCTGTGAAGCTATTGCCAAGAGAAACTCTGGGTTTCCACATGCCTGTCAATCTGTCCTGTCAATTTGTGAGGGACTGTTAGAAGTAGTTTCTTGCTGTGTTTTGGTCTTCAGTTTGTTTTCAGCCTCATTAACTAGAAGGAGGGAAAGATGGAGGTTGGGGTTCAGTGACCTGCTTCAGAATAACCAGAAAAGTGGTTTTAAAAGAAGCAAGAGTTTCATCCCTTCTGGCTCTTCTCACTGGTGGATTATACAATGCGATGTATACTTATTTGAAATGGTGACCCGATACCATGTTTTATCTCCATTTTTTTCTTGTTGCTTTTTATTACTTTAATGAATGTTTTTATTTGAAAAATTAGACTCGCAAACATTAATGAATATTGCTTTGCACTCCCAGCTTCTGCTTCTTCTAGATCATGAACTGTTGAACTTGGGGTCTGCCTGCTTTCTCTACTCTACCAACTCAACTTCATCTCTATGTTTCACATAACATTCTGGGGCAAGTTACAAAGATCATGACCCTTCACTACTAAATAATTCAGCATGTTTTGCCAAACGACAAGGCCAGCTTCATGCATAATCATAGCAAAATTTTCTTCTCAAAATTAAAAATCTAATATTGATCCAACCATGCATCAATATGCTTCCATATTCCAATCTTGTCCATTATCTGTTTATCCACATTTTCAGTTCCATCTCAAGGGTTCAATCTAGGTCACAGGGTGCTTCCCATTGCTCTGTCTTTCTTCTATATTTTAATTTTGAAGTTACTCATAGTTTGTCTTTTAGAATGTGGACTGCTGTGAAGAGGGCGTGCTAGTTGCACTGCAGTCTGTTGAGATTGGTTAGATCTTTTCTCATATTTTCATCCATTTATGCACTTTGGGCAGGATGCTCCTAAAGCGACATTTAATCCTTTTTAGTGGCTCATATCAGCAAACATCTGCTGCCATCTTAGCCTACTAATGAAGAGCAGTGCTTTGTTTATTTGGTGACAGTGTGACCTACCACATACCTCCATTGAAAAGGCATTTTATTCTCTTGGTTATTAATATGTGTTATTGTGAGAAATTTAGAAAGCACATAAATGTCCTTCCTAGGATCAAACTTTCACCTGATGCTTTTAACGCCCATTTGCCAAGTCTTTGATGCACCAGTTATTAATTTCCATCAGGCTCTCCAATGACAAGTTGGCTATAATGCTGAATTGCTCGATCTTGCATTTCACAGAAAAGTTTTCCCCCTCCTCCTATTAGAGTTATCATGAGAGAAGCAGTATTATTGCTGTTTGTAAATTTCACACATGCATATAATATGCTTTAATCAGATCCACTTCTCCTTTTCCCCTTCAATTCTTCCTCTACTGCCCCCCACAATTTTTATCTCTAAATTTAATCTTTTTTGCTCTCTCTTTCTCAGCTTAAACCCACTGACTCTGATGCTACTTAGTGCTGCGTGCACGTGCATGGGTATAAGACTACCGACTGTGGCATGAATAGCCTCTCAGGAGCAACATGCATGAAGAAAATTCATCCCTCCTTCCCCAGCAGTCATCAACTTCCAATAGTTTCTGTGCTAGAGATGGGATTTCATAAGCTCTTCCCAGGCCATGCAAGGATTTTGGTTGGCTTTATCTTACACAGGTCTTGTGCATATAGTCGTAGATGAGTGAGTGCATGTGTACAATGACACTGTCATGTTCAGCAAGTAATGTTTTACTGCAAAGAATTAGAGACTGTGGGACACTCTGTCCTAAATGGTACTCTACAACAACATCATGTCCTGCCCAAGGCTCAGATGTCATCACAGAAGAGAGAGCAAAAAACTGTCAGAGCCAGAAGAGAGATTTTAAAGAAATATTTGAGCTGCTCCTATATGAGCTATCAGGCTATTGAAATAATGGGTCTCAAATAATTAGATTTTTTCCCAAGAATCCAATGGTAGGGGAAGGGAAGGACTGAACCTGTGCTACCATCCAAAGGAGGAACTTGCCTCCAGGGAAGAGACTTCACACCATTTTAATGGTGTATTGGACTACCTTGCAGGGCAGATACTCTCCAACAATGATGAACTAATTGTGAGCAGGGCCAGACTTTGACTAGGCTAGCTTAGTTATATGACTCTCTAGCCTTCTGCTGAACTCTGTCCTGTTAAGGGGTTCTGGCAGGTATTGCTACTGGCTGCAAAGCTGACCACAAAGAGATAAGAAGAAAAGTTTGGCATAGTGTCATTTTTGCAGGCATTGAAGTCAAGACCTCCAGAGACTGACCCAATGGTTTATTTTCCTTACACATTTAAACATAATAGAACTTGTGACCTTTAGAAAAGAATGGATTCTATTGGCTGATAAACAGAGCTCAGGGCTAGGATCTAGAGAGGGATCTGTAATAAGCATAATGATGGAATCTAAATGTGGAGGATGCAATGTACATGGGGCCTCTTTCATAGGAATGTGTTCCATTCACTTGAGAGACAAGGTTCCAGATTAGGGCCAAAACAGTGCTCAGAATATTGGGGCATTGAGGAAGGTTGACTAATAGGATAGCAAAAGGATCACCAAGTTATTTGACTACTTTCACTCTGGTATTCCAGGTGACTAGGCATCATTTATTTCCTTCCACCAAAGAAAATATGCAATGAGATTGACAATGCTGGATTTTCCAGTCCTTATTCTAAGCTGTGCTTCCTCTATTAAACCTCAAGGCTAGAGATATGGTTCCCTGGTTAAGAATTCCTATTCATAGAAGACCCAAGTTTTGTTCACAACCGTTTTAGAGCCAACATCCTCTTCTGACCTCTGACTTCTGGCAACTGCACTAACATGCATATATCGGCATACACATAATTCAGGATAAAAATACAAATCTTAAAAATAACCTGGAGCTAGATGTATGGTTCAACATTCAAAGGCAAATGCTACTTACAGAGGACCTGAGTTTCAGTTCTTAGCACCAACGTTAGACAGCTCAAAACTATCTGTACCTCCAGATCCAGTGGCATCCCACCCCTCTGGGCTATGCAGGTACATGCACTCTTGTGCTGGTACCTGCACACACACGCACACACACACACACACATACACACACACACACACACACACACACACACACACACACACACACACACGCACGCGCGCGCCAAGACATGCATGTACATTAGGGTCACTTAGACCCTTCTATTTGTTCCGTTTCTCACTGTGACCACAACAAATAATTTTCTCACTGCTTTTCACTATAATTTGCTTTTTAGTTAGTGTATTGGTGATGGGTAGTGAAGTCTAACTTGTGGGGGAAGAGTCCAGACTTTGGGTTTATAAGCTCTGATAATGCTATCACTTAGTTTGTTGACACTGAAGTAAAAGCACTATTTAGTAAAAGGGAGCTAGTAGTTCCCTGACAAGTCTTTTGTTTTGTTTTTGTGATGAGAGTGGTATCCCACAATTCTGACAATGTACTGGACTACATTGCAGGACAGATTTGAACCCTGCCATAATCCTGGCTGGCCTTGAACTTACTCTTTGCCAAGGACTTCAAACTCCTATTCCTCCCACACCTACGTCTCAAATGCTGAAATTACAGGTGTACGGCACCATGCCTGATATTATGCTGACAAATCTTTAAAATATGAGTCACAAACAGCTATTGGATTTGATGCCAATTCTTTCGAAAATTTGACAAAAGGATTTGTGCTAAATACAACTTACTTTATAATCATTCCTGTAAAAATCCTTTTTAGGTCTTGGTATTGATATGATTGACACAAGATTTTCTATGAGTACTGGCCTTAAAACAATTCTTTGTTCTAGTAAGAAGAGACAAGAAACATGGAGTATCAGAAAGTTCCTAGTCTGAATCTGTACTTACAAACACACATTTTTCTGTTTCTGCATTTGTATGGGGCAACTGGTAAAAGATGATGCCTTACTGAATTCAACCAGCAATGCAATATGTTTCCATTTCCAGTTTTGAGCAGCTGACCTTATATTTAAAACATACATATGCAAATATAGTGTTGACTGACTAGATGCAAAATCTACTTATATTTTAAATACTTCAAATATGCCAAATATTTTACTAATCTGAATAATTCAAATATGTAGATATTTTAGATACTTCTCTATATCATGATGCTTTGCAAAATTATCTATGATTACAACTAAATTGTTATATAAGCTGCAACTAGTAGCTTATATGTCATGTGTTTTACATGAATTTAGTTGGCCTTATTAAACATAGACTAGATTTGGATTGAGTACATGTACCAGGCTCAACAGATCAACATATAGGTTAAGCACAGTAACTAATCTTTGCCTGGCTTTAGAAGGCCACATAGCACATTAACTAATTAAGCTGTAAAATAACTAAACCATAATCCATTGACCAGCTCCTGGCCTAAGCTGTAGTTCATTAACTTGTTTTCTATGGTCCTTCTGTTTCGCTCTAAATGCTGTTTGATTGTTGGGTTCTTAGAACCTGCTTTAGTTTTGACAGAGTCCCATCTCACAGCCTGTTTTTGTGTTAGTTAGATATACCTGGCCAAATCTAATTAGCATCCAGGTTGGAAATATGGTTTGGTGATTAAGAGCCCTGCTGCTTTTCCAAAGCACCAGAGTTCAGGTCCTAGCACCAGTTTGGGTGGTTCACAACTGCTTATAATTCCAATGAGGAAATTTAACATTTTATTATGAAGATTCAGGTCACTGGTATAATAAGCACTCAGTGTGTAGCCTGGAGTTGATTCCTTGCCCCACAAACAACATCATCATCAACAACAAAACCCAGGAAGTCCCCAATATAGGCCTCCAATCACATTTTAGCAAATGGTGTGCTGTGTCTTTAACTTTGTAAAAATCACTTCGCACCCATCTGGAAAGTGGACTGTGTTTTGGAAACAGTAATTTTGATTAAAAGGAAAGCTTATTTGTTTTCATATCTTTTAAATAAACACATCCTAGGCTACTCGGTTTGGTTTTCATCAATGAAGGTCGATGAAGATATTTTCTGAAATCAGCAGGGTAGATACACTTAGTTGGTTATTTTTTCTTGGTTTCTGTTTATTTGAGTTGTTTTATTTTTCTCCTTCTCGAAGATGATGGTTTGTAGTCTAAAAATATGCTTCATAGAAGTCATCTTTATTTAGCTTAGAAACTTCAATAAAGACACATTGTCTGTATGCAGTTTCAAACTGGTGATTCAGCATGGGGGCAAACTGAATGAAAGAGCAAGAAATGAACCAAATCCTGTTGAGAGAGAAGGGAGATTGTAATGACTCCTGTTATAAACACAAACCCCCCACCAGCCCTTGATTGGCCATTCTATGTGAATGAGCATTTGAAGGGAGCTGTTACTCCAGTCAAAGATGGCCTTGAGAAAATAAAAAGGAAGGATGAGTTTAGATAGTTACTTGTTTTGGCAACATTTGCCATCTTAAGTTATTCCCTGAATCAAAGTCCTTACAGAATAGGAACAATGAGAAGAAGGATGGGCCAAACTTTGGAGGTGTGCGTCAAATGTTAAATGCGCTCTGCAAAGAATTGAAGTGAGGTGGGTTACCTGGCATGGTTAAGTAACTGGAGAGGTGTGGAGTCAGGCCTCATCAGGGCAAGTTCATTACGGTGCCGACTAGAAAGTAGACAGGTCCTTTGGTGTGGCCACTCTAGTCATTGCAGTCTCTCTGTTACACATTCTATTTTCCTTCTTAGAGTTTGTTTTCCTCACCCACCGGCATGACATCCTCTTGGTAACCCCAAGACACATGTTAATTTGTAACTTTGAAACTGTTCATTGCCCAATGTAATGAAAACCAACTAGCTTTCCTTTCCAGTGATAATATTCCAAAACACCATTCCCTCGACTTATTGGTTGTTAGGGAGCATTTGTCCCCTAGTAACATCCTAACACTATAGTACCTGCCACCAACCACTTTATTATAAGGGCTCTATTCTGTTTTTCCTCTCCTTCTTCTTTCTTTTCTAATTTTTACTTTATATTTTATGTGTGTGTCTATGTGTGTGTAGTAGATATGTGTATGTATGTTTTTGCCAGTGTGACAGTGTATATGAGGACCAAACATGATGTTGGGAATAATCCTTGATCCCTCGTTTACCATATTCATAGATGCAGGCTCTCTCAGTCAAACCCAGAGCTCTTTGATGTGGCTAGTCTTGCTAGTTAGCTTACTCTAAGGATCCCCTGAGGATTTTAAAGCCAGAATTAGCGACAGGGCACTATACCCACCCTGCATTTGGAAGGGTTTCTGGGGATCTGAACTCTGCTCCTCACACTTGCACAGCTAGCTCTTTAAGGGCTGAGCCATCTCCCCAGTCCCTACACTTTTTTTTAATGTACAGAGATATAAGTGAGGCTCTCTTCCAATGATGCTTTCTGTGGTTCAGGCTCTGTTTTGCAAGTGAGTAAACCGAGATTTAAAAAGGTAACATGTTCAAGAGCACTCAGGAAAGCTAAATCTTCATCTATGTGAAAGGTAACTGATAAATATGTGGAATGAAAACCAGTGGCTTCATTTCCCCCAAATGTTAGCCTCTGTGTTTAAGATGCCAGCATTAAAATATTTTTGTTACAACTGGAGTTCAATTACATGGCATTGGTCTAAACTAACCACTGCCTGCAGAACAGTCTTGTTTGTGTAAAGACCTACTGAATCTTAACTGCAGCCTCGGAGCACCTTGTTGGCTTCTCTGGCTTTTCAGACAAAGCAGACTCCTGATTGTTCTATTGCATCCATCTAAGGGATTTTGGCTTTGGGTCTTTATTTCTTCACTGTACTGGCCTTTAAAACTGTTTTGTGTCAGGGTCTATGCATATAATTTTGACACCCTTCTCTTTTCTGTGTCCCTGTTGATTTCATCGGTTGTATGGAGAATAAAAAGTGTACCGTGAAGAAACAGAATCACATATACCATACCATCTATATGTAAATGGATAGTAAACAGGTGCTTCTCAAGGAAAGACAGAAAATATTTATTTTCTGCTTATACCTTACACAAATCAACGCCTTGTGGACAGGGTCCTGCTTTCTTTTCTCTGGGAAAGAATGAGTACAATATGAATACATTTGCATACAAGTCTTTCTATATGTAAGTGTTCTTCACAGACTCATTTTTCATTAATGTAAAGGTGATATTTTGCTTTAAGTCAATCAAGCTACTATGTTAATATTTGGGCTATTTGCCTCTCCTGAGCTTTTTCACCAGTTAGGGAATCATCATGTTTTCACTTAAATTAAGGAAGCAAAGAAAAAGCATGGTGCTAAGGCTTGACTGTGACATGTCATCACAGGCTTGATCTCCATCTGATGATGCTGTTTTGTAAGTACTGGAGACTTCAGAATCTCAGGCCCAGAGAAAGAAAGTGGCTAGAGGGGTGTCTATGGAGGCTGGACCTTGCTCTGGTTTCCTTTGGTCTTGCTCTACTTCCTGGCTGCCTCGAGGTGAACAACTTGGTTGATGAACCATTTAACTATGCATCCTTTGCCTCACAATGGGCTGGAAATAATAGAGTCAGCAGCATGAATAGACACTTCTGTGCCCATGAGCTAAAATACCAACATCTCTTTTCTACATTAGTTTTCTCAGGTATTAGACATAGCATTAAAACACTGGATGATAAATGAATATATGAGTAAATAGAAGAAATGATATCTTCTAGAGACAGGAATGCTGGGATAATAGTACACAAGATTATTTTTAATATTTTAAGTCCAATAGTGATTTTTAAAATTTGTGATTCTTATTATTTCACTTAATGGTGAAACCAAGGTCCCAGGTGTTTCTTAAGATGTCAGAACTCAATCATGTGCAAACATGGGTACTCAAAACTTTTCTGTTTTTGAACTTCCCCTTCTAGGAGTAAAGAAGGAAAGAGACCATAGGACTCTCTTTCACCAGGGCTAAGATAATCCCCACATAAAGGAACAGAGTTCAAGGCCAGGAAATAGTTTGCACTCTGTCCTTGAGTCCCACACTTGCTCTTTGCTATAAAGACATTTTATTCCAAACTGGTCATGGTAGTGCACACCCTTCATTTCAGCACTCAAAGGCTAGGTAGTTGTATCTCTGAGTTCAAGGATATCCTAGTTTACATAGACTTTTTTTTAATTACATGGAGTTTGGGTGAAATTGAGGTCCTCACTTTTCTTGAACCAAATTAAAATACTTCAAAAATACTACATTGATGAGGCATATATTCATTAAACAAAATTCTATCTTAAAATAAATAAAATACCAGATTCATTAATTTATTCATTCAACTCATTTTAGTGAAAAGCTCATATGTTCCAGGCCTCTTCTGAAGGTCTATGGCGGTTCCATCAACAAAAGGGACAAATGTCTTTGTCCCCATGAAGCTTCCAATAAAGGAGACAGGACATAAATTAAAGGAGTAAATAAGGGTTGCTGAGATGCTGCTGTGGGGCAAGGCACTTGCTGTGCTAGCCTGGGAAACCAGAGATGGATCCTTATACCTTTATAAAGCTGGAAGATGACAACTAAGCCCACAAAGTTGTTCTCTGGCCTCCACATGTGTGCTGTGGCAGAGACATCTCCTATATACACATCTTACACACACACACACACACACACACACACACACACTCACACACACACACACACACACATCTCTTAAATAAAAACAGCTACATTAGTCACAAGGACCAAGAAATTTGGCTCCTGTTGAGTCCTCAGAGGTGACACACTTGTTGCTTCTTGATGAGTTACATCAAGTATGTCACAGGAAAAAAAGTTAAAGCTGTTGGTTTGGAACCTGGTGGTGCTGTTTAGGTCAGTATGAATGAGATGATTATTCCCCTCTACCATGTTCAGATTCTTATGTAAAAATACAGTGATGTTGGATTGCCTGAAATACACAACTTTCAGTGTAAGAGTTCATAGCTTTGGGCTGGAGAGATGGCTCAGCGGCTAAGAACACAGGCTGGTCTTCCAGAGGTCTTGTGTTTAATTCCCAACAAACACATGATGTCTCACAACCATCTGTAATGAGATGTTGTGTCCTTTTCTGGCTTGCAGGAATACATGCATACAGACCACTGTATACATAATAAATAAATAATTTTAAAAAAGAGTTCATGGCTTTGAGTTCATTAGCAGGGATCATGGTCAAGGCTGTATTGCTCAAGGCTCCTCGTTTTATCAAAACAACAATTTCAACAGTGGTATGATATTTTGAAATGAATATGTTATTGAGGGCAGGAGATTGATAGCCACCACACCTCACTGTACTAAATCCATAAGAGCAATGACTTGGTTTTGAAGACACTGTGGCTCTTGCCTTTGGACTCCACAGTCTGATTCCTTCTCTCCTGGCCTTCTGGTAGCTACTTGGTGGGCAATTTCTAGGACACCTATTCCAGGGTTTGGAATGGAAGCTCCTCCTCATAAGTCTTAAAAAATCATCAGGCAAAGACACCCCACTCCCTCTTCTGAAAATGTGCGTAATTTAAGGTGTAAAGCCTTAGATTTTCTCCACATCATCTATACTTGTTATCTTCCGTGTTTTTGAAAATATCTTATTGATTCATCTATCTATCTACCTATCCATCAATCATCTATCTACATATCTTCTATCTATCAATCATATATTCTGTGAGAGTAGTTAGCATCACCTGCATGTTTGTGGGCATCTGTCTGAATATATGAATGTCTGCTTATCATCCCAGCCCTGGGAGGTGGAGGTAGAAGGACTGTAATTACAAGGACCCCTTGAGCAATGTATGGAGACCCTATCTCAATAATGACACAATAGAATTCAACAGAAACACATAGTGTGGAACTCCATACAGGTAGCTATTGCTTTGAAGACATTAAACTTAGAAAGAGTAACTGTGAGACTATGTTCTTCACTCACCAAAAAGCCCTCTGAGTATTGCCAAGGGAGGAGATTAATATTCTCCTCCCTCTGGCCCTAGAGGTGCCCTGGGGAAAGCACCATTTCACTTTAGTATACAGAATCATACTGGCCCTTCCTCAATAGTCATGACAGAATAATTGAGAGTTTTTGCCCCTGCAGATCCATGTGTAAGCAGGAACTATTTTGAAATTCCTTGTTAACAGAAATCTTGCCTTGCGAAGTGGAAGCTGCTTGGTGGGGAATGTCAAACTAGTTTCTGGGAAGGAGCTTTGCCATGCCATGTTTCATTCTTTTGCTGAGGATGCTTGCACGGGATCTCTTAGGAGCTTGGCATGTCTGTATCTTTTGATTCATCCTCCCCTCACCTTCCATGTCTTCCCTATTCCTCTTAAGCATCCTCCCCCTTTATCTCACTGAGAAAAGGTTGTAACCATTTCCTAAAGCCTGCTTGTGTCTTGTATGAGAAAAATCATTCCAACTAATGATCTACAACCAGGGAGATAAAAGATAATACTGAAGTATTTCGTTTGTTTTATATGGTTCTCATTCAAAATGCCTGGAGCCTGTTTTTTTTTTTTCTTTCTGAATGTTGTCACACATTGTATTAGTTTCATATTAGTGTTTAGGTGTTTTATTGCACCAAGAGGATAGCTATTTGCATGTGTGATACACACTATGAGGAAATTCAACGTTGTTCCAATTGCCTTCTTACCGCACTTTGAAAGATGAAACTGTGGTATGTGTGTAGAATAATATATCAATGTACTGAAGATGGGAAAAAGCAGCCAATTTTATATTAGTCATTGATTTCTGTTTTACATTTCCTACTTTAACGCACTGAGTCATGATTTAATGTGGTTTTTAGTGAGTTTTCATTGGACTTCACTCTTCAATATTTTTTCCTATAGACATTCAATTTCCATCTCAATTCCTTCCACTTTCTTTTCCTATTCTCTACTTATTATCATTATATATTCTCAAAAAATCCCATTCAAGAGGTAGAAATCTAAAATCAGTTACTGAAGTAACAGTCCCTGAGGCTGGAATAACCTGGCCCTGAGTTCAAATTCAATGCTAAAGCTGTGTTTCATTGGGAAAGTTAATTAACTCCTCTGTTGCTGATTTTCTAGCTTGGAAGGGTATGTTAGTAAGACAGCACCTGACATGTTAATTGCCTGAGCATTACTAATACAGGAAGTACTCAGTTCATTTCCTGATGCACGGCCATATCTATGCTAGTATCAACAATTAAGGTTCATCATGTTTTCCTGTGACCTCATCTACTCCCTTCTTGCGTGTCTAGAGTTCTGGTGATGCCCACACTCCTAAGTTCTCTTCTATCTCTGATGACACATTAAACATTCTATCAACAAAAAATAGAATTCAAAGACAAATTCTCATGTTATATCCAGAGACAATATATTTATCATGCTGTTAAGGAGCCTCATCAGGTGTGGTAAAAATAAATGGCTTGGGAAATGGATTAGGAAAGCTATTTTCTTCTCACATATTTTATTGTCATTTGTGCTAACGATAGTTATGTTTAAGCTGAGGAGACATAACCCTGAGTGGTAAGTAATAATTAGGATCCAGGTGTTGGGATAAATTATGCTCATGCTTTCCTTAACCTCATGGGTATATTCTGAGAAACACATTGTAAGTGATTTTATCATTGCACAACCATTGTATGCACTTATAAAAACTAAGGTGGCTATGACATCACCAGGAGATAAAGTCTGATGGGACAATGATTATCTATTATGTTGTCCACTGTGAATCAAAACACCATTATGCAGTGTCTCAGAGTATCTGCCTACATCATTTTAGAGATAAGCAGGGATAAACACTTTCTGAATTATCTCATCTATTATGAGATTTTTGTAAGTCAGTGTTTTAGAGATGATAATAAATAGGAAACATCATATCAGCACGGACTTCTAGCATCACGAATGTTAGTAGCTTTTCTTGGTGCTGTGACCAATTTCTTATCACAAACAACTTAAAGAAGGATTATTCTTCTTTAAGGCATGGCAGCAGGAGGCTCAGGTGGCTGGTCACACCACATCTGCAGTTAGGACATGGAGGTAAATGAATGCTGCTAAGAACCTGTCCTCTCTTTTTTATTCACTCTGAGACACCCACAATTGCTGTGGGTCTTTCCTCTTCAATCAGGCATCTCTGGAAATGCCCTAACAGACACACCCAGAAATGTTTTTTCTTCTACGTGAATCTAAATTCAATCAAGTTGATATAAAAAGGAAACCTCATACTAGGGAAGTGGAGAGTGAACTGTGGTATCAAATGATCAGACCAGTAGTTCCCAGATGGGTGAATATATCATACCCTCTGAGTTTTGAGAGGTGTTTACAAAGATTAAAAATTAAAGTAGATGCTTAGCATTAAAACTCACAGCAGAACATGCAACATATATATAGTAGTATTTCTGAAACAGTAGCCACTTCCCAGCTCCCACACAGAAAAAGGACAGGCTAATCATTTGTTAGCATAATATTGATTGCATTGGATGATTCCTCATTCTGTAATTGCCTTCCATGGGGGATTACAGATGTCATTTTTACAGCTTCCAGTCTAAGTCCTGAGGAGCTACAAAAGCTACCTGAGATGGTTGCATATCTGGTGATGCCACAGCACCTTAAACAGAGGAAGAGTTGCAAAACAAAAGTGTAGAGGCAATCTAGATCATCCCTAGAAAAAAAATCACATTGAGATGTGCCAAGACCAGCTAGTTTGATTGTTGTTTGCTACTTTAAAGATCCCACCAAATCTCAGATGCATAGGAAAGAACTATCAATTTTAGCTGTGCCAGTCACCTGGAGTTTAGTTGATAAAGGCTGGAGTTGGTTGAACAGCTTTCCTTCCAGGCATAGCAGATGGGGAATCACTGCTTCACCTACCTTCCATCCTTTTTGGATGGTGACCATTGTGGCATCTTCTTCTCATAGTGAAAGCAAGACCCAGAAAAAAACACATAGAAATACACAAGGCTTCTTATGGTCTACACTTGAATCTGCACAGGCCCTTTTTGTCTACACACCATAGATCAAAGCAAGTACTTTGGTCCAGCTGTTACACCAAGCCTTGAGTGTCTGTTGCACTCCCTCATTTATAGAATCCCAGCTGTTGCAATCCAGCTTGCTCATATTACCTAATGAAGTTCAATGAAATGGCCTGGAAACCACTGTGAAACACAACTATAAAACAAGTTAACCTTTATCTTTGCCCTAAAATGACTTGAGCATATATATCCTCTTCCTATAGCCAAGGCATGCATGCTCCAAGGGGTCCTATGTCATTTTTTTATCTTTTCTGGTGTCTTGAATATTTAGAGTATTCAGAGAGTTGAGCCCTTTTCCTTAATCAGGGATCCTTGTAGAGATGTACTCACCCAAACAGTGTAAGTTGCAAAGAAGTCTCCCCATATTGTACTTGTTCTAAATCCTAAAATGAATGGTTACTGGGAACTTTTCAAATGTGACTGATAAATGAATTTATCTTTGCCAGACTTCTTCCAAAATGTTAAATATTGCAGTCACAAAATGGAACTATTTTTAAAGATTACATTTCTGTTCTCCCATCTCTGATTTTTCATTTCAGTTATCAGGATTAAAGTGATGGCACATGCTAACCACATTCTAAAAGTGTAAATATAAATGAAACCTCATGAAATGTATCATGGCTCATTGAACCACAAATAAATGGTGTTTCTTTTTTTTGGTATTATAAAAAATTAATTGTCAGTCATTTTCCTCAAATAGATTCTGTATTTTAATTCTAGAGTGATTTTCCCCCTAGTGTCTCAAATATTAGCTACTTTCTGTTCAGAATATTCACTGTGAGTAAAGTGGTACACTTCCATGTCCTTGGTGCTTTGATGACTCTCTCAGTCACACTGGATTTTAGCCACCCAGGTCCCATCTATAGCTATATCCCCCCCACCCCCCCGCGGGGATTGCCTTGGGTTCACAGAGTTGGCTCTTCCATGATGTTAATTATCCTTGTTTTCATCACAGTATTGCTTTACTGTGTGTTCATGAATGGACAGTTTGTAGAACATAATTTGGGACCATTATATTTACAACACATTAATCTGTTGAGCAAATGTTCAGGCTCTATTTCCTGTTCTTAACTGTAACTCTAAATGGCATAATGGCAACTCATAACTGGTAAAGGTTAGTAACCAGTGATTCAGTTTGCTAAGGCTTAGAACTTAACCAAAGTGCTAAACTTACAGAAAGGGTGCTAAGTGGGAGGCAGATGAAGAAGTCAATGAAGATCAATTATAGCTGTGCAATCAACTGTATCAAAAGTTACTGTTTGTCTTAGCAAGTATTGTAGCCAAGTAATATTTAGGAAAAGCCACACCTAGATGGAGCCAACTTCATGTGAGGAATAAGAATTCAATGGAGACCATTACCTGGACATGTCTTCTCCAGACATCACCTTGGGAACCTTACATTCTTTGTTGAAAGTGTTGACTTCTCAAGGCTTGAATTGTTTATAGAGTTCTCTCCTGGTGGGTGTCCTTTTGCCAAGAATGTTGTAACTTCATCAGTAACCTATTATGTTGATGATTAGTATTTATTGTCAGCTTGATGGGCACTGGAACTGTGTGGGAGTCAAGTCTCTAGACATACCTATGCAGGATTATCCATATTAAGTTAGACTCTGGGAACAGCTGTGAGGATTACCTCTGATTGGGCTGAGGTAGGAAGTCCCATCCAAAAAGATAGCAACCATTCTCTGGGCTTGGAACTTGGTTGAATGAAAAGGAGGCAGCAAGCTGAACACCAGTAACCATCATTCTCTGCTTCCTGGCTGTAGTGCAATGCAACTATATCCAAATCTTCTCTGTCACGATGGACGGCATCCTTGACTGTGGGCCATAATAAACTTTCTCTTGAGTGATTTTTGTCAGGTTGGAAAAGTAGCTAAGGCATACCTGACATGGGGTATATAAAAGGTCAAACCCCTTGCCACTAGAGGGAACAGCTATGTCATGATGGTTCAAGCTCCAAGAACAAAATTGTGATTGGGTTATAAAATACTGTCTACTGTATGCAAGCTATATTAGAAAGCCTTAGGGATCATATTAGATTTACTTAAAAGGTGCAAATGAATTGTAGGAAATTTCACTTACCTAACTTTCTTCAATATTAATATTGAACCTATCACACTTGTCAAATCTAAGAATCAATGTTGATGTGACTGTCTTAATTAACCATGTGTACCATTTGGATTCCACCATGTTTTAGGTGAGTATCCTATTTTTTTTCTGAGATTCTATCATAAGGTACCATGTGTGGTTGGTAATGCACCCTTTGGCTCCTCTTGGTTCACAAATTCTTGTTTATCCTGATATTGACAGTTTTGAAGAGTATTGATCAGAAATTTCCTCTCTACTGCCATCTCATTATTGGATGTGGGTTATGAGTTTGGACATGGCCTCATTGTGCTGTCTCAGGGACACATGCCACCAACATGACTTTCAGTGTTGGAGTCAATGCTTATCACTGTTGGGTTTCTACTCTGCACTTTTCCTAGTCTTCCTCTTTCATATTCTTTTGTTGGGAAACTAATGATTCAACCCACCTCCACTCAGTAGATGGAGAATCAAATTATACCACATGGGAAATATGTGGGGGGGGGCACATAGTTGCAATTCCCTTTTGAAAAGGATTTATCTCTTCTTATGAATTAATTAGTTCTTAGTGATTCCAATGGTTTGTACTTGGAGTTATAATAAAATACTATCGTGATTTATTTTGTTGCTCAGGATTATCTTCTGGCTTTGGCCTCTGGGAGCCCATTGAAGTTGGCTTCTCTGTCCTTTTGACACAGCTTGTTTCATTTTCTTGAGCAATCCCTTCCTACAAGATGCTTTGGGTTTCTCTTATGTTCCTCATCTTAGCCCCAGAATCGCACATCTCTCCAAGGAGCCATAAGGCCTGGTTTGAAATGTGTTCAAGAAAATAGAATGTGCCAAACGTTAGGTTTTATTTCACAGGATTGAGTTTATTTCAGGCTGTTTCTGGGAAGACACTTAGGGCACAGGCAAATATCACATTGTGACATATACTTTGCTTTCTTGGGTCTCCTTTGTTTCCCTTGTTCGCAGTGTGACATTTTTTCTAACTCTTTTAACACATACAGTTATCCTGAGTGCTTATGCTGCTCAACAATAACCATACCACACTGTGAAAATTTGTATGAAAATGAATATTTTTAAAATGTTATCTTATTTTTAATGATGTGTCTGTATGTCTCTGTTGAACTATGTGTGCATGCATGCAGTGTCTGGAGGTGAGAAGAGGATGCCATACCCTCTGGAGTTGGAAGTTACAGGCAATTGTGAGCCACCCGCTATTGTGCTGGAAACTGAATTTGGGATCTCTGCAAGGCCAGTCTGTAGTTTGCACTGCTGATCCATCTCTCTAGCCCCTCCTGATGTGAATCTTGGTGTATTGGTATTAGTGGTTATTTCTTGTTCCCATTATAGTCAGCAGCTGAGTGTTTAAAACTGAGAAGGATGTGACACTTTATATGGTCCATTCAATGGGAAACAGCTTCCTGTCTCTGTAAGAACTGATCAGAGGGGGATGGGAGGAATTGACCTTTGGGAGTGTCTTATTTTACACTTGGTGGCCCTCACATCATTGTCATTGTGAGGGTTCTTAGACAGTGCACAGGTATTCCATGCACAGATTAAACTGGAACAAAATGAGCCCATTTGTTTATAGCTTTGAATTCATGACAATTTGATTGTACATTTAGGAAGTAGTTGCTCATTGAAAAGTTATATATCAGAAAGTTATAATTTTAATGACATTTTTCTTCATACAGAGTTTAATGCAAAAATTAACTTAATGAATATTAAAAATAAGAACTTTTTCCAATTAAAATAAACCACAGATTAAGACTCTCCCACCTGTTCTTTGTCCTGTTGGCAGGTATTACTTCATTGTCACAGGAACACACTTTGGAATACATTATGTAAATAAGGTAACTGGTAATTTGTTGAGAATCTTTAGACTAGTGAGCAATTTTTGAATATAGTCATTTGGAATTCTCAAATGCTTGACACAATCATCACACACATGCGATGATTTATTTCTGAAACAGGCACTATTTATCTGGAAATGGACTCATCTCTAGCATGTCTCCCCATTTAATTAATTTCCTGACGATGAAACTTTATGGCATTATCATTATGGATGTGGTGAAAATGCTTCTGTTAAATTAAAAAAGTCAAAATGCAAAGCTTAATTAGCAGAATATATTTACCAGTAAGAAATAATAAATATGCATTAATCAATTAAAATAAATTCAGCAGTATCCTGCTCCTTTTAGAGTTGTCCCTATTCTCTTCTCTCCCATGAACACATCAGCCCTTTGTTTTATTCACTATGAGCCCCTGCATTTGAATCTCTGCCTACTCACTCTCCTTGTCATTTGTTAATTTCTTGTATTCTCCTGACCATTTCACTATGGTTTGTCTAAGGTTCTGAGATCAGTCTTCCTCTACTTCCATATACTCCCCTGGAGAATTTACTCAATCATAGCTTCAAATATCATATTTGTATTTTCCATCTTCTTACAATGGGATGCCCTCACCTTCACCTTCATATGCATATTCTCACCTAAGTCTATATAACAGGGTGTCCCAAGTTTCTACCCCAGCCACACCATCAGCTTCTCAATGTCATGTAATGGGCAACCTTCACCAAATTTTGGAAGTTATCTGCAATTATTTGCCTACAGCCAACCTATTGATCACATTTTATAAACTGTTTATATAATTTCATATTTTCCTAAATATTTGGCCTTTTCTTCTGATTCTTTCAACACTGTACATTGCCTTTTACAACAATTCATACTGCTGCATGCACCAACAATTGCTTTCTCTTTTTTTGCTGAAAAGTGTTTTATCAAATAAGTAGGGACCATTTACTTTTTCATTCAGCTGATAGGCATAGCATTTAGACTCTTCCATTTGGGGACTATTTGTAATGATATTACCATAAACATTTGCCTAAAAGTCATTGTATAGAAGTAACTTTTCATTTTATCAGAGTATATTCTTATGAGTAGCTTTGCTAAATTGCATAATAACTACACATTTATGTCTGTATGTTTAGATGTATGTGTTCACATAGATACATGTGATTGTGACTAGTGACTATATGTATACACATGAAAGTAAGAGGACAGCCTCAAGTTTTGGTCCTCAGGCATAGTGTTCTTTTTATGTTTTTATTAATTTTATTTAAATTAAAATGGAAAGATCTCCCATGCTTTTGGATAGGTAGGATCAACATAATAAAAATGGCAATCTTTGTGTCACACAGAAACAGTTGACCTAACAAGGGGGAGCTCTTGGACCCCAGATTGATGGATGTGTGGAAAGCATGGAACTGACCCAGACCCCCTGAAGGTAGGTGTCAGTGAGGAGGCCTGGGTAATCTGTGGGGCCTTGGATAGCATTTATTTCTGGTGTACAAATAGACTTTGAGTGCCCATGCCACAATATGGAATGGTCTCTCAGCTGGGACTCTTGGAAGAGGGCCTAGGCTCTGCTCTGGATGAAATGACAGTCACTGGAGATCCACCATGGAGGGCCTCACACCCCCTGGGGATCGGAGTGGAGATTGAGTGGGGGACTGTGGGACCTGATGGGGAGGGCAGGGGAGGAGGAGAGGGAGAGGGAGCTTGTTTCTAACTTAAATTAAATTAATTAAATTAAATTAAAAAATGGGAATCTTACCAAAAGCAATCTACAGATTCAATGCAATCCCTATCAAAATGCCAGCATAATTTTTCACTGACCTCGAAAGGAAAATTCTCAACTTTATATGGAAAAGCAAAAGACCCAAGATAGCCAAAACAACCCTGTACAATAAACGAACTTCAGGAGGCATCACCATCCCTGACTTCAAACTCTATTACAGAGATATAGTCCAGAAAACAGCTTAGGATAGGCACAAAAACAGACAGGTAGACAAATGGAATTGAATCAAAGACCCTAATATCAACCCACACACTTTTGAACACCTAATCTTTGACAAAGAAGCTAAAACTATTCAATGGAAAAAAGAAAGCATCTTCAACAAACGGTGCTGGAGTAAACAGATGCTGGCATATAAAAGACAGAAGATATATCCATATCTATCACCATGCACAAAACTTAAGTCCAAGTGGATCAAAGACCTCAACATCAATCCAGCTACTCTGAACCTCTTAGGAGAGAAAGTGGGAAATAACCATTGAACGAATTGGTACAGGAAACTGCTTCCTGGAAATATCACCAGTAGCACAGACACTGAGATCGACAATTAATAAATGGGAACTCCTTAAACTGAGAGGCTTCTGCAAGACAAAGGGCACAGTCAACAAGACAAAATTCCCACAGAAAGGGAAAAGATATTCTCAAACACCATATCTGATGGAGGACTGATCTCCAAAATTTACAAAGAATACAAGAAGCAAGTCTCCAGAACACCAAAAGATCCAATTAAAAAGTAGGGTATAGAACTAAATACTGAGTTCTCAATAGAGGAGTCTAAAATGGCTGATAGACATTTGAGAATGTGCTTAACATCCTTAGCCATTAGGGAAATGCAAATTAAATCAACTCTGAGATACCATCTCACTCCCATCAGAATGACTAAAATCAAAAACACTAATGACAGTTTATGCTGGAGAGGATGTGGAGAAGGGAGAACACTCTTCTACTGTTGATGAGAGTGCCAACTTGCACAGCCACTTTGGAGATCTGTATGGAGATTCCTCAGGAAAATGGAAATCAGTCTACTACAAGATCCAGCGATTCCACTCTTATGCATATAACCAAAAGATGTACATTCATACAATAATGACATCTGCTCAACTATGTTCGTATATAGCAGCATTATTTGCAATAGCCAGAACCTGGAAGCAACCTAGATGCCCCTCATCTGAAGAGTGGATAGAGAAAATGTGGTACATTTACACAATGGAGTACTACTCAGCAAAAAAAAAGGAATTTTGAAATTTGCAGGCAAATGGATGACACTAGAAGAAACCATCCTTAGTGAGGTAACCCAGTCACAAAAATACAACATGATATGTACTCACTCATATATGGATTTTAAACATGGAGCAGGGCATTGCCAGCCTACAATCCCACTGCCAGAGAGTCTGGGAAACTGGGAGGACCCTAAGAGAGGTATGCATGATAACCCGGTTAAGGGTTATGGGACGAGATCTCCTAATTGGAGAGGGGAGGGCAGAAGGAGATGGGAGAAAGAAAGGGGGAAAAGAGGAGGGAAGACAAGGACATGAAAGAGCAGGAAGGTTGAGCCAGTGTAAGAATAGAGGGGAGAAGGATGAGAGATACCATAATAGAGGGAGCCATTATAAGTTAGAGGTGAGATCTGGCCCTAGTGAGATCTTCACAGATCTGCAAGAATGACACCAACTGGTATTAAGGCTACCTTAAGTGCCCTCCCATGATAATGAAATTGATGACTACTTTATTTGCCATCCTAAAATCCTCATCCAGTGGCTGACGGAAGCAGAGGCAGACACCCACAGCTGTGAACTGAGTTGAACTCCTAGAACCCAGTTGCAAAGAGGAGTGATGAGAAAAGGAATCAAGATCAGGCTGGCGAAACCGACAGAGACAGCTGACCTAAACAAAGGGGAACACATGGACCCCAGACTGAAGACGGAGAGGCCAGCATGAGACTGATCCAGACACCCCCATCCCCCGAACCTGGGTGTAGAGAAGAGGCCTCGGCAATCTATGGGACCTTGGAGAGTAGAGCAGTATTTATTCCTGGTATACAAATAGACTCTGGGAGCCCATTCCACATAGAAGGATGCTCTTTCAGCCTAGACACATGGGGGGGACCTAGGCCCTGCCCGGGATGATATGACAGACTCTGAAAATCCCGTGTGGAAGCCCTTACCCTCCCTGGGGAGCAGAGGGGGAATGGAGTGGGATGGGGGTTTGGGAGAATTGGGGGGCCAGGGAAGGACAGGAGGGAGATGGAACTGAGAGTAACAAGTGTAAAAAGTTAAATAAAAAAAATCTTATTTTACATACCTATCCCAGTTCCCGCTTCCTCCCATCCTCCCATTTCCACCACCAACCTCCCATCCCACCCCTCATCAGCTCCTCAGGGAGGGTGAGGCCTCCCATGGGGAATCATCAAAGTCTGTCACATCATTTGGGCCAGGACCTAGGACCTCACTCATGTATCTAGTTTGAAAGAGTATCCCTCCATAGGGAATGGACTCCCAAATCCCTTTCATGTGTTAGGGATAAATGCTGGCTCCACTGCCAGATGCCCCCTACACTGCCCAAACCATCTATCTGACACCCATGTTCATGGAGCCTGGTTGGGTCTTATACTGGTTCCCCAGCTTTCAGACTGAGGTCTATGAGCTCCCATTTGCTCAGATCAGCTGTTCCTGTGAGTTTTCCCAGCATGATCTTGACCCTTTTGCTCATCACTCCTCCATGTCTACAACTGAATTCCAGGAGTTCAGTTTAGTGCTTAGCTGTGAATCTCTGCTTCTGCTTCCATCAGCTACTGGACTG
The DNA here is from genome assembly GCF_017639785.1 of Mesocricetus auratus. Lineage (NCBI taxonomy): Eukaryota > Metazoa > Chordata > Mammalia > Rodentia > Cricetidae > Mesocricetus > Mesocricetus auratus. The sequence continues at coordinate 10,729,499 of NW_024429183.1, read as the reverse complement.
GATGAAGGTTCTATAATGGCATTTAAGGTAGTCATCAATCTCACTACAGGGGAAGGACATTTAAGGTAGCCTCTCCACTATTGCTTATATTCTTAGTTGGGCTCATCTTTGTGTATCCCTGGAGATTTCCCTAGTACCAGAGTTCTCTTTAAGTCCAAACTGGCTCTCTCCATTATGGCATCTCTTTCCTTGCAATCCTTCTGTGTTCTCCCCTCAATTAGAACTTACCCATCCCTCATGTTGTCCTCCTCCATCCCCTTCCACCCTCCTCTTTCTCCTAGCTCCCTTCCTCTCCCCCTTTCCCCTTTTCAGGGGGTTCACAAATGTCTCTCTTAGGGTCTTCCTTGTTTCCTTGATTCTCTGGAATTGTGGTTTGTAGGCTGGTTAACCTTTGTTCTATGTCTAATATCCACTTATGAGTGAGTACATACCATGGTTTTCTTTCTGTGTTTGGGTTACCTCACTCAGGATGGTTTCTTCTAGTTCTATCCATTTGCCTGCGAATTACAAGATCCTATTGTTTGTTTTTTATTTGTCTGCTGAATAGTACTCCATTGCATAAATGGACCATATTTTCTTCATCCATTCTTCAGTTGAGGAGCACACACGTTGCTTCCAGATTCTAGCTATTTCAAATAATGTTTCTATAAACATAGTTGAACAGATGTCCTTGTGGTATGAATGTTTATACTTCGGATGTATGCCTAAGAGTGGTATTGCTGGATCCCGAGGTAGACTGATTCACACTTTCCTGATAAACTGCCATACTGATTTCCAAAGTGGCATTGGGGGAATGCTCCCCTTTTTCTACATCATCTCCAGCAAAAACTGTCCTTAGTGTTTTTTTTTATTTTAGCCATTCTGACCGGTGTGAGATGGTATCTCACAGTTGTTTTGATTTGCATTTCCCAGATGGCTAAGGATGTTGACCAATTTTTAAGTGCCTTTCAGCCATTTGAGATTCTTCTATTGAGAATTCTCTGTTTAGATCTGTACCCCATTTTAAAATTGGATTTTTGGTACTTTTGTGACTAGCTTCTTGAGATTTTTGTATAATTTGGAGAGTCTCTTACTGTCCTAGATCTCACCTAGTGGACTGAGCTGGCTGAACAGGAAACCCTAGGAACCTTTGTATTTCTATTTTCTCAGTATGGAACTTATAAATGTACACCACCACACCCAACTTTTAAAATATGGTTTCTGGGAATTAAATTTGGGTCTCCATCCTTGCAAGGTAAGTACTTTAGCTACAGGTATTTCCCAAACCCATTTAAACATTTTATGAGGATCATGTATACCTCTTTATAAAATCTTTTTCCAAAATGACTAAACTGATTCACATCCCACCAGAATTGTAGAGAGGTTTCTATTTTTCTATGTCTTTGCCAACACTTATTTCTATCCCATCCTAGGTAATTTGTAGTATCAATTTCAGATCAGCAACACTCTAATAAAATCCATGAAATTACACACCAAGTGAATGTGAATGCCCTGTATGTAATGATTTCCTTCTATTGAGTCAATGAGGAATAAGAGAAAAAGCCATGACATAATGAGATAAAGGGAAACTGCAACTCATTAGGCTGTATAAAAAAAACACTCCCCAGCATTGTAGTATAATTAAATCTTCTCATCCTGAGAGGTTTGCTGATGAAATAAAGTGAAATTAGCCTGTCTCTCTGTTGCAGGCACGTGACTAGTCATGGGACGTTAAGTCATATGATATCTCCTCACTGTATTACAAATAAGTAGGTGTATAATTATCATTGTACAGAGGAGGTAGGTATAAAATGAAATGTCAGAGCTGGAGAGATGGCTCAGCAGTTAAAGCACTAGCTTCTCTTCCGGAGGACTCAAGTTCAGTTTCCATCACCTAAGTGGTAGCTCACAACTATCTGTAACTCCAGTTCCAGGGATCCATCACCCTCTTCTGTATACCATGGGCACTTCACACTCATAGTGCACCCATACACACGCAGGCTAAAACACTCATACTTACAAATAAAAATGAGTAAATCCTTTCAGAGAAATTAAATTTGTGAAGCCAACAACACAAAATAACACTAAAATTAAAACAATCAACCATGGAAAAATACAACCCCTGAAGGGACAGAACTCAGAATATTTATGAAATCAGAAAGAATAATATTAAAATGAAATAATAAGCCATTAACATAGAGTCAGGATAAAATTTCAAAATTGTTATTAAAACGTTATAAGAAATCATCACCATAAAATTAACTGGAATCCTTATGCTTGGCACATTCATAACATCCCTGACCTGCTGTCACTGTAAGTGCAAATTACCTTCATAAATTGTCTAAGCAGACAGTCACTAGTTACCAGTTAATGAACTAATTGATGCATGTTATAGTTTGAGCTAATCATTAGTTTGGATTTGAATCGAGGTCAGTTTGGATCCTGTAAGAATTAATAAGGCCCTAATTAACTTCTATTCCAACATTTGAAACTCAAATATATATCTGACTAAAATTAAGATGCTTAGCAGACTCCAAGCCTTGCCAGGGTACCTGGAGGTCTTTATTTTTCAGCTGACAATAAAAAACAAAGATTTTTCAGAGTTATCAGTAGATACAATATGCATACTGCATATTAACAGAAATGTGAAGTTTCACACTGCAAGTGGAGAGGATGAGAGACAGTGGAACTCTACCTCTTGTGTGTAATGCTGTTTCCACACAAAGTTGAGAAGTGGGATATGTAAATATAGCTTAATACATCATATTTGGCAGAGGTTAATTAAAGAGATTAATAATATCGCCTTCCACTTTCATGTTGAAAACACAACCCAGTGTGGGCCCCATCCTTTCGCATCACTTCCTGTGTACTTCTCTCCCTGTCATGATTTCTCATCTTTCCTCCCTGTTACACGATTGTATTGAAGAATATCAATGTAACATTTTTGAAGGCTTCCACATTCTAAAAAGCAAATACCAATAATGTATTCATAGATTTTTGTTACTAAAATCAACTGACACACTAATTAATCATGTCTCTAATGTACCATAGAAAATAATTATAATTATAATTATTCAAAAATTGTTATGGTATGCAGAGAGCTCCCATGTCCACTGAATGCCAATGTGATGTTTCCAACAACCCAAATGATATCTTTTGTACCTGTAGCTTCTAATCCTCTTTAATGAGTACATACTATGCTCTGGGGTACTGGGTTAAGCACTTTACACTGGTTTAATTCTTCCTACCACATTATGCATGGTTACATTTTTTTGGTTTTACGAGACAGGGTTTCTCTGTATTGTTTTGGAGGCTGTCGGTCCAGCCTGGCCTCGAACTCACAGAGATCTGCCTGCCTCTGCCTCCTGAGTGCTGGGATTAAAGGCATATGCCACCACCGCCTGGCTGGATGGTTACATTTAATTTTTTACTTTTTAAAAATAATTGCAGCAACAGGGACTTACTAAATGAAATATAAAGATGGCTAACCTACAAGAATCCATACCTACAGATAACTAAGGACTGAATCTACTCCAATGTCCTAGTTACATTTTCATCATTCAGGGACTGGAATCTTTATGTAAACATTTCATTTAGCCTGCTTTCTGTAAGCCCACACATTGACTGAGGAGGGCTTATGTAGGAATCCTCAATATTGTCCAATGTGTTTGCCATAGAAGACAAGCTGAGTCTGACTGATGTCTGTACATCCAAGTAGAACACCACTTCCCAACTCATTTCCATCAATAAGAAACATATGTCACTGGCACATGTCTCCATCATATAGATGGGAGCCGGCTTGTCAAGTTTCATGTATGGACATGCTATGCATGGTTACATAGGGTTTATGCAGATGATCAACTTTGTATTCATCTTTCTGTTTTGCTAGCATCTTCTGGAGGAATATGGTGAGCAAAGACTAGGGAAATATATCCTATAAACTGTTCATGAAAATAAATGTGTTAGGTATATAGAGTCTGGCATCGTACTATATAGCATCACTATTTGGGGTTAATCTGTTTGATTTTAGGGGTTTTGAGGTACAAAAAATTGCCACATTGAAAGTAGACATCAGCTTTCCATCCTTTGCCTCCTTCTAAGCAAATCCAAGATGTCCAGGGCAATGCATTTTCAGGACCCTTTCCTGCTTCCAGAAGCTGACATGCTACCTGTGGATAAAACCGTGCTTACTAAAGCAAAATAACATAAACAAAAAACATGGGATATTCTGACTTGGGAGTTGCCCTTGTAGTGCACTTAGAGATTGGTCCTTATGTCCTTCAGTAATTTAGGTTGCTAAAATTCTCTTGATTAGATATCTGAGCCCAGCTTCATACCTTAAATCCCATTATTGAGAACAAAGAAGGAAAGCAGTTAGTCAATCAGGAAGGCTCTCACTGGGTGACCCTGTATCAACCCCATGCTCTGTGGGCTGAAGCTGCACCTCAGCAAAAACAAGGTCCACTCCCCCGTGTTCTCTGAAGCAGCTTAAGAGTGGACTGTCACTGGGAGTCCTGTCACTCAAGTCATGTGCAGTTGCAGGAAAGAGTGATTTGTGAATTTTTAATGTGAAAATGCATAGACTGCAGAATAAAATTATGAAACAAACATGAAAGAAACATGTTAATATTGTCAGAGCTATGGGAACTTGGTGAGATTACTTTTGTTGACATTGTTGAAATAGTTATCTGTGATATTTGCCTATTTCCAATTAAAACTGTGATTTAAAAAAAATAAGAAAAATAGATAGAAGGCTGAGATATCTCTCAGGAGTCAAGCTCTTCCATGTAATTCTAAAGACTTGATCTTCAGAAACCTATGGGAATGCCAGGTGGCATCATAGCTGCCTGTAGCCCCAGCCTGGGAAGGTAGAAAACAGAATCACCAGGGCACACTGGCTAATTAAGAAAGAGTAAGAGAGCTCTGGGCTTGACTGAGAGAGCCTGGTTCAATGAATAAAGTGCAACAATAACAAGGGTGGATCCTCATCTTGACCCCAGACATTCTTATACACACACATATTAGAAGTCATACTTGTGTGCCCACAGGCATGCAAAACACACTCACACACACACACACACACACACACACACATATATACACACACACATGTATATGTATATGTATGTGTGTGTAACATAAACATGAGTGCACATATATACATCATACATGTGCACACACATGAAAAATGGAAGATGGCTAGGGACAGCACAGGCCCATCACATGGTTTCTCTCTGAAAAATCCCCAGAAATCTTTGAGACCCAAGTATGCCTGACACATTTGTAGAGAGCTCTGATGGTCAGAGCCGCAAGCCTACTTTGAAATGACTAAGAGAAGTATATTTTGCCATTGACTCCAGAGTACTTTTGCAAAAACTTTACTCATGAAGCCAATTTGTTAAGTGCCAAGAAAAATGTGTGCTTTTCCAAGAAAAGCAATGTAAGTGAGCCCTGGGTGCAGTTATTCAAAGCTCTCTAGTTATTGTTATCATACGCCCCAAACCAATTAGGTCAAAAAATATTTGAGCTGCTTTCAAAGCATGACACAATTAGGGTCTCTAATTTGCATGTGGATATTTTTCACAGAACTGTGATGTTTCCAAGAAATTATGGCTTGAGGAGAGTGTAAATAGTTGGAGAGAGACATTGATACTGGGAAACTGGCATCTAGCTATATGGGTATATTGAGGTGACTGCATATAATATCCATTCATTGTAAGATACACTGGAGAATATAAACCAATAACGTATTTTGGTTTAAGTAGGTGGGTTGTGGAAGATAGATGTTCCAATCCTTTTAAAGTATCGTTATAAAATGTAAAAGGAAAATTTCACATAAAAATCCAAACTTTTCTCCTCCCCAAACCCTTTGCCTTATCATCTTAAATAAGTTCTGTTGGTGGTTGTATGAAAGTCACATATTGAGTTTCTATGGGGTTTGAAGATACTTACTGGATAATTTCAGTGTCACTCCATTGCCAAAGAATCAGTGTCTGTGAGTGTTCACACAGCAAATCAGCCCTTCTCAGACAATGGACTTGGTTCTGCTCAGGGTCTAAAGGGAGGTGGGACCAGCCAAATGGTTTCTTTTATTTGACAGCTTCTATCTGTTTAATACCTACTACCCAAACATCACAACTCACAAGCACAAACAGATGTGTCTTTCTCTGTTTTTCTGATATTTGTCCTCACTATATTTTTTCTTATTATTATTGGGTCTATAAAGGCTAAAAATCAGAGTAGGGAGAGAGATAATGAATAACTCCCAAAACCAGCTACCAGCTCTGGGACACACACACACACACACACACACACAGAGAGAGAGAGAGAGAGAGAGAGAGAGAGAGAGAGAGAGAGAGAGAGAGAGAGAGAGAGAGAGAGAGAGAGAGAGAGAATCAATTTTTAATACAATTTTAAAATTATGCTTAGGATCCAGATTAAAGGCTTCACAATTTGAGACTTTGATATCCATTTATTGTCTCTGTCACAGATTTATAACAAGGAAAATGTCTCCTTTTCTGGAAAGGATGTGACAGAACTTGTAGAGGTTCAGCAGTTAAGGGCAGGTACTGCTCTTGCTAGGACCCAGGTTCATGTCCCAGTACATGGCAGCTCATAGCCATCCTTAAGTCCAGTTCCAGGTCTTTCCAGGTTCCTGCACTCATGCACACATGCTCCTTCCCTCTACACCCACACACACATAATTAAAAAATTAAATCTTTAAAAAATAGAACTTGTTCTCAACTGCACCCTGAATACATACATATATATATATATATATATGTATATATAAGAAAATATAGGAAGAAATCAGAAATATTGTATTTATTTACAAGCCAAATGTATTTTTGAGACACTGTTTCTCTATGTAGCCCTGGATGGCATCTTGGAACATTCTACATAGATCAGGCTGGCCTGGAAAGTCATGGATATCCTCCTGCCTCTGCCTCCCAAGTTCTGGGATGAAAGACATGCACCACCACCACCAGGGCACTTAATTTTGTTTTAAGTAATGAGATAAGCCTTCATTTTTTTCAAACTAAGAAACTCCAATCTCTTAGGGAACATTTGAAAAATAAGCCCCCTTTATTTTAGGAACAAAACAAGCCATTTTATCTTTCCACCTTAATTTCAAAAGGCCCCCGTTTCATTAGTTCTGTCTGGGGTGTTCTATTTTTGGAGCTGTGATGAGAGCTATTTCACATCTCTGAGAAGTGATAGTGCAGAAATAACGGGATCTCTGCACCCCAGATAATTTAAATTGGAAATCCAAGTGGCGGTTCAGGGAGTGATAAAGAGAAGCCATATGCCCTACACAGTCTCTCGAGCCCTGGCAAACTTTTCAGAGTCTTGCAAAGCACCAATGTAGATTTTTTATAAAGCTGTGATATGGTCCTATTCTATCTAATTTTATAAATGGACCATGTTCAGGAAACCATGAACCAGTATGGATCAACTGGATTTTGACAGTATGGATTTTGTAATCCTGATGGGATGGCTTTTGATAAACTACTTCATTTGCTGAAAAGCTAATGTTTCACTTGTTTTAAACACATCCCCACAGTGAGGAGACATAAGGGCAAGCCTCTCTAATGGTTTCAGACGGCTTCATTACCCTGGTGACTGTTCTAGAATCCTTGTCAGCAGCAATTATCAATGTCACAGTTGGCATCACTGCAGAAGATACAGGGAGACCTGAGAGACTCCAAAACTCTGCTGCTGAGGGCTGAGTTTCCTAAGTCAGCATAGTTTAGAATCCTCCTGGATTTCCAGGGTAAAGAAATTAGAAATGTCAGGTGGGAATGGAGATATAAGCAGAAGACTATGTAAAAGTTTATGATCATATGTGTTGATAGTTTTCCTCTTTTCCAGTACTCCCATGTCAAAACTGCACAGGCATTCTCAGTCCCATATTGTCCTGAGGTATGCTCCAATTTCTTGACAGTGTGGTGTCTTGTGTCTGAATCTCCATTCAGTTCTATCCTATCTTGCTAACACTCCAAGCCTAATTTCCCACATATATGTATAACTCCCCAGATCATGAACTCAATGTTAAATATGCTCTAAAACCCATATTTATTCCAAAAGTATATTGTAAGTCATCAACTTGCTAATTTTCCCTGGAGACAGAGATCTAGTATCATCTAGTATGTAGTAAAATAACTAACAATTGATGTTTAATAATTTTAACACTGAATATGTAAATCAACTGTCAAATATTGAAAAGTTCATTAATATCTCTGAAGGCCTTGTGTCTTAGGAAGCCCAGAGCATTCCTATAACAATCTCACAGTGATGTCCTGAACCAACCTGGTGGGATTAAAAATAGAGACAAGGCAGAACTTTGAATATTAGCGCGTGGCTCACTATACGCAGAAAGAAGTGGTTACAATGAATAAGAGAATATTAAAGCCTAATATATTCAGAGAGAGAGCATAATGAATTAGACCCGACACTATTCAAAACCACATCATGTTACCCACACATGTCTTCAATTATACAGTGGTCTACTAGGAATGTGCTTTCTCTGCTGCATACAAATTCACTTTAGATTCTTGTCCTTGGCTTCAGAAACTCAGCCTATGAAGATACTCAACTCTACATGCAGAGTTACTAAGAGGGCAACATAGTTCTGGGCAGCATAATAAAAGGAAGACATTGTAAGGAGAAAAATTGGTGATGAGTGGTCAAAAAGATCTTACTCCCATACACCGAGCATAGAAGACACAGAACTGAAAATCATAAAGAGCACTGAGGCATGCATGATGACTGTATTCTTGTCCTTTTGTTACCTAATCAATGCTCACTGATGAACACCAAAAAATGTTCTCCATTGACTGTCAGAAACAAAAGCCTACTCTCATATATCCCACCTTCATTCATATATTACACTGTATTTGCCAAAAACTACCAAATATGATATTTAATTAAGGATTAAAAACAAGTACGACATGAAGACTCCAGATTGTACAATGACTGCAAATTATTTTGTAGATTTGAATTCTCTCAATGTTACTCTTTGTGTCTGTCCCTCTCTTTTGTCTTCTTGTCTCTGTTTAAACTATTGTCCTTTCTCAAAGGAGAGAGAAACATCAATCTCAAAGCTTTGTCAATCTTCTCTGATAGGAACCAGAAAGTTGAGGTAGTGTTAAATTGGCTCAAGTTTAAGCCCAGGCCTAATGTAACAGAAATGGTCATAATCCAAAACTTTATTTTCAAAAGCAGCAAGCTCAGGGCTAGGTTGCCTTTTCTCCAGCATGGATTTCTCCATGTGGTGTTCTGTTTGGCTTTCAGTTATTTGCTTGGGAAACCTAGATTTGTGAAGGATCATTATTGATGTCTAAGAGCTCACAGACTTGAGGTTATCTTCAAACAGGTTACAGGAATAAATGTTTATGTGTGTATTTATTTTCAAGAAGGACATACATTTAAAAAAACATTCTTAGTCACAATAGAGAAGGACAAAACTGGAAATAGATGAAAATACTGTAAGTTTAGATAAGAATAAGTCTAAAATTCTTCATATAATATAATTACTCTGGCAATTCTAAAAAAGTTACTTTCCTGTAGAATCTTTGCTATTTGAGGTTTGATTAAAGAAAATATGCTTGCTTGTCAAAAGACACTTTTTGGTACTAAATTTTAGGATAATCATTGATAAGATCTCAATGTGATGGTATCTTATAAGCATCATATTACAGCAGTGCTTCTCAGCCTGGGGTGCCACAACCCCTTTGGGAATCACATATCAGATATTATGAAAATCATATATTTATATTACAATTAATTACAGTAGCAAAATTACAGTTATGAAGTAGCAACAAAATAATTTTATGGTTGAAGTCGCAATAACATGAGGAAATGTATTAGAGTCATGGAATTAGGAAGGTTGAGAACCACTCCCTTGGAGGTAGAAGGACAGTGGATAAAGGGGGTCTGGAAGGGGGAGATCTGAATTGTTCTAAAACTCTTACGTATTATTTATTAATTATGTATGTGTATGCATGAGCATGTGCATACAGACATGTGATACAGAAAATGGGAGAGGGTCAGAGGACAACTTCAAGAGTCTATTCTTGCTGGAACTTGGATTCAGGTCAAGCCTTGGACTTGGTGGCTAGCACCATTATCAACTGAGCCATTGAGCTAGCCTGGGAGACTTGATTTCTTAAACCTGGGGTTGATAGAGGTGGTTGTCAGCAGTAGGATTGAATTTCTACGTAGAATGACAAAAGCTTAAAAGGAATTTTAGAAACAAAAGAACAGAGAGAAGCACAGCTTTTTGGTAGCAGCATTTTTCTCAGGTGGGCTCTGTTTTGCTAGCAACAAGCAGAGACTTACAGAGCTCGCTTAAGGGAGTCTTCCTGACTTAACATAAAAAAAAAAACCAGCAAGGTTCTTTTAAGAGGATCTGCTAACAACTGAAGGTGTGTAGGTACAGCTGGAAGTGGCAGTGACCACATCTCCAAGCTGGCAGCTTTTCCTGGATGTCAGCATACACTGAGATGATGGGCTGGAGTCAAACTTATGCCCCGCCATCTTGGAATAACTGCAGTTACAACAAAGCAAATAAGACATGTGGCCAGAAAAACATAAGGATTTACAGTAAAGTCAGATTCAGATGAAGAAAAACCTCTAAAGGTTTACAATGTGTTTAAAAATATATGTAGTATTGAGAGAGAAAAAGAAACAGCATAGTGGTAAATAAATAGAGAAGCCGGCTGTGGTGGAACATGCTGGTAGGATTTGCTCCAGAGGTAGAGGCAGGCAGATTTCCTGCAAAACCCTGTCTCAGAGAAAAAATAAATAAATAAATACATAAATAAATAGATAAATAAATAAATGTAAAAGAAATAGAGTAATATAAGCCCATGTAAAGATGGAAAATACACAGAGAGTCTGAATATTTTATGCTATTGTGTTTTTCAGTTTTTTGATTACTAAAGATGGAAGAAGTATACTTGATTATAAATGCTGCTGAATTAATCCAACTTATATATTTCAAAAATGCTTTGACTTTTAACTTTAAAAATAAGGACTGGTTACTTGGAAAAGGAGTTTTGTTTATGTTTCCACGGAAAATGGAAAGCTGTGGATTCCTTCCAGGCTTCTGCGGTTTGATGAACCAAGTCCCCCAGAAGCAGTGGGTCAGGTGTTCCAAAAATTAAGACAGCTAAGATGATGCAGCCTTACAGACCCAGAAAATAAGGACTTATACAGGTTTCTGAGTTTTGACATCATCCCCATGGTATGAACAGCACCCCCATCCAGCAGGAAGCAGTTTGGAATGAGCAACGTCCAAATTCTCATATTGTTTATAAATCTTTGTTTTCATTTGAATGGTGTTGCTTATAATTGATTAATGATCACAGCCAATCTCTTTTTAATGGTAAAGGGAGAATTATGCTATGGAAATGAATACTTAGTAAGGGTGTGGTTTTTCATTTATTGATACAAATTCAAGGTCAATTTTGTGATATGTATATTTCTCCTTGTGATTAAGTATTGTGTTTATATTGATCTTTTAAATCATAATGCATAATTGAATACAGCCTATAGATAGTTACTTATAATAGTCAGAACTTACAGTTAGGTTAATTAGGTTTTCTGGATATACAGAGATATATTTGAGATAGATAGATAGATGGATAGATAGATAGATAGATAGATAGATAGATAGATAGATAGTCCTCACAACTTTCAAAGACCTTCAGGAAATGGCATTTAAAATGATTTAGGGTTTGTCTTGACAATGAGAAATGTCTACTCCTGGCAGATCAATTACGTCTGAGAGGAAGATGGGCATCGAAGAAATTCGTTATGGAGTTTGCTTTCAACATGGCAAGATTAGCCATTTGGGCAAGAAACTGATCTTGCCTAGACTTCTTGACTGTTGCTGTATAAACTGGACATGCAGGACCCACAGGAAAGTGACTGCTGAACTCAAACAGTCCTTCAGGGTTCCTGCTTCATGGAAGAGTCTACCAGACTTTCTGCAGGACACAGAAAAATGGCTAACAGACTGCCAATGCAGATGGACAGTTTGAAATTTCCTGCTTTGCTGAGAAGTCTTCCAGACACACTGTGGCTTTATGAGCTGAAGATGGATGCCCCAACATAACAGAGGAACTTCGGGTGACTGTCCAGGTAGTGAGATGTCTCTGTCAATCCTCGTGTTTATATATTATCCTTCTGTGGTCTTTGATGGAGTTGAAGACAGTTATAATTATAGTTTTCCTTAGTTATGATAAAAGATAAGCTACATATAAGACTTTAGACTCACAAAGATAGGATAGATGATATTTTCTTTAAATCTTATTAAATGTTAATGAACAAAATATTGTAACTATGTTCTTACTTGATAGATGTTCTGTTATATATAATTTGACTATGTTAAAGTTAAAACCTTTCTTTTTATTTAGACAGAAAAGAGTAGATGATGAGGGAAGCAAGATAGGTGGGACTAGGAGTCGAGGAGGATTCTGGGAAAGAGAAAAACAGGGAGACATCATGTAGCCACCATAGAAATAAGAGGTCCAGACCCTTTCTCCGGTAAAAGAAATACTTAGATTAACAATTATGGCTTAAATACTTAAGTCAGAGCTAGCCAGTAAGAAACAAGTGAACAGCCAACAACTTAATATTTAATATAGTCTCCTGTGTTTTCATTTGGGACGGATGCAGCTCTGGAACCAGGCTGGTGGGAAGATAACACTCAACATAGAGGAGTCATCTTTTAATTACAATATACCTCCTTCTTTACTTTTCTCGTTTCTTACTTCATGCACAACGTTGAGTGCAAAATGGATGCTAGTGAGTAAATGGGTTCAGTGTCAAGTAACTCAATAGTACTAACAAAAGAAAATGTGTAACCAGAGGGTTCTGCTATAGCCTTTCTTCACTACCCACCAAGGATTTCTTGGTGAATATCTTAAGGAATTTTGTTGATTAGAATGGAATTCGTTTTCTTGTTGGATACTGGACTTTTGTGCAAAGAACTGTCTCTACCTCAACCACTGACTTTGGACATGCAGTCCTTCCTAACTGGGCAAGCAGGAGATAAACTTAGGAGACTGCTAACTTTACCAAGTCAGAGTAGGACAGTCTTTTGGTTTTCGTGCTTCTGAGTTAGTCTGTCAGATACTCTAGGCCTTAGCCTAAACTGGTTACCCTGACTTTACTGTAAGACCTTGGGTGACTGTCCAAGTAGCCTGCTGCTTCTGTCTTTGCTTCCACCTTTAGGAAGATACATGCTTGTACTTCCTGCTTACCATAGAAATGTTATTTTCCTCCTCATGTCTTTGATGAGGCTGAATACTAGACAGTCACAGCTAATATCCTCTCTTAGCTTAGAAAATACTAGGTACAAGAATTAGATTTTCCTCATTAGGATAGCTATCAGAATAAACTCTGTTACATGCTATTACCCTGAGACTGAACATGAAGAATGTGTCTGTTGCTCATTGTTGCTCTTGCTGGCTATAGGTCTTAATTTGCATATGTTTTTAATTTTCCTTCTCCTGGAATAGACTTGATACTCCATATCATTTAATATGCTTTTGTATCATACTTAAAACCCTCTTATTTAGACAAAAGGGGAATTATAGTGGCATCTTGCCTTGCCAGTGAACTTGTGCTGGTGGCCACACCCTTTGGGCATGGTTTCAGGTGAAGGTGTGACCCATTATAAGGAAGAAGAGGGGCTGGCTCATGCACTCTTGGGTTGTGGAGAGCATCAGAAGGGCAAAGATTAAATCTTCTGGAGCAGAAAGACAATGGAGGTTATTTACTCTTATCTGTGTAAGTGCTATTTCTCATTTATCTTAGGTCTGGTGGACTAATTTAAACCCTCCCTTCAACTGGAGGGATGGATCCACAGATATAAGAACTTGCTCCTCCATTCCTCAGTAGAGGTCCAGGGTTCAGTTTTCAGCACCCTCATGGGGTAACTCCAGAGGGAGGGCATCTGATGCCCTTTCCTGGTCTCAATGGTCTCTTAAACACACACACACACACACACACACACACACACACACACACACACACACCTGCATCTACTTGCTCTACACACAAAAATACACACAAATGAAAATAAAATAACTCTTTACAAGTACATAGATGTGAGTAACAGAATCCTGACTCTCAGACATATCTGTTCATAATACCATAAAAAAGAAATGCAAGAAGAAAGAGATCACTCAGAATTACTCCCTGTATAGCGTGAACCACAGACTCTGTTGTTTGGAAATAACCCTTACCACAATGATACAATCTGAGACATAGGAACAGGAGAATGATTTTTGTTTTAGGAATAGTTGTTTTTTACTAAACTCCCTTCACACATGTGGAAAGCAAAGATTTTGGATAAACAACTGTATCCTTAAGGAAACTACAGTTCAGCATTCAGCCATTATATTTAATTTTACTTTAAGGGTAGTTTTTATTTTGGCTTTTCCTCCTGGGATAAAATTAGCCAAGAAATTGGTGATATTTCTGTGGTTTGATGTTTTGTTCTCGTTTGATTCTTTTTGCTTCCTGCTGAGGTGATACTGCTCCATTCTAGACGTTTCCCATGAGGAGGAGTAAGAACTAAGTGATCCAAGGAGCTGGTAAATAAAGATACATCAGAGACACAAAGATGGATAAAGAACGGATTGTTTAGTGTCTGAAAAAGTTTCTGGCCAAGTATGAAGCCACAGGGATACCTCATATATAAAACGCTAACAGTTTCTTTTGTATGTTTCTGAAACGAGAGAAGGGTCAACCACATGCATGGCTGGAACAAACCCTCAATACACCATGAAACAATCTGCTTAGCTTTGTGGCAGGTTACACAATGGCTGTGAAAATATTCAGTGGCATTTAGGAGCTGAAAAGAGATGCATTTTTGGTGGTATTATAAAAAGCTTTGCAGGGGCTATGGTTTTGATTTTTGGCTTGTCTATCTGTATATCTATCTATCTATCTATCTATCTATCTACCTATCATCTTTTAGTCTGTCTGAATGTCTGTCTATCTAATCTGTCATCTATCTATACCACCACCTCTCTCTCTCTATCAATCTACCTGTCTTTCTATCATTTATTTATACTGTGGATGAAAAAGAAGCAAAACCCAACTTTGCCACTCATTAGCCAGCCACAGAAAGGGTGGAGTTTGGGTCTGCATTGTTCTGGCTACTGATGGTATACAATAAAGACTTCTTTAAGTGATCACAAACAGAGGACAAACATTTGTGGAGATAAATTGGAATGGGTACAAGTGCATCCACTATTATTTTCTGCCTCAAAGAGCATCTGGAATGAATCTATTCCAGAAATATCTGTCAGACAGGAGTCACAGAGGTGGTTCTTAATGTATCATACCCCAGGCTCCATTATGAAAACATCTTAGAATCAATTCGCTTCACTTCTGTGTAAGTTTTGACACCTCAATGGCTGTCTCCTGCCCACATACCATGAATAAAGTATGCATTTATGTAAATTCTGGATGCTTGTTCTGAGGATACAGAGTGAAAAATGAGGACATTTTAACTCACTGTCTCCTGCTGTATGCATGTAGTAAAATGTGTGTGTGTGTGTGTGTGTGTGTGTGTGTGTGTGTGTGTTTGAGATTTCAAAAAGTGTGAGATTTCTTACTTTCAGAGAAGAAGCATTCATTTCTGCCATGGTCACAGTGTGGGTCCCCTCTAATTTAATTTAATTCTGATAATACCTCACCAAGTGGTGATATCTGGATCCACAAGTAAGGGACTCCAAGACCTGACCCAATTACACAAGCTAGTGGCAGGACAATTTGAGGTTCTGAGTAACTAGCTAGACATTGAGGTCCCCACATATCTCCGTCTAGAGGCAAGATCATTTTCTAAGTGGCTCACACAACTCAGGGATAATACTATGTTTCCAGGTACTGGACAACCATAAAGGATAGTATTAGTCATATAGATCAGCAAGAAGGTAAAGGAAAACATAAGAGTGAGGTTTGGTAGGATCCTGGGTGCTGATCCCTACCTCTGTGCAGGTGAAGTGTGCCCTCCTTGTGGAGAAGCAACTTCTTGCCAGCCTTAAAAATCTTGGGTCTCTAGGTACTCTCTCCCCTCATTGATTTCTTTGGAGACTTCATTGCATAGTCATAAATAAAAGCCAATGTAACCATGTAGAGACATGATAGGACAGAAAGGATCTGACTAGACACTAACTTGCTGTCCAGATTCCTAGTGGTCTCTGTGCGGCAATCCTACCTTCTGGTCATGGGTCAGGGCTCCTTCTGAAACAGGGGTCTTGTGGTTTCATATCGATATGAGACACAACAGAGCCTTTCATTCCAGCTGTCTCTGACATAGGAAGGGAGGAAAGTGAGCATGTGTTTTTAGTTCTTATAACCCAGCTTAAGAAAGAGAAAATTCTAGATTTTATGACTTGCCTTGGGGAGAGAAAGAAGGAGGCTGATGGAGGGCAGGAGGGCAGAGAGAGAGAGAGATTTTGTTTGCTGATTCCTAAAACACTCTGACATTATCTAGTCACTTAAATAATAAGAGCTATGGGAGGGATGAGTCACAGACCATGACAAAAAATAAATAAATAAAAACACACATGTCAAAATACCACACTTCTAGTCTTCAGTTTTTTGTATGAAAGAGCCCATAGCTGTAGGTTTTCCTCTTTCTGCACATTTCATTAGTGTTTTGGCAACTAACAAGGAAGCCAGAATGACCACATAGCATACTCTTTGCCTATATTAAAATATTGTGTTGGACAAGAGCAGGAGCATTTGGGATGCTTTTACCATTGACAAAAATATCATCTTGGAATCTGTTCTTTTGTTTATGTAGGGTGGAGTGTGCATACATTGGCTGTATTTACTTCCATGCCTTATATGGGTGAGCTGCATTTTATCCTGTCCCCCACAGCTTCACGCATACAAAAGGCGGGCTAAGATGTTCTCATGACCCTGCCCTGGAAGCATGGACTATCAGATGGAAGAGACTCACTAGAGGAAATAGAGTCATCAACCAGAGAAAATCTTAAGTCCAACAAATCCCTAACACTAAAAATTCAGGAAATATGGGACACTGTGAAAAGGCCAAACCTAAAAATAGTAGGTATAGAAATAAAGGTGAAGAAATACAGCTCAAGGGTACAGAAAACATATTCAACAAAATCATAGAAGAAAACTTACCCAATCTAAAGAAGAAAAGGGCTGTGAAAGTACAAGAAGCTTACAGAACACCAAATAGACTGGAACACAAAAATGACACCTCACTACATAATATCAGAACACCAAACTTACAGAATAAAGAAAAATATTGAGTAGCTAAGGAAAATGACCAAGTAACATATACTTGACTTCTCAAAGGAAACTCTTGAAATCCAGAAGGTCCTGGATAGATAATCTACCAACACTAAGAGACCACAGATGCCAATCCAGACTACTATAACAGAAAAGCTTTCAATCACTACAGTTGGAGGAAACAAGATATTCCATGAAAAAACCAGATTTAAATAGACATATCCACTAATCCAGCCCTACAGAAAGTACTGGAAGGACTCCAACCCAAAGAAGTTAACTACACTCACAAAAATATAGGAAATAGATAATCCCACTTTACCAAACAACAAAAAAGGGGGGGGGATCCACACACATTGCCACCACCAAAAACAAATCCAAAAGAAACAAGAATTAACCATCAATGGTCATTAATATCCCCCAATATCTATGGTCTTAACTCGACTATAAAAAGATACAGGCTAACAGAATGGATATGAAGAAGAATCCATCCTTCTGCTACATACAAGAAACACACCTCAACTTCAAAGAAAGACATTACCTCAGAGTTAAGGTTTGGTAAAAGATTATCCAATCATATGGACCCAAGAAACAAGCTGGTTTAGCAATCTTAGTATCTAACAAATTAGACTTCAACCTAACATCAATCAAAAGTGATGAAAAGGTCATTTCATTTTCATCACAGGAAAAGTTCATCAAGGTTTAGTCTCAATTCTGAACATCAGTGCCCCAAATAAAAAGGCACCCTTATTAATAAAAGAAACATTATTAAAACTTAAATCACACATAAAACCTCACACACTTACAGTGGGAGACTTCAACACCCCACTCTCATCATTAGACAGGACCACCAGACAGAAACTTAACAAAGAAACAAAGGAACTAACAGAAGTTACAGCCCAATTGAGTTTAACAGACATCTATAGAACATTACACCCAAACACAAAAGAATATACCTTCTTCTCAGTGCCACATGGAGCCTTCTCTAAAATTGACCACATAATTGCCAGCATAGCAAACCTCAGCAGATACAAAATTATAGGAATAACCCCTGTAACTTATCAAATTATTATGCTTCAAAGTTAGAATTCAACAATAACATGAATGCAGAAGCCCTACAAACTCAGGAAATTGAACAATGAACATTTGCACCATTCCTGGGTCAAGGAATAAATAAATAAACGAATAAATTAAAGACTTGACAGAATTTAAGGAGAATGAAGACACACCATATCCAAACTTATGGGACACTTTGAAAGCAGTGCTAGGAGGAAAGCTCACAGCACTAAGTTCCCACATGAAGACACTGGAGAATAGTCACACTAGAGAATTAATAGCACACCTGAAAGCTCTAGAACAAAAAGGAGGAAACTCACTCCTGAGGAGTAGATGCCAAGAAATAATCAAATTGAGGGCTGAAATCAATAATGTAGAAACAAAACAATACAAAAAAACAATGTAACAAATAGGTGGTTCTTTGAGGAAATCAACGAGACAGACAAACCTTTATCCAAACTTACCAAAAGGCAGAGAGAAACCATGCAAATTAACAAAATCAGAAATGAAAAGGGGGGCATAACAACAGACATTTCAGGTCATACTTTGAAAACTTGTACTCCATACAACTCTAAAATTTAAAGGAAATGGACAATTTTCTGGATAGATATCACTTTCCAAAATTAAATCAAGAACACATAAGCAATTTAAATAGACCTATAACCTCTAATGAAAAAGAAGCAATCATCAAAAGTCTCACAACAAAAAAAAGCAAAGGGCCAGATAACCTCAGTGCAGAATTCTACCAGAAATTCAAAGAGCTAATACCAATACTCCTCAAAGTGTTCCATACAATGGAAGTGTGTGTGGGATCATTATCAAACTCTTTTCACAAGGCTACAATTACCTCAGTACTCAAGCCACATAAAGATACAAATAAGAAAGAGAACTATAGACCAATATCCCTCATGAACATTGAAACAAAAATGCTCAATAAAATACTGGCAAATGGAATCCAACAACACATCAGAAACATCATCCACCATGATCAAGTATGCTTCATCCCAGGGATTCAGGGATGGTTTAATATAGAAAAATCCATCAATGTAATCCACCATATAAAAAACTGAAAAAGAAAAACCACATGACCATTTCACTAGATGCTGAAAAAGCCTTTGACAAAATTCAACAACGCTTCATGATAAAAGTCCTGGAGAGATCAGGGATAACAGGAACATACCTAAACATAATAAAGGCAATATACAGCAAACCAACAGGCAACATTAAACTAAATGGAGAGAAACTCAACGCAATTCCTCTAAAATCAGGAATAATACAAGTCTGTCAGCTCTCTCCATATTGCTTCAATATTATACTTGAAGTTCTAGCTAGAGCAACAATATAACAAATGGAGATCTAGGGGATACAATTTGGAAAGGAAGAAGTCAAAGTTTACCTATTTGCAGATGATAAGATAGTTTACATAAGTGACCTGAAAAATTCTGCCAGGGAATTTCGACAGCTGATAAACACCTTCAGCAAAATGACAGGATACAAGATTAACTAAAAATAATCAGTAGCTGTACTATATACAGAGGATAAATGGACTGAGAAAGGAATCAGAGAAATTAGGAAATAAGGAGAACCCCAAGAGAAAAATATATGATCCCCCAAAGAAGGAGAAAGGGACAAGAACTCCTGAGCAAATTGGGAGCATGGGGAAGGAAGGAAAAGAAAAGTGGAGAAAAGGAGGGGGAAGAGAACAAGAGGGATCATAAAGAGTGAGAGAGGGGAAGAATACAGGAGAGCAAGAAAAGAGATCCCTTAATAGAGGGAGCCGGTATAGGTTTAAAGAGAAATCTGGTACTAGGCAAATGTTCAGATATCCACAAAGATAATATACAACAAAGAATCTAGGCAGTAGTGGAGAGGCTTCCTTTGATTCCCTTCCCCTATAATGAGATTGATGACTACTTTAATGGCCATCCTAGAACCTTCATCCAGTAGCTGATGGAAGCAGAAGCAGGCACCCACAGCTTAGCACTGAGCCATGCTCCTGGAATCCAGTTGTAAAGAGGGAGGAGGCATGAGAAAAGAAGTCAAGACCTTGATGGAGAAACCTACAGAACCAGATGACCTGACCTAGTGAGAGCACACAGACCCCAGTCATAAATCTGGGGAGCCAGCATTGGATTGAACCAAACCCTGTGAATGTGGATGCCAGTTAGGAGGCCTGGGCAGTCTATGGAACCTCTAACAGTGGAGCCAGTATTTATCCCTAGAGCACAAATAGACTTAGGGAGGAATATTCTCTATGGAGGAATATTACTTCAGCCCAGATACATGGGGGAAGGTCTAGGCCCTCCCCCAAATAACGTGACAGACTTTGATGATCTCCCAAGAAAGGCTTCACCATCCTTGGGGAGCAGGTGGGGGATGGCTTGGGGAGGATGGTCAGGGGGCATGGAAGAATGGGAGGGATATGGAATGGGGGAAATTGATATGTAAAATGATTGTTTCTAAATTTAAAAACACGATCTTATCTTGCTTTTACTCATCTTAGATATCATCTACAGATATCTGTATGTATGCTTTTGAAGGCTCAGATGATCAGATATAGGTCACCCAGATGATCCTGTTTACTGTCTGTAACCTTAAATATATGTGCAGAGGTTGTTTTTTCCCTATGAAGCATAATATTCACAAGGTGATCAGGTTTGGCCTGTTGACAGCTTTGGGTCCTATGCAGGGTGACATGTGCTAAGGCAAGAAAGCTCAACACCTCCATAGTTCACAGATAGCAGCTATCAACTCCAGGCTTCCTAAAGCTTTGATGCATAGGGATGCTGTGGTTTGAATATGGAAGGTCCCCTATATACTCATATATGTTGAACACTTGGTCCCTGGGTAATGGCACTGTTTGGGGAGTTTCTGGAAACTTGAAGATGGGAGGCCTTGTTGTGTAAGGACACCAGGGATGGATCTCTGAAGGTTCCACCCAGCTCCCAGTTCCTTCCTGAATCATACTTCTCTCTAAGTGTGGAGAGCGCATTTCTCCATGACGTTGTGTCTTACCATGTGCCCAGGATCAATATAAACAGAAGCTAGGAACCAAAAGAAGTCATTGCTCTCTTAAATTGTTGTCATTATTAATCTGTACTAGAGGTGCAAAGGTAACAATACAGGAGGAAACTTGGGGCTGGGAAGTTTGCTGAAGTAGTAAAGTATTCTCCATGCAAGTGCGAAGCCATGAGTTCAATTCCCAGAAGTCATGTAAAAAGCCAAGCATGGTATATTACCACACTCTTGGAATCTCAGTTCCAGAAAGGCAGGGACATGAGGATCCCTGGGGCTTGTTGGCCAGCCAGCCCATCCTAATAGCCCTTCATGAGTCCTAGGGCTCAGCATGAGACCCTGTCTCAAAAGCAAAGGTAGGGGCTGGGTACGTGGTTCACTGTATAGGACCACTCGATAAACAAGCTTCTGGACTTTGTTCAAATCCCAGCACCTGTGCAAAAGTCAGGTATACAGTCCCAAGTAAGATGGACACAGGTGGATTTCTGGATGATAGTCTAGCTCCAGGTTCTCTGAGAGACACTGTGTCAAGGGAATAAGGATCTGGGATAGGGAGGATACCTGGCATTCTCTTATGGCCTCCATATGCATGAACACAAGAACATATACACTGTCCACCCCCACATACACAAGGTTGCTGGCTCCTGAGACTGACACCAAAGGTTGATCTCTGGACACCCCCTAGTGCATACACAAGTCAAAAGGAAATATCCATCATCATCCTGTGAAGCTGACAGAGAGTGGAGAGTAGAAATAAAAGGAACTCACTCCTATAATACATGGAACAAAATGGGTCCCACACTCTACCTAGATGGGCTCATCCCTGTGGTCTCCTGGAATGATTACAAATGATGGACATTCCGAATATCCTACTGACCTTGGACTTCTGACTTACAGAAGGACAACATATTAAGTGGTAGCTATTTTAAGCCACTAAATAAGCAGTTATTTGTCCTAAAGGATAAATGTAAAGCAGCTTTCCATTGTCATGTATCTTTTTCCCTTGTCTCTGGAGGTTATTCTGCCGTAACAGGTTGGAAGTTGGAATGTCAAGAATTGGTAATAAGAAGAGTGGTGGTAGATGTGCAGCCTAGTTTCCTTATAGCCTCAGCTTGGGAAGTCAAGGGTGTTTCTTCCTCCTTGTATTAAATTTCCCAGCAGAACTGAGCTACTAAGCCCACTGTGGGGCATGCTGAATAAGGTTCATGGTGGCTTCTTTTCCCTCTGCATCTATCATTCTTGATTTTTGTGATATTTCCTGGAATCCATTTCCAGATAAGCAGCTTGCACTTAACTGGATTTTAAGTATCTGCTCTTAAAGAGATATAAAAGAATGTAACAATAGCCTACCCCCATGATATTGACTTTTAGAAAACTAAATTATTGCTGAGTTGCAGATAATTCTAAAGTACTAATAGTAACAAATATTTTCGAGAATATGTCATATATCTTCACATTAGCATACATTGTATACCCATCATTTTCATATTCTCAATGGAAAGTCAAAGCTTCAGGGTGAAAGAGATGATTTGGTGGCAAAGGTTTCTTGCTACTCTAAGGAGCTCACAACGTTCTGTAATTCCAGGGATTTGATCTCTGTATCTCTGTAGGCATTAGTCTCTCTCTCTCTCTCTCTCTCTCTCTCTCTCTCTCTCTCTCTCTCTCTCTCTCTATCTCTCTCTCTCTCTCACACACACACACACACACACACACATACACACACACACCACTGTTAATGGATAATTTCCTCCATATGGAAGCCCTGAGTCTTAAGATGATATAAGTTACGAGAGACTCATGTGTGTTGCACAGATGAGATGTACAAATGAAAGTCATTCTCCTGAAAATCCTTAGCCTCCACACTAGCTTCTCTGCAAAGCATGGGGCACCACAGAAGTTTTCCCACAGGCTCATTTTAAATGTGAGGTCCCCAGCTGGTGGTTCTATTTAGAAGAAAGTGAATTCTTTAGGAAATGACCCTCACAGGCAAAAGTGGGTCATTAGGGGTGGACCCCTTAAGGTTACACTGTTTTGTCTCAGCCAGCCTGGAATTTCTGTGTTTTGTCTGCTACCGCATGAGCCCTCCATTTCAAAGACCCACACCAAGAATAAGGCCACTCCAGACTCCATTCCTTCCCCTCCATGATGGACTTAGACTCTCTGAAATGATAAGTCAAAATAAATTGTAACTCACCTAGAGCTACATCAATTTATTTTGTGTAGGGAGATATACATATGCCACTGCACAGTGTGCAGGTCAAATGATGCCTTTAAGGGGATTGGTACTGTCATTCTGACATGTGGGTCCCTGTAATTGAACTCAGACATCAACTTTCCCTTTACCAATGAACCAGCTTGCCAGTTAGTAAATCTTTGCTCCTAGAAATATAGAAAATAACTAATAGTGTATAGGCTATAGCACTGCTGAGTCAAAGGAATCATTTTATGAAATTCTATCCCTACAGTTAATATATATATGTATATATATATATATATAATTTCATCAGTTTCAATAAAATAAATCCCAAGCTTAAAGACTAGGCCTTTCTCACTGCTCAGTCTCCCCTGACAGTGCACCAATGCGTGATTGTGTAGTATCCGGACCCATCTCTCATTTCCTCCATGGATTATAGTTCCTTTGCTTCAGGACCCAGGTTAGATCCCTTCTATCTCCTCATTTTCATTTTAATCAGGCTTCTATCTCCATAGACTCTATTAGGAATGTGTGCAGAGGCTGCTTTGCCTGGCTACTTACTAATATTTTCTGGGCTGTCTAGTCCTGCCCTGAGATATCTTCTGCTAAGCTTGAGCACAAGCTGAAAGTGAGATAAGGGCAACAACCAGGCATAGGCATCCCACTCCTTTGTATGGAAAACCTCCCTTCTCCCCAAAGGCTATTCTGCAACACTAGCCTGAAGATACAGGGTAAACATTTGTATGCATTATTTTGTACTTTCCTCTAATCTCACCCAAGAACTGGTCATGAGCAGATGGCAGGATTGACGGAGAGATCAAGAAATGAAACTATTTACTGAAGACAGTCCATTGAAAGGGTGATAATAGTGATAACCTGTCCAATTTCTCCTAGCTTCAAGCTCATGACAAATACTAAATAGTGCTGAATAGTGGAGTTTCCTCTTTAAACACAGGTTCAGAGAATAACATTACTTCACAGAGCATTTTAAACACTTTATTATGTTTATTCTCTCTCCCTCCTTCTCTCTCTCTCTCTCTGTCTCTGTCTCTCTCTCTCTCTCTCTCTCTCTCTGTGTGTGTGTGTGTGTGTGTGTTTGCATGTGCATCTGTGGGCTTGGCATTTTACTTGTGTGGCAGTCCCAGGAGGATTTTTTGAACTGGTTTTCTCTTTCTACCCTGAGGGCTCCTGGGATCAGTGTTGGGTTGTCAAGTTTGGCAACAAGCACCTTTTCCCCGAGTCCTGCACAAGGTATATTTATAAGGAATCATGAAGATTTGTTTGAAGTAGCCTTTGAATAAATTGGGTTTCTTCTGGGTAGAGCTATTTCCTTATACCCAGACCCAAATCAGACTTGAGAAATCATTGAAAAGAGTGGGAATGAGATATCATCTTTCAAAACAAAGTAGAGACCATTAACAATAAATTGGCTTAAATAAAGCAACTTTTGTAAAATATTAAGCACACCACCTAACAATTGTAAATGCTCCATAAATGCTAGCTCGTGGTATTATTAGTTTAGAGTAAATGTTAATTGTTTAAGAAATGGAGTGCCATCAACACAAATGTTAAACAACCTCATGGGCACATGACTTCCAAGCCCCAAAGAACATGTTGGCCTGGCATACACAGAATGACTGCTTTGGGAGCTTGCCTCAGTGTTATTCTCTTGGCAGCACTGGGAAAATTTGTCTGTCTAGTGTAATGGTCAACTCTGGCTGCCATGAAAGGCTATGGAACTTACACAACAGAAATGCATTCTCTCATAGTTCCAGAGGCTAGCGTCTTAGGCAGGAAGCTGACATGGTTGTATTTTGATGAGGACTCTCTTCATGTCTAGGAGATAGTTGTCAGTCTCTGATCTCTCTTTCTTTGTATATATGAATTCTAATCTCACTTCAAGGACCCTACCTTTGCCACTGTCCTGATCTAATCCTTCGCACATACCAATGGCCCAATTCCTAAATACATTTGTAATTAAGACTTAGAGCTTCAACATATGAGTTTTAGGAGGCGATACAAGCATCGAGTTCATAACAATAGATTATTGGTTGGTGTCCTATTAAAAGTAACAACTGTGTAAGGTGACTTCTGAGTTTCTAAGTGTGGACTGAAAGTTACTCACCCAGAGTAGGAGGTGAACAGTCAGGCTACCTTCCCTCTTCTGCCACCTGGGGCACTGTATCCATGGACCTACTCACCTAGGGATGATCAGTTAGACCATCCATTTCCATGGCCTAGATCTCAGATTCCATCTGGATAATGAGCTGTGAGGGCAGTGGTTCTAAACTTTGCTTTTATTGCATGTTGTGCTACTATTAAGTTAGGCCTTTCAAATAATTGATGTTTTACATAGTATGCAGAATTTCAGTAAGAAGAAAATTATTAAAACTAATTAAAGCCCTGAAAAATATACTTAGGACTAGATTTGATTATGCTATTATTTATCATAAATTATAAAATAGACATTCTAATATTTTCCACAGCTCTTCTGATAATTTTCACCAGCAAATATCTACCTAACATTAAAATAGTTTAGTGCTGTCTAATTTCAGAAAATAACTGGGTACAAATTAAATTGAAAGTATTATTGAAAATAGGATAGTTTCAGCAAATTATTACATTATGTTCAGTAATAGCACCAGCATTGCCTTATTTTGAAAAAAATTATTTAAAATATTTTCAGTTTGCCTATTATCTAAGAATGAAATAAAGGCACAAAGAGCAAAGAACAATGTGCTCAGAGCATTGAACTTGGTAAAAGAGTTTTCTCTTATGCTCCTTAGCTATTGAGTGAACAATGTAAATTGGTTTTCTGAAGGACCAACCCACTGTCTTGATTATTACTCATAAGACTTTGTCAATGATAACCTTTGTAGCATGTACTCAAGAACTAAAAATTAGCAACTGTTAGGTTAAGATCTCAAACATAACCTTGAATTCTGGAAAAAAAATACAGCCAAGAAACAAAGGAATCAGTTGTCTAATTAACATCTTCAGAGGTTTCTATTTTCTGTAGCAATACTCCTTGGATACCCAGGCATTAAACTGGCAAATTAATGAAGGAGGGTGGTGAATGCATCTTTTTAGTTTTGCTCCATATAATTTTGAAGTACTAAAGTCTTCTAAAAGTATCTACCCAAGCATGGCTGGTGGGGGAAAAAGTGAAAAGCTAAATAAAAAAACACATTATGCAGCAGGACTCATTTGAATGATTTATTTTAAAACGTTACTGAAGAGAAGAAAGAAAAAAATCTTTAGTACGTGAAATCTATCTCTGAAATCCTTTGGGGAGATACAAATTTATTTTGCTCACATAATCTAGGCAATAAAATTATGGCATAATCACAGAAACGTTTTGTAAAATAATGCCTATGACTTGAGCAATGCAAATCACAAGGCAATTTCCAGATATCCATATTATTTGCATATTTAGAACAAGGCTACCTCTAGAAATCATTTGCGGAAGGACTAAGATGTGTACACCAATGAAGTAACGACACTAAGAGTTATTAAGAAATTATTCTGCCTTTCTTCTTACCATATATAACACTGACAAACATATGGCTCCACACATTGTTCTTCTTCCTGTTTGCAATACCCAACACAACGAGTCTCCCTGAAAGCAGACAGGGACACACACCTGCCTTGCTCTTTGTCCTGGTAATGATGACCAGGAAATGGTGGTTCCATACGTTAAAAAAATTGGGTTAATGACAGCATGCTTAGACTTGAGCTGCTAGATTAAAGAGATGGAAAACATAAAAAATTAGTAGAAATCTATAAAAGCTCAATTATCATGAGCCATAGGGCACAATGGCTTTCTTGAATCTTAGGGTCATGTATTTAATTTAGGATTACTGTTGTCACATCATTATAAACATAGCCACTTAAGCTACAAGGAATTAATTATTTTAGAGTTCTAAAGAGCAGATAGAGTCTTACTGGCTTGGCATCCCCAAGCTGCAGTAGTCCTGAAGACCAAGGAGATTTTACAGCATCAATTTCCTTGCATGGCTTGATTCCTTGCTCCTCTTCTGTTTTCATGTCATCAAATGCACCACTTTGACCTTTGACTTCTGACACATAGTTGGCTCCAACTCCTCTTCTGTAGACCTCTCTTCCTCCTTTGCCCTCTAAGGACCACTCTGCTTACTGTGTGTCTGCCTGGGTAGTTCAGGGTAATCTCCCCATTGTGAGATCCTCACCCACAGTTTCTAAGTCTCTTCTACTATGTAGATTAACATTTACAGACTGCAAAGATTAGAATGGAGAACTATTTGGGGGCCCATTATACTAGCAATCATGAGTAGTTATGCAATTTATCATCGTAAGTGGAAAAAGTAAGGCTGCTGAATGTGACTAAGCCCCCACATATTTGAACACAAGTTTCTTTTAAATCTAAGTGTACATCATTGGGCAGGCTTTTCCAGAAATTTCTAAGGTAAAGTTTTCATTTGCAAACTGCATACATTTAACAAAATATACAATCTGAAGTGTTTTGATTAATATGCACTCATGACTGACCACAGCAGTTAAGACAAAGAATTTTTCAATAACTCTAAAGTCAAATGCTCACAGATTTTATGCTACTTGCAATGTCTTTTCATTCTAGAATCTTCTTAAATAGTATTTAGCTGATCTACCAATATAGGTTTTAAGAAGTACATATGTATGTGTCTTGTATCTCTTTCCTTGCGTTTTGCTCATCTCTTCTAGACCCTGTCTGAATTATTTGATTCAGTTTCCCTAGGTTTTAGCTATCAAATGCATCACTCTAACCTCTCCTGGATTCCATGGGTATCTCATCTCTTCTTACTTTGATTTTCTAATATATACACCTGCTTATAAGCCTTCTACATATGATTTCTATAATTTTTTTAAATTCTCTTAAGGGATATGGATATCAAATTCTAAATATCAGTGGCCAACAAATATTTCATAAATTCCCTTGATTATTCTTTCCTTAAAGGAGTCATAGTTATCTAGATTATTTTATTGTACTGGGTTGAGCCTGGGACTTTGTGCATGGTATAGAAGTCATCTAACAGTGAGAGCTACATCCTCAACCCAGAATGTATTTCTCAAGAAAACAGTTCAGTGTATATTTAAGATCTCTGAAATAGAACTATTGCTGATGTAGTATTTTTTCATGTGTTTCCTGTGTGCTTACTTTTATTTACAAGGCATGTTGGTAAAATTAACTACCAGTTCTTGTTTTTAGGAATGTTTCCAGCCAGATCTTGATTGATGTCTTAAAGACACACCAGTTTTTGTGGTTGTTGGGTTTTTTCTAACTTTAACAAATTATCTCTAAAACCATCTCAGACATATAATGGTGAACAAAACCCTAGAAACTGAGCATTAGATCAAGTTAAAATGGTACTTTGAGCTTCAGCAGTGATCATAACTCTGAACAAGTTGGCAAACACAAATAGAAGCTTTTCATTTGGAATCTCAGTGAAGGATAAGAGGAGAAAATCACTAGATCCAAGTTCTATGCTCTAGCAGATGGCCTGGAAGTTTTACCAATAGCCTGAGTTAGAACAATCTACAAAGGTCCTAAAAATAGTAGATTAACAGAAAAGACAGTGTGGAGAAGCCTGTTGTCTGGCTAGACTACTCAGGATGCGAGAAGGTACCACGGGCTAATATAAGCTAATGGAAGAGACAAAACTATTGCAAATAAGTGAAGACTGACAAAAGTTCTTATGTAGAGACACAGTTAATCATCACAGACACATAGACGAGGATGGCCTCGAATGGAGATGAGTGGTTTGTTTGAAGCAGCTCACTATCAACAGAAGGTTCCATCTGCTGTACACATCAGTTATTAGTTGGGATAATGACTTCACACTTTGGTAAAACAGAGTCGAATTTTGATCATATTTATGCAACAAACTGTGGAGCAATATGACAAATGGTGTTCTTCCAAAAACCTTCCCTTACATAAAAGCCACTTACAAGGGGAATCCTTAACTGCATACATACAAACCAGTAATTATTTTGAGTAATTACTATCAATAAGCTTTAGGAATAATAAACACTATTCTACTGTTAAAATCATTTGGAACTTGTCTTTAAAAGAATACAACTTAAAGGCCATGGTTTCTGATGCTAGATAATCAGGCAGTTGAATTTTGCTAGCCTTGGCATTAGCTATATAAACAGAACATGTTGTTTAATTGCTTTAGTTTTGGTTTTTGTCATGTGTATAGTGGAAATGACGTTGATCTCATTACATTCTTGTGAAGATTAAACGTGCTGTTATATTTAAAATGTGTTTAAATGCCTTGAACTAAAGTGGCTTCCCATCAGGGTATCCTTTTCCCCCATCACATTTAGTTATTCTTCACTAGAAAATAATGGGTAGTAGATGTACATTTTAAACTCTAGAAAAGGGAAAACAAATGAACAAAAAACTCAGTGAGGATCACCAGAGCCAAAGAAGTCAGGGATGTCATGCTAATGAATTTGTGGATGAGAGAACACATATTTGCTCTGTGGGGAAGTGAACCATGCTCTCACTAGGACATAGGTACACGCTTAAGCATTTCTTTAGCCACCATGGAAGACTCTCCTTCCATCGCATGGGCATGGGTGTGGATGTATACAGTTCTGCATGGTCCAAAACCTGGCAGCAGGGGTCTAGAGACTGTGAAGACTTAAAGCTACCATCCTGTGGAGACCAGAGGAGAATATAGCCCTACCAAGATTCAAATGACACATACCCTGGTGAGACTCGATTTTCTGATTGCTTGAATTTCTTCTAATGTGCCGTAATATTTCTGCTATATAACAGAGGAATCTAGATATAGCTTGTGTCCTTTGTTTTTGTTTTGTTTTGCAATGCAGGCCTTAAATATGGAGTCTCAAATATGCTAAACAGTGATTCTACCACTAAACTCTACTCCTTCTGATCCTTTCAGTAAGCTGAACATGCATACACACCTATTTATCTGTTATAGGTTTACAGCATAATTTAAAAATCATGAAACACTGCCTCCTGAAATCACTTGCTAAGCCTAAAGTTATTACAAATGCTAGAGTTTAGTCACGTCACTGTTGTTGCTGTTAATTACCACCAGTGCAAACAGACCCTTTATAAAATACACCATCAGGCTTGTCAACAGCCAATCATGTATCAGGGAGGAATTTAGGAGCACCTTTTTCACCTCACTGGAATATCGGCAGTTAATAGGTGAGTTCTAAGAAAGGGACAGTCATTTTCTTCATTTGTATATGCACTGGATTCTGACTTTATAACCACACAGATGGTCCTGGTTAAAATCAGAGGGTCACAAAGCAAAACAGCAATAACAAGAATAAATGTGGGAAGGGGCCTGTTGGGAAGAGATGAGAATTACAGGGGTAGGAGGAATATAAAAACAGATAAAGGGATTAAAGTAAATAGAATTCACTATACACATGTGTAAAATGGTCAAAAAACAGATTTAATCAATAAAAAATAAAAATAACAATGTCTGAATATCAATTTCAACTATCGATTCGCCTTATCTTTTATGGAATAAAGAAAGTCCTTTGTCATAATTTGATGAGTATGTTTACTGTCGGTGGTTTATCATGTTGGCATCTTGATTTAGGAGGATTTTACTGCTTCATTCTTAAATGTGCTCAGCAATGCTTCTCAGAGTCCTTTGGGCAATGGCAAAGTATGCTGCAGATGCATGAAGGGAAAACAAGCAAAGTTATTAGTGTTCAGAGCTATTGGCCACGTACATCTTTCACACACCACTGGAAGAATAGATTTCTCAGCCCTGGAAAGGACAAGATTACTTGAATGCTATAGATTTATGATTAAATTAAAACTTCAAATTTCACCAAAAAACTTGTGTAATGAAAGTTTTTTCTTTCAAATTCCGGATCTTCATGCTTTAAGAACAACTTTTATTTTCTTTTCTCTGTTGCTTTTTATAATGACGCTATTCTAGAACATTCCATGGTATTGAGTTTTGAAATGGCAGTAAATGAATGAGCACCTCAAAAATCAATTCAATCGATTTCCATTCATGCAAATGCATTAACTTTTACACGGGTGGGTGTTCTTCCTTCCAAGTGGATTAGAGTTTGACTGAAGACCAATTTGATAGAGTCTGTCCAATACCACTTCCCACCCTCTACATATCCAAGATCACATAAAAAATATCCTGAGAGAATCACCTGAGCACATAATCTCTCTTGTAATTTGTTTACTTAAAAATTGTAAGCATAACATCACTAGCATGAATTATAGTAATGATCAACTCTAAATACAAATAATGAAAGATTAAATTATAAAACAAGAGAAAGTAAAATGTATCATTTTTAGGACTGAGGAGACAGTTCAGTCTGTAAAGGGCTATGCATCCATGAGGACCAGCCTTCAGCTCACCTGTGTTCATGTAAAGTCAGCAGAGATATGGGTTTCTATAACTTTAAGGCTAGAAGAAGCATGGGTAGGTAGAGTCCTAGAGCTCCTGACCAGCCAGTCGGGCCAGTGTGCTCTGGGTTCAGTGATAGAAATTCTAATATGGAATGTCATATTATAAGATGCCCAGTGAGACCACTGGCTCACACACACACACACACACACACACACACACACACACACACACACACACAGAGAGAGAGAGAGAGAGAGAGAGAGAGAGAGAGAGAGAGAGAGAGAGAGAGAGGAAGAGGGAGAGGGAGAGGGAGAGGGAGAGAAGGGGGGAGTTTTCTCATAATGGTATAGTTTTCATACAGATTGTAGTTGTATCATGAGACAGTCTCAGTCTCAATCATCTCTTACAATGGTTTAAGACTCTGCCAAGTCACTTTATATCTTATATATTCATTATTATATTCTAATGACCTCAAGATTTTCTGTCTTAGCCATTTCTGCTAAGCAGTGAGCCTACTTATTGAACCAACTCCCTCATTATCTCAACTAAGTGTTTCCATAGTCATCTTTATGTCAACGTCTCATTCTATTTGTCATTTTCTCCTTAGGGGACTGATCCCAATTTTATTGTTTAGTTGGTGGCATTAACACCACCTTGTCAGCTAATCTCAACTTCTTGGAGATACCCAGACATTTCCTACCTCATTGTACTCAGACATATTCTACACCTTTACATTTGGTGGACTGGCAAGACCTGTGCATTTTAATTCTGTAGAGACTACTTCATTTGCCTCTTCTTCTCCACTGGCATGACAGCTGCTTAAGTTTGGGCCTTCACAACTTCTCACCTGGAGCCCTTCAGTGAAGTTATAATGGATATCCCTGTTGTTATACCTGTTTTCTTATCATTTTTCTCCACATGGTTTCACTGTTACCTTGGAAAGTGATAATCTAGTCATGCTACACCATATTACTCTGGTTAAAAGTCTTTGGGGTTGGAGAGATGTTTCAGTGAATAAGAGCACTTGCTGCTCTTGCAGAGTGCCAAGGTTCAATTCCCAGCAGCCACATCAGGCTGTTCACTACCATATATAATTCCAGTTCCAGGAGATCTTCTAACCCCTAAGGGTACTGAACTCACAGGTTGCACATAAACTCATACACATATAAACTAAAAATAAATAAATAAAATCTTTGAAATTCCTTGATAGCTTTCTCTTATATTTTATGGAGGAAAACTTCAGGACAAAATAAAGCTGTACTAATAAATTCTGACAGAAATTAGTAGGTCGATGGACCAGATTTTCCTACATACAAAATTCTAGGATCTCGTGTAGTTTGGTTGACACTCAAAATTGTACGGTAATGGGTGGAAATTTCCTGCTTTCCTTTCCTATCACCAAAGCTCAGCTGTCTTTCTACCACTGTGAAGTCTTTAGAGCTTCCAGCTCTTTGCTTCCCAGCTTATGACAGACGACATAGGAGAAGTGGTGCACTGAATCTAATGGTAATTTTTGAAGCTGCCAATTTCCAAGGAATATTGTGGAACCAGGATGCTGTGTTTCAAGATTGTAGAGCCAGGATGCTGTGTCTCAAGGCTAATGGTAGAAGGAGACATTCATGTAGATTTCAGAGAGTACCTCTGACCACACTGAGATGTTTGCCTCATTTCTTTTCAGGCAGCATACACTCATATTAGAATTGTGAAGAAGACAGGATAGTATGAAGACATTTACTGTTTGCCTTTCAAGAGTACTTATCTCTTGACCTTTCAAACTGCACACAAAACACCAAGTCAGCATAGGTCCTCTGACATGTCCAACATGTGTCCTCATGCAACTCAAAGGGATATGACTCTACTTACAATGCATCAGTAAACCAGAACCTAGAGCTCACAGTGTCTATGGACATTTCAGAGAGAAGAAAATCCAGATGTCTATGTTGTTTTCAACTGTTACATTTTGTAGCCCCCTTCTAATTCATGAGCTATGTGGTATTAGTAATTTCTATAGTGGATTTGTCAACATGAGGTTTATAACATTAAATAATTTGGAAAAAATCTTAGACATGGTTATTGGTAGAGCTTGCGTGTAGTGGATCTGGTTAGTCTGTTTATAGGAGCTCTGCTTTTTTTCCAGCTGTGAGTTGATAGTGTGCACTAAGTCAAACTGTCATGACACCTTCAGTTACTTTATTAAATCCTTTATACTAGGCAAGGGATAATGCTGCCATCAGATAGAACTCATTAGCCTACTGATAATCAAAATAATTCTAAGCATACTTATATTTAGTTTTTAACATATCTTGAGTTTTAAAATCTAGTGGTCTAAACTCAGCCAACAACCTCAGAGTCTATAGAAAATAAGGATATGCTATGTGCACATATAGGTCAGTTTCTCAATGTCAGCCCTCCTGAAGTTTTGGGCAGGAGAATTTTGCTTGTGAGGGGCTGTCCTTTGCACTGTAGGATACTTAGCAGCATCACTTTTTTTCCGTCTAGAGCGTAAATAGACCTTATCCTTATAAGTCATAATGTCTCCAGTTGTTGCAAAGTAAACCCTTGAGATTAGGGTAGAAAAATTGTCACTAATTAAGAACTGATCATGAAGAATAGAAGACATGATTTAATATACATATGTGTGGGAGATATGCATATCTAAATGCAGGTGCCTGTGGAGGCTAGAAGAGGGCTTTGGAAATTAAGGGGTTGGATTTACAAGTAGTTGAGAGCCATTCAGTCTAGTAGTCCAGAACCAAACTCAGGTCCTCTACAAAAGCAGCACACTACACACTCCTCACTAATGAACAATCTCTCTAGCCACAACACAATTGGTTTTAATATATGACTTTATTACTCAGTTTTCTGTTACTATAACTAAATACTTGATGTGGGAAATTTGTAAAGAAAATATGTTATTGATTTTTAGTTTGGTTTTGGAGGCTGAAAGTCCAAACAACATGCCACCAGAGCTCATGTGGGAACAGTTAATGGCATCACATAATGGCAGATACCATAGTGGCAGGGCCATGAAGAGGACCCCAAGAGAGACATACATGGTCCACTGGAAAAGGGAAAAGGGAGTTAGGAGAAAGAGAAGGGGAGAAGAGGAGAGAAGAGGAGGACATGAGGGAGCAGGAAGACTGAGTCAGAGGAAGAATCGAGGGGAACAAGAAAAGTGATACCATTATAGAGGTAGCCATTATAGTCTTTAAAGGGAAATCTGGCACTGTGAAAATGTTCAGAGATCTATAAGGATGACCCCAACTAACAATCTAAGCAATAGAGGTTACCTTAAATTCCCTTCATCAATAATGAGATTTATGACTATCTTATATGCCATCCTAGAGCCTTCATCCAGTAGCTGATGGAAGCAGAAGCAGAAACCCACAGCTAAACACTGAGTTGAATTTCTGGAATCCAGTTGCAGAGAGGGAGGAGTGATGAGCAAAGGAGTCAAGTCTAGGGTGGAGAAACCCACAGAAACAGCTGACCTGAACAAGGAGGTGCTCATGGACCCCAGACTGATAGTTGGGAGAACTGCATAAGACTGATCCAGACCCCCTGAAGGTGGGTGTCAGTTAGGAGGCCTGGGCAATATATGGGGCCTCTGGTAGTAGATCAGTATTTATTCCTAATATACTAATGGACTTTGGGAACTCATTCCACATAAAGGGATACTCTCTCAGCCTAGACACACAGGGGAGGGCCTAGGCCCTGCTCCAAATGATATGACAGCCTTTGAAGATTCCCCATGGAAGGCCTCACCCTCCCTGGGGAGCAGAAAAGGGATGGGATAGAGAGCTGGTGGAGCCAGGGGAGGAGGAGAGGGAGAAGGAACTGTTTCCAATTTCAATTTAAAAAAGAAAAGAAGTAGAATTCACATGGAGACACGGGAATCTAGAATACAATCAAGAGGCCAGGTTTGCTCTTTTTTTTATCACAATTCAGTATTGAGAAGACAACTAACTCATTCCAGAATCATATGCTTAATTTCATGAGTAGTATCCATGAGGTGTTTCCATGAGCTCTACCTGTTAAAGATTCCATCATCACTCAAATGACCACACCAAAGAACAAGTTCCCAGCACACAATAATGTTTGCTTTCCTAAAACAGAGGAGCAGTCTTCATATTTAAAAAGAAGAGAAAATTATTATTGTTTAGTTCTGTACCCCACCTTTTAATTGGATCCTTTGGTGTTTTGGAGACTTGCTTCTTGAGTTCTTTGTAAATTTTGGAGATCAACCCTCTGTCAGATGTGGGATTAGTGAATATTTTTTCCCATTCTGTGGGCTGCCTTTTTGTCTTGCTGACTGTGTCCTTTGCCTTACAGAAGCTTCTCAGTTTCAGTAGGTCCCTTTTATTAATTGTTGATCTCACTGTCTGTGCTACTGGTGTTATGTTCAGGAAGCTGTCTCCTGTACCAATTCGTTCAAGGGTACCACCCACTTTCTCTTCTAAGAGGTTCAGTGTGGCTGGATTTATGTTGAGGTCTTTGATCTATTTGGACTTAAGTTTTATGCATGGCGATAAACATGGATCTATCCGCATTCTTCTACATGCCAGTCTCCAGTTATGCCAGCACCATTTGTTGAAGATGCTTTCTTTATTCCATTGTATATTTTTAGCTTCTTTGTCAAAGATCAGATGTTCGTACGTGTGTGGGTTAATACCCGAGTTTTCAATTCGATTCCATTGGTCTACCTGTCTATTTTTGTGCCAATACCAAGCTGTTTTCAGGACTACAGCTCTATAATAGAGCTTGAGGGCAGGGATGGTGATGCCTCCAGACGTTGCCTTGTGGAACAGGGTTGTTTTGGCTATCCTGGGTCTTTTGTTTTTCCATACAAAATTGATTATTGTTCTTTCAAGGTCTGTGAAGAATTGTGCTGGGATTTTAATGGGGATTGCATTGAATCTGTAGATTGCTTTTGGCAGGATTGCCATTTTTACTACATTGATCCTACCTATCCAAGAGCATGGGAGATCTTTCCATTTTCTGAGGGCTTCTTTAATTTCTTTCTTTAAAGATTCAAAGTTCTTACGAATACAGGTCTTTCACTTGTTTGATTAGTGTTACCCCAAGGTATTTTATGTTGTTTGTGGCAATTGTAAAGGGTGATGTTTCTCTGATTTCTTTTTCAGCCCTTTTATCATCTGTATATAGTAGGGCTACTGATTTTCTTGAGTTGATCTTCTAGCCTGCCACTTTGCTGAAGGTGTTAATCAGCTGTAAGAGCTCCCTGGTAGAGTTCTTTGGGTCATTGATGTAAACTATCATATCGTCTACAAACAGTGAAAGGTTGACCTCTTCCTTCCCAATTTGTATCCCCTTGATCCCCCTTTGTTGTCGTATGGCAATAGCTAGAATTTCAAGTACCATGTTGAAAAGGTATGGAGAGAGTGGACAGCCTTGTTTTGTTCCTGATTTTAGAGGAATTGCATTGAGTTTCTGTCCATTTAGTTTGATGTTGGCTGTAGGTTTACTGTATATAGCTTTTATTAGGTTTAAGTATGTCCCTGTTATCCCAGATCTCTCCAAGACCTTTATCATGAAGGGGTGTTGGATTTTGTCAAAGGCTTTTTCAGCATCTAGTGAGATGATCATGTGATTTTCATTTTTCAGCTTGTTTATATGGTGGATTACGTTGATGGATTTTCGTATGTTGAACCATCCCTGCATCCCTGGGATGAAACCTACTTGATCGTGGTGAATGATTGTTTTGATGTGTTCTTGGATCTGATTTGCCAGTATTTTATTGAGTATTTTTGCATCAATGTTCATGAGGGATATTGGTCTGAAGTTCTCTTTCTTAGTTGTATCTTTGTGTGGCTTGGGGATCAAGGTTATTGAAGCCTCATAGAAAGAGTATGGCAAAGACCCTTCTGCTTCTATTGTGAGGAACACTTTGAGAAGAATTGGTATAAGCTGTTCTTTGAATTTCTGGTAGAATTCTGCACTGAGGCCATCTGGACCCAGACTTTTTTTGGTTGGGAGACTTTTGATGACTGCTTCTATTTCCATAGGGGTTATAGGTCTATTTAAATTGCTTATCTGTTCTTGATTTAGTTTTGGCCAGTGATAGCTATCCAGGAAGTCATCCATTTCCTTTAAATTTTCGAATTTTGTGGAGTACAAGTTTTCAAAGTATGACCTAATGATTCTCTGGATTTCCGCAGAGTCTGTTGTTATGTCTCCCTTTTCATTTCTGATTTTGTTAATTTGCGTGTTCACTCTCTGCTGTTTGGTGAGTTTGGACAAATGTTTGTCTATCTTGTTGATTTTCTCAAAGAACCAACTCTTCGTTGCATTGATTCTTTGTATTGTTTTCCTGGTTTCTACTTTATTGATTTCAGCCCTCAATTTGATTATTTCCTGGCATCTGCTCCTCCTGGGGGAGTATGCTTCTTTGTGTTCTAGAGCTTTCAGCTGTGATGTTAATTCTCTGGTATAACTGTTCTCCTGTTTCTTCATGTGAGCACTTAGTGCTATGAACTTCCCCCGTAGCACTGCTTTCAAAGTGTCCCATAGGTTTGGGTATGTTGTGTCTTCATTCTCATTGAATTTGAGGAAGTCTTTAATTTCTTTTTTTATTTCCTCTTTGACCCAGGGATGGTGCAGTTGAGCATTATTCAATTTCCATGAGTTTGTAGGTTTTCTGCAATTTGTGTTGCTGTTGAATTCTAATTTTAAAGCATGGTGGTCTGATAAGATGCATGGAGTTATTCCAATTTTTTTGTAGCTGCTGAAGTTTAATATGTTGCCAAGTATGTGGTCGATTTTTGAGAAGGTTCCATGTGGTGGTGAGAAGAAGGTATATTCTTTTATATGTGGATGAAATGTTCTATAGCTATCTGTTAATCCCAGTTGGGTCATTATTTCTATTAGATCCTTTGCTTCTTTGTTGAGTTTCTGTCTGGTATTCCTGTCTAGTGGTGAGAGTGGTGTGTTGAAATCTCCCACTATAACTGTGTGGGGCTTTAGATGAGATTTAAGTTCTAATAATGTTTCTTTAACGAATGTGGATGCCTTTGTATTTTGGGGCATAGATGTTCAGGATAGACACTTCATTTTGGTGGTTTTCACCTGTGATGAGTATGTAATGACCTCCTTCATCTCTTTTGATTGATTTTATTTTAAAGTCTAGTTTGTTAGATATTAGGATTGCTACCCCTGCTTGTTTCTTGGGTCCATTTGATTGAAAAATTTTTTCCCAACCTTTAAATCTCAGGCAATGTCTGTCTTTGAGGGTGAGGTGTGTTTCTTGTATGCAGCAGAAGGAAGGGTTCTGTCTTCGAATCCATTCTGCTAGTCTGTGTCTTTTTATGGGTGAGTTAAGGCCATTAATATTGAGGGATATTAATGACCATTGATTGCTCATCCTTCTTTGATTTGCAATGGTTGTTGTTGGTGGAATTATGTGTGGAATTTCACCCCTTTGTTCTTTTGGCTGTTGGTAGAGAGGGATTCTCTAATGCCTATGTTTTTCTGGTTGTAGTTAGCTTCCTTGGGTTGGAGTTTTCCTTCCAAAATTTTCTGTAGGGCTGGGTTAGTGGACACATATTGCTTGAATCTAGTTTTGTCATGGAATATCTTGTTTTCTCCGTCTATAGTGATTGAGAGCTTTGCCGGGTATAGTAGTCTGGCTGGCATCCATGGTCTCTTAGTGTAGGTAGAATATCTATCCAGGACCTTCTGGCTTTCAGAGTTTCCATGGAGAAATCAGGTGTAATTCTGATAGGTCTGATATGTTACTTGACCTTTTTCCTTAGCTGCTCTTAATATTCTTTCTTTATTCTGTATGTTTGGGGTCTTGATTATTATGTGGCGAGGGGATTTTTTTTGTGGTTCACTCTATTTGGTGTTCTGTAGGCTTCTTGTACCTTCATTGGCATGTCTTTCTTAAGGTTGGGAAAGTTTTCTTCTATGATTTTGTTGAATATGCCTTCTGCCCCTTTGAGGTGGATTTCTTCTCCTTCTTCTATACCTATTATTCTTAGGTTTGGTCTTTTCATGGTGTCCCATATTTCCTGGATGTTTTGTGTTAAGGATTTGTTGGATTTAAGGTTTTCTTTGGTTGATAAATCCATTTCTCCTAGTGTATCTTCAATACTTGAGATTCTCTCTTCCATCTCTTCTATTCTGTTGGTAATGCTTGTATCGGTATTGCCTGACTGTCCAGCTTTTCTATTTTCTGCCTGCCTTCAGATTGTGTTTTTTTTTAATGTCTCTATTTCAATTTTCAACCCTTCACTGTTTGCATTGCTTCTTGCAATTTTCTGTTTATCTTATCGTCCATTTGTTGCCTTTTATGAATTTTTGGTTTGTTCTTTCTTCCATTTCTTGCATTTTTTGGTTTGCTTTTCGTTCCATTTCTTGCATTTTGTGCTTTGTTTCTTCTTCCATTTCCTGCCTTTTTTGGTATGTTTCTTCTTCCAGTTCTTGCATTTTTTGGTTTGTTTTTTCTTCCATTTCTTGCATTTTGTGCTTTGTTTCTTCTTCCATTTCCTGCCTTTTTTGGTTTGTTTTTTCTTCCAATTCTTGCATTTTTTGGTTTGTTTTTTCTTCCATTTCTTGCATTTTGTGCTTTGTTTCTTCTTCCATTTCCTGCCTTTTTTGGTATGTTTCTTCTTCCAATTCTTGCATTTTTTTGGTTTGCTTTTCGTTCCATTTCTTGCATTTTGTGCTTTGTTTCTTCTTCCATTTCCTGCCTTTTTTGGTATGTTTCTTCTTCCAATTCTTGCATTTTTTGGTTTGTTTTTTCTTCCATTTCTTGTATTTTTTGGTTTGTTTTTTCTTCCATTTCTTTGAGGGATTTTCCTATATCCTCTTTTAGGGCCTCTATCATTTTCATGAAAGTGCTTTTATCGTCGTTCTCTTCTGCTTTGTTCGCATTGGAATGTTGGGGTCTTGCTGGTGTGGAGTCTCTAGAATCTGGCGGTGTCATATTTGTTTTTCTGTTGCTGAGTGTGTTTTTGTATTGTCTCTTTCCCATCTCTTCTTCTAGTGGGTGCAGAAAGAGCCCCTTACTGGTCTGGGGACCTGAGTTCCCTTTTGGTGGGTGCTAGCAAGTCCAATAATCTGGTGGTTCTTCTATTCCTTGTCCAAATGCTGGTCCCATGGGTGAAGAAGAAGAACAGGAATCTGGGGCGCTTAGCCTCCTACCTGGTCCCCTGGACCCTATGCTGGGTCCTGTTGTACTTGATCCGGAACAGCTACTCCCCTGGTCTCCCTGGCTTCTCTGGTTTCCTGGTCTCGTTGGCGGGAGAGAAGACCTGGAGTCTGGGGTGCTTGGCTCCCGCCGGGATTGGTAGCTCTGTGCAGTTCCCAGGCGATCTGCAGGTACTGGAACACAGGCCGGGAAGCCGGGAAGCAATTTTATTCTAAACACAATTTCTTTTACATTATGTTATGTCTATGAGTAGGAATCGGGAACAGGCTCATCCTTCCTATTGTTTAGTCATTCATGGGAATCAAAGGTGAGTATAATAGAATCATATTCACTAAGCAACAAAGACTAATATAAAAAGAAATACAAAACAAATCCTGAAGGAAAAAGTAACAAAGACAAGAGAGGGTAGAATAATAACATTTCATCTACTCTGTTTCATTAGTTCATTCAAATATGCAATTATTATTCTTACTATGAGCCAGGAACTGTCTACACTATTTTTGGGTCTTCTATTATGTTACACTTCTCAGTAAGCTAGGTGCTATTAATATTTCTATGATGGTAGAGTTATGGAGGTAGAGGCTTGTAAAGGGTAAAAAAAATGGAAGTAAAAGTAGTAATTGTAGAAGTAGTAATTGACAGAGGCTGCATGTGGTCCCAGCTAGTTTGTGTACAGAACTGCTACTCTCATATTTGGAACCACTGTTCTCATCAAATGCTCTAATAAAGTGCATGGAATTAAATTGTCACCCTACCACCTTCAGCTTCTATTGTGGTTGGTGTGCATCTAACCCCTATCCTAGAGCAGTCCGTGAAATACATGTTCTGAGATGGATCTTTGTATGAAATCTACTGGAGTGAGCTTCTGGTATTGACACTCATTGGACAGGAAAGGCAAGCAAACTGAAGAATTGGGAGTGGTCAAAATACTATTGCATTATTTTTCCTGGGGAGACATGAACAAATATCCATTTACTCCAGGCAGGTCATGGACAACAGATGAAATAAATTATTCTACCCAAGCTTAGCTTTTTAAACGCATGAATTTACTGGGGTTACTTCAAGGATTATGAGTAGAGGTTTCCATAAAGAAGCGCTGGTGGCTCAAAGACAGCTAGAAATAAAAAAAGAGCTACCCCATCATGGATGATTACTTATGAAAGCTGTATCCCTGGAGATCCCAGAATAAGCTACTTGTCTGGTCCTAGAATCTCCTCTTCAAGTAATTTCTATTGCTTACAAAGCTTCTGAGAGGGGCCTGTGAATATTTTTAGTTTCAGGGGCTTCCTGAGCCTTTTGAGTTTTACTTATTTCCTGGCATTTAGGGAAAGTTTCCTCTTAGAGGACTAGTTACACAGCAGGTACATTTTCCAGAAAAGCCTCAGCTGGCCCTATTCAGATTTGAAGCAGGGATAACCCTTCAAAATGATCCTTCCTTTAGTTTGTAGCTGAGTTTTTCTAGAAAATTATGTACAAATCCCTAGATGTGAGCAGTCCATAGAAAATGTCATTTAGGTAGGGCAGCTCTTTCCAGACCATAGCAATGTTTAGAGAGAGTCTTGGCTGAAAGCCATCAACTAAAAGGTCAAGTTCAATAAAGTTATTCTCTACATTTTCCCTGCTCACCAGGAAAGAGAAAATATACTATTTGTACAGAGTAGTGGGCAAATGGAAATGCCTGCTTATAGTGAGAAGAGATGAAAAAGGCACTTTTGACTTTTCTGCTACTCGTCTGACCTTAAAATCATCACAGAAAACATCAGCAATGTCACATCACTGCCCATCCTGGCATATGAGCCTGACAATGAGTCCACTTAAATTTTAATATAGGTCATACAGGAACCCTGTATCCCAGGATAATTCAAACTCACAGTACTCCTGCCTCAACTCCATAAATACTGGGGGACAGGCATGCACTACTGTATCTAACAAAAGTTATGAATGTTTGTTTGTTTTTATTAGTGCTTTAATTGTTACACGTTTTGTGTAGTGTTTTCTTACTGGCCCATCTCTCCTGTCCCAAATTACCATTCTCAAGTAAAAGGGTTTAGAGATAGTGTTTCCAAACATTTATAAAGAAAGGATGTTTTCCAAAAGGAGGAGAATTGGGCAGAATATAGAAAGAAGACTGACTCTCCATCTTAGATGTGTTTGTAAGCTGCACAGAAGACTGGATTGGTTTGCCTGAATTATTGCTGGGAACACTTCATCTCATCAAGTTTACCTTTGGAAATTTAACACTTGAAACCTATAGTATTTAAAAGGACAGGTAGTCAGTCTGTGTTTCTTTTTTACTCTTGATATTTTCTTTGCATTTCATTAGTTTGATAAAGACAATCGTATTTTGTATAAATGAGCCATGCTGTGTCTTGTAGGGATACAGTCACAATATGCTTTTTATAGGATGGCATAAAAACTGCCCTGTCTGAACATGGATTAGAACAAGAGAAATGACTTTAGTGCACAATTTATCTCTTCAGCACATGCCCTCAACAGTGACTGTGTTGCTGCATTCAGTCAGGAAATGATTGGCTTCTTTTGATTCTTGTTATATTTTGGATCATTAAACAATTCACCAGGTAATTGCTCTGGGCAATAGAATATCGTGAAAACATTTTCATGGTTTCATATATGTAAATGTGTAACCGTGTAACCACATCACTGAAAAGGGGCAATTCAGGAGGCAGATATAAACATCACTAAGCATCTGGCTGTTGGCTAGTGATAGACATGCATTTAATTGGAGTGTTAGACACATGTGCCTGTAGACTATTGTGTGGTCATGAGAAAAGCAATATG
Organism: Mesocricetus auratus; assembly: GCF_017639785.1. Lineage (NCBI taxonomy): Eukaryota > Metazoa > Chordata > Mammalia > Rodentia > Cricetidae > Mesocricetus > Mesocricetus auratus. Next base: position 10,685,614 of record NW_024429183.1, on the reverse strand, counting down.
TTTGCTTACAAATCACCCAAAACCTTGCTATATTTAGAATTTACCATTTTAAATCCCCCTTTTCATTCTGTCTTTTTAAAATATATAAAACCAACTGTATACCTCTCACTTCTACCTTAGGCCTCCAGTCCTATAAAGTTATTATTAAATGTATATAAACTTGGCTCAGGGGGTAAATGCACTTGCTGTCAAGCCTGATGCCCTTAGTTCAGTTCAAAGAACCCACAAGGTAGAAGGATCAAACCAACTCCATTAATTTTCCTGACCCCTACACATACCAAAACATATGAATGACTACCCATACACATACACATGCATACACACACACACATGTGCAAACATGCTTACACATGCACAGAAATGCATATGCACACTCCCTCAAAATAAATAAGCTTAATAGATTTTAAAGAAAAATAAACTTGTTTCAAGGTCATTTGTTGAATGTTAATAATAATATACTAAATAATAATAATAATCTGTTAAGAAAAACAAAAGGCAATTTAGCCAATAATAAATAAGTATTTTCCAAATTTTGAATTGGTAGGAGAGTCACTAAATCTGATCTTAAGTTCAAACCATGAAGAAACAGTTGAGTGCTTTGAATCTGTACAATCTAAAATGATCTACATGAGAAAATTATATACATGTAATAATCAGAGAGATATTTATGATTTACATTAGACAAATAGCTAATTTCTTAAACGATAGTGTATTGGTTGTTTTGAAATTATACGAAACAGGATAAAAGCTACTGGGGATGTGACTCAGTGGGAAAAATGCATTCCTAGCATGTGTGGAGCCCTAGACTCCATTACTGCACCATGTAAAACTGGATGTAATAATGCATGCCTCTTATTCCAACATTCAGCAGATGAAGCCAAGAAGTTTAGAGTTCAAGGGCATCTTCCAATATATAGCAAATTTGAGGCCAGCCTTGACTACATGATACTTGATTTAAACAAATAAAAGGGTGTAGAATATAAGAAAAAAGTAAATTTCAAATGCCAACAAACCCATGGAAATAAGTGCTGCTTGACCAGCCAGGAAGGATATGGGAGTAGGTTAATGTGAATGGATCAGGATCAGACTCCTTATGTTGACACATATAGACAGGTAACAGGTGACATCACTTAATATCAGAGATCTCAGATCTACCCTGACCCTGGTCAGTGATTAATCTGATATTACTGCTGCAATCATTTCATTCCATCCCACTTTCAAGATGGTGCTTGCAGTCCCTGGAAACCTTGCTCTGACTCAGCTGAGTCTATATTCAGAGGTATGGGCATGTGGTTCTAAGAACCATTCTTTGCTTTGGTAGTCATCTCAAAATGTTCAAGTTCATGAGTTCTTTTTGGAAACACACATGTGATACACACCACTAATTATTTTAACTGTTCACCAAGTACAAATCCTCCCCATACCTGAATTTTCTGGTCACAAGGACTTAACTGCAAATAACACTGTGTAACTATGACAACTTTTGACCACAAATGTCTTTTTACTTCTTATGTGTTTTTTTCTGTTGACACTGGGGATTGAACACAGGACTTCACACATGCTAGTCAAATGTTCTACCACTGAGCTACACCAGTGCTCTACACTAGGCCCTATTGAAGTTTTTAAAGGCCTTTTAGTGTGTCTTCCATTGCTACTAGATGTCTTCATGCAACTGCCATGGTTTCTAACACTGTCAAGGCATTTTGAAGCATTTTCACTCTCCTGCTATGAAAAGCACAATTCTACTTATCACGGTCTGGGGTCACACAATTGGAAGAACTACTTACTATATTATGATTGTTTCAGCCAGAGGGGGCAAATCCTTCTGTCAACTTATCTGCTACTCAGATGTTCAAAGTTATAATTAACAAGAAAGAAAGAATGCAGAGAAATATATCTCAAAGATAAACCTAGTCATTGAGCAGTTCATCATGCCTTATAATTTCCTCATTTCTATAGCAACTGCCAAGTTCATGTCTGCCTGAAAATTTGAGACAGAAGAAATTACTAAAGGGAATTTTTAAAGGACGCCAAACCTGGCAGTAAACCAAAAAAGGGGGTTAGCTGACATTTACACATTTGTTAGAACAAGTCAGAAATGTCAGAAAGATCATATAATATTCTTAGACTTTGGGTATTGTATGTCCCTGGATCTTTGAATATTTGTTGTATTTCATGTTTCTGAAGGATCCAGGAGGACAGAGTACAGGTGATCCTGCCCTTGGGGCCTAGAACTAAGTTCAAACCCATCACAGAGTTATGGAGCTTTGTTTCTAGACTGACAAGTTCCAAGTCAGCAGGTCTAACTCACTCTCCTCATTTCACATTAGCATCATAGCCAGGCTGCACAGACACAAAACCCAGAGAGCAGCTCCAAGTCCTTCATTCTGCACTACTGTCATTCCTGATTGCCAGATCCAAGGCCCCAATACAATTTATCCCATTGGGATACTATGTTCATCAAAATCACTCTTTCCATTTTCCCCCAGACAAGCTGTCCCAAAAGATATTTTAAACCAAGCATGGTTTTATAAGCCAATAATCTCAGCACTGGGCATACTGAGACAGGAGGATTAGGAGTTTGAAGGCAATGTTATAAGAACCACCTAAAAAGGGAGAAAAGAATAATACCTTTAAAAAGTTTTAAGATATATTGTGTACAGAATCTAAGTCTGAGTGTGTGTGTGTGTGCCCACGCGTGCGCACACACACACGCGGTCACACACACCTATAGAGACCATAAGAGGGCATCCAGAAGCTCTGGAGTGGGAGTTACAGGTGACTGTGAGACACTCTACTTGGGTTCTGGAAACTGAACTCCAGTGCTCTAGAAGACCAAGGAGACAGCTCTCATGTCCCCACCTAAATAAATAAATAAATAAATAAATAAATAAATAAATAAATAAATAGGTCTTGAAACTCAAAATGGAACCATAACATCTCAGGTCCTAAATGCAGCCAATGATTCCTCTGATGACAGAGCAGCTCCTTCCATATCTTTTAAATTTCTCACACCACTCTCTGTTTATTATATCCAGGGCATTTCAACTTTCTTATTATTTTATACATAAGTCTAGTTTCCTCCTATCTTAGTGGTTTTGCACTTTTGTTTCTCTCTGCCCGGAATGCAATCTTCCTAGAAATTCTTTTTTTTATCACCGGTCTCTGCTTAGATTTATGTCCTAATAAGGAGGGCTCCTAACTATCTCATCGCCATCCCAACCAAACTACTCTCTCCACACAGTACCTCAGCAATCACTCCATTTCACATCACTCTGTGTTCTTGCACTTGTCACTGATGAAATGATGTTGCGTGCTTGTTTATTCAAGTGTCTTCATGTGCTCTCTAAGCACACCCTGCTATATTCCTCTTCTGTCAAGTGTCTAGGATATACTTGTTGCTCAAGAAATGTTTGCAGGTTAAATTAAACTCTTAAATTTATTGATGTGAAATTAAAGATTCTTATGGTTCACATGTATTAGTGAAAGTATTATTGCCAACAAATAAACATAAAAAGGAAACACATTCTGATTTGTATGAAATGCTATGGATAAATACTTTCCTTTATCCATTCCCACCTCTCCCTTCCTTTTCCCCATCATTTCCTTTCTTTCCATTCCCTTCCTTATTTTCCCTTCTTTTTGTTTTCTAAATAATACTTTAAATGTATTTTTGGAAAAGTTCACATATTTATACAATATATTTTGAACATATCCATCACCATTATCTCACTCCAACTACCCCTAGAACCTCCATCTCTTCTCCCTCTCAACTATGTATCCTTATATTTTGCTATTCACAATACCCTGAGTCCAATTAGTGGAGTCCATATGCACATGAGTGTGGACAATGAAATTCCAAGAGTGCCTTTGAACTAGTTCTGAGTAATTCCACAATTACCAGAATGAACCTCTCTCAACTTCTCAACTTTCTCCAAAAAAAAGATGGATCTTCTAAATAAATTGCTTAGAGTCACAGTGGCAAAGGCAAGCAAGTTACCATTATCAAACAGATTATAAAAGTCACAGGGTATTGTTTTCTATTTGTCCCTCTTTAAAATGCCCATTGTTTAGCCCATGTGACCATGGGAATGCAAATCACAATGCCTTTCTTGACTTATTCCAAAAGTAAGGCTTTCATCTAAGTCCAATATATTATGCTTTCTCATTGTTCTGGTCTCCTTTCTGTTACTGTAATAAAACGCTCTGACCAAGAGCAACTTGGAAAGGATCTTTTTTGGCTTACACTTCCAGGCCACAGTCTATCATTAAATAAAGTGAAGCAGGAACTTGAGAAAAACCACAGAACTACTCTGCATGCTGGCTTGCTTTCAGTTTCATACTTGGGTAGCTTCTGTATGCAACCACATGCCCCTGCTTAGATATGGTGCCACCCACATGGGCTGGGTTTCCTATATCAATTAACAATCAAGATAATTCTCTTACACACATTCCACAGACCAACATTGTCTGGGTAGTCCCTCAGGCATTTCTAAGATGACTCTGGGTGTATCAAGTTGACATTGAAAGCTAACAAGGACATTCACCATCCAGTCTACATTTAATAGTTTCCTCAGTACACATGTGACCAAACAGGCTCAAGCAGACTACACAAAATACAGTCATGGATTACTGGGTCTAGAGTTTCCTAGAGATACCATGAAGAACCACTCCTAAAATGAAGGCAAGAATACAGAAGCAGAGACTACTGAAGTAGAGAATGATGAAGACATAGTAGCTGATCTATAGAATCTTAGCAATCCCATGCCAATCTGCCAAACTGAAACCAGTGATTCAAGTAGGTAATTATTACCTACCCTTAAAATGTGTGGTTTACTTGATGACTGTGGTTTTCTAGCAAATAAACTATTATTCATGTGAAAGTGGTAAATCTGAAAGCATTGTGTATTTCTTAAAGATGTATCTCAAAATGTTTATTTTTCAGTGAAATTGTACCTGGTTGATTTATAGTGACATACAATGTTCTTAGGCTTAATTAAAATAAGTGAAGATTATTTTAATTCAGATTTTGGTCACTGTACAAAAGGGAGCTATTTCAAGCTTATGTTGTTCATGTTCTAAGCACTATAAAAAAACTGTGTGCATGCACACAGGTTCAGGCCTGTGCATGTGTGTGCAAACTTGCAAGCATGTGTGTGTGTGTGTGTGTGTGTGCGTGTGTGTGCAATGTGGGTATGCAGAGGTCAGAGGAAAGCCCTCAGGTGACAGTCCTCATCTTCCACCTTGTTTGAGACATTCGTTTTGTCATGTGCAGCTGTGCACTAAGCCAGCTGAGCCTATTACTTTCCAGGGTCTCTCTTCTGACAGTAGGAACACTCACTTCTGTGCCCATCCTCATGTATTGCTCCTAATAAACCATTTTCATGGTTGCAGAACCTAAGAATGTGATCTTTCTGGTTCTAACAAACAGAGCTCAATTTCATCAAGAAAAATAATTGTAAATCCCAATGATAAATCTCTCAGAAGAGTTTGATGGCTCAATACTTTGAAGCAACTAGTGTTCTACCCTCAATTTTATTTTTATTGTTTTTGAATGATTAATGTACAGGCATTGACTAATAATTTCTTTTGCAGAATAGGATCATACTGTTATTGATGGATCTAGAAATGGTACTTGAAGATCTATTAGAATAACTATAAAGCTTAAAACATTAAGGCAATGATGCTAAAAGGAAAATAAAAACATATAAGTAAATCTGAAGATCAACTTCAGAATAAAAATTATGTGTGACTGTTTTGACACTAAATGATAAATTGTTATTGGTACAGTGCTCAGTCATTTAAAAACATCTCATATAGCTGAAAAGCAGGACACATATAAACTTCAACCAGACCCTCTCTACTGCCTTTCAATCTTCCAATGAATTGGGTGTGAGGCAGATGATGGCAGTCACGTTGCTTCTAATAAAAGATTGCTTTTAAATGGACCTTCTGGCTCAATTCCACAGAGAAAATGTGTACTGTGGAGAGCTGGGAAGAGTCCAGAATGTTGAGCTCTGAGAGGATTGTTGCACATAAGCCCATGGATCATTTTAAAAATAATCAAGATTACATTAGAGACTTTCCTGAAGTGAAGATAGCATTAGGAGGGGTGGTGGCCTCTGTCTATCTGGGGATGTTTATTAAGATTGTATTTGATGGGTGCAGGAAATACAGGTTTCCACTGAAAGTCAAAAGTCTATTTCCCCCAGTATCAGACAATACACTGTGGAGAACAAAAACAATATAATTAATAACGGCATTAAAAATCTGTCACAAATGTCTCACCTGTGCCCCTTTCTCCCCACAGAGAGGCAAGGACACAAAGCATTTAAAATATGTACTTGAAAGAATACTTTACAACCACCATAAATTCAGCCCCTATATTTTTCTTAATCCCACATTGTAATAAGGTAGGATTGTTTTGTTAAACAAGGTCATCACACACCAGAAATGCCAGGTAGAAAAGCAAGAATAGAATTTAACTTTTGATTATCTCTTATCACAAACAATTTATTCTTATTTATTTCTGGAATTCAGTGTTTTTTCACCTACAAAATCAGAAGTAAATGGAATTGATCTTTCATTTTCCCTCTGTGTTCTAAAAGTGGGTGGAAGCTGTATCTATTCAGATGCTGGAAGTATTTCACAAACAGAACATACAGAGATGAAATGTGTTATAAAACCATTTAACCATTTAAATAAAAGCAAAGTAAAAAGCAAATCTAATTTTTATTCTTTTAACTGTATAAATGTATTTTGACTCCTGTGTTTTGACTATGATACACATATATTGAGAGAAAAGGCTTGACACTGGAGGGCTTTGCATGTTTTTTCTCTCAGAAGTTTCAGCTTAAGATGATGGGATGTATGTGGGGGATAGTTGCTTTTCTCTGTCCATTATTCTCAATCTTCATATGAAAACTAAAAATGTAATAGTATTCCAAAGTCTGACTTACCTAAACTCTAAAGTGAGTTAGAAGGGGGCTTACCTTTTCAGGCCACACCTGAATATGTGTTTAGCATGCTTATTTAAATATGGTGACCTTGAGTATTAGGCAATTAGATAATATATAGTCCCATAATTGACCCAGTAGGGCTAAAAATTATATTCATTGTCTATATACTTATAAGTAACCTTTATTTAGTTCTCTGCTGTTTTTCTAAAATATTCTCTATTTTTTCAAATTAAAATATGACCTCATCATTTTCCCTTACCTTTTCTCCCTTTAATCCTTCACATGCACACTCCTTGCTCTCTGTCAAATTCATAGATTCTATTTTTTGTTTATACACACACACATATATATATACTCAAGAACACACACATATATGTATACACACACATACAAAAACCTTCTCATTCTATGTAATTTTGTTTGTATGTATATGATTTTAGACAGGACCATTGGGTATTGGGTAGGCAATTTTTGGTCTCTTCCTGGGGAAGACTATTTCTCCTTCTCTCAGCATTCCTTCATGGGCTGTAATTCTTGGTGTGGGGAAGAGTCCTCATGAAATTTCCCCCTTTCAAGGTAGCATTTCTATTGATTTCATCCATGTTTGAGCCTTGTTTGGGCAGCCATGCTAATGAGAATTCATGGGGATAGCTTCTTTGACATTTTAGGAGACAAAAATCTCACAATAAACTTCCTGTTCTTCTGGCTCATGCAATTTTTCTTCCCCTCTCTTCTTCTATGATCCCTGAGCCTTAAGTACAGAGGCTGCATTGTAGATGTGTCAGTTGGGGCTGGGTACCATGTGGTGATTTGTTCTATGCATTTTGATCTGGATTTGATTTTATTTTCAGTAATGATCACACACATAAATATACATCTCTCTCCTCATCAAAGAAATGTGTTCTTGCAACAGATGAAGGTAATTATAAATAAACTCTGAAATTTTGTTGAAGAAACTTGACGATGAATTGGACATTGCTACGGCCACAGCCTCAACCTGTGATTCTCATGAGTGACAGAGAGGAAAATGGGCATGTCAAGAAGATACTGAAAAAATGTCACTTTACCAGTGACCAGAGTAAATATCACCAATGATGGAATGAGATGGCATTATCTTTTCTCATACCTCACTGTCAAAAGCATCATCAGTTCTGTGATGCTCTTGCCCAGAAAACAAAATATGTATTTAAAGCACAAGGAAGCAGTAGGCATGGTCAGTAAGTGGTCTGTGTGCTTCCAAAACATCAAAGTCACACACACAAAAATGACAGTTGAAAAATGGTTGCAGGCAAAAGCATGGCAAATAGACATGACAACTAACTGGGATGTGTGAGCCCAAATTAGATTCCAGCCTGAGAACCAATGTTACCATAGATATTTTGGGTGCATTGGTGAGATCTGATTACAGGCTGAGGCTGAAATAGCAATACAAGTGTGCATCTCTGCTTATTTCAAACACCATATTTGTGGTTAGGAAAAATAAATGAAAGTTTGGGGAAATAAATAGGGCCATATCTGCAACTCAGTCTCTAAATGGATAAATGATGTAAAGAAAACAAAATATGTGTAAAGTGGTTTGAGGGAGGGCAAAGAAGGGGGTGGAGAGAAAGGAATAAAAGAATGAAAAATAATGCAAGTGAAATTTATCAACACATTCTCAGATCACTACAGGTGTATCAGTGGTATTTGGAACCAAGCTCAGTACAATCTAAGATTCATAAGAGGCATCTATTGCTGTATATAAAATCCCTGCCACTTGATAGGTACTAATAAGAGATATTATAATGGTTATAATAAAAATACAACTGAAAACTACTGAAAAGGGTCACTGAACAAAGACAGCTACTGACAAGTATGACATCCTGAGTTCTACCCCCAGTACTCACCTGATGGAAGGAAAGAACTGACCTATGAAAGTTGACCTGTGACTGTCACACATTCACCACGGAGCATACATGAGCACACAAAAATATAGGTATGTACACATCTCCCATCACTTACCAAACACACACACACACACACACACACACACACGTACACACACACATACACACCCACACACATGCATTCATGCATACACATTAGAGAAATAACAACAATAATAATAGCAATAATAATAATTTTAATCTAATTGAGAAGTCGGCTCATTGTTTCACTGTTAAGTTAGAGAAACCTGAGAAAAACTGGAGCTGTGCTGACACTGTGCCTTTCAGATTATACCATGAATTTAACACATTAGATGAAAGGCAAGGGCTCTAGCCTACAAGACCAAGTCTGTGATTAATAAAGGGTACAGTAGACAGCAACTGTTTTAAATGTGTCTTTAATGCTTTTAAAGCTCTTAAAAGCACTCTAATTTTAAATGATCAGCTCATACAGAGTAATTGGAATGTTGCCTTAACTCATTGAATATTACTTACATCCTTAAAGCATCTATGTCAAAGTAAGCACATGGATTTTTATGAAGCTATTTTGTAGACACTTGGGAGTTTCCTTTTTAATACCTCAATATAATTATAATTAGTTCAGAAGGCCCAGTAACACTTTGAGATAATTGCACATAAATTAATTGCTAAAGGGCACAATTAACTTTTTATTAACGTTTGTGATAATAAACATTCAACTCTGTTTCTAATATTTCATAAATTATATTCCATATTTTAATTGTTCCTATATTAAGTTTTATTACTTAATGTCCTTGAATATTTGCCTTGGGGACCAAAGCAAACACTGTAATATGCTTAATCCAAAAGAAAACCTGCATTTAATTAGACAATGTGAGACAAGGCAATGGCTTGAGTCTCAGATACTGCCACAGGGCAAAGAGGAAGTGTTCTAAAACCAGAAGATGACAAGCCCACAGCAGTGTAATGCTCTTATTAGACAGTGTCTCTTTAAGGAAACCCCAATGTTTGAACTATTGAAACATCACCTTCAAATTGCCAATGACTCAATTGTGCTCAAATCAGAATTGAACAATAAGGGCATCTCTGATGATTAATCTTTGAGAAAAGTAACTAGTGCAGTATCATAGCTATAGGGTTGTTCACCTGTGAGGCTCACAGTGAAACCATCCATTGTGTTGAAAACCTCTGACCATTTGTTGAAACTGTACATCATTCCTCAAAGGGGTATCTTCCAAGCTCCCTCTTTTGGGATATAGCTAAATGTCACATCATTGTGTGGGGTTGAGAAGAATGGTATTGCCAAGCTTAAGAAGACGTCAAGGAATCCTGCTACTTGTAGTAAGAGTCGTTGTGCCTCACCCTCAATTCCACACGAGCCTAAAGCCTCTTTTTAATGCTGCTATTAAGAAATAAAATATCAAAGCCTTCTACAAAGAGGCATCTTTATGATTATCTGATAAAAGAATTGAATATAGTTGAATGTTGGATTCACAGTGGCTTCTGCCACAAGGTCATGTGAACACTGCTAGCAGAAGGGCACTAGGGAACAGAGATTTATATGCAGAGGTTTGGGGGCTTTTCCTCAGACATCAGAAACCTGAGTCCTCCGCAATGTAGGCATCTGGGTTGTAGGGGGACGGAAATCCAGACAAGGATGTTCTGGAAGTGGATGTGATGGGGGATTGCAGTAAAGGTTGTAGGGTTGGAACATCTAGACACCGGTTTCTGAAAGTGGATGTGATAAGAGGCTATGGATCTGTGGGGACTGCAGTAAAGGAAAATGGCATGGACCAGATTGAAGAGTCTTGTGAAAGACAGATACAGAATCCCTTTATTATTATTATTGAAAATAGATTCTTTTCTCATACACTATATCCTGATTATAGTTTCCACTCCCTCTATTTATCCCAGTTCCTCCCTACCTCCCATTCCCTCTGGAACCACTCCATTTCTATCTTTCATTAGAAAAGAACAGGCTTCTAAGAGATAAGAGTCAAACATGACAAAATAAAATAGAATGAGGTGAAGCAAAATCTTTCATACTGAAGTTGGACACAGCAACCCAACAGGAGGAAAAGAGTCTCTAGAGCAGACAAGAATCAGATACCCACTCGTTCACATAGTCAGGAGTCCCGTAAAATACTAAGCTGGTAGTTATACACAGAGGACCTGGTGCAGACACGTGTAAGCCCTGTGCTTGGTTCTTCAGTCATGTGCACCTTGCTCAATTGATTCAAAGGGCTGAGTACTCCTGGTGTGTGCCATACCCTTTCTCTTAAATGCTTTCCCTTCTTTAGAATTACCTGAGCTCTGATGGGAGGGATTTGATGGAGACCTTCCATTTAGACTCTCTCTCCACATATCTAGCTGTGGATCTCTGCATTTGTTCCCATCTGCTGCCAGAGGAAGCCTCTCTGATATTAACTGAATAAGACACTGATCTATGAGGATAGCATAATATTATTAGGACTCATTTTATTGATTTTCTAGACCAATGTGATATTTGGTTTTATCCTAGGTCTCTCGTTTGTCTAGTCTCTGTTTCTTGGTTACCCAAGCAGTGTCAGGTATGGGTTCCTTCGCGTGGAGTGGGTTTTAAGTCAAATTGGACATTGGTTGGCTACTTCTTCAAGTTCTGTGCCACCATTGCCCTACCATATTTGACAGGTAGGATAAATTGTAAGTCAAAAGCTTTGTGCCTGGGGTTGGTGACCACTTTTCTCTTTCAGAATCCTGCAGAGTACCTTCCCATAGCTAAGACACTAGAATGTAGAGGAGAAGATTCCATGTAGGTACCTGCTCAACTTCTCCATGGTAAATGAGTTATATGTGTTTTTGTGATTAATAGGATCCCTTTGTCAGTTTGCAGATGGCAATTCTTTTTATTAGCATCAGTCTTGGTTTTGGGGGATTTACATGGGACACCCTTGGCGAACAACTCAATTAAATGAGACCCAATCCCCACATTGGAAGCCTTGACTGGTTACCAGAAGTAACCGATTGAGACTCTGTATCTCCTGTTACTAGGAATCCTCATTAGGATCACCTTATAGACTCCAGGAAGTTTCCACTAGGTTTCTAGCTATACCTCAAATGCCCTAAATTCCAGCTATCTATCCATGTACTTTATCCCTCTACCCCATTTCCTCCCAACATGATATGTCAACTGTCATCTCCACTTGCCACTAGTCCACTCATAAAATTTATTCTTTTTCCCCTCCCCAGGAAGATCCATGTGCTCTCCCCCAGACCTCTTGTCTTTACCTAACCTCTCTGGGTGTGTGGATTGTAGCTTGGCTATCATTTACTTAATAGCTAATATCCACTTACAAGTGAAAACACACTGTATTTGTCTTTCTGAATCTGTGTTACCTCATTCTGGATGATTTTTTCTAGTTCTATCCATTAGCCTGCAAATTTCATGATACCATTATTGATAGCTGAGTAACACTGCATTGTGTAAATGTACCACATTTTCCTTAACTATTCTTGAAGGATATCTATGTAGTTGAAAGCTTTTCTGTATTACATGCAGTTCCCCTGGACCAGTTTTCTCTCTGCCCACCAGGTCCCACAGTGGCTTATAAAATAACCACTCAGAACCTTAATATACATTTATATTTGTTTGGCCAATAGCTTATGCTTATTAATGTCTAGCTCTCTCTCTTATAAATTAACCTATTTCTATTAATCTGTGTATCATCATGTGGCAGTGACTTAATGGTGATGCCCTGGCATCTAGCCTCCCCAGTGAGCATCTCCTCCACTCTGCCTACTATTTCTATCATGGTTCAGATTTCCTTCTTGGCTTTACTCTGCTTAGCCATTGGCTGAAACAGCATCATTCATTAACCAGTAAAAGCAACACACATTCTCAGCATACAGAAGGTTATACCATATCATCTTCCATTCTCTGTCTAAATGAAAAGGAAGGTTTTTAAAGTTAATGTAGTAAAATTATATATAAAAAACAGTTATCAAGCAAGAATTAAGTTACAATATTTAATCTATTTGTATTTGGCAAAATTAAAGAAAATACTCTATCATTTGTTCTATTTTGAGTCTAAAGTTTTATATCTAATTTATCTTTTATCATAACTAGGGGAAATTATAACTATCTGTCTTCAACTCCAGCAAAGACCGCAAAAGAATGTAATACTACCCAAGCAAACAGGAAGTGCATTATAAGCAACTTCCAAAACTCTAGAATTAATAGAGACATCTCATTGCCTGAACAGTCACTCAGAAGTCTTCTGTAAGCCTATAGGCCCATATTATCTGGAAGACTTTTTAAAGAAGCAGGAAAGTTGAAGATCTTTTTTCTCTTCAACTGGCAAAGTATGTAAGTTGTTCTCTTCTCTGTCCTATAGAATGTCTGGAAGATTCCTCTGTGAAGCAGGAACCCTGAAGGACCATCCCATCCCTTGGCAAGTTTATCAGTCACTTTCCTGTGGGTCCTGTACAATTTATATAGCATACAATCAAGTAATCCAGGCAAGAGCAGTTTCTTGCCCAAATGGCTAGTCTTGTCACATTTAAGGCAAACTCTGTAACTATTTTTTTCTAGTTTTCCTCTTTGAAGGAACTGGTGCTGGCAGGAGCAGATGTGTCTCATTGTCATGAAAAGTTCCAAGTTAAAAAACCATATTCTGTAGGTCATTGAAAGGTTTCAAGAATATCTATCCATTTGAAATATATCCAGGTATATCTAGAAAACTTAACTAACATGACCACAAGCTTGACTATCATAGATATATTAATCTGCACTTCTAAGCTATACATTGCATTTTTAAAAGAGATATATAAACATAATGTGTTAAATAAGAGGAGAAATATACATACAATAAAATTGACCTTAATTTTGTATCAATAAACCAAAATCCATACCAATTTAAAGTATCTATTTCTATATCTCATCTAGATTGTTTCCAGTTTCTGGATATATGAAGAAAGTCACAATGTACATGGTTGAGCAGGTCTCCTTATGGGAGGATGGAGTGTTCTTTGGGTATATGCCAAAAGTAGTATAACTGGGTCTTGAGATAGACTGGTTCCCAACCCTCTGAGGAACTGCTATATTGATTTCCATAGTGTCTGTCTAAATTTGCACTCTCACCAGCAGTGTAATACTTTCCTTGCTCCATATCTCAATTGGTGTGAGTTGTCACTTGTTGGGTATTGAAGTTTCCCACTATCAGTGTGTGAGAGTCAGTATGTAATTTAAGCTGTAGTAATATGGGGCACAGGTGTTACGTATTGAAATGTCATCTTGGTTGATTTTTCCCTTAATGAGTATGTGTTGCCTTCTTTACTCTTTTGATTAATTTTTGTTTGAACTCTAATTTGTTAGATATTAAAATGTCTATACCAGCTTACTTTTTAGGACTATTTGCCTGGAATAGCTTTTCCCAACTCTGTACCCTGAGGTAATGTCTATCCTTTATGTTGAGGTATATTTCTTGGGGCAACAGAAGGATAAATCCTGTTTTTGTATCCAGTCTGTTAGTCTGTGTCTTTTATTGGAGAATTGAAACTATTGCTGTTGAGAGGTATCAATGAGCAGTGACTGTTGAGATTGTCGATTCCCATAATTTTTTATTTTTGTTGTTGGCTGTGGTGGTGGTGGTTGTGTATGTGTATTTTTCTTTGGTTTTGCTGGTGTAAGATTATTTATTTCCTGTGTTTTCATGGGTGTAGTTAAACTCCTTAGGTTGAAGTTTTCCTTCTAGCATCTTCTATAGAGCTGAATTTGTAGATAAATGTTGCTTAAATTTGACTTCATCATGGAATATCTACCTTTCTCTATTCATGGAAACTGAAAGTGTTAATTGGTATAGTAATCTGGCCTGGCATCTGTGGTCTCTTAGAGTCTGCAGCACATCTGTTGGGGCCCTTCTGCCTTATAGAGTCTCCACTGAGAAGTCAGGTGAAGTTTTAATAGGCTTGACTTTAAATAGGTTTGCCTTTAAATAGGTTTGGCATTTTCCTTTGCAACATTTACTATCCTTTCTTTGTTCTGTGGGTTTAGTGTTTTGATTATTATGTGGCAAGTGGACTTTCCTTTCTCGTCCAATCTAGTAGGTGTTCTATATGCTTCTTGTACCTGTATGCATGTCCTTCTTTAGATTAGTAAATTTTCTTCTATGATTTTGTTGAAGACCTGGGTTTCTTCTCCTTCCTCTATATCTATTATTTTTAGTTTTGGTCTTCTCATAGTGTCTCAAGTTTCCTGCATGTTATGTGTCAGTAATCTTTTGGATTTAACATTTTCTTTGAGCTATGGGATTCTATCTTCTATCTCTTATATTCTCAAGTTCCTATCCCAATTCCAATTTTGCATTTTCCAGATTCCCTGTCTGTGTTTTCTTTATTGATTTTATTTCAGTTTTCAGGTCTTGAACAGTTTTATTTGTCTCCCACAGCTGTTGTGTTTTATTGGATAACTTTAAGAGATTTATTCATTTTCTCCCATTTTTGTTTGTGTTTTCCAGGATTTTTAAAAAGGAATTCTTCATTTCTTCTTTAAAGACCTCTACCATCTTCATGTAATTTGTTTTAAGTTATTTTAAGTTCAGTTATGTTGGAATATTCAGGGCCTGCTATGGTATGATAGCTGGACTTTACTGGAGACATATTATCCTGACTGTTTTGATTGTGCTTTTACACCAGAGTCTAGGCATCTGGGTTTGGGATGATTATTTATCTAAGTGCTGACTTCTATTTCTGGATTTGTCTTTATGGATTGGTTTTGTTCCTTGATTTATGCTTCTCCTCTTGATTTTCAAGAGTTTGATGCTTGTTTGTTATCTTTTTGCTTGGCCTGCTCAGCTGCTATGTTCACAGGGAATGCCTGTTGGTTTTGGAGGCTGGTTTTGTAGAAGAGGTCTTTATGATATCTGAGGGATGTGGTCAAAGAGGAAAAGAAGACAACAGCAGGTTTCCTTCTGCAAAGTTGGAAGTGAGACTTGGAGGACAGGATCTCAGCAGCAATAGGAGAGGTGTGAGTCTGCCTTCAGTCTAAATGTTTCCATGGGAGGAGCGCCCCATGGGTTAGAAGGGAGTACCTGCTGGAGGAGTTGTGGTCTGGGACAAAAAAAAATGAATCAGGGGATGAACATTAGGAGGGGAAGATCTGTGAGATCCACAGTGAAGGTTGCCATGACTGTTCTACAGAAAAGCTGGCAATGATACCAGGGGATTGTATCTGGGGGAAAGAGAAAGAGTGGTGAAGGTCTCTAGACAACCTACCTGGTTTTATGGCAGGCATGATCTGTGGTTTAGCAGTGCCTGCTAGAGTTGGGATCTGGGATACAACCCAACAAATGCAGGTAGAGAGGTTAGGATGGGATGGTCAGGGGATCCACAGGACATGAGATCAGGGAAAAGGGGGACTACAGCTGGTGTTCTGCTGTAGCACAAGGGATTAGACTGGGGTCTGGGGAACAGAGAGAGGAGAGAAGGTCTGCAGCAACACTGGAGTTCTGAGGAGACTCTATGAAGATGCTCGCTGGAAAGTATGCCACAGACATCACATACTTTGTGAGAAAAAAGCCTTAAAAGGGCCATGCTTATAAAAAGATTTCCATTCGGTCACTTTACATGTGAAAGTCATGTTGTAAAAGTCCATGCATGTGTATTATTTTATGTGTATACAATTTATGATTATGGATATTCACGTGCATTTTCACGTTTACAGGAAATTTCAATTCCCAGAAGAGTGATTGGGGTGATGGTAGAGGAAATATGAAAAGGAAAACTTTTGTTGTATTATTTTATGGTTATATTATTAATTTTATTTCATGCTTCTAAATCATTTTGGTCCAAGATAAGTATAATATGAACTGTTGATAAGATTTTTTAAAATTTTGATGGCCATGGTAGAAAAAAAGAAGGATGTAACATTTAGCTTTAGTAACATTTAGCTTTCTACATGCATTTTATACATATTAACCAAGTATTAGTGCCTGAATATGTAATCAGTGTAAAACTGAGATGCATACACACAGTTTTAAATACTTTTTAAAATGAATTTTTAATTTTTAATATTAAATATTAATAGGGATATGTTCTAAAATGGCTATGTACAATTAAAACAAATGTTCCAACTGCCCTATTTTGCAGACTTTTTATTTTTTAGTTTTTATTTGTATGTCTGTGTGTATGCAAAAAGTATGCAACATTTTAGAAGCCCAATATGTATTTAACACTTACAATTTAGATTAGACTAAGCCATATTCAAGTGTTAAGTAGAGACATGTAGCTACAGGCTATCAGACTAGTAGGTGTAGTTTTACACTACTCCAGTTATATCACAGGATAGAGATATAGATACTTCAGTTGGTAGAATGTTTGTTTGCCATTAATGAAGCCCTGGTTCAATCACCATCTCTTCATAATAAGCCAGGTATAGTGACACACATCTCTAATTCCAGCATTAGAGAAAAAATTGGGAGTGCAAAGCTAGCTTTGGCCATGTAGTGAGCTTAAGGCTAGCATGGTGTGATAGTTTTGACAACTTGGCACAATCTGAAATTACTTGAGAAGAACCTCACTGAAAGATTGTCTGGATCAGGTTGGCCAGTGGCCATGTCTGTGGATTGGTCAGTGGATTGTCTTGGTAGTCTTATTTAATACAGGATAGCATAGCCTGAAAGTAGGTGCGAGCATCCCTATTTGGTGGGCCTGGGCCATACAAGAGTAAAGAAAGTTAGCTGAACATTAACCATATCACATACACTCATTCTCTCTCTGCTCCTCTATAACCGTGCCCAGTTGTCTCAACTCCTGCCTTGTGAGATCCCTGTTGTGATGGCCTTTGATCCTGGTTTGTGACATATAATAAGCCTATCGTCCCCTGAAAGTATATTGTATTTTGTCAGAGTATTTTACCACAACAATAGAAACAAAACTAGAACATATGGAACACATTGGATCCTGTCACAGGATAGATTAAATTACTAGCATGAATATATATTTTTAAAATGAAGTATTAATAGGTATATGTTTGCAAATAGCTACATATTATTAAAATAAATGTTCCAATTGCCCCATTTCATAGACTTTAATTTTTAAATCTTTGTGTGTGGGGGTGTGTGTGCATGTGCATATGCTGAGAAGCATGTGAGTGTCTATGGAAGACAGAAGAAGACATCACATCCCCTGAAACTGGAGTTTCAGGCAGTTCTGAGCTATCTGAATGTGGGTTCTGGGAATAAAACTTTGTAAGAGTAGTACACATGCTACTTAACCACTGAGTTGTTTCTCCAGTACATCAACATTTTTCCATTCCTTAGCATAGTATGTGATCTTAGCCACTGAGCATCTCCCTCACATCTGTCTGTCTGTCTCTCTCTCTCTATTTCTATTTCTCTCTCTCTCTCTCTCTCTCTCTCTCTCTCTCTCTCTGTATGTCTCTCTCTTTCTCTCAGTGGGAGTATAGCTGAGACAGATCTCTTTCCTTATCAAGGTCCAAATGGTCTTGAAAACAAATAATGCCATTACATTTGTAATTTTTTTCAGCTTGAGCTTGAGTACGTGATCTAGTAAACATGTGCATTTATCATTAATATTGATAAATAGAGGCAGCAATGAATAACAATTCCTATGCTCTGGAACAGCATGGGACATTTGGAAAAAAAGTGCCATCACCACGTCTAGGAGGCAAATTGTGGGGCTGTTAGCAAGCTGAGTCTTAGAGCACAGGGAAGAAAAATCGATGTCTCAGTGACAGGTAGAAAAGTTTGAAATGGGCAGATTGCATTGAAGGACAGTTCATGGCTCTGTCAATAAAGAGGGAGGCCTTGTGTCCTATAGGGAATATCAACTGAGAGCCCATGTTCCTTCCATTTGTTTTCTCTGTCTGTGAATTTAGTCACTGGTAGAAAATGACACTGAAACTAGAAAACATGCTTCCATGGAAACACAAGTCCACCAAAATTCTCTTCCCTCATGACCAGAACAGTCTACTAAAAGCATTTTCTTCCTTTTAAGAAATACCTCCTCACAGTTTCACAGATGTCTTCCACAGGCTCATATCTGGACATTGAGTCTCTAGCTGGTAGGATTGTTTTGGGAGATTGCAGGGCCTTGGTGATATAGGGTCTTCCTGGGGAAGATGGGGTGACTATGGAGATGCCATTGGAGGATATGCTCACTTCTTGACTTGGGTTGAGCTCACTGCTCTCTGGTTCAGCTGTTGTGTAAGTTGTCCCATAAGAATCTCCCCCTGCCATGGATGGAGCAGTCCCACCACCATGCCTTTCCTCTTAAGACTAAAATCACTCTGAAACCACGAGACAACGTAATGGCTTCTAGTCCTACACTTTTCTCCCAAAGAAATCAGCAAAGATAACTACACAGCCAGTGGTAGGAAACAAGGCAGGCACTGTTTCTCAAATCAAGTTGAAGTTTTCCACTTTGCTCCAAACACAAAGTCTTATCATTTTTCTGAAAACCGTATGGGAAAGGGAAATTTGATCCATACCAGGGTCCTTGCATGGTAAGGATAATGGCACTGCACACTTGCCAACTCTGCTGCTTAGTTTTAAATATCAACTTGCTACCACCTAGGATCACCAAAAAAAAAGATAAAGAAAATGGTCCCAAATAATTACATAGATCAGGTTGGCCTACGGACATGTGTAACATATAGTTTTCCTCCACCAGCCTCTTTGGTTTTTTCCCACCAGCCACTTGGGCTCTGTCACAGTTGCAGTCCCCAAATAACACACAAGACACTGCATTAATTATGAAGCTGTTGGCCTTTTGCTTGGTTTCTTATTGGCTAATCCATAATTGTTAATGTAAGTATTTCTCTTACCGGAGAAAGGGTCCAAACCTTTTATTCCTCTGGAGGCTACATCGTGACTTCCTGTGTTTCTCTTTCCCAGAATCCTCCTTGACTCCTAGTCCCACCTATCTTGCTTCCATATTGGCCAACAGTGCTTTTTTGACATATACACAGGACTTCCCCATCACCTCCTCTTTTCTGTCTAAACAAAAATAAAGGTCTTAAATTTACCATAGTCAAATTATATATAACAGAACAGCTATCAAACAAGAACACAGTTACAACATTTTGTCTATCAACATTCAGCAAGATTTAAATAAAATCTCATCCATCCCATCTTTGTGAGTCCAAAGTTCTATATGTAGCTTATCTTTTATCATAACTAAGGAAAACTATAATTATAAATATCTGCCTTCAACTCTATCAAAGACCACAGAAGTATAATATATAAACACTAGAATTGACAAAGACATCTTGCCACCTGGACAGTTGCCTGAAATTTCTCTGTAATGTTGGGGAATCCATCTTCAGCCCATAGGGCCACAATGTGTCCAGAAGACTTCTCAGCAAAGCAGGAAATTTCACACTGTCCATCTGCATTGGCAGTTTGGCATTCATTTTTCTGTGTCCTGCAGAAAGTCTCATACTCTCTTCCATGAATCAGGAACCCTGAAGGACTGTTTGAATTCAGCAGTTACTTTCCTGTGGGTCCTGCATGTCCAGTTTATACAGAAACAGTCAAGCAGTCTAGGCAAGAGCAGTTTCTTCCCCAAATGGCTAATCTTGCCATGTTGAAAGCAAACTCCATAATGAGTTTCTTCGATGCTAATTTTCCTCTCAGGAGCAGATATTTCTCATTGTCAAGAAAAACCGTAAACCATTTTAAATGTCATATTCTGAAGGTCTTTGAAAGGTTTGAAGTCTATCTATCTTAAATATATTTTGTATATTTAGAAAACATTACTTATCTAAATATAAGTTCTAACTATTATAACTATCTATAGTCTGTATTTAATTATGTATTATGTTTTAAAAGATCAGTATAAGCACAATACTTAATCAAGAGAAGAAATATACATATCACAAAATTGACCTTGAATTTGTATCAATAAATGAAAAACCATACCCATATCAAGTATTTGTTTCCATACCATAATTCCCCCTTCCCATTAAAAAGAGATTGGATGTGATCATTAATCAATTATAAGCAACCCCATTCAAATGAAAACAAAGATTTATAAACAATATGGGAATTTGGATGTTTGGATGTCGATCATTCCAAACTGCTTCCTGCTGCATGGGAGTGCTGTCCATACCATGGTGATCATGACAAAACTCAGAAACCTTGGCCAAGTCCATTTTTTGTAGTCTGTAAGACTGCGTCATCTTAGCTGTCTTAATTGTTGGAACACCTGGCCCATTGCTTCTGGGGGTCTTGGTTCATCAAACCACAGAAGCCTAGAAGGAATCTACAGCTTTCCATTTTCTGTGGAAACACAAATAAAATATCTTTTCCAAAGTAGCATATCCTTATACTTAAATTTTGAAGTCAAGGCATTTTCAAAAGATATGTAAGTTTAATTAATTTATCAGCATTTATAATCAAGTGTACTTTAGCAGTTATTCCTTTAGCAATCAAAAACTGAAAAACACAATAGCATATAGTATCCAGACTCCCTGTGTATTTTCCATCTTTATGTGGCTTATTTATTTATCTATTATTATTTACTCTATTTCCTTTACTTTTATTTATTTATTTATTTCTATGATACAGGGTTTCTCTGGAAATCTGCCTGCCTCTGCCTCTGGAGCAAAACGTGTGCCACCACAGCCGGCTTCTCTACTTATTTACCACTATGCTGTTTCTTTTTCTCTCTAAATCCTACATATATTTTTAAACACACTGTAGACCTTTAGAGGTTTTTCTTCATCTGAACCTGACTTTACTGTAAATCTTTATGTTTTTCTGGTCACATGTCATATATAGGCTAAAACCATGGCTGTTTAAGCTGCATTTTTTCCAAGATGGCGGGTGTAAGTTTGACTTCAGCACACTGCCTCAGTCTATGTTGACGTCCAGCAAACGCTGGTGGCTTGAAGATGTGGTCACTGCCACTTCCAGATGTTTGTACACACCTTTCAGTCATTAGCAGAGCCTCTTAAAAGAACCTTGCTGGCTTTTTTTTTTTTTTGCTTATGCTGAGTCAGGAAGACATCCTTAAATGAGCCGTGTGAGTCTCTGCTTATGGCTAGCAAAACAGAGCTCACCTGAGAAAAATGCTGTTACCAAGAAGCCGTGCTTCTCTCTGTTTTTGTTTCTAAAATCCCTTTAAAGCTTTTGTCGTTTTACATGGAAATTCAATCCCACTCCTGACACCATTATGTAACATATAGTTTTCCTCCACCAGCCTCTTTGGTTTTTTCCCACCAGCCACTTGGGCTCTGTCACAGTTGCAGTCCCCAAATAACACACAAGACACTGTATTAATTATGAAGCTGTTGGCCATTTGCTTGGTTTCTTACTGGCTAACCCATAATTGTTAATCTAAGTATTTCTCTTACTGGAGAAAGGGTCCGGACCTTTTACTCCTCTGGAGGCTACATCGTGACTCCCTGTGTTTCTCTTTCCCAGAATCCTCTTCAATTCCTAGTCCCACCTATCTTGCTTCCCTATTGGCCAACAGTGCTTTATTGACATATACACAGGTCTTCCCCATCAGACATGGTTGTCGGGATTCTCTTAACTGTTGATTGAGGAGCAGAAACCTACTCTGAATATGGGTGGCATCTAGGCTGATCCCTAAGTTCTGGGAGAGTAGAGAGAGCTAGCCAGGTCATAAGGAACAAACACATGAGGGTGGATGCCTATATTCTCTGCTGATGACTGTAGTATGAATAATAAAAGCCCAGCGATAGATACTGGGGTTAAAGCTGAAAATCAGAAAAGCAAAGTGGCCAACCACTAGAGAGTTCTCACCTCTACCAAGGCTCAGACTAAAAGGGGTGATCCTGTCCTCAGTGTTTCTGCTGACTGTCTCCTCTATTCTTATATTCCTCTCTAGTGCTGGGATTAAAGGTGTGTACCACCGCTATCCAGTCTCTATGGCTAACTAGTGTAGTTTCTGGGTTTAAAAGTATATGCCATCAGTGCCTGGCCCCTGTGGCTGACTAGTGTGGCTAGTTTTGCACTCTGATTCTCAGGCAAGCTCTATTTGTTAGATCATAAACAAAACATGACTGTGGATGGATGAGGTACTTTAAGTTCCTGCCTTGATGTCATCACAGTACAGGACTGTAACAAGAATTATAAAACAAATAAACCCATTCCTAGCATAAATTGCTTTTGGTCAGGATATTTTAACATAGCAAGAGAACTGAAACTAGAACTTTGAAGAATTTCATCTGTCTCAGAATGCAATACATCTTTGATAATACATACATGTCACACAGCACATTCAATGAACATCTGCACATGTGCTTATACGATGCTTATACCACACAAAGCATGCAGACATACAAACACTACATACTTTTGTAGAAGCATCATAATATATTAAAGTAGTCTTCAGTCTTTTAATAAATTTCATTTTAATTCATAAATTTCAGTCCTATCCAATGTGTAAAACAAATTTAAACTTCCACACCCAATTTTTTTCTTTGGATTTAACATTTTCCATGTATTTTTAAGATTAAAAAATTCAGTTATGTGTATGTGTGTGTGTAGATATGGGTATGTGCTCATATGAACAGGTATGCACAGATGTCAAAAAAAGAGTGTTATATTTTCTGTGCTAGAACAACAATAAGTTGTGAGCTACCCAATGTGTGTGCTAGGAACTAATTATAAGTCCCCTGAAAGAGTAGTATGCATTCTTCATAGCCGAGCCATCTCCATAACCCCATAGATATTTGATTTTTATTCTGCTAGGCTATCTATTCTATTTTTTAAAATGTAATAATTTAGATAAAAGAAAAGCATCCTTAAGTAACTGCCTCTTCATCACACATGCTACTTATATGACAGATATATAAAACATATGTGTGAAATCAAATAATATGACTTAAATTCATATATATATAAAACAATATGCCATATTTTTATGTACACTCATGCACACACACACACACACACACACACACACACACACCAAGAAGAACAAGACGCTTCATGCTTGAATGCCAAGAGCTGAAAGCATTTCTTCTTCCTCCTTTGTTTTTCTGAGTACAAAGAAGATGACACAGCTGTCCCAAACTGGCACATCAAAACCCTTCCTTTTAGATGACTTCAGCAACATTAGCTCTTGTTCTTATGCGAGAAATCTTTGATCTTCCTGAAAGAGCCTCCCTTATTCCTGAACATGACAATGTGGCAGAAAGGACAGCACAAACAGTGTAAGAGCACTTGTCATGGATGACACGACACTTTACACAGTGATGCTGAAATGTGGTCCACATCCGCTCTGAAGGACTCTTTGCTATAGTGTGATTTGTTGTTTTCATGTATATTTCTCTGGGGATGCTTAGGTGTTTCTGCTGATGTGTGTGTTCTGCTCTTGCTGAGATATGATGTCTGTGCCTGGAAGGTGGTCTTCATCTTGTGTGTTAGTGTCTTTTCTCCTCACACCCCCATCAATGCGCACTTTCCTATTTCCATGTCACTTCTCTATATTTTAGTCCAGCTTCCTACTACATTAAAACAGGAATGAATTCATTCAATGAGTGACTGAAACAAGCAGCTGGGCCTTCTGTTTGTATGGTTATATGGATACCTGTGCTGTGGGACCAAAGTTTGGTTAGCATTTTCCCTTTTACTGGGAACATACACTGGATTGAAATTTTATGGACAAATACATTATTTTTGGTCACAAGATATATTGGTTTGTGCAAAAGCAACATTCAAAGGTTTAAAAGACTGAAGATCTCCCCAGGAAGTATTTTTTAAATGAAGTAACTCTTATACATATAAGACATGCTAAATGAACTTCAATAAGATTGTCTTATTGAGAAGCAAAGATTGATAAAGCCATTAGGAGAAAAGAGACACAGAGAAACAATTCGTTTGTGGACCAAAATGTTTTATTTTGTTCACTGTGTGTGCTTGTGTCTTTGCATATGAGTATGTATTTAGGTGTGCAGGTGTGTGGACTTTTCAGATACATGTGTGCATGTGCATGGAGGCCAGGGGGTAAGCCTTGAGTGCTGTTCCTCAGGAACTATCCACCACCACCACCACCACCATTATTATATTGAAATAGGGTATCTCACTGTGACCTAGGATTCATTGTTTAGGTTAGAGAGGCAAGCCCGTAAGCCCCAGAGGTTTACTCAGCTTTGCTTCCTGAATTTGGGGATTATGAAGAGTTGGTATCACCTGGCATTTCACACGGATGCTGAGGATTGAGCTTAGGTCTATGTGCTTTAGTGGCAAGTACTTTACTGATTGTGTTAGCCTGCTAGTCTCTGTGGACAACAGCTTTTGCAGAAAGAGATTTCAGAAGTTGGTTTTGTTTCCCTTAATCACCCAAGGACACTTTTACCTAGAGCATAGATGCCTTTGATGAAGTCTCACAATGTAGATTTGTATGGGATTTTTTTATATGTGTGTGTGTGTGTTGTTATAGTTGTTGTTTGTATGTATAGTTTGTGTGTGCATGTGTGGGGGTGGGGCACCAGATACAGTGAATCATTTGAATTAATATGTCAGCAATAAATAAATGACATAGCATGATGAAAAAGCCATAGACAAGAACATTCTCCACATCCATTCTATGCCACACAACCACCAGTCTGGGTGTCTCCTGAGCATTTTCCTGAATACCAGAGTACTCCAGTTTTTCATGGCATGCCATGAGAGACAGTTATATCCTCAGGACACACTCTGGTTCTCACGTTTGTACAAAAATTCCTATCCTAGAAAAACAAGTGACATTTCTTCTTAGAAGTCCTTTGTGTAATCGGTCAACACTTCCAAACTACAGACAGAGGTCACATGAGTATCTGCTCTGTGGGATGCTCAATCAAAAAGTGGCTTCTTGGACTCTGATGTGGTAATTCTTTCAGAAACACGATTGTCCTGGCATGACAATGCTTCCTGGGCAGACTAGTAGGTGGGATATCTTCAGACATTGAGTCTTCCCCTAAGTAACACAAAAAGATTTGGGGTAACAACTTCATTTTTAACCAGGAAAAATATGAAAACATATTTTGATTATATACCAATGTTATAGTTACATATTTTATATAACATGTCATTGCACATAATTGTGTATAATAACATAATATATATAATTATAGATACATAATTAGATATAAGTGAGTGAAGGGAGAAATAGAATTTCTAACAGGCCTTTTAGCTTTGGTTAGCTACACAGGTTTCAATTACCCTGACAGGTGTGTGAAAGCCACCTGGATCCTTCATTGGAGATTTCTACATCTCGCTGGCATGCTGGGTTGAAATCTTAACATTTTCTTCTTTTCACACGGTGCTTAAGGCCAGTTTCTTTGGTCTATTAACTGACTTGTAAGAAGGGAGAGTAAATTGTCCTTGACTGTACAAACACCCTGACTTTTTTTTCCCCATGAATGCAAATGGAAGATTTTTAAAGCTTGGCAGTTTGCAAAGACATTACTCCCAAGATAAATTAAAGATCACGAAACTTTCTCTTGTTTATTATTTAAAGCTAGATTTTGGGAGAGGTAGCCCAGGTTGTAATTATGATTCTGACATTGCTTGGCAATCTTAGTCAAGCCACATAATCTCCCTTGGCACGATTTTTTTCACATTAATTAAAAAAATGTGTGAATTTGTTGTAGGGAGGATAAACCAGATGACCTCAAACACTTATGCAGTCTGAACAACTGATGGTTTGCTACTCCAATGTGCATGAAATTAACATTTGTCTTCTCTTCCTGCACTTAAAGTATTATTTGTTTTAATTTTATGGGTATGAGTGCTTTGCCCGCAAATATATATATATATACCTGGTGCTCACTGGGAAGGAAGAAGACATCAGGTCTCCTGGAGCCAGCATTAAAGATGGTTGTAAGCTACCATGTATGTGCTGTGAGCTGAACTTGGGCCCTCTGCAAAAGCAGCAAATGCTCTTCCATGCTGAGCCAGGTCTTTATGGCCCTCTTTCTGCACTTTTAGCAGACAACAGTCCACAGTAGTAATAACATAAAATGTTGACATTCCACTTTAGATGTCTATTTTCCTGGTACTTTGTTCACATGGAGTCATGCTCTAAATCTCTGCTGCCTTCAGCATGTTTACATTCCAAATTCCAAGCACAGCTTATACCACAAAGCGATTCTAAGTATGAAGTTATTCAATGGATGGGAGTAATTGCTTGGTAGTACCAAATAATTAAAATGTATGTACTTGTGATTCTTAATTTGTGTTTGAGGACAAAATGTGTTTTGGCCTTCCCCTTAGGCAGCTCACAGGGGCACAGTCCATGGTGACCCTTCAGTGCTCCCTGCCTCGGTATACAAACATTGGGGCTGTCGAATTCCCCAAAATGGTATCCCAGATTGAACTAACAGCTTTTAGTCCTCAAGCACCATGTGGAAGAATGCAAATATCTTTGTAGGACAGAATAGGAGGCACTTATCAGAAAGTGTAAAAGTAGATGGGAATGTGATAATGACTCAGGGAAAGGGGCTCTGTGGAACTATTCTTTTCCTGCTTTTCTTGATTCTTTTAGGGTTTCACATCATGCATCTTGAACCCACTCATCTCCCCAGCCCTCCACATCCACCCTCTGCCATGAAAGCTCACTCCCAAAATTTAAAAGTAAAACCAAACAAACAAAACGAACAAAACAAAAACAAAACAAAAAACTCAGTGGGGGGAATCTCATAGTGGAAGCTGTAGTGCTGTAGTGTGGGCCATGGAGTTACACCATGAACCCTTTAGTCTTGTCATCAGTACTTACAAGTGTTCACTGCCATGTGTCATTGGTCTGGCTCAAGGTATCTGGCCTTCGCTATACCATTTATAATGGGTCTTCTCTGGGGCTCTTGGCTATCCTGCTGTTGTCCTGTGTCATGGGGATCCTAAGGTTTTGGATCTGTAGGTTCATTCCCTTCACATGCTCCAACAGTTCATAGATGAGGTGTATGTTGGGGTGGGCCAACTCTGGGCCTGGGTGGCACCTGAGCTGGTTAGCCTGCCAGCTTTCCCCCTTGTCACCTTGTGAGCTCTGCAGCACTGCCTCAGTCAACCCACCCAGTGCAGCCTGTGGTAAGGAGTAGAGCCAGTTCTCTTGTTCTCAGGCCCTTGGGTCTGGTTCACCCTCACTCACACCACCCATACCAGCTCCTGTATCCCTGACAACAAGGTCAGCTGCAGTATTCTGCAGCTGGTGAGGGGCAGAGTTAGTTCTCCCAGTCTCAGTGACTACAGGGCCAGCTCTCTTGCCTTTCAAAGGTATCAAGGGGCGGGAAGAGGAATGTATCTTTCCCTCACCCATGCCACCACATGGCAGAAGGGGATCCAGGGCTAGCTCACCTGTATCCCCAGCAACTGGGTCAGCTCTGGTATGCTGGGGGTGAGGAGTATGGCATCATGGGTCACAGACATCAATACAGACTACAGACCCTGGATGTAGTAGGATCACAGACCCAGACACGGTTCTAGGTACAGCCAGGGCTCAGAGGTCACCATGGCCCAGGTGGCAGTGCAAGCCACTGGCTCAGCATGCTCCATCCAGGGCAGCATGACTCTCTAACACCAAATTGTACCATGTGGCAGTCCAGACCGTTGGCATCAGTATTGCCTTCAGTGGTCTCAAGAACTATGGACATTGACTAAGACCCTGGCTGCTTCAAGGCCACAGACCCAGCATTGCCCACAGCAGTAATCCTAGTGCAGATGACACACTGGCCTCAGTTGATGGTGATGTCCAAGCAACTTAGCATGGCTCTGGTGGTGTCATAGACCTCAGGCACCAACATGGTCACAGGTTCTGGTCTAGATCCTGAGCATCCATGTGACCGTTGGTGACACCATGAGTATCCAGACATCAACACAGACCCCAGCTGTGACAAAACCACAAACTCAGACATGGTGCTTGGCAGTAACAAAGCCTGGATATTACCATGAACCAAGATGGCAATACAGGCCACTCAGATCTGCATGTCCTCCATGGCAGTACGACTCTCAGAAATTTGTCTAGCCCCAGGTGGTTGCCCAGACCACATGCCTCTGCATAATCCTCAGTGGTAGCAGGAACCACAGACATCAACTCATACCTTTTCAGTTGCTTCAGAGCCTCCGACCAAGATTGGCCTTTGGCAATAGCCTAAACATCACCTTGGACTCAGGCGGCAAGCAAGCTATTCATTCACCCTAGCCTGTTTCTCACCACCCTCACCTCTTCAGATCTGCCTCTCTCCCCAGCCCATGAGCCTCTGCACCACTCAAGTCTCTCTTCTACCTCCGCACCCTGTTCACCACAACGGTGTCTGACTGCCTGGCACTATATGAATCAGGTGGCACTTGGTTGAGGTGTGCCCTGGCTGGATGCATGGCATGACACAAAACTATTGCTGTTGCTGTATTGTGGCCCAGGGCTAGAGTCCCAGGCTGCTCTTAGTTGTGTCCTGCCCCCATCAGTCATGTGGCATAACATGGAGTTGTTTCTCTGGAACTCTTTTATACCATTTCTTCTGTGTTTGCCTTCATTGTTACAAATGATTATAAGAGCCTGGCCCATGGGAAGCATAAGGGTTGGTGGGGAATAGATAGGTTTGTTTCAATAAAAGCTACAGATTTTGCTCCAAAGGGAATAAGAGAGTGATAATTATAAGCCAAATAGGATTGAATGTGGTCTGCAAACACAGAATCAGTTTGCCCTGACTAGCAGACTCCATTGTGGAAGAGGTCAGGCAAACTTTTACAGTCACAGAACAAAGAAAGTCATTAATTAAGTATTCTCCAAATACATTGACATGGACATCAGAGAACAGTAAATAAGAGCAATCTCTAGTTTGCAAGTCCAGTGCCATCTGATGACATTCTTAGCTTTGGTTTGGTGATGCTAGCTCTGGGAAGTTAATTCATCCCAAAAGATTTACCTGAAAGTCTCAAAGATAGGTAAGATATAGACATTTGTAATTAATGGTTAAATAGAAGACAAAAAACGATCTGAGGTGATTTTAGGCCTCCAAATTGCTGCATTTCATCTTTCCACCATCAAAACTTCAAGGTCATCAATCTGCAGCATCGTTAGCATAGCCATGGACCTTTTAGCGAAACTTAGTACACACAAATAGAAGATTCTATCATCTAATGTTTTGTGCTGGGATAGGAAAACACAGGGAAGGCCCTTACAGTAGCCAGAGAAAGCTTCCTTGGGCAATGGTATCTCACGGAAAACCAGTGAGAATTGAAGGCATGATGAGAGGTGCTCCATTTTAAGGAAAAACTACCTCTGTAGAGAGAGAGAGAGAGACAGGCAAAAATGTTAGGTCCACATCATGAAGTATAAACAGTTGTGGAAATGGGGGGAGAGGGAGACATGAGGGGTGGCTTAAGCAGGGACCAGTTTGCATAGGTCCTTCTAACCTATGTAAAACATGACCAGATAAAGAATCCCATCTCAGATCAAAGAGAATTCCTCACAGGGTTTGTCACAGTGGAGGTGACAGATATGGCACAGCTGTTTGAAAATTTTCTATGGGCTCCATGCAAAGCAGTAATATCTTGGGGAAATGAATAAATTGGAAACCACTGTCAACAATACAGTTATTTTTCTAGAGAAAGTAAGAGTTGAAAATAGCAAGACTACCTTAATGGGCAGGGTAATGAAGGGAAGAGAAGGCATTTGGCAGTCAAGAGGTGTGGGACTTAGTGATTCAGATAATTTGGAATGAATGACAGGCTTGCAGAGGGTGTGGTTTTAAAACCATTCATTGATGCTGAAAACACCAAAAGGAAATCATGTATCTGGAAGACTCTGCTAAAAATATGTTTTTAATGTGTTCATTTTAAATGTGAATGGTAGATTTTTAAATATTCTATTGCAATTCTTTGGTGTGTGTATTTGTGGGTGAGCATTGCCAAGGCATGCAAGTGGAGGTCAGAATGCATCTTTTGGGAGTTAACTCTCTCCTTCCACCCTGTGGATTCAGAGGATTAAACTCAGCTCATCAGGATTGGAATCAAGTGCCTTTACCTGTTGTGCCATCTTACCTGCCCCCGAAGTTTTATATTTGAGTAATGGTCAGGAAAGACAGATTAGAAGTTTTGGAAACAGGTTGGTGGAGGGATAGTATTCTTGAAGACACATGTATACCTTCTTTACTGGACATTTTGATTATCATCTCAGTTAGCGTTACTATTGCTGTGAAGAGACACCATGGCCACAGTAACTCCTATGAAGGAAAGCATTTAACTGGGGCTGGCTTACAGTTTAGAGGTTAGTCCATTATCATCATGGTGGAAGACATGGAGACATTCAGACAGACATGGTGCTGGAAGGGTAGCTGAGGGTTCTACAACTAGATAGTAGGCAGCTAGAAGAAAGAGAATGATACTCAGCCTGTCTGGAACATCTGAAACATCAGAGTCCATCTCCAGTGACACACCTCTTCCAACAAGGCCACACTTCTAATAGTGCCACTCCCTATGGGTCCATGGCGTTCAATTTCATTCAAACCACCATGATTAAGCTATAGTTCATCCTCACACTCCAGTGACCACAGTTCTGATGATAACTATTTATGCAGTATCAGCAGGAATCAAGAGAAAGATGCTAAGAAAGCCCGGAAAGTCCTGGCCTGTAAACTGTAAAAAAAAGGCATCTGGCTACAGAGATTACAAAGAATAACCAGCAAGCTAAGGGGAGATCCACAAGCAAAGCAAACACTCACCTTGTAAGGACAGCAAAGAGACCATTGATTTACGAACAAGCTTTGGGGCTGACCACAGGGATCCACACTTTCTGGCCTCTTTTTCTCTCACTTCAGAACTCCAAGGTAATGCCCAACTTTAACACTGGATGAAATACAAGCACTGCCACAGGTCCTCTGCGAAGGACCAGGTAGTAAATACTCTAGGCTCTGCTGGTCATATGTACAGTCCCCGTTGCAACTATATATCTTTGCCTTTCTGTCTCAGAAGCAGCTGCAGATAACACACGAAGGAATGTATTCCCGTAAAACATTACTTACTGAAGTAGGCTGAGATTAGATTTGACCCATAGGCAATATTTTGTAAAACTTTAGTAACAATACATTCTCTGAAATTGCAAATGATAATTGATAGAATTGCTACAGACTCTTTTTATTTCTTGACATTTTTACTGAACTAGAAACACAATGATAAGACCAAGAAACTGATTATTAGTGCAGAGATATAATGTCCACTATAAAACTTAGAAGTTTACAACATGAATAGTGAAAACCTGGGTTCCCCACAAATGTACTAGTTCTTAACTGTTTGCTTGTTCTAGGATCCCAGCCACAATTTTCTACTCAACTTGATCTCCACAGTCTCTCACATGTGGTGGTTTCTGGGTCTGTAATTTTCATGATATAGACATATTTGGGTTACTTATTTTGTATCACATCTCACAAATGGATGAGTGTGATGAATTCAAGTGATTGCACAGAACTAAGCACACTGCAGGAATCTAAAGGAGGCAACTGTGGCATCAGTGGAAACGTAATTTGACCACATCTTCTCCTTGGTGGTGTGAACTTGACATCCTGGCTATGATGAGTTTCTTCACATTAAGACTGCTGTGTGGTTTATTTTGGGCAGTGACACAAGCTAGAGTCCCTTAGGAAGAGGGAACCTCTGTTGAATAATTACTTCCAACAGATTGGCTGTGGGCTTGTCTGTGGTGCATATCGATTGACGTGAGATGGCCCAGCCCACTGTGGGCAGAGCCTGCCAACCCTCGGTAGGCAGTCCTAGATATATAATGAAGTAGACTGAGCAGCACATCAGGGGAGGCAAGCCTTAAACACCACTGTTTCATGGTCGCCATTCAGTTCCTGCCTCCAGGCTCCTGCCTTGAATTCCTGCCCTGGCTTCCTTTGATGATGCTGCACTGTAATTTATAAGGCAGATAAACCCTTTGCTCCCCAAATTGTTTTTCATCTGTGTTTTATCACAGCAACAGAGAAGTAAAATAGGACAATTGCTAATTTTTCTCTTGCCATTAATAAATATTTCAAGGAGGATACTTTAAGAGCTGCACAATTAACTTATTCTACCTTAAACTTTGGCTTGCTGAGTCCAGCATCTGTCCACCCTTTGTCCAGCAGTAAAAAGATTGTTGATTACATTAATTATTATCATGGTGTTTGAACTTTTCCTTTAATGTTAAAAAGGACAGTAGGGCTTATGAGAAAATAAGGTTCACGTGTCTATACAACATTGTTGCCAGAATGCAAACGAAAAATGTAATTGCTTCCTGTGGAGATAAGGCTCAGAACCCAGGCAAGCAGGCAGCGGGAGACCACCATCATGGAGGTTAATTGTTTGGAAGTGCTGGAAAGCCCAGGCTTAGAGCAAGGTTGGCAGACTCTGAGACAATGCATGTGAACTGCTATCCCCAAGGTGTCCTGGAAGGCTGTACAAGCTGCCAAGGCTGAGAGGAGCTTAGACTGCCTTTGGCAAAGGTCATTTAAATGTAAATTTGAGAGGTTCCATGGAGAGGACGCCTTTATCCTTCATTCACTGTTACCTTGCCTGTGTAATACTGGGACTCTCTTGTCACCACACTGCAGTGTATGAGGGGAGGCTGTGATGAAAAGCAGAAGGCAGAGAAGAACGAATGAAAGGAGTGAGGTGTGTGGAGACGGCTAAGACAGGTGACACTACCCAGACCTGAAGCTATTGGAGGTTATGCCATAAAACCAACCTTCGCCTGTGTGGGACACTGTGGAACGTGTACAACCTTAACTTGCCGCGCAGCCCCCAGCGTATTTACTGGAGCCTACTGAATACAGTTTGGGAGCTGTTTCTCAAGTCAAGTGTATAGCTTGCTAGTATCATAAACCACTTAGAAATGATTTCCTTCCCCCTCCCTCCCTCCATCCTTCCCCCCCCCTCTTCCCCCAAGATGATACGGTTTCTTTTAGTAGTCCTGACTATCTTGGAACTCTGCTCTGTAGACCAGAATGGTCTTGAACTCAGAGATCCACCTGCCTGTGCCTCCCAAGCACTGGGAAAACAGAGACATGCAGAAATGATCTGTTTTAAGGTGACATATGTGGTTTTAAGTCTGCAAGGTAGAGAGACATAGTCAAAGAAAAAGAGATTGATTCAATGGAGAGAAATGGGTTGTGTTTCGAGAAAGAATAAATGCATTATCTGAAGATGTACCCTGACAATAAAACAGAATTCCTTTTACCCTAATTTACTTTTTATTTTATAAATGGTTTACAAAAAGGGATGGAAAGATGGCTCATGATGAAGAGTGCTCCAGCTGGATAGGAATCAGGACCTGAGTGCAGAGACCTAGCACCCATATGAAAAGTCAGATGTGGCTACACACCCACCTGCAATCTGTGTAGGGCATTCACAGGAGAGTTTCTGAACTTTTTTCAGCTGACCAAAAGAACACTGGAAATCTCTGTGTACAGTGAGAGATCCTGTCTAGGAGTAATGTGTCAGAGTGATGGAGGAGTGTGAGGATCCAGGCATATTGCTGGACTGTCCACTGTCAGCCAGCAGGATACACTCACCGGCATTCAGGCAAATACCTAGCCCAGGTGCTACCTCATGCACTCTCTGGCTACATCATGTGTTACATAGCTGCATAAGACTCTGTACACATGCGCAAAGATACCCTCTTAAGCACTACCTGCCTGTCACCTTTTCTTCACGTTCTTTCAAGGTCCATCGCCACAGCTCCCTCTTTCACCTCCCCCTTCCTAATAAACTCCAATGTGAGTTTGTTGTACTCCTTAACTCATTTCTCATCTGCCACTGCTAGACAACTACAAGGAGGACTGGGCATTGGTGGCGCCAGCCTTTAATCCCAGCACTCTGGAGGCAGAGGCAGGCGGACCTCTGTGAGTTGAAGACCAGCCTGGTCTACAGAGTGATTCCTGGACAGGTTCCAAAGCTATACAGAGAAACCCTGTCTCGAAAAACCAAAAGAAGGGGAAAGGATACACAAAGTCAACCCCTGGCCTCCAACTATGTGGACACTGGTATACACATATCCAAAAACATATACATAAACCACAGACACACCACATACAGAGACAGAACTGAACACCAAACCAAAAGTATTAACATATACGTAAATGTGAAATCTATACTCAGCTGTTTTTTTTAAAGGTTTCTACTTCTTATATCCTTTGTGGTTTGTTCCGAAGTTTTATAGGACCTAAAGAGACCACAGCCATGGAATAAAGATGCTTACAGCACATATCCAAGTCCCATTTATCCTGAGTCTCTCGGTGAGTCCCTGTTCTTGCTCTGGGAAAGAATCGTGTCAGAATTTCCATGCTGCTATAACTGCATCCTTTGTCTGTGGGACTCAGAGTTGAAGGAAAAGCCAGGCCAGGTTGATCTGTGTGAATGAGAAAGCAAAATAGCTCCTATGGTTTCAGGGCAGCAGAGAGGTATTCTGTGTCAGCCACAAAGTCTGTGCCTACCGTCTACACCTCTGCTTTGTGTGTGTGTGTGTGTGTGTGTGTGTGTGTGTGTGGTGTGTGTGTATGTGTATCTGTATGTGTGTGTGTGTGTGTGTGCACATTGTAATCTAAGGAGATGGAGTGTTTGTGTATTACACAGGTATTGCACAGGAAACAATGCATATGCTTGAACCTGCAAGCCCCAATAGGTGTCACTGTCTGGGTTTTGATGGATGCAATAAAAATAGGAAAATGAAACTTGGCACTGAGAATCTATACAAACGAGGATGACTCTCACTCTAAACCATCAAGCATCTGATGATATGGGGAGACAGAGCAGTGAGATGACACAAGGTCAAAAGAAGAAAGCAGAAAGATTTAGTTCTATTCAATTAATTACTGGAGTCACTACAGTAGTTAACCTTGGGTTGTTTGCTGTGCTGTGACATTCTTTCCTAGAGGTTGTAGCAATCATCTTGTGATTTTCAGAATGTTCTGTAGCATAGCCTTGAAGCTGTCCTGGGATGAACAGTAAGAAGAATTTCTGAGTGAAAAGAAAACTAGCCTTTTCTAAGCCTGGTCTTTATTACGAATACAGTGAAACAGGGATGACATATAAGCCTGTTTCCACCAGCGCCTACTGATTGACATGAGCATGTATTTTCACATCTACACTGATGGCATTATTAATAGTTTTTGTTTGGGATGTAAGATCTTATGTAGCTCAGGTTGGATTCTAACTTGGCACGTAGCCAAGGCTAGCCTTGAGCTTCTGAGCTTCATACATGTACTGCTCCCAACTGCTTGAACAAGTGGCTGCACCATCGGGTCTAGCTTCTTAATAATCTTTCAATCACAAATGCAGATAGAGCATGTTCACTTCAAGCTTACATAACTGTTCTTGAAAAAATTGGAATTAGAAAGAAAGAGCAGTTAGTAGTAGTTATTCTTAACATAACATTCTGAATTATGAGACATTTCTTCTTGCATTTCACTCACCAAGGAACTCCTATTAAAGAAGACAGCGCTGCCTAGGGACAGCGGTTCCTAAGTAGCTAAATTTGAATCCAGATACTTTGTTCAGAACCCAAGTTCTGGCTATTTCTTGGGCAAATCCACATTCTGCACAAGTCAGCCTCTTCACTGCATTATCCTACTAGAAACCAGCACTTCCCTCTCGGGTGACTGCTCATGAAAAAACAGGTCAGGTAATTAATTCCTTATTTGTTCACCTCTTCTGAACTCTGCTTGTAAATCTGCATTCTGGTTGTTTGTGCAGGGGGTGGACTGTGGGAACTAAAGGACTAGAGAAAAGGGCATTGGTAGTGGTTAGAGGAGAGGATCTTAATGCCTCATGACAGACTCGGAAGGCATAGGGTCAAGTTTATAAAATGACTGTCCCTCTAGTGCCCCGGGTGGTTACTTTATTCTAGTATTTGGTATGCTCCTCATTCTGCTGAACATGTGTCTATTCAAGAGCAGGCTCTGATCACATGGTTACATGTGGCTATCAGTTATAGACAAAACCTCAATACATAACCAACCTGAAATAAACCAGAAACACAAATAGTTTATGGCCCAGGAGAATTGCTCTCTTGAATTTTTTGTGTATTAATTTATTTATTGAACCAGATCTCTGCATGTTACCAATAATAGCTTAAAACTCACTATATAGCCCAGGTTGGTCTCAAACTCATGACCCTTCTCCCTCAGTCTCCTGGATGCAAGGTTTACAGTGTCTTGACCTTGTTTTGAAATTATCTATTAATCTAGCAGTGCTAGGTATCCCCAGTTCTATTTCTCATATCTACTTCAGATGGTAGTGACTGTCTATGAGGTTATTTGTGCTCATTTCTGGTGGGATCAGGCTAACATGACGCATTCTCGTGGTATCAATATACTAAGATAGCATGATATCAAACATACCTGTAAATTGTTTTAATTGCTTGATGAAGTCTGTAATCCATGCCTGATAACAGTGAGTGAGTTGACAATAGATAACCGTCTCATACCACCTATCTTAAAATCTAAGGAAGGATAATGAATATCTTTATTACACAAAAAGGATTGGTTATGGGGAGTAGTTATTGTTAATCTGATTTAAAGCTGTTGGGGATATTTGGGGAGGTTGAGGAACCCGAGGGGCTGCTAATAGAATAACCTTACTGACTGTATGCCTGAGGGTTCAGAGCCTGAACCCATGTCTTGCTTTCTGGGTATTGATAGAATGTGATCAGCCAGCTTCTTGATTCTGCCACCATGACTTCTCTGCCTGCTGTCATTTCTTTTCCACCATAATGGACTTTGTCCTACTGAGAGTGCTGGAAGTGTAAACCAAATAAACTCTTTTTACATTGTGGTTTTTGACAGGTTATTTTACTATATAAACAGAAAAAGACACCTTGAAAGACAGATAGATGTTAGGTAGTATATAGATAAATGACTGATAGATGATAGTTAAATTATTGGATAACAGATATGATAGTTACAGATAATATACAGATGTACATAATAAATAGATATATTATATGTGTTTTGTATATAAATAGTTTGTGAGTCACCAAGAAAGCTTTTAAGAATTCTTTCTCATTCTATAGTTAGGAAGCAGTAATTTCACTATTCACATTTTATCATAGAATCCTGCATTAAGTAAGTATTGTGACTTCCTCTAGGACCTGTGTATCAGTAAGTCAATGGTTTCATTGACACATACAGCTGTGCCAAAATAAAATTCTCAGCAAACTTTTTCCTCTATCTAGGTCTCTGTTGAGTATTTTTAAATATTTTAAAATTCATGGGACTAATCAACGCCCAGAAGAATTACATCTTTGGCAATGAAAACTACATTGAGGGATTTTAGAGCCTTTGCAAAGTGCCACTCAAGCTTATTATTTATGAACTCTTTGCTCTTTCAAATCAAGAACAAAGCAATTAACTACAATTTCACACCTTTAGGAAGACTAGGAACACAGCCTGCCATCTATTGTAAATTCCAGAGTGTATCCTTTCACTTAAATTTATAGTTCCATTGTGTGGAAATTTTTTTGTAATCCAAGAGAAGCTTCAAAATGAGTCTTTCATTTTGTTCACAGAAAATAGGAAGCATGTGTCAGTTTTGTTCTTAAAACAATAAGCTTAATAGATCCCATTGTGAAGACAATTGTAAGTGTGATTCTTAAGAACATTATACACACAAGAAGACTGTATGAGGTATGATGATATGGTCACTGAAGTTTCCTTCATGTGGTGTTCAAAATCCTGGGAAGATGAACTCTTGACAGCAACTTGCATAGTAGTTACTAAGTATTTCTTATGTTTTCAGGGCACCAAGTGTATCCCCCCCCACATTTAACAGTGAGTGTGCTGTATTCACACTATATTCTAATCTTCTTCATACTTCTAACATAGAGAGCAGTAAGTAGCCATGGCCAACTTGCCCAGATTGGAAAATCTGAGTGTGAATGTAGGTCATCTGACCATAACTAGATCATATCAGTTTCTTTCTGCCATATTCTGTCCAAATGTGTGTAAGAAATGGGGATGGAGATAAACCAACCAAAATTTATGACTTCCCAGAAACCTCAGAAACTCAACACTGTTTGCCTCAAATGGGAAGATGTTTCCTTTTGAGACTAATGGCAGAAGCAACACCCTCCATGATCATATTTGAAAGCCAGGCAAAGAAGGAGTTAGAATTTAAGGTCTTTTTATATGCTTTGGATGTCAATATTGTCAGTTGGTTTTTTCTACCTATTCCTGTCCCTGCCATTTGCCCTTGATTCTGCCTCCAAAGCTATTACTTATCAAATCAGACCAATCTCCTTTAGCCTCCTGTTCAAAGCTGACAAAGAGAGCAGTCTGTACATGGGCACTCAACAGCATTTGTGTTTCTGCTCATGACTGAACGGCAAAGCCCATGCAACCCTGGCTTCATGTGGTGGTCTCCAACTGTGTTTTTCTACATTTTGCCCTTAGTCTTCCAGCACTGGTAAATTTTAATTGAAGTGTTTCTGATTCCAGTGCTCCAACTCAACCCTAAGACTATGTAAAAACAAAATTAAACTCTTAGTAAGACTTCGCCTATTGAGTCACGATGATGATGATGATCTGTGCCATGTACTATTTTGTTTGTTTATAGTACTAGAGATTCAACTCAGGGTTTCTCCTAGTCCAGGCAAATGCTTAACTACAGAACTTAATTTCTGGCCATCTTTCTACTTGTTCTTTTGATATACGTATTCTCATTAATTGCCCAGGCTGGTCTTGATCTCAAACATAACCCAGGCTACACTATAATTTATGATCCTCCTGCCTCAGCCCACTAAGTAACTAGGCCTATACCACCAGGCTCAGCTGTGGCAAGCCCTTCAACAAATGCAAATGTAAGCACTTTGTGGCCTCTGTTCTCAAGTAGCAGAGATTCCCAGTCAGATACACCCTGTAGATCCTTTCTAAATAAAGTAGTCCACAAGAACTAATACTATTTTGCAGAGTTTTTCAAATTTAGTCAAGAAGTATGGAATTCGCTCACTTTTTTGATTTTCTCACCAAATTAAAATCAATTAACATGTTTGATGTAAAAGTGGTGCCTGGTGTTCAAGAGAAGATTGTCTTTTGCCT
The DNA here is from genome assembly GCF_017639785.1 of Mesocricetus auratus. Classification (NCBI taxonomy): domain Eukaryota; kingdom Metazoa; phylum Chordata; class Mammalia; order Rodentia; family Cricetidae; genus Mesocricetus; species Mesocricetus auratus. Next base: position 10,645,736 of record NW_024429183.1, on the reverse strand, counting down.
TAGTTTTACATGTATTTCCTGCGATATTCTTAAACTTTAAACTTCCCCACATAAGAATATGTAAGATGTCCTGGAAAAGAAGTTTCAAAAGATTGTGAATTGCCATGTGGGTACTTGGAATTCAGTCAGGGTTCTCTGGAAAAACAGAAAAGTTCTTGAACACTGAACCATTTCTCCAAACTTCTAAAAGAACTGTTTTTCATGTTCTCTGTATCTTCAGGCCACAATGGAATATCACATAAGGCATCAACGTTCAGCACACAGTGCCATCAAGATGGCTCAGTGGCAGAAAGTTGAGTGCTGCCAAGACAAATGGCTGAGTTTGATCCCCTGGACCTCTATGGCATCAGGAAATAACTCTCACCCTCAAGTTGTCCTCTAATCTCCATGCATATCGCACGGGATGTACATGCCCCCACTTAAATAAATAAATAATTGTAATTTAAAAATGTATAATATATTCCAATCCAACCTTAAAATGATCCTTCTCTGCCATAAGGCCCAGCAGCTCTCATAGTAGACTTTCAATCCACATTTTTATCATGGTGCATGTTGGTGGAAGCAATATAGCTCCTTCATAAACATACCACATCTGATATGTCTGTAATCTTGTCAGCACCTTGATGGAGAACCCAATTGTAAGCTCAGAGAATGTTTTTTATTCAAATATCCCCTGCCATGACATTGTTATCATATATTTCCTTTTAAATCCATTTTATTTGCACTCTCTTTTTATCATTTGTTCTATCCAACTTCCCAACATCACTTCTGTCAACTGCTGACTGAGTAAGTCTTAGTTTTCTCACCCCTACATTGAACACAATGTTACCTCAAACATACAGTTAATGGGAAATAAAAACTAATGTAGGAAACTTACACTTGGCGACAACTGTATAATTTATGGGGAAAGGAATAGAGAAGTGAGGTCCCAGGGAGGAAAATCAAAAGCCATTGAGTCCAATTGCAGCCATCATCATGCAGCCACAGACTTGTAGTGAAAGTAGCTCATGAATAGCTGGTTGTCAATCCTTTCTGATGAATAGAAGTAGATTATTCCACCCCATGGAAACGAATCCAATTCACTGGGTACAGGACTGCTTTCCTACCAGGGCCACATCTTCAGTGCTGTTGGTGGTGTGCTGGGGCTGGAGCCTGAATCAGAGATCTCATGCATGCTATGAACTCTACCTTGGATCTGTAACCCATGGCACCCATGATCATGCCTTCTCATAATAAAATGCATGAGCTCAGAGACAACCAACAGCAAATGATCTTTGCTTCCTGCTCTCCTTTGTCTTATCTGCATATAAAACAAAAATAACATGTGTCAACATATTGTAGTACTAATAGTTATTTAATATATGGAGAGAAAATGCTTGTGGACACCTTCCCGTGCAGTGTTATGAAAATAAGCAAAGAACAGTTTGTTCTTTCAAAAGAAATTATTTTGCTTACATTTGTTACTGTTTTTGAAAGAATTGAAATTTATTTTGAATAACAACAACGAAGACATAGTATTTTATTATCAAAAATAGAAACAAATGTATAAGGTTAGGAGCATGGATAGCAGGAAACATAAATCTCAAAATGTATTACTCTCCCGTAGCCAAGTACTAAGCTATCAAAAAATCTAGAGGCTCAGCTGACAGTAGCTTAGGCCTGTAATTCTAACTATTGGGAAGCTGAAGAAAGAAGATCAATTTCACATCTCAAGGCCAATCTGCATGACAGAGGATGTCCTGGTCAGTTTGGATACCTTAGTGAGATTCTGTCTGAAAGGTAAAATGAGTTAGGCTATAGCTCAGTGGAAGTGCATTTGCTTAGCATATCTGAGGTGTTAGCACCAAGCTTCAGCACTGGAGGAGAAAGTCTTAGAAGATCAAAGAAGTGTGTTTTCCCTGTGTTTTCATGGGTCAGTTTTCATGGGTCATGGATTCTTAAAGTAACAGTCAAGTGTAAACTAGGCTGCTACATTCTTATCTATAGGCTGCACCAGTAAATAATTTGCTTCCTAGCTCCTATAGAATTTTGGTAGAATTCAGCACTACACAGCTGTGTGGGGTCCTGTCTTTTTCTGACTGTTGATTTGAGGCTGCCCTTACACCATAGAAATCACCTACAGTTCCATAACATAGTGAGGACATCTCGAACATGGCCATTTACCTCTAGTCAGCTGGGAAAGTGATGCCCAGAATGTTTGCTACACTCTATTGGTTAAAAGCATCTTAAGGTCGATCTTGGCCTTAGGGAAGCATGAACATCTGGAGTGGGAATCATAGGGCATCACTTTCAGGTTTGTCTACCATACTCAGTAATTTGCAAAAATACACTGATGGGCTGGGCATTGGTGGCACAAGCCTTTAATCCCAGAACTCAGGAGGCAGTGGCAGGTGGATCTCTGTGACTTCGAGATCAGCCTGGTTTACAGAGTGAGTTCCAGGACAGCTTTCAAAACAACACAGAGAAACCCTGTCTCGAAAAACCAATAAATAAGTAGATAGATAAATAAGTAAATAAAAATAAAAAATACACTGATGGTATTCTTTTAGTATTTTTAAAGAATGGATCAAGACAGATGCAAAATAATGTTCAATGTCTCCATCTCATTTTAATTGTGTGTTTATTTTATTTACTTTGTGTGGGTATGTGTGTGTGTGTATGTGTGTGTGTGTGTGTGTGTGTGTGTGCATATACCACTGGCATGTCTCATATTTAGGTGTTTAAAATGCATAACTTCCCAAAAGAGAAAGATAGACATTAAAAACAAGAGTGGCCTTTGTTTGCATTTCCACATATAGTCAGGAATTTTGCATTTAAGGCAAATTATTATAAGTTCCTTTATGCTAGCTTCCTCATTTAAAATTGTACATGTGACAGAGTGGTGTGGTGGCACAGATTCTTTCTATGTGTAATGGAGCCATCTTATTCCACGGTCATCGCCTATATCTGAAGGGCAGGTACTTATCTGAGAGTATGTGTCCTGAGTATTTAATAATTAAATAAACTTAAGACTTTATTAGCTTTTATAGATGTTTGAATTTCATCTTGTTTCTGTACAGAGAAGAGCTATGTTTTCTCAAAAGAGAAAAGTGATTCCAGGTGAATAACATAAACAATGAGCACTCCATTTTAAAACTTTCAAGATGTATGTCCTGTGTTAGTTTTGATACAGGTGTTGGTGACTACCGTATCGATTGATGCTTTCAAAAATGTGACTCTAAGGCTGGGAATATTGCTCAAGTGGGAGAGCACTTGCTAGAGCATAGTGAGTGCTGGATTTGATGTACAGAATAGCTTAAAGCACTGTGAGCCGGGCGGTGATGGCGCACGCCTTTAATCCCAGCACTTGGGAGGCAGAGGCAGGCGGATCTCTGTGAGTTCAAGGCCGGGCTGGTCCAACAGCCTCCAAAACAATGCAGAGAAACCCTGTCTCGTAACCCCCCCCCAAAAAAAGCAGTGTGGTTGTCTATACTAACAATCACAGAACTTGGAAGCTACAGGTAGGAGGATGAGACATTCAAGTACAGAGTGAGTTCATGACTACCAGGGATATATAAGACCCTGTCAATTAAAAAAATTTTTGATGTGAACGTTAACACAGTTTATGGAGATCATGGATTCAGAAATGGTTTAGCTGGGTTGTTTGGCCTTCCATCTCCCATGAGGCTGGGGCTATAGTCCTTTAAGGCCTAGTAAGATGAGGAATCTGAATCAGCCAGCTTGAGTCAAAACAGTATGTTTAAAGCCATTCTTGTCAATGGTGGGGTAATGTATGTGTCTTTTGTCATTAGAATACATAGGTTTCACTAAGACATCTTCATGATGTATGTAAAGTGCTTTCATCACACTCATCCATCCCCCTTGTGAGACACTACTGTTACTCTCTCCACCCACTGGCACAATTTTTATTCCTAGTAGTCCTCCATGGTCTCCCTTCTGCTTTCGTGACTTTTTTTATTTGATTCCATACAGAAGAGAAAACTTGGCTTTCTAAGTCTGGCTGTTTTTGTTTAACACAATTTCTGGTTCTATTAAATTTTCTGAAAATGAAGTGCATTAGCTTTTTTAAATGGCTGAATGTATACGTGTGTGTGTGTGTGTGTGTAATTGTGTGCATGTGTGTGATCATGTGCGTTATTTTCTTTATTATCCCTTCACTTACAGGCATCTAGCTGGTTTCATGACTTGGTTATTGTCTGTAGCTTCCAAGTAAACACGAACAAACAAGTATCTCTACTTTTCTCTGCCTTTAATTCCTTTGGGTAGATACCCATGAACACTATAACAGGCACCTATACTTCTAACACCGGTTTTCTAAGAAATATCTGCACTAATTCCATAGAGACTGCACCAGTTGTAACTTATGAATAGTGTGTGCAGGTGTCGTTCCCTGACATGCTTGCCAACCTTACTTGATTACTGTCAGTCTCACTGTAGTCAGATGGAATCTTGATATGGTTTTGATTTTTATTTCTCTGAAGTCTCAAGATGTTGAATATTTTTCAAATTTTTCTTTTTTATCTACATTTTTCATTTGGAAAAACATGTTCCCAGTTCATTTTTCCATTCATTGATCAGCTTATGTGTGTGTTTGCTGTCTAATTTTTATTTTCTTAAAGTATTCTAAATATGAATTTTCTGTTGAAAGAATACCCAGAAAGTCCTTTATTCTCTATAGGCCACACTCTGTCTCAGCTCTGGTAATTGTTTTGTTTGATACAAAGATGGTTTTAGTTTGATGTTAATTCTTTTTTAAATTTTTACTTATTCTTTGAAGTTTTCAGACATGCTTGCAATATATACTGATAATACCCTCCTCCAACTCCTCCAGGGATCCCTCATCATATCTCTCTTTCAATGCCATCCTTTCATAATGTATTTATTTATTTGTTTGTTTGTTTTTAACCTGCTGAGTTCAATTAGTGCTACATATATGTGCATGGATGTGGGAGTCTTCCGCTGGTCAGGGGATTCTCCCATTGGCCACACCCACCCACGCAAATCCCCAGCCATGCTTAGGAAAAATAACAAAGAGGAAGCATTAAGAATGTAAGGTCTGGAGAATAAGGAGAAATGCTGTGAAATACTGTCTTCCAGACATGGCATGGATGTTTCATCCACTTATAAATTCTTTCTTTTATTATCTTGTTGTTGTTGTGGTTAGAGTTCTATTCCAAAAAAATAAAAAATAAAAACTATCACCTATGCCTAGATCTCAAAACACTGTCAGTGCTTTCCTCTAAGAATTTCAAAGTTTGGGGTACATATATATATTCCTTTTGTTGTTGTTGACCACACTCTCCTAGATGGTCCTCATTCCAAAACACACACATTTGATGTCAATTGTTAGTTATAATATATTAGTCTATCACACTGCCTCCTCCCACAATGATTTTAGTACATATAGATGCTTCCGAGACTCAGAATCATGTCAAGGTACAGCACTCAATTTCAACACTTTTGACACATATACTAGTTGTACTCTATGCATTTCATAATATTTTCAGTTCATATTCATTTCCATTTTCTTATGAAAATATAGAGATAGAATTGAAAAGCTATTTTATCTCCATTACATTATCCATTTCTGAATTCTGCTTGTCATGCTGTTTTATTATAGAGCATATAATGTCACATTATATCATGAGACATCAGTAAATTCAGGGTTTAGTTTGGGAGCCATTGAAGTTAAAAAATTTTGTTAAAGATTAAACATGAATTGAGATATGAATCTATTTCTAATCTTTAATCTTGGCCTGTGTCGTTTCAAAGTCATTACTACTGCCTTTGACATGCCTGTCCTACCATAATAAATATTATTTCTCATTGGCTGCTCTAGGATAAACTATCTTCAGTATGAAAACAGTGATTAATTAATTTATTGAATATTAAATATATTTCATATAACACCCTATATAATTTATTCAATATTTTGTACTGAATAATGTAAAAGAAAAATAAAATTTCTATGTTCATTATTTTTACAAATTCCAAACATTCAGGTAAGATTTACTAGGACTTCAATAATCCAAAATGTGCCTTTGTCAATTTCATATCTGGCTGTCAGCACACTGAGTCATTTCTATTTCCTTTTTTAAAGATTTACACTATTTTCAATGTGTTTGGTATTGTGCAGGTGAGGACAATACTGTGGAGACCAGAAAAGGGTGTTAAATTCTCTGGAGATGGAGTTATAGGGAGTTGTGAACCATCAGACATAGATGTTGGAAACCAAATTGGGGTCCTCTGTAAGAACAAGAAGCACTCATGTATTGAGCCAGCTCTCCAGCTCTATTTCCATTTCTTTCTTTTTTTTTATTTTATGAGACAGGGTTTCTTTGTATTGTTTTGGAGGCTGTCGGTGGAGCCTGGCCTCAAAGTCACAGAGATCCTCCTACCTCTGCCTCCTGAGTGCTGGGATTAAAGGCATGTGCCACCACTGCCTGGCATATTTCCATTTCTTTTTTTTTTTTTTTTGGTTTTTTGAGACAGGGTTTCTCTGTGGCTTTGGAGGCTGTCCTGGAACTAGCTCTTGTAGACCAGGCTGGCCTCGAACTCACAGAGATCCGCCTGCCTCTGCCTCCCGAGTGCTGGGATTAAGGAGCTAAACTTTGCCCATATCCAGACTTCTTCTCTTGACTCTTTCTCTACTTAGCAGACAGTGGCAGGATTTTCCCAAAGTGGGATGGTAATATCAACAAGTCTTAATACAAATGCAAACGTAAGAGACTGACCATGACTGAAATTTCTACTACAGGGCCCAAACAACTTACATTATTCTCTGTGATATCATTCCCCCATCATCTATAAATATAGTATGAAATAAAAACTAAATTCCTGCTTTTAATTTACCCATTGAACGCTAGATAGGCTAAGTGTTTATTAAAGCATACAATAGTGCCACAATTCTACTACAGTGCCACAAGCATACTGTATTGTCATAGCATATATAGTACCACAAGCATTCTATAGTGCCAGAGCATACTATATTGTCAAAAGTATGCTTTAGTGCCGCAAGCATACTATAGTGTCACAAATCTGGGAGGACTCTAACATTCCTGCTTCCTTCTAAATTGTTACTTTTCTGAGGAAACATTTAAAGAGTTTTATGGAATGTCTCTCTGTTATTGTTTACCTAAATGATCAGCCTGTCTCAAACGCCATCTTGGGAATAAAATCAAAGCCATCCCCAGAACAGTATCCATCACATTTACTGTCAGTGGACACACGGAAATGCGAAAGCTGCTAAGCGTATGTCTCTTTAAACAAAATCAGTTTGTGAAGCTGAAAATTAAATATCTATTTCAAAATGCATCCACATGCTGGAGGAATTCCTTGTTTTTGCTAAACCATATGGGAACTGCTGGAGAGACTCAAGTAGGCTAAGTTGCATAGCAAGCGATATTGGAATAGGGAGTTGGCATCCTTTCTGTCTCCTTATTTGCAGGTAGTGTTTGTACTCTCCTTTACATGCCCAACACTTAAACTCTTCTTTCCCTTGTCTCCAGAGGATTGAGTTATAATAATCACTTGTCTCTATATGTATATATAGTAATATACATTAAAATATGCTATAATATATGTTGTGTTGACTGCTTTTCTATTGCTATGATAAAACACCATGGCCAAGGCATTTACAAAAAGAAGCATTTCATTGGGGTTACGAATCCAGAAGTTTGGAATACAAGATGGTAGGGAATGCATGTCACCAGACAGCTGAGAACTCACATATCCAACCACAATCAAGAGAAAGAGAGAGGACACTGAGGATGGCAGAAGACTTTTGAAAACTCAAAATCTAACTCCATTGACACACCTCCTCCAAACAACCCCTAGTCCTTCCCAAACTGTTCCAACAACTGGGGACCAAGTGTTCAAATATATGAACCTATTCATTCTCATTCAAACCTCCTTATATTAATTATATACATATACATATATTGCACATATTGTGGCAATGTATGTTCTACAGTTATACTTTTTCTTTCCCCAAATCTATTGTAAACTCTGACAAAATTGAGTTGTAATTGTCAAGTACTTCAACAACTATAACTGATAATTCTTTGTTCATCATCAAATTTCTTGACAATAATGCCTGACAATTCTCTTGATTACACAGCATCAAAATTTTTTGCAGTTTATTTATATAATGTTTTTCTAAACACAGGAAATGAGTGTAAGTCATCTGGCTCTATTCATTTTTTTAGAAACAAGTTGCAGGAGCGTTAAGATGTCTCAGAGGTTAATGTTTACTCCTCTATTAGAGGATGTAAATCCCAGAGCTCACATCTGGGGGATCACAAATGTCTGTAAATCTAGATCCAGGGAATCTAACACCTCCATTCTGACCTCTTCAGGTATGCTCCCATTATACACACTAGAATCATGTAAATAAATAGTGAATAAAAGGAAGTAATTAATTCTAGATCTGAACACACTCCATGTCAGCCTAAGAATTCCACCCTTAATTTCTTTCAACCCAAGAGCCAGGCAACAAGAAATCTGATCTGTCCCTACAGGATATATTAAAAGATTTATTGTATACTTGTAATTCTAAAATGGCAAGAACTAAATCTGAACCTTGTATGCCATGTTTACTCAGACATAGCCTTCATAGGGACAGGCTCAGATCCTCTTTAATTCTAGCACACAGACTAAGATGAGTAAATTTCAGACAGCCCTATGAGTCACCGTCTGTACGTGATTTATGGGATGTGAATTGCTCTCCTGGAGTGACTAATGCGAGGAGCCAAAGGAATCCAAATTCTGCTGCAGGGTCTCAGCTCAAACGCTGGCTTGCAGATCCATCTCTGACTGTTACCCTGATTGATGCTCATGTGCAATGTCTATCTAAGTGATCTGGAGAGTAATTGCACAACTATTTATTAGATGTTCATACTTAAACAAGGAAAACATCTCAACTGTTTCCTCACTGGTGACTGTGTATAGATAATGTAACTTCTGGGACTTAGTATTATATAGAGGCAATACGTTGACACGTGTCCTTGCATCACATTTTGTGTACAGAGATATAAGAGAGTGGGAGGAAAAAATACATGTTGTACATATATGAAATTGTCACATAACAAAACTGATTAAATATCTAAATATAGTTGGGCCTACCACTTTTATGTGTTTATCAAGAAGAATTGAACACCTACCGAATAAAATGTTCATGTATGAGCCCTCACACAATAGTTGGTTCATATAAAATAGTTCCAGAATAGAAAACAACTGAAATGTTGATCAGTTGGTCAGTGTATGAACACATCCCATGCTGCCAGATAATGGCTCACCACTTAGCAAAAAATGAAATGAACTATTGATGTATGTAACACAAATGTCTCACATGTAGGTGCCTACACTGGGTCTGTACAAGAATGGACCCACTAACAATAAGACATGGAAGAGGAAGGACTTAGTGGGCCCCACCCTTCACTGTTGAACTATTTGCTACTGACAGATTGAAGGAGATGGGGAGTCCTTGTCTTCATCTGTGTACCCACTGGCAGCTCCGTCAGGCTCCAATGGGTAATTTCACTGGTCCAAGTTAAACTAGATGGGTCAAAATAAAATCTAGAATTATGACTCTTGGAAGGGCACTGGAGGAGACAGAGGTGAGTGATGATAGGGATGGAGAGAAATAAGAGAAAGTGTGTGGGGTGGTAATCAGAACACATTTTATACATAGATGAAATTGTTAAGAAAATACTATAAAATGGGGGATGGTACTGGATAGGTAGCTCAGCAGTTAAGGAAACTGGTTGCTATTTCAGAGGATCTAAATTTAGCTCTCACAACTCACATGCTGTCTTAAAACTGTCTCTAACTCCACCTGCAGGAGAGATAACTCTTTTTTTTCTGAACTCCATGAGCACCAGGCACAGTCACTTATATGGTAAACAGACACACATGCAGGCAAAGCACTCATTTACATAAAAGAAATAAATCTAATGAAAACAAACCATGTATAGAAGCTAGAACCTCCTTCTAGACACAAAACACACACACTAACAGCACACACATATAAATACATCTTGATATCGCATATATAAAATTCTATAATCTGAAATTTATTACCAGAGAAATCCCATTAGGATTTGGCTATGGATAGAGGTATGAGCAATTGAGGTAGAAACTTGGGAATTTTTTTCAAATGAGCATGGAAATAGAGACAGACATTCATAGGTATATATTGGCCATGATGACATGATGACAGTTTCGTGGATATTCTGTAAATCAGGGTTATCAGATTGCAGTATTTCAGTTTGCACAGCTTAATGCATCTATAAAGTTTACCCATTAACATTATTTCTAGAACCCTAAGAAAAGCAATGACAGCAAAATCAGTAGAAATTTATAGCCCTCACTGTATATATTAAGAAAAAAGTAGCATGTTTGCCCCAGATGATGAATAAACTCCATTTCTGAAATGTGATTAAAGGCAGGTCCTGCCCATGGGCACTTACACAGTTTGCTTCTGTTTTGAAATGATGTGGGTGGCTTTTCATCCAGTAAGCACATGAGAGTTCAGAAGGGAATTGGAGGACGTTGGTGTAGCCAGCGGCTCCTCTGGTTTCTAAGGCTCCTTATAATCAATAAGAGATGAAATCAAGACGTTGGGCACCTGTCACTGAGTTCGACCTCAATCAGCTTGTGCATGGCATGCAGAGAAAAGACTGCACTGATGGCTTGGGAAGGAGTTATTTGAATCCTATCCTGTGGCTCCATTTTCCCAGATCCCAGGAACCAATTCACTGGACTCAACCAATTTTCAGATATACTACTAAAGTGGCCACTGACCCACAGACCAATTGTGTGTTCTTAGTTAAGTCCCTTCACCTCTCTGAATCTTAGCTTTCTCGTCTGTAAAAGTGAATAAAATATTCTATCCTTGTACTTCAGCCATCACGGTGGGTCTGTCCATCTTTTACTTGGGTCCATCAGAGCACATCATGCTGCAGTAATTCCCACTGGAAAACCTATGTATTGAAACAACATCAGCCAATAGTTGTCACATGTTTTACTGTCTTCTTACAAATCAAACTCCTTCAGGTTGTCTACATGTGCTCTCTCTTCTCCTCCCACCATCTGCTATGTTAACTCCAACCAGACCATTCCCTTCCATTATCAAGCTGCAGTTACCACGGACCCAAAATCCAGAATCCAACCCATGTGATGCATTTCATGCTAGGTCCATGTAGCCTAAAACAAGATTATGGTTTTGATTTCATTTTATGAAAATAATCATGACCCAGGACTCTGCTAATGGACTTGAAGACCAAGTACCTCATATGGATATTCTCAAGAGAATAATAAATCAAGAATTATTAAATGAAGTTTAAATTTCAACTACTTTCCCTCACGGTGCTTTCCAGGAACTTTAAGTCAAAGAAAGTCACTGAGAGTGACAAGGTATACATGCATCTCTTTCCGGAGTTTACTTATGAGAAAGTATACAGTTTGGGATTACTTAATGGGTTATTAGTGACAGTCCTGGAAGGTTGTTATAATTAACTAGAGCAATTGGGCCAATTACTTAAGTTAATTCAGTAGAAAATTAAAATCCTGGGCCTATTGTTGACTATATAATTGTCTAGAGAGAAAAAGATATGAGTTCTTGCCTTGTCATGTGTATAAATCAAGTCTGATACCTAACCATTTCCAATACCATGGTGATCATAACTTGTTATTTGTGTACTATGATTCTCTTTATAAAAATGCCTTACTGGTATATGTGTATAGCACATTTTGCTGGATTTCATGAAGACAATTTTTTAAGGATATCATATACTTGGATGCTTTTCCCTCCCACCATCCTTATCTTCTATCAGTCTCCTTCCATCCCCTAGTTTCAATTTTGTGTGTGTGTATATGTGTTTGTAAATGGTTTCTCTGTATTTATATATAATTTATAATTGAGTGGAAACATATTTGTCTTTCTGTGCTTGCCCATCATTCTTCATCTGCAAATCTACTAACTTGCTAGTAGGTTTCTTTATTTAAATCAATTTTAGAAAGAGTCACAAGTCATGTGTCACTCATGGTGAGTGCATGTAATTTAAAGGTTCTGAGATTTTATGTGTTCTATTTTACCTTCCTTGGGAGATGCTCCTGTCCTCCCAGTCCCTTACTCGACACCTCAACTCTGTGACTATAAGGATTGTAGTATGCCTATTGAAGGTTTAAAACCTAACATCCACATATAAAAGGATGCATACCATATTTGTCTTTTGGGATCGGGGTTAGCTCACTTAGGGTGATTTTTCTTCTAACTCCACATATTTGTCTGAAAATTTCACAATTTCATTTTTTAACAGATGAATAATACTCTGTTTTATAAAGTTACCACATCATCATTATCCATTCATCTGTTGATGGACATCTAGGCTGTTTCCAATTTCTAGCTATTATGAGTAGAACAGCAATGGACATGGATGAGCAAGCGTCTCTGCAGTAGGGATGTAGAATCCTTTGGGTCTATACGCAAGAGTGATATAGCTGGATCTTGAGGTAAATCTATTTTCAGCTTTCTAAGGAACCACCCCACTGATTTCCACAGTGACTACACACCAGACTCCACATCTTTGCCAGCATGAACCATCATGTCATTTGTTTTATTGATCTTAGCTATTCTGACTGATGAAAGATTAAATCTCAGAGTCATTTTGTTTGTATTTCCCTGATGGCTAAGGATGCTGAACATTTCATTAGGTGTTTCTCAGACACTGTGTTTTATTTTTTGCTAACTCTCTATTTAGCTCTGTACTCCATTCTTAAGTTGGGGATTTTTCTTGATGTCCAGGCTTTTTTTAGTTATTTATATATTTTAGCTATTAACCCTATATCAGATATAAAATTGGCAAAGCTCCTTTTCTTGTTCTGTAGGCTGCCTTTTTGTTTGAATGACAATGCCCTTTGCCATGCAGAAACTTTTCAGTCTCATGGGATCGCATTTATTAATTGTTGTTTTTTTTGTGATGATATCTTGTTTATACTCTAACAAATAAAGCTTGTCTAAAGTTCAGAGGGCAGAGATACCCCCTAGCTTACCTTAGAGGTCTCTAGGTCTGTACAGACAGACAGGAAGTGATTTGGCTAGATAGAGAGAGGAATCTAGGTGGGAGGAGACAGGAACTCAGTCTCTTTTCAGCTGGTAAGTTGAGGAGGTAAGATGTGGCTGTGGTTTTTGCCTTTATCTCTCTGATCTTTTAGCATTTAACCCTATATCTGACTCCAGGATTTTATTACTAAGACCTATTGGAACACATTCTACAGTTCTTAGTGCCTGTGCTATCTAAGTATCCTGCTTAGAGTGTCTTTTCCTGTGAAAGTGAGTTCAGGATTGTTCCCAACTTTCTCTCCTGTCAGATTCAGAGTATCTTCTGGCCTTGTGTTGATTTATTTGGAATTGGGTTTTGTGTGGTGTGATAAATATGAATCAATTTGACTTTTACATGTAGTCATTCAATTCGACCAGCACCATTTGTTGAAAATGTCATTTTGCCCCTCACTGTGTATTTTTGACTTCTTTATGAAAAGTCAGGTGCCCATAGGTGTGTGGATCTATGCCTGAATCTTCAATTTGATTCCCTTGATCAAAGTTTCTGGTTTTTGTGCCAATACTATGCTGTTTGTATTACTATAGCTCTGTAGTACAGCTTGAAATCATGGATGATGATACCTCCAGCAGTTCTTATTTATTATTCGTTATTGTTTCAGCTATCCTGGGTTGTTTGTGTTTACATATGAAGCTGAAAATTGTCCTTTCATTTCTGTGAAGAATTGTGTGGAATTTTGATGGGAGTTGCATTGAATCTGTAGGTTTCTTTATGTATGATGGTCATTTTCACTATATTTAACCTACTGATCCATGAGCATGGGAGACTTATCAATCTGATGTCTTTAATTTCTTTCTTCGAAAGCAAAGCTTGAAGTTTTTATCATAAAAGGTTTTTTTTGCTTGCTTGTTTACAGTTATCTCAATGCATTTTTGAGGCTATTGTGAAAAGTATGGTTTCCCTGATTTCTTTCTCAGTCTACTTGTTATTTGTATATAGGAAGGGTACTGAGTTTTGTGAATTAATTTTGAATCCTTTTACATTGCTGAAAGTGTTTATCAACTGTATAAGATTCCTTTTGGATTTTTAGGACCTTTTATGTATAAAGGTACTTTGACTTCTTCCAAGAAGCACTATAATGAATAAACAGGTTAAATTTTAAACCTTTTTTTCCAATTTTTTTATTTTAAATAGCTTGTTTTACATGTCAATCCCAGTTCCCTCTCCCTCCCCTCCTCCCCCACTCCCCTTTCCCCCCACCCTCCCACCCTATTGCCAAATCCTTCCACATAGGGGATATCAGAGTCTGTCATTTTACTCTGGGTAGGGTCCAGGCACTCCCCTAAGAGTCCAGGCTGAGAGAGCATCCCTCTTTGTGCTATAGGCACACAAGACTGTTTGTATACCAGGGATAGACACTGATCCACAGCTCAGGGCCCCATAGGTTGCCCAGGCCTTCTCGCTGATACTCACATTTGGGGGGTCCAGATCAGTCCCATACTGGCCTCCTCACTGTCAGTCTGGGATCCAAGAGCTCTCCCCTGTTCAGATCACTGTCTCTGCTGGTTTTGCCAGCCCATTCTTTGCCGATTTGCTCATCACTCCTCTCTCTCTGTCACTGGGTTCCTTGGGTTCAGTTCAGTGATTAATTGTGTGTTTGCCTCTGCTTCCATCAGTCACAGGATGAAGGCTCCCGGATGGTTATAGACATCAAGTTCATTATCAGGAATGGGCATTCGAGGTGGTCTCTCCACTATTGCTTAGCTTGCCAATTGGTGTTATCCCTTTAGATCACTCGAGGTCGCTCTGGTGCCTGATCTGTATTCGATCCTATGATTCCCTCTTCCCCCTATTCTACTTCCACCCCCTCAACTTCCTTTTCCCCCATGATCAACTCTCTTCCTTTTCACCCCTCTCTTCTTCCCAGGTCCCACTCCCCCCCCCACTCCTCGCCGTGTTCCCCATCCATTCAGAGGATCTTGTCTCCATCCTCTTCTCTTGGGTACTATGCATATATGCATATCTTTTAGGTTCTTTCCTGTTTCCCAGACTCTCTATCAGTGGAAGTGCAAACTGGCACTATCCTGATCCATGTCTAAAATCCATATATGAGTGAGTACATACCATGTTTGTCTTTTTGCGACTGGGTTACCTCACTCAGGATGGTTTCTTCCAGTGCTATCCATTTCCCTGCGAATTTCAAGATTCCATTATTTTTTTCTGCTGAGTAATACTCCATTGTGTAAATGTACCACATTTTCTCTATCCACTCTTCAGTTGAGGGGCATCTAGGTTGCTTCCAGGTTCTGGCTATTACAAATAATGCTGCTATGAACATAGTGGAGCAGATGCCCTTGTTGTATGAACTTGCCTGATTTGGATATATGCCTAAGAGTGGAATTGCTGGGTCTTGTGGTAGATTAATTCCCATTTTCCTGAGGAATCTCCATACTGATTTCCAAAGAGGCTGTATGAGTCGGCACTCCCACCAGCAGTGGAGGAGTGTCCCTCTCTCCCCACATCCTCTCCAGCATAAATTGTCTTCGGTGTTTTTGATTTTAGCCATTCTGACAGGAGTAAGATGGTATCTCAGAGTTGTTTTGATTTGCATTTCCCTGATGGCTAAGGATGTTGAGCACTTTCTTAAGTGTCTCTTGGCCATTTTAGCCTCCTCTACTGAGAATTCTCTATTTAGATCTGTACCCCACCTTTTAATTGGATCCTTTGGTGTTTTGGAGACTTGTTTCTTGAGTTCTTTGTAAATTTTGGAGATTAGCCCTCTGTCAGATATAGGGTTAGTGAATATCTTTTCCCATTCTGTGGCCTGCCTTTTTGTCTTTTTGACTGTGTCCTTTGCCTTACAGAAGCTTTTTAGTTTCAGAAGGTCCCATTTGTTAATTGTCGATCTCAGTGCCTGTGCCACTGGTGTTATGTTTAGGAAGTGGTCTCCTGTACCAACTCGTTGAAGAGTATCTCCCACTTTCTCTTCTAAAAGTTTCAGTGTGGCTGGATTTATGTTGAGATCTTTGATCCATTTGGACTTAAGTTTTGTACAAGGCAATAAACATGGATCTATCTGCAGTCTTCTGCATACCAGTACCCAGTTATGCCAGCACCATTTGTTGAAGATGCTTTCTTTTTCCATTGTACAGTTTTAGCTTCTTTGTCAAAAATCAAGTGTTCATAGGTGTGTGGGTTAAAATTAGAGCTTTCAATTCGGTTCCATTGGTCTACCTGCCTATTTTTGTGCCAATACCAAGCTGTTTTCAGGACTATAGCTCTATAATAGAGCTTGAAGTCAGGTATGGTGATGCCTCCTGAAGTTCCTTTATTGTATAGGGATGTTTTAGCTATCCTGGGCCTTTTGTTTTTCCATATAAAGTTGATTAATGTTCTTTCCAGGTCCTTGAAGAATTGTGATGGAATTTTGATAGGGATTGCATTGAATCTATAGACTGCTTTTGGCAAGATTGCCATTTTTATTATGTTGATCCTACCAATCCAAGAGCATGGGAGATCTTTCCATTTTCTGGTATCTTCTTTGATTTCTTTCTTTAAAGACACAAAGTTCTTGATATACAGGTCTTTCACTTCCTTGGTTAACATTATCCCCAGATATTTGATGCTGTTTTTGGCTATTGTAAAGGGTGATATTTCTCTGATTTCTTTCTCAGTCACTTCATCATCTGTATATAATAGAGCCACTGATTTTTTTTGAGTTTACCTTGTATCCTGCCACATTGCTGAAGGTGTTTATCAGCTCTAGGAGTAACCTTGCAGAGTTTTTTGGGTCACTTATGTAAACTATCATATCATCTGCAAATAGTGAAAGTTTGACTTCTTCTTTTCCTATTTGTATCCCCTTTATCTCCTTTTGTTGTCTTATTGCTGTAGCTAGAACTTCAAGTACAATATTGAAGAGATATGGAGAGAGTTGACAGCCTTGTCTTGTTCCTGATTTTAGAGGAATTGCTTTGAGTTTCTCTCCATTTAGTTTGATGTTAGCTGTTGGTTTACTGTATATTGCTTTTATTATATTCAGGTACGTTCCTGTTATCCCTGATCTCTCTAGGACCTTTATCATGAAGGGGTGCTGGATTTTGTCAAAGGCTTTTTCAGCATCTAGTGAGATCATATGGTTTTTCTTTCGCAGATTGTTAATATGGTGGATTACATTGATAGATTTTCTAATGTTGAACCATCCCTGCATTCCTGGGATGAAGCCTACTTGATCATGGTGGATGATTTTTCTGATGTGTTCTTGAATCCGGTTTGCGAGTATTTTATTGAGTATTTTTTCATCAATGTTCATGAGGGCAATTGGTCTATAGTTCTCTTTCTTAGTTGTGTCTTTGTGTGGCTTGGGTATCAAGGTAATTGTAGCCTCGTAGAAAGAGTTTGGCAGTGGGCCTCCTGCTTCTATTGTGTGGAATACTTTGAGGAGTATTGGAATTAGCTCTTCTTTGAATTTCTGGTAGAATTCTGCACTGAAGCCATCTGGGCCTGGGGTTTTTTTATTTGGGAGACGTTTGATGACTGCTTCTATTTCATTAGGGGTTATAGGTCTGTTTAGATTGTTTATCTGCTCTTGATTTAGTTTTGGCAAGTGATATCTATCCAGGAAATTGTCCATTTCCTTTAAATTTTCAAATTTTGTGGAGTACAGATTTTCAAAGTATGCCCTGATGATTCTCTGTATTTCCTCTGAGTCTGTTGTTATGTCCCCTTTTTCATCCCTGATTTTGTTAATTAGCATGCTCTCCCTCTGTCTTTTGGTTAGTTTGGACAGAGGTTTATCTATTTTGTTGATTTTCTCAAAGAACCAACTCTTTGTTTCATTGATTCTTCTCAGTGTTTGTCTGGTTTCTACTTGATTGATTTCAGCCCTCAATTTGATTATTTCCTGGCGTCTGCTCCTCCTGGGGGAGTTTGCTTCTTTTTGTTCTAGAACATTCAGCTGTGCTATTAATTCTCTAGTATGATTGTTCTCCAGTTTTTTCATGTGGGCACTTAGTGCTATAAACTTTCCTCTCAGCACTGCTTTCAAAGTGTCCCATAAGTTTGTGTATGTTGTGTCTTCATTCTCATTGAAGTCGAGGAAGTCTTTAATTTCTTTTTTTATTTGTTCCTTTACCCAGGGATGGTGCAATTGTGCATTGTTCAATCTCCATGAGTTTGTAGGGTTTCTGCGATTTGTGTTACTGTTGAATTCTAATGTTAATGCATAGTGGTCTGATAAGATACAGGGGGTTATTCCAATTTTTTTGTATCTGTGGAGATTTGCTATGTTTCCTATTATGTGGTCAATTTTAGAGAAGGTTCCATGTGGTGCCGAGAAGAAGGTTTATCCCTTTGTATTTGGGTGGAATGTTCTATAGATGTCTGTTAAACCCAGTTGGGTCATAACTTCTATTAGTTCTTTTGTTTCTTTGTTAAGTTTCTGTCTGGAGGTCCTGTCTAGCGGTGAGAGCGGAGTGTTGAAGTCTCCTACTATTAGTGTGTGAGATTTTATGTGCATTTTGAGCTTTAGTAATGTTTCTTTCACGAATGTAGGTGCCTTTGTATTTGGGGCGTAGATGTTTAAAATTGAGACTTCGTCTTGATGTATTTTTCCTTCGATGAATATGAAGTGTCCTTCTTCATCTCTTTTGATTGATTTTAATTTGAAGTCTAATTTGTTAGATATTAGGATTGCTACACCCGCTTGTTTCTTGGGACCGTTTGATTGGAAGATCTTTTCCCAACCCTTTACTCTGAGATAACGTCTGTCTTTGATGTTGAGATGTGTTTCTTGTATGCAGCAGAAGGAAGGGTTCTGTCTTTGTATCCATTCTGCTAGTCTGTGTCTTTTTATAGGCAAGTTGAGGCCATTGACATTGAGGGATATTAATGACCATTGATTGGTGATCCTTGCTTGTGCTTAATATATTGTTAGTGAAGTTATTTTGTGTAGTTTCTCCTCCCTTTTTCTTTTGGTGTTTTGTAAAGTGTCATTATATATTGCCTGTGTCTTTGTGAATGTAGTTATCTTCCTTGGCTCTAGGTTTTCCATCTAGCATTTTCTGTAGAGCTGGATTCATGGACACATATTGTTTAAATCTGGCTTTGTCATGGAATATTTTGTTTTCTCCATCTATGGTAATTGAGAACTTTGCTGGATATAGTAGTCTGGGCTGGCATCCTTGTTCCCTTAGCATTTGTAGGACATCTGTCCAGGATCTTCTGGCTTTCATCGTTTCCATTGAGAAGTCAGGTGTAATTCGGATAGGTCTGCCTTTGTATGTTACTTGGCCTTTTTCTTTAGCTGCTCTTAATATTTTCTCTTTACTCTGTAGGTTTGATGTTTTGATTATTATATGGTGAGGTGACTTCTTTTTCTGGTCGAGCCTATTTGGTGTTCTGTAAGATTCTTGTACTTTCATAGGCATATCTTTCTTTAGGTTAGGGAAGTTTTCTTCTATGATTTTGTTGAATATGGTTTCTGTACCTTTAAGTTGAATTTCTTCACCTTCTTCTATACCTATTGTTCTCAGGTTTGGCTTCTTCACGGTGTCCCATATTTCCTGGATATTTTGTGTTAAGGATTTGTTGGTTTTGAGATTTTCTTTGGTTGACGACTCTATATCCTCTAATGAGTCTTCAACACCTGAGATTCTCTCTTCTATCTCTTGTATTCTGTTGGTGATACTTGCATCTGTAGTTCCTGATCGTTTACCCAGCTTTTCTATTTCCAGCATCCCTTCATTCTGTGTTTTCTTTATCGTTTCTATTTCAGCTTTCAATCCTTCAACTGTTTGAGTTGTTTCCTTCATTTTTTTGGTTGTTCTTTCTTGGTGCTCTTTAGATTCTTTGAGAGATTTGTTTATTTCTTGAATTTTTCCCCCATTTCATGGATTTTTTTGTTTGTTTTTTCTTCTATTTCTTTAAGGGATTTCCTCGTTTCTTCTTTGAGGGTCTCCATCATCTTCATGAAATAATTTTTAAGGTCTGTCTCCTCTTCTTCGTCTATGTAGTGCTTTTCGGGTCTTGCTGGTGTTGGATCCCTGGATTCTGGTGGGGTCATGTTGGTGTTTCTATTGCTGAGTGATCTCTTATTCTGTCTTCTTCCCATCTCTTCTTTCAGTGGGTGCTGGTGGGGTCTTTCTGTCTCCACTGGTCTCCTTCCTTCCTGCAGCTGAAGCTAGGGATGCTGACACGGAGTTTGGGTCCTGGTAGGGCTGATGACTTTCCTGAAGCTGGTCTTACTGGGGTTGGGGTCTTGGAATTGTTGACTTCTTTGTGGGGTTGGGGTCTTGGAAGGGCTGATGTCTTTCCTGAAGCTGGACTCGCTGGGATTGGGGTCTTGGAGGGGTTGATGTCTTTCCTGAAGCTGGACTCGCTGGGGTTGGGGTCTTGGAGGGGCTGATGTCTTTCCTGTGTGGGCGGGTCTTCTGGATGCCGGGCGGCCCCGAAGATCAAGGGGGATGGGGGAAGGGCGGGCGGTCCCCGCCGGAGACCCACTCTCACCTGAAGCTGGACTCGCTCAAAATTTTAAACCTTATTTAGTCATTCCCCAGAATATTTTTGTTCTCTTGTGAATAACTAAGGGGCTTGTGATCCAAGTCGTGAAAATGGCATAATTTCATTCTTCCTCATAGTTCAATAAAATTGCATTATGTATGTGTTATATTTTGTCATCCATTTGTCTGTCGATGGGCATTTAAGCTCACTCCATAACATGGCTTTTGTGACCAATGCCACAATGAACATGGGTGTGCAGGTTTCTCTGCCATGTGCTGACTCAGAGTCTTTTGTATGTTTACACAGAAATGGTGTGTATTTGTGTCAAATGGTAGTTCTGGCTTTTTTGGTTTTGTTCTTTTTTGTTTTGTTTTGTTTTTTGTTTTTTGAGAAACCTTACACTGGTTTCTTATAGCATCTGGATCAATTTATATTCCTGCCCACAATGTGCAAGAGTTAAATACAGAATATACATATTATTTTTAAAATGTAAAAACTTTCCACAATTATTCCAAAGTAAAGCTCTATAGAATCTTTTATGCAAGGTGATTAGAACAGAGAATAATACACAAGGGGACAGAGAATAAACAGACTCCTAAAAGCAAATACCACGAGATGAGGCTTCTCACCTGACTGTATGAGTACCTACAAGAAAGCACTGAGCACCCGCAGAGTGCATAAATGGCCAAACTGATGTACAAAGCCCAAGATAAATGAAGAAAAGACACGACCTCTGATTAACAAAGTTAAATTCATAGAATAATAGAGTCCTGTGTGAACACCATATCCTGTAATGTTTGAAAGGATATTACATATGCAAATCCAAAAAAAGATGCTTTGAAAACTAAACCACTACTGTAGACAAAAAGACTCGCAAATTAAACACTTCATCTGGAAAAGAGCAAACATCAAAACTCCACACAAAGCAAAGATAGCTCTCCACAGCACAAAGAGGAAGAGTGAGCGTGGGGGAAATGACAAGAAAGATAGAAAATTGTTTCAAATGGCTCATCCTTCTACTAATGGGAGTTCTAGAAAGAAGAACAAAGACAATGGGGAAATGAAGGTTGGGAATTTATAAGTCTGAAATGAGACATGAATAGTCAGATTGGAAAGGATCTATTAAGTAGAAAAAAAGTCATTCATTGATACAGTCTTGTCACAGTTCAGAGAATGAGAAGATGTTATAAAAAAGCTGTCACAGTTAAAGAAGGGTGGCCACAAGGACTGAAGGTTTCCTTGCTATCAGCTTCACCATTATCATTACTAGTTGTTAGGAGAGAAAAATGCTTCTTTAATATTCTCAAGGACAAAAAAACATTTGCAACATAAAATTTTACACCAACAGCAGCAAATACGGTGAAATAAAGACATTTTCAACTGAACAGGGATGTAGAAAGATGATCTTTCTCTGCACTTCCTAAGAAACTGTGTAGAACCTGCAGATAGGCACACACACACACACACACACACACACACACACATACTCACAAACATACTTCACCTAAGTGAAGTGCACATACAGATAGACACATGTACATACACATTTGCACACACACAAATTTTCAACGAACTCACACATATGTATACATGTACACACATGCATACCCATATACACATGCATATACACTCAAACATATGCATATACATATCGACACACAAACATACACATACGTGTATTAATGTACACACATGTGCATGCATGCAAAATACACACATACATATGGTTTGTATGCACACACTTGCACACACACACAACAAACACCCATACTTACACAAATACATGCAGATAGATGCACACACACACAAATGCAGACATGTGCACGCATGCTCATACACACATGAATTCATACATAAACTCTCACAAGCATGTTATTATAAGAAAGGTGAATATAGTTTCAGAGCTTACTGATAGGAAACAAGAAGACATTCACTTAGATAGAATCAAGAAGAGCCAGAGGGCCATCTTAAGAATGAGCCTAAGGGGGAATGGATGATTTCAGTATAGAGAAGAGATGAAAGACAGGTCTTCTTTATGCTTTGGTAAATAAGCCATGTGTTTGTATTTCTTAAGAAAAGGTCAGTGTGAATTTCTGGAAGAGAATACATTGCTCAGACACAGAGCCCACAAAACAGATGACTTTTTTAATGATGAGAGGACAAAACAATGCCTTTGATCTTGATCAGTAGGTACTGTGAGTGGTGCCAGGGTTGTAAATTGGATTCTTTGAGAAGAAAACTAAATGCAAACATTTTAATTAGATTTCCTTGAGCAACATTTACATAGTCTTAATAGCATAAATGGCATTTATTGATTTGTAATTGTTAGAATCTGCCAATACACAAAACACAGATGATGAACGTAGTCACAAAATGAGCTTCATACTGCTATCAACAAAAAGAGAAAGACTAACAGAAGCTGCATAAGTAGCAGAGGCGTGGAATACTTATGGTCAGAGCTGTACCCCAAGTCTTCAGAAATGTGTTTACAGGGTGATCAGAATAACTAGAAACAGAAATACAAGATTATGTCCCACTAGGGATCAGGGAGAAGGGAGAAGCTACTGCTTTTCATGAGTCTTCTATAGTTTCTATTTATGGATGTTTTTGTTTCTTAGGGATTCCATAATAAACTACCACAAGCTGTGAGGTTTTAAACAGCAGACATACACATGATTCTGCACAGTAGATGCTGAAATCCAGACCTTAGAAGCCGGATTTATTTTAGAAGTGTTAATAGAGGCTGAATCACGCATCTCCTCTGGCTTCACGTTGATTGGTTGTCTGAGATCCTTGCTATTTTTTGGCTTGTCTCTGTGTTACTTCAACATTCTTTGACTTTTTATACAGTCCTTAGTATTGTGTATGTGTGTACATATACACTTACACAGGCATGTACACACCTCAATTTTCCTCTTCATTTAGAGTATCAATTGCATTGGATTTAGGATCCAGCCTCATGCATGAGGATTTCATCTTAAGTGATTACTGGCCAGTAAGAGGGCTCATTAGTAAGAAAGCTTTCTGCAATGCCTGACAACCTGAGTTTGATTCCCAGGACCCACATGACGGAAGCAGGCAACTGATTCCCCAAACTTGTAACCTTATTGTCACCCACATGTGTCTCCTCTCTCCTCCAATAAATACATAGATGTGATTTCATGACTTAACTATAGTTTAGACAAGTTTTTTTGCCAACTACAGTCACCTTCTGGGGTCCTAAGTCATCAGTTCTCAACATGTAGGTTGTGACCTCTTTGGGGGGTCAAATGACCCTTTCACCAGGGTCACCTAAGACCATTGGAAAACACAGATGTTTACATTATGATTCATGACAATAGCAAAACTACAGTTATGAAGTAACAATGAAAATCGTTTTATGGTTGGGGTCAGCAAAACCTTAGGAACTGTATTAAAGGGTCACAACATTAGGAAGATTGAGAACCATTATTCTAGGTAGACACACATTCATGTATTTCTGTGTATGTGTGTGTGTGGGGGGGTGCTTGTTCTATCTTCTTTTCTACCAACATACCACCATTACCACATACAAATATGAGTTGATATGAATATTTACATGTGGAGAATTGTTTTTAGAAAGATTGTATTTTTAATTATGTGTATGTGTTTGTGTGGGGACACTGAGTGCACAGGTGCCCATAGAGGGAGAAGAAGGAGCTGGATCTCCCACAACTGGAGCTACAGGTCATTATGAGCAGCATAATATGAGTTCTGGGAACTGAACTCAAGGCCTACAAGAGCAGCACCTGATCTTAACCACTGAACCACCTTCTCTAGCCCAAAGAAGGCTTACCTTGTATTTCTAAGTGATTTCCCAAATGTATTTTAGAAGCACCTGTGTTCACTGAAATTAATTTAAATGCAAAACCATAGGAAACCAAAGGCTGATGAAGGAAACAGCCAGATACATAGGGTTTGGGCCTTTATTTTAGCTATTGTGAAAGATGTGGTCTACTGTGTAATTGAAAAAAGAATCTTCATGTAAAGATTGATGCCATTCATTAATTTAACATCAAAAAGTTTCTCTATATTTATAATATGGCATGCTTCCTTTTATTGACTAATTAAGAAATATATGATTCATTTTATCTCCCATTCTGCCTTTGCTGGCAGAAAAATGCCCTGCTACACTTGATAGCAAATTATAGAGGCAATAACTGTGTATTTGTTGGGAAACTATCTACCATCACCTCTTAATGCAAATGTATTTGATAGTGTTCCCCTGTTTAATCTATTAGGATTTAATGGCACAAACCCAGTGTGTTAAAGCAGGTAGAAGTTGATCAAGACACAGGGTGAGTGGGAGAGCCTTCACAGCAATAGGAATGAAGGTGACAGACAGGTTTAAACTGCCTTTTAGGGGGCTGTGAAGGATTTGGTTAATGAAAGTAAGAGCAAGTGGAAGACTACAATAAAAGATGAGCAACAGGAGTTGGTCCACAAAGAAAGTAGGTCCAGTTCCCTGCCAAGAGGTTTGTTAAGAATATGGGAGAGCAGTCTGTGTTATTAACCTCTGAGCCATCTCTGCAGCCCCTCATTGAACTCCTGGAACCCAGTTGCAAAGAGGAGTAATAAGCAAAGGAATCGAGATCAGGCTGGCAAAACCCACAGAGGCATCAAACCTAAACAAGGGGGATCGCATGGATCCCAGACTGATGACTGAGAGACCAGCATGGGACTGATCCAGACCTCCCCCACCCCGAACCTGGGTGTCAGAGAAGAGGCCTGGGCAATCTATGGGACCTTGGAGAGTAGAGCAGTATTTATTCCTGGCATACAAATAGACTCTGGGAGCCCATTCCACATGGAGGGATGCTCTTTCAGCCTGGACACATGGGGGAGGACCTCGGCCCTGCTTGGGATGATATGACAGATGCTGAAAATCCCTCATGGAAGCCCTTGCCCTTCCTGCTGAGCAGAGGGGGGATGGAGTGGGGTGGGGGTTGAGAGGATTGGGGGTGGAGAATGAGGGGAGAGAAAGGGGACTGAGAGTAACATGTGTAAAAAGATAAATAAGAAAAAGCAGGAAAAAAGAATATGGGAGAGTGTGGGAGGAAGAGCTTTAGACAGACACAAGACAATATATGGAGGTCTAAACAGGAGAGAGTCTTAGAAAGCAGGAGAGCCTTTCCTCTGAGACATGGAGAAGGACTTCTCTGACAGTGAGAATCAGAGATGAACAGGGAGAGAGAGTCATAGGCAGCCACCAGGAGAGGGATAGTAGTGGTGGGGTAAAAGGACAGAGGAGCATCATCAGAAAACAGCCTTCAGAGCAACCTTCCCAGAATTCTTCCTGAGGAGGCTTAGACCCATCCCTAGAGCAAAGGAAAGTTCTGATTGTTTATAACCTTTTAAGGGTGATGGAAAGTTTCACGCCCCTTGATTTGCTCATCATGGTTCATGGAGGGCCTGGCTGGTTAGGGCCATAAACTCATAGCTGCTGTGAAGCCACAGTGGTATTCCCTTATTAGCTCTTTGGCTCAGAGAGAGCTGCATAGAAATGTGGTCTGATGTAAGCCCAGGGCTCTACATGGAAGAGCAAGAGTTCTGAGAGAAGTGCATTAGCAGTCTTAATATCTGAGAGTTGAGTGGGTACAAGGGATTGGATTGATGAGGACATCAAGGAGGCAAAAGATACCAGGTATTTCAGGATTTTGTACATTATGGTCAAAAGCTGATTTCTTTCTCAGGATATGTTTGCTCCTCATAGAACTTGTATACCTGCTGTGACTTAGATGTGGTCCCCCACCCCTAATAGTCAAGTGGAAATTGAATCTTCACAACACCAGTTCTGAGAGAGATCATTATATCATGGTGGATCCAAAGTCTGAGGGACTGATGTCATCCTCACAACAGTAGGTTGATAGAAGGCAATTGTTGTGAAACAAGGCTGTCTCTCCGCTCTCACACTTCATCCTTTACCCATGTAGTCCCTCCTTGTGCACCTATGAGTGCATTCTACTTCTTCAGTCAGAGGATGCAGCATCAGGTACTCACTAGAAACCAAGGGATCCAAATAGACACTGTCTCCACGAACTTGAATTTCCCACCTCCAAAACCACAAGCTCTAATGTAAACTGTTTTCCTTATAAAGTACCGACCACCAGGTATTTCATTAAAGAAACATAAAACATACTATTGTCTTCATTTAAAAGACTGTAACATCTCAATTTCCTTTATACTGTAGGCATCAATATCTCCTTGTAGTCTAGAAACCAATCATTCAGAGTAAATATTCAAAGTAATGTTTTAGTAATGCTTTTTCTTCTTCCTCTTCTTCTCTCACCCTCTCCTGTACAACCTCCATATACAAAAGTTATACTGTGTGTGTGTGTGTGTGTGTGTGTGTGTGTGTACTTTTATGCACTCAAGTGTCTCTTGACCCCAAAATTGTCATACACAAGATTTCTGATGAGAGATTTTTTAAAGATTCAAGATGGGTGGGGGGAATAATTTCCCTACAACTTTAAATTTGAAACTTCAAATCAAATGAGTGGCAGAAAATGTTTAAAGGAAATACATGAAGATAGAAAAATATGGTTCTTGACTGCCATCTTATTGGACAAAAGATTTTGAACCAGCTACTTAATTTCTACACATTTAAAATTTACCATGTATTAACACAGGGCTTCAGCTACTTAATTTCTACACATTTAAATTTTACCATGTGTTAGCACAGGGTTGCAATGATCATATATGTGATTGTCCTAGAGGAAAAAAGAGGGCTATCAAGTTCAGAATAATGGACAAATATTAATGATTGATGATGGTAGGAATGAACTTAGCATATGAATATTACCAACACATTTATTGTCCTTAAATTTTAATTCAGCACTTTTAAACTGTGCTCCAGAGCAGTAAAATTATTACTTTGATTTGTAATATATGTGTGAAATAAGATTTTTTAATGTATGTTCTTAAATTAAAACCATAAACAATATGAATTCTTCCTTCCTTTCTCCCCTTCCTTCTATTCACCTCTTTCTTCCTCCTTCCTTCCCTCATTTCCTTTCTCCCTCCCTCTCTCCCTTCTTTCTTTCCTTGGAACAAATCTAGGTCCTTGTGCAAATAGGCAAGTGCTCTACCATTGAGCTACATCGTCAGCCTAAAGCATACATTTTATTGTGTCATGTTAGAAGATTATATACTTTCATTGATTGTTTCTACGGTTCATTAAAATCATTTTTAAAGCTCACAAATGTCTGTATTTTATCCTAACTTTAGTGTTTTTATAATGACAACCTCTTCAATTGTGTATTCCAGTACACCTTTGCATCTCCAATACTTTTCTCATAAATACAATTAATACATTTTCATATTTCTAATAGCTCAGGTAAATCAAATGGAAATATTTCCAGTTGACCTAAGAACTCCTTGAAAACTTCTTTTAGCTTGTATTAAGCTATGGAGTAAAAACCTTCAAATATTCAAACAACTGAATTACAGGTATGAAGTCTGAGAACTGGAGCTAATTTGTGTTGTTTTAAGCATTTATTTATGTTTTGTTGTTTGTCTGTATATTGTTTCAAGACTGACTTCTCTGCATTGGACAGTCAAGACAAGAGCTCATCCGTGGGACAGGCTATTTCTCATTCTCCCAGAAATCAGTAACTGCCTGTAGTTCTTATGGGAGGGACCCTGTGAGATTCCTTTCCACTCCACATGGTATTCTGGTTCTTACAACATAAACATACTTAACAGGTTCTATTTAAGTGTGTGTGTGTATGAATGTGTATGAATATGCAGGAATGTGCATGCACATGCATACAGAAACATGTGTACATGTGCAACAAATATAATCAAAGAAAAACAGGCTATGAACTGGAAGAAATGGGCATGGGAAGAATCTGATGGAACGTAACTGGAAGGGCCTGGAACAAGGAAACGAAAGGGGAAGTGTTATAATTCCATTTCAATTAAACACGTTTTACAAAAGAAAAGGCATAAAATGGGAAAAACAAATTAAAATTTTTATTTTATGGTATTAGTGTTTGCCTGCATATATATCTGTGTAACATATGCATGGGGGAGCCTTGAGAGGACAGAAGAGGGCTGCAAAGCCATTGAAATTGGAGTGACAGATTGTTGTTAGGCACCATGCGGTGCTGAGAGTCAAACTGATCAGCTAGAAGAGCAGCCAGTGCTCTTAACCACTGAGCCATCTCTCCAGACTCTATTGTCTTTCATTTCTGATGCAATTTTAGTAGAACAGCCAGGACTAGGGGTTATGATGTAAGCTACTTCTAAACACCTTTGGGTCTCCTATGGAAAACCACTATTGTATTTTCATGTTTATGTCTGTTCTAGTTATCTCAATTTGTATGCCTAGCCATCTAAGGTGGCCACATAGGGTATTTAAATATTTTTTATAAGTTAATAACGAATTTTTAAGAGTCTGTAGTGTGTTCTAAGAGAATGAAATCTTGAAGCATCCAGAGCACTGGGATTATATGGTTATTGCACCTTTAGAAATTTATAACTACATTCTTACACTGAATGAGAAGGAATAAAATCCTTATAATCTAAGAAGGGTAAACTGTCCCTCAATAGCATCCCAGGATGGATTCCCCAGGCACCTTCAGATAACACTGAGTATTCTTCCTGCTTGCCCTTTTAGATTGTTGTCTATGAACTAGATACTGTGGGAACACTAGGAGGTCTGCTTCTGAGCAGTGAGAAGATTTCCAACATTTTCCCAAATCCCTAGGAATACAGAAGGCACAAAAGTTCATAAGAGAACAATCATCTATCCATAAGTGAGTAATTTTTTCTGAGACAAAGCCAAACTACATCAATTTGCTTTAGGATTATGTCAACACACATCAATATCCAATCCCTTGAGCTAATTGATCCAAAGGAGGCGATCTGTACCAGTTGGGAGCTGTCTGCAGCAAGAACTACTGTTGCTCAATTATGAATGTGAATTTTGGAAAGGTCACCGTGGGCTTTCATCACCTTTAGATGCAGAATGTCTATTAGGCTTTCTTGGAAGGATATGCTTAGGGGAACGATATCTAACTTGGATGAGAAAATCTCCAAGTACATGTGAAGCCATTCATTTTAAATGATAAAACTTCAAAGGCTCATAGGCTCAGCCCCACACTGCAGTGAGGTTAAGAGCAGCAGAGCTGGGAGCAAAGCACAGTTTCTCCTCTCTCGTTGAGACATACCTGTGTGCTTCCCCCTGAACACCTGCATGAGCTTGCTGGTCACACTCACTTCCCTTACAACTGGACAGCAATTAATTTCGCTATCGTGATGCAAGCCGAGCACTGCCACCATTTAGAAACGACCCCATTTCAGTCCAGAGATGCATAGCTTTGCACACTGCAAAAGGCAACATGGTAATTAGTTCCCTGTCTCCTGTCAAAGCATTCCCTCCACCAAGCAGTGGGTGCAACAGGAAAGAAAGTGCTCAATGACAAAAGGCAAAGAAACATCAAGAAAGACTTTGATTTGAACATTGTGGATAAATGGCTTCACACCCTCACGCTAATATATGTATTTCTGTTTAAATCAGAGAAGTCCTTTTGATGTGCTTGTTTTTGAGTTTGGAAATATTTACTATTCATTATCGGATACAGACATATGAAACACTGCCTATTGCATGAATATCGCTTAAGTGTGTCAGTAGTGAACGAATAGTAAAAGTGCAAGACTGAATGACTAGCCATGACTACAGAAGTCTAACAAAAGTAAAGGTGAGTTACAAGTTCAGGCAGGAGCCTGGGGACCAGAGAGGTTTGACGGAGGCAGTCAGATAGACACAAGGAGGGAAAAGGGCCATGTATGATTGTCAGTCACGGGCTCAAGATTCAGCTTTCCCATCACTGGAGTGTGAAGGCTGGGTCATTGACTGTGGGATCAAAGATGAGATAGCCAGAAGCTCTGTAGCTAAAGCCTCATTCTTCCTCTAAGAAAAAGTAATCAGTCAGTCGGGGACACAACATCCTGAGGGCAAAGGCCAAGTAACTCAGGTCTCCTTAGGAATGTCAAGGGCTTGGGTGAGCCATACAAATTTGTGGGACTCCATAGATATTGCTTAGTCCAGGTTATCAAGGAATGCTGATATACCCTTAGAAAGTGTCTAATTATTAATTTTTAAAAGAGAGTGTGCAGTTAAGCACACAGGATACAGAAACTCAGATCATCTTACAATATGAGGGGAAAGGGGATTACCAAAAATAATAATGGCATAACTTATGTATTTCTTCTGCAGCTCCAGTTCTAGGGCATCTGGCATCCTCTCTGGGCTCCATGGGCATTGGCACATAGACATGCATACAGGCAAATATTCATGCATATAAAAATAAGCATAAGTAATTTTTTACAAAAGAGAGACATATTCTCATGTAGAAATTAAGAAAGATACATTCATACATGTCTTAACAATGGCTATATATGTTATTTTGTTACTTTTGAAGTTATAGTGTTCAAAGAACATAATCTATGACTCTGAATTTTAAAATTAAAGTTCTAAAATCAAATGAAAAGTTGGAGTAACTATTTTACTTTTCTTTATTAAACAACATTTTAAAAGTGAGATTGGAAGTGACTTATGAAGAATATTGCACAGGTGTAGGATAAAATGAAAGAGATGCTGGTGAGATTTAAAGTCAAAGGTCACATGGGTTTAAGACATGCCTGCCCTTAAGCATGGTTCATTATAATTAAATACTCTTGTAGCACAGTTTCTGCACAGGTTGTATTTTCTATGGTCTGGTCACCTGTTTAAATTCTTGACATTCAGCCAGCAGGGATATAAAGCAGAGAAGGGATTAAACAGCCTTTTCTCTTCCCAAGCCCTCCATGGTTCCTTCAGGAAGCCACTGCAGGAGGGCCCGGATGACTAATTGAATCACAGAGACAATCAGTTCACACCTAATTTTTCATGGGGAACTGTAGGAATTTTGGAAATTCTGAAAGGCATATAATTCACCATAATTCAGTATCTAGAACAAGATACCCTACCATCTTTCTCCCCAGTCATTTTCTATAATTATATGTTTCTCATTTTCTCAATTATCACACATAACACATTTTCTTAAATGTGTGGTTCTTCAGCACCCCGACTCTTTTAAGCCTGTAAACTCTCTGACTTACTGTTTTGCTGTATTAATTTAAAACATTTTCCAATTATGAACCTTTCCGATATACAAGATTACATCCTTAGGAGAGCTCATCTAACTGGAAATTAGTGGGTCAATCATTCTGAAGTTTCTCATTGCCAATGACCAATGTTCTTTCCAAAAATATCTGTTCTATTCCTCACTATCAATTACAAAGATATGGAGCTCTCTCCCGCCATGAGCATTCTCTTGTTTTATTGTCTTTTGATGATAATAATAAAGTCAATTACTTATTCAGGTCACAGTCAGGACTCAGAAGTTGACCCACAGGAAGGCCTGACACATTGCTGGGCATTAGACAAGCTTCATATAAGTACGAGTGAATTTCTTAACATCTTGTTCACCAGCATTCATGTAATGACTCTTAATTATGTTGAAGTTTTAATTATTGTGGTTTTTTGCATCATCGTTTCCCCCTCTCTTCTCCTTTCTCCCCTTTCCTTCATCTATGTCATTTTTTCATTTCTCCTATCAGTTCCTGGTTTCACATTTTGTTTTATAATTACTATGTTTTAAGTTCTTTCATATAATTCTTTGGGGGAATTACCCTAGATTAAGCAAACTAAACTACTAACTTCCAGGTCTTCAGGGTCCCACAATGGTATTCACTAATGCAGTGGAAGAGGAAAGCCAAACTTCTAAGACAAAGGAAGTTCTGAATAGACCTTTCAATATTTTTAAGTGTATTCCTTTTCTTATGGATGAAATTCTCATTGTTACTGAAATGTTTTTTCTGTTTTTCTCTCAATTTTCAAAGATAAAGTTTGGTGATAATAAACTAGAACCTACTATCTGTTTTCCTCCTATTGTGTGACTGTGCTAGCCCTGTAGGGACAATGGGATAGTTTCTCCCACATTAATAAGAAACTGTAATTGTTTGTTTCATCAAGAGTGGCACCAAACACCAGAATGACTCCATGTGGAAGATAAATGCCTTCACCCCTCACTTTGTTTTATTGGCAACAATTAAGTTGATTTCAAAATAAATCCATACTGCCTCTGTGTACACACCACACTCCAACATTCATAATTGCTCCCCATGTGTAATGGCCTAGATGTTAATTTCAGATAGTTGGAATGGCAAGTCATATATTTTTAAACCATGGAGTCATTTTTAATTAATGTCTATTTGTTTTAATTTTGAAGCCCAGTTGAAATAATCAATAATAGAAGTTGAAAGCACAAGCTATGGCAACAAAGCTGTGTGAATCCTTCTTACTAGCTATAAATTACTTGTGGAATCTTTATAATTTTTTAAAATAAATTATTATTAATAAACAGAATATTATTTAAAGTATTCCATTAAATTTGCCTCTGGTTCTTTCCCACAAGAGGCCAATATTGCAGTTCTATTTCATTTTCTATGAAGGTAAGGGACAGGGTAATTTAAAGAATCAACTCAAAGGGAAATACAGTTGTGCAACAAACGTCTACTAAAGTTCTACTTGAGATCTGTAGTCTCTAATTAAAATGGGACCCATTGGGAGGCTCCAGGTGCTTTGTTCTGCTCTAATGAGCTGCCCAGTTC
Organism: Mesocricetus auratus; assembly: GCF_017639785.1. NCBI lineage: Eukaryota > Metazoa > Chordata > Mammalia > Rodentia > Cricetidae > Mesocricetus > Mesocricetus auratus. The sequence continues at coordinate 10,612,497 of NW_024429183.1, read as the reverse complement.
CACACAGTCACACATGGTGCAGGTAGATCAGTTAAGGTAGACTTTCTCAGAACAGCAATGAAATTAGAAAGGGGACTGGGAGTTGAATGCACACAAGAGCATGAAACTAAGCCATATAAAGAGCAAAGAGAGTGGGGAGGAGTGGGAGAAAAGGACACTGAGTCTCCAAGGATAAGAGACACCTGGTTGATGCCAGGCAGTGGTGGCACACGCCTTTAATCCCAGCACTCAGGAGGCAGAGGCAGGCAGATCTCTGTGAGTTCGAGGCTGGGCTGGTCCGACAGCCTCCAAAACAATACAGAGAAACTCTGTCTTGTAAAAAAAAAAAGAAAGAAAGAGAGAGAGACGGACACCTGGTTGGAATGTACTTGATGCAGTGGCAGTACCTATGTGTAAATTAGAAACATGGGGCTGCAGGGAGATTAAGACAAAAGGTTTTTGTTTGTTTTTGCTTTGTTGTGAAAGGGTATCATGTGTTCCAGGCTGACCTCTAACTTGTTCTAAAACTGAAGATGCCTTGAGCTCCTGATCCTTCTGCCTCAACTTCCATAGCGCTTGCATTACAGGCATGCACGAGCATACTGCTCTCCGGAGAGATCTTACAGAGGGACAAGATATTGGCAAGAAAAAAAAATCTAGGGTCTACTTTTGGAATATGGTACTTGAAATAACACACAAGCAAGGTTTTTGTAAGGTAGGAATACAAGGTCAAAAAACATCAGTGTATTTGGAAATATTGTCATTAAATGTCATGTTTGGTGCAGGAAAGATGACTCAGCCTTTAAGACTGCAGAGGACCTGACAGGTACCTGAAAATCACCTGTTTTGGGAGATGTCCTTTTGCAAATATGTTTTTCTAATTGGTTGGTGAATAAAATACTGATTGGCCAATAGCCAGGCAGGAAGTATAGGCAGGGCTATCAGATGAGGAGAATTCTGGGGAGAGGAGGAGCCAGAGAGACACCAGATAACTGCTGGAAAGATAGGACACTGGGCATTCTGGAGAGATAGGGCCATGTAAAAAGACACAGACTAATAGCTATGGGTTAATAATTAAGAGGGAGCTATGCAATAAGAAGCCCTAGCCATTGGGCAAACTGTTTATAATTAATCTAAGCCTCTGTGTGTTTATTTGGAGCTAATCGGTTGTGGGACCAGGTGGGATAAAACTTTCATCTACACACCTTTAGCTCCAACTTAGGAAGAGCCAATGCCTCTGCACTCCCATGCACATACCCACACACCATCACATAATTCATGTGATGATAAACAAAATAAATATTTTAATGCCATGTTTGGTGGTGAAAAGAAAATCATCAGGGCAAGTGGAAAATATCAATAAATTAAGGAAGACCAAAAAGCATAACAAATATGGGATGTTTTTAAGTCATAAGTGAAAATTTCAAAGGAGGTATCAGGGTGGAAATTTGAAAAACTCCATCAAAGGAAAGTATGACTTACTATGTTATGACTCAGATAGACTTACTTTATTAAATAAAATGCTTTCAAATAGTTGAGGGTTCCTGGGTATATGTGTAACACAGATGGAAAATACGTTTCTTGACTGGGAAAGAGAAAGGAGAATTTCATTGTTATTTCTCCAGAAAAAAAATTGATTAAAGTGTTTAAATGGTTATAACTATTTGATTCTTGAAAGCAATGTAGAGAGAGATGTGGAAGGGAAAGAGGCCATAGCAGTGTGGTGTGTGGCAGATTCTGAGCAGTTTTCCACCTCTCTCTCTCTTTTTTCTTCTAAAATCATTTATAAATTAACTTTAGTGAACCATGCTTTTAATCTGGGTTTCTCCTTAAAAATTAATAACTTTCCAAGTTTGTTACACATATCTTTCCTAACCCTTATCCTTATGCCCTTTTTTCTGTATTTGAAAATGGTTTTCCCCCATACAATGTATCCTGATAACATTTTCCTCTCCCCAGTCTCCTTCCAATTCATTCCCACATCCCCTCTCATTCAGACCACCCCCATTATGTCTTTCATTAGAAAAGAAACAGCGATATAAGGGACAGTAATATAATATAAGATAAAATAAAAATAAACAAAGCAGAATAGGACACATCAAACAGAAGAGTCCAAGAGAAAGAGAAAGATTTGGAGACACACTTGTTTGCACACTCAGAAATCCCCCCAAAAAATGTAAAACCATGTTGGCAGTGGTGACACACGCCTTTAATTCCAGCACTCTGGAGGCAGAGGCAGGTGGATCTCTGTGAATTCTAGGCCTGCCTGGTCTACAAAGCTACACAGAGCAACCCTGTCTCAAAATATTTTAAAAAATGTAAAACCAGATGTCACAACATATATGCAAAGCATTTGTAGGGTACAATAAATAAGAATAAAATATAATTGTTCATAAAGGAAGAAAAATAAGACAGAGAAAGAGAGCGGCCCTGATATGACATTTTTTTAAATTTTATTTTCCAGTTTAAATTTAGATAAGAATCAAGGTTGCTTCACAAGTCAGTTCCAGGTCCCTCTCCCATTCCCTCCCTTCCTCCCGTGCCCTCCCCCCCCGTTATCCTCTCATTTCTCCAGGGAGGGTGAGGCCCTCCATGGGGGTGTCCATAGTGTGTCATTTCATATAGGGCAGGGCCTAGACCCTTTCCCAAGAGTTCTGGGTGAGAGTGCACCTCACATTGTTCTATGGGAGTCCAAAGTCCGTGTGTATACTTGGGATGGGTACTGATCTGCTGCCCAAGGCTCAATAGATTCCCTAGGCCTCTTCACTGACACTTCCAAAGATGAAGTCGAGTTCATTTTCTGTTAGTCATCTACTGCCAGGCATGCAGGCTACCCTTAAGAGTTGTTTGTTTCCTGGTAAGACTCCTTAGAGAAAACTAAAGTTTTGCTTGTAAGCGTTAGCAATTTGAGACAGTCTCTAGTTTAGGGATGGCAGCGTGTGTCCACTTCTCCTTTCAGCTCTAGGATCCAATTGGTGCACATCCATGCAGGTCCTGTGCCTGCTGCCCTGTGTCTGTGAGTTCATATTGGCATCAGTCCTGCTGTGTTTAGAAAGCCTTTTCTCCTCCACGTCCTCCATCCCTCTGGTCCTTACACTCTTTCTAACTCCTCTTCTATAGGCTTCCCTGATCCCAGAGGGGAGGAAGTTGATGGAGACATCCCCTTTAGGGCTGAGTGTTCTGAGGTCTCTCACACTGAATATTGTCAGTCTTTGGATTTGTGCCCATTCTGCTGAAAAATAAAGCTTCTCTGATGGCGACTGAGCACGACACTGATCTATGAATAAGGCAGAATATCATTAATAGTGATTTCATTGCTATATTCCTTTAGTATAAGAGTAATATTTGGTTTTCCCTAGATCCCTAGGCTATCTATTTACAGGTTCTTGGTCACAAAGCTTCTTTGGGTATTGGTTCCATCTCTAGGAATGGGCCTAAAGTTAAATCAAACATCAATTGGTTACTCCTATCAGATTTATGCCAATATTACACTAGCATATCACACAGGCAAGAGATCATTGTATATTGAAGGATTTATAGCTGGATTGGTGTTTATGCTTCTTCTATGGTAGCAGGCAGAAGACCTTCTGGTACCAATCCCTGGTTAGTACTTGGATGGGAGAACTTCTGGTACCTAGAACACTATCCCTTAGGTATGAGGGCTCTTGGTAGGCAACAACTTGACTTCTCTAAGTTCTAGGTAGATGTTGCGCGTAGCAATAGGACATTGCCATGAGTTTGTGGTGAGCAACTTATATCTTGGGTTGTTTGGGGTTCCCATGAGACCCCTTTGACCAACAACTCAATTAGATGTAACACTTCTGAATACTGGAAGCTTCGTTGGGCAACAAGAGATGTCTACTTGAGCCTCACACATAAAATGGGGAGAAACAGCTAAAATTAAGGATCATTTGAAAGGTAGTGTGAGAAGCTTAAGAAGCTTCTACTGCATTAGGTTTCCATACTACCACTCAATAGCCCTTAATTTTAAATGTCTCTCTCCATATTCCTGCCCTCATCTCCCTCTTCCCTTCCTCTCCCCACTTGATGATCCCATCTCAGTTCCACCCTTTCTCTTCCTTCTATAACTATCCTATTTCCCCTTCCTAGGGAGATTTATCTGTTCTTGCTAGTCCCTTACTCTATACCTAACCTTTATGGTTTATAGTTTTTATCTGTTCTTGCTAGTCCCTTACTCTATACCTAACCTTTATGGTTTATAGTTTGCTTATCATTTATTTAACAGCTAAGAAGCATAAGTAAATACATACTACATTTGTCTTTTAGGGTCTGGGTAACCTTACTCGGGGTGATTTTTTTCTTCTAGTTCCATCTATTTACATATGAGTTTGATAATTTAATTTTTAACAGCTGAATAATACTCAATTGTATAAAAATTGAATAATACTCAATGTATAATACTTTATCCATTCATCTCTTGGCAGACATATAGGTAATTTCCAGTTTCTGATATTATGAATAGAACATCAATAGACATGATTGATCAAATGTATCTGTAGTAGGATGAAGCATCCTTTCAGGTATACACACTATAGTAGTATAGCTTTTTCTTGAGGTAGGTTGATTTCCATCTTCCTGAGAAACTACCACACTGGTTTGCATAGTAGCTATACATGTTTGCACGCTCACCAGCAATGGATGAGTATTCCCCTTACTCCATATCTTTGCCAACATGAGCTGTCATTTATTTTTTATGAGCAGGGATATAGGCAGGAATAAGACAGAGATAAGATAGGTAATGAGGCCTTCATCCAATGGCTAATGGAAGCAGAGACAGACTCTCATAGCTTAACGCTGAGCTGAACTCAAGGAACCCAGTGACAGAGAGGGAGGACTGATGAGCAAAGGGGTTAAGACTGGACTGGTTTAACCCCCAGAAACAGCTGGCCTGAGAAGGGGTAGCTCTTGAATCCCAGACTGATGGCTGCGAATCCAGAATAGGACTGATCAAGACCCCCTGAATGTAGGTGTCAGTAAGGAGGCCTAGGCAATCTATGGGGCCTTGGGTAGTAGATCAATATTTATCCCTGGAATACAAATGGGCTTTGGTTGCCCATCCCACAATGAGAGATGTACTCTCACCCTGGACTCTTAGGGGAGGGTCTAGGCCCTTCCCTGGATGAAATGACCGACTATGGACATCCTCATGGAGGGCCTCACCCTCCCTGGGGAAAGGAGGGGTTGGGGGGGCAAGGGCATGGGAGGAGGGGAGGGAAAGGGAGAGGGACCTGGGATTGACATGTGAAGCAACCTTGTTTCTAACTTAAATTTAAATTTAAAAAGAAAATTAAAAAAAGATAGGTGATGAGGGAAAAGTAAACATAATCATGACACATAGCACAGTATATGAAATTCTCAAAAATAATTAAAGAATTAATGGAAAATAAATTTACAGATATGGACATACATGCTGGAAATAATGAAAATTGCATTAAGTAATAATGTAACTTAAATGACATAGTAGACTGAGAAAGAAAAATAGAATTTGAAGGAGATGGCCCATGAGTATGTTTCATTTTTTAAGATTAAATACACAAATAACTTCACTCATGAATTATTCTTGTTGCAAGGATTTAGGACTCTATGACAAAGTCCTCATGAAACTGTCGCTACACACAGATGTGTCTTCTTGATATTTTTATTCATGTTCATATGCTTCACACTGTGTGCATTATCATATACTGGCTATGCCACTCAGCTGCAGTATTTTAATGTCTAAAGTCTTAGCGCTCCCATTTTAATGGAGAACAACTTCACATAAAACAATGCATAGAAACTTGGAAATTTTTCCAGTCCTTGAAATAGAACCAAGCCTGTTCCATAATACTAAAATCTGTAGATACTGTCCAGAACTGAAATCCATGACCCCTTGAAGGACCACCACTGGCTCAAACAGACTTAACAGTTACCATAGAGACATTAGAGTCACAAGGTAAAGCTCTCTAAAATATAAAGAGAGTATTGTCCCACAAAAATTGCCAGTTAAGGAACAGTGTTTTCAGTTATTTCCTTGTTGCTGTTATCAAATATTTTATTGTAATTTTCTCTGAGTTGAAACATACCATCTTTAAAGGAAGATGGTTAAGACTTAGGAAGTAAACAACAGAAAAAACTCAGGAAGTCTCCAAAACTAGACTCACAGTTCTCTGTCCCTTGGAAGGTAACTTAAAAGGTCAGCTGAGAAGTGAGACTCTCAGCCCAGTTGAGCTGCCCCCAAATCATAGTGAGAGCCCTAGGGTTTCAATTTTCATGGGTTATCACCCATGTAGAGGTGGACATTTGATGATTCAGCTGCCTTGAGTCTTCTCTGCTCCTGTAAGTGACCCCTCACCATACTCCTGTAAGTGACCCTTCATTCTTACTCCTGTAAGTGGCCATTCATCATACCCTAGTAAGTGACCCTTCATAGTACCCCAATAAACCCACTGTTTCACCAAGTTAGAGTTTAGTGATATTGCTTCAAGCCAGTATCTAGGAACCAAGTGTTCAAACACAAGAACCTTTAAGGGATGGGTAACATTTAGACCACAACAGATGTTATGATTCAAAATAAAAAAATCAATAAGAAAAATAAAACTGAGCCAAGGGGGCAGCTATGTGTAGTCCTAGCATTCTAGACATTAAGTAAGCAAATAATAATTTGCAGGTACCTAGGACTACATGAGTTAGAAACTGGCCTGAGCTACAGAAGGAGATCCTATCAAATGATGTTCTACAAACACTAAGAGAAGATAGGATACTAGCCCAGACTACTATAGCCAGCAAAACTCTTAATCACTATAGATGGAGAAAACAAGATATCCCATGACAAAACCATATTTATACAACACATATCCACAAATACAGCCCTATAGAAAGTTCTGGAAGGAAAATTCCAACCCCAGGAAGTCACCTACACTCAGAAAAACATAGGCAATAGATAACCTCACTTTACCAAAAGTCAGAAATAGGGGGGAAACTCATACACAATACTACCACCAAAAGCAAGTTCAAAACAAACAAGAATCAACATTCAATGGTCATTAATATCCCTCAATATCAATGGTCTTAACATAACTATAAAAAGACACAGGATAACAGAATGGATATGAAGACAGAATCCATACTTTTGATGCATACCAGAAACACACCTCAATATCAAAGACAGATGTTACCTCAGAGTCAAGGGTTGAGAAAAGATTTTCCAATCAAATGGCCCTAAGTAGCAAGCTGGTGTAACTATACTAATATCTAACTAATGAGAGAGAGAGAGAGAGAGAGAGAGAGAGAGAGAGAGAGAGAGAGAGAGATCTGAAAGAGACAGGAGGGAGAATGATCCTGTGATAAGAAAGCATACACTTACATGATTATTATTACAGGACTGCTAAAAAGACAAAACTTGACCTCAAAATTGATTGAGATAGGAAATGGAAAACAGCATTTATTACGAAACAAAATATTTCAGTGTATCCGTGATGTTTCCTTCTTTGTGAAAAAATGTTCTCTCTCAATTTCATGAAGTAGGTTTTAAGGTAATTTTCTTCTATTTCATCTGTGTTGGGATGTTCAGGTCCTGGTGGTAGACAGTCCCTAGACCCTGGTGGCGTCATATAAGTCTTTCTGTTGTTGATTGTGTTCCTCTACTGTCATCTTCCCATCTCTTCTTCCAGTGGGCATAGTTGAGCTCTCTCTCTCTCTATCTCTCTCTCTCTCTCTGTCTCTGTCTCTCTATCTATCTCTATCTCTATCTATCTATCTATCTCTCTCTTCTGGTTGGTATGGGTTCAAGGATCTATCTTCTCTCTCTCATGGTTGGTGCAGGGGCAAGATAGGAATGGCAGCCAATGCTGGATGTTTTGTTCTGCCTTCAGGTCCCCACCCCACCAGATGGTGGAAGACCAAGACCAAGGCAGGAATGGGAACTTACAGGTCCCTCTTTGGGATTTGGTGGCAGGAAGGTTCTGGCAGCTGCCACAGGTCAGGGGACTCAAAGCTATTGCTAATATTTGATAACACTGTTGGTCTTGTTTTACAGGAAAACCAATGTTTATTATTAGTTAATAATTTTCTACCTTTAGTTATCCTGTCTAGGAAAGATGGTCAGTTTGAAGCATTTCTTTTGGTTTTAGTGTTTTAAATATACTACATAGAAAAGGGGGTCAACCTACATTCAGTAAAGTCTTGAAGTTCAAAAGCTAAAGATGTGCACAGATGTGTACTTAGACATTCTTAATGGCTCGTTGCATGAGTATATGACTTTTATAAGGACTGTGTTATGAGCTTCAATGTCATCTTCACCACAGTCAACTAGCCAAAATTCCCCCATGCTACTCCATCTTATTTACATGGATAGTTACCTAATGTGAGCAAAAATAAAAGCAGCATGTTGACAATTAGCATGTATTTGAGGGTAGTTAGGCAGGAGCTAAGCATGGACCCTGATTCCTCTGAAAGCTTTGTACACTAACTCTTCCAATCCACCATGGATTTTATCTGTAGCAATCAGTGTTGTGGAAGACTTCTGGGAAATTTCCAGTTCCCATCATTCCTTTCATGTTTATCTGGAATTCATTGGGGAGGGAACATTTATCCCACTTTCATTTATTTCATTAATTTATTTAGTTTTTTAAAAAATATTATAAAAGGTTTAATTAGGTATGTTTGGGATGTATACATGTGAATACTGGTGCCCTTGGGGGAAAGAAGCAGTGATGAGTGTACATATGATACATTATGTATTTCTACCCCCTGCAGAAAGCTACAAAGAGTGAGGGAGGCAGATAAGAGTGCTGGGATACATATATATCCTGCCACAGCTAAGAATCTAAATGTTTTACTGATGTCTTTCATGGGTGAATGATATTTAGAAACTAGGATTTCAGTGCTGGGCATGCTCATTGCTGCAGAGGGATCATTGCTAGCTCAGTAGACACAGCTAGAGAATTGATGCTTGCATGTTGTCTTTGGTAACGTTACTACTGCTGTGATGAAACACCACACACAAAAGCAACTTGGGGAGAAAAGGGTTTGCTTGACTCATTTGCACATCAGGGTTCATCATTGAAGAGAATTAGGAGAGGAACTCAAGCAAGGCAGGAACCTGGAGGTAGGAGCTGATGCAGAACCCATGGAGGGCTCACTGGATTGTTCATCATGACTTTCTTTCTTTCTTTCTTTCTTTCTTTCTCTCTCTCTCTCTCTCTCTCTCTCTCTCTCTCTTTCTCTCTCTTTCTTTCATTCATTCATTCTTGCTTGAATGCTTTCTTTTCTTTTTTTTTTTGGTTTTTCAAGATAGGGTTTCTCTGTATTGTTTTGGAGGCTGTCTTGGAACTCACTAGGTAGACCAGGCTGGCCTCCAACTCACAGAGATTCAAATGCCTCTGCCTCCCAAGTACAGGGATTAAAGAGGTGAACCACTAACACCCAGCTTCAGTCTGCTTTCTGATATAACCTAGGACCACAAAGCAATGTAGCACCTATAGTGATCTGGGCCATTCCACATCAATCAAGAAAATGTGCTATAGCCTTGCCCACAGGCAAACTAAACACTTTTTACTCTTCCATTATTTGGTTAAAGGGCATCTAGGTTGCTTCCAGGGTCTGGCTATTACAAACAATGCTGCTATAAGCATAACTGACTATATTTCCTTGCTGTATGAACGTATATCCTTTGGGTGTATGCCCAAGAGTTGAATTGCTGTATCTTGAGGTAGATTGATTCCCATTTTCCTGAGAAACTACCATACTATTTTCCAAAGTGGCCACACAAGTTTGCCCCCACACCAGGAACAGAGGAGTGTTCCCCTTTCTCCACAACCTCTCCAGGATACTGTCATTGGACTTTTTGATTTTAACCATTCTATGGTTAAATGGTATTTCACAGTTGTTTTGAGTTGCATTTCCCTGATAGCTAAGGATGTTGAGCATTTCCTAAGTGTCTATCAGCCATTTTAGATTCTTCTATTGAAAATTATCTATTTAGTTCGTATCCCCACTTTTTAATTGGATTATTTGGTGTTTTGGAGACTAGCTTTTTGAGTTCTTTGTATAATTTGTAAATCAGCCCTCTGTCAGATGTGGGGTTGATGATTATCCTTTCCCATTCTGTGAGCTTCCATTTTGTCTTCTAGACTGTGTTCTTTGCCTTAGAGAAGCTTCTGAGTTTCAGGAGGTCCCATTTATTAATTGTCAATCTCAGCTTCTGTGCTACTGGAGCTATGTGCATGAAGTGATGTCCTGTACCAATTCATTCAAAGGTACCTCCCACTTCTCTTCTAAGAGGCTCAGTGTGGCTGGATTTATATTGAGGTTTGATGTTGGCTGTTGGTTTGCTATACATTGCTTTGATCATGGTTAGGTATGTTCCTGTTATCCCTAGTCTCTCTAAGGCATTTATCATGAAGGGGTGCTGGTTTTTGTCAAAGACTTTTTCAGCATTTAGTGATATGATCATTTGGTTTTTCTTTCCAGTTTGTTTATATGGTGAATTACATTGATTGATTTTCATATATTGATCCATCCCAGCATCCCTACTTGATCATGGTGGATGACTTTTTTGATGTACTCTTGGACTCAATTTGCCAATATTTTATTGAGTATTTTTGCACCAATGTTCATGAGGGATATTGGTTGTAATTCTCTTTCTTGGTTGCGTCTTTGTGTGGCTTGGGTATCAAGGTAATTGTAGTCTCATAACAAAAGTTTGGCAATGAACCTTCTGCTTCTATTGGGGGGAACACTTTGAGGAGTATTGGAATTAGCTCTTCTTCGAATTTCTGGTAGAATTCTGCACTGAAGCTCTCTGGGCCTGGGATTTTTTTGGTTGGGAGACTTTTAATGACTGCTTCTATTTCATCAGGGGTGATAGATAGGTCTATTTAAATTGCTTATGTGTTCTTGATTTAATTTTGGTCAGTTATATCTATCCAGAAAATTGTTCATTTCCTTTAAATTTTAGAATTTTGTGGAGCACAGGTGTTCATGGTATGACCTGATGAGTCTCTGGATTTCCTTAATGTCCATTATTATGTCCCCCTTTTCAGTTCTGATTTTGTTAATCTTCAAGCTCTCTCTCTCTCTGTCTTTCGGTTAGTTTGGATAAAGGTTTGTCTATCTTGTTGATTTTCTCAAAGAACCAACTCTTTGCTTCATTGATTATTTGTATTGTTTTCTTTGTTTCTACTTTATTGATTTCAGACATCAGTTTGATTATTTCCTGGTGTCTACTCCTCCAGGGTGAGTTTGCTTCTTTTTGTTCTAGAGCTTTCAGTTGTGCTATAAATTCTCTAGTGTAAAATCCTCCAGTTTATATGGGCACTTAATGCTATAAACTTTTTTCTTAGCACTGCTTTTAAAGTGTCCCATAAGTTTGGGCATGTTGTGTCTTCATTTTCATTGAATTCTAGCAAGTCTTTAATTTCTTTTTTTTAATATTTTATTTACTTGTTATGTATACAGTCTTCTGCCTGTGTGCCAGCAGAGGACAGCAGATCTCATTCAAGGTGGTTGAAGGCCACCATGTGGTTGCTGGGAATTGAACTCAGGACTTCTGGAAGGACAGTCAATGTTCTCAACCACTGAGTCATCTCTCCAGCCCTTAATTTCTTTTTTTATTTCTTTTTTGACCCAGAGATGGTTCATTTGCACATTGTTCAATTTCCATCAGTTTTTAGGGTTTCTGCAATTTGTCTTGTTGTTGAATTCTAATTTTAAAGCATGGTAGTGTGATAAGACACAGGGGTTATTCCAATTTTTTTTGCATCTGTGGAGGTTTGCTATGTTGATGAACATGTAGTCAATTTTAGAGAATGTTCCATGTGGTGATGGGAAGAAGGCATATTATTTTGTGTTTGGATGGAATGTTCTATAGATGTCTGTTAAGCCCAATGGTGTCAAAATTTCTGTTAGTTCCTTTGTTTATTTGTTAAGTTTCTGTCTGGTAGTCCTGTCAAAAGATGAGAATGGGGTGTTGAGTCTCCCACCCTGAGTGTTTGAGGTTTTATGTGTGATTTGAGCTTCAATAATACTTCTTTTCAAATGTGGATGCCTTTGTATTTGGGGTGTAGATGTTCAGAATTAAAACCTCATGTTGATGGACGCTTCCTGTGATGAATATTAAATGACCTTCTTCATTCCTTTTGATTGATTTTAGTTTGAAGTCTAATTTGTTAGATATTGGAATTGCTACATCAGCTTGTTTCTTGGGTCCATTTGATTGGAAAATATTTTCCCAACCCTAAATTCTGAGGTAATGTCTGTTTGAAGTTGAGGTGTGCTTCTTGTATGCAGCAGAAGGATGGATTCTGTCTTCATATCCATTCTGTTAGTCTGTGTCTTTTTAATAGGTGAGTTAAGACCATTGATATTGAGGGGTATTAATGACCATTAATTGTTAATACTTGTTGTTTTTGTGTTTGGTGGTGGTGGTAGTATTGTGTGTAAATTTCTCCCCCCCCCCTTTTGGCTTTTGGTATAGTGGGATTATTTATTGCCTATGTTTTTGTGACTGTAGTTAACTTTGTTGGGTTAGAGTTTTCCTTCTAGCACTTTCTGTAGGGCTGCATTTGTGGATATGTAGTATTTAAATCTGGTTTTGTCATGGAATATATTGTTTTCTCCATCCACAGTGATTGAAATCTTTGCTGGGTATTGTAATCTGGGTTGGCATTCATGGTCTCCTAGTGTTTGTAGAACATCTATCCAGGACCTTCTGGCTTTCAGTGTTTCCATGGAGAAATCGGATGTAATTCTGATAGGTCTGGCCTTTTTCCCTCGCTGCTCTTAATATTTTTCCTTATTCTGTAAGTTTGATGGTTTGATTATTATTATGTAGTAAGGGGATACTTTTGTGGTCCGGCCTATTTGGTGTTCTGTATGCTTCTTGTACTTTCATAGGCATATCCTTCTTTTGGTTGGGAGTGTTTTCTTCAATGATTTTGATGAATATGCTTTCTGTACCCTTGAGTTGTATTTGTTCACCTTCTTCTATACCTATTATTCTTAGGTTTGGTCTTTTCATAGTGTCCCATATTTCCTGGATATTTCATGTTAGGGATTTGGTGAACTTAAGATTTTCTTTGGTCAATGACTTTATTTCTTCTAGTGAATCTTCAACACCTGAGATTCTCTCTTCCATCTCTTGTATTCTATTGGTTATACTTAACATCTGTAGATCCTGATCATTTACCTAGTTTTTCTATTTCCAGCATTCACTCATTCTGTGTTTTCTTTATTGTTTCTATTTCATCTTTCAAGCCTTGTACTGTTTGAATTGTTTCCTTTACTTGTTTGGTTGGGTTTTTTCCCTTGGTTTTCCTTGCTTTCTTTAAGAGATTTGCTTATTTCTTGAATTTTTTGGTTTGTCTTTCCCTCTACTTCCCGTGTTTTTGTTTGTTTTATCTTCCATTTCTTTAAGGGATTTCTCATTTCCTCTTTGAGACTCTATCTTCTTCATAAAGTTATTTTTAAGGTCCTTCTCTTCTGCTTCATCTTCATTGGGATGTTCAGATCTTGTTGGTGTAGAGTCCCTAGATTCTGGTGATGTCATATAGGTCTTTTTATTGTTGAATATGTTCTTATACTGTCATCTTCCCATTTCTTCTTCCAGTGTTTTCATGTGGGGTCTCTCTCTCTCTCTATTCTCAACTCTTGTTGGGTGTAGGTGGGTCAAGACTTTGATGTCAGCAACTCTGGATGATCCAAGCTCTCTTGGAGTTCTCAAGCAGAGGGTGTAGGAAGACCAAGATTGTGATGAGGGCAGACTTAAGATGGTTCAGTGTGCATGGTCCACTCATGTAGAGGGTTTAAGGGTGCTAAGACTCAAGCAGAGAGAGTAGGGGGCCAAGACTGCAATGAGGGCAGGCTATGGATGGTCTGGGGTGCTGGGGTGGGTCCACTACACAAGGAGCCAACCCAGAAAGTTCCAAGCAGAGTGTGAGTGGAAGTTAGGTATGAAATTGCTCCACAATCACCTCAAGAGGAGGGGAGGCAAGCCTCCTTACCTTTCTATGGTTGCCCCCAGAACAATCTTTATTTTTAAGTATAATATACAAAATAATCAACCACATATATTTATCACAAACAACCCCAATACAGTAGCCAAAGCAGAAAAAATGTCTACAAGCTCCTCCCACTATACATTTCCACATTCTTATTCTCCCATCACTCTTGTCTGTGATGGAGCTTACAGACTCCTGTGGCCAATGATTTAATGTATCTGCTTACCACAGAGGACTCATCATAGAGACTTTTAGCATTTCTTGTCTATTCCTTTAATTCATCTTTTTGGCTACCTTTTGAAGGTGATGTGTTCATATGATAGAAAATGCACATAATTAAAAACTCCATTATTCACTCCTTTGCCAAACTTTACCCTCTATCACTTCTGAAGGAATGAAGGAAGAAAGGAAGGAAAGAAGGAAGAAAGGAATTATTCTATAATAATACCAACACTTGATTTTCAGTGAGCTCTTATATACTGTTGGTGAAAGGGTTAATTGATACAATCATTTTTGGAACCCTGTTAAACAGTTTCTACACAATCTAGATATACCCATAGCCTCTAATTCAGAAATGCCACTCGTAGTGGTATATGCATATGTGTCTTCAAGAGAACTAATTAGCATAGCCCAAAATAAATAAGCCCAAAACATGCACAAGCAGTAGAATGAACAAATAAACTGTCACATATTCATTTAAGAGAAATCTGTCCCAAAATGAGAATAAACACAATACAAATGCATACTGTTTGCAGTAACTAGGATTAATTACACAAACATACTGTTGAATGAGGGAAGCCAGATGGCCCCTTCCCCAAATCTGGAAAAACTCACATTTGCTACTACAAAAAGTAGAGGTTCTGGTGACTTAGTCTCTGCACTGAAAGGAGCTCCCATTGGGCATTCTGTATCTTTATCTGACTGATCATCAATCACACTAGATCTGTTTGTCAGGATTCATTGAGCTATGTATTTAATGTTTGTGCACTTTTCTGTATTCACATTATACTTCATAATATTTCCCCCAAAAGAAGGTAACAAATCAATTTAATTAATCACATTAACAAAATAATGAAGAAAATAGTAAAATCGTCACGCCACTGATGCAGAAAAAGCAATTTATAAAATTGAGTCTTAATGAAAATGTTCTTAGCAAAGCTACAATAAAATAAAACTTCATTAGTTCAGTGAATAGAAGGAGAGCATCTATTAAAAATCTTTAAGAAAACTCACATTCCCTTGTGAAATAGTGAAAGCATTCCCCTGAGCTCAGAGAGTGAACGCGCCTGCTATTACCTAACATCTCATCACTGATATTTCTGAATATCCTAACTAGTACTTGGGAAATCATGTTTCGTAGACGACTTGGTAAACTATCATAAAATAATTCAGATATAAATCATATGATTGACATGAGCATTTAACACATGTGTTATATAATATGTCTACCATTTTATTTTTGGATATGTACACTTAAATTTTTAAAATATCGCAAAGGTTGGAGAGATGGCTCAATGGCTAAAGTGCCTATCATGTAAGTGTGAGGACCAGAGTCCAGATCCCTAGCAGCCATGTAATATTAGATGGGTGTGGCAGTGCTTCTCTAATTCCAGTGCCTGCAGCAAACCAAGGGACCCCTGGAACAAGCTGATTTTCAAGGCTAGCTGAGTTAATGATCTCCAGACTTGGTGAGTAATCCTGCCTCAATATATAAAAGTGGATAGGGACTGAAAACACTCAATGTCAACCTCTGTCCTCCACATATATTCAAACATATGTTTGCACATGCATGCACGTGTGCCCACACACATGTGAACAAGCACATATGCACACGCATGCATGCCACACACTTATGCAAAAAAAATCATAGAGACAAAAATATAAAACTTAGGGATTGATCCATTACAAAACCATTGAGTACCCATGTATTAGTGGGCCAGAGCTGATAGAATGAATATGTGTATGTATGTATGTATGTATATATATATACATATATATGTACATATACATATGTATATATTCATTCTGTGATATATTCTAATAAATAGGCTATGGTCCTGCTAATCCAGCAATGACTGTCTACAAACAAAAAGTACAAGAATCTAGTAGTTGTTCAGTCCACAGGACTGGATGGTTTTAGCATATGCCAGAATTCCAAAAGAGTAAGCTTTTTTGCTTTTGTTTTTTTGAGACAGTGTTTCTCTGTGCAGTTCTAGGTGTAGCTGTCCTGGAACTACTTCTGTATATCAGGCTGGTCCCAAACTCAGAAATCTGCCTCCCTCTGCCTCCTAAGTGCTGAAATTAAAGTTGTGCACCATCACCATCAGTCTAAGAAGTGAGCACTATTGCCAGTGAAGGATAGGACTTGCCAGACGGAGCAAGAGCAAGCAGAAAAAAAGAGACAGCATCTTTCTTCCATATCTTTTATATAAGCTGACACCAGAGGTGTGGCCCAGACTAAAGGTGGATTTTCTCACCTCAAAAGAACTGAATTAAAAGCTAGTCTTCCCCTACTCCCGCCCCACCCATCATCCTGAGGCAGGTGGTCCTGAGATCTTTAGGGCAGGAGAATTGCCCCTGCCCCTCACCAGCTACAGCACTCAGGAGAGTGGCTCCTATGCCATGCCTGGGCATCACAGCATAGCTGATCCTGAGGTGTAGGTGTGGGACAACTGACTCGGAGAACATGAACGCAGAATAATTGACCGCACCCCTTGCTCAATGCTACAAGGGGTGAACAAATCAGGGCAATGTAACTCATCCTGGTGGTGAGGACAAGGAAGGATTGGTGAACTACCAAGACTGCAACTACCAAGGCTTAGAACCAGGGCTACGTGTTGCCCATTCTAACTTCCACCCCCTTCTGTGATCTGCTAGAGCGAGTGAAGGGATCAGTCCGGCAGACCCAACGTTGTAGAATCTCCACAACACAGGGTCACAGCAGGATAACCAAGAGAAGTCCCAGTAAGAGCCCAGCATCAATGGTGCAGCAGAAACCAGAGGCCTAGAACCAGAACAATGACTCTTTTACAATGAGCATTTGCAAGGAAAGCTATATGTATTAAATAAATAAATAAATAAATAAAAACAAAAGTGAGTCTTCCCATTTCAAGTGATTTAATTAATAATAAATAATTTCTCATAGGTGTACCCAGCTACCTGGGTTTTATTTAATCCCAGATGTAATCAAATTGACTACTAAGAGTATCCATCACAACACTGAAGAATATAACAAAGAAGTATGCTTTTTCCTATTTTGTATTTAAAATCATTTTAGTAGTTTTGACAGTACTCATGTATGGAGTGTAGGTGATAATCAGATACATGTTTAGTGATCATCAGGTTAATATATACTATATATCTCTTCTTAAATGTCCTCTTGCTTCTCTGTGTTGGCAACCTGAGGTCTAGTTCATTTTTGTTTGTTTGTGGAGTTTTTGTTGCTTTTGTTTATTTATATTTTTGTTTTTGCACCCCAGCCAAAGTTTTCCTTCCATCCTCTCCTCCCAGTTCCTTCCCCCACCTCAGTTCGCCTGTCCATTACTCCTCCTGTTTCTTTTAAGATATGGGTGGCCTCCCAGGGATATCAGCCAGCCATGGTGTATCAAGTAGCAGTGAGACTAGGTACCTCCTCTTCTATTAAGACTGGACAAGGCAACCAGAAGGAGGAAAGGGTCCCAAAAACAGGTAACAGAGTCAGAGACAGCCCATAGTCCCACTATCAGGAGCTCCCCAGAAGACCAAGCTACACAGCTGTAACATATATGCAGAGGGCCTGAGTCAATCCCATGCAAGCTCCCTAGTTGTCAGTTCAGTCTCTGTGAGCTCCTATGAGCCCAAGTTGGTTGAATCTCTGAGTCTTAAAAAAATGTTTTAAAATATACTCCCTATAAACACACAGTGAGAGGGAGGGAGAGAAGTGGGGAGACTGAGAGTAACTCCATGATCTGGTAGTTTTATTATTGGCTTTTGGTTTTGAGGAGACTTCATGCTGACTTCTCAAATATCTATACAAATTCAAATTCTCACAATGTATGAGAAGTCTCCTTTCTCTACATCCTTACCAGTATTGTCTATTTTTGTGGAAAAATATAGACAGTCATTCTGTCTGGGGTTTGGTGATCTCTCAGTGTGGATTTTGATTTGCACTTCTCTAATAATTAGTATTTATTATATTTATTGATCATTTGAAGATCTGTTTTTGAGAAAGACCCATGGGATCCCTTTGCTTCTATGTATATAGCATCAATTGCCATTAGATTGCTTTTGTTTCTGTTGGTATTCTCAAGTTCCTTAGAGTTTGAATATTAATCTCTTGTGAGTTTGTAAGGACTTTTCTCTCATTCCATTGGTCACTCCTTCCTACAGTTCCCTCCTCCTCTGCTGTGCATGAATGCCTTAACTTATCATAATCCCATTAGTCCAATTTGTTCACCCAATCTGTTGCTACTGCATCTGGAGTGAAAAAAACACTGTTACTCATCACATGGCTTAAAATATTTCCATGGCTATGGATATACTTCAGTAGCAGAGGGCTGACTTAGCATGGCCAATGCCTCAGCCCTAGTGTATCTTGCTCCTGCTTTTCTCAGGCAGTTTACTAGCTTATGTCTTACATCTAAGATGAATTAGATCCACTTTAAGTTGACCACTTTTATGGTAACAGATAGAAGTGATTCCAGTCTCCTGTATGCAGATATCTGGTTTCTTCAACATCAGTTATTAAAGAGACTTTCTTGCCATTGTCTATGCTGATGGTGCCTATCCCAAAGGACACTCAGCCATAGATGCATGGGTTCGTTTTTAGGTCCTCTGTCCCTTTCCATTGGTCTCTGCATGTGATCTTTTGCTTAGTATTGTTTTTTGGTCTGCTGTGTTATGAGTGATGTTAATCTCTCTTTCATTTTATCCTTTTCCTGATTAAAGATGCCTGGTAAAACTAGGTTCAATAGTTTGCATTCCTTTTATTAATTCATCAGTAGTTATTCATCATATGTTAATGAGGCTCCTGTATGTGACAGAACCATGACACATCTGATTTTGTCAGTTTCTCAGATTGCTCTGCTACATTCAGAATCTGTTGTGTTTTCATATCAGTCAGGACAGGATTATTTTCCCTACTTTTGTGAAAAATGCCATTGATGTTTTAATAGAGGTGGCCCTGAATCTGTATATTGTGTAGTATACCATGGGCATTTCTGTCATATTGGTTCCTCCAACCCATGTCTAGAGGGTTAAAGAAATGTCAGTACTTAAGGAGCATTCTAAAGAGCTGGTTCTGATTCAGGGACAGGAAGCTTGTCTAGGATATGTGAAACCCTGGATTAGATCCCAAGCCCCAGAAAAATAAAAATAAACAGAAAATAAGCAAATGCGTTCTACTTGAAGGCCACAGAAACTCTAAAACTGCTAATTAATACATTTTTGTGCTCCCCCCACCTAATTTTATGTAGCTTAGAAACAGTTCATGGCTCTAGTAATTCTCATTTCGAGTTCATAAAACACAGCATTTTTTTCAGACACTACGTTACTTTTAGCTTCTCATAAAACATCAAGGTTTCCATTTTAGGAAGAACAAAAAGAGAAACCATAATAGGCAATGTTCAAAACAATGGCTCCCAGATCCTAAAATAAATTTCAAGATTTAAAAGGGTTCTTTGCATGAGAGTCATCACTGCAGAGTAAAGGGAGATGGCCTCATCTGGCTGCCATCTGGCTGACTGAGAATATCCAGATTCACTTATAGTTATCCTTAATCGCTAGAAGCTTAGTCGCCTGCTAATCACAGCTTACTCAGCATGGTCCTGTGCTTGGAAGCCAAGGAGAAAACAGTGAGTCTAGACTTCGTTGGAGTCTCACCTCTGTCCCTCTCTTCTAGATTATTCTTTCCCCTCTCTCATATATTCCATTTTCCACACAGATGCAGTGTGACCACAGAATAGTATTATTTAGCCACCAACACCCCTACCAAGTGTCTTTGTTTTAATTCCACATAAATAAGGTATTCTGATTTCATTGCCACTAGAGATAAAAAGCAATTATCAAAGATATATAGAGAGAGTAATTTGCCCCAAATTAAAAGTACAATAGAACAAGTGCTACTTTGTTTTTTAGGTAATTGGTGTGACTAAGCCCACACCATAATAATATAGTTTAGGACTGGTTCCAACAGACCACATTATTATGTCAGAGAAATAGAATTTTTCTAAAATATATATTATTCTTACACTAAGCATTTTTAATAATTGCAGGATATTCTGGTCTGCAATTCTTTCTTTCAAATAATAAGTATGAGAGATCTATAATGCAATGGACAGAGGCCCATCACGTAATATATTTTCAGGTTGTTGTGTTAAATAATTGCATCTTTAAAGAAAGGTACATATGCATTTTCTTATACGTATCTACCTATGAAGGACTTTTACACAGTTTAGGATTTTGAAGGATGGCAGACAACATGTCATTGCCCCTAAATATGCTTTTGAATAGTTCCATAAAAATCACCAAGTGCTCCAAAGAGATAACAACTTTGCTACATTTACTGCCCTGCTTTATGTAATGTTACGTCTATATACAGAAGAGGATCAATTTGCAGGTAGTTCAGATTTCTAATAGGTTCTGTTTAACTTCTGTTTCAGGGACTGGGGAGCTGGTTCAGTGACTAGGAACCCTTGTTGACTTCCAGAGAACCTGAGTTTGTTTCCTAGCACCCACACTGGGCAACTCACAACTACTTATAATGCTATATTCAAGGAATCCAATGTTCTCTCTCTGGACTACACACATTCTTTAAAAAGAAAGAAAGGGGAGGACCTGTATCTAGTGAGAAGAATCTGTAAAACCAAGCAAATAGATGCCCAGATATTTGTATAGCTTTTGAATATCATCTTTGTATGCATTTAACTCATTACCTGCTGGACTGAAGCATTGAGATACCATTCATTGACACCACACCCATCAAACCCTCACTGCGACTGACATCATTCTACTTATTTATAATTTTTTGACTGTTCAACACTGAAGCCAGAAATGGCAACTTTTCTATAATCAAGAATGAAAAGGAGGCAACAATATGTGATTTGGAGGTTTTAAATATTATGAGTGGGATGCAACGTGCTGTCAACACATATCACTCCATAACATAAATGCTTTCTTTTTAAGATTAAGTTGTCCTTTAGCTTGTCAATCATATGGATATTGTGATATTAAGGATGACATTTACCCCTAGCAATCTTCTAATCATATTTTACCACCTTCTACAATCTCACTCACATCTTCCTTTTTATTTAAAATTTCATCAAGAGTACTTTTTTCTTATGAAATTCATTTTAACAAAAAAAAATCTGGGTTACATCAGTGTCTCCAGAAAAACCGTAATTATGAACAGATTGTGAGCTGGAGATATGATTCAGCAGTTAAGAGCACTTGCTGCTCTTTCAGAGGACTTGGGTAAGGTTCCCAGTTCCCACACAGTGACTCTTAAGCATCTGTAATTCTAGTTCCAATGGACCCAATGCCCTTTCTAACCCCTACAGGCACCTGGCATGCATGTAGTAAACAGACATGCATGCACATAAAATATTAATACATATAAAAAGATAAAATGAATAAGTCTAAATGGGTAGATTGTAATTGATATTTTGGTATATTTCATCTACATATCACATAAATGCAGTTCTCTTGCTTTCCTGGCCTCCTGACTATGATTAAGGTGGAAAGAGTGAATGAATATACAACATAATCGACAACATCCTGATTACTTATGAAAGCAGAGCCTCAAGATCATCTTCCTGCAGTATGATGTGCACTGTTACCAACTCTCAGTCACAATAGACGGTAACAACTAATCCCTCATGCAGCAACCATCCCAGACAACCAAACAACTGTCTCATTAGCAGTTGCCCAAAATGACCAGAGCTCAGTTTCTAATTGGCAGGTTTTCTAACTTTTGGCCTTGCTTGTAACTTAGTACCAATGTGAGAAAACCTTACCTGATCCAACAGCTAAGCACTGAGCCCAACTCCCTGAATCCAGTTGCAGAGAGGGAGTAGTGATGAGCACAGGGGTCAAGACCAAGCAGGAGAAACCCACAGAAACAGCTGACCTGAACAAAGGGGAGCTCATGGACCCCAGACTGATAGCTGGGAGACCAGCATAGGACTGACACAAATCCTCTGAATGTGGGTGTCAGTTAGAAGGCCTGGATAGTCTATGGGCTCTCTGGTAGTGGCTCAGTATTTATCCCTAGTGTGCAATTGGACTTTGAGAGCCCATTTCATATAGAAGGGTACTCTCTCAGCCTAGACACATGGAGAGGGCCTAGGCCCTGCTCCAAATGATATGACAGACTGTGAAGATCCCCCATGAAAGGCCTCACCCTCCCTGGGAAGCAGAAAGGGGATAGGGTAGGGGGTCAGTGAGGGTAGGGGAGGAGGGGAAGGAGAGGGAACTGGGATTGACATGTAAAGCAACATCATTTCTAATTTAAATTAAAATGGGAGGAAAGAAATGCCCCCCACCCACCCTGTCTAATTGATATGAGGTCCCACTTTCTTCAAGCCCACAGCCACCAGTTAGGATATCATACCTGAAACCTCTTTTATCTATGAAGTGTTGTTTATCTTCTCCTTGCTTTGGAATTTCTGCTAAGTGTGAAGAGATGGTAGCTAGTTGCCCTGCTTCAATAAATTGTAAAGTATTAGTAATGTTTGCTGTCACCTGGGTTGTCATCATTTCTTTCAGCCAAGTAGGGAGAAGAATGGTCCTTTTGTGATCAACATATATGGAGATTTCAATGTGAATGTCTATAAGCAGGGACAGATTCTGCTGTTGCTGTCTCAGTGACTGTTTCTTGCCAGGCCAGGAACATGGTTTTATCCTAGTTTGGTGTTCAACATATGATAACTTCCCTCACAGCACAAATCTGTAAGTATCTGTTCGGGGGCAACTGGATTCCTTAACTTGTTACCTAAAACCAACTGTTTCAATGTAAAGATGAATCATTGCTTACTTGAAAATAAGAACTCTTAGCTGCTCCATTTTTTGAAACACCTTGAGTACCGCACAGCACAGACAGTAGAAGATTACACACCTGACTTCCCATAGCAGGTGACACATTGCAGTCAAAACAGGAACACTAAAAATATCCTATAAAATTACTTGCAATTTCATGGTTAGACATGGGCCCCATCCCTAAGGCATCATATATATATATATATATATATATATATATATGCAAATATTCAAAATTTAAAAAACAATTAGAAATCCAAAACATTCCTGATCCCATTCTGTAGAGAACAAGAAGACGGAAATGGGTTATGGTGTGGGGTAAGAGGCCTGGTGGAGAGTGGGGATAGTTAGACATGTGCCTGTGGTATCAAAGTGGAGGAGACAAACAATGCAAGTGGCAAGATTTAAACAGGGAAGAGATGGGGAAATAGGAGAGAGAGGGCGGCTAACAAAAGCAAAGCCGCATGCCGACGCCACATGGAAACCTACTGCTTTGTATGTAAAAGGAGCTGGAATAGAGGCGCCCCACATGAGTGGATAAAGCTCACCCCAGAATCCATGTGTGATCAAATAAAAGTCTCAATGCTGTTGTCATGAGGTTTTCAGCAGTCTCAAGCAACACAGGCTGTTGACATTGTTCTTGACTCTTCACTAGATCTAAATGGAAAGACCCTATGGAGGAAGACAGCACACACCTTGGTTGAAGGACATAGAGAAATCTACACTGCTATTGGGTTGGAATCTTCCTCCTTGCTTATGAGCTTTCATACAGAGGTGCTATGCTGCCACTGGAGGAGAGAAAAGCCATGCATGCGCAGTCGTACTGAGGGATGGACTTTGCTTGATACAATATCAGCCTGCCAGATAAGAGTTGTCCCTTGTATAATAGTGACATGACTATTAAAGGGGAACAAAGCACTTTGTAGTTGAAGCGGAAGCCTGCTCCACAGGAGAGAATTCATGAATGGTACTGAAAACCTGATCAAAAGTCCACTGCTGGGGAAGGGATAGGCCCTAAGGGAAGCATACTAGTGTTATTTTGCTGATTGTGTATGATGTCAAATTGCTTTCTAAATACTTATGTTCAGACCCTCCCACACTCAGCTCTCAGTCTTGATCAGAGGTTTCTTTTTGCCTTAATCAGGAGTGAATGCAGGTATCCAAGGCCACTTGTGGCATTGAGAACAAATGACCATTGAATGTGCATCCCTAAAAAGGACATCTATTCCAGGAAAATGGCAGGAGGAGAGGGGCAAAGATTATAAGAGTTGGATGCTGGGGTAAAGGACTGGGAAATGCTATATGGCATTGGGATAATTAAGGGGGATCATAGAACTCTACCCATTCCTCAGGTATTATTAGCTATCAGATATTGAAGGAGGGAGAGTCATTGTATTCTGTGGAATAACTGCTGGTGAATTTCCCATACTGCAGTGGATAGCTCTACACCCATTAAACAGTCCTGCTTAAACTCATAAACAAAACCAGAAACAAAAGAGCATGAAAGTGCAATTGACTTCCATGGAAGAGGACTAAAAAGGATGAGGAGAATGAATGTGACCAGAATGCATCATATGCATAAATGAAATTGTCAAGAAATAATGAATTTTAAAGTTGTATCTTATATTACTAGCTTGTGTTTTTATGTCTAATGTTCCATATGGGTCCCAGCTCAACATGAATGCCAGTAGGTTATTAGTTGTAGAGAAATGAATTAATGAATTGTTTTCAGTTTGTACCATAATCACAAGGAAAACTTAAGAACTATTTTTCCAGTAACCTCTTTTGTCTTTGCTCAGTTGATTTACAATATACATATTAAAAATTCAGAAGTATTAAAAAATTGTAATTTTTAAAGATCATCCTGGCTGTCCTGAAACTTGCTCTATAGATCAGAGTGGCCTCAAATTCACAGAGATCTGCCCGTCTCTGCCTCCTGAGTGCTGGAATTAAAGGCATGTGCCACCACTGCCCAGCAAAAGTGATAACTTCTGATGGAAAATGTAATACCAGGAAAAACAAGGTAAGGAGAAAGAAAAGCAAGGAGTGATTGGAATTCAAGATGAGGCTGTACATTGCATAGATGGGCACTGCTTCACTAAGAGGAGCATCGTATCTCTCAGTCAAACAGGACATCTCTGGGCTATTTGTACTGCAAGTACATGTATCACACTGACAGGTCAGAGGACAGAGAGTGTAATATACTTGCCAACTTTCTATCAACCCTGCCTCTCACTGGTCCAAGTTTGCCCCTCTAATAGTTAGCATCTTCTTTATTCTGTCTTTTGTCTCCTGGGGAAACCACAAGCTGCACAGTATACATGCATGACACTTCATGCAAACTTAGAAGCAGAACCAAGAGCCAAAGACTGGATGGGTCTGTCAGTGTGGCTCTCTCTATTGGAGTGTCTGTGTCTCTAGGTCAGAAGAACCTTCTCTATCACTAGGTTCCAGGTGCAACACTCTCTCAGAGTAGTACAAGATAACTCACACTGCCAGTAGATGATGTGACTGAAGGCAGAGCTACTTGTGGGGTTGTTGAAAATTGCAGTAACAAATTAAATGCAACCCAATCCATAAAAGAAAGACAGAAAAAGAATTCTGAAAAAAAGTGGAAAGAAAAGGCTATGTGTTGTAAAATTTATGTTGCTGGAATAAATAGCCACCTGCTCTTCTAACACAGGGAGCAAATAAAATCACAATATTTAATAATGCTAGCTCCCAAATCATTTGTCTTCAGCTGGTGTGAGTCTAGAGAAGCAACAGTGAAAATTAAATTAATCTACCCCCTGGGATTAAGGATTGAGTTAGGCTGCCCAAGACTAAGACAAATATAAAGAAAGCATAAAACATAGTTTTATGCCTGAAAGCAGTTATTTTGAGGGAAAAGATCAATATTGCTTTTGATGTGAAAACATATTCCTACACACATAACAAGCAAAGAGCATTAATTCAAGGAAAACTCACACTTGGTGGAATGCCACAATATTTTGGAGAGTGGCTGTATTTATTGAGGGGAAAATGCTAGTTTCATTGCTGGAAGCTGTAGCTCAGTGGAAGAGTACATAACCAAATGCACATGGCCCAGGTTCAATCTTCAGTTTTCACAAAGAAACAACCAGTCAAACAAAGAGGGCGGGGACATACAAGCATCAAGTAGAGAGTGCGCTGCAATCTTTTATCGACTGGGGAGATGGCTCAGGGGCTAAGAGTGCACAATGTTATTGCAAAGGATCTGACTTCAGTTCCCAGCACCTATGTCAGGAGATCCACAACCATCTGAAACTCCAGCACCAGGGGATCCAATGCCCTGTTTTGGCATCTGAGAGTACCTGTATTCATGTGCACGCACCTCAATACAGACACACATGCATACACATTAAAAAAACTTTAAATAAAAATTTTCAGCAAAAATCACTAATTACATAAAAGCAATAATGTTATAAGAATATAAGCAATTTCAATTCTGAAATAATTAAACATTTCTATGTGCTAATGTCTGGGTTATGAGTGAAACAGTTCTTCGGGGCACACATGGTCTTATGACTCTAATCATTAAAAATAGCCCTGAAGCATATTAATGTGAGGAAATTAAAACTGATACATGAGGGATATGCAAACATTTGGATATTGGATTACTTTTCCCTCTGGGTGGCTATGAGCATCTAGTCCAGCAACGCATTGACTGCTTACATTCAGTACTCTTTCAGGTAAAAAGCTGTTGTTATTACAGCCTCTGTCCTATTCCATGGCTCTTCATGTGGGGTCCTCACTTTTCTTTTCTCTTCTTTTCTTTTTTTCATCTTTCAAGGCATTTTAATCTTAACATTCAAAGTGGACAGACACACATATCTGCTCATAAACCTTACAGACTAGTGTTGCTTTAGAGTAGAGAGAAATGATATGTAAAACCTCTCAAATTTAAAGATGTCAATTTTTTAATTTATTTTTTTACTTACATGTATGAGTGTTTTGCCTACATTTATGCTTGTGTACCATGTGTGTGCCTGGTACCTGAGGAGGTCAAAAGAGGCTATTGTATGCTCAGGAACTGGAGTTACAGACAGTTGTGAGCTGCCATGTGGGTTCTGGGATTGAACCAGGTCCTCTAGGGAATCAGCCAAGGCTCTTAACCACTGAGACATATCTCCAGCCCCACAAATTAATTTTAAAAAACCTGAATCAGGAGTTGGAAGACTGGCTCAGCTTTTAAGAGTCCTGACTTCTCTTTGAGAGTACCCAATTTCAGTTCCACCAACCACACTGGGAGGTTCCCAACTACTTGTAACTGGTCTTCCAGGAGGTCAGATGCCAGGCCTCAAGCATCTACTCATACACACTCAGATACACATGCATATACATAAACAAGAAGGAAATAATTCTACATATTCTATTTAATTCAATTTTTACATATTTATTTTCAAAAGTTCGTTATATGTGGTTGCTTTCACTTCATCATGGACATCTTTGCTTTTAGATATCACTTTGTTCTAACTAACTTCTGTTTCATTGTTGACTAACTTGTTCCTCATGTAGGATTCCATAAGTTTCAGTATCTTCAGTGTTCAATATGTATTATGTTATTGCTTCAATAAAGTTGCACATTATCGTGAGGAACACCAAGAGTGTAACAAAGTTCCTTTAGAATACAATTTAAAACTTTCGAATGTTCAGATAAAAATTTTTGTGAGATGCAATCAGCCTCCCAAGTTTGAAATAATTTCTAGTTCCTACAATAATGAGTAATGTATTTGCCACAACTTACCACAGTTTTAGTTAACTGACACTATGTCTGATTTATCTTCTTAGTTTGTCTTCACATTAATAACATTCATGCTTGTGTGTGTGTCTAGGTTTGTGTTTGTGATATAATAAGAAAGATATGAATAATGATTTCTATCCTTAGTTCTTGGCATAGAGCTCCTGAAAGCGCTTGTAGCTCCTGGAAGAGCAGGAATGCTAAGTGGGTCTTTTGTTGTAGTATTTGGTTCTTGGTTCTGGTTGCTACTGATGGGTACTACCTCCTTCCCAAGGGTTTCCTGCATGTCTGGGTGCAAAGGGATAGCTCTGAATGAGAGAAGATCTCTAGAAACACCAAGTCATGGTCAGGACTTTGAACATCCTGTTTCTCCTCAAGGATAGGAAGTGGGAGTAAGAGGCTAGACTGGTCTAATCCATAAGCCTGCTATGACACCTTCAACAGATTCCTGATCTCAGGTGTTTGAAGAGCTCCCCAGTTTGTTAAAGGGGGTGCTGCTGTTCCCTGGAGCAGATCTAAGAACTTCAAAGCCCTTCCCTTTTCCAGTGAACTCTGTTCATCTGCATTATTTATTCATATGTGTGTGAGACAGAGTGCCTGCAGGAATATATGTCTTTCTTTTCTGTTCTAGTCTATTTAGCGTTCCCTGTATTTCTTGTACCTTGGTATGCACTTCTTTCTTTATGTTAGGGATTTTTTTCTATGATCTGGGTTTCTTTTTTAATGCTTATTTTTTTATTTAAATTAGAAACAAGCTTACTTCAGATGTCAATCCCAGCTCCCTCTACTTCCCCTTCTCCCCCACAGGTCACCAACTCCCCCAACCCTCCACCCCACCCCTCTTCATCCCCAGGGAGTGTGAAGCCCTCCATGGGGGATCTCCAAAGTCTGCCATATTATCCGGGGCAGGGCCTAGGCCCTCCCCCATGTGTCCAAGCTGATTCCTCATCCCTCCATGTGGAATGGGCTCCAGACGTGGAGAGCCAAGTCCTCTCTTTTCCTAACCCTCAAAGGGTAGTCTTCTTTGTTCATTTCATATTAAAATGTTTCTAGAGACAATACCACTTGCCAGTTTGGTAGCCCTGCTAATTCCAAAACTGAATAATTATTCTGATGAATACATGAATGCATGCATGAATGAATGAATGAATTACTGATTGGATATGCTATGTGATGTAATAAGAGCCACCATGGACTTGATGATAAAAAGTATGTTTGAGATGCCTAGTAAAAGACTCACAGCCATTTGATGTTTGAGCAATGTACTATTATGTAATACAAACATATACCATAATATCTAGGATACAGGAACAATTGTTACAAGAATCTGTAATGTAAAGAGCTTTAATGAAAATAAAGATTTGTTTCCCTGTTTCTCTGTGATAGGAACACAGGAATTCAGGTCTGATGTGGTGGTTACAGAGTTGCGAACTCAGCTCTGTTATTCTTGTTATTGTAACACTTCTCACAGAGGCAGCCATGTCTTTCTGATGATGGTGCCCATTATCTAATCTGCTCAATTCACATTCCAGGTGACAGCAAGGAAAAAAAAGCCACTCTGCCTTTTAACTGGATAACCAGCCATGCAGGAGAACTACCCAACACTGGCTCCCAAGAGCCATTTGTTACGTTTCCAAGAAACATATGAGTTATTAAACAGAACCCTCATTAAAATTGAAATGGCAGGCGCTGATGGGATGGCTTTATGGGTAAGCAGACTTGTTGCTATTGTATAGGGTCTAGATTCCGTTCCCAGCACCTGAGTTTGGTAGCTCCCAACTGCCTGTAACTCCAGCTCCGTGGGATCTGACATCTTTTCAGGCCTTTAAGAGTACGTGCACACATGTAGCACACACACACACACACACAGAGAGAGAGAGAGAGAGATTCACAAATACACATAAATAAAAATAAATCTAAAATAAGATAAACTCACAATTAAACAAACTATATTAACATAATGCAACAGAAACTCAGAAATTCCCCTTCATGATTATATTCCCTTTCATTGTTATCCATTTGAAGTTAGTAATTTCACATGAAGATGTGAAAGCATGATGAATTGTCATGCTACTGTACACTGTTTCACTATAGAGAAGAAATTCATGTTGTAGCTTGAACTCAGCCGTGTTTTATTGGTTGTTTGATTTTCTAGAGTCCGAGTTGAAAATCCTTGAAGTGAAAATGATTTTTTTGGTTTTTCGAGGCAGGGTTTTGTTGTATTGCTTTGGAGGCTGTACTGGAACTCGCTCTGTAGACCAGGCTGTCCTCAAACTCACAGAGATCCGCCTGCCTCTACCTCCCAAGTGCTGGGATTAAAGACTTGCACCACCAATGCCAGGCATGAAAATTATTTTTTAGAGAATGTATTTCTTAATTTTTAATCATACATATGTACACCTAATTCTCAGAGAACATTTCAGACTAAGGGGCAGATTGTAAGAGCCTGAGGACAAGCACTCCTGCTCAGAGACAGCATCTTCTAGGTATGGCAGGAAGCCACAAATAGGAAATCTCACAACATGGTTTCCAAAGAAAAACCTACATAATGACCGTACCGGTATGCATGTCAAGTGAAATAAATAAATAAATCTAAAATAAGGCTAGGCCTCCTGATATTTCCTAAAATATCAGGAGGCCTAGCCACTAGAAGTGATATTGGGAGTCTGAGTGTGTCTGAGTGTAGACACGTGCACATGAATTCAAGTGCCTGCTGAGACCAGAAGAGGGCACCAGACCTCATGAAGCATGAGTTGTAGACAGTTGCAAGGTACCCGACATAAATGTTGGGAACTAAATGCAGGTTCTCTGGAAGAACAGTAGGTGCACCTTAACTACTGAACAATCTTCCCAGCTCCAATAATTATCTCACTCATTCATTCATTTGTCCATTCATTCATTTTTGTTCTTTGCACTATAAAACATTTTTGAAATGGCCACTGGAGAGATAGAAACAGGAATGTGGAGCCATACTCATACTTGCAAAGTCTGAAACACCAGCACACTTTTTACCAGAAATGTGTACTGGCCTTAATAAAGTATTTAATAATACAAATTAAACTCAAATTTTTCCTTACTGTCTATCAGAGGATTGCCTGACTCAACTTCTACCAACTGATTCATTTCATGGCACATGATCCCTCCACCACAGAATTCTCCTTTTGTGGTGACTCACTGGCTATTGCACTTTGAATAGCTTTTGCAGGGTGAGCTCAGACCCTTTCAATAGATCAGACCCAATGAGCATGGCTTCCCTTTCTCAAAACCAACTGTGTTTTATGATAATCTAGTCACAAAACACAATGTTCAGTCCATCATAGCCTAGGTCTTTCTCCCATCAACCAGATGGATTAAGAAAATGCTTGAATCACCAGGGGACTTTTAGAATTCTTCCTTCTTCAAGGGAGAAATCCCATATTCTCTGCATATAGTTTATATTTCTTTATATATATATTATTTTAATTTTAAATAGCCTGTTTTGCATGTCAATCCCAGTTCCCTCTCCCTCCCCTCCTCCCGTACCCCCCACCATTCCCCCCATCCTCCCACCCTATTGCCAATTCCTTCCACATAGGGGATATCTAGAGTCTGTCATTTCACTCAGGGTAGGGTCCAGGCACTCCCCTAAGAGTCCAGGCTGAGAGAGCATCCCTCTTTGTGTTATGGACACACGATGTCTGTTAGTATTCGAGGGATATTTTATATTTCTATTTTGAGAATGTAATGTGATCATGGACCTAAGAGCCCTTTAATTGGGTAAATTTTATAAGGTTAAAGTTACAATAGGATTCAGTTTTTTTGTTTGGTTGTTTGGTTTTTTGTTTGCTTGTTTTTTGAGACAGGGTTTCTCTGTACTGTTTTGGAGGTTGTCCTGGAACTTGCTCTGTAGACCAGGCTAACCTCCAAGTCACAGAGATCCACCTGCCTCTCCCTCCTGAGTGCTGGGATTAAAGGCATGTGCCACCAACACCCGGTCCTACAATAGAATTCTATTACCATTTTTAGATTTATGAAAGAGAGAATGAGTTGTTTTTGACTAATTCTGAGTTTGGAACCCAGAGTGAAGGTTTATTCTTGATGCTGTTTTAGTTGAACAACTTCCTCCAAATCACCCTGAATGCTTACAGTACCCAGACACAGGGAAGGCACATAATAAGAGACCACTCCCTATCTACATGCAAGGGCACTGCCCACTGAGCTATGTGTCACTTGGTATAGGGAATAGACTTCTTCATTATCATCCTTTCCCTCTGTTTGTCTCTCTTGCTCCTCCTTCCTTCCCCCTTTCTTAAATGACTTAGAAATGTACATCCAAATCAAAGCCATATGGAGCTTAGCAAAGGAAATCAACACACACCTTTGAACTAAATCCAGACTTGCATTTAAAGTCATCTTTTGTCCATGATATCCATTTAAAAGTTATTCAGCAACTTTGTAAGAGAACAAAGCAGTAAATGACACAAATTCTTGCTACTTGTAGAACCCAGCCTTGCAGTTGCTGTTGTGTCATTCTGAACAGCGGATCTTTGATGTGACTTTCAACAAAACTACAACTTCTGATTTGAGTCCCTTTTTAAGTAAAGCACTATTTTGGTATCAGTGGTTAACAAGGACTCATTTCATGTACAGAAATGAAGCAATAACCAACAGTCAGAGTTTTTCACAAAATCTATAGGCAATATAGATGACATACAAAGATATCTTTCATTTGCCCATTCAAA
This sequence comes from Mesocricetus auratus, assembly GCF_017639785.1. Lineage (NCBI taxonomy): Eukaryota > Metazoa > Chordata > Mammalia > Rodentia > Cricetidae > Mesocricetus > Mesocricetus auratus. The sequence continues at coordinate 10,580,029 of NW_024429183.1, read as the reverse complement.
TGACCAAGATGTTACCTCCACCCCACCTTTTCAAGGATAATGAAAATGGATCTTAAATATTCTAGGGGAAAATCCAACCAATATATAGAAAACATAGATGCCTTGTGATTATAAGAGCTATTTGTTCCTATTTTTTGTTGTTGTTGTTCATGGGCCATCACAGGAGGCCATAACCATTTCTACTCCCAGAAATCCCTGTTTCCTGGAAACCAGCCAATATCTGCCTTACCCACCTCCTGTCCCTCACTGAAAACAAGGAAAAGAAAGTCAAAGACCTCCAAGAACAGCAGGAACCAATGAGTTGATAGAACAGAGGAAGTGTAGGGTTCAGAGACCACACACCTTCCCATCTCCCAGTGGCAGTAGTCTGGAAAACACCCTTTTGCAAATGGTGCTTGATCTCAGTGAGGAAATGGGGCCATACAACTGATCTGTTGCTGACAGTAGAGGAAATGGAAGAAAAGTGAGAAAAATACAGAGAGAAAATATAATAAATAGATGGATACTAGTCAACAAAGACTGTGTTCTCAGCTTGCATAATATCTTAACTGTATTCTTAGCCTTTTGACTACATATATCTGAATATATATGCACCATATATACAAACACACACACACACACACACACACACACACACACACTACATGTATGTATTTTCCAAGAAAATAAAGACAACCAACAATGAGTTTAGACCTTACTTCCTAGACACTTGACCACCAAGGCCCCATGCTAGGATACAGTGACTGATGCCAAGAAGGCAGATCCACTGGCAGAATTTCAAGATGGGGAAAACTGGATACAGATCTTTACTGCTCACCTAGTCATGTCAGTAAGTTGGAATTCTTAGAAACTGCTTCTGTAGCTTATAGGCTACCATGCAAAGCAAGAGATTTCTTTTACTACTGGAGACAATGGGTAGAACTTGCAAATATACTCCCATTCAGAATAGTTCCTTTCATCTTTCATGAGGATAGGTGAATAACTAGAAAATTATGTTCCTGGAGCCAATACCCACTGATTCTACAGTGTATCACTGAGAATATCCTATTACCTTAAGCACTTCAATGAGCAAATGGTTTGTTCTCTGTCAGTGATCACCAGCATTTGGCTCTGCTATTTTGCTTTTCCCAGAGTCAACTGAGAACTACATTTTGCAAATTCCATTTATTCCTAAGCTTACAAATCTGATTTGTTTTATGTCAATTGTAATTCATTTCCAAAGGATATTTTAAAATATTTTAATTTTATCTTGCAAAATAATGGGTTTTCACGTGGGATTTCCATGCATGTTTCATTTTGGTCAGTTCTCTTTCCCCAATTCCCCTCATCCCATGAGATTTTGAAAAATCCAGGGAGGCAATGCTCCACCTTTCCATATCCTCTGGTAAGATCTGAAGAGCACAGGCCTGTGATGGTGGATGGGAGATAGGGCACCCCTCAGGGACTTTCCCTGGGCATTCATCTCAATGATCACTAGCAGGGACTTCCTCCAGTCATCTTCTTATCTATAACTCACCAGTGCCTCCCTGACACCTGGGACCAGAAGTCCAGTGAAAATCAAGAATTGGAAAATATCTTTAGCTGTGAGCAGCTTCTGCAACCTTCCAAAAAAATTCAAACACCCAATTTTCTATCTCGGTCTTTTATTCTTTTACAAATATCTAAGGTGATATTTCTATCACTAAATGATATACCACTGACCTGGTAACTCAGATAATAAGCAAAACAGGTTGATATCTCAACCTTTAGTATATCTTCAATTGGAAAAAAATGGCTAACCTGCAAAGAGTCAGGTTATCTGGCTGAAGCAGACTAGCCAGTCTTATCAGACTTTAATGCTGTATATGTGTGTATGTGTGTGTGTATAGGGCAAAAACATCAGCTTCATGTATTGCTCCTTAAGAGCTGTCTGCCTTGTTTTCTGAGACAATGTGTCTCATTGACCTGAGACTCACCAAAAAGGTTTTAAAATATGGAAAATAAAATTATGAGTCAAGTAAGACAGTGGCAATTGTACTACACAGTTAATTTCTTCAACTTTTAACATGGTCACCAAAACTTTGGCTACATAACAGGAGAGCAAATGCTGACCTACAGTATCATAAGACAAACACTGTCTCAAAAAATCAATATTAATTACCTTGTACGGATCACTCATTGGAAGCTATAAACATGATTTATTTAATGTTAACAAAGCAGTTTAGTCAGTAGAGAATGGGTGCCTTTTTATAAAAAGGTTTGTTTGCAAAGAAACAAGTGTGTATGTCCTAGTCTCTAGTGTAGCAAGTACTGTTTAAAAAGAGAGGGGATCCAATCTATTTCTCAAGAAACAAGGAAATGGCATTGACAGATCACCAAGGCTGTTTCACAAGCCAACACTCCTATGTGACTCATGACTTATTACCAAGATATTTTGGTTTTGATTCAATCCCCCACCTTGCTCTCCCCATCCAGCAAGTAGTCCAATCAGGTTGTTCATTAAAGAAGCAATGAAGTCATAATGCGGAAAGAATCATTGCCATGGTGTCAGCATCCTGTGAGGACAAGGAGCCAATGAAATGAGGAAGGTTAAGGACACCACACTGAGCAACAGTCAAGACACTGGGGCATTGGTAACCCTGCTTCACACTTCCAAAAATAAAACAGTGAAAGAATTTCTCCCACCAGAACTACTGAATCAGAATCTGGCTTTTAACAAGATCCCAGATGATTCATTGGCAAATTAAATTTTGAGAAGCTTGGACCCATGATTCACTGGCAATTACCAGTTTCATTCTCAGAAGAACAAAAGAAAGAGATTAAACCTCTTGGATTTATCATAGAGAAAGCATCTGTAGTCACAAAAGACAATACTTTGAAAAATAGATAGAGTATATATAACAAGAAGACAACTTCTCCCACCCCAATTTCTTTAATAATATCGAAGTCTGAACTGAGGATCTCACTTTATGAAATACTGTGGCCAAGATGGTATATCCCACATCTTCTAGTTAAAGAGCCTTGAAATGTGTCCTGTGAGAGAGGACGAGCTTTAATATGCTATGAGCCAGTTCAGATACATTTTAATTAAGTAATATGCAAAGTCCTGGAGCATGACTGGCAGAATGATTTAGAAGGGAATTAACTACATCTTTTACTGTGGCCATCCCTGGTTGTCATCTGACTCTGCAGCCCATAAACTCTAGGAAAGGTTCCGGTGTTGCACATTTATCCCTAAGGCCAGGGGAATTGAATTCTCTCTCCACAAAGCAGCAGAAACCTACCCTCTCTTTCTATTTTTAATCCTTTGCTGATTCTAGAGGCTTTCTACCAAGTAATTTGTTGCTGAACAGTTGTTCTCCAAACAGCTGCCAAGAAGCCCGGCATTTGCAGCCTTGAGTTGTGTCCCATATTGGCCCCATCCCAAATGTCATTTCCTACAAGACTTTTCTTTCAACTGATGCATCAGGGTCTTTGAATGAGAACACAAAATTAAATAGGAAATGACATTCAGGAGAAAAGATGCTCCTTCCCAACACCCGGGACTCTCTACCCATCTGTCATTGCTCACTCCTCTGTTAGTCTCTGCTAGTCCACAAATCCCAAGATGTCTGATACAAATATAATCAGTACAGGATTTTTATACATCAGTGTAAATTAAGCATTGAAAACCCATAAAACATTCTGCTCAGGCTGGTTGATGCTCTCCTGTGGTATGGAATGCAGTGTCTAGAAGGTAGATGGCCAAACTTTATTCTTCCTTCAGGTTCCTACTCAAATTAACAAGAAATGGTCCCACCAAAACATCAAGAATTCATATTCTTTAACTACTTTGAAGATTTTGGTAATTTATTTATTTTTAGTATTTATTTTATTTTTAATTATGAGTATGAATTTGGGGTATGTGCCAGAGGGCAGGGACATTGAGTGTGAGTGCAGGTACCTGCAGCACCGAAATTTGGATCCTTTGTAAGATCAGTAAGTACTTTTAACCACCGAGCCATCTCTCCAGCCTCAGGCTTTATAACTGACAAAATAAATTTTAAAATTCAATACTAAGAAAATCAATCTTTAAAAACCAGAAAGAGGAAAAGAAGAAGAGACAGGTGAATAGATGAGTGGATGGGTAGTTGGATGAACGAACAGTATCAATGGGCATACAGACACAATTCATAAGTTCCTAGTAGGAATGTAAAAAAAAAAAAAACGAAAGTAAAAACACAAGATGTAGAAAACAGAAAATGTGATGTTTATTTCAGGAATAAATATTTAAGATCCATGAAATTCGTTTAATAAACAATGGGAAAATACATCAGGAAGTGAGGTACAAGGACCTACAGAGCTGTGGATTGAGAAAAATACAGTTAAAATCTGAGGAAGAATATTCAGAGTAAGGAAGGAGGCATTGAATACTCAAACAAATTACACAAAAAAGTCAAGGTAATAACATGGAAAAATAACTCCAGTATTTTTAGTCATTCATTATTTCATTCAGCAAACAGTCATTAATCCCCTTCTAGAAGAAAGACTGAGACAGATCTAGGTCACCCCTTCTGTACCCTGTGGTACTACTTTGGGGAGAATAAACTCCTGCACTGATGAATGAAAAGAGCATGAAATCCACAGACTCTCCTCTTGGTCTATTTTAAGTAGGAACGTAGACAGAGATCACTGGCAAGCTGTGTGAAAGTTAGATCCAAAGACTAACAAATTGCTCACTGTGTCCTTGAATTTTACCCCTTTATCAAACTTTGTAGGCTAAATAAGTGTAAAGCTTAGAATGAAATTAAAACTTGATTTCAATAGTGTATAAAATTGTTTTTATAAACTATGAAGTATATTCTAGATGAATAAATAAACAACTATTTTCATTTGTTTAAGTGAACAAATACAAATGTTATTTATGTGTATAAAAGGGGAGGGATATCAAAACACTTTTTTAAAATCTGTCTGTTATTTAAATAGTTTTTTCTCACATAATATATCCAATTATGGTTTTCCATCCCTCTACTCCTAGTTCCTCCACACCTCTCCCCTAAGGAATAAAATGAAATAAGATAAAAACAAAACCGAACAGAAGGAAAAGAGCCCAAGAGAAGGCACAAGAATCAGAGACCCACTGGTTCCCACACTCATGAATCCAATAAAAACAATAAACTGGAAGCTGTGATACATACACAGAGGACTGATGCAGACCCATGTAGGCCCTAGGCCTGGCACCCCAGTCTCTGAATTGATGTGTGCCTTGCCCCTGATGATTCAGAGGGCTTTGTTTTCTTGGTCTCCTTCATCCATGGCTTTGGCTCCTACCAAGTCTTTCTGCCTCTTCTTCTGCAGGGTTCCCTGAGTCCTTAGGGATTATTCAAATCATCATAGATAGAGGAGGAGGAAATAGGAGGGGGGCACCTTTGGGAAACCCTGTCCTTGAATGTAAAGGAAGGAGACAGTGGCCAAGAAAAGCAAGCAGTCACCAAAAAATGGAGAAGACACAGAAGCAAGTTCTTCCTCAGAAACTTCCAAAAAAGAGCAGAAACCCGAGGATTGCTTGATGACCATACTCTGTGGCCTCCAGAAGTGTAAGGTGAAAAGTCCTTGTGTAAAGACACTAAATTTTTGGTAATCTACAGTAGTGCTATTGGGGTATTTAACACAGGTACTCAGATGTTTGATGTCACGATTAAAGCATTCAAAAGTCACAATAAACATGTGCTGTGTGTGCTCCATGCTCACTGAAAATGCCATGGTTATTAAAAATGTAAAACATGAAATACAGAGAATATGGAGCAGTGGGAACCTACTTATGCTGCTGCTGGCTGTAAATGGCTGCAGTCACTGTGGCTGTTTGTTGCCTCCTCACTGACACCCACACTCAGGGGGTCTTGATCAGTCCCATGATGGATTCCCAGGCATCAGCCTGGGATTCAAGAGTTAACCCTTGTCAGGTCAGCTGTCTCTGGGGTTAAACCAACCCAGTCTTAATCCCTTTGATCATCAGTCCTCCCTCTCTGTTACTGGCTTTCTTGAGTTCAGCTTAGTACTTAACCGAGGGAGTCTGCCTCTGCTTCCATCACCCACTGAATGAAGGTTCTGTTTCCCAGACCCTCTGGCCATGGGATTGTAGGCTGGCACTCCCCAGATCTATGTCTAAAATCCATATATGAGAGAGTACATGCCATGTTTCTCTTTTTGTGACTGGGTTACCCTGCTCAGGATGGTTTCTTCTAGTGCCATTCATTTGCTTGCAAATGTCAGGATTCCATTGTTTTTTCTGCTGAATAGTACTCCACTGTGTAAATGTACCACATTTTCTCTATCTACTCTTCGATTAAGGGGCATCTAGGTTGCTTCCAAGTTCTGGCTATTACAAATAATGCTGCTGTGAACATAGTGGAACCGACATCCTTGTTGTATGAATGGGCATCTTTTGGATATATACCTAAGAGTGGAGTTGCTGGGTCTTGTGGTAGGTTTATTCCCATTTTTCTGAGGAATCTCCATACTGATTTCCAAAGTGGATGAACAAGTTGGCACTCCCACCAGCAATGGAGGAGTGTTCCCCTTTTTACCACATCCTCTCCAAACTGTCATTGGTGTTTTTGATTTTAGCCATTCTGACAGGAGTGAGATGGTATCTCAGAGTTGTTCTGATTTGCATTTCCCGGATGGCTAAGGATGTTGAGCACTTTCTCAAGTGCCTCTCAGCCATTTTAGACCCCTCTATTGAAAATTCTCTATTTAGTTCTGCAGCCCACTTTTTTTAATTGGATCCTTTGGTGTTTTGGAGACTTGCTTCTTGGGTTCTTTGTAAATTTTGGAGATCAGTCCTCTGTCAGATGTGGGGTTAGTTGTAGGAGTCAATGCCACAAAGCTACCCGCCCAACAGGGAGGGGTCAAGGTAGAGATAAAAGAAAGTGAAAGGAAAAGGACCTTTCCTGTTGGGCGGGTAGCTTTGTGGCATTGACTCCTACAGTTAGTGAATATTTTTTCCCATTCTGTGGGCTGCCTTTTTGTCTTGCTGACTGTGTCCTTTGCCTTACAGAAGCTTCTCAGTTTCAGGAGGTCCCATTTATTAATTGTTGATCTCACTGTCTGTGCTACTGGTGTTATGTTCAGTAAGCTGTCTCCTGTACCAATTCATTCAAGGGTACCACCCACTTTCTCTTCTAAGAGCTTCAGTGTGGCTGGATTTACGTTGAGGTCTTTGATCCATTTGGACTTAAGTTTTGTGCACGGCGATAAACATGGATCGATCCACATTCTTCTACATGCCAGCCTCCAGTTATGCCAGCACCATTTGTTGAAGATGCTTTCTTTTTTCCATTGTATATTTTTAGCTTCTTTGTCAAAGATCAGATGTTCATACATGTGTGGGTGAATATTCGATTCCATTTGTCTACCTATTTTTGTGCCAATACCAAGCTGTTTTCAGTCCTGTGACTAGCTTGAAACTTCAGCAAATAAGAAGTTAACAGACACTTGGTAAGTGCTAGAAAATGAGAATTCTCAAGGAATGAGGCTGCCATCATATGAGAAAGGGAGCTTAGAACCTTAGGGATATGGAAGATATTAGAGGGGCATGGTCATCCTGCTGACCCATTCTAGCTAGCCCCTCCCTCCTCGATCTCCTAGTGGGAAAACTGTGAGAAACCACACAATGAATTCCCCACATATGTTTACATAACAGCATCAGACATGGAAAGAAAATTCCTACTAAAAAAGAAAGGCCAACCGAGAGCAATTTGCAAGATCCTTTCCAGACAAAGGAAGTGACAAAATTAAAATGTTTTAAATATCTAAATCCTGTAGAGAATAATCACCACCTATGCAACTGGTACCCAGGCTGCAGGCTTGAGTGGCTCTTTTCAAAACAGTGTTTACTTCTTGCCTGCATAGGACACATCACAAATCCCACTGATCTGCTGTCTCCAAGGTCACGAAGGGAAACACACACAGCAAGAGCCATGTAATCCTCAAAACCACCTCATAAACTAGTAAACCAGGAAACAGCACTGGGGCTGGGGCAGAGCAAACTTGTTATTCTTCTAAGTGAACACCAAAAGGCTCAATTTTGCTATAGGTGTATTCTTGTTCTTGTGTAGATATTGTGTTTATAAAGCTCATTACTAGATGTAATGTATAATTAAATGCAGGTTATAGTCACCTATAAAAACAAAAGAAAAAGAAAGAGAAAAAAGAAACCACACACTTTTCTTGCTTTGAGCCACTGAAGAGACACTTACTAGTACTGGAGAAGCACATGAAGCTAAAACAAGGGTCACAGCAGTGAGATCTATATGTTAGGAGGCAGCAGCATGAGAGTGGATGGGGGCCACATTTTCTTTTTAAGCTTGTCATCTTGCCTCTCCTTAACTCTGAACAGCCACCAGGTTTGCAGGGCATAGAAATTTTACTGAAAGAGAGGGAGAGAGGGAGAGACAGACAGATGACAGACAAGGAGAAAGAATGTGAAAATCTCCACAATGAAGAGTGAGAAAAAAACATGAATCAACTAGGTTCAGATAGTTCAGGAGTTCTCAGCCTTCCTAATGCTGCCACCCTTTAATACAGTTCCTCTTGTGGTGACTGCCAACCATAAAGTTATTTCGTTGCTACTTCCTAACTGTAATTTTGGTGTTGTTATGAATTGTAATGTAAATATCTGATATACAGGATATCTGACATGTGATAACCCCCAAGGGTCTCTAATGTGTGCCAGCCACAGATGGGCCAAAACCCACAGGTTGAGAATCACTGAGGTAGTTGGTCTTAGCAGTCACAGCTTTACTGACAGACACATCAGGCCAAGACAGGGGCAATTTGGAGACCTTTGTAGAGCAGCTGCATTGCATCACCATGCAGAGAACACCACTGGGGAAATGCCTGTGCTCTTACCACTCCCAGACTTCTAAAGGCTTTTTAAGTAAATTTCTCAGAAATACAAGAAACAGGAGACGCCACCAGGCATTGAGATGGATCTTCTGCCTTGACAGAGACAAAAACACACGCTTAGGTGCAAGAAATATAGCATTAAGAGTAGTTATTTTTTCTTTTTTAATATTGATAGCTTTAATGAGATTTGAGGAAACATTTTATTGATAAGACAAGAAGAAGAAGACTCAACAGAGTGTTCTCAGGGAACAAAAAAATTCTGAAAATTATGATACAATAACAATAATGAAAAATTAAAAAGAAAGGCTGAAAGACAAAATGAAGGGAAGAAAACAATAAACAAAAGAAATGGAAAAGAGCAGAGATCAAAAGAAAGTAATAAATATAAGATCCATACAGGAAATGGGAATTCAAATGAAAAAGATTTCTAAAACATTAAGATAGATAGAACAGTCAGTAGAAGAAATTTCCAAATAAACAATGTTATACCAGCTTTTTCATAACAGTCATCAATTTCCATGGAGTATTTTCTTTAATGGTGGTTGTGTTAGAGCTGGAGCCTTTTGCATGCTAAGCAAGAACCCTACCACTGAACTTATGCCTCAAACCATAAATTTCTAAACTGAGGTAACTCACCAAAGCATATGTACCCAACATGGCAGGCAGGCAAACAAGATATTTCCAAATGCCCAGGGAGCCAAAACTTCAGCCTTGGAAATGACTGAAAAAATCAATATGGAATCAAATGTCTTAAACACTACGAAAAGAAGATAAAATAAATGGCCTGAGAAAGCTAATAGAAGATATTTCCCCCCAACAATTCCATTTTACATGAAATCCTGATTTTAATCTATGCAAGTGAATACTCTGGTTTTAGACAACCAATTGCCCACTCTATGTCTCCAGTCAACAGATCAAATAAAGTCTGCATTGTGTCAGGAAAAATAAGAGTGAGTATATGTTCCCAGAGATATGCACTCATTCCAAATTAACATACTTAATTCAGTTTATAATTGCTACTCAATGATAATTTTATATAAAAAGAGCAGTAATCTACAACAGAACATGCTATATTCCAAAATCAACTACTCCTAGGGACTATAAAGTAGGTTGAATCCACACTAATCAGAACAAATGTTCAAATGAGGCTATTTCATGAGAAATGACAGTTACTGAACATTATTTAGCAATCAGCACATACCAACTCCTGAAGCTTGTTGCATTATTTCGTCTGATATTACAGAACTGGTGGTAGGTATTCATCATAGGAGGTGGCATTCCACTTTGTCTTTATCAAATTAAATAGATTAAAATCATGTTACCTTCCTGTGTTACTTCAGAAGACATGTTAGATGCAGAGTGGTTATGCTGAGGTGAGTTACTCATTGGAACCTTCTGAGAACACAGCTCTTATTCTTTTCTTGTTCACGGCGACCAGTGAAAGAGAATGTGATCTTAAACACTTGATATAACACATTTATAAGTATGTAATAATAGGTCTTGTACTAGATGGTTAAATAGGATAAAGTTTTTAAACTTCCTATTGAACAGACAGAAGTATTTCTGCTCTGGTGGAGTTGTGTTGCAGCTAGTACAGAATGTCATAGGAATGGATACTGGCATTTGAGCCTATAATCCAAAAGGTCCTGAGAGATTTGGAGAAAAACCTAGACTGTCCAAAATTGCCAGACCCCAAATGAGCTAAATGGCAACATGAATCTCCCTCCTTCCTTCTCTTCCTTCTTCTCTTCTATTTCCTCCTCCCACTACATATGAATGTTGTCCCAATAAAAAGAAAGAAAAAAGAATTAGACTCACCACAGTAGCCCTTCGTAATCTGACATCAACATTTTACGTTCTCATTCACATTGCACCAGCTTTAAATGTAACTGCTGCTGAGGGAGCATTAGATGTCTATCTGCATGAAAAATTGACCATATCTCCTTCATAATGCATTCTCAAGCTCACCCACCTCAGAGTTATTTCTTTATTATTAATTTGGACTCTCTGGTTGCCAATCATGCAGTGTCCATGGGAAATAATAAGGCAGTGTGTTCCTGACTATCTTTTTAGAAGGGGCAGGCTGCTTTTCTGTCATTCTTTCCTTCTCATTCTGCTCTGGAAGACAGTGCATGGAAATTGGGAAGATGTATTGCTTATTTTATACCTCATCTGGTTCCCAGAAATTACACACCCCTACAAGCTCCCAGAAATTTTTGAGGCAACTCCAAACTGTGAATAGAACTTAGATAAAATGCTACAGAGAAAGATAAGCTATGGCCAGATCTTACCCTATAGCCCTGAGGAGTAGATGCTTCTCTGTAATGTGTTAACTGTAATTCATATTCTCTAATATTAAGAGGATTAGACTTCCCTTACCAGTTTGAGACTTAGGTTTTAAGCAATTTCTCCAATGTATAGTGTGCAAGTCAACTTTCTGTAAGCATGACACAGCTAAGATAATCTACTTATAAAGTGAAAAGGTTTATTTGGGATCACTGTTTTAACTGTTTCAATCCTGTTTTTGTTTTTTACTTCATTGCTTTGAGCTGGTGATAGGCACATAGAACAGAGTCAAGCCATCCTCCAGCAAACAATTCTAGTTGTGAAGTAAAAGAGCAAAAGGCAGAGTATAGGGTTCAACAGCCCCTTCAAGAGCATATGTTCTATGGATCAGACCCTCCACACATACCAGGCCCTACTTCTTACAGTTCTCACCACCCTGTAACAACACCACACTGGAAACAAAGCTGTTACCACACAGTTTGGGGGGGGTGCAGCTAAGAACCAGATTTTAGCACAGAGAAATTCACCGAGGTGTGAGTACTTCCTGGTCTACTTGAATGTTTCGATAAAACCCGTGTGTCTTGTTTTCTTTGTTTACTATCAGTTACACAGTTAAGGACCTAAAGGTTACATTCCAATGGAGTGAAGTCCACTAGATCCACCTTATTTTCACCCAAGATGTCAAGCCTGTTTCTGAATCCCAGCATACCTAAAATATCTACGAACAAAAACTCAACGGTACTGTAGAAAAATCACAAGATGATTGACAGTTGACTATTCCCAAGGCCCTGTAAGCTTTTAGGAAGGTGAAAACACAAATACGATGTCATAGTTCAGTGTTGTGTAACTCATTTGATAGTACTCTCAAGACTCTCAATATGGCTGTATTAAACTCCTCCTCCATTGAGTCCTGCTTTCTGATCAGTCTTCATTTCTTTCTTTCCATTCTTCTCTACTCTGTGACTTGAAAGGCTGAAATTTCCAGACTGAAATCCCCTGACTTTTTGGTTATCTGCTACCAGCTATCCAGTAGGTAAATAAGATTGAGAGACCCAGAGGACTACAGAGATGACTCAGTGAATAAGGGGCTTGCTATGCAAGCTTAAGGATCTATGTTCAGATCTCCAGTTTTCCCATAATTTCTGTGAACTAGGGAACATCATTAACTTCTGGGTAGGGTAGAGAAATGAGTATCCTGGGGCCTTGCTAAATAGCAAGATTAATCAATATGCCAAGCTCTAGCTTCAGTGAAAGACTAGACCCTACCTTAATAATAATATTAATTATAATTATAATAATGACTGAGAAAGACACTCAGCATTGATCTCTGGCTTATACACAAGCATACTACCCATACATGTGCACACACACACACACACGTGCACGCGTGGAGAGAAGTAAGCAAAGGATGAAAAGTGAAGAGAGACCTAGGAATATGACCTGGGGACAAAGTCAAGGTACCTCTATTCTTTCTGCTCCTTCCCTGGCAGATGATGGCTTTGTCAGTGGTTGATCCTTTCTTCTGAAACCTCTGTCACTCTTCCTCTCTGCTACCGTGTCTGTCTCATTCCAGAAACAGTTTCCTCCCACAGCCCTTCATGCTTGACGGAGGTAAGAGTTTTTAGCTATCAGCGGTCCCTTGGTGATTCAATGACACATCATTAAACTCTCTTCAATTGACTCTGATTGTGACAACTGCCTTCTATAGGAGCCCCTGACTGTTAGAGTGATGAACATGAGAGGAATTCCCTAAGCTCACCCTCCTGGCAGGGATACAACAGGAGGTCTTAAGAATACTTCATCAGAACCCAGAACTGACCTTGGAAACCTGTGGTCTGTAGTCACAACACCAGGGCTACTTGAGTGCTGGTGGGGACAGAGAAGGGTAGGTTCAAGTCAAGATTAGCACTTGGTTATAAAGCAAGATTGGTGCTCACAGGGATATGGATAACTCTTCTTGACCACCCGCAGGGACTGTACATGAAAGGAAAACCACATTTAGAGTACTGAACTATTAATTTAAGATATTGGTGACTACAAGTTAACACACAGCCTCCCATATACGATTTACCCATGTCTCCCCTATAGAGTTAAATATGCAGCTTGTAGGTCTCTAATGCCGAAGTAAAGTCTTGGGTAATTAGAAGTGGAATCCTGACACTTGAAATGGGGAATTAAGTGAAGCATACTTGAGGGTGAGAATTCAGTAACTCCAAATCCCCTGGTCAACATCAGAAGCATATGAATGAAGGACAGCAATATTAAATGTATGCTGAATTTATTTATGGGCATGCACTATCTTGGGATTTGGTATTTAATAAATTGACTTTAGCACCCTGAAAAGGTATTAACAGTCTCTGTGACTGATTAATTTAATTTGTTCATCAAGTGGCTTCCACAGTAAAAAAAAAATTAAAACGAGAAATTATTATGGCAAACTGTGAATGAATAAGGCCAATGGCTTAAGGAGTGAATCTAATACTATTCATCTGTCCCTAATTATATTCTGGGAAGGTACAGGACATGACTTTCACACAACAATAAATATTTCATTATGAGGTATACCACATCTCTCAAGAGCTTTCCTGTAGATACAATCAATGAACCAATAACTGTATATGAGTAGATGATGCCCCCTTTCCCCATATACCTGGGTCCTTGTTCCATACTCCTGAGTATTAAATAGCAATGGTAGCAAGAATAGAACTATGCACAAGCTCAATAGCCTGAATATCTTCTTTCTACATATGACCAGTCACTACTAAACCTGAGGACCAAGCTACCAACACCTAAAGTCAATATTGAAGCTGATACAGCATTATTCCTGGATGTGCCAGATGCCTTATAAATCACATAGATTGCATGAAGTTTATTTCATCATGGAAGGATATAAATTTTCATTTTCTAATTGGTTAAGAGGAAGTGGGAACTAAGTGGTCTCTCATCCACGAATATGTGGATGAGGAGGTCAGAGGTCAACCTTGGGTGTTGTTCATCAGGAGATGTTCACTTCATTTTTCAGATACAGGACCTAGGATTCATTGACTTTGCTAGACTACTGGCCAATCTCAGATATTCAACTGTCTCTACCTCTGAGTGCTAGGATTAAAAGTGGCTCCTACTTCATTGACTCTTTAATGTGGGTTCTGGAGACTAAACTTGGGCTCTTGTGCTTGCATGGGTGTCTATCCAATCCAGGATCTAACTTTCTTCTCAGATGAATGCATATGTAGTTAGATACAGAGTCACCTTCCCAGTCTACAAAACTTCTGCTGAATCTATAATGTCTTTTTATCAACAAAGCATCCCAACCCAAATTGTGTTGTGACAGTTTGAATGTGAATCGTCCTCACACTTAGGCTTTGATCACTTGGGCCCGGGCTGTGGAATGTTTGAGGCAGAATTGTATCACCAGGGATGGCCCTGAGGGTGATAGCCTGCCCCTGTTCCCTGCTCTCCCTCTCTGCTTCCTACTCAGCTAAGACACAAAGAGCCATTGGAACATACTGCTGCTACCTTCCTTTTTCTGCCATGATGGACTGTAATTCAAACCCTTCGCTGAAATAAAGTCTCTTTTTCAAGTTGCTTTTGTTGTGTGTTCTGTAACAATGATGAAAACCAACTAATACCCACTGCATCTGCCCACGAATTTCATGTTGTGGAGGGAAATTGCAGCCATGAATTCACCCTACTGCATAACTGGGTCTTTCAGCCTTAACACCTGGAGGTAGTGGTATCAAAAAAAAAAACATAAAACCCAACAAACAAACAAACAAACAAAAACACAGCAGTGGCTCACAATGCAATTAACTAATGGCAACCCCCAAAGGCCAACTGGTTATCCAAGAGCAGGGCTTCTTAACCATTTTGCAATCATGACCCTTTCCACCAACGACATTTTTTTGAAACTTAAGGACAATTTTATTATCTTTGAAAACCAAACTCCCACAAAGGACAAACTGCACATCACAGCTGTTGCCCAGAGGACAAGAAAGAAAAAAAGCCATGGCAGCTGAGCTGGTATGGAAGTCAGACACATGGTAGACAAACAGTACATGGCAGAGAGGGGAGCTTTAGAGAAGGAGTAAGGAACCCTAACACGTTGGGAAATTCCAGAGTTTGGGGGAATGCATACCCAGAGTGGAGATGGAAAAGGAAAGTTATGCTTTTCAGATTAATTCAGGAAGCAGGCAGGATTACAAAGCTTTCTGGCTAAAATGTGAAAAACTGCACTGGAGGTGGGGATACAAATTCTGAGAAGGGACAATACAGTATTTCATTATAGGAATAATTATTCTGCTGATTTCTTCAGCATGGCTGAACATGAGATCACCCTTCCAAGGATGGTCCCTTGGCACAGTGGTTTACTTGGCCTACAGGGAATTTTACCCAGAGATCCTATTCTCTTGACCAAAGAACCTTTCCAGCCAAGGATTCTGATGATGCTTAGTAGATAGGTATATGAAATAAACATACAAATCAAATATTTACTAATGATCAGAGAGAAATTTATTTCAAAACAATTCCTTGGAGTACATAAAATTTTGTCATTTATTAAAGGTGAAAGCAAATTTACATACTAATGAGAAGAATGTGCTTGTTTATTTTCACATGAAAAATTAAATCTTGGCTGAATATTTGAAACTGCATGACAGGGACCATCATTGGCGCTTTCCAGAGTTCACTGATATTTCCGTTTTAGAATCATCAGTGCTGAGAACATGACTTCACATAAATATGCAGAGAAAGATGGCAGAATTATGTTTAGTGCCATTTCAGAAATTGTTGGAAGTTCTGCCCAGTCTCGAGCCAAAATGCATTGAATGCTGTTCTGTGACTCTCAAGTCAGCAACAGGAATTTTTAAAAATCAAACATTTCAGTGCAGCTCAGTCCAAAGGTATACTGATTATATACTTAGATGCTGAAGAAAGATAGTAGAAAAATGTTAAAAAAAAGCCTGTTGCTTTCTGTAATTCAACTGTGCTTCTAGAAGAGCAGAAAACTCTGCATATGCTGTAAAATCGTTACAATTGCTAACATACAAGTGTTTCACGCAGTAGTCATTGGCATGGTGTGGTATGATGGCATGCACACTGTGAAGTGCAGGATTCATGTGTTCAGAAGTAAATCTGCAGTCAAGTCCTATGATGTAACATGGGTAAACAGGCTAGAAACACCTCAGATTCATTTCACATCTGATTTTGAATTAATACTTTGGTCATTCAACATCTAGAAACCTTTTATTATTGTCAGCATCTTGGTGAGCCTTGTGTTCAGCTATACTACCCCATATGGATACTGAGCCAAGTCTTGTAAGATTCTGTGTCTGTGTTTCGGCAGTGGTTCCTAACTGCTGCCTTGGGTCAGGGAAACAAGGGTTAATCTATATATACAGAACCTTACCCATACCGAGCAATCTTCTAATGGAATTGCTTCTTGACCCAGAAAACATGTCAGAAAAGGGCCTATCCAAAAGAAAAAGAAATCCCCCAAAGAACACAGCAGTGATCTCATAAAACCAGAAAGTGATACTCCCCTCCCCGTCCCTGCCCAGCATTTTAGGCTCATCAAGTCCCTGAGCAACCAGAGATAAAGTGGGAGTTGGGAGTGGGTGCATCTCTACTGGCTGGAATTATTGATCCAGACCTCTAAAAGGAAATTGCTGCTAAAAATAGACACGACAGACCTTAGGATTCAGAAATTCACTGGTGTGCATCTTAGAAATCATACACCAAGATCCATGACCCTGGAGAAACATAATGAACTAAGAGAGACAAACGCAAGACTTGGGCTACAAGGAAATGAAGACCTGGGTGCTGACAACAGTGAGGCTCTTGTGATTCATGCTGGGAAGAGAGGTTTGGGAGATCAACATAAGAGCAGTGCTGCACCGTCAGGTGCACTATATGAAACCGTTGCTCCTGCTTTTTTTTAATTACCCTGTACATAGCAAACAGTAATTTTTTATCTTTTTTTTTCATTTAAATTTGAAACAAACTTCAATCCCAGCTCCCTCTCACTTCCCTTCTCCCCATCCCCCCATTAACCTCACCAACCCCCCACCCAATCCCCACTCCTCTCCCCAAGGAAGGTGAGGACCTCCATGGGGGGACCTCCAGAGTCTGTCAGGGCAGGGCCTAGGCTCTCCTCCATGTGTCCAGGCTGAGAGAGTATCCCTTGATGTGAGATGAGCTCCCATGGATGCCAGAGATAAATACTGATCTACTACCAGAGGTCTGGGTCAGCCATCAATCTGGGACCCATGAGCTCCCCCTTCTTCAGGTCAACTCTCTCTGTGGGTTTCACCATCCCAGTCTTGACCCTTTGCTCATCACTCCTCCCTCTCTGCAACTGGGTTCCAGGAGTTGAGTTCAGTGTTTAGCTGTGGTTGTGTGCCTCTGCTTCCATCAGTCACTGGATGAGGGCTCCAGGATGGCAAATATGGTAGTCATCAAACTCATTATCAGGGAAGGGCAATTGAGGTAGCTTCTCCACTATTGCTTAGTTTGCCAGTTGGTGTCACATTTGTAGATCTCTGGAAATCTCACTAGTGCCAGATCTCTCCTCAAACCTATAATGACTGCATCTATTATGGTTTCTCTCATAATGTTCTCCTCTATTCTTCCCCCTATTCAATCTTCCTGCTCCCCTATGTCCTCCTCTCCCCTTCTCTTCTCCCCTGCTCTTTTTCCCAGCCCCTTCTCCCCTCCCCCATGCTCCCAATCCACTCAGGAGATCCTGTCCCATCCCCTTCTCTGGGGTACCATGCATATCTCTCTTAGAGTTCTCCCTGTTTCCTAGACTCTCTGGCAGTGGGATTGCACACTGGCACTCCCCTGATTCATGTCTAAAATCCATATATGAGTGAGTACATACCATGTTTGTCTTTTTGTGACTGGGTTATCTCACTCAGGATGGTTTCTTCTAGTGCCATCCATTTGGCTGCGAATTTCAAAACTCCATTGTTTTTCACCACTGAGTAGTACTCTATTGTGTAAATGTACCACATTTTCTCTATCCACTCTTCAGTTGAGGGCCATCTAGGTTGCTTCTAGGTTCTGGCTACTACAAATGAATGATGCTGCTATGAACATAGTGGAGCAGACATCCTTGTTGTATGAATGTGCATTCTTTGGGTATATGGCCAGGAGAGGAATTGCTGGATCTTATGGTAGACTGATTCCCATTTTCTTGAGGAATCTCCATACTGATTTCCAAAGTGACTGTACAAGTTGGCACTCCCACCAGCAGTGGAGGAGTGTTCCCCTTTCTCCACATCCTTTCCAGCATAAACTGTCATTATTGTTTTTGAATTTAGTCATTCTTACAGGAGTAAGATGGAATCTCAGAGTTGTTTGGGTTTGCATTTCCCTAATGGCTAAGGATACTGAGCACTTTCTCAAGTGTCTCTCAGCCATTTTAGACTCCTTTATTGAGAATTCTCTATTTGTTTCTGTACCCTACTTTTTATTGGATCCTTTGGTGTTTGGAGACTTGTTTCTTGTTTTCTTTGTAGATTTTGGAGATCAGTCCTCTGTCAGATGTGGGGTTAGTGAATATCTTTTCCCATTCTATGATCTGCCTTTTTGTCTTGTTGACTATGTCCTTTGCCTTACAGATGCTTCTCAGTTTCAGGAGGTCCAATTTTTTGTCAATCTCAGTGACTGTGCTACTGGTGTTATATTCAGGAAGAAGTTTCCTGTACCAATTCGTTCAAAGGTACCTCCTACTTTCTCTTCTAAGGGTTCAGTGTTGCTGGATTTATGTTGACGTCTTTGATGCATTTGGGCTTAAGTTTTGTGCATGGCAATAGATATGGATCTCTCTGCAATCTTCTACATGTCCTCATCCAGTTATGCCAGCACCGTTTGTTGAAGATGCTTTCTTTTTTCCATTGTATAATTTTAGCTTCTTTGTCAAAAATCAGGTGTTCCTAGGTGTGTTGGTTAATATCAGGGTGTTCAATTAGATTCCATTGATCTACTTGTCTATTTTTGTGCCAATACCGAGCTGTTTTCAGGACCATAACTCTATAATGAGCTTGAAGTAAGAGATGGTGATGCCTCTCGATGTTCCTTTGTTGAACAGGGTTGTAAACACTAATTCCTAACACCAACATTTATCTTCCTCATTAGACGCTAGTTAAATTAAGTTCCTTTGAAATAATATGGTGATGAAGGGGAATGACATGGTTTCCCCTTTTTTGGCATGTGTTTGGTTTGGGAGGATGTAAATATACAGAAAGAGAAAAGAATAAGTGAAGTAAGAGGAGGGCCTGAAGAAGGAAGAGGAGGAGGAGGAAAAAGAAAAGAGACTTGATGAACCTAAAATGCTGGGGTCAGGGGAGCACGAATTTCTGTTATCATAGCATCACTGGGCTCCCTTCCTCTTGGGCAGGGAGTCAGGGAGAAAGAAGGCAGGATGTTTATTTTCCTGACATCTCCCCTATATGGCTGTGCTTGGGTTGTGGCTGTCCCCATGGAGCCATAGAGCCTGTCAGATGACTCTCTCGTTGCTGCTAAAGTTTTCTCCAGGTTCCAGCATTGCCCATTTTTTGTTTTATGCTTGAACCTTAGCATGGGAACAGCTTCCTGCCAGGGCTAGACTCTAGGTAATTTCCCATTACCCTTGATTGTGATTTTGCTCGTCTACACACCTGGTCTCTGCAATAAATTCCTTTCAATACACTCAGAGTGTTCCATCCATTGTTTCCAGGGGCCTGGTTGGTGGACAGTTGTTATGTCTGTGAATAGCATGCCAGGCATGTACAGTGGTTTGAGATACTGGAAAGAAAATCTCTTTTGTAGAATATTATTAACAGATAGTTCATTTGTAACCAAAATATATTAAAGCTATTGTATAAGAGATAGTATTATTTCTTCTAAGAGAATGATGATAATAGTGTAAATTTCAGAATTCCTTTTCTGAATTATTTCTTTAATAAAATATTCACTAGGCACCCTGTTGAATTTTTGACTACTGAAGATTCTAGGGAAAAGGCAGTCACTGACTTCAGTTTCATGCCTAGAATGCCTAGCATCAAGCCCATCAACTCTATGAGACAGTTTCAAACCTGAAGTTAAAGTCAGTGGGTCACAAAACATATCAAAAAGATATGAATATGGTAAAGAAACTTGTTCGGAGGAGGAGGGGGTGTCAGAAGTGGGGAGAAGAGAAGAGTGAAGAATGAGAGTAATCTTAGTTAACTCAAAAGTCTTCATAGAGGCAATATCTCAACAAAACATCACATTTAAGAGGACACATGGCAGACTGGGGAAAAAAAACAGTTAAAGAGGGGGAGGGGAAAACATGCCAGGTGTGGTAGCTTGAATGAGAATGACCTCCATAGGCTCATACATTTGAATACTTGGTTAAAAAAAAAAGTAGCTGAAACTCTTGGGGAAGGATTAGGAGGTGTGGCCTTGTTGGAGGAGGTGTGTTACTTGGGGTGGGCTTTTGGGTTAAAAATCTCATGTCACTCCTGACTAGCTTCTTAGCTTCTTTCTCCCTCCCTTCCTTCCCCCTTCCCCTCTCTCTCTCTCTCTCTCTCTCTCTCTCTCTCTCTCTCTCTCTCTCTCTCTCTCTCTCTCTCTCTCTCTCTCTCTCTCTCTCTCTCTCTCTCTCTCTCTCTGTGTCCCCCCCTCATGCTTATACATGAGATGTAAGTTCTTAACTACTCCTACAGTGCCATGCCTGCCTGCTGCCATTCTCTGTGCCATAGGCTCTGAAACCAGGCTCTTTCTTCTAAGAATTACCTTTTATTGTGTATCTAAACAGCAACAAAAAATAATGAAGACACAGGACAGAAACACACACACACACACACACACACACACACACACACACACACGAGCATCATAGCTAAAAAGAGCAAGACTCTCAGCCACTAAGTAACACAAGTTGAAACAGATGCATGGACTATGTCTACCGAGGCAAACCAGCTTTTACTTCTCTGTCCACTTTTCCTTGTCTATGTACCTCTCTCTTTATTCTACATGAACTTTTGGAAGATGTCTTAAGTAACAGTTAGAAAACCAAATATGAAAGAGTATGAAAAGAACCCTCCCTCACCAAAGAAATTTCACAATTTCCCTGAGTTCAAATAGCCAGCTCTATTATTTGCACTGTACTTAACAGAGCTGAAATCCCAATTTGTATCAGGAACATGTGATCACTAGGGTCATCATCCAATTAGAAAGCAAATCTACTGTTTCAGATCAATCTGACCCACAGAAACAGAGTCCAATGGACTTGTCATAATTTAGCCTGATAATTTCATCTAGGCCATTGTAAAAGATAAATGAAATCTGAGATCTCAGCCTTGTGTCTGGTTTTGACTGCCTTCAGTGTGCCGTTATATAATTTCGCCTATTATTTATTTTTACAGTACCTAGGGGGTTGGTGAGTCTGTGGAGACAGCCTTCCAGGCAGTCATTAAATGTGTTTGCATAATCCCTTTATGAACTGCCAGCATAATCTCTCTAATGACCAGTAAGCTTCAGATGTGACTGTGTGATTCTGTTTTGGGATATGAACACCTGCAGGGCCCTCAAACAGCAAGAACTAAGCAGAAACCAGCAAAAAGCACTTGAAATTCCAGCCTCTTCTCTCAAGGTTTAAACAATCCCATTGTTTGATCCAAGATCACTGTCTTCTAAACTTTAGAATCTAAAACAGTGGTCCTCAATCTTCCCAAAGTTGCTACCCTTTAATAAAGTTCTTCATGCTGTGCTGACCCCAACCATAAAATCATTTTCCTTGCTACTTCATAACTGTAATTTTGCTACCTTAATTAATCATTATGTATGTAAATATCTGTTTTTCTAATGTTCTTAGGTGACTCTTGTGAAAGGGTCATTTGAACCCCAAAGTGGTCAATACCCAGAGATTGAGAACTGCTGACCTAAAGCATTAGGGGAAAAGAAAAACAAACAAACATAAATGATGGTATATGTCTTTACGTCTGTCCGTATACGACTTTAGTCATGCCTAAAGTGGGTGTGGTTAGCAGTGTGGTAAACCCCTCTTTTATTACCTCATCTGTATGTGCCTCTAGTAAGTCACATGGTTTCCTCCTACAATTCCCCTTTTAGTCTAAAAAGGATATTTAAACCTAAAACAACTAACTTGTGTCAATGAACAAAATGTTTACATAATGGTGATCAGAAGTGGGATGATGAATTTCCACACAGAATGACAAAAGCTTTAAAGGAATTTTAGAAACAGAAGAACGGAGAGAAGCACAGATTTTTGGTAGCAGCATTTTCTCAGGTGGGCTCTGTTTTGCTAGCGACAGAGATTCCCGCTGCTGGCTTAAGTGAGGCTTCCTGACTCAAGAAACAAAAACAGCAAGGTTCTTTTAAGAGGCTCTGCTAACGATTTAAAAGTTGTATGTATAGCTGGAAGTGGCAGTGACACATCTCCAAGCCAGCGGTTGGAGTCACGCTTATGCCCGCCATCTTGGAAAAACTGCAGTTTAAACAGCCGAGGTTTTAACAGATAAAACACATGGCCAGAAAAACATAAAGATTTACAGTAAAGTCAGACTTGGAGGTAAGTATAACCAATAGAACACAAGAGATGGAAGAGAGAATCTCAGGTGCTGAAGACTTATTAGAAGTTATACAGTCATCTACCAAAGAAAATCTCAAGTCCATCCAATCCCTAACACAAAATATCCAGGAAATATGGGACACCACGAAAAGACCAAACCTAAGAATAATAGGTATAGAAGAAGGTAAACAAATACAGCTCGAAATACAATATATATATAAAAAAGAATTTGCAAAGAGGACAGATCTCATTTAAATATTTTTATCACAATAAAATAAAATGAATTAAATCAATGAATAGCAACTGCAGCAGGACATGGGTGACAGGAACCCTGTGATAGTTCAAGTATCTGTACAAATGAAAGTACAGAGAAACAGAGACCTGCCAGGGTAACTTTCCAAATACAAAGGTGCACAGAAGATCTGGAATGCTTACTCATCTGACTTGTCTGAGATGTCATGTATTGATAATAGCTCCCTACATCTCCTTCTCCCACCCTCAAACTGCGGTGCCCAAATTCTGAATCCCAAAATCACCAAGAGGCCCATTTCAATGCAAAAGCAAAGAGTCTTATATTGTAGTTGTTTAACGAGCTAACCCCATTAGCCTTTCATCCATTCACCATGGCTGATGGCTAGAGAAAAACTCTGAGAAACCACAAGGCAAGACACGATATTAAAGGGCAGTATAAGAGGAATATCTAGGGGTATGTAACAATCTCAGGATTGGTGCACTTCCAGGTTTGGATGACCTGCCCTGTGTTGATTGGTCAACTGGTTGTTATGGCCCACATAGGCCCTCCCAGGGTGGTTGCTATGCTCTGCACATCACTGTTGTGCACTTGTCCATAAAGCATACCCAGAACCATAAAGCACATTCCCCTCCAGCTAACATTTGATTGGTTTCTTGCCATGAGGAGGGCATCTGACCTCCTAGTGACCAGGACAGGAGTGGCAAGGTCATGCAAGTACGTGCTAGCCTATCATGGCTGCTAAGGCAGGAGGCTGGTCACTTCATTCCCCCCCTTCTCGAACTACACATGGCAGGACTGAATTCTGAGTTCTGCTTGTTAGGGATTCAAAGGGGGGTATTAACAGACCCTGCTATTAGCTGACAGGTTTTTTTTTTGAGGGAGTGACATTTGTATCTGTTATCATATCGCCCCCCTATGTAAGGGAGTTTTCTTAAATGAAGTGACCAGCTGCCCCTGCCCCGCACCCCACCCATTTTAGCAGCCATGACAGACTAACATGTGCTTACATGACCTTGCCACTCCTGTCCTGGTCACTAGGAGGTCAGATGCCCTCCTTGTGGCAAGGAACCAATCAGATGTTAGCTGGTGGTGATGTGCTTTACGGCTCTAGGGAATCACTTATTGTCAGTTTCTCATATATTTCCCTGATAATGGAAACATTGAAGGTTTTTTTGTATATAACATGTCTTTTGGTAAGAGAGAGAGAGCATTTGAAATGTTTTCTTGAATTTCATATGTGGCCCTTAACCCCTTGAATAGTCCCTTGGCTGTGAAAAACCTTGTTATTCTTCTGTTTATTTCTGGTTTTGTTGACTGTACATTCAAAGTAATATTTCTCTCACTGATTTTAGTTGAACTCTATTACTTTTATGATATGTAACATTTTAAAATTTAAAAACCACAAAAGACCAAGAACAAATCACTATGAGTCATATGGAGAGGGAAGAGACAAGATTAACATACCCTGATGATTCCAAAATCTTCTAGAATGCCCCTTCTAGCAACATCAGGCATCTTGATGATGGAGGCAGTATGGGCCATCGTGGAAAACACTACATGGTACTGAGTCCAGAAATCAATATCTCAAGCATTCAATAAAGGCCAAGCAACAAGGAGATCTCCAAGCATGAATGGGAACATGTTGTAATGTTCCCATATCTAACCAGGAACTCATGCTGTGCAGCAAGGTTGGTCCAAGTCAGAGCTTTATCTTCCAAGTAAGACTGATCTTGTTATGACTAAACTAAATACCAGTGTGTCTTGGCCTAGAACTGGAATTTTCCTGACTTTGCCTACCTCTTCTCATGCATGATTTTAATTTCTTTCAGAGATTGGCAACCTCTGCATGAGACACAAGGACACTACAATGACAATGTGTGGGCAAACCAGTTCAGTTTCCAAGGAGTGTTGGTCTGTATGGGATAGGCTACCTTGAGTGCTCTTAAAATTGCCTCAGGAGGAGATTCTCATGCTAGAAGTCTTAAATCACCTGAAAACTTCCTTGACAACCAGAATAGTAGAGAGGGTTCACAGAGAAAGCAGGATCGGGTTTAATGAGTCAACTGGCTCTTCTCTGAGCATGGGCTCCAGGTGGGGCACAGGAGACCCTGATAGACAAAAGG
The DNA here is from genome assembly GCF_017639785.1 of Mesocricetus auratus. NCBI lineage: Eukaryota > Metazoa > Chordata > Mammalia > Rodentia > Cricetidae > Mesocricetus > Mesocricetus auratus. The sequence continues at coordinate 10,554,945 of NW_024429183.1, read as the reverse complement.
ACAAATATAAGCAGAGCCCATATTATTTTGGCGGGGGGGGGGGGGGGGAGCACGGGACGGGACGGGACGGGACGGGATGGGACAGGACGGGACGGGACGGGACTTCAAGACAGGGTTTCTCTGTGGCTTTGGAGGCTCTTGTAGACCTGGCCAGTCTCGACTCACAGAGATCTGCCTGCCTCTGTCTCCCAAGTGCTGGGATTAAAGGTGTGCACCCCCACCGACAGAGCCCATATAATAGAGTAGAAAAACTTATGTGGAGAATCACAGCCATGACACTTCTGAATCTCATGGAGATTAAAAGACAGGATGAACCGATGTCTGGGAGGAGATCCAAGAGTGCAGGTCAGGAGGAAGATACATTTGGATAGATTGCTGACAACCTTTCATTTTTCAGCTTCCCCCTCCAAAACTAATTAGAACTAAGTTTTCTCCTCCATCCTAAATCCATCAGGGGTTATCTCCCTGGATACATAGAAAGTCTGCTGTAATTAATTAACACTCTAAACTGTTTTCGACTTGTTTTTTTGGGTAAAAAATATTGTCTCTGTGATTAATTGATGCCTCTGTAAGGGCATTCAAAATCTTGGTCATTTTTTGCCCTCCCTAGCATTTAGCACTCCTGGAAATAGAAGACTTAATTAATAAACTCTCATTGCATGAATGATTGAATCATAATTTTTAAGAAAACAGCATTTCCTAATAGTTTGTAAATGTCGGCCTTGCCTCTGTGCCATTGTAAGACAAGAGACTCTCTTGAGAGGGATGTAACATGCATGCTGCCTTTCGGGCTCATTTATCATCTTTACATTTTCTTCGAAAGCATTGGAAATATTGCTATACTCTAAAATACAAAACTCCAGATCACCACCCAAGCCAACTGGAGGCATACTTGAGGATACTGGAGATTTGTAGACAGCAGGGTTTCCCACATGACGGTGGTTAAACACTGTGTCACAGCTGTTATTAAAATGGTATATCACACAAGCCCTGGTTCACCCATACCCAGCAGGCCTGTTTTCTAGAGCTCCTGTACAAACTGCCAATGAATGCTATTCTCTTTGAATTCCCTTTTGTTCTCAGACTAGCAAATATTTTTAGCAAACAGCAAGACTAATGTGACTCTATGCTAAAAATGGCCAACATCAGTATAAACAAAATTTATTTAGTAGCAGAAAAGTGCCTCTGTGCAATTATCTTGTTTTAACACAAAGGGGATATTTTACAATTACAAACACCTGTTGACAAATTTCTAACTCTTCCCGTGGCTGCAGATGCTGCTGGGTTTTGCTTTGTCCCTACATTTAATAGTCTCAGTAATATAACTGCTTAAAAGTATGGCCCAGATATATGTTGCAGACACATACTGAAAGCATACTATCTGAAAATAACACAAATTGAAATAGAAAATCAAGCATAACTATAATTAGTTGATGAGCACAATAGTCACCTCATAGAGAATTATTTTTTGTGACTGGATGTAGGCAAGAGGTCAAATCTCTCACACATTTAATATGAGGAAAAACATCTTCTTTGGGCTTTGCAAAATGCCTGAAAACCCTTGATATAGTTTAATTGAATGGGCAACCTATGTTTATTTTAATCCAACACTTACAATCTTTAAGATATATCTTTCTCTTATTACCAGTTCCATTTTAGCTGAGAGCGGTGATGGAGGTATCCTCCACCTCCTCTGCCTCCTCTTAGAACTGGGTCAACTTGTAACTATATGGTTAAGCTATGTATTCTTTCTGTGCTATGGTGTCTCATCAGTAGCTCAGGAATAACACTTAGACAGGCTGGGTGGGAATGGAAGTCAAGCTTCCCCTGAGTCAATTTCCTTATTAGGGAATGTAGGAAGGAGACTGCCAGGCTTCAGGAGGAAGCAGGATGTTTCCCTCCTGTTTGTTTCCCGTTGTTGGCCCTGGTCAACCTGTCTCCCTCCTCTTCCTGTGACCATTGTCTTAGCTATGCTTCTTCACCCAGGTAGCAGCAATCCATACTTACAGCAGCCATTGAGCCAGTATGAGGATTTTTCAGTGTCTGAGGATCAACTTCAGGCAAACGTGGTCCATCAGAAATGCTACTAAATATATCCAACCTTCTGTCTCTGGGTCACAGAATAGCTATGAATATAGTGTGACCCAAAATCTTAAACTTAGTTAAAATGTTATGAGTTTGTTTGTTTTTATAACTTGATCCATCTATTCTAGAGTGTGAATTTTACAGATGACAACACATGTTGTGATGTCAAAAAGTCTGAACTTGATTGCACCAAGTCAAGCCTGTCTTCAAAACTCATGAGTTGTCTGGCAACCTCCTATGTTATCAAATCATCAGCATTCAAGCTGAGCAGTGTCTTCCCTCAGAGGCCTGAGTGTTAGTCCTACACATCATGCTGCAAGTTTCTCTTTTTGTTGTTGTTGTATGAGAATTTAATTTTTTTCAAGAAAAAAATTTATTACATTTTTTAAGAAAAGAGCTTGCTTCCCATGTTGACCCCACCTCCCTCTCCCTCCCCTCCTCCCACACCCCCTCACCATCCCCCCCAGCCTCCCACCCCACCTCCCTCCACATAGGGGATATCCAGAGTATGACACCTCGCTCAGGGCGGGGTCCAGGCCCTCCCCCAAGGGTCCAGGCTGAAAGAGTGTCTCTCCCTGTGCCATGGACACACGAAATCCATCTGTATAGATGGCTCAGCTATTAAAGGCTAGGCTCACAACTAAAAAATGTTTCTCATTTTTACTGTTTCAAACACAGCCTCCGTGGCAATCACTTGTTGCTGAAATCACTATCTGTAATGGCTCCAGCTTCTCTGTTGACTTCTCTGATTATACCTGGTGTGTTAATTGCTTGTCTTGGTGCTGTGATCAGACACCTGTCACGAAGCAGTGTAAGAAGGGAAGCTGTTAGGCTCACAGTTTGGAAGTATTGTCCGTCACAGTGGGGAAAGTGGATAGGAGATGCTCCCATCTATAGCAATGGGAAAATGAGGTTGCTAGGTTAATCTTAGCAGGTCAGTGAAGAGGATGCTGGTGCCCAGGTCTCTTTTTTCCCCTTCCTCAATACATGGGGGTGTTGAGGTTCATACTTAGGGCAGATCTTTATACTCAGTTAATCTCTGGAAAACCCTCCACAGATATACCCAAAAATGTGTTTCATTAATAGCCTATGCATTTCTTTTAAAGAAATTTAATATTTTAAAAAAATCCATAAATATATAGAATGAATCTTAATTGTATGTGCCCTACAATATCTCTCCTCCACTCTTCTTTGCTACCTTCATTTCCATCTCCAAGGTTTTTTAAATAATTTTTAAATAATTGTCACCAATTAGTGCTGCCCATAGCTACCCATGGCTGCAAGGTTACCCACTGGAGCATGGACAACCTACCAATGACCAAAATCCAAGAAAAGTGACTCTCTATCTTATAGTAGTCATCAACTAACTGGCAATAGCTCCTCATCTAGGAGTGGAGCCTCAGGATTCCTGCCCCATTCCATGCTGGAATTGTTTATCTTATACATGTTGTATACTGATAATCACAGTTTTGGTGAGTTCATGTATTAATAGCCCTGTCATTTCCAATAGGTATTTTTTCATCCAATGAATTTTATAGTCAAAATTAACCAGCACATTTAGTTATAAACGCTTTCAAATTTCTTCTACTAAAACAACTAGTGTGACTTCTGTCCCCTAATTGGATCCTGATTGATGTGATTTCTCTAATCACATTCCTGCTGTAAAGGTCTCACCCACTCCTGAATCCAGCATGAGAATCATGTAGAATGGCACTGAGTGTGTCCATGTGTGCTGACTTAGGTACAGCATGAACACCAAGACATACTATACTATGGAATAAATTTTAGTTTAGCAGTAGAAACCACTACATACAACCCCTGAAATCGTGAAAACATTCTGATTCCAAGTGATTAGTAACCTTACAGCTACATCTACTGAAACAGGCCATATTATATACAGTAACCTGGCTGTGAACCTCAAGAATCCAGTTTCTGAGGATTTGGAGACAAAAGGATAAAAGTAAAGAGATTTCCTAACGAGTATTTGTTACCAAAAAATGCTACTGAGACTCATCCCTCTCCCCCAGGGCAGTGAAGATCTTGCCTGGCTTTAAGTTGAGTTCATTGAAGGAGCATGCAGGAAACACAAGCTGGAAGGAGTTCCATGAAGTAAAGACAGGAAAGAATTGAGATCGGTAGAGGGGCCGAGTAAGAGGGCACACTGCAGCAACCGAGTATATTTTTATCTGGTATCCAACTAAGTGCAATTGTGACATCCGAAAATAAATGATGCAGAAAAAGAAAAAATAATTATAGGGAGGATAATATATAATAATTAACTACTGAAAAAGAGTAGGCTTTAAATAACAGGATACCAGGGAAGCAGGGATAACTTGAGCTGATTATACAGACTCAATTTCTCACATTGAGGTGAGAGGAGCATTATCATTTAAAATTCACAGCCCTTTAAAAAAGCACAGACAAAACATGTAATTATTATCTGTCAACGGGTAGAATAAAAGGCTACTGTGGTGTGGGTCCATGTTTAATTTACAAAGTTCCATGTGTTTTTCAAGTTACCTAACCTCCTCTTTCTTGCCTAATTAAAGCACTCCGAAAATTCTTGTACATCTTAGGAATATCGGCTATATTCTTTTCTAAATAGACACTGATACACACACACACAGGTGTGTGTGTGTTTGTGTGTGTGTGTGAGAGAGAGAGAGAGAGAGAGAGAGACAGAGACAGAGACAGACAGAGAGAGAGATCCATAAGCACTGATTTGTTATTTAAATGTCACATAATGAACACATCTGGAAGAACACACGTATTTGGTACACTGGTTGTGAAGGGTGACCTCTGAGTCACACACTTTACTAGACTCCACAGACTAGCACCAATAGGCTCACACAATGGGTAACAAAAGCCAGCAGATCTCACTGTGATCATTGGTACAGAAAGGATCTCTGCCAGAAGTGAGGAAGAGAAACTAACCCTGATACCTTCAAACTCTCTGCTGACCCCACCTCTCTTGTTTTTAAGGTTCTACATGTAAGCTGATCAGCCTTGTTGATCCTTCTATAGACAATGCTTATCTTTAGGTGTGAAATAACATTTTAAAAGTATGTCTCCAGGGTGTTCTGTCATGTTGAGCATGTAAGGTCCTTTCATTTCCAAGTGAAGGAGTACATTTCTGTTTTGAGCTAAATATCAGGCCACTGTATTTGATTGACAGCACAATTTCTCAGAGGTTTGGGGGCATTTTTTTATTCCTTGTACTACAGTCAGATTTTGTTCATTCTTTGAAAGGCCCTAGATCTAAGATTATATATCCTTTTGGCAATAGAAAGCAAAAATTAAATAAAAAACAAGTTTGCATATACACAGTAAAATATAATTATCATACTACTTTTTTGATGGCTAGATTTTACACTCACATTTTTAAATTTAAAAGAGAAACATTCTCTGTAAAAACTCTCCAAGCAGTTGAGAAAATACATTTTTGCAATGCAATTAGAATAAAAATTAAACAAAGCTGACTCTGTGATTTTCATTGTGTTAGAATGACTCTACCACAGACCTCTCAGAGACAATTGGATGAGTTACAGAAGCTGGTTTCCTCAGAAGGGTCATAGGTGGCTCTTGGCTCAGCCTTAGCTGTACTTGAGGTGTAGAGACTTTTAGTTCCTGAATCATGAACTTTTGTTTTCCAAGTAGTGCTTTTTTTTTGTCTCTGAGAACAATTTGGATTCTATGGCTGAGTCAGCTGTTCTTCATGACCAAGCCAATGTCAAATGCTGACCTCCACAGTCCCATACAGAGCGTAAAGGTGGGTAGAACACTGTGAAACATGCATGAGATCGTGAAATGATAGAGATACATGTGGAGGGAGACTTCAGACATTACCTGTTTCACTTTAATGGGGATGAAAATGAGGTGAGACCTGGATAACTTAAATTAGTTGCTAACACACTATTGTTGTTATAAGTTGCATCTTATAAATAGGAATGAAAGGAATAGTATTGGATCATGCCATTCAGTAACCCCCCTGTTTGCCATGTGAACTGGCTCTCATTCCATGGGGGAAAAACAGAGCCAAAGATGATTCTTGGTCTCTATTTAGGTCTCTCATTTAGAATGTGATGAGATTGGGCACAGATGACTGGTCCTCTTAATCGATACTCTTTAGCACTGTAATGCATTTGTTTCTAAGAGCCAGGAGCAGCATGACCAGTGGGTCAGGAGGTCAGAGGTTACCACATCTCTGTTCTGCTGAAGCTCACACTCTAGTAGAGGAACTGGTAAGCTTTTATAAAGACCCAGAGAGTAAATACATCAGGTTTTTACACTACAGACTCTGTAGCAATGATACCATGTTTTTATTATGATATAAAATCAGTTAGTGATGATAAATTAAAACAAACAGAAATTTATTTGTGCTTTTGCGAAACTTTCTTTATTAAAGTAGGCTAAGGGACAGTTTAGCTTGCCAGCAGCTCCTGATCAATCCCTAACTGTCTCATTATAATTAATATGATTAAGGCACAAGTCCTATGAATAGGACATCTCTATATACATGTACATTTACATGTACATGTAAGTATTTGTAAAATCACAGAAGGAGGAGTGATTTGTTCTATCTGAGAAGGGTTAGGGAAAGTACTCAAACAATATGTAGATAAATAAGCAACATAAAGATTGACTAGAGGAAGGACATTCTGAAGAGAGGTAACAGCATAAGGCAAGATTATAGAGACATGGCACTTGGGAAATGGTGTGTGGTTACCTAGGTAGGTAGTTTAGTTGTGTAACAAAGAACAACAGGGAGGAAGCTCCTAGGAGATGGGATTAGGGTGATGGTCTGTGGCAATCCAACAGCAGGGTTAGGAATTTGATTTCAGGTGGTAAAAACTCAGGCATATTAGGAACCTTTTTCAAAAGAGAACATTATTTGATTCATGCTTTAAATTTTAATTTATGTGTGTGGGTCTATAGCTCATTTAATAAAGTGCTTGCCACACAGGCAGGAAATTTGATCCCTAGAATGAACATAAAAATGTCAGGGCATGGTAGCATTCACTCACAATTTTAATGCTGCAGAGGTAGAGACAGGAGGATATCTGGGACTCACTGATTGGTCAGGCCAGCCTACTCAGATTTCAGGCCAATGAGAGTCTCAGACTCAAAATACAAGTGAACAACCCATGAAGAATGATGTCTGGGGTGGACCTTTTGCCTACACATGCGCATGCGTGCACACACACACACAGAGAGAGAGAGAGAGAGAGAGAGAGAGAGAGAGAGAGAGAGAGAGAGAGAGAGAGAGAGGGAAAGAGAGAGAGTGCAACTTCTTTGAGTTTTCTTCAGAGGGAACCTGTAATTCAGTATTATTATAGGATTTCTTTTATTTATAGAGTCTATCTGGAAGGGGATTCATTCATCTTATAAGGCTTATACTTAAGACCTGATGACTCATATATCTAAATTTAAAATTTTAAACTAATATAAGACATAGTAGTCTTATTTCAAAAACATTAAATGCAATAATTTGGAAATTGCCAGTTGAATCATTAAATTTCTACTAATTACACAACAAGTTCATTATATACTTGTGCAAGATTCAGTATATTTTAAAACTATTCTCTTTGAGCAGATACAACTTTGACAAGAACTTAATTCCAAGAAATATGCTGCAGGAAAAGAAGTACTGAAAAACCAAAAGCATAATGTTGACTTATTATTTTGTAAAGATACAGCCACTTTGGTGTTTTGTTTTATTTTGTCTTTTCAAATATCCCTGAGATCTACTTAATATAGCTAATCATTTCAAACCCTTTTGGTTCACAGGTAGTTTTCAAGTTATCCATGAATAGGAGATTTTTGGAATCACTTTCATCTGATCAATCCTGGGTCTTACTAGAAATTCATTGTTATAAGAAGTCTATCATAGGCCAACACAAGTTATCTGGAAAGATACCGAACATAGTGCTGATGCCTGGTTCTGGGTCCACCTTGAAAATAACTGAAAAAAGTTCCTGAAGGGTAGAGGCTTAGACAAGAGCACTGGCCTATAATTAGGAACCTACTAGACTCATCTATAGCCAGCCACCAGTGGCCATCACACCTTGAATTTGCAAATTCTTAAACTGAAAATAAACTCACATAGTATCATGCTGCATAAGATGTTATAGAAGGTAAAAGTAGCTTTGTGTGCATAACTGACAAATCAAAGAATACCTCCATGGCCTTGATGAGTGAAAATAGAAATCATTGCTTTTAAAATGTATTTTGATCCTAACTGGGGAAGCGGCCAGTAGAACCAGAACTGAGCCCCAAAGACTCTACAATTTCCAACACTTTGGAATAATATATGAGCTTTTTAGACAGAAATTGCATAAAATCACAGTGAGATGTTTAAAAAACAACTTCTAGAGAAAGAACTTTCCCCTTCATAACATAATCTACAGATTAAGCCTCCTCCAACATAAGCCTGCAACTGTGCACAATGGCTAGTTCTTGGCATTAGCAGAGACACTCCTGCTTAGATCTTAATGCTATATTAATTAGATTCTACCATTTCCACAATAGGAATCTCAGCCTGAGACATAATCAAGTTATTAATTGTCTGGAGTGAGCCTTTATCTATCCCAGGACAGGTATGACAATTTTAGCAAAACTTCTCTATGGTTCTCTTAAAACGGCAAATCATATTGATTGATTTAATATTAAATTAAATTATATGGATGTGTTCTTTGAGTCAAATTAACATTCGCCAAAGATCTCTGCAGCTATGTTCATAAGAGGTGGAAGCTTGTAATTTTCTTGTGATGTTTTTAGTATCTTAGTGTTGTTGGCCTAAAAAGTCAAGTTGGAGATTCTGTCTACTTACTCAAATTTCTGGTAGAGAATTTGTCTGTTTGACAGTATTTCTTAGAGTTTGCATTGTGTGTCCATGTGTTTACTCAAAGGTTGTTTGATAAAGAATTTTGTTGATTGAGTGTGAGAGCAAGAGTGTGTGTGTGAGACAAAGAGAAAGAGAGATCATGTGTGTATAGGAGAGGAGAGAAAAGAGAGAGCTAGCATGTGTGAGAGAGCATTGTAAGAGAGCGAGATTGTGTGAGGGAGAGAAAGGAGAGAGAGCATGTGTGTGAGAAAGAGAAGAGAACATGTGTGAGAGAGGGGAGAGACCATGTGTGTGAGAGAAAAAGAGGAGAGAGAGGGAACATGTGAATGATAGAGAGCATTGTGTGTGAGAGAGAGATAGGTAGAGAGAGAGAGAGAGAGTTTGTTGTTGCTGTGCTGCTGCTGTTGTTTATAATTTCAATTTGATTGTCACCATTGAGTCATCTCCATCAGTTTGAACGTAGATTTAAAATTTATGGTCACCTTGTTTTCTGGCTATTTGGAAAGAAATCAGTCACAATTTCTGGTTTTCTTTCCCTGATATAGTGTGGCATTTTTATTTGACTGCATTTATCATTTCTTCTTAATATTCTCTTATTATCTTTTGATTATCTATAGCAATGTCTCTGCTCTTATCCCTGATGTTGATGGCTATGTTCACTCTCTTGTGTGAAACTCATTTTTAGATTGATTTCCACAAGGCCATTAAAGCCCAAGACATCCATTGAAGGGAATGAGTTAACTCATTAACATGCCATCAGCATGAAAACAATTATGTTGCCTCTTGGGGATGATTGAAAATACAGTTCTCAGATTCATTTTCAGCAATGTGTTTTGTTCTCTTGTGAAATTCCAGTTAGCAGAGGCTACTTTAAGTCCCCGCAGTTTAGGTTTCCTGGAAAATGCAAAGACACATAGAAGTGAAGTTTCATGTATCTCCTGTTATCCATAATCTTGTCTCATGTTTTGCTACACATGCAAAAATCCTCCCCCCAAAATAACCTGACTTTATTTAAATCTTAGCATTCCTTTTTGAAAACATAAACATAGAAGGCCTGGACAGATAGTTCAGAGGTTAAGAGCACTGATTGCTTTTGCAAAGGACCAGAATTTGGGTCCTAGCACTCACATGATGACTCACAACAGCCTCTATCTCCAGCTCCAAGGTATCCAGTGCCCTCTTCTGGTCTTCACAGTTATTTCTTTCATAGTTGCACATACCACACCACACACATAAATATAAACATAGTTGAAAATAAAATATTTTATATTTACCACCTCTGATACTTTTCCTTTCTTCCTTGAGGTACACGCTTCCACTTGTCACGTTCCCCTACCCTGAACTTTGATGTTCTTATTCTGTTAAGTCTCATCATCACTGATTTTCATTTATCTGGAAATACCTTTATTCTACTTTGACTCTCAAAGGAGACCCAGAGTGTTTATAAAATATAGACTAACCAATCTTTTCTTAAATAGTAACAGGTAACTCATCTTCTGCTTCTTTATCATAAGCAATCACTCAAGATTTGTGTTTCTGGTTCCCTCATGTGCCTCCCTTCTTTCTCTGCTTTCTCCTCTGTTTTAAGGAGTTTCACTGTCCTGTGCTCAGACAAACCTTCACGGCCTTCCATCGTTGCTAAGCATAACAGACTGATAGGTTGGTAGCTTCCATCAAATTTTGGAGAATCACAGCTATCAAATACTTAAGTAATTTTGGCCCAATTCCCCCACCTCCTTCTGGCCCCACATTATGCATTTGTTATATTGTTGCATGTCTTTCATGAGCCTCTGAGGTGTGATTCATTTCCTATTTTAGTATTATGAAAATATTCCATAAGAGAGGTTGGAAACTTGGAAAAAGCCAGAGGATGGGAGTGACTGGACCAAATGATATCTTCTGGGCATGACAGGGTCATTGCACTCATGAACTCTCAGCAACTCTGAATTCCTGTTCAAAGTCAAGAGGACTACCATTCTAGCATGGGCAGAGGCGAGGCTCATGAGTTCAGGAGCTACTGAAAGTTGATGGTTGAAAGAAAAGACTGTTTTCGTTAAGCATGTGGCCCCCTTTATATCAACCCTACTCTAATGAACAACCCCACATCTATGTACCAATAAGGTGCAGTGAGTTAAGAATAGTAACTTGAAGTTGGGAAGGGGTCATGAGGTAGGTGTCCAGCAGGAGTTGAAATTGGAGAGTTGAGGGTGGGGTATAATTAAAATATATCTGTGTAAAAGTCTCAAATCATACATGTAAATATTATATTTTACATAAAAGAAGAAGACCAGGTCTAATTATGACATATTCATGAAAGTATGCAATGTACTTGGATTATATTTGCCCATTGCCTTTCTTGTCCCTATCCTTCCTGCTGATCCCCTTTCTCCTCCCAAAAGTTTCCATCCTATTTCCATGACTTCAATTCTACTTCTCTTTCTCATTCTAGTGGAGAGCATCTAGTTCATGTCTGCATCCTTCTGATTTCTTCTAGGTGCTAAGTCCATCCATTCATGTTCTTCATCTTAAAATTTTTACATTTTAATTGCAGGACTATTTTAGGTTCCGTTTTATTCTTTTTTTTCAGAAATGCTTAATCTCATTTTATTTTTAAATTTAAATTAGAAACAAGGTTGCTTCACATGTCAATGCCAGGTCCCTTTCCCTCCCCTCATCCCACGCCCTCCCATCAACCCCCCCCCAAAACCTACTCATTTCGCCAGGGAGGGTGAGGCCCTCCATGGGGTTGTCCATAGTCTGTCATTTCATCCAGGGCAGGGCCTAGACTCTCCCCCAAGAGTTCAGGGTGAGAGTGTATCTCTCATTGTTGGCTGTGCACCCAAAATCCATTTGTATGCCAGGGACAAAGACTGATTACTACGCAAGGCCCAATAGATTACCTAGGCCTCCTCACTGACACCCATATTCAGGGGGACTTGATCAGTCCCGTGCTGGATTCCTGGCCATCAGTCTGGGATTCAAGAGCTCCCCATTGTCAGGTCAGCTGTTTCTGTGGGTTAAACCAGTCCAGTCTTAACTCGTTTGCTCATCAATCCTCCCTGACACTGTGTTCCTTGAGTTCAGCCCAGCATTTAGCTGTGGAAGTCTGCCTCTGCTTCCATCAGCCATTGGATAAAGGTTCTGTTTCCCAGACTCTGATTGTGGGATCATAAAAGGTCACTCCCCATGTATATGTCTAAAATCCATATATGAGAGAGTACATACCATGTTTCTCTTTTTGTGACTGGGTTACCACACTCAGGATGGTTTCTTCTAGTGCCATCCATTTGCCTGCAAATCGCAGGATTCCATTTTTTCTTCTGCATAGTACTCCATTGTGTAAATGTACCACATTTTCTCTATCCACTCTTCAGTTGAGGGGCATCTAGGTTGCTTGCAAGTTCTGGCTATTACAAATAATGTTGCTATGAACATAGTGGAACAGACATCCTAGTATGAATGTGCATCTTTTGATTATATGCCTAAGAGTAGAATTCCTGGATCTACTGGGGGGCTTATTCCCATTTTTCTGAGGGATCTTCATACTGATCTCCAAAGTGGCTGTACGAGTTGGCACTCCCACCAGAAGTGGAGGAGTGTTCCCCTTTCTCCACAACCTCTCCAGCATAAACTGTCGTTGATGGTTTTGATTTTAGCCATTATGACAGGTGTAAGATTGTATCTCAGAGTTGTTTGATTTGCATTTCCCAGATGGCTAAGGATGTTGAGCACTTTCTCAAGTGCCTCTTACCCATTATAGACTCCTCTACTGAGAATTCTGTAGTTCTGTAGCCAACTTCTTAATTGGATCCTTTGCTGTTTTGAAGACTTACTCCTTGAGTTCTTTGTAAATTTGGAGATTAGCCCTCTGTCAGATGTGGGGTTACTGAATATCTTTTCCCATTTAGTGGGCTGCCTTTTTGCCTTGTTGACTGTATCCTTTGCCTTACAGAAGCTTCTCATTTTCAGGAGGTCCCATGCATTAATTGTTGACCTCACTGTCTGTGCTACTGGTGTTATGTTCACGAAGCAGTCTCCTGCACCAATTAGTTCAAGGATGCCACCCACTTTGTCTTCTAAGAGGTTCAGTGTGGCTGGATTTGTGTTGAGGTCTTTGATCCATTTGGACTTAAGTTTTGTGCATGGTGATAAACATGGATCTATCTGCATTCTTCTACATGTCAGCATCCAGTTATGCATCACCATTTGTTGAAAATGCTTTCTTTTTTCCATTGTATATTTTTAGCTCCTTTGTCAACGATCAGATGTTCATACAAGTATGGGTTAATATCAGGTTGTTCAATTCGATTCCATTGGTCTACCTGTCTATTTTTGTGTCAATACCAAGCTCTTCTCAGGAATATAGGTCTATAATAGAGCTTCAGGTCAGGGATGGTAATGTCTACAGATGTTGCTTTGTTGAATAAGGTTGTTTTGGCGATCCTGGGTCTATTGTTTTTCCATACAAAATTGGTTAGTGTTCTTCAAGGTCTGTTAAGAATTGTGCTGGGATTTTAATGGGGATTGCATTGAATCTGTAGATTGCTTTTGGCAGGATTGCTAATTTTACTACATTGATCCTACCTATACAAGAACATGGGAGATCTTTCAATTTTCTGGTATCTCCTTTAATTTCTTTCTTTAAAGACTCAAAGTTCTTGTGATATAGGTCTTTCGCTTGTTTAGTTAGCATTACCCCAAGGTATTTTATGTTGTTTGTGGCAGTTGTAAAGGGTGATGTTTCTCTGATTTCTTTCTCAGCCCTTTTATCATTTGTATATAGTAGGACTACTGATTTTCTTGAGTTGATCTTGAATCCTGTCACTTTGCTCAAAGTATTTATCAGCTGTAGGAGTTCCCTAGTACAGTTTTTTGGGTCCCTTATGTAAACTATCATATCATCTGCAAATACTGGAAGTTTTACCTCTTCCTTTCCAATTTGTATCCCCTTGATCTCCTCTTGTTGTCATATTGCTCTAGCTAGAACTTCAAGTACAATATTGAGGAGGTATAAAGAGAATTGACAGCCTTGTCTTGTTCCTGATCTTAGAGGAATTGCGTTGAGTTTCTGTCCATTTAGTTCGATGTTAGCTGTTGGTTTGCTGTATATAGTTTTATTATGTTTAGAAATGTTCATGTTATCCCAGATCTCTCCAAGTCCTTTATCATGAAGGGGTGTTGGATTTTGTCAAAGGCTTTTTCTGCATCTAGTGAGTTGATCATGTGATTTTTGTTTCTCAGCTTGTTTATATGGTGGATTACATTGGTGAGTTTTCATATGTTGAACCATCCCTGCATCCCTGGGATGAAACCAACTTGATGGTGATGAATGATTATTTTGATGTGTTCTTGGATCTGATTTGCCAGTATTTTATGCAGTATTTTTGTGTCAATATTCATGAGGGATGTTGGTCTGAAGTTGTCTTTCTTAATTGTGTCTTTGTGTGGCTTGGGAGTCATGGTTATTGAAGCCTCATAGAAAGAGTTTGGCAAAGACCCTTCTGCTTCTATTGTGTTGAATACTTTGAGAAGAATTGGTATAAGCTGCTCTTTGAATTTCTGGTAGAATTCTACACTTACCTGGGCATTTTTTGGTTGGGAGACTTTTGATGACTGCTTCTATTGCCATAGGGGTTATAGGTCTATTTAAATTGCCTATCTGTTCTTGATTTAATTTTGGCAAGTGATAGCTATACAGAAAATTGCCATTTCCTTTAAATTTCCAATTTTGTGAAGTACAGGTTTTCAAAGTGTGACCTGATGATTCTCTGAATTTCCTCAGAGTCCGTTGTTATGCCCCCTTTTCATTTCTGATTTTGTTAATTTGCATGTTTTCACAGTCTGCTGTTTGGTCAGTTTGGACAAAGGTTTGTCTATCTTGTTGATTTTGTCAAATAACCAACTCTTCGTTGCATTGATTCTTTGTATTGTTTTCCTAGTTTCTACTATATTTATTTCAGCCCTCAGTTTGATTATTTCCTGGCATCTATGCCTCCTGGGTGAGTTTGCTTCATTGTGTTCTAGAGCTTTCAGCTGTGATGTTAATTCTCTAGTGTAACTATTCTCCAGTTTATTCATGTGGGCACTGAATGCTATGAACTTCCCTTGTAGTACTGCTTTCAAAGTGTCCCATAGGTTTGGGTATGTTGTGTCTTCATTCTCATTGAATTCTAGGAAGTCTTTATTTCTCTTTTTCTTTCTTTTTTGACCCAGGAATGGTGCAGTTGTACATTATTCAATTTCCATGAGTTTGTAGGGCTTTTGCAATTTGTGTTGTTGTTGAATTCTAATTTTAATGCATAATGGTCTGATAAGATGCATGGAGTTATTCCAATTTTTTGTATCTGTTGAGATTTGATATGTTGCCAAGTATTTGGTCGATTTTTGAGAAGGTTCCATGTGGTGCTGAGAGGAAGGTATATTCTTATTTATTTGGATGGAATGTTCTATAGATGTCTGTTAATCCAAATTGCATCATAACTTCTTTTAGCCCCTTTGCTTCTTTGTTGAGTTTCTGTCTGGTATTCCTGTTTAGTGGTGAGAGTGGGTTGTTGAATTTCCCACTATAAATGTGTGGGGCTTTATATGTGATTTGAGTTTTAGTAATGTTTCTTTTACGAACGTGGATGCCTTTGTATTTGGGGCATAGATGTTCAGGATAGACACTTCATCTTGGTGGATTTCACCTGTGATGAGTATGTAATGACCTCCTTCATCTCTTTTGATTGATTTTATTTTAAAGTCTAATTTGTTAGATATTAGGATTGCTACTGCCGCTTGTTTCTTGGGTCCATTTGATTGGAAAATCTTTTCCCAACCTTTACCTCTGAGGTAAGGTCTGTCTTTGAGTCTGAGGTGGTTTTTTTGTATGCAGCAGAAGGATGGGTTCTGTCTTTGAATCCATTCTGTTAGCCTGTGTCTTTTTATGGGTAAGTTAAGACCAGTAATATTGAGGGATATTAATGACCATTGATTGCCCATTCTTCTTTGATTTGGAATGGTTGTTGTTGGTGGAATTATATGCTGCCCCCCCTTTTCTTTTGGCTGTTGGTAAAGTGGGATTATCTAATGCCTGTTTTTCTGATTGTAGTTAACCTCGTTGGGTTGGAGTTTTCCTTCCAGAACTTTCTGTAGGGCTGGGTTAGTGGATATATATTGCTTGAATCTAGTTTTGTCATGGAATATTTTGTTTTCTCCATCTACAGTGATTGAAAGCTTTGCTGGGTATAGTAGCCTGGGCTGGTATCCATGGTCCCTGTGTTGGTGGAATATCTATCCACGACCTTCTGGCTTTCAGAGTTTCCATGGAGAAATCAGTGTAATTCTTATAGGTTTGCCTTTATATGTTATTTGGCCTTTTTCCTTAACTGCTTTTAATATTTTTTTCTTTATTCTGTATATTTGGGGTCTTGATTATTATGTGGCAAGGGAACTTTTTTGTGTGTTCCACTCTATTTGGTATTCTGTAAGCTTCTTTTACCTTCATTGGCATGTCTTTCTTTTGGTTGGGAAAGGTTTCTTCTATGATTTTGTTCAGTATATTTTGTGCCCCTTTGAGGTGGTGTTCTTCAACTTCTTCTATACCTATTATTCTTAGGTTTGATCTTTTCATGGTGTCCCATATTTCCTGGATGTTTTGTGTTAGGGATTTGTTGGACTTAAGATTTTCTTCGGTTGATGAATCAATTTCTCCTAGTGTATCTTCAACACCTGAGATTCTCTCTTTCATCTCTTGTATGGCTATGCTTGCATCTGTAGTACCTGACCATTTGCACAGCTTTTCTATTTCTAGCTTTCCTTCAGAATGTGTTTTTTTTATTGTATGTATTTCAGTTTTCAACCCTTGCACTGTTTTAATTGTTTCTTGCAATTTTCAGTTTATCTTTTCGTCGATTTGTTGCATTTTTTAAATTTTTTGGTTTGTTTTTTCTTCCATTTCTTGTATTTTTTGGGTTTTTTATCTTCCATTTCTTTGAGTGATTTTCCTATATCCTCTTTTAGGGCCTCTATCATTTTCATGAAGTTGTTTTTAAGGTCAATCTCTTCTGCTTTATTTGAATGTTGGAGTTTTGCTGGTGTGGAGTTTCTAGGATTTGGTGGTGTCATATTTATTTTTCTCTTACTGAGTGTGTTTTTGTATTGTCTCTTTCCCATCCCTTCTTCTTGTGGGTGCAGAAAGAGCCCCTTACTGGTCTGGTTGTTAGGGGACCAGAATTCCCTTTCGGTGGGTGCAAGCAAGTCCAATACTCCGGTAGTTCTCTTCTTCCTGTTTCTAGTCCTGGTCCCGTGGATGGAGAAGAAGACCAGTAATCTGGGGTGAGTAGGCTCCCACCTGGAGGGGAGACTCAGTGGCAGTCTCCAGGTACTGGAGCAGGGGCCCAGAAACAGACCCCCAATTGCCTGATCCTGTGGGTGGAGAAAAAGACAGGGAAACTGGGGTCCATAGGCTCATGATGGGTGGGAAGTCTCACTGGTGGTCTGCAGGCACTGGTCCAGTGGGTGGAGACGAAGACCAGGAAACTGGGGTGCATAGACTCCAGCCGGGTGGGGAGGCTCTCTGGCAGTCCCCAGGCAGGCTTGGATACAGGGCCTGGTTTACCCGGTCCCCTGGTCTCATTGGTGGAAGAAAAAACTAGGAATCTGGGGGTGCATGACTCCAGCCGGGAGGGGAGGCTCTGTGGCAGTCCCCAGGCACCCCGTTTTATTCTTTAAAATTCATCATTTAAATTCTTCTACTCCCTCATTAGATTTATAATTTCCTCTAAATCCGTGAAAACACATCTATAACAGATACACAATGTTCCTGTTTGGCAGTTAAAGGTTTGTCTCACCTTGGAATGTATCTGTATATATAGATTTTTTTTCTCTCTCTTGAATCAAGGACATATTGTTCTCTTATTTCACATGACTAGTATTTTTTCGTATTATGCCCAACACATTACTGATAATAAAGAGGTTCTGAAGTCTGCTGTCTTCCCTTAAAATATCTGTTTTGTTATGAAATTGTTAGGTAATATTCATTGTTAGTGTTCATTTTGGTATCAGTAAATTGCTAATTCGGCAAACTTCAAGTTCTGCCTTGATTTGACAATGCTCAAATCCTTTTGACATGTTTTTTGATTCTGATTGCTACTGTGTCACAGGAATTCTCAGGATGAACAGCATCTGTTACTTCTTTAGTTACCCTGCTGCTACTTCAACACCACACTTCTTTCTACATGTCAAGTTCACGCATAAACCAAGGTCTTTGTTAACACAGGTGCTGGGCTTTCCTTCCTGGCTCTTCCTTGTAATCTATTCTAAAAACTATGGGAACCCATCAGAACTTAGCAACCTGTAAGACCATGGTTTCTGCACAATGTCTTGATCTCTGGCAAAAGCAAAATCAAGAAATAAATCTTCCTTGCAGTGTTCTCTTCTGTTTTCAAAACAGTTTACCCAGGCCAGTGAGATGGCTGAGTGGGTGAAGGCTGCCAAGCCTACATTTGTTCCTTATGATCAGTGTGGTAGGAGAAGACAAGTGACTCCTGAAAGTTGTCCTCTGATCTCCATACACATGTTGTGGCATTTACACACACACACACACACACACACACACACACACACACACAAATAAAACAAACTTACAGAACATTCTGGTACTTTTGACCATTTCCAAGGGCTTTAATGTGACTTTCTTATATTGGTTCAAAGTTACCTGCTAGAAGGTTGGTTTCATACAAACTACTTTGCCACCAATAGATGTTAATGATTTACTTTCTAGTCCCATCTCTTGTGTGAAGTTGAAAGATACAGATTCCATTTTCATGGTTGCTGCATGAGGTCTTAAAGTCATAAGAGGCCAGGGGAACTTGGCCCTCAGCACAGTCTTACCTTTTCTACTCTCTGATCTGCCCCATTTTTCTGGTCTACATTATTTTAACAGCGCCTCCATGTCATATTGCCCCTAAAGGCTCAGTTCTCCAAAGTATGTTTTTTGTTTGTTTTGTTTTGTTTTTCAAGACAGGGTTTCTCTGTATAATTTGGAGCCTGTCCTGGATCTAGCTCTTGTAGTATGTTTTTTAACAATTAATTTTTGTCTCTAGTAAGACAATAAAAAAGGTTTCCAAAGTCACCATGAATAATATCCTAGGTCATTGTCATTGCCAGATTGTTTTTAACTGAAAGACCAAAGTTTAGTTTTGGACTTTGTGGACAATCTTTTTGTCTTTTTCTTTTTCTTCCTTCTTTTCTTTCTTCCTCTCTTTCTTTCTTTCTTTCTTTCTTTCTTCCTTCCTTCCTTCCTTCCTTCCTTCCTTTCAACAAGGTCTCATGAATCCTAAACTGACCTTGAACTATGCAGCGAACACTGCTCTTGAATTACTCATCCTCCTGCCTCCACCCCTTACAGACCTGGATTGCATCACCACACCTGGCCTCAGGAAAGCTCTAACTTTTGAAGTTAGAAAGTCATTTACCAATTTCCAAATTCTGATTGCAAATTAACTTTTCCTTCTTTTATGCATTGTACAAGCTGAATTCAAGACACCTTATTCTATGTTGTTCACAATATCCTCCCCACTCTACATCTTCCTTCATTATTTTCCACTTGCCAAGCATGCTAATCTTCTCCAGTTAAAAATAACATTTCCCTGTAAAGCTTTAGAATTAATCACACTGGGGACTGAATAAGCACTTTTAAGCCACAAGTGTGCTCTTTTATCTGTTCTTCTCTGTCTTGTATTTCAGTAAAATATCCTCCTACTGTCATAAACATTTTGGGGGAAGGATGTTGTATTAATTTGGTCTCAAATACAACAGTGCTAATTCTCAATTGCAGCTTCAAAGCAGTGCTCTGTGCCAGGTGGACCCCAGGTGCCGCTGTCCACCAAGCGAACTGCAAAGATGCCTGCCCACTCCAGGTTGAGACCCCGGCTGCCTTTCTGTGCTGCATGTTCAGCAAATGCCTGAGGAATCTAATTACACCCACTTAAACCACATTTTAATAAAATTGAAAGGGACATGATGTCCTCCCTCTGATGCCTCATCTATCATTTTCTCGGGTTCTACATACCTAATAGATATTCTGCGAATTAGGATTGTGCTCTTTACCAGCTCACAGTTTGTCAAATTCGCAATCCAAAATATGAAAGTTCAAACAGTAAAGTTTCATTGTGGGTTTGTGTCACCTTCATGTCTGGCATTCACTCATAAGATCCTGTCTGGATCGTGTTCCATGTAGACCTACAATTCAGTTTCCCAGCTACTAAAGCTAGGGCTTGCATTGCCACGAATGTGTCTTTACCTCCATTGACAAATGAAATGGTGTGCATGAGGATTTCTAATACGATGTTTTTCTGTAGGAACGTTACATTCATCCTCACAAATTCATAAACAAACACAACACTTTACAGTGTGTGTGTGTATTTAAAATCTAGGTAGGCTCTCAGCAAATTTCAAAAATGAAAAACATGCTGCATTCTTTATTTCCTAAACATATTCTTCTTATAACTGTTACGTGGCCAGTATCTCTCCACTGCCTCCACTCTAGACCTTTCTATCTTTTTGACTTGTCTTCCCCTAGGTCCTACATATAGGCAAATGTCCCTACAAAACTGTCCCGGGGTAAGTCTGTGGTACATTTTCTTCATTGGTGATTGATGGCATAGGGCCCAGATCACTGTGGGCAATGCCATCCTGGGATGGTGTCCCTGGGTTTATAAAAGGGAGGAGCCATGAGGAGCAAGCCAGTAAAGCAGCACCCCTCCATGACCCCCTGTATCAAGTTCCTGACCTGCTTGAGTTCCTGTTCTGACATCCCTCAGTGATGAACTGTAATGTGGAAGTATAAACTGAAGAAAAACCTTTCCTCCCCAAGTTGCTCTTGGTCATGGTGTTTTTAGCACAGCAGTGGAACTCTACTATGACATTATTCTTACTTCTCTGAGGGGCTCCCATACTATTTTCCATAATGGTTATCACTGCTTACCATGGTAGGTGCTTGAGGAAGCAAGACATGAATGTTTAAGAAATGTGTGTTTCCCCAAAACCTTAATTTTACAAATGGTGCCATCCTCACCTGTCTCTAAAAAGAGAAACTGGGAAAAGAAAATCAATGCATGATGAGGGAACATTAGCCACTGCCATTAGTTTACTATTTAATTAATCCTTTATTTTTTATTTTAAAATAGTTTTCCATACAATTTATTTTGCTCACATTCTTTCCCCTCCCCCAAGATCCTTCCAGATCCTCCACTTTCCTACCCACCCAACTTCCTGTTCTTTCTCTCCCTCAAAAGAACAAACAGAAATATGAAAAACCACAAATAAAGAGAAAAACAAAAATCAATAAACAAACCAAAAGAAAGAAAATAAGACAAAAAATTAAAGAAGAAAAAAGTGTACGTATTCATACACACACACCATACACATCAAAAACAAAACAACAATGGAATCTGTTTACCATTTCCCTACTACTCCTAGCCATCAGCCTGCCCTGGAGCGTGGCTGATATAGCCAGTGAGATGTCCTTAGAGAAAACTGATTTTTCTGTTCCGAGCAGTGGCCAAGAACCTGAGACTAGATAGGCCACAAGTCTTGGGGAACCTGTACTGTTATTCCACTGAAGGAACATAGCAGTAAAAACAGTCCTGGTGACAAATTGCTATACCCATTGATCAATGCCTTGTTCAACTCTCATCAGAGGAGTTTCTTGGAGTAGATGGGAACTTATACAGGGACCCAAAACTGAACATTGTGCTGAGGGTGACATACTTTGGAGCATTCGGCATAAAATGGGATATTCCTATCAAATCCTTTCCCTCAGGGCTCAAGAAAGCCTGTGGTGCAGGAGGCAGAAGACTATAAAGGCCAGAGATGATGGATCACTCTGTAGACTTTGGCAGGGTTTCAGTCTGTACCCCAGGTTGGCAAGAAGGTCACTATGTACCGGGCAGGGCTTGAACTTGTTAAGATCATCTTGTATTACAGACACGCATGTCCACACCTGATATGATTTCAAGCATTCTATTACTATACTCCATCACAGAAACAGACAGTAATGAGTTTATTAGACAAAGAATAAACTCACATACACACCCAAACTCCTTTAAAGTCTGCTTACTTCTTCTCTTGCTCTGTACTTTAGTAAGAATATTTAATTAGCTATCAGTACTTCAAGAAGTTGAAAGGATATGCTATATAAAATGTCACTCTGCTGTGACATTTTGTATTTCTGAAACTATGATGTTTAAGAATATGGTAGCAAGACACATTAAATACATAAGGATACACACCATTTGGTGTTTTGTTATTTATTTTCATTTTAGAAACATTTTAGAGATCGGGTCATGGTGGCTCATGAATATCTTAAGTGTCTGAATCTCAGAGGCCAAGGTCACTAAGATCACTTAAGCTCGGTATGTTGAGACTAGCCTGGGCATCATCGAGACCTCCATTTCCATTCCTAAAATTAAAAATAAAATTGGAATATGCCTTAAACCCATTGGATATGGTTTCTTGCATGCTTCAGTGTGTTTTTAGCAACATGGACATGTAGACACAACACATCAACAACCATGTCGGCAGCTGGCTAGATGGTGGTAATTGCTGCGGGTGCCTGGCTGATGAATGCATGATTCAATGAGAAGCTGATTAATCTGATACCAAACTATCACCGTGCAGGGAGCAGACGCGGCCATAGTGAGGAGACTCACTACTCCTCTTGTTAACAAAGGAACAAGACAAATGAGGTTGCCTTCACATTTTCCATGAAACCTTGAAGGAACATATATTGCAATATTATATTTCACCCACCCTGCAAACAACAGCCAAACTAGAATTAACTAGAATTTCTATTCCCACTTTTATAGCAATAATCCTGTCACAATTTCCACAGCCAATGAATTCTAATGGCCACAATAAGTCAGAGAACCTCTTGTGTCCTGCTTGCTAAGTCAAGTGGAGACAGAGAAAAGTGAACCTTCCTGCATGGGATATTCTAGATTTCTTCAAACTGGGATATTTTGGTATCTGTGTACATTTCTGCAAAAATGATTCATAGCAGAATAAATTATAGCAATAAATACTAACGCTGCTTTGACCAATTAAAGTTGCCATCTGCTTAATTTCTTTGGAGAATTCCTCCAGAAAAGTCACCTTACAGTTGATTTATGGCACCTCGGGAGATTTCCACCAAATAGGAACCAAAAGTTTCCTCCTGCCTCATTTAAGAAATGTGCACTACAGGAAAGGCAAACTTCCCAAATGTAAATTGATGAAACAGCAGTTTCGAAGAAACTCTAATTCCTAAAGGTCTCTCATGTCAATTTCCTGGAGGAAAGATTTAATTTTACTTTGTATTTGTTGAAAGAAGCAAAGTGAAATTCTAAATAAAGTGTGACAGGCTTAATGTCACAGGTTGCTACTGAGAGAAGCCTAAGAAAGGAGAGAAGAGAGAAGAGGCTTACCATGGGACTCAAACAGAAGCCTTGCTTGGCTTGGGACCGAATCAGTTCTGGGGTGACATTGGAGCTATCTCTTGTCAGCCATGTGATTTGGGGTTTGTCCTTCACTTTCCAGGAAACCAAGCTAAATGACAATCGCTCCACAAGATCACAGCAAATTAATGGAGGCACTTCCCCACCTAAACTTAAGTCAAAAGTGATAGCTCCCTGTTAGTGTCACTAAGTGAAAGCTGGTGAGGAAGATGTCTCATAGTTATATGAATGGAAACCATCCTTCCTCTGGGAGGAGAGAAACTCCAAAGGCTTAAGAATCTAAGGAAACATACAAGCTAAGAAAGTCACAGGAATCACAGGTCCTTCCCCAATGATTCAAATAAGCAGTAACAATTTCTGGGGAGAGGGGACTCTTAGGTGGAGCCGCCTACAAAGTGGAGCAGCATAAAGTGGCTCCAGGGATGCAGTTTTCCAAGCTGTCATCCATGCTAGAGCTTTCTGGAGATGCATCTGTGTCATACATTCTATTATAAGTATCCTCTCACATGCGTCTCTGCAAGCAATCCCAGTAAAGTCATTGGTGCCATATCTGGGGCAAATAAACATTTGTCCATCACTCCCCAAGAAAATTCACACAATAGAAACAATGAACTTATACAAATCCTCCAGTTAATACAGATGGGAAGAATATGCAATGCATAAACTATGTTATAATTCTTAATAAAGACTGCTCATTCTGTCTGTATACATGGTAAATATAATGAAGCTTGTTAGTGTGTACAAATCCAGTCCAACTTGAGAATCTCATGGGGCAAGGGATGGGTTGGTATCTATCATTACTCGTTGCTGATACAGTTTTAGGATAATTATGCTCACTCACTGAGACCAGGAATGGAATATTGGGAAGCACAGTTTCTCAAAAAGAAAAAAAATGCTCATCTTTTCATTAGTTTGTAATTAGTGTGTCATAGAATGAAACTTAATTCTGAAAATGGCCTGAAGATTCTTGATCATCACAGCTAACATTTACTCAGGGTTTCCAGAGAAAACCACATCTCGTTTAGTACGCAAAGCTGATTAAAATGCACTTATGCACTTATTAAAAATTAGCTCTTTATAAATGAGAAATCTGAGAAACAGAAGAGTAAATTCATCTCCCATTGTCAAGATACTATTTAGTACGAAAGAATGGGTTCTAAGCTCGGTGAGCTGGTTCTGCAGCACCAACCCCAAAACAGCTTTGTTCAAAGAAACTACAGTGGTAGATATTTACATTATCCATCGCTCCTAGGAAAACAAAACAAGTATGATGCAGGTATAGGAGAGAAAGAAAGTGAGGAAGGAAGGAAGGAACGGGGTGGGGAAATGACAGAAGGAGGGAGAGAGTGATGGTTGTGCTAGCCTATGTCTAGGAACTGTGGCGCAGAGTGCTGAGTGTCACTGATATTATTTGATGGCTCCTCAGGGACTTAAAACTTACTGTATAATGCATTGAAGAAAACTGGTCATTTGCTCTCTGTGGCCACAGGAAAGCAAATGCATTGACTGAACAGTATCTGTACTTGGAAAGTCCGAATGAAGCTAAAAACCCTGATATACCCATTGAATATTTTTAACAACTTAGCTGTATAAGCATTGGTTCAATACTAGGAATATTACATATCACCCACCTGTTATAAGGCGGATAAGATA
Source organism: Mesocricetus auratus (assembly GCF_017639785.1). NCBI lineage: Eukaryota > Metazoa > Chordata > Mammalia > Rodentia > Cricetidae > Mesocricetus > Mesocricetus auratus. The sequence goes on along the minus strand of NW_024429183.1, from coordinate 10,529,886 downwards.
GAATTCATTTTCCATCCAGGATGGACCTTCACATTGTGAATTTTCTACTGGGAAGTAGCCATGAACTTTTAGTGTGTAGGAGAAGCAAGGTGGACTTACTTTGACATCACTGTCAGATTTTCTTTGATAAGTTTTTCCTCTAAAAAATAGTGAAGAAACATCTGGAGTCCTAAAGCCATGGAGTTTTTCTATCAATGAACAAGATTTCAGAACATTTTCATTTTATCTTACCTGTTACATGTCTATCTAATATAGGTAAAGATAATTGTATGTATTAACTCTGTTACTGGTTTTCATTTTGTTCTGGGAAGAAAGTAATTCCAGTATGTATGAATAATGAATGAAATTTACCCTTTGGAACTCTGGCATTCATTTATCATTACATGAATGGCAGATCTATTAGTTTTCTTGAAAACAGGCAAAAACTTGACTAAAATTCTCAGTGCTGACTACTGTGGGATGGGGAGTGAGGCAATATGTGTGTGTGTGTGTGTGTGTGTGTGTGTGTGTGTGTGTGTGTGTGTGTGTGTGTGTGGTGTAAGGTAAGATGATGTGTATGGGCATGCATGCATGTGTGTATGTGTTTGTATGGTATGTGTGTATGGTGTGTGTGTGAGTGGTGTCTATGTATGTGAGGTGATGTGTATGTGGGGTGTGTGTGTCTGTGTCTGTGTGTCTGTGTCTATATGTAAATACTACTAAACAAATCGTGTTAGTCTGGCTTGATGTTGCCCATTTTTGTTGTTGATCTACATGTTTGCCACTTGTCAGCAGCTCAGTTGTAACCTCAGTCAAGTCCTCAGTTATGTATTTTCAGTGTCTATTAACCAAATGTTAATAAGTTATGGATTATTCAAAAATTTGGTACCTAATTAAACAAGCATTCAGGTCAATAAATTATGGGAAACAATTAACTGTACTTTTATATAAAATACAGGAAACAATTAACTATACTTCTACCATTCAGACTGACAACTTATTTAGAAGGAATCATAATTGGTTCCTTTTTTTCACTTAGGTTGGTGAAGCTTGGAATATGTTTTTCTTCTACAAGTTGTATAGACTCACTGCCCAGAAGCAAGCTGCATGCCCATTGGAAGTGTCCACTTAGGAAACTGCGTCCTTCTGAAAGTGTTTTACATTCCTCGTAACCTTGACCAAATACCTGACACACAAGAAGAGGCTTTGTTTAGGTTTAAGAAGGATAAGGTCTGGCCAGGCATTGGTGGCACAAGCCTTTAATCCCAGCACTCGGGTGGCAGAGGCAGGAGGATCTCTGTGAGTTCGAGGCCAGCCTGGTCTACAGAGTGAGTTCCAGGACAGCCTCCAAAACAATATAGAGAAACTCTGTCTTGAAAAACCAAAAAAAAAAAAAAAGAAGAAGAAGAAGGATAAGGATAAGGATAAGGTCCATCCTGTTGGGGAGGCCTGGTTGTCAGAATATGAGGCCGAGTTCTGATCTGTCTACATATAATCAGAAAGCACCAGGGGATAGAAGCTCTTTCTCCCCTTGCTTTCTCCTTTTGATTCAGTGCAGGTTGCCAGCTGATGAAATAGTGCCACCCACATTCAGAGTGGGTTTCCCACATTAGCTCAATTTCTCTGATAACATGTTGCCTTACAGATGCACCCAGAGATGTGTCTTCAGGGATTCTAAATCAGGATGAGTTACTAATCAAGATTAATTGCCATGGTTTATATCTTTAAAATCTATCATTGGCATCAGGATGATTTCAAGACAAAGACACCTATGGCTCACACACAGATCAAACTTTCGAGGGATGTAGCTAACCCAAAGCAGAAATCTTATTAAAGTCAGATTGACACTTAACCTAATACCAACCTACAACTCAAACATCCATGGGCCATTGCATAATGTACTGGTACACAACCTGTGGAATGTTTAATTTAAAAATATGCTCCTCTTCTGCCACTTACCATCTTTTCATGACAAAAGCATAGTACACTTAGTTCAAACACTCTGAGTCACACAATACAGTTTACTTTTCTGAGACACCTAAGACAGTTTACTTATACAGTCACACTGTCATGTGACAGCATGTCAAACTTTCTTGCTTACATCTTCTGTAACTCAGCATCCAATCAATGATCTATTTCCCCCTATTATTTCCAGCCTCGGGTAACCATCATTCCACCCTCGGCTTCTATGAGACTTTAGATTGCACACTAGGGTGAGGTCATATGGTTCTCATCTTTCCTTGCCTGGCTTCTTCCATTTGACATAATGGTAGATAATTTGATCCGTGTTATCTCAACTAACAGGACTACATTCTTTTCCTAGATGAATAGTACTTAATTGTGTGCATGCAACACATTTTCTTTATCCATTCGCCCATTGGCAAACTCTTGGTTTTTTGCCTATTATAGATGGTCCCACATTAAACATGTGAGTGTACATGTCTCTTTGATAGATATTTTTTAAATATGTAGCTAGAAATGGACTAGCTGCCTCACACAGCACAAATATTTTTTTAACTTTTATGGAGCTTCCATATGGACTCCTCAGCAACAGCAGTACACAACATTTCTCTTTTCTACACACACACACACACACACACACACACACACACATACACACACACACACGCATGCACGCATACAATGAGAGTTCATTAGATTTTATCCTTTGATAACAACTATTCTTTCTTGTGAGGTGATCTTCATCGTATCACAGACTGCCTTAATTATCATCAGTTCTCAGAAAAAAATGGGGGTGCTGGCAAGATGGGTCACTGGGTGAGGCTATTTGCTGCTAATTCTAACAACCTGAGTTCAATCCCCAGGACACACACAGTGAATTCCTACAAGTTGTCCTCTGACTTCCACATGTATGAAGTGTCATATGGTCTCTCACTTCCTGTCCCCAAAATATAAATAGTTGAGAAGAAGGAGGAGGAGGAGGAGGAGGAGGAGGAGGAGGAGGAGGAGGAGGAGAAGAAGAAGAAGAAGAAGAAGAAGAAGAAGAAGAAGAAGAAGAAGAAGAAGAAGAAGAAGAAGAAGAAGAAGAAGGAAAACAACAAACAGGCTACCATTTCTAAACATTTCTAAAGAAATCTAATTAATTTATTAATTTCCCCATCAATACTGTCCTCCACCTCCTTCTGCTAACTAGGTTCTATAAGTCTTTTATTTATGGAGCAAGCCAGCTACTTTATTGGCCCCACTGTATAAATGGATGAATTTTCTCTTTATTAACATAGCTTTTGTCAATTTAATCCGGAGGACCCAGAGACTGATTTAAGAGGACAGAAGAAATCTTGGCTGTTGTTTTAGACAAAAGCACTCAACACTGTTGGAGATTTCTGGAGGCTATTTGGAGAGGAGACGGAGGAGAGTTGCATGACGTTGGAAGGATGTCAGAAATGTAACATCGTGACAAATCTCAACTTAGTTCTCAGAGCCAACTCAATTTCCGAATCTCACCAGTCTGTGTGCTGCATTTTATGTTTCATTTTTAATGCAACTTTTTTCCATGAGTAGATGATATTGATCCAGAAGATTGACACAAGAAACACCCAAACTTTGAGCTCTGAAATCGTTTTCCCCTGAGATGCTGACACTCCAGATGTGCACGCCACAGAACAAACTCCCCGGTGTTCAGTCTTAACAGCAGAGTCAATTTCCCCCTCTTCCTTTCTCCTTCCTACACAGAGATTTCCTGGTATTTAAAGTGCAGCTAACAACATTGCTTGCTCTTTGAATTTTCAGTGGCATATGCACAAAAATTAAGAAATACTTAAGGAAAGTAATTTAATTTTGCAAACGCAAAGCTAATCTTCTCATCATAGAGGCAGTAAAACATAAGAGGCTTCTATGAGGAAACTTTCTGTTTAAAAAAATCTCATAAGAAAAAAATACAATGAGACCAGGGTCTAGAAAGCAGTACCTTAGTGGTGAAGGCACATTTATTTGGCTTGGAGTTTAAAGCCATGGTAGCTTTAGACACCAGTGTCCTGGCCAGTCTGCTTGAGGTGACATTGTGTATCTATCCTTAGCACCTGTCCCTCCCTCCCTCCCCCCCTCTCTGGTATGTATGGTGTTTCTACATGTTCACGCTCCTTTTGACATCTAAATTTATTTATATAGAAAGGGAGGAGGGATTTCATGATTTCATGTGGAGGTCAGAGAACAAAGTGTGGGACTCAGCTCTTGTGTGTCTTGAAGATGCAACGCTGGTCCTCAGACTTGGCAGCACCTGCTGAGCCATCTTGTTGGCCCCACACATTTATCTTTCTAAAGAAGGTTTTAGTAGGGAACTTTAGTAAGGACTTAGAGCTTTCTGTGTTTGGACCCTAAGTAATTTGGGTAAGAATATGTTTTCTCTTTTCTGTGTGACTATTAAAGATCCATGGGAGTGTCCCAATACCAATAAGATTAAAATTAAGTAGTAGATAAAAATTACCTATTAGACTTACCACAGTTTCTCTGTCATGCCTAGTCTAATGGCTTTGGACGTTAGATAAATTACAGTTTTTGATTTTCAGTGGGTATGTATTTTGGGGAGCATATGTGTGAGTGAAACTGGACCCATATACACACCCATGTGGAAGCTGGTGACCACCCCAGGCATCATTCCTCAGACACTGTCCACTCCGCCTGTTTGGGACACAGTCACGGTTGCTAGAGCCTGGGGCTCACTGATCATGCTAAGCTAGCTCCTTGCAGGTCCCAGGGATTCACTACCCTGGGATTACAAGCATGAACCACCACATCTTGCTTATTATGTAGGTTCTAGGGATTGAACTCAGCTTCTCATGTTCGCACACAAGCACTTTTCTAGCTGAGTCCTCTGGAATATTATTATTATTATAGTTATCACACAAAGCAATGGGTTCTGTCATGACATTTCATACATGTGTCATTAGACTTTGTATACCCAGGCACCTCTCACATTGCCCTGCTCTATGATCCCTCTTCCTCTCTGGCTGACTCATTCCTTTCCCCCACATAGTCTCTCCTTCTGTTATCAAGTAATTTTTACTCCATGACCCCATTTAACATCTCTTTTCCTGTCACATGACCCCTTTTCTACTTGTAATAACACTTTAATAGTTTTCTTCAATAAATACACGCGGGAGATTTTTCTCTGCAACATTGTTCTTAGACCACGAGGATTTAAATTCACTCACTGTCATGTAAGACCTGTGAAGGAGCACTGGGAAAGCTTCTACACACCATCTAGAAGATTCCAAGCCACACATCAGCCTGCATCACACAGGTCAGCCTGCCACACATGTGTCAGCCGGCCACACATTCTATTTCTAGTTGAATTCTGAAAGGCCAGATGCCTTCCCTTCTCCTAGGCAGCATATCCACTCACAAACTGCTAAGAGATCCAGTTTTAGATTTGATTTTTGTTAATTATATTACTTATTTCTGTGTACAAGCATATGTTCTAATGATGGAAACAGGGTGAGGCACATGTGTGCCACCTTCAGAGGATAATGTTTTGAAGTATACTATCTCCTATATCTTTACATGGATTCCAAGGATCAGACGCTCATCACCAGGCTTATGCAGCAAGTATCTTTTCCTTCTGAGCTATCTCTTTCTGGCTTGTACTTCAAAAAACCAAACAAAATCCCAGGGATGTCAAGGGTTTTTTTTGAGCAATGATGTACTTGATTTCTGGGTCACATGTCTTGAATGTGGATTCTGCTCAGTTACTGAAAGCTATCTGCACAGTTTTTGTTTTAGCTTTGTCATATTTCTTGTTTCTGTAATTCCAAAGTCCTTGCTCTTGTCAAGATCTTATTTCATCATCTATACTGCTCCCAAAACAAGGCTAACAGACTTAAATATTCAGTGCCTTCCTCCTTTCTTAAGCCTAGAGCTAATGCTTCATAAGATGTGTTTTGGCCACATAGGATAGCAACATCTGTAATTCCAACATTTGGAAAGGTCCTGAAAGATTCAAAAGATAAATGCCATCTTCAGCTGCAAGGTAACTTCAAGGTTAGCCTGGGCTACACTCTTGCACATGACTTTTAACACAGTTTTAAGAACCACACAATGTTTAAAATATAATATCATTATATTTTAATGATAGACTTCTCTAGAGTTGTAACTTGTTTGATTTTTATTTGAGGCAAGATGTAGCAGACATGGAGGCACATTTTGATCCTCTACTTCTCAGGAAATGCTAACAGGCCATGAATAGACATTCAGGTGTGATGTGCTGCAATTTAGATTAATCTGTGTCAGACATATGAAATGTTTTAAGAGTAAAAGCTATGTTGCACATTGTAGAATTGAAGCTGAGTTGTCTTTTGCCACTAGAAAGTCAAGATATTACAACTTGGGAAAGGCTTCATCTTGAATTCTTGCCAGCAAAATAAATCAGAAAATATAATGAGAAAAATCATACTAGCAAAATTAATTTTAAAATATCTAGAAAACAACCAACATTGCATAAAATATTTATGAAGTACATTCTGAAACTTTATTAAAGGGCATAAAGATACCTTAATAAATGCAAAAATATTCCATGTTTGTGGAAAGAAGACTCAATGCTATCAAGATAACATGTAAGTTCATTTGCATGCTTCAATTAATCTGGAACTGAATGCAGTTCCAAGCAAAATTCCATTGCATATCATGAGCAAATTATATATACATTGATAAATGATTATATCGCTAAAGGTCTGAAATTAGCTTTAAAATATTGAAATCAAACAAACTGGGGAAACTTACAATAATTTAGTCATTAAAATATTGTGCATTTGGTGCCTGGAAAGAAAAAAAAAGATCAATAGAACTTAAGGGATGACTAAACTCATGACAAAGAGTGTAGGGAAATAAATTCATCAGTTTGGGAAAAATTGAATCATTTTTTGCACAATATGTTAAAACAGATTTCAAAGAGATAAGCCCTGTGAGTGGGGAAAGTGATGCTTCACAGACTTAGAAGAAACTCTAAGATTAAAAAGTGTGTGATGTTGTGGTAAGAACAGATTCCTCAAGTAAGTGTAAAAGAAAGACTAGGAAACTTGGCTCTGGGAAAATTAGGAACATTTTACAATAAAGAGTACCTTAAATGCAATAGTAAATATACCAAAGAAATTAAAAATAGTGTGGTGATACATTTTCATTTATCAACTTGATTGAATTAACACTGTGGTTGTTTGACTAAGAAAGGCCCCCACAGACTCATACTCTGGTAGGATTAGAAGGATCAGAAGGTGTGGTCTTCTTGGAGGAAGTACTTCACTGGGGATGGACTTGGAGAATTCAATGGTTGATGCCAAGCCCAGTCAGTCTTCCTCTTTTTGTTCCCTGCAGATCAGGATGTAGGACTCTCAACTACATTTCCAGCAGCATGTTTGCCTGCACATCTCCATTTTCACCAACATGATGAAAATGAACTAACTTTTGAAACTGTAAGCAAGCCTCAGTTAAATGCTTTCTTTTATAAGAGTTGCCCTGGTCATGGGGTCTTCACAGCAGTAGAACAGATCATCTGGGAGATTAGGATAGCACACTGCTGGGCATTTCCAAGAGACTTAGTGCCTAACAACTCTGATGTAAATGGATGGATTAATCCCAGGATGAATTTATAATATGTTGACATTTAGGGATGTGGTGAAAGGTAAGAGTGGGACCTGGCATCTGGAGGAAGGAGGTTGTCTGAGGTATGTAATAGGCTCATGTATTTGAACGCTTGGTCTTCCAAGTTAGTGATGCTGCTTGGGAGAGGTCGTGGGACCTTTAGCAGGCACATCCTTGGTGAAGGAAGTCCGATAGTGAGGTGGGCTTTGAGAGCTTCTATCTTGAACCTCTCTCTCTCTCTCTCTCTCTCTCTCTCTCTCTCTCTCTCTCTCTCAGAAGCCATAGTGAGAAATGTTCTGCTACCTCTACATCCTCACCAAGGTAAATAGGCACCTCTATTTTGCCTCTATTCTGAGATAATATGAAAATAAATATTTCACCCCTTTTTGTTTTTGTTGTTCTCAAATACTTTGATCATGGTGATTCAAAACTAATACATACAAATAAGCAGAGAATATACATTTCATAGATTGGTAAAATACCAAGCCACACCAGGCTAGAAAGGTGTGCTAAAAGAGTGGTGATCAAAATGCATATATGCATATGATACAGTACATTTCACCCCTTACTTCTAATGGCAAGACATTGAAAACAAACTAAATATTCATCAAAGGAAAATGGAGAGATGATACTTGCCAAATTTAGGAAACAGAATACCACGTTTCAAGAAAAATGAACAAAGTGAATCTGTGTCTTAGTATATGTGGATCTCTTGGATACATGATCTCAAATAAATAAAGAAAACTCTAGGTGAAATCTAATGTCGATTTCTACAGCCACACAGCATAATGTACATGTGTCAGGAAGGCTAAAACTGAATTGAGGGCATAAGTACAGGGATAGGAGAAGCTGTCAGTAAGAATAAAAATGTACAGAAAAAGGAATGGAAATAAAAGCGTTTAGGGGCTGGAGAATGACTCAGCAGTTAAGAACACATTCTGGTCTTGCAGAGGACCCAAGTTCAACTCTAAGCATCCAAGTCAGGTTGCTTATAGTCTCCTGTTACTCCAACTCCAAAGCATCTAACGCCCCCTTGTGGCCTCCACGGTCACTTTGTTCACCTATGCGTACCATGTGCATGAATGCACACACACACACACACACACACACACACACACACACACACTTCTTCTAAAACATTGTTTTTACTCAAAGCTTTACAGCAATATCTCACCTAAGAAAAGATCTCAGTCAGTGATTCAGTCCAGTCACATGTATGGGAACCCTTCCTAAAGAAAATTAAATTATTTTAGGAACAAACTGAAGGGAATGGTTGAATATAAAGTGTTCAATGTGGGAGAATGCAAAGGGAATTCTACTGAATACAATCCATAAAAAGCAAAGAGACAGGTAGAAAAGTAGACGCTAGGGCCCTAAATTGACAAGAATATAAAACTAGTTAGGACTTATATTATAGTGCTGGAAGAGTAGGAAATAGGCACATAATTGAGCTAACTCGTTATTACCTACTTGAGTTAATTTTCTTTTGTGCTCTAACCATCAAAATCCCAGCAAATTAAGACACAGATCCACTACTCTGCAGTTTTATAGCCTCACTCTTTCTAAATGAGTCTCTTTGGGCTAAAACCAAATTGTAGGCCACCCTTTTTTCTGGAGGGAGTCTGTAAAAGAGAATCTGTCTTTGCCTTTCTGCCTCCTCAGACAGCTGACCATATTCCTTGGCTCTTGAGCCCCTCCCCCCTTTCATCTTCAAAGCTCCATCACTGTCATCTGCATGCTTGGTCTCATGAGGAAGCCACAGACATTCTTGGTCCAAAAAGTGTGTGTGTGTGTGTGTGTGTGTGTGTGTGTGTGTGTGTGTACACATGTGTGTATGCATGTGTGTATATATTTCTGTGTTTATAGTGCATACAGTACATGTTCATGTTTGTGTCTGTGCATGTGAAAGTCATACACCAACACTGTCTGTCTTCCTCAGTCATTCTCCACCTTATTTGTGAGACATGATTTCTCACTGAACCTGGAATTCTAACAGGCTGCCTGCCTTCCCCTCCTCCATGGCTGGAATTAAACACATGCACCACACCATGCATGAAATTTTACATAAGTGCAGAGAGCCAGACTCAGGTCCCAGGTTTGCTCAGCAAGCACTTTACCAACCGAGCCATCTCCCCAGCCACAGATGTGGACATCTTTCAAGAGCCATTATTCTGCCTGCTATGCCACTGCTGGAGAAAAATCAATAGATTTCATATGAACTTGATAAATCAAGAAATAGCCTGGAAAGCACATTCTTTAATTACCTGAAGGCAGCCACTAGAACAAAACCCTGCAAAGCAGAAGACATGCTTTATTTTTCTCTGAGGAGCAGGGTCCTGAATAGAGAAGGGGCATTGGGAGATTCTTGCATTTAATTAATGCTCCTCTTACCCTTGCCTAACAGATATATTTTTAAATATATTAACTGTATTTTCACAACATCTTGTTTCTCCTTAGTACAGCATTTGAACGTCAGTGGCTTCCTTACCAGCGTCTTCTCAGCCGCTCCTTTTGATACCAGCTCGTCACTGGCTCACTGATGTTTCTCCAACATACTAAGGTCCACACCCTTTTCTGCATACTTACTATGTCCTCCATGGAAACCTTGTCCCCACTATCCATGTGGACATCTTACTTTTTCTTAGGCATAAATTGATGAGCCAGTCCCCATAACCCCAGAGGCTCAGCTGACAGGACCATCTCACATCCCACTCATTAGCTTCTGCTACCCCCTTATTTCTTTCTTCCATTCAGTACATGTATTTTTATATGATTGTATTTCTAAATTGCAATTTTTCTCAGTCTTTGTAACATTTTTAAATCCTCAACAACTATTTCTACCTAGCTTGTTTGCTTATTGTGAGCCAAGGGCAGAGAGTGATAGTGGGCATTTGGAGAACTCGAGATGTAACTAAAGGATGAAGAATGGTGCTTACAGATACATCGTTGTGTGCACATTACGTTTGAGTCCCTCCTAGAAGGAGACTCATCACCTTACAACTGCCCTTTTCCCATTCTCAGAACTCTGTCCTATGAGAACTCTCCTCAGAGAGTCCACCATGGCAAACACAAAATGTCTGTCCTATCTTTTCCATCACTTATATAACTTTATTACAACTTACTGGCTAGGGATACTGACATAATCAATACCCTGTTACAGATTTCTGTCGGTACAAAGTATGAGCCCATGAGGAAGGACGAAAAATAGAGCTCTTAGCTAACAGGCTTTACCGAGCAGTGGGAGGGCAGTTCCCTGTTGCCACGAGACAGGAAGAAATGAGTGGTAGTGCCAGTTACGAGGGTAGGCCAGGTGAGATAGCATTCACCTGGCAAGAAGAGAGTCACCAAACTCACCTTTCAGTCCCTACTTCCCTGTCTTCTCAGGGCGATCAACCACAAACTACCTGTGAGTTGTAATTGGTGGAGATATTTTCTGCTTTTTCTTAATGTGATATAGACACACAGCTCTAGGAGAAAAAATTGCGATCTGCCTGTGCCATTCACTAGCATTTCCCAAATGCCTAGAGGAGTGTCTGGTTTTTAACAGATAGCCAGCAAACACTGGGAAGGAAGGAAGAAGGGAAGAGAAGAAGAGAGGCCCAATTTGCAGGTAATTGAGGAAATAAAAAAAAAAATCCAAAAATTCTCATCTTGTATTAGGTTGCAAAGTTTTTGCTATTTCTTGATTTCCATAACCTCAAATATGTGTAAATAGAAAAAATGTTTTTAAGAAAACCTGGAAATTTCTCATTTCTCTGCTCTCAGGACAGGATACACATGATCAGACTTCTTCCAGGTTTACAACTTCGTTTTATCCATCATTTGAAATACACCAGTTTCGTGTGTGTGTGTGTGTGTGTGTGTGTGTGTGTGTGTGTGTGTGTGTGTGTGTGTGTGTGTTGTTTTGGTTGCATGTATGTGTGGTGGCATATGTAGGGGTCTGTGTGTATGTTGGCATAGTGCACACATATATGCTTGTGCATATGGAGGCCTGGAGACACTTTAGCTGACTTCCTCAGGTGTCATCAGTATTGAAACATTCTCTCACTGGCCTGAGGACCCACTGGAGTGGGATAGACTGCCTAGCAAGGGAGCCCCAGGAATTTCTCTGTTGCAACCTCTGCAGCATTGGGATCATAAGCATGTGTCACCACACCTGGCTGTTTTGTTTGTCTGTTTGTGTGTTGTTTGTTTGTTTTAATTTCACTTCTGGAGATAGTTCAGGATCCCATGCTTGGGAGGCAAACTCCATAGCAGTTGATTCATTCCCCGGTTCTAAACACACTGGTGCTTAACTGTTGGAACAGAGAAGGTAAAACCAAGAGAAGTAGGAATCTTACCTGCCAAGCTTTAATATGCTGAGTGCTTCGTCAACTTGTTTTGGCCAATTTGCTCAGGACTTCTTGGCCCAAATCAACTAGTTATTCTTCCAAAAGGAGTAAAAGAGTTTAGAACTAAATTTTGAGGTGGGTGACAAATAGGGCTGTTTTGCCAAACCCCTGCTGCTTCTGAGTTTCTCCTGGTGCTTCAGAAATTGATTTACCACTCAAGCAAAATCTTTTGAGGGTTTTGTCTTGTATGTAATCCCTACTCTGCAATCAGCTCTGATTTCTGATTAGACTTAGAGCCCAACCAGAGACTGTTCCTTAGAAGTTTGGGCAATATCAAAAGAAGCCAATTTTAATAAAAGTGTCTGTCCAAAAAGATATGAGAGGCTCCCTCCTTCTGCTGTGATAAATACTTCCAGGTGGTATTTGATGGACAATAAGAGTTCTGAGCAGCTGGCATTCAGAGCAGAGCTTGAATTAGAATTTCAGATCGTGCTGGCAAGCCTGGGTGATTCTTTAATTCTTCAAATGGAACACAGTTTGCTCCATCTTACAGAGCATTTGGACTCTAATTAAAATATACTGTATGATACAGAAAATATACGCTATGATATCAAAATCGGATACCTCTTTGCCAACCTCTACCTGATTTGGGTAGGAGGGAAGGGGAAATCAAACTAAAATCCTCGCTAGTTGCTGGCTATACTTCATGAAAAGAATGAACACTCGCCAGAGGTAACAGAGAAAGAAGTTCAGACTGAATTTACAGGAGCCAAGCCTTCTGAAAGGATGCTTGGAGTTGCTAAGCAGGTGCAAGCATGCTTCACCCCTGGAGACAGTATTAAAAGTGAACACACAGGTCTGCTTCTTGACTGGCTAGGTTTCCCCTAAGTGTTTTTGTCAAGTGCTTTAGGTGACAGCTTCAGGGATAGCTACCTGGAAAGAGTCCTATCAGGTGGAAAGAGCAGATGCAGCTCATTTTTCAACCGAAGACTGGAATTGACTCATAGAGATTCTAGAATGGGGTGGAGTGGAATACACAGCTGGCTGATAACCTCTGAAATGTTGCCCATGTGTATTTGTAGCTGGGGCAAAATCTCTGAGAGAAATACAAAAGGGAGATGGTTTGCTTCATTCAGGGTTTCAGAGGGTTCACTCTATTGTTGCTTGAGAAGAACAGCATGCTGGGAGGGAGCAGGAGCAGGAAGAGGCTGTTCATATTGCTGGCCAGGAAGCAGACAAGGAAGGACGTGGGGACCATGCCTCCAAGAGTTTCTTGAAGCCGTTGGCTGAGGATTAAATGATCAATGAGAAACTATATGTCACCTTGGAGAAGAACATGAAGGAGAGTTTGTGCCTAGCACCTGGACTGATAGAGTTAGACCAAGTCTGCAAAGTACCCACAGTATTTTGTGCCTTGGGACAAACAACACTATTAGATTTTTAAAGACTCCAGGGAAAATTCATTCCAGTTTTGAATAGAAAAAAAATGGCCTTTTTGGATTCTTACTCCAAAAGGGTTTGTGTTTAAGGAAATGTTTCTGATGATGACTGACATGGTTGCATATTGTTCAGAGATAGCTCATATTTGGGCAGATGATAAAAAGAACATGAGTGTCTTGGCCCTAGTGTCTGCAGATGCCTTCTCTCCTGTCTGTGAGAGCTGAAGAAGTAGAGGTGTGATCCCCAGTCATTACTATCACAGCCTGTACCTGGGATCGTGGACTGCGGCACTTCTCTGGAGTCCCTCTAAGTAGAGGCAGTCACTCAATGTACAGAAATTTGCTGTGACTCCCCCCAGAAGTCAAATCTAGCATGAAAAGTGGGTTTTGGTTTTACTTGGCAAGCACTTCAAATTATAAAATTAGGAAAAATGTGATACAAAAAGCCAAATTTTACATGTCTCTTGGAAAATTGAATATGACTACTCTAGGGCTTCATTTAAGTTTGAAACATTGGCTGGGATAGAGAAATTAGTTTTCCTACTGATGAATCCCACTCTGAGTTAGGGGTCCTGCCAAGTGCTTGTCACCAAGCCTGATAACCTGAGTTAGATTTCTAGACTCTACCTGGTATGAGAGACCAGATTCCAATAAGCTGTCCTTTGACCTCAACACTCACGGCACAGCATGTGGACACCTACCAACCCCCACAGAATTATACAATGACATAGCAGATGATGTAATTTTAAATATCAAAATCACTTAAAACCAGATGGATGGTTATATATAACTAAAAGCTATTAATAAATCTTCAAAAAGCTCCTGTTTTTCATGAGTCACTAATCATGGAAATGGTAATCGTCCCAAATTTATTTCTTCTATAATTTGTTTCTTGTATATACTCCCTCCACTGAGGCAGAAACTCAGCAAAATGCTCATTTTTAACAGTCTTAAATTATATATGATATACAAAAGCATACATGTGTGTACACAAACACAGACCTTCACCATATTATCCTTGTCTTTCGAGACCTCATCCCTGGGCTCTGTGGATGGCTGTATTGATTGCCTTCTGTCATTTTGCAGCTCAGCTCCCAGCAGCCGAGATGCTCAGTCTAAATCAACTTCTTGCTCCTGTAAAGATGACCACAGACGCAGTATTCAGAAGCCATATAAATATGCCATCTGAAAGTCCCAGAGGTCACAAAACCAGCACAATTCTCAAGGCCATTCTGCATTTCTTTTTCTGCCTTCAGTAGGGTAAGTATGTTTCCTTGTTTTTTTAGTCCCTGGGAACCATCTTCCTTTCAAATGAATAAACGTGGTCTATCCTTGTGCCTCTCTTTCTTTTTTTTTTTTTTTTAAAGACAGGGTTTCTCTGTATTGTCTTGGAGGCTATCCTGGAACTAGCTCTGTAGACCAGGGTGGTCTCGAACTCACAAAGATCCACCTGCCTCTGCCTCCCGAGTGCTGGGATTAAAGGCATGTGCCACCACCGCCCGGCTGTGCCTCTCTTTCTTGCCCCTGCATCTTATCATTCTGATCTGGGTCCGGGCATGTTCGAGGGCCCTTGTGGCTCCACTGAGGATGCAGGGGTGATCTCCCTCTATTTCGACCTTCAGCTTATTTGTGGTTGTAAATCACTTTTGACTTGTGAAGGAATAAGTCCAGAAACTAGTACATGGAGGCCATCATTATGCTCATCAGTAAACAAATCACTTCTTCATACATCCTGACATTATGTCAGCATCTCGGGTCCTGCTTCACTCGGAAATGACAACGAGGGATGTGACATAAACAGCCCTTCTGTTACACTGAACCTTCTGAGATTCAAATTCCATTTTTTAAAAACTATGTTGCCACTCTGTACACCAGGTGCATATGAGGAAAATGCCAGATGTCATCTGGTTTTTTAAAAATGTTCAGTCACACTTAAGCAAAAAGTTATTTCATGATATCCTATTCCCTTTAACATGATTTCTATTGACCCTGCATTAGCAGTGAAAGAATGCATCTCTTATTGACACACACATACATACACTCATAAAGATGATAGACAAGTAGATGATGGATGATAACAGATTATGGTCCTTTACACCTGCATGCAGACTTAGTACTCACGGAAACCTGGGCTGACCAGAGTACTTCTTTGGTGTATTCTTCCAGGTAACGGGCAGGCCAGCATAATACCTGAATCCTTACATTCTCACCTTTACTTAATCCAGTGACAGAAAGGGAGAACTTATGAGCAAAGGGGTTAAGACTGAGCTGGTTTAACCCACAGAAACAGCTGACCCAAAGAAGGGGGAGCTCTGGGACCCCAGATTGATGGCTGTGTGGAAAGCATGGGACTGACCAAGACCCCCTGAATGTGGGTATTAGTGAGGAGGCCTAGGTAATCTATGGGGCCTTGGGTAGTATTTATCCCTGGCATACAAATGGACTTTGACTGCCCATCCCACAATGAGGGATGCTCTCTCAGCCTGGACTCTTGGGATAGTCCAGGCTGTGTGGAACTATCTGGCATCTCTTAGACCTGGCAAGATGTTGGCAGAGCAGAGTACAAAGTTAAGTTTAGGAATTTTTTTCTTAGGTCCTGGTACTTAAGGGGAGGATTGTGAGATAAGGGAGGGGTTCCCAAGATGAGGGAAGGGAGTCCCAGGACCAGGGAAAGATTGAATTCAATTTGGAGTGAATCTGACCTACTTGGATGGGTCCAGATTGGCTCCCTGTAACTTACAAGAATCCTTTGAGTTTGAGTTTGTTAAAATATAAGTATTAGACACATTAGCAACATATTTATTTGTTGAGTAAAACCTTTTCCCTGCCAGCCACTTTGGTTTTTCCCCACCAGTCGCCTGGGCTCTGCTGCGTTATAGTCCCCAAATAACACACAAGATGCTGTATTAATTATGAAGCTGTTGGCTTTGCTTGTTTCTTACTGGCTAACTCTGACTTAAGTATTTACTCCATAATTGTTAATCTCATTATTTCTCTTACTGGAGAAAAGGGTCCGGGCTTCTTCCCCTATGGCAGCTACATGATGACTCCCTGTGTTTCTCCTTCCCATATGTCAATATGTTTATTGACATATACACAGGACTTCCCCATCATCTATTTATGTTAGAAGCGACTTGGCTGACAGCATTAACATTTTTAAAATTGACAAATATCTTTAGGACAATGAAAAGTACCTTAATTTTGTCTTTGCAGCTATCATATAGTGGTATTATATGGTGTTTTGTACTCTGTCAGAGTTGGATTAGAAGCTTATTGAAACTTTATTGATAAATGTTAAGACTATGCACAGTAGCATAATGAGAAAGATGGAATCTGATAATTTGCATTTGTATATCTTAAGTTACTTTGTTGTACCTTAAAATATTTTTTAAGCAAAGGAATGATAAGAAGTTATACTGAAACCAATAGACATCAAACTGCATCAGACTTCTTGAGAAGGATAAAATTTTACCTGAATTAATTATTAGAAAATGAGAGAGAATTACTAAATGGCCACCTACAAGGTCCTCCATAGTTGTTGAGGGAGGGGGAACTGTGGATTAGGAACTTTAGGAGGGCTTGCCTATAATGGCCCAAGCAATGTGGAGAAAGTTGATTCCACTGTCCTCCTGTCCATGATCTGAGGAGTCCTTTGCGGCAGTTTAGGTGAAAGACAGGGTTGCTCAGTGCATTACTATTTTTGTGGGTGGAGTTTCTTCAGTGCCCACAAGTCTTCTTGGAGGAAATGGGGTGGGGCCAGCAGCTGGTCTGTCTCTGTTATAAAAAGCTTTTTTTTTTTACATTTTCTTTTTTTTATCATTTTTTATTTTAATTTTAAATAGCTTGTTTTACATGTCAATCCCAGTTCCCTCTCCCTCCCCTCCTCCCGCACTCCCCTTCCCCCCCCCTCCCTCTCACCCTATTGCCAAATCCTTCCACATAGGGGATATCTAGAGTCTGTCATTTTACTCTTGGTAGGGTCAAGGCACTCCCCTAAGAGTCCAGGCTGAGAGAGCATCTCTCTTTGTGCTATAGGCACATGAAGACAGTTTGTATACCAGGGATAGACACTGATCCACAGCTCAGGGCCCCATAGGTTGCCCAGGCCTTCTCACTGACACTCACATTTGGGGGGTCCAGATCAGTCCCATGCTGGCCTCCCCACTGTCGGTCTGGGGTCCAAGAGCACTCCCCTGTTCAGATCAGCTGTCTCTGCTGGTTTTGCCAGCCCATTCTTTGCCAATTTGCTCATCACTCCTCTCTCTCTGTCACTGGGTTCCTTGGGTTCAGTTCAGTGCTTAGTTGTGTGTTTGCCTCTGCTTCCATCAGTCACAGGATGAAGGCTCCCAGATGGTTATAGACATCAAGTTCATTATCAGGAATGGGCATTCGAGGTGGTCCCTCCACTATTGCTTAGCTTGCCAATTGATGTTATACCTTTAGATCACTCGAGGTCACTCTGGTGCCTGATCTGTCTTCGATCCTATGATTCCCTCTTCCCCCTATTCTACCCCCACCCCCTCAACTTCTTGTTCCCCCATGACCAACTCCCTTCCTCTTTACCCCCTCTATTCTTCCCAGGTCCCACTCCCTCCCACCCCTCGCCGTGTTCCCCATCAGAGGATCTTGTCTCCATCTTCTTCTCTTGGGTACTATGCATATATGCATATCTTTTAGGTTCTTTCCTGTTTCCCAGACTCTCTATCTGTGGAAGTGCAGACTGGCACTATCCTGATCCATATCTAGAATCCATATATGAGTGAGTACATACCATGTTTGTCTTTTTGCGACTGGGTTACCTCACTCAGGATGGTTTCTTCCAGTGCTATCCATTTCCCTGCGAATTTCAAGATTCCATTGTTTTTTTCTGCTGAGTAATACTCCATTGTGTAAATGTACCACATTTTCTCTATCCACTCTTCAGTTGAGGGGCATCTAGGTTGCTTCCAGGTTCTGGCTATTACAAACAATGCTGCTATGAACATAGTGGAGCAGATGCCCTTGTTGTATGAACCTGCCTCATTTGGATAAATGCCTAAGAGTGGAATTGCTGGGTCTAGTGGTAGATTAATTCCCATTTTCCTGAGGAATCTCCATACTGATTTCCAAAGAGGCTGTATGAGTCGGCATTCCCACCAGCAGTGGAGGAGTGTTCCTCTCTCTCCACATCCTCTCCAGCATAAATTGTCTTCCGTGTTTTTGATTCTAGCCATTCTGACAGGAGTAAGATGGTATCTCAGAGTTGTTTTGATTTGCATTTCCCTGATGGCTAAGGATGTTGAGCACTTTCTTAAGTGTCTCTTGGCCATTTTAGCCTCCTCTACTGAGAATTCTCTATTTAGCTCTGTACCCCACCTTTCAAGTGGATCCTTTGGTGTTTTGGAGACTTGTTTCTTGAGTTCTTTGTAAATTTTGGAGATTAGCCCTCTGTCAGATATAGGGTTAGTGAATATCTTTTCCCATTCTGTGGCCTGCCTTTTTGTCTTTTTGACTGTGTCCTTTGCCTTACAGAAGCTTTTTAGTTTCAGAAGGTCCCATTTGTTAATTGTCGATCTCAGTGCCTGTGCCACTGGTGTTATGTTTAGGAAGTGGTCTCCTGTACCAACTCGTTGAAGAGTATCTCCCACTTTCTCTTCTAAAAGTTTCAGTGTGGCTGGATTTATGTTGAGATCTTTGATCCATTTGGACTTAAGTTTTGTACAAGGCAATAAACATGGATCTATCTGCAGTCTTCTGCATACCAGTACCCAGTTATGCCAGCACCATTTGTTGAAGATGCTTTCTTTTTTCCACTGTACAGTTTTAGCTTCTTTGTCAAAAATCAGGTGTTCATAGGTGTGTGGGTTAAAATTAGGGCTTTCGATTCAGTTCCATTGGTCTAACTGCCTATTTTTGTGCCAATACCAAGCTGTTTTCAGGACTATAGCTCTATAATAGAGCTTGAAGTCAGGTATGGTGATGCCTCCTGAAGTTCCTTTATTGTATAGGGATGTTTTGGCTATCCTGGGCCTTTTGTTTTTCCATATAAAGTTGATTAATGTTCTTTCCAGGTCCTTGAAGAATTGTGATGGAATTTTGATAGGGATTGCATTGAATCTATAGACTGCTTTTGGCAAGATTGCCATTTTTATTATGTTGATCCTACCAATCCAAGAGCATGGGAGATCTTTCCATTTTCTGGTATCTTCTTTGATTTCTTTCTTCAAAGACACAAAGTTCTTGATATACAGGTCTTTCACTTCCTTGGTTAACATTATCCCCAGATATTTGATGCTGTTTTTGGCTATTGTAAAAGGTGATGTTTCTCTGATTTCTTTCTCAGTCACTTCATCATCTGTATATACTAGGTCCACTGATTTTTTTGAGTTTACCTTGTATCCTGCCACATTGCTGAAGGTGTTTATCAGCTCTAGGAGTGACCTTGCGGAGTTTTTTGGATCACTTATGTAAACTATCATATCATCTGCAAATAGTGAAAGTTTGACTTCTTCTTTACCTATTTGTATCCCCTTTATCTCCTTTTGTTGTCTTATTGCTGTAGCTAGAACTTCAAGTACAATATTGAAGAGATATGGAGAGAGTTGACAGCCTTGTCTTGTTCCTGATTTTAGAGGAATTGCTTTGAGTTTCTCTCCATTTAGTTTGATGTTAGCTGTTGGTTTACTGTATATTGCTTTTATTATATTCAGGTACGTTCCTGTTATCCCTGATCTCTCTAGGACCTTTATCATGAAGGGGTGCTGGATTTTGTCAAAGGCTTTTTCAGCATCTAGTGAGATGATCATGTAGTTTTTCTTTCGCAGATTGTTAATATGGTGGATTACATTGATAGATTTTCTAATGTTGAACCATCCCTGCATTCCTGGAATGAAGCCTACTTGATCATGGTGGATGATTTTTCTGATGTGTTCTTGAATCCGGTTTGCAAGTATTTTATTGAGTATTTTTGCATCAATGTTCATGAGGGAAATTGGTCTATAGTTCTCTTTCTTAGTTGTGTCTTTGTGTGGCTTGGGTATCAAGGTAATCGTAGCCTCGTAGAAAGAGTTTGGCAGTGAGCCTCCTGCTTCTATTGTGTGGAATACTTTGACGAGTATTGGAATGAGCTCTTCTTTGAATTTCTGGTAGAATTCTGCACTGAAGCCATCTGGGCCTGGGCTTTTTTTGTTTGGGAGACTTTTGATGACTGCTTCTATTTCATTAGGGGTTATAGGTCTGTTTAGATTATTTATCTGTTCTTGATTTAGTTTTGGCAAGTGATATCTATCCAGGAAATTGTCCATTTCCTTTAAATTTTCAAATTTTGTGGAGTACAGATTTTCAAAGTATGCCCTGATGATTCTCTTGATTTCCTCAGAGTCCGTTGTTATGTCCCCTTTTTCATCCCTGATTTTGTTAATTAGCATGTTCTCTCTCTGTCTTTTGGTTAGTTTGGACAGAGGTTTGTCTATTTTGTTGATTTTCTCAAAGAACCAACTCTTTGTTTCATTGATTCTTCTCAGTGTTTTCCTGGTTTCTACTTGATTGATTTCAGCCCTCAATTTGATTATTTCCTGGCGTCTGCTCCTCCTGGGGAGTTTGCTTCTTTTTGTTCTAGAACATTCAGCTGTGCTATTAATTCTCTAGTATGACTGCTCTCCAGTTTTTTCATGTGGGCACTTAGTGCTATAAACTTTCCTCTCAGCACTGCTTTCAAAGTGTCCCATAAGTTTGTGTATGTTGTGTCTTCATTCTCATTGAAATCGAGGAAGTCTTTAATTTCTTTTTTTATTTGTTCCTTTACCCAGGGATGGTGCAATTGTGCATTGTTCAATCTCCATGAGTTTGTAGGGTTTCTGCGATTTGTGTTATTGTTGAATTCTAATGTTAATGCATGGTGGTCTGATAAGATGCAGGGAGTTATTCCAATTTTTTTGTATCTGTGGAGATTTGCTATGTTTCCTATTATGTGGTCAATTTTAGAGAAGGTTCCATGTGGTGCCGAGAAGAAGGTATATCCCTTTGTATTTGGATGGAATGTTCTATAGATGTCTGCTAAACCCAGTTGGGTCATAACTACTATTAATTCTTTTGTTTCTTTGTTTAGTTTCTGTCTGGAGGTCCTGTCTAGCGGTGAGAGCGGAGTGTTGAAGTCTCCTACTATTAGTGTGTGAGATTTTATGTGCATTTTGAGCTTTAGTAATGTTTCTTTCACGAATGTAGGTGCCTTTGTATTTGGGGCGTAGATGTTTAAAATCGAGACTTCGTCTTGATGTATTTTTCCTTTGATGAATATGAAGTGCCCTTCTTCATCTCTTTTGATTGATTTTAAAAGCTTTTTAATAAAACATTTTAAATGCCATATTCTCTAGATCTTTGAGCATTTGAGGGCTGTCTGTTTAGTATATCTCAGCAGACAAATTTTGTCTTTAGTTACTTGCCTTAAGCACATAGGTGGCTAGGTAAGGCTTTGTCCCTGTAATTAATTTGTATGACTACAGATTAATGCAGGATCTGTCAGGAGAGCTGGACTGAAGCTGAGAAGCTGTGAAAGGATGTTTTAGCCAGAGCCCTCCAGCTGACTGTAGCTGGTTTTAACTTAGTAGGTTAAATGTACACCTATAAAGGACAAAGAAGTAGAGAAAAATCCCCTTTTGTAATAGAAGCTTAACCTTTGTAAACAGCTTAAAGGAAGGACTGGGTGGCATGAATATTTTGTTAATTTTTTTTGGTTTTATGAGACAGGGTTTCTCTGTATTGTTTTGGAGGCTGTTGGTCCAGCCTGGCCTCGAACTCACAGAGATCCGCCTGCCTCTGCCTCCTGAGTGCTGGGATTAAAGGCGTGTGCCACCACCACCCGGCCATATTTTGTTAATTTGAAATAGAACATTATAACTTTAAATGTTTACCATCATTTAAAGATATATAACAATTTAGAAATATTTGAGACTTAGCATAGTTGAATGTAAGTTTCACAGAGTTAGTTTACATATATATATGTGTGTGTGTATATATGTATATATATATACATATGTATATATAAATCAAATGTACAAAGACAAGCAGATATATCAAACAGGACTGGATAAAAATAAAAAGAGAAAACCAGAGTGTAATCTCTGATGTGCACGTTGTAGCAAACAGACAGGAGATTTAAAGAGACAGAGTAGATTTAAAACTGCCAGTGACAAGAATCTGCTGCAGATGGGCACAACAGGGCCAGTGAGAGAAGAAATTAGAGACAAAAATAAAAGGCAAAAAGTCAGCAGAAATGGGCTAGACTGTCCCTCTGCGTGTGCCAAGGGAAGGGAGTAACCCATAGAGTGGGAGGACCTACAGCTAGGCCACATGGTCAAGATGGTTGCTTCCATAAGCACATTCCCCTCTGCTGGCAGAAATGAGAATGTTTTGAGACAATTTGAGGCAGAAAGATGTGTGAAGCCAACAGGGCACCAGAGTCCAAGGGGCACAACATCCAGAAAAACCACTGTAGGTCCGAGAAACGAATGTACAATCTATAGACCGTGCTAGGGTACATAACCCGAGAGACCCCTTGTGGGTCTGAGAAATGAATGCACCATTCAGTACAAACCCAAAAACCTCATTCGTGGGGGAAAAATGAAAAATAAAAACAACTCTCAGAGGATCCCGTGCAGATGCTGCCCCAAGCCAGGCTACTGCAAGCCACTGGCATCCTCACAGAAAAGAAACAGGACATTCCCAGGCGGAAGAAGGTTCCTACCCTGAGGCAGGCTTAGCCATGATGGGAGGCTGAAGGACATCACTGTGGCAGGGGCAGGAGTTTGAACATGCTGGAAAGAGGAAAACAGACAAGTGAAAAAGAGCAGAGGCCGCACTCCCAACCATGGATCACTGGTAGAATGTAGAGTGCCAATCAGTGGACACATGGTTTGATATAGGAGGCCCAGCTTCCATGAGAGAGGCAGAGAAGATCCAAAGCCTATAATCTCCAGCCTCCCAGAGACTAAGGGAGGATCGGATATGAAAGGCAGACTGATTTTGTGGTCCATCGAGCACAAATCAGGGGCCAGGGCTACTGGAGCCTGAGAGACATGTGGTCATCCAGTACTGGAATTTTCGACTGGGTCAAAAAGGCGAGAGACTACAGTCTCCATGCGAGTACGTGTCCTAACTCACGGAAGCATGGACGGGCTACCAGACGTGGCAGTGGTAGATGGAATAATCCAGAGATCCTTAGTTGGAAAAGTGACCGCGTTGAAGTTTACAGGGTCCCACCATATCTCAAAGACTGCCATGGGCAGAAGGAAATGCCAGGAAAACCCGTGGAGTCACATTCACCAAATGTTCTTTTGCTTAAATTTATGAGTGTGATTGCGATGGGATACAAACCAAGAAATACATTAACCTTGGAATTTATTAAAGGGGGAAGCGAGAGGGGGAGAAGAAAGATGAAAGAGGAGAGGGCAGAGCAAGAGAGACAAAGAGGGCAAGAAAGCAAAAGAGAGAGCAAGAGGGTATCAGTGGGTGGGGTCTGTCTTTTAAAGGGTCCTTTGCACCCGCTTGCAGACTTAGTACTCATGGAACCCTGGGCTGACCAGAGTACTGCTTTAGTGCATTCTTCCAGGTAACAGGGGCAGGCCAGCATAATGCCTGAATCCTTACACTCCCCAAGTTGGAGAATTTCGCATGTAATACTCTGAGACACCAACAACTAAAATTACTGTGGACAAAACCGTGAGCTGAAAGACGGTGCCTCAAGAGAGTCATTTACTGTCACATGCACAGAAAACCCCTGGCCCTATTCTTGGGCCTCTGGATTTGGACTGGAAGACTACCCCAGCCTTCCTGGGCTGCCTTTTCCAGAGACAGCATGAGACCTTTCCTCATCTACAGTCAGTTGCTCATAAGACATCACTTTCTACACATCTGTATTTTTTGCCTCTAACTTCACCTATTGTTTAGCTAGCTATTTACCTATCTGTCATACATCAGTCTAAGCAGCATCTGTCAATACCTATCAGTCTGTAGTATAGCTACCTAGCTAATTTGCTGGCTGTCAATCATCTGTGTGTCCTTCACATATCTATCCACAATTATCTGTCTATCATCTATCATATGCTTACTATTTTCCATTAGCTATCTGTTACCTACCAGCTACTTATCTATTTTCTATCTACTTATCATCTATCTATCTTATTTTTCTATCATTGGTCTTTCACACACCTATACATTCAAGACTTCAGAGTACTTTTTTATTTTAATCATCTCATTTTTACTGTTATTATTATTTTTATATCCCTACTGCGGTTACCCCTCCCTCTCCTCCTCCCAGTCTCCCTCCCACGCTCACCTCCCTCCTGCCCCTTCATCCACTCCCGCTCTGTTTCAATTCAGAAAAAGGCAGGCCTCCCATAGATGTCAAAATACGGCATACCAAGTTGCAGCAGCTGAGCACCTCCCCTTGTATTAATGCTAGACAAGGCACCTCAGTATGAGGAATAGGGTCACAAAAGCTGGCAAGAGTTGGAGACAGCCCCTGCCCCACTGTTTGGAGTCCCAAAAGAAAATCAAGCTACACGGCTGTAACATATATGCAAAGGACTTGGTCAGTCCCACACAGAGCACTTTTCTAACTTGCTTGAAATGTAGCATAGCCGCACATGTCTTTAGCACTCACCAATTCCAAGGGACTTATTTTGCATACAGCAAACCCCAGTGCATAATGATACCCAGTTATCTCCATCTGAGCAGTCATAACACGGTCACACAGCCACTCAGGGAAGGTGAGTTCCTTTTGACATCTACCTGCCTTATCTGTGTTGTCTTTCAACTGTTCTACATATACACAATAACAATGGATTGTATTTAAGGAAAAGATGAGTTATCCCTAATCTCAACAGTGTCAAGAGAATAAAATAACAGGCAATCTTTCCTTGTTAGCTTGCATCTGGAGAAATTGAATGTAACATTAATTTAGTGGATGCCTGGAGGTCATGAGTGAGTCAGAAATAAAGTCAGCAACTTAATTTCAATTCTGCTGTTCCTCACAGCACTGTGTGCAATTCCCTAAGACTAGAGACTAAAACACCAACAAACCCACTTGTAGGTAATACTATTTATTCGATGCAAGTAGTTCCCTTCAGGGATAAACAAATGTGTCTATATCTAATAATAAGTCTACATTGTACAAAAGAAAATAGTCCTAATATCTCTATTTTTAAACACTAAAATTATACTGACATTAACTTTGCATTTCACATTTGTGTGTAAATTTATCCAATAGATATAAATATTGGTATGCTATATTCTTATTAATAGCAGGGCAGACATGATGCTCAGTAGCTTTCTTAGAGACACATAGTTATATTTCAATATAAACATAAAGAGACAAGAATAGCTCCCACAAAACACTGAACTTCTGCATTATTTGAACTGTTTGGGTACTGCTTTAAAATAGATCACAATAACATGTTGCTGATGCTGAAGGCCCGGAAACAAGCCCAAATAGATGGTTGCAAGGATAAGCACTGTATATCTAAGAGAACAGGAGCAAGAACTAACAAACCCAAGGTTCTGGCCCTCCTCCAGTCCCTCTTCACCCTCAGGGGAAGACACAAACAATCTGGCCCTAGGTAAGTCTCCCCTATTGTCCTTCTGTCCCTCTTTCCCACCAAGCCTCTGCTTCCTGCTAACCTGAAGCCCCTTTGTGTACCTGACCTATGGTGTGGCATGTCTCCTGCACCTGCCACTCTTTTATGTGTGCCCTGGATGTCACCACTGCAGAGACTCCCATTCACTGGGCAACTCTAAAAGGTCTTCCTAATTCTTGCAGCTCCCTGACTTCACCTGTCCATAGCAACCCCACCGGGTAGCTCCTGAGAAGTGGTTAGAATACCCGCCCCCACCAAGGCTCAGTGAACATAAACATCTCAAACAGGTTTAGTCTGAGCCCATTGTCCAGTGAACGCTCATGAATAAATGAAGCCAGTGCTTGAAGGTGGCCTTGCAAGTGTATGTTAAGAACACTTAATGGGATGGAGGTGGGGTGGCAAAATATCTCAGTGGGTAAAGGTTACTTGCCACCAAACCCAGTGGCATGAGTTCAGTCCCCAAGACCAGCAGAGCAAAAAGTTGGCCTCTAATCTCCCTAATCACTATGCCTCACCACTTTGTATACACAAAACTATAACATAATATAATATGATATAATATAGTATAATATAATAATAATTATGATAAACACCACTTTACCTAACATCTTTCCACAATTTTTGTTAGACATCCTGATTGACAACACGTTCCTTCTGCTAAATAGTCCTGTTTTCTGAGGACCTCAGAATTGGACACTGACTTGAAGAATATTTTGCCAATCTTCCCTTCTTTTTCTTCTTTCTTTCTTTTTTTCTTAAATGGAGAGAAACAAGGTCTAGAGAGATGAAACAGGCTTCCCGAATCCAGCCAGCTTTCTGATAGGATTGATCTAGCTCCCTAGTGCCTCGATTCAAGCCTGTGTTCTTCCCAGGTGATTGCATCTACTTGTCTTGAGAGAAATGCGGGACACTTGCTTGCATCCTTCCCAAGCCCAAATCATGTTCTTCAAAGCCCATATCACACTCTTGACATCTCCCGATTTTAGCTCATGTCTGACAGCTTACCTTTGCTTTAATAAACTCCTCAAAATGGCATTGCAGACACACACACTTTGGAGAACATTCAAATATTGCAGTTCTTGCTATTTCCCCAAGCCTCAATTCTCTTGCTTCCACTGCCTTAGGCTCCCTTTAAATGCATCTATTTTTCTACTATTCCAATAGGAATTTTTCCATCTCTGGACTGCAGAACTAGCCCCATGTGCATGTTTATATCAATGTGCAATCAATCAGAGCTTATTCTTTTTAAAATAGTTTTCTTTTTAAAGACCCAAAACCATTTTGTACATTTTTTTAAGCTCTGAGTTTTGAATTGCTAGTTCAAACCCATTGGTCACTTGGGAAGGAAATTAACAATCTTTCTGATTGCAGATCAAGATTGTCCTTTCTTATTATAATTGCTATTATTTTACCCTGAATATAAAACAACAGTTTGGTATCAAGTTTTCTACAAATTGCTGATACATCGCTTAGAGAAGGGACATCTGAGAAAAAGGCTCTACTGAATAGAGCAAAAGTTGAATGGGAACCTTCAAAAATGTGGAAATGTGACTAGAATACATTATATCTGGCAATATTGTCATCAAAATATCCTGTACCTTGTGCAACATGAATGAGAAATAATATTTACTAGTGTCAATAATCAATACAATATTATCATTTTGCTTAGCTGGGGTGACCTGTGAAGGAGTGGCTTTTTTTTTTTTTTTTTGGTTTTATAAGACAGGGTTTCTCTGCATTGTTTTGGAGGCTGTCGGTCCAGCCCGGCCTCAAACTCACAGAGATCCGCCTGCCTCTGCTTCCTGAGTGCTGGGATTAAAGTCGTGTGCCACCACCGCCCGGCTGGAGTGGCTTTTAAAACCTTTTAATTTCTAGAATTTGGGTGTTCATTGTTGTCTTGATGGTTTATCGTCTTGATCTCAACGTAAAGACTAGTGTGTAAGTGCCTGTCAAGGCCACTATAGCAAAAGAATCGTTACCTAACAGCACAGAACACAGAGTCCACCAGGAGGAAGGACCTATAAAGGTTTGGCAAGGTTAGCAAAAGGAACGAGACCAACTAACACTGCTTCCCCAATGACCACAGAAACAAACGCAGTCTGTGACTAATGAGCCTGAGTCATGGGATTACCGTTAAATGCTCATGCTTACATGAAGATGTCCTGTGCACATTTGCTCATCTGAGCTTATAAATTTTCTCACTTATTTTCTTAATAATAAATTTAAACACACACCTAAGATACAGTTTAGCATCCTATTTCTAAAACTTAAATTGATGCACATGTAGGCTCCCTTTTGATGCTTACACACATTTTTCATTAAAGGAAATAATTTATAAAGATGTATGTGTCCAATTCATTCTATCTAATGAAGATGGCTTAATGCAAAACTACTGGTTCCTTCACATTGCATTTATGAGTATGTGTGTATGTGTGTCTGTGTTCCATGTACATGCAGAGGTCAGAAGAAGATGTCAGATCTCCTGAGCTTACAGATGATTGGGACCTAAACTCAACTCAGATCTTCTACAAGAGCAACAAGTCTTCTTAACTACTGAACCATCTCTCTAGTTCATTCTTTACCTTTTTATTGGTTTTGTATACATATATAATATTAGTATATTACATTGGCTAGATACATATAATATATAATATGAATATCATGTGATTTTTGATTAATATATTTATTGTATAATGTTCAAATCACTAAAAGCATGCCTATGTGCTCAAAAAGTTGTAATTTTTCTATGGTAAATATATTTAAAATTATTTTCTTTTCATTCATTATCACTTAAGAGAACACCAGATTTACTAAGCCACTGGCAAACCTTAAGTTGCTTTTCACTTTTTGCGTTTCTATCTATGTTGTGTGCTCACTCTGTGTGTGTGTGTGTGTGTGTGTGTGTGTGTGTGTGTCGCTTAGAGAATAACATGCAGGAGTCTGTTCTCTCTTTGTACCACGTGGGGTCTGAGGGCCCAACTCCATTCATGACTCCTGGCAACAGCCTAGACCCACTGAGTTGTCTTAGAACTCTTAAATTCATAGTGCAGTTCAACTCAAAACCTGTATTCCTTTAGTGTTAATACCTCCTTATGTCCTGTTATTCAAAAATTCTCCAAGGTCATTGCTCTATTCCATGCTCTTTCTTCTATAAGACTTATTGTTTCCATGAGGTCACTTTTGATCTGGAGGTTTAATAATTAATAAAAATAATAGACAGTGATAAGTGTAAGAAGTTGAATCATCTCCTGGAAAGCTATGAAGGTCACAGGAAGGCAAACATTCTCCTTCATGGTCCTCTAAGCAAAAAGAAAAAAGAAGCCAGCTTGGGGAAAGAAGAGAGATGGTCCCACAACGGTGCCACCCCTCAGCTGGCACCTGCCTGGATAGGAATCCTGGTTAGTCTAGAGGAAGCTCCTCATTCTTCATCTCTGCAGCTTCCAGTCTCCATTTGGCAGGAATAACAGGCAGCCCTAAGCAGGTGGGAGTAGTGGCAAGTGGAGCCTTCTGGATCCCAGTCTATGCAGGCCTCAGGTGGAGAAAGTGGCATCTTCTAGGTAGGGAAAGTCTTAGCCCTTGGCCACAGCTGGAACCTGAGACTTGTTCCTGGCAACTCAGCTGCTCTCTGGCTCTCTCCTGGTGAAGACAGGCTTTCTTCTCTGGCCCCGCACAGCCTTTTATCCTTCTGTTGTCCCACCTCCTTTTTGTCACTTCTCTTTTACTTCTTCTTGTGTTGGCCACTTTAGGGCTGGCCAGCTGCTCCTTCAGCTGGCATGCAACAACTTTCTGCCTGACCTTGAACTCCACTGCTGCCACTGGGACTGGACAAGGTGTATGCCTCTGCCAGGACTGGGCTGAGGAACCCAGGAGCCAGATTGTCCAGTGGGCTGCTTTCATGTACGGCCTCAGATGACATGGCCAGGATGACCCCTCAAGGCCATGAGCGCTCAGTGGGACACCCTCAGAGTCTGACATCCCCTCAGCTGTCAAGCAGCAGGCTGCCTTACTGCTTCATGGTTGCCCCATTGCCTGTGTCACTGTCTCTGCTCTCTGCTGACCCTGCTGTCAGCTCAACCCACACTACTGAAAGTCAGTGAGACAAAAACCACTGCAGAGAAACCTTTTGGGCAGCCTGATGGTACAACACTAGGGGAGTCAGCACAAGACACTGACTGAGGGACTCCTTGAGTAAGCCTGATTATAGAACAAGAGAAGTAGTTAGGCAAATTCCTGCTCTTTATTGGTCCAATCACCAACTTGTTTCTCAGCACCAATCATGGCACTCCTGCTGGGCTATCATAGGACAAGATCCCTCTCTGACGGAGGCAGACATGGCTGCGGGTTTATGTGCAGTTTCCTGCGGCTCACCATCAGAGCAAGAGTCTGGCTGGGGCTGTGCTTTCTGGAGCTAGAGCAATCAGCTGTGATCTTTGTGTTGTTGTCTCAAGATATCTGCAAAGTGCTCAGTAAGCCCAGTACTGACACAAGGGTAGCTCTGCCAGCTGTTTGATTGCCAGGCATTTTTCTCTAGGCCACCACAGCAGCTAGGAAGAATCCAATCACTGCTAATTAGGGAGTCCTGTTGCCCTGCCCCCAATGCTTTTACACATGTGCAGGAAAATGAGCATCACAGCAAGCTCACAGAATTCATTATTTATGTGAAAACTGATTTCAATAAAATTTTAACACCTGACGAGAGCTCCAGGGAGAGGTGGGCCTCACTCATCTGTCTCAGCATGGTTCCTATGTCCTTGAGAATATGCTTTCCCGTAAAAGCCTTCTGTAGATCTCTAAGCACGGAATTTTCAGGAGCCTTGGAATTCTTCTCAGAAAGGCTGTAAGAGATGACTCTGCAGTTGTAGGTTTCTCAGGATGTAAAGATACGGTAAACTAAATACACTGTCACCAAAGCATCCTATTACCCGTTTATTTATTTGTTTTTTTCAACACTCATACTTTAAACAAAGTCAGAGAAAATATTTTATCTTGAGAGTGACTTGAGTGACTAGAAAACAGTCCCTAAAGTAAGCTGAATGAAGTTTTCTCAAACCAAGAGTGAGAATAGCGATGTAAAGAGACGCTGGAACATCTTAGCAGCCCCTGCAGAGTTTCACTGGGTGACATGGGGGGTTTCTTCTTCTTTTCCATACAAATGTGACTTGCCACGATTTTGCAGTTGGTTCCTTTCAGATAAGAGCAGTTTGTAGAATTTTCCTTCTTACAGTCACATTTCAAAAAAAAATGTTTATTTCAATGCTCTGGAAAAAAAATGGTAACGCGGCCAAACTCATCATCCATTTGTGTTTGCAAGAAATGGAGTGAGACTATTATAAAGTGTGGAGGGGGAATTATTTGCCAGCAATAGCATGAATATGTTTAGTCAGTTTTTGATTGATGGCTATGTCCCGCCTGGTAAATAGGAAATGAGGGAAATGCACGTAGCGGGACCCTGACGTGTACTGCAATGTCTGTCTACATAATGCAGGCTAATCATGGGTGTGCAGGGGAAATAGCTGTTGTCACTCCATCCTTATAAAGATGCTAAATCAAAGATGGTTTAGTATCTTGGTGATGATGATGAAAGGGAAATTGTCCCCTGAATATAAGGAAAGCGATTAGTTATACAATAAAGGTGAAACTGTGTCCAATAAACTATCTGACACAAGATCACTAAAAACTTCAGCATTAACAGGAGAGAAAAACTGGCTAAGTAAATCATCAAAACATAAACAGGCCTTCATGTTGTGGTACTCTGGACTGCAGGCTTTCAACTTCTCTGTTAAACATTTAACTCAGTTGGAAAAAAGAACTCAACGGCAGGAGATATCTTTGACCTGACTCCTGCCTGGAGGTGTTATCTCAAAAACGTTCAGAACCAACCACATGGGAGCTCGGTCAGCTCTGTGGGTCATACCTGATAATGGTCATCAAAGGGGCAGTCCTGAAACACCAGAATCATGGGACAATCCCCACCTGCCAGTTTAGTACACTGTGGTGTCTTTGTACTGTAAAGTTCACACAGCAGGTAATGGTGGGACATGCACTGAGGATTGTTCTCTGTGCCCAAGGCAGGATTTCTGAATTCAGAACTCAGAAGGTCTTAAATAAAAATGCCACACACCTACTAATTTGCAGCAATAACTTAAAGGAGAGAAAAATCCAGAAGCACAGCAAACTGCCTATATGATTTTAAACTGTTATTCTCATAAACTACTTTAAATATGTCCTAGAGAGAATGCTAAAGAAATAATTCTGAATTTTCAAATCTAAATTTAGAATGGTCTATGATTTCCTGATTTTCAGAATTTCAAGTACGAAGTTTGATTTTCATAGTGTGCTAAAATAATGAATCTAAAATTTGTTCAGATAGTATAATATTGTTAGCATATGTATTCGTTAGATTATTTTGCACTTGGTGTGCAAGTGATTTCCTCACAATTGAAGCACTACATCTTGGAGAGAGAATCTTTGAATAAAACTTAAAAGGCTAAGAAAGTAAACAACTTGCAACCCTCAGGAAGTTTCCCAAATTTACAGGATTCACAAAACTCTTCCTCCAAGGTTGTGTAAGTACTAAGAACTAATGAGGAGAGATTGACCTGTCATTCTGACTGCACACTGGGGAAGGATTGTAGAGATGCCCCTTTCATGAGTCATCCATGGGTGGATTTTAGAGTGACCAATACTGTTGTAAGTAACTCCTAACCTACAATTTTGTAAGTAGCCCTGGTAACCTTACAGATTCACTAAGCTAGACTTTGGTGGACTTGTTACTTTGGGCTGTTATTGGTGCCCAATCTGGGTTGTTCACATCTCACAAGGAAAAGTTATACAACATCTCTTTCTCTCATAGAAAGTTGAACATCTTGGCAATGACAAGCTCTCTATATAGATGTCACCTCCCTAGTGAACTATTCATTATTGTTGTGCTGTGAATGTGAATGGTCCCCATTTGAATGCTTAGACACAAGTGAATGAGACTGTTTGGGAAAGACTAGGAGGCATGACCTTATTGAAGGAGGTTTCAAAATCCCACATTAGGTCCAGTCTTACTTTCTCTCAGCTAGATCTCCAACACCATGCCTGAAGAGACACACACAGAGAGGTGTGCCCTTCTGGACCCTGGATTAGACACAAACTACACCCAAACACCTATTTTCACAGAGAGATTCTTTACCACGCAGTGAAGAAAAGTAAAGAGGCAGATTTCTTTTTTTTTTAATTGTTCTCTTTTATTTTTTTAAGATTTATGTATTTATTACATATACAGTGTTCTGTCTACATGCCAGAAGAGGGCACCAGATTGAATTGCAGATGGTTGTGAGCCACCATGTGGTTGCTGGGAATTGAACTCAGGACCTCTGGAAGACCAGCCAGTGCTCTTAACCTCTGAGCCATCTCTTCAGCCCCAAGAGGCAGATTTCTTAATCAGGCATTAAACAGCAGCAAAACAGACCTTGCTGGTTTGAGTTTTAAGAGGAAAGAAGGATAATGAGATGGCTCAGTTGTTAATGATGCTACCCAAAAGCCTGAAGACCAACGTCCAATCCCTGGGACCCACATTGTGGAAGGAGAGAACCAACTTCCACAGGTTGTCCTCTGACATCCACACATATGCTTCCTAACATACACTAAATAAATGAATGAATGAAAACCAAGGGTCAGTTTTAGCTTTTGTGAAAGATGATGCTATATGTAAACGTGGTAGGCTGCAGAGTACAAATGTTAAGTACATCACTAATCTAAATATTGTTCTAGTAGTATTTTTTGAGACATGACTAATATGTAAATAAGTATACTTTGCATAAAGTAAGTAATTTGCATAACGTGGTGAGACAGGTTGGAGCCAACTAGTCAACCTGAAGAGCAGGCACTAATTTCTCCCAAAGGTATAACACTTCTTGAGATTGCTATATAGAAACTCCTCCTGAGCTTCCAGTATACTCTAGTAATTTCACTTGTTTCAACCCCTGCCATCATATGAGCAGTTCTTTAAAATACCTGTATTAATCTCTCAATACATATGTATTATAATACTTGTAATATAAATTAAAATATTTTATAACCTGACATGTAATATAGACACATATTGTATAAGATATACATACTATTTAAGGGTACATATATTATGCCACATTTATTATAGGTATGCCAATATATTGGTTTTATTTTTAAGGAGACATCCGACTGACACAACCATTTTGGGTTCCAGTTTGAATTCTAAGATGGTTAATCTCCTTTGTCAATTGGCTGAGTTGAGAGACACCAAGGAGATTAGCAAGGCACACTTCTGTTGTGGGATAGGAAAACATTTCCAGAGGTGATTGGATGACGAGGGCCCTGACCTGATCAAATGGATTAATCCATAGATGGACTTAAAAATCTCAATAGACTCTTGGACAGTAGAGGAATGGTGAAGACTGAGCTCTTCTGAACCCACAGGTCAAAATAGAGCCCTATTCACTTAAACTGTTTTACACAGATAATTATTACAGTGATAACATCTCTTTTCTGAGAGCCGGACCAGTGCATCTTAGCACACACACCAGATTGTAAACAGTTCAAACTAAAGACATCCTGAATAGCATTTCTTCCTCTCAGGAAAGGATTTTCTGTTTGGGAAATGTTCCTACCACGTTTCCAATCACATTAGTCTAAAGTAGCTCTGTCAGACACAGTCAACTATTCATTCTCAAAATACAGCACACCTAAGTCCTGCTGTGTTCCCTCCAAAGTACTTCCTGGGCCCACTGGGTCTGGTTAATGTTGAATCAGAAACTTTCTGATTCAAACTATTGCCAATCTTAGCAACCTCCTGGAGTGTCTCCCTCACTTGCACTCCCCTCCCCTGTCAAGTGTTCCAGTGTTCCATCCCAAGTTATGTGAAAGGTTCTAGAACTATACCAGACTGTGCCCCTGCTGTTCTTTTGACAAAGGTCAAAATGATCATCATGATCTCTACAGTCAGACAGACAGATGTCTGCTGCTGCCTAACTCCACAGACCTAACCTATGTGCTTCTATTTTGACCACGTCTTTTTTTTCTTTATCTTACTTTTCTTGCCTTTTTTGCAGTACTGAGAATTTAATCTGGAATCTTGCATGTGCTAGGCAGGTGTTCTGCCACTGAACCACACCCCCAACCCTATTTTTACTTTTAATTTGGGGACAGGGTCTCACTAAATTGTCTGGGCTGGCCTTGAACTTGCTCTGGCATCTACACGGGTCTTGAAATTGTGAATCCCAGAATCTCAGCCTTCTGACCTGGGATTACCAGCCTGTGAAGCAAAATTCATCTCTACCATACCTTGTCATACCTTGTATGTGAGTACTCTTAGACTGCTTTAAATAATCTTATTTGCACATCCTTTTGATATATGCCTGATATCTTTTGGTCAGAGCATTTATCAGACCTGTCATTTTATAGACTTTCATCAATTGTTTGATTATATTTTTCCCAGTCCTATTCCATTATAAACTCTATTTTGGTAAAGATGGGTTGTGTTTTTCTTCAGCAATATGTCCTGAGGATTAGGACCAAGGATGTCTTTAGCAGGACTGTGACTATCATTCTCATTTAATAGACCTTTTTACATTATTTTCTCCGTCAGTGGGGAGGTGACGCGTGTTCCACAGTAGGCACATGAAGGTCAGATGACAGCTCAGGGAAGTCAGTCGTCTCCATCCATTGTGTAGTTCCTGAGAATTAATTCAGGTCATCAGACTGAGCAGCAAGTGCTTTGACCTTGTGAGTCACTTTGCCAGGCCTTGATAGGCTTTATAAACATGAAATCAAAATATTTAAATATGGTAGCCATGACAGATGTTAGATGTGAGCATGGTGTTTTCATTCCACTTTCATATTACTAGGACACTACATCCTCATGGATGGGGCTAAACCCATTTATCAACGGAGAAAAGGTGCTTTGTCCCATAGGTGACTGTGCCTGGCAGGTTCATGGGCTACTCCAAATCCATCCTGTTTGATGCGGAAGAGTTGGATCCATAGCTGCTTTTGTGCATCCCTGAAGCTCCCACCACTCACAACCTTCAACAAACTCTCCCATATCCCCAGCCTTTACCTTTTCATAGCACAAATAACCCAGCTTCAGCCATCTTCCTATGTCCTAGCAGGCCCCTTATCTTGCCACACTGTGCTGCCTGGAGGAGGAGGTTTAATGCATTCTAAACCTATTCTCACTGTCTTGTGCTTGGCTGTGCTCCTTTTCATGTGACACAGCAGTCATCTTATTCAGAAATACTGTGTCTACTCTCACAGACATCCAACAGCTATAAGCCATGTCTATGAACAATCATGAGTTATTAAGAACACATAAAAAATAAGGCATTCCTATGAATGTCATTCATACAAGCACATCAACTCAACTGTTTCCAGGAACAAGACCCAGTATTTCCCCTTAACCTCCTCAAAAGGCAAATAAAGTAGTTTTTCCTCCAATACTGCCCCACAGGAAGAAGTTGCAGGGTAACATTACTGATTTTTAGACTTCAAAAAAAATCTAATCACTTTTTCCTTCTGGTTAACCTTAATTCCAAATGCTAAAGATTTAAAACTCCAAATAAATGCTGAGATTCGTTTTATTCTCTGTTTGATCACATGGGATCCAGATATTGCCTTGAAATATAAAATAGATAACCCTGTAAATATACCACAGGTGGGGAGACAGCCTGTGGCCAGTGAGCATAGCCTCTAGTTACTCTGGAATGCCATTACAGAACCAGATGGAGTGGGCCTGTTTGTTTGTCCCCATAGGTTTGTGTATGGAGTTACTAAAGAAGAATTAATTACTGTGCTTGTATGAGATTTTTTTCACTGTTGCATATTTAGAACAATTGTTTCCACAGCTTTCAAACTACTAGGACACTACATTCTCAGTGGTAGGACTAAAGCCATTTATCAAAGGAACAAAAGTGCTTTATCCCATAGGTGACTGTGCCTGGCAGGCTTGTGAGCTACTCTACTGCCTAAGTCATCCATCCTGCTTGCCACGGAAAAGTGGAACCCATGGGCTCTGTTTCTATACATCCCTGTAGCTCCTACCGCTCACAACCTTCAATGAGCTCTCCCATATCCCCAGCCTTTGTCTTTGCTTAGCACAAATAACTCACCTTCAACCACTTTCCTATGTCCTGGGAGGTCCCTTGTTCCTGCCACACTGTGCCACCTGGAGGAAGTTTCATGATATTCTATACCTATTTGAGTTACTCAGTGTACTGTCTAACACCCATTATAAATACTGCCTTAAATAAATGCAACACCCTAAAACTTCAGACATTAAAATGGATCCACCAAAAATTTCATGAATTTAAAAGCATTCAAGTTATGACTAGCTTAGATGAGCCTCCTGTTAGTCAAGCCCTGGTCCATATGACAGAGGGCCAAGGGTACAGGATGCATTCAAGCCCCAAGCCCAGAGACTCAGCTCTGCCTTTCATGGACTCAGTGACTCACCAGGAAAATTGTGTTTTAAAGGATACTTCAATAACAAAAGCCTTAAAACCTAAAAGGTGACTTCTTCTATAGTTATGATGAGGAGACCAACCACTGTGCAGACTGTCACCTTGTACCCAGCGAGGCAAGGGTGAGACTCAGCAATCAAACCCACCATGAATGCAAGGAAAACTAGACTCCAAACTGTGTCAGAGCAGAACAGATGGATTATGATGGAGCATGAGTGGGCCAATCACTAAACCCCAAGTCTGTTTCTAGCTTTAACAAACAGTTGACATAATGCTAAAGTTTGGATGTTTGAGATATTTAACACATGAACATTAGAAACTATAGGGATAGGCAGCTGAAAACTTCTTTATTTGAGTGAATTCACAATCTTGCCCCACTCTGAGATATCCTCCAAGGTCCTGGAGGTAGATCCTTTAGGATGCAATTAGATATGACGGTGTTCTGCCCTTGTGGATGAGATCAATGACCTGGTAAAAGATGCCCTAGAGTACTCATTTGTACCTTCAGTCATGTGTGAGCTCAGGACAAAGGAACTATTCATGGCCTAGAGTTGTTGTAGCCTCTTCCTCTAAGGTTAAAGCCTTCCTTCTTGAAGGAGACTTCTTCTTTCTTATCTTAACATCTATGTTAAGATACAGGATATTTAAGGGGGGGAGAAGGAGGAAGAGAGAATATTTTAGGATTTTAGGACAGGATGTTAATAAGAAGGTAAAACAACTGTATGTTCTAAGTGGAGCTGAAATACTACATGCTGCAGGAAGTAAACAATTCAAAATAGCTTCAGGAAGTTCCTGAAACTGACCAGATTCACTAGGTTGCTACTTTCCCAAGGGTATATGAAGACTAACAACTGCTGAGAGAAGACTATGGAAAGAGCCAAGCCATATACTAAAACAAGTAAAGACCACTATAGGAAGAGATAATACACGTAGTAAAAGAAGTAGAGACCACACCCACTGCCTGGAAGAGGCTCAGATCAACTGAAACATCTGGAATGGA
This sequence comes from Mesocricetus auratus, assembly GCF_017639785.1. Lineage (NCBI taxonomy): Eukaryota > Metazoa > Chordata > Mammalia > Rodentia > Cricetidae > Mesocricetus > Mesocricetus auratus. The sequence continues at coordinate 10,491,456 of NW_024429183.1, read as the reverse complement.
CATTCTCTAACTATTTTGCTACCTGCAGGCTGCGCAGTGTGCTCCAGGTTCCCAGCTTTTATGAGCTGTCATCTGTGTGGGGTGGGTTTGGTGTTACATCTGTCTTTGAGTCATATCTGCTCCTATAAGTAATCCCTCACCCATATGCCTGTAAGTAACCCCAATGAAACTCATTGCTTCACCAAGTTGAACTTTACCACAGTCATTAATTTGATCTGTTGTAAGTGCCCTTTCTGGGATGCAAAGATGTGTGTGTAGCATTTCCCCAGGAAAAGTTTGTCACGTAATAAAATTTAAACCCTTAGCATAGAATCTGCTGACATCATACCCCCAAATTTCTGAGCCTCCAGAATTATAAGCAGTAATATTCTCTTGTTAAAAAATTACCCAGACGAACTTCCAGTGGCCTGACCAGAAACACCAGAGACCTGAGGACTGCCCACAGCGGATCCAGATACCAGCCCGACGATTTCAGCCTGCCCAGAGACGGCCAGCTTTCATGCCCCAGTCTCCACCCACTGGACAGGCAAGGTGAGGGTCCAGCCTACCCAGAGTTTGCTAAGGTCCTGATACTAGGACGGCCTCCATCCATGCAAGAGGAAAACCACCATGGTATTGGACGTGCTCCCACCCACTGGAAAGGAACCGTGGTCACATACCCACCAGGAGAGGAAGAGACTCCTTCTGCACCCACAGGAAGAAATGATGGGAAGGAGACAATACAAAAACACACCCACCAACAGAAAAATCAATATGACACCACCAGAACTAGAGAATCTACACCCACAAAACCTGAACAGTCCATTGTGAAAGAAGCAGATGAGAAAGACCTTAAAAACAACTTGATGAAAATGATAGAGGCCCTCAAACAAGATGTGAGAAAATCCGTTAAAGACATGCAAGGAAAAACAAACCAAAAAATACAAGAAATGGAGGAAAAAATAATCCAAAAACTGCAAGAAATGGGAGAAAAGACAAACCAAAAACTTCAACAAATGCAAGAAAGAGAGGAAAAGACAAAGCAAATATTACAAGAGACAATTCAAAAAGTACAAGGGTTGAAAGCTGAAACAGAGACAATAAAAGAAATACAGTCTGAAGGAAGGCTGGAAATACAAAAGCTGGGCAAAAGGCCAGGTACTACAGATACAAGCATAACCAACAGAATACAAGAGATTGGAAGACAGAATCTCAGGTGTTGAAGATACACTAGGGGAAATAGATTCATCGACCAAAGAAAATCTTAAGTCTAATAATCCCTAACACAAAATATACAGGAAAAAATAGGACACCTTGAAAAGATCAAGCATAAGAATAATAGGTATAGAAGAAGGTGAAGAAATCCACCTCAAACGGCAGAAAACATATTCAACAAAATCATAGAAGAAAACTTTCCCAACTTAAAGAAAGGCATGCCAATGAAAGTACAAGAAGGCTACAGAACATCAAATAGAGTGGACCACAAAAGGAAATCCCCTCACCACACAATAGTAAAAACCTCTAACATATAAAATAAAGAAAGAATATTAAGAGCACCAAAGGAAAAAGGCCAAGTAATATACAAAGGAAAGCTTACCAGAATCACATCTGACTTCTCCATGGAAACTCTGAAATTCTACCAACACTAAGAGACCATGGATGCCAGCCCAGACTGTTATACCCAGCAAATCTTTCAATCACTATAGATGGAGAAAACAAGATATTCCGTCACAAAACCAGATTTAAACAATATGTATCTACTAACCCAGCCCTACAGAACGTTCTGGAAGGAAAACCCCAACCCAAGGGAGTTAACTACAACCAGAAAAACATAGGCAATAGATAATTCCACCTTACCAACAGCCAAAAGAACAGAGGTGGAAACCCACATTTAATTCCACCACCATCTACTATTCCAAAACAAACAAGAATGAGCAATCAATGGTCATTAATATTCCTAAATATTAATGGTCTTAACTCGCCCATAAAGAGACACAGGCTAGCAGAATGGATTCGAAGACAGAACCCATCCTTCTGCTACATACAAGAAACACACCTCAGCCTCAAAGGCAGACATTACCTCAGAGTAAAGGGTTGGGAAAAGAATTTCCAATCAAATGGACCCACGAAACAAGCTGGGGTAGCAATCCTAATATGTAATAAATTACATTTCAAAATAAAATCAATCAAAAGAGATGAAGGAGGGCACTTCATACTCATCAAAGGAGAAATCCACCAAGATGAAGTTTCAGTTTTGAACATCTATGCCCCAAATACAAAGGCACCCATGTTCATAAAAGAAACATTACTAAAACACAAATCACATATAAAGCCACACACACTTATACTGCGAGACTTCAACACCCCTCTCTCACCTTTAGACAGGACTACCAGACAGAAACTTAACAAAGAAACAAAGTAACTAATAGAAGTTATGACCCAATTGGGATTAACAGACATCTATAGAACATTCCACCCAAATAAAAAAGAATATACCTTCTTCTCAGTGTCACATGGAACCTCCTCAAAAATTGACCACATACTTGGCAACATATCAAATCTCAACAGGTACAAAAAAAATTGGAATAACTCCATGCACCTTATCAGAACTACATTTGTTAAAATTAGAATTCAACAACAACACGAATTGCAGAAACCCTAAAAGTCATGGAAGTTGAATAATGCACAATTGCACCATTCCTGGGTCAATGAAGAAATAAAAAAGAAATTAAAGACTTCCTAGAATTCAATGAGAATGAGGAAACACAACATACACAAACTTATGGGACACTTTCAAAGCAGTGCTACAAAGGAAGTTCATAGCACTCAGTGCCCACATGAAGAAACTGGACAACAGTTACACTATAGAATTAACAGCACAACCGAAATCTCCAGAACACAAAGAAGCAAATTCACCCAGGAGGAGTAAATGCCAGGAAATAATCAAACTCAGGGCTGAAATCAATAAAGCAGAGACTAGGAAAACAATACAAAAAAATCAATGTAACGAAGAGTTGGTTCTTTGAGAAAATCAACAAGATAGACAAACCTTTATCCAAACTTACCAAACGACAGAGTGTGAACATGCAAAATAACAAAATCAGAAAGGAAAAGGAGGACATAACAACGGACACTGAGGAAATTCAGAGAATCATCAGGTCACACTTTGAAAACCTGTACTCCACACAATTTGAAAATATAAAGGAAATGAACAATTTTCTGTATAGATATCACTTGCCAAAATTAAATCAAGAACAGATAAGCAATTTAAATACACCTATAGTCCATAAGGAAAGAGAAACAATCATCAAAAGTCTCCCAACCAAAAAAAAAAAAAAAAAAGACCAGGAACAGATGGCCTCAGTGTAGAATTCTACCAGAAATTCAAAGAACAGCTTATACCAATACTTCTTATAATATTCCATGCAATAGAAGCAGAATGGTCTTTGTCAAACTCTTTCAATAAGCCTTCAATAACCTTGATACACAAGCCATACAAAGACACAACTAAGAAAGAGAACTTCAGACCAATATCCCTCATGAACACTGATGCAAAAATACTCAATAAAATACTGGCAAATCGAATCCAAAACAACTCATCCACCATGATCAAGTAGGTTTCATCACAGGCATGCAGGGTTGGTTCGACATATGAAAATCCATCAATGTAATCCACCATATAAGCAAGCTGAGAAACAAAAATCACATGATCATCTCATGTGACACTGAAAAAGACTTTGACAAAATCCAACACCCCTTCATGATAAAGGTCTTGGAGAGATCTGGGATAACAGGAACTTACCTCAACATAATAAAAGCTATATACAGAAAACCAACAACCAACATCCAACTAAATGGACAGAAACTCAATTCCTCTAAGATCAGGAACAAGACAAGGCTGTCCACTCTCTCCATACCTCTTAAATATTGTACTTGAAGTTCTAGCTAGAGCAATATGACAACAAAGGAAATCAAGGGGATACAAATTGGAAAGAAATCAAACTTTTACTCTTTGCAGATGATATGAGAGTTTACATAAGTAACCCAAAAAACTCTACCAGGGAACTCCTGCAACTGATAAATACTTTCAGCAAAGTGGCAGGATACAAGATCAACTCAAGAAAATCAGTAGCCCTACTATATACAGACGATAAAAGGGCTGAGAAAGAAATCAGACAAATATCGCTGATGGGAGAAGTCCTATGTATATGTCAATAAAGCACTCTTGGGCCAATAGGGAACCATGATAGGTGGGACTAGGAGTCCAGGAAAACTCTGGGAAGGAGAAACACAGAGAGTCAATATGTAACGCCATGGGGTAGGAAGCCCGGAACTATTCTCAGGTAAGAGAAATACTTAGATTAACAATTATGGGGTAATTACTTAAGTCAGAGCTAGCCAGTAAGAAACAAGCAAGGCCAACAGCTTCATAATTAATATAGCCTCCTGTGTGTTTATTTGGGATTGATGCGGCTCTAGAACCAGGCTGGCGGGAAGGCTTCTCTCAAGGAAAAAGTTTCCCTTTACACATCGCCCTTTACAATAGCCACAAACAACATAAAATACCTTGGGGTAATGCTAACCAAACAAGTGAAAGACCTGTATCGCAAGAACTTTGGGTCTTTAAAGAAAGAAATTAAAAAAGACACCAGAAGGTGGAAAGATTCCCCATGCTCTTGGATAGGTAGGCTCAATGTAGTAAAATTAGCAATCTTACTGAAAGCAATATACAGATTTAACGCAATCCCCATTAAAATCCCAGCACAATTCTTCACAGACCTTGAAAGAACAATAATCAACTTTGTATGGAGAAGCAAAAGACTCAGGATAGCCAAAACAACCTTATTCAATACAGCAACATCTGGAGGCATCGCCATCCCTGACTTCAATCTCTATTATAGAGCTCTAGTCCTGAAAACAGTTTGGTATTGGCACAAAAACAGACAGGTAGACCAATGGAATCTAATTGAAAACCCTGATATTAATCCACACATGTATGAACACCTGATCTTGTCAAAGAAGCTAAAAAATATACAGTGGAAAAAAGAAAGCATCTTCAACAAATGGTGTTGGCATAACTGGAGGCTGGCATGTAGAAGAATGTGGATCGATCCATGTTTATCGCCGTGCACAAAACTTAAGTCCAAATGGATCAAAGACCTCAACATAAATCCAGCCACACTGAACCTCTTAGGAGAGAAAGTGGGAGGAACCCTTGAATGAATTGGTACAGGAGACAGCTTCCTGAACATAACTCCAGTATCACAGACACTAAGATAGACAATTAATAAATGGGACCTCCTGAATCTGAGAAGCTTCTGTAAGGCAAAGGACACAGTCAGCAAGACAAAATGGCAACCCACAGATTTGGAAAAGATATTCACTACCCCCACATATGACAGAGGGCTGATCTCCAAAATTTAAAAAGAACTCAAGAAGCAAGTCCCTGAAACACCAAAGGATACAATCAAAAAATGGGGTACAGAACTAAAGAGAGAATTCTGAATAGATGAGAATAAAATGGCTGAGAGATACTTGCAAAAGTGCTCAACATCCTTAGCCATCTGTGAAATGCAAATCAAAACAACTCTTAGATACCATCTCACTCCTCTCAGAATGGCTAAAATCAAAAACTCCAACAACAGTTTATGCTGGAGAGGATGTGGGGAGCGGGAACACTCCTACACTGCTGGTGGGAGTGCTGACTTGTACAGCCACTTTGAAAATCAGTATGGAGATTCCTCAGGAAAAAAGGGAATCAGTCTACCACAAGACCCAGCAAGTCCAATCTTAGGCATATACCCAAAAGATGCCCATTCATACAACAAGGATGTCTGTTCTACTATGTTCATAGCAGCATTATTTGTAATAGGCAGAACCTGGAAGTAACCTAGATGCACCTCAACTGAAGAGTGGATAGAGAAAATGTGGTACATTTACACAATAGAGTAATATTCAGCAGAAAAAAACAATGGAATCTTGAAATTTGCAGGCAAATGGATGGCACTAGAAGAAACCATTACTGAGTGAGGTAACCCAGTCACAAAAAGAGAAATATGGTATGTACCTACTCATTTATGGATTTTAGACATGAATCAGGGGAGTGCCAGCATACAATCCCACTGCCAGAGAGTCTAGGAAACAGAACCTTCATCCAGCGACTGATGAAAGCAGAGGCAGATACCCACAGAGAAACACTGAACTGAACTCCTGGAATCCAGTGTCAGAAAGAGAGAACTGATGGGCAAAATATTTAAGAGTGGGATGGTTTAACCAACAGAAACAGTTTACCTGAACAAGCAGGAGCTCTTGGACTCCAAATTGATGGCTGTGTGGAAAGCATGGGACTGACCCAGACTCCCTGAATGTGGGTGTCAGTGAAGAGGCCTAGGTAATCTATGGGGCCTTAGGTAGTATTTATCCCTGGCGTACAAATAGACTTTGAGTGCCCATGCAACAATATGTGAGGATCTCTCAGCCGGTACTCTTGGGGAAGGGCCTAGGCCCTGCCCTTCATGAAATGACAGTTACTGGAGATCCAGCATGGAGGGCTTCACCCTCCTTTGGGATCGGAGTGGAAACTGGGTGGGGGACTGGGGGACCTGGTGGGGAGGGAGGGGGAGAAGAGGGATCTGGGATTGACATGTGAAACAAGATTGTTTCTAACCTAAATAAAAAATAAATAAATTACCCAGACTTAGGCAGTTTGTTTTACCAGAGCAAATGGACCATAATGTTTACCAAGTCTATTAGACTAAGTCCTGACAGAATCCAATTGATAGGCATTTAACTATTACCCTCATTTTCTGATGATTGTGCTCACTCTTCCACAAGTTAGCCATTGTTTTCTCTTCTGGAGGCTGACCACACACCACCTTAGATTCACATGCCCTCCAGGTCAAGAGCATGTGGGGGGTAAAGTCTAGATAAGAAAGGTCAGTGATCTGAAAAATATCAGTCCTTTCTCAAGTATGTCATGTTTGTTCTCTAATTAAGCACAGAGAAACCACATGCACATGTTTCCATAATCCCTCAGTCAGGCTAGTAGTATGATTTGAACTTCACAATTAGAAAGAAAATTAGGAAAACCAGCTTTAATTCCCCTGTCTTAAAGAGGATATGGGAGAGGTTCTTGGAACTAATTGAACTCCTATGTGAAAACCAGTGAGCAAACCAGCAGAGTTAAGGGCTATGGAATAATCCTTCTGTATACTGTGAATACGTATTACTCTCATTGGTTAATAAAAAAGCTGATTGGTCTAGCTGGACAGGAAGAGAATGGGCAAGATAGCATGACATAGAGAGAATTCTGGGAGGAAGAAGAGTGGAGTCAGAGGAGTTGCAGGCAGATACAGGGGGAATAGGAAACAAATATGCCATGTTAATTAAAGGTACCACCATGTGACAGAGTGTATATAAGGATAGGGTTAACACAAAACGTAAGAGCTAGTCAGAAATAAGCCTGAGCTATTGACTGAACATTTATAAGCAACATTATGCCTCTGAGAGGTCATTTTGGAAATGGCAGGCAGAAGAGAATCATCCATTTACAGTCAAGAAAAATCAAGAGGTGGTCCCTGCTATTGTTTCCATGATTAACATTCCCATGTCATTAACATGATTATCATTATCCACCTGTAAAACTATGTCAGGAGGCTGCAGAGATGGCTCAGCAGTTAAGAGTACTTACTGGTCTAGCAGAGGATCTGGGTGTGATTCCCAGCACCAAGTTGAGGGTTCACAACCATCTGTAACTCCAGTTCCAAAGGATATGGCGCCTCTTCTGGCCTCCATAGATACTACACACATGGTACAAATACACAAACTCAGGCACAAACAGACACACATAAAATAAAATAAATTATTTTTTCAAAACTGTGGTAGTGTGATGAAGAAAGAAAAGGAAATGAGTGAGTAGATGGGGAAAGGGAAAAGCTGAGAACAGAAGGGAACAAAGGCAGAAAAATTCACCAAGAAAGGAGGAATCGGTTAGTTTTTTGTTTGTTGGTTGGTTTGTTCAAGTGCGGAGGTATTGCTGCAAAGGATAGCTCATTGTTATATCTGTTTTCCATTCTGGCCTAAGCCACAGGTATTAGATTTTATTAAATAAGAAAAAGGACACAGGCACACACATACACATGCACATGCTCACACTCAGGCATAAGTATTCCTGGAATTGGGGAGTAAAGGCAAGGCAAAATGACCAAGGTTTAATGCTCATCTCCATGGAGAGCTGGAGGTCAGCCTGAGTACATGAAACACTGTCCTAAGAAAGGAGGAGGGAAAGGAGAAAATACATGACAACTGGCATGGTGGCTCATGCCTGTGATCACCAGCAGAGGCAGGAGGATTGCTGCTTAGTCAGTCCAGCACAGCCTAGCTTACAGAGTGAGATTCTTCCCAAAAGCAATTAAAAGGGAGCATCTTCATTTTACATAGGCAGACTCTGGCTTGGGGAAAGGGTGTGTGAGAGGACAGGGAGTGTTTGTTTGTTGAAAAAAGGTCAATATGTTGTAGCCTTTGCTGGCCTGGAGCTTGCTGTGTAAATAAGGATGGGCCTGCATTTACAGAGATCTCCTAGCTGTCGCCTCTCTAGTGCTGGCTTTAAAGGCATGGGCCAGCACATCCTGCACTCAGCAAGCAGATTCTCCAGTGCCCTCTGACCCGGAGACTGTTCTAGTTTCCTATGTTAATGTGATAAACTCCATGGCCAAAACAACACCGAGAAGAAAGGATCTATTTCAGGTTACACTTCCAGGTCACAGTGACAGCACTGAGGCAAGTTAGCAGGGACTCAAGAAGAAACTGAAGCAGAAACCATGAAGGAACGCTGCTTACTGGTTTCCTCACTCACTCACTCGCTCACTCACACACTCACCCACTCACTCACCCGCTCACTCACCCGCTCACTCACCCACCCACCCACTCACTCACCCACCCACCCACTCACTCACCCACCCACCCACTCACTCACCCACCCACCCACTCACTCACTCACTCACTCACCCACTCACTCACATGTATTAGCTTTTATACCTGCTCAGAGGGAGTGCTACCTACACTGGGGTTGTGCTTCCCCACATCAATTGTCAGTCAAGATAGTTCCTCATAGAAACCATCACGACCCAGTCTCAGGAAGACAATTCCCAGGTGACTCTATTTTGTGAGGTTAGCAATGAAAATTAACCAGTACAGAGCTGAAATGACAGGAATTTAAAGTAGAGGCATGTGGTGTTCGTTATCCCAAACAGTTTATTTGTAAGTGTGGAAAAGTCTGAAAAACGTAGCCAAATTATCTGGTGATTAATAGATGGTACATAGTGTAATCAGAAATGAGAATGTCTCTGAATGTGCCCCCACCAGGGTTCAAATCACAATTGTTTCCCATTTCCTGAACCAGTTGTCTCTAAGTTTGTCTTGATATCTGTTTGTAGCCCAAGGTTCTAGACAGACTTTTCTTTTACTTTCTTTCTTTTCTTTCGTCTTTCTTTCTTTTTCTTTTTTCCTTCCTTCCTTTCTGTCTTTCTTTCTCATTCTCTTTCTCCCTCCTCCCTCCTTCCCTCTCTCTCTTTCTTTCTATTTTTTTACCTTGATAAAAAAAACACTACAGAGAAACAAAATTTAAGTCATTAACTAAAGAATGTTGAAAGCGTCAAAGACTCTGTGTGCAGTCTAGTCTTAGCCATGTGCTTCAGGATTCCTCCCTGCCCCTCTGCTGTCCTGGGAAAAGTTCACAGAAAAAGGTCCAGGCTGACCTTACCTAGTGATACTCATGGGCCCATGTAATGCAGAGGGTTTGCCAGGTCACTGTGATCCTGAGTTCAGCTTGGGGACATGCTCTAATGTAGACTAAAGTCTAGTGTATCAAATTTAAAGAACTAGACTATCAAGGAATGTAGGAGTGAACCCCACAAAGCTATCCTCCCATGAGGGCGGGGACAAGTAAATTAACACAGGTAGATATAAAAGGAAATGAAAGGAAAAGGCCTCCCTTTTGTCTCTTGGAAGCCAGCCATGCTTCTAACTCCTAGCTTGTGCGACTCTCTCTCTGGTAAATAAATATAGTTTTCCTTATAGCATTGAATATCATCATTAGAGGAAGACATGTATCTCAGACAACATAAGGGATACTCGGCCTCCTAAGATGCTTTCTTAAGATGTTGAAAGCAAATCGTTACAGGATATAGTAAGCAGAGAGAATCCCGGTGGCCATCTCAGCTGCAGTCATCATCGGAGAATGCATCCTTGTATCCACACATGCAACAGTAGCCCCCCTAGGAAGCCACAGGACCATGAAGAAAAATGCAATTTGGGTATGCAGAAAAGAGAGGTAGAGGCCAGGGAGTTCTTCAGGGGAACCAAGAGTGCATGTGTATGCAAAGACATACTTGTAACTGAAATAAAATAACTTATAAATTGGGTTAAAAGAAAAAACAATACTTTGCAGTTTCATTGTTTTTAAAAGAGCCCTAAAACGTTGTGAAATTTATATCAAGTCAGCATATATTACTTTTCAAATTCTCAACTCCTAAAAGAATATTTCTTGCTTATCTGATCTTGATATCAGTTCTATGCAATATGATCTTCTACACACACACACACAGAGAGAGAGAGAGAGAGAGAGAGAGAGAGAGAGAGAGAGAGAGAGTTTTGACATTTGTTTTTTATTTTAAATATTCATGTCTTGAAAGGGTAAGGTAAACTTAGCCATTACACAAAAACATTGATTAGCTTATTTTTCCCAAAGCATCCATTCTGCCTTTATCAAATCAAAAGGAAGTAACCTTCACCTTAGAGCATTATCAATAATTGTCTATGGGGAAAGCTCCAGAATCCACTTCATTACTGAATCCATCAGAGCAGATTGGCCTCGGATCTCTTACTGTTTTCTCGTGGCTCGTACTTTCCCTTTAACTTGGGTAATTATCTTCTTTGACACAATGAAGTCCTAAGACTGTCAGCTCTATCGAGTTGTTCCTTTCTTGGTTTTGCCTTCAATAAGATGCTTAGGACATTTTCTCTCACCCCTTCAATGTGCCACCAATGTTACTAATGGCTTCTAAGCCTGTGCTTTATTCCATGGTGCATTCCACAAAAGCCCCCTTGAAGACAGTACTCCAGTGTAGTTTGAATCCAGAAATACTTCTGCTTGGTGGTCTATTGCTCAGACCACATCTTCTTGTTGCTTTAGCAGGTCTTGAAAAGGTCAGTGTGCCATGGCAAATAAACAGCCATGCTGTCAATCAACAGATATTTATGGAACAGCAGCTGCCTGGTAAACACTGACAGAGTGGCCAGGAGTCCAGGGAACATGTAACTGACCCAGTCCCTGCTCTGGGGATGAAAACACAGGTAAATGAAACAATGATGCATGAAATAGCTGGAGGAAAATCTTAGTAAGGGATGTGTGCTTAGAAAGACATAAGGAATGTTTTTTAAATGCACCTGTCATTAGTTGAGTTGTATTTCCCCAAAATAATATCTCTGCAGGCCCTCCTCTATGGGTTCTGAAATGGTGGCCTTGTCTAGGAAATGACATTAGAAATGCCATCAAGGTCTAGGTCACTGTAAAGTAAGGCAGATCCTATAGCCAATAGGTGATGTCTTTATAGGAAAAAAACAGCAGCACTCAGAAGACAGAGGAAGAAGGATGAAAAGACCAGAACCCTTGTCAGCTACATAGCCTGGGCTACATGAGATACTGGGGTAGGTGTGGGGAGCTACCTAGCTCAGTTGATGAAGGCACTTGCCACCAAACCAGTCCACCTGAGTTTAATTTTCGGGTCCCACCTAGTGGAAGGAAACAACTGACTCATGCAAGTTGTCCTTTTCACCTCCACACTTGAACCCTGGCACGCCCACACCCCCACACAAACACACAATAAGTTGCTGTGGAATAACCCGTTCTGTACACTGGGTGAACATACGTCCCTATGATTGGTTTAATAAACAAGCTGACTGGCCAATAGCTGAACAGGATAAAGTTAGGTGGGAAAGCCATACTGACAATAATGAGATGAGGAAGGGCAGAGTCACAGGAGTTGCCAGTCAGATGGAGAACTAGTCAGACAGACTGTGGTCTAGAGATAAAAGCCATGAGCCTCTGGGCAGCACACAGGTTAAGGTGTAAGAACTATTTAGTAACAAGCCTGAGATATTGGTCAAGCACCTATAATTAATATAAACCTCAGTGTGTTTATTTGAGAGAAGCTGCAGGACAGAAATTTCTGCCTACAAATGGGGATCAATGTGGGGAAACTACATCCTTATAAAACCTGATAGTGGTTGGGAAAGGATTCTAAACGCACAGAAACAGAGTCAAACATGTCTTTTTGATAACTGCCTTTTCTCCAGTGGGCTCTGTTTTCTGGCAGTGAGAAGAGGCACAGTTCCTTTAAGAGATGGTTTCCTGACTCAGTGCTAATGATAAACACCATGTGGTTCTTTTCAGAGACCCTGTTACCAAACACCTAAATGGGATTTATGAGCAGTGGGCTGCACGCTACTTGGAGGCAGCATAGACCCAGAAACTTCCAGAGTTGGGGCTGAAAACATGGCTCCCAGAGCTGGTGTTAACTGCACCTCCATCATTAGACTAGGCTCTCAGAGAACTGAGGGGGAGGTACCAGCCTCCAGCATGCCATGATCTAAGTTACACAGCAGGCTAAGTTGCTATGTAGACAAAAAAGTTACAGATGCTCAGTAAAGGACAGATCTAGAAGAAAAAACCTCTAAATGGGTTATAGTGGTTTAAAAATATACGTGGGCTTAGGAGAGAAAAGAGAAGGTATAGACATACATACATATATAGATAGATAGATAGATAGATAGATAGAGTTATAGATAAAGATATAGAGATAGATATAGATACATAGATAAACATACATATATAAAGCCCTTAAAAGGGGGAGTAAAGTAATATTTTTAAAAAGCCACATAAAGATGGCAAATACACAGAGATTCTGGATCTTGAATGTTATTGTGTTGTTCTTGAATTTTTTGACAGATAAGAGACACTGGATTATAAAAACAGCTAACTCAACCAAACTATATATTTTAAAAATATCTATTTTGTTCGTTTGTTTTTGTTTTTCGAGACAGGGTTTCTCTGTATTGGTTTGGGAGCTGTCCTGGAACTCACTCTGTATACCAGGCTGGCCTTGAACTCACAGAGATCCTCCTGCCTCTGTCTCCCGAGTGCTGGGATTAAAGGCGTGTGTCGCCAACACCAGGCTTTAAAAAATGTCTTGACATAAAAATTTAAGTCAAAAGATATGTTACTTTTGGGAGAGGTTATCCTTTTATTTCCACAGGGAATGAGAGGCTATGGCTTCATTCCAGGTTAAGGAATATCTGGTTTTATCAAAGAAGACCCCCTAAAAATCTACTACAAACATAAAGAAATAAACTTGAAAGAACTACAAGAGATGTGCTGTATATTTTACCTGTTCAAACATAATACAAAAATATCTTTGACTGACTTGTATGCATAATACAGGCTGTATTTCTATTTATGCAGATAGTTATGTTACCTTTAAAATTTTTTGTAAATTTTCAGTACCAGGGGACCAAACGTCAATGAAAATAGATGATCCAGGTGATTCAACATCCAAAACAACTTTAAGACTGCTGACTGAGATGATCCAGCTTTGGAGAATACTCCAGCCAAGACCTAATAATTATCCTGATTTTCTCAAGTCTCCTCCAAAGATTACCAGTGCCCACAAACAACAGGAAGAAGTTTAGAGAATTATGTCCACATTCCCAAATGATGTGTTATGTATATTTACTATCATTTAAGGGGGTTGGTTAAAAGTTATTCTTGATAATGGTCAGAAAATAGGCTGAACAAAGGAGATTAGATTAAGGGATCTTATTCTAAAAAGAAAAGAGAGTATATAGAAATTATAAGAAAAAAGGGTAGATTATTGAATCTACTTTAATCCAAAAAACAACTGTTAATCTTAAATAGTTTACATTGGTATGGATTTTGGTTTATTGATACAGATTTCAAGTTAATTTTGTTATGTTATATGTATGTTTTTATTCTTGTTTAAGGTAGCATGTTTATGCAGTTCATTTAAAAATATAACATATAATTAAAACCATAGATTAATAGTCATCTATAATAGTCAAACTTATGTTAGTTATGTTTTCAAGGTCATACACAGATATTTTTACATAGATGGTCTTCAAACACTCTAAAAACCTACAGAATATGGCATTTGCTATGTTTAATAACCAAAGTTTTTTTCATGAAACTGAGACACATCTGCTCCTGGCAGCACCAGTCTACTTCAGAGAAGAGGATGGGCACTGAAGAAACTCCATATGAAGTTTGTTTCTTTATGGCAAAGCTATCCATGTGGGCAAAGAAACTGCCCTTGCCTCAATTACTGACAGGATGCTGTCTTAACTGGACCATCAAGACACAAGAAAGGCAACTGGCAAACTTGACCAAGACTAGGTAGATAGTACAATCCTCCAGAATTCCCTGCTTCACAGGAAAGCCTGTCAGAGATACTAGGCCTGTAGGCCAGAGTTGGATGCCACAACATTACAGAGGAATTTTGGGTGACTGTCCAGACAGCCTGATATCTCTATCATTAGCTAACATTTCATCCTTCTTGGGTCTTTGATGAAGTTAAAAAATTATAGTTAAACTTACAGTTTTCTTTAGCTTCAATTGAAAAAAATAGTTATAAGACTTTAGACTCACAAAGATAAAATAAAGAGTATTTTCTCTATTTTTGCCAAATACAAATGGACTGGATACTGTAAATATAATTCTTACTTGATAACTGTTTTGTTGTATGTAATTTTACTATGTTAAAGTAAAAACCTTCCTTTCTAAAGGAAGGGGAATATTGTGGAATACTCCTTCTGACTGGCCAGTATCTGAACAGGTCACAGTTAGGTAGGAAAGCCAAGTTGAGAATGATGAGACAAGGAAGGACAGAGTCAGAGGAGATGCTAGCCAGATGGAGAACTAGTCTGACATTCTGTCGGATAGAGGTAAAAGCCACAAGCCTCAGGGCAGCACTTAGATTAATGGAAATGGGTTAAGTTATAAAAGCTAGTTAGTAATAAGCCTTGGTGTGTTGATTTGACAGCAGCTGAGGAACAGAAACTTCCACCTACAGTAAGTATATAAGATTCCTCAAAGATGTAAAAAAGACAGACATTGGAGTGAAATTTGCAGAAGAGATGGGGGGGAGGGGGAGAAGAGCCTGTGAAGGTCACAGCAGAGATTAAGGTCATGATACTTTCAATCAAGGAATTCCAGAAGAAGCCAGAAGGTTCAAAGAAAGATGTGCCTCCCCCCACTCAGAGCCTCCAGAAGAAGTAGCCCCTAGAGGCACTCTGGCTTGGGACTTCTTGCCTTCTTAAGCTTCGAAATAATACATTTCTATTGCTCTGGGCAGCTCAGGGCATTTGACTTTGCTATGGCAGCAACTAAGTTAGAAAGCTTTGATTCTGGTCAAAGATACCATTGACCACGTACTTTACATTGTCTTAAGGATGTGCCACAATGCTCTGAGGTTGAGGTACTGTGACAGTTGGGAGGACTTCTGTATGAAGATGAGCGGCATAATCATCCCCCATTCCCCCATTATCCTTAATAGCAGGTATCTCCTTAATATAACAACCTATTGTCACCCGCAAGTAGATCTTGGATTTGGGGTTGTTTATTGGATGGACTCAAAGTTTGGTTCATCTTAGCTGTCACTTCAGGCAGAGAGCCTGGAGTTCTGGAAGCTGAATGACAGGAAATGATCTCCTTGCCTTGCTTTCTGCTGTCACCCTTTCCCTGAGATGGTGAGATGCTAACCCACTAACTACTAACTGACTGGGGAGTATGGAAGAGTGGTAAGCCAAGAAACAAAAACTTGAAGTGCCAGAAATTCCCAGAGATGACAATGAGTATTCTGAAATTAGTCACTGGCTACACTAACAATGAGCAAGGAGATTCAGTCTCAAAAGAGATTCACCATTTTCCTAGACAGCAAATTATGTCATGGCTCCCAATAAACAAATGATCTCAGAGAGGAATTTGCTTGTTGGGTTCTGCAGCCTAATAAGGCAACAAGGCGATGAGCACACCCAGAGTTCCAACACACCTCCGGGGAGAATGTCTCCGACATGCAGTGCTAAATTGATTTTCCAATTCTGGCAGTGCCACCAGCTAATTTGTTTCTTTGGATTAATGATGCCATGTCTTAAAATGCTGGAATTAAACTGGATATTTGCTCTCATCTCTTAGAAGTCTCTGCAGCTTATTATTCTGCTTCAGGGTTGGTATTAAAATATTGGCCAGCCCAGAGTCTTCTGAGTGGAATACATAAGGGTATGGGTTGAAAAAGAAGGATGTGGGAGAGTTCTCCAAATCAACTAAAATTGGAGTAAGGGATTATTAAAGTTTCCACTGCGCTGTACAATATGTGCGTAGACCAGACGGGAGGAGCAGAGGTTTCCAGTTGTTGCTAATGACTGAGAGTTAAACACCTGCAAGAAGTTTTCAATGCCTGTACGTCAGCTACACATTAGAATCGACAGCTGGGGTCACAAAAGCAAGTTTTAGTTTAGATTATGTTTTAAATATTGCTCCATTGTTTCCCCTTAATCAATATAAATTGAAAACAGATTCATCTAGTTCACTTCAAGAACATAATGATGGATTTCAAAAGCCAATTCCAGGTCTCCCAGGCATTGAAAGAAAAATAAAGCATGAACAGTTTTCAGTCAATGAAGTAGAGGTACCACATAAAACTGTGATTCACTTTAAACAGGAAAAGCAGGTCATCTTAGAAGCTTACAGAAACCGTGTCACCAGACACAAGGACTATGGGAAGAAGATCTAGAAGATTCTCCATGTCCTAAATTAAGTAAAGAAAAAACAAGGGGTAACAGAGAATAAAGCCCATCAGTATTGGTCAATGAACTCTTAGATTTAAATATAGTATGTAATTACTGACTGGATGCTGGATGTCTGTGCATTGCTTGTCAGCTGATGACCACAGGTGCATCCTGTTCTCTAGTCCTGGCTTACAGCCCTGGCCTTGCCCGCCTGACATCAGTATCTAGCACAAGGAAAACACGAGCTCTTACACCTGGGGTTTTTCCACTGTGCTGTAAGTCTGTATATACGACTGCTCACTCCTTATGGCAGACACACAGACACAGCACATACACACATGCATTCTCCTGGCAATAAAGGCGGCAGACGCATTCTCTTAACACAAACAGCTGGACATCTTGTCTTTCATATCCCCCTATCCCAGACTTGTTCATGGTGGGGACACCACATGTGTGGGTTCCCTTATATCTAATATAAAAATCACATACCTTTGACAAATTCCTACTACATTCACAGCAAAAACTGTATTTCCAGTTGTTTGTTGTTTCATTATGAATCACTCCAAAGAAGCAGCTGAAAAAATAATACTGTATGCTACTGATGAGTCTCCTGAGAATTAACTAGAAAGTTCTTGCTGAGTTTCTTCCCCATGACCACAGGTAGCTGTTGCCAAGGGCCAAAATTATTTGAAGGTTTCTTCACTCACACGTGTATAACTTGAGCATTCAGGGACTGGCCTGTGTGGGGTTGGGTGGGAAGCACTTTCCATCCTTGTGTGATCACTGCCCATTGTCTCTTCACATGACCTTAGAGTAGCAGACTTTCCAGGTGGCAACCACAGTAGAGATCACCAGCAGAAGCATCTTGGCCCTTCTTGACCTGGTGTTGGAAGTCACAGAACACCACTTCTATCAAACTGCTTTTGTGGTGGTCCCAAAAGTTTACCAAAGTTCAATGGAATGATGGTCTCTGTTCATGGCACGGGTATGTCAAAGTCCAAGAAAAGCATGTGGCCTAAGAAATACTCTTGCATCCCCAAAGCTGGCTGGCATGAAAAGACTCCAGTGACGTCAGGAAGTCATTCCCAGTTGGGGGGGGGGAGAAGTGAATACTTCAATATTAATGGGAGTCTCCTTTTGGTCCTGCAATGAACTGTCACAAACTCATTGGCTTTAAATGGCAAAAATGTATGACCTTGTAGTGCTGCATCCGGAAGCCAGCCATGGGTTTAAAATCACCAGTGCTGTGCCTATTTCAGTTGTACAGGGAGAGCATAGGCCCTTGCTCACCTACACTGCTTTCAGAATTCACTACCTTGCAGTTTTAGGAGTAAGGACCCCTCTCATCATTCACTGTCCACTGAGGACCATACCTAAGTTCAGGAGGACAGCTTGTTTTTTATTTAAACGTAAAAACTTTAGGATTTCATGAGTTCTATATGTGCTTTCCTCCATCCTCACAACAGCGACAGTGAATCGTACTCACTTTCACATTCTATCTCCCCTAGTGTTCTCCTGTCACAGATCTCTGACTGACTATCAGCAGGAAAAATTTTCTGTTTTTAGGGTCCATGTGATGAGAAGGATCCTACCTGGGTCGTTTCCCGTTCTCTGTAAAATGTGTCACATCCATGTTGCGCCTTTGGGTGTGTGTTGAGGTTTCTTTTTTGTCAGCGTGATAAAGCACTGCCCAGAAGCAAGATGGGGGAAGGAGGGCTCTGTTTGGCTTTCAGTTCCAGGTCACTGTCCATCACTGAGGAAAGTCAAGGCAGTGGCTCAAGGTGGGAACTTGAAAGCAAGCCTGCTTGGTATTCTCCATGGTATTACCTCTAACTGAGGAATACACATCACAGCCAAAAAAATAAATGGTGCAAGAGGAACCGTGGAGAAGGGTGCCTGACTATAACCAAAAGTAACTTGGGGAGGACAGGGTTTGTTTGATGTACATGTTCCAAGTCACAGTGAAGAGGCTCAAGGCAAAACATAAAGGCAAAAACTAGAGCAAAGACCATGGTCACATTAGCTTGATTTCTTATACAAACCAGGGCCACCTGCCCAGAGGTAGAATCAGTGACAGTGAGCTGAACCCTTGTACATCAATCACTAATTAAAAAAGTGCTTCACGGACTTACATACAAGCCAATCTTGTGGGAGGCATTTTCTCAGTTGAGGTTCCCTCTTTCCGAATGACTTTAACTTGTATTAAGACAAAATGAAACCAAACAAAAACAAAAAACAAATCAAAATTATAAAGTAAATAAAGAAGACTAACTGGCATAATCAGTTGACAACCATCACAATCTCCCTAAGACGTACCTGTAGGCCAATCTGGTCCAGGCAGTTCCTCAACTGAGTTGTTTCGTTGTTGTTTGGTTTGGTTTGGTTTTTCAAGACAGGGTTTCTCTGTATAACAGTCCTGCCTGTCCTGGAACTCTCTTTGTAGACCAGGCTGGCCTGGAACTCACAGAGACCTCCTGCTTCTGTCTCCCAAGAACTGGTGTTAACAGGTATGGAAAGCCACCAAGAGAAAGCCAGATATGTGACACAAGCCCAATTTGTGACTGTTCTTAGGTACCTACATGCTCCCTCCAGAAAACCCAGGATCCAGGTCAGTCCTGGAGCTCCCTGGAGTCCCCAGATAATTCTAGATTGTGCCAATTTGACAGTTAGAGCTGGATAGAACACTATGTAAGTGCTAGACACCAGAACTTTCACATCTCTAAGAGTTGAATTCTGCCTACTACAGGCATAATATGTTTGATTAAAGCAAGAACATGGCAATAGAATTAAGGAAATTGACATTAAAATTTGATGATTCTAGGGACTCCATGAGGTGACTCCACATTCATTAAACACATCTACTTAAACAAGTGACTTCCCTTCTCACTCATGGTTGGCAGCACACGATGACAAAGTGCACGCCCTTAGGTCTGTGAGCCTTTCTCAGAAGAAAGACCTCACTAAAATTTAATTAGCTTTATTTTATATTCAATTATAACCAAGGTTCCCTGGTTTCAAAGCCCCAACTACCTCAGCAATAACAAATTAGAAGTGACAAATACCAATCAACAGTGACAAATGACATCTTTAGCAAAGAAGAAATTAAGGAGTGATAGCATGGAAATACAATACCTGCCACACACATGAATGCCAACAGCAGACAGACATTTGTGATGGGCACAGACATTGCTACAAGAATGAATGGGATTATGTCACTGAGAAATGGGTAAGCTCTGCTCAGAATATTCTTTCTGGGTTTATAAAGATTCTGCAAAATTGCCTTATTAAAAAAAGCATTATCAGAGAGGGCTATTAAAATAAATGACTAAGTGACATGCTGTGTGGTACAAACAATAGCCAGCCCCTCTGAGGATGAAACTGATCCAGACACTACCCTCCATGCACATGTGTGTTTGCACCATGGGAAGGGTGACCTTTGCTGAAAGCTCAGCTTGTCCCTTACTGGGGCAAGTCGGTAGAACAAGAAAGAAGAGTGGAAAGTCTCCAAGAGAAGGACAGATATGTGACACAAGCCCAATTTGTGACTGTTCTTAGGTACCTACATGCTCCATCCAGAAAACCCAGGAACCAGGTCAGCCCTGGAGCTCCCCGGAGTCCCCATGTCATGTCAGCATTTTGTTCATTCTGGCCAATCCTAGATGCTGTAAATCCTCTTCCTGGTGACTGATCAATTCGTCACTAAGACAAATGGGCAAAATCTTCATCATCTGAAATGCAACCCAGCTACCAAGCAGATCGATGCTCCCAGGACACCACATAGCCATCATGTTGTATATTTTGTGTGGTTTACCAAAGTGCTGTATGTTCAATATGAGTGTGTTTCAATAAACTATCTAAGCTTTAATTAGAATAGTATGGTTTCCCTCTCTATGTGTCATTTTTCATAAAACGGATGTCTTCAATTTTACTTCAAAGATGACCCAATAAGAGAATTTGATCAAAATGAGTGAAAATAGTGTTTTTCAATAATGTGCTTATAATTGGTTTTAATATGTTTCAACACACACCTTTTTGAAGTAGAAAAATTAAATCACTGTAGGAATTATAGATTTCAAAGAAAACCCCAGTAACTTTTTTAATCAGCAAATCTATATTTTTAGAAAAAAATCACATTAGGACCATAAAGAATAGGTTTTATTCCTGGTTTGGGGGACATCATTAGTAAAATAAGAATTTCAGGATTTGGGAGCTTAGTGACATTTATATAAACACTAGCTCCATGTAACTCAATAGAGAATAGTTAATATGGGGCACCAGGCACAGTGGTCATGAGCAACATTAACAGGCAAACAGGGAACAGAAACAAGCTGGGGATTAGCTCATACTAGACAGCACTGGCCTAGAGAGATGGAGGAGGAGAACCAGCAGGCCAGATGGGAGCTAATAACACAAAGGAGAGCCATCTCTACAGCAGAAGACCTCCCAGAAAGTGGAAGACAAGAGGGACATACACCTGGCTGTCTGTTTCCATTGTCTGTTGTTACTGGCAGCTCACTGGAGCTCACATATAGTCACATACAACCCACATTGTGCTGCGATGTACTCACGTAAATATATCTAAAATATATAATTCAAACATAGTAGAGAAATTAACAAGTATGATATTTTCTGACTTCAATCATGTAGACTCACAAAGAGTTAAGAGAATGTGCATTGTCATAATTACCCTGTGAATTCCCAAAATAGTTATATATTAATAGTAATAAATGATATCTGTAAAATATATTTGAAAATTTTGGTTACCTTCCTCAAACATTCTGCTCACTTTTACTGTGCTGTAGTCTTAGAAACTGGGTAGGTGTGTCCTCTAACCTTCCTGGAAGGTGGAGTCATAGCATGGCTAAGACATTCAAGGAAACCTCATCTGTCTCACAACATGGGTTGGGACATAGTCAGCTCCCCAGGAATGAGCTAGTGAATTCATGGCCTCACCTTTGCTCTGGAGCTTGTGAAGATGAAGTTCCCTCCATCTGGGAGTGAATGAGCAGTCATGCACCCAATTCCTCCTGGGAGCTTTCCTGTGATCCTGGGAGAACTCAGCATGGAAACGGTCGTGTCCTTAGGTTAAAACAAATGTTACATAAGATGTGGTGGTTGGGAACACTGAGGACAATATATGAGGGTTTGCAGATGGAGCAAGAGACAGTCAGAGTAAGCAGTAAGTGCAGAGCAGGTCTTTGAGAAAACATGCAAAGCAGGATCCAGACAACTGTATGGAGCCCTGCCCTGCAAAGCACCTTCAAGTACTTCCACCATCCTGTATCCTGGTAGATTCTCAACTTTACACCTTTATACATTGCATCTAATGTATCTAACTGCCACAGATTGACTCTGAGAAAGCTTCCACCTGCCCAGAAAGTAGGCCACTCAGACCACTCAGGGGCAAGCACTGGGAGGAGAGAAGAAATGGTACAGCCAGTGCCCAAGACTGGAAAGTCTACACACTGGAGGGCTAGAGGTCATCCTGGTAGCTCTGTCTTTCTGATCTGCACTCTAGAAGTCACACTTAGCTTCCATTGCCTGACTGCTAGAAAAGGCATTTGTTCATTTACTCTGCCTGCATCCATGTGTTGCCTTGGTTAAGAGAGGAGAGATGTCCCTATCTGTAACATGTGACAGAGGGGATAAGATATAGTGGGGTTATAGGAATAGACTTCAAAGCTCTGATGAAATCATTCCTGAATTCTGTAGCTTTCATGTATCTAAGATATATGTCAATAAATCTCCTAAATTATTTAAGCCAGTTAGAGTTTGGTTTTCTTTTTCTTTTGGTTTTCTGTTTTGCTCAAAAATTAAAAATGTTGCACACAATGCTATTCATTTTCCCCACACTTACCTCACTATATTCTTCCAAATTTGGAATACTTATCTCACTAAATTTTGCCAAATTTAAGGGGGATGTTTTTTCATAAACCCTCCTTTCGTGTTCCTGGGGCTTGGGGTTTGCCTATCACATGAGAGTCTCACAAAGAATGCAGACATGTGGGAGACTAAGAAGTCAGATCTGCTCCAGACAGCAAAAGAAGGCATTAATATCTCCTTTAAAACATAGCCTCTGTCACAGTCTTACTGCTAAATGTTGATGACTTAAATCAGGAGTGTTATAGAATCATAATCTGAGGATACTGCACTACAATATTGCTGGTTGCAACTATTATGTGATGCAATGTGTGGAAATTCCCTTATCAATGTCCAAAGTCACACTTCACTGATGAACAATTAGTGCAAGTGTACAAACCCCATGTTATATTTGCTTACTGAGCTTCATTGTATAATGTTTTAGAAATTAGTATAGATGTATACGATACACATGTTGGGTTGCCATAACAAAATACCAACGCTGGGCATTTATAAACAAGGGAAGTTAACTTACTTCACAGTATTTGAGACCCAAGCTCTAAAACTTGGGGCTTTACCTATCCAGCTTTTTGTGAAAGCCCAAGAATGAAGGCATATCTCTGAATCAACATTGGTTCTTGGTAAAGGCATGGAACCCAGTGGCCTAATTAATTTCCCCATGACCACCTGTGTTTAGGATCCTACTATCTTCAGTACGCCATATTTGGGACCAAACTTCCATCACTGGATGCTTTGGGGAGAGGGCGGGCATACTTAAACAATAACAGCACAGGAATTGTCTGACCACTGAAACTCTTATAAAGGAAAACATTTAATTGAGGCTAGCTTACAGCTCAGAGGACTAGTCCATTATTGTCATGGCAAGTGGCATGCAGGCAGACATGGTGCTGGAGGATTTGAGAATTCTACATCTTGATCCTCAGACAATAGGAAGTGAACTGTGTCACTGGGTGTAGCTTGAGCATAGGAGATCTCAAAGCCCATCACCTCAGTGACACACTTCCTCCAACAAGGCCATACCCACTCCAGTAAATCCACACCTCCTAATGTTGCCATGCCCTTTGGGGATCATTTTCTTTTAAGCCACCACAGTAATAATAATCAATCAATTAATGGCATTCATGAGTATGTCTAAATAAAGTCAAAGAAACAGGTCTAGGAGCAGAATCTGCTCACCATTGGCTTTCTCTGCTTTGTATTTATTGGGAAATGCATTCGAGAAAGCTACAAACAATTCTCATTTGGTTGCAGTTATGGTTCATATTTTGCTCTAAGAGGTCTTTCAGGTCTCTCTGTTTTCTCCATTCACTCTCTCTGTTTTGCATTTTTCATTAAGCATCTCAGATTAGCTTTCATCCCTACACCTCCTGTCAATAGAACCCTAAGATGTTTTGACATTGATTATCACCCTCGATTTTAGTTTGATGCCATCTGTTAGGCACTGGGGGACTTCAACGTGTCTTCTTATGCTTTCCTTCCTTTTCCCTGAGCTCATTTGAATTCCTGCATCTCCTGACATGCAGGAACATTATGCTACTACAAAGCATTTTCAAAGAGAACAAAATCAGATTGTATTTGAGCACTGCCAGTCTTATGTCTGTGGGAATCTATCGCTTTTGCTTTCAATGACTTACCAGGGACCAAAGAACTGAAGCCAGGGACTTGCTGAATTGTAATTGGTTCTCTCTCCCTCTCTCTCTCTCTCTCTTTCTCCCTCCCTCCCTCCCTCCCTCCCTCCCTCCCTCCCTCCCTCCCTTCCTCCCTCTCTCTCTCTCTCTCTCTCTCTCTCTCTCTCTCTCTCTCTCTCTCTTCCTCGCTTCCACCTCTTTCCTTCTTCCCCCCACCCCCTCACCCCCGTGTGTGGTGTGTACATGACGTAAAAGTTGGAGGACAATGTTGGGTGTCTTCTTCAATCACTTAACACCATGTTTCTTGAGATAGACTCTCCCACAGAACTTGGAGTTCACCGATTTGGCTAGGCTGACCAACAAGAGAGCTCTGGGAATCATTCTCTCCTTCCCAGAACTGGAAACACAGGCACAGAAACACTGCACGTGGCTTTTTATGTGGGTGTTGGGGATCTGAATTCAGGTCCTCATACTTGTACAGCAAGGACTTTCTCCACTAAGTTATCTCCCCAACTGTGCAGTTAGCTCTCTTTGTAGCTACAGCATAAGATGCTTGTGAAAATCTGTGATGTAATTCAAAGGGGCCTCTTGCTGGTTTGAGATGGATCAGAATGGCTTCTTAGAATGTCTTCCTTGTTCATGTGAATCTACTCTAGGACTAGTTCCTCATTGTTCTTTTGGACATTTGTGTCTACACAGGCTAAAACCATTCCTTCTTCCAAACGCATGTCCTTGAACATGTGAGCATGTGTATTGCCCACCCCCCACAGACCTTGCTTCTGTTTCCTGAGTGTGGGGGGAGGGTGCCAATACATTCAGAATGTTTACCGGTGAAAACCTCTCACTAGGACACTGAGTATCCTCTTTACTTGACATGCTCTTTGGCAAATATCACTTGTGCAGGTATGTAAGCACATGGTTGCTATTACACAGTACCCTAAAATTCTTGTGAAAGACACATCTGTTATTCTGCTGTCCTAGCTACCCCAAGCTCTTATGTCTTTGTCTTTATACAGATCAACCAAGGGCACAATTCAGTATTTGCTATGTTACTGTAGGACTGCCTGAATGTGCCATATTAGTCCATGGAAAAGTTATTCTTTCACTGTTAGTATTTAGATGTCATCTGAGAGAATTTCACATTTGGATTTAAGTGAAACAGCTGAGAATTTATTATTACTAATTTTAAGTAGCTAAATATTATGTGATATTCATATAAAATCATTGCTTTATTGCAACAAGAACACGCACAGTCTGTGTCACTCATGTCTCAATCAAATGTCAGTCTATTCATATGGAAATGCAAGCAGTTACTTGTTTATTTATTCTCTTACAGAGTCAGCCATCTTAAAAGTTTAAGGACCACATTAGCTCTCAAAAATATGGTATTCGGTAGGTGGCCCTATCATGGGCTAAGTAAGTTATATTCATATTACAAAAACACAACATCTAGACAATTCAAAATATTGATAAAGTTCTCACAATCCCCAATGGCATTTTTTCAAGAGTATATTTGTGTGTGTGTGTGTGTGTGTTTGTGTATGTGTGTATGTAGTGTGTGTGTGTTGCAGTGTAAAGGTCACAGAACGACTTTCAGGAATTGTTTGTTTCATCTCCTATCTTGTTTTGCTGCTTTGCTGTATACTCCAAGCTAGCTGGCCCAGAGCCTCCTGTCTCTGCCTCGACTCCAACTATGGGAATGCTGGGACTTAGGATGTATACCACCACATCTGGCCTTTCACATGAGTTCAAAGGGTGGAACTTTGATTACCAGGCTATTGTCAGCTCCCTGAGTAAGTTCTGAGCTACACCATTTTCTTACAGTTAATGGGCCCTGAAGTCATTTGGGTTTTCAGATTTCAGAGTACCCCAAGATGCTAGTAATTTTTTAGATTAATTTTATTTTCAATTCTCCCTCCCCCCTCTCTCTCCCTCTCCCTCTCTCTCTCTCTCTCTCTCTCTCTCTCTCTCTCTCTCTCTCTCTCTCTCCCTCTCCCTCTCTCTCTCTCTCTCTCTCTCTCTGTGTGTGTGTGTGTGTGTGTGTGTGTGTGTGTGTGTACACCAGCACGTACTCACGCACACATGCCTGTGCAGTGACTACAGGTGCCCACAAAGGCCAGAGTTACAGGATTTCCATGATGCTGGAGTTACAGGTGGTTATGAGCTGCCCAACAAGAGTACAAGTAATCAAACTTGGATCCTCTAAAAGAACTCTGCATGCTCTTAACCACTGAGCCCTCTCTATAGCTCAACCCAGGAAAAACATTAGCACTACAAGAAACAAAGTAAATCAGAATATTAACGTTTACAGGAAGGGATAGTGCCATCCTACAGTCACACTACTGAAACAGAATAGAGTGTTGCAGTTTCCATGTCAAATATCAGTGTTGTGACCCTATACACCTGTCAAAGTCCCTAGAATACATTCAGAAATTCTTTGCTTAAAGCAGAAGAATGATTCTTGTTTCATCCTCTCACATACCAAATTTGATTGATTGGAGAATATATCCTGTTGTTACAGAAAAAAAAATGTACATTTTAGTTGTCTTCAGTGAACTAGAATTTTTAACTGAGTAAGAACTGGATCAGCATTTGGGTGGAAAATGACCAATGTTTTCATTGATGTCATTCTTTGCTCCTTGTATTCTAAATAAAGATGCTCATAGACTTGGTAAAATAAGACCTACGTTTGCCCTTTAATCTGTGGTTGTTAATATTATGAAATGATAGAAAACATAACGGTGAATGTTTCTGCCAAAAGCCATCACTCTTCCTCCAGCACAAACCTAAGTCAACATCCCACTGAGACTGCTCAGAGCCTCCACAATCTCAGCAACTGCTGTTTGCTCCCTAATGTCTCTCTGCGGCTGTGACCAGCTGTTCCTTCCACTCAAGTGTTTGATAGGAAAGTACCTGGAAAGAAATGACCTCCGTGGGGAAATGCTTTGCATATTTGCCAAAAAACTAAGTAAACACAAAAACCCAAATGAAGAAGAGGATCATAAATGGCTACGCTGCTTCTGCTTTTGTTGTCTTCTCTGTTGTCATCTCACAGAACTCATATGAATAGCAAACCAGCCCTCATATGTCAGACCCTACTGCTGACACCATTTAATTCCTCTTGCTTTTAGTTCAATGCAAATGCTATGATCAATGTCAGAAATTGTATCTTCCAACATATATATGGCTAATTGATTAAATCTTAATTACTTACTGCATCCCTCCAGGATGTCCATTATGAGAACTGGAAAGCTGTCTGTTTCAAGCTGAACACTGAGTATCTTACCATTTCAGGATGCCAAGTATTGTGGTTTCCTTTCTGTTGCTATGACGAAACCCTTTCGAAAAAAAAGAAAAAAGTAAAACCTTGGGGGAAGAAAGAGCTTGAGAGAAATTAAGGCAAAAACTCAAGGCAGGAACCTGAAAGCAAGGCTGGTATGCTTATCGATGCAACATTATCCCCATCAAGGAGCTCACTTAAAGAAGCCAAAGATGCTCTGTAGGGAGCCACAGAGGGATGATGTTGATGGCTAGTGTGCAGGCTCATGCTCAGCTCTATATGTATATCCCAGGACAATCTGCCCTGGGAACAGAGTCACCCTCAGTGTGTTAGACCTTACCACCTCAATTTACAATCAAGACAATCCCCTACAGGTATGTACATAGACTAATCTAATCTGGGCAATCTTTCAACTGAAATCCCTCACAGATGATTCTAGACTGTGTCAACTTGACAGTCTCTAACTAAGATAACAAGACAATGTAGTTCTCTATGACCCTCCTTCAAGCCAACAACAATTCCAAAGGAAATCATGAAGAACATATGGGCCCAATTGGAACAACAAATAGACACATAAACAAAAATTTCTTTCTTTGGTATACCTAAGGTTCCAGGGTTCGTACGATGATGATGTATAATATCATTGTTATGATGTGCATGTCACATGATGTGATTTATCAGCCCACGTGTGCAAATATGTGCTTAAACAAGCATGTGTGATGATGTCAAATACACACAAATGGTACAATTTGGAAATAGCCAAGGAGAGGACACACCAGATTTCTTGTAGGCAGTTTCTTCTGAGACTTGGAATTGGACATAAAGTGGGGCAGAAATTGAATTGTTTCATTTCTTTGACTTTATTTTCAATATCCTACAACATTTAAAATAACCAGAAAATGGACCAAAGAGATGGCTGGGGGATTAAGAGCTCTTGCTGCTCTTGCATATATGATCAGCATTTAGTTCCCAGGAGGAACCTGAAGGCTCTCAACCACCTGTAATTCAAACTGAGAGTATTCACCACTCTCTTCTGGCCTCTATGGGTAATGTACCGACATGTACATACCCACACAGGCACGCACATACATACACATAATTAAAAATGAAATAAAACTATTTCAAAATAAGCTTTTGGAGAAGCACAATAAACCAGAAAGGAATGAGCTAAGTGATTGCTTCTAGAGTGGATTATTGAGCTATCACCTTATACAATCACAATGTCATGTGAAAGGTTATCTATTGCTAAGTGGAGTATTTTGATGAGTTATTATTCTGGCTATTTACTTCTTACCTTCAAATTCCAGATTAGGAACAGATTTAACAGGCTTTACTAGTTTTCAATTTATCCCTTTCATCCCCTTACGCCACTCCCTTTGGTCCTTTGATTTTCTGTCAGGCTTTCAATCACATAAAGATTCATTATGTCTTCCATGGGCAATTATTCATGGTGCAATTTGTACTGTCTATGCCTATGTTGAAATATTCATACTGTGTTAATTGTTGTGCCTGGATAACAGATCTCTGTGATAGCATAACCTGATGAGGGTATCATTCAAGTTTATTATATACCAAAATATCTTGAGTTATTAACTACCATTTTTCATAGTGGTCTGGGTAGGAAATGCCCTCTAAGCATCTATGCCTCGAAAGAAGCAATGAAAGAGACAATATAGAAGTGAAATACTTACTTATAATGAAGCAAGTGCCAAAACAGTGAGATGACTTCACGACAATGGCATGCTTCTTTGACACTGGGTCGCATGACTCCCCTAAAAGAAAAACCGGTCAAAAGACAAGTTATTGTTCATCTTTCCTACCAGGTACAGCCAGTGGAGCATAGACACAAAAGTATGCATCTCAGCAAAGTATTCCAGGCTTGAAGAAATATGTGGACAGATGGATGAGAAGAGCAAGAAGAGGCAACCCAATAAAGCAAGGTCATCCTGCTCACAGGTATAAACAAGGATGCAATGAATGTGAGTTGAGTTGTCTAAAGAAAAGCATACAGGAAAGTGACTCCCCAGGAAGTCACAACTGAGCCAAAGCTGTCAGGATGAGAGGAGGTTAGACCAAGCACATCAGTGAAAGGAGGGCCTTTCCTAAGGGAAAAAAATCTTTTTCATTGATCCCAACATCGAGCTCAAAATGCCTATTTCTTCCGATTCAATGGTAAATAAACATTGAACACATATTTAAAGATGCAAGTTAGAAGAAGAAAATGTTGTCTCACTTTGGTTGTTTTTTAAATGTTTTTATTATATTTTACTTGTGTGTATGTGTGTGTGCACATGTGCGCAAATGTGTAGAGGTCAAAGGACAAACTCACAGCATTCAGTTGTCTACTTCTATCATGTGGATCTGAAGAATCAAGCTCAGGTCCTTAGGCTGGGCTCCAAGTGCCTTCACCTGCTGAGCCATCTGCCAGCCCTCCCTTTGAGTTTGAATATGCAAATTAAGAACTCTTGGTTTCAATGCTGATGTTACCTTAGAGAGTCTGAAAAGAAGCTAAGGCTGCAATCACCAAACAGGCAGATTATAACCCTCCATAGGCTGACAGCCAAGATCAGATAATTCTTTCCAAATCCAGCATCCAGCATAAGTTACCTAGTAAAGGTGTGCAAAGTGCAACAAATAATGAACTTTCCCTTGGAAAAATGATGTGTTAGGTGTACAAGATTCAAAAATGAAAAGAAAATTTTAAACCACACATTAGGCTGAAGAGCCATATACTATAATAATATTGTAATGTCTCCATGCTCTTTGAAGTACTAAATTAAAACAGAACCATTTTCAGCAATGCTATACTCCAAAATCATAATAGCAGTAAATATTAATAGATTTAAATATTATTTTGTTAACTGATAATTGCTTTTATCTTCCTAAGATTTCATTGTTATATGACACAGATCCCCAAAAAGTCCTTTTGCCATGTCATGTGGAAATTCGTGCCATGTGAAATATATACTTATCACAAGATAAAGCCTTCATGTCAAAGCAAGTGGAGAAAGAGTGACCCCTCCTTTAGAATAGAAATCGTATCACTGCTTAGCAGTGTAGAAGAGGCTGAAGTGAAAGCATACGAATATTAACAGCAAAAGCATGGGTAAATTCTTCCATAAATTAAACATAGAAAAATTATTAAATTGGACTCAACATCAAGAAATTATATGAGAAAAGATCATTAAATTTGGCCATAGTTAAAGAAAAAGCACATAATTTAGCCAAAATAAAAGAGCAAATGAAAAACAAACAGAAAACTGGGACATCTGTGCAGTTAATATCACAGTGAAGAGTTAATAACCCTAATACATAAAGGGCATCTCAAAACAGAACATTCTAAGAGGAAAACGGACAAGAGTCACACCCACAGGGTTCACAAATAAAATTAATGGAAATATTGGGCAGAAGTCTTTTTCTGATTTCTCGAAGAGAAGGCTTCATTTGGGGACCATAACAGACCTTATGGACTTCATATTCTAATGCGCAGGACAATTCTTTGAAAAGGGCTGAGCTGCATAGATGGCTCAGCAGTCCAGAGCCCATAGTACTCTTCCAGAGACCCAGTCCCTAGCATGAAAGCTCTTAATCTCCACAGGTTCCTGTATGCACTTGGTACACATAAATGAACACATATAGGAATGCATATATGCACATACATGAAAATTAAATTTAAAACTATGCATTGTGCATGTATATGGGAAATGTTGGCTGTCAAAAACCCCACCCAGTGACCAACCTGCCTGTTTGTTGCTAGGTCCTTCAACATTGGAGTCACCCCTGACACCTAATGGTCCAGTTACAATGGTGACTCCCAGGAAACTCAGCTGAGAATCATGAAACTGGATGTGAGAACTGTTGCAGCACAAGAGAGAAACAACATTTGGACACACTGTGAAGCTGGAACTTTTGAAGATTAACACAATCCCCTGTGAAGAAGAGTTCACACCATTAGTCATGTTAAATTGCCAAGGTACATTATCAGTGTGAGTCCACAGCTGCCCGGTCGCAGCAGCAAGGAATGTTATTTTTACCTTACAGTTACAACAAGACTCTAATTACTGAAACTGCCGATGTCACCTTAATTACAGTTTTACTTAATGATCACGTTGGGCACTGCTGTATGATGCGGAATTTTCCGAGGTAAAATATGGCAGAGACATGGAGGGGGAGGACTTAGCTCCAGACGTATTATTTTTCAGCTCATTGGGGGTGCATAAACTTAAGCCAACAAACAGCCTTAATTCAGAGGGAATGTTGTTGAATTTTGTTGTTAAGGTGTTGAGAAAATGGCACACTTTTCAAAAAAATGCAAGTTCATGCTTTCGCAGACAGTCATGATGACTGCTCATATTTACATTCAAACTGTGTGGAAAAGACATATGCCAATCATTCACATTCGTTCTCAATGCACACTCTGAACCCAAAGCAGGCAGGCTCCAGAAGTTTGTAATTTCATAGCAGGACTAAGACATCTGCTAGTCACCATAAACATCTGGACACTAAACAGTGTCCCAATAATGTCAATGATAGTTGGTGATTGCCAGGTATGATGGATCCAAACACAAAATTTTATTATGACACAAGTCACCAAGCTTTCAAAACGGAAGTCACCCTAAGAAGTGCCTCCCTTGTCTCCTTCAGTGTGAGAGCGGAGTGCATGGAGATCAGGGTTCTCCTAAATTAATGATAGTCAACTTTGTAGTCTCAGAGCTCTGAGGCCCAATACTCCCAGGGTCAAATCTTAAACAGCCTTTACAACAGTGGTTCTCAACCCCCAATGCTTTGACCCTTTAATACAGTTCCTCATGTCATGGTGACCCCCTACCATAAAATGATTTCACTGCTACTTCATAACTGAAATTTGACTACTGTTATTAATTACGATGTAAATATCTGATATGCAATCCCCACACTGGATATATTTTAAATGACAACAGGTAGGACTGTCAAAAAAGACATGAATTTAGTTATGATTTTAGTGGTCAGACACAGGGACAAAATGTGAGAAAGATTACTGCTTGTTGAACATAGAAATTACCTTGGGCCTGGGAATTGGAAGGAAGTACTTTCCCACAATGCATGAAGACCTGGATTGCATCTCTAGTGCCACTAAAACAGGAATGGTGGTGGCTCACACATGCAGTGACAGCACTTGGGAGGTGGTGACAGCATCAGAAATTCTAGGCCAGCCTGGGCTACATGAGATCCTGTAGCAACAACAAAAATCTTGACGAACATAACTTTCTATACTCCACGAAAACACTGAAATGCCAGTACCTTATGGGAATGAAGAAATAGGATCTTGATCAAAAATATAATTTACTGTATACTAGTAGCTTTTTTAAAAATTGGGAAATCATATAAAGCCTTCCATGCCCTGATCTGAAACTGAGGAATCATCCTTCAGATTATCGGAAATCGCCTGTCGCTCCACGAGGCTAATGTTACTCTTTATGGCACATAAAGCCGCCTCAGCATCAGGCTTATTGCAGAAGGCAGCTTGAAGAGACATATTTGCCCTGCTTAAGCCTTTAAAATCTTATAAAAATAGCAAGAGCGTGTCATCTGGCTCTACTGAAATAACACCCCAAAGAAGAGAAAGCACCGCGCGGAGCCAGAAAAACAAATGCCTCCCCAGAGGTCGGCCCTCGCTTTGCGGAGGAGACTCTTTGTCAAAGCTCTTGGGGAGTTTTATGTGGAACCAGATGGGGCAAAATTTTTCTTTTATTGCCTTTACCTCTAATTAATGAGTCTTCAGGGAGAGCCCATCTCGTAAAGTGTAGGGAACCATCTCCATCCATGTCTCTGTGAGTTCCTTTGCAGGAACTTCATTCATTGACTGGTCTGGAATCAATCTAATTACAATGAGCAAATCTCTTTGAAGGTCACCTCTTCTAAATTCTAGACGGGTGTCATGAAATGTTTCTTTTAGGAATGCTTGGTCTCCTGACAGTGGTGTTATTTGGGAAAGTTCTGGTACCTTTAGGAAGTAGAGACTCGATGTAGGAAGTAGGATACTAAACCTGGGCCCTACGGTTTTAGGGGCAGTGGTTCTCAACCTGAGGGTCCCGACCCCTTTGGGGGTTAAATATCAGACATCTTGCATACCAGATATTTACATTATGACTCATAACAGCATAACAGTAGCAAAATTACAGTTGTGAACCAGCAAGAAAATCATTTTATGGTTGGGGGTCACCACTGTGAGGAATTGTATTAAAGGTTCGCAGCAGCAGCATTAAGAAGGTTGCAACCATTTCTTCCTGGCCTGTCCCCAGTTCTTGCTTATTCTCTACTTTTTGAATGTGAATGAAATGTGACCAATCAGCTTCCTGCTCCTGCTGCTGTGCCTTCCAGGCTATGAGGACTACATTTGCAGGAAGTATAAGCCAAAATAAACCCTTTCTCCCTGGGGTAGTGGTATTTTGTCACAGAAATATATATACATATTTCTCTAAAATCCATGAAGGCTTCAGTGGCAACTTACTCCTTCTACCCCCTTCTGTGGAATTTGAATCACTCCACATCCCTGAAGGATAAGCCAACTTCAAAGATCAATACTTGAAACCACCTACCAGCAGCATAGAAGGGTTCTTTACCCTCCAACCTCACCAATAGTTGTTGAATTTGGTTTTTTGATTGAAGACTTTCTGATTGGAGTGAGATGGAATCTCAGTGTACTTTTTAATTTGTATTTTTCTGATGACAAAGCAGTGCAGAGAATCCTGCAAGCACTTATAAGCCAATCTCATTTAGTGACTAGATTGTGTGCTCTTTTGGTGTTTGTTTGTTTGAGTTCTTTATATATTCTGGACATTCATTACCTATTGGATTCTTAGAAGACTGAGACTTTCTCCATTCTGTGGATTTCCTGTTCATTGTTTGTTTTCCATGCTGTGCAGAGGCTTGCTAGTTTTGTGTAATCGATTTGTCAATTGCTATTAGTACTTCCTGAGTGATTGGGGTCGTTTTCACAAAGTCATTGCTTAGGCAAGTGCCTCCCCTGTTTTTCTCCTGCTACCACTGTGTAAATCAGTATAGCATTTCCTAAAAACTGAAACAGAACAAAATCTCCTCTGGGTATACACATGAAGAGTCTTGTATACACCGCAGACATATCTACACACCCATGATTGCTACCACACTATTCATAATAGCTAAGTCATAGAATCAATCCTCCTGCTCATAAACAGATGAATGGATCAAAAATATGTGGTATACATCTATACAATAGAAAAGCATTAAAGAGAACAAAATTTACAACAACAATAACAAAAGAAACAGATGGAAATGGGGATCATATTATTAAGCAAAAAAAACCCCACTTCAGACAAAATTTACAACAACAATAACAAAAAAAAGATAGAAATGGGGATCATATTATTAAGCAAAAAAAACCCACTTCAGACTCAGAAATATGAGAATTTACTTTTTAAGGAAGGAAAGGAAAGAAGAAAGGATGAAAGAAAGGAAAGAAAAAAGGGGAAAAGAAATGAAATAAAATAGGGGACTATTAGAGATAGATTAGGAGGGGACATTGGGAGGGATAAAGGATTGGTTTGGATAAATGGGGAAATAAATTTTATCAAATACCTTCTGTATGTGTTTGAAGGTATCACAGCAAAGCTCATTACTTTATACAACTAATATACCCTAATCAAAAATTGTTTAATATGAGTTACCTTTGCCTCCAAATCCTGCCTCTGGAGGCGAGGACTGCCTACACTACTCTCTTTCCTGACAGGATGTGGTCATGCCCCCCCCCACCATCTCTTTCCTTGTTGTCCAAATCCAGGCTTGAAGGAGATAAGAGTAGTTATCAAGGAAACTTCCAAGTGGACCTAGCAACATGAACATACTGCAGACACTGCTCATTACCCACAGCAGTTACCAAGGCAGTACATATGGAAGGTGTTCTGAGAACCTCGTGTGACTAATCGCTCTCAGGTTCTTTGTGGAAGACCAGATGGAAATACTGAGGAGATGGGTAGGGAGAATCTGGAGGACAGAAACTCCATCTTTTCTATGTGTATTGTAAATGAACGTGTGTGTGCCCACATGTATGCTGTGGAAGCCTAAGGTTGAAGTCAAGAGTTTCTTCTATTGCTCAACATCCTATTTTTTGAGATAGGGTTTCCCATCGAATTTGGAGCCAGTCAATGAACCCAGGATCCTCCTGTCTCTGTCTCCTCATACTGAGATTATAGGCGCTCAGTACCACACCCAACTTTTTATGTGAAGTCTGCTTGACTGGGCAGGAACTTGACCCACTGAAACATATTCCCAGCCCCTCGAATAAATACCCCATCTTTATTGTCCTCTGATTAAATAATCCTGAGATCTATTACAGTCCCAGTGTTTCCCAACAGGGCTGGGTCTTCACTGCCCAGCAGAAAATTGCTCCATAGACACTTTAGTGATTTCCTACCTTTCTTTCCTTCACTTCCTTCTCTGCTCAGTACTTCCAGGAATGACCCTGCAAAGCTGACTGACTACTTTATGTTGAAGGTCATCTCTGTGGTGTATTGGTACAATAAATAGCAATGTGAGTTCATGTGAACAGAAGTAAAAAATAAACACATCCGAGATCATAGAGCCTGCTCCAACCCAATTACTCCTCTAATAATATAATCTTAATGGTGAAGAGCAATTCAGAGTTACAGAGGGATAAGAACATAGGTTCCCTCCTGTCCCGCGCTACCGTCTCGCCAGCAAGAACGACGCAGAACACTCGGATCCTTCTGCAGTAAAGCTTTAATGCATCTTGAGAGATAGATGATCAGCTTCTTAGAGGGAGACCCCAAGCTAAGAAACCCAGCCCCTTATATAAGCCTAGGAGCTCCGAGTGAGATGTGTAGAGCCGGGATTGGTGGTTTGCACATCACCCCAGATGACGTCACGGGAGAGGCACAGTTTAAACGGTTAACTCCAACTGACAGCGACAGTTAACTCCAACTGACAGCGACAGTTAACTCCAACTGACAGTGGATGTCAGCGCCATCTTCTAACGGCAATAGCGATAGCGAGGCGGCTCCTCACATCTCCCCCTATTCATTTATTTTTGAAGCAATAGGACACCCACAACTTTGGAGTGGAGATAGAGGTCAAATCCCCATGTGCAAATTCGGAACATGTACAAAGCTCCTCTCCAGGGTCTTATCCCCAGAGGAAGTCCTGACCAGTCCGATGTCTTTTTTCTGGGGGAAGGAGATCATGACATAGAACCTTCATGCAAGATGACTTATCTCCCAGGAGAAAGTCGTTATACCGCAGACCTCTCCTGTGCAGTGCTTAGCCTTGCAACTCCTTGGGCTGCTGAAGCCTACCCACTCTATCCCGTGCAATGAGACTAGCCTCGTGGGGTGCAAGAGCTGGGAGGCCAGCGACCTATTGCTTTAACATGGTTAACCAAATGTCAGGGGATGCTCCGTGTTCTAAGGCAGCAAGTGCTTGTGCCACCACCACTTTCTCCTTTTGTTTGGGCTCTGAGCGTACACACCATCCAAAGCATCAACACTATTCCACAGCAGAGAACTAGGCTAAATGATCCTACCCCCACCCATTCCTTAAAATAAGAAAATGCAGATGAAATCCAGGGGAGAGGTCTTCCATCAGAGAAAGATCCAGATGCGTCGAATTCACTTGCAGGATCGCCATTCTCAACTCACGGAGTGTCTGCTCAAACTCAAAAGTCCAATTCTGTAATAAATGTTGAGACAGAGCTTTTGACAGGTTAGCTGCTCTTGTAAAATTCTCATATTGTACTAAGTGACACAAAGGCCAGGCAACTTTGTTCACATCCCAATTTGGCCATCTGCCACAATATATCCAATTGTTCCTGAACCAAATTAATCTGTTGGTTTACCAACATCAGGCCTCCTTGTATCTGAGAATTGGCAGTGGCCTGTTTATCTAGGACCATGGTCACAGTGGCCTATAGTTCATTAATGGTTTGAGTTGTCTGCACAGTGGCAGAAAGTGTCCCCTTTTGTTTAATCAGATATGATTTGAGTGTACGATGGGCACGTTCCACAATGCCCTGTCCTTGAGGGTTATAAGGTAGGCCAGTTAGATGGGTAACATCCATTTGCCGACAAAACTGTCGGAATTTTTGAGAGGTATATGCTGGTCCATTGTCTGTTTTTAAAATTCTGGGTTTTCCCCAAGCACTCCAGGCCTCAAGGCAATGTTGAATCACATATGAGGCCTTTTCCCCTGTTAGGGGTGTGGCAAACATTACGCCAGAACAGGTGTCAACAGAAACATGAACATATTGAAGCCTTCCAAAAGAGGGAATATGAGTAACATCCATCTGCCACATCTGCAATGGTCTAATGCCACGTGGGTTTATTCCCATGTGGGGAGTAGGTAAGAATTCGCAGCAATTCTGGCATTGAGTAACAATTTCCCTAGCCTCTTTCCTGGATAGAGCAAAGCAGCGGCGCAAGGTCTCAGCCGTCACATGAAAGCGCTTATGGAATTCTTTTGCTGCTTGTGCATGGGTAGACAAGGCAGCGGCCACCAGCTTTGTAGCCTTGTCCGCTAAGTCATTCCCTAAGGACATGGGACCTGGGAGTCCAGAATGTGCTCGGACATGGGTAATGAAAACAGGAAATCTCCTATTTAACAAGGCAGCTTGTATCTTCTGAAAGATGTTAGCAACTCTGCTGGAGGATCTTATTATTCCAGCTATCTCAAGGAGATTAACTGCATTAACCACATAAGAGGAATCTGATACAATATTGAGGGGTCCTGGAAAAGCCTCAAGAACCTCCAGTACTATCAGACATTCTACAAC
This sequence comes from Mesocricetus auratus, assembly GCF_017639785.1. Classification (NCBI taxonomy): domain Eukaryota; kingdom Metazoa; phylum Chordata; class Mammalia; order Rodentia; family Cricetidae; genus Mesocricetus; species Mesocricetus auratus. The sequence continues at coordinate 10,453,031 of NW_024429183.1, read as the reverse complement.
TTGAGGTGAAGTTTCATTATATTGTTTAGATATAACCCTATCCTTGACCACATAAGCTCCCATACCAGTTTTTGATCCATCAGTGTACACCACAGTCCCATCTGGGAGTGGGTCTTTAGCTGTCACTTGTGGAAACACTATAGCCTGGTTTAGGGCAAACTGTAAAATTGGATGCTTTGGAAAATGATTATCAATTTGTCCTGAAAAGGAAGTAACTAAAACTGCCCAATCACTAGATGTGGCTGCCAAGGTCTGAACTTGTGCAGCAGTATAAGGCACAATCAAGGAATCAGGATCCCTGCCAAAATGTGTAACAGCTGCTTTTATTCCGCGAAGCGCGAGGCTGTGCAACAGCATCAGGGTACCAGTCAATAATCTTAGCAGGGGAAGCATTTGGATGAATCCAAAGTAATGGTCCATGTTGCCACAGGACTGCAGTTGGCAATTGAGCTGTCTTAAAAACACACAGATTAAAAGTGACTCCTCAATTCGTTGTAATTGTGCTTCCTGTAAGGCCTCTTCCACCATCTGTAAGGCTCGGTGGGCGGCAGGGGTAAATTTTCTGGGTGAGGAGATATGAGGCTCACCCTCCAGGAGATCGAAGAGGGGTTTTAGATCAGCAGATGGAATTTTTAAAAAGGGCCTCAACCAATTTATATCTCCCAGAAGTTTCTGAAAATCATTTAATGTTTGTAAGTGGTCTTTGCGAATTTCTATTTTCTGAGGAACTATATTTTTGGGAGTAATCTTTGAGCCCAAAAAGAGCCCTGTATCTGCAATTTGAACCTTTTCTGAGGCAATCTCTAATCCCCACTGTTTTAATTCAGCCACCAGCATGGGAAAAGCCTTTTGTAAAACATCTAACTCTTTGTGACAAATAAGAATATCGTCCATATAATGGATAACGATTAAAGATGTAAATTGCTTCCTAATTGGCTCCAAAGCCTCCTGCACATATAGCTGACATATTGTTGGGCTATTGGCCATGCCTTGCGGCAGTACCTTCCACTGAAATCTCTTGTCTGGTTCCATATGATTAAGAGAAGGGATAGTGAAGGCAAACCTTGGTCTATCCCGTGGGTAAAGTGGAATAGAGAAGAAACAATCCTTAATATCTATAATAATAAGCTTCCAATCTTGAGGAAGTGCAGAAAGCAAAGGAAGGCCTCTTTGAACAGGGCCAAAAAGATGCATCTGATTGTTAATGGCCCGCAGGTCGTGGAGTAATCTCCACTTCCCAGATTTCTTCTTAATAACAAAAATTGGTGTATTCCATGGGGAGGTAGAAGGCTCTAGATGCCCCAGCCGTTCCTGTTCTTGCACTAATCTTGTGACAGCCTCTAATTTTTCAGAGGATAGAGGCCATTGAGAGACCCATAACGGCTCCTCTGTTTTCCATGGTATGGGTCGTGAAGCCTCAACGGCCC